>NC_085140.1:261961473-264523833 GCF_024139115.2 Armigeres subalbatus | reverse complement strand
TCTAATAATAATAGTGATACGTCATTATGACTCAGCTAAAATAAAAGGGAATGTATCACAATAGATCAATGAACTGGTCGCAGTGATGAAGATACCCAACAAGGAATAAAAAATAGTATACAATACACAGATGTCATGTTATACGAGTGATTTTATAAGTGTGGCTATTTTGCCCTGTGGGTGGGTTATACACTGTTATGCCCTATGTAAGCCTCCCGGAACTAAGTTTAATTACCACGTTTTCAGGGCACACCAATACGGAAGCAATAAATAACTGTCATCCTTTTATTTAAAATTAGCTGCACTGCAACATACGTGAAATAATAAAATGACACTAGTGCGTTGCTTCCGTATTGAGTGATGTGCTCGAAAACGCGTGTGAATGAATATTGCAGTGGCTGATTTTCTACTCGCCGCTGTCACATCCAGGCGCTATAGTATATGCGCAAACAGCAGCAAGAGTTAACAACGTCAGGTTATGGAGTCATCTAACGCGGGTTTCTCAAAATAAGAAACTTTTCATGAAAACTATTTGGTACCGATTATGCAGGAAGGTGTCCCTACCATGCCTACCAAATTTTTTTGATGAAAGTGCTTATTTTGAGAAATTAGCCTTAGATGCCTTTCACCATACTGATTTCAGAAAGTTAACTCCTAGTGTTCCGCTCTAAGCACGCTCAAAGCAGGCGATTCATTATTTTGTGTTTGATACCGGGATGACTGGCCTTATTATAGCTTTCGTAAGAACAAACGAGATTGAATTTCAAGAATGACCAGCATATAGAGAGAATTTGTTTTTGATGACCAAAATTTCAATAAAAGCCCTTCGCAAGCTGTAACTAGTTTTCAACGCATACTGCAACGTAGCAGAAATTAATTCACTTGCATAAGACGATTTCGTACTACCTATTCCATTTAGTTCCATTACTTTATTGTACCTTTGATAGATACGCATTTCGACCTCAACAGTAAGGTCGTCTTCAGTGTCTCGTACTTTACTCTGACTTTTCGTATCAGAAATGACTTAATGGTTCTCATTATAAGCTGAATAACTTTTGTTGGGGTTTGTGCTTCGAAAACAGTGAGAACATTTTGAAATTGAAATCAAACACGTTTCACCTTTGGAGAAATTTTTTGCCGTTGGGCAACGTACGAAAGCATTCCAGCATTCCAGCTATCGATGTGATCGGAAAAGTTTCTTCTCGATTAATTTGGGGATTTTAGCCAAACCCACCAAACCCATTCAGTCTTGTTTGTTTGTCTTAAGAAAATCAACTGAGCATTGGAGCTGCGTTCAACTTTGCATCTCTTTGTGCTTGATGTGAAGATAAGAAGCTGGTGATTATCAGTTGGCGCCAAGTTTTCCACAGTTGTACTCTCTGGTGATTGTCGCTTGAACCGGTAGGCAAAAGTGTAATGCTCAGTCAAGGAAATTATTTTATTATTGGTTCTTATCGCAATCGTAGGATTAGGGAACGTCAGAAAACTTTGCCGTTGGTTTTCATTCACCCTGTGTGCAAAGTCTTTCCAAAAGGTTTCAGTAAATCGGTGAGGAATGAGTTACATCAAACCCAGAATGTTGCTTTGTTGGTCACAATGTGTGGTGTAAGAAAATGCGGAGCCTTAAAACATTAGAAAATTAGTACGTGACTCAATAGTATCTGTAGAATACGTAGTGGTAATAATAAATATAAATTGTATTGAAAATATTAAGGATATTGATCTATTAAAATATTTCATACATATTTTCTAATCGTAAAATAAATATGAAATGTTTTGTATAGATCGATATCCTGAATATAGTTCTATACATTCTGTATTTATTATAACCACTTTTTTTTGAAAACTTTAAATCATTACAATATTGCTTAAATTCAAATT
Organism: Armigeres subalbatus; assembly: GCF_024139115.2. NCBI lineage: Eukaryota > Metazoa > Arthropoda > Insecta > Diptera > Culicidae > Armigeres > Armigeres subalbatus. Next base: position 264,521,952 of record NC_085140.1, on the reverse strand, counting down.
CATAGTTTCATATGGTAATAGCTGGTGGGGGTTGATGTGGCAGGAGGTGGGTTGTGACGGGGCGGCTACGAGGTGGGCGACTTTGTTAGGTGCGAGGTGAAAGAAATAAAATATTGTTTTTGCTTTTAGTAAATTCAGAAGATAGTGATACTCGTTCGACGGAAGATCAGTTCCCAGTGAGCAGAAACTTTTGAAGGGATTCTAGAACTGGATTCATTTATCTACAAAATGTAGCTTTCAATTCGGTTTCTTATCCATACAGTAACACTTTGTTTGAATTTGCGAGGTTTAACTCGTTTCTTATAGCTGTTGGTAAAGAGCTGTACTTTGTTTTACCATAGTAGCTAGTAGACTTTTCCCAAACTCGGTATTCGAATAACCAACGATTAAGGTTGAAGGATTTCTTGGTAGCGGTGAGCAGTACGTGGAAATTCTTGATTATGTAGCGCAAATGGATTATATAATAGGTCTTGGATTTGTTTAGAGTTCTCCTCTCCAGAGGTGAGCCAGCCTAGGGCTGCAAGCCTCTATAATAAAGAAATAAAAAAAATGTTCTAGAGTTTGCAGGCCTGAGGCAAGCATCGATAGAATTGATCGTGCGGCCTCTGAATACAGGGCGACGGATGAATAGAGCCTCGGTTTATTATAAATAATCTTAAGACAACGATTCTGTGTCGTCTGTTGTTTAAGCTTGGTTTTACTAGCTTCCTATATCAAGACAAGATAGGAGATTTTGGTTTGCACAAAAGCATGGTACAGCATCAGCACTTGCTTGGAGGTACAAACTCCGAAATTTTCAATAAAATGCCGCATGTTGTACTGATACCTTTTGTAAATGTACTTATGTGGTGACTCAGACAGCATGTGACCAACCACTTTGGGTCACAATTATATATTTGGGCAAGGCCATAGTGGTTTAGCCCTGTTAAATTGTTATCTATGTTTTGTGCGTCTTGAAAATTAAATGTCTAAATGAAATAAATTGTCTCCACTTCCGTAGTGTTTGAGTGATGTTTATCTTGCGTTTAGTAGTCTTCTGGTTGATGTCTTTATTGTGTTATAAATATTTTGTTTTCATTTGTGTTTACTCCGACCGTAGTTTACTAGATTTATTCATTTATTTATTTATTTATTTATTTATTTATTTATTTATTTATTTATTTATTTATTTATTTATTTATTTATTTATTTATTTATTTATTTATTTATTTATTTATTTATTTATTTATTTATTTATTTATTTATTTATTTATTTATTTATTTATTTATTTATTTATTTATTTATTTATTTATTTATTTATTTATTTATTTATTTATTTATTTATTTATTTATTTATTTATTTATTTATTTATTTATTTAATTATTCATTTATTTATTTAATTATGTGTCTTTACATTCAATATTTATTTCATAGTTTATTTATTTATTTTTCAATTTATAGAAACAAGTGTTAGGACTTTTTATTTGTAAGGCTACATGCAGCTAGTTTTGTCGGAGTAAACGACTAAAGAGAATAGGCATCAACCATATTATTAAGTCTTCGTATGTCACCTGTCATCGTTCGTCGATCATCGTGCCGTCACATCATCGTCGTCCTGTCATCCACCATCTTAAGAAAATATGCAAAGTCATGAGGAGAAGGAAAGGCCAACTGACTAAGAAAGCCTCTTGTATTATTATTCGCCCGGAGGAGTGAGTAGTGTGTCCGCGGTATAGGACGTTTAAACTTAACCGCCAAGTTCCGCGAAAGAGTTGTGCTAAATCACAAAATCACCTAACTAGAACCTGTTTTAACATAAACTAAAGACATTAACTGGTGATTAAAACCTAAACTAAAATTCTAAAACAGTTAAGATCAAGTGAATAATGCGTGGTGAAGACCACCTTTACTTTGAGTGAAGACAAGAATTCAAAAGTTAAGTCTCACATGACTTCCACTTTGTCCGTAGTCCCGGTAAGAGGCCAGACAGTGTAGTGGGAAATAATTGTCTGAGGACTGATGTCAGATTCCGGGTAAGCCCCTGTCCGATTCCACTAGTGAAGAATGCATGCAGCGCGATTCGTCCACTCCGAAGGAACATCGGCCTACGCTATAATGGCCAAAGTGACACACGAACATGAATAGTTCCTCGTTAAGTGGGAACCGTGAAGAACTAATAAGAAAGAAAGAAGAACAAGGAAGAAGAAGAAGAAGGTGAAGAAAGAAGAAGAGAGAAAGAAGGAAGCCCGAACGAGAAGGACGCTACTGACAATGAGGTTGCAAGTCGACCACCTCAACGAACGGCCGCAACGGTGAGCTCAAAAAAAAGTAAAAGAAAAACAAAATTAAAACGGATCTCAATTTAAAACTAAAATAGTTAATTTTTCTGTATGGCCGCTAAGCCCTGACTGTCCTTGTTTTGTAAATCTTGTTTCCATTTTGTTAAATAATCCGCCTTGTCATCAATTATAGAGCCAGCACAGGTAAGATTATCCGGGAGAACCAATTAAACGACCGAAAGGTGTGTTGCAAACCCCTGGCCTTATGGGCCTCCCATGACAGGGGTTTCCACCACGCTTTGTGCAACGAAGCACTTGATTTAAAGTAAAGATTATTAGTATCAATGAATCTAACGTTATTCCCAAATGCTTGTAATTATCATTCGTCGATTTTGATAGATCTCGCAATAAGTTCGTTAGTTCTTGAGATTTGTAGAGCGGCGAACGAAACAAAACATATTTTGTCTTTGCTTAGGTCCAGAGCAGCAGATTCTCTGAGAAATAACCCCTAGCTCCAAATCTACCTTCATCGAATTGAACTTGATTTGGTCAACAGATGTATGAGATTGATGTCATCATCGAAAAGCGAGGTTTACCACGTAGTTGAAGATGCGCTAAGTCGTTGATGTAAAGCAAGAAGAGAAGTGGACCCAAATTGCTGCACTGGTAGTCCTGCTGTTAGATTCAGAAGGCCACTTGAAGATTCCTGAACAGATACAAATTGTTTCCCTGACAGATATCGTATTAACCTGTTTGCCACTCCTCTGATACCGTAATTATCAACGTTTCGTAGTAGAACTTCATGATTGATTGTATCGAACGCTGTCTTGAGATCGAGGAACAGCACACTGCTACTAATTACGGTTGTCCATTGCATCACGTATTTCATCCACTAATCACTACTTGCAGTTAGAGTATTGAACCAGAACGAAAGCCATACTGATATTGATAGAGGACATCATGAATTCTCAAAAATCAGTCAGTCTACAAACAAGGAGGCGCTCGAGCAATTTGTTAATGCAGGAAAGAACAAAGATTGTCTGTAGTTAGAAGAATCCTTCTTTGAGCCAGATTTGTAGATTGGTATCACCCTGGCAATTTTCGAGTAGTCCGGTAGCAACCAGGGCAGCTTAGGGCAGCAGGGACTATGTCCAAGGGCTGATGGGTGTCAGCCATTAGGCCGAATGGTCATTAGGATAGCAAAAGAAACAAAAATGGAAAAGCAGGGCTGTCTTCTTTTCCTTCTTCTTTCTTTTTTTCGCTCTTCCTTCTTGCTCCTTCCTATTTCTCTTCTATGCTATCATTTCTTCTCCCTTATTTCTTCTTCTTTCTATTCCTTTCCTTCTCTTCTTCCTTCATTCTTCTTCTTTCTTTCTTCCTTCTTCTTTCTTCCTCCTTCTTTCTTCCTTCTTTTTTCTTCTTTTCCCCACGCTTCTTCTTTCTACTTTCTTCTTCTTGTTTCTTCTTTTTTTGTTTTATTTAAGAGACTTGCGAGCCGAGGCTGCTGTCTCTGCTGAGTCCTTCTTCTTTCTCCTTTCTTTCTTTCTTCTTTCTTCTTTCTTCCTTCTCCGTCTTTTTTCTTCTTTCTTTTCTTCTTTCTTTTTTCCTTCTTCCTTTCCTTCTTCCTTCTTCATTTCTCTTATTCCTTCTAAATTATTCCTGCTTTCTTCTTCATTTTCCTTCTTCGCTTTTTCTGCCTTTTAACTTTTCCTTCTTCGCTTTTTCTCCTTTAACTTCTTCCTATTCCTTCTTCTTTCTTTTTCTATCTTCGTCCTTCCACCTTTTTTACTTCTTCCTTCTTTCTTCCTTCTTCCTACTTCTTCTTCCTTCATCCTTTTCCTTCTTCCTTTTCCTTCTTCCTTTTTCCTTCTTCTCTTCCTTTTTCCTTCTTCCTTCTTCATTCTTCTTCTTTTCTACCTTTTTTCTTCTTCCTTTTCTCTCTTCCTTCTTCATCTTCCTTTTCCTTCTCCTTCTTCTTTTTCCGTCTTCCTTCTTCCTTTCTCCTTCTTGCTTCTTCTCTTCCTCTCTCCTTCTTCCTTTTCCTTCTTCGTTCTTCCTTTTCCTTATCCCTTCTTCCTTCTTCATTCTTCCTTCTTCCTTCTTCCTTCTTCCTTCTTCCTTCTTCCTTCTTCCTTCTTCCTTCTTCCTTCTTCCTTCTTCCTTCTTTCTTTCTTCCTTTTCCTTCTTTCTTCTTCCATCCTCCTTTCTTCTTCCTTTCTTCTTTCTTCTTCCTTTCTTCCTTCTTCCTTCTTCCTTCTTCCTTCTTCTTCTTCCTTCTTCTTCCTTTTTCTTCTTCTTTCTTCCTTCTTCCTTCTTCCATCTTCCTTCTTCCTTCTTCCTTGTTCCATCTTGCTTCTTCTTCTTCCTTTTCCTTCTTCCTTCATTCATCTTCCATCTTTCTTCTTCCTTCTTCCTTCTTCTTTCTTCCTCCTTCCTTCTTCTTTCTCCTCCTCCTTCCTCCTTCTTCCTTCTTCCTTCTTCCATTCTTCTTCTTCTTTTCTTCCTTTTACTTTTCCTTCTTCCTTCATTCATCTTCCTACTTTTTTCTTCCTTCTTCCTTCTTGTTTCTTCCTCCTTCCTTCTTTCTTTCTCCTTCTTCCTTCTTGCTTTTTTCTTCTTCTCTTTCCATTCTTTTACCTCTCTTCTTCTGTCTTCTTCCTTCTTCTTTCTTCTTTCTTCTCTCTCGTCTTCCTTCTTTCTTATGCTTTCTTCTTCCATCTTCCTTCTTCCATCTTCCTTTTTCCTTCTTCCTTTTCCTTCTTCCTTTTGCTTCTTCCTTTCCTTCTTCCTTCCTTCCTACTTCATCACTCACACCCTCTCTCCCCAGTTCTATTCGGCCTAATGGCCATTCTTATGACCGTTCCCTAATGGAATTCCAATAGACCTTCGGCCTAATGACCTTCGGCCTAATGACCCAGCATCTTGGCAATCCTCCAGGCCATCTGCGAGTTGTGGGGCCATGGATGTGGTGGGTTTGACAGTGGCCTGTTAAATTCCTATAAAAAGCTGCATGTATCGCAAGTAGGCCCCATCAAAGCGACCGTGTGCTGCCCAGCGCACAAGCCCAAGTCCTGGTGTTAGGTGGAACGCTACAGCCCTGACACGACGGCCTTCCGACGAGACAGGAGGTGCCCATCGCCTTTAAAAACAACTATTACGAACGACATAGAAGATAATACGACTCGATATAATCGCAAAGACCTAGGCGACGAATAAAGGATCCCGATTGAAGCTTAACACAGAACCTGCAAGTCGTTAGTTTTCGCAGTTTGCGACAGGATGATCTACGATTAATTACATCCCCGCAACTTCGACGTCGGTGCTGCAGGAGATTTTGGACTGGACAGAAGTGTGGAAAAGCGGGCATCGAGCGGCTTCTCTACCGAAAGCTGTGGCACCACTAAACGAGCTGGAACCGGCTTATAGTGCTGGGTAAGATGCGCCATCACGTGATTGAGTGGCAGCAATCAAGCAGGATGTGCAGCTGAGGATTAAGACGTCTTCAACTATAGCATCATCAACGTGTACTGGCACACGAAGGAGACCGATAACGAGAAAGAAGCGTTCTACGTTCGCTGGAGCATATACGATGGATGCCACTGCGAGACGTCAAAATCGTCATCGGTGACATGAACGCACAGGTAGGAAGGAGGAAATGTATAGACCGGTCATCGGACCGGATAGTCTGCACATCGTATCGAATGACAACGGCCAACGATGCATAAACTTCGCAGCCTTCCGCGGAATGGTAGTCCAGCACCTTCTTTCCCGCAAAATATCCAAGGCCACATGGAGATCACTAACCAAGAAACGGAAACCAATCGACCACGTTCTAATCGACGGATTCTTTCTGACATCACGAACGTCCGCACTTCACGCAGTGCGAATATTGAATCCACCACTACCTCGTTGCAGTATGCTGCGCTCAAATCCTTGACGGTGTACAACACGCGTCGAGTCGGACACCGCGGCTTAACATTGGCGGCTACAAGACGGTAGACTAGCTCACAAAGTGGCAATCCCAAGAAGAGCAGCTAGGCGCAGCGTCTCTGAAGATGGTGAGAGATATTCGATCCGTCATTGGTAGACACAACCGCGCACTGGCACGGTGCCCCGGATCAGAGAAACGACTGGTGTGACGGCGAAGTGAGCAGTTGGTGAAAAGAAGAATGCAGTATGCGAGATTGCTGTATCACCACACGAGGGCGAACGAGGACGACGATAAACAGGCGCGGAACAGAAAAACTCGATTTTCGGAGGAAAAGGCGTTAAGAGGATCGAGAACGAAGAGACGGAGCAACTGTACCGCGCTAATAACACACGAAAGTTCTATGAGAAGTTGAACCGTAAGGGCAATTAAAAAATTAAAACTGATATCCCGCAAAATGACGTTTGTTAACTGGTTTCGCAAATTATTTGTTGATTTTCAGAATTTTAACAAAATCCAGCAAAATCATGTTTGCTGGGACATGGCTGTTCGACTCGGTAAAGTTCATCAAATTGCTGAGATGCGGTAAAAAATTAGCATGTGTTAGAAGATGACGAGTTCTGCGGCCATAGTAAAACTAGTCCAAAATGATGTATATACGAAAAGTGTCAAAATAATAGATCGGATGGTAAGAAAACCGAAATTGTCCACATTTTGATGAAATCTAACATTTCGGCGATGCAACACCTAGTGGGACTAACCTGCAATGTAGTATGCGTCTCCACGCACTGCCCAATGTTCATATCAGAATACTGATTCGCCGACGCGTGGTACGTTTTTTCTCTAGACCTGCCAGCTAAAAGGCGTTTTGCCTCACGAGTTTTACGGATACGAAATATCACCACTTTTTCAATATGAATAATAAAATATTATTGAGATTTTCTACAATTTCAAGATGGTATATCAAGCAATATTGTTTAATTGTTGCATGAGATCAAAATACTCAAGAAAATCGCAACAGCTAAGATTTTAAAGAGTTTTGACAGCAGCAAAAAAGGTTTGAGTTCGTGAACCAGCAAAAATACCGGATTTAATTCATGGATTCGACACCAGTCACGTTTTCCAGAACGTTCCAGAAAACGTGACTTTGATCCGAATCCGTTTGTTCACGAAAATACAGCGTGAACTTGTTAGTTCACGAATTCATGAACGCTTTTTTTTGCGTGTATTGATACCGTCCTGTACAGGCTGCCCATAACTACAATCAAAACGTTTTCGTTTGAAGGTGGTTTGGTCGTCACCCTTATTTCAACATTATATTTCTTTTTCGTCAAATTATTTTCTCAATCATTATCGCTGTTGCCCAGTTCTGACTTGTTCCGACAGTCAATTATAGAATTTCAAGCCAACTGCCTGTAACCTATGCCCCAGTATCAACCTAATTTTAAATTCTGGTTCGAGTGGCTCATTCTGTTAAGCAGTCAAAACCTTCCTATCAGATCGGATTTAGTGCCAGTGACCAAACTCTCGAAAAGATTATTGTTCTTAGCCATTCCACTTTGACTCGGCTTTATCGAAGCCTTGCAGACAAGCGGAGAGTTTTCGTTCTTTAACAGACTCAGCCGTTTTAGCACAGCTGCAGTGGGCCTCGAACGTAGGAGCCTCACCGTTCGTCGATTGCCAATCTCAAATCCATTGACCGCATGAGATAAGAAAGCTTGCAGAAACAACTTTTACGATCTCTTTCGAGGTTCACAGTTGGTTGATGGTTGAAATGCGAATCAGAACCTGATATATGTATAGTGCCGTTTCATGACGGAAATATAGGAAATCCTCAAGAATTTCGGGAAATGATTGTGGTCAGTTGCTTTATTCAATGCCTTCATCCTATCAAAACAAAAATAAGAAGCAAAAGGATTCGGTTTTATTGTGAATTTCCTAAGAAGTGAGCTTGTTGGCAAATCTAACTAACTAAATCGATGTGCTCTTGCTTGAGAATAAATGACAATAAATAAATGAATAGCTCTCATAATTCAAAGCCAATGAACGTGTTTTAAAAGCTTGTTATGATTCGAAAGAAGTCTAGAATATAATCTAGATCTAGGTGCGAGGAATTAATTTTAGACAGAACGTTTTTCCAAAATGTCCAATTCCTTGTGATTGATAGACTTTAATTTGACATTTTAGAGTTCTCTAGACAAGCAATTCCAGAGTAAAACCGATTTACTACTGACCAGAACTCTATTGTTTCAAGAATTCTTTAGAATTCACTTCTGACATTTATTTTTCATAAATCCATATCTTGAATAACTCTTTATGAAATACAGCCAGATTTTTCCTAATATGCATGATTTTTATTGAAAATTATTTCATGAATTATCTGTATACAATCGGAAATACATTCCTCTAAAATTTCTCCAGATTCCTCCGGAATTTCTAGCAAGAGTCCCTAACGGAATTTTCAAAGGCATCCCTGACATTCTCAAATTTTGAATTTCTTTTGTACATTCCTCAAAGACCTCTTTCGATCCATCTATGGATTTTAAATCGAAATAAACTCAGATATATCCAGAAATTTCTTTGAAAAAAAGGATAATATAGAAAATTTAAAAATTTGTTCGGAAATATTTACGAAATTTTTAAGGAATTTCTTCAGGCATTCTTTTTGACATTACTTTGGAAATTCATTGAAGAGTTTACTTGAAAAACCTAAGGGTATGCGATAACACACTTTTTCTTAACGAAACGAAACGAAACGAAAATTCAAATGTCTATGTTGATTCGAAACGAAAAATGAAATACAGATTTACTTTTGAGACTTCGAAACGATACGAAAGCAAGGTCCATTTAATTGAATTTTTCGAAAGAAACAAAATTTTTTTCTCCGCGGAATTTTTATTGAATTGGTTTTAAATAATAAAGTACCTACGCAATTTTGATTTTATTTTTCGAAGTCAAATATCTGTTTTTGACCAGTAGAGTATAGTAACAGAAGGAGCATGATGTGATAATCGCCGCGATCTTTATAAACCTTTGGCGATAAGGCAATACCTAGCATTTGTATCGCTTTCAAAGAAATTCATCGTGGAGCGTGTTCCAAGTCTGATCAGATTTACATTCGATCACATTAGACATTCCTCGATGAGATCCAATATCTTGCGTTTTCAGGGCAACTCACTCAATATGGAAGCAAACATCATGAAATACTAAAATAACAGTTGACCTTTGCTTCTATCGAGTGGTGTGCCCTTGAAAAGCGAGTACTTTTGAATTTGATTAGAGCAGTGTCCTAACACTCTAAGCCAAACGTCCAAATATCGAGTCGGATCACTTTTATAAAATAAGATATCCCAAAATGGAGTTTTCAGTTAAACATGTCTAAACACTGTAAACGTTTTATAGAAGAAAACTGAATTGGAGAACTGTTACGTTTTCCATCTAACTGAAATATATTCATCTCATCGCAAACAAAGAAATACAGCACAATTTCGTCGCTCCAGTCTGCTAACACGCGAGCTCACGGTGTAAAAAAATAAAATAAAAACAAGCCAAATTCCTTTTCAGCTTTGTTTTTGATGGATGGAAAAGGAGCTATGGATGAAGTGCGAACCGTTCCCTGTATTTGTTGATTCAGAATGGGTTCATTATATAGCTTAGGTTAGCTTAGCTTTGACTGACTGTACATATAAATGGTTGTTACTCCGTGAGATCAGAATGGTAAATTGCACTTCGATCCAAGTGAATAGTGGTTGGGATTTACCATCTATTCTCGAAGGCACGTTTCAGCAACTCGCAAATCAGAAACAAATATTTTAAGGAATGTATTCAAGTAAGACGAGTTTACTCTTCATTTATCTACTTGTTTTGTTATCTTGCAGGATGTTGATCGAACTGCGTGGTCGTCTTCAGTGTTCTCGTACTTGACCTCGACTTGACGAGACACTAAAGACAACCACACAGTTGTGGTCGAAATACGTATATCCAAAGATAACAAAACATAGTGGAATTAAATGGAGTCTAAACTCGTCTTTCACGTTGAGCTCGCAATGTTGATCAATAACGGCGCCGCAAGTTCTTACAATCAGTTGGGAGAGGAGTGAATGTTATGTGTTTTTTTGTTGCTACTAGAGACCGAGAAACACCTGCAACTCAAAATTACCACGGGAAGAAAGGTGTTAGTTGGAGGAAGTTAGATCAGGACCTACCATGGAAAGTTATGTGACCTATGCAACTTCTACACCATATACGAATTATTTATATTATATATTAATATTATTATTGTATTAGCATTTCTTAATTTGTTCAATTGCTCATCCTTTCTATGAACAATCAATCGCTCTAAGTAAGGATTGTTCATTTAATTACGGATTAGGAATTACGGCACGTTTATCATTTCCTTAACGTGAGAAAGTAAAAGAAACAGGATATCAAAATGAAAAAGAATATTGTATTAAAGGCTGTTCAACCACATTGATAGTAAAAAATGAAGTTACGAATTAAAGTATGCTCTTCTTCATAAGTTTCGTTTCTCAGTTCTATAAACATGGATCAATCGACAAAGTCACAAGTTCAAACATCGTTCTTTTCCATCGATTTTATTTATTTTTTTACTCTTGTAGATTTACTTTTGAGAGTCTTCGTCCATGGGTAGCCAGGATTTCGAGAAGGAACTTTTTAGTCTTCTAAATCGAGTTTTATAATAGTTCAAAAACAGATGATTATTAACATACGAAAAAAATCAAACCAAATCGAAACAATAATGATTAAAACAATAATGGATTTAAAATGCGTGATTTATTGCTCATCAGATATTTTTAAATAAAGTGAGAAAATTAACGAACTTAGTATTCAGAAAGAATATGAAATCGGCTATAAAATTATTATAAAATCCTGCATTCTTCCTTAAGTTTAAGAAAACTAGAACCATACATCTGAATTTCTAAACAACATCCTCTAAAATAATATTTATTATAAAATAGGCAGAAAGATCAATTGCAAGCTTTCTCCAGAATTCTTCGACAATTGCTCCTGGCGTTTCATCCGAAATTCTAACAGGGATTCTTTAGGAATGCCTCCAAACTTATTCGGCAGTGTCGTGAATTCCACCTAAATTTTGCGGAATTGATCCGAAAACTCCACCATTATTTACTCCAAGAAAATCTTCACGAACTTCTTTATAAGTTCTGCAGAATTCTCAAAATTCAAATAATTTCGTGCTGTTTCCATATAAGAATAAGAATATTCGTGGAAATTCCAGAATTGCCAGTAAACATTCTCAGAATTTCACGAAAATCTTCGAATTCTTGTAAATTCCATAAAATTTTTCTGTGAATTGTTCCGATTAATTTCATAGTAATAATATAAAGAATTTCTCCAGGAATTCCAGAAATTTATACAGAAATTATACCGAAAATGAAATCAATAATGGAATTCCTAGATTAATTCGCAATGAAATCCTGAAAGAATTCCGGTGGAAACAAGATTTACACTGGGAGATCCTCCAGATTTTCTCCGAAATTCCTCCTGAGTTCTTCCAGGTTCCAAGGCATTTCCACCAAGAATTTCTCTAGGATTATTCCGGTAGTTCTATCGCAGTTCCTCTAAAATTCTTCCGAATTTCGCAGAATTGAATTTATTTAGGCTTCTTCATGAATTTATATAGATTTTCCACAGAAGCTCTCGAGATTTTCTCTGCGAGCTCCTCAGGAAATTCTCCGGAGGTCCTCTGATGATGATGATGGTCCAGCCACAACCCCAACAAAGGTTACAGCATGACGAGATTTGTCTATAAGAAATCTCTTGTTTCGAGAATGCTTCTGGTAGTTTCCTGGGGTTCCTTTGAAAATTCTCCCAGGAGTTTCTTCAGAAATTTCTTCCAGAAAATTCCTTCGAGAGTTCTTCCGGAATTCCACCAGAATTCATCCGGGAGTTTCTCCGGAAATTCGTCCGGGAGTTCTTATGGAGCTCCTCTGAACAGTTCCTTCGGAATTCCTCCGAGTTTCACCGGCAGTTTCTCCGGTGTTTTTGAAGAGGAACCCGAGGAACTCCAGATACCTGGGGAACTCCTGGGGATTTTCTATAGGAATTTCCAGAGAAATTATCAGAGGAATTCCTAGGAACTGCCGTGGAACTTCTGGAGGAGTTATTGAAATACAGGAAGAATTTCCGAGGAAATCTGGAGAAACTCTCATAAGAATTCTAGGATGAACTCCCAAAGGAACTTTCGTAAGAATTCCAGGAGGAACTCCTGAAGAATTCTTAAAAGAACCTCCGGAGGAATTCTCCTAGGAACTTCTGGAAGAACTTGTAGATAAACGCCTAAAGAAATGCCAAATGAATTCCTGGAAGAAACTCATTGAATTCGAAGGAACTACTGGTGGAACTTCAGAGGAACATCCGGAATACTATGAGGAAGAGAAAAATATTTCTAAAGGAACTTCGAAATTCCATTTCCCGTGAAATTCCTACCAAATATCGTCCAGGAATTTCGTGAAGTTCCTGGAGGTATTAACGGAGAATTTCTTGGAAAACTCCTGGAAGAACTCCCGAGGAACTCCACGCATTCGAGTAATCTTCACATGGAAGTCCTGAAATAATTCTTGAGAAGTTCCTAAAGTAAATCCTGAGTGAAGTCCGGAAGGAATTCTAGAACACTTCATGAAAATCTCGGAGAAATTCAAGGAATTCTGAAAAGTATCTGAAGAAACTCCGAAAAATACCTGTGAGATTTACTGTGAAATTTTCTTACCAGTACTAGGAGAAACCCATGAAGACATTTCTAGAGGATTACTTGGATATTCTGAGTAATTGCGAAAAGAATTCCAGATTGGAATGCTAGATGATTTCTGCTATTGAATGTTAAGTCTTCCCGGAAAATTTCCTGGAAGTAATCCCGAGGAATTAAAGGAAGAGTCTGAGAGGAATGCACTAGAAAATCTAGAAGAATTTCGAAGGAATTCTTATAGATTTACAAGTGAAATTATGAGCTAAATCGGAGGATTTCGCTCAAATTTTGAAGAAACTTTTGGTAGAATTTGGAAGAAATTCGTATGTATTCGATTGAGCTCTGAATGACCTAGAAATGCCGGATTCTTCTATGAAGAGAAATAGCGAAGAAATATCGTAAGTAAATCTTGAAAGAAGAAAAGAAATCTTCAGAATTTCTCTGAATTTCCTAAAAAATTAGTGGGGGTTTTAGATAAGGAGAATTAAATTACATGGAAGGATTTTCGAACGATTTTCAGAGGAATTTGTGGATAACTTTCCGAGGAATTCAAGTTCAGGGTTCTAGGACGATTTCAAGGAGAATTTTAGCAAATGTTTGAGTTGTTTTGAACTTCCATATATTATGGATCCTGGATGCCCTAATAAGTTTTGGGAATCTTTTGAATTTCAACCACCTATTTCTGTATATGATTGGATCGTAAAGTGCACATGTTTGAGGAATTCATTACAGTACCCGTTCAATCTTTCCACAATTTAGGGGGCGACGCCCACCCTCTTTTTTCAGTAAGGTGGGATCTGCATCCAGACACCGGTGGCTACCGGCGAACGGGTTTAGCATTGCCGACCGTAAAACCACTGTTCACAGACCCTGAGTCTCCCGGAACAGTCTTTCGGCATTATTCTGGAGGGTCCGTGCACATGCACGCCCACATACTAGCTTCAAATCACAACTGCCACCACTAGTTCCTCTACCATAACTAGCTACCCACTAGTTCCACTACTTTAACCAACTACCCTTCTCACCCGAGACATTATCTACCCACTAGTCGGCGCTATCTCGACTGCTGTCGCGCGCCAATTTCGCTGCAAGATGCTGAAATCTGAGTGGTAGCGGCGAGACCGTCTTCCACTTTTCAACCTCTTGACACATCCTCTGGATAGATTATCGGAGTAGTGTCCTCTGCACACCCTCAGCATTCCGCTCCCTAACATCGACGAAACGGGAGGACATAGATGTAAGTGCTCGACCCTAGCAGTCCGGGCAGACGGAGAGTCTCATGCCCAAACCTATGTAGTAGGTACTCACTAAAGCAGCCATGGCCTGACAGGAACTGTCAGAGGAAGTGAACTTCCCATGCCTCCTATTAACCCATCTTGATACGCTAGGTATCAGCCGATAGGTCCACCTACCCTTAGAAAGTAATCCAGTCCGTTGCCTCTGATAGTCAAAGTGACTCTAATGGCTTTACGGCTCCTCTTTCCAATGCATGTCGAAACTCTCCTCATCTTCCGTGATGACTAATAATGGGTAATATACACGCAATCACAAGCGGCATCCCGTGATACCGTGCGGTAGGCACTTATCAATCTGAGACACGCTAGCCGTGCACTCTCCAGCTTCTGCAGGTTACGTTCGACGCTGCTGCCGAGGCCCAGCTGGCCGCCGTATCTAGATGATACTGCAACCCGTAATAACCTGCGTCTGCTGGGACCACTATTGGACATCATCCTGATAATGCCACAATAGCTGTCGAAGCTCTCCTGCAGGCGTAATCATGCACTGCCGAAGTTCAGTCTATCGTCATCAGCACCCTGAGGAGCTTCACCTCCGCTTGAAATGATCTCACAGTCGCCCACGCGAGCCACTGCCTCCGTCGACTTACGGTTGTTAACAATAACCAACTCTGTTTTGTGATGAGCTAGCCCCAGCTGCCTTGATCTCATCATTCATCTCTACTATAGCGATCGCGTGGGCCGCTGTAGTTCTCCCCGCTACGCCCTGGTACAGAAGCACCTAGCGGCGATGCTGAAGCAATTTGAGATAATGCTGAAGGAGAATGAAACAACACGAATGGAGGTTAAAGAGCAACAGAAGAAATGATCGAAGCTAAAAGTGAGCGACGCATGTTACAGAGTTGGAACAGTGACAACAGATGTCAAATGCAGGCGGTAGGATGGAGTTATTGGCTATCAGGTTGGTGCTGTTGGAAAGATCGTAAGCTGACTGCCAGCCAAGTTCGCAGATGCAGCTTAAAAGTCGAATTACTGATAATCAACAAGGGCTGGTAAAAGTATACCTACCACAAATGTCTTGGTAAGGAACTGCTACAATGGTCGAAGGCCTCGACCGACAGCAAGTGGTCATCTGTTGGTGTACCTTTCTAAGCCAAAGTCAATTTCAACACGTCAAGCAAAATAAGGAACTTACATTGTTCTCGGAACCGAGGAATGGATGCTTTCCGCTATCGAGCTTCGAGAATTCAAATCAGAGTATGCAGATACAGTGACGAAGAAAATATATTACGTCTGCAACGGAGTCTGAAGGGAAGGCTGGGAAGCGTCAAACGTATTACATCCCTAAATTTATCCGGGTAATATCGACACTGAAAACTCTCTTGTAAGGGGAAATTATAGTTCACTCGTTGGTGAACAAGATCCGTTAAATGCCATTACCAAAGGCCGAGAGATTGCAATCGTTGATTGATTTTGGAGTAGCAGTTCAGAGCGTCTGAGGTACTATCACTGCGTCAGGATAAGACGAGTATATGTGCATTGTGGCTTTACTTCAATAACCAACAAAAAATCTGACGCCATCTTTACTGTTTTCAGCTCGTTGAGAGCCTTCTTTACCTTGTGCAGCTTTGGTGGTTCCACAGCTTGACCGTCGCCGACTTTGCCCATCCTTAATATATATTTTCATTTTCACTGTTCAACAAATCTTCGAAGGCTCCTCCCACCTGGCTGCCACCATCGTCTTGTCTGTCAGCAAATTACCCTCTCGGTCATCGCATAGGGGGAGAAGACTGTCATCGAGAGAAAAAGTAGAATCATGGAAATTTCACACGGTGGTATAAGAAATGAAGTAGGTGTATTTGTTATAAAACAAAAATTAAGAACGTTTCTCAATAAAATCTTGGTTACGGGGTTAGAATTTTAGAAGCACAGAAAATAGACATGATATCTCGATTTTATTTTTTCGAATAAGCAGTTAATGCTAAGATTGTTGAATTTCTAACCCAAAACTAAACATTGTTTGACAAAAAAATCATAACGTTCTAGAGACATTTTAATTTCTCATTTTCATCATGCCATGTCAAATTTCCATGGTTCTACTTTTCTCTAAAATTTCAGGTGGCAGCGCTGATGAAGGAGCCTCCCCAAGAGCACTTGCGCAGTCTGACAGTTGCGTAAACTCCGACATATCGTTGTATCCATGTTTTATATCCAGCTATCCACTCTTTTCGTGTTGCCTTTTTTCGATTCTCTTCTTTATCTTTATTGTTATTTTGTTTATTGTATATTGTTTTATTGCATCAACAGGCTACATTTGCCCCATGATGTAGAGTATTTGAAAAACAGTGAACATCAAAGGATGGTGTCAAGGGATAATACAAAAAGTATAAAACATTTAAACAAGCATAGTCATTGTCTTCGTCTGTTTATGTCTGCGAAGAACGATGAAAAAAACATGCTCCGTGTGGCGTGGAAATCGATTTTTTTAAAGAATTGCATCGGCAAATATTTCATGTTTCTGTCAAACAAATTCTTCTACTAACTTCCTAAGAAATCCCTTCCATAACTTTTACCCTTCTCTAGCTCGCGGACTTTTCAATAGCAAGTGACCCTCGAACTGGGTGTCAAGGTCGGCTTATCCTAATCGAAGGGGCTTCTGCAACAACGTGCAGTTTATAGTCACCTTTCTCGTGTTAGTATGAATTATTGTAGATGAAAACTGTGGATTTATTTAATATACTATTTCTGAAGTGGGTGGAAATTAATTTAAAACTATTGATTTTCAGGGTTGTGGGTGGTTTAGTGAAATTGTGGGATGAGGGACGTACCGGTACTGTGTGTTGAATTCGCGTTGTTGGTGTTCTCGAGACGATGGACGTACGCTCGCTCGAAGATCTGTAGCCGTTCGGTTGGTGCCTCCGGGGTGTGTGTAGTAGTCGGATGGAGAATCTGGTGGATCGGATAGCAGATCGTCTTGGCTTGACCTCTTTATGGTTAGGGCACCGATTCGCCCGAGGAATCGCTCTTGACGAATTATGCCGCGCAGCCAGAGCGTTTCGATGTCCTTTACGGTTTAGGCGTAGTGGCCAGCTAGGGACCACTAGACGATCGTGCTTCACCAACCGTAGATTGGCACAAAATGACGTTTACCGTGAGGTATCCAAAAGGTCCTTGAGGTAACGGAAAGCTTTCATCAAATGCCGTACTGAACGCAACTAGTCATTAGTTTTACGTTAGTTTTGTTAATTTAGTCGGCTGTTACTAAACCATGCACGTACCTGATCGAACTTAATCATACAACGTATTTCAAACCACTCACCTATCACTAGGACACTTTGAAAATTCACTTTTTTCGATCCGAAGCACGAACGCCAGAACTAAAGTGAGGGATGGCGGAATCTGACTGCGCCTCAATCACTCCAAGATGGGATTTTCTTTCTTTATTACCACCTTTGTTCCTCGATTTGCGCGCCTGCATGTCGTGTTGTTGCACCCACCAATGTTCATCATGTCTCCTCTTTGTACCCATAATACACTGTTATGCTAACTCACTCCAATTAAATTTCATAAAATAATACTAACAATACCGGCTTTAGCACACGTAACTGAACGAAGTAATTGATGATCGTCATCGAATGACCGTATAAAGGGGATTTGATCTCCAGATTTCAAAGGGTACTCATTGGCCCCTTGCTGAAGAACTTACGTCTTTGATTAAAAAGTGCCGGACATTGGAATAATAAATGTTTGAGTCTCTTCTTTCTGCATGCCACAAAGCGACAAGCATCATCTATACTATTAAGGCACCCCCAGACCTAAGCGATTTCATCGCCGCGACGGCGACAACTAGCCGCCGCGATTTTATCGTTTGGTCGCTGCAGGTCTTCTTCTTCTTCTTATTGGCTTTACATCCAACACTGGGATAGAGCCGCCTCGCAGCTTAGTGTTTATTAAGCACTTCCACAGTTATTAACTGCGAGGTTTTAAAGCCAATTTTTGCATTCGTATATTATGTGACTAACACGATTATATTTTTATGCCAGGAAGTCGAGACAATTTCAATCCGAAAATTGCCTAGACCGGCACCGGGAATCAGACAGCCACCCTCAGCATGGTCTTGCTTTGTAGCCGCGCGTCTTACCGCACGGCTAAGGAAGACCCATGGTCGCTGCAGGTAATGTTTGATTTAAGCTTCCGTACCAACGGCGACAGAATCGCTGACGCCAAGAGATAGAATCGCGTCGCGACTGTCGCGTTGCCTGTGTTTGGGGAAACCTTTATACTAGTACAATCATAGATGATAGATATGATATCTAGACCAACATTTAAAAAGGGCGTGATTCTTTGTCCACATATAAAGCTATATATGCAAACAAAGAATCAGGAGGAATAATTTTTGGCTGTTACGCCCTTTTCAAATGTTAGTCTAGATATAATGTCACTGTACCCCGGAATTTTGGTTCAATGATTCTGTTAAACTTGTGATTACACCCAATATTTTTTTACACGATTAGTATTCTTTAATTTCCCGGTTTACCTGATTTTTCCCAGCCTTTTAAATACCACCTGATTTTTTTTTGATTTTTTGTGATTTTTTTCATGGGTTTAACTCATAGTTTCATTAACACCAAAAGTCGTAATCGACTAAAACCCACCCATGCAAAAAAAGAACTGCGTGTACACGAATCATTATACGGATAGGGCGAAAATTAACATAATAGGGAGCGGGACCATTTGGGCAGCACCCCTATTCCCGTCCACAACGTTAATAACTTGACCACGTTTCAACCAAATGGCTTGATTATTTGTACATCACTAGATATCAACAGGAACTAACCATGTACTAAAAAAACAAGTAATTCGTTTGTGATGCGCTCGAGTAATGAACGTTGCTGACGGGAATAGGGGGTACTGCCCAAATGGTTCTCTCTCTATGTAATACAAAATTAACCGAAACTAGAGGTGGTATCAAATGTAAGGGAGAATACATTTTATTTATTTATTATCAGACTAAGCCCGGAGTGGCCTGTGCAGTGCATAAAAGTCTTCTCCATTCCGCTCGGTTCATGGCTGCATTTCGCCAATTACGCAGCCTGCGGAGGGTCCACAAATCGTCTTCTACCTAATCGATCCACATTGCTCGTGCACCTGGCCTTCTTGTTCCCGTTGAATCATTGTCGAGAACCATTTTCACCGGTTTACTGCCCGACATTCTGGCTACGTGTCCGGCCCATCGCGAAGTCGTCCGATTTTCGCGGTGTGAACGATGGATGGTTCTCCCAACAGCTGATGCAACTCGTGGTTCATTCGCCTCCTCCACGTACCGTCCGCCATCTGCACCCACACCATAGATGGTACGCAACACTTTCCTTTCGAAAACTCCCAGTGCGCGTTGGTCCTCCACGAGCATCGTCCAGTCTCGTGTCCGTAGAGAACTACCCGGTCTTATAAGCGTTTTGTAGATAGTCAGTTTGGTACGGCGGCGAACTCTATTCGATCGGAGCGTCTTGCGGAGTCAAAGTACGTACGATTTCCAGCCACTATGCGCCTCCGAATTTCCCTGCTGGTATAGTTATCGGCGGTCACCAGTGAGCCCAAGTACACGAATTCTTCAACAACCTCGATTTCGTCACCACCGATAGAAACTCGTGGTGGGTGGCCCATTGACCTCTCTTGAGCCTCTTCCTATCATGTACTTCGTCTTCGATGTGTTGATGACTAGTCCAATCCGATTAGCATCGCTTTTCATTCTGATGTAGGTGTCATACATTGTATTAACGATTGACAAAACTCATAACTTAGCAATTTCACCCCCAAGCGTTCGGATCAAATTACTTATTTCAATGCTTGTGCAGAGCAAGCACATCGACTCTCCCATGCTCAATAAATTATATTTGTCACACGGATCAATACCCTCACGTTTAACCAGTGTAAGCAAAATTAAACCAAAATTGTATATGCGCAATGACGCGAAAATGTAGCAACACATAGCTTGTAATATAAAACACATTTGCACTCTGTAATAAACGTTGTGTTGGTGGTTGGCGTTCTTCGGAACCACATCGTTTTGTGATTAAGGATCCTATCTGCCCCGATTTTGGGTTAGGACACTGTTTTAAAAGAAACTCCCTTTAGGGTCAAGCGCAACGGATTGCGCAGTGTAAAAATCGTGCCACGAACCTGCCAAATTAAGAAGAGGCATGATATGGCGACCGGCCAGAGTTAGTGCAGTGCAACAGTTTACCGAGAATGAAGAAAAAACAGCCATTAAGAAATTGAAGAGATGGTTTGCGTGGAATTGAGTCGCAATCGTTGCAGCCAGTATTTAAGTGCTAGCACAGAGGTTTAAAACCATCGGCACGGTGCACAACAAAGAGAGGAAGACAATTCGTACACTGCTAGTGAAATGTGTAAAACAATACAAAATAATTGTATCGTGCTAGTAAAATGCGTGAACGATCATTACGATGCACGAGAAAAATAGTGAAGTGAAAATCAAACTGTTCGATACACGAGAAAGGATATGAAGAGAATGCAGATGCGAAGATCTGCAAGACAATCTGTACAGCAGACGAGCAAGGCGATGAAGAGAATGCAGATACCAAGATTCAGAAGATAATCTGGCAGCAGACGAGCAAGGCGATGAAGAGAATGCAGATACCAAGATTCGGAAGATAATCTGTACAGCAGACGAGCAAGGCGATGAAGAGAATGCAGATGCCAAAAACACCAGCCCGAGACCAGTGGGTGAAAATACAGCAGCTGGAGTTCTGGAAAATTCAGTAAGGTGAAGTACTCAAACTATTACATCGTGTTATTATTGTTATTATTATAATTATTGTGTATTAAATATTGTACATTTATATTACGTTAGAAACCAAATTCAAAAGTAGATCAAAAAGGCGAAAATAATATTAACATAGTTGAACACCTAGAACAAAATGAAAATTACCATGATAGTCACGAAATTAAACTTTGGCTAATCCTTGCAATTGTACTTATTCAACTCATTTTAGTCTTGAGAAAAACGTTGAAGAAACGCTGGCAGCGTAAAGGGTATGCCATGGGAAAAGCAGCATCTATCGCAAATATAGCTGATGTATAATATTTAATCTAGCTGAAATATTTATCAATGTCGACTTTACAAGACGACATTGGCTTACTGAACACACTTCTAAATAATTTAAAAAAATCCATTAATAAAATTTCACAGTTACCACTCTTCAGGCTAAATTAAACTACGCAAACGAGTTATATAACCAAATTGAAAGGGGGTTACTAGAAGAAGAAGATACTATACCGGATACGGAATTAACCTTTTAATTAAAGCATCTCGAAATTCCAATATCTGAAATTCGAAATATTCTTAAACTCAAATTTGAACAATTAAACACTAAACCACAAGTCACAATGCCGTTTGATTATAAAGTAGCTACATCTATCGTACAGCCATACGATGGAACGGCTGACAGTATCGATGCTTTTTGATTCCGCAAATCTTTTGAAGGATCTAACGGAGCGAACCAACAAGCAACAGCAGCAAGATTTTGAAGACACGTCTTACAGGAAAGCCAGATTAGGTCTACCCGAAAGATTGGCAACGATTGACGATATTATTGCTGACGTTAAAACAAGATGTGAGGATAAAACCACACCGGAGAATATTTTGGCCAAGCTGAAGGCAGTGAAGCAAAAAGACACTGCAGAAAAGATTCTGCGACGAGGTGGAAAGACTTACCATAAAATTGAAGGCTGTCTACCTTAATAGTGGAATTCCTGATACAGTATCAACAGCAATGTCAACAAAAGCTGGAGTAGATACCTTAATTAATGGTATTGGTTCGGCTGAGACAAAAGCTCATTCTTAAAGCAGGTACATTTAAGGACATGAAGGAAGCCACGCAAAAGGTTTTTGGAAAATACCAAACACTTCATATCAATCTGCTCAATTGTTAACATTCAAAAGCAGACAAACGCAACATAACTACAAAGGCCGCTTCAATAGCAACCGAAACGACACAACTCGTTT
This sequence comes from Armigeres subalbatus, assembly GCF_024139115.2. Lineage (NCBI taxonomy): Eukaryota > Metazoa > Arthropoda > Insecta > Diptera > Culicidae > Armigeres > Armigeres subalbatus. The sequence goes on along the minus strand of NC_085140.1, from coordinate 264,499,776 downwards.
CTTTAAAGAGGTCAGTATAACGCTCAAATCCAAACTACCATGGAAATAATTTGCAATTCAGGAATAGTTTTCCTCATAATACGAATAACTATTATCAAAATAGAGGACGTGGCGGAAGGTACCATACAAATTCTCGAAGGCAAATCTTTGCAACTGATGCAATACGTGTTCATAACACCTTAATTCCAAATTCCATATCCCAAGATGCAGGACCACAATCTCCTTACACCTCCTGTACCAACCAATTTTCATCAACTGGATCTTTCACGTAATATACAAAGTATTAATAACGATAATTTTTAGATCAACATATGATGCAGGTAAACCCGCATCGTCTAACATAATTTACTTAACAAATGTAAACGCTGTAAATTTTATTACTTTAGATGTACATATGACCAATTCAAAATGTACATTAATAATTGATAGATGGAGCCGACGTTTCACTTTTTAAAAGTGGGAAAATATCTGTTAACCAACCTATTGATAGAAATATTAAATATAAACTCTCAGGTATAACTAATGGAATATCTGAAACCATTGCCGAAACTACTACTAACTTACGATTCAATGACTGTCTTCAAATAAGTCATAATTTTCAGATAGTTGGTAATGATTTCCCAATACCAACAGACGGTATTTTGGGACGGGATTTTCTTATCAAACACAGATGTACTATAGACTATGAATATTGGCTATTAAATTTCAATTACCAAAATCATGTTGTTTCAATACCAATCGAGATAGTTTCCAAAACACCATTATTCTCCCACCGAGGTGTGAAGTAGTACGCAGAATACCAAACTTCAAAGTTACTTCTGATTCTATAGTATTTTCACAGGAAATTTTACCTGGAATATTTTGTGGAAATACAATAGTATCTCCAACGAATGCTATGATAAAATTTATCAACACAACTGACAAACAAGCACAAATACAGAACTTTCAACCCGTTGTCGACGAACTTTGTAATTATGAACAAATCGCGACGAAACCCAATTTAAATAATGAACAGAAACCAAAATTGCTTTCTAAAATAGATTTTTCAAACGTTCCCCACTTTGTACAGAAACCTTTGAAAAATTAATCGAACAAAATTCAGACATCTTCTGTATGTCAGATGAGAAATTGAGCACAAACAATTTTATACTCAAAATATTCATAACGGACCCCGTTCCAGTTTATATCCCGAATTATAAGAATATTTATTCACAAAATGATGAAAAAAAAAAACAAGTTCAAAGATGCTGAAGGACGATATTATAGAACCATCAGTATCGCCGTATATCAGTCAATTTTACTTGTTCCAAAAAAATCGGACAACAATAGCAAAAAATGGAGACTGGTCGTTGATTTTCGCCAGTTGAATAAAAAATCTTGGCAGATAAATTTCATTGCCAAGAATTGATACAATTCTTGATCAATTAGGAAATGCTGAATATTTTCAACACTGGATCTAATGTCTGGTTTCACCAGATTCCATTGGATCCGGAAGTAAAAAATACACAGCTTTCCACTTCATCTGGACACTTCAATTTTAAGCGATTACCTTTCGGGTTAAACATTAGCCCTAATAGCTTCCAGCGAATGATGAACATCGCTATGGCAGGATTATATCCTGATTGTGCCTTTATATATATTGACGATATAATTATTATAGGTTGTTCAGTAAATCATCATCTGAACAATTTACAAAAGGTTTTCGAGCGCTTGAGGTACTATAATCCAAGCTCAACCCTGAAAAATGCAACTTTTTCGAAGAGAAGTTCTTTATCTAGGACATCGTATTACAGATAAAGGGATTTTACCAGACAATAGCAAATTCCAAGTCATCAAAGATTTCCCAGTACCTACAAATGCCGGATGAAATACGACGATTCGTCGCTTTTCTGTAATTATTACAGAAAGTTTGTGCCAAATTTTGCGAATATAGCAGAAGCCCTTGAACAATTTATTGAAAAAGGGTGTAAAATTTGCTTGGACACATTTACATCAAAACAGTTTGAAATTAAAACGATTACTGATATCTCCGACAATTTTGCGTTACCCAGACTTTTACGAAGAATTTATCCTTACTACGGATGCTTCTAACGTGGCGTGTGGAGCCATTCTTTCACAACAACATGACAACCATGATTTACCAATCGCCTACGCAAGCAAAAGCTTCACAAAAGGTGAAAGTAACAAACCAACAATTGAAAAAGAGCTAACAGCCATACATTTGGGCCATCAATCATTTTAAAGATTATTTACACGGGAAAAAGTTTATAGTTCGTACGGATCATAAGCCACTAGTATATCTATTCGGCATGAAGAATCATACTAGCAAATTAACACGAATGCGCTTAGATTTAGCAGAGTTCGATTTTGAAATTGAATATGTTTCAGGCAAAAGTAATGTAGAACAGACGCACTTTCGCGCATTCCTTCAAATTCAGATGAACTGAAAAAATTATCAGTTTTAACAGTCAATACTAGGGCAATGGCAAGAAAACAACACAGTTCACAATCAAATAGTAAACTAAGATCAGAAGAACCAAGTAATAAGATTGATCACCTTAATGCTTGGCAAACTGAAAATCCCTCTGAGACCAGAAAATCCTTCGCTTGGTTTGCGAAGTGCACCGAAACCAAGTAAGATTTAATGTATACAGCCATAATTATACAAAAATATTGGGAAGTATTGAAATTACTCTGAATAACGGAAGTCATGCGCTAGAGTATGCTCTTCTGAAAATTGAAGAGATTTTAATAAAATATAGAAGAGATAAATTGGCCATTTCACTCGAAGATAAACTTTTCAAAGAAATCAGCGCTAGTACATTCAAGGAAATCGCTAACAGAGCCATTTCCAAATGCGAAATAATATTATTCAATCCTCCAAAACTACTGACAACACAGAAAAAAATCAAAGAAGTTCTTCAGAATTTCCATATGACCCCGACGTCAGGTCATATTGGACAGCACAGAATGTATTTGAAAATAAGAGAAGTATACAAATGGAGAAACATGAAAGCAGATGTTGCAAATTTTGTCAAGTCTTGCAATATGTGCAAAATCAATAAAGTTCACCGACATACTAAAGAAAATCAAGTTATTACTACCACACCATCAAAACCTTTCGAAGTTCTTTCAGCGGATACAGTTGGACCGTTCATAAGAACGAGAAACGGTAACCAGTATATTCTAACACTACAATGCAATCTAACCAAATACGTAGTTTGTATTCCAATACCTACAAAAGAAGCAGCAATAATAGCAAAGGCGCTTGTCGAACATTTTATTCTAATTTACGGAAATATTTTGGAATTTAGAACAGATCAAGGCACAGAGTATAACAACGAAGTCCTTGATCAAATTTGCCAACTTTTATCTATAAAACAAAAGTTTTCAACAGCGTATCACCCACAGACAATTGGAGCATTGGAGAGAAATCATAGATGCTTGAACGAGTATCTGCGATGTTTTACCAATGATCACAAAGATGACTTCAGGATGATTGGATTCAATTTTATACATTCAGCTACAACACAACACCCCATATCGAGCACAGTTTTACACCGTTTGAATTAGTATTTGGACATAAAGCAAATTTACCAATTGATTTTCGAAAAACGTCAAACCATGAGCCGATTTATAACCTTGAGGAATATTACAACGAATTAAAATTTAAACTGAATATAACAAACAAATTGGCTAGAGACAATTTGCTAGAGCGAAAAGAAAGTAGACAAAAAGTAGTAAACTAGAAAATTAATCCAATAGATCTGAGAATCGGAGACCACATTTATAATACAAACGAAAATCGTAAAAAATTAGACCCATTCTATCTAGGCCCATATATTGTAAAAGAAATCAACAGCCCAAATTGTACTATTGTTAATGAAAACACAAACAAACAAACAGTAATTCATAAAAATAGAATTGTAAAAGCATAAAGAATAAACTCGCAAAAACAAAAAAAAAAGAGAAGAGAAAAAAAAATCGAAGAATTGCCAAAATTTTGTCAAAAATAAAATAATTTCATTTCACTTCAATTATTTTTTTTTTGTAAAAAGGGGAGGTGTCATATACATTGTATTAACGATTGACAAAACTCATAACTTAGCAATTTCACCCCAAGCGTTCGGATCAAATTACTTATTTCAATGCTTGTGCAGAGCAAGCACATCGACTCTCCCATGCTCAATAAATTATATTTGTCACACGGATCAATACCCTCACGTTTAACCAGTGTAAGCAAAATTAAACCACTTTGTATATGCGCAATGACGCGAAAATGTAGCAACACATAGCTTGTAATATAAAACACATTTGGACTCTGTAATAAACGTTCTGTTCGTAGTTAGCGTTCTTCGGAACCACATCGTTTTGTGATTAGTGATCCTATCTGCCCCGATTTTGGGTTAGGACACTGTTTTTAAAAGAAACTCCCTTGAGGTCAAGCGCAACGGATTGCGCAGTGTAAAAATCGTGCCACGAACCTGCCAAATTAAGAAGAGGCATGATATAGGCTTCTTCCATCCTCTCAAAGTTACGTGCCATGTTATCAATGTCGTCGGCGAACGGCGAAACCAAATAACTGGACGGACTTCGTGAAAATTGTACCACTCGTGTCAATCCCTGCCCTTCGTATTGATCCCTCCATAGTGATGTTCTCAGGGACTCAGTTTATCCGGAAATCCGTTTTCGTGCATTACCTGCCATAGCTGGTCCCGATCGATTGTACCATATGCGGCTTTGAAGTCGATAAATAGCTGATGTTTGGGCACGTTGTATTCGCGTCATTTCTACAATACCAGACATGGCGAATACATGGTCTGTGGTAGAGAGTTCACCCATAAATCCCGCCAAGTACTGCCCCACGAACTCTCTTGCAATTGGTGTAAGTCGGCGGCATAAAATTTGGGAGAGTACCTTGTAGGCGGCGTTCAGCAATGAGATTGCGCGGTAGTTGCTACAATCCAGCTTATCGCCCTTTTTGTAGATGGGACACACGACACCTTCCATCCACTCCTGCGGCAGAACAACATCCTCCCAAACCTTGGTAATCACCCAGTGCAGCGCTCTAGCCAGTGCCTCACCACCGTGTATAAACAGCTCTCTTGGTAGTTGGTCAACTCCAGGGGCTTTGTTGTTTTTCAGCCGGCCGATCTCCTCCTGGATTCCCTGGAGATTCGGAGCCGGAAGTCGCATGTCCTGCGCGCGTGTTCCTAGGTTCATTACCATACCGCCACCGTTGTCTGCCATATCGCCATTCAGGTGCTCTTCGTAGTGCTGCCGCCACCTTTGGATCACCTCAAGCTCGTTTGTAAAAGGTTCCCGTTTATGTCCTTACACATATCGGGCTCTGGCACGTGGCCCTTACGTGAACGGTTCAACTTCTCATAGAACTTGCGTGCGTTATTAGCGCGGTACAGTTCTACGTACGATCTTCCTGCTGGCGCTTTTTCATCCGGAAAATCGAGTTTTGTCTGTTCCGCGCCCGTTTGTATCGTGCCTCGTTCGTCCTCGTGCGGTGTTGCACCATTCTCTCCCATGCTGCATTCTTCTCCTCAACTAACTGCTCTCATTCGCCGTCATACCAGTCGTTTCTCTGATCCGGAGCCACCGTGCCTAGTGCGGCGGTTGCAGTGCTTCCAATTGTGGATCGAATATCTCTCCAGCCATCTTCAAGAGATGCTGCGCCTAGCTGCTCTTCCGTTGGGAGTGCCGCTTCCAGCTGCTGCGCGTAGTCTTGGGCTAGTCTACCGTCTTGTAGCCGCCCAATGTTAAGCCGCGACGGACGACTCCGACGCGTGTTGATCACCGTCGAGAGTTTTGAGCGCAGACATACTGCAACGAGGTAGTGGTCGGATTCAATATTCGCACTGCGGTAAGTGCGTACGTTCGTGATGTCGGAGAAGAATTTACCGTCGATTAGAACGTGGTCGATTTGGCTTTCCGTTACTTGATTAGGGTGATTTCCATGTGGCCTTGTGGATATTCTTGCGGGGAAGAAAGTGCTTCGGACTACCATTCCGCGGGAGGCTGCAAAGTTTATGCATCGTTGGCCGTTGTCGTTCGATACGGTATGCAGACTATCCGGTCCGATGACCGGTCTATACATTTCCTCCCTTCCTACCTGAGCGTTCATGTCACCGATGACGATTTTGACGTCCCACAGTGGGTATCCATCGTATGTCTGCTCCAACTGTGCGTAGAACGCTTCTTTCTGGTCTTCGGGACTCCCTTCGTGTGGGCAGTGCACGTTGATGATGCTATAGTTGAAGAAACGGCCTTTTATCCTCAGCTTGCACATCCTTGCGTTGATTGGATGCCACCCAATCACGCATTGGCGCATCTTTCCCAGCACTATGAAGCCGGATCCCAGCTCGTTGGTGGTGCCATATCTTTGGTAGAAGGTAGCTGCTCGTTGCCCGCTTTTCCACACTTTCTGTCCTGTCCAGCAGATTTCCTGCAGCGCTACGACATCGAAGTTGCGGGGATGTAATTTATCGTGGATTATCCTGTCGCAACCTGCGAAGCCTAGCGACTTGCAGTTCCATGTTCCAAGCTTCCAATCGTGATCCTTTATTCGTCGCCTAGGTAGTTGCCGATTGTATCGAGTCGTATTATCTTCTATGTCGTTCGTAATAGTTGTTTTTAAAGGCGGCTTATTGGGCCTGCGCAAACCTCCTGTCTCGTCGGAGGGCCGTCGTGTCAGGGCTGTTTAGCGTCCCACCTAACACCAGGACTTGGGCTTGTGCGCTTTGAGCGGCACACTGTCGCTTTAGCGGAGCCTACTTGCGGATACTTGCGGCTTTTTATAGAGGGTTTAACAGGGCCCACTCTCAAACTCCACCACATCCTAGGCAGGCGCCACAACTCCCAGATGGCCTGGGGAGGGATCGTCAAGCCCTTGGACATAGTCCCTGCTGCCCCCTGGAGAATACATATATTATATATAAATAGCTGACCCGGCGAAATTTGCCTCGCCAAAAATTGATCAATTTTCTAATACAATTTGTTGCGTACACAATTTATCTAGAAAACAATTTGGTTCTTCTGAATGATTTTCATTTTTTTACAGCTTATCATAACATTTTTCCTACTAATTAAGTAAGCAAACAAAAAATAGCACTTATCGATCTTTCCGTTATCGAATGACTAGTTGAACGATCGGGCGATCTAGTCCGGGTTTTATTTTCAATCTGTCAACCATTTAGTTAGTTTATTGCATCATCGCACCGCACCTAGAGTGCGATTTCATTTTGTGCTTGATGGCTTGCTTTAGAACTCATGAAACCGTTGCATTATTACAATTCTTCATCTTTCCCTGTCAAATTGATCAACTCTTAGTATATAAAAAGACAGCTGATCCCCAGATTAACCGATCAGTGAAGAAATTTTGAAAATCGGTCCATCCGTTCCACAATGGTCGGATTTGTCAAATTTCACGACATAAATCGATAACTCGAAAACCATCAGTGCTAGAGTTTTGACGTCTTCAGAAGAAATGATCTACAAGAAGAGATCTATTTTTGGTGTAGGTTGTCATTAGGGTGGCCTTTCGGTGATTTTTTTTTCGGAAATGCATTTTTTTACCCTTTTGAGTTAGGAGTTAATATAATTCTACAAAGTTGTAGAGAATTAAATTCTAAGCATTTTTGCTTAATAAACATTTATTTTATCTCATATAGGTGATGTTTTATGACAAAATTGCTAAATTTAGATAGGGTGGTCCCGAAAAAAATAGTTTTTAGCTTGCACTTTCATCAATTCAGAATATTTTCGAAAACTGTCTTAGCATCGCTTCACGGTCTTTGGATGGCGCATCTTTTGGTTACATAGCTTCATTTTCAAGCATATTATAAGCGTTTTTTCATGAAAAAGTGATATTTTTCTGAGCATTCTACTGCAGCTAGTAGCAAATATTAGCAAAAATTTCAATAGTAATCTGAAAGTATACACGCAGGCCCATCAAATTCATGGTATTTCATTTGTCCATGTTTGTCCACTTTTGTTTGATCATCATATTAGATTTTGTATGAAAAATCAGCTATTCCATGGGAAACACATATACCATATCTCTGATTTTCGCAATATTTAGTAGAATGATTCTTTTTCGAATATAAATAAACTCACTTTTTAATTTTGTCCGATTTCGATCCAGGGTGGTCGAAAAAATCATAATTTTGGAAAAAATATTTTTTTGAAACATAATTTTTGAACAACTGGACCAATTATCAATGTTCATGGAATCACATGTAGTTATTGGCGACCTTCACTTAGAAACTATGAAAATGAAATTATTTTGCGAATAAGCCAAGAAAAACCAACTTGAATTTTATGGTTTTGTGTTTCGTCACAAAAGTAGCGCTCTTAAGCATTTATTTCATTAGAACACCTTGAAAATCGTTCCAGTAGTTAAAATATCAAAATGATTTTTTCGACTTCTTTTCCAAACGAGTTGATTTAAATATTTTAGATAAATAACGATTCTTTGTGGGCCTTGTGGCTGTGTGGTTAGCGCCGCCAATCGTCTAGAGGCATGGACTATGGAGCGTGGGCTCGATTCCCGCCTCGGTAAGAAGGAAACTTTTCGTGATCGAAAAATTCTCCACCGGTCCACTGGGTATTATGTGTTCTGTCAGTTGTCTAGGTGTTAAGTGTTCAGTCTGTACGACCTCCGATCGAAGACGGTGTTCTTGTCTTTTATTCTACCAAATATTGTGAAAATCCAAAAGATGATGTATGTGATTCACCCTAATTTTTCGTTCAAAAATAATACTATCGTCAAACAAAAGTGGACAAAGATGGACAAATGAAATACCATGGATTTTATGGGCCTGAATGTATACTTTCAGATTACGATTGAAATTTTTGCTAATATTTGCTACTAGCTGCAGTAGAATGCTCAGAAAAATATCACTTTTTCATGAAAAAACGCTTATAATATGCTTGAAATTGAAGCTATCAACCATCTTATGTAACCAAAAGATGCGCCATCCAAAGACCGTAAAGCGATGCCAAGACAGTTTTTGAGAATATTCTGAATTGATGAATGTGGAAGCTAAAAACTTTATTTTCGGGACCACCCTATCTAAATTTAGCAATTTTGTCATAAAACATCACCTATATGAGATAAAATAAATGTTTATTAAGCAAAAATGCTTAGAATTTAATTCTCTACAACTTTGTAGAATTATATGAACTCCTAACTCCAAAGGGTAAAAAATTCACCGAAGGGCCACCCTAATGACAACTTACACCAAAAATAGATCTCTTCTTGTAGATGTAGATCATTTCTTCTGAAGACGTCAAAATTCTAACACTGATGGTTTTCGAGTTGTCGATTTATGTCATGAAATTTGACGATTTCGACCATTGTGCGTTCGTGAGTTATATTGCCTCAAAGGAAATGTAAACTCATTTTTATATATAGAAGATAGAAGCAGAAAAGATAATACAGATGTTTAAGATTGGAAATTCCCATACAAAATGTACGAAAAACCATTTCATCGAAGAGATTGGGTTTTGATTTTAAAATTTTGCTAGTTTTATCGTGAACAGAAAACGAAAACGTAACAAATTTGCAAAAATTTGTTTTATATCTATAGTATAGGCACAGATATTTATATGGTATATTTAAGCTAGAACAAATTTTATTGAAAATCTTGTGTAAGCTTTTGAACTGGCTCACTACCGCCATCTACTCAACTGATTGCGGAAGTACATACGGACGCAACTAATGAATCGCCTGCTTTGAGCGTGCTTACAGCGGCACACTAGGAGTTAACTTTCTGAAATCAGTATGGCGAAAGGCATCTAAGGTTCGATTTTTCAAAATTAAGCACCTTCATCAAAAAAATATTTGGTAGGCGTAATAACGGACACCTTACTACATAACCGGTACCAAATAGTTTATCATGAAAAGTTCATAGTTTTGAGAAAACCCGCGTTAGATGACTTTCGCCATACAAATTTCTGGCGGTTAACTCATGCTGGCTATTTTGCGCATATACTATAGTGCCTGGATGTGACTGCGGCGGGTAGAAAATCAGCCACTGCCAATAATTCATTAGCAACCATCGAACGCGTTTGACAGCTGCATATGGAATGCGTTTTAAACTAAAAGTATCACCGCCCAGTAAACACAAGATCGTATATCATAGCGTATAGGTGTACAAAGTGGAGGCCATATACGTGCATTTTGCACGCAATCAAATGGAGAAATGCGCCTATATCGCCTCCACCTTGTACACTTATTCGCCAGCATATGCGATTTTGTGTTATTGCCGCGTCATCTCCAAGTGATTGCTAATCGTATTCCTATTGTTGCATACATTTGAATCAACGGTTGCGCATGTTCACACACGTATCGAATACCAGCCTCAAAATCTGTTATATGTGGTATACTGCCGTCATACGCATATCCGTCCCATGTTTGCTGGGATTTCCTATGTACATGGGACAATTATGCGTAGAACGGCAGTATAGGTGATGTGACTTGCCAATTTCCTCAAGTCAGCCATCTTGGACTTTTGTATGGAATAAAAACAGATTTTGTTTACATTTTGCACTGAAAATGAATTCTCCTCCCGTGCTGGTTTTTCCCATCTACTAACGAAGTGATGTAACTTCTACAATCTACATATCGCCACACACCATTTTCTAGTTTCCCTCCCACTATTGAACGGAGCACTTTTTGCTCGAAAACCTCGAAAGCTCTCCGATCCGCCTCTTCTAATGTCCATGCTTCATGTTCATAAAGAGCCACTGCACAATGGTCCGATTCAGTTATTTAGCAGGAAAAAACTATTTTCCTCCGTTTTCGTTCTATTTAGACACTAGGTGTCTTCAGTGAAGTTGTTTATAATAAAATATTGCTTCTTCGGACAAAAAGTTCGATAGGGTGGTCCTTATCGTTTATCAAAACTGAAATTAAAATTTTTTATTTCGGGTTTTTTTGTGGATGACCTCTTCAGCAAACTTGCAGTAAATATTATTTGATGCAACTTTACCGAAGACACCTTGTGTCTAGCACATAAACTGAGTTCAGTAAATGAAATTTTCGATTTTAACCTAGGGTGGCCCCAAAAAATCAGTTCTATTCTAACTTTTTTGTTTTGAGTTTTACGAGAATGCGGTCTTCAGAAGAAATGAAGAGCAAGTGATGGTGCATATTTTTGCTGAACACATCATGTTTATAAGTCTTACCAGTTAAAAGTTATATGCAATTTATACCAAAAAACTATGCAATCTCAAAATGCCTATATCTCATGGAGATGGTTTGATTAAATTTTTTTGAAGGTGTTATCTGAAAGGGCACATATATAGCAACTTTTACTGCAAAAATTACGGGAACGTATTTCTTTTAAATTGAATAAATCTACTTTGAAAATTTCTTCGAAAAAATTTAAATTTACTAGTACTTCACTATACATTAAAATTATGAGTAGATTACCCTCGGCAAAAGTTCAAATTTAAACTAAAAATACATATCCGATTATTATTATTTAATCAGACTAAGGCCGAAGTGGCCTGTGCAGTATACAAGAGTCTTCTCCATTCGGCTCGGTCCATGGCTACACGTCGCCAGCCACGCAGTCTACGGAGTCATCTTCCACCTGATCGATCCACCTTGCCCGCTGCGCACCTCGCCTTCTTGTGTCCGTCGGATCGTTGTCGAGAACCATTTTCACCGGGTTACTGTCTGACATTCTGGCTACGTGCCCGGCCCACAGCAGTCGTCCGATTTTCGCGACTTTGTATCGAAGTATCGCAAGTTTTTCTATCGGATTTTTCGAAAGAAAAGTGCTGCGTACCATCTATGGTGTGGTGCAGATGGCGGACGGTACGTGGAGGAGGCGAATGAACCACGAGTTTCATGCCCGAGCAGAGAATGAAAACAAACTGAAAACTTATTTTGATATTGATACTTTCATTTGCAATATCAAATTTTGGTGACCCTGTGGTCGAGTTAACAGTAATCACATCAAAAGTTGAGAACTTAATGTTGTATCCAAATAAGCAAAATGATAACAATTTTTGATATCACGGAAAACAAAGCAAAACTTATTTTGATATTGGGCATATTTTCTACGGTTTACATAATGAGTTTTCATTATGATAATGACTATATCGAGCAAAAACAATAAAAAATCTCAATTTGATATTATTTTGATTCATGAATCATATAGTGATATCAAAATACTGATATCTTCTCAGTTACTCGTTTGATTGAACACATATTATGCGATATCAAGATTTACAAACTAGATTAGTTATCATTTAGTAATTTGCTATAAGTCTTGATATCAGGAAATCGATATCGAAAATGATATCGTGCAGGAGATATTATAATTTATCTTTTTAATCCGTAAGAAAAATCTTCATATACCGTTTGACGGAAAATAATTTCTATTCATATAGAAGATAGGGATCGTACTTTTAATATGTACGATATTTTTTAGGATTTTTCAACCGCCCTTTCCCAATGTTAGATTTCCTTCAATAACCTTTTTTGCAAATAACTTTTCATTCATAAAAACGTAAAAATGACAGACCTCTCTTCCCTCTTTAAGGGTCTGTCTCATTTGGAGAATTAAAATTAAAAGTGACAGTTCGAAAATTAGAAAATCTCAAGGCCATAAAAATGGCTGATGCTACCCAGCAATTCCAATAAGACATCGATGCAAAATTATTCGATATCTGTGAAAGGTAATATTGCTCTGCGAGCAGGATTTTTCGATAGTTATAGAAATGCCACTTTTGAGTTTAATTTCAGTTAATAAGTGTACAGCCTCAAATATGTTTTCATGCGGTTTATAGAATACGGACTCTCTTCTTCTTCTTCTTCTTCTTCGTCATTGGCATTACATCCTCCCTGGGACATTGCCGCCTCGCAGCTTAGTGTTCATTTAGCACTTCCACAGTTATTAACTGCGAGGTTTCTAAGCCAAGTTACCATTTCTGCATTCGTATATCATGAGGCTAACACGATGATACTTTTATGCCCAAGGAAGTCGAGACGATTTCCAATCCGAAAATTGTCTAGACCGGCACCGGGAATCGAACCCAGCCACCCTCAGCATGGTCTTGCTTTGTAGCCGCGCATCTTACCGCACGGCTAAGGATAAGGTGTCCTTATCCGAAGAGGCTTATTATAAAAAATCAGTATCTCTAAAACACTCGAAAGTATAGGTTTTCCTGTTTCACGTTCTATCGGGGGTCATTTTTCCACACATTTTTGAGGAATTAAATCTGATAGCCGATGAGATTTCTATGAAGTTTGCACCAAAAATAGTGAAAAAATTAAAAATTGTTATAGATCCCCCGATCGAACATTTTAGTTTACCCACTATATGGAGGAGGAGAGCGTATACTTTCGCGTGTTGGGTGTTTCAGAGATACTGATTTTTGAAAAATAATATTTCCCCATAGAGACTCCGTGACTCTATTTATTATTTTCAGTTATCAAAATAATATCAAAATATGATATTTGCTAGAGTACTCTGCAATTCTATATCAAAATATGTTATAGTTATGATATCAAAAACTCAATTTGTTATCACTTTGATAATATTTTGATAGCCGACTCTGCTCGGGTGAGCTGCTGGGAGAACCATCCATCGTTCACACCGCGAAAATCGGACGACTGCGGTGGGCCGGGCACGTAGCCAGAATGTCGGACAGTAACCCGGTGAATATGGTTCTCGATCCGACGGGCACAAGAAGGCGAGGTGCGCAGCGGCAAGGTGGATCGATCAGGTGGAAGATGACTCCGTAGACTGCGTGGCTGGCGACGTGTAGCCATGGACCGAGCCGAATGGAGAAGATTCTTGTATACTCCACAGGCCACTTCGGGCTTAGTCTGATTAAATAATAATAATCAGATATGTATTTTTAGTTTAAATTTGAACTTTTGCCGAAGGTAATTTACTCATAATTTTAATATATAGTGAAATACAAGTAAATTTAAATTTTTTCGAAGAAATTTTCAAAGTCGATTTATTCAATTTAAAAAAAATACGTTCCCGTAATTTTTGCAGTAAAAGTTACTATATATGTGCCCTTTCAGATAACACCTTCAAAAAAAATTAATCGAACCATCTCCATGAGATATAGGCATTTTGAGATTGCATAGTTTTTTGGTATAAATTGCATATAACTTTTAAATGGTAAGACTTATAAACATGATGTGTTCAGCAAAAATATGCACCATCACTTGCTCTTCATTTCTTCTGAAGACCGCATTCTCGTAAAACTCAAAACAAAAAAGTTAGAATAGAAAAACTGATTTTTTTGGGGCCACCCTAGGTTAAAACCGAAAATTTCATTTACTGAACTCAATTTATGTGCTAGACACAAGTCTTCGGCAAAGTTGCATCAAATAATGTTTACTGCAAGTTTGCTGAAGAGGTCATCCACAAAAAAAATCGAAATAAAAAAGTTTAATTTTAGTTTTGAGAAATGATAAGGACCACCCTATCGAACTTTTTGTCCGAAGAAGCAATATTTTATTATAAACAACTTCACTGAAGACACCAAGTGTCTAAATAGAACGAAAACGGAGGAAAATAGTTTTTTCCTGCTAAATAACTGAATCGGACCATTGTGCACTGGTAGAATCAGAGTTTTGTATACAGCAAATTTCGTTTTCGTCTGCATGTTGCGGGACCTAAGCTAGTTACGTAATCCGTAAAAGGCCCTATTCGCAGCAGCAATACGTCTGTTCACTTCACGGGAAACGTCATTGTCATATGTCACAAGCGTTCCAAGGTAAACAAATTCTTCAAAAACTTTAAACACATCCCCATCAAGCATTACCTCTGCACCAACACCACTAGGTCTTCCCCTACCTGCCACCATGTACTTTGGCTTGGTAGGGTTAATGGTTAAGCCTATCCTCGCCGTCTACCTCTTCAGTGGGACAAAAGCCTCCACTACTGCTCTGCGATCGATTCCAATGAGGTCGATGGCGTCCGCAAATTCCAGGAGCATATGCGATTTTGTGATGTTAGTTCCGTTCCTCTGCACGCCAGATCTCGTAATAGCGCATTCGAGTGCAATGTTGAACAATAAACTCGACCCGGCTTCAATCCGTCTAAGGTCACAAACGAGGTTGACACTTCGTCTGCAATCCGAATACTTGATTTCGAGCCATCCAACGTTGCACGTATCAGTCTAATCAGTTTCGCCGGAAAACCATGTTCGGACATTATCTGCCACAGCTCATTTCTTTTCACTGACTCATACGCTGCTTTGAAATCAATTAACAGATGGTGAGTCTGCAAGTTGTACTCCTGGAATTTATCAAGGATCATCCGCAGGCTAAACATCTGATCCGTCGTTGATCGACCCTCACGAAAACCTGCCTGGTAATCGCCGACGAAGGACTCATCATGCGGTCTCAGTCTGTTAAACAGGATACGCGACAGGATTTTGTACGCCGAGTTCAGAAGGGTGATCCCTCTGTAATTGGCACACTCTAGTCTTTGCCCTTTCTTATAGATTGGGTATATGAGGCCATCCAGGCCATCCGGCAGGCAGTTCTTCATCCTCCCATATTTTCTGGATAATGTGGTGGATTGATTAATGCAGCTGCTCACTTCTGTGTTTGAGAAGCTCGACCGGGATTTCTTCCTTCCAGGCAGCTTCATGGTTTTTCAGCCTTCAAAACCTCGTCCAGCGTTGGTGGTTCCACAGCTTGACCGTCGCTGACTATGTCCATCCTGCTCCTTGATACACCTTCATTTTCACCGTTCAACAAATCTTCGAAGTGTGCTCCATCCGCTCGTCAAGCTTCTGATGGTACTGTTCAGCAACTCCTTCAACTGACAAGCCTTGGATATTGGAACGCATCGTTATGTTGTTTCGTGAATTCGTGACGCTGGAAAATCGCGCCCGAATTTTTGCAAATACGAGGTAGTGATCCGAGTCAATGTTTGGACCTCTGAAGGACCTTAGGGATCGTACACATATTTAGTAAGCACTTATGGGGAGAGGGGGGTCTGTCGTTTTCTTACGCACCATATAAATTAAAAGTCATTTGTATGAAAAACAAAATCTTAGATGGGGGGAGGGGGGTTCGAAAATCCCAGAAAAATTGCTTACGTAATATGATTAATTGTTGCTTTCAACTGTGATTGATTATTGACGACGGTATGTTTTGGCTCTTTCAGTCTTTATGATAAGCTAAAACGGGTTTTGCGTCAACTATCCGACGTTTCGGTGTTTATTACACCTTCTTCAGGGATTTCTAAAATTTTGAATGTTTTACGGAAATTTAATGGACCAGTCTAAAAGGTGTGTATGTGTTGTTTGACTTACAGAGGCTGCGTTTTGTTGTACTTATGTGTGTCATGTCCGACATATTGCTGTCTAAGAGTTCTAGTAATGGCGTCCAACTACGGCGTGTGATTAAAATTGTATGTTAGATTTTAACATTTTTAACACTTACTGCATGTGTTTCAATTTTTGTGCACTCCACTGTTCTATTGAAATATTTCCACGAAAAGCTTTCTTGCTTTCGCACCTACGCTTTCGATAAAAGCTGTGGCAATATTTCATCGCCCGCGCACTTCAAGCAGCATTGCCACATGTACATGTTTTTCTGTATTTTACAGATTTTTGAGGCATTCTTGGAAAATTTTCAGATTTTACAGATTTCTTGAAGATTTTAGTATTTTAGCACCAAAAATTATTGTAAATTATTTTAATGCTAATCTAAAACTATCTTATTAAGAACCATTTTAAAATTAACTAAATTTCAATTTAAAAACACAGAATGTGGTCTCTAGTAGGTTTTGTTCTTAATTGACAATTCATGCAGATCAATGATTTTGAAACTCGATCAGATTATGTTCCGGAAAATGTTCAGATTATATTTTAATACATGTGGTCTTAGAAAATGCTCTAAAATAATACTAAAAAATCAGGTCTCACTATCATAGATCATATCTGAAATGCTTTGAAACAGTTTATCAGTGCTTCTTTTCTGTATGGCTGAATATTAGTCTAATAAAGTTGTTCTGCATATGGCTATATTGGATCCGTGGCATACGTTATTCGTAAATATGCCACGTAAGTGATCAAATATTAAACCTTGAAAAAGCAAACCTTGTTGCTTGTATTCCTTTATTTGGAAAGAAATGTGCAAAAAATTGCTAAATATTGACATGTCTGACTTGTAGTTCCGTTCCGGACTTTATCTTTTCAAAACTTACTTTATTAAAGACGAACAGGCTTCGGAATTCTCACTCATATCAATAAAAACAAAGGATTGATCGAAACAGCGGAGTGCAATTTTTGCATATTCTCCTTTGAGCAAGTGTTCTCACACAATATTTTATCCGGATAGAAAGACGGGCGATAAACTCGCGAGCTCCGGCTTGCTGGATAATTTTATTTTGGGCCACCAAATTCTCTACCTCACTACTTCTCCAGATAAGTTTTAAAAGCATAGGGTAAATGATATATTTTGGACATGTACATATTTTGGACAAGCCTGAGCTTCTTCGATCAATTTTAGATAATGTGTAGGAAAATTTTTATCGAAAGTATGATCATTGCATACTTTTACCTCGACTCTAGCGGCTCCTGATGAGAATTCACAAATCAACTATTATTTATCTTTAAAATTATCTTAAATGTAAAGCTTTCTACCAAAGTGCCTGCTGGATGCCAGTATGCAGGAGAACATGCATTATAAGACTCTTCGTAACATGCACCTGAAACACGTTTAAATTGGTTCAAACGGCAATCTTAAGGTCCTGCGGCCAAAGTTTGATTGTAATTGAGATACTAACATATTCCAATCGCTTAACATGAACTTGAGACGGATGAAAAAGGAGTGACCAAAATGAAGTAATGTTTTTATGCATCAGACATTTATTGGTCACCC
Source organism: Armigeres subalbatus (assembly GCF_024139115.2). Lineage (NCBI taxonomy): Eukaryota > Metazoa > Arthropoda > Insecta > Diptera > Culicidae > Armigeres > Armigeres subalbatus. The sequence continues at coordinate 264,481,886 of NC_085140.1, read as the reverse complement.
CATGTACAGTACATGGATGAACCATTAATTGCCAACTTTCAGGCTGTTTTCAATGATATCGATAAGATTGCGAAACAATGTTAATTTCTGGTTTAATCTATGTCAGTTAAGCAAATAAATGCATTTAAATGAATGTGGATAGGGTTTCTTACCCCATTCCCGGCCTAACATGCGCACGACTGCATTATTTAATTGATATTTATGACTAGGAGCTACTTTTCCTGAAATTTGTGGGCCATGTAATATTGCGATGGGGTTCACCTCTGCTTAAAAAATAGTTATTCTTGCTAAAAACCGCTCGAAAAAGCTTTTATTTGATTTAAATTAACATTGTGCAGCACTCATTTCAGTCATAGGCGATTGCTTATCTGGCATACCCCAAATCTCTTCGGCATATGCAATATTTTACTCAATCTCTCAACATCTTACTCTCAATCTCTCTCTCAGGACGGTAGAAAATGAGACGTAAACAAAAATATGCACGTTCCACGATACCGTGATGCCAGATGGTATTATTCATAATAATTTTAATTGGTTGAGAAGATATATGCACTCATCCAAATTCCTTCCAAATACTTGAAAAAATATTGCTTTTAGTCTTTGAAATTTAGATAATTATAAATAACATAAAAGCGTCAACGTTTTAGACAGTTTTCCTATTAACGACGAAGGATTATCTTCATACTAAAATAAGACTCATGGCCTTTTGGCAGCACTGTACAGCTAGAAGTTCTTGGGCCGAGGTGATTTTTTGTTAGGTTTGAGGATACATTTTTAAATGTATTCTAATATGTTTATATAAAATCTAGTGATACGAACAATTAGAAAAGATTGAAGTGCGTGATATTAGCATTTTTGTGTGGTGATAAACAGCCTAAAGCAATAGTTGTTTCGAGCACTGTGAAGATTTTCAGGTAGGTGTTTATTTGATGATACCGTTTTGTAAAAGAGGAAAGAATCACTCCGGCTCAGTGGTGTTGCAACGAAGAGCAAAAGTTTGAAATCTACATTTTTTCTACATGAAATAAATGGTTGAAAAATATTGAGTATTGTGCGCGATAAATAGGAGACATTTTAAAAAATATCAATCATAAACCTACGGCTACCAAACAGTATAAATAATTAGTTTTTTGTCCTGTGAGCCGTGAATGGGGTCCATAGGCCCAAGTAGTGATTTACCCTACGTGTAGGTAAGTCATACCATTGAGATCTGTAGGTGGCCATTTTTAAATTAGGAGAAAATGACTCTGTCCAAAATATATGCATTTTCCGTGTCGAAATTATATATTTGATGTCCAAAAAGAAAACATTTCAGTTCGCAGTATAACACAGTTTACACCTAGTAAACGTAATTTACTCAAAAATTGGGCAATGGAGACACAAGACTAATCATAGGTTATGTATTTGGATGAACCTAGTGGTTTTCAATGGATCAATCAAGGTAACTCATTTTGCACTCACCGCATCAAAACAACGGCGGCACTGTATACGCATAGTTCTATTCATGTGTGTTTGACAGAACATGTCTACGGTGGCGCGATCTGTTCATTTCATAGCGGCAGTTTTTGCTTATTGATTGGTCCATTGTTTTATACTATTCAATCTCTATATATTTTCTAATGAATGTCCTGCGCTTGTCCAAGATACATCATTTACCCTATTCACAAAAATGTAGGTCCGCGACGCGATTCGAACCCAAAACAATTTTAAAATGTGTTAAGCGCCCACTATAACCACTCCACTACACGAATCGATTGAAAGCAAATAGAAAAACTGCTGTCTTGAACCTACTACTTATCGTGGCGCATTGTCGTATGCAATCAGTTCGGAGAAGCAAAGTAAGCAGCATTTGATTTTCGCGAAACATGGGAAGAGGGATAACAATTTTTCGCACCACCGCTTGTGCCGGAGTTTATCGCACTGTAATTTATCCGGATAAAATGGATGGTGGAGCGATCTGTTGTCGCGTGAGTGAGTGAGAAATCCGAACCCCGAAGACGAAAATGATTTGGTTCAGATGAGTACAGATTTGCAATACAGATTTTTTGACTTGAGATACAGATATAAAGATTTTCTGGGGCAAAAATACAGATTTAAATGTGGCAACCCTGACTTCAAGTAGTTTTTATAAACTGGGTTTACAATATTAGTGTGTTTGGTTTTGGCTTTTTGCGATATGGTACACTCCAACTTTCACCTACTCAGTGACTGAGTAAAATTGTATTACCATCTCTCTTCTTAACACGGAAATTGAGTAAAATTTCCGTGGGAAGAAAAGAGAAGGCAATACAATTTTATTCAGTTACTGAGTAGATGAATGTTAGTGTGTATCACATGTTTTGTGTTAGTGTGTGTGTTCGTTTTGTTGGTATCTGCGTTGTTTATATGCATGTAAGATTGGATATATTGCACTCAGGTCATATGTGTCAGTGCGTCTTGTGGGGTTTGCGTAAAATCCCTTCAGCGTGTTATAATAGATTCACACATCAGTGTGTCAATCGACGAGCAGCAAGCCATGATTTTGTCTCTTCCAGTCAGACCTCCGCTCCGCGGCGTGCACACGCATCCACGGGGAGTCGCCGTCATAACTTCGTTCCGACCATTTAGAGCTATACATTTTGGCGATCCTGCCAGTCGATTTTTTATACTGTCGCTGATTTCATGAGGTGAGTTGAATTCAAGTGGTTAAATTGTGACGAGTGCTATATTTCAGTTTGCAAAATCAAAAGACGCGTCTCGAAGACCGTCGAGAAATGGTTTGTGGTTTGCTAAGCAACAAGACGCGTCTCGAAGACCGTCGGAAAATGGTTTGTGGTTTGCTAAATCCCAAGACGCGTCGTCGGAAATTTGTGTTGGCCCGTCTGAAAGACCGCTGGAAAAATGGTATGTGGTTTGAAGAATATTAAAGCCTCGCCTGGAAGACCGTAAGAAATCGGTTTGCGGTTTGCAAAAATTACAATGCGCGTCTGGAAGATCAGTGGAAATGGTTTGTGGTTTAGGAAACTATAAGGCGTGTCTGAAAGGTGGCCGAGAAAAATGTATTGTAGTTTGTGAAACTACAAGGTGGGTATGAAAGACCAACGTAAAATGGTTTACGAACTAGAAAATTTCAAAGTCCAGCTAGCATTGATTTTGATTAAAACAAATTTAAACTACATGAAGCCACTTGGCAACGTACATGAGACTACCAGTCGAGCTATTATATAACGAAATCTGAGAGAAATGGAGAAATATTCAATGCTGTACTGTTCGAAACTGTTCGGAAAGCCAAATATATTATCTAGATGTTTATCTTGGAATGTACTGGCTTAGTAGCCATAGCGGGATTACCGGTAAAGTCAGATATCTTGGAATTTGAAAAATTAATAAGTTTGCCGGATTTTACAAAGCTATTCGAAAGTTCGAATACATTATGCGTAAGATTAGTTTGGAGTTGACTAGCAATACTAGTTGATGGCAAATGGTTGATGGTGTACTGTACGCGAAACTAAAAGTTGGATAAAATGTACGCATTTGGAATAGATTTGAATTGGATTCGGATTAGGTTTGGATTTGGATTGGATTTGGATTGGATTTGGATTGGATTTGGATTGGATTTGGATTGGATTTGGATTGGATTTGGATTGGATTTGGATTGGATTTGGATTTGGATTGGATTTGGATTGGATTTGGATTGGATTTGGATTTGGATTGGATTTGGATTGGATTTGGTTTGGATTTGGATTGGATTTGGATTGGATTTGGATTGGATTTGGATTGGATTTGGATTGGATTTGGATTGGATTTGGATTTGATTTGGATTGGATTTAGATTTGATTTAGATTGGATTTGGGTTGGATTTGGATTTGATATGCATTGTGTTTAGATTGGATTTGGATTGAGTTTGGATTTAAATTATATTTGGCTTGGACAAGCATTGGATTTTATTTGGATTAAATTTAGATTAGCATGAATTTTCTTGTCATTATTAGGTTGTTCTTGATTCTTATTAGTAATGAAGTTCAACCCCGCTTACACACTTAGTTCAGCTCGGCATTTTTTTATTTTTTTGCCGAGATCCGCACAGCCGAGCGCTCGGTTCGTGACTTTCTGCTGATATCTCAGCTGAAAAAGCAATTTGTTTACTGCGGCACTCAAAGGAGCCACCGTAATCATACGTTCATTCAGCCGTTATTTCAGCTAACGAACTTTAACCGAGATTTGCACAGCCGATATCGGTGGAAAATTTTGAGTGTGTAGATTTGGATTGCATTTGGGTAAGATTTGGAATGTTTTTTTGGAAGAAATTGTCATTGTATTTGACAAACAAAAGCAGGCCACTGGCTTCGTAAATTTGTTGCTCTCTAATCATCCAACGAAAGTATGAATTACGTTTTATCTTTCGCGGTCCACAGTTTGGGAACCCACACTCTGAATCATTGTTCTGGTATTAAAACCATGATGTTGAGTCAAGTTTATTTTGGTGTGCAGTTTTCAATGGAGTTAACAGGTTGCTCAATTGCAACCGATGTTTCATCGCATTTAAATAACCCAGAAGAAAAACAAGCATTCTATAATAGAACATTTTTTTTGCGTTTTGAATGAGAGAAGAAGGAAAATGTGGGGTTTGAGTAAAATGCCTTCAGCGTGTTATTATAGATTCACACATCAGCGTGTCAATCGGCGAGCAGCAAACCATGATTTTGCCTCTTCCAGTCAGATCTCCGCGGCGTGCACACGCATCCACGGGGAGTCGTTTAGAACTTCGTTCCGGCCATTTAGAGCTACACACGTCTGTTTATACTATTTTCATTATTTGCAATGTGGCATATTTCTAGGATAGGGAATGTGTACTGCTTGTTATGTTGGTCGATTATTTTAATGTTTTCGAAGTTGGAACGGTGGTTTGTTCAATACTGTGTTCTAGTAGTGCTGTTTTTTGACTGAGGAGTATCATTTGTGGATCTGTTTGATTAACATTATTATCAATTAATTTGTCTAGAGTGTTATAAAGTATTTTGTGCCCACTCATTCGTATTTTTAGTTTGTTGGTAGTCATGCCTATGTAGCATGCATTGCAATCTTTGCACGGAATGTTGTAGATGATGTTCGTCTGTTGATCGGGTGGTGTTGGGTCCTTGATTTTACTGAAGAGTTGATTGACTGTTCTGTTTTAATGTTGTAGCTTGCAAGTTTTATATTTGTGTAGTCCTTTTTCAGGTGCTTGTCGATTTTATGCGATAGGCCCGGTATGTATGCCAGCGAACGTAAGGTATGTTTCAGCTGATCTTGGTTGAGTATTGTTGCTGCGTTCTGTTGTTGATTCATGCGGTTCTGGAGACGATGACGGAGATTAACTGGGTAGTGATTTAATTTCAGCTGTTCATCAATGAGCATTTTGTTTCCCTGTTTGTCTTAGGCTTGTTGACAGTTTGTTGACTCTATTGATCAAGTTTTTGGCCACATTCAACTTCATGCTCATTGGAAGAAACGAGAGAAGATCGAGGAATCTTCCACTTGCTATCGGTTTGGAATACCATTCTGTTTTAACTACTTGGTCTTCATGGCGATTCAATACCATGTCCAAATAGGGTAATCTTGACGCAAAACCCGTTTTAGCTTATCATAAGAGCCGAAAAATACCGTCGTCAATTACCTAATAAGTGTACGACCCCTTACATCTAAAACATCCGCGAAATGTCGTCCGTGTCGATCAGCACGTGGTCCATCTGTGAGCAAGTGTCTCCAATAAGATGTTGCCAGGTGTATTTGCGGATATTGTTACGTGCGAAGTAGGTACTACTGATTGCCATCCCTCTAGCAGCAGAAACGGTTACAAGTCACATACCATTATCGTTTATAGCGTAATGAAGGCTTTCTGTACCAATGACAGGGTGAAAGAAACTCTCTTCCGATCTGCGCATTTACATCCCTGACGACAATCTTTACATCGTGTGTTGGGCACTCTCCGTAGGCCTTATCCAGACTCTCATAGAACTCATAATTCACGTAATCAGGCTTATCGTTCGTTGGGGCATAGATGCTGATCAGGCTATAGTTGAAGAATTTGCCCTTGAAAATGAAGCCTCCAGAGAGCAATTATTGGATACCCTTGTGGCCCGAGGTAAACAACCCTTCAGGGAAGTAAGAGGTGTATTGGGAGATCGCTATGTGGATTATATCCAGGCCATCTATGCCTTTCTTCACTCGGTTGATATTAAAGTCTAATGCCCGTGTTTTTCTCTTTCTCAGTTTTTTCTCCGTTCGATTCTGTTTTTCTGTTCCGTGTACCACAAAGCCCTGGCCGTCCGAAAGATGCTCCATGCCGAACAAAAATCGAGCACGACGCCACGCAAAACCGTTTCCAACGTCAAATGCCCGGATTTATTTATTTATTTATTATCAGACTAAGGCCGGAGTGGCCTGTGCTGCACATAAAAGTCTTCTCCATTCAGCTCGGTCCATGGCTGCACTTCGTCAACCACGCAGTCTGCGGAGGGTCCGCAAATCGTCCTCCAACTTGATCGATCCACCTTACTCGACCTGCACCTTGCCTTCTTGTTCCCGTCGGATCGTTGTCGAGAACCATTTTCATCGGATTACTGTCCGACATTCTGGCTACGTGCCCGGCCCACCGCATTATTCCGATTTTCGCGGTGTGAACGATGGATGGTTCTCCCAACAGCTGATGCAACTCGTGGTTCATTCGCCTCCTCCACGTACCGTCCGCCATCTGCACCCCACCATAGATGGTACGCAACACTTTCCTTTCAAAAACTCCCAGTGCGCGTTGGTCATCCACGAGCATCGTCCAGGTCTCGTGTCCGTAGAGAACTACCGGTCTTATAAGCGTTTTGTAGATAGTCAGTTTGGTACGGCGGCGAACTCTATTCGATCGGAGCGTCTTACGGAGTCCAAAGTACGTACGATTTCCAGCCACTATGCGCCTCCGAATTTCTCTGCTGGTATCGTTATCGGCGGTCACCAGTGAGCCCAAGTACACGAATTCTTCTACCACCTCGATTTCGTCACCACCGATAGAAACTCGTGGTGGGTGGCTTACATTGACCTCTCTTGAGCCTCTTCCTATCATGTACTTCGTTTTCGACGTGTTGATGACTAGTCCAATCCGTTTAGCTTCGCTTTTCAGCCTGATGTAGGCTTCCTCCATCCTCTCAAAGTTACGTGCCATGACATCAATGTCGTCGGCGAAACCAAATAACTGGACGGACTTCGTAAAAATCGTACCACTCGTGTCAATACCTGCCCTTCGTATTACTCCCTCCAAAGCGATGTTGAATAGCAGACACGAGACACCATCACCTTGCCGTAACCCTCTACGCGTTTCGAAGGGACTCGAGAATGCCCCTGAAACTCGAACTACGCACATCACCCGATCCATCGTCGCCTTGATCAACCGTATCAGTTTATCAGGAAATCCGTTTTCGTGCATTAGCTGCCATAGCTGGTCTCGATCGATTGTATCATATGCGGCTTTGAAGTCGATAAATAGATGATGTGTGGGCACGTTGTATTCGCGGCATTTCTGCAATACCTGACGTATGGCGAACACCTGGTCTGTGGTAGAGCGTTCACCCACAAATCCCGCCTGGTACTGCCCCACGAACTCTCTTGCAATTGGTGTTAGTCGACGGCATGAAATTTGGGAGAGTGCCTTGTAGGCGGCGTTCAGCAATGTGATTGCGTGGTAGTTGCTACAATCCAGCTTATCGCCCTTTTTGTAGATGGGACACACGACACCTTCCATCCACTCCTGCGGCAGAACCTCATCCTCCCAGACCTTGGTAATCACCCAGTGCAGCGCTCTAGCCAGTGCCTCACCACCGTGTTTAAACAGCTCTCCTGGTAGTTGGTTAACCAAAGGGGTGTTGTTGATTTTAGCCGGTCAATCTCCTCCTGGATTTCCTGGAGATTCGGAGCCGGAAGTCGCATGTCCTGCGCGCGTGCTCCTAGGTTCTTTACCATACCGCCACCGTTGTCTGCCATATCGCCATTCAGGTGCTCTTCGTAGTGCTGTCGCCACCTTTGGATCACCTCACGCTCGTTTGTAAGAAGGTTCCCGTTTATGTCCTTACACATATCGGGCTCTGGCACGTGGCCATTACGTGAACGGTTCAACTTCTCATAGAACTTTCGTGCGTTATTAGCGCGGTACAGTTCCTCCGTCTCTTCACGGTCTCGATCTTCCTGCTGGCGCTTTTTCCTCCGGAAAATCTGTTCCGCGTCCGTTTGTATCGTGCCTCGTTCGCCCTCGTGCGGTGTTGCAGCAATCTCTCCCATGCTGCATTCTTCTCCTCAACTAACTGCTCACATTCGCCATCATACCAGTCGTTTCTCTGATCCGGAGCCACCATGCCTAGTGCGGCAGTTGCGGTGCTTCCAATGGCGGATCGAATATCTCTCCAGCCATCTTCAAGAGATGCTGCGCATAGCTGCTCTTCCATTGGGAGTGCCGCTTCCAGCTGCTGCGCGTAGTCTTGGGCTAGTCTGCCGTCTTGTAACCGCCCAATGTTTAGCCGCGGCGGACGCCTCCGACGCGTGTTGTACACCGTCGAGAGTTTTGAGCGCAGACAAACTGCCGTTGCAGGTTGTGGTCGGATTCAATATTCGCACTGCGGTAAGTGCGTACGTTCGTGATGTCGGTGAAGAATTTACCGTCGATTAGAACGTGGTCGATTTAGTTTTCCGTTACTTGATTAGGTGATCTCCATGTGGCCTTGTGGATATTCTTCCGGGGGAAGAAAGTGCTTCTGACTACCATTCCGCGGGAGGCTGCAAAATTTATGTATCGTTGGCCGTTGTCGTTCGATACGGTATGCAGACTATCCGGTCCGATGACCGGTCTATACATTTCCTCCCTTCCTACCTGAGCGTTCATGTCACCGATGACGATTTTGACGTCCCGCAGTGGGCAGTCTGCTCCAGCTGCGCATAGAACGCTTCTTTCTCGTCGTCGGATCTCCCTTCGTGTGGGCAGTGCACGTTGATGATGCTATAGTTGAAGAAACGACCTTTTATCCTCAGCTTGCACATCCTTGCGTTGATTGGCTGCCACCCTATCACGCGTTGGAAAAATGCCCGGATGAGCAGTTGGAATAACCTGAACCCAAATTCCTACCCCGTCCGTCCTGAATTAAGTAATTTATAACCTTGAGTCACCACGAGTATTATGGACTACGTCCCCGTTCCCTACTAAAGTTAATGATAAGATTGTAAAAATATCATACTTAAGAATAGTGGCTCCGCAAAGTGTCACACACGACTGAACCTACCAAATAAATGTAATGGTTAAAAAAAAAGAATTCGCTCTTCATTCTCATCACGCAAATGCGGTCGTTGATCGGCTTTCACCGGATAACACGCTTAATCTGCATTCCGATCACCATGATGCCAACTCCTCCAATTCCGTAAGACGATGGGTTGATTATGATAAATAATTTATTAATTATTAATAAATTTTGAAACACTTTAGTAGACAACCTTATTTGGATGAATCCAATACAGCATTTGAAGAAATTACGGGGAAAACACTACCTTCTGTCCAAAAAGTTCATACAAACTCTTCCAGACATTGGTATGAGAGATGACTCACTAGTACTAGGAATAGTCGAACTTGGGGTGATAGGGCCCTCAACAAGAATTGATGCCAATTTTACCTGACCAATGCCTGCTTTACACAGTTGAAACTGCAGCACTAGCCGTCACCACGAGGAATGCTGAAGATACGTCGGTCATATTCAGTGACTCGGCCAATTGTCCAGAAGCATTGCTGGAAACCGGGAAATCAAAACACCCACACATTCAACAAAATGAACGAGAAGTGAAGAGAAAAGATCTGCACTACTGCCGGATCCCCGAGCACTCAACCATTCCTGGAAACGACAGTGCAGATGAGGCCGCAAAATAGGGTCGCCTCAACAATGGACTGACGGATGTTGTATCCAGGCAATATATGCCTTAAGTGGAAGGATAGTTGCAACAGGAAGGATTAAATCATTCGAAAGAGACTACGTCTTGGTCATTGTTGGCTAACTAAATACCATATCTTTGAAAAACGAGAACCAGACCGATGCGACATGTGCAACAAAAACGTAACGTTCATCATATCCTAGCAGCTTGTCCAAACTTTGATCTGCAGAGGAACGGAATAGGATTCCCTATCGAAATGAATAATTTACTAAAAACAATAAGAAAACAGAAAAAAATGTCAAAAAAAATGTTCATGAAATTAGAATGTATAATTAATTATGGAGTAAAACTCGACGATATTTTAAGAGATGAATATTCAGGTTGGGTAAAATTTCAATAAACAAAAAAAAAGGTTTGTAATAATTAAAATTGGATATTGATCTGTTATTATTCAGTTCATGATTAGATTTAGATTGGTTTTCCTAATCATACATAGAACGGTTTAAACATAAATTTCTCAAATGTTCAATTGTGGAAATAAAGTTCAAGTGCACGTGAATTGCTAACATAGTTAATTTTTAATATTGTTCGAATACACACATAATGTCACCATCATGAAATCATTGTATAAAATTAATATTTATTCAATTAACCTTGGTCTTCCGGTGGATACGCTGTCCGAAAATTGATTGCTGTATTTTAATTGTAACGCCGGAAAACATCACCCTGCCACGCAATCATCCGATAATCCAATTTAGTGGAGCACACCGAGATGTCCAAATTGGATTAATATTATCAGATAGGTACTCATGGCTGCAATCATCTGCAAGAAAGAACGGGGAAATTGTGTTTCAATAATTGACGGCACCTACTGGACGGCTCCTGGACAAAGAAAACGCATTTATTCCATTAAATTACCCCGTAAAACAGAGATAAATCGACATCGAACAGGCCCAGGCAATTGAAGCGTTGGTCCAGCAAATTAAATCGAATCGACGGATTCTGTAACAGCGAAAGAAGGACGCAAAAAAAGTGTTACTCATCAGCAGTGTCATTGAAAGTGGATTAAAATTCGTTACCACTGTTATGCTGTTTCCTGCTTCATCGGTTTCGTTAGAAAGGACGGTGATCATCAGCTGCCTGGTGCTGCGGACCTATACGGTTTTGAAGGTGGCAACGACGAGTAGGAAAAGCTTGTTAGTAACACCAATCAATCAATGGGATAGCCATTTTGAAATTTAGGACTGGAGATATATTTTTTATAGCGTGCATAAAAATAAAAACACAAATAGCTGATTTACTGAATAGTTCCGATAAACATCGGATTAGCAAAACTTACCTCGTCTGTGGTGACATGGCTATGAAAGCATAAAACAAAAAGTTCCAGCATAAAACTTCCAGCATAGAGCACGGTCAACAGTAAATCTTTATCGCAGTTCACGTCCTTACATCCATCGATTTTCCTGCCAGCATTGTTCAACACACGGACAATATAAAAGTGGGCAATCAATTTTTCATCGAGTAGATATAGGGAAAAAGGAAAAGGTATAAAAGGCTTGGCAATGATTCGCTGTTCGTCGGGCTGCATAAATAGAGATAAACAGTAATCGATGTTTATATCTCGGATGAACCGGGAAGGCAATAAAATTCACATAAAACATAAATTCGAAAGCAAGCCATATAATTAGCTTTTAAGTATGATATATTTAATTTTAATTGATCATAACCCATTCCAAGACAGTACACGAAACAGATTGTTTTACTGCGTGAATTTAAGTATACGGAGGCAGCAAAGTTCATGTATTTAAACCCAAGTTTTAACAATTTGTAATAATTAACGGCATTACACAAATTTTACAGGACTAGAAGGTTTACTCAACGTAACTCTTTTCCTTAGAATCATTGAAATTATTTGCTCAATTTTTGTCAAAATGTCACCACATTTAAACCTAGTAGAACTAGGCTTCGTCACGTCATTCAGGATCAACTGCTGCAATAACTAGTCTCAATATAGCGCATCATTGTCACCAAGCATTATGGGATTGTGGGAATAAAATTGAAATCGAGAACGGATGCGGCAATAGGTGCTTTATGTGTATCGTACGATAGTAAAAATCGAATTACCTCACCCATATCATGCAGGCCACGTAGCTCATCTCCACCACTGTGACGAAGTGGTACAGAATAAAGATTAAATTTCGTACCCCAAACGACCGGTTTGTCAGTCGGATCGTCTGCCGGAGTTTGAGATAGATTTCATAAATGTGTCTCAGCTGATTGGTCCTCGTTTGGCGTGGCTTCGGATGATGGTTTTCCAATTTGTTCGCCCTGCTTTGATTGGTGACATCCTTCAGTGGGTGTCGTGCAGTGTCTGCTTCCTTTGCGCTGCATGCCTGAGCAGTGGGTCCCTTCGGATGGTGGATCCCCAGCAATCGATCCACATTTTGCCAATTTGCTTTCCATTTCGGTTGTTCGTTGTCGTTTGCCAATGTTCCGACTCCGGATAGTGCTTGTTTCAGTGCTTTATAGCGATCTTTGATCAGCTGCACATAGGAAATGTACTGCTGTTTACTGATGAGGCTCACCAGCTGGGGTATGAGACGTGTCAAAATGAAATCATTCGTCAGTTTGACGTTCTCCATGCGGCTGCTCGTCGAGTAGAAGAGTATATTGATGGAACACTTTATTGTGACTGAAGCGATGAGCAACACTGTCATGTGCCTAAAAGATATGATTCGGTCATAAGCATCATTAGTATATCATTGTTATCTTCGAAATGCAACTCAATTTAAGCCAGTATTTTTTTATTTTTCTAAAATATTATATCCTGTACAAGGAATATATCTAGTGCCGTACCAGCCAGTACACATATGATCATGACCTTACTGGCTGGAGTGGCGTTTGTCGTAGCCAAGCAAATCCGTCTTCCGTCTTCCTTTTACCAATGAAAACAAGCGCAGGACACTGAAGGATAATTCGAATGTTCACGCCTCAAAAAATGGAACACTGAATGATGCTCGTTTATTTTCACCGTTCGAATAATCTAGAATTCTCTGTCAGCCTACTGAGATTGAATCTCAAATTTCTTCTCATTAGCTTCTTAGTATGCTGGCATTTCAAATGCCTACTACGATTGAATTTCAAATTAGTTATCATTTTTTTCTATTATTGTCATTTTTAAATATTTTAGTTTAATTCATTATTTTTATCATGAAATAAGAAATACGTTCCACCTTATCAATTATTGTAACCAACGGCTTATTTATTTATTTATTCAGACTAAGGCCGAAGTGGCCTGTGCGGTATATAGAAGTCTTTTCCATTCGGCTCGGTCCATGGCTATACGTCGCCAACCACGCACTCTACGGAGGGTCCGCAAGTCATCTTCCACCTGATCGATCCACCTTGCCCGCTGCGCACCTCGCCTTCTTGTGCCCGTCGGATCGTTGTCGAGAACCATTTTCACCGGGTTACTGTCCGACATTCTGGCTACGTGCCCGGCCCACCGCAATCGTCCGATTTTCGCGGTGTGAGCGATGGATGGTTCTCCCAACAGCTGTACAACTCGTGGTTTATTTGCCTCCTCCACGTACCGTTCGCCATCTGCACCCCATCATAGATGGTATGCAGCACTTTCCTTTCGAAAACTAAAAGTGCGCGTTGGTCCTCCACGAGCATCGTCCAGGTCTCGTGTCCGTAGAGGACTACCGGTCTAATAAGCGTTTTGTAGATTGTCAGTTTGGTACGGCGGCGAGCTCTATTCGATCGGAGCGTCTTGTGGAGTACAAAGTACGTACGATTTCCAGCCACTATGCGTCTCCGAATTTCTCTGCTGGTGTCTTTTTCGGCAGTCACCAGTGAGCCCAAGTACACCAATTCTTCTACCACCTCGATTTCGTCACTACCGATGCAAACTCGCGGTGGGTGGCTCACATTGTCTTCTCTTGAACCTCTTCGTATCATGTACTTCATCTTCGACGTGTTAATGACTAGTCCGATCCGATTAGCTTCCCTCTTCAGTCTGATGGAGGCTTCCTTCATCTTCTCAAAGTTACGTGCCATAATATCTATGTCGTCGACGGAGTGCCAGCGAAGGACTCTAAGTGAAACTGTGCACCATGGTCCACCGGAAATTTAGGGGGTTTGGTGTCAGGCCCTGCAAGCCAGCCTCAAAAATAAAAAAAAACTCACGCAACGAACAATCAACAAGGGAGTACGGACCGGAACAATCGGCGAAGACCACTGCGGCGAAAAGGGACTAGCAATTGGAAACTCGGCTCGTGGAACTGCAAATCTATCAACTTCATCGCATACTCGCCGATGGGCTGACCGTGGATTCGGCATCGTAGCGCTGCAGGAGGTTTGTTGGAAGGGATCCATGGTGCGAACGTTTAGAGGTATTCATACCATCTACCAGAGCTGCAGCAACACACACGAGCTGGGAACAGCTTTCATAGTGATGGCCGATATGCGATATGATTATAAGGACGCATTCTACGCGCAGCTGGAACGTGAGTATGACAGCTGCCCAAGCCACGACGTCCAAATCATCATAGGAGATTTGAACGCTCAGGTTGGCCAAGAGGAGGAGTTTAGACTGACTATTGGAAAGTTCAGCGCTCACCGGCTGACGAACGAAAACGGCCTACGACTAATTGATTTCGCCGCCTCCAAGAATATGGCCATTCGCAGCACCTACTTCCAACACAGCCTCCCGTATCGGTACACCTGGAGATCACCACTGCAGACGGAATCACAAATCGACCAAGTTCTGATTGATGGACGGCACTTCTCCGACATTATCGACGTCAGGACATATCGTGGCGCTAACATCGACTCTGACCACTATCTGGTGATGGTTAAGCTGCGCCCAAAACTATCCGTCATCAACAATGTTCGGTACCGACGACCGCCGCGGTACGACCTAGAGCGACTGAAGCAACCTGATGTCGCCACTGCATACGCGCAGCATCTCGAGGCAACGTTGCCGGAAGAGGGTGAGCTCGATGGGCCCCTCTTGAGGACTGCTGGAATACAGTCAAAGCAGCCATTAACGACGCAGCGGAGAACAACGTCGGGTATATGGGTCGAGGTCGACGGAACGATTGGTTCGACGAAGAGTGCAGACAGATTCTGGAGGAGAAGGACGCAGCGCGGGCGATCGCGCTGCAGCAAGGTACCCGGCAGAACGTGGAACGTTATAGACGGAAGCGGAGACAGCAGACCCGCCTTTTTCAGGAGAAGAAACGCCGCCTGGAAGAAGCGGAGTGCGAGGAGATGGAACAGCTGTGCCGTTCTCAAGATACACGCAAGTTCTATCAGAAGCTCAACGCATCCCGCAAAGGCTTCGTGCCGCGAGCCGAAATGTGCCGGGATAAGGATGGGAGCATCTTGACGTGTGGTGATCGAAACACAGCAGCACTACGAGGAACATCTGAATGGCGCTGAGAGTACAGGCAGTGAAAGTCAAGGCAGCGGAGGAGATGACTACGTCAGTTCAGCGGACGATGGAAGCCAACCAGCCCCCACCTTGAGGGAAGTTGAGGATGCCATTCAACAGCTAAAGACCAATAAAGCAGCTGGTAAGGATGGTATCGGAGCTGAGCTCATCAAGATGGCCCCGGAAAAGCTGGCCACTTGCCTGCACAAACTGATAGTCAGAATCTGGGAAACTGAACAGCTACCGGAGGAAGGAAGGGGTTATATGCCACATCTACAAGAAAGGCGACAAGCTATGGAGTGTGAGAACTTTCGAGCGATCACCATCCTTAATGCCGCCTACAAAGTGATATCCCAGATCATCTTCCGTCGTCTGTCACCATTAGTGAACGAGTTCGTGGGAAGTTATCAAGCCAGCTTCGTTGACGGCCGCTCGACAACGGACCAGATCTTTACTGTACGGCAAATCCTTCAAAAATGCCGTGAATACCAGGTCCTAACGTACCATCTGCTCGTTGATTTCAAGGCGGCATACGACAGTATAGACCGCGTAGAGCTATGGAAAAATTTGGACGAGAACAGCTTCCCTGGAAAGCTTACCAGACTGATCAAAGCAACGGTGGATGGTGTGCAAAACTGTGTGAAGATTTCGGGCGAACACTCCAGTTCGTTCGAATCGCGCCGGGGACTAAGTCAAGGTGATGGACTTTCGTGCCTGTTGTTCAACATTGCGCTGGAAGGTGTCATGCGGAGAGCCGGGTGTAACAGCTGGGGTACGATTTTCAACAGATCCAGTCAATTTATTTGCAACGCGGATGACATGGACATTGTCGGCCGAACATTTGCAAAGGTGGCAGAACTGTACACCCGCCTGAAACGTGAAGCATCAAAAGTTGGAATGGTGGTGAATGCGTCAAAGACAAAGTACATGCTTGTGGGCGGAACCGAGCGCGACAGGGCTCGCCTGGGAAGCTGTGTTACGATAGACGGGATACCTTCGAGGTGGTCGAGGAATTCGTCTACCTCGGATCCTTGCTAACGGCTGACAACAACGTTAGTCGTGAAATACGAAGGCGCATCATCTGTGGAAGTCGGGCCTACTACGGGCTCCAGAAGAAACTGCGGACGAAAAAGATTCGCCACCGCACCAAATGTGTCATGTACAAGACGCTTATAAGCCGGTTGTCCTCTACGGATATGAAACATGGACATTGGACAATGCTCGAGGAGGACTTGCAAGCACTCGGAGTATTCGAGAGACGGTTGCTTAGGACCATCTTTGGCGGTGTGCAAGAAGACGGTGTGTGGCGGCGAAGAATGAACCATGAGCTCGCCCAACTCTACGGCGAACCCAGTATCCAGAAGGTAGCTAAAGCCGGAAGGGTACGATGGGCAGGACATGTTGCAAGAATGCCGGACAGCAACCCTGCAAAGATGGAGTTCGCATCCGATCCGGCAGGCACGAGACGGCGTGGAGCGCAGCGAGCGAGATGGGCAGACCAGGTGCAACACGACTTGGCGAGCGTGGGGCGTATCCGAGGATGGAGAGATGCGGCCTCGAACCGTGGCGGATGGAGAGATGCGAATTGTGGCGTCAAATTGTTGATTCTGTGTTATCTGTTTAGATGTAAACTAAATAAATGAAAAAGAAACTTATTGAAAATTGTACCACTCGTGTTAATCCCTGCTCTTCGTATTACCCCTTCCAAAGCGATATTGAATAGCAGACACGAAAGACCATCACCTTGCCGTAACCCTTAAGGTGATTATAGAATGAAGCCCGTGGTGAATTTCAAATTCACGTCACGTTTATTAAAATTTATTTTTAAAAGCCCAAATCTGGCGTATTAGTTTTCGTACAGTGCTGAAACTCAAATTATGATTGTTCAGCATAACTAATCAAACGATCTAGGGAGAACGGTCCAAAATGCACCCCCTAAGCTTTTTCGATGGTTTCGCCCATATAAACATAAAAACCCAACCATTTCAACGTATAGATGCAAAATTTACAAACCCAGCTACATTTCACAATGATCTCCTATTCAAAACAATTAGGTTTTCATGACTTTCTAACGTATTTAAAAAATGTTTTAAAAATAGGCCTGGGGCAAAACGCCCGAATGGTGGTCTAAAATGACTCAATTGCATGTAAAATGATGGTGAACGCATGGTTGTTTGTTTTTTCTTAATGGATTGAACTACAATCTTACGGATGTGGTGGAAGAATAGCAAAACATTAAATTTGAGTGAATATGAAGGGATTTTGCTAAATTTTTCCAATGTAGCTCAATGATGGATAACTAATCATGAATTGTAATGGTAATATTCGTTCATAAATGTATTACAACAGATTATATGAACGATTTTATGAGTAAGGCCATTTTGCCCCAGGGGTGCATTTTGAACCGTTCTCCCTACCGCTATTTCAGCCCCATACGCGTTATGGTTCTTTCATCTCGTGCTCTTGAAAAAAATATTGGAAAAGCACGTGGCTTACAAAATGTCCGATTTCTGGCTTCATTATATAATCACCTTAATTCCCATAAAGTGATATTTCTCTGAAAGCACTTATGTTCCCATAGAATAGTATTGAAGTACTGAAATTCCAGTTATTCAGTGGCCACCCGTTATATTTGATATTATGCTACTGCTACATCTACCTTTTAGTGCTCTATTCGATTTTTTCGATCGATCGATAATCACCGAAATGGACTCCAGTGTACTTGTTTTGCAAAATCATGAAGTTTGATATGTCGCAAGATGGGCTCTAATATTGATCGAAAATTGGCCACTTCCCCAAGGGAACCAGGCTCTGGAAGTACCCGGAGTGTGGCCAATTCGATCGAAAGTTGCCGAAATGAACTCCAGTGTATTTGTTTTGCAAAATCATGATGTTTGATATGTCGCAAGATGGGTTCCAAGATTGAACGAAAATTGGCCACTTCCCCAAGGGAACCAGGCTCTGGAAGTACCCGGAGGGTGGCCAATTCGATCGAAAGTCACCGAAATGTACTCCAGTGTACTTGTTTTACAAAATCATGAAGTTTGACATGTCGCACGATGGATTTTGAAGCCTATCTGCCAGTGACCATTTTTTCCGGGAGGGAGGTAACCCCAGTACTCCCCGGAATATATCCGGAACCATGGCCATTGCACAAAGATTGACCTCGTTTCCTAAAACTATAGGAATTTTGTGATCGATTCCAGAAGATTGCTTGAAAATCCGTTAGAAATTGGCTGAGCTGCGTGGTTTTGAATTTTGAGTTTTGTCGTAAAATGGGGGTTGGGGACGTACGTGTTAAACTTGATTGTATATGTCGTTTCACATCAATATGTGTATCCCTTGTACTGTGTCCGTCCAAACCATTGCTTCGGCAAAGTTAGTCAATCTAATTACTTGGAATGGGTGCACCCATTGGACGAAATGATTAAGGATGACCAATTAGCAACGTCAACTTCAATCATCATTTACTTACGCCAATCGAGCTGAATCCTTTCCGACTGTTCCGACTGTCTAATCAAGAACATAACTAAATTCCGCGCAAACAACCACCCCCCATAAAACACGCTTTCTATATATAGATTATACTTACGCCAGCCAAAGTCCACTCCGGGCCGCAATGTTTAATCGGCTCATCAAAAGATCATCAATCTCAAACAGCGTGTTAATGAGCTTCATTAGCGAGTGCTGATTGAAAAGCGCTGTACTGACTAATGCAACCACGAGGCAACATCCAGCGTACTGATTGGTCAGCTCAATTACCAGCCGGACCAAATCCTCCCATTGCATTTTCGAGGACAGCTCCAGCGTCGTGGAAACGTGATACACGGCATAGGCGGAACAGAACGCCAGGGCGTGCACAATTCCGATAATTGAAACTTCCAAGCTCCTCCGGGATGCAAATTTTTGTCGATTCGAATCGTTACGTAAAGTGGCTCCCATTATGCTGCTCTCGAGGGTGTTGTTTTGAGCGGTGATGTTGTTTCTGTTGCCGCCATTTGCCATAGTAATCCCGCTTCGGTAATGGTTGTTCGCACAGATGTTGTTATAACGATGGACGCGGTTTGCTGATGAATAAACAAATTAAACCAATGTGTATTATAGCGATTGAGTCATTTATAATCAGAATCGAACAGCCATGATTCAAATTGAGATTTAATGTGACATCACCCCGGAATCCTCCAGGAACATAGAAAACTCTGTGACTTCTATAATATGCAGATTTTATAAATATTACAAAAGTTTCAACACTTATATATTCCATTTGTAAAAACTACACTGCCGTCATACACATTATTGTCTCATTTTGCTGGGATACGGGACAGTTATGCGCATAACGGTAGTGGTAGTAAAGTCTCATAGACTTAAAAATTTCACACCTCTAAATGCATTTATACTGGCCGGTCGATAACTGCAACACATTTTAGTCGTTGAGCGTACTTTACTTAAGAGTTGTCACTGCTTCGACAATTCCTGATGGCAATGTTTTATTTACGCTTCTATTCCAACGGCGACATAATGACAAGCGCCAAGCGATAGAATCGCGTCGCATGTGTTTGGAGGAACCTTGGAGGTTCTTGGCACAAAGACTAATTTATTTTATTTCAAATGACTAAAATAGACTGAATTTCACTATGTCTTGATTAAATTTATTCAATCGGAATAGAATCAGAACTTTCTCAAATTCCATCTGAATTCATCTCTTTATTTCACTTGTAATATGAGATTTGCATTGATTGTTTTTTTCGGCGAGTGAAGACATCACATTGATTTTCCAGACTATCCGGACGCTTCAGCCGATTTACTGGCCTTCGACCATCTTCTGCGGACAAATCTTCCGGTCACTTCTTCATGAATAGACAGCGTAATGCGCTTCCAAGTATAGATTCCATTTCGAGCTTATTTGCTCCGTGAAGGAAATGCTAAAAATATTATAATAGCTTTGTTTTTACGTAGGATTTTACAATAAAATTAACTCACAACACACAACCGCAATACAATCCATTTGTTTTCAATATTTCACTTGATTCTGTGTCTATAAGTCCAATATGAGAAGTTCTATGAGAAATTGGCCCCTCATCACTTCATCAGGTACCACGTCAGAATAATGATAACAGAGAGCTCGGTACAAAGTTCAACGACAAATGGTAAAATGGATTACAGTAAAAAAATATACAAATTTCGATGAAAACCAAGGAGCTCGGTAATATTCATGTTTGACGTTTAATTTTAAAGAGGGATCAGTTAGCAATATTACCGATGTCAGTAGTTTCTGAATATTTAACTGAGCTTACGGTATAAAATTATTTTAACAGAATGAACGAATCAACGATGTGTACACAAACTCGTCGCATACATCATTATCATAAGTAACGATTGTTCCAAAATATATGAATTCGTCGACAACTTCATATCGCTTTCCAACCTTAGATACTTAGATTTGAAAGTTTTTATGATTAGTTCTGTTCTATCCAACTTTCCACTCTTGCCATAATGGCGGATGCTATAAAGTTTTTGACATTAACTGGCCACTGAACTGAAATTTTCGTTGAAGCAAGCTATAATGTTCTTCATCACCAATGACAGCCAAAAATTTGTTGTTTTCTAACAACATAAAAACTTATATATGAAAACATGTCTTTAAAACATAAAAAAAATACATTGCAAACGAGATTGAGGAGTGTTATCCATTGATACTTGGCACAATCAAGTATTCGTTCTTTAATCGACATATAAAAGATACAATACAAACACAAGCAGCTCTAAAAAAACCTCAAGTAATTGCAAGTTTTCATCAGAAAAACTGAATTGCCGATAACTAGTCCCAACTTCACAGGAGCTATCCGCCAACATGAGCACTATATCAGAGTAAACCGTCAGAAGGTGACTACTAAAAGTTAATCACAAGAAAACGATGAGAGATAGGCTGTATAACGTTTGACAGGTGTTTCAATATCCTGTATTTAAGAGATAGTCGTGGAACATTTGAAGTTATGTTGCAACATCATTTGAAATTGTGTAGGTGTTCGATTCCAAGCCAACTTAGGTGTTCCATCCTCAAGTAGTGTCCAACGTACCCGTACTCCAACCGGTAATGATTAAAAAGGGACTGTTTCGTTCCCACTTTCATCAGAAGCCAACCACAAGAACTGCTACCTAAGTGGCCAAAGTATGCTTGTATGAACTGTATCCGGCTTAAGGTGTTTACTCGCATTTTTCCTACTTCTAATTGAAAAACAAAACACTTCATCGAACCTGCACAGAGCAAAAGTGTTCCTTCTTCGGAGGCCTCGAACGAAAATAAAAATGACACACTCGACATTTCAATTAAGTAGCATCAGAGGAAAAACAAAACTCGTATTTCATTTCAGTCAATTCAACATAGGGTAGACCGTTGCGCAGGATTTTGATTTTGTTTGTCATATGTATCATCACGTACTCTACACTAAAAACTATTGAAAAATTTTTAATTAGAGGTGTAGAAGAAGAAGAAGAAGATCTCCTCATGCGATTATACATTTCAGCTCGCAACTCGATTTATGCAATTGCACAACATGTGACTACCGCGAGTGTTGCAATATAAGATTGCAATGATTTTTGTCTGAAATTGGAAAAATTTGTATTGGACATTTGTTGCAATGTCTCAATATTAGAAATTCTATGAAGTTCATTGGTACTATACTGTCGCTAACCGCAAGTCAGACTTATCTGTATATGGGCGCCATATACAGATCAGTCTGACTTGCGGTTAGCGGCAGTATACCACGGAGGCAACTTCAAAATCATTTTCAAAATTTTATTTTGCATCCCCTGAAGTGCCTTCTTTCTGGTATTGCAGCAACTAGACCATATTTGCACAGCATACAACATGGCTGGTCTAAAACATTGTTTGTAAATCAAAAGTTTGTTCTTAAGACAAAGTTTTGATTTTCTGCTTATAAGTGGATATAGACACTTAATATATTTGTTACATTTGACTTGAAGGCCTTCAATGTTGTTTTAAAAAGTTAGTTTTTGATATAGCAGAAGTTCTAAATATTTAGCTTCGCTAGACCAATTAATTGGAACCCCCTTCATAGTGACAATATGTCTGATAGAAGGTTTCAAATAAGAAACTCTCGGCTTATGTGGGAAAATTATAAGCTGAGTTTTGGAAGCATTCGGGGAAATTTTCCATTTTTGCAAGTGGAGAAAATATCCAAAATTTTTTGCAATCTACTACAAATGACACGAAGGCTTCTCCATTTGGCTAAGAGGCCCGTGTTATCTGCAAACAAAGATTTTTGACACCCTGGTGGTAAATCAGGTATGTCAGAAGTAAAAATGTTATACCACGGTGTGCCTGTGACCGTTATTAACGAAAAAATGTCCATCCATTCTGAACTCGCCTTTCGAAAGATATAATATCCAGGCATCGGCTATGAAAATTTCAAAATATTTCATCTAGGGAATCGAAAGCTATAGCAGATACAAATTTAATGATTTTTGCGTTCGATATTTCACTAATATGCAACCATATATATCGTGAATTTCCTCCTGATTACATCAAAATAAATTATCATCAAATATGCAATGTGCAACCTCAATCAACTAAAACCTAAAAACCTTTTCTTTAAATAATAAAAAAATAGCAAAGGATGTTATAGATAACATTGTTCTAATATCAATGCCAAAATAGACAATACAACCACAATACACTATTCAAATTACAGAATTATTGCACTTCAATCTCCTAATCATACCAAAGTGTGAATATTGTCTATGACAGTTAGTAACTACACTCTGTATGACGACTCTTTTTTTTCCTAAGCAATGGAGAGGGAATCTGCTCAACAGACATCCTGGGTTGACCAGGAAGTGCGGGGTTAGGGACCACCTAAAACAGCAAACGAGGGAGGCAGGACTACATCCCCGACCCGCTAAACCGTTTCCATTGCCGCCAAGCCCTTAGTCCCTTCGGTACAACGAGAAAGTAATGCTTCATAGGGGGGCCAGCGCCAGCGCATTGCCGGCTTTCCAGGTGGCCTTACACGCCCTATGTCCTCGGAAGGTGGGAAGGGTAGACTTCGCGCCTGCTTCCCTCTGCACGACTGGTATCAAGAATGATGATGCCGCGTGCACCCCAAATTTACCTTTCTGCGATAGGGCCTATTCGCCAGCACACAGCGGGACTTGCCGACGCGGTGCCTACGCCTACCCCAGCCTTGACGAGGACCCCTTTCCGTCCTCGGGCTCGGAACCCGCCCGGTTGACCGACGCCGCGAAAGCGACGATACCATGTTGTTCTTCGCGCGGCCACTTGCTCGATAAAAGGATCGAGTTCGACCACAGGGCATGACCACCGGTATGACCCATGAAGCCGACTCCGAACCCTTGGACTACCTCTTGTTTGCGCCTAACTAGCCATCCTTGAGTCCACGTACCACCTTCTGTGTAGCTCCGAGACGATTTGGACGATAGCCGATAAAACGGCGTTCCAGTCAACTTCATCTTTACACATCCTCCGAACTAGGTTGTCCGGGGTAGTGTCCAAACCACATGTTGCAAGCATGTGGTCACGCATTGCGCGAAAACGTGGGCACACGAACAACACGTGTTCCGCCGTTTCCTCTAAACCTGCGCACACCAAACACTCGGGCGAGGCCGAGCATGCCAGCTGCGTTACTTGCACTGTGAATTTGCAGCACGCTTAAACGCCGGGCACTTCGAACCCCCCATGGGGTGCTTACTGTTCACAGCTTTGCTGGAACAAATCAAACATATGGGAGGGTTCGTGCAGCATTGTGCCTTATGTCCCTCCAATCCGCAGCGTCGACAGAGCTTGCTTCTGTCAGTGCCATTGCTTGTGCCCCAGTTCCAGGCACTTGAAGTAAACTTCGGGTTGCTCGTATATGCCCACAGGGCACACCGACCATCCCACCTTGACGCTCCCTAACTTGACTACTTTGGAGGCATCCGCTGCAGATAGCCGAACCAATGCTACCTGTGTCCATGCCGGACCTTTCCGTAGCCGAACGGCTGCGGTGGGCGTCTCCACTTCACACTGTCGCCGCAGTGCCATGACGAGTTCTTCGACTTCGGTGATCTCGTCCTGGTCTTTAACCCTTGGATTCACCTCCGTCGTGAGTGTCCTCACCTTGACCGTCTCGCCTAGGACTTTCTCCGCCAACTTCTTGTAGGCGGCGCCCTTTTGCGAGACGCCCCGCTTCAGCTCGAGGATCATCTCGCACGTCCGGGTGTGTTTTATTCGACGTACGTCGGCGCCGAGTTCACCGAGCTTGACGTCACTCCTCATCGCCTTCAAGACGTCCGAGTACTTAGCCTCGTCCGCCGTGATGACTAGGGCATCGTTTCCTCTTGTTCTTGACCAGGGTCCAGGAGACGTCATCCCCCTCTAATTCCCTGGTCTGGGGCGGCTGAGAGTTCTCAGCCTGCCGTAACCCCTGTAGCGACCCTAAACGCCATGCAATAATCATCATTTTTCATCTATATTTAAAGTATGTCATATAAACGAACGAAAGGAAAGATTGGACAGGTTGGAACCTGTACATTTATGTTTATCAAATAGCAACCGCTGTTGAAAATAAACAACGGATATTTAAGTATAAGCAAAACTTGGCGAATAAGCTGGCCTAGAAATAGTAGCTGACTCAATTGTTAAATAATTGTTTATTTAGAGAGTACGAATGCTCTCGGAGCAGAATGTCACATGAGAGTAAATGTAGGTAGCACGCAACATTCTGCAACATTATTGAAAATGAGAGGAAAATTGTAAACAATAGCCAGTAGTTATAAATAACGTTTTTGTAAATAAAGAAGAGAGTCGGATTTTGAACTTGGAGTTAGCAAGTCACATCAGAACTGTTCTAGTGTTTTATTTTTCAAATTGTGATGACTGTTTTCCCGAAAACTAACCGCTCGAGCTTGCGCACCCCTTACCACCGTCTTTCCTGGGTGAACGGACCTTTCCAGGTCCTTCCTCCCACGGTTTGGGAGGTACCTGGCCGGGGTTCAGCTTCCCAGCCCCACTACCCTTGTTTGGGGTAGTAACCCTCCGCGTTTTGGAGCGGCCCCCAGGGAGCTCATCCCCTGGAGACTGTCTCCCCCGTTTTTGTGTCTGCTCCGTTGGAGCAGTGACCCCCGACGTGCCCACCGTCTTCGCTGGCACGCCCTCGGTCGATTCGACCTTGCCCGAGTCCGTGAATCCTTGGGCCTCAGTCTGGGTAGACCTCGAAACCACGGATTTCACGGGTTTACACTTGGCCGTCCCGACCGCCCTCTCCAGCTGGGCGTCCAACATCGACTTTCGAAGTTTCAGCAAGCTCCTCTTGAGGTCCTTACTGATATTATGCTTCGATGACACAAAGTCGATGATGGCATCCAGCTGTTCCGTCGCCACCTCGAAGGCCGAAAGCCCATCGCGTTTGCGGCTCATCGCCTTCACAAGCCATGGGCCGTGTATAACCTCTACCGGCGGAACCTGGGAGATGGTTAAGTGACCCACGCTTACGCTGCGCACTGAGTTGCAGACTATTGCTTCTGGCCTCATAGGCGGAGACCTGAACAACCCATCTCTTGCGAAGGGGTTGTCGCCTACACTACTACCACTAATTGAAGAATTGACTTGGTTTTTCATTTCGGTCCCACGAGTTGCTCGGGAAAAAAAGGTCCACCACGCCAGAGCCCAGCATGATGCGGTAAGGGACAATTATTGTGGAGGGTGCCCAGGTACCCCACAGGCTCCGTTAAAGGCCTAGCTCATTATTTCACCCCCCTGGCCATGCATCCCCTCGGCACGGGTCGCTTAACGCCTTGGGATTAGGGGTTAGGGACGATGGTCCCTTTGGACCAATGAGAGATTTTAAAAGACTGAAACTATTTAAGAAAAATTTTACAGTCATGAGACGAGTTTAGTACAGTTCCATTTAATTTCACCAAATCGTATTACCCTTATATATACGTATTTCGACCTCAACTGTAAGGTCGTCTTCAGTGTCTCGTACTTCACTTGACTCAAGTCTGTTGACTTGTAAGGTCGTCTTTAGTGTCTCGACTTGAGTCGAGGCAAGTACGAGGTTTTGGGTTATAGTTGATTGAGGTTGCAAATTGTATATTCGATGATAATTTATTTGGATGTAATCAGAAGAAAATTCACGGTATATATGGTTGCATATTAGTGAAATATCGAACGCAAAAATCATTAAATTTGTTACTGCTATAACCCCCCAGTATGCTGCCTTGGGGAACACCAGCCCTTACAGGTAATCTATCAGGTTTAGAATTCTGACTATTTTAAAGGGTGTACGGAATCAAATTGCACCATTTTCAAAAGTCGATAACATTTCACCTACTGGGCTGATTACAATGAAATTTTGGGAAAGACGGCTTCAGCATGTGTTATTCACACTGCGTGAATTTCATTATGAAACTTCCAGTAGTTTCGGAAATACAGACGAAGGAACAGGACGTGTGAAAATAAATCTTGCGCATTCACCTCCATATTCCACATCTTATAAAAAGATGCTAGTAATCCAATTTTTTGCCTTGACCCCGATTGATTATTACGGAACATAAAATGTTAATTTGGCCTTTCGCGTCAACATTTCGTATTGGTTTCTAACTCCAACGTTAACATTTTCGTTTATCCGACTAATACAGGTAAACTTTTCAAAAAACTTTCTGTTTTGTCGCTTCTATAGTAAACAACCAAAATCAAAAAAATAAGAAAAGCGCTGCAATCTAATTTTGGACTGATATTTGTCAGATTTTGAGAGAGCATCAATCTCATTGTTCAGGCCGGTTCACACTGCAGCACTTTTTTGATTTTTTGTTTTCGATTTTTGTAATAGTTAGAAGCGTCAAAAAATATGATTTCTTTGGGAAAGTTGACTTTAATTAAGTTAAATAATCGACTGCGACAATAAAATTAGTTAATATTTTTGTTGGGATAGATTTCAGGATGAAAAATGTTAGTGAAGGACTTTTACAAAATCTTATGAGTTCATGTAAGAAAAAAGTTTCAGCATTTGGATGTAATTACAGTGAAACAGTGATACATAGTCAAAGCTTCTATATTGTATTTCAGTCCCTGAAAATTTCATGACAATCGGTTGATAGACTAATTTTTGGCGAGTAGTTCAAAGTGGTGCAATTTGATTCCGTACACCCTTTAGATCAGTTTAGTAATGTACAGAGGAAATTTTACAAACAAACCTTCATGCCAAACACTGTTAAATGCTTTCTCTATATCAGGAAGAGCAACTCCAGTCGAATATCCTTCCATAGTGTTTGAATGCCCATAACGAAAACTAAATTGCTCAGCTGCAAAAATAGAATGGTCATAATATGAACCATCATTCTATTTAAAATTATCTTTTCAAACAGTTATTGAAGAAAGCAAACTGATTGGGCGATAACTAGAAGCCTCAGCTGGATTTTTGTCCGGCTTCAAAATTGGAACAACTTTGGCGGTTTTCCATTTATTTGGGAAGTATGCCATTCGAAAACATTTGTAAAATAAATTAACCAAAATGGATAAAGAGCTCGCAGGAAGTTTTTTGATAAGTATGTAGAAAATACCATCATCACCCGGGGCTTTTTTATTGTAAAATTTTCTAGTAATAGATCTCACTTTATCCAAATTAGTTCTCTTGATTGAGAATGTCTTCGAAGCTCCGTGTAACCTGATCCTCAATTGAACTAGTGAGACCTAGACTAAAATTATGGGCACCCTCGAACTGCTGAGCAAGTTTTTGAGCCTTTTCGTCATTTGTTTATAAAATTTTATTCCCCTCTTCAAGCGCTGGAATTGGCTTTTGAGGTTTTTTTTAAAGAATTTTCGTTCATTTCCAAAATGGTTTCGAGCTGGGATCCAACTTCGAGACATTATTCTCAAAGTATAAGTATTAAGGTATTTCTCAGAACAGCAAAACATTTTTGAATTTCATTTATCAAATCTCGCCAAATTGACGAAGTGTGTCATTTTTGTTTTCGTTCGAGCTTTCCCAAGAAAGAACACTTTTACTCTGTGCTGTGTTCGATTGAGTGTTTTGTTTTTCAGCCAAAGAGAAGCAACGAGAAATATATTTTAATACTAGCGAAAGAAACCCAGCTTTGCCCGGGTGTTGCAAATGCCACAATGAACTATTTGCAGCGCCGCACTCTAGATTAATTTCCGTGCGATTGTCTTGCTTTCCTCAACAGCTCACCCAAAATAGTATTTCAATATTTTTTCACCTTTCCCCGTTAAATTCAGCCACTTTTTGTATATACAAACATTTCTGACACCAAAACGAATCGATTAGGGAAAAAATCTTGCGGTTAACCGGTTCGTGAGGTAAATCGTCAGGAAGGAAATCTTAACTCATTTTCATTTAAATTGATTTTCAAAGTTTTAGCCAAGCAATCTATTCAAGATTACAAAGCTACACTTTCCTATATGAAGGTTCTACTAAATAAGTATAAACTGAACAATACAATGTCGAAAGGCGGTTGGTTAATATAATTTTTTTTTTGGGAATGGGAATGTTAAACTAAATTCCGGTGAGGGCTATAAATTTCACACATGGTGCTTTCTTAAGATTACAGAACAAGATTCAGATATATCTGCTAACACAGGATACTTTACTAACTGGCGCAAATTTGCGAAATAATTCAATTGTCGCAAAAATTCGTCACGCACATACAATAGTTACACATAAAACCAGGGAAAAGGGATACAGCCGAGCATTGAGTTCTGCCTAGCCTAGTAACAGCAACATATTTTCTCTATAACTTTTTTTCGTTTCATAATAATTGTATGGAAGTGCTAATGACTCACAACGTCAAGTTCATGTTGGAATGGCATCTTTGATTTTGTGTTGGATGCCACCCGTTCGGGTGGAATGAAACTACTTTTCTTACCGCTGGTATCAACCTGAAAAATGATAATAAGAATTGACCGATATTCTCCGGAGAAAATTATTCAAATGCAAAATGCAACCCGATTAGCAAAATGTATTGCTTTTCTCTGTGTAAGCTTCAAACTTAACCTTCCTACATTACTAAAAAATGCCCATACCCAAAATTATCGTCAGGTCATAAATTTTCTGAAAACGACTTCAGATTACTGATCAGCCACACAGCCACTGTAATCGTCGGAGAAAGGATCGTCACTTGGCCATTTTTATATGGACGAAAAGTGCACACGAATATCGGGCAAGAACGTTTTCATTGCAGTTTTCTATCAAAAATATGCCCAATACTATTTCGGAGATGATGAATAATTACCTGGTTGGCTACAGCGTCGATACACCTATGTCTGGCGTATTGTTGAGCTCCGTAATCGTCGGTATTGGGCGATGTTCCTCCAGTTTCCTCGAACGTTTAGGGTTCCCAGGTCCGATTCCACCGCGTGTAGCCAGCGTGTTTGTGGCCTTCCACGCAGTCATCGGCTTCTACCTGGTTCTATGTCGAATATTGTTTTCGCTATTCTTTCTTCCAACATTCGCACTAAGAGACCACCCCACTGAAGTCTGCCGTATTTTATACGATTCACAATATTTTTTCTTTGTATGTAGGGGGGATGTGATGTCAATGAAGAAGAAGCACGTTGTTCAGTTCGCATAGCGGGCTGAGAGATGGGCTTGTTAGCCACCAACATCATATGCCGCAAATCATCGTTGGAAGCGATCGACGCTTTGATGACATGAATATAACCAACACCAGCAGCATCGACACTACGTCCATCCAACCAGCGAAGGAGCGCCCGACTCCGACGACGAACGAGCAAGTGAATATCAGTGTTTGACCTGGCTAAAGGTCTGTGAGTAATATATGTAGTGTGATTTATACCTGACAAAGGGTAAAGTGATAAACTGTTGTAAGACCCGGCAAACGGTCTAATTCATTGTAATAATGAGTGTAGAGAAAATGCAATAAATATGAAGTGTAAAGTGAATTTCTTCCGTGGTTTCGTTTCAATGTCCTGAAGTCCGCCCACATAGTACAATGGTGCTCTATGATGAGCACTACCCATCCCGAAGAGTGTTTATTGAGTGAAATTGAGGTGCTGCCAATCGAGCGAGACTGATCCAGTCCACCACCATCGAGGTGAAGTCACAGGGACTGGGAAGGAGCTTCCAACTGGCTCCGTCGCTGCGGGACGCGAGCAACAATCCATATCCGCAGATCTGCTTCCACAACCCGCCATCCCAAGAATTACCTATACAGTCCATTTTTGAAAGATTCAACACATGGTCTTCAGGGACCAAAATGGACATAATAGGTTGCTATCGGTTTTGTTCATAGCATTATTGGCATGGTAGACTAATTGTTCTGCAAAGATGTAATCATGCACATGGCCTTTAAGGGTATGTTTGGACCCCATGGGTTGCTATTGGTTTCATGCCAAGCGTAAGTGACCTGGTAGATCAAGGCTCTGAAATCCAGAACAGTATGGAGAACGTAGAACATCTGTAGAACTATTATCTGCATTCATTATTCTCCATCTCTGAAATAGTATTGGATGCTTTTTTTGAGAAAAATAGCAATAAAATCGCTCATGCGCTATATTCGTTTGCAATTTTCGTCCATATAAAAGTGGCCAACCGACGATCTTTTCTTCGACGATTACAGAATGTTTCTGAAAATTCATGAGCTGACGATTATTTTGGTTACATACTCATGTGAATTTGGCAGAGAAATGCCTGAGAGGGTCAATATGACCCGAACACCGTAAGTGTGAGTTTTATTTTGGAGCCTTTCAGGGACGTCGTACAAAGTAGGTTAGCGTTCAGGAACATACTTTTCCACGAAATAGGAAACGTCAAGAAATTTCAGACCTTCACATTGTTGCTTAAAAATTTATTACAATTCGAAAGTGCGATTCGGGTTATATTGACCCGAATACGAGATGAAGGTTAAAAGAAATGAAACTGATGTCAAAAAGCATAAGACCTACTTGCTTGCAGTGCAAATATGAGGGAGGTTCATATTCAATCAAAATGGTTTGTTTCATGACTAGATTAGATTTCAATGCAAATCATAATTTGTTGTTTCTAAATAAATTCATTCATGTGAACACCAAGCTTTCAGCCTTGATGAACCAATATCCTTATTATAGCATTATACATTATAAGAAATGTTTTGCATGCATACCTACCATTTCCAAAAGCAATCGAATTGCCTCCAGGGCCGTTATTCTCCCGGTGCAGGCCACGGTGCGGGCGAGATTCTCGGTCATCGTTGTCATAATCGTCATTCGAATGGTTGTCATCCTTGCTGTCGCTTTGATAAACCCAACCAGGACTGTATGTAAATGCGTTGAGGCAAAATAATTTCCCAACCAAATATAATGGGATTATGGCGAAGCGCAAATTAATTTCTGGCATGTCGATCGTCCAGAGTCCTACAGGCCCGGGCGCCAGTTACGCTTGGTATGAACCGAAAATCGAGTGAGACAAACACGCCGCACTATAAAAGAGTGGGTGTTTCAATTATGTCCGAAGGACCACCCAGGCGTTGATGATGCTGACGCGTGCTGGCTGTGGCTGGGTGTTGTTTTAGTCTGCAATGTTCGGAGAAGTATTTTGATACACAAAAATCAATTAATGGCAAGGCGACAGATTATTTTCAGCTGAAATATGCGTACAAAGCAACGAGATGATTTACGGCGAAAAGGTCAGATAGGTATTTCGGAAATAGTATTTTACACTGGAATTGTGTGGCGAACAAGTTCTATTTAGATTTGCAAGCAACTGTGTATTATGATATTAATTTCTGATGATTTCCATTAACGGAGCAGTGATTTAATATCAGAGACTGTTAGTTTCGTTATTAGAATAATCGGAATAACCTCAGAAAAAAACTTTGAACGACTATTCAATTTGACGGAGCCTAGTCGCACTGAGTGGGAATCAGAGGGACCTAGTATTCAACCAGGCTCAGTCATATTCTATACAGATGGATCAAAATTGAATAATAGTGTAGGAGCTGGCCTAACAGGCCCTGGAGTAAATATATCTGTTTCAATGGGTAAATGGCCAACCGTGTTTCAAGCAGAAATACAGGCAATTATTGAGTGCACTACCGTTTGCTTACGACGTAACTACAGATATGCAAATATATGTATTTTTTCTGACAGTTTAGCTGCGCTAAAAGCGCTGAAATCAGTGACTTGCTCATCAAGATTAGTTTGGGAATGCATTCAATCACTCCAACAGGTAGCTCAAAATAATACATTGAATTTATTTTGGGTTCCTGGGCACTGTGGAATTGAAGGTAATGAAAAAGCTGACTTGTTAGCAAGAGAAGGATCTTCCAAACTATTTGTCGGTCCAGAACCATTCTGTGGCATTTCGGAATGTACTCTTAAAATGGAACTAAAGAACTGGGAAAAACTGAAAATAAATGAAATCTGGAATAATACAAGGACAGCACGACAATCAAGGAGATTCATAACTCCAAATGCAACAATAACTAAAAGGTTTTGAGCTTATTAAAAAAGACTTATGTACATTCAGTGGGCTAATAACAGGTCACTGTACCAGTAAATACTATTTAAAACAACTTGGGGAGCTGGAAGACGATATCTGTCGTTTCTGTAACTTTGAGATTGAAACTTCGGAACATTTACTTTGTGATTGTACAGCACTTTTTCATAGAAGAAGAAACATTTTTGAGAAGGGTTTTATTGAACCCTCGGATGTTTGGAAAACTTCTCCCAACAAGGCAATAAACTTCATTCGTTTAATTATACCTTACTGGGATAATAATCATAGTCAGTAAGTTCAAATTCAACAGTGTTCAATAGTGTTTTAGACTATCTGACTTCTACTATAGACGAATTTCGCGCCAACTCGACCAGCGGTTGGCAGCACCATCTCAGAATCGAATGAAACTTGGTGGGCATAAAGATACGGTATTTCTAAGCCACTCTGCATACTTAGTTTTTCAAAAATTGTCAAGAGTAACATTTGATAAGGGCCTAATTTTTTTCATTTTTTTTTTAAATCGATGTAACTCTAATATTACAGGAACTTCAAAAAAGTGTTGTATGGCGGACTGTCGTGTAATTCCCAGGAGTTTTTTGCAAAAATATCCAAAAAATAAAAAAACAGTTTCTACACTGAAAAAAAAAAGTTTTTAAAATTAAAATCGATATTACGAAAAAACCTCATCTCAGAAATCGATGAAATTTTTTCTGCAGATAGGTATTTTAATTATCTAACTTTTCTGGGAATAATGTTCCTGTGACATATTTAAGGAAAAAAAGTTTTTCTAACAAAAACTTTTTTCATGTCCAAATTGAGTGAAAATTTATCAGCGTGTTTTAGACATAGCGCCAATTATAGGTTCAGCAGCCTATCATCAACCAACGACACATTTTGGAAGTATAAAAATTTGTTTGCAATTTAGCATAATCTAACATTAATGTGGACCAACATTTGAAAAGGGCGTATATTTTCCTAGATTGCTTATATCAATGTTACACACAAATGACCAGATTTACAAAATGGTGATGTTTGATGGACTATTGTAAATTTGTCTGAACTATGAAGTCTGAAACATAAAAGAGCGTTTCGTTCACCGAGAAAATAAATTAATGAATGTAAAGATTAAAATTGGTTTAGCAAAAACAAATTGGGGGGATCTCCGGAAAACGCACATTTAAAGAATAATAAATTTTCCGCATTTTTTTAATTTTTTCTTCAATTTTATTTGTTACTACATTTTATTCTTATTTCTACTTGAATACTCATTAATTTATAAACTTAGTAAAACAATTCAAAGACTTTTGGGTCTTCATCTGAGTTGGAATATTTTTAGCCAGGATTTTATTATGACCGATTGGTAGTTCATCAAACTCTTGTTGAGTACCGTCGTCGGGGGTGACAATGGGTCAAATGGAGGTGTTTCAACTACTTAGAATGCTTGTAGAATGGATGTATCTGAGGACAAGAAGACAAAAATATAAGAGACCTTTTAGAACGATTTAGCTCTATGCCCTTCATGCTCGCGGTGAGAGCGATGAGCCATTCTCACCCCCAGACCCATTGCCACCCCCGATGGCGGTATTGCTCATACGTGATATAACAGAAATGTAATATAGTGATATTTTTGTTTTCAAAACGTGCCCATTCGCCCATTCGTACAACTCCCGAGGAGTCTTGATAGTATTTCCATAATCTTTGGCAAGAGTTGCTCGTTTTGCCATTCGTTTGAGAGTGCCACCAATAGCTTCGCAAGGGCCTTTACCGTGCGATGTTGTAAAAAAGTGCCATTCTGCTTCTAAGCCATGTTTTGAATTTAAATTACACAGACTTGCAAAGTTCCATTTATTTTTATAATTTGCTGCAGCTCACCCAGACACAAAAGTAAATTTTGTATAACCGATCTACTGTTTCAAAAAGTCAATTAATTTTGAAATGAATAAGTGAACAGCTTTTGTGTCATGGGTCATTGCTTCTGATTAATAAAGCTAACGTTTTCTTATTAACCGTATCTTTAAAAGTAAAATTCGAATGGATGTATTGTTGCCTGGGAATTATTCCAACCTTGAGGAGCATTTTGGATAATGAATGAAAAATTTTCAGAGAAAGCTAACAGTACAAGTGTATTGCTGTTTGCAAATAATGTCATAAGTTATAAGTTTATCATTTTTTTCAATAAAATACGATACAAAATCATCTACTCTACAGGGTTTATAACGGTTTCTAAATTAAACCGTTCAGTGGTTAGCCTTTGATGAAAACAACATCTTCTTTTCCACTATTACAATTAAATATCACTTCAGTTTCGTTTCGGCAACATTGCCCGTTTTCAAAGAAATTATTTTTTTGTAATTGTTTTCAAGTTACTTCGATACAAAAAGTCAAATAAAACATAAACCTTTTTCAAATGTTGGTCCACAATTATGTTAGATTATGCTAAATTGCTTCCCAAACAAATTTTTATACGTCCAAAATGTGTGGTTGGTTGATGATAGGCTGCTGAACCTATAATTGGCGCTGTAGGCATAAAACACGCTGATAAATTTTCACTCAATATGGACATGAAAAAAGTTTTTGTTAGAAAAACTTTTTTTCCTTAAATATGTCACAGGAACATTATTCCCAGAAAAGTTAGATAATTAAAATACCTATCTGAAGAAAAAATTTCATCGATTTCTGAGATGAGGTTTTTTTGTAATATCGATTTTAATTTTTAAAACTAATTTTTTTCAGTGTAGAAAACGGTATTTTATTTTTTGGATATTTTTCCAAAAAACTTCTGGGAATTTCACAACAGTCCGCCATACAACACTTTTTTGTAGGTCTTGTCATTTTAGAGTTACATCGATTTATAAAAAATCCATGAAATTTAGGCCCTCATCAAATGTTACTCTTGACAATTTTTGAAAAACTAAGTAAAAACTCTGGCTTAGAAATACCGTATCTTCATGCCCACCAAGTTTTATTCGATTCTGAGATGGTACTGCCAGCCCCATAGAAGGGTTGGCGCGAAATTCGTCATATACATTAAAAAGGGGCCCGCCACAATAGATCAAATATCTGGTCGCAGTGGATATTGTACCCGACAGGAAAAAAAAAACCTCAGAAAAAATATTTTAAGATCTTTTCAGTGGAATGTATTTAACCGTCCAAGACGATTTTATTACTTTCCATTTAATCCCACTACGTTTTGTTATCGTTACATTTACATATTTCGACCTCAACTGTGAGGCCGTCTTCAAAATACGTATCTGCAAAGATAACAAAATGTAGTGGAATTAAATAGAAAGTACTAAACTCTTCTTAGGCGGTTGAATACATTCCACTAAAAAGAGCTTATTAAATTAGACTGCTATCGCCAAAAATCAATCCCAATAGCAAAACTTCAGTCGTCAACTCTCAGATAATTTATTGAAAACTATAAATGTAATTCAAACCGCATAATTTTTTGACCAACAAAAATAATAATGACCAACTAGGAGCGTTTCTCCGTCAAATAAAACCTGTTACACTCGAATGGGCCATGGAACGTGTTTAGCAAAATAAAGTGCATATACTACACACATTCCCACATATGCACATACAGACAGACATTTTGTCGAGCTGAGTCAATTGGTATATTATGCATTTCCTTTGAGCATTTGTGGGTGAATGTTATCATCGGCGGTAATGTGATCACAATAGGTATCACCTACTTATTACCAGAAATTTCTAACAACGTATCCTCCATTGAGAAACATTATGAATCTGCCACTAACATAGCAAACAACCTGAAGTCTGGCGATATTCATATTCTTCTAGAAGACTTAAACAAAAAGGACATCCTCTTTTTGTCTGGCTACACGTAAAAAACTAACCTTATATGTTATGGCAAAAAACCATTCCAAAATACTTATACTCTTCATTATGCCACCTAATGAATGATCCCATATCATAAAGCTAATAACATTCATAAGCTTATGAAAAGTATAAGTTTAGGAATGTATGTGACTAATGCAATGTATAAGTTTTTTCTCATATACATTTTATTAAGCGCCTGCTTTGGAAAAAAAGTAGTAGAAATCTTAATAATAAATAACATTAAATTTCTTCACGTGTACTATTATGGTGGTGTATCAAGTTGAACCAAGCAAGCTGTTGTCTTATGCAACGTACACACCAGTCAGGCAGTTTGACGAACATTAACTCCGCCCCAAGAAAACCCTTCGGTTGCTGCTTTGTTTGAACGTGTGTGAAGTTGTTCGAACAACCATTTGACAGTTGGCGGCTCGGTTGGAAAAAATTAAAACGGTTTGATTTTGGTTTGAGTTGTCGGGGCGGAGTCAAGGTTCGCCGAACATGTTTGAGCATTTGTAGTGAAGTTGCACAAACCCCCATATATTTTTTGATGGTTGGTGCTCAAGTTTGCGCTTCGGTCGTTCGTGTGTGATATTGTTGGTCGAATAAATTGATTGTTTGTGCCGCTGTTGGTAAAACTTGATGGATGTTTGAATAAACGAGAGGTGGAGTCAATGTTGGTCAAACTGCTTGACCGTGTGTACGTTCCATTATGAACTGCTTCGCCTTTCTAAACATGAAACCAGGGTTTGCAGAAATCGCTCTCAATAGGGCACTGCACGGATCTGCTTTGTCTCTTTCTCGCTGCAAAGAAATAAGAAAACAACAAGGCCAGTAAACGTCAAAATTTATGAGGAATGAAAGAGAAAGAGATGTTTCCGTCCAGTGCCCCATTGATTACGAACAACAATAAAAGAGAGACAAAAACTGTTTTGAATCATAACAAGCCATGATAACAAATTTATCAAACTTGTACACAAGGGCGAAAAATCAGAATCGGATAGGCAGCCCCACAGAAAAATGTGATTCTCGCTTTGTTTTCGCTCATTTCGTTTTGGTTACTGCACAGCTGTGTAGAACAAGTTGAAATGCATCATCAGAGCCAGTGCTCCCCTCATTTGGAGCTTTCTAAAATGTAAATCTTGCTTAACTTTTGAAAAGGACCTAAGTAACATTTTTTCATGAATTAATTTGAACACTGCAATCAATAGATTTCATGTTGTTCTGTTGATTGCGCTATTCAAATTAAATCATGAAAAAAATGTTACTTAGGTCCTTTTGAAAAGTTAAGCGAGAAATGTATCATGGGGTATAGCCTCCCGAATCGGTTCTCTATCATGACAGCTTAGGAAAAAAGTCTCTCGCGGTATGCTACATATCGTATTTGTATACAGAGATGATAAGTGAGAGACTTGTTCATTCTCTTTAGGATTCAATCCCTGCATGAAACAGATGAATAACGTAATGAACCAACCGAATGTTGGACCTAGTCTTCGTCAATTCGAAGATAGTATCGAATTAATTGATCCTTTCAACACATGATTCTGTTCTAGACCTAGATCCGTTTCACCCAGCCCTCGTTATGTCGCTCACCTGCAACCACCTTGTCCAACTCGAAGAGGTCGAAAGTGATAATGAATTTGACTTCCGTAGGACTAATACCTAGCACACTAATGAATTTGAGCTTATTTTCGGCTGCACCTGACGTCTACAACGCGATGAATTTCTTCACTGGTACACTCAATCAATTGTTTTACATGTGTAGCCCTAAATTGCCGGAACGAAGTTATGACAGCGACTCTTCGTGGATGCGTGTGCACGCCGCGGAGGTCTGAATAGAAGAGCAAAAGTCATGGGTTGCTGCTCGCCGATTGACACACTGATGTGTGAATCTATTAACACACACTGAAGGCACTTTTCTCAAACCCCACATTTCCCTTCTTCTCTCATCAAAAACGAAAAAAAAATCTTCTGCCATAGGATGCAATGCTTGTTTTTCTCCTAGGTTATTTAAATGAAACGAAGGTGAACATTAATTGCAATTGAGCAACCGGTTAACTAAATTAAAAACTGCACACCAGAATAAACTTGACTCAACATCATGGTTTTAATACCAGAACAATGATTCAGAGTGTGGGCTTCCAAACCATGAGTCGCGAAAGATTAAACGTGATTCATACTTTCGTTGGGTGATTAGAGTACAACAAATCTACGAAGCCAATGGCCTTCTTTTGTTTGTTAAATACAATAACAATTTCTTCCAAAAAACTTTCCAAACCTTACCCAAATGCAATCCAAAACTAAGCGGTGTTGAACTTCATTACTAAGAAGATTTAGGAACAACATAATAAAGATGAGAAAATCCATGTTAATCCAAATTCAATCCAAATCAAATCCAACGCAAATTCAATCCAAATCTAACCAAACCAATCTAAACCAATCCAATCCACATCCAACCAAACCAACCAACCAAACCAAACCAATCCAAATCCAATCCAAACCAATCCAAACCAATCCAAACCAATCCAAACCAATCCAAACCAATCCAAATCCAATCCAAACCAATCCAAACCAATCCAAACCAATCCAAACCAATCCAAACCAATCCAAACCAATCCAAACCAATCCAAATCCAATCCAAACCAATCCAAACCAATCCAAATCCCATCCAAACCAATCCAAACCAATCCAAACCAATCCAAACCAATCCAAACCAATCCAACCCATCCAAATCCAATCCAAACCAATCCAACCAATCCAAACCAATCCAAACCAATCCAAACCAATCCAAACCAACGCAAACCAATCCAAATCCAATCCAAACCAATCCAAACCAATCCAAACCAATCCAAACCAACCAAACCAATCCAAACCAATCCAATCCAAACCAATCCAAATCCAATCCAAACAAAACCAAACCAATCCAAACCAATCCAAACCAATCCAAATCCAACCAAACCAATCCAAACCAATCCAAACCAATCCAAACCAACCAAACCAATCCAAATCCAATCCAAACCAATCCAAATCCAATCCAAACCAATCCAAACCAATCCAAACCAATCCCAAACCAATCCAAACCAATCCAAACCAATCCAAACCAATCCAAACCAATCCAAACCAATCCCAAACCAACCAAACCAATCCAAACCAATCCAAACCAATCCAAACCAATCCAAACCAATCCAAACCAATCCAAACCAATCCAACCAATCCAAACCAACCAAACCAATCCAAACCAACCAAACCAATCCAAACCAATCCAAACCAATCCAAACCAATCCAAACCAATCCAAACCAATCCAAACCAACCAAACCAATCCAAACCAATCCAAACCAACCAAACCAACCAAACCAATCCAAACCAATCCAAACCAACCAAATCCAATCCAAACCAATCCAAACCAATCCAAATCCAATCCAAACCAATCCAAACCAATCCAAACCAACCAAACCAATCCAAACCAATCCAAACCAATCCAAACCAATCCCAAATCCAATCCAAACCAATCCAAACCAATCCAAACCAACCAATCCAAACCAATCCAAACCAATCCAAACCAATCCAAATCCAATCCAAACCAATCCAAACCAACCAAACCAACCAAACCAACCAAACCAATCCAAACCAACCAAACCAACCAAATCCAATCCAAACCAATCCAAATCCAATCCAAACCAACCAAACCAATCCAAACCAATCCAAACCAACCAAACCAATCCAAACCAATCCAAACCAATCCAAACCAATCCAAACCAATCCAAACCAACCAAACCAATCCAAACCAATCCAAACCAACCAAACCAACCAAACCAATCCAAACCAATCCAACCAATCCAAACCAATCCAAACCAACCAAACCAATCCAAACCAATCCAAACCAATCCAAACCAATCCAAACCAATCCAAACCAATCCAAACCAATCCAAACCAAACCAATCCAAACCAATCCAAACCAATCCAAACCAATCCAAACCAATCCAAACCAACCAAACCAACCAAACCAATCCAAACCAATCCAAACCAATCCAAACCAATCCAAACCAATCCAAACCAATCCAAACCAATCCAAACCAATCCAAACCAATCCAAATCCAATCCAAACCAATCCAAACCAATCCAAACCAACCAAATCCAGTCCAAACCAGTCCAAACCAAACCAAACCAATCCAAACCAATCCAAGTCCAATCCAAACCAATCCAAACCAATCCAAACCAACCAAACCAACCAAACCAATCCAAACCAATCCAAACCAATCCAAACCAACCAAACCAATCCAAACCAACCAAACCAATCCAAACCAATCCAAACCAATCCAAACCAATCCAACCAAACCAATCCAAACCAATCCAAACCAATCCAAACCAATCCAAACCAACCAAACCAATCCAAACCAATCCAAACCAATCCAAACCAATCCAAACCAATCCAAACCAACCAAACCAATCCAAACCAATCCAAACCAACCAAACCAATCCAAACCAACCAATCCAACCAATCCAAACCAATCCAAACCAATCCAAACCAATCCAAACCAACGCAAATGCAATCCAAACCAATCCAACCAATCCAAACCAATCCAAACCAATCCAAACCAATCCAAACCAATCCAAACCAATCCAAACCAACCAAACCAATCCAAACCAATCCAAACCAACCAAATCCAATCCAAACCAATCCAAACCAATCCAAACCAATCCAAACCAATCCAAACCAATCCAAACCAATCCAAACCAATCCAAACCAATCCAAACCAATCCAATCCAAACCAACCAAACCAATCCAAACCAATCCAAACCAATCCAAACCAATCCAAACCAATCCAAACCAATCCAAACCAATCCAAACCAATCCAAACCAATCCAAACCAACCAAACCAATCCAACCAACCAAACGCAATCCAAACCAACCAAACCAATCCAAACCAATCCAAACCAATCCAAACCAATCCAAACCAATCCAAACCAATCCAAACCAATCCAAACCAATCCAAACCAATCCAAACCAATCCAAACCAATCCAAACCAATCCAAACCAATCCAAACCAATCCAAACCAATCCAAACCAATCCAAACCAACCAAACCAATCCAAACCAATCCAAACCAATCCAAACCAATCCAAACCAATCCAAACCAATCCAAACCAATCCAAACCTTAATCCAAACGCAATCCAAACCAATCCAAATCCAATCCAAACCAATCCAAACCAATCCAACCAATCCAAACCAACCAAAACCAACCAAACCAATCCAAACCAATCCAAACCAATCCAAACCAACCAAACCAATCCAAACCAATCCAAACCAATCCAAACCAATCCAAACCAATCCAAATCCAATCCAAACCAATCCAAACCAACGCAACCAATCCAAACCAACCAAACCAACCAAACCAATCCAAACCAATCCAAACCAACCAAACCAATCCAAACACAATCCAACCAATCCAAACCAATCCAAACCAATCCAAACCAACCAAACCAATCCAAACCAATCCAAACCAACCAAACCAATCCAAACCAATCCAAACCAATCCAAACCAACCAAACGCAACCAAACCAATCCAAACCAACCAAACCAATCCAATCCAAACCAATCCAAACCAACCAAACCAATCCAAACCAATCCAAACCAACCAAACCAATCCAAACCAACCAAACCAATCCAAACCAATCCAACCAACCAAACCAACCAAACCAATCCAAACCAATCCAAACCAATCCAAACCAACCAAACCAATCCAAACCAATCCAAACCAATCCAAATTTAATCCAAACCAATCCAAATTTAATCCAAACCAATCCAAACCAATCCAACCAATCCAAACCAATCCAAACCAATCCAAACCAACCAAACCAATCCAAACCAATCCAAACCAACCAAACCAATCCAAACCAATCCAACCAATCCAAACCAATCCAAACCAATCCAAACCAATCCAAACCAATCCAAACCAATCAAACCAATCCAAACCAATCCAAACATAATCCAAACCAATCCAAACCAATCCAAACCAATCCAAACCAATCCAAACCAACCAAACCAACCAAACCAATCCAAACCAACCAAACCAATCCAAACCAATCCAAACCAACGCAAACCAACCAAACCAACCCAACCAATCCAAACCAATCCAAACCAACCAAACCAATCCAAACCAACCAAACACAACCAAACCAATCCAAACCAATCCAAACCAATCCAAACCAACCAAACCAACCAAACCAATCCAAACCAATCCAAACCAACCAAACCAATCCAAACCAATCCAAACCAATCCAAACCAATCCAAACCAACCAAACCAATCCAACCAACCAAACCAACCAAACCAATCCAAACCAATCCAAACCAACCAAACCAATCCAAACCAATCCAAACCAATCCAAACCAATCCAAACCAATCCAAACCAATCCAAACCAATCCAAACCAACCAAACCAATCCAACCAACCAAACCAATCCAAACCAATCCAAACCAATCCAAACTTAATCCAAACCAACCAAACCTAATCCCAAACCAATCCAAACCAATCCAAACCAATCCAAACCAACCAAACCAACCAAACCAATCCAAACCAATCCAAACCAATCCAAACCAACCAAACCAATCCAAACCAACCAAACCAATCCAAACCAATCCAAACCAACCAAACCAACCAAACCAATCCAAACCAATCCAAACCAATCCAAACCAATCCAAACCAATCCAAACCAATCCAAACCAATCCAAACCAATCCAAACCAATCCAAACCAATCCAAACCAATCCAAACCAATCCAACCAATCCAAACCAATCCAACCAACCAAACCAATCCAAACCAATCCAACCAATCCAAACCAATCCAACCAATCTAAAC
The DNA here is from genome assembly GCF_024139115.2 of Armigeres subalbatus. NCBI lineage: Eukaryota > Metazoa > Arthropoda > Insecta > Diptera > Culicidae > Armigeres > Armigeres subalbatus. The sequence goes on along the minus strand of NC_085140.1, from coordinate 264,438,370 downwards.
CAATCCAACCAATCCAACCAATCCAAACCAAATCCAACCAACCAATCCAATTCAAACCAAACCAATCCAAATCCAATCCAAACCCAATCCAAATCCAATCCGAATCAAAACCAAATCAAATCCAGACGCGTCTTTGTGATTTAACAAACCACAAACCATTTTCCGACAGTCTTCGAGACGCGTATTTTGATTTAGCAAACCAAAAACCATTTTCCGACGGTCTTCGAAACGCGTCTTGTGATTTAGAAAACCAGAAACCATTTTCCAACGGTCTTCGAGACCCGTCTTGTGATTTATCAAACCACAAACCATTTTCCGACGGTCTTCGAGACGCGTCTTGTGATTTAGCAAACCACAAACTATTTTCCGACGGTCTTCGAGATGCGTCTTGTGATTTAGCAAACCACAAATCATTTTCCGACGTTCTTCGAGACGCGTCTTGTGATTTAGCAAACCACAAACCATTTTCCGACGGTCTTCGAGACGCGTCTTGTGATTTAGCAAACCAGAAACCATTTTCCGGTGGTCTTCGAGACGCATATTTTGATTTAGCAAACCACAAACTATTTTCCGACGGTCTTTGAGACGCGTCTTGTAATTTAGGAAACCACAAACCATTTTTCAACGTTCTTCGAGACACGTCTTGTGATTTAGCAAACCACAAACCATTTTCCGACGGTCTTCGAGACGCGTCTTGTGATTTTGCAAACTGAAATATATCACTCGTCACAATTTAACCACTCGAATTTAACTTACCTCATGAAATCAGCGACAGGATCCAAAAAATAGACTGGCAGGATCGCCAAAATGTGTAGCCCTAAATGGCCGGAACGAAGTTATGACAGCGACTCTCCGTGGATGCGTGTGCAGTGTGCACGCCGCGGAGGTCAGACTAGAAGAGCAAACGTCATGGCTTGCTGCTCGCCGATTGACACACTGATGTGTGAATCTATTAACACACGCTGAAGGCACTTTAAGATTCCCCCAAACACACGCGACGCGACAGTCGCGACGCGATTCTATCGCTTGGCGACAGCGATTCACTCGCCGTTAGTATGGAAGCGTAAATAGAACATTGCCTGCAGCGACCCAACGATAGAATCGCGGCGACTAGTTGTCGCCATCGCGGCGATGTAATCGCTTAGGTCTGGGGGAGCCTTTACTCGAACCCCACATTACTCTCATGTTCCTAATCTTCTGCCTCTAAGCCACCATGGTCTAATAGACATTTGCGCAATTTGAAACGACGCAGATCCAAAGCATTGCGAAACTACACAAACTTAAGAACTCTGCAATCGAAGCGTATTTTCAGCTTAGCAAGCAACGGGTACCGAATATTCAATCGACTATGGTAAAATGTAAATATTAGTGTCATTTGAGCTTTCTATAAAACGGCTTATTGTAGTATTTCTAAGCTGGAGCATGACAGGTGAGTTGCATATATTTCTTCTACTTAGTATTGATTGATCAAATGTTTTCTCAATTCTTTTTTTAACAACAGAACTAAGAGCAACTTTGTAATAATGAATATGAAAAGAAACCGCAGCAAATAAGTTCGTAATAAAAAATTAATTTTCGGTCGGTGTGGTGGAGGCGAGAAGAAAAGTTACAGTGAATCTCTTAAGCTTTTTATAAAACTCTTTTTCCATATAGGTATGGAAGCTGCTAAAATCACATCTATTTGAATATCAATTGTATAATTGAATATCATTTATCAATTATTGAATAAAAACATCATGTAATGCTCAATAGATGACTAAGATATGAAGCATTTATTTTATATGTTTTGCTAAACTACGACAAACACAACCAATCTGTACTTGATCCATACCAACAACTGTTTTACCTAATGTGTACTGTATCCCAACCATTATTTAAATTTCCTGGAGATGGATTATTCCTCCTTTTTCTTCTTCTTTTTGGCACATCACCCACTGGGACATTGCCGCCTCGCAGCTTAGTGTCTATTCAGCACTTCCACAGTTATTAACAACGAGGTTTCTTAGCCAAGGTACCATTTTTGAATTCGTATATCATGAGGCTAACCCGATGATTTTATGCCCAGGGAAGTCGAGACGATTTCCAACCCGATTGCCTATTGCCTATAGACCGGCACCTACCCTAACCTGCCTTCCTCATAGCCTTGCTTTCTAGTCGCGTCTTACCGCTAAGGAGGACCCCCACCTTATTCCACCTTATAGGATACGTTTGTATTACCATTCCAGCTTGAAATTTGTTCATGAATCGGTTATCATTACGGTATAAACTTCATCCAGCAATAGTTGGCATAAGGTTCTCAATGCAATTCTGTTTTTGGTATAGAAAAGAACTTAAATCGTATTTTATGAAGCTCGATTATGGTCTAGACTTATCCGAGTTCTGGTTCAACTTTGTTGTACAAGAAAAGTAACACGAAGTCGACAATATCACTCTAGCGTGACATCATTATTGATTTCACCCCAATTGGTATGCTACACTATTGCAACTGCTCTCCAACCCGGTCCCAGAGCCAGGCCCAGATCTATTATAACGTTTTATGCGATTAACAGCGGGAAGGTTTGTTGTACCAAACAGCGACCACATCCATAAATCATCCGAGCGTAAACTGTTTCCCGAGAAGATTATTCCGACTAAAGCAGAAATACCTATCAACCCCCAACATTCAATACGGATGTTGGCTGTTCGTTCGCATTTATCCAGCCAGCAGCAGCAATTGGTCCGGTGTTTGGCGCACAATTAGTAGAAGCGATGCAAATAGAGCTCTCGATAACAAATAGAAGCGCACAGAGAATCGAATTGAAATTATTTACGATTTCCGCGCAATTAGCGGGAGGGAACGAATCGGATTTAACAGCACCTTGACAGAACTACGACTGATTAAACTAGATGGGTAAAAATGTCTAACTGACTGAGAATATGAATGACAATATGAAAAGTAAGTGGTTTTCATATTTTGGTATAAAACTCCTCATTTGTCATCGTGCATGCTGTCGCAGTACTGTCACCACATCTGGAACGAATAATTAGGTTAATATCAAAGTAATATGATGGAATATGCTTACTGCGCATATTTATGATTGAGCCATGCATAATTTAAAGATGAATCAGTGATTGTGCAGCGCCTCAAAGTAGTAAACATGTATATTAGGGTGCCAATGGAATGTATGGGAAAATTTTACGATAGAATTTCAACAACGGGTAGTGCGCAAAAGTTTCAGTTCCATGCAAGTCCCCATGCAAAATTTCAGCTCGATCGGACTTCGTTAAGGGTTTGACAAAAGCGATAAAACTTTGACTTTTATTAGACACGAAAATTTCCCAAGGTCTTACAGGAAAATTTCGAATTCGAATTTTGGTTTTTGATTCCGAATGTCTTAGAAATGCATGAAACATCGAGTTCTGGCGTTATTTCGAAAAAAAAATTTAAAAAAATGGCTTTTTGGGACAATTTTTAGACAAATTCTAATGATAATATTATTATGTAAACATTTTTGCATTTTTTGTATGTAATGTATGTTTTTTGCCTTTCTCGTATACTAAGTATACGTAAAGGCTATATGATCGCTCCAAAAACAAACTTTTTATAGAAGGCTCGGAGACCCATAGTGTTATATACCGATCGACTTCCTCCGGAAGTTCCTCCAGAAGTTCCTCCAGGAATTCCTCCGGAAGTTCCTCCAGGAATTCCTCCGGAAGTTCCTCCAGGAATTCCTCCGGAAGTTCCTCCAGGAATTCCTCCGGAAGTTGCTCCAGGAATTCCTCCGGAAGTTCCTCCAGGAATTCCTCCGGAAGTTCCTCCAGGTATTCCTCCGGAAGTTCCTCCAGGAATTCCTCCGGAAGTTCCTCCAGGAATTCTTCCGGAAGTTCCTCCAGGAATTCCTCCGGAAGTTCCTCCAGGAATTCCTCCGGAAGTTCCTCCAGGAATTCCTCCGGAAGTTCCTCCAGGAATTCCTCCGGAAGTTCCTCCAGGAATTCCTCCAGAAGTTCCTCCAGAAGTTCCTCCAGGAATTCCTCCAGAAGTTCCTCCAATAATTCTTCCGGAAGTTCCTCCAGGAATTCCTCCGGAAGTTCAGAAGAAGGAATTTCTGGAGTTATCAAAGCAAGTTCTTGTAGAGGGATCAATTTCCCCTGAATGTTTTAAATGTCGATTTTTGACAGCACTCCAAAAAATTGATTGTGTATCAATAACAACAATAATTTAAGGACTGTTATACATCGATAAAGTTAAATACTAAATTTCTAAGAGAGTCTGTGTGGAAATCGCGTATGTTTATTTATTTTTGGCTGTGATATATCGGAAATCAGAAAAGGGGATCAATTCTCCCCAGTCTCCCCTACGGATTCAGCCGAAGACCAACTTAAAATATACTATCAGAACGTTAGAGGCTTACGCACGTAGATTGATGATTTCTTCTTAACTGCTTCGGATGCATTCTATGATGTCATAGTCCTTACAGAGACATGGCTTGCTGACCGCATTTTGTCTACGCAACTGTTCTGTACCTCGTATACAGTTTTTCGAAATGATCGCAACCAACGAAACAGCACCAAATCAAGAGGTGACGGCGTCCTAATTGCCGTATCAACGCGTTTAAGTTGCTTCATAGATCCTACACCGGTCTGTGACTCCCTCGAACAACTATGGATCAGGATTAAAATGCCCACCGTTACTGCTAGCATCGGAGTTCTTTACCTACCGCCAGACCGGCGAACAAATGTCACTGATATTAATAATCATGTCGAATCTATGCGGGCAATTCATTCAGATTTGGATGAATTGGACGTCGCAATTCAGCTTGGAGATTACAATCAATCCAATCTGGTTTGGTCTACTGCGCAGTATACGTTCCCGGTCTTGGATCTGCAGCAATCGTACCTCCCGGCCTCTACCTCAATTTTGTTAGACGGTTTCAGTTTAAACGGCCTTACGCAAATCAACCCAATTGCTAATAACAATTCTCGTATACTTGACTTGGTTCTAGTCAATGACAACATCAAAAGTGAATCTTCTGTTTTTAATGCTACGGAACCTTTGATCGACCTCGATCTGAACCATCCGGCCCTTGAGATCACCATTCAACTGCAACTCCCAACGGTGTACGAAGATGTCGCGGATCTACATAGCCTGGATTTTCATCGATTACACTACTTTGTGTGAGACAATCTCTGCCATTGACTGGCGAACTCTTGATACGGGAACTTGCGTGGATGACGCAGTGGATTACTTCAATGAGCAGGTGAATCAAGCCATCTTTGACTGCGTTTCTCTCCGTCGACCTGCCCCTAAACCACCATGGTCGAATTCCCGATTACATCAGTTGAAGCAAGCGAGGTCAAAAGCTTTACGTAGTTACTGTCAAGACTGCATTCAACGGTTCAGTGGCATCGGAATCGCAAATAATCGCAGCACTTCATGATACTCCTAGGAATACGGTCGAGTTAAGTTGCTTCGAAATCTCTACGCATCTTGTTAAAGCAGCAATCGATAAATTGAAACAGTCCAGCTCTATTGGTCCTGACGGAATTCCTGCCTGTGTATTGAAAAAATGCGCTGATGCTCTCAAGATTATTGTAAATGATGCCCTGTTTGCTGTGGGGAATAAGACGTATGTAAGCAGTGAGGTTAATATTTAATTATTTTACATATCTGCATATGTCCCTGAATATGTGTATAGAATTTTCAGCTACATCTAGTACCTCAATGAATAGAGGCGGAAATAGATTTCTCTTAATAAAAGAGCGAGGCTTTATATCACTCATTAATTATATCCGACAGAACAAAAAAAAAGAGAGAGAGAAAGTTAAAAGTCGACCGAGAGTACATATGTATAATCGTGCTGCGAAATTTCTCCTTCTTTCTCTAAACGTACTGCTTCGCATCTCTCGGATCGAATTGAAATTTGAGGGCCAGAAACTTGGCATTCTCTCGACGACGTTTGCAGTGAACGGTTGGAACAGTATTCCATCCGCTATGGATCGGCGTTTTAAAAAATCGGCTGGTGTTCACCACAATGGCGCGGAAGACGCTCCCATGAGGTAAGATAGTTGAAGAGAAAATTTATTATAATGTGATTTGAGTAAAACGGAAGTAACTGCGTAAGTGAAAAAAAAAAAAGATGTGAAAATATTCGGCTAATAATTGTTCAACCTGTGAATGGTGTGTAGGAGTGTACTAAAATCGTGAATTAAGCAGATAGTTCTCAATGAGGAACCAAAAGAAATCCACGACGGAAGGGCGTGCGAGGAAGTTGTTCAACACGTCATTCCAACGGAAGGGTGGAATGAAACAAAAAAAAAAGAAATAAAAAATACTCCTCGACGGAAGGGCGTTGGAGTGATGCACAAAGTTCCAAACTCGGTTTCAAACAACTTTAGATACGTATAAAAAAATAATGAAATTCCACGACGGAAGGGCGTAGGAATGAATCGTTTCAGGCAGCTTTTAATCTAGTGACTACCTAATGTGTAAAGTTAGGTTAAATTGTAACAGACTAATGACATGTTAATTATCTCTTAATACCATTTTCTAATGTAGTTAGATAGTATGGTTCATTATTTTAATTGGTTATTTCCGTTGGTTTCAGTGAAGCGTCACCTAAGAAGAAGGTGAAATCAGACAAGATTTGGAAGAATCGAAAATTCGTATGGCAGCATTAGAAGAGGCACTCAAACAAGAACGCGCCTCAAAATTTGGCTTGGAAAGCGACCGCGGATGCATTAAACTCGTCGAATAGCATCGCGGAACATAGTAGCATTGATTTCGATGGTGCACCAAAACCATCTAGTACACGTCGATGTGAAACAGCATTGAACGCTGACGAGTCCCGGTTTTTGTCGTCCGTAAACCAGCTATCGGTGTCATCACTAAACGTTCCGGAATGCCTACCGTTAGCAGACGATGACGACATAAACAGGTTTTCATTTGAAATGTGGAGAGATCTCCTTATCGACTCGATGAAGTTGGCCGGCATTGAGGATGAGGCCACACAATTCATTCTTTTCAAGATAAAGGCAGGGACACGTCTTCTTGGAATATACAAAAACACACGTTCTTCTGAGGAAGCCCCGAATGAGGAAGCGAAACCATTCTCTAACGCCCTTCATCGTTTGAAGGCGTATTTTGGATCCGGGTCCGACATTATGCTGCAGAGGAGAAAGCTTGCACTAATGGCTCAAAAACCCGACGAATCGGATTTGCATTTCGTTAACCGAGTTTCGTCAACTGCAAGGCTATGCGATTTCACTAATGGGAAGGAGCTCGAAGAAATAATTGGCACCGTCGCTGGACAAGCGCGCAGTCGTGAAGTTAGGACAGCTGCCTTAAGGATGCTCAACAGAGGCGGCACGATCACGGATTTAATCGATAAGGTACGCGAGATAGAGACCATCCGTTTAAACGAAGACTACTACAGACAGAAGCACGTGAGGTCCGAAACAGCAGTCATTGCGCCGATCCGGGCTGACTATCCTAGGAATCAGCCAACTCGAAATCGTTTTAATCCGTATCAACCAGCTAATCAGTTTGCATCAAGCTCGCGTTTTGGGCGACAGGCCGCCTGGCGCAACAATCGTCGAGACGCGACTGGTAGTCGAGGGGTTAACTACAGCGGTGGAGAAAAATGCTGGAGATGTGGAAATGCATATCACACTTCCTCGGAATGTCCAGCCTAGGATAGGATGTGCCAATTAGTCATTAAAAATCGTACCGATTTTCTGTCAAAATCGTACCGGTTGCTGATTGGGTGAACATGACAATCGATGACTTCGATCGGCGGTATCACATTTTCAAAAGGGCAGCTTGTTGTTACCTTGGCCGTGTTGCTGGATAATTAAATTGCATTTTATGACAAAATTCAAAAGTTTGTTTTTTAAATTTTTTGGGTAAAATTAATTTATGCCAGGCTGCAAATGATGTATGCATGATTCTTAAGAGTTCTGCTTATTTAAAACACTCGATTTGAAGCATTATTGACCAACTTTTTACCCATTTCACAGTAAAACTCTTACATCTTCCTGTATTTTTTTTCCTGGTAGTAGTTAGCATCCTTTATTACGAATTATGGAAGAAGAGAACGAGAAAACATGATTTTTTTACATATACTATTCGGCGGATTTTGCATAAAAAATATTTGGAAGCACTGGCCACCACCTCGTCGAAGCAATCGACTGAGGGAACAACAAGGCAGTTGCAATTCTATTGTCACATCCTATCCTAGTGTCCAGCCATCGATAGAACGTGCAGAAATTTCAATAAGGTTGGTCACTTTCAGCGGGTTTGCCGTTCCTCGATCCGATCAGTGTCATCGAAATGGACCAAAACAGAACTGTCAAAATCTATAATCAAAAAGATAGCAGTGGTTGAAGAAGCTGAAACGGAACCAAAATCAGCAAACGTAGGTGTCGAACCAGATAATTAATGATTTCAAACTATAAAGACATTTGACCTGTGGTTACTTTGATGGCTACTACAGACGATATAATTTTGATCATTAACTATATAATTTTGATTAAATCTGAATTGAATAAGAATTTTGTTTTGACTATTTTTTTATTAAATAAAAATGATTCAAAGTAGCATAGGAGTACAATTAACTTAAGGTCAAAATATAAAATACGTACAAAATAAGTAACAATAGCAAAAAAAAAGAAAATTGTTTTGAACAAAAAAATTTACTTGTTATATTTGATGATTCAGGTTGAAATTCTGGAACATGTCAACGTTGTATCATCCATTGCTTCAGGCAAAGATGAGGGAGTCATATCAGCGACCGTGGCTGGAATGGAATGCGAATTTTTGATCGATTCCGGCGCTCACGTGAACACGTTCACTAACGAACTGTTCCTCAAACTAATGAAGAGCGTTGCCTACAGGGATTCTATATATAACCTTCAAAAGCAGGCAGACAGATCGCTCAGAGCATATGCTACAACTGGAAATTAGACTGGCCCAGATTACAATGGGGAGAAAAAAATGTTATCAAATTCCACGGGGCACCCCCCAGAATTGTGTCTTTGGGTGAGAAAATCAATCTCTGAAAATTTCAGCTCAATCGCTTGTTGCATAAGCTGGCGCATTTGATTTGAAGTTTGTATGGGATTTCAGCCAAAATGTATAGGAAAATACACCTCCGTCACTCATTCGATCTGGAAATTGGTTCTGATTGCTCGATTGACCTCAGAATTGCAAAACGGCAGTTAGTATGCTACAGAACAATTTCACAGAACATTGCATGATGATTAAATGAATTTTATATAATTTTCGGCTGATTTGTTAAGAGCTGAATTGAGTATTTTTGGATTTATTAATCAAATCGTATCAGCCGAAAACTACCTATATAAAAGTTCATTTAAACATCATACAATATTCTGTTGAATTGTTCTGTAGCATACCAACTGCCGTTTTTGCAATTCTGAGCTCAATCGAGCAATCAGAACCAATTTCCGGATTGAATGAGTGACGGAGGTGTATTTTCCTATACATTTTGGCTGAAATCCCCAAACAAACTTCAAATCAAATGCGCCAGCTTATGCAACAAGCGATTGAGCTGAAATTTGGAGAGATTGCTTTTTTCACCCAAAGACACAATTCTGAGGGGTGCCCCGTGGAATTCGACAACTTTTTGTTTTCTGGGCCAGTCTACTGGAAATATTTCAGTAGTTGCCACTTGTGAAGCTTATCTTTTTATCTCGAATGATCGTCCAACATTGATGGAAAAGTTCTATGTAGTGGACGAGCGACGCTCGTTCACGAGCCGACCAACAGCTACTCGTTATAGCGTGTTGATGCTCGGACTGAAAGTTCCAGTGTCAAGGAGCGAGAGTGAAAACGATTGAGATTGCAACCGGTGGAAATCTTTTTCATCAATGAAAACATGCCTTTCCCAAAATTTAACATACCACCGATTCGGATCAATTATAATAAGGACATAGCTCCATGTCGTAATATATTTTCCAATATCCCGCTCTCCATACGACCAATGGTACAACGAAGACTAAACCAGCTGATTAAAGCAGAAATCATTGAACCGGTAACCGAGGCGATGGACAGATCCTTCTGTTCCTCAATGCTTGTGGTACCCAAGGGCAAAGAGGATTTCAGACTGGTAATCGACCTTAGAGGTCCGAATCAGTATATCTATAGAACGCCTTTCGTAATGCCTACTCTTGAGAAAATACTCGCACAACTGAACGGCGCTAGTTGGTTTTCAACTATAGATTTATCAAATGCGTTTTACCATATTGAGTTGGACAACGAGTCACGCCACTTGACCAACTTTTACACTGAATTTGGTGTGTACCGTTGTATCAGGCTACCATTTGGCTTATGCAACGCCCCTGACATATTTCAGGAGGTTTTAGAGAAAACTATCTTGGGCGGCTGCGAAGGAGTCACAAACTATCTAGATGACGTTTTAGTGCATGGAAAAACTAAAGAAGAACATGATGCCAATCTGGCAGAGGTATTATCTCGCCTAAGAAGTCATAACGTCCAATTGAATGACTCTAAATGCGTTTTCGGGAAACAAATGGTAAAATTTGTCGGCTTCATTCTAACGGAGAATGGATGGATGGTAGAAGATGACAAAATGGAAGCAATCAAGAATTTCAGAAGACCAATCAGCTGCTCTGAGGTGAAAAGTTTTTTGGGTCTGGTAACTTTCACTGACAAATTCATAAGAAACCGTGCGGATAAGACCGAACACCTTAGAAGGTTAGCAAGCTCCGAAAAGTTTTATTGGACTGCTGCGGAGGAACGAGAATTTAACTTTCTGCGAAACGATGCATTGAACGACATAAGGAAACTTGGATACTACAGTGCTACTGACGATGTTGAATTGTTTGTCGACGCCTCCCCAAATGGGTTGGGCGCGGTAATAGTTCAGTACAATAAGGATGCTATTCCGAGAATCATCGCGTGTGCTTCAAAAGTGTTGACGGTACCAGAAAAACGCTACCCGCAAACCCAAAAGGAGGCACTCGCTGTTGTGTGGGCGGTGGAGCGATTTTCATATTACTTGCTGGGTCGCTTCTTCATTATCCGCACTGATTCGGAGGCCAACGAATTCATATTCAACACCTGTCATCGTCTAGGCAAAAGGGCCGTTTCTCGGGCGGAATCATGGGCGTTAAGGCTCCAACCTTATGATTTTATAATCAAAAGAGTTCCCGGAGAATTAAATGTAGCGGATGCTCTATCAAGGTCAGTACGGTTTGAACAAACACTTTACATACGTATATAGCTGAAATTATTTCTTTAATATATGCCATTTATCTAGATTGGTCCAAGAAACCCAGAATCCTGCGCCCTTTGAGGAGGATGATTCGAAAAATTTCCTATACTCATTGGACTCTGGATGCATGGAAATCACATGGGATGAAATCGAAGCAGCTACTGAACAAGATAGCGAACTTGTGGATGTGAAAGTAGCAGTTGAGTCGAACTACTGGCCGGAGAAACTTCGGAAATATGAAGCTCACAAAAAAACTATATTTCCTTGGAAACCTTGTATTCAAGGGCGATCATACGGTCTTGCCAAAAAGCCCTTCGTTTCAAGGCCATGACATCAGCTCACGGTGGGCATATCAGGAGGTAGCAATGAAAAGAATCATGCGTAGATTCTTTTGGTGGCCTGGAATAACACGTGATGTTGTTCAGTTTGTGAAAAGTTGTGAAACGTGTGCTGTTCTTGCTCGTAAAACCCTCCTATACCTCTCTCCAGCAGGGAACTTCCCGAGGGTCCATGGGAGATCATACAAATTGACTTCCTTTCTATGCCAAACACTGGGACTGGTACATTCTTGGCAGTCGTTGATACATACTCTCGGTATTTATCAGTAATTGAAATGTATCAAACCGATACTATAAATACCAACAAAGCACTTTGTCAAATCTTTCGAACCTGGGGCTGTCCAGCAATTATACAAAGTGATAATGGCCCGCCCTTCCGAAGCTCAGCATTTGTTGAGTTTTGGGAGGGAAAAGGAATAAAAGTGCGAAAATCGATACCACTTTGCCCCCAGACGAACGGCATTGTCGAGCTTAGCTTAGCTTAGCTTTGACTGACTACACATATCTATGGTTGCTACTTCGTGATTGACCAGAATCAGTGAAATTGCACAAAGAATCAACTGAATGATTGACTGGGATTGTTCAAGTATTCTCAGTGTGCAAGTTTCAGTGACTCTAAAATTCAAATGATCAATAACGGCGCCGGCCACGTCCTTGTAGTCAGTTAGGAAGAAGGAAGGAATATTAGTAGGTGGTTTTTGTTATTTGAAGACCGTGTTTACCTCTGCGTCTCCACAAAAACCACAGGAAGGATTATCAGTTAATTGGTAGGCATCGTTGGATCTGGATTCACTCTGATAAGCGATACGACCGTGCCATTCTTTATACACAGTGATTTTACCTAGCCATGAATCGGGCGCGAGAAGTAGTACAAACTAACTACCGGCCTACCGGGCGCGCAATGCAGAACACAATATTTCGTCCGATCGCGCGATCGTTCTGCTGTCCGAAACAAGAGAAATCTCGCACTGAACTGATTTTTATTACCGGCCGCGCAAAGCAGAACACAATATTTCGTCCGATCGCGCCATCGTTCTGCTGTCCGAAATAAGAGAAATCTCGCACTGAACTGATTTTCATTACCGGCCGCGCAATGCAGAAGACATTATTTCGGCCGATCGCGCGATCGTTCTGCTGTCCGAAACAATAGAAATCTCGCACTGAACTGATTTTTATTACCGGCCGCGCAAAGCAGAACACAATATTTCGTCCGATCGCGCCATCGTTCTGCTGTCCGAAACCAGAGAAATCTCGCACTGAACTGCCGGCCGCGCAAAGCAGAACACAATATTTCGGCCGATCGCGCCATCGTTCTGCTGTCCGAAATAAGAGAAATCTCGCACTGAACTGATTTTTATTACCGGCCGCGCAAAGCAGAACACAATATTTCGGCCGATCGCGCGATCGTTCTGCTGTCCGAAACAATAGAAATGTCGCTCTGAACTGATATTTATTACCGGCCACGCAAATCAGAACACAGTAATTCGTCCGATCGCGCCATCGTTCTGCCGTCCGAAACAAGAAGAAGCTCGCACAGAACACCCCCCAGACGAACGGCATTGTCGAACGGCAAAACCAGGGGCTGATAAAGGCGGTAGCTTCTGCTAAGATTGATGGCGAAAACTGGAGAATTGCTCTACAGCGCTATGTCCACAACCATAATACGTTGATCCCTCATTCGAGGCTAGGTGTAACGCCGTTCGAGTTGTTAGTTGGGTGGAAGTATCGCGGGACCTTCCCCAGTCTTTGGAAAGATTCAGCAGATAACGAGCTGGACCGGACAGATGTTAAAGAACGGGACTGTGAGGCGAAATTCACGAGCAAACAATATGCGGACATATTACGCGGCGCAAAGGAATCAAATATCGGCGTCGGAGATACAGTTTTCATGGCTCAACAGAAGAAAACGAAGCTGGACCCAACATTCTCGTCGGAACGATTCAAAGTGATTGCAAGAGAAGGAGCAAAAGTAGTTCTGGTAAACAGCGGTGGAGTACAATACTCCAGGAATGTCCAGGATGTCAGAAAAGTTCCGATCACGCTAAAGGTTCTACAACAATTGACGATAGCGAAACTGATATGGAACAATTTGAATCAGGATTGATTGAAACTTCAGGTCATGTCACTCCAGATACGGAAATTGGGACGTCTAGAGTTCTACGGCAACGAGGAAATATTCATAAACCATCACGATTCGATGGAAACTTTGTGTACAACATTTATTGTTGAAGGTTTCCAACATTATCTCGGCACATATGAAGAGATTACTGAAATATGCGACTTTTTTTGCTTGTAGGCAAAAACAATAATCTACAGAAAATAACTTAGTTTGCACATTATTTCCTATCAATGATCGAAATGAATAAAAATAATAATACCTACCATCAAATCATGCATACACAGAATAAAATAATGAAAAGTAAACAGCGCGTAAAACTTGAGATGCGGAAATTTACACTATTCTACGCAGAAATGGACCTCTTCCTAACAAGTTTGCTTGCAACTTGCAAGCAATATTGACGATTCACGTCAAATATTGTATACATTTAGGCTATATCACGCGTGGAGTTAAGCTAATAATGGTGTTCCATTTATGTGCATCATCTTTAGCGTAAATTTCAGTGGATTTTTCTATCTGTGTACTTCTCAAATCATTTTAACTTCCTCGGTTCAAGCAGTCGTTCCTGAGCATACACTTTGTTCATTTTACATATCAGAACTCGTAAATAGCGGCGATGTCATACGGATTTTTGTTGGTTGTGCGTTTCAACTTGCTTCCTTCTTTGGTCCTGGATAAGGGAATGAAACGACTGTCGGTTCGGGATCGAAATTGATCGTATCAGCTCGAAGCAAGAGATTGTTTGCCACATTTTGTGCCGGAACCAATAAATCCAACAACCCAAACGGGTTGATTCCGAAATTTTTCTTCTGTGCGGTTTTGTTATGACATCTCAGTAATTGCGGCGTAGACGAATAGCCGGTTTACGTCAAAAAAGAAAAACTAAAAACCACACAAACACGAACACATAGTTCATGGTTGAAAACAATCTATTTTCTGATTTTACCATGAAAGCGACTCAGGTGAGAGCTATACACAGTGTACTCGGAATAAACTTACAAAAGTGTGCGTGAGACAAGTCGTATATAATATCGTGCGGTGTTATCGGTAAGATATGCTTTTAGCGATATGCGTTAGATCAGATGTTACCGACTTTACCGTTATGCTTGAACATATGTTATAACGCCTCACTCGTATCATACAATAACAGGGCACCTCGAAAATAAGGTTGGTATGCACTTCACAAAGCAAACGAAGCTAATTTCACAAGGTTAAACCGCATCAGTGTTAACTTTTATTTTTTTGTTAACTTGTGTCTTCTTCTAAAGAAGATCTTATCTGAATGATGGTTCTCAATTAAAAAAAACAGAGTTTAACTTACGCAAGTGTAGAGAAGAAAGAGAATGTGGGGAATAAGACGTATGCAAGTAGTGAGGTTAATATTTAATTATTTTACATATCTGCATATGTCCCTGAATATGTGTATAGAATTTTCAGCTACATCTAGTACCTCAATGAATAGAGGCGGAAGTAGATTTCTCTTAATAAAAGAGCGAAGCTTGATATCACTCATTAATTATATCCGACAGAACAAATAAAAAAGAGAGAGAGAAAGTTAAAAGTCGACCGAGAGTACATATGTATAATCGTGCTGCGAAATTTCTCCTTCTTTCTCTAAACGTACTGCTTCGCATCTCTCGGATCGAATTGAAATTTGAGGGCCATGGCATTCTCTCGACGACGTTTGCAGTGAACGGTTGGAACAGTATTCCATCCGCTATGGATCGGCGTTTAAAAAAATCGGCTGGTTGCCGGCGTTACATTTCCTCTGATCAACACGGATTCTTTCCAAAGTGATCTGTTTCAACGAACTTAGTTCAATTCCTTTCCACATGCCTACGTAGCATGGATTCGGGTGCTCAGGTTGATGCTGTCTATACGGACCTCGAAGCAGCCTTTGATCGTGTTGACCATGGAATATTACTAGCTAGATTGGAGAAAATTGGCGTTTCCCCCGCATTTGTCTCATGGTTAAGATCGTACCTGTCTAATCGCACACTGTGTGTCAAAATAGGAACCGAACAGTCTGAAACGTTTTGTAACATTTCCGGAGCACCTCATGGAAGCAATCTGGGCCCATTATTGCTTTTTGTGCTATTCATAAATGAAATCGATATATTGTTGCCACCCGGATGCCGATCGTTTTTCGCAGACGATGTCAAGATCTACATGATAATGAAGAGCTTCAGAAGATGGTAGATTGTTTTGTAATGTGGTGTTCCAGAAACTTCATGACAGTTAGCATTGCTAAATGCAGTATCATCTCGTTTCATCGAAAGACCAAACCATTTGTCTTTGACTATACCATCGCAGACCAGCCGTTGCAAAGAGTAACGCAAGTACGAGACTTGGGCGTTATGCTGGATAGTGGCTTCACATTTCGATTCCACTACTGTGATGTAATTTCTAAAGCAAATAGACATCTTGGATTCATACTCAAAATTTCTTCAGAATTCCATGATCCATTCTGCCTGCGATCACTGTATTGCTCGCTGGTACGATCCATTTTGGAGTCAAGTGTGGTTTCCTGGTGTATTTCTGGCGAAAACTTTAAAAGGAGAAATTGATGCCCCATCTGTTCTAACCAGAGTCTCTTAATTCTCGTGTATACATGGATAAGACAGTGTGCCATGAGTAAGCATATGCGGTATTTCGAAAAATTTCGTTTTAGGTGGTTCGAAACGAAATTCCGCGGAATTTAAGCATGGCGAAATCTGATTTCTTGATTTCGTTTCGTTTCGATAAATTCCAAAAATTTCGCTAGAAAAAACTAGCTTCTAACGAAATTTTACGGAATTTCGTGGAATTTCGAAACAAATTTAAACTTATACCATAATTTATATTATCAAAAATTTCGGCTGCGCCGCTGAACAAACTAAAAACTGTTTTCAATATTTTATGTCTCGCGCTTAGTTTCATAGGGGCGTAACTGTACTGATCGATTTCTTTAAATCGATTTTATATTTTGCTAATAACTCAATTGTTTCAAAAGCTACAACCGCGATTATTGATTCTGCTGCAAGATACAATCATCCTTTGTCACACCAAACCATTAAATCATCGACAAACTAGCGCAATTCGGTTCAATAATAAAAAGAAAACATTGACGAAGAGAGATCGATCAATACTGTTACGCCCCTATGAAACTAAGCGCGAGATGTTATGCAAATTTTTCTACTAACCCCATTCTGAGTTGACAAATACATATTCAGTTTACTTCTATAAAACTTCTTCAGTGTTTTGTTAGAAATATTTGACAGAAAACAAAAAGTATCTTCTTCTTTAATGGCTCTACATTCCATATGGGACCTGGCCTGATTTTCAACTTAGTATTCTATTAGCATTTCCTCAGTTATTCATTGAAAGCTTTTCTATGCCCGCCATTGCATGAGTATGTATCTTGTATGGCAAGTACAATGGATACACTATTCCCAGGGTGTTGAGAATTTTTCCAACCCGAAAGCATCCTAGACCGAACCGAGAATCGAACACGCCATCTCCGGATTGACAAATCTACACCTTTGCTCGCAAGGCTACTGGAGATCCCAGAAAGTATCTTTAACTCAATTTTTGGGATATGGGCTTAATATTTGAGACGTCAGGCTTAGAGTGTAAATGTAATAAAATACGAAGTCTTTTTCTAGCCCCTCTTTCCTTTTAAAAGCCGATTTGTCCACCTCCGTTTAGGCATCAAACCAGGTTTAAGTTAAGAAAGCTTTTAGGGCCGATTTCTTCACCTCCGCTTAACTCTTAAACGGTGCTTACCCATACGTTTAAACTTGGTTTAAGGTCTAAGCGGTGGTGAAGAAATCGGGCCTTAGGAAAATAGAAAGCAACATTGGAGGTTCCCGCACTATTCTAGTTTCTAGGGATTTATGGCAGTGTTTTATGGAACAATCAGGTTTTTGTTTATGAATCTTTTTTCATGGATCATTCTTTATTGTTTACTAGCAGACCCGACGAACTTTGTTTCGCCTAAAATTGATTTATTTTCTGAATAATTCTCGAGATGTGAAGAAATTGGTGTTTCATTTGTATGGGAGCCCCCCTTCCCAAAAGGGGGAAGGGATCTCAAACCATCTTAAGAACCTTCCCCGGTCCCAAAAACCTCTGCATACAAATTTTCACGCCGATCGGTTCAGTAGTTTCGGAGTCTATAAAGTTCAGACAGACAGAAATTCATTTTTATGTATATAAGAAGAAGAAGAAGAAGATATGCAAAAGTATGTTTTGCCTTCACCTCGTACTGTCCATAGCAGCTATTTCTGAATTGAAAGCGTACTTTAAGGCGAAACCCGCTAGAATCCAACTTCAAATCTACCCCACGCTTTCGGGGGCACACATCTCAAAATACATGATGCTTGAAACACGAAAGACAATTTTTCATTTTCGCTGCGTTGTAGAATGCATTAAGATTTGTTGGTCATCTATTTACATAATAAGAGTTTGGTCAGCTGGCGCTTCAGCTTTGGTTCTAAGTTTTACAGTTTGGCTTTAAACACAATTTATTATTTTTTTAGTATAGGTAACATTTTATCCTTAAGGAGGCATTGAGGCATCAAATGATATGATATTTCTTCATGCAAAAATCAAGATTGAGGTTGAGTAAATTATGAACAACTAAATTTAAGATTAGTATGGATCTTTTACATGGGCAGTCCATAACGCACATTTTCCAATACCGTTATGACTCGAAGTCCGGACACCTAAGCACTGCTGAATTTTCAGTTCAATATTTCAAACGGAATTAAGTACTTGACGCTGAGTGATAACACACCCTGTCAAGATTAAGTTATCAAATTTGCTGTAGTGTACTGAAAATGACATTTTGTATGCACGAAATAGCTAATATAATCGAAAACATTGAACATCGCTTGCTCCGAAATCCGGACACAGTATAAGGGATGCTTCAAATACCGGACAATTTTGCTTCGAATTTCCGGACACTTCGAGTTTGGCTATATTGATTCTCAAATAACCAATTCATTCCGTTCAATGACAACAAGGATATTGCATTCATATTTCTCAATTAATATAAATCCGTAATGTAAGGGTTTCATACAAATTTGTATGGAAATCTGGCATTCCCTGCCTGTGCGTACCATTCAAAGTTTCTGTTCAGGACTATCAAAAACAACATTTCAAACCAAGCGGGAGCATTTAACTGCAACATACAACATTGGGAATCCAATAATTTTATACAATCAATCGTGTCCGTGAAATGTTGAGTTTTTTTTTATTTGGGGGGTGTCGTTCACAACGTGTCTTTTTAAAACAATTCTGTCATAAAAGCTAGTTTTACGAACTCGTTTTTTTTCTACAAAAATGTGAATGGTTCAAAAAATACTTTTGAAGACAACTTTTTTCTAGAAACTGAAGGCAAGTTTTGCTACTTGTGTGCAATTAATAAAGTGATACCATTTACCATATGTGTATAAGTATATATCGATAAGCTGAGAGCAAGCAATGTTCCTTTTGGGATGTAGCTACTCAAATCTAATGAAATTGTAACTATGCTTGCTCATTACAAATCAATTGAAAGCAAATTTCAATTAACTTAACTGATAAACAGTTATTTAACATCATTTCAGCATGTCCGGAAATCGAAGCAATTGTAAAAACTTGCCTCGAAGTCCGGACATACAGAAAATGTTATTAAAACTATAAAGCTATGAATTCCCAAGCAATTTCTCTAATTCATGACAAAGAGTGCTATCATACTATGTTAATAAATTACTAATACCCCTTGTAAATGATCGAATATAGAAAATATGAGCTTAGTTTTTCTAATGTTGGGTCTTAAGCTGCATTCTAAGAAAAACGGAATTCACCGTTGATTATGACATGCCTTCAGCTTTTACCTCTAATTTTCAAGTTTTTACCACAGATCACAGATTACTTGCATTTGTTAAAATGGTTTCAAGTCTAAGAATCTTTCCCTGTATTGATAACCCAAGAAATACTTGTTGAGATGGCAAATAAAGTTAAATAACAATTGAAGTGTCCGGCTTTCGAAGCGTCCGGCAATTCGAAGCAAAACGGTACTATAAAGAGCAACACCTGCTGGATCAACTAGTAAGGTATAGACAAAAATGTCATAAAGCGCTGTAGTATGCCAACAAAATTACAACTATCGTAATCATCTTCCAAGGGTCTCATAGATAATCAAAATTTATTCGCAGTACAAATATCATGTGCTATCAAAGCATTCACTGCCACAATCAACCACGTGCCTGCCAAATTAGGGAAAGACACCCAGAAATCACCCTCACCCCAGTTTGCGCCCACCAATTCCAAAATCTACATTTCTCGAAAACTAGTTGCTGGAAACAGATAAAGTTCTAATTTTTCTACACAATTATAAATCAATTATAATAAAACTTGTTGTTGTCGAGAAATGAATATTTCAAAATTGGTGGGCGAAAACTGGGGTGAGGTGATTTCTGGGTGTCTTACCTATGATTTTCAAAAATATCAAAGTAGCTTTTTTCTGAAGGTATGTCCTTCTTAGGCGACTAACTGGCTCTTATTTTTGGTTGCGATTGAAAATAAGCGCAGGAATAGATTTTTTACACGCGGTACAACATATGAAGGCTGGGTGGTGCGAATAGAATCGATTTGGTTGTCAAACTGAAGCCAAAGCTTTCAGTGCCGGAGCCAAACGTTTTAGATCTTATATTGAGATTTTTTTGTTATTATTTAGGGAAAAATAAAAATAAACTTAGTTTGAGTTGTGTATTATTTGTAACAAATATTTTCACATTAGGGGAAAATACCTATTCTTGGCAGTCTAAGACATTCGCCAAATTGAATTATAAAAATAATTAATAATTATACTAAAACACAGGTAGCTTAACTGGTATACATTTGTATGCTCTTTCTTTGATGATTGGTGTTTACTAAATATAACAGCTTTTACCACAAACTCAGTAAATTTATTATAAAGTAACAGGTCAACGTTTCTTCTATTGGCATAGCAATTTCTATTATCAGCAATGGATTTGCTCCCTTTAGCAACTAGACATGGAAGTGAAAAACTGGTAATGTATTGGTGCCAAATGCTGGTTGTTTATATCCTCCAGTAGTAAAATTCATTCATATTAATCGGCCGCACGCTCATCTCGCTTCACTCAATTTTGGAACAAACTTTATTGTTTATCAAAACTGGTTTAAAACAAAACATGAATTTTTAGCCTTGGCATCAATTTTATGTCATGTAGACAGATAGGCAAAAGCATTTAAACACATTGTAAAACAAATTTAACCCTTATGCAGCCAACAAAAATCAGACGTGAATGGCAGATAGGCCAGATATTGACAATTTCATTACTTTTACCATTTTCAACCTATTTGAATAATGTTTGCCATTTAGGAGAAGGGAACTTATATGCTTTTTGTCCGCTGCCAAGATTTACATCTTTTGTCTTTTGTAATGCCTTAGAGTCTACACGCGTAAGCAAAAGTCTATCAACCAGTTTCAAATATACAACTTGCTCTTTGCGGTCCTTACATGATATGTTCGTTTCATAAAAAAAAATCATGGTGGTTGTGTACAAGACACGACCGCTCGACGTAAACTACGTGAAACCAAATCCATACACATAAGAATGAATATTTGTCTGTCTGCCCTTATAGATGAAGATTCTTATGATGATATTAGACCCCTCCTCTTCTGGAAGAGGGACTCTCATACAAATGAAGCACACATTTCTGCTTTAATCGAAAATTAATCTAAAAAATTGAATCCAAATTTGCAAATTTCGAATACTTAACGTCTTTTAAATAATGTAAAAAATATATATTTAATCAATTTTAGGTAAAACGAAGCTCGTCGGTTCTGGTAGTATAGTATATTAACAATATATTCCACCTCGTGAGTCTTCATATGTTGAATAATGGGCAGCACTGTCCTATCCAGCCGCTGGAGCCACCCCATTCTTACACTACGTTTCACAGTTGAATAATAGATAATACCCTAAAAGTAGGCAATTATTTATGGTTGAAATGCGCTATGTAGGAACGGGAATGATTATAATTTTTTGATGAGCTTGGAAAGTATTGAAGTTGCAAAAGGAAAACGGTCCTGTCAGCCACATAAGGGTTAAAACCCTACGGTGTTGCTATCACTTTTAATATAATCCATGGTCTGCGCAAAAATTCGAATAGAAACATTTGTATTTAAACACTTTTTTTTTAAATAAATGCCATCGCTGGATATTTTGTTCGTATTTTTGCTAAAATCAAATCACATAATTGTGCGTGGTATCTTTTCAGCGTGTGTTTGATATGCTCACAAACACATTCTCTCGCTCTATTCCGAAGTGTGCTGCTGTCAAAGAAAGCGAACAGTCCCGATTTTATTTAGTGAAACATAGAGCAAATATTGCATAAATTTGCTCTTTGTGGTAATAATCAAGTGGTGATAAAGTGTAAAAAGTAGTGTACGTACTTAATTTGTCGTGTCAAACGTAATAAAGAGGAGAAACATGCGATCCAAAAAAGTAAGTAACAGTTTGCTATTCGTGCGCTGCTTTCTTTGGCAATGCAATAATGGCAAGTATTTCGAAGGTTCAAATTTGTTTCGGTGATTAACTCATCAAATCTTACTACTTTTACACAAACAACTTATTCAAATTAAAGCTTAGACTTGAAATTGTGTGATTGAATCAAAATTATGTTCATAAATAGTGTATGTTTGCTGGGAAACGCAATATTGTAGAGGGTGCCAACAACTGTCGCACCCTGCCAATGCCGTATTCTACCCTATATTTCAAGTGGAAAATTAGTAGGAATGCAACTAAAAATCACTCGTTACGAATTTTCACGAGATTCAGCAGCTAATTGCAGGAATAGATGCATCGTAAAATCATGTAGAGTCTCGCACATGGAAAGAGAAATTGTACAAAATAATTTTGCTTATAGGAGTGATTTCAAAATATCCCTCTAATCGCTTGAGAGCAGAAAAGCGGCTCTATTTGCAACACCCAATATGAAGGTAGATTGAGTATTGTAGTTTGAAAAAAAAAACGAATTACTTAGTACGATATGCTGCTCAACTCCTCTATAAAAGGTAAATTTTTCCCTATGGAAAAATAAATATAAGCTAAATATAAGCTATAACACCAACATTTTCAATACGAATCACCATTTTCTCTATAACTTTTGAACGCGATGGCCGATCGTATGCAAATTCAATAGTGATCAACAAGGATCTGGTCCCTATCGAATGCAATTTATTGCCAGAAAACCGGTTGATGAAAATTTTGCAACAATTATATAGATAGTATATTTGATTTCCTACTTATCTCATATTTTGTTGCACACGTCTCTCATATGTATTTAAATATTCGTTTCGTTTATGTGTGAAACAATAAGAAAAATAACGACGTTATGTACTTTCTTTTTCATAACATTCAAATAATGACTTAATTTCTTTATATACATATGCATAAGCTTCACACCTCGCGAATTTGGTCCACAGATTTTTTCCCCTGGGCACAGTGACCAAAATCCGGCAGAAAACTTTCCCGAGGTGTAGAGCCCCGTAGAAAAAAAAAGTCAGTTTCAATCGCTTAGCATTGTTGAGAGAATCAGATATTAAAATAAGTTTTATGTATGCTGGTCACTTATACATCCTGAAATGAATTAAAACCTGACGGAATAATTAGAGCTGTAGCGAAAAATGACGTTGCAAGGGTATTCATTTAAACCAATCGTCAAAAATAAGAGGCGGAATTAGGAATTCACCCTTCTTTTCTTCATACATTGTTCTTTCTTAATGTATTGAAGACATGATTTCTTTAATGCTTAAGGTTCAAGCAAAACTCGTTTTAAAGATAAGCAAAAACGAGCCACGTCGTATAATGTAACGCCGGTGACAACGTGATGAACTATAACCATCAGAATGTGACGATATATATGCGCATATCGACAGATGCTATATGACAACATTGGACGCAGAACCTTTCTTGCGATCGACTATCTATGGTAATTATGGGAAGATCTTTCTATTTCCTTCAACACATCATTCAACACAAGCCAAGATTTGGATAATTGACGGAACATTCTCAACTGCTCCACAACAATTTGCTGTGTTCACAATTCACAGAACTGTAGGCGTAGGTCAACACCGTCGATTCGTTCCCTTGGTATTAATGCTAAAACACGGGAACGTATGATACAGCCTTTTGTTCATTGATGGAACGAAATTTATCAGTATACGTTAGATCCAGAGTATATACTATTGGAGTTTAGGATGGTTGAGATTAATGCTGAGGAACGTGTCGTCCCAATTTCATGTTTCAAGGATGTTTCTTTCTCCTCAACCAAAGTTTTGTTTTTAAGAAAACATCAGCGATTGGAATTACACTCGGCATACGGGAAGGATTACAGACTTCAACTTGCCTATAAAAAGTTTGTTACCTTAGCATATTTTTCATGTTAAGATATAAAAAGGCATTCAAGGAGGTTCGAAAATCTTGCCCAAACGTATTTTTTTTATGTAAGCAAGTATTATGTGAATGGGATGTACCCGTTAGGCAAATTTACGTTATACATAAATGACCCAAAGAACAGACCATGACATAAAGAAGGCAGAATTATGTCAAACGATCATTATGCCTTACGTACATTATCCCTAACTTCCGTCATGTGTAACATCCATTATGCCTTACGTACTTATGCCTAACATAGTGGACTCATGTGAATAGTCGCCAATCAACGCACAAAAAGACCACTAGAGACCTACTTTTCTCCCCTTCACTATGGTCGGTCTATGAAAATACCGGTGTCAGGCCATTAAGCCGAAGGGCTTTAGGCTGAAGGCCATTAGGCCGAATGACCATTAGGCCGAGAAGTGAGAAGTTAGTTCTTCCCTTTCCCTCCTCCATTCTTCTTTCTTCCTCATTCGTTTATTTTACTTTCTTCATCCCTCTTCCTTCTTTCTTCTTACTTTTTTTCCTCATTTCTTCCTTCTCTCTTCTTTCTTTCTTTCTTCTTTCTTCCTTCTTTCTTACTTCTTTTTCCTTCTTTTTTTCTTCCTTCTTTTTTCCTTCTTTCATCTTTCTTTCTTCCTTCTTTTCTCCTTCTTTCTCTCTTTTTTCTTCTTTCTTCCTTCTTTCTTCCTTTGTTCTTCCTTCTTTCTTCCGTCGTTTTTCCTTCTTTCTTCCTTCTTTTTTCCTTCTTTCATACTTCTTCCTCCATTTTTTCTTCCTTCTTTTTGTTGTCTTTCTTTCTTACTTTTTTTTTCCTTATTTCTTCCTTCATTCTTGCTACTGTCTTATTCCATTATTCATGCTTTCTTCCTTCGTTGCTCCTTCTTTTTCTTTCTTCCTTCCTTTATCCTTCCTTTTTTCTTCCTTTTATCCTTTCTACATTCTTTCTTCATTTTATCTTCTTTATATTTTATTTCACTCTTTTCTTCCTTCTCTCTTCTTTTTTTCTTCCATCTATTTTTCTTCTTTTCTCATCTTTTTTCCTTCGTTCTTCTCATTACTCACTTCTCACTTATTGCTCCACACTTCTCACCTCTCACTTCTCACAATTCACTCCTCATTGCTCACTTTTCACTTTTCACTTCTCACTGCTCACTTCTCACTTCTCACCTCTCACTTCTCACCTCCCATTTCTCACCTCTCATTTCTCACTTTTCATTTCTCACTTCTCGCTTCTCACTTCTCACTTCTTACTTCTCACTTCTCATTTCTCACGTCTCACATCTCACTTCTTACTTCTCATTTCTCACGTCTCACATCTCACTTCTCACATCTCATTTCTCACTTCGTGCTCCTCACTTCTTTTTACTTCTCATTTTTCACTTCTCACTACTCCTAGCATCGAAAATACCCTAAACAGTATTCCTCGAACTTCCAATAACATTTTAGGGTGGCACAATAAGTAGAATATGCTTTTGAAACGAGGAAGTCCTCCGTTTTACAGAGTTCCAAAACAGTTCCAACTAGAAGAAAGAAATGCGACCACTGATACTCTACGACCACTGCAGGCTAAGAAGACATCTAAAATAGCAGAAAAGAATGAAAAACTGGACAAACTGGTCCGGTATTTTTCCTTTCAATATGATTAGGAAAAATAACATGTTGTTATACAATCCAAAGGTATACATAATTATATGACCTATTCGGGCGAATGGTCCATTCAAGCGAATGGTCTTTTCGGGCGTTTGGTCCTTTCGGGCGAATGGAATTCGGGCGACTTTTACATTCGGGCGTTTGTCATTCGGGCGAATGGAATTCGGGCGAGTGTCATTCGGGCGTTTGTGATAGAATCCACGTAGCACCGATTCTGTGCGACGAGAGAAGCTAGCGCGCGCATAAAATAACTGAGTGAGCGTGTCTCAATGTACGTCTCATGAGACTCATCTCATGCGCTAGGAATGCATAGTTGGCGTTACTTAGGCGACGATATTATTGAATGAAAATTTTCCGCCCAAGCTGTTTTACGCACCTCCGCTGTTGTTTGCAAAGGTTTGCCATGGCAAACAGCGCATGAGCTGATCGCATTGAGATGTCTCAATGCGACTCACCAATGGTCATGTGAGGTACACAAGCTTCGTGAGACTCGCGCGCGCTAAATTTTATGTGCGCGTAGCAGTCGTTGCTCAATCTCATCCTTTTTTGTACGCGTGCATGATGTCTGGTTCTAACTGAGATCAATATTTACGCTCCAACAAGAATTCTACGCCAGCGGAATTTCCTCCAGGTTGAAACGCAAAACGTTGAGTATGGTCAGCAAGATCCTATTAGATTTAAGTGTAGTATTTTCAATGACGTTTTTGAACTGTTTGATTTCAACTTAACCACGCGGATCTTTCAAGAACGACTCTCATTAAGGTGAAGGTGGGTTGAGTACCAAAACAAAGCTTTGAAAGTGTTGGTACAATAAAAACTGTCATATACTGTAGTAGTATTGGTGTCCTATTTATAAAAAAAAAACAAAGAATATTAGTAGGGTGGTTCAAAAAACGATCCAGCTCCACCACGCTCAATCGATTCCGTCTCATGCTCCGAGTGTGCTCCAAAAGCCGATTTGAACAAAAACTAATTGAGCACAAGCCGGTTGAAGTTTGTATGAAAGCTAGTATGGGAAACTAAACCTTTTATTAATTACACTGGCTACAGTGCCGCTCCTCCAAACGCTGGCGAAAAGAGAACCCACATAGCTGAATGAAACCCGCACCTTGGGAAAATCCATTGATTACGTAACGCGAAAATAACATTTTATACCCCGCTCACTCCCATGTCACACTTTTTGTATGAAGTATCTGCTCCTGGTGCGATTAGTATCACAGACAATTCTGGCTATTTTGTTGAATTACACGTTTCACTGATGCTTTCTGAGAAGCCTAATTATCATGCGAATTCGCAACCTCGATTAGAATCGACTTCCAATTATCGGAACGACAATTTAATATGCATTGTCTATGTAGTCAAAGCTCTTGAATATTTCATCCAGTTATATGGCATTCGAATGTTGGTGGGAGAGGAGTGCGGGAGGTGTGGTATTGACCGGTGGAAGGTCCGGTGCCATATTGACTGCCATCATGGTACTCTTCCAACTATGTCCTTAAGACGATAACTATTTTCTAGGCTAAAAAAAAATATTTTAAGGCATTTTTATATGTTGTATGCTTTAGTTAGTTAGTATATTAAGCCCTAATTGTTCATTAAGACCACCAAAGTGTCAGATGAATGAATACAAATAAACAAAGAACAAAGAACAATAGTTCCCACCGAGGTTGTTCCCTAAGGGGAGGTAAGCATAAGAGATTCTGAGTAAGAGGCTAAGGACCGCGAAACGGGGTTTATCTTATTATTCCGGGTAATGTCTGCAAACATATTTTAAAAACGGTTAAGTGAGTGATTTTATCAGTTGATTTTGCCCCATGGGTGCGGTTTGCACTATTTTCCTCTACAACATGATATGTACAAAGCAAGAAATAGATAGTAAAGAGACGAAAAATTTCGTATGAGGTGGAAGGGGTAATCATTGACCCTTATGGTCCGTCATCCAACAGCCACCCATTGATAATGGTATTAAACTATACCTTGTATGAAAAACGTCCAATCCCCCCTCTTTCCATTGGTCAGGAGGATAAATGACATAAAACTGAATGAAAAATGGCGACCCCCTCTGCTGAGTGCAAATGAATATTAATCCTGATTTTCACCGTTCGCGCGTTCCGATTTATCTAACCGGACAAAAAAAAAGTAAATTGGATCAGCTTTAGTCACTCATAAAAAATAGACGCGATTCATAAATTAAATTTTCCTCCCTGAAACCAGTCACGCGGGGAAAACCCGTTCGTGAGCCATCAGCGACCGGCCGGCCACTCAGGAATTTCATTATCATCGGGCGTATCGTGAGTTTGATTCAGTTTCCAGCTGTGTGTAAATATCCTGCCCCTTTTAATTTGAAAATCCTTTCCGAAAATGAAGATTCAGTGGCCGGTCTCAACGAAGCGGATTTTCGTTCGGCCGCAGCAACTTGGACCGGGAAATCCTCCCACAGCAGCAGCAAATGGGTTCGACGAGACCCTCATAAAGCACCTCAGGCCGTTGCATTTGATGTCGCGTCTGTTTTCTCTGAGCCCGTTCCGAATAATTTATGGAAGCGCTGAGAGAGTGCGAATCTCGATGCCCGGAACCGTGCAGTGTTTGGTAGCTTGTGTGGCGTACGCCGCGTTCCATTTGTACACTATTTATGGTGATGCATTCGATACGGCCGGTCCAGAGAAAAACGCTACTCGGAATACGACAGATGCATTCGGGGAAAAACAGGAAACGAATTTGGTCCCCGTTATGATTGATATGTACAATCGATACTCTACAGTGGGCCTCTATGGTGTTCTGGTT
The DNA here is from genome assembly GCF_024139115.2 of Armigeres subalbatus. Classification (NCBI taxonomy): domain Eukaryota; kingdom Metazoa; phylum Arthropoda; class Insecta; order Diptera; family Culicidae; genus Armigeres; species Armigeres subalbatus. Next base: position 264,409,812 of record NC_085140.1, on the reverse strand, counting down.
GTGGGTGCCGCGGTTAATAAAAACATTGTTCTCAGCTTCTTAGACTCTATTCGGGAAATCGACGAAATCATCGAACAAAAACTCCATATATTAGTGAGGAATTCGCACTGGAAAAGGTAAACATTGTCGTTGGTACCAGAGATGTTGATAGTTGTACAATTTAAATATGTACATTTATATACTTCGATGTTTGTTGTTAAAAATTGAAAAAAAAAATGTTCTGACTACCACTTTTTCTGGCAGCAATAATTCATGTATCAATATGGAATTAATTTGTTCCCAATTATTTTCCTTTATTGAAACAAACTAACATTTCCCCAGACAGTAATCCACAAAGAACACCAACGGCATCCTTCTATCCCACAGAGTAATTTGCATTCAAATGACACTCATCTTCGCCACTATTTTCGTGTTCGAGTACTCCAACTGCATCATGTATCTGAGCGAATACAATACCGTGTCGGAGTACTGCTTACCGGATTGCTACTTGGTCCTTCTAACGAGTGTCACCGCAGAGACCCAGATCGTGGGCTACATCAAATTGCTTCAAATGCGTTTTCAGCTCATCAACCAGCTACTGGTTCGGTTTAATGAGTCGAATTCGTCGAATGCGGTGGCCGGGAAAGGAGCCACATCTTTATCATCTTTATCTAAACTGGCTCCCTCGAGTCACGTTATATCTAACCCAACATCGTACGATACAAATTTTGTACTTAATGAGCTGAAACCGCACCACTCGGTTGGCAGCGGCAGTTCAAGTACCGTGGCGAAGAAACGACATCACCACAGTTTCCAACTGTTTTCACAACCAACTGATGCTAACAATGCGTTCGTTAAGGAAATGGTCCCCGAACGGAGTATGCGGCCGCCGTTTGTAGCGACTTTAGCGCAAATCGACCAACCAGGCTTCCGTCGCAATTTGCCTGGCAGAAATGGCGCGAAAACTCATCATGGGGAAAAACGCCTTGATGCCGTTCGGAAGCTGAAGCTTAGGTAAATTCTGCTCTTGAATGAGACGATTTTGGTTAACAATAATGAAGTCCGATGGGTTGGTTTTCATTTTCTGCACAGTTTGATTCACAATCCGTTGTACCAAAAAGTATTAAACTAAATACTATTTCACTATAAAGATATGATTTTGACCATACAGAAATCTAGATATCTATGTATCTTTTATTTTTTTTTTTTTTTTTATTTCTTTATTAAAGAGGCTTGCAGCCCTAGGCTGGCTCACCTCTGGGTAAATCTTTTAAATATTAGCGAACAAAACTCGAGAAACTGAAAATGCAAAATTCTTCTCACCGCATAGTATACTTAGTGATATATTTCCACTTTTTTTTTTCAATAATATAATATAGGCATCTTTTTTATACTCCATTTCATGATGGCCTGGTGGATTTTCAAAGAAAACGTTGATTACAAAAATAAATATTGATTTTTATTTTTCATAGGGACCAACACTAGCAGCATATGTGCATTCCCCGAATAAATTCACATTGAATATAATTTTTCAATTACAAACAGTAATGCATATTGCTTTTGTTCCCTTTTATTATCCCGCAGAATCCACAAAAATGAAGCCCTGAATACTTTTCATCATGTGGACAACACGGTTCACAGTAGACATTATAATACCATTAAACTTGCCATTCTCGGATGCTTGCTTCGTAGAAAAAGAACTATTCGACCAACCATTTCGGTACAATCGCCATCAAATGACTCCATCTCGCGACGGGCATCCATCAGCAAAGCATCAGAACATGTGCATCATTGGGCACGCACGACAGCCGCTGAAAATAAACCCACTGATGCGGCAGCGACAGCACAGGGTCACAATCGGATGGGAATTATTAACGAGATTAAAAATGTATATGCACATTTGCATTTACTATCGCTGAATATTAATAGGGCGTACGGGGTTCAATTGGTTGTCGTCCTGATGACGCTGTTCGTGACGCTCACGACGCTGATGTACAACTGCACTATGAAGGCAATCAGGTAAGAGCGCTGATGACTATGACGAAGGCATATGAGACGGGAGAATAGTGTGGCATTCGGTAGACCGAATAATTCGAGCCACAAACATGCGGAGTGGAGAATTTTCATGATGTGCCCTGATTGCACGTTTCATTAAATACGCATGACCTTCACACAGAATCAATTAATGTTTCACATCCAACCAGATTACACGGCACCGTAGAGCATATGATATGAGATAGGATAGATTTATTTTAATTATAGGAAAAATGATATTAACTGCATTAACAGTTTGATTGTCGTATCTGCGATTGAATTAATAGGACATTTATCACGTTATAATATATTATCAGTAGAAGAGTCACACACTAGAAAAGAAGCAAAGACTACGTCGAAAGGCTTGACAGTAGGCTCTTTTAAACTTCTATTTAAAAAAACTGCATCTTTCCGCACTCTATGCAAAACGTCCATCGGAAATTTAGGGGTTTTGGTGTCAGGCCCAGCAAGCCAGCCTTAAAAAAACTAGCAATGAACAGTCAATGAGAAAACAATCGGCGAAGACCACAGTGGCGAAAAAGGACTAGCGATTGGAAGCTCGGAGCTCACTTTTACTAGCTGATCCCGAGCAGGAGAAAATAACTCAGTAATACCCATTGGCGTAACTATCCCTAATGCCTAGGAGGTCTATAGCCCTTTTATCTATTTTCTTTGAGCTTCTTCTAAAAAAATCTCAAATATTCTACGCTACCACCTCATTAAGTTATCTTAAGCCCAAGTACACTGTTTGTCATGAGGTCAAATATTTGTGAAGTCAGCCCGAAATCTTGGTCTATTTCTAATCAGTCTGATACATGTCCGGATAATCTAGACAAATATTTGTCAATATGATAAACAGTGGACTGCGGGCTTTAGTGATAATGTGATAAATCCGGTCCAACCACCTTAAGGCAATTGCGGATCAATCACACTCATTCGTATTATATTTTCTCAAGCACGTGCTTTCTGTTGTAGCCCACAGTATCGAAGTGTGTTTGTTAACCTGCCGATGATTGCTACAACGACTCAAATTGATATCGTACGGCTTTTGCGTCTAATGTCGAATTCGTTTGTAAACCTGGGTCAACCTGAATAAAACAACGTTTTCAGTTCCATCTGCCATTCGATATGTTGGTGTGCGTAGCATCGTGTTTGTTTTGAATCTAAACATATGACCACCCAACCGTACTGACAGTGCATTGGCCACGACCTGGGACGGGACTTGCAAAGAGGAAAAAATGTAACTTCATCTGCAACCAGCAAGCGCTGTCATGAATTGTCAGATGCAACCAGCACCTTTTTGTGTGAAAGTATTGGTATCCCTCGAAAAGTATTCCGAATGATTTTATTTTACGAGTACTTTTTCACTTTGAAAAGTATTCTACAATAGCCGGACAGATTATTATTGAACAGTTATAAATACATGTTTTATTTCCGATAGGAAAATCTTTATAAAAATAAGTTTACAAATTCGTAAATTGCAAACACGTTTATTGTGCTCAGAAGATTCTACCCGGGATTTAGGTGAAACACTCAAGGAAACAGTTGAGAATTGATGATCAACTGTGATGAAAAGAAGAACAAGTGTCAAAACAAGGAAAAAGAAAGCCGTCTTTGCAGGTCTCGTCTCAGGCCACGACTAATCATATCATGATAAAAACAATACTCGCACTGATTTTTGCGAATAGTTAAATTTACTTTTGGGTGGATATATGTATATTAGAGTGATTCAAATTTTGACTACCCGATGCATAAACAATTGCATTTGCCTTTTTATTAACTCACCTAAATTTTTAGCTAATTTGGATGTAAATTGGGTGAGCACGCGTGGTTTGAAGTTTGTATGAAATTTGCTACACTCAGCGAACTGGACTATCGAAATTCATAACTGGCGCCTTATGAATGTTCGACTGATTATCCCACCAACAGTGCTTCTTATACGCAGTTACCTTACCGAGTAATCAAGCGTCGATGGGCGTGTGGTCTACATACCGGCCTCCCGACCCCGACGTCCACAGAAGAGGAGCGTGTTGAACGACGGGTGGCGTTCGTGGCTGCTAGAGCCGCTCTGAAGACTGAGATTAGATCAAGCAAAAAAGCCTGCTTCGAGGGCCTGTGTCAAAGTGCCAACGCGAATCCATGGGGTGACGCCTATAGGGTCGTAATGGCCAAGACACGTGTGGCGATGGCCCCTACAGAGCGGTATCCAAAGATGCAGGAGACAATCATCGCGGGGCTCTTCCCACGTCACGACCCAAGTCCCTGGCCTCCCTTTGTGGAGCTGCCACGGGCCAGGGTGGCTGACGAGGGAAGAGTAACGGTGGCGGAACTTGCGGGGATTGCACAGTCCCTTAGTGTAGGTAAGGCGCCAGGACCGGATGGTATTCCGAACCTGGTCATCAAGGCGGCCATTGCTGAGGCTCCCGAGATGTTCAGATCTGTTATGCAGAGATGCCTGGACGAGGGAGTCTTCCCTGAAGCATGGAAAAGGCAGAGCTTGGTCCTATTGCCAAAGACGGAAAACCACCGGGGATCCGTCAGCATATAGACCAATATGCCTGCTTGACACGGGGGGAAGGTGCTCGAGAAGATCATCCTCAACAGGTTGTTGATACGCACGGAGGGTGCGGATGGTCTATTGAGTAACCAGTTTGGCTTCCGAAAGAGTAAGTCGACCGTAGACGCTATCTTGTCGGTTACCAAATCGGCGGAAATAACTATCCAGCGTAAGAGGAGGGGAGTTAGCTATTGTGCAGTAGTGACTCTCGACGTGAGGAATGCTTTCAATAGTGCCAGTTGGGCAGCTATTACAGATGCGCTCCTGCGTCTTGGAATTCCCGAGTACCTGTACAAGATTCTCGGAAGCTACTTCCAGAATCGAGTACTGGTATACGACACGGAGGCGGGTCGGAAGTGCGTTGACATAACCTCAGGGGTTCCGCAAGGTTCCATACTGGGTCCGGTGTTATGGAACGTCATGTACGACGGTGTCTTGAGGTTGAAGTTCCCGGTGGGCGTGGCAATCGTCGGCTTTGCTGACGATATTACGCTGGAGGTCTACGGCGAATCGATCGAAGAGGTGGAGTTGACTGCAGCCCACTCGATCGCAATTGTGGAGGAGTGGATGAGTTCCAGGAAGTTAGAACTGGCTCACCACAAGACTGAGGTGGTTGTTGTTAACAACCGAAAGTCGGAGCAACAAGCGGTGATAAGGGCAGGCAACTGCACGGTCACCTCTGAACGCTCCATCAAACTCTTGGGGGTAATGATCGACGATAAGCTCACCTTTGGTAGCCACGTCAATTACGCCTGCAAGCGTGCCTCCACAGCTATAGCGGCATTGCCCCGGATGATGTCCAATAGCTCTGCGGTTTATGCCAGCAAGCGCAAGCTTCTGGCTAGCGTTGCTCTGTCCATACTGAGGTATGGGGGCCAGCTTGGGGCACGGCCCTGCGTATTAACTGCTACAGAACGAAGTTAGAAAGTACGTATAGGCTCATGTGCCTAAGAGTTGCGAGCGCGTACCGTACCGTGTCGCACGATGCACTTTGCGTCATCACCGGTATGATGCCTATCGACATAGTTATCGGTGAAGACATAGAGTGCTTCGAAATGCGCGGCACGAGAGGCATCCGTAGGACTGTCAGGTTGGCCTCAATGGTCAAATGGCAGCGTGCGTGGGACAGTTCCACTAAGGGTAGATGGACACATAGGTTAATACCGGAGATAGGTACGTGGGTCAAGAGGCGCCATGGGGAAATCACTTTCCACCTGGACCCAGGTCCTTACAGGCCATGGTTGCTTCAGACAGTACCTACATTGGTTCGGACACTCGGCCTGGCCCGAGTGTCCGGTGTGCGCAGGTTTAGAGGAAACGGCGGAACACGTGTTGTTCGTGTGCCCGCGTTTTCGCACAATGCGTGACCACATGCTTGCCACATGTGGTCTGGACACTACCCCGGACAACCTAGTCCGGAGAATGTTTAAAGATGAAGTTGGCAGGAACGCCGTTTTATCGGCTTTTGTTCAAATCGTCTCGGAGCTGCACAGAAGGTGGCGCGTGCATTCGAGGAATGGCTAGTTCACTCGCAAATAAGAGGTGGTCCAAGGGTTCGGAGTCAGCTTCATGGGTCATACCGGTGCCCTGTGGTCGAACTCGATCCTTTTATCGAACAAGTGGCCGCGTGAAGAACAACATGGTATCGTCGCTTTCGCGGCGTTGGTCAACTGACCAGGTTCTGAGCCCGAGGACGGAAAGAGGTCCTCGTCAAGGCTGGGGCAGGCGTAGGCACCGCGTCGGCAAGTCCCTCTGTGTGCTGGCGAATAGGCCCTATCGCAGAGAGGTCAATTCGGGGTGCACGCGGCATCACCATTCTTGATACCAGTCGTGCAGAGGGAAGCAGGCGCGAAGTCGACTCTGCCCACCTTCCGAGGACATAGGGCGTGGTAAGGCCACCTGGAAAGCCGGCAATGCGCTGGCACGACACCATGGTTTCTAAAAAAGCGAGTCACGATGTTCGATGCTGCAAGGACACGCAGCTAACCTCGAGGGTGCGTTGTGCACTGGCCCCCCTTTGAAGCATTACTTTCTGGTTGTACCGAAGGGACGATGTGCTTGGCGGCAATGAAAACGATTTAGCGGGTCGGGGATGTAGTCCTGCCTCCCTCGTTTGCTGTTCGAGGTGGTCCCTAACCCCACACTTCCTGGACGACCCAGGATGTCTGTTAAACAGATTCCCCCTCCATTGCTGAGGAAGAAAAAAAACATGGAACTACAGGTCGCTAGGCTTCGCATGTTGCGGCAGGATGATCTACGATGAATTACGTCCCCGCAACTTAGACGTCGTAGCGCTGCAGGAAATCTGCTGGACAGGACAGGAAAGTGTGAAAAAGTGGACATCGAGCGGGTACCTTTTATCAAAGCTGTGGCACCACCAACGAGCTGGGAACCGGCTTCATAATTTTAGGCAAGATGCGCCAACGCGTGATTGGGTGGTAGCCAATCAACGCAAGCATGTGCAAGCTGATGATAGAAGGCCGTTTCTTCAACTATAGCATCATCAACGTGCACTGCCCACACGCAGGAAGACCTGACGACGAGAAAGAAACGTTCTATGCACAGCTGGAGCAGACAAACGATGGATGCCCACTGCAGGACGTCAAACTCGTCATCGGCAACATGAACGCTCAGGTAGGAAGGATATGTATAGACCGGTCATCGAACCGGATATTCTGCATACCGTATCGAACGACAACGGCCAACAATGCATAAACTTTGCAGCATTTTGTGGATGGTAGCCCGAAGCACTTTCTTCCCCATGGAAATCATTTAATCAAGAAACGAAAACCACGTTCCAATCGACGGTAAATTAATCTCCGATACCACGAACGTCCGCACTTACCGCAGTGCGAATATTGAATCCGACCACTACTTTGTTGCAGTATGCCTGCGCTCAAAACTCTCGACGGTGCACAACACGCGTCAGAGTCGTCCGCCGCGGCTAAACATTGCCCAAGCAGCACAACTTGTTTCACTACTGAACATTTCACTGTGTTGCAACTATTCGGAAAGAAACAATCTTTGCGTATGTGTCATCAAATATAACTCTCTTGCAATCTAAAAAGCGCAAGAGGTGGAGCCTACGGAAACATCCTTCGATTTCAGTAAAATTGCAATAATGTTGCAAAATACTACAGTGGAAAAAATAAAATAAAAATATAAAACTGGATTCGATTTATGGATCTTGTGATTGATAGTCCTTCACTCTACCACAGCACCATTCAACACTTCGAAGGGACTGCATGTTGACTCACCATAAAAACCATACGATTATGAAGTTTTGTACTCGGGTTTTCTGCTACTTGATTGCACCATCACCGGAAAAAAGTGTGTTGTCAAAACGTTGAATGATGCTAAATTAAACATGTAGACACACTCAACTTATCTGCAACTTAATTTAAACAAACAAATAAATTTTGAAAGACGCATTGAAGTTACATGGTAAAAAATATGCAACTTGATGATTTTGTTTCGTGTTTGCAACCTAAAGTGCAGTATTCTTTGGTTGTTTGTTTCCAAATGTCAAACACGCACTGCATTGCAATGCTAATGAAACATTGATCACAACTCGAACGTTTTTGACATCTTGATGCAACTTTTTCGTGTTTTGATGTTTTTCCAATGCCTTTAATGAAACTGAATAGAAACAAGGTGCTTTTTGGAAGATGTTGCGTGTGCTACTTGGGTGGGCGATTACAAGACGGTAGACTAGCTCAAGACTACGCGCAGCAGCTGGAAGTGGCTCTCCCATCGGAAGAGCAGCAAGGCGCAGCGTCTCTTTAAGATGGCTGCACTAGACACGGTGCCCTCGGACCAAAGAAACGACTGGTATGACAGCGAATGTGAGCAATTAGTGGATGAGAAGAATGCAGCATGGGCAAGATTGCTGCAACACCGCACGAGGACGAACGAGGCACAATACAAACGGGCGCGGAACAAACCAAATTCGATTTTCCGTAGGATAAAGCGCCAGCAGAAAGATCGAGACTGTGAGCACCGTGACAGACCGGAGCAACTGGGAGCAACTGTACCGCGCTAATAACACACGAAAGTTCTATGAGAAGTTAAACCATTCACGTAAGAGCCACGTGCCACAGCCCGATATGTGTAAAAACATAAACGATATGATGTAAAAACATAAAGCTTTTTTACGACCGAGCGTGAGGTGATCCAAAGGTGGCGGCAGCACTACGAAGACCACCTGAATGGCGATGTGACAGACAATGGTGGCGGTATGGTAATGAACTTAGGAGCACGCGCGCAGGACATGCGACTCCGGCTCCGAATCTCCAGGAAATCCAGGAGGAGATCGGCCGGCTGGAAAACAACAACTCCAGGGGCTTTATCAACTACCAGGAGACGGAGACGAGCCAGCCTCGGGCTGAAAGTCTCTTTAACCCTCTAAGACCCGGGACGAACGGATTTTTTTCAAATGGCTCGCATTCAGCACCTGATCGTCGGAATTCCTCGCGGTTTCGTTTGTGCTCAATGGGAATAACTATATTTTTGCTCTAATACATTTTCAAATAAAAATTTTTGTTCAGGTCCTAGTTATTGCTAAAAATAAGTGTGCGCGGGGTGTTTTTCTATAATTCAAACATCTCTTCAATACTCTGGACGTGTTCATGCCCAAAATTTATCAAATCACCCATCAAACCAACCCAAAAAGATATTTGTAACGACTTTTAGTCGATTCCGATGTTTTCACCATTTGAGTACACTCTAAAAAATCTTCACGTCATGTTTACCTGAAAACAAATGTGGTTCTCATCCACCACACTTTTCACGTAAGAGTGACCTGAATGGCATGTAACCTGAACAAAACTTAGCTTCGGTGAGTTACGTGATTTATCAGGTGAATCTGACTGGATTTTCCAGTACTAATGACGTGAAGTTTGAAAGTAGTTACGTGTTTGATCAGGTGAACCTTACGTGATTGCTACGTACTGGTTACGTGAACTTTTAGTGAAAGCTACATGATATCAGGTATGCTTTGAAATATATTACAAAATTGTTTTTTTTTAAATGAATGCAAAATAAGTTAGTAACTGCCAGCAGCCGTAAATAGGAAACCTCTTCGCGTTGCTGATGCGCTTGATGCGTTGAAATGCATTTGATGCAAAATGATGTCTTCAATATTAGACAAGGAATGCTGTCATTCGGCAATTGCACTTCGGAGTTATCGCTAGAACACTGTTGGAGAACAAATCAACAAATGTCGAATGAAATTTATCAGATTTGGACAGCAATGTTGAAACTAGATTCTTTCACAAACATTGCTGCTATTTCCGATGTTGAACCAATCAAAAGGTAGTCCATCCTTGGACGTTGAAATCTGAAATAATTTTTTTATACAAACGCTACCGAAAAACTGTAGTTCTAGACTTCATGTAGCTTAAACTTCTTCCAAATCACTTTTCTACGAATCTTCTAAACTTCATGCGACTTCCGTTGATATTTTTTCCAAGGAGGGAACTGAAGGTTCGGAAAATTCTCGCCAAGTTGCACCTAAAATATCCTTTACCTCTGCGAAGCCTAACTATGTTTAGGTTATGTATCATTCATTCTTACGTGATTGTCAAGTCACTTCCACGTGAAAAGTATGGTGGATGATAACCACGTTTGTTTTCAGGTAAATCTGACGTGAAGATTGTTTACAATGCTGGTTTTCCGTAAATGCCGAAGCTGCAATCACACTAACACAATCTCACTTAAGTTGTTTACGAGTACATACAAACATATTCACCAAGATTTTTAGTAAAAGTTACGTGAATTTCAGGTGAACATTACCAACGTCACGTAACAATCGTCGTTTGTTCAAGACAGTTCAGTTACGTGATTTTTCACGTGAATATGACGTGATGATTATTTAGAGTGTAGGGCAGGATTGACTGAATTCAGGGCCGCATTCAGGGGTTATAATGGTAGAGTATGGGCTAAAAATTCAATTACAATGAAATTTGCATGAGCATGCGGCTGCACAAATTTTACAAATCAGGAGTTTTAAATATTTAATTTTCAATTGAAATTGACCTTCTGAAATTCTTATCAGGGCCGGATTTAGGGGTCGAAATGGGGGTGACCAGGGGCCATATCACCAATTGCAATGAAACTGGGCATGCGACTGCTCAAACTTCATGAAAACACATCAGGAGCTCAAAGAACTCTGTTTGAATTTGAAATTGACCTTCTGAAATTTTGACCAGGGCCGGCTTCAGGGGTCCAAAAGGGAAGAGCAAGGGCCATGTCACCAAAAGCAATGAAACTGGGCATGCGACTGCTCAAACACCATGGAAACACATCAGGAGCTCAAAGAAATCTGTTTCAAATGGAAATTGATCTTCTGAAATTTCAACCAGGGCCGGATTTGGGGGTGAAAATGGGGAAGGCAGGGGCCATATCAACACTTGCAATGAAACAGGGCATGCGACTGCTCAAACTTCATGAAAACACATCAGGAGCTCAAAGAATTTTGCTCGAACTTCAAATTGTCTTTCCGAAATTTTGACCAGGGCCGGCTTCAGGGGTCCAAATGGGGAGAGCAAAGGCCATATCACCAATAGAAATAAAACTGGGCAGTGGGCATGCGACTGCTCACACTTCATGAAAACACATCAGCATCTCAAAGAACTCTGTTTGAATTTGAAATTGACCTTCTGAAATTTCAACCAGGGCCGGATTCAGGGGTGAAAACATGGAGAGCGGGCTGCTCAAACATCATGGAAACACATCAGGAGCTCAAAGTATTCTGATTGAACTTGAAACTGCTCTGATACAAATTTCAGGAATTTCTCCGGAAAATACTCCAGGAATTGCTCTAGAAGTTCCTCCGGGAATTCCTCCAGGAATTTCTCCGGAAGTTCCTCCAGGATTTCCTCCGGAAGTTCCTCCAGGAATTCCTCCGGAAGTTCCTCCAGGAATTCCTCCGGAAGTTCCTCCAAGAATTCCTCCGGAAGTTCCTCCAGCAATTCCTCCGGAAGTTCTTTCAGGAAATGCTCCGGAAAATCCTCCAAGAATTTCTGCAGAATTTCCTCCGGAAGTTCTTTCAGAAATTCCTTCGGAAATCCCTCCAGGAATTCATTCGGAAATTCCTCCAAGAATTCATTCGGAAGTTCCTCCAGGAAATCTTATAGAAGTTTCTCCGGGAATTCTTCCGGAAGTTCCTCCAGGAATTCCTCCGGAAGATCTTTCAGGAAATCCTCTAGAAAATCCTCCAAGAATTTCTGCCGAAGTTCCTCCGGGAATTTCTGCCGAAGTTCCTCCGAGAATTCCTCCGGAAGTTCCTTCAGGAATTCCTTCGGAAATTCCTCCAGCAATTCATTCGGAAATTCCTCCAGGAATTCATTCGGAAGTTCCTCCAGGAAATGCTATAGAAGTTCCTCCAGGAATTCATCCGGAAGTTCTTCCAGGAAACCCTACGGAAGTTCCTCCAGGAATTCCTCCATGAATTCCTCCGGAAGTTCCTCCATGAATTCCTCCGGAAGTTCCTTCATAAATCCCTCGGGAAGTTCCGCCATGAATTCTTCCGGAAGTTCCTCCAGGAATTCATCCGGATGTTCCTACAAGAATTTCCCTCGAAGTTCCTCCAGGAATTCCTCCGGAAGTTCCTCCAGGAATTCCTCCGGAAGTTCCTCCAGCAATTCCTCCGGAAGTTCTTTCAGGAAATGCTTCGGAAAATCCTCCAAGAATTTCTGCCGAAGTTCCTCCGGAAGTTCCTTCAGAAATTCCTTCGGAAATCCCTCCAGGAATTCATTCGGAAATTCCTCCAGGAATTCATTCGGAAGTTCCTCAAGGAAATCTTATAGAAGTTCCTCCGGGAATTCTTCCGGAAGTTCCTCCAGGAATTCCTCCGGAAGATCTTTCAGGAAATCCTCCAGAAAATCCTCCAAGAATTTCTGCCGAAGTTCCTCCGGGAATTCCTCCGGAAGTTCCTTCAGGAATTCCTTCGGAAATTCCTCCAGCAATTCATTCGGAAATTCCTCCAGGAATTCATTCGGAAGTTCCTCCAGGAATTCATCCGGAAGTTCTTCCAGGAAACCCTACGGAAGTTCCTCCAGGAATTCCTCCATGAATTCCTCCGGAAGTTCCTCCATGAATTCCTCCGGAAGTTCCTTCATAAATCCCTCGGGAAGTTCCGCCATGAATTCTTCCGGAAGTTCCTCCAGGAATTCATCCGGATGTTCCTACAAGAATTTCCCTCGAAGTTCCTCCAGGAATTTCCCGGAAGTTCCTTCAGGAATTCCTTCGGAAGTTTCTCCAGGAATTCCTCCGGAAGTTCCTCCATAAATTCCTCCGGAAGTTCCTCCATAAATACTTCCGAAAGTTCCTCCAGGAATTCTCCGGAAGTTCCTCCAGGAATTCCTCCGGAAGTTCCTCCAGGAGGTTCCTCCAGGAATTTCTCCGGAAGTTCCTCCAGGAATTCCTCCGAAAGTTCCTCCAGGAATTCCTCCGGAAGTTCCTCCAGGAATTTCTCCGGAAGTTCCTCCAGGAATTTTTCCGGAAGTTCCTCCAGAAATTCTATTGGAAGTTGCTCCAGGAATTCCTCCGTAAGTTCCTCCAGGAATTCCTCCGGAAGTTTCACCAGGAATTTCTCCGGGAGTTCCTCCAGGAATTCCATTGGAAGTTCCTCCAGGAATTCCACCGGAAGTTTCTTCAGGAATTCCTTCGGAAATTCCTCCAGGAATTTCTTCGGAAGTTCTTTCAAGAATTTTTCCAGAAGGTGCTCCAGGAAGTTCCACCAGGAATTCCTTCCTAAGTTCCACCAGGAATTCCTTCGGAAGTTCCACCAGGAGTTCCTTCGGAAGTTCCACCAGGAGTTCCTTCGGAAGTTCCACCAGGAATTCCTTCGGAAGTTCCACCAGGAATTCCTTCTTAGGTTCCACCAGGAATTCCTTCGGAAGTTCTACCAGTAATTCTTCTGGAAGTTCCACCTGGAATTCCTTCGGAAGTTTCAAATTCCTCCAGAAGTTCATGCAGGAATTTCTGCAGAAGTTACTTCGCGAATTCAGGAATTCTTTCGGAACTTTCAGAGATCCTCCAGGAATTTTTGACTTCCGAAGGAATTCCTGGTGGAACTTCCGAAGGAATTCCTGGTGGAACTTCCGGAGGAATTCCTGGAGGAACTTCCGGAGGAATTCCTGGAGGAACTTCCGGAGGAATTCCTGGAGGAACTTCCGGAGGAATTCCTGGAGGAACTTCCGGAGGAATTCCTGGAGGAACTTCCGGAGGAATTCCTGGAGGAACATCCGGAGGAATTCCTGGAGGAACTTCCGGAGGAATTCCTGGAGGAACTTCCGGAGGAATTCCTGGAGGAACTTCCGGAGGAATTCCTGGAGGAACTTCCGAGGAATTCCTGGAGGAACTTCCGGAGGAATTCCTGGAGGAACTTCCGGAGGAATTCCTGGAGGAACTTCCGAGGAATTCCTGGAGGAACTTCCGGAGGAATTCCTGGAGGAACTTCCGGAGGAATTCCTGGAGGAACTTCCGGAGGAATTCCTGGAGGAACTTCCGGAGGAATTCCTGGAGAAGCCTGGAGGAACTCCTGGAGGAACTCTGGAGGAACTTCTGGAGGAACTTCCGGAGGAATTCCTGGAGGAACTTCCGGAGGAATTCCTGGAGGAACTTCCGTAAGAATTCCTGGAGGAACTTCCGGAGGAATTCCTGGAGGAACTTCCGGAGGAATTCCTGGAGGAACTTCCGGAGGAATTCCTGGAGGAACTTCCGGAGGAATTCCTGGAGGAACTTCCGGAGGAATTCCTGGAGGAACTTCCGGAGGAATTCCTGGATGAACTTCCGGAGGAATTCCTGGAGGAACTTCCGGAGGAATTCCTGGAGGAACTTTCGGAAGTATTTATGGAGGAACTTCCGGAGGAACTTATGGAGGAACTTCCGGAGGAATTCCTGGAGAAACTTCCTAAGGAATTCCTGAAGGAACTTCCGGGAAATTCCTGGAGGAACTTGAGGGAAATTCTTGTAGGAACATCCGGATGAATTCCTGGAGGAACTTCCGGAAGAATTCATGGCGGAACTTCCCGAGGGATTTATGAAGGAACTTCCGGAGGAATTCATGGAGGAATTTCCGGAGGAATTCATGGAGGATTTCCTGGAGGAACTTCCGTAGGGTTTCCTGGAAGAACTTCCGGATGAATTCCTGGAGGAACTTCTATAGGATTTCCTGGAGGAACTTCCGAATGAATTCCTGGAGGAATTTCCGAATGAATTGCTGGAGGAATTTCCGAAGGAATTCCTGAAGGAACTTCCGGAGGAATTCCCGGAGGAACTTCGGCAGAAATTCTTGGAGGATTTTCCAGAAGATTTCCTGAAAGATCTTCCGGAGGAATTCCTGGAGGAACTTCCGGAGGAATTCCCGGAGGAACTTCTCTAAGATTTCCTGGAGGAACTTCCGAATGAATTCCTGGAGGAATTTCCGAATGAATTCCTGGAGGGATTTCCGAAGGAATTTCTGAAGGAACTTCCGGAGGAACTTCGGCAGAAATTCTTGGAGGATTTTCCGGAGCATTTCCTGAAAGAACTTCCGGAGGAATTGCTGGAGGAATTTCCGGAGGAATTCCTGGAGGAACTTCCGGAGGAATTCCTGGAGGAACTTCCGGAGGAATTCCTGGAGGAACTTCCGGAGGAAATCCTGGAGGAACTTCCGGAGAAATTCCTGGAGGAATTCCCGGAGGAACTTCTAGAGCAATTCCTGGAGTATTTTCCGGAGAAATTCCTGAAATTTGTATCAGAGCAGTTTCAAGTTCAATCAGAATACTTTGAGCTCCTGATGTGTTTTCATGATGTTTGAGCAGCTCGCTCTCCATGTTTTCACACCTGAATCCGGCCCTGGTTGAAATTTCAGAAGATCAATTTCCATTTGAAACAGATTTCTTTGAGCTCCTGATGTGTTTCCATGGTGTTTGAGCAGTCGCATGCCCAGTTTCATTGCAATTGGTGATATGGCCCTTGCTCTCCCCATTTAGACCCCTGAAGCCGGCCCTGGTCAAAATTACAGAAGGTCAATTTCAAATTCAAACAGAGTTCTTTGAGCTCCTGATGTGTTTTCATGAAGTTTGAGCAGTCGCATGCCCAGTTTCATTGCAATTGGTGATATGGCCCTTGCTCTCCCCATTTAGACCCCTGAAGCCGGCCCTGGTCAAAATTACAGAAGGTCAATTTCAAATTCAAACAGAGTTCTTTGAGCTCCTGATGTGTTTTCATGAAGTTTGAGCAGTCGCATGCCCAGTTTCATTGCAATTGGTGATATGGCCCCTGGTCACCCCCATTTCGACCCCTAAATCCGGCCCTGATAAGAATTTCAGAAGGTCAATTTCAATTGAAAATTAAATATTTAAAACTCCTGATTTGTAAAATTTGTGCAGCCGCATGCTCATGCAAATTTCATTGTAATTGAATTTTTAGCCCATACTCTACCATTATAACCCCTGAATGCGGCCCTGAATTCAGTCAATCCTGCCCTACTCAAATGGTGAAAACATCGGAATCGACTAAAAATCGTTACAAATATCTTTTTGGGTTGGTTTGATGGGTGATTTGATAAATTTTGGGCATGAACACGTCCAGAATATTGAAGAGATGTTTGAATTATAGAAAAAAACCCCCGCGCACACTTATTTTTAGCAATAACTCGGACCTAAACAAAAATTTTTAGTTGAAAATGTATTAGAGCAAAAATATAGTTATTCCCATTGAGCACAAACGAAACCGCGAGGAATTCCGACGATCAGGTGCTGAATGCGAGCCATTTGAAAAAAATCCGTTCGTCCCGGGTCTTAGAGGGTTAATAAAGACACAAAAACAAAAAAAAACTACCAGGAGAGCTGGTTAAACACGGTGGGGAGGCACTGGCTAGAGCGCTGCACTGGGTGATTACCAAGGTTTGGTAGGATGAGGTTCTGCCGCATGAGTGAATGGAAGGTGTCGTGTGTCTCATCTACATAAAGGGCGATAAGCTGGATTGTAGCAACTAGTACCTCGCAATCACATTGCTGAGCGCTGCCTACAAGGCACTCTCCAAAATCTTATGCCGAAAACTAGCACAAATTGCAAGAGAGTTCGTGGGGCAGTACCAGGCAGGATATACGGGTGATCACTCTACCACCAACCAGGTGTTCACCGTACGTCAGGTATTGCAGAAATGCCGCGAATACAACGTGCTCACACATCATCTATTTATCGACTTCAAATCCGCATATGATACAATCGATCGGGACCAGCTATGGCAGCTAATGCACGAAAACGGATTTCCGGATAAACTTATATGGTTCATTAAGGCGACGATGGATCGGGGTAATGTGCGTAGTTCAAGTTTCAAGGGTATTCTCGACTCCCTTCGAAACGCGCAGAGGGTTACGGCAAGGTGATTGTCTTTTGGTGTCTTGTGATGGTGTCTGCTATTCAACATCGTTCTGGAGGGAGTAATACGATGGGCAGGGATTGACACGAGTGGTACGATTTTCACGAAGTCCGTCCAGTTATTCAGTTTCGCCGACGTCATTGATATCATGGCACGTAACTTTGAGAGAATGGAGGAAGCCTTCATCAGACTGAAAAGCGAAACTAAACGGATTGGACTAGTCAACCACACGTCGAAGACGAAGTACATGATAGAAAGAGTCTTATGAGATGACAATGTAAGCCACCCACCACGAGTTTATATTGGTGGTGATGAAATCGAGAATTTGTTTACTTGGGCTCATTGGCGACCTCCAATAACGATACCAGCAGAGAAATTCGGTGACGCGTCTTGGCAAGAAATCGTACGTACCTTAGACCCCCCAAACCGCTCCGATCGAATAAAGTTTGCCGCCGTACCAAACTAACTATCCACAAAACGCTCATTTGAACGGTAGCTGTCTACGGACACAAGACTCGGACGATGCTCGTCGAGGACCAACGCGCACTGGGAGTTTTCGAAAGGAAACGAAAGGAAATCGTTCTCGACAACGATCCGACGGGAACAAGAAGGCAAGGTGAACGGCGAGCAAGGTGGATCAATCAAGCGAAGGACGATTTGCGGACCCTTTGTGGTTGGCGACGTGCAGCCATGGACCGAGCTAAATGGAGAAAACTGTTATGTACTGCACAGGCCACTCCGGCCTTAGTCTGATAATAAATAAATAAATAAATCTCTTAGCGATATCGAAAGTAATCCAACGTGAATTCTTCTCAATGTCGATTGGAATACTTCGATGATTCTATAATTTGTATATTGTCGAACGTCCATGGGAAGTTTGAGTGGATGAAGAATTTCGCATGGGCTGGGCAGTTCACAACATGCATTTTTTTCTACTATGCAGGACATGGACAACGTCTGCTGGATCAACTAGTATATTATATAAACTATTATATAAATCTTCTTCTTCTTTTTGGTATTACATCCCCCGCTGCGACATTGCCGCCTCGCAACTTCAGTGTTCATTTGGCACTTCCACAGTTATTAACTGGGAGGTTTCTAAGCCAAGGTATCATTTTTTCATTCGTATATCATGAGGCTAACACGACGATACTTTTATGCCCAGTGAAATCGATACAATTTCCAATCCGAAAATTGCCTAGACCGACGCCGGGAATCGAACCTAGCCACCTTCAGCATGGTCTTGCTTTGCAGCAGCGCGTCTTACTGCTAGGCTAAGGAGGGCCTCAATTATATTAATATAAACAATAATAATGCTTTTGATGAAAAGAGAAGTTGATACATTTGTGGAACTTTCCAGCTGCAAGCTACTGCTCTAAATGCCTACTTACTGTATGTACTTGTCTGGCTGAATACTTATTAATGATCATAATTATAATAAGAAAAGTTTGGAGCTCCACAGTCGTAATCTGTAACAGTGACGTATCCACCATTTTCCATTGTTAACGAGTAGTAGTCATCGAGCTCTTTAACAGAATAATGGAAAACTTGTATGTTGTATTTTGGCTGATACGTAACTTTTTCAGATTACTGCAGTCCAGAAGAAACACTGCTCATTAACAGCATTTGGTGAATATGTTTTCAATGATCACCTTTTCACTTTTGAATAAATTAACTGTTCCTAGGAATAAAATTTCCATCTATCAACACTCTCACACTAATGTAAAATAATTCTAAAAACGCTTGTCCCGTACTTGTTAGTTAAAACCATTTCCTAACAGCCGAAACTGAAGTAGCGCCAGTACACAAATTGCATTATTTCCATCCACAGATTGCTCCTGCACCAACCGACAACGAGCGAACATCTTGCCATACACTGCTGGGAAGTTTTGAACACATTCAACTGGGCAGCGCTTTGTGCGTATCGAATATTCCGCATCTGCAACATATGTAATTCGACAAAAAACGAGGTACGAACGCTCAGTGGGAAACACTCCGAGGTGGATGGAATGAAACCCAAACGCAAAAACATCATTTCCATATTTTGCACCCAATTTTACATTCCGTTTTTGATGCTGGCCGTGTGGAGTGCACTTTGCATATTTTAACCGGCTCGCGAGATCGCAGCAGTTTTAGCGGGAAAGCAGTAGGACGACCTTGCGCTTTGCTTGGTGTTGATTTTTCATGTGATTTCCACGGACAGGGATATTGCGACTGAACTGAATAACCGTTTCGCAATGGCATCATGTTCCGCTGGAATCTTGATGATCTGCTTAGAATTATATTAGACATGTAAATTCATGTAGATAAGCTCTCTCTGCAATTAGTGAAAAGGGGCTATTATAAGGAGCATTAAAGCAGGTTAAGAAGCGTCATTTGAAAAAAAAATGAACCTTCCCAGGGTTTGCAGAAATCGGTTAATGGCGAAGACAATATGTACCTGTTTCATTTATTTATCCAGCTTACATCTAAACAGATAACACTGAATCAACAATTTGCGTTGCGTTGCGTTGTAACGGAGTATTTCGTAGATTGCATACTGATAGTTGTCATGTATATTCTTTACCTTTCTTATCCCAATTGCTTATGGATTTCCATTTGGGATTCAATGGAAATCCAATTGGGGGTCCAAAATGATAAAACATGAAAGCTATCATTTCCGGCCACGCCCATCTTCTCCGTTACTAGGAAAGGGAAGGAAATGATGATATGACATCTACTTAACGAGAGGCCAGCGACTCACCGACGCCCTCATAGATGTCAAGGAATTGGATGGTGGGTAGGGTATGTGGTTTAGGAGTATCATTATAAGCAAATGATAGAAAATTTGTGGAAATACGTTGGGAGTGACCTTGCTAAGAAATTTATGCCACTCCGTTATCCTTTCCGATGATTTTCCTCGGATGGGGCGAAGGTATTAGCCTTGCCCTGGCTAATAGCCTAGGTTTAAGCGCCTTTGCTCGCTCTCTGGAACGAAAAAAGAGCAAAAAGAAATTAAATTCCCCTCCCCTGATATGATAATGATTTTGATCAACAAATGAATTCTAAGTGGATGAATAAATGATCAAACGGCTGCAAACAAGCCTCTATTGTCGTAGCAGAAGCAAACCCGATTAAGACAATTGAGCGATTCCAAGCAACAGCATCAAAATTTAAGAAAATTTTTAATTCATGATTTTCTATTGAGTTGAAACTTTGCACAGTTTTTCAATTTCATCTAAATCGTCATTTTCGATATCAAATCTTCATATTGAGTCACGACTAACTTTTCAAAAGGGTGTATGTGAAAATAGTTCAAAAATATTCAAAACGCTGCACAGTAAAAACGGAATGTTCGATTGTTATGATTTTTTCAGCAAAGTTAGACAAATAAATGGTGATTCTTGAAAAAATGTACACAATAAAAAAATATATTTTTGCGTTAAAAAAATATCATTTTTGTCACCAAAACTCAAATATCTTAAAACCCTATCTTTTTACTATATTAGCTATCTACCATAAACATTTGGTGATGATAAACTAATAAACAAAAAAGTTATTGCATTTCAAATTTTTCACAATTTTCACATCTAGTAAAAAAAATTTCCGTGTATTTTTTTTTTCAAGAATCGCAGTTTGATGCTGATTTTATTGTTAAGGGCCTTGCGTGAGTTAAACAAGTTGTTTGTATGATATTCCATATTTATGTATTCATCGATATTATGTATATTATATGTATAAATATTATATGTATAAATAAATAAAATGAATTAATATTATCCTAAGTATTAAATTAAATGTGGCAGTTACACAATGTTGTTATAGAAACTCTAAGAGTTTTGGGTTTGAATGTTGGTATGGGTTATGATATCATGAAAACAGTTTATTAATACTTATTTTTATTTAT
The DNA here is from genome assembly GCF_024139115.2 of Armigeres subalbatus. Lineage (NCBI taxonomy): Eukaryota > Metazoa > Arthropoda > Insecta > Diptera > Culicidae > Armigeres > Armigeres subalbatus. Next base: position 264,388,983 of record NC_085140.1, on the reverse strand, counting down.
TTTTATTCAAATTTTTAAAATATCGAACACTTTTGAATTATTATCAGCACAATTTGAGTATAGTTTTGCTTTAATTTTATTTTCCGACAATGGAATGAAACAGTGAAATTTTTGGGTTCCTTGGATCGTTTTCGCGTTATTAAATTGCTCGCTGAGCTCTGAAGCCTTTATTTCGTACTCTTCAGTAGTAGTAAAACAAAATGATAATTTGGTTAAATCTTTTTCTTTTCTACGATTTGCCCAATCAAAAGTTCTTTCGCAGTTTTAATTGGATGCTCACGTTCTTTGGCTAAACTTGCTCTTGTGGCCATGCGCTTTATTGTTCCTCCAATAGCATCACAAGGACCTTTGCCATGTGATGTAGCAAAAATGCCATTCTGCATCAATTCCATACATTGATTTAAATTGACATAGGCTCGAAAATTCTTACGATTTTTGTACTGCGACGCTGCTCCATCAGACATGAAATATATCTTTTTGCTTATCAACGCGTAAAAAGTTAATCATTTTTCAATGAACAAGTTTACGGATACTGAGTCGTGTCTTAAATCTTCGGAAATTATAATAAAACTTAAGTGTTCAATTTGCGTACTTCCATTAAAATAAATAACGAATGGATGAATTGTAGCTTGTTGTACGTTCCAGTGATGGGACTGCACTTCATCTTGCAATACAAAGCTGTAATTTTCAGAAAAATCACAAATGACTAAAAATTCACCATTTTGTAATGTATTTTTCGTACTTTTTAAAAAGCTGGATTGTTCTGTTTTAATGAAATCGTGAGGGATTAAACTTTCTCATTCCAAGCAAAACTATGACACAAAATCATCTACAGGTTTTACAATAGTTTCTATGTCACACCTATCCGTGGTCACCCATTGCTCAAATGATAACTGATCAATATATTTTTCTTCAAACTCAGCGAATAAAGTATTTTCCAATGATGAAGAATCTGGACAATCCGAACAAGATCGTAGATAGCAATTTGATGTTGTATTTTCACTCAAAAGACTACCAGTTAACATTTTAATATCCTTTGTTAAATTGATTCTTTTCAAACTATGTAAAATAAGATTAATATTCTCATGGGTTGTGCACACACACATTATGTGTTCCTGAATTGGAAAGAAGCTTACATTGCCTTGGCCGAAGGCTTGCAAATGAGGAAAAACCTATTTTAATATTATCGTGAATTTCCTTGAAGCGTGTGTATGCTTCTTTCAAAGTCGTCATCATTAATCGTTTTTGGATTGCTTGACGCTTTCCATCTTTTTTTACTGATACATAATCTTTTTGACCAGGCATAGCTCGACTTACTTCATCATCTTCAAAATATTGAACTACTATTTCTTTTGTCTCATCTGTTAATGCAGTACTAGACCTAGTATTTTTGGTTGAAAGACAGTTATTCTTCAATTGTTTTGCCTCTTTTACTGTATTTCTATTGGTTTTGAACTCATCAATGGCATCCTGAATAGACCACGAACTTGGCAGCATCGACAAAATCAATAATTTTTCTTTCCTTGTCGTGGCTGCATTCGAGAACCTTTCCTTCATATTTATAATTACCTCATCGTAGTCTGTATTTTCCACATCATCAGGTCCTAATTTGAAGAGGTTTCTTCGTACAGCTTCGTTTATTTCACGGTATTTTTCTCCGGTAATAAACGTAGTCCATCTTACTCCATTTAATCGGAGTCACTTTTATCCCAGCTATGCCCTCGTTAAAGCGTTCGATGTTGACCTTTTGGATACACTCATCTTCCGATTGATTTGTTGAAACAGATTTCGCTGATGGTACGGTGGCAAGGCTCTCAGCACTTAATACTTCTGGTAATTCCTCAGTTGTTGTCGATACATCTGGCAATTCCTCAGTTGCTGTCGTTTTCGAACTTCCTGCGCTCTGCTCAACCGATGATATACAGATTGCTCTTTTGTCAACGTTTAGACGGCAGGACGTGCAAATGCGTAAATTTGTATTCAATGTGGACATTGGAGCATAACCAGTCGCTTTCAGTTTATCTATGGTGCTTTCGGTGAGATTTCGTAACTCTTTTGAACACTTTTTTCCATCAAACGGCCTACAACAGTTGAGAAAGCGGCTACTCATGTTGTTCGTAATATTTCAATAAACAAAATCACTTTTAAGTTTTTACTGACTAGTTTGGTGTCATTTGTTTGACTGAAGAAAAAAATTACTATAAGATCTTTAACAACCTTAGTAGTAGTAATTTTTTTGCTTTTTCGTGAGCATTGTCATGGTATGTACCTATCATGCATTTGTTGTTGTTTTAGATACCCGTTTCCTCCCGATCATAAAGTCTATTCTCTAAGAGGTATATTTTTTGCAGGTAAACTATAGACGTACACGTGTATATAAATCTTTGATTTTGCAGCTTTTGTCTTAAAATAACATTTCTGATATGTTTCTATCAACGTTATTATCAACAGATTTCAACACTATTAAAAGAATTTTCGCCAGTCACGTGCAATGAAAATTATGACACTATCAATACTTTTGATCACAACACTGGATCGTGTCTAAGTTTCTTATAGATGCTATGAATAATTAAATCAAAATATCATGAAAACAACTTGTTTAAATCACGTCCCTTAACAATAAAAATCTGCATCAAACTGCAATTCTCGAAATAACTTACACAGAAAAATTTTTTTTACTAAATGTGAAAATTGTGAAACGTTTGAAATGTCATAACTTTTTTGTTTATTAGTTTACCATCACCAAATTTTTATGGTAGATAGCTAATATAATGGACCTTTTTCCCGTACGTTCGAAAAAAGATAGGGTTTTGAGATATTTGAGTTTTTGTGACAAAAATGATATTTTTAAAGGCAAAAAAAATTTTTTTTTACTGTGCACATTTTCTTAAGAATCACCATTTAGTTGTCTAACTTTACTGAAAAAATCATAACAATCGAACATTCCGTTTTTGCTGTGCAGCTTTTTAAATATTTTTGAACCATTTTCACATACACCCTTTTGAAAAGTTAGTCGTGACTCAATATGAAGATTTGATATCGAAAAATGACGATTTAGATGAAATTGAAAAACTGTGCAGAGTTTCAAATATTTTCGAAATGGTCGCTCAGGATCGACTGACATGCCCCCGTGGAATGCCTCAATTAACTTTTTCACTATGCCAAAAGATATTGATAAATAATTATAATTAATTGATAAATTAACGAGTCTATTTTTTAGATACAGTTTAATAATAATTAAAGGGCTATTGTGGTAACCCAGATATATGTTTATGCATGGCAGGATTTGCTTCCTTAAGTGTGTCTGGTGTAAAATTACAGGCATATGATTTTTTTTTATATTTTATGAACATAATAAAAATAGTAAAGACTTACCCCATTTAGATGGACTTACAAGTGCCATTCCTTATGCTCAAGAGTAGCGAAGCCAACAGTGTTTGTGAACTTGATTCCCGAAAATTAACGCCATTCTTTCGAAAACTCGCAGTCCTCTCCACACGAAGTATCCTTCTGTCGTCGGGGGTCGGGGCAGTACTGGAATAAGTCGTGATCGTCATAAGACAGAGAGCAAAGCGCCTTTTTCTATTTCAGGCGACCAAATGAAAGAATCGTGGGTTCTTTGATCAATTTCGCATGAAAGGCAGTCATGAAAGGCAGTCATGAAAGGATGTTGTGCTTTATTTTAAAATTTAAATTTCTAAGTTATTTTAATAGATATATGCAAAGAATAGTGACTAGTCGATAAATTAATCATATTCCTTTAATTCACCGGGTTGAAAGTGGTAATAAACACAAAAATAAAGCAGATATTGCACACTTTCATGCCCTGTCATGGGACAAATATTTTTTGAGATTTTTGTAGCATGCCATTCATCCTTCGCGTTTCTATAGATATTGAAAGGGGCAAATATGTAAACATCGCGTGATATCTCTCATTGAAAATGAGAAATTCCAGTACTGGTCGGGGGTCCCAGTCCAGCAACAGTTTAGAAACATTGTTTTCACTCTCATTTATTTTGTAAACTTTATAAATAAAAAGCAGTTAAAATTTCAGAATAAAATGACTGCAGCACGCACAAAAAGATTGTCATCCGATGCCTCTGACTACTACGATCTCCCCACGATAACACTGAATCAACAATTTGACGGCACAATACACGGTTAGAGGCCGCATCTCTGCATCCTCGAATGCGCCCCACACTGGCCAAGTCATTCTGTACCTGGTCAACCCACCTCGCTCGCTACGGTCAACGCCGTCTTGTACCTGCCGGATCGGAAGCGAACACCATCTTTGCAGGATTGCTGTCCGGAATTCTTGCAACAATTCCTGCCCATCGTGCCCTTCCAGCTTTAGCTACTTTCTGGATGCTGAGTTTGCCATAGAGCTGGGCGAGCTCGTGGCTCATCGTTCGCCGTCACACACATTTTTTTTTGGACACAGCCAAAGATGGTCCTAAGCACCTGTCTCTCGAATACTCCTAAGCTGCCAAGTACTTCTCGAGCATGGTCAATGTTTCATGTCCGTAGAGGACTACCGGTCCTTCAAGCGTTTTGTAAATGACCCATTTGGTGCGGTTGTAAATCTTTTTTAACCGCAGTTTCTTCTGGAGCCCGTAGTAGGCCCGATTTCCACAGATGATGCGCCTTCATATTTCCCGACTAACGTTATTATCAGCCAAGGTAGACGAATTCATCGACCTCCTCAAAGGTATCCTCGTCTATCGTAATACTGCTTCCCAGGCAGGCCCTGTCGCGCTCGGTTCCGCCCACTAACATGTACTTTGTCTTCGATGCATTCACCACCCTTCCAACTTTAGCTGTTTCACGTTTCAGGCGGGTGTACAGTTCTACTGTTACCTTTGCAAATGTTCGGCCGACAATGTCCATTAGACTGGCCCAGGATACAAAAAGTCGTCGGATTTTACGGGGCACCCCCTAGGATTTTGCCTTTGGGTAATAAAATCATTCTCTGAAAATTTAAGCCTGATCGGTTATTGCATACGCTGGCGCAATTGATTTGAAGTTAATATGGGGATTTCAGCCGAAATATATGAGAAAATACACCTCTGTTACTATTTTGTACAGGAAAGTGGATGGAAGAGCCCGATTGAGCCCAGATTTGCAGGAAATGAAGTTAAGATGCACATGAACAATTAGACATAAAATTCTACTATGATTAAATAAACTTAACATTAGTTTTTAGCTGATTTATTTGGAGTGTGGTTGAGCACTTTGATATTCATTAATTGCCATGAAAGCAAGCGCATGTAATCGAAGGTAGCTGCGATATGTTTTGTGGTGCGCGTGCTGTTACTTATGTTTCAGTGCGCGCGAAACCACGAATATCGTCGACGAGAAACATCTTTCTACGGTCTGACGATATTTGAGGGTAGCTGGAATGGCCCAAGACGGAGCTTCAAATTGGTGGCAAAGAAGGCTGAATCCATCACATTTCAGCAGGCCCTGACTGAGATCCTCACTCAACAACAGAGACTGAGATCTTCCAATTGTCACAGCAAGTGTAGGCAACGCATCTTTGCTTGAAGGAGCTTTCTCGTGAAGACATCGCTCTGGATTCTTTGGTCAGTAACCTCCATGAGTTATATGCCCCCTCCGATATGCCCCAGAAGAGAGGTGCACATTCATGGCATCGATGCAGACGCTGTTCCCGAATGTTTTCACCAATAAGATGGTGCTATGCAGCAAAACGAAAGTCAAGGCCCAACTTCGAGGAAATCCTCGGCCTGTATTCAGACCAAAAATCCCGCCTCTTACAGCATGGAAGGCGCAGTTGAAGAAGAAATTCACCGTCGAAAGCCGAACGGGTTAATTTGCATTTGTGCGGATTTCTAAACGGGGTTAAACGATGTTCTGGAAGCTAATCAATACCCCTTTCCGTTACCGGAGGATATTTTCTCGAAGATGTTAGGGTTTCGATACTTCAGCCACATAAACCTTTCCGATTCCTATCTCCAGGTGGAGGTGAATGAAAGCAGTCAACAGCTTATAACCATAAACACCTACAAAGGGCTCTACCAATTTACGCGATTGTCACCTGGCATCAAGTCAGCCCCATGGGCATTCCAGCAAGTGGTGGATTATAGGACTCAAATTCACCAGTGGTTATCTCGATGACGTCCTTGTAGGAGGCAGAACGGAAGAGGAATACAAGCACAAGCAAGAGCCGGTTTTACAGTGAGGACTGAAAAATGCAGCTTCAGCATGGAGCAAGTCAACTACCTAGGACAAATTATGGATGGCGATGGTATATGGCCTGACCCGAATAAAGTTGCTGCCATTGTTAACATGCCACCACCACATGATCTTCAATCATCATACGTACCCGAAACTCGGAAGTTGCATTACCCTATGAATAAGCTACTGAAAGCTGGTGTCAGATGGGAATGAAATGCAGCCGGTCAAAATTTATTTGATCGGTTCAAGGTCGGCAGATGCGTCCTCAATCGGAATCGGAGCTAGGATAGCACACAGGTTCCCAGGCGGAACTATAAAAGCAATCAGCCATGTATCCAGAAGCCTCACACCAGCCGAGGAAAACTACAGAAACGGAAGAGTTATCCTTGATATTCGGAATCACGCGATTCCATCGAATGCTGTTCGACAGACACTTTGGAAGCCGATTACAAACCATTGCTGTCTTCTTTACAATTTCGACATTCAATGTGTATCCACGGAGAGCTTTAGTTATGCTGATCTATTGTCGAGACTTAAACAATCACACTCGTCCTGAAGAAGACTATGTAATTGCGGCAATCGAGCTGGGATAAAATTTTCAAGATGTTGTTGATCAGTCGCTGGAGTTCGTGCCGTTGACGTACAAATCGATCCAGTCAGAAACTAAAGCAGATTCAATCTTTCAAGAAGTTGTTCAACACGTTCAGCAAGGATGGCCTGCCGACAAAAGTGACGTCACCGAATCTTGTCAGCAGTTCTATCTTCGTAGAGATGGATTATATGTTATATCCAACTGTCTTGTTTATGGCGAGCGATTGGTCATCCCGGAGAAGCTCCAGAAGAAAGTTTTTCAAATGCTGCACAAAAGTTGAAAGGAGCAGCTGCTAGAAGTTATGTATACTGGCCTGGAATCGACGACAGTATTTCCCATCTAGTGCGTTCTTGCAAGGAGTGTCAACAGAGTCAAGCTAAATTCATGGCCAGCAGAGCCGTAGCGTGGACTCCCAGCGCCCTTGGCGAAGCGGTTATTAGGCGCCCCTTACTTTCATGCATGCTCAAAACAAAAAGTATTATAAGACCTAGGATATTTTTCAAATCAATTAGCCTGTGTCCTTGCTCATTGCTCGATCCTGGGAAATGAGAAAGCGGACTCTTTTGATAAGGTAGGTGATATGGAAGGTAATGTTTACGATTGGAAAATAACCTTAGATGATTTTTTCCTATTAGTTCGTCAGGAAACCTTGATCAGCTGGCAGCAGGAATGGGAAGTTGGGTAGATGGCTGTATTTAATCTGATCTAAAGGAACATCTCCGGATCCGAAGAAAACAACCAAAGGAAAAGGTTGGCAGGTCTCTGTCGTTTCCCTTTCATATGTCATCCTTTCGGTGTTATCGCCCAAATAATTGTTTTGTTCGTTCCGTTACAGAAGTGAATGGCAACTATGTGAACATCAGCATCGTTATCACTTAAGCACCTTGAATTCCCTTCCTTTTCTACCATTTTATTGCATTCCATAACAAAATTGCGAGTCTTTCTGTTCCGCAAAACTAACATTAGTGCATAAGAATCATGGAAAATTGTAATTAAAACTTGACACCGTAATGCTTAACGGCAAATGAGCCTTCCAAATAAACGAAAGTTTTTTTGAAATATTTTTTTCGCGTAGTGGATTTAGTAAATGTTTGCTTTATGAATTCCTGCATATGTTCTTGTAAGTAGGAAGTAGGGATTATTAAAAAGACCAGAATATTTTCAATAATCCCTGTTTTATGAATTTTAACGATATTCTGAAAGATTAAATAAACCTACGCAAATAAAAAAAATGGATCCAATAGCGCATGTGTTACCGACAAAAAATCCAGACTTCTTTGATGTGAATTCACCCACTAGTGGATCGGACGTAGTCAAAAAAACCCTATACTTTGGAGTAGACCGAAAGATCTTTGGAATTACCATTAGACACATTCCACGCATTTCTACGCCAAAGGACCAACATTTCAAACTAAAAATTAAGGTCCAGTATTAATAGGACACGAAAACATATATATTGAATTATAAGAAAAAACATTTTCCCACTGAAAATTGGTTTGGGAACATAGTTTAACAGCCAATCAAAGTAGTAGACTTTTAGCATGAAAAAAAGGCTTCGTAATCATTTTTTTTTACAAATGTGCTCCATCGCACCTATTTGGCTTCAAATGTATTAATGAATACATGATAAAGTAGAGTTGATAATGACATTTTTTTGTACCAATTGTATTGTTTCAAACATTTTGGTTTTCATGAAATATTTATACTTTTAAAACAGTGACATTGAAATGGTGTCGCGTTACGAAAATAGTCGTATTATTGATACTATACAAAAAGTACACACATTGGAAAAGTAATATTTTGGATTCTCTTAGTACTCGTCAAAAGCTTTCTTTTCATATATTAAGATCCAAAATCGGATCATTATTTATGTAGTTACACTAGGTACAAAAATATGGTGTCGCGTTACGCGAATTCAGTGTGCTTCTGGAATGAGGGATATACGGCTTTCGGTTTATGTGTACAGTATCACAATGGATCATAAAATGAAAAAAAGTTTCTATTTTGTATGTTAGGGTTTGTACATGAATAGCGTAACAAAATAGGGGGTGGAACGGGGTGTGTCATTTGGTAACTGTTCATACTAAAAAAATGAGTTCCCATATAATAAATGTTACGAAGAATTGAAATTGCAAATTTGGTTGTTTCATAGAACTCATAGGAGTCGTCCATAAATAACCCCCGTGAAACTAGGGCTCAACTATTTTTTGTTTGAATAGATTGTAAGGCTTTTTTAAACATCTCGCACATCTTCGCACTCAACATCATCAGGTACTCATGAGAGTATACGTAACGAACAATTTGCTCCTGAACACGGTTTCCTTCTACCATTTAACGGACATGGCAGTTGTGCGTTGCTTTATTGTTGAGTGTGGTGCCCTTGTAAACGCGAGTGCACTTAATTTTGGATTCCTTGAGGAATGTCCTTAATAAAGACATATTATATTAATATTAGACATTCGAATGAATTTCACTTTGAACTTGAATATATAACACGACACGTCTCACGTCACATACAGTGTAATTTAAATGGGAGGTATCGACAATTATCATTTTTCTTAAAGTATTGACTCTAGAGCGTAAAGATTTAAAATGCACGCAAGTAGTGCACTCTCTTGTAATGAATATTTGTTGAGGCATGTAACATACACCAATGTCTTTGAAAGGATATAAATAAAAAGTTGAAAACAGACCACGTTCCAGTAGAATCGTAGAGTAAAAAACGACAGAAAGGTGCATCTTCAACATTTCTGATTTGCTTGGGTCATCATTTCAAAATGGTTAACGCAGAAAAAAAGCAACAAAGAACTTTTCAATGTAAAATAACAACTCACTTCTAGGGAGATCGATCATCTGACCGCGTATTGTAAAGCCGATCCTGATTATACCTGGGCGTAACTTATATAAAAAGCAGTGAACCCATTAGCATTGATTTTGTTTTGAAAACTGGATATGTGACGTGAATGGTTTTGGTTTAGTACCGAATTTGGGCCGGTTAGTCCCTAAAACCTTAATACCCGAAACTCCAGATCACGACCACTAACTCGAACTAAATTCAACGATAGATAATGTGATAATATTCCACGTCAAATGCAACATGCCGCATCGAGATCGACTGAAATTATGTACTCCATGAACGATAAACACGTTCGCGTAACGCGACACCATTTGCAGAACCCTGTTTGTTGATCAGCGTAACGCGGCGGGTTTTAAATCAATCCAGCAATTTTTCATATAATATCCGTTTTAATCCATAATTTGAATTCACAGCCTCATTTCTATTAATGTACACGAGAAATGCTTGGAATAAGCCGAGATTCCAAACCTTATACCAGAGCTAAAAAACGCACTTGCATTGCCAATTGCAAAAAAGTGCATTTCAGCAATGGTGTCGCGTTACGAAATGCAGCGCGTTTTATTAATCATATTCAAAGCGAAAAATCTTAAAATTAATATTCCATCAGAAAGGAAATTTAGTGAGGATAATTTTAAACCTGTTTAATCATATGTCCCCGAAGTTAATTTTCGAATGCGGATCTAATTTCTCACTGAAAGTCGACTCCTCATGGTGTCGCGTTACGCTGGAATGTGTCATTAGACCTTGGCCGGTGGTTTGAATTGGTAGAAGATAGAAATAGCGATTGGACCAAGACGAATCAACTAAAAAATCAACTCTAGGTTCGGATAGGGTGACCATATGATATTTTTCCACAGGAGGACAATTCACCAGAATTGAGCGAAAAAGGAGGACATTTGGTTTAAAAAGGAGGACATTAAAAAATATATAAATATAACACTTCTATTTTAATAACATAACAGATTGCTTTATTAAGACCGATGGAACGTTTTCGACTATCATTATAGTCTACATATAGCACTTTCTAATTATAAACTACCAGCAACCTCTTTTTAATAGAAAGATTTTAGCTTCAACTAATTTTAAAATCAGTTGCGAACAAATGTTGAATATTATTATGCTGGCATTTTCAGCGATATTTCAAAGAATTCTAACAAGTATCATTGTTTATAATTCTGAATGTTCATTGCTACAATAGACAACAGGCTGAACATTAGGTTCTATAAGGACCAAGTACAAGATACTTAGTTGTCCAGCGAGTTTTTTTTCTTGAATGCCATTGAGAATCACAATTCAAGGCATGTGAATTAGAATGATACCGTTAACTGTACGACCATAAAATTCTCGATTGAACAAATTCTAAACTGTTTAGATTAGTTCTAGGTATTTCTATTCAATTCCAGACAGGGCTAGGTCAATATGATGTACTTTTTACCATATTGGGGCTAGGTGGCTGCTCTTTGTCTCATATATTCAAGAAGCATACCGTGCAATGCGTTTTAAAGACAAAGTGATGAGTGTTTACTCATCAAAAAAATTTGAGAAGCATTCGCATTTTTTTCCTAATCCATTTTTCATAATCCCGATGCTTCTGATATTTTTACCCCTGTATTACTGTAACTCACGGCGTTGCAGTTTTGGATAATCAAAACGAATGATTTAGATTTTTCTTGACGATACACCAACATCAGTCGAACCCTCTACATCATTATTGCATTATTTTATTCCAAAACTTTAAGGAAAATATTTCAGATTTAAAAACAGAAACGCAAACGTGTAGAATGTTTTGTTACAGAATGGACTTCTGTTGTATTATTGTTTGTTAAACTAGATTTTTCCGGCAATAGTTATTCATACAAATATTTTACAAAATTTCCAAAAAGGAGGACATTTTAGCGCAAAAGGAGGACATCTGGTTTTTAATGAAAAAGGAGGACATGTCCTCCTTTAGGATACCATATGGTCACTCTAGGTTCGGATCAAGATATATCAATTCCTGAAGTGGGTAGTTGGGTGGCATTGGTTGACGTGGTCAGGCCAATAAATTTAAACTTTGAAGTAGTTGTTGCAATCATTACTGAAATCCCTTGATGCAGGTTCTCGTATTCAGCATGTTTTTCATTAAGTGTTTTTTTAAGCTTTACCAGATTATATAGAAACAAATGAAAAAAAAAAAACAAATTTAAAATATCAAATATTCAACGGCTTTGCTCGTTTTTACAATCATAAAAGTGTCTGATTTAGAGGAATCAAAAATGTATCAAATGCTATCATTATGGTCCGTTTTTGAACCTCAAGTAGTTTGCCTGCATAAAATGAGAGGTTTTATCGTAAATTCAAACAAACTCCGAGTATCTATTATTTTGAAAACGACTTAGTTTTCTTAGTCACGAACAAAAATTATACTTGGTTTTCACAGTCAACTCTGTGTTTCGCCTTTGGCGTATTGAAGTCCTCATTTAGGGCTTCTCCCCCAGAAACTTGTTCCATTCTTCTTTTCAATTATATTTTCTGTTCAATTCAGGTTCCATTTCAAGCGGTATCCAATCGCGTTAAAAGATTTGTCATCATTTTCAATAGTTCTGGATTTTGGCGCCCCCCTAAGGCCTGGCGCCCTTGGCGGGGGCCAACCTGGCCAACCACAAGCTACGGCGCTGATGGCCAGTACCCGAAAAACCCTGGCAACGACTTCATATCGACTACGCCGGACCAGTCGATGATTGGCACTACCTTGTTTTAGTCGATGCATACGAAGTAGCCAGAAGTAATACCTACCCGTCGAAATACTACGTCAGCTCTAGGAAAACTACAAGGCATCTTCGCCTGTTTCGGAATGCCAGAGAGAAGAGAGCCGAAGAACATCAATTGCAAATTCGCCACTCTTCGCGAAATCGAAAGATGCAAGCATCTATAATCGTCAATCGCTCTTTCTCTACCGGAGAATTTCCAGAGTTATGGAAGGTAGCTTCAATCACTCCAATCCCTAAATCGGGTAGCTTAAACGATGCAGGAAACTACCGTGAAATTTCGATTTCGATGCTGATGTTTTTCTACAGGGATTGAGTGCTTTGCCCACGATGCTTTGTATAGAGCCGTAAGTCCAGTTATTTCCGAGCACCAGCATGGGTTTGTGAAATGCCGGTCCACAACAACTAATCTGATGTCTTTCGTGAGTAGTTTGAAGAATAAGATGGACAAAAATCAACAGGTCGGCACTATTCACATTGATTTATACCGCACAATTTGTTGTTCACCAAGCTGCGGAAAATGGGCCTTCCAGACTGGATAACTGTTTGGTTGCGATTCTACTTGACGAGACGCTACGCTTATGTGAAAGTTCATGGCTGTGAATCATTGCGGTTTGATATTCCAACGGGCGTTCCGCAAGGCAGCCATTTAGGACCGCTTCTTTTCGTTCTATTCATAAACGATTTGTGTGAGCTAATTCAATCTGAAAAGTTGTTATATGCTGACGATTTGAAAATATTCAGAACTGTGCTCTCGTATTTAAACTGTTGTGCTATTCAACGTGACCTTGACGTGCTGCAAGAATGGTGCCAAATTAGCGGTACCTATAAATATAAATGCCGGGAAAAGTAGGATTATATCGTTTACCCGATCTCGCTTCCCATTGCTGCAGGATTATACAATGGCATCACAAGCATTACAGCGTGTAAGTTCCATCAAGGATCTTGGAGTTGTCATTGACAGCAAAGTGAACTTCAACGAACACATCGCCACTACCACCTCGAAGGCTTTTGCGTTACTAGGGTTGACAAAAAGGATCGCTAAATCGTTTACCGACATTCACGCTCTAAAATCAGTATATTGCGCCATAGTCCGAAGCGTGCTAGAATACGCCGTACAAGTTTGGACCGGACGCAGGAGGACCGCATAGAGCGAGTACAACGATCCTTCGTCCGGTATGCTTTAAGGAACCTGCCGTGGAATGATCGGGTTAGGCTCCCTCCATATGAACACCGGTGCAAGTTGATTGGACTCAGTACCCTGACATCGAGACGAGTATTTCTACAGAGGGTCTTCTGTTTTGACCTGGTGAGGAATGTGATTGACAGCGAATACTTATTGAGACAAGTAAATGGTTACGCTCAACACCGTTCTCTACGATGCCGTGCACTGCTCTACATCCCCTCACTTCACACCTTATATGGTCAGCCATCACATTCCACTGCTTAGTTGCTGCACACATTTTAATGACGTGAGCGAAAGTTTCGATTTTAATATTAGTAAGACTATAAACTTAAAGTAGTAACCTTAACATATTTCACTATTACTTTAAGTTACAGTCTGTGCAACAATTATATGTTTAAGACAGTGGACAAATAAATTAATAAAGATAATCTAGATGTTTCCGCTTTTGTCTAACGCGTTCCACGTTCTGTCGGATACCTTGCTGCAGTGCGATCACCTCAGTCAGTCAGCAGTCCTTCTCCTCTAGAGTCTGTCTGCACTCTTCGTCGAACCAATCGTTCCGTCGACTTCGTCCCACATTGTTCTCCGCTACGTCGTTATTGGCTGCTTTAACTGTATTCCAGCAGACCTCAAGAGGGCCCCATCGAGTTCACCCTCTTTCGGCAAAGCTGCGCATATGCAGTGGCGACATCAGGTTGCTTCAGTCGCTCTATGTCGTACCGCGGCGGTCGTCAGTACCGAACATTGTTGATGACGGATAGTTTTTGGCGCAGTTTAACCATCACTAGATAGTGGTCGGAGTCGATGCACCACAATGTGTCGATCACGCGCCTTTGCGTATCGTCCATCATTATGAAAGCTGTTTCCAGCTCGTGTGTGTTTCCGCTGCTCTGGTAGATGGTATGATTCTTTCTAAACGTTCGCACCATTGATCCCTTCCCAAAAAACTTCCTGCGGCGCTACGAAATTTTAAGAAGTTAATTTAATCATCGTAAATGTTCTGTAGAATTGATCTTTAATACCGTGGACGGACATATTTAAACTGCGGACGCTTCATTTCGTATGGGGATTTTTTTTAAATACACCAGATTCTTTTTTTACACGGGGAATGCGTTCCGTGTAAAAAAAGTTTTCAGTTCAAAATTCGAAAATCCGTGTAAAAAAAGTTTTATGATTTCTCGACGAATTATGCAAAATGGAGTAACTTTGCAAAAATTTTGTATGGGATTTTTTTACATGGCCGTGTAAAAAAAATCCGCGTAAAAACAGAATCGGGTGTATTTCATCAATCTTGATTAAGGACACTCCTCACGGAATCCAAGTTTCAAAGTGCTCGCATTTTCGGGGGCATACCACTCGATACGGAGGCGGCACACAACTGTCATTTTTGATGATTTGGCTTTGCTGCGTCGCAGCATGCGTGAAATATTAAAAATGACAGTTGTGCGTTGCTTCCGTATCGAGTAGTGTGCCCCCGAAAACGCGAGCACTTTGAAACTTGGATTCCGTAAGGAGTGACCTCAAAAGGACCATTGATTCTATCTCATT
Organism: Armigeres subalbatus; assembly: GCF_024139115.2. Taxonomy (NCBI): domain Eukaryota; kingdom Metazoa; phylum Arthropoda; class Insecta; order Diptera; family Culicidae; genus Armigeres; species Armigeres subalbatus. The sequence continues at coordinate 264,373,858 of NC_085140.1, read as the reverse complement.
TTAGTTAGCTAACCATATTAATTCAACGCGACGCAATTGTTTGCAATTTTTCTTCTCGGTTCTGTGTAATCAGGTGTCCGAAGTTTGAAACGTTGCGTTCGAAATATGACTTAAATGGTGTGACTTGAAATGTGCTACCAGGACAATTGTTTATCAAAAACTGCTTAAAAGCACTCATCACGGGATCCAATTTTCAAAGTACTCGCGTTTTCAAGCGCACACCATTCGATACGGAAGTAACGCACAACTGTCATTTTTATTATTTCACGCATGCTGCGACGCAGCAAAGCTGAAACAATAAAAATGACAGTCCTTAAGTATCCGAAATTTGATTTTGCATGGTAGCAGGGCCGGATTTAGCCGGAAGGGGGCCCCGGGGCCGACAGTATGTGGGGGCCCCAAAATGTACAAAATAGGTTGGTTTTGGTACATAAGATGGGGGCCCGGGGCCATGGCCCCCTCGCCCCCCCTAAATCAGGCCCGGCATGGTAGGTATGCCTTTGTTACAATTCTGAGCTCAATTAGGCATACGCATACCGAACCAATTTCTAGAACGAAAGAACGAAAGAGCGACGGAGGTGTATTTCCCTATGTATTTTGACTGAAAACCAAATCCAAACAAATGCGCCAGCTTATGCAACAAGCAATTGAGTTTAAATTTTCAGATATTAATTTTTTCACCCATAGGCACAATAATTGAATTATTCGACAATTTTTCTACTCCTCATACAAGGCTGGGCTTGTCTAATATCCATCCAATTGAGGGCATACAAAGCTTTTAATAATATGCTAATGAGAATATTAAGGTGAAAGGTAGGTCAAGTTCCAATTGGAATGTAGAGTCATTAAAGAGGAAGAAGTAAATTCAAAATGATAAAAACCATCCATAATCGACAACAATTGCGTATAAAATGACCAACAATTATTCCTTTTCATTTCATGTTGACCGTCTCCAAAACCGACGACACTAACTGTTAGGCTTCGCAAATTGGGTGCCTAATACACGGACTGGGGATGGGGACTAATTGCGATCGCACCAAAAGTAGGGTATGTATCGTGCTCAGAATCATACCGACTGCAATGCCTTAACTTGTTGAATTTCCCTGCGTTATGACGCCGCCCTTAGAGACGATTAATCCGTTTCCATATCTCTGATTTCTATCGACTCGTTTGCTCGACGTTTATTGCAGGTCAAGCTGTTCTCTCTACAACTGTTGCAGCAGAAAGTGGAGTTCAGCGCATGTGGGCTATTCGTTATCGACCACGGGTTGGCTTTCAATGTGAGTTATTAGCTGTCGCTAAGTTGGTAGTTGGTAATTGGGACCGTATTTTGTGTTGCAGATTGCCGGGGCGATGGCTACCTACATTCTGATACTGCTGCAGTTCGATGTGGCCCAAAATGGTTCGCAGTGGAAACGATCCCACTAGAGTGCATTCACACAATATGACCACCAGAATTGATTCTAGTTGTCTACTCAATTTAAATGCTAATATTGCACGACAGCAACGCTTTACACTTGTTGGATCGCTGGCAGACACGCTGAGCTTCTACTACGCAAAATGAACTCTCAAGTTCAATAACATTTGTTGAAAAACCCTATGATTTTTTTAAATGAGCGTAATCAATTTTGACCTTGAATTTTGACAACTGATGTAGCCAAAAGAGATAATAGAATCTACTCTATATGACAGTAAAGCTTGTTGAACAAAATAGGCTCAATATGGAAAGTATTGGTCATTGGAAATGTTCATGTCAATTACAATTACGCCTAAAGTACATATAATCATTACAATGAGTATAAGAAAATTACAGTGATGAACTCGAGCTATTAAGAAAAATCACTTGAATAAAGATTAAAAAAATAAAGGAAAGAAAATTATTTATTTTAGATTCTGTACTCTCATGCTGTTACTTACCCTTAAAAGGCCGGGACGACAGTCACCTCCTTCAAAAAGCTCGTTCTCAGTAAATCGTTGACCAAATTTCATGACCCCGGACTTTTCTCAAAGGGGATTAGTAGCGCTTTTTCTTTTGACATAGGTGTCGCCCGCTAGACCCCTCCCGCGTTCATGAGTATCGAAAATGTCTGTGTTTTTCCTTATTTTTTGCTATAATGGCCAAATTTCTTCAGTAATCAAGTACAATAAAGTTCTGGCGTCATAAAATAAAGCAGAACGTTTCCAAGTTATCTGATTACTGTAATTACCGATATTGAAAGCCATATCCCTGATCTAAGATTGATGGTCATATTTCTTAAAATCTGATCACGAAATAAACCAGACAGGAGGGAAAAATATCACAAAAAACTGTAGACATATGTGTAATCAATTTTATGTATTGAAGATACTATTTTGGAACATTCCAGTTCATCCAAAATATCCGTGAGTTCAGGTCTTGAATTCTACCATAAAAGCGAAAAGTAATGTGCACATAAAAATACTCAGAGTACATCCTACTCAGTTCAAAGATATCAAATAACTCATGGGAAATATTTCTGCGTGTCCCATAGTGACATTCTAGAATGCACGAAATGTTCTGAAGTTCAGCTCGTAAGACCTACGCTACAACGGTCTCGAAAATGTTTTTGGCAGCTATCAAAAACCTTCCCAACAGATCCTTGGATACCTGCCAAGAAATGTTATACCGATCTTCCTGCACTTCAGTACACTGCAGGTCATCCAAAACGTTCTTGAGTTCAGGTCGTCAAATCTACAATCAAGTAGGAGCGCAATGCTTGTTTCAAATCAAGCTCAGGTCATCCTGCCCAGTTCAAAGAAATCAAATGAGCTATGGGAAATTTTGCTGCGTGCCCCAGAATGTCATTCTAGAATGCGCGAAATGTTCTGAAGTTCTGCTCGTAAGTCCTACGCAACAACGGCCTAGGATATGTTTTCGGCAGCTATCAAAAACCTTCCCAACAGCTCCTTGGATACCTGCCAAGAAACGTTATACCGATCTTTCTGCATTTCAATACACTCAAAGCCATCCAAAACGTTCTTGAGTTCAGGTCGTCAGATCTACAATCAAGTAGAAGCGCAATGGTTGTTTCAAATCAAGCTCGTCCGGCACAGTTCAAAGAAATCAAATGACTTATTGAAATATTTTCTGCGTGTCCCAGAATGACATTCTAGGATGCGCGAAATGTTCTGAAGTTCAGCTCGTAAGACCTACGCTACAACGGACTCGAAAATGTTTTCGGCAGCTATCAAAACCTTTCCCAACAGATCCTTGGATACCTGCCAAGAAACGTTATACCGATCTTTTTGCATTTCAATATACTGGAGGCCATCCAAAACGTTCTTGAGTTCAGGTCGTCAGATCTACAATCATGTAGAAGCGCAATGCTTGTTTCAAATCAAGCTCAGGTCATCCTGCACAGTTCAAAGAAATCAAATGACTTATTGGAAATGTTTCTGCGTGTTCCATAACGACCTGAACTCAAGAACGTTTTTGATGGTCTTCAGTGTATTGAAATGCAGAAAGATCGGTATAACGTTTCTTGGCAGGTATCCAAAGATCTGTTGGGAATGGTTTTGATCAGGCATTGCAATATCATCTGAGCACAGGATGTCATCTTTGCTTGTGCAAAGATATTATCCCTAATCAAAGAGCACTCTGAAAAGATATTATCATTCGAGCATTTGATGATGATCCTGATAGACAGTGCGGTTCGGGGTTTGTTCACGTTGCGAGGGCGTTGCTACAACAAAAACAGTGAAAACTTTTCTCCATGGCGAACATTGCACTTTGTTTACTGAGTAGATAGATAACTAAGATCGATATCCCAGCATATCATCAGTATCTTTGCTCAGAAAATCGAATGATGGGATAAATTGCAATGCCTGGTTTTGATACGCAGCAGAATGGTACGCAGGAGAATTTCTAATAATTCATTTGATTTCTTTGAACTGAGCAGGACGACCTGAGATGAATTTCAAACAAGCATTGCGCTTTTATTTGATTGTAGAGCTGACGACCTGAACTCAAGAACATTTTATATGGCCTTCAGTGTATTGAAATGCAGAAAGATCAGTATAACATTTCTTGGCAGGTATCCAAGGATCTGTTGCGAAGGGTTTTGATAGCTGTGGAAAACATTTTGGAGGCCGTTGTTGCGTAGGTCTAACGAGCCGAACTTCAGAACATTTCGCGCATTTTAGAATGTAATTATGGAGCAGGTAGACACATTTTCAATAAGTCATTTGGTTTCTTCAAACTGAGCAAGATGACCTGAGCTTGATTTGAAACAACCATTGCGCTTCTACTTGATTGTAGATCTGACGACCTGAACTCAAGAACGTTTTGTATGGCCTCCAGTATATTGAAATGCAGATAGATCGGTATAACGTTTCTTGGCGGGTATCCAAAGATCTGTTGGGAAAGGTTTTGATAGCTGCCGAACACATTTTCGAGGCTGATGTAACGTAGGTCTAACGACCTCAACTCAAGAACGTTTTAGATGGTTTTGAGTGTATTGAAATGCAGAAAGATCGGTATAACGTTTCTTGGCAGATATCCAAGGATCTGTTGGGAAGGTTTTTGATAGCTGCCTAAAACATTTTCGAGGCCGTTGTAGCGAAGGTCTTACGAGCTGGACTTCCCAACATTTCGCGCATTCTAGAATGTCATTATGAGGCACGCAGCATAATTTCCAATTGATTTGTTTGAACTGTGCCGGATGACTTGAGCTTGATTTGAAACAACCATTGCGCTTCTACTTGAATGTAGATCTGACGACCTGAAGTCAAGAACGTTTTGGATGACCTGCAGTGTTCTGAAATGCAGAAATATCGGTATAACGTTTCTTGGCAGGTATCCAAGGAGCTTGATTTCTTTGAACTGGGCAGGATGACCTAAGCTTGATTTGAAACAAGCATTGCGCTTCTACTTGATTGTAGATCTGACGACCTGAACTCAAGAACGTTTTGGATGACCTGCAGTGTACTGAAGTGCAGAAAGATCGGCATAACGTTTCTTGGCAAGGTATCCAATAATCTGTTGGGAAAGGTGTCGATAGCTGCCGAAAACATTTTCGAGGCCGTTGTAATGTAGATCTAACGACCTGAGCTCAAGAACGTTTAAGATGGCTTTGAGTGTATTGAATTGCAGAAAGATCGGTATAACGATTCTTGGCAGGTATCCAGGATCTGTTGGGAAAGTTTTGATAGCTGCCGAAAACATTTTCGAGGCCGTTGTAGCGTAGGTCTTACGAGCTGGACTTCAGAACATTTCGCGCATTTTAGAATGTCATTATGAGGCACGCAGCAAAATTTCCAATAATTCATTTGATTTCTTTGAACTGTGCCGGATGACTTAGGCTTGATTTGAAACAACCATTTTGCTTCGACATGATTATAGATCTGACGAGCTGAACTCACGAACGTTTTGGATGACCTGCTGTGTACTGAAGTGCTAAAAGATCGGTATAACGTTTCTTGGTAGGAGCTGTTGGGAAAGTTTTCGATATCTGCCTAAAACATTTCCGAGGCCGTTGTTGCGTAGGTCATACGAGCCGAACTTCAGAACATTTGCGCATTCTAGAATGGCATTCTGGGGCACGCAGCAAAACTTCCCATAACTCATTTGATTTCTAAGCTTGACCTAAGCTTGATTTGAAACAAGCATTGCACTTCTACTTGATTGTAGATCTGACGACCTGAACTGAAGAACGTTTTGGATGACCTGCAGTGTTCTGAAGTGCAGAAAGATCGGTATAACGTTTCTTGGCAGGTATTCAATGATCTGTTGGGAAAAGTTTTGATAACTGCCGAAAACATTTTCGAGGTAATTGTAGCGTATATCTTACGAGCTGAACTTCAGAACATTTCGCGCATTCTAGAATGTCATTCTGAGGCACGCAGAAAATATTTCAATAAGTCATTTGATTTCTTTGAACTGTGCCGGATGACTTGAGCTTGATTTGAAACAACTATTGCGCTTCTACTTGAATGTAGATCTGACGACCTGAACTCAAGAACGTTTTGGATGACTTGCAGTGTTCTGAAATGCAGAAATATCGGTATAACGTTTCTTGGCAGGTATCCAAAGATCTGTTGGGAAAGGTTTTGATAGCTGCCGAAAACATTTTCGAGGCCGTTGTAATGTAGGTCTAACGACCTGAACTCAAGAACGTTTTAGATGGTTTTGAGTGTATTGAAATGCAGAAAGATCGGTATAACGTTTCTTGGCAGGTATCCAAGGATCTGTTGGGAAGGTTTTTGATAGCTGCCTAAAACATTTTCGAGGCCGTTGTGGCGTAGGTCTTACGAACTGAACTTCAGAACATTTCGCGCAATCTAGAATGTCATTATGAGGCACCCAGCATAATTTCTTATATGTCATTTGATTTCTTTGAACTGTGCCGGATGACTTGAGCTTGATTTGAAACAACCATTGCGCTTCTACTTGAATGTAGATCTGACGACCTGAACTCAAGAACGTTTTGGATGACCTGCAGTGTTCTGAAATGCAAAAATATCGGTATAACGTTTCTTGGCAGGTATCCAAGGAGCTGTTGGGAAGGTTTTGATAGCTGCCGAAAACATTTCCTAGGCCGTTGTTGCGTAGGACTTACGAGCAGAACTTCAGAACATTTCGCGCATTCTAGAATGACATTCTGGGGCACGCAGCAAAATTTTCCATAACTCATTTGATTTCTTTGAACTGGGCAGGATGACCTGAGCTTGATTTGAAACAAGCATTGCGCTTCTACTTGATTGTAGATCTGACGACCTGAACTCAAGAACGTTTTGGATGGCTTTGAGTGTATTGAAATGCAGAAAGATTGGTATAATGTTTCTTGGCAGGTATCCAAGGATCTGTTGGGAAGGTTTTCGATAGCTGCCGAAAACATTTTCGAGGCCGTTGTAGCGTAGGTCTTACGAGCTGAACTTCAGAACATTTCGCGCATTCTAGAATGTCACTATGAGACACGCAGAAAATATTCCCATGAGTTATTTGATATCTTTGAACTGAGTAGGATGTACTCTGCGTATTTTTATGTGCACATTACATTTCGCTTTTATGGTAGAATTCAAGACCTGAACTCACGGATATTTTGGATCAACTGGAATGTTCCAAAATAGTATCTTCAACACATATAATTGATTAAATATATGTCTACAGTTTTTTGCCTTTCTCGTATACTAAGTATACGGTAAAGGCTATATGATCGCTCCAAAACAAACTTTTATAGAAGGCCCGGAGACCCATAGTGTTATATACCAATCGACTCAGTTCGACGAATTGAGGTGATGTCTGTGTGTGTGTGTGTGTGTGTGTGTGTGTGTGTGTGTGTGTGCGCACAAAACGACGCAAAAAATGTCACTCATTTTTCAGGCACTTATCCGCATCCGAATTGCTCGCAACAAATTGCATTCGACGCAGAATCCTTTCCCATTGTTTCCTATTGAAAATTGGTCAGGTCGGACTATGGGATCGGTTGTTATGGCCAAAATACAAATTTATACGTAAAAATCGCGTAAAAAATGTCACTCATTTTTCGGGCACTTATCCTCATTCGATTTGCTCGCAACAAATTGCATTCGACGCAGAATCCTGTTCCATTGTTTTCTATTGAAAATTATCCGGATCGGACTAAGGCATCGAAAGTTATGGCCAAAATACAAATATGTACTTAAAAATCGCGTATAAAATGTCACTCATTTTTCAGGCACTTATCCTGATCCGATTTTCTCGCAACAAATTGCATTGGACGCAGACTCCTTTCTCATTGTTTCCTATTGAAAATTGGTCAGGTCGGACTATGGAATCGGAAGTTATGGCCAAAATACAAATTTATACGTAAAAATCGCGTAAAAATGTCACTCATTTTTCGGGCACTTATCCTCAACCGATTTGCTCGCAACAAATTGCATTCGACGCAGAATCCTTTCCCATTGTTTCCTATTGAAAATTGGCCAGGTCGGACTATGGGATCGGAAGTTATGGCCAAACTACCTTTTTGCCTTTCTCGTATACTAAGTATACGGTAAAGGCTATATGATCGCTCCAAAAACAAACTTTTTATAGAAGGCCCGGAGACCCATAGTGTTATATACCAATCGACTCAGTTCGACGAATTGAGGTGATGTCTGTGTGTGTGTGTGTGTGTGTGTGTATGTGTGTGTGTGCGCAAAACTACTCAAAAAATGTCACTCATTTTTCGGGCACTTATCCTCAACCGATTTGCTCGCAACAAGTTGCATTCGACGCAGAATCTTGTCCCATTGTTTCCTATTTGAAATTGGCCAGATCGGACTATGGGATCAAAAGTTATGGCCAAAATACAAATTCATACGAAAAAATCGCGTAAAAAATGTCACTCATTTTTCGGGCACTTTTCCTTAACCGATTTGCTCACAACAAGTTGCATTCGACGCAGAATCCTGTCCCATTGTTTCCTATTTGAAAATGTCCAGATCGGACTATGGGATCGAAAGTTATGGCTAAAATACAAATTTATACAAACAAATCGCGTGAGAAATGTCACTCATTTTTCGGGTACTTATTCTTAACCGATTTACTCGCAACAAGTTGCATTCGACGCAGAATCCTGTCCCATTGTTTCCTATTTGAAATTGGCCAGATCGAACAATGGGATCGAAAGTTATGGCCAAAATACAAATTCATACGAAAAAATCGCGTGAAAAATGTCACTCATTTTTCGGGCACTTATTCTCAACCGATTTGCTCGCAACAAGTTGCATTCGACGCAGAATCCTGTCCCATTGTTTCCTATTTGAAATTGGCCAGATCGGACTATGGGATCGAAAATTATGGCCAAAATACAAATTCATACGAAAAAATCGCGTAAAAAATGTCACTCATTTTTCGGGCACTTATACTCAACCGATTTACTTGCAACAAGTTGCATTCGACGCAGAATCCTATCTTATTGTTTCCTATTTGAAATTGGCCAGATCGGACTATGGGATCGAAAGTTATGGCCAAAATACAAATTCATACGAAAAAATCGCGTAAAAAATGTCACTCATTTTTCGGGCACTTATCCTTAACCGATTTGCTCGCAACAAGTTGCATTCGACGCAGAATCCTGTCCCATTATTTTCTATTTGAAATTGGCCAGATCGGACTATGGGATCGAAAGTTATGGTCAAAATACAAATTCATACGTAAAAATCGCGTAAAAAATGTCACTCATTTTTCGGGCACTTATCCTCAACCGATTTGCTTGCAACAAATTGCATTCGACGCAGAATCCTGTCCCATTATTGCCTATTTGAAATTGGCCATATCGGACAATGGGATCGAAAGTTATGGCCAAAATACAAATTCATACGAAAAAATCGCGTAAAAAATGTCACTCATTTTTCGGGCACTTACCCTCAACCGATTTACTTGCAACAAGTTGCATTCGACGAAAAATCCTTTCCGATTGTTTCCTATTTGAAATTGGCCAGATTGACTATGGGATCAAAAGTTATGGCCAAAATACAAATTCATATGAAAAAATCGCGTAAGAAATGTCACTCATTTTTCGGGCACTTATCCTTAACCGATTTGCTCGCAACAAGTTGCATTCAACGCAGAATCTTGTCCCATTATTTCCTATCTGAAATTGGCCAGATCGGACTATGGGATCAGAAGCTATGGACAAAAAACAAATTCATACGAAAAAATCGCGTAGAAAATGTCACTCATTTTTCGGGCACTTATCTTCAACCGATTTGCTCGCAACGAGTTGCATTCGACGCAGAATCCTGTCCCATTGTTTCCTATTTGAAATTGGCCAGATCGGACTATGGGATCGAAAGTTATGGCCAAAATACAAATTCATACGAAAAAATCGCGTAAAAAATGTCACTCATTTTTCAGGCACTTTTCCTCAACCGATTTGCTCGCATTAAATTGCATTCGACGCAGAATGTCTCATATTTTCTTATTGAAAATTGGCCAGATCGGACTATGGGCTTAGATGTTATGGTCAAATTACTATTTATTGTGAAAAAGAGTTCAAAAAAGTCTAGCTCACTTTTTTAGCACTTAGACTTCATCTATTCCCCAAGCAACACAAGTTCAACAAATCTGGTTGCAGTAACCATATTGTGACTGATTCCGGTCATATATAAGTTACTGTGATTGATGTGCAATATGTGTGCTTCTCAGGTCGCTCGCAACAGATTGCATTCGACGCAGAATCTTGTCCCATTGTTTCCGATGGAAACTATGGCCGGATCGTACAATTGGGTCAAAAGTTATGGCGAAAATACTAATTTTAAAACTACAAAATAAAATGCCATTTTTTGCTCTTATGCTCATCCGATTTGTTTGCAACAAATTGCGTTTGGCGATAATTTTTTTATGGATATAAACAAATATGAAAAATAAGACCAATATTGGTGTTATTTAAGATTTTTCCAAACCTTTTGAACGAACGAGAAAGGCGCCATCACCGCTAGGTTGATTAATCTGGGTTTTTAATATAAAAATCACAAAAAAATGTCACCTTTTTTTCAGACACCTAACCTTGATCGATTTACACGCAATAAGTTGCATTCGACGCAAATTCCTGTCCCATTGTTTCCTTCCGATAATTGGCCAGGTCGGACTATGGGATCGGAAATTATGGCTAAAATGCAAACTTTTACGAAAAAATCGCGTAAAGAATGTCACTCATTTTTAGGCATTTATCTTCAGATTATTTGCTCGCAACGAGTTGCATTCGACGCATAATTCTGTCTCAATGAGTCCTATTGAACATTGACCAGATCGAAATATGGGATCGGAAGTTATGGCCGAAACACTATTTTTGCCCTTTGTCTACAAAGTATACGAAAAGACTATATATTCGCTCCAAAACCAAACTTTTACAGAAGGCCTGGAGACCCATAGTGTTATATACCAATCGACTCAGCTCGACGAACTGAGATGATGTCTCTGTGTGTGTATGTATGTGTGTGCGCGCACCAAAAAGTGCAAAAAGTTTAGCTCATTTTTAATGCACTTACCCTCAATCGATTTACTCACAACAAATTGCATTGGACACTTCCCTCCCTCTTCATACGGGAGTTTGGCAGAAGGACGGTCACGAGATTTATATCATAACAAATATTGCCCTCCGCTCGCTTGATGGGAATGACATTTTCGTTTTCTTTTTGTGTAGTCGGAGCTTCAGTTTAACAAACATCCAAATGTGATATCCTTAAAATATATAACTGGGTAAAATAAAAAAATGGGTATGTACATCAAAAAGATTGGAAAAGGAAAAAAATGTCGAAATTCTTATTAGCATATTGTAGATCAAGTTGAAAACCGAACCGAGATCTCGCGTTTTCAACTGGATCTACAATATCTTTGCTTGAAATAATCCGATTTTCATAGAAATGACCAGGGTTTCGACTTTTCGTTTCAATGAGACCAAAGTAAGCGTTTTTCGGGCCAAGGGAAAATCTTGTTTCGTTGTTTATGTTGAGGATCATCTTTCACCCATCAGTTTTTTCTCTAGAATTAGCATTGATGATAAACGAAAATCTTGCCTATTAGATGAAAATCCTTTTTCGTGTCATTACTTTCAGCTCTCACTCACTTTTCGCGAGAATTATCGCAGAACAATTACAAAATTGTATGGCCGCGCCGGGATTCGAACCCAGAATAGTAACAACAATAGCTGTGGGGATGCGCTTACTTTAGCCACACCACCACGCTATCTGTATGAAAGCCTTAAGTTATTTGTTCCACATAAGCTACTACCATTTGCATTGATGATGCCACGAAAATACTCGAATATGAAAGAAAAAGAGCAAACCAACGTTTAGCGGCAATCGAAGTGAGCGAAAAATTCTTATCACTCTCCAGGCTGTTTTTCTTTCCCGAAAAGCGATTTCTCCCCGAATACTTTCGTGAGGGAAAATCATGTGCTCCTGAGATTGAGTGAGCATTATGAACCCTGGAAATGACAAAGAAGTTTTTCTTTTTTACTCCTAACTACTAGCTCATCTACTTTCAAGCAAACACATTTTACGAAGGTCGAGAAAGGCACCATCACCGCTAGGTGGATTAATCTGGGTTTTTGTGATATTTTTCCCTCCTGTCTGGTTTATTTCGTGATCAGATTTTAAGAAATATGACCATCAATCTTAGAACAGGGATATGGCTTTCAATATCGGTAATTACAGTAATCAGATAACTTGGAAACGTTCAAAATCACTTCTACTTGAAATATTTAATGTATCTACTTTATTTTATGGCGCCAGAACTTTATTGCACTTGATTACTGAAGAAATTTGGCCATCATAGCAAAAAATAAGGAAAAAACACAGACATTTTCGATACTCATGAACGCGGGGAGGCACCTATGTCAAAAGAAAGCGCTACTAATCCCCTTTGAGAAAAGCCCAGGGTCATGAAATTTGGTCAACGATTTACCGAGAACGAGCACTTTGAAGGAGTTGACTGTCGTCCCGGCCTTTTGAGGGTTAAATCATCATTTTGTTAGAGCAGAGAGATCAATAAAATTCCTTTTTAATTGATTCAGTTTCGATTGCATGTCGTTTAAGAGTAAAATGTTCAACTTCTGTGCAAGTTAGCTGTGAACATGTACTCAACCGCCTGCGATTAGACAAACAAGCGTACAGTAAACACGTGAATCGCTTCTAGTGACCAGCAGAGGGTGAACGATGGAGCTGCTCGGTAGTATTCAAGAGGAAACAACTGTGGATGCACATCATTCGGCTCATAACAAGCTGCATTTGATTGAAATACAGCTTGCAGGGATGCACGGATGTCGAACATGGGTCGATTCACGCTTGTTCACTGCTTTGTTACTGAGTCAGATTCTCAGAACGGGAGGAATAGGAGCCGACGTTGTTCTTAACATACATACGTCGGTAGTAAGGTGCCTCATCCGAAAAAGTTAGCCGTGAACCACAGTAGAAACGAGAATGTAGGCCTACTAGCGATCAAGTTTCGTCGAAATTATACGCGAAGCGATTGATCTACACAGTTCGAACGAAACCTGTAAATTTCCGTTCAAGCAGATGTAACAAATTGACCTCCGTGTTAAGCAACGTAAGGTTATAGGCTATTTTAAATTTACACGTGCTGTAATTTACGAGTTTATATTGTTATATGAAAATAAAAAAAAATGCGACTAATATGGGAATCGAACTTCAATCCACAGAGTGAGAGGCCACCTCGTTAGCCACTCGTGCATTTCAACTTCTTGAAAGCGAGTCGACCAAAGAGTATGAAGTTAAGCGTTCTGTCGATTTGATTATTCTTCATCAGACTGAAGTTATCGTTTAAATTTACATGACACGGAAACTTCTTCGAGACGCGAATGTTTGAGACTCAGTATACTGAATACATCACAGATTTCTCGAAGGGATGTTATAAAATCATTGAGTTACAGCGATGAAATGCTGCGTTATGAGAGCCACTTTGTACAAACATCCGAATATTTCAATTTGATTGATGCTTATATGAATAAAATAAGCGCCAGTTGCGGTTTGCATGAAATGGAATGGGATTTGTTTTGGTTTGTTTTGACAGCCACGTTCTCGCACAACAAGGTTTCCGTTTGACGCATGTAAAATTAAGTCATGTTGAATGGAAATATCAACGATTTTATCGTTTACATCACAGAAATTGAAAATTATGATCTAGTACACATTATGTTACCAAATTTTACATTCAGTAAGGATTTCCGTCGTGGCTAATTTTCAGAATATTTTACTGTGTAACTAATCTCATAAACGGTTTGAATCTTGAGCGCGAGTCGAAATTCACCGGATTAATTGATCAATCAGATTTCCATTAATCATTGCATGATTTTTAAGTTAAATGGAGCGTTTCGATGTTCTCCGCGTAGTATTTCTTAATATAATTCTGTCACTGGTTCTTTTTTACGTTGATAACTTCACAAGTAGAAAGCATCCTAAGCTTTTAAACTTAAAAAAAAATTGATTAAAAAAAGAAAAAAAAACTTTTTTGAATGCTTTAGTTTTGTGATTACCAAAAATGTAAGTTCATCAAAAATAGTAAGCCATATTTGAAAAAAAATGAACTATTTGCAGCAAATTGTTGGTCGGTCGGATACTTGTTCCACCCACTTTATCGCAAGGCTTCAATTTCATCTTTGTAGGAAAAGGATTGCGTCAGCTGCGCGAAAAATAATGCACCCAGATATGTCCGGACATCTCTGAGCCAAAATTGTTATTATCGAGGTTTGTTTATTTTTCTTCCGTAGGCTAAGATAAACCCATACGTCATTAACAAAGTCTCCCATTCTCATGTATATACAATCTTGCTTCATAGGTCAGGTTGATATGCGGAGTTCAGTACTACAAGGGCCACTGAAGGAAACAGATTCAAAGTGGCGAAGCTAGCAGTAGGCCATCGATTTCGGAACTTACTGCCATGACTCTGGACAACGGTGCAAAGAACCAATACCTGGCAACATTTCTGCGTGAGTTTGAAGTTTATTGAAAAACCCAGATTAATCCACCTAGCGGTGATGGTGCCTTTCTCGACCTTCGTAAAATGTGTGCTTGAAAAAAGATGAGCTAGTGGCTAGCTAGGATAGGATGTGACAACTCAATTGAGACTGCCTTGTTGTTTTTTAGTTGGTTGCTCTGACGAGGTGTTCGCCACTGCGGCCAAATTTACTTGGTACATAATCTTCTAAATATCATGTATCAAAATTTGATGTTTTTCTTCCCGTTCCATCCACTATTTATGTAAGAGAAGTGGAAGACTAACAGAGAGAAGTTTTCGCTACTGAAAAAATGACTTTGAGATCGAAAATGACAGAAAGGTGAATGATAATGCTTAAAATCAGAAGTTTTAAACCTTTACAACCCTTAAGAATAATTTATATGACGTTTGCAATTCAATATAAATTCATTTCTTACCAAAAAACTGGAACTCAAACATTTACGTATTTTGCTTAAAATCAACTTTAAAAACCTGCAACACGGCCAAACTAACAACATGCTGCCCTACGGAAAACGCGCCGCCACCAATCGAAGTAATCGATTGTCATTTTCAACCAATTAGCAACCGGTACGATTGTGACAGCAAATCGGTACGATTTTTACTGACTACTTGTCACATCCTATCCTAGGTGGCTAGGAGTAAAAAAGACAAGTTTTGTCCGTTCTATGAAAATCAGATTATTTATGGCAAAGATATTGTAGATCCAGTTGAAAACCGAAAATCATATTTTGTCCCATTTCCGGATGTCGCAACTGCATCGCGAGTGGTGCCCGACTGTGGCACAGTTGCGCACTACTCGCGGTGCAGTTGCAACATCCGGAAATGTGAGAAAATGCGATTTCGCGGGACCTCGGTTCGGTTTTCAGCTTGATCTACAATATGCTAATAAGAATTTCGACATTTTTGTTTCCTTTTCCAATCTTTTTGACGTACATAACCCTGTTTTATTTCACCCAGTCATATATTTTAAGGATATCACTTTTGGATGTTAGTTGAGCTGAAGCTCCGACTACACAAAAAGAAAACGAAAATGTCATTCCCATCACGCGAGCGGAGGGCAATATTTGTTATGATATAAATCTCATGACCGTCTTTCTGCCAAACTCCCGTATGAAGTGGGAGAGATAGAGACATCATCTTAGTTCGTCGAGCTGAATCGATTGGTATATAACTCTCCAGGCCTTCTGTAAAAGTTTGGTTTTTGGAGCGAACATACAGCCTTTTCGTATAAAAAGGCTAAAATGGTGTTTCGGCCATAACTTCCGATTCCATAGTCCGATCTAGCCAATTTTCAATAGGAAACAATGGGACAGGATTCAGCGTCGAATGCAACTTGTTGCATGTGAATCGATTAAGGTTAGGTGTCCGAAAAATAGGTGACATTTTTTGTGATTTTTATGTAAAAAAGGTATTTTGGTCATAACTTCCGATCCCATAGTCCGACCTGTCCAATTTTCAATAGGAAACAATGGGAGAGGATTTTGCGTCGAATGCAATTCGTTGCGAGCAAATCGGTTGAGGATAAGTGCCCGAAAAATGAGTGACATTTTTTACGCGATTTTTTCGTAGGATTTTGTATTTTGGCCATAACTTTCGATCCCATAGTTCGATCTGGCCAATTTAAAAAAGTAGACAGTGGAACAGGATTCTGCGTCGAATGCAACTTGAGGCGAGCAAATCGGTTGAGAATAAGTGCCCGAAAAATGAGTGAGATTTTTTACACGATTTTTTCGTATGATTTTGTGTTTTGGCCATAACTTTTGATCCCATAGTCCGATCTGGCCAATTTCAAATAGGAAATAATAGAACAGGATTCTGCGTCGAATGCAACTTGTTGCGAGCAAATCGGTTGAGGATAAGTGCCCGAAAAATAGGTGACATTTTTTACGCGATTTTTTTGTAGGATTTTGTATTTTGGCCAAAACTTTCGATCCCATAGTTCGATCTGGCCAATTTCGAATAGGAAACAATGGGATAGGATTCTACGACGAATGCAACTTGTAACGAGCAAATCGGTTGAGGATAAGTGCCCGAAAAATGAGTGACATTTTTTACGCGATTTTTTTGTATGATTTTGTATTTTGGCCATAACTTTCGATCCCATAGTTCGATCTGGCCAATTTCAAATAGGAAACAATGAGACAAGATTCTGCGTCGAATGCAATTTGTTGCGAGCAAATCGGTTGAGGATAAGTGTCCGAAAAATGAGTGACATTTTTTACGCGATTTTTTCGTATGAATTTGTATTTTGGCCATAACTCTCGATCCCATAGTTCGATCTGGCCAATTTCAAATAGGAAACAATGGGACAGGATTCTGCGTCGAATGCAACTTGTTGCGAGCAAATCGGTTGAGGATAAGTGCCCGAAAAATGAGTGACATTTTGCTGAGTAGTTTTGCGCACACACACACACACATACACACACACATACACACACACATACACACACACACACACACACACACACACACAGACATCACCTCAATTCGTCGAACTGAGTCGATTGGTATATAACACTATGGGTCTCCGGGCCTTCCATAAAAAGTTTGTTTTTGGAGCGATCATATAGCCTTTACCGTATACTTAGTATACGAGAAAGGCAAAACTAAAAAATCCCAATCATGGATCGTTTGTTTTGAATAGCTCTTAAGAACATCACGCATAAGTTGCATCTCGTCGCATCGCATGGTCGCATCCACTGTGGCTTCACTCTAATATGGACTTTTCAAGTCTTATATTTTTGCCTTTCTCGTATACTAAGTATACGGTAAAGGCTATATGATCGCTCCAAAAACAAACTTTTTATAGAAGGCCCGGAGACCCATAGTGTTATATACCAATCGACTCAGTTCGACGAATTGAGGTGATGTCTGTGTGTGTGTGTGTATGTGTGTGTGTATGTGTGTGTGTGTGCGCAAAACTACTCAACAAAATGTCACTCATTTTTCGGGCACTTATCCTCAACCGATTTGCTCGCAACAAATTGCATTCGACGCAGAATCCTGTCCCATTGTTTCCTATTTGAAATTGGCCAGATCGAACTATGGGATCGAAAGTTATGGCCAAAATACAAAATCATACGAAAAAATCGCGTAAAAAATGTCACTCATTTTTCGGACACTTATTCTCAACCGATTTGCTCGCAACAAATTGCATTCGACGCAGAATCCTGCCCCATTGTTTCCTATTTGAAATTGGCCAGATCGAACTATGGGATCGAGAGTTATGACCAAAATACAAAATCCTACGAAAAAATCGCGTAAAAAATGTCACTCATTTTTCGGGCACTTATCCTCAACCGATTTGCTTGCAACAAGCTGCATTCGACGCAGAATTCTGTCGCATTGTTTCCTATTTGAAATTGGCCAGATCGGACTATGGGATCAAAAGTTATGGCCAAAAGACAAAATCATACGAAAAAATCATGTAAAAAATGTCACTCATTTTTCAGGCACTTATCTTCAATCGATTTGCTCGCCTCAAGTTGCATTCGACGCAGAATCCTGTCCCACTGTCTCCTTTTTTAAATTGGCCAGATCGAACTATGGGATCAAAAGTTATGGCCAAAATACAAACTCTTACGAAAAAATCGCGTGAAAAATGTCACTCATTTTTCGGGCACTTATCCTCAACCGATTTGCTCGCAACAAGTTGCATTCGACGCAGAATCCTGTCCCATTGTTTCCTATTTGAAATTGGCCAGATCGGACTATGGGATCGAAAATTATACCATTTTTTGCCTTTCTCGTATACTAAGTATACGGTAAAGGCTATATGATCGCTCCAAAAACAAACTTTTTATAGAAGGCCCGGAGACCCATAGTGTTATATACCAATCGACTCAGTTCGACGAATTGAGGTGATGTCTGTGTGTGTGTGTGTGTGTGTGTGTGTGTGTGTGTGTGTGTGTGTGTGTGTGTGTGTGTGTGTGTGCGCAAAACTACTCAAAAAATGTCACTCATTTTTCGGGCACTTATCCTCAACCGATTTGCTCGCAACAAGTTGCATTCGACGCAGAATCCTGCCCCATTGTTTCCTATTTGAAATTGGCCAGATCGAACTATAGGATCGAGAGTTATGACCAAAATACAAATTCATACGAAAAATCGCGTAAAAAATGTCTCTCTTTTTTCGGACACTTATCCTCACCCGATTTGCTCGCAACAAGTTGCATTCGACGCAGAATCCTGTCCCATTGTTTCCTATTTGAAATTGGCCAGATCGAACTATGGGATCGAAAGTTATGGCCAAAATACAAAATCATACGAAAAAATCGCGTAAAAAATGTCACTCATTTTTCGGACACTTATTCTCAACCGATTTGCTCGCAACAAATTGCATTCGACGCAGAATCCTGTCCCATTGTTTCCTATTTGAAATTGGCCAGATCGAACTATAGGATCGAGAGTTATGACCAAAATACAAATTCATACGAAAAAATCGCGTAAAAAATGTCCCTCATTTTTCGGACACTTATCCTCAACCGATTTGCTCGCAACAAGTTGCATTCGACGCAGAATCCTGTCCCATTGTTTCATATTTGAAATTGCCCAGATCGCACTATGGGATCGAAAGTTATGGCCAAAATACAAAACCATACGAAAAATCGCGTAAAAAATGTCACTCATTTTTCGGGCACTTATCCTCAACCGATTTGCTCACAACAAGTTGCATTCGACGTAGAATCCTGTCCCGTTGTTTCCTATTGAAAATTGGCCATATCGGACTATGGGATCGAAAATTATACCATTTTTTTGCCTTTCTCGTATACAAAGTATACGTAAAGGCTATATGTTCGCTCCAAAAACGAACTTTTTATAGGAGTCCCGGAGACCCATAGTGTTATATACCGATCGACTCAGCTCGACGAATTGAAGTGATGTCTGTGTGTATGTGTGTGTATGTGTGTGTGTATGTGTGTGTATGTGTGTGTGTATGTGTGTGTGTATGTGTGTGTGTATGTGTGTGTGTATGTGTGTGCGCAAAATAATCTCACTCATTTTTCAGGCACTTATCATTAACCGATTTGCTCGCAACAAGTTGCATTCGACGCGAAATCTTGTCCCATTGTTTCGTATTAAAAATTGGCCGAATCGGACTATGGGCTTCGGAGTTATGGCCAAAATATATTTTTTTACAATAAAAAATCTCACTCACTTTTTAGACACTTACTCTTAGCTGATTTACTCGCAACAAGTTTCATTCATCGCAGAATCATGTCCCATTGTTTCGTATTGAAAATTGGACAGATCGAACTATGGGTTTCGAAGTTATGGCCAAAATCCACTTTTTCACATGAGAAACACGTACAAAATTCTCACTCATTTTTCAGGCACTTATCCTTAACCGATTTGCTCGCAACAAGTTTCGTTCGACGCGAAATCGTGTCCCATTGTTTCGTATTGAAAATTGGTCGAATCGAACTATGGGATTCGAAGTAATGGCCAAAATACATTTGTTGACAAGAAAAATTCTCACTCATTTTTTAGGCACTTACTTTTAGCCGATTTGCCTGCAACAAATTGCATTCGACGCAGAATCTTGTTCCATTGTTTCGTATTGAAAATTAAACAGATCGGTATTAAACAAATATGGCCAGAGTTTATTTTTTTGCCTTTTTGCCTTTCTCGTATACATCGGACTATGAGCTTCGGAATTATGGCCGGAATAAATTTTTTTATAAGAAAAATTCTCACTCACTTTTTAGGCACTTACTCTTAGCTGATTACTCGCAACAAGTTGCATTCGACGTAGAATCTTGCCCAATTGTTTCGTATTGAAAATTGGCCCAATCGGACTATGGGTTTCGAAGTTATGGCCAAAATATTTTTTTTACATAAGAAACGCAACTCTCACTCATTTTTAAGGCACTTATCTTTACTTGTTGCGAGACAATCCGTTAAAGATTCTTTAACGGATTGTCTCGCAACAAGTTGCATTCGACGCGGAATCTTGTCCCATTGTTTCATATTGAAAATTGGCGGAATCGGACTATGGGATTCGGAATTATGGCCAAAATATATTTTTTATAAGAAAAATTCTCACTCACTTTTTAGGCACTTACTCTTAGCTGATTTACTCGCAACAAGTTTCATTCGACGTAGAATCTTGCCCAATTGTTTCGTATTGAAAATTGGCCCAATCGGACTATGGGTTTCGAAGTTATGGCCAAAATTATTTTTTTTACATAAGAAACGCGTACAAAATTCTCACTCATTTTTCAGGCACTTATCTTTAACGGATTGTCTCGCAACAAATTGCATTCGACGCGGAATCTTGTCTCATTGTTTCGTATTGAAAATTGGCTCAATCGGTTTATGGGCTTCGAAATTATGGCCAAAATACATTTTTTTACAAGAAAAGTTCTCACTCACTTTTTAGGCACTTACTCTTAGCCGAAACACATACAAAATTCTCACTCATTTTTCAAGCATTTCTCTTTAACGGATTTACTCGTAGCAAGTTGCATTCATTCGGAATTGTGGGCCCTCCTTAGCCGTGCGGTAAGACGCGCGGCTACAAAGCAAGACCATGCTGAGGGTGGCTGGGTTCGATTCCCGGTGCCGGTCTAGGCAATTTTCGGATTGGAAATTGTCTCGACTTCCCTGGGCATAAAAGTATCATCGTGCTAGCCTCATGATATACGAATGCAAAAGTGGTAACCTGGCTTAGAAACCTCGCAGTTAATAACTGTGGAAGTGCTTAATGAACACTAAACTGCGAGGCGGCTCTGTCCCAGTGTGTCCCAGTGGGATGTAATGCCAATAAGAAGAAGAAGATTCATTCGGAATCTTGTTCCATTGTTTCGTATTGAAAATTTGCGGAATCGGACTATGGGATTTGGAATTATGTCCAAATTACATTTTTTTACAAAAAAAATCTCACTCATTTTTAGGAACTAACCTTTAGCCGATTTGCTCGCAACAAGCTGCATTCGACGCAGATTTCTGTCCCATTGTTTCCTATCTAAAATTGACCGGATCGGACTATGGGCTCAGAAGTTATGACCAAAATACTTTTTTTTTCATGCCAAAAGTGCTTAGAAATTACTCACTTGAAAAAAAAAAAGAAAGGCACCATCACCGCTAGGTGGATTAATCTGGGTTTTTTATGGAAAAATCGCTAAAAAAATGTCAATCATTTTTCGGGCACTTATTCTCAACCGATTTGCTCGCAACAAATTGCATTCGACGCAGAATCCTGTTTCATTGTTTCCTATTTGAAATTGGCCAGATCGAACTATGGGATCGAAAGTTATGGCCAAAATACAAAATCCTACGAAAAAATCGCGTAAAAAATGTCACTCATTTTTCGGGCACTTATCCTCAACCGATTTGCTCGCAACAAGTTGCATTCGACGCAGAATTCTGTCCCATTGTTTCCTATTTGAAATTGGCCAGATCGGACTATGGGATCGAAAGTTATGGCCAAAACACAAAATCATACGAAAAAATCATGTAAAAAATGTCACTCATTTTTCGGGCACTTATCCTCAACCGATTTGCTCGGAATAAGTTGCATTCGACGCAGAATCCTGTCCCACTGTCTCCTTTTTTAAATTGGCCAGATCGAACTATGGGATCGAAAGTTATGGCCAAAATACAAAATCCTACGAAAAAATCGCGTAAAAAATGTCACTCATTTTTCGGGCACTTATCCTCAACCGATTTGCTCACAACAAGTTGCATTCGACGTAGAATCCTGTCCCGTTGTTTCCTATTGAAAATTGGCCATATCGGACTATGGGATCGAAAATTACACCATTTTTTAATGGAAAAATCGCTAAAAAATTGTCACTCATTTTTCGGGCACTTATTCTCAACCGATTTACTCGCATTAAATTGCATTCGACGCAGAATGTCTCATATTTTCGGACTATGGGCTTAGATATTATGGTCAAATTACTATTTATTGTGAAAAAGAGTTCAAAAATGTCTAGCTCATTTTTTCAGCACTTAGACTTCATCTATTCCCCCCCAAGCAACACAAGTTCAACAAATCTGGTTGCAGTAACCATATAGTGACTGAATCCGGTCATATATAAGTTACTGTGATTGATGTGCAAGATGTGTGCTTCTCAGGTCGCTCGCAACAGATTGCATTCGACGCAGAATCTTGTCCCATTGTTTCCTATAGAAACTTGGCCGGATCGTACCATTGGGTCAAAAGTTATGGCAAAAATACTAATTTTAAAACTACAAAATAAAATGCAATTTTTTGCTCTTATGCTCATCCGATTTGTTTGTAACAGATTGCGTTTGGCGAGAATTTTTTTTATGCATATAAAAAAATATGAAAAATAAGACCAATCCACATATTGGTAAGAAAATTATTTTGAGCTTTTTAGTGGAATGTTTTCACCTGTCATAAGACGAGTTTTTACAATCCCATTGAATTCCACCACTTAATTGTATCTTGACAGATACGTATTTCGACCTCAAAAGTAAGGCCGTCTTCAGTGTCTCGTACTTGACTCGACTTGAGAAAGGCACCATCACCGCTAGGTGGATTAATCTGGGTTTTTTCATATAGTCCCACGTTTTACAGTACACTGAGGTCGCTTTTCTCGCGGTCTTTTTCACGCGGATTTAAGGATTTGCGTGGATTCTGGAGTTTACGTCGTTTTTGAGATTTCTGCGATTTAATTTTACGCGGTTTTTGTGATCAACGCAATTTTTTACACGGTACGTATCACCCGCGTAAAAACCAACTCCAGTGTATATCAATATTACAGCATGTATGAGAAACTGTTCCATTTTCCATCTTACAATACCAGAGTAAAAAAATAAAGCAACAATTAGAGTAACGATAGTATTTTAGACATCTAAATGTATTTTGGACGTTTAGTTATATTTTGTTTTTATGATACATAAATATGGTTTGAAATGTGATTATGAACGATAGCTAAATAGACACATGACCCCAGTAAATTTACTGTGAGCTGAGTAGAAACACACACCAAATATAACCAAAATATATTTAGATGTCCAAAATAGATTATTTACCCTATATCGGCTCTGTTTTGCTAACATGAGTGCTTATTGCTGGAAAAATCAAAAAACAGTCTTATTCGTTTTGCCGTTTGGATCAATATAAGGTGTAAGATAAAGAACCGGAGCAGTAACCCTACAATGTAGCAAAAATCTGCGGCTACAAAGTGAGACCATGTTGAAAAGAGCTGGCGATTTCCGATTATATAGGACGATCTATAGACCAATTGCAAGTACAGGCATACCTTGATAGTACGTACACCTGCGAAATTTTAGTGTACGTACTATCGAAGCATTGCCTTTTTATTGCCTTTCTCGTATACTAAGTATACGGTAAAGGCTATATGATCGCTCCAAAAACAAACTTTTTATAGAAGGCCCGGAAACCCACAGTGTTATATACCAATCGACTCAGTTCGACGAATTGAGGTGATGTCTGTGTGTGTGTGTGTGTATGTGTGTGTGTATGTGTGTGTGTGCGCAAAACTACTCAAAAAATGTGACTCATTTTTCGGGCCCTTATCCTCAACCGATTTGCTCGCAACAAGTTGCATTCGACGCAGAATCCTGTCCCATTGTTTCCTATTTGAAATTGGCCAGATCGGACTATGGGATCAGAAGTTATGGCCAAAATACAAATTTATACGAAAAAATCGCGTAAAAAATGTCACTCATTTTTCGGGCACTTATCCTCAACCGATTTGCTTGCAACAAGTTGCATTCGACGCAGAATCCTGTCCCATTGTTTCCTATTTGAAATTGGCCAGATCGGACTATGGGATCAGAAGTTATGGTCAAAATACAAATTCATACAAAAAAATCGCGTAAAAAATGTCACTCATTTTTCGGACACTTATCCTCAACCGATTTGCTCGCAACAAGTTGCATTCGACGCAGAACCCTGTCCAATTATTTCATATTTGAAATTGGCCAGATCGAACTATGGGATCGAAAGTTATGGCCAAAATACAAATTCATACGAAAAAATCGCGTAAAAATGTCACTCATTTTTCGGGCACATATCCTTAACCGATTTGCTCACAACAAGTTGCATTCGACGTAGAATCCTGTCCCGTTGTTTCCTATTGAAAATTGGCCATATCGGACTATGGGATCGAAAATTATACCATTTTTTATGGAAAAATCGCTAAAAAAAACTCACTCATTTTTCAGGCACTTTTCCTCAACCGATTTGCTCGCATTAAATTGCATTCGACGCAGAATGTCTCATATTTTCTTATTGAAAATTGGTCAGATCGGACTATGGGCTTAGATGTTATGGTCAAATTACTATTTATTGTGAAAAAGTGTTCGAAAAAGTCTAGCTCACTTTTTTAGCACTTAGACTTCATCTATTGACGCTCGCAACAGATTGCATTCGACGCAGAATCTTGTCCCATTGTTTTCTATTGAAAATTGGCTAGATCGGAAATTATGGCTGAAACACCATTTTTGCCTTTTTATACGAAAAGGCTGTATGTTCGCTCTAAAACCAAACTTTTACAGAAGGCCTGGAGACTCATAGTGTTATATACGTATAAGCTCGACGAACTGCGATGATGTCTGTGTGTGTGTGTGTGTGTGTGTGTGCGCGCACCAAAAGTGCGAAAAGTTTAGCTCACTTTTTTGGAATTTATCCTCAACCGATTTAATTCCAACAATAGATAGTAGAATATATAGATGAGCGAAAGCATGGCTGAGTCGATTTTTCTGCCCGTGCACACGCACATATGACGTCACAGCCCTTAACGTTTCCATTGAAATCGTGACGTCATGCTCGTTTGGAGACACGTTTGACAGTTCGTTTGGATACAGAGGATTTATCTTCACTCATCTATATATTCCACTATCTATAATTCCAACAAGTTTTATTCGACGCGGAATCCTGTCGTATTGTTTTCTAGCGAGTAAAAAAGTCTAGCTGACTTTTAATGGACTTACCCTCAACCGATTTACTCACAACAAATTGCATTAGATGCGGAATCCTGTTCTATTTAGAAAGTTGGCCAGATTGGACTATTTCCTTTGAAATTATGGCCAAAATACTTTTTGCCTTTCTTGTGCAACAAAGTTGTACCGAAAGGATATAATTTCTTTCCGAAAACGAACTATCGGATGCTTCCACACTGATACACTTCCCTTCCTCTTCATACGGGAGTTTGGCAGAAAGACGGTCATGAGATTTATATCATAACAAATATTGCCCTCCGCTCGCTTGATGGGAATGACATTTTCGTTTTCTTTTTGTGTAGTCGGAGCTTCAGTTCAATTTACATCCAAAAGTGATATCCTTAAAATATATGACTGGGTAAAATAAAACAGGGGTATGTACGTCAAAAAGATTGGAAAAGGAAACAAAAATGTCGAAATTCTTATTGGCATATTGTAGATCAAGCTGAAAACCGAACCGTGATTTCGCGACAATCGCATTTTCTCGCATTTCCGGATGTTGCAACTGCATCGCGAGTAGTGCGCAACTGTGCCATAGTCGGGCACCACTCGCGATGCAGTCGCGACATCCGAGAATGGGACAAAATATGATTTTCGGTTTTCAACTGGATCTACAATATCTTCTTATAAATAATCTGATTTTCATAGAACGGACAAAGAAATTTGTCTAGCTCATCTATTTTCACACACATTTTACGAAGGTCGAGAAAGGCACCATCACCGCTAGGTGGATTAATCTGGGTTTTTATTTAGAAATAGCAGAATGTTTATAAAACCACCCGGAAGCAAAAATTTCGATAGAAGGCTCTGTACTTCAAACATATGTGTAGTTCATATAGTACACAACGGACCAATAGGACCCAGTTTTTTTAAATGATTCCTACATGTATAATTGAGCAAAACCATCCTCTTTGAAAATGTAAAGAAGGGATAACTTTCTGAGAAATTTTAATTTTCTCGTCTTTAGAATCGTTTTTGCCTTCCTCATACACTAAGGTGTAACAAAAAAAAGACATTTTGTTAAGAAAATTATTTTCAGCTTTTTAGTGGAATGTCTTCACTTGTCATAAGACGAGTTTGTACAATCTCATTTAAATTCCACCACTTAATTGTATCTTGACAGATACGTATTTCGACCTCAACAGTAAGGCCGTCTTCAGTGTCCCGTATTCTCGTAAGTCGAGTCAAGTACGAGACACTGAAGACGGCCTTACTGTTGAGGTCGAAATACATATCTGTCAAGATACGATTAAGTGGTGCAATTCAATGGGATTGTATAAACTCGTTATGACAAGGGAAAAAAAGACTATATGTTTAATAGAAAACGAATGTTTGACAGGAGGCCCAGAGGGCCGACTTTCATATACTGATCAATTCAACTCGACGAATTAAGTCTTTACATCTAAATCATTGGATGGCGATCTACTCACAACTACAATTAGCTTCATGGAGCAGTTCTTCATGGATGAATTCTTGAAGAAACTTTCGGAGGAACTTCTAAAGAGATTTCTGGAGGAATTCTTGAGGTAGTTATCGGGGAAAATCTTGATAAAAGAAGCGGGAGAGTTTCTAGAAGAATTTCCGGGGTAATTGTTTTGAGATATTGCTGTGAATTACTTTAAAAAAATCTCGGAAAATCTTGAAGGGTTTTCGAATGGATATTTTTGGGGAAGTACCGGCTGAAATATTGTGAATTCCGGCAGGATCTTCTGGGAAAATTTCTTAAATAACTTCAATGGAAATTTTTGGATGGTATTCCGAAAGAATTTGAGGAAATTTCCGGAAGAACATCTGGAGAGATGGCCAGCTGAATTTGCAAACGAATTTCTCAAGGAATTTCCGAGAGAATTTCCGAAGAAAATCCACGGCTCATATATTTTTTTGAAAATGTGTATTAGCAATTGTCCACGCTGAGGGAAGGGGTTATCGAAAAACTTATCAAAACGTGTCCACGTGGTATATGGACAGCCCCAAAGGCCTCGAAGTAAATAATGAAGAGATCTTGATGAAATTTCTGGAGGATTTTCCATGGAAATTTCTGATTGATTTTCTGATGGAAGTTTTGGAAAAGCAGACGTGTAAATTTTTAAAGGTTAATTGTTGAAGAAATCAAAATTTTTTGTGTGTGTACGAAAGAGTTAACGGAAAAATATTTGGCAATAATTTAAGATGGATGTTCGGAGGAATTTTTGAAAGAATTCTCGGAGAAATTTCTGGAGTAACTCCTATGAGTCCTAGTCGAATTTCTGGAGGAACTAGCGGAGGAATTCCTGGGAGAACTTGCGGAGGAATTCCTGTAAGAACTTGCGGAAAAAAATCCGTGTGTATTTACATATGTTTGAGCGCGCGCCAAACCACACATCACAGACACCTTTGATTGCATGCGTATGTTTTTCATGGCATTCAATGAATTCCAAATTTCTCAATCCAACTCCCAATGCATCAACCAAAAACTATATAAAAGTTCAGTTAATAATCGAATAATGTTCTGTGGACCTGATCTTTAACATTCTAACTTTGTTGTAATTTTCAGCTCATTCGGGTATACCGAACCAATTTCTAGAACGAAAGAGTGACGGAGTTGTATGTTCCTATGTATTTGGACTGAACACATTGGATTGAACTGGAAAATGCTTTGGAGAACCTTGAACATCTCGTTTTTCTGAAAACAGATCACTGTCTCAACAATCAGGATGACTCAATTTGATTGAGTGTTATGAATTATCAAACAATGTGGAATAGGATCCAAACATTTTAGAATCATCTGCATGCTCTCAGATGCGAAATCTTACCAAGGTTTAGGATATCTGGATCTCCACGGTATGATCAAACTTGGCCTCTGATATTTTCCCTGTAAAGCCTGGTATACATTTTTGCTGAAGAATGTGGGGACTGTTCTCATCTATGATATTTCACAACCAATCTAAAACGCTGAGCATATATGACCCACACAGTTAAAAATTCTGAGAATTACACGCCATGGAAATATTTTAACGCTCATTTTTGTGTTCAATAACCTTTAATTTTACATCCAACCTTTTCTTGTATGTAATATTGAATGCAAGCTCCATAGTAACGACGACCTGTAATTTTAAAAAGTGATGGAAAAATGAATCGAATCGAACGGAGCCTTTTTGTTACATCATATATGCTGTAACATTTTTATTAAGCATATGCGGTATTTCGAAATATTTCGTTTCAGGTGGTTCGAAACGAAATTCCGCGGAATTTCGCGGAATTTGAGCATGGCGAAATCTTACTTCTGGATTTCGTTTCGTTTCGTAAAATTACAAAAATTTCGCTAGAAAAAACCAGCTTCTAACGAAATTTAACGGAATTCCGCGGAATTTCGAAACAAATTTGAACTTGAACCATGCTTTATATTATCAAAAAATTTGGCTGCGCCACTGAACAAAACCATAAAAAACAGCTTTTTGATTTTACATTTTTATATTATACAGCTTCTTCTATTAACGCTTATGTAGTAATCCCATTATGAATCGACAAATACGTGTTTAGTTTTCTTCTATGAAACGTCTTCAGTGTTTTGTTAGAAATATCTAAAAGAAAACGAAAAGTATCTTTAACTATTCTATGCTATGTTTTACAAAAGTGATCCGACTCAATATTTAAAACGTCAGGCTTAAAGTGTAAATTTAATTGGATATAAATCAGATCAGTATAACTTTGTTGAAGCGTCAAAGTCGTGGCGTAGATTTCTAGGGCCCTTGTGAAGTTTTTTTAGCGCCTATTTCTTATTAAAGGCCAATTTCTTCACCTCCGCTTATGTCTTAAACCAGGTTTAAGCGCATGAGTAAGCACCGCTTAAGAGTTAGGAAGGCCCTAAGGAAAACATAATGCAACGTTTTACGTTTAAGCAACAATTAGAATCTTACCTAAAAGTAAGAATAAAAAGTTCAGAGGATTGAAGGTACTTCACACAACAGTCAATATTTGGCGAATCTTCGAAATGTACATACAGCCCCTAAGAATTAAATTTAAACTCTGTGATATTATTTTACTATTTGCATAGTATGAGTGCAGAATCGAGATCTTGTTGTTGCTGGTCACAGGACGGCAGCTAGTCTAGGAAACGCAAACTGAAAAAATTCTGCCTCGCGAGCAGAATTTTTTTAAATCAGTGTGCTATCGATCGTGTTGATGTTGGTCATGCTAGCTAGTGCGGGAGAATACGAGATTTAAAAAAAATGTCTGCATCGAAGAGCACAAAATTATATAGTGCAGAATCGATCGTGTTGTAGAGGCACATTGATTATGCGTCGGATTGATTTGAAACACGGTTTTCGTCTTCGGGTTTTCAAAATAACTTCGTTTAGTCGCTTACCAAGGTGGCTTCACATGGATTACTTTTTCAACTAACCAACGATTCCCGATTTGGTAATGCAGCAACACAAATGTGATCAAATTCGGTTATATATAAGTACGAATATAAGACACATAAGTTGTTGTGCCTCATGTGCTCGGGAAACTAATCTTCCTCTCCTAATCCTAAATTGACTGTAAGAACTTGAGCAGCATCGTTATTGGTCATGAATTGGAAACTCCGAAGCAAGTATAATGAGATTTTTTTTATCCCAAGCAGATTATTCAATTGGTAAGCTATGCATATTCGCTGTTTCTCGACAAATCATGATTAGCAACTACGATGTGTACAATTAATCAAGCTAAGCTACGCTATTTTTTACTATTTGTACAATATGTAAGGAACATTGCGGAGTCGTGAGCTTTTTGCATGCCTCATATGCACACACATATACAAGAACAAACATACAACAATTTCTATTTTTTTTACATACTTACTGATATAAAACTGAATTGCTTCTTCTGTAATTATAGCTCTATTGGTTGCAAAACAGATATTTAAGTTCGAAAAAGTTAAATTAGAATTGCGTATATAATGTAAAACCAAATAAAAAAAAATCCGCGGAAAAAAAATTAAAATTTCGTTTCGTTTCGTAAAATTTCGAATTCAATGGACCTTGATTTCGTATCGTTTCGAAATCTCGAAAGTAAATCTATGTTTCGTTTCGATTCGTTTCGAATCAACATAGAAATTTTAAATTTCGTTTCGTTTCGTTTCGTTAGGAAAAAGTGTGTTATCGCATACCCTTAATTTTTATACTGTGCAATGTAAAATTATTACGTAGCTTATGAAAGGCTTCTAACATGTGCAAAGATTAAAACATATCAAAATTTTAACTAAAATCGTGCAGAAAACTAAAAAAAAAGTTTTTTTGTGTACATACTATCGAGGTATGCCTGTATACCAGTTTGCCAGAAAAAAAAGTATAAGGTACCCCGGGGTAAGTGGGTACCATGGCTGCCGATGAATCGATGAACGTTTTTAATGGTAATACTGTTGTAGAAAAATGAAACTGAGCTATCAACGAATTCATCCGACACAATAATTTTTGGAATCTAAACCATTTGAGGCACCATGCTAATGCTTTTGCTTGATCTTGACTTTACACTATAGGAAAAAGCTATTACTTCTATTTTAATTCAATCGATTTCCAACAAAATAGTCGTTTCTAAATTCATCATTCATGTGGGAAATGAATATTTAGAGCAAATAAATCATTGAGCAATTCTCTGTGAAATCACGATTTTTTTCCTAGATTTCAATTCTGTATTTTTTTTATTTCCCTGAAATTTTGAATGTACATCCTTTATGGCTAAAAACATAATCTGCATAATTGGTTTGCCATTTTAACTCTGATGTAACTTTTGACAAGGGCATAAGCAAAAACACTGAACACTTTCAAAAAAAAAACATAGAAGCATAGGAACGTTTCTACTAAAGAAACGTTTCTACTAAAGTTCAGAAGGTAATAATGGAAAATAAGTTGGATACCTGGTGCAAGAATTAAGAAAACGTATTTTCAAAAACGAACGTTTTAGAAATATTTCTTATTGCTAAATTAGTTGATGCAGATTTGAAATTGGCCAGGCAAACTATCCAATCTAGATTGATTGAGTAGTGAAGAGGAAGAGAATGATTGATCATAGCCTGGAGACAATAAAATTTAAATCAGCATCAATTATAAATTTAACTGTTCCAAAAAACTCCAGTACTCCTGAAAATGTTGTAAGCTAAGGGGTGATTCAAGTATGACGTCTACTACTTTTCAAAGTTTTTCAACTCCCCTTTCCCCTCTGTCACTACGTACAAACTGTCACAAAATTTTAGACCCCCTGCCCCTTAAACTTTAGACGTCATTGTTGAATGACCCCTAGTGTTGAGATCAAGAGATAGATTTGAGAAATTAAAAATCGGCTGAAGTTTTCAAGAAAATTCACTGTTAGGACTTAACAATTGTAACTCCTGGCTATATTTCTTAATTCATGTAGCTTAGCTTAGCTTAGCTTAGACTTACTGTACATATCAATGGTTGCTACTCCGTGATTGATCAGAAGTGGTGTAAATTGCACTTCGATCCAAGTGAATAGTGGTTGGGATTTACCAGCTATTCTCGAAGTGCACGTTTCAGCAGCACGCAAATGTTAACCAATAATGGCGTCGGCCAAGTCCTTACAGTCAGTTGGGAAAGGAAGGGAATGTTGGTGTGTGGTTATTGTTGCTACTAGAGACCGAGAATACCTCTGCATCTCCACAGTAATCACGGGAAAGGGGTTTTTGTTAGTTGGGTGGGGTAATTAGAAACATAGAAAATGCTGTAAGTTAAGGGGCGATTAAAGTATGATGTCTACTATTTTTCAAGGTTTTTCAACCCCCTCACCCCTCTGTCACACTTTTTGTTATACCTAATGTACAAACTGTCACAAAATGTTAATCCCCTCCCCCTTAAACTTTGAACGTCAGAGTTGAATGACCCCTACTGTTGAAAACAAAAGATAGATTTGAGAAACACAAAATTGGCCAAAGTTTTCAAGACAATTTACTGTTGGGACTTAAAAATTTCAACTCCGGACTATATTTCATAATTGCGTTGCATTGCGTTGCGTTGCCTCGGAGTATTTCGTAGATTGCATACTGATAGATGCCATGTATATTGTTAAACTTTCTTACCCCAATTGCTTATAGATTATATAACATTTAATAACAACCCAATTGGAGGTAAAAAAGGATAAAACATGTAAGCTACCATTGCTGGCCACGCCCATCTTCTCCGTTACTAGGAAAGGGAAGGAAATGATGATATGACATCTACTTAACGAAAGGCCAGCGGCTCACCGACGCCCTCATAGATGTCAAGGAGTTGGAAGGTTGGAAGGGTATATAGTTCAGGAGTATCATTATAAGCAAATGATATTGTATTTTTTAACAAGACGTTGGGAGTGACCATGCTAAGAGTTTTGGCACTCCTTCCTCCGAAGCGAGGCGCAGTTTTTGATTAAACAAACAATTATTAAGAATCATTTAGAATAAAATGTTGAGTAGATCAAAACATGTATGGCTTTGACACATGTCTCATCAAATGGAAAAAATAGAATCAAGTGAGAACACAAGGAAAAAAAAACAAGATTGCCAACTAAGCCAAAATAAGGCAAGATGAATCAATTTGGGTCTATGTCTGGAGGACAAATCAAAAGGAAGCTAGTCACAATCGAGAAAACCTAATTTAAAGATCAAGGGTGTCAAACGCAAAGGGGTGTAAGAGTCAAAAACTTAGTTTTACGCCTATTTAAATTTCATACCATAACCAACCAATCATTATCATAACTCGTTAAAATGGCAATTACATCTTTTATCTGTAACGTTAAACACAAAATATGTTCTAACATAATATTATTGGATGGTCACTGGCATTTCGAGAAACTATATTTCTTTATTCATGTAATCCCAAAACATAGTAATTAAAGTTCACATACCGCAACCAATACCAAAAGGTTGAAAAATGCAAACGTGTCCTCTACTATTGGTCCAAGGATTTTCGAATTTATTTCCAATATTTGTCCATCCTGATACAATGTTTTGATTTTCTGTTTATAAGTGGATATAGACACTTAATATATTTGTTACATTTGGCTTGAATGCCTTCAATGTGACTTTTAAAGGATAATTTATGATCTAGAAGAAGTCCTAAATATTCGGCTTCGCTAGACCAATTAATTGGAACCCCATTCATAGTGACAATATTGATGCTAGAAGGTTTCAAATAAGAAGCTCTCGGCTTCTGTAGGAAAATTATAAACTGAGATTTGGAAGCATTCGAGAAAATTTTCAATTTTCGCAAGTAAATCTACTACAAATGACACGAAGGCTTCGCCCTTTGGCGGAAAGGCCCGTGTCATCGGCAAACAAAGATTTTTGACACCCTGGTGGTAAATCAGGTAAGTCAGAAGTAAAAATGTTAGACAATATTGGCCCCAGTATGCTGCCTTGGGGAACACCAGCTCTTACAGGTAATCTATCAGATTTAGAATTCTGATAGTTTACCTGCAGTTTGCGGTCTGATAAATAATTTTGAATCAGTTTAATAATGAACAGAGGAAAATTAAAATTCATCAATCTTACAATCAAACCTTCATGCCAAACACTGTCAAATGTTTTCTCTATATCAAGAAGAGCAACTCCAGTCGAATATCCTCCAGATTTGTTGAGCCGAATTAAATTCGTAACTCTTAATAACTGAAACAAAAACGAACACCAAATTGCTCATCAGCAAAAATAGAATTGTCATTAATATGAACCATCATTCTATTTAAAATAATCTTTTCAAACAGTTTGCTAATTGAAGAAAGCAAACTGATTGGGCGATAACTAGAAGCCTCAGCTGGATTTTTGTCCGGCTTCAAAATTGGAACAACTTTGGCGTTTTTCCATTTATCTTGAGAGTATGCCAATTGAAAACATTTGTTAAATAAATTAACCAAAAAGGATAAAGAGCTCTCAGGAAGTTTTTTGATAAGTATGTAGAAAATACCATCATCACCAGGAGCTTTCATATTTTTAAATTTCCTAGTAAAAGATCTCACTTCATCCAAATTAGTTCCCAACGAAGGGTCAAAAACATTCTCTTAATTGAAAATGTCTTCGAAGCTCCGTGTAACCTGATCCTCAATTGGACTAGTGAGACCTAGACTAAAATTATGGGCACTCTCGAACTGCTGAGCAAGTTTTTGAGCCTTTTCGCCATTTGTTAATAAAATTTTATTCCCCTCTTTAAGCGCTGGAATTGGCTTTTGAGGTTTTTTAAGAATTTTCGTTAATTTCCAAAATGGTTTCGAACTGGGATCCAACTTCGAGACATTATTCTCAAAGTTGGTATTTCTCAACGTGCCCACACATCATCTATTCATCGACTTCAAAGCCGCATATGATACAATCGATCGGGACCAGCTATGGCAGCTAATGCACCAACACGGTTTTCCGGATAAACTGACACGGTTGATCAAAGCGACGATGGATCGGGTGATGTGCGTAGTTCGAGTTTCAGGGGCATTCTCGAGTCCCTTCGAAACCCGCAGAGGGTTACGGCAAGGTGATGGTCTTTCGTGTTTGCTATTCAACATCGCTTTGGAAGGGGTAATACGAAGAGCTGGGATTAACACGAGTGGTACAATTTTCAATAAGTCCGTCCAGCTATTTGGTTTCGCCGACGACATAGATATTATGGCACGTAACTTTGAGAAGATGGAGGAAGCCTACATCAGACTGAAGAGGGAAGCTAAGCGGATCGGACTAGTCATCAACACGTCGAAGACGAAGTACATGATAGGCAGAGGTTCAAGAGAAGACAATGTGAGCCACCCACCGCGAGTTTGCATCGGTGGTGACGAAATCGAGGTGGTAGAAGAATTTGTGTACTTGGGCTCACTGGTGACTGCCGAAAATGACACCAGCAGAGAAATTCGGAGACGCATAGTGGCTGGAAATCGTACGTACTTTGGACTCCGCAAGACGCTCCGATCGAATAGAGTTCGCCGCCGTACCAAACTGACAATCTACAAAACGCTAATTAGATCGGTAGTCCTCTACGGACACGAGACCTGGACGATGCTCGTGGAGGACCAACGCGCACTTGGAGTTTTCGAAAGGAAAGTGCTGCGTACCATCTATGGTGGGGTGCAGATGGCGGACGGTACGTGGAGGAGGCGAATGAACCACGAATTGCATCAGCTGTTGGGAGAACCATCCATCGTTCACACCGCGAAAATCGGACGACTGCGATGGGCCGGGCACGTAGCCATAATGTCGGACAGTAACCCGGTGAAAATGGTTCTCGACAACGATCCGACGGGCACAAGAAGGCGAGGTGCGCAGCGGGCAAGGTGGATCGATCAGGTGGAAGATGACTTGCGGACCCTCCGTAGACTGCGTGGTTGGCGACGTGTAGCCATGGACCGAGCCGAATGGAGAAGACTCTTATATACCGCACAGGCCACTTCGGCCTTAGTCTGAATAAATAATAATAATGGTATTTCTCAGAATAGCGAAACGTTTTTTAATTTCATTTTGCAAATCTCGCCAAATAACTTTCAACGCGGGATCGCGAGTTCTTTGGTATTGCCTTCGCTTCACATTTTTAAGACGGATCAGTAGCTGAAGATCGTCGTCAATAATAATGGAGTTGAATTTAATTTCACATTTAGGAATTGCAATGCCTCTGGCTTCGACAATTAAATTTGTCAAATATACGAGAGCATTATCAATATCACTTTTGGTATCGAGAGGAATATCAACATCAAAATTCTTATCGATATACGTTTTACATAAATCTTAATCAGCTCTATGATAATTAAAAGTAGAGCTGATTGGATTGTTAATGGCTTCCTGTGAGATTTCAAACGTCACAGGAAGGTGATCAGAGTCAAATTCTGCATGAGTTACCAATTGTAGAAGGATTTCGACTGAAAACCAAGTTGGTCTATTGGCATATTGAATAGTGTAATATCCCGCAGAACAAGCTTCAAATAAAATGTTACCATTGGAATTGCTTTGAGCTTTATTCCATGAACGGTGTTTGGCATTGAAGTCACCAATTATGAAAAATTTGGATTTGTTGCGAGTTAGAATTTGAAGATCAGCTCGCAAAAAATTGCTCTGCTGCCCATTGCATTGGAAAGAGAAGTAGGCAGCAATAAAAGAGAATTGTCCAAAATTTGTTTCAATAGAAACTCCAAATGTTTCAAACGAAGAAAATAATCTATGTTTAATACATCTTTCAATGACAATGGCGACCCCACCACTGGCGCTGTCAAGACGATCATTTCGGTAAATAACATAATTTGGATCTTTGATGAAAAGATCAGGTTTTAAATATGTTTCAGTTATAATGGAAATGTGCACATTATGAACTGATAGGAAGTTGAATAATTCATCTTCCTTACCCTTTAAAGAGCGGGCAATCCAATTTGAAATTTTCAAAGTATTATTTGGATCCATTAAAACGAAGTCCAATAACAATTTTTTGAGTAAATTTGATACCAACTTGAACAGCTTCAGTTTTGGTATTTGCTTTGAACATTGCATCAATCATGTGATGCAATTGTTTATTTAGAAAATCAAAGTCGGAAGCAGACATACTACCTGAGTTGTCAAAACGAACGTTATTTTCCACTGATGAATGGGTATGAAAATCATTCATCGTCGGTAAATTTTCTGAAATGAAATTTTGCCTGCCTGCAGCGATACTTGCATCGATGGGCATGTTTGAAAAATTAGAATTCCACGAACTGTTCGTTACTCGGCGAAAGGAAGGAGCAAAATTTACTCGTTTATTGCAGTGGGTATGAATTGCTCGACCGGCAAATGCGGATTTTGAGCGTTTGATTTACGTTTACCCGGCGAATCTGGGATCCTATTGGAATTTCCCGTCATCAATTTTACACGGGAATTCAAAGCTTTTTTGCGCGAAGAGCATTCCCAGAAATTGGATTTATGATTCTACTCACAATTGGCATATTGAAATTTATTGGAATCTTCTCTCACAAGATAGGCGTCCTTGGCGTGAGAGGTTCCATCACAAATCATGCATTTAGCATCCATGTGGCAATGTTTAGTTCCGTGACCCCACTTTTATCACTTACGGCACTGAGTGGGGTTTTGGAAATTTCTCCCAGGCCTGCGGAAATGTTCCCATGTAACACGGACATGGGACATAATACAGGCCTTTTCCAAACTTTTCATAATGGCCCACTTAGTAATGGAACAACATCATTTGGGTCTATTTACGACTTGAATTAACGGATTTTAAAACTTATTTCTCTCAACATCAAACAATTCATTTAATTTCAAGAAAAAAAATGCGAATAGAATTATTCATCATGGTTTCGAAGAAATTCTCGAACTTTTCCCTTAATACGACCCATCAAGCGACGCACAACGGTCTCGTCCACTGTTTTGGCGATTTTATCCCACCAATTTTTCATGCCGTTTTGATGACAGTTCCCTTTACCTTCAGCTTTCTCTTCATAATAGCCCAGTAGTTTTCTATGGGCCTGAACTGAGGACAATTTGGCGGATTGAGGGTTTTTGGAACAAACTGAACTCCGTTATCGCTATACCATTCTTGCACTTCCCGGCTATAGTGACAACTCGCCAGATCCGGCCAAAATGTCACTGGACCGTTATGTGATTTTATGAAGGGCAGAACTCTCCTTCCGAAGGCACTCGGTTTTGTAAACCTGCGAGTTCATCGTTTTCTCAGTGATGAAAACTTTTGTCCAGTGGTGCGAATTCTCAATCTCAGTGACTGAAATTTGTTGGATATTGATACCATTGCCTCTTCACACTCACTTCCTAGCAGTGAAAACTGAAAATGGTCGGCAGCATGGCCGGATTTATGGGGGGCCGGGGGGGGGGGGGGCGTCGGCCCCGGGGCCCCCTTCCGGCTAAATCCGGACCTGGTTGGCAGCAACAATCAAAAATAAAGTAAACAAAAGACCCCTCGTCTCATTGCACACGCAGCCCGCAGTGACAGTATATTCAGTTCACTCGCTGCTGTGTGAATGCGACGACCCTATATAAATGCATGGGTGAATACTATCACTTGAAAGACAATGACAGGAAATTTGTGCCGAATGATCATCAGCTTCAGCCCGCTGTTGGCAAACCGAGTTTGCTAAGCTACTCCTGCTTTGCCGTTCTAACTGAAAGACACCGTCATAGGCAAAGAGGAGCAGAGAAAAATGCAAAACAAAAGAATCACATTCAGCAGGCATTGTTGATAAATTGCACCACTGCTTTTGTCTTCTAACCGCAGCTGCAAATTCCCTGCCAGATCATGTATTTGCGTGCAAATTTATCCGCAAAAACAAATTTGTATCGGGAAGGGACACCTCTTGGGGCCTTTGCTTTGGTCCTGGAAGCTGTCCGAAGTCGGCCTTCACGTAAGTTTCATCATCCATGAGTATGCACCCATCGGACTTGGTCAGCAGGTTGTCATACAGTTTTCGAGCACGAGTTCTAGCCACGGTATTCTGTTTGAGCGACCGATTTGGTTGCCTATTGGCGCGGAATGCCTGTAAGCATTCGCGGTACCAAATTCGCTGCACTGTACTTCGGGCGGCACCATACTTCTTACTTAATTCGCGGTCGGACCTTGATCCCCTGAAGGTTACTCAAAATCTCATTCCTAAAGCCAGAAAACTCGGCAACAGATACCACAATTGGCGGAATCCTTTGCTTTTTCGCATGGATCGAATCACCTGGGCTAGAGGTAGATTCGATTTTCTCAATTTCTGAACTGATTGTTCAGTTCGATAGGAGAAGAATTATTTTGAATGTTAGAGTTAGAAGGAATATCTGAAGTCTCCAGCTTCCTTCTATTTTTCCGCGCTTTGGCAGGACGGTCTTGAAACCTTGTTTCTTAGAAGGAAATG
Organism: Armigeres subalbatus; assembly: GCF_024139115.2. Classification (NCBI taxonomy): domain Eukaryota; kingdom Metazoa; phylum Arthropoda; class Insecta; order Diptera; family Culicidae; genus Armigeres; species Armigeres subalbatus. Next base: position 264,334,650 of record NC_085140.1, on the reverse strand, counting down.
GTGAATTCAGCGACTCCCCCTTCCTCTTGTTTTTATTAATGCTCATTGCTGAGCGTGGAGACGAGGTTCTTTTTTTTCTTTTTCTTACAGAGCGGTGTCCTGCAGGATTACCACCGCTTGTCGGAATTTTACTTCCGAAAACGGGTCCAACGTAAAACGAAGGCACGGGTCCTAGCAAAGATCGTAACGGGATCAGTGGGTACAAATAGCGCTGAGAAGCACTGTTGAAATTAAAATTGCTTCTGGTAGTATTAAAAACTTACTTCCGCAAAGAGAGAAAAGAACCGCACAGCACGAAAGCACGATGCGGTCTGATTTTTGAAGAAAGCACATGAAACGTATCAGACCAACAAACGTAGCATAGAAACAGCCTACTTACATTTTATACTTTTTATGTATTAAACTTCAACCAGTGTATGAATTTTAAACATTTTTTTTCCTTAGTAAACTGTTTGGCTATCAGCTACGGTTCAAGTTCCGGATGGATGTCGCCTTCGATTTTAATTTTAATGTCGGAAAACTCCCCCTTGAAAAGTGGCCCTATAACCGCTGATGAAGGAGCCTGGATTGGGGCGATACTGTGCGTCGGAGGGCTGGTTGGAAGCACCGCATCTGGTTGGATGGCCGATCGATACGGTCGAAAGAGGACGGCTTATGTGGCAGTTATTCCGCAAATTGTAATAAAGTGTGCCCTAATGAAGACTTGTAAGAGAATTTAATTTGTATCTAATTTCTTCAGGTTTCGTGGATAATGGTCATGGTAGCTGATAATGTGTATTATTTGTACGCCATGCGGCTTTTGTCTGGATTTGGAGGAGGAGTCTGCTACACGATCATTCCAATGTTCATTGGGGAAATTTCGGAAGACAGGTAACATGATCTAACTAATGAAATTATTCAACAAAATAATGTCGGGATTTGTGTGGACGGACAAATTTTGATTAGAAAAGTAATTCTTATATCGTATTTACAGAAATCGTGGAATGCTCGGCGCCACCTTCATTGTATCCATAAACATAGGACAGCTGTTTATGTACATCTTAGGGGCTTGGGTACCATACACCGTAGCGCCCTATGTGCTAATTCTCATACCAGTGATATTCTTCATTGGGTTCACTATGCTTCCAGACACACCTTTGCATTACATGAAGAAAAACAACTATCAGGTTGGTGATTAAATTATCAGAGGAAAAATGATTCAATAATATCGCACTTACAGAGTTCTGAAGAATCGTTAAAATTCTACCGCGGTTACCCTGCCGGAGAGCAGTATGTCTCAGCGGAAATACAGCGAGATTTACACAAACTAAGAGACAATTGTAGAAGCGACAAACAAACTACTCAGAAGCATAAAATCACTTGGAGCGATTTAAGTAAGTCCATTTATGGTGCTTTTGCTTCCTCCCACATACTCACCTTTGTATTTCAGGCACACATCACGCCAGGAAAGCATTCCTTATTGGGGTTACTTTAGTGGCTTTGAATAATTTATCCGGTTGCTTTGCCATGCTCAGCTATGCGGAATCTATTTTCCGGGAGTCCGGGTCTTCACTGTCAGCGGACATATCGGCCATCATTACAGGTTCATTGCAGGTTGTCGGATCGTATTGTTCCACGGTTATGGTGGAGCGAGTTGGAAGAAAGGTATTTAATATTTCTCTTCTTCTTGGATCGCTCAACAAACGAGCTTATTGCAAAAAGTGAAATCAACAAAACGGAAACGGTTACATCTCAGGTGTTCATCCCATCAAAATTTCCTCCAGGAATTCCTTCAAAAGTTCCTACAGAAATTCCCTCGAAAGTTCCTCCACGAATTCGCTCGAAAATTCCTCCGTAAGATTCTCAAAGAATTTCACCGTACTCACGTTTAATTCGAGGATAAGAAGGGATATAATTTAAATGAAATTTAATTATTGTTCACATCTCATCAGTTCTAAATTTTTATTTCATCATGCAATTTTTAATTCTCACTTTTCAATTACCTTTACATAAGAGAGGGATAGCCTTACTTCTTAGTGGTGTGATCTATGGTATTTGACCACATTGATATGAATTTAAAATGTTCAACTTATGCTTATGTTCGGGATTAAAGGACCGTCAAACGGAAGCACCTGATGATAACACAACCCGTCGCGCACTAAGAGTCTCCCGATCCGACTGGCATACAAAGCCATAACAACAATCAATCTTTCGATTTCATAAAAATTCACTTTGTGTGCCTTCTGCCATGCTGCCGCTTCAGGGATGCGCAAGACAGGTAATCCAGTGAGTTTTCATTTCAGTTTACGTCTTGTTTCAGATACTCCTGAAAATATCCGGCATTGGAATGGCAATAGGTTTGGGCACCTTTTCGGGATACTTATTCGTCAAAGCTCTCGGCTACGATGTTGACTCGTTCAAATGGCTCCCATTGGTGTGTTTCTCGTTCGTAATTTTCATAGCCTCCGTAGGGGTCTTGCCACTGCCGTTTCTGATACTGGCCGAGTTAGTACCACAAAAAGTAAGCCTTTCTTATGCTTGTTTATTCTTCTCTGACTGTAACAACTTATTTTGCATATTTTCTAGGTGAAAGAATTCATATTCAGTACCTGCGTTGGTTTCGCCTGGATATTTTCATTCATTGCCGTCAAGGTATGAGATCATCTGGCACAAGAATGTTTAAACTGAAATCGATCTATTTTACTTCCAGTTCATTTCCACGCTGTTCGATGTTATTGGAATGCACGGAACGATGCTTTTGTTTGCAATTTTCTCTGCGTGTGGGACTCTTTTTGTGACTGCGATTATTCCGGAGACCAAAGGAAAAAGTTATGACGCTATTGCCAAACTAATGGTTTAAATAAAAGCTAACACAATTACTTGGGAAGGACTTTTCTTACAGAAAGAAAATTCAACTGCAGCACGGTCACCAAAAAGATTATTTTGATAAGCTACTCGCAATCTGGTCTGCAGCCTGCATTGCTGGCTACCAAAAGGACCCGAAACTTCTCTTTACATTCACCAGAGCGTTCATGCTAAGTATTTACCCCAGACCGACGATCGTCGAATTAGATCGTCCATGCCCAAGAATTAGAGTGAAGGATCATCAACAATAGTACTTGTTCTTGACCTCTTGAATTTTAAGAATCTGATGTGGTTAAGAGCTTTAGCGCAGCGCTCTCACCCTCTCATGCACTATATAGCAGAATACCTTTAAATGTACCATGCATGAGCCACATCAATCTTCAACATTTTTTCGAAACACATATAAACATTCTCTTCTTGTTAACCAACTATTGGGCGAAACTTGTGACCAACATTAGTGCCAAAGTTTAAATAGGGCAAATTTGACCTTCATTTTCAGCAACTAACAACGCGTCACAGGGATCTAAGGACATATCTACTGCAAAATGACCAGTTCAAAGAATATAACACTTAAAACTAATCATCTGCTCTCTGTGATGTTTGCATTATTTATTTTGTGATGTGTTTGTTTTCATCTGGTCTGAGCCCTATCGGCAAACACATTTTTTTTTGAAAAATAACAAGCAAAAAAGGTAGATGTACCGGTCGTGGCCATCCCAGATAACAATTTACATTTTATAACGCTCTTGGAGACCACAATTTACTCTTCAAAAGTGTTATAAAACCAGCATAAAACAAAACATTTACTAGGGATAGCACCAGTTATGGCCTTAATTGACACAATAATCCATAAATCTCCTTTCCACTTCTGTTTTTTGAGACTTCCATTATTGGGAAATCTGTTTTTCTTGATTGTATAGAGGGTATTAACTACGCGTGAATTGGATAAATATTTCTAGGATTATATATATTTTTATAATTTGGACGGTTTTTATTTTATTTTATTTTTTGGAGGGCTGGGGCGTAACAACTGGTTCCTCCTAGAAATGACATTTTTACGTTTTTTTTTTCGGAAAACGGGCAGCTTATCCTTATTTTCGTCTCGAAAGTAACATATTTATGTATCTTTACAAAGCTCTTAAATAGATCCATGCAACTGGATTAATAATGTAATAATAGCTCCGTCTAGAATTTTGTTTTTATCAGTTTTGTAAAAGCATATTTTACGCAATATTTAATGAACAAAACAGCTTGGTACCCCGAAATTCCCCGCAATAAAACATCATACACTACACTGTTGAACTCTTAAGCTTTAAGGGCCATGAATAAAATTCTGCTCAAACTTGCCATTTTGTAGGATACATGAATTTGAAAAATTGGTCATTTTTGCCTTTCTCGTGTACTAAGTATACATAGAAATTATATGATCGCTCCAAAGAATGCCCGAACATCCACAGTATTGTATACCGATCGACTCACTTTGACGAATTGAGGTGATGTCAGTTTGCACGTATGTGCGTGAATGTATGTACGTGTATGAGCAAAAATAATCTTAACTCTTTTTTAGGCACTCACCCCAAACCGATTTACTCGCTAAAAGTTTCATTCGTCAGAGAATGTTGTTCCATTATTCCCTTTTAAAGATAGGCTGGATCGGATTATGGGCACAAAGCTATGACCAATATACATTTTCTTATAATGCACGAAAAAGACAACATTACCGTAAGCAGGATTAATCAGGTTTATTGGTAAACTTCTTTTTTTCAATTTTCATCTGAGCTACTCAATAATGCCACTTCAATTGAATTTGGCGACAAACACAATTTACATAACATTTTAACGGGAGGGTTATGTCCTAACGTTGCTTCTAATCCAAGAAAAAAAAACCCAGATTAATCCACCTAGCGGTGATGGTGCCTTTCTCGTTTTTTTTTTCGAATGAGTAATTTCTACGCACTTCTGGTGTGAAAAAAAGTATTGTGGCCATAATTTCTGAGCCCATAATCCGATCCGGTCAATTTTCAATAGAAAATAATGGGACAGGATTCTGCGTCGAATGCAACTTGTTGCGAGCAAATCGGCTAAGGGGAAAGTGCCTAAAAATGAGTGAGATTTTTTTGTAAGGATAAGTATTTTGACCATTGCTCAGAATCCCATAGTCCGATTGAGCCAATTTTCAATACGAAACAATGGGACAAGATTCCGCGTCGAATGCAACTTGTTGCGAGCAAAGGGTTAAGGGTAAGTGCCTTAAAAATTAGTGCGATTATTTCGCGCACCCACATACACACACATACACACACATACACACACACGCACACACAGACATCACCTCAATTCGTCGAGCTGAGTCGATCGGTATATAACACTATGGGTCTCCGGGACTCCTATAAAAAGTTCGTTTTTGGAGCGAACATATAGCCTTTATGTATACTTTGTATACGAGAAAGGTAAAAAACTTATGAGCGTAGACATATCAATCAATCCTACAAAAATCCAAATGTCTTCTAAATCTTTCGCATCTACATCCAGTTACCATTTTCTCGGGGCACCCCCATGATATTACCGCGGATACTAAAGGACCTCTTTATGAAACTTAGTACGTATGTGCGCTATGAACGGGTAGCGTGACCAATCAACTATACCTCATGGTTACACTAGCGGGTAAGGACTTGGCCACTGTATTGACAGCACGGTTCTATTCTCGGCTACAGGTTACTCCAGCCCAGTGTATGAGATAGCTATATATGGTCTGGGTTATGCTAAATCGCACCAAGCGCCATTGAAAAGTTATTATTTATTTCCGTTTGCTTTTACGGACTCTCTCTATCTTATTGGCATTACATCCCCACACTAGGACAGAGCCGCCTCGCGGCTTAGTGTTTATTAAGCACTTCCACAGTTATTAACTGCGAGGTTTCTAAGCCAGGTTACCATTTTTGCAATCGTATATCATGAGGCTTTTATGCCCAGGGAAGTCGAGACAATTTCCAATCCGAAAATTGCCTAGATCGGCACCGGAAATCGAACCCAGCCACCCTGGCTTTGTAGCCGCGCATCTTACCGCACGGCTAAGGAGAGCTTTTACGGACTAAGTATCGCAAATTCATTTGAAAAGGTGTTTCACCGAACCATGACCATCGGCCATTTGAAGTAGCGAGAGATCTCGGATTGCCTGGTTTGACGTTGTGCCATTTCTACGAGCGACAGCGCTTACAAAGAGTGATTACTCTGCAGAAAAGGACTGGGAAATTGGGGGTTACTTGAATGGATTTATTGACTCGGTAATACTGACGATGGACGCATAGTTGTCCTTAAATTGGAACGATATCAACATGTTATTAGTCTGTTTCGGAAGCTTGGAGTGATGGGTCAGTAAAGCTACAATGGAGTAACTTTGTTGCATTATTGTACTTCTGGCTAGATTCTTCTTCTTATGATTGGCATTACATCCCCACACTAGGACAGAGCCGCCTCTGGCTAGATTAATTGCCATAAATACCAAGAAATTATGACGTTTGAGCGGGTCGCATAATGAACTTTTGTTCGAGAAGACGAGCAGCTCAAATGTAAAAATCAGGCTACTGTCATGCTATTGTTTAGCCCATCGCCAAATCGTAGCCAGGATGTCCCGGGCTATAATTTTTTTTCATACTACTTTTCAATGATGACAGCGGTCTATGTCTATTGATGATGATGAAACCGCGCTTGTTACAGGCTCGGTAAAAATCCATCGGGTGAGTGAATTCGAAAACAGCTGTACAGGTCTATACATAAAAATGAATTTCTGTCTGTCTGACCATTATAGGCTCCGAAGCTACTAAGCTGATCAGCGTGAACATTTGTATGCAGAGGTTTTTTTGGTACGGGGAAGGTTCTTAAGATGGTTCGAGACCCATCCAACCTTAGGAAAGGGGGTCTTCCATACAAATGAAACATAAATTTCTGCATAACTCGAGAACTAATCAGAGAATAAATCAATGAATCGCCTGCTTTGAGCGTGCTTACAGCGGCACACTAGGAGTTAACTTTTGGAAATTAGTATGGCGAAAGGCATCTAATGTTTAATGTCTCGAAAATAAGCTCCTTAATCGAATAAATATTTGGTAGGCGTAGTAGCGGACACCTTCCTACATGACTAGTGCCGAATAGTTTTTCGTGATGTCGTTCGTCATACAAACCATACAAACCATACAAACTTCTGGCGGTTAACTCATGCTTGCTGTTTGCGCATATACGATAGCGTCTGGATGTGGAAGCGGTGGGTAGAAAATCAGCCACTGTCAATAATTCATTTTAGATGAAACGAAGTTCGTCGGGTCTAAATAACTGGAATAAATAACTGGTCTTTGATGATTCTGCGAGCGTTACGGCCCATACAAATTTTAGAACCCTTCCATACAAAACACATTACGAGGGGGTGGGCTTTTCGGTAAATGACAGCCGGTGTCACTGAGTACATCGAGAGTATTTCTCATGGCAAGTGGATACGGTGGGTAAGATTTTCATTGACTCTGTTTTGATTAGTGATTGTTGCGATTACCGGAGGGGCCAGCAGGAAGCCGCAATATTCTATATCAAGACAAAATTTTCAAAACGACTTATCTGCTTTTGTAAACAAAGATTCAAACGACGAATTGACGAATCTGATAGCTTTCCCACGCAAACCAATACCACCAATAGGAAGGTGAAGGTTTCCGCTACCTGTTGATGGTGTTAGTTTGCGTGGGAGAGCTATCAGATTCGTTAAATCGTCGTTTGAATCTTTGTTTACAAAAGCAGCTAGGTCGTTTTGAAAATTTTGTCTTGATATTTTCTCGAGACACTCAAAAGGAAACCGAGAAGGAAACAATGGAACAGGATTCCACGTCGAATGAAACTTGTTGCAAGCAAATCGGTTAAGAGTAAGTAAAAAATATGTTTTGGCCATAACTCCAAAGCCCATAGTCGGATTAAACCAATATTCGATAAGAAACAATGAGACAAGATTCTGCATCGGGCAAATCGGCTAAGAGTAAGAGCCTAAAAAATGAAAAAAAAAATGTATTTTGGCCATTACTTCAAATCCCATAGTTCGAATCGACCAATTTTCAATACGAAACAATGGGACAGGATTCCGCGTCGGATGCAACTTGTTGCGAGCAAATCGGTTAAGCATAAGTGCCTAAAAATGAGTGAGAATTTTTCTTGTCAACAAATGTATTTTGGCCATTACTTCGAATCCCATAGTTCGATTCGACCAATTTTCAATACGAAACAATGGGACAGGATTTCGCGTCGAACAAAACTTGTTGCGAGCAAATCGGTTAAGGATAAGTGCCTGAAAAATGAGTGAGAATTTTGTACGTGTTTATCATGTGAAAAAGTGGATTTTGGCCATAACTTCGAAACCCATAGTCCGATCTGTCCAATTTTCAATACGAAACAATGGGACATAATTCTGCGTTGAATGAAACTTGTTGCGAGTAAATCAGCTAAGAGTAAGTGTCTAAAAAGTGAGTGGGAATTTTTGTTGTAAAAAAATATATTTTGGCCATAACTCCGAAGCCCATAGTCCGATTCGGCCAATTTTCAATACGAAACAATGGGACAAGATTCCGCGTCGAATGCAACTTGTTGCGAGCAAATCGGTTAATGATAAGTGCCTGAAAAATGAGTGAGATTATTTTGCGCACACACACACATACACACACACATACACACACACATACACACACATACACACACACATACACACACACACATACACACACACACATACACACACACACACACACACACACACACACATACACACAGACATCACTTCAATTCGTCGAGCTGAGTCGATCGGTATATAACACTATAGGTCTCCGGGACTCCTATAAAAAGTTCGTTTTTGGAGCGAACATATAGCCTTTACGTATACTTTGTATACGAGAAAGGCAAAAATCATCTAACATATAAAAAGCGCTACGCAGTGAGAAGGGGTTCAAAATTTTGACATTGACATTACTACGTAATAGAAACGAATTATAGATTTAACCATAACGTGTTAGATGAATAGCGTGTAACAATTTGGCGGATATCTTCCAGGATTAAACAGTGGCATGGCAACATAAGCATTTACCTTCGTGTTTAATGCTTGTAAGCGATGTTTATTCACAACCCATCATACATCAAAAGAAAGCTAGATGCTTGGTCGGTTTTTTTGTATGTACGTGATTGAAAACGCGAGTGTTACATCAATGCTGATTTATATTGTAATATTAGCAGAATGCATTAAAAAGATCAGGGGGCAGCAGGGACTATGTCCAAGGGCTTGACGATCCCTCCCCAGGCCATCTGCGAGTTGTGGCGCCTGCCTAGGATGTGGTGGGGTTTGACTGTGGGCCCTGATAAACCTTTATAAAAAGCTGCATGTATCCGCAAGTAGGCTCCGCCAAAGCGACCGTGTGCCGCTCAAAGCGCACAAGCCCAAGTCCTGGTGTTAGGTGGGACGCTAAACAGACCTGACACGACGGCCCTCCGATGAGACAGGAGGTTTGCGCAGGCCCAATAAGCCGCCTTTAAAACAACCATTACGAACGACATAGAAGATAATACGACTCGATACAATCGGCAACGACCTAGGCGACGAATAAAGGATCACGATTGGAAGCTTGGAACATGGAACTGCAAGTCGCTAGGCTTCGCAGGTTGCGACAGGATAATCTACGATGAACTACATCCCCGCAACTTCGATGTCGTAGCGCTGCAGGAAATCTGCCGGACAGGACTGAAAGTGTGGAAAAGCGGGCATCGAGCGGCTACCTTCTACCAAAGCTGTGGCACCACCAACGAGCTGGGAACCGGCTTCATAGTGCTGGGAAAGATGCGCCAACGCGTGATTGGGTGGCAGCCAATCAACGCAAGGATGTGCAAGCTGAAGATAAAAGGCCGTTTCTTCAACTATAGCATCATCAACGTGCACTGCCCACACGAAGGGAGATCCGACGACGAGAAAGAAGCGTTCTATGCGCAGCTGGAGCAGACATACGATGGATGCCCACTGCGGGACGTCAAAATCGTCATCGGTGACATGAACGCTCAGGTAGGAAGGGAGGAAATGTATAGACCGGTCATCGGACCGGATAGTCTGCATACCGTATCGAACGACAACGGCCAACGATGCACACGGTTAGAAAAAAGTAGTTAATTTTAGGTACTTTTTTTCTCTTGCATCTCCCTCCCTCTTTCCTTTGTTGTCATAAAATGAAGAGCAAAACCACTCAACAAGGGCATTAAAGTGTGGGAACCCAACGTTGAGTAATCTCATGTTTACAAAAGTTGAGTGAAATTTACTTAACTTTTGGTTAGTTTCTATTTATAATTAAGTATATTTTACTTAATATTAGGTGAATTTTACTTAATTTCCAAAAAAAATACTTAGTTTTGGGTTCCCACACTAAACCCCCGATTTGAGTGAAAAGTACCTAATATTAGGTACTTTTTTCCAACCGTGCATAAACTTTGCAGCCTCCCGCGGAATGGTAATCCGAAGCACTTTCTTCCCCCGTAAGAATATCCACAAGGCCACATGGAAATCACCTAATCAAGCAACGGAAAACCAAATCGACCACGTTCTAATCGACGGTAAATTCTTCTCCGACATCACGAACGTACGCACTTACCGCAGTGCGAATATTGAATCCGACCACTACCTCGTCGCAGTATGTCTGCGCTCAAAACTCTCGACGGTGATCAACACGCGTCGGAGTCGTCCGCCGCGGCTTAACATTGGGCGGCTACAAGACGGTTGGAAGCACCGCCATCGCTGCACTAGGCACGGTGGCTCCGGATCAGAGAAACGACTGGTATGACGGCGAATGTGAGCAGTTAGTTGAGGAGAAGAATGCAGCATGGGCGAGATTGCTGCAACACCGCACGAGGGCGAATGAGGCACGATACAAACGGGCGCGGAACAGACAAAACTCGATTTTCCGGAGGAAAAAGCGCCAGCAGGAAGATCGAGACCGTGAAGAGACGGAGGAACTGTACCGCGCTAATAACGCACAAAAGTTCTATGAGAAGTTGAACCGTTCACGTAAGGGCCACGTGCCTCAGCCCGATATGTGTAAGGACATAAACGGGAACCTTCTTACGAACGAGCGTGAGGTGATCCAAAGGTGGCGGCAGCACTACGAAGAGCACCTGAATGGCGATATGGCAGACAACGGTGGCGGTATGGTAATGAACCTAAGAGCACGCGCGCAGGACATGCGACTTCCGGCTCCGAATCTCCAGGAAATCCAAGAGGAGATCGGCCGGCTGAAAAACAACAAAGCCCCTGGAGTTGACCAACTACCAGGAGAGCTGTTTAAACACGGTGGTGAAGCACTGGCTAGAGCGCTGCACTGGGTGATTACCAAGGTTTGGGAGGATGAGGTTCTGCCGCAGGAGTGGATGGAAGGTGTCGTGTGTCCCATCTACAAAAAGGGCGATAAGCTGGATTGTAGGAACTACCGCGCAATCACATTGCTGAACGCCGCCTACAAGGTACTCTCCCAAATTTTATGCCGTCGACTAACACCAATTGCGAGAGAGTTCGTGGGGCAGTACCAGGCGGGATTTATGGGTGAACGCTCTACCACAGACCAGGTGTTCGCCATACGTCAGGTATTGCAGAAATGCCGCGAATACAACGTGCCCACTCATCATCTATTTGTCGACTTCAAAGCTGCATATCTTACAATCGATCGGGACCAGCTATGGCAGCTAATGCACCAACACGGTTTTCCGGATAAACTGATACGGTTGATCAAGGCGACGATGGATCGGGTGATGTGCGTAGTTCGAGTTTCAGGGGCATTTTCGAGTCCCTTCGAAACCCGTAGAGGGTTACGGCAAGGTGATGGTCTTTCGTGTCTGCTATTCAACATCGCTTTGGAGGGGGTAATACGAAGGGCAGGGATTGACACGAGTGGTACGATTTTTACGAAGTCCGTTCAGTTATTTGGTTTCACCGACGACATTGATGTCATGGCACGTAACTTTGAGAGGATGGAGGAAGCCTACATCAGACTGAAAAGCGAAGCTAAACGGATTGGACTAGTCATCAACACGTCGAAGACGAAGTACATGATAGGAAGAGGCTCAAGAGAGGTCAATGTGAGCCACCCACCACGAGTTTCTATCGGTGGTGACGAAATCGAGGTGGTTGAAGAATTCGTGTACTTGGGCTCACTGGTGACCGCCGATAATGATACCAGCAGAGAAATTCGGAGACGCATAGTGGCTGGAAATCGTACGTACTTTGGACTCCGCAAGACGCTCCGATCGAATAGAGTTCGTACCAAACTGACTATCTACAAAACGCTTATAAGACCGGTAGTTCTCTACGGACACGAGACCTGGACGATGCTCGTGGAGGACCAACGCGCACTGGGAGTTTTCTAAAGGAAAGTGTTGCGTACCATCTATGGTGGGGTGCAGATGGCGGACGTTACGTGGAGGAGGCGAATGAACCACGAGTTGCATCAGCTGTTGGGAGAACCATCCATCGTTCACACCGCGAAAATCGGAAGACTGCGGTGGGCCGGGCACGTAGCCAGAATGTCGGACAGTAATCCGGTGAAAATGGTTCTCGACAACGATCCGACGGGAACAAGAAGGCGAGGTGCACAGCGGGCAAGGTGGATCGATCAGGTGGAGGACGACTTGCGGACCCTCCGCAGACTGCGTGGTTGGCGAAGTGGTTAGGTTCTGAAAACATCATTACTGACGTGATCGATATGCTAAAAGAGTATACCCAAGTGTTTTATTTCTTTCTTTTATCATATTTACGAAATATGCAATGCTTTAGAGCGTGGAGCGTAGAGCTTGTTTATTGAAATAACTAAACATCTACTAGAATTAGTTCGTCTGTCGTCCCATTTTTAGACGATTTTTGGTGAAATAACCCTTCAAAACTACTATTTACAATGTGAGTGCCACTTAACCATAGTGTTATGCAGGCAGTCTAAGCAAGGTATTATATTTTCAAATCCTATTAGAAAAATTAAAAGATCCTTCCATCCTTATGATCCATAAAGTACGTCACGCAAAAATGAACGATTTTTGACCACCCTCCCCCCTTCACCAGACTTTTTGTATTAAATTTTTGTACGAATCGTCACGCTGCCATTAACCCCCATCCCCCTAGAAGCGTGACGTATTTAGTGGAAGGCCCCAATCCACAATAGGAAAATAGCAGGTATTTTTGGCCAAAATTATGAATCCTGCAATAAATAGTGGTATTAATCTTAAAAACATAGATAGAAAAGAAAACATATTATTTCTGAGGCTTCAATGGGGTATTGTATTTGACAAATGCTACGCTCCAAATAAACATGAGTGTGTAAATGGGTGTGTTAATATAGCAACATGAAACCATTATCATAAATGTTTATGCTTAACTTTTTTTCATTAGAATTAATGATAATAGAATCAACTGGATGACAAAATCAGAATTTATTTTTGTATTCGCGATGCTCATGTTTCGGATTTGTAGTTTTCGACCTCTAAAATCGACTGGCTACCGGCGTTGGTTGATTGATTGAGAAAATTCCGAGATTATTTGGTCACAAAATTGGAGAAGGTTCGTCGCTTTAATGGCATTTAAGTCATTTTTATGTTTGCTTGATTGCATATTCAAAGAAGTTAAAATGATAAGTGAATACGATAATCTAAGTTATTACGATTCTGTATGTCCCCATAAGTTTTTTTTTAATCTTTATTGTGATTTTTTATATAATTTATAAGTTCACGCTTGGTACTTCTGTACATTGATTCGTCTTGAGGCTGAACTTTTTATGAAATTTGCACCTAATCCGGTTAATTAGATAAAATGTTCAAGTGTGTGCATTGCTTTTGTATGGCAATTTGTATTAAGGGAAACCTGACCCTAATTATTTATTGGGAAGTACATATTCTTGGTACATGTCGAATAGTGCGATCAAGAAATCATGGGAATCATGATTCCAAACATCTGATTCCCGGTCGTCTTCTAAGCGATTCTCACAATAGTTTCACGATTGTCTTATGCAACTCATTTGGTTTTCTGTAGGTTGCTATTTGTTATGTTCCTAGCGATGCTCATTTTTTGTTTTTTTTTTGCAGTATCGGACGGAGTACGGATCGCATTATTCGACATATTAACCAAGAACATGTAGTTCTCAACAAATAATTTTCAGGTTTCCCTGAATACAAGTTGCCATACAAAAGCAATGCACACACTTGCATATTTTATTTAATTCCCAAGCAGCACACTGGTCATAAACGAGTTGCTGTCACTTATGTACGACCAAATCCAGTCATATATAAGTTGTTGCAACTAAATTGGTCTAAATTGTGCTACTCGGGTTAAACAGATTAGGTGAAAATTGCATAAAATGTTCAGTCTCAAGACGAATCATTGCACAGAAGAACCATGCGTCTCCATATGCTGTTATGCTCATATGCTGCTGAACAGTTTACAACATCTCTAGTTACCGTTTCCCTTGGGAGGCCCATTTTTGCCTGAAAACAGTTATGGGGACATACAGATATTGTAATAACTTAGATTATATTATTAACTTATAATTTTATTTTCTTTGAATATGCAATTATGCAAACATAAAAATGACTTACACGCCATTAAACTAACGCCGATAACCAGTCGATAACTATAGCATTAGCATTAGCATTAGCATTGTTACGGTGTAATTCGTAGATTGGACACTAGTGATACTCATGTTTTACTTTTGAGATCCTTATCTAGAATGCTATCAGAAATCAAGAAGGGGAGTAGTCATTGATTCCAGTCTTAAACAAAAATAACAAAAGCATGAGGATTACTACTCCTGGCCACGCCCATCTTCACCGTAACTAGGGAGAGGAAGGAAGTGTTGATGTAGTACTTACTTAACGAGAGGCCACCGACTTAGCGACACCCTCATAAGTACCACGGAGTTGAATAATGAGGAAGGTAATCGTTGGGTCAGGATTTGCCTGTACCCAAGCAGCACAAGTCGAGTGAAACTGGTTGCAGCAACCTGATTGTGACTGTATCTGGTCATATATAAGTTACCGTGATTCATTTGCAACATGTGTGGCTCGGGTAGCTGGCAATGTAACCGTGGTAGATCTTACCCCGTAACACACCACGCAAAGGTGTCTACCCAGCATTACGGGTCCGATAACCAGTCGATAGCTATAGGTCGAAAACTACAAATGAATCACATAAGCGTCGCGAATACAAATTGACTGTCGACCATTGATTTTTGAACATTTTACAGATTATTTTCACACTTTATAAAGACATTTCATTGATTTTTGTGTTTTATTCAAGACTAAATAGCCATGAATACATAACTTCACATCTATGATCATAATTTCACATCTATGATGAGGAATACACATGGCAAGTTTTCATCGACATTATTAGCACATTCGCACGATTAACGACATACTTCAAAGTTATCAGTATAAAGTTTTACACAACAGCACGATCTGTTGTATGTGATACAGCTACGGAATCCTACGTCACCTTTGTCTACCACCCTATTGGACTGTACATTTGAGTTTTTAATGCATTTGTTTTACGTGGATCTTGGGATTTAACGCAGTTCGTTCTCGGAGGTCAAGTGAGATAGACGTGTTTCCAAGTGCAAGGTTAAAGTCTCACCGAACAATCAGCCTCCGGGCTTCTTGTGTACGTTATAACAATAGTACTAGTTTAAGCAAAAAGGAACAATGGCGGAATCAACTTTGCGGGCAAACTCACTACGTTTGCGTTTCGAGCGTGGTAAGCCTGAACCAACAGATGCGGAGATTTTTGCTTTTATGAAAGGAAAAATGTGTCTCAAAAGCGACAACCTGCTCTCCATGTACAAGGACAAACCGGAGCTCTCGGTTATCATTAAGTTCAGATCGGAAGATTACCTCAAGGAATCTCTTTTGCGTCTACCTGGAACTATGGAATTTGCCTACAACAAATACCAAAGTACAACCGTACAGGTGTCGGCCGCAAGTGCAGTGGTGCGTTATGTACGTATCTTCAACCTCCCGCCGGAGGTGGATGACCGGGAAATTTGGACAGCTCTGTCGAAATACGGCAAAATTCAAAGGACAGTTCGAGAGAAATATTCGGAGAGCACAGGGTTCCCCATTTGGAATTCTGTGCGTGGAGTTTTCATCGAACTCAAGGAAGGATGTGAACTGCCAGCGACATTACTCGTGCGAAATCTGCGTGCCCGGATTTACTACGAAGGACTGGTTACCAAATGCTTTCAATGCGGAAGCTCGAGTCATCTGAAAGCGGAATGTCCCAACAGGCCATCAGTAAACGATCGATTAAAAAGGAATGCAGATGATAATCACCACCAAAACAGTCAGGAAGCTTCATACAGCGGAGCACTCACGGGTAATTGGTCAAAGCCTAAGTCCTTGGGAGAGTCTTCAGGCAGCGCGACTTCAGCGCGACTGATGGGGTCTTGACACGTGCTTCGAATAATGTGAACAGCAGTAAGAGCGCGGTGATGCAGTCTACAGCCGAGTGTCATGTGGCGGATGTGTCAATGTTGTGGCAATGGAACCTGTTGAAAAGTCTACGGAGAGAATCGAACCTGAGAAACAAGACGATACAACTGTATTGGTTTGCGAAACTGTGATCGATGACACACAAGCATTTGTGTCCAAATCTACTGCTTCCTCTGAAACAACGGAGAACAATTCGAGCGCCGAGGGAGTTGCACAAACGGTGAGTGCTGACAAGCAAACTATCGTTGATGACCAGCCCAGCTTGTTGGGTGCTGGCGGAGATAACAGCGATGGATTCAAAGGTAAAAAAAGAGGAAGGTGACATGCGAGGCGTAACCGCGGAGAGCAGTCGAGCTCCAATACGTCTGTGGAATCGGTTAACCGGGAGAAAGGTGAGAACAGTGTCCCTAAAACGAATGTGATATCTCAACAGCAAAATGCTAGAACGAGAAGTCGTTCCAAGCAACCAAAACTGACTAAGCAAAAATCAAATTGATATTTGAGTGTAGTATTCAATATCACTTCTTCTGGACTGTATTATTGAAATAATGGATTACGTTTTTAAAGTTGGATCTATTAATTTGAACAGCTCTAATGCAACGGTTAACAAATATCTGTTAAGAGATTTTGTTTTGAATTATGAAATTGATATTCTTTTTATCCAGGAACTCGTTTTTGATAATTTTTAGTTTATTCCTACTCATAATGCTATTGTTAACGTTGCTGGAGGAAGCTCCGGGACTGCAATCTTGATCCGAAGGACCTTCGATTTTAGTCAGCCATTGCTCGATCCTAACGGTAGGATATCCTCAATCATAGTGAACAACATCAATTACGTTAATGTTTATGCATTCTCTGGTACCAATAGGAAGAAAGAACGCGATTCTCTTTTCATTAACACGTACGTCCCCAACCCCCATTTTACGACAAAACTCAAAATTCAAAACCACGCAGCTCAGCCAATTTCTAACGGATTTTCAAGCAATCTTCTGGAATCGATCACAAAATTCCTATAGTTTTAAGAACTGAGGTCAATTTTTGTCCAATGGCCATGGTTCCGGATATATTCCGGGGAGTACTGGGGTTACCTCCCTCCCGGGAAAAATGGTCACTGGCAGATCGGCTTCGAAATCCATCGTGCGACATGTCAAACTTCATGATTTTGCAAAACAAGTACAGCGGAGTACATTTAGGCGATTTTCGATCGAATTGGCCACCCTCCGGGTATTTCCAAGGCCTGGTTCCCTTGGGGAAGTGGCCAATTTTCGTTCAATCTTGAAACCCATCTTGCGACATGTCAAACTTCATGATTTTGCAAAACATGTACACTGGAGTACATTTCGGCGATTTTCGATCGAATTGGTCACCCTCCGGGAACTTCCAGGGCCTGGTTCCCTTGGGAAAGTAGCCAATTTTCGTTTACTCTTGAAACCCATCTTGCGACATGTCAAACTTCATGATTTTGATAAGAAAATTATGTTGAGCTTTTTAGTGGAATGTCTTCACTTGTCATAAGACGAGTTAATACAATCCCATTGAATTCCACCACTTAATTGTATCTTGACAGATACGTATTTCGACCTCAACAGTAAGGCCGTCTTCAGTGTCTTAAGCCGAGTCAAGTACGAGACACTGAAGACGGCCTTACTGTTGAGGTCGAAATACGTATCTGTCAAGATACAATTAAGTGGTGGAATTCAATGGGATTGTATTAACTCGTCTTATGACAATTCATGATTTTGCAAAACAAGTACACTGGAGTACATTTCGGCGATTTTCGATCGAATTGGCCATCTTCCGGGTACTTCCAGGTATATCTGTGCGTGAACTTTGACCGGCGGTGGCATGATAGATCATTTTCACGCCGTTGGTGATTGGCGGTGGCGTGGATCAGCGTGAACCAGTTTCAAGCGTTTTTTCAAAAGATCGTCAAGAAATTCCTTTGGACATTCCTCCAGATATTCCTCTATAAGTGCCTCTAGGAAATTCTTCAGGATACTCCTCCCGGATATCGTCTGGAAGTTCCTCCAGGAATTCCTCCGGAAGTTACTCCAGGAAATCCTCCGGAAGTTCCTCCAGGAATTCCTCCGGAAGATCCTCCAGGAATTCCCCTGGAAGATCCTCCAGGAATTCCACCAGAAGTTCCTCCAGGAATTCCACTGGAAGTTCCTCCAGGAATTCCTCCGGAAATTCCTCCAGGAATTCCTCCGGAAGTTCCTCCAGGAATTCCTCCGGAAGTTCCTCCAGGAATTCCTCCGAAAGTTCCTCCAGGAATTCCTCCGGAAGTTCCTCCAGGAATTCCTCCGGAAGTTCCTCCAGGAATTCCTCCGGAAGTTCCTCCAGGAATTCCTCCGGAAGTTCCTCCAGGAACTCCTCCGGAAGTTCCTCCAGGAATTCCTCCGGAAGTTCCTCCAGGAATTCCTCCGGAAGTTCCTCCAGGAATTCCTCCGGAAGTTCCTCCAGGAATTCCTCCGGAAGATCCTCCAGGAATTCCTCTGAAAGATCCTCCAGGAATTCCTCCAGAAGTTCCTCCAGGAATTCCACTGGAAGTTCCTCCAGGAATTCCACTGGAAGTTCCTCCAGGAATTCCTCCGGAAATTCCTCCAGGAATTCCTCCGAAAGTTCCTCCAGGAATTCCTCCGGAAGTTCCTCCAGGAATTCCTCCGGAAGTTCCTCCAGGAATTCCTCCGGAAGTTCCTCCAGGAATTCCTCCGGAAGTTCCTCCAGGAATTCCTCCGAAAGTTCCTCCAGGAATTCCATCGGAAGCTTCTCCAGGAATTCCTCCGGAAGTTCCTCCAGGAATTCCTCCGGAAGTTCCTCCAGGAATTCCTCCGGAAGTTCCTCCAGGAATTCCTCCGGAAGTTCCTCCAGGAATTCCTCCGGAAGTTCCTCCAGGAATTCCTCCGGAAGTTCCTCCAGGAATTCCCCCGGAAGTTCCTCCAGGAATTCCTCCGGAAGTTCCTCCAGGAATTCCTCCGGAAGTTCCTCCAGGAATTCCCCGGAAGTTCCTCCAGGAATTCCCCCGGAAGTTCCTCCAGGAATTCCCCCGGAAGTTCCTCCAGGAATTCCCCCGGAAGTTCCTCCAGGAATTCCCCCGGAAGTTCCTCCAGGAATTCCCCCGATCCTGGAGGAACTTCCGGAGAAATTCCTAGATTAACTTCCGGAGAAGTTCCTGGAGGACCTTTCGGAGAAACTGGAGAAACTTCCGGAGGAATTCCTGGAGAAACTTCCGGAGGAATTCCCGGAGGAACTTCCGGAGGAATTCCTAGAGGACCTTCCAGGAGAATTCCTGGAGGAGCTTCCGGAGGTATTCCTGAAGGAACTTCCAGGCGAAATCCGGGAGGAGTTTCTGGAGGAACTTCCCAGAGGCACTTACGGAGGAATGTCCAAAGGAATTTCTTGACGATCTTTTGAAAAAACTAGTGGAGGAGCTTCTGGAAGAATTCCTTGACGAACTTCTGAAGAAATTTTGGCGCTTGAAACTGGTTCACGCCGATCCACACCACCGCTGATCACCAACGGCTTGACGCCGCCGCCGCTGCCTAAAAATGATCTATGACGCCACTGCCTGTAAAATTTCAATCAGCGCACAGGCCTACCTGGAAGTACCCGGAAAGTGGCCAATTCGATCGAAAATCACCGAAATGGACTCCAGTGTACTTGTTTTGCAAAATTATGAAGTTTGATATGCCGCAAGGTGGGTTCCAAGATTGAACAAAAATTGGCCACCTCCCCAAGGGAACCAGGCCCTGGAAGTACCCGGATAGTGGTCAATTCGATCTGAAATCGCCAAAATTTACTCCATTGTACTTGTTTTGCAAAATCATGAAGTTTGATATGTCGCAAGATGGTTTCCAAGATTGAATGAAAATTGGTCACTTCCCCAAGGGAACCAGGCCCTGGAAGTACCCGGAGGGTGGCCAATTCGATCGAAAATCGCCGAAATGTACTCCAGTGTACTTGTTTTGCGAAATCATGAAGTTTGACATGTCGCACGATGGATTTCGAAGCCGATCTGCAAGTGACCATTTTTCCCGGGAGGGAGGTAACCCCAGTACTCCTCGGAATATATCCAGAACCATGGCCATTGCACTATGGTCCAGGATACAGATTTACGCGGAAAGATGAATTTTACGCCAAAACTATATTTTTTAGAAAAAACTGTTGTTCTACAAAATTGTTCGAAATAGTAAGGCCATCATTATGGTTTTACCAAAAAATTAGAAAATATTTTTTTTATTTCTTGGAATATTGACATGTTATGTTCTACAAAGTTGTAGCGTAGCTTATTCCAATCAATTTTGCTAAAAAACTTTTTCTGTAGCTCTTAAGTTGGCTGATTTAGAGCAATTTTACCTAATTGGATTAGGGTGTACCTAAAAAAAACAGTATTTTTGATCTAATTTTTTTGTTTTAGATTTCTCGAAAAAGTCGTCTTTAGGTGACTTTCAGAGCTCGAAAAAATGCAACTTTTGATGGGTAAATATGCACAATATCTTTTTCCGATCAAAAGTTATAATCGTTTTTCTGTCAAAATTACATTTTTTTCATAAGTTGATATCTCCAGTTAGGGCAGACCAAAAAAATATGTTTACACGGAATTTGAAAGATAAATTAATATTCTTTATTATGTCAAAAAATTGGGGATATGTTATTTTTTTATCTCAAGTTTTACCAATTTTACTAAAATCATGTTTTTTCAAATAAATTAATATAACTCGACAACGCAAGAAGATATTCTTATAGCAAAACACGCGTTTTGAAAAACCTCAAAAGTCTTCAGAAGGTGACATCCGTGAAAAATAAAAAATGAAATGAGCAGATCATAAATCTTGTTTTTTGAGTACTTAATTCGTCTTAGACGAAAAAAATGTAATTTTGACAGAAAAATGATTATAACTTTTGATCGGAAAAAGATATTGTGCATATTTACCCATCAAAAGTTGCATTTTTTTTAGCTCTAAAAGTCACCTGAAGACAACTTTTTCGAGAAATCTGAAACAAAAAAATTAGATCAAAAATACTGTTTCTTTGAGGTACACCCTAATCCAATTAGGTAAAATTGCTCTAAATCAGCCAAATTAAGAGCTACAGAAAAAGTTTTTGTAGCAAAATTGATTGGAATCAGCTGTGCTACAACTTTGTAGAACATAACATGTCAATATTCTGAGAAATAAAAAAAATATTTTCTATTTTTTTTATATGATGGGCCATCCTATTTTTTGGTAGAACCATAATGATGGTCTTACTATTTCGAACAATTTTGTAGAACAACAGTTTTTTCTAAAAAATATAGTTTTGGCGTAAAATTCATCTTTCCGCGTAAATCTGTATCCTGGACCATAGTGCATTGCACAAAAATTGACCTCGGTTCCTAAAACTATAGGAATTTTGTGATCGATTCCAGAAGATTGCTTGAAAATCCGTTAGAAATTGGCTGAGCTGCATGGTTTTGAATTTTGAGTTTTGTCGTAAAATGGGGGTTGGGGACGTACGTGTTAATAACGTGGCTGTACGTACATCTCAACAAAGCTGGTGCTGCTTACAGTGTACAACCGAATTTATTACGAAAAAAATTACTTCTATGGGAAAATGCAGGAATGGTTTACAAAAAGATCACAAGGCTTAGAAACTCTTTTGGACATATCAATGATTAAGTCTAGGTTAATTGAGATAGAATCTAATCGTTTAAAACACTTTGGTAGAAATATGAGTGAGTTTCTGCACAAATAAAAAGGCTTACATCTAGTAGCAACTTCAAACTGAAAAATAATAATTGTATTGAAACCGATATTGGAACATTGAAAAAAATTGTATTCGACTTCTACGCGGAGCTTTTTGCCAATGATCATAGCAATAACGATGAGTGTGTAGATGGTAGTGATCCTCTGAACTTCATTTCAAATTCGCTTAGTGATGAAGATAGGGCCGAATTGATTGAACCAATAACGGAAAATGAATTAAAAGCTGTACTCGAAAGTTGCTCTCAAAAAAAGTCTCCTGGTCCCGATGGCTTACCGTACGAATTTTATTTATTGAATTTCGAGATTTTAAAAAATGATTTGATATACATTTTTAACGGATATCTAAGAGGTACGTTAAAGCCGCCAAAAAGTTTCAGCGAAGGAATCATTTCTCTTATTCCAAAAAAGGGGGCAACGGCCTTTCCTTAAAAGATTACCGTCCAATCAGCCTTTTAAATTGCGATTATAAGCTATTTACCAAAGTAATTGCAGAGAGAATTAAGCCATTTTTGAACAAACTTTTAGGGGTTGGACAAACAGCTTGTATGCCCAACTTATCTTGTGTTAGTAATTTGAAAGATGTACGAAGAGTAATTACTAAATCTTGCGAATCGAAAAAAATCAAAGCATGTTTAGTAAGTGTGGATCTAAATCAAGCATTCGATCGTGTGAATCACGATTATCTCTGGAAAATTCTTTTAAAGTTTGGTTTTCCATCTGGCATGATTCAATGTATTAAAACCTTATACAGTAACGCCACTTCGAGGATCTTGGTTAATGGATTTCTTACACCAGAAATCAACATTAATAGTTCGGTCCGACAAGGGTGCCCTTTAAGTATGGTACTATTTGTGCTTTACATTGAACCTTTACTCCGCAATATAGCAAATTGCATTCCTGGCATACTTGTTTACGACAAGTTTGTTAATGTTTTAGCATTTGCAGATGACATTATTTTATTGATCCGAAACGATGCTGAATTTGATTTATTACTTAGTATTCTGAATAGTTTTTCTACCTTTGCCGGAATAAAAATAAACTATAGTAAGTCTTTCTTCCTAAGATTAAATAATGCGCGAGTTGGTCCCCAAATTATTCGAGAAACGGATTGTTTTCGCGTATTGGGAGTTACTTTTAAAAGTAGCTGGAGTAGTACTGTAGATGAAAATTACAAAAGGTTAGTTCCTAGTCTAAAAGCTTCATTGCAAATGCATTCTGTTAGGAGAGTTAATTTAATTGAGAGGTGCCAGATACTAAATACCTTTATTCTCTCGAAGCTCTGGTACGTTGCACAAATAATTCCACCTTCAAATGCACACATTGGTCAGATTAAAGCGGCATGTGGAAAATTTATTTGGTCGGGCTATATATTCAAAATCAACAGGAATCAACTATATCTAGATTATCTGAAAGGTGGGCTAAGATTAGTAGATCCCGAAGCAAAATGTAAAGCTCTGTTTATTAGAAACATATTGTATAATGTAGATACCCATGGAAATATGCTAGAAGAAACCTATTTATTAAACTTTAACCAACTTCAGAAATTGTCTCGTAATGCTAGAGAATGGTATGCAACAAGTAAATACTTAAAAGATAATTTTAATCTATCCACAACTAAGCTGTTATATGATTATTTTCTTGCACAGTCCTTCCAGCCTCCCAAAGTTGAAATTGATTATGATGCTAACTGGAATATCATTTGGGAAAATCTTAGCCAAAGTTTTTTAACTCTTGAGGACAGATCCAATGCTTATTTATTCTTGAATGACATGATTAGTAATAAAGAAAAATTTAAGGCTTACAATATTGGTAACCTAGCATCATCGAATTGCATTAAATGCGGATTTGCTGATTCCAATACACACAGATTAAAAACTTGCACCGAAGCCAGAAAAAATTGGGATTGGTGCAGCGATGTTATCCGTAGTCGTTTAAAAATGAGAATAAATGATATTGAGGATATCCTGCAGTTTGAAATCAAAAAGAATAAAACAAGACAAAGTTTTCAAAACGACTTATCTGCTTTTGTAAACAAAGATTCAATCGACGATTTGACGAATCTGATAACTCTCCCAACACCACCAATAGGTAGGTGAAGGATTCCGCTACCTGTTGATGGTGCTGGTTTGCGTGGGAGAGCCATCAGATTCGCCAAATCGTCGTTTGAATTTTTGTTTACAAAAGCAGATAAGTCGTTTTGAAATTTTTTTCTTGAAAAAGAGCATAAGGCAGCACAATGGCTTGCTGTTCGAGTAATTTCGGTGAATGTGGTAGTCCAGGGGCAATCCTTATATACATTAAAAAAAAACATTAGGGAGGTGAGATGGAATAATCGTTTAGCGTTTAAAAACAATTTCGGTACATGCTTAAATATTTGTTGACCGTTCCAGTTTAGCCTTTGTTTAGTATTAGTCAAACGAACTCTGTAATTATACTATGTCATAAATAAAGCAAAAAAAAACGCTGTTTTGCATTACGCGGTACCTACGTATCCTCCACGTAAAAATCAATTGCAGTGCCCTCTTACGACATTTAGCATATCTTGAGAGACGTTTTACGCAAGCTGTAACGATAATGAACTGATTTGGGGACTTGTTAGACAAATAGATATGTTCAGGACGAATGAGGATTTTTTATTTTACTTAACCGAGCAGGCTATTTTTCAGTTTTTTTTTTGCTGGGATTTTGCTAACTGAGGGGCAACCAAGAATTACCAAATTTCTCTCAAGTTCCAATTTAGAGCAGTTCCAATTTAGAACCGTAGCACATATACATTTTTGGTATTATACCTCTTATGCACACCAAGTTTATACCATCTTATGTTACCGAGGTCACCGTCCCTGCTCCTGTCTTTTTATAAACTAGGAAATGAAATTTTGGCTGACAATAGTATTGCATATCTACGTAAGCTAATTATTTTTTTTTGTAATTTCCATCTGCACAACAAAATAGAGCATGCTAGAGAATTTCGCAACAAGCAGCAAGGAATCGGATGATTTTAAACCCGAAAAATATGCTTTGTTGATTTGTAAGCCGTAATAAAAGTAATGGATTTACAGCTTGTGTTATTCGGTCGAATACATACCCACTGCATACACTTCATTGCAATGCTTCAGATGTTATCTCTATGAGAAAGGGATTGCGTCAACTGGCGGAAGAAGAGTGCACCCAGATAAGTCCGAACTTCGCTGGGCCAAAACTGTAGTTATCTTTGTTTGTTTGTTTTGGTTTGTTTTTGGTAAAGATAAATCCATACGTCATTAACAAAATACCACATTCTAAGGCATTTTCTTATTTCGTAGGTCAGGTTAAATAAGCGATGTCCAGTAGTGCAAGGGCCACAGTGGCGAACAGATTCAGAGTGGTGAAGCAAGAAGGATTCTGTTAATTTCGAAATTTGCTGTCATGGCTGTGTCCAACGGTGCGAAGAATCAATATTTGGCGACTTTTCTGTGTGAGTTTGTATTTAATTAAGCTATCAGAAGGAACCATTGACATCATTACCATTAAACGTATTTTTGGTTTGTTGTTTTAAAAAAACATTGCGCATTTAAGGGTTAATAGGACACCGTTAATTTTTACCTTCTTGGCTTTTACGTGTAAAATGGAACTTTTAAAGGTATTTGCGATAATAATTTACTAAAAAGTATTATTTTATGAACGTTCAGACAGAAAACACAAAATTATTAATCTCACATGCCTTTTTGTATGTATTTTATTCCATGTTTCCATATTTATAAAGCTACTAAATGCCAAGTATTTATACATACAGGCTGTATGTTTGCTCCACAAGAACAACTAGGAAGATCGGAGACCCATAACACAAAACAGATATGCATCATAGAACAAACTGTAATTTTTAAAAAAGGCTCCTTATGTATCAACAATAATCGACGAACGCCACTCCCGTATATCCTAGGCCAGCGGTTCTCAACCTGGGGTACATGTACCCCAGGGGTACCTTCGCTGATCCCAGGGGTACCTCGAACGAACATGCGTAATGGCGGACGTATTACGATTCCAATAAAAATTTATTTATTTACGCATAGCAATCAGTAAATCAAAACATATCGAATCATGTCCACCACCAACACAGTGTGTGACAGAAGATCGAAAAAACTTCAAAAGCAATCTACTTGATCGAAACAAAATTATGAAATATGTTAAGAATATACTTCTTAACTAAAATATTTAATTTGAAGGTGCAGAAGTCTTGAGGGATGAAGAAAGCTTCCTTCCAATTCCCCTTTTAAGAGGCTTAGAAACCTCCTTTCGAGAGGCTCGGAATTCTTTTTGCAGCCAGCCCGCTTTCAAGTGGTTAGGAAGCCTTTTTTCAAAAAGCACCCTTTTAGGAGAGTTGAAAGCTCGGAAACTTCCTTGCGAGGGGCTCGAATTCTTTCTTCGAGAAGCTTGGAAGCCTACTTACAAAAGGTTCAGCAACGTCATTTCAAGAGGCTCAAAAGCCTCCTTTTAAAAGGCCACAAGTGGTTTCAAAGCCTATATACAAAAGGGTTGGAAGCCCAGTTTCAGGAGCCTCGGAAGCTCCGTTTTCAAGCCCCCTTTCAAATGGCTAGAAAACTTTCTTTCGAGTGGCTCGGAATTTTTTAAATCAGCTTGGAAGCTTACTTTTAAACGGCTCAGCAACGTCATTTCTAGATGATCAATGCCTCTTTCAAGAGGCTCAGAAGAACACTTTTAAGAGGCTCGAACATCTCCTTTCGAGAGGTTTGGAATTCTTCTTCCAGCCAGCCCACTTTGAAATGGTTCGGAAACCTATTTTCAAAAGGATCGAAGCCCCTTTTCAAAAGGGTTCGAAGCCCCCTTTCATGAGATACGGAAGCCCCGTTTAAAAAAGATAGAATGCCCTCATTCAAAAGACTGCGATACCCCTTTTTAAGAGGGTCACAAGCCCCTTTTCAAGAGGGTTGGAAGCCCTCCTTCAAAAGACCCGGAAGCCCTTTTTCAAAAGGCTCGGAAGCATCCTTCCTCACCCTATTTTCAGTGTCTTAGAAACCCAATCGAGGGGCCTACTTTCAAAAGGCTCAGCAACGTAATTTTAAGATGGTCAAAGCCTCCTTTCAAGAGGCTCGAAGGACCCCTTTCATCAGGCTCGGAAATATCCTTTCGAGGGGCTCGGAATTCTTCTTTCAGCCAACCCCCTTTCAAGTGGTTCTTAAGCCTATTTTCAAAAGGGTTGGAAGCCCCCATTCAAAAGGGCTTAGAAGCCCATTTTCAAGAGGCTCGGAAGCCTTTTTTCAAATTTCTCCGGAACTTCCTTTGGAGAGGCTCGGAATTCTTCCTTCGAGAAGCTTAGAAACCTACTATCAAAAGGCTCAGAAGCGTCATTTCAAGGTTCAAAAGACTCCTTCCATAAGGATCAAATTCCCTCTTTCAGGAAGTTTAGAAACCTCCGTTGGTGGGACTCGGAATGCTTTTAGCCAATCCCTACGAGTGGCTCGGAAGTCTCTTATTTTCAAAAGGGTCGGAAGCCCAGTTTCTGGAGGCTCGGAAGGCCCATTTTCAAGAGGGTTGGAATCCCCCTTTCAAGTGGCTCGGAAACTTCCTTTCGAGTGGCTCGGAATTCTTCTTTGAAGAAACTTGGAAGCCTACTTTCAAAAGGTTCAAAAACGTCATTTCAAGATACTCAAATGTCTCGTTTCAATAGGTTCGAAAGCACTCTTTCAAGATAATCTTATGAGTTACGCTTATTAACATAGGGGGTACCTCAATGAATACAAAAACACAAAGGGGTACCTCTCAAGGAAAAGGTTGAGAACCGCTGTCCTAGGCGGACGATGGAGACAGCAAAACATGCGATGCTGCTCTGTCTTTTGCGCGTTGTTCAGTAAAGCTTGACTTCCACCGCTAGCGTTTCAAAATCATGGAAGGACCACTTTCCATGGCAAAGATGCCTATATTTTATGTGCCCATAGTGTTACCTATATACTAGGGTGGTTCAAAAAATCGATTTTGCTCCACAGTGCTCACCTGATTCTTTACCATGTTCTGAGTGTTCTCTGAAAATTTGAGCTCATTTGGATCAAAACTGATTTAGCACAAACCGTTTCAAGATTGCGTGCAAATTAGTATGGGGAAATTTATTTTTTCATTATACTGTTAATGACATTTCCCCATTTAGCGCAGGTTAAAAGAAAACCTACATAGCTAAAAGTGATACTCAACAGCTTTCACCCAACGAAAACCGCATGTTGATTATTCGTCCCTATAATTAGTAATCGATTTTAAGACAGGTTTCGAATCTTTAGTCATGATCGTTAAACTTCTTTGAGGGCATCACTGAAATGTGCAGTGCAACATAGTAGCCTGAATTTGTGTGTGCTATCTTTCGCGCCACGAGCAGCAATGTTGCCTGTTGATGAGTTATGCAATTAGCTCCAGAAAACCACGGTATAGATTAAATTCGATTACTAATTATTGGAACGATTAATTGAGATGCGGTTTTCACTGAGTGAAAGTTGTTGAGTATTCCTTTTAGCTATGTAGGTTTTCTTTTAACATGCGCTTAATGGGGAAGCGTCATTAACAGTAAAATGAAAAAATAAATTTCCCCATACTAATTTGCAGGCAAACTTGAAACGGCTTGTGCTAAATCAGTTTTAATCCAAATGAGCTGAAATTTTCGGAGGACACTCATAACATGGTTAAGAACCAGATGAGCACTGTGGAGCAAAATCGATTTTTTGAACCACCCTACTATATACCGATGGATTCAGCTCGTGGGTGCGCCTGGTTCTTATCACGTTTTGCGCAGCTCCGGAGCTACAACAGTACTCCATCCTTCTCACTGTGTAGTAGCGTCTGTCCCTTCGACGGCGACACCGTCCGACCGCGTCTGCCTGTTGAGTTCGCTCGGCCTGCCGCAGGGTGTCGACTATCTGGAAAACTCTGATAAACCAGTAATTATCAGGGAACTATTTACCAACCTGGAAGAATCAGGGAATTATTAGGGAATTCTTGGGTCAATCAGAGAAATCAGCAAGAGGGAAAGTGAACATGTTGTATTGAAAGCGTTTGTTCAAAGGTTCAAATAAATGGTCACAAATACACATCTGTCATTCATTCATTTCATTCATTTATTTAGTCTACATCTATACAGATAACACTGAATCAACAATTTGACGCCACAATACACGGTTCGAGGCCGCATCTCTCCATCCTCGAATACGCCCCACGCTCGCCAAGTCGTTCTGCACCTGGTCTGCCCATCTCGCTCGCTGCGCTCCACGTCGTCTCGTACCTGCCGGAACGGAAGCGAACACCATCTTTGCAGGGTTGTTGTCCGGCATTCTTGCAACATGCCCTGCCCATCGTACCCTTCCGGCTTTAGCTACCTTCTGGATACTGGGTTCGCCGTAGAGGTGGGCGAGCTCATGGTTCATTCTTCGCCGCCACACACCGTCTTCTTGTACACCGCCAAAGATGGTCCTAAGCACCCGTCTCTCGAATACTCCGAGTGCTTGCAAGTCCTCCTCGAGCATTGTCCATGTTTCATGTCCGTAGAGGACTACCGGTCTTATTAACGTCTTGTACATGACACATTTGGTGCGGTGGCGAATCTTTTCGACCGCAGTTTCTTCTGGAGCCCGTAGTAGGCCCGACTTCCACAGATGATGCGCCTTCGTATTTCACGACTAACGTTGTTGTCAGCCGTTAGCAAGGATCCGAGGTAGACGAATTCCTCGACCACCTCGAAGGTATCCCCGTCTATCGTAACACTGCTTCCCAGGCGGGCCCTGTCGCGCTCGGTTCCGCCCACAAGCATGTACTTTGTCTTTGACGCATTCACCACCAGTCCAACTTTTGTTGCTTCACGTTTCAGGCGGGTGTACAGTTCTGCCACCTTTGCAAATGTTCGGCCGACAATGTCCATGTCATCCGCGAAGCAAATAAATTGACTGGATCTGTTGAAAATCGTACCCCGGCTGTTACACCCGGCTCTCCGCATGACACCTTCTAGCGCAATGTTGAACAACAGGCACGAAAGTCCATCACCTTGTCTTAGTCCCCGGCGCGATTCGAACGAACTGGAGTGTTCGCCTGAGATCTTCACACAGTTTTGCACACCATCCACCGTTGCTTTGATCAGTCTGGTAAGCTTTCCAGGAAGCTGTTCTCGTCCATAATTTTCCATAGCTCTACGCGGTCTATACTGTCGTATGCCGCCTTGAAATCAACGAACAGATGGTGCGTTGGGACCTGGTATTCACGGCATTTTTGAAGGATTTGCCGTACAGTAAAGATCTGGTCCGTTGTCGAGCGGCCGTCAACGAAGCCGGCTTGATAACTTCCCACGAACTCGTTCACTAATGGTGACAGACGACGGAAGATGATCTGGGATATCACTTTGTAGGCGGCATTAAGGATGGTGATCGCTCGAAAGTTCTCACACTCCAGTTTGTCGCCTTTCTTGTAGATTGGGCATATAACCCCTTTCTTCCACTCCTCCGGTAGCTGTTCGTTTTCCCAGATTCTGACTATCAGTTTGTGCAGGCAAGTGGCCAGCTTTTCCGGGCCCATCTTGATGAGTTCAGCTCCGATACCATCCTTACCAGCTGCTTTATTGGTCTTTAGCTGTTGAATGGCATCCTTAACTTCCCTCAAGGTGGGGGCTGGTTGGCTTCCATCGTCCGCTGAACTGACGTAGTCATCTCCTCCGCTGCCTTGACTTTCATTGCCTGTACTCTCAGCGCCATTCAGATGTTCCTCGTAGTGCTGCTTCCACCTTTCGATCACCACACGTTCGTCCGTCAAGATGCTCCCATCCTTATCCCGGCACATTTCGGCTCGCGGCACGAAGCCTTTGCGGGATGCGTTGAGCTTCTGATAGAACTTGCGTGTATCTTGAGAACGGCACAGCTGTTCCATCTCCTCGCACTCCGCTTCTTCCAGGCGGCGTTTCTTCTCCTGAAAAAGGCGGGTCTGCTGTCTCCGCTTCCGTCTATAACGTTCCACGTTCTGCCGGGTACCTTGCTGCAGCGCGACCGCCCGCGCTGCGTCCTTCTCCTCCAGAATCTGTCTGCACTCTTCGTCGAACCAATCGTTCCGTCGACTTCGACCCATATACCCGACGTTGTTCTCCGCTGCGTCGTTAATGGCTGCTTTGACTGTATTCCAGCAGTCCTCAAGAGGGGCCCCATCGAGCTCACCCTCTTCCGGCAACGCTGCCTCGAGATGCTGCGCGTATGCAGTGGCGACATCAGGTTGCTTCAGTCGCTCTAGGTCGTACCGCGGCGGTCGTCGGTACCCAACATTGTTGATGACGGATAGTTTTGGGCGCAGTTTAACCATCACCAGGTAGTGGTCAGAGTCGATGTTAGCGCCACGATATGTCCTGACGTCGATAATGTCGGAGAAGTGCCGTCCATCAATCAGAACGTGGTCGATTTGTGATTCTGTCTGCAGTGGCGATCTCCAGGTGTACCGATACGGGAGGCCGTGTTGGAAATAGGTGCTGCGAATGGCCATATTCTTGGAGGCGGCGAAATCAATTAGTCGTAGGCCGTTTTCGTTCGTCAGCCGGTGAGCGCTGAACTTTCCAATAGTCGGTCTAAACTCCTCCTCTTGGCCAACCTGAGCGTTCAAATCTCCTATGATGATTTTGACGTCGTGGCTTGGGCAGCTGTCGTACTCACGTTCCAGCTGCGCGTAGAATGCGTCCTTATCATCATCAGTGCTTCCGGAGTGTGGGCTATGGACGTTGATTATGCTGAAGTTGAAGAACCGGCCTTTGATCCTCAACCTGCACATTCTCTCGTTGATCGGCCACCACCCGATCACGCGCATGTCGCCCATCACTATGAAAGCTGTTCCCAGCTCGTGTGTGTTGCCGCAGCTCTGGTAGATGGTATGATTACCTCTAAACGTTCGCACCATTGATCCCTTCCAACAAACCTCCTGCAGCGCTACGATGCCGAATCCACGGTCCTTGAGCACATCGGCGAGTATGCGTGTGCTCCTGATGAAGTTGAGAGATTTGCAGTTCCACGAACCGAGTTTCAAATCGCTAGTCCCTTTCCGTCGCGGTGGTCTTCGCCAATGGTTCCGGTCCGTACTCTCTTGTTGATTGTTCGTTGCGTAAGTTTTTTTTTTGCTGGCTTGCAGGGCCTGACACCAAACCCCCTAAATTTCCGAAGGACCATTCCTCCTTATTTCCGGTGGTGCACAGTTTCACTTAGAGTCTCTGGACACTGGCACTCGGACGATGATCAGCCGCCCCTAACATGGAGAACAGACGCTGTTGTGAGCCGATCCTGACATGAAGAACAGACGCATAATAAGATTTAAACCTCCGTAGAGGAGTAAACTCCCTTCCCTGTCAGCATACGACCATAGTTCCACCGGGGTTGGTTACCCGATCTTCCCTAAGGTTGCTCGTATCCCGGCCAGCACCGCGGGGAGGTAGGGATAGGAGTTGCTGGGTAAGAGGCTAAGGACCGCGAGATGGGGTCTATTTTATTCCTTCAGGTACGCGAAGTACCAATGGTACGCTTTACCCAGCATTTGCCGTGCCACATCTGTATTGTAAGAAAAATGGCGCATGTCATATGCCAATAGGCCACAAACAACCTGTCTCATAATTGAAGAAGGATGGATTTTGTTTCTTGTGGGCTTGAACAGGAGTTAAACTGGTGATAGGGCACGTGATTCACCAAATTGTTTTTTGACGTAAACTACGTCTAAGGGAAGACTCGGATACAGGGTGACAAATGAAAATTTCCAAATTCGAGACCGTCACGAAATCATGTAAGATTTTGAACTCTAATAGCGCCTTTATCTTCCGATGGATTTTTGAGATTTATATATCAATCGATTCGGAAATTCTCTACCAATTTGTCAATTATATTGAAACTTTGGGTTATGAATGTTAAAATAGGGTATCGGATCATTTTGGCAGCACCCTCTTTTCTTGTCGGCAAGAGTCTCGTTTCGGCCGTCGCCGTTCAGTGCGGTTGGCTTTTGGACTCTCCTTTTTGTGCGGTGTTTCGCACAAAAAGTAGAACAATGGAGCCGGACCAGTGACCGCGGTCGAAACAAATGTAACAAAAATGCGTAATGTAGTGCATGGTGTATAAAAAGTGATGCAGATAGGGGCATGTTTGTGCAGGCATGAGACGATCAATTGTTATCAATGCCAATGCCCTTGCTAGTAATGCAATCAATTTATATTAAAAACGACTTTGGAAAATGCATTTTTTTGCAAACTGAAAACTAATAAGGCCGTTACACATATTTATTAAAAATTATGGTCTCCGCAAAGTCAAGGGGGAGGAGGTAATCTTCTTCTTCTACTGAATCGAGCGGCATGAAAATTTGAATGCAGAGGTTTTTGGGGTCGGGGAAGGTTCTTAAGATGGTTAGAGACCCCTCTCCTCTTTGAAACCTGGCTCCTATACAAATGAAACACCAATTTCATCATAACTCGAGATCAAGCAAATGGAAACAAATCTGGCGTGTGGAGGTTTTGGAAGAGAAGATATGTTTCTGTGGTGGTTTGGAACGCCTCCCCCTTCTGAAAAGGTGGGCTCCCATACAAATGAACCAAAAATTTCTGCATAACTCGAGAATTAATCAGAGAATAAATCAATTTTAAGCGAAGCGAAGTTCGACGGGTCTGCTAGTAAAAAATAAATATTAAAATGGAAAAAAACCCCTCGGATTTGTTAAAGAATGTTTTGAAAGTTCTCAAAATTTACCGGAATTTTTTTTTGTTGCCCCTCAAGTTGTTATTTTTGAGCAAAACAATTCGAAGCGGGGGTGGGGTGGTGAGACATATTTAAAAAACCCAGATTAATCCACCTAGCGGCGATGATGCCTTTCTCGTGCATCGTAAAATGTACTGAAAAAATCACATTAGAAAGGTCAAAAAAGCACTTTAGGGGAATAGATCGCATTTTCTCTATCATTTTGCATGTTTTTGCATTATTTACTATGCATTCCACTACACTACACCATTTTTGAAAAAACTTTTTTTTTTCGATTTTGAAATTTTTGTCCAAGGGGCCTTTTTGGGGAAAAACAATGATTTTTCAATAGATAATTCCGAAATGCAATGTCCGATCAGGCCAATTTTCAATAGCAAACAATGGGACCGCATTCCCCGTCGAATGCGACTTGTTGCGAGTAAATCAGGTAATGCTAAGTTCCAAAAAGTGTGTCTACAAAATTTGTACACATACACACATACACACACACACACATACATACATACACACAAACAGACATCACCTCAATTCGTCGAGCTGAGTCGATTGGTATATAACATTATGGGTCTCCGAGCCTTCTATCAAAAGTTTGGTTTTGGAGTGAAATTATAGCCTTTACGTATACTTAGTATACGAGAAAGGCAAAAAATATTTATATCGGCCTAATAATATTTTGTCCAATTAAATGCGCGCCTGAATCAGAAGGATTTAACTTTGATTCAGGAAGTGTGAATGCACTTAAGATATTTTTATAATACGTGGGTGCAATAATGCGGTACTTATTGTACACGACAAAAGCGTCGGAACGCATACGTTCTTGAAACAGGCTATATGAGATACAATAGAGCTATCACCTTCTTGCTCCCTGATTCAACAGTCTTGCAATTATATTAATAAAATGTTTGCACGAATATTTTATCCATAATGACACTCAGTGTTGGTAGAATCATACTCAAATCTGAATCATTGAGATTTAATGCACGAGCTAACTCGCCTGCGATTCTGTAGGGGAAGCATCGCGCTTGAGTTTCTCGGCATCGCTTCGCTTACTCACCGAAAAATGATTTCGTTCTAAAAAGCGTCAAAACGCAATCGAGACGTATGTTTTGTTTATATATAATTATTAGCCATTGTTTTAGACGAAAAATAGTTAATTCAATCCATTCAACAATAAAGAACACGTAAATATCATGCAATAATGCAAATTCCGATTCAAACCATGAGCAAATCTCTCGGCCATAATTCTGATGGGATTTGACTCACGCATGGTTTGAATCGCCGATGAGATTTAAGATTTTGAGATTTTACCAACACTGGTGACACTGCCAGACAGTAGTTAGAATGAAATAACACACACACTATCTTTTCCCGTTCGCAACGTTTCCTGCTCGCGCGCTCCACAACCAAATTAATTGGGTTTTGGCACATGATTGACATTTTATGATTTCTAGTGATGCACGAAAAATAAGATATGCCTATGATTGGAATGTTTCTGAATAATAAATGTTGCAAACGGAAAGAGAATGCTTCCCTAGGGCTTCTTCTATTGAAATATTTCATCAAATGCTTCAAAACCCAAATGTAGGCAATTCGGATCCAAGAAAGGCATCATTACCACTGAGGACTAAATTTGGGTTTTCATAGTAAATTTTTTAAACAATTATCGTATCCAACAATTTTCATATCTTAAGATACGCTAGTTTTGTTCGAAACCAGTGACATAAGTAATCAAATGAATTTTCTAAAAATATTCATGCATGATGGCACTACAATCCTCAATGAACAAAACTGTCTTACGTAGTTTACGTTGGGCGGTTGTGTCTTGTACATAACCCTTCTGATTTTTTTTAATAAGTTTGAATATGAAGGCAACTCTATAACCAGAGACCGGCGGAGTGAAAAACTGTCGAAATGGCAAGTATGAAAATACATGAAATCGTGAAAATAAGCCTGGCGGCACTTGAACTTTTTGCTTGCTTCTCATGGATGCAAAATGTAAACAAGTCGAATTAGAACCACTTTTGACGGTTCGATTGGAAACAAGATGGCGTCTTCGCCGATCTCTTATTGTAGTATTTCTAGGCTTTTCACTTTCACTTTCAAAGGTCGATAACATTTCGCCCCCTGGATTGATTGTAATAAAATTTTGTTGACAACGGCTTCAGCATGTGTTATTTGATACTGGGCTAGAATTAGAGCTGTGAAGGAATCCTAAATGTTGCATTATGGGATATAAAATGCTGTATTGGTAAAAAAAATAATAAAAGTGTTGAAATATAATTTTGGACTGATATTCGCCAAATTTTGGAAGAGCATCAATCTCATTGCTCATGCCGGTTCACACTGCAGCACTTTTTTGATTTTTTGTTTTCGATTATTGTAATAGTCAGAGGCGTTAAAAAATATGAGTTCTTTGGCAAAGTTGACCTTAATTAAGTCAAATAATTGCCTGCAATAATGAAATCAGCTAATTAGTTTGTTGGGAAAGATTTAAAGCGGAAAAGTGTTGGTAAAGGACAAAATTTTATGAGTTTATTTGAGAAAAAAGCTTCACCATTTAGATGTATTAACGAATTAAAGAGAAATAATTATGCATATATCAAGCTTACATATTGTATTTTGGTCCCTAAAAATTTCATAACAATCTGTTAATAGACTTATTTTTGGCGAGTAGTTCTAAGTAGAGGCCTGGATAAGAGAAACGCGAATGGAAAATATGACTCTGCCAACACTGCAGTCAATCTTCTTTATCAAAGAGCATCACATAACAATATAATCCAATAAACAATGCAATTACATTTCATAATCTATAAATGACTTGCATATATTATTGCAAACTAATGAAAAGTGCATTCAAATTTGTTTAAGTAAATTTGTTTAGTATAAAAATGGCATAAAATCGAATTTAGCCGTTTTTAGTATTTGAGCCAACATTTTGACTGCTTGACAGGTATTCTGCTCGATTGGCTGCTGTTTTTTTGGCGGTTCGATTGGCGGCACATACCTATCCGCGTTTCTTTTATCTATGCCTCTAGTTCTAAGTGGTGCAATTTGATTCCGTACAACCTTTATATGTTAACCTTTCCGTGAATCTTGAATTCTGATTTTGATTTTTTAATTTAACTTAAGCATTTCCTAAAGGTATTAAGAAATTTCAACGAAAATTCTGATAGAGAAATAGCTTCGGGAATTTCTTCAGGAATTCCTTCAAAAAAAATTTCAACCACTCCTTCAAAAATATATTTTTATGAATTCAGGAATTATATCACATGTTCCTTCAGGAATGCAATGGAAAATTCTTTCGGAAATTTCTTTTGATAAAATCCTTCAAAAACTTCTTCATAAATTTCTAGGCCTTGGAAAACTTTTTAAAATAATTATATATAGGGGAACAGACGGCTTTGGCAGGTTTTGTTCTATTATTGGCAGGGGGTTTTTTGTCGACCGAATTTTATGAAATTTGGCCACAATATTCTTTGATATGCAAAGAATGTTTGGGCCAAATTTGAGCATAATCAGTCATAAAAAACCTCCATGCCAATAATAGAAAAAAACCTGCCAAAGCCATCACTACCCCTAATTTCCTTCGAGGTTTTTTTCCTGAAATAGTTATTGAAGAGATTCCTAAAATAATTTCTAGAGGAATTCCGAAAAAAAAACATTTAGAAAAGGAAAAGTGAATTCCTTAATAAAAAATTCAATGGAATTTTAGAAAGGACAAAGATTTTCAGAAAAAATCTAAGAAGCTTTGGACGGAATTTCTTAAAGAATTTGCATATAGAACTTTTTAGAGCATATTTGATGGTTTTCCTGAAGGAATTCGTCTGAAATTATTTTTTTTTTCAAGATTCTAGAATTTCGTTCTTGAAATTTTTAAGGAATTTTTAGAAGAAATTTCGAAGAAATTATTGGAGAAATTTTCGAGGGAATGGATTTTCCATAGGAATCGAATTTTCAACGAAAAAGAATTGATGTAGGGAAAACGACCCATTATGGACATGAGCGTTCCTAAAAATTTGAACTGTTCATTCTTTTTTTCATATTGCGGTAGTCGAAAAGGGTAACTCTAGCCTCGTTAATATTGCGTCTATTATGCTAAATTTATGCAAATAATTTTATTGATTATTTACTTGATGGATTAATCTGCCCTGCTGCTATAATTACAACTACTTCATATCATTTATTAAGGTTACATCTTAACAGACAGGTGCCCTCCTTAGCCGTGCGGTAAGACGCGCGACTACAAAGCAAGCTGAGGGTGGCTGGGTACGATTCCCAATGCCGGTCTAGGCAATTTTCGGATTGGAAATTGTCTCGACTTCCCTGGGCATAAAAGTATCATCGTGTTAGCCTCATGATAAACGAATGCAAAAATGGTAACTTGGCTTAGAAACCTCGCAGTTAATAACTGTGGAAGTGTTTAATGAACACTAAGCTGCGAGGCAGCTCTGTCCCAGGCAGTGATGTAATGCCAATAAGAAGAAAAAGAACTAAACAGATAACACTGAATCAACAATTTGACGCCTTAATACACGCCGTCTCGTACCTACCGGATCGAAAGCGAATACCATCTTTGCAGGGTTACTGTCCGGCATTCTTGCAACATGTCCTGCCCTCTTTCCGGCTTTATGTACCTTCTGGATACTGAGTTCGCCGTAGAGCTGGGCGAGCTCGTGGTTCATTCTTCGCCACCACACACCGCCAACGATGGTCCTAAGCACCCGTCTCTCGAATACTCCGAGTGCTTGCAAGTCCTCCTCGAGCATTGTCCATGTTTCATGTCCGTAGAGGACTTCTGGAGCCCGTAGTAGGCCATACTTCCAAAGATGATGCGCCTTCGTACTTCAAGACTAACATTGTAATCAGCCGTTAACAAGGATCCAAGGTAGATGAATTCCTCGATCTCCTCGAAGGTATTCCCGTCTATCGTTACACTGCTTCCCAGGCGGGCCGTGTCGCGCTCAGTTCCGCCGACTAATATGTACTTTATCTTCGATGCATTCACCGTCAGTACAACTTTGTTGCTTCACGCTTCAGGCGGGTGTACAGTTCTGCCACCTTTGCAAATGTTCGGCCGACAATGTCCATATCATCCGCGAAACAAATGAATTGACTGGATCTGTTGAAAATCATACCCCGGCTGTTACACCCGGCTCTCCGCATGACGCAATGTAGAACAACAGGCACGAAAGTCTTAGTCCCCGGCGCGATTCGAACGAACTGGAGTGTTCGCCCGAAATCTTCACACAGTTTTGCACACCATCAGCCGTCGCTTTGATCAGTCTGCTAAGCCTCCCACGGAATTTGTTCTCGTCCATAATTTTCCATAGCTCTATGCGGTGTATGCTGTCGTATGCCGCCTTGAAATCAATGAACAGATGGTGCGTTGGGACCTGGTATTCATGGCATTTTTGAAGGATTTGCCTTACGGTAAAGATCTGGTCCGTTGTCGAGTGGCCGTCAACGAAGCCGGCTTGATAACTTCCCACGAACTCGTTCACTAATGGTGACAGATCTGAGATATCACTTTGTAGGCGGCATTAAGGATGGTGATCACTCGAAAGTTCTCACACTCCAGCTTGTCGCCTTTCTTGTAGACCCATGTTGTAACCCCTTCCTTCCACTCCTCCGGTAGCTGTTCAGTTACAGTTACTGATTCTGACTATCAGTTTGTGCAGGCAAGTGGCTAGCTTTTCGGGACCCATTTTGATGAGCTCAGCTGCTTTATTGGTCTTTAGCTGTTGGATGACATCCTTAACTTCCCTCAAGGTGGGCGCTGGTTGGCTTCCAACATCCACTGAACTGACGTAGTCATCTCCTCCGCTGCCTTGACTTTCACTGCCTGTACTCTCAGCGCTGCTTCTATCTTTCGATCACCACACGCTCGTCCGTCAAGATGCTCCCATACTTATCCCTGCACATTTCGGCTCGAGGCACGAAGCCTTTGCGGGATGCGTTGAGCTTCTGATAGAACTTGCGTGTTTCTTGAGAACGGCTCAGCTATTCCATTTCCTCGCACTCCGCTTCTTCCAGGCGGCGCTTATTCTCCTGGAAAAGGCGGGTCTGCTGTCTCCGCTTCCGTCTATAACGTTCCACGTTCTGCCGGATCCCTTGCTGCAGCGTGACCGCCTGCGCCGTGCCCTTCTCCTCCAGAATCTGTCTGCACTCTTCGTCGAACCAATTGTTCCGTCGACTTCGTCCCACATACCCGACGTTGTTCTCCGCTGCGTCGTTAATGGCTGCACACTGAATTCTATTTACCGGGCTCTTTACCGGTAACTGAATTACCGATTTCTCAACAGCTGAGCTCTAGTTAGTCACCTCGGTAATCGAATTCTATATCGAGTTCTCGGTACAGCATTCATGATAATGAACTGTAAAAAAATAACGATCAAATTTGTAACAGTTACTGAGCACTCGGTAAAAAATACTGGTGGATCTGTAAAAATGTAACTGACTTCTGTAACTCAAATTACCGAGATAAATGTAATAAAATTTTCATCTTTCTCATGAATAATAAAAAGCAATTGAAATTTCAGTTTTTTAATTGTTTTTATGTATATGTACTTAGCAGGATACATATGTTTTTGCATCATAGTGATTGGTGATACATTTTTTCACTCTTGATTTCTCCCAGTGGCGCTACTCCACTCAGACCTCGGAATGCTACCTCAAAGGGAACGTTGTAGGGCCTCATCGCCGTCCTGAAAATTTGTTTCTAGAAGAACGCGTTTTGTTTAGGAGCAACCTCGGGGGAAACAGAATTACACATACCTGCAGTCGGATCCGAATCCAGAATCTACTAAACAAAATGGTAACGCAGCGACGACGTCAACGACTGGTGATAAATACATAGCTTAAGTTTTTTCGCCTAGAAATGTATCAATCAAATTGATGAACAAATTTTTGTAAACTAGAAAAATATCTTGATCAGCGCTGGTATGAAATATTGGAACTTACCTGATTATCATATGATTATATTTATTAGAATCGATAACCGAAGCAACTAATCACAAAATAAATTCGTTTAATGAAATCGGTCTCAAGATTCCGATTCGCAAAAAATGGCGTCACATCAAGCGTCACGTGGTCGGAACTGTGAGCTCGGTATTTATTTTAACTGAGCTCAGTAAAGTGCATTTGATTTTACTGAGTGATCGGTTTAATTTTTGACAAGTGCAGAACATTTTGTTAGAACAGTGTTGATCGGTTATGCATACTACCGAAACTCAGTATTCTATTTGGAACAACTGAGTCATCGGTAAAAATAAATACAGAAACCAGTAAATTCTTTTTGATTAACTGAGTTCCCGGTGATATTTTTCTTTTACCGAATAAAATCAGTAAAAAATATTACCGAGCTGAAATTCTCGATTTAAGTGTGTGTTTAACTGTATTCCAGCAGCCCATCGAGATCACCCTCTTCCGGCAACGCAGTCTCGAGATGCTGCGCGTACGCAGCGGCGACATCAGGTTGCTTCAGTTACTCTAGGTCGTACCGCGGCGTTGATGATGGATAGTTTTGGGCGCAGTTTAACCATCAGTGGCCAGAGGCAACGACGCCACGATATGTCCTGACGTCGATAATGTCGGAGACGTGGCGTCTATCAATCAGAACGTGGTCGATCTGTGATTCTGTCTGCAGTGGTGGTCTCCAGGTGTACTGATACGGAAAGCTGTGTTGGAAGAAGATGCTGCGAATGGCCATATTCTTGGAGGCAGCGAAATCAATTAGTCGTAGGCAGTTATCGTTCGTCAGCCGGTGGGCGCTGAACTTTCCAATAGTCGGTCTAAACTCCTCCTCCTGGCCAACCTGAGCGTTCAAATCTCCTATGATGATTTTGACGTCGTGGCTTGAGCAGCTGTCGTACTCACGTTCCAGCTGCGCGTAGAATGCGTCCTTATCATGATCAGTAGTTCCGAAGTGAGTGATATAGACGTTAATTATGCTGAAGATTAAGAACCGGCATTTGATCCACATTCTTTCATTGATCAGCCACCACCCGATCACACGCCTTTGCATATCTCCCATCACTATGAAAGCTGTTCTCAGCTCGTGTGTGTTGCCGCAGCTCTGGAAGATGGTATGAATGACGATTACCTCTAAACGTTGATCCCTTCCAACAAACCTCGAATCCACGGTCCTTGCACAGTTTCCTGTTGGCCTGTTGCACAGTTTCACTTAGAGTCCCTCGCTGGCACTCCCCCACCCCTCTCTGTCAGCATACGACCATAGCTCCCACCGGGGTTGGTTACCCGATCTTCCCTAGGGTTACTCGTATCCCGGCCAGCAGC
This sequence comes from Armigeres subalbatus, assembly GCF_024139115.2. Lineage (NCBI taxonomy): Eukaryota > Metazoa > Arthropoda > Insecta > Diptera > Culicidae > Armigeres > Armigeres subalbatus. Next base: position 264,292,526 of record NC_085140.1, on the reverse strand, counting down.
GCCATGAGGAGGTAGGGATAGGAGTTGGTGGGTAAGAGGCCAAGGACTGCGAGGTGGGGTCTATTTTATTTATTCAGGTACGCAAAGTACCAATGGTACCCTTTACCCAGCATGTGTCAACCATTACAACTACTTTAATCAATCAATTGATTTATACTCTGATTTTTTTTTTCATTTGCAATTTATTTAGAAGACGGCTAGGGGAAAGGTCTCAAACTGCTATAGAAACATTTTTTGTCTTCAAAAACCTGCATATCAAAAATTGGATTTCATTTGCTTGATTAGTTATCGAATTATGTAGAAATGTGTTTAATTTGTATGGAAGCCTTTCTTTCTAGAGGGGGCTAGAACCTTCTCCGACCCCAAAAGCCTCTGCATGAAATTTTTCGCGTCGATCGAAAAACCTGGAAAATCAGGAAATTTTTATTTAGCGAATTATTTTGTTTTCGCAGTGAACCTTTTGGCAGTCAGCTATGGCACAAGCTCCGGGTGGATGTCGCCTTCGATTCCAATTTTACTGTCGGAAAACTCTCCCCTGGATAGTGGACCCATAACCACGGAACAAGGAGCCTGGATTGGAGCGATTCTTTGCGTCGGTGGACTAGTTGGAAGCATCATTTCCGGCTGCATGGCCGATCGATACGGTCGAAAGTGGACAGCCTATACGGCAGTTATACCGCAAATTGTAAGGAAGAGTTTCCCACATTCGTCGCTGAATTTATTTTGTATTTTATTTTATTCAGGTTTCGTGGATAATGGTCATGTGTGCTGACAATGTTTATTACTTGTATGCTATGCGATTTTTGTCGGGATTTGGAGGAGGTGTCTGCTTTACGATCAATCCAATGTTCATTGCAGAAATTTCAGAGGACAGGTAATCTATAACTGCTTGTTGATCAATCCAAAGAAAGGGAAACTTTATGCGGAACGATCACTGTAAGTTAATGTAAAATGCTACGTTACTGATTAGCACTTCCCTTGTATTCCAGAAACCGCGGAATGCTTGGTGCCACCTTCATATTGTCCACTAACCTTGGGCAGTTAATTATGTACATTTTAGGTGCATATGTGTCATACTCAGTTATACCATACATATTGATTACCATACCAGTGATATTCCTTTTCGGATTCACTATGATTCCAGACACACCATTGTATTACATGAAGAAGAACAAATACCAGGTAGGTAGGATTTAATTCAGCGACGAAAAAAGGAAAAAAAATCCTTACTTACAGAGATCGAAAAATTCATTAAAATTCTATCGTGGCTACCAAGCCGGAGAACAAAATGTTTCATCAGAGTTCGAACGGGAATTATTGAAACTGCAAGATAATAATACCGACGAGAAACAAATTCCACAGAAGCACAAAATCTCTTGGAGTGATTTAAGTAAGTAGATTTATGAGGATTATTTCCCCCTGCTAAACTTTATATTTCAGACACACATCACGCAAGAAAAGCCTTCCTTATTGGGGTCTGTTTGGTGGCTTTCAATAATTTTTCCGGCTGCTTCGCCATGCTCAGTTATGCGGAAACAATTTTCCAGGAGTCTGGTTCGTCACTGTCGGCCGATACATCGGCTATCGTTATGGGTTCATTGCAGATGGTCGGAGCGTACTGTTCCACGCTGCTGGTCGAACGTGCCGGACGAAAGGTAAATTTATTACGATATCAGGGCAGTAGAAATATCGCAGGTCAATTGTACCGCGAACTCGCACAAACGACAAACAAAACTTTTTCTTATTACACAGGAAATTTTTGATTTAGTTGTAGCACTGTAAGTTGAGAGTCGCTTATTAGAAAGTGAAAAACAAAGAAGAAGCTAATTTAATACCCTACGTTCGCGTCGCGACGCCGCTCGTTAAAATTTTCCCAAGTGCCAGCTGTATGGCACATACTTCAACGAATTGATTACAGTTTATGTCTACTTTCAGCTACTCTTCAAAATATCCGGCACAGGAATGGCAATAGGTTTTACCACCTTTTCCGGATACTTTTATGTCAAAGCTCTCGGCTACAATGTAGATTCGTTCAATTGGCTCCCATTGGTTTGCTTCTCGTTTGTAATTTTCATAGCCTCCATAGGAGTCTTGTCACTGCCGTTTCTGGTTCTGGCAGAATTGGTACCACAGAAGGTAAATTTTCTTCCGCTTGTTCTCTTTTCCACTGTTATAATTCATTCTCTTGTCTATTGCCTAGGTTAAAGAATTCATATTCAGCACCTGTATTAGTCTCGCATGGATATTCGCATTCATCTCCGTCAAGGTAAGAATCCATTTGACGTACGATTACATAATTTAGGAAACCAATCTGCTTCGCTTCCAGTTCATTGTCACGCTGTTCGATTTGGTTGGAATGCACGGAACGATGCTTCTGTTTGCTCTTTGCTGCGTGAGTGGAACGCTTTTTGTGGCTGTGGTGATTCCGGAGACCAAAGGAAAAAGTTTTGACACCATTGCCAAACTAATGAGTTGAATTAAAGTTTGCACGATTATTCGGCAAAGGCTTTTCTTACAGAAAGAAAATCTAATCAATGCAATGTGCTAAAAAGAAAATTAGTTTGGTTAGGTTTAGTTTAACGTAATTTTCAAACATGGTTCGTTTGGTGGAAACCTACGCTGAGGAAAAACCAATCATATTATTTATGTGAGGCAATGGCGTTTCTTTTATGAACGGCTATGTGAATTGTAATTGCATATATGTGGAAACACACAAAATCCTTATTTGACCAATAACTTTTCACGTGGATTCTCCTATAGCGGGTAGTTATTAACCCTTTTGTTACCGACAAAAAAACACCCTTACGTTACCGACAGGGTACCCGGGTACCCACAGACTTAAAATGATCATAACATTGTCAGTTTTTCACCGATTTTGACGATTTTGGTTGCTACATGTTACAGAGAACCGATTCGGATTCCCTGGTAACCGCAATTCCGAATTACCTGGGCCAAGTCCCAAAGTATGTGTAAATAGAAGATATATATTCAACCAAATGAAGATTTCTTGAGTCATGACTAATAAACTTCGTTGGAAATTTAAAGAATATAGCTTAACTACGTTACAGGGCCATCTTATGAATTAATCCCGGAAGGGTTATTCCGGGAACAGGTTCCCGTCGGACCTAAAGTGGCCACAAACTCATTCTGATGAAACACTGGCAATATGGGTATCAAAATTCATGAAATTGTATCGGATGCATGATCCGATAAGTAATTGGACCATAGGATGGTTTGACAACGGACTGGTCATCCTGGAGCAGGTTCCCGTGGGGCCTAAAGTGGCCACAAACTGTTTTCTGAAAAAACCCTGGAAATATGGGTATCAAAATTCATGAAATCTCCTTTGTACTCGCTCGAGTCTTAAGCACCACGTGACCTGATGGGGGTGCCAAACAACAGACACAGTTTCAAAAATTGGACGGACGAGTGCACAGTACAATGATTTCCAGCAGTGTGGATTAAAGAAATACTTCGCAACCTTAGAAATGAAGCCCAGCTGCCTTGTTGCCTTCGAAATGATCGCTGAACGGTGCAAATCAAAAGTCATTCTTGAGTCCAGCATGATCCAAAGGTCAGTTAAACTTGAGACTAGGGTGGTCTAACCGGTAGTACCGAAACCGGTAATACCGGTATTACCGGCCAATTTTGGGTACCGAAAATACCGGTATTAGAGACGGAAAATACCGGTATTTTCGGTATTTCAAATTTTGCTGTCAGTATCAAAAATCTCGAATAATTTTCACCTACTTATATCAGCTCAACTGCCTGTAATCGCATATCAGTCCCATATAAACAGGAAATCCAGCATAGATGGGGCAAATATTTGATTACACGCAGTGAAGACTCATCGAGCAAAAAATACAATAGTTAAATGCGCGCATGAGTAACTTTGCCCAAGTGAGCATCATTGACGACGTTTACGCTACAACAAAAATCGATCAACATCGTCATCAATCATACCTGTTGCTTCATTCTCTTACCAATCTGTCAAACTGCGAATTACTTTTTCTTCAATGAACATTGTTTTTTTGTCTTCATTTGAGAGGCTTTCCTAGGGCATAGTGCCTCTAAACATTGTTGATATCGTCGAGAATTTTCCCGCAATATATGAAATTGTGAAAAAGTTACGAGCCGGAGATCACCGGTTAAAAACGATTTTTGCAAAAATATGTTCGTTCTAAATTCGTGGCCAGGACAGATCTCGACTATTGGAAAGTGCATTGCTTCCAGCTAAGAGACAGTGGTTAGTCCCAAATCAATATCTGTAAAACCGGATGAAAGTGATGCTACTCTCATACAATAGTCTTGGCTTGTACCACCTAAGAATTTGTGCGAATTGCTCAATGCTAATGCTAAATATGTCCGTTCTGAATTCGGAAAAGAATTTTAATTAGTGTTGAGAAAATTATTTTGAGCTTTTTAGTGGAATGTCTTCACTTGTCATAAGACCTTGACAGATACGTATTTCGACCTCAACAGTAAGCTTGTCTTCAGTGTCTCGTACTCCAATCCAAGAGAGACGATCCAAATACGCCGATCTTTTTGTTTTTGCTTTTCTCGTATACAAAGTATACGTAAAGGCTATATGTTCGCTCCAAAAACGAACTTTTTATAGGAGTCCCGGAGACCCATAGTGTTATATACCGATCGACTCAGCTCGACGAATTGAAGTGATGTCTGTGTGTATGTGTGTGTATGTGTGTGTATGTGTGTGTGTATGTGTGTGTGTATGTGTGTGCGCAAAATAATCTCACTCATTTTTTAGGCACTTATCATTAACCGATTTGCTCGCAACAAGTTGCATTCGACGCGGAATCTTGTCCCATTGTTTCGTATTGAAAATTGGCCGAATCGGACTATGGGCTTCGGAGTTATGGTCAAAATATATTTTTTAACAACAAAAATTCTCACTCACTTTTTAGACACTTACTCTTAGCTGATTTACCCGCAACAAGTTTCATTCAACGCAGAATCATGTCCCATTGTTTCGTATTGAAAATTGGACAGATCGGACCATGGGTTTCGAAGTTATGGCCAAAATCCACTTTTTCACATGAGAAGCACGTACAAAATTCTCACTCATTTTGAGGCACTTATTCTAAAGCGATTTGCTCGCAACAAGTTGCATTCGACGCAAAATCTTGTCCCATTGTTTCGTATTAAAAATTGGCCGAATCGGACTATGGGCTTCGGAGTTATGGCCAAAATATATTTTTTTACAACAAAAAATCTCACTCACTTTTTAGACACTTACTCTTAGCTGATTTACTCGCAACAAGTTTCATTCAACGCAGAATCTTATCCCATTGTTTCGTATTGAAAATTGGACAGATCGGACTATGGGTTTCGAAGTTATGGCCAAAATCCACTTTTTCACATGATAAACACGTACAAAATTCTCACTCATTTTTCAGGCACTTATCCTTAACCGATTTGCTCGCAACAAGTTTCGTTCGACGCGAAATCCTGTCCCATTGTTTCGTATTGAAAATTAAACAGATCGGTATTAAACAGATATGGCCAAAGTTTATTTTTTTGCCTTTTTGCCTTTCTCGTATACTAAGTATACGGTAAAGGCTATCATTTCACTCCAAATTCGAACTTTTGATAGAAGTCCCGGAGACCCATAGTGTTATATACCAATCGACTCAGCTCGACGAATTGAGGTGATGTTTGTGTGTGTGTGCGTGTGTGTGGATGTGTGTGTGTATGTGCGCACCAAAAGAGCAAAAAGTCTCGCTCACTTTTTTTGTACTTCCCCTTGACTGATTTCTTCGCAAATTGGCCGGATCGGATTATGGGCTTGGGAGTTATGGCCAAAATACTTTTTCTCATAAAAAAGCGCGTAGAAAAGTCTCTCTCACTTTTTTTTGTACTTACCCTTGACCGATTCCTTCTCAACAGGTTGCATTTGACGCAGTATTCTGCCCCATTGTTCCCTGATGAAAATTGGTCGGATCGGACTATGGGCTTGGGAGTTATGGCCAAAATACTTTTTCTCATAAAAAAGCGCATAAAAAAATCTTGTTCACTTTTTGCCTTTCTCGTATACAAAGTATACGTAAAGGCTATATGTTCGCTCCAAAAACAAACTTTTCATAGGAGGCTCGGAGACCCATAGTGTTATATACCGATCGACTCAGCTCGACGAATTGAGGTGATGTCTGTGTGTATGTGTGTGTATGTGTGTGTATGTGTGTGTGTATGTGTGTGCGCAAAATAATCTCACTCATTTTCAGGCACTATTAATTAACCGATTTGCTCGCCGCGGAATCTTGTCCCATTGTTTCGTATTGAAAATTGGCCGAATCGGACTATGGGCTTCGGAGTTATGGCCAAAATATATTTTTTACAACAAAAATTCTCACTCACTTTTTAGACACTTACTCTTAGCTGATTTACTCGCAACAAGTTTCATTCAACGCAGAATCTTGTCCCATTGTTTCGTATTGAAAATTGGACCAATCGGACTATGGGTTTCGAAGTTATGGCCAAAATCCACTTTTTCACATGATAAACACGTACAAAATTCTCACTCATTTTTCAGGCACTTATCCTTAACCGATTTGCTCGCAACAAGTTTCGTTCGACGCGAAATCCTGTCCCATTGTTTCGTATTGAAAATTGGTCGAATCGAACTATGGGATTCGAAGTAATGGCCAAAATACATTTGTTGACAAGAAAAATTCTCACTCATTTTTTAGGCACTTACTTTTAGCCGATTTGCCTGCAACAAGTTGCATTAGACGCAGAATCTTGTTCCATTGTTTCGTATTGAAAAATAAACAGATCGGTATTAAACAGATATGGCCAAAGTTTATTTTTTTGCCTTTTTCACATGAGAAACACGTACAAAATTCTCACTCATTTTTAGGCACTTATGCTTAACCGATTTGCTCGCAACACGTTGCATTCGACGCGGAATCCTGTCCCATTGTTTCGTATTGAAAATTGGTCGATTCGAACTATGGGATTTGAATAATGGCCAAAATACATTTTTTTTCATTTTTTTAGGCACTTACTCTTAGCCGATTTGCCCGATGCGGAATCTTGTCTCATTGTTTCTTATCTAATATTGGTTTAATCAGACTATGGGCTTAGGAGTTATGGCCAAAACATATTTTTTACTTACTCTTAACCGATTTGCTTGCAACAAGTTTCATTCGACGCGGAATCCTGTTCCATTGTTTCCTTCTCGGTTTCCTTTTGAGTGTCTCGAGAAAATAATATATTATAGAATATTGCGGCTTCCTGCTGGCCCCTCCGGTAATCGCAACAATCACTAATCAAAACAGAGTCAATGAAAATCTTACCCACCGTATCCACTTGCCATGAGAAATACTCTCGATGTACTCAGTGACACCGGCTGTCATTTACCGAAAAGCCCACCCCCTCGTAATGTGTTTTGTATGGAAGGGTTCTAAAATTTGTATGGGCCGTAACGCTCGCAGAATCATCAAAGACCAGTTATTTATTCCAGTTATTTAGACCCGACGAACTTCGTTTCATCTAAAATTGATTTATTCTCTGATTAGTTCTCGAGTTATGCAGAAATTTATGTTTCATTTGTATGGAAACCCCCCTTTCCTAAGGGGGGATGGGTCTCGAACCATCTTAAGAACCTTCCCCGTCCCAAAAAAACCTCTGCATACAAATTTTCACGCTGATCGGCTTAGTAGTTTCGGAGTCTATAATGGTCAGACAGACAGAAATTCATTTTTATGTATAGACCTGTACAGCTGTTTTCGAATTCACTCACCCGATGGATTTTTACATTTGAGCGGCTCGTCTTCTCGAACAAAAGTTCATTATGCGACCCGCTCAAACGTCATAATTTCTTGGGGGAGTTCATTTTGCGTTAGTCTATATAGAAGATTATCAACGTTTACGAGGCGAACCGGTCTAGGGCCGAAAACCTCATTAATAAAGATATTAATAATAATAATTATCAACGTAATCCAAGAGCAGGTATTTATGGCAATTAATCTAGCCAGAGGCGGCTCTGTCCCAGTGTGGGGATGTAATGCCAATCAGAAGAAGAAGAATCTAGCCAGAAGTACAATAATGCAACAAAGTTACTCCATTGTACCTTTACTGACCCATCACTCCAAGCTTCCGTAACAGACTAATAACATGTTGATATCGTTTCAATTTAAGGACAACTATGCGTCCATCGTCAGTATTACCGAGTCAATAAATCCATTCAAGTAACCCCAACCTGCAGTCCTTTTTGCAGAGTAATCACTCTTTGTAAGCGCTGTCGCTCGTAGAAATGGCACAACGTCAAACCAAGCAATCCGAGATCTCTCGCTGCTTCAAATGGCCGATGGTTCGGTGACACACCTTTTGATAAATTTGCGATACTTAGTCCGTAAACCCTCCTTAGCCGTGCGGTAAGATGCGCGGTTACAAAGCCAGACCATGCTGAGGCTGGGTTCGATTTCCGGTGCCGATCTAGGCAATTTTCGGATTGGAAATTGTCTCGACTTCCCTGGGCATAAAAGTATCATGGTGCTAGCCTCATGATATACGAATGCAAAAATGGTAACCTGGCTTAGAAACCTCGCAGTTAATAACTGTGGAAGTGCTTAATGAACACTAAGCCGCGAGGCGGCTCTGTCCTAGTGTGATGTAATGCCAATAAGATAGAGAGAGTCCGTAAAAGCAAACGGAAATAAACAATAACTTTTAAATGGCGCTTGGTGCGATTTAGCATAACCCAGACCATATATAGTAGAGTGGGGCGTCATTGTCATTTTTTCAAATCAATGGTTTTTCGAAGCCATTCTGGGTCCTGAACAACTGTGCAGAATTTGGGACCGATTGGTTGCTTCCTCGCTTTCCGCATCGCGTTTGAAGTTTGTATGGAAATTAGTATGGGAGAACGTATATTTTTGCATCTCTACTACTAGAGATTTCAGTTCAGTGTAAACAAAGTGGCACATTGCGTTAAAGTATAACCCAAAGGATGCCGAAAAAATTTGCTGAAGAAGGCACGTTGCTGGGACGTCCACGAAAAAGTTATAACGCTTCGAACATTGAGTGTTCAAACCATATGCAAAAAATCGTTTATTCTGCCAGCACTGCCGTACTACGTAGACCAATAATTTAACTGAGTGTTATTTCAAAATAATTGATCTTATAGGGCGTTTGAGCTAATGGGAGCTATCCGGAATTATTTAACATAGAAAAAAATCCGACAAGAAGGAAAATGGGTTTTGCCCTTCGATAACCATAGGTTGTCCGGTAGTGCTGGCAGAAACATTGATTTCTTGAATATGGTTTGAACAATCAATTTTCGAAACGTAATAACATTTTTTGTAGACCTTCCAGCTACGTACCTTCTTCGGCAAATTTCAGACTAAATGCAAACGTATTGAGTCACGTGAATGAGGATAAAATGAAGTCGCTAAGAGCAAAAAATGTAAAAAGTAGGTTTTTCCTTACTAGTCTCCATATAAATTTCAAACACGATGCGGCATGCGAGGTTGCAACCAATCGAGCCCATATTTTGCACAGATTGATTGGGGCCCAAAACGATTCAGAAAACCTTGATCTCACTTGATCGGACGAAGTTTGCGTTTTTCCATACAACTGCGCCCCACTCTAATATATAGCTATCTCATACACTAGGCTGGAGTAACCTGTAGCCGAGAATAGAACCGTGCTGTCAATACAGTGGCCAAGTCCTTACCCGCTAGTGTAACCATGAGGTATAGTTGATTGGTCACGCTACCCGTTCATAGCGCACATACGTACTAAGTTTCATAAAGAGGTCCTATAGTATCCGCGGTAATATCATGGGGGTTCCCCGAGAAAATGGTAACTGGATGTAGATGCGAAAGATTTAGAAGACATTTGGATTTTTGTAGGATTTATTGATATGTCTACGCTCATAAGTTTTTTTGCTTTCTCGTATACAAAGTATACGTAAAGGCTATATGATCGCTCCTGGGGCCCTCCTTAGCCGTGCCTCCTTAGACGAGCGGCTACAAAGCAAGACCATGCTGAGGGTGGCTGGGTTCGTTTCCCGGCGCCGGTGTAGGCAACTTTCGGGTAGGAAATTGTCTCGACTTCCCTGGGCATAAAAGTATCATCGTGTTAGCCTCATGATATACGAATGCAAAAATGGTAACTTGGCTTAGAAACCTCGCAGTTAATAACTGTGGAAGTGCTCAATGAACACTAAGCTGCGAGGCGGCTCTGTCCCAGTGTGGGGATGTAATGCCAATAAGAAGAAGAAGATATGTTCGCTCCAAAAACGAACTTTTTGCCTTTCTCGTATACAAAGTATACGTAAAGGCTATATGTTCGCTCCAAAATCGAACTTTTGCTAGGAGTCCCGGAGACCCATAGTGTTATATACCGATTGACTCAGCTCGACGAATTGAGGTGATGTCTGTGTGTGCGTGTGTGTGTGTATGTGTGTGCGCAAAATAATCTCACTCATTTTTCAGGCACTTATCCTTAACCGATTTGCTCGCAACAAGTTGCATTCGACGCAGAATCTTGTCCCATTGTTTCGTATTGAAAATTGACGGAATCGGACTGTGGGTTCTGAGTAATGGCCAAATTACTTATCCTTACAAAAAAAAATCTAACTCATTTTTAGGCACTTTCCCCTTAGGCGATTTGCTCGCAACAATTTGCAATCGACGCAGAATCCTGTCCCATTATTTCATATTGAAAGTTGACCAGATCGGACTATGGGCTCAGAAACTATGGCCAAAATATTTTTTTTCATACCAAAAGTGCTTAGAAATTACTCACTCGAAAAAAAACGAGAAAGGCACCATCACCGCTAGGTGGATTAATCTGGGTTTTTTGAATAATTCTGCTGTGAAGCAATTAATCAGAGACGATTTTGGCATTTTCTTTGAGGCATTGATTAAGCAAGCGTATGGGATCTTGAAGCGTCTAATCATTCCTGATACGATCGTTGAAACTGAGACAACGACCATACCTGACGATCGGTACGAAGAAGATGGATATTTTTATGGTTTATCGGTTAAAGAAAAACTTGTGAAGAGACTGTAGCGTTGCTGGTGGCAAATACGTTGACGCCAGGATCCTTGCACTCAATCCGTAAAAAATTCTCCTACTATGAATCGGAAAGGATTAAGAGCAAGTATTTGACACTGATTTTCGACGGTCTTGGAACCATTCGTCCTACTTCGGTTGAGAGGGCATTCTCAGTTGTTGGCAACATTGCTAACAAAATCCAATGCGGATTGGGAGATGAGTCGCTCAGTATGTAATATCTACTTAAGTTTCGCTTTGCTCAGCTCAACAAGCAATGATTTTAACATTTGAAGTTTGTCAACAAATATTGTTTTTCATCCAAAACTTTAAATCAAAAGTTTTTCTTTTACAACCTGAAATTTTCACCAAAACCGGTATTCTACCGGTATTACCGGTATTGACTTCATCATATACGGAATACCGGTATTTAACAAAAATGGCCAATACCGACCACCCTACTTGAGACCCTGTCAAGAATTTTGCCATCAATATGATAGTCGAACAATATTGGAGATACGGTACGGTGAAATGTTATCACTTGGCATTTTTCCACGCTGACAGTCAGTTTATTCCTACGGCACCAGTCGGCAAATAGAGTTAACGATACTTGTAGAGCCTGGCAATCATCCAACGTTCGTACAACAATGTAAAGCTTCATATCATCAGCGTACACAAGTTTGAAACATTCACCAAGACCCAAAGCAGCATCATTGAAGAAAAGAACGAGCGGTCCAAGATTGCTACCTTGCGGTACACCAGATCTGTTTGTGAAAGGCGCTGACACATAACCATCGATCTTCACCCGAAGCTGCCGATCCATAAGATAGGATTTCAACCAAGATACCAGTTGCGTAGATATTCCGAGGCGGGATAACTTGTGTAGCAGAATTTCGTGGTCGATTTTGTCAAAAGCTGCTTTCAAATCGGTGTAGACAGTATCGACTTGCGCTTTGTCCTCCATACTCGAGATACACTTTGATGTAAAACTCAACAAATTCGTGGTAATCGATCGCCCGGGCAGAAATCCGTGTTGATTGGTGGATATATAGTTTTTTGAAGCATCCAGAATTGCTCCGCACATTATAATCTCAAATAACTTTGAAGCGGCCGAGAGGCTTGTGATACCACGATAATTAGCAACATTGTGGCTATCACCGCGTTTGAAGACTGGTGTTACGAACGACTGCTTCCAAATGCGAGGAAATTTTGCCTGGCGGAGTGAACAGTTGAAAATATCACACAATGGTTGTGCTAAAGCGTCAATGCACCGGCATATTACAACTGCAGGAAAACCATCTGGACCAGCTACGAACGAACGTTTCAGTTTTTTTGCTGCCAATGAAACCATTTCTGGATTGATGGCAAATAATCCAAGCTCGACCATATTAACAGGAACATCCCGGATAGCTTCATCGATTTCCAACTTTAAAGTCTTACTCGATGCGAATATGTTGCAGGACAGTTTGCAGGACTCATCGGTAGACGCAGCAGATGATGAATTCAGATATACGTTCGATGGGATCGCCGCGATTTTCCGTTTTAAATTAACAAAGCTCCAGAATCCTCGTGAGTGTCGTCTAAGATTTGTTTGCACGCGCAATACATATGATTTGAAGTGTGTGCTATTCAAAAAACGATATGTATTATAGGCTTGCTTAAAACTTAGCTTGTTGGCAGGCGTTCTTTCACGTCGTAGCTGTCTTTGTCAAGCATTTCTCACCCTTCCTAATTCTTCCAAACTTCTAGTACTCCAGGCAGGAGAAAATAGCGGCCGGATTCGTGGAACATGCTAAGAGAGCCAATCGTTCAAAACAGAGCAAAAACCTTCCGCCATGTCGTCGATGTCATTCATTGCGGAGATCGAATGCCAGTCGACGGTCATCAAATAATCCCGAATAATCGCAAAACCAGTTTTTCGATAGTCCAGTGGGCGCTCATTTTGTCTGTTCACCGGTTCATCACATGTTGCTAGCGCTGACAGAGAGATCTCAAGAGAAGGGTGATGAGAATCCACAAGTAGAAGCGGAGCCATACAACAACTTACATTAGCCACACAATTCTACAAACAGAATACCAGATCAAGGACGCGATCGAGCGAGTTGGATACAGTATTTCTTTGACCAAGACACAAGTAGTCCATACCATCCAAGAGACTACTACTGGATGAGGGAAGTTGCGATCCAACACAATGCACAATGCCGTCAGTTTCACGCCACCGTATGCGTGGCTGGTTATAATCCCCACAGATTAGAACAGCATCATCAGACGAACATTTCTCGCACAGCTCATTCACGGATGAAACGTGGTCATTAATTACATCTACATCACGACTTTTGTCCGGTGGAATGTAGATTGCGCACTTCTTAATGCACTATTATATACAAAAGCAAGTTTAATTGAGAGAAATTTTCTCCACATAACTAAGCACAGTCTCATGTTGACTGCGGAAAATTGGATGGCGTCGTTCTTGACCTATGTGGCGGCCGTCGGCTGGTAAATTCCTTATGGATCCTGTACAACTCCGGTGGTGCAAAGGGCCGACTTAAAAGATCTCCATCCTGAGCGATTTCCAGCTATCGCTTTAACCTGTTGCCAGGTCGGTCGACTTCTTTTATTTCTTTATTGAGGCTTCGCCGCCATGATCCTCTGGGTCTGCCTCTGCTGCGATGTCCCGCTGGGTTCCAGTCTAATGCTTTGTTACAGGTTTCGTTTCCGCTCTACGTAGAGTCTGGCCGGCCCAGCCCCACTTCCAATCCCGAATTTATGTTGCTATTGGCTTTTGGTGACAACGACGATGGAGCTCGTTGTTTGAGATCCAGTTGTGAGGCCACCAGGCCAAATTATTTACCGCAGGCATCTGTTGATGAGCACCTGCTGCCGTTGAGTGTTCTCCACTGATACACACCATGTTTCGCTAGCGTATAACAGCACAGATTTCACGTTAGAGTTGAAAATTCGTACTTTGGTTGCGTTCACTTATCTGCCTGTTTTTCAGATATTTCTTAAACTCGCAAAAGCAGCCCTTGCTTTTTTGATCTGTGCTCCTATGTTGATCTTGGTACCACAGACTGACGCCATTTGGCTACCAAGATTGTTTTTTTTTTTGGCATAGAACCACTGCGTCGATTGAGTTGAACTTCTGTGGTATACCCCTGATTACTATTAACTTTTCGCAAGTTGAGGGTTGCTCACCATTAATTAAGTAAATAACCTATACCCATGACGCGTCTTTTCCAGTCCGGCAAAATTGAGTTGATAAAGCTCACTAACTTTCCAGGATTTGCAGTCCAAATTTCTCCTGGTTGCATAAATCCAGGTGTTTAGAAATTCAGATCTACCCTTGTAAAATGCATCACAACTGCAAAGCAGATGTTCCGAGGTTTCACGTTCCATGTTACAGAGACGTCAAATATCATTCTGAACCTGGCCAAATTTTTTTCAAATAAAATCTTCTCAAGTAATGTCCGGTTATTAGGCCGGTAAAGGTGCAAAGAGCTCTCTTATTGAGTTCCAACAGCTTGTTAATTACTGAAACATTGGGAATTATAAATCTTTTTAATGGAGCATTCTTTTTGGCGACCAACCAGTTGGTCATCAACCTTTGTGCTTCCCAGGATCTCAATTCCATTTTAATGACACAGTATGATATACCGCAGAAAGGTTCTGGGCCAGAAAACTGTGTGTTTGAACCTTGTTTCGCCAGATCATCTGCATATCATTACCTTCAATGCCACAATCTCCCGGAACCCAGTACAGATTCAGGGAGTTTTCTTTCGCTTAACTCGTTTAAGTTTTTGTATATTATTTTCCGCTACTAACTACACGAATTCATATAACGGTAGCAGATTTAGAATTACATCTAACGATTGTAAAGGGGTGCTACGCATCGCTCCCGTTATAGTAATGGACAGAGCTGTAAATATTCGATTATTTTTTATGAAGCACATCGGCCTTCTTTGTCACTTCACTTCTAAGCATATTCATATTCGGCTCTTCACCGTCAATTTTCAGAATGAATATGGGTCAGTGAGTTTTTATTTGAATATCACAAATTATTAAATAATCGTAAAACTGAACACATTTTTGATGATTTAAATAAATACACGCATCGACGTTCAATTGAGGGGCATTTTTAGCGTCAAATGTCAATATAATCAAAGCTAATTTTGTTTTTTTCGTGCGCAGTTACCATACTCCGTGGTAATCAATTGACTGAATTTATGAAGAATTTAACTGAGTAAGTCATTCTATGTTTTGAATAATCAAAACACGAATGTCAAAAGTCGGAGTGAATGTGCTTCATGAAAGTGAATATTTTATGCTCTGGTAAACACTAACCTTTGTAGTTTTGTCAGCTTCTTCTGTGCAGTAGTCTCTTTAGTTTTTGGCCACCACACAAGAGCAGAATAGGGCCCTCCTTAGCCGTGCGGTAAGATGCGCGGCTACAAAGCAAGACCATGCTGAGGGTGGCTGGGTTCGATTCCCGGTGCCGGTCTAGGCAATTTTCGGATTGGAAATTGTCTCGACTTCCCTGGGCATAAAAGTATCATCGTGTTAGCCTCATGATAT
Organism: Armigeres subalbatus; assembly: GCF_024139115.2. Taxonomy (NCBI): domain Eukaryota; kingdom Metazoa; phylum Arthropoda; class Insecta; order Diptera; family Culicidae; genus Armigeres; species Armigeres subalbatus. The sequence goes on along the minus strand of NC_085140.1, from coordinate 264,276,932 downwards.
ACGAATGCAAAATGGTAACTTGGCTAAGAAACCTCGCAGTTAATAACTGTGGAAGTGCTTAATGAACACTAAGCTGCGAGGCGGTTCTGCCCAGTCAACCACAGATCGTATAGGAAAATATATATTTGATCGCATATATTGCAGTTTTTTATCGCACTCGTATAAAATTACTTATAAGGGTAGCCCAAATATGATTACTATCGTATTTTATACCAGCATATGGAATATTTACGATTGTGTTCAAAAAAGTCCTAAAACGATATAAACAATATCCACTTAATCAGATTAAATCGCAAATATCGTATATCCACATATGTGGTGCCATGAAAATCGTATACGGATGTGCGTTGTGCGTATATAGTTTTTACTCCAGCTCGCTGGTCAAAACCCACTGTATCTCAGCGACAAAATAAATATCATTTCTACTTACTTCACTCCATCCGATGTGACTTAATTCTACTCCATAAATGTTGTTTTCTAATTACATTCTTTTAATCCTGTCGATTTGTACTCCGATACACTGATACACTGATAAACATCGAACAAAATAACTAAACTTCAACAAAATGAAAATAACTCAGAAAATAACTAACACGGCGAAATAGAATATCACTGATGTTGACATTTCATCATCGTTTATATGTCGGCAGAATCGTTTGGAATGCTGCGTAATCGTTTTATGTGTGAACATTATCGTAACAATTACAAACAATTTCCATATAAGACTCAAGCTACATTTGTACGAACAACAACATGATTCTAGAATCGTATAAATGTAATAGACATCGTTTACTGCAATATCGTCGCAACACTAGAGTTTTATCTAGATTATGATTGTCAAAAAGTTGCTGCTTTTCAAGAGTTGCTGTATAGCACATCGGTAGAGCATTAGCCTCTAGATCCAAAGGTCAAATGTTCGAGACATGATTATTTACAATTATTTTTTCAAATGTTTACTAGATCGTAATAAAGCTTACAAAAACTCAAGAAAGTCGTTGTTTAGTACGTATATGGCCTCCACTTTGGTAGGTATATAGCGATTCAGTGCATTATATACAAGTTCTCTTGCTTGTATATGACAACTTATATCAAAAGCTATACGTATCAAAATGTTAACTGGGTGTCCCAGTGTGGGGATGTAATGCCAATAAGAAGAAGAAGAACAAGAGCAGAATATGTCAGTTTTGGACGAATAATGGAAGTATAGATCCACTTTATCATTTCTGGTCTTAAGCCCCATTTTTCTTCTAAATCTTTTAGAGCATATCCAGAAGGCACTTTTTCTGCATGAAATCGTGTTTTGAATGGCATAGTATGTTCAGAAAGTATGTTGCGTTGTATACATCAAGGGATATCACTATGAAAATTTTATTTTGAATAATTCACCTAAATGTGTGATAGAAATTGATTTTTTTTTTCATTTTTTTTAAACAATATGGCGTTTATGGGAAAGTTGTCAGAAATAATCAACAGAAAAACTTTGTCAAAGACACTACGGATCAATCTATTGAAACGAACAAAATATGACCCAATTTTAACCCTATAAAAATGGAATTCAATGCATAACTTGGCATGGTCGAATTTTTGTGATCAACAATGTTCTAGAAACTTATTCAGCACATAAAAATTCAGCATTCACCTACTAAATGATAACAATAATCTCAATTTAATTTAATTTTATTGGAATATTGGTCTCGATGCTGCTCGTATAGAGGAAGGGAGCAGCGTGTGTGCGAAAGCAGATGGGAAAGAAACGGAGTCCAAATGTTATCGCTAGGCAGCGACAAGTGTGAAAATGGTTGAAAGGTGTTGAAGTATGCGAGGGCCATTTGAGAATAATTAAATTATCGAAGCGTCCGTCTTTGCCGTACATCCTTTCTGGGGATGGCTCGGGCAGTGAATGAAAGTCACTGTTACCGAGACTGGCAAAAACGGAGGCAACGATACGCATATTTATTATTCGGCTAATACTTAATTAGTTCTAGCGATCGATGTTCATCATTTGGAGAATCATCGATGGTCGTGTATGGTTTGTACACATTGCACCGAGTCTCTCCTGATGCCACCATATGATGCTATTGGAACCACAATTCTTATTTACGCGCCAAATCATTTCTTATTAGACAGAAGCTGTACGACCGTGATCAGTTTAATTTAATTTTATTGGCATATCGGTCTCGATGCTGCTCGTATAGAGGAAGGGAGCAGCGTGTGTGAGAAAGCAGATGGGAAAGAAACGGAGTCTGAATGTTATCGCTAGGCAGCGACAAATGTGAAAATGGTTTGAAAGGTGTTGAAGTATGCGAGGGCCATTTGAGAATTAAATAAAAAATAAAAACTTTCATTCACTGCCCGAGCCATCCCCAGAAAGGATGTACGGCAAAGACGGACGCTTCGATAATTTAATTATTCTCAAATGGCCCTCGCATACTTCAACACCTTTCAACCATTTTCACACTTGTCGCTGCCTAGCGATAACATTTGAACTCCGTTTCTTTCCCATCTGCTTTCGCACACACGCTGCTCCCTTCCTCTATACGAGCAGCATCGAGACCGATATGCCAATAAAATTAAATTAAACTGATCACGGTCGTACAGCTTCTGTCTAATAATTTCAATTGTTAGAGGGAAATTCGAGATTTACGAACAAAATTGAAAAAACTATGAAGTTTATTTTTTTAATGTGCCACTTTTGCAACTTTGCGAGATATTTTGTTTTAAAAATGTGCACCAAAATATCTCGCAAAGTTGCAAAAAGTGGCACATTCAAAAGATAAACTTCATAGCTTCCTGTTACAAAAGGTTTTCTTTGTATCTTGTTGCATCCTCGTCAGATATTTGTTATTGAAAAATAACTATTTTTCTTTATGTTCGAGTCATTCTTTGGTATAAGAAAAATATTTATGGCTAAAAAATCAACTGGTCTTAATTACTACAGTCCCATCCCGATTTTGGCAACACTTGTTTTTGGCAACATTTTCTTCCCGATTTTGGCAACAACCTCGAAAATATTATTTTTATTACTTTTTAGAGCTAAAACCTTTTTATTAATATCTAATAGGATAAATAAAACCAAAAGTGAATTTCATTAGGGTTTATATGCGTATTATGGGCTCTGTACGAATAGTGGGCAATTACACTGAATTAATGAACCACCACTCGTATTACCTTGTTTGCAAAATGTCTATTGAAACTTTTCTGCTCTTTTTATTCACGTTTTCCATGTCCCTATTCACACTACCCCAATCTAACCAGCCCACCGTAGAATGTCGTATTTTTTGGCATCTCACTGATTTTGTAGTCGATAAGCTGACTCAACATCTATTAAGGTGGTTATACAACAAAGCCACTAATCGGCCATCTTGGAAACCACGTGCTTTTTCTAGTGATTTTTCAAGAGCACAAATTGAGAGAACCACAACGCCCATGGGTATGAAACATTCGTAGATCGTTTCCTTACTCATGCTAAACAATCGACTTTATTTTCAGCATTGTACGACAGTTATTACGCTAGATTTAAATATTTGATAATAGGAGTAGAAACTCGTGTGGTTAATTTAAAATTCACCACATGGCTTGATTGTATAATCACCTTAAGCGAAGCCCGCTGTTTACATCACAATGCAACCGATACTGCATGAGTGATCCAGGAACAAGCAATCCCAGTAGGTTTAATTGCTAGTGACTGGCACATTCGATTTTCTAAATGCGCTGTCGCTGTCAAGTCGTTTTGCTCATTACGTACCGAGAAACTGTCATTTTATCATTTTATCCGTCTTTCCGCTGAATTTCCATATAGAAAATAAGCAACAATTTAATTCCAAAGAATCTTATTGTTTAAAATTTACACAAATTTATCTAGCAATTAATATCAGAACACTGTTGGCTTTTCCATTTTCCTGATGTGTCAATTGCATAACGAGCCTTTTGATTCCAGCATGCTTGCCAACAGTTCAACAGTAATGGTAAGAGTTTGGTAACATGTAATCGTAAGGCTCTCAAGCAGGCATTGAAAATAATCAGATCATGAGAAAAATCGGATTAATCTAAGGCAACTTGATGCTTTTCGCGGGGCAAGTTATAAGCTTCCTAAGATCTTTGAAATTGGACGTTAGATGATTTACCGTTTAATGGTCTTTAACACTCACCAATGGAAGCCTATCGAGTGAAGCGAATCAATGCAAATCAAAACACAACAATGAGCGTCGTTCCGGTACGCTGATAGCAGAAGCCATTCAAGCATTCTAAAAATGAAGACCTGGGAGTCTGGGACTCTAGAACACTGAATGGGAGGCGTTGATACTTTCTCTCGACTATCTTATCGTTGCTTACATGGATCCCGGGTAGACGAAAATGGCTCATTAACAGTAAAACGTGATATTGATAACAAAACATGATATTAACTTGTTTGAAATAAGAGTAAAATAACAAGCGAAAATAACAAAAAATTGTACCGAAATATCATAAAAATATCAGGTTTTGCCATTAACAAGAACTTATCAATATCTTGAGCTATTAGTTTGTTCTTCTTAATAGCAAAACCCGATATTTTTATGATATTTTGGTGCAAGTTTTTGTTATTTTCGCTTGTTATTTTTACTCTTATTTCAAACAAGTAAATATCATATTTTGTTATCAATATCACGGTTTCTACCACGGCTTGGCTTGTTAGACAGTGTTGATAATTGTTTATCACAGCAACGATCTCTCCTACTCGTTGTTTGGCATCCATCTGAGTGAGGCAGTTCACTCATTGGCTATGTATGTAGCATAGATTGCAATACATCAATGCTCACTATGCTCACTCACATTTCCAATTTCTGCTCTCGAGTGTTCTGTTTGTGATGGCGAAGTATCAGAAGTGGCTCCTGTGAAGTTCCTATGAGATCACTGGTGTAATTCTAGCTGCTTCGATAAGCGAGTGATGCGTCACATGCGGTTTTATTATTATTTATTCAGCCTAAGGCCGGAATGGCCTCTACGGTATATAACAGTCGTCTCCGTCCACTGCTGTACGTTACCAGTCACGCAGTCTACGGAGGGTCCGTAAATTTTCTTCCACCTGATCGATCCACCTGGATCGCTGCACACCTCGCCTTCTTGTGCCTGTCAGATCGTTGTAGAGAACCATTTTTACTCCAAGTGCGCGTTGGTCCTCCACAAGCATAGTCCAGATCTCGTACTTACGCTTTCCTGCCACGTTGCGTCTCCGAATTTGTCTGATGATATCGTTATCGGAGGTCAAGTGAGCCCAAGTACACGAATTCTTCAACCACCTTGATTTTGTCGAATAGCCGTTGTCTTCTCTTGAGCCTACTTCGTCTTCAACGTATTAATCACTAGTCCAATCTGCTTTGCTTCCCTCTTCAGTCTGATGTAGGATTCTTCCATCTTTTCAAAGTTATAATAATGAAAGTAGAGCATGGAGAACTAGAGTGCGATGTCGTGCAGCGAGCACCAGTAGGTTGACTGCTATCGAGTGTCAGAGGTGGCATGCCGCAAATGGTCCTCCAGCTTCGACTTGGCCACACTATCACTCGTAGTGCGAGGTGCACATAGTGCTCATGGATCAATCATTGCCGCCTGAAATATTTCTGGGTTGAGTGCTAGGACTAGGACTAGGACCGACTAGTGCAAAGGGATTTGGTTTTAGTGAGTCGAGTGTAGTTAACCCATACACCCAACCGGCGGTTGTTAGATTTTCTAACAATTCTGTTTAAGAATCTACCAAAACCTGTATAAGAATTGGGCATATGCGAAATTGTTAGATTCTTATACAAAAATGTAAGAAAAGCTTACAAAATTGTTAGATTCTTATACAATATTTGTATAAGAATCTAACAATTTCGCATATGCCCTATTTTTATACAGGTTTTGGTAGATTCTTATACAGAATTGTTTGAACATCTAACAACCACCGGTTGGGTGTACTCGCACTACGCTTGACCAATGTGCAGAATGCAGATTTCCGTTACCATTTTCTAAAACAATGGAACGTCTTATGCCTTGCGTTCTTTTTTTCCATAATGTCAGCAAAAATTGTGCACAGAACTTTACTCTCAATCACACCGACCACAAGAAAGTTTGCCTCTATCAAAATCCATTATATAAGAATCCGAAATTTGTAGCACATCTTGTATCCGTCGGGTGGCTATTTGATTTATATAGTGAATTATGATAAAAACAATCATTTCCGGTGGACTAAAATTTATATGAGATGTCAGTTTTTTTTCACTACAATTTTTTGTAAGGACATGGCCGACGCTATTGTTAATTTCAAATATTATTTATTAGTAAATTTTTATGATGAAATTGGCTAATTAGTTACATTATCGTTTGATTACCATTCTTGAGTTTGTTTCAATTTTGTTTGAGCTACAATCTTTGAGTTATGAATAATATCGCAAAATTGACAATTATGATCGCTTAAACACACTCCGCATACTTTGTAGTACATATTCTAAGTATTTAGCTTCAATCATGCAAACAAAAAAAATTGAAATTTTGTATGAAATTTTTTTCCCGTTTTTGGCAACATCCCCATTTTGGCAACATTAAAATCCGGTCGTGTTGCCAAAATCGGGAAGGGACTGTAATACACTAGAAAGCAGAGGCGTCGCGTAATCAATTCTTCAAGCTGTGCACCGAGCGGCGTATTTCGGTTTCAGTTGTTTGATGTAGCTGTCAATGTATCAGCATTAAAATTACGAGGAAGCTCGCGCCGGTGATACTTTTTCAAAATTAAATTTTGACGTAGGACTTACGTCTCTCTTCACTATACCGGGTGTCATTATTTCTAATATATTTCAATATTTCTAAATCGACCGCGTTACGCTGTGTTGGAAGATTTTGAATGATAATAGCGTTTGTTCCAGTGAACGGATCTCTCCGGAAAACCCCTTAATCGACAGATCTTAAGTATGCCTTTCATATTCATACCTGCTACCACCCGAAAAACTTGTTTCAACAAGACTAAAACTGTTTTCGAAGCAAAACATTGACTGCACTGAAACCTATAAATATGGGTGCCGCTTGTTCCTCGCGTCATTTGTTCGCTTGATTCTGATGGGTGCAGACACCTGTGAATGAGCTGCCGCTGTGTCTGCTGAGAAGGCATAAAATAGCGCAAAACGATTGTTTTCCTTTCATTCTAACCGGGACAAGCAAAGCCACAGCAGCATCGATTCGACATCACTCGCAACTTTTCGCAAAACAGCATCGTCCGCATCATCCGCTTTTCGGCCCGGCAGCGCCGAGGCCACCATCAGCCAAAGCATGCCAGTACAGCCGCAGAAAATGTTCCAGAAGCAGCCCATTCTACAGACTCGACACCGCAGCAATGCCGTGGAGATACCGGCAGCAGCAGCAGAGTCGAGCCGAAACTAGCCGGCATCAATGAAGAGCTGAGGCCGACCGGCATCAGTGTTGAGCCGAGACCGGCCGGCATTGGTATCGAGCCGAAACAAGTTGAAGAAAATCAAGAGAAAGAACTGCAATGTTCTTGAAGAAATCGCGTGTGTGTGTGTTTTGGTTTCGAGTAAAGAAACCCCCTCGGTCAACCAGTTCCCCGAAAGGAGTTAATTTTCGGCCCTTATCAGGGCCAAGAGAGTTAATAATAATTTTCGCAATTGGGTGGCATTCGTCACTGGTTCGTCGCATGCTGCATTAAGGCAATTCGCATCCCGCTGGTTCCATTGAAGAAACAGCACACGTCAAGCGGATACGCTGCATGAAGACAGCTTTGGTTTTGCGCTCCACCCAGGAGCACCCAGCATCAGCCTTACAGTCCGCTGCAACAGGACGCAACAGATGGAGATAGAAAATGTATTTCTTTAAAGCAAACGGTTCTTCTGAGAGTCACTGATATATATATATATATTAGGGTGGCTCAAATTAGTATGGGAAAAACTTTGTTCAATTTTTTTGATGGGCCGCCGTCTTATTCAGTTCTATTTGATGCCCTGATGCTCTGGACAAAATTTCAGCTAAATCGGTCAACGTTTGGGCGGTGCTAAACTCGTTGGAAGTTTATATGGAAAAATGTATGCAGAAACATCCAAAAACAGTAAATTGCAGCTGGACTACACAACTTACGATGAAGAACTATGATACTCATTCAAATCTTGGAGAATTTTATACAGAATGTTATGCAGAAAACCGCGAGAAGATTCGAGTTTGCCCGGCTAAGTTATTAGCATTTCTCTGCAGTGGGGTTTGAGCAAATTTCGTTTCTTTTACCTTGGAAAAGAAATAAATTCACCCCTACAACACTCCTGTAAAATGCTAATATCTTTGCGTAATAAACTCTAATCTTCTCGCGGTTTTCAGCATAACATTCTGTATTTTATTTTACAAGAACTAAATGAGTATCATGGTACTTGATCGTAAATTGTGCCGTCCAACTGCAAATCACTGTTTTTGGATGTTTCTGCATACATTTTTCCATATAAACTTCCAACGTGTTTAGCACTGCCCAAACGTTGACCGATTTGGCTGAAATTTTGTCCAGAGCATCAGGGCATCAAATAGAATCGAATAAGAGGGCGGCCCATCAAAAAATTTGAAAAGTGTTTTTGAGCCACTCTAATATATATATATAATATCAAAGTTTTAAATATCCTCCGCGTTAGAAAATGTACTTGGGTGTCAAATCCAATATTCTAGAGATAAAATGTTATACGCGAATAGCAGATTTTCAAGATTTTTATAACCGTGACATAACAAGAACTGTGACCGCGAAGTGGACGAAAAACTAGACTTGACCATGCCTTTAAAGACACTTAATATGTCCAAATTTCTCACATAATCTAATTTAGATAAATAAAAATCGGTGATAACAGCCCAAACATTATTATAACAGTTTTCGTGAGCAATTTAAAAAAGATATCTCAAAATTAAAAGCTATCAATCGATTTATATAGAAAAACACTGTTTGATACTGTTCGCGCACAAAGCGAACGTGACTGAATGTTCTCCCAAGCTGCCAATCCCAAAATTTCCGCACCTCCCACCTGAACAGCAATTCTTAGCTCGATTGCCTGACTTGTGGCCTGTACCGTGCGAAAAGTCTTGTTAGGAAATAGACGCCAGCAGCGAACAACAAAAGAAAGAAGAAGAAGCCCATCACGAACGCGTCGATGATGATGACGATTTGGCTGACAAAGGAACGGGATACAAGACGCTCACTGATTGGCCGACCAATCGGGAAGCAGAGACGATTCAAAATTAAGTATAAAAGAAAAGTGCATTCGCTTACAGAGCATTCAGTCCTTCTTATTAGTTGGACCAAGCCGAAACAAACAGCCTTTTTCAAGGCTATAAGAGTTAAATAATTTCCTTATTCAGTCGATATCGCATGGACTCGGAGGCCCTTCAGTCGAAGCTGCGAATGAGCTGTTGCTGGGTCTGACGAGAAGGCATAAAATAGCGCAACGTGATTTTTTTCCTTTCATTCTGACCGGGACAAGCCAAGTAACAGTAATATCGATTCGAAAGCATTCACACCTTTTAGCAAGGCAGCATCGTCCATACTATCCACTTTTTCGGCCCGGCAGAGTCGAGGCCAACATCAGCCGAAGCATAGCCATCAGTACAGCAGTAGAAGAAGTTCCAGAAGCAGTCCACCCCACAGACCCGACACCGCAGCAATGTCGAGCAGATACCGGCAACAGCAGCAGAGTCGAGCCGAGGCCAGCCGGCATCAGTATCGATCCGAGACAGGCTGAAGAAAAGCAAGAGAAAGAATTGCGATGCAGTTGTCCATAAAAAGTTAATTCCCGGCCCTTATCAGGGCCAAGAAAGATAATGATAATGCTCGCAATTGGTCACCGGTTCATCGGTCGGCAGTTCGTATCCCGCTGGTTCCATCTGGAAAAACAACACACGTCGGCTCATACCTACACTGCATGAAGACAGCTTTGGTTTCGCGCTCCACCCGGAGCACCCAACATTAGTTTTACAATCCACTGCAACATGACGCAACAGATCGACATAGAAAATGTTTATTTTCAAAGCATACGGTTCTTCTGAGAGCCATTGATAGACTTACTAAAGAGTTCTTAAAAATTCTAAAATACTCTAGAGATAAAATGTTATACGCGAATAGCAGATCTTCAAGATTTTTTTCATAACCGTTACATAACAAGAACTGTGACATATAATGAAATAAATCACAAAAAAATCCACTAGGGTAAAACGACCTATTATGGAGGGGTTAAGCCCTGTTTCAAAACAAAACTGATTTCAAAAATTCTTTAAAAATGACCTGTTGGTCTTTTTCCACATTGCAATAGTCGAATAGGTTGCTCGTTAACTATAGATTCGTAAATATTACGTCAATTGTGCTAAATTTATGTTGTTTTGTTATTATCACAATAAAAACAAACTACCGCAATAATAGGACGCTGTTGCCTATCGTTGCGACATTTTTTCAAAGTCAGTCCTATTGTTGCGGTATTGCATGCAATTCTTATGGAAATCGATACCACAACAATAGGACCTTAGCACTACCGCAATAATAGGCTCAAAAGATTCAAATTTTTAATGAAAAATGTTGATTTTTCATAATTTTGAACGGAATTTTGTCAATCAAAAGCTGTTCTAGTCGTTAATTTGATGAGTTTTAGCGTATCGATTGTTTTAAATGCTATTATATCCAGAATGGACTATTTTAACACTACCGCAACATTAGGACATCATTCCGTGCCGATAGTTCGAACGAGCCAGACGTGTGTGCTGTGTCTCATCGCGGATTGTTCGGTAGTGCGAGTGCTATTGTGTGGTGCGTATCCTACCTACGGATCCAAGGCGATCACTGTCGGCGAGTGGAAGTAGCTGCTTCTGGCGACGCCAGTGAAGCAGGCTATTGTTACTGCTGCTACCTACAGCAGCAGCCGCAGATAAGTGGCAAAGATTGTTGTATTGTTCTCCCACAGAGTGGGTCTGATTAGAATAGTTTGAATTAGTTTTTTTATTAGTTTTTTTTTTGTAATTAGTTAATAGTTATTAGTTCTTAGCTTGTAATAACTATACTTCCAACACCTTGCGAGGTGATAATGGAGGCGGAGACTGCGGAGGGCAGTGGGCCTCCCAAAGATGGTGGTCGCACACGATTCTACCATGCATCTTCTCCTGGGCCTTGGGTTGTTTACTTTCGGCAGAAAGTGAAAAGCCTAGATTTTCTCGGCATTAAGCGAGATTTGACGCGTCGTTTTCCGAAAACTGATTTCCATCAGGTAAATCGGAACAAACTACGCATAACCGCACCTACATACAAGGATGCAAACGAAATCGCTAAAGACAAGGCCTACAATGTTGAATATTTGGTTTATGTCCCTCGCGGGAGGTCGAAATCGAAGGTGTGATCAACGCAGCGAGCCTGACTTGCAAGGATGTACTTGCGGGAAAAGGCCGCTTAAAGAATGCAATGGAGTCTACTGTGGATATTCTGGATTGCAAGGAGTTGCATTCAGCTACCATGGTAGATGGTAAAAGAGTGTATTCTAAGTCAGGTTCGCTTCGGGTGACGTTCGCCGGTTCGATTCTCCCAAAATATGTAGATATTGAAAATATGTTATTTCCGGTGCGTCTTTTTGTGCCGAGGGTGTTCAATTGTACCAACTGCAAACAGTTGGGGCACACTGCCGAGTTTTGCGACAACAAGCCCCGTTGTGGCAAATGTTTTGAAAAGCATAGGGAGGAGTCCTGTCAACAACAAGCTACAAAGTGCGCTTATTGTGGCATGGATCCTCTCCATGGTTTGCAAAAATGCCCGGTGTACAAAAAGCGCACCCAAAAAGTGAAGCGCTCGTTGGTACAGCGCTCCAAGCAGTCGTATGCGGAAATGGTTAAGTCGCAAGACACATCCGCCATAACCACCGCCACGGCTGCTATTTCAGCTGCCGTTCGAGTAAGTGATTACTACGATTCTATTGCCACTGATGAATTGGACTCCGACGTAGCTGATATGGATGATTCTTCGGAGGTACACGTGCCCGAAAAGAGGAAGCAACCGTCTTCCCCGGGATCGCGCCGTAAGAGAACAAAAGTCATCCATAAAAGCTTGCCAAAATCTGAAGGTAATGAGAGATTATTTAAAATCCCGAAGCAATCTGTCTTCACTGCTCCTTTGGATCCTAGTCGCAGCAAGACATTCCCGCCATTGCCTAAAACCGATGTTTCCAAGAAACATCCGGTTAGGAGAATCAATGAAAGAAAAATGCAATTCGCACTTCCAGAAAAATATTCCGTCCAAGCGAGGATTGATCTCCTTTAAGGACCTCGTGGACCGTTTTTGAATTTGTTCAATATTCCGAATTCATTGAGGCCACTCATTGACCTCTTTATACCAACAGTAGAAAGTTATCTGAAGCAATTGACTGTTTCATGGCCCTTCTTGCAGAAATTGTATCTTTCGATGGATAATACGGCCATGCAAGATACTATCACTGTGCTGCAGTGGAACTGTCATAGTCTGAAAAATAAATTAGACGTGTTCAAGTTTTTGATTCGCAATTCCGATTGCGATATATTTGCACTCTGTGAAACATGGCTTTCTTCTGAAGATGAAATCAACTTCCACGATTTTAATATTATTCGCCAAGATCGGGATGATCATTATGGTGGCGTTCTTTTGGGGATCCTTCTACAGAATTCCCATTCCGACTGTTAATGGCCTAGAGATCGTCGCTTGCCAAATAAATGTAAAGAATAAAGATCTTTGCATAGCTTCAGTGTACATTCCTCCAAATGCCTCTATTAATCGTCGACATTTTTGGAGCGCAGTCTCCCTCCTATCATCTCCAGTATTGATATTGGGTGATATGAACGCACATGGTATTGGATGGGGCGAAACGTATGACGATTATAGAGCGCCTATTTTCTATGATTTGTGTGACGATTTCAATTTGAATATTTTGAACACTGGTGAAGTAACTCGAATAGGACCTAATGGTCAACAAAGCCGTATTGATCTGTCTTTATGTTCAAATTCACTATCATTAGATTGCATGTGGAAGGTAATTCAAGATCCCCATGGTAGTGACCATATGCCGATAGTCACCTCAATTAAGAGTGGCTATCAACAATCTGAGCCAGTTAATGTTCCTTTCGATCTCACGAAGAACATTGACTGGCAAAAATTTGCATCGGCGGTAAAAATTGGTATTGAATCAACTGATACTCTTCCACCTTTGGATGAATATCGATTCCTTACTTCATCAGAAGACCAGCCACTCCTGGATGGGATGATGAATGTACTAAGTTGTATTCTGAGAAATCTGATGCCTTCAAGGCCTTCCGTAAACACGGAAGGTCAGAGCTTTTTGAAGAGTATTTGAGGCTCGAAAGAAAACTCAAAAATCTTCTCAAGGCAAACAAACGTAGCTACTGGCGACGTTTTGTCGAGGGACTATCACGAGAAACCTCAATGACAACACTTTGGAAAACGGCTCGCAACATGCGGAACCGCATTTCCACCAATGAGAGTGAAGAATACTCCAATCGATGGATATTCAACTTCGCAAAAAGGTCTGCCCAGATTCCGTACCAGCAGAACCGCTATTTCGAGAATCAGTCACTGATCCCGGTTCATTGGGTGGACCATTCACAATGCTGGAACTTTCTATGTCTCTTCTTTCATCGAATAACTCTGCTCCGGGATGCGATAACATCAAATTCAATCTTCTTAAAACCTCCCAGATATCGCAAAAGACGATTACTTGACCTGTACAACTGTTTCATGGAGTACAACATTGTGCCACCTGAATGGCGACAGGTCAAAGTAATAGCTATTCAAAAGCCTGGGAAACCAGCGTCTAATCACAATTCATACCGACCGATTGCCATGCTATCATGCATGAGAAAATTATTGGAGAAAATTATCCTTTCAAGAGTCGACCATTGGGTCGAAGAAAATGCATTGCTTTCAAATACTCAGTTTGGATTTAGAAAAGGGAAAGGAACAAACGATTGTCTAGCGTTGCTTTCTTCAGATATACAACTGGCCTTTGCGCACAAGGAGCAATTGGCTTCAGTATTCTTGGACATTAAGGGCCCTTTTGATTCAGTTTCCATAGAAGTACTGTCAGACAATCTGCACAGTAATGGATTACCCGTTATTTTGAATAATTTCTTGTACAATTTGTTGTCAGAAAAACAAATGAACTTCACACTCGGCACTCTGACAACTTCCAGAAATAGTTACATGGGCCTTCCCCAAGGTTCATGTTTAAGTCCCTTGTTTTATAATTTCTATGTCAAAGATATTGACAATTGTTTGGAAGGACAATGCACGCTCAGACAACTTGCGGATGATGCCGTGGTCTCTCTAAGAGGTCCATGTGCAGCTGTCTTGCTAGGACCATTGCAAAGTACCCTGGATAATCTGACTGTTTGGGCCAGACATTTAGGGATCGAGTTTTCACCGCAAAAAACTCAGTTGGTTGTGTTTACTAAGAAGCGGTACCCTGCTCAACTGAAACTAAAGCTGTTGAATGATGACATCAACCAATCTTTATCTTCTAAATACCTTGGGGTCGTGTTTGATTCCAAATGTACCTGGAAACTCCACATTGAGTATTTGATACAAAAATGCCGGAAAAGGATCCATTTTCTACGTTCTATCTCCGGAACATGGTGGGGTGCTCACCCGGAAGACCTCATCAAACTCTATAGAACGACTATTCTCTCTGTTTTAGAGTATGGCTCCTTCTGCTTCCTCTCAGCAGCTGATTGCCACCTGATCAAATTGGAACGAATTCAGTATCGTTGTTTGCGTATTGCCCTTGGCTTCATTCATTCAACGCATAACATGAGCCTGGAGGTGCTTGCTGGAGTCACTCCTTTAAAGCACCGTTATTTGGAGCTCTCGCTTAGAATACTCATCAAATGTGGAACAAGTAACACACTTGTCTTAGATAACTTCGATAAAATTCTTGAGCTTACTTGTCGTTCAAGATTCCTTAGAGTCTATCTCAACTACATTTCTTCAGATCTTTGTCTTCCGTGTTATAATCCCCCTCGAGTTCACTTCACCAACGACAGCTCCTCAATTGTATACGATCTGTCCATGAAACATGCTATTCAAGGAATACCAGATCATCTTCGACAAATATCTATTCCCTCACTTTTTTCTGAAAAATATGAATATGTCAATTGCAACAACAGATATTTCACTGATGGTTCTCGCATCAACGGATCCACTGGCTTCGGTGTTTTCAATGTAACTTCAACCACCTTCCGAAAACTTCAGGAACCGTGTTCGGTTTATGTTGCTGAGCTGGCAGCAATTAACTTCGCTTTGGGGATAATTTCCAATCAGCCCGTAGACCATTATTTCATCTTCTCGGATAGTCTTAGTTCTATCGAGGCACTCCGGTCGATGAAACCTGTTAAGCACGCATCTTACTTTCTTACAAACATAAGAGAGCAGATGCGTGTTTTGGTCGAAAGATCATTCAAGATTACCTTTGTTTGGGTCCCATCTCACTGCTCAATCAACGGCAATGAGAAGGCAGACTCGCTGGCAAAGGTGGGCGCACAGGAAGGTGAGGTTTATGATAGACAATTTTCGAGCAACGAGTTTTTCCCATTAGTCCGTCAGAGTACTCTTAAAAGTTGGCAAAATAATTGGACACACAACAAACTTGGACGGTGGCTTTTTCTATAATTTCTTAAGTTCCTGGGCGAGCGTGGTTCAGAGGTAAGAACTTAAGTCGAGGTTTCATTCGATTAATGTTGAGGCTTATGTCCAATCACTATTCACTAAATGCACATCTGTACAGAATGAACATTGTCTATGACACCTTATGCGAAACCGTTTATGTTGACATCGATCACGTAGTTTGGTTCTGCTCGGAAAATGACGCCTCCAGAGAACGACCCTTGTGGGCCGAGGTAAACAACCCTTCAGGGAAATTTGAGGTGTTTTGGGGGATCGTGATGCGGTCTATATGCAGGCCATTTATAGTTTCATTTGTGATTCTGACATTTTTTTTGTACTGTCTCTGTCTCTATGTTCCGTAGATCTCCGTTACTCAGGCCATCCGGAAGACGCTCCCAGTAGAACCAATCCTCGAGCACGACGACAAGCCACATCATCCCTTACGCCAAATGCCCGGATCAGCAGCCGAAATTCCTTGATTCCGAATCCTAAGCCTCGTCCATCCTTTAATATTGTAAACTAACCTCGAGTCACCACGAGTACGCTGGCTCCTATCCCTCTCTTACTAACTGAAAAAATGACATTGATTGTATATATCACAAAGAAATATGGCTCCGTAAAGTGTTATACACGCCTGAGCCTACCAAATAAACGAACTTGCAAAAAAAAAACATTAGGACGTACCACAACGATAGGACGTTTTACCCTTTTAGATGAAAAATCGATTGAGAGTTTTTCTTTTTGAGATATTTTTGCCTTTCTCGTATACAAAGTATACGTAAAGGCTATATGCAGTGGTGGAAATCTGTGAACCTTGCTCACAAAACGAGAAGTAGGCAATGCAAAATACTCGCGAACACTTGTTTTGCCTTTTTCTTGCCAACCCACTACGAATTATGAACAAGATTTGATTGGATTAAACGAGAGCGGAAAGCACCGTGGATGAGGCAATTAAAAAGTTCAGCGGTTTGGACGAGAAACATGTTTGTGAATCCATAATTCAAACTACTCCTTCAAGAAACCATGAGTACGAGCAGATTGAATCCATCCAAGTATTATTCAGGATACTCATTTTGTTTCGGTACATCGGTGAGGCTAATCTGGGTCTCTGTTGGTAAGTTATAAAGGTTTCCTACTTTTGGAAGGCCTGTCATTCCACGCAAGGTAAGAGGTTTTTTACAATTTAACATGAGTGATCTCGGCATTAATGTGTAATCTGAGGGTTGTTGCCGCGAGCATTCAAACGGATGATGTCTGTTGCTACCATGTCAGCGTCGATCATCTGTCTCTAGTTGTCTCTTCAGAATTATATGAGAATTTTCTTACGTAAGTGATGGTACTGTAGGCTTTGGAAACCAAAAAAATAAAAAAATTCGCTCGGGAAAATCCGGTTATCAGTGTAATAAAAAAGTTTTGGTTTTCAAAATGTATCTTGTATGTCGACTTTATGTTTCAACAAAATGCGATGCACAAGCAAAATTATTGAAACTTATGATAAATTAGTTCATGCCATATTTTTTTCAATTTTTATGTGGGGTAAATTTAGAGTAAAATGGCCGATGTGCTATATTAATTATCCAAAAATAAATGATGCCCACTTAATCTTACATACTTAGAATATTTAATATTTACCAGACATTCAACTATTTATATTTTTAAATTTTTTAGTTGAGGTCTTTCTATATAAATCATTATTTATTTTAAGTAGATAGCTATCTGGTTATTCAGAATGATATCCGATTCAAATATTTGAATACGTAATTAAATAATGTGAATATTTTGAAATTCGTTTTCATCAGAATAGTTTTATAATCATATATTCTGATTTTTTTTCACAGAAATTTGAATTTTGAAACTAATTCGAAATACGTGAGCTTCCAAGGGATCGAAGATGTTTTCCACTGGATTTTGGATACAGCTGGAATCTGGATCAGAATTCAGGCACATGCTGGAGGATGGAAACGAGGCTAGATTTCAAGTGCTTTTCCACGATATTAAACATCAACCTGAAATGAACTTCAATCAACTGCAGATATGGTGAGTCCGTTTCATGCTTGTAATATAAATTGATTTCACTAAATACGGGCTAGGGTCACAGATGTGTATTAATGATGTATATCATTGATATAAATCTTCATCCCGGAAGTGTAAATATACTGCAAATGTCCATTTGATGTCTGAGTGTATTTATGCGGGGCTTACTGTGCTGAAAATTATCTCAAGATGTGGTCTGTAGCTTCTTGTTATATGGTCTTTGGATGCACAGTAGAGCTATCACCTTCTATCTCCAGGGCTAAAAATGTTTTCATCTATTGCATTGTTCTGCTTTGTGCAGTCGGTTGGAAACTAAAACAATTAGTGCGCGTTCGATAGTTTTCTTTTGGCTTCTCTACACCTTGTACACCATTTGCCAAGATTTTCCAGTAAGCAGAGCGATCGGCCGGTCGTTGAAATTTAGTTTTGCTTTGTGCGGAAAGCAAAACGATCGGCCGGTCATCGAAATTTTGTTCTGCATTGTGCGAGTGAGTGAATTAATCATAAAGTGTAAATTTGTTCCTTGTCCAGTCGTGTTTCTCCAGTAAGCAGGACGATCGGCCGGACGTCGAAATTTAGTTTTGCTTTGTGCGGAAAGCAAAACGATCGGCTGGTCACCGAAAATTTGTTCTGCATTGTGCGGGGGAGTAAATTTATCAGAAAGTGAAAATTTAGTTCGCATCCAGTTGTGTAGTGCGGTCGATGATTAAAATAATTAGCGTTCGTTCGATTGTTTTTGTTTTAAATGAAACTACACGCTATACACGGCATACCGTTTACCAAAACGAACCCTGCCACACTCCCTACCCCATATATCCAACATCCCAGTGATTTCTCGTGGAAGTGCAGATGACTCGTCGGCTTCTATCAAAGCGAGTATCACGTCAACAATTTCCTACCTGTTCCTCAATTGACCTGCATTCGGACACGGCCGGCGCTGGTATTGCTTATTTTTGGGTCATCAGTTCTTACACATTGAAGGTGAAGTTAATCCCAAACTTCATCTGTTGGTTCTCTGTGTAATTACAGCTGACCTGGCAATAACGGAGTAGCAACCGTGGGCGGTCAATCATGCTCATGCTCATGCTCATGCTCATGCTCTTGCCAACCCACTACTCGCAGAGAAAACAGAAAAACGAACCCCGAAAAATGTTCGTGAAGCTTCGCGAGTCATTCGGGTTAATTTGCAAAATGTCATAAAACAACTTCGGAACATGTTTATCACGGATGTTCGAGGTGTTCGAGCAAGAACACCTTTGTTTATAGTTATTGTGTTTATCACAAGTGAAATTTATCCATTGTATTCGAAATAACCACAAATACTCGCGACCGTGATTTTTACTCCCGAACAAAATACTGCCCTGCTTTTTTACTTTGCTCTGCCCGTACTCGCGAACAAAGCAAGCACCAGAAAAATGCAGGCAGTAGGTTCGCGCGAGTGTGGCATTTTTTGTAGGCCCAATTACACTCTTTTCTTACTCGTGAAGCGAGTATTTCCACCACTGGCTATATGTTCGCTCCAGAAACGAACTTTTTATAGGAGTCCCGGAGACCCATAGTGTTATATACCGATCGACTCAGCTCGACGAATTGAAGTGATGTATGTGTGTGTGTGTGTGTGTGTGTGTGTGTGTATGTGTGTGTGTATGTGTGTGTGTATGTGTGAGCGCAAAATAATCTCACTCATTTTTTCAGGCACTTATCCTTAACCGATTTGCTCGCATTGTTTCGTATTGAAAATTGGCCCAATCGGACTATGGGCTTCGGAGTTATGGCCAAAATATATTTTTTTACAACAAAAATTCTCACTCACTTTTTAGACACTTACTCTTAGCTGATTTACTCGCAACAAGTTTCATTCGACGTAGAATCTTGCCCAATTGTTTCGTATTGAAAATTGGCCCAATCGGACTATGGGTTTCGAAGTTATGGCCAAAATTCATTTTTTTACATAAGAAACACGTACAAAATTCTCACTCATTTTTCAGGCACTTATTTTTAACGGATTTTCTCGCAACAAGTTGCATTCGACGCGGAATCTTGTCTCATTGTTTCGTATTGAAAATTGGCCTAATCGGACTATGGGCTTCGGAATGATGGCCAAAATATATTTTTTTATAAGAAAAATTCTCACTTACTTTTTAGGCACTTACTCGTAGCTGATTTACTCGCAACAAGTTGCATTCGACGTAGAATCTTGCCCAATTGTTTCGTATCGAAAATTGGCCCAATCGGACTATGGGTTTCGAAGTTATGGCCAAAATTCATTTTTGCCTTTCTCGTATACAAAGTATACGTAAAGGCTATATGTTCGCCCTAAAAACGAACTTTTTATAGGAGTCCCGGAGACCCATAGTGTTATATACCGATCGACTCAGCTCAACGAATTGAGGTGATGTCTGTGTGTGCGTGTGTGAATGTGTGTGTGTATGTGTGTGTGTGTATGTTTTTTTTTCTTCCTAAACAATGGAGGGGGAATCTGCTCAACAGACATCCTGGGTTGTCCAGGAAGTGCGGGGTTAGGGGCCACCTCCAAACGAGGGAGGCAGGACTGCATCCCCGACCCGCTAAACCGTTTCCATTGCCGCCAAGCCCATCGTCCCTTCGGTACAACCAGAAAGTAATGCTTCAAAGGGGGGCCAGTGCATAACGCACCCTCGAGGTTAGCTGCGTGTCCTTGCAGCATCGAACATGGTGACTCGCTTTTTAGAAGAACACCATGGTATCGTGCCTGCGCATTGCCAGCTTTCCAGGTTGCTTTACCACGCCCTATGTCCTCGGAAGGTGGGAAGGGTCGACTTCGCGCTTCCCTCTGCACGACTGGTATCAAGAATGATGATGCCACGTGCACCCCAAATTGACCTCTCTTCGATAGGGCCTATTTGCCAGCACACAGAGGGACTTGCCGACGCGGTGCCTACGCCTGCCCCAGCCTTGACGTGGACCCCTTTCCGTCCTCGGGCTCGGAACCCGCCCGGTTGACCGACGCCGCGAAAGCGACGATACCATGTTGTTCTTCACGCGACAACTTGTTTGATAAAAGGATCGAGTTCGACCACTGGGCAGTGTGTATATGTGTGTATGTGTGTGTATGTGTGTGCGCAAAATAATCTCACTCATTTTTCAGGCACTTATCCTTATCACTTTTTAGGTACTTACTCTTAGCTGATTTACTCGCAATAAGTTTTATTCGACGCAGAATCTTGTCCCATTGTTTCGTATTGAAAATTGGACAGAACGGACTATGAACTTCGAAGTTATGGCCAAAATTCATTTTACATAAGATACACATTAGGGTGGTTCAAAAAATTGATTTTGCTCCACAGCGCTCATCTGATTCTTTATCATGATCTGAGTGCCCTCTGAAAATTTGAGCTCATTTGGATTAAAACTGATTTAGCACAAGCCGTTTCAAGTTTGCATGCGAATTAGTATGGAAATTTATTTTTCTTTATACTGTTAATAACGCTTCCCCATTAAGCGCAGGTTAAAAGAAAACCTACATAGCTAAAAGACATACTCAGCAGCTTTCACTCAGTGAAAACCGCATCTCAATTAATCGTTTCGATAATTAGTAATCGAATTTAATCTATACCGTGGTTTTCTGGAGCTAATTGCATATCTCCTCAACAGGCAACATTGCTGCTCGTGGCGCGAAAGATAGCACACACAAATTCAGGCTACTATGTTGCACTGCACATTTCAGTGATGCCCTGAAAGAAGTTTAACGATCATGACTAAAGATTCGCAACCGGTATTAAAATCGATTACTAATTATCGAAACGATTAATTGAGATGCGGTTTTCGTTGGGTGAAAGCTGTTGAGTATTCCTTTTAGCTATGTAGGTTTTCTTTTAACCTGCGCCTCATGGGGAAGCGTTATTAACAGTATAATGAAAAAATAAATTTTCCCATACTAATTTGCATGCAAACTTGAAATCGCTTGTGCTAAATCAGTTTTATTCCAAATGAGCTCAAATTTTCAGAGGACACTCAGAACATGATAAAGAATCAGATGAGCACTGTGGAGCAAAATCGATTTTTTGAACCACCCTAATACACATACAAAATTCTCACTCATTTTTCAGGCACTTATCTTAAACGGATTTGCTCGCATACGACGCAGAATCTTGTCCCATTGTTTCGTATTGAAAATTGGCGTAATCGAACTATAGGATTCGGAGTTATGGCCAAAATACTTTTTTTTACATAAAAATCTCACTCATTCTAGGCATTCTAGCCGATTTGCTCACAGTTGCATCGACGACAATCGACGCAGAATCCTATCCCATTGTTTCGTATTGAAAATTGGCCGGATCGGACTATGGGCTCAGAAGTTATGGCCAAAATTCTTTTTTTTATACCAAAAGTGCATAGAAATTACTCACTCGAAAAAAAACGAGGAAGGCACCATCACCGCTAGGTGGATTAATCTGGGTTTTTCCTATATTGCTCATGAAAATTGTTATAATAATGTTTGGGCTGTTATCGCCGATTTTTTATACAAATTAGGTGACGTGAGAGATTTGGATATATTATACATCTTCAAAGGCATGGTCAAGTCAAGTCCTACGTCCACTTCGCGGTTATGTCACAGACATTACCCACTGTTCGTTTTTTGTAAAAAAAAGTAGAGAATTCAATGATGAAAATTATGACGAGTTGATGATTGTTTCTGCTTCTCGTAGTTAAATACTTTGAGAAAAACCTGACCTGAAATGACACATCCAATATAAACGATCCCATATGCTTCGTCTATTTGCTTCTAAGCTACATCACATTTGACGAACTAAACTCATACTAAACTTAAAGTGACAGTGCGATAAATAAAAAAAAAACAAGCTAATCTGGGGAATCACAATGCTTTTCAATATGATATATAAGACATCTATTCAATGAAACGGTATCTTTTAATTTTAATACAAGTTATTTCGTAGAATGAGACAAGTCTTAATAATTATGTGTTCAGAAAATTTAATTGTATTAAGAATGATTAGACGGCTCATATACATTTGTAATTAGCATGTCATACATATCAGAAAAATGGGGTCTGTACAATGGGGTTTATAATCTAAGCGTCCCTCAACTATTAATTATCAACTATTTTAGTTTATTCCTTTGATGAATATTTTTTTCCAAAGGGCTGTTTTCATATGTCGTGGACAGATGTTGAACAGTTTTAGATGTGTTCTTCCCTCCATCAGTGTTGATCTGATCATGAAATTTTTCATTAATTTGTGTGAACTATGGACATTCTTCCTTCCCATCTACCCCCCAAGTTGTCCACATGGTATATAAATAGCTCCTAAATATTTTGAATATTGGATTTGACGAAAAATACATCATAAAGCAAAATCCCAATCAATATGAAATATTAAAACGCTTTTAATCCGATGTGCTTATTCAAAACCGGACTAATTACCGCCTCTATTCTTTTTCTATTTTGTTCCGATTGCGCGCTCTTCAACCAAACGCGCATGCGCTGTTTGAAGCAGGCACCAAACCGATGTGCTTTTCTCCATCGGCACCATCGGCACCAAACCGTGCACTGCTAAACGATGAACGCCTTGGCTACCTATACATCGCCGATTGCGGTTAAAGCGGGTGACCTACACATACAAAATAATGCGTGTATGATGCATGGCAAACCGTTCTCTGCTGAAAGTGCACTTGTTGGACAACATGTGGTGGTGCGTCGTTTCGGTATCGTGGAGTAAAATATAACGCGTCCCCATCGCAGCATTTCAGTTGCCTCATATCACATGTCGCCTGTAAAAACTTCGTGCATATTTTACGATTATGTATTTATACCAGGGGTCTGCAAAGCAGCCATGTTTCTGATGCCAGCATCAAAATCATCGATTAATTTAATACGAAGGCGTAATCATAATCGTTGAAACCTGTAATTGAAAATGTATTTTAAATATCATGATATTTTGGCAAAGTAGAGCGCTTGGTGCCGATTGAAATAAAAAAAATTATTAAAGACATCAATATTCTTGTTGAAATACACCTCGCATTCATACTTTCGCACAAGTGCTTAAAAAAATGATGAAAAACAATTACGTCTGTTTGGAAAAAATCACTTCGGAATAGCAGTTTGTTTACAAAATAGAATTGTCAGTGGGAAACCCAATTTCAATAGAACAATGGGAAACTCAAAGATGTTCGCTATTATCAAACGTAGTGGGTAGGATTGGTGTTGCCAGATACCTGATTTATACCTAATCGTTAAATTTGTACTAAGCATATGACAAATGCACGTTACAATGCGTTACGCTTAAAAGTATACATCACTGAAAATCTCAGAACGTACACAATAAGTTTTGTCGGAATTGTAAATTTAAAATGCAGAAATCTTCTCATTGGTGCATGCCAATCGAAAGATAAGACTTGGCTTTAGATCAATGGACCAGGGTAAATTAGAAATTCGACTTCGAAGAGACTAAATTAGGGGTGTCAAAAATGTGTACATTTGGAGGTCCAAAATATGTTGCACTGCCAAAAACGAAGAATATTTTCTTTTCAGAAAATGGCAAATTTCACTGATTTATCAATAACTGAAGCTCATTTCAAATTTCTATTTCATGAATAAGTCTTTTATCTTTAAAATGGTGTCATTTCCGCCCATATCGAACCTGTATTTCAATAGATATAAGCATATATTGGGATGCACTTCCTCTAGGGGTTCAAAATAGGACAGTTACTCTATTCGTACGATGAGTCGTTTTTGAGATCGAATCGAAAGTCGTAATGGCGAACATGTTCGACTCGATAGAATTTCGTTCGAATCGAGATGCGCAATGCCACCACACACAGGGGTCCCAGCATCGACATAAGTGGCCTTCTTTGTAAATAATCGTGCGGTTGCCGTCAGCAAGATTTCGGAATGCATCCAACAATGATGGCGGTGGTTGCTGCATAAATGTCGTACTTAGTCGGTGGGAGCAGTACTCAAACGAAATTTTCTCGCATGCTGATAGTGACTGCAAAGGCGCAGTATAGTAGTAGTAGTAAAATTCTTCTTTATTTAATCAATTTTTGTTTTACAATTATTTTGTTTATACATATACAGTGATCGGCCGGCTTGGCCCTTCAACTTCATTTTTTTTTATATAATGTTATCTGAGTTTTAAAATATAATATTTCATGACGGCCTTTAGGAGGCGCTAGTGTATTTTTTTTTAATTTGATAACCTAACTACTATGTACACTAAACTGTAAAGGCGCACTTTATCGGTCCTTTTTCAGGACCCTCTTTCAACGAAGAAGAAAGTTTTGTTTGGCGTTTTGGAAATTGTCGCACAAGTGAAGTTTTCTTGCAAAATTCTTACTTTCGTTTTGCTACTGTTAGTGACTGGAAAGGGATTGAGAGAAATTTTTACCATTTGCGGCTGTCGACAAGTATTCGCGCACAAAATTATTCAAAAAGATGGCGTCTGTAGCAAATAAATGGTAAATTATTGAGCGGCTGTTTTCGGGTACCGCAGAATGGTGAAAGTGAAATTTTCAGTCTCATTATTCACTCGCTGCCGACAAACCTGCTTCACTAAGATTTTCAAACAAATTCTATTGAGCGCTGCCGATGCTGGTGACGACCGCATAATGACAAGATTTGACGATAAGCCCTTATATTTTCTGTCAAATCCCGCCGTTAATGTCGCCGTTCCGTTCCACTGCGTACAGGACTTTACTTGGAATGTTGGTGAAATATAGACTTGGTCAAATAAAATGACGAACAGAGTACGTCTAGAAAGTCACGCGAGTAGTTTCAATTTTTTCACTGAGAGTGCACAAAAAAACTTTTATTTATTCGACTGTCTTATTTCTTCAAAACAATTCCGAGATTGCTGATTTCTTGCATCCAGAAATAACTGAATCCAGCATTAGTCTATCTTCATGCACATGTTACCCTGTATTTGCAGGCCCTAAACTTTATCTCAAAAAGAAAGGCATAACGTCACTTACAATTGGAGTATGCTCGCATTAATCTCAAAGCTCACTGAACCATGTTGTAAATTAATTCTCCCTCTGTTTATCTCTAGGCGAGTGACGTAGACGAACCCATATTTCTAAATGGAGACGTCCAGTCTTTGTGGACAGTCAGCAGTGCCTGCAGACATCAGATAAGCTGGATTTTCCTTGTACGCATTTGTAATGCATTGTGTGGGTGGCTTCCGATAGTATCATTAATGCATTTCATTATCTCTTAAGCCAAGATAGCAACATTCAGTAGTTCAGGGGCCACTGTTGGAAACAGAATGGCTACAGAGAAGGTTTCCGATCCCGCCAACATTAATTTAAGGATTACGCCCATTAAACGGACAAACAGTGCGAAGAATCAATACTTGGCGACATTTTTTCGTAAGTATTTCTGGATTGTCGTGAAAAATGTATAAATGTATAAAAAATGTATCCATCAGTGAACCTACTAGCCATCAGCTATGGATCAAGTGCCGGGTGGATGTCACCATCCATTCCGATTCTGAAGTCAAGCGAGTCTCCTCTGAAAAGCGGGCCGATCACAACGGAGGAGGGGGCGTGGATCGGAGCAACACTCTGTGTTGGTGGATTGGTTGGTAACATTGTTTCGGGATGGATGGCCGACCGATACGGTCGAAAGTGGACAGCCTACATGGCAGTTGTTCCACAAATTGTAAGTTCGAATGAATTTCAAGAAAATTCCTCAACTGATTTTATGTTTGTTTATTTTGCAGGGGTCATGGATAATGATCATAGTTGCAGATAACGTGTACTATCTGATTGCTATGCGATTTTTGTCAGGATTTGGAGGTGGTGTTTGTTACATGATCAATCCAATGTTCATCGCAGAAATTGCTGAAGACAGGTAATATAAGTTCAAAAAATCAGGCCCAGTTCCAAAATAAAGATATGGCTTCCGTTTTGAATGGGGTGCTTTCAGTGTTGGATTCCGTTATGAGTGTCCTTAAAGAGTTTCGTTCAAGTTAAGCGATTGACTCACCTATGTTAGAATCGGCTACTAGAAAATTAGATATATTATGTAATAACCTAATATTTTTCAGAATTCGTGGATTGCTCGGTTCGACCTTAGTACTTTCCAGCAATCTTGGTCTTTTGATTATGTACACTTTAGGGGCTTTTCTACCATACAGCGTTGTACCGTACATACTTATTGTCATACCAGTAGTTTTCCTTATTGGATTTACGACAATCCCAGATACGCCTTTCCATTTCATGAGGAAAAGCAAATATCAGGTATGCGTTCTGATAACTATAATCAATGGTGAACATAAAACAATTCATTTAAATAATACCTACAGAGATCTGAAAATTCATTAAAATTTTACCGTGGCTATCCGGCCGGAACCGAACATGTCTCAGTAGAGTTTCAGCAGGAGCTACTCAAACTCAAGGACTATTACGGGAACGAGAGACAAGTTACCCGAAAAAATCAAATCACTTGGCACGATTTAAGTGAGTGTACCGCTTGGTGTGCCGTAAAAATGTTCCACCTTTTTTCACGACTGTATTTTCAGAAACACCTCACGCCAGGAAGGCATTCCTGATAGGAATCAGTTTGATGGCTTTCAATCAATTTTGCGGTTGTTTCGCAATGCTCAACTACACGGAAACTATTTTTGAGGAATCGGGTTCAACGCTGTCGGCGAACAAATCGGCCATCGTTACGGGTTCATTGCAGATTGTCGGATCGTACTTTTCCACGCTCCTAGTCGAACGTGCCGGACGGAAGGTAAAGTTTCTGGGAAGAGTGGTAAAACAAAAGCGCTGAAGCTTCTCGGGTGAATTGGTTTTTAGAATTTTGGATCTGGTTTAAAGTGGCTGTGCGGTTTGAAGAGCGTTATCAGTTTGTTCCAACAAATGATGAGTCGTGTTGATGTTGTTCGGAAAAATTGCATGATTGCGGTTTTATAGAAGTAATGGCACAGGGTCATTAGGTTAAAAGCTATCAGGCCGAATGATCCAAATTGTCATTGGGCCGAAGGGCCGTTAGTCCGAATGGTCATGGGCGAGAAGTGAGTAGTAAGAAGTGAGAAATGAGAAAGGAAGAAGTGAAAAGTGAGAAGTAAGAAGCCATAAGGAAGAAAGAAGAAGTAAGAAGAAAGAAGAAAAAGTAAGGAAAACCAAGAAGGAAGAAGAATGAAGAAATAGGAAGGAAAATGAAGAAGGAAGGAAAAAGAAAAAGGAAGGAGGAAGAAGGAAGCAGGATGCAGGAATGAAGAAAAAAGAAGAAGAAGAAAAAGAAAGAAGAACGACGCAGAAGAAAGAAGGGAGAAGATGAAAGATGAAAGAAGAAGGAAAAACAAAAAAAGAAGAAAGAAGGAAGAAGAAATATAGAAGAGCGAGGAAAAGAGGAAGAAGGAGGAAGGATGGTGGAAGTAGCAAGGAGGAGATAGGAAGCGAGAAGAAGAAGGAAGAAGAGGAATAAGAAAAAGGAAAGAAGAAGGAAAAATGAAAACTGACTTCTCACTTCTTTAATCGGCCTGATGAATGGCTCAATACCGAGAGAATATATGGCGGTCATCAGTAGGTTTCCTGTGTAAACAATATATAGCAATTCTCGCGCATGATATCACGAGTGCGTAATTGCATTGATCATTGTCAGAAATCTATAGACAAAATTTGTAAAGTGGCAACAAGAAGGTAAATCCATTCTTATTGTCATTAGAATTAACAATCATTAAAATTATCAATGACAAATAAACAACACTTTGAACAATAGTAACGATGGACAAGCTGTGGCGCCGCCTACACTAGACGAGATTAGAAAAGCCATTAAAGAGCTGAAAAACAATAAGGCTGCGGGGAAGAACAAGTTGCCGGCTGCACTTCTCGAACATGTCAATGAGCAGCTTTGTCTGCATCACATTATATCGAAAATATGGGATGACAATGAATTGCCTGCTAGCTGGTTAAACTGCCTAATTGGCCCACTCTTTGAGAAGGACACATACTGTAGTCAAATGCTTACCCAAAGATAAATACGTGACATATTCCGGGAGAAGAACTTGCTGACACACATTTATTGATTTCAAAGTAGCGTTTTCAAGCGAAACTAATACGGCTGATTCGTGTAACGTTGGACGGATCGAAATCAAGTGTAAGGGTTGCAGATGAAATTTCGACATCATTTGTAATATTGGATGGCTTGAAGCCCTGATCTAATGTTCAAGATAGTGCTCAAGGGAGCGATCAGGGAAGCTGGTGTGTAAAGAAGCGGTACGATTATTACAAGATTGCATATGCTGCTGGGCTCTGCGGACGATATCGATATTATCGGGATTGATCGCCGTGCCGTGGAAGAGGCTTTTATTGTTCCTTCTATAAGGGAGACAGCGAGGATTGGACTCACGATCAATACCAAAATGAAGTACATGGTCGCTGGCAATCTACGTGGGTTCCTTAGTGGTGGTGGTAGTGAAATGGTCCTGGATGATAAGAAATTTGAAGTTGTGAAACTTGCAAAGTGACACAACTGGTATCGAGGGCTCCAATAGAAGAACGACCACCATCAGTGCTGCGTGAAACGTTGTCGCACACCCCGCCACCACAGCATTTTCTCCCACATGAGAATTCGTTGCCATATGCACCGATACACAGACACCAACAGACTGAACAGTATGCTACCCAACTGCAACAGTTGCAAAATCAGCAGGCTATGTGGGGACAATTTCAACAGCAGTTGTCCGCCAGACAGGTTGTGCCTAAAGACCTTCCAGTCTTTACGGGCAATCCTGATGAATGGCCTCTTTTTGTGAGCAGCTTTCGTAACTCGACTGCCATGTGTGGTTACTCTCATTCTGAAAACCTGATGAGGTTGCAAAAATGTTTGAAGGGTAGAGCGTTAGAAGCGGTTCGGAGCATTTTACTTTTACCTTCGTCGGTCCCAAATATTATGGAAACGCTAGAGACGTTGTTCGGGAGCCCAGAGAGACTTGTCCAGTCGCTGCTAAGTAAGGTACGGAGTGTTTCTGCCCCGAAAGCTGAGCGGTTTGAAACGTTGGTCAATTTTGGAATCGTAGTCCAGAATCTCGTTGGCCATCTCAAGGCCGCCAATCAGCAGGCACATTTAACTAATCCAACACTGCTGCATGAACTAGTGGACAAGCTCCCACCACACATTCGACTTGACTGGGCTGTATACAAGAAGAATGTTGGAGTAGTGGATTTGGGGATTTTCTGTGACTACATGAGCGCTATCACGGCCGCTGCAAGTGATATAGCACACTTCAGTGACTTTGATGATGGACGATCAGGATCGAATGCAAGGCCAAGAAAAGAAAAGGTGTTCGTCAATACTCATATTTCTTCTGAGCCACGTAAATTCGAACAACATAATATAAAAATGGAGAAGCAGGAGAGGCCTTGCTACATATGCCAAAGCAACAGACATCGGATCAAGGAATGTTACAAATTCAAATCGCTGAGTCTTGGTGATCGCTTGAAAGCTGTAGAAACACATAAGCTTTGTGCGGTTTGCCTAGTTCCCCATGGTAAATGGTCTTGCAAGTCCACTCGCATATGTGGAATCGGAGATTGCGGCAAGAAACACCATCCATCACTGCATCCTAGTCAACAAACAGTCACCATGCCAGCAACAGAACGAACTTCGCTCAAAAGCAGAAGCTGTGGTTACTATTCACCGTAAAGTTCTTTCTTCTACGATATTTCGTATAATTCCTGTTATACTGTACGGTGAAAACGTTCAAATATCCACATATGCCTTCTTGGATTAGGGTTCATCGTCAACTCTTATAGACAAATCAGTGGCCGATCAGCTGGAGATTCGCAGCCACTTTGCTTGACATGGACATCAAAAGTTTCCAGACATGAAGCTAATTCTCGGTTAATTAATCTAAGGATTTCAGGAGAAGAAGGCAGCAGAATATTTCCATTGACGGGCGCAAGCACCGTGAGCCAGCTGAATCTCCCGATACAAACCTTGCGGTATGGAGAGTTGTCTTGTCGTTATCCATATTTGGCCGGAATCCCAGTGAAGAGTTACGAACAAGCAATACCACGGATTCTCATTGGATTGGACAACATCAAACTGTTGTTGCCACTAAAGATTCGCGAAGGACAACATAATGGACCAGTAGCAGCAAAATCTAGATTGGGGTGGACTATTTTCGGCAGCATCGAAGGAGCCAATAGGAATTCGGTATCTCCGATTATGCATATCTGCAAAAGCGTGGTTGAAACTGAATTACATGAGATGGTGAAACAGTATTTTGCAATGGAGAACTTGGGAGTATCCGTCGTACGTGGACCTGAGGCAGAGGAGGATCGAAGAGCAAGGGTATTCTAGAACGAACGACTACTAAATGCGCCGATGGACACTACGAAAGTGGATTACTGTGGCGGTACGACGTGATCGAGTTGCCGTCCAGTTATGGCATGGCGGAACGTCGTTTGTTTTGTCTCGAACGAAAGTTACGTAACCATCCGGAATTACGAGTGAGGTGGTAAAGGCAAATAGTCGAATAGCAAGAAAAGGGCTACGCGCACAAGGCCACACGTCGGGAGTTAGAAGAGAGTGATCAACATCGTACGTGGTATCTCCCTCTTGGCGTGGTAACTAGTCCACGTAAACCTGGGAAGGTGCGTATTATTTGGGATGCAGCCGCCAAATCAAAAGGAGTGTCTCTGAACGATATGCTGTTGAAGGGCCCGGACCTTTTAACATCGTTGCCTGCAGTGCTCTGCCGTTTCCGGCAGCGACAGGTGGCGATCGCTGGTGATATCCGCGAAATGTATCACCAAGTGAGAATTAGGAAGGAGGATCAACAGGCACAGCGGTTTCTATACAGAAATGATCCAGCAAGGAAGCCCGACGTATTTGTGATGGATGTGGCCATTTTCGGGTCGACCTGCTCACCCTGTTCGGCAAACTTCGTGAAGAACATGAACGCGAGTATGTGGAAAGAAGAACTTCCGGAAGCGGCGACGGCGATAGTAGACAACCACTACGTGGACGACTACCTAGACAGCCGTGATACAGAAGAAGAGATGGCGAAGTTGGCTTTGGATGTAAGAAAGGTTCAAGAACAAGCAGGATTTCAACTAAGGAACTGGAGATCAAATTCTAAGGTGGTGTTACAGAGCCTAGGAGAAGGTGCAGAAGTCACTACGAAGAACTTCAGTATCGACAAGGAAAGCCAAATTGAACGTGTCCTTGGTATGGCGTGGTTACCGGATGAAGACGTATTCGTATACACTGTTAAGCTGCCAAACGATTGCGAAGGTTCAACAGCGAATGAGCTCAATACGACGAAACGAAGCATTCTGAAGTTCGTCATGAGCGTCTTCGATCCCCTCGGGTTGATTTCGAACTTACTCGTTCACGGTAAAATGATCATTCAGGACCTGTGGAGAACCCAAGTTGGATGGGATGAGCCTATCCCAGCAGAAATTCTCATAAACTGGCAAAGGTGGATTAAGCAACTTTCCATGCTTAGCCAAGTTCGAATCCCTCGTTGCTATTTTCCCGGATACGATCGAAAAAGTGGATGCGAGTGAATCTGCATTTGCGTGCGTCGCCTATTTTCGTGTGGTTGATCACAGTCAGCCACGATGTACATTAATCGCTTCCAAAGCAAAAGTGGCACCACTGAAGCCACTATCAGTCCCTAGATTGGAGCTACAAGCGGCGGTTATTGGGAGCCGATTAGCGAAGTCCATTGCCGACTACCATACGGTAACTATAAGCCAGAGATTCTTTTGGAGTGACTCCAGAACAGTGCTTTCCTGGATTAATTCCGATGCCAGGAAGTACCGGCAATATGTAGCGGTTCGTATCGGCGAAATACTGGAAGAATCACAACCTGAAGAGTGGCGCTGCATACCTACTAAATTAAACGTGGCGGATGAGGCAACGAAGTGGGGAAAAGGACCTACATTAAGTTCGAATAGCCGGTGGTTTTCAGGACCAGACTTCCTCCTACAAGCGGAGAATGAGTGGCCACAACCTCAAATATCAGCAAGCTGTACCGAGGAAGAACTACGAACTATTCACGTGCATCATGTAACGAGGGTACAGCCGTGCATTGAGTATGGTAGGTTCTCCAAATGGGAAAGGATGCTCCGCACTACGGCGTATGTGTATTCATTTATAGATAGTTGTTGCGGACTCGGCAAAAGAGGAGCCATGCAGGCAAGGCACCAGTTGACGTCAGCAGATTTTGTTCGAGCGGAGAGGGCGTTGTGGCGGATTGCACAAGCAGATGAATATGCCGAAGAAATACTAATTCTAAGAAAAGCAAATACAACCAACAAAGAGAAGGCGAAGAAATTGAACAGAGATAGTCATATTCGACAGCTATCACCATTTCTAGATGAGTACGGGGTGGTTCGCATGGAAGGCCGCATAGAAGCATCTCCACTATCCACATACGACGCGAAATATCCGGTTATCCTGCCGAAAAACCATCGCGTGTCTGAGCTCATTGTGGACTATTACCACCGGCGGCTCGGGCATCATAACAGTGAAACTGTGGTCAATGAAGTACGTCAGCGGTACCACATTTCTACTCTCCGGACGCTAGTACGCAAAGTTACAAAAAAAGTGTCAACCTGTCGTGCCCAGAATGGCGCCATTACCCGAGGTGCGAGTAACTCCGTTTGTTCGTCCATTTTCGTTGGTCGGTATCGACTACTTCGGGCCATATATGATCAAGATTGGCCGAAGTCAAGTGAAGCGCTGGGTGGCACTCTTCACTTGCTTGGTCATAAGGGCGGTGCATTTGGAAGCAACAGCTTCCCTATCTACAGAATCGTGTAAACTGGTGTTGCGTCGATTCATTTCTCGTCGAGGTGCCCCAACACAAATCTACACTGATCACGGAACAAATTTCGTCGGTGCAAGTCGAGAACTGGCACAACAAACAGCGGCAATGAATCGTGAATTGGCGGAATCCTTCACGGATGCAAATACGAGGTGGAACTTTATTCCGCCGTCCTCTCCACACATGGGTGGTGCGTGGGAAAGGATGGTCAGAGCGGTAAAAATTGCAATGGAGTCGATCAACCATTCTCGCGCGCCATCTGAAGAAGTTTTTCACACGATTTTGTGTGATGCGGAGTCAATGGTCAACTCGCGACCGTTGATGTACGTGCCCTTGGAGACATCGGATCAGGAGGCATTGACTCCTAATCATTTCATTCTTCTAAGTTCGAATGGAATCAAACAGCCGGAGAAAGTTCCAACTACAGAAGGAGAGGCGCTGCGGAATGGTTGGAATTTGTGTCGTTATGTTCTGGATCAGTTTTGGTAGAGATGGATCCGAGAATACCTTCTGGTGCTGACGCGGCGCACGAAATGGCACGACGAAACCCAGCCAATTCAAGAAGGAGATTTGGTCTTCATAGTAGGGAAGCAGAAACGGAATCAATGGCCTCGTGGGAAGGTTCTAAAAGTTATCCTCGGGAAAGATGGGCGAATACGACAAGTGGATGTTCAAACCGTTACAGGGATTTTACGCCATCCTGTTGCCAAGCTTGCAGTACTCAATATAATTCTTGCAGGTAATTCTGCTGGACTGAAGCAACATTACGGAGAGGGAATGTAGCGGCAGGCGTTACAAGCGTTGACGCTCTCAACGAAATACTCCATAGGGATGGTCCACCTCGTATTACAGATCCGTCAAGTGGCGATGGGTTCGATGATGTGGGTAAAACTAAGTAATAAAACGTCAGAGAAAGAATTGATTGCAATTGTGAAATGTATGCTGCATGCTGTTAAAACTATTGAATTTATAATCCTAATAATTATTGTGAATAATTAGTGCGATAGATTGTGTTTGGAAGACTCAGCGTGAATTCTAATTAACGCTCTATAAATTTAAGTGAGTTATACTAGCGTTTGTTACGATTAACTGAAATTAATTACGATATTACACAACATAGGTTATTTTTCATGCAGAGCTCGAAGGAATGAATTAGAATCCTAAAACTATCCTAAACTATCTAGTACGGACTGTGAGTAAACCTGAACTATACTAAAGGACTTAATGACTAAGATTAGTTAATATGTTAACACAGGTAGAGTGACTAGAAGAGCTATCACAGGACGGTTAGACATACGTAGTGGCCAGAAACTAAGAGTCACAGACTTGTAAGTAAGAAAAAATTTGTAAACAAACTTAAACTAATTGAACTTAAACAATATTTTAGCTTAAAAGCTATTGCCAATAAACGGAATTGCTATTGAGGCCGTGACGTGTTTTCCCTACGTTTTCTGCCGCGCCAACATCTCCTATTAACGACCAAACGCTATCATTTTTCACAACACAAAGCCATCAATATGCTGAAAGATGTGTACTAATAAAAATAACAACACACCATCACAATTTTAGGATATTAGAATTTTAAGATATTGCCTGAATATGGGGACACTTGATGCCTCATAAGTCACCGGTATAATTGAAATCAATGAACAGATGGTGCGTTGGGACCTGGTATTCACGGCATTTTTGAAGGATATTCCTTCGAAAATTCCTAAGGGCAGCTGTTCTCAACCTTTCTCTTGAGAGGTACTCCTTCAAACTTTTGGATTCATTGAGGTACCCCTTACATGCTCCTTGGTTTTGCGGATGACATCGACATGGTTCGTGTAGATCGCAAAGCAGTAGAAGAGGCTGTCGTGCCTTTTAAACGGGAGACTAAAAGAATATAATGGACCATAAATTCTGTCAAAACTAAGTACCCGGTGGTTGGCAGAGAACGTGGCAGTCCAAAAGGTGTTGGTACCGAGGCGGAAATGTAAGGGATGCGATTTGAGGTTGTCAACGAATTCATATATCTTGGAATACTCGTTACATGTGATAACGACGTTAGCCGCGAGGTGAAAAGACGTGTTGCGGCTAGAAGTAGGACTTTCTACGATTTGCGTTGCGTAGCCAGCTCAATAATCTCGCAGCCTACAGACACGGATAAAACTATAGCTCTGTGTACATCGTTGATTCATCCAGTCGCTCTGTACGGCCATAAAACATGGACGCATACTATCGAATTCTCGGAGTGTTTGAGCGGAAAATACTGCGTTCAATACTTGGCGGCGTGGTGAATGGCGCAGACGCAGGAATCTCGAGGTTTCCTAAGTGTACAAAAATGCATACATAGGCAGGATAATGAAACACGGCAGATTACAATGAGCTGGTTTTGTAGTACGTATGCCGGAAGAGAGACCAGCAAAAGTAGTTGTAGACCCCGCACTCGCTGGCTGTGTGCAATCGAGAAAGATGCATGTGTGGCCGACGTACCAAGAGACTGGGAATATTCTTCTCCTCAAACACCTGCTTCTATGTTCTCAGTGTCGTTTTCTATAATATTTAATTTAATAATTTCTTTTTATTTAATAATTTCTCTGTCTGCCCAAATAGACAGCGCGTTGTTAATCGGTATTGAGAAATTGCAGAAAAATGTATCTGAGGTTTTGAACGAGGCTGTTAATGGTCTCAAAGATTCGATCAGCAAAGAAATGGAAAATATGAAATGTTCATTTTTTCAATTTAACCCGAGTAGAAATGTAGCTGTAATGAATGAAATGCAAGGTACATCGCGAAAGGCTACGGGGCCTAATTTGACTCCCAAAACGAAAAAGCGTAAGGTACAAGATGTGGACGACACATCTGATAGTGCAATGCCAGAAAATGTTAGTTTCGCGGATATTGTTAAAAAGTAATGTTGGGAAAAATAACGTTAAAGTAATGAAAAAAGTCACTGCGCCTAAGGAAGTAAAGGTCCCTCGTAAGGCTCGTCCGGTCATTGTGATTAAACCGAAAGAGTCCAACCAGAGTAGCGATGATACTCGTAAATTTTTGAATAGTAAACTGGATCCGAAAACACACAGGATCAGTAACTTTAGAAACGGGAAAAATGGCTCTATTATTGCTGAGTGTGCAACAGGATTTAATGTTGATGTTGTGAAAAATGGCATTCAAAGCAATCTGGGTGAAAACTATGATGCTGTTGTTCCCTCATCGGTGCCAAGACTAAAAGTGATGGGAATGTGCGATAAGTTTTCTTCCGATGAATTCATTCAGATTTTGAAAGATCAGAATGAAGACATCGCAATAAATGATGTTAAAGTAATAAGAATGTATGAAAATCCACGTTTTAAGTATAACAAGAACAATGTTGTTATTGAAGTCGATAAAGAGACTTATAGTTGTTTGTTGACCGCGAGAAAAGTTAACATAAGGTTTGATCGGTGCCTTGTTGTTCCCGAAATTAGTGTTTTGAGATGTTTTCAATGTGGAGAATTTGGGCACATGAGTACGGATTGCAAAAACAGCATTGCGTGCTCAAAGTGCAGCGATCGTCACAAGACATCCGAATGCACGTCAACTGTATTGAAATTTGTCAATTGTATAAAAATGAATTCCGAACGTAAAATGAAATTGGACGTGAACCACAGTGCCTTCAGTACTGAGTGTAGTGTTTATAAGCGATTAGTTGAACGGAAAAGAGCAGCTTACGTTTCAATGAATAGCAACCAAGTTCTAGTAGAAATGTGAGCAGATTCGATATTTTGTATTTGAATATTGCGGGTTTGTCTACATACTACGTTGCATTACGTAAGATTGTAGAAGATAAACGTCTTTTTTAGTGTTTTTATCTGAAACTCATATAGTCGACATTGAAGCATTTGATCAGTATAGCATTCCGGGTTATAGTGTAGCTGCTTGTTTATCACATTCTAGACACACTGGCGGTGTTGCTATTTATGTCAAAGAATCAGTTCAGTTCAAGCTTCAATTAAACGAAGTTTGTGATGGAAACTGGTTCTTAGGCATTGCAGTTGTACGTGGCATGAAGATGGGTAATTATGGTGTTTTATATCACTCTCCCAGTGCAAGTGACCAGCGTTTTATTGAAATTTTGGAAAACTGGTTTGAGTCATTTATAGATCCTAGTAAATTAAATGTAATTGCTGGTGATTTTAATATCAATTGGTGTGACGATTCCAATTCGAATCATTTGAAACATTTAGCGGATTTTTTAATTTGAAACAAAAGTAAATTCTTATACGCGTATTTCCCAGCACAGTAGAACTTTGATTGATCATGTGTATACAAATTTTGATTCTGTAACTAGCGAAACGAGTAATGATTTAAAAGTAACTGATCATGAAACGCTAGTCATTAACGTTACCGACAATAATAGTAATGATAGTAATTTAATTAAAATGAAGTGCTGGAGAAAATATTCTAAACAAGCAATTTCGGGTCTTGTCGAAAGAAACGTGGATTTTCAAGAAAATTCCGGTAATATAGATGAAAGATCAGCTGTTCTTACAAACGTTTTGAAATCCTGTACCAATCAATTAGTAGAACAGAAGTTAGTAACTTTGCATAATTCTAACAGCTGGTATAATTTAGATCTTTTGCGCCTGAAACGTAAAAGAGATAAATTGTATAAAAAGTTTCGTAGAACTAGTAATGAAAATCACTGGAATAGGTATCAGGTAGCGCGGAACAAATATTCGCAATCTTTGACACGTACACGTTGCGAGTATATTCAGAGGAAAATTTATCAGCATCAAAACAACAGCAAAGAGTTATGGAAAATATTGAAATCATTATTAAAGCCTAGTAGTTGCAAGCCGCGGTCCATAACTTTCAATGGCACATTAGAACAGTCAGAACAAGAAATTGCATCTAAATTCAACGATTATTTCGTCAATAGTGTCTTATCCATTAACCGATCTATCGAGTTAGTGGATGAGCCTGATGAAATAAAACAGCCGATAAATATTAACTGTAGATTTGATTGTTTTCACCCGATTACTTTTGAAGAACTTAAAACATTTGCTTTTCTTTAGGTAAAACGGCTGGAGTTGATAATGTTAATGCTAGAGTTATTCAAGATTGCTTTCATGTCATTGGACGCAACTTGCTGGACCTTATAAATGAATCGTTACAAACTGGGCACGTGCCGCATGTTTGGAAGGAATCACTAGTGATTCCAATACAAAAAGTTGCTGGAACGATTAAAGCCGAAGAGTTTCGTCCCATCAACATGTTGCACACATTAGAGAAAATTTTAGAACTTGTAGTTAAAGGCCAGCTAATTACATATTTAAATAGTAATAACTTGTTAATACCGGAACAATCAGGTTACAGGGAAGGCCATTCCTGTGAAACTGCATTGAACTTGGTATTATCTAAATGGAAGGAAAATATGGAGCGTAAAGATACTATTCTAGCTGTGTTTTGGATCTCAAACGCGCTTTTGAGACAATTTCTCGGCCCTTATTGTTGAAAACTGTTAAGCGCTTTGGAATTTCAGGTTCTGCATACAAATGGTTTGAAAGCTATTTGTCTGACAGATCCCAACGGACTGCTTTCAATGATTATGTGTCGTGTCCCGTGGAAAATGACCTTGGTGTACCACAGGGAAGTGTATTAGGGCCCTTTTGTTCATTATGTACATTAATGACATGCGACGGGTCTTACGTTATTGTGACATTAATTTGTTTGCTGATGATACTGTAATATTCATTGCAGCTCAAAATCTGAAGGAAGCGATTGAACACTTGAATTAAGATTTGCATTCTTTAAGTAGATGGTTGAAGTACAAACAGTTAAAATTGAATATTAGTAAAACAAAGTATATGGTTATTTCGCGAAATCGTTCAATTGATAATGTCTCTGTGAAAATTGATGACGAGACACTTGATCGCGTACGGGAAATTAAATATCTTGGCGTGATTATTGATGATAAATTGAAATTTGACCAACATATTGACAATGTCATCAAGAAAATAGCCAAGAAGTATGGAATCCTATGTCGACTGAAAAACGAATTAAATACAGCTAGTAAAATACAGTTGTACAAATCAATCATCTCTCCTCACTTGGACTTTTGTCCTTCCATTTTGTTTTTAGCAAATCAGACACAAATATCGAGATTGCAGCGCTTGCAGAATAAGATTATGCGTTTGATTTTAAGATGTAACAGATTCACTTCCTCAACTTTTTTGTTGGATGCATTGCAGTGGCTCTCGGTGAAGCAAAGAATTGTGTATTTAACAATGGTGTTCATTTTTAAAGTAGTAAATGGTCTGCTGCCTCGATATTTGTGTGATCGAATTGAAAGAGGAAGTGACATTCATAGATATAACACTAGAAACGCGGAAGATGTAAGAACACCTAACTTTTTACATGGAGCTTCACAAAATTCTTTGTTTTTTAAAGGTATCAATGATTTCAATTCGATGCCTACACATATCAAACGTGCAACGACATTATCACAATTCAAGAGACTTTGTGTTTCACACGTGAAAGCTGTATTTTAAGCAGCTACTTAGTTGACTTTTTAAAAATTATTAATTATTGTATCTTGACGAAGTTTGCCCTACGGATATTTTGTTTGGACAATTGTGTTTTTCAATTATTGAGGCACTAATAAACTATTTTGTTCGCCTCGATGATAATTATGGATTTTATATTTATTGACTTAATTGTAATTTGAGTCTACAAAAGTTTGAGTCTCGCGCGCGTAAAGCAGATATGAATGATTTTTAAATTTATGTACAGACTTGCGCTTTTTCAGCTGTTTCAATGATTCTGCGGATTAGTAATAGGCTATCTAGTAGAGTTTGGTTTCCGCGGTTGATACCGAAACTTTTGATATCGACGGAGCGGTAACACAAGTTTTGATTTTGTTGACAACGACATAGTTTATTAGATTATTATTGATGCTTTCAGTGGCTAACGTTACTTGTAATAACATGAAATGCGATTCTTGGTGGAACTTTTGAAATCTGTTAGAGAGGTTTCACAAGTTTTGCATTTTTATGAACTCGAATCATCACGACTGATACTTAGGAGAATGTGCAGCTGGACTAAAGAGTCGTTTACATTTGTACTTTTTGGTGGATAGTAATGGAAAGTTATGAAAGCTATATCTGTGATGATAATCAGATCGTTTTGTTTTGTTTTGCAAATCCGATTAAATTGAAAAATTAAATTCAATTAATTATCTTAAAGATAAATCGTCTAGCTCAAACCTTTGTAGGGGTATGTGGCGGGACCATCATCATCATCATCATCATCATCATCATAAAGTAAAAGTAAGACGATGGTCAACAACCTAAAACTGGTAAATTATAAGTTCTAAAAAAAGTTAGTTAGATTAGATTAGATATTAAAGTTAGATTGCTAAACATTTCCAGAAATTCTTGAAACATTATATAACTTGGAATCTGTTAATGTTATCATAAAAGTTTATAAACCAAGCTAAAAGTGGCTGAATATAAGGAAATATTTGATTGAGTGCATTTCACGACTCCCCTAGGCATAGAAATAATAAATTAAATTGAATGCTCCTCATATGTTATAGGATTGCATAAATGAAAGTTTGTGAATGTCCTTAATGAATACTTAGCTGTATGGTTGAAATACTTCAATTCGAGGATGCCAAGAACAGCCAGATGGAATGTAAAAAAAATCAATTATTTATGTCCGCTTTCAGATGCTCCTGATAATCTCCGGCACCGGCATGGCAATAGGACTATCGATTTTCTCCGGCTATTTTTACGCCAAAGCTCTCGGCTACAATGTGGAATCGTTCAATTGGCTCCCATTGATTTGCTTCTCGTTTGTAATTTTTATAGCCTCGATAGGGGTCCTGCCGTTACCGTTCCTCGTTCTGGCTGAATTGGTACCGCAGAAGGTGACTTTTCCCCAGGCTGGTACCAGTCAGTTGATGCAGTTAATCGATTTCTCTTCTATTCGTTGTCTAGATCAAAGAATTCATATTTAGTACGTGTATGAGTCTCTCTTGGATATTTGCATTCATCGCTGTCAAGGTATGAGCTGCATCGCTTTACGCGTTCAAGGTATGACAACTACTTCTGTTCCAGTATTTTGCTACGCTATTCGGCATGCTCGGAATGCACGGAGCGATGCTGCTGTTTGCTGTTTGTTCAGCTAGTGGGGCGTTTTTTGTGGCACTCGTTGTCCCGGAGACCAAAGGTAAGAGTTTGGATGCCATAGCAAAACTGATGAGTTGAATAAAAAACAATTCAGTAATTTATGAGAATTTGTTTTAATTACAGAAAGAAAATAAAGGCAATGAAATGAAATCTAATTTATCCACTTTGCGTTTTTACGTCTTTCTCGTTCATCCAAACTAGGAAAAAATATTCAAGAAAGGACCAAAATATCAGGAATAGATGAAGACTCCTCATTATTCATATTCACTCACAACCAGCTCAATAATTCTCTATAATTAGCGCACTAATAAAATCGAAAATTTTATTTCTAACGAATTTGAAAAAAAAAATACCCATCATCACTTTAGGGGGCTCTAGCAGCAAAATAATGTTTTGGTTATAACTCCGGAACACATTCACCGATTGAAAATTGTCAAACAATCTAAATCAAGACATCACGATCCATAACTACGTTGAGAATATAAAAGGGGAGGGCATTTCAAAGATACGAAGATACGGAAGTTATAAAAATAATATTTTCCCATAGAGACTCCGTATACGAATTGTGGCAGACAACGTTTGAACATGGCTTACCATTAAAATTATTGTGATGCAAGACGTCTGAGTGGGCGACGACATCCGAATCGTTCGTGGCGCTCTCTAATCTGCTTCCCAATATGTAGCTTTGGACAGTGCAATACCAAAACCTCTGATTAGGCACATTAAATTACCTTTCCATCCATTCCATTTCTAAATGCCTATCTAGAAATAACAAGCATCATACGGAGTGTGGATGAAAGAATATTCACATGGCACTGTGACATGAAGCGTAGCCGTAGAGGGCTTCATAAATTTTCTTAATCTTGCCAAACAGCTTCTGTTTGTGGGCACAGAAGACGGGCCCAATGTTTGCTCGTTACACGACTGGACCATATAGTCGTAGATCGGTCACAACCGTGGTAGTCAGTTTCCCGGAGGATGTCAAAGTGTATCGTTTAATTTGTTATAAATGAATCCAGTTACTAGGCAGTAAGATTTTTTTTTTCTTCAAACATGGAATCCACCAGTAGTGCGCGGAATCAATATGTAGCCACGTTTTGCCGTAAGTAACAAAACTCAAGAGTTGAAAACGGAGCAATTCCTCACTTCGAATTATTTTTCCTCCTGAGCTGTTGTCAGAAATGTTCATTTTTTATTTAGTTATCCTTTTCCAATGTGTTTTTGTGTTTTTCCATGCTTTGTGTATTTTTATTTTTTTTTATTTGTAATGAATTTCGAGCGAAAACATACAGAAAAGTAGAAGTTGCCAACAGAATAACAAGAGCATCATTCAGAAAAAAATGTTAGAAGATCCTCTTTGCGTAACTTTATATAATAGACTCTGTATGTATAATTTTGTTTCCTTATTGATACTTCATCATTTGATTAAAAGAGGGCAGATTTCATTTGAAAACTTTGACTGATTTTGAAAAAGGGATCAACCCCAAAATCGCCTTATTTCGGGCAAACGTCTATTTCTAAAGAAGGGATCACATTCACCATCCAGAAGGAAACACATTAATCATTGCTTTTCACTGGGCAAACCATGATTTTGATAAAGGGTTGAGTTTATTATTATTTATTCAGACTAAGGCCGATATATAAGAGTCTTCTCCATTCGGCTCGGTCCATGGCTACACGTCGCCAATCACGCAGTCTACGGAGGGTCCGCAAGTCATCTTCCACGTGATCGATCCACCTTGCCCACTGCGCACCTCGCCCCTTCTTGTGTCCACCCCTTCTTGTGGATCGTTGTCGAGAACCATTTTAACCGAATTACTGTCCGACATTCTGGCTATGTGCCCGGCCCACCGCAGTCGTCCGATTTTTGCGGTGTGAACGATGGATGGTTCTCCCAGCAGCTCATGCAATTCATGGTTCATTCGCCTCCTCCACGTACCGTCCGCCATCTGCATCCCACCATAGAAGGAACGCAGCACTTTCCTTTCGAACGCTTCAAGTGCGCGTTGGTCCTCCCAAGCATCGTCCAGATCTCGTGTCCGTAAAGGACAATGGGTGTTTTGAAGATTGTCAATTTGGTACGGCGGCGAACTCTATTCGATCGGAGCGTCTTCCGGAGTCCAAAGTACGTACGA
Source organism: Armigeres subalbatus (assembly GCF_024139115.2). Lineage (NCBI taxonomy): Eukaryota > Metazoa > Arthropoda > Insecta > Diptera > Culicidae > Armigeres > Armigeres subalbatus. The sequence goes on along the minus strand of NC_085140.1, from coordinate 264,233,161 downwards.
TTTCCAGCCACTATGCGTCTCTGAATTTCTCAGCTGGTATCATTTTCGGTAGTCACCAGTGAGCCCAAGTACACGAATTCTTCTACCACCTCGATTTCGTCACCACCGATGCAAACTCACGGTGGGTGGTTTCCATTGCCTTCTCTTGAACCTCTATCTATCATGTACTTCGTAGTCAACGTGTTGATGACTAGTACGATCCGCTTGGCTTCCCTCTTCAGTCTGATGTAGGCTTCCTCCAAAGTTACGTGCCATAATATCTATGTCATCGGCGAAGCCAAATAGCTGGAAGGACTTATCGAAAATTGTACCACTCGTGTTAATCCCTGCTCTTCGTATTACCCCTTCCAAAGCGATGTTGAATAGCAGACACGAAAGACCATCACCTTGCCGTAACCCTCTGCGCGTTTTGAAGGGACTCGAGAACGCCCCTGAAACTCGAACTACGCACATCACCCGTTCCATCGTCGCCTTGATCAACCGTTTCAGTTTATCCGGAAATCCGTGTTCGTGCATTAGCTGTCATAGCTGGTCCCGATCGATTGTATCATATGCGGCTTTGAAGTCGATGAATAGATGATGTGTGGGCACGTTATATTCGCGACATTTCTGCAGTACTTGGCGAATGGCGAACAACTGGTCTGTGGTGGAGCGTTTGCCCATAAAACCCGCCTGGTACTGCCCCACGAACTCCCTTGCAATTGGTGCTAGTCGACGGCATAAAATTTGGGAGAGTACCTTGTAGCAATGTGCAATGTGATTGCGCGGTAGTTGCTACAATCCAGCTTATCGCCATTTTTGTAGATGGGACACACGACACCTTCCATCCACTCCTGCGGCAAAACTTCCTGCTCCCAAATCTTGGTAATGACCCAGTGCAGCGCTCTAGCCAGTGCCCCATCACCGTGTTTAAATAGCTCTCCTGGTAGTTGGTCAACCCCAAGGCCTTTGTTGTTTTTCAGCCGGCCAATCTCTTCCTGGATTTCCTGGAGATCCGGAGCCGGTAAAATTATGTCCTGCGCGCGTTCTCCCAGGTTCATCACCATACCGCCATCTTCATCTGCCACATCGCCATTCAGGTGTTCTTCGTAGTGCTACCGCCACCTTTGGATCACCTCACGCTCGTTCGTAAGAGGGTTCCCTTTTATGTCCTTACACATATCCGGCTGTGGCACGTGGCCCTTACGTGAACGGTTCAACTTCTCATAGAACTTTCGTGTGTTATTAGCGCGGTACAGTTGCTCCGTCTCTTCACGGTCTCGATCTTCCTGCTGGCGCTGTTTTCTCCGGAAAATCAAGTTTTGTCTGTTCCACGCCCGTTTATATCGTGCCTCGTTCGCCCTCCCAAGCAGCACGCGCAACATCTTCCAAATAGGTGTTTGTTCCTAATAAATTGCATTGAAGACACTGGCAATACATCGAGTCACATTACAGCCACTTTTCAGTTTCAGAAAATCACAATGTTTCATTTCCGTTTAAGTGGCGTCGCAATATTTTACCCATCTGACTTCTTGGGTGGTTTAAAATTCGATGTGTTTCATATCGGAAACAAAACAGATAAGTTGCAGAATTAATAACACTTCGGTTCATTGCTGTTACGACAATGTTTCTGATATGTTGCAAAACACTTTGAGCTCAGCTGAGCAGTATTTTATTTTTGACAGTCCCCTGCATGTTCCGTATAAGGTACAATGAAGTTACAAATGACTTTGTTGTTTATGTAGTGCACTTGTAGCAGAATCTCCAAATAGAATTGTTGGTGTGATGGTTATAGTAGCAGGTTGCAAATCTCAAGGTCCATGGTTCGATTCCCGGTTGGTTTTTGTGTTTTTATTTTCATTGTAGCCGCAAGATGTTGCAAATAGGCTCCACCTCTTGCGCTTTTTGTGTCACAAAGGAGTTCCAAATACGACGCGTTGTGCATAAGTCATACCTTTAGTAAGTCACACCACAGCTGTTGTTACTCACTGAGAAACAAGAGGTGTTGCTTGGGCCTCGTGCGGTGTTTCAGCAATCTCGCCCATGCTGCATTCTTCTCTTCCACTAATTGCTCACATTCGCCGTCATACCAGTCGTTTCTCTGATCCGGGGGCACCGTGCCAAGTGCAGCGGTTGCGGTGCTACCAATGGCGGATCGAATATCTCTCCAGCCATCTTCAAGAGACGCTGCGCCTAGCTGCTCTTCCGTTGGGAGTGCCACTTCCAGCTGCTGCGCGTATCCATGGGCTACCGTCTTGTAGCCGCCAAATGTTAAGCTGCGGCGTTCGACTTCGACGTGTGTTGTACACCGTCGAGAGTATTGAGCGCAGGCATACTGCAACGAGGTAGTGGTCGGATTCAATATTCGCACTGCGGTAAGTGCAGACGTTCGTGATGTCGGAGAATAATTTATCGTCGATTAGAACGTGGTAGATTTGGTTTTCCGTTTCTTGGTTAGATGATCTCCATGTGGCCTTGTGGATATTTTTGCGGGGAAAGAAGGTGCTTCGGACTACCATTCCGCGGGGGGCTGCGTAGTTTATGCATCGTTGGCCGTTGTCGTTCGATACGGTGTGCAGACTGTCCGGTCCGATGACCGGTCTATAAATTTCCTCGCTTCCTACCTGTGCTCATTATTCAACTCTCCCTAGTTACGGTGAAGATAGGCGTGGCCAGGAGTAGTAATCCTCATGCTTTTGTTATTTTTGTTTGAGACTGGAATCAAGGACCACTCCCCTTCTTGATTTCTGATAGCATTCTAGATAAGGATCTCAAAAGTAAAACATGAGTATCACTAGTGTCCAATCTACGAATTACACCGTAACAATGCTAATGCTAATGCTAAATGCTAATGTCCAGCAAATCTCCTGCAGCGCCACGACGTCGAAGTTGCGGGGATGTAATTCATCGTAGATCATCCTGTCGCAACCTGCGAAACCTAGCGACTTGCAGTTTCATGTTCCAAGCTTCAAATCGTGATCCTTTATTCGTCGCCTAGGTATTTGCCGATTATATCGAGTCGTATTATCTCTTGTACTGCTCGTAATTATTGGTTTTCCAGGCGGTTTATTGGGCCTGTGCAAACCTCCTGTCTCGTTAGAGGGCCGTCGTGTCAAGTCTGTTTTGTATCCCACCTGACACCATGACTTGGGCTTGTGCGCTTTGAGCGGCACACGGTCGCTTTGGTGGGGCATACTTGCGGATACATGCAGCTTTTTATAAGAATTTAACAGAGCCTACTGTCAAATCCCACCACATCCTAGGCAAGCCGCACAACTCGCAGATGGCCTGGGGAGGGATCATCATGCCCCTGGACATACTCCCTGCTGCCCGTGAAATGAAGCAGAGTTAAACTCACGAAAATATTCACAAAAAATCAAAGTAAATTCAGGGGGTATTAGAAGGCTGTGAAAGTTCATCCTCCCCTTTTTCCAAATGATCATCCCACCCCCTTTGTTATCTTTTCCTTAGGATAGAGAATATGTGTACCAAATTTGGTTCAAATCGATCCAGAGGTTCATAATTTACTCTGATTTGCCCGTTTTCTGAACAATACCCCTCCCTCCAGACCCCTCCTCCATTTCCCAAATTACCCTCCCTTATGATCGTCTCCTTATAGTGCATACTTACAGGGGTTAGACAAAAAGGTTGAGATAGGCAAAAATTTGTCAAAGTTCAAATCAGCATAACTTTGCGTAGAATGATCCGATTTTGATCAAACTGGGACCATCGGACGCGGAAACTCTTCCAGTATACTGGCCCTATGCGAAACTTCTGATTGGTCCTTGGCCACCGGTGGTGTTCCGGGTTTTCCGAGGGTATGTTAAAAATCCATTTTTTCTTCTGCTTATCATTTTATGTGACGTTTACTGCCATAATGTTTTATGCTTTCCCCAGAAACTAGAACTAATATGCTGACCAATGCTGGCTGCAGATCGAAAATCCGTTAGGTATACGCAGAGATATGGCCATTTTCGTGAAAACGATACGGGATTGGCCATACACCCTGAGCAAATGTCACTTTCGCAGAACTTCCGGAACCTGTTACAAATTGGTCAAAAAGTTTTACAGTCCTCAAAATATATCTCTAATAAAGATCCTATATTCATCGTCTTGGGAAAACATGAATTTTGACACCCATATATGTACGCGAGCTCGAGCGGTTAGTTTTCTGGAAAAGTCATTACAATTTGAAAAATAAAACACTCGAACAATTCTGATGTGGCTTGCTAACTCCAAGTCCAAAATCCGACTCTCTTCTTTATTTACAAAAACGTTATTTATAACTACTGGCTATTGTTTACAATTTTTCTCTCATTTTCAATAATGTTGCAGAATGTTGCATGCTTACTACATTTACTCTCATGTGACATTCTGCTCCGAGAGCATTCGTACTCTCTAGTTAAACAATTATTTAACAATTGAGTCAGCTACTATTTCTAGGCCAGCTTATTCGCCAAGTTTTGCTTATACTTAAATATCCGTTGTTTATTTTCAACAGCGGTTGCTATTTGATAAACATAAATGGACAGGTTCCAACCTGTCCAATCTTTCCTTTTGTTCGTTTATATGACATACTTTAAAAATAGAAGAAAAATGGTGATTATTGCATGGCGTTTAGGGTCGCTACATATGCATGGTTCCAGATGGTGCCAAAACCGGCACCTCCTGGACGGCCCATGGATTCTGCTATAAGGGTGGCAGTGGACACTATCATTCTGGAAATGTTTCTGTAATCATTGTCTCGCAAAGCCATGAAGTCAGATACTCATATTTGCATTATTCCGATCTGTTATCATTTCATCATGTTCCCGGTACCATTTTTACGGAAATGGCCGTAGATGGATTCTCGATCTACAGCCACCATTGGCCAGCATATTAGTTCTAGTTTTCGGAGAAAACATAAAACATGATGAAAGTTAACGTCACATAAAATTACAAGCAGTGGAAACAATGCATCTTGAACATACCCTCGAAAAACCCGGAACATTTCCGGTGGCCAAGGACCAATCTCAGGTTATGTAGGGGGACAGTATACTAGAAGAGTGTCCGCTTCTGATGGTCCTGGTTTTATCAAAATCGGATTATTATACGCAAAGTTATACTGATTTCAATTTCGACTTATTTTTACCTATCTCAACCTTTTTGTCTAACCCCTGTATGTGTACAAAAATTGGTTGAAATCAGTCCTGTGAGTTGAAAGTTACACAGAATTGTTAGTTTTCTAAATAAAACCCCTCCCCTTTTCTACATGTTCATCCCACCCCCTTTATTAAATTCCCCTGAGAAAGAGAATGTGTAGCAAATTTGGTTGAAATCGACCAAGTGGATCAGAAGTAGTTAGCGAACATACATACATAGATTGGTTTTTATAATATAGAAGCAGAAGAAGAAGATTATCTTTACCCTGCAGATGATGGAGATACTCGAATTCCCTCCGTTTGACGCTAAACTGTATGCAGCGAAAGTAACTTTTCAAGCAATTAGCTAAAAATCCTCAATTGTTGAATTCCTTTGACAAATATGAATCAGTATATGCCTTGGAAAAGCAAAATGCGTAAACAGTATCCGTTATTTCTTATCAAAATAACTTACAAAATCCTTGGTAGGCACTCAGTAACGATTCGTAGTAAACTGCTGGCGGTGATTTTTTTCCTGAAAATCATTGTTGTTCTCGGTAGGTATTATTTAAAAGAATAAAACGAACGACGAGAAGTTTAAAAAAAATCAGGTTGCAAAATCGGGTCAGAAACGTGATAAAATCGGTTCAAAAACATGATCATCGGGTCAACACTGTATTGTTTTTGACCATGCATCGGAGCCCTAGCCACATACTTGTCTTGCTTCTAGATTGTCCCAATTTAATCATCAAACCCGGAGCTTAACACATTTCAAGCTAAAACCAATTTGTTTAGTAACAAGCATTTCCGAGTGTTCCTCTCACTACCACTGTTCACCAGTTCAGGCAAAGTTAGTACAAATTTATTCCTTTAATTCAATTTTTCAGCAGTCCGATTGGCCTATCACAAATGTTTATTATTCTAACTTTCTTCTAGTTAACCTCCTGTCGATAAGCTACGGAATATGCTGCGGCTGGACCTCTCCATCGCTCCCGCTTCTCCAGTCACAAGACTCCCCTCTCCCCGGTGGACCAATCACATCGGAGGAAGCCTCCTGGATCGGAGCCTTCCTGTGCGTCGGAGGCTTCACCGGAAACATCATATCCGGATGTATGGCCGATCGCTTCGGTCGTAAATTAACAGCCTGTCTCGCGGCGATTCCCCAAATCGTACGTTAAATGGGATTGATTATGTAATGATTCCATGTATCTCACGTCTAATTTTGCTTTCAGATTGCGTGGGTATTAGTAATCGTTGCGAAAAACGTTTACTACTTGATGGGAATGCGATTCTTGTTGGGCTTCTCCGGGGGAGTCTGCTTTATGATAATTCCAACGTTCATCGCAGAAGTCGCTGAGGACAGGTAATTGGATGATGTGGTAACTAGGGTGAATCGCTGAATTTATGCTATTTTGTTGTATGACACATAGAATACGCGGAATGCTGGGTTCTACTTTGGTATTCACTTGCAACTTGGGAATTTTATTGATGTACATTCTTGGTGACTGCCTACCCTATGATTTAATCCCGTGGCTACTGCTCGTGTTTCCCCTAGCTTTCCTCGCAGGGTTCCTATTCATACCGGATACGCCGTACTATTTAATGAAGAACAATGACTTCACGGTATCTAATTAAGAAAACTCCAAGGGTTCATCGATCGTTTTATAATCTTTTTCTGTTCCAGGAATCGGAAAATTCTCTACGATTCTATAGAGGTTATCCTGTTAAGGCGGAATACGTTTCCACTGAGTTTAAAATGGAACTGGTTAAGTTGAAGGACTCACTAAGTGACGACAAGTGCACCCCGCAAGACACTAAAATTACATTCCAAGATTTAGGTACAATAATGAAACACATAGTTAAAATCATAAGACATCGAACATTGCTTAGCACTCCAAAATCGGACAGAAACCGATTTATAACTGCTGCTTGTTGATTAATTTGCAGAATTCCGATATTATACGTTCCTCATATTTCATTTAATGTGGGGGGATTGCTGCCAAGCTACAGATTTAGATTGGAAATTTTATCAAAACATTTATATTCTTTCGTTTGATTTTTTTAAGACTCTTAAACGGTTAAAAAAATTATTCATCTATCTGCATTCCAGTACCAACTCATCTGATTGAAATTGCTCCTGAAATTGTAATGCTCGGATTGGCTAGGGGGAGTTCTTATGAAGTGTGGGTACTTTGTAACGATTGTATAACATTTCACCGAAAACTATTTCGCGGAATTCCTTTTCGCGGTTGAACATTTCGCGGAATAACATTTGGCGGTTTGTAACTTTTCGCGGTACGACATTTGGCGGTTTGTACCTTTTCGCCGAATGACTTTTAGCGGAATGTACCATTTCGCGGAATGCACCATTTCGCGGAATATTAATAATAATAGCCTTTATCCATTCAGCATTTCCAGAATTATTATCTGCGAGGTTGAAACTTTTGTGAGCATGAGCAGGATAACCGTACAATTCGTAGTTGCTACTCCGTGATTGACTAGAACTTGCGAAATTGCACAGGGAACCAATTGAATGGAGCTTGGGTTTAGCTATCATTCTCAATGTGCAAATTTCGGAAATTCAATGCATTTTACTAAGTCAATTACGGCGCCGGCCACGTCCTTACGGTCATCAAGGGAAGGAAGGATTATTAGTTCAACTCTCGTTGCTACTAGAGACCAAGTATACCTCTGCATCTCCACGATAGTCTTAGGATAGGATATTATGTCAGTATGAAGGGATATATTATCTGGATTCACTTTGGTAAGTGATGCGATCTATGGGATAGGAATATATGAATGAGAATTAGAAGTACTAGAGTAATGAGAAAGTATTAAAGTGCATTCTAATGGGATTCATTTTTTACAATTAGAATTTGAATGCTATTGGATTCTAATACCACGCACACGTCTACCACACCATCGCTACCCGCACATCAACCTCACACATTCTTACTTGTATGAGGCCTGCACGAGCATAGCGACCGTATATAGCATTCGTATGCGGGTACAAATGAATACCAATCTATTTTTACATTTTTTATTTACTGCTACTAAGTAACAGGCAGCTTTTTATAACAATTCTATATTTAGAATCATACTTGCTAGCAATGAGAATTTGATTTGCAAAGAGATTGAGTTATATGATTAACGAAATTATCTAATAGGAAATTGGAAAGGGCCAGGGATCAAACCCTTAATCTCCTGCTTATGAGGCAGAAGCAGTGACACAAGGCCACCAAGCACCCCTAGAATTATTATCTGCGAGGTTGAAACTTTTGTACCTAAAAAGTCGAAAATTTTTATTTTGATGAGTTTCCTAGACCGGCTCAGAAGTCGAACCCAGCCTTTTTTAGCATAGTTTTGCTTGGCAGAATTGCATCTTCCCGCTAAGGAAGGCCTCCCAGAATATGTAGAAGTAGTTTTCAAAATTTCAATTGCCCCTTATACCGGGCAGATACATCCATTTAAAGAAGGCATTATCAAGTCTATTCGACTTATATCGGGCAGATGCGACCATTTAAAGAAGACGTTACTCCTGCCTTCGCCTTATACCGGACAGACGCATTCTTTTAAAGAAGGCATTATCAACTCCTTTCGCCTTACACCAGGCAGATGCATCCATTTAAAAAAGGCGTTACCCCACCCTTCGCCTTATACCGGGCAGACGCATTCTTATAAAGAGGACATTATCAACTCCTTTCGCCTTATACCGGGCAGATGATTGTATAACATTTCACCGAAAACTATTTCTCGGAATTCCTTTTCGCGGTTGAACTTTTCGCGGAATAACATTTGGCGGTTTGTAACTTTTCGCGGTACGACATTTGGCGGTTTGTACCTTTTCGCCGAATGAATTTTGGCGGAATGTACCATTTCGCGGATTGCAGCATTTCGCGGAATATTAATAATAATAGCCTTTGTCAATTCAGCATTTTCAGAATAATTAGCTGCGAGGTTTCTAAGCCAAGTTACCATTTTTTTTGCATTTGTTTAACACGAGATTAACACGTTGAAACTTTTATACCTAAAAAGACGAAAACAAAATTTGATAAATGTCCTAGACCGGCCCAGAAGTTGAACCCAGCCTTCTTCAGCATAATCTTACTTGGCAGCCTCGCATCTTCCCGCTAAGGATGGCCTCCCAGAATATGTAGAAGTAGTTTTCAAATTTTCAATTGTCCCTTATTCCGGGCAGATACATCCATTTAAAGAAGGCATTATCAACTCTATTCGACTTATACCGGGCAGATGCGTCCATTTGAAGAAGACGTTACTCCTGCTTTCGCCTTATACTAGAAAGACGCGTTCTTTAGAAGAAGGCACTATCAACTCCTTTCGCCTTATACCGAGCAGATGCATCCATTTAAAGAATGCGTTACCCCTCCCTTTGCCTTATACCGCGCAGATGCGTTCTTTTAAAGAAGGCATTATCAACTCCTTTCGCCTTATACCAGGCAGATGCATCCATTCAAAAAAGGCGTTACCCCACCCTTCGCCTTATACCGGGCAGACGCATTCTTTTAAAGAGGACATTATCAACTCCTTTTGTTTCATACCGGGCAGATGCATTCATTTAAAGAAGGCATTACCCCTCTCTTCGCCTTATACCGGACAGACGCGTTCTTTTAAAGAAGGCATTATCAACTCCTTTCGCCTTATACCGGACAGATGTATCCATATAAAGAGGGCATTACCCCTCCCTTCATCTTATACCGGGCAGACGCGTTCCTTCAAAGAAGGCATTATCAACTTCTTTCGCCTTATACCGGGCAGATGCATTCATTTAAAGAAGGCATTACCCCTCCCTTCGCCTTATACCGGGCAGACGCGTTCCTTCAAAGAAGGCATTATCAACTTCTTTCGCCTTATACCGGGCAGATGCATTCATTTAAAGAAGGCATTACCCCTCCCTTCGCCTTATACCGGACAGACGCGTTCTTTTAAAGAAGACATTAGCAACTCCTTTCGCCTTATACCGGGCAGAACATATGGTGGGGTTTCAGGTTTTGAAACCTGCAACCCGAATCGCCAGATGTCGGGTTCGGGTCGAGTACGGTTTTACGAATGCAAAAATTCTCGGGAACGGGTCGGGTTAGCATTAAATCCAAAAAAAAATGCCCGGATTGCATGCAATTAAGCAGAAATCGGTAAATATTTGAATGATAATTATTCTAACTGAATTCGGCCAAATGGCATTCCGCGGAATGATTTTCGGTGAAAAGGTACATTCCGCGAAATGTCTTTCGGAAAAAAGATGCATTCCGCGAAATGTGTTTCGGAGAGTTGACACATTCCGCGGAATGTCGTACCGCGAAAAAAAATTCCGCGAAATGTTTTTCGGCGAAATAGTATACAACCGGGCAGATGCATTCATTTACAGAAGGCATTATCCCTCCCTTTGCCTTATACCGGACAGACGCGTTCTTTTAAAGAAGGCATTATCAACTCTTTTCGCCTTATACCGTGCAGATGCATCCAGTTGAAGAATGCGTTACCTCTCCCTTCGCTTTATACCGGGCAGACGCGTTCTTTTAAAGAAGGCATTATCAACTCCTTTCGTCTTATATCAGGCAGATGCATCCATTTAAAGAAGGCGTTACCCCTCCCTTCGCCTTATGCCGGGCAGATGCATCCATATAAAGAAGGCGTTACCCCTCCCCTCGCCTTATACCGGGAAGACGCGTTCTTTGAAAGAAGACATTAGCAACTCCCTTCGCATTATACCGGGCCGAACATCAGGTTTTGCCTGAAACCCGAATCACCGCTAGTTCGTTGTTTGAATTTTCCGGGGAAAACTTTTGTGCGGGCTTAAATAATTAAATTATGTCGGGTTCGGGTCGAGTACGGGTTTATGAATGCAAAAATTCTCGGGAACGGGTCGGGTTTGCATTGAATCTAAAAAAATGCCCGGATTTCATGCAATTAAAGCAGAAATCGGTAAATATTTGAATGATAATTATTCTAACTGAATTCGGCCAAATGGCATTCCGCGGAATGATTTTCGGTGAACAGGTACATTCCGCAAAATGTCTTTCGGAAAAAAGGTACATTCCGCGAAATGTGTTTCGGAGAGTTGATACATTCCGCGGAATGTCGCACCGCGAAAAAAAATTCCGCGGAATGTTTTTCGGCGAAATAGTATACAACCCTTTGTAACCAGAATCCATGAACATTAGACCTCTTCATGTTTTCAAAAAGTATCAAAAATTCAACCGGTCAGCCCAGAATCACAATTCTTATGCTAAAATAAGCCTCCTGACAAATTTTCAGCTAATTTGGATAAAATTTCGAGGTGGCTCAAGTCGATTTAGTGTTTTTGAGCTATTTTCAATTTTGAAAAAAAAAATCAACAAGAGATATGAACGCCGAAAATCATCGCAACAACCTCTAAACGGAAGCTCTTAGTGTGCTTTGAAAATCTTGTGAACATTGCGATTCGATCCGTTTACGTTTTGACCATGTTAAAGTGATTTTCAAGCTTTTAAGTGCATACAAACACTGCTCTTTAATTTATTAAAAATATTTAATCTTAAATTTATTACAAATCATTGCTAATTTATTCTACTATTATTTCTATTTTTCCCCTGGACATTTGAGTAATATAATTGCCAATGTGCGATTTACCGTTAAATTCTTAAAAATCAGAACATTTGTCATAAATTTACACGTTAGGATTACTTCAAACAAGTTATTGGTGGCTAATTTTCAATAGGAAACATTGGGATAGAAGTCTGCGTCGAATGCAACTTGTTGCGAGCAAATCGGTGCCTGAAAAATTAGCTAGACTATTTGCGAACTTTTGCGCACATACACACACACGCAGATCGCCATGGTGAAGTTATCGGCCACCGACGCTAACAAGGTATTCAAAGTAGGTAAGCTGAAAGTTGGCCGGTCAGTATGTCCAGTCAACCTCTACCAACCATCGATAAGTGCTTCTGCTGCCTCGAAGCGGGACACAAATCGTGGGCGTGCAAAGGGCCGGATAGGAGTAACCTATGTAAGCGATGCGGCGAAGAGGGTCATAAGGCGCACACGTGCGAGAAAGCGCCAGCGTGCACTCTATGTGCGAAATGGAACCAGATACACAACCACCTCATGTCTGGGCCTGCTTGTCCGTTGAGTACTAGTACGAGGAAGCCGTGCAAGTAACGCAGCTCAACCTCAACCATTGTGCGGCCGCCCAGCAGTTGCTGTGGCAGTCGGTAGCAGAAGCGAGAACAGACGTAGCTATCCTGTCGGACCCGTACCGCATCCCCGCGGATAACGGGAACTGGGTAGTGTACTACTGCAGCTGTTATGCGCCGCCATGGTGACCGATAGAGCAATTCACCCAGATGGTCGATCGGCTGACATCAGACATCAGTGGAATCGATAATAGATGCAACATTCTGCAGCCCAAGTTTAACCGGTATCCTGCAGTGGAGGGTCGACGACGGCTATACCCATAGTGACCATCTGGGATCCGATACAGGATAAGCAACGAGCCAAAGAGAGGAAGTCAACCAGAGCGTGAAAGGTCGCCTACTTCGACAGTAGAACCTTCAGTGAAGCTTTGCGCCTGGAGGAAAACACGGAAAGTTTGAGTGGGGATGAACTGGTTGCGGTTCTGTCACAAGCGTGCGATGCTACCATGCCGAGGAAGGCACGACCGCGGAATTGTCGACCACAGGTATACTGGTGGAGCGAGCCTATTGCAGCACTTCGAGCAGCATGCCTCTGGGCTAGAAGAAAAGCGTAAAGGACACGCTCGGACACAAGGCCATCAAAGAAACCAAGAAAGCCTACTTCGACAGATTGTGTCAGAGCGCCAACTCGAACCCATGGGGAGCCGCCTATAGGGTGGTGATGGCCAAAACAAGAGGAGCACTCCCGAGCGATGTCCCACGAGGCTGAAGACGATAATCGAAGCACTATTCCCGCACCACGGCCTAACCCATTGGCCGCCAGCAGCGGGGGTAGGAGCAAATGACGAAGCAGTGGCGAGGGTAACGCAGCCATAATGACTAATCCGGACATGTTTAGGTTAGCCATGCAGAGGTGTCTGGACGAGCGGACGTTCCCGGATATATGGAAGAGACAACGTTTGGTCCTGTTAACGAAACCTGGTAAGCCAACAGGAGACCCTCAGAGTACATACAGATTGGTGTCTGATAGAGCCACACATGGAGGAGGTAGGAGGATTATCGAGCGAGCAATTCGGCTTTCGGAGAGGAAGGTCTACTCTGGGTGCCATTGGTGGTGGACACTGCAAAGGTCGCCATCGAATACAAGCGGCGTGGTATACGTTATTGCGCAGTAATAACACTCGATGTGCGGAATGCAATCAACAGTGCGTGCTGGATGAAGATCGCGAACTCGTTGCTTCGGCTGAGAGTACCGGTAGGGCTGTACAAGATTCTGGGAAGTTACTTTCAGAATCGAGTATTGATCTACGAGACAGACAAAGGCTTGACCAGCGCCCCCATCACGGCAGATGTCCCACAGCGATCAATTTTGGCTCCATTGCTGTGAAACGTGATGTACGATGGCGTGCTGGGGTTAAAGCTCAGCTTTTAAGCTAAATTCCATAAAACCAGTTTTAATCGTTAATCCGAAACTGTTCATCATTTCATTTATTTAGTCTACATCTAAACAGATAACACTGAATCAACAATTTGACGCCACAATACACGGTTCGAGGCCGCATCTCTCCATCAAGTCGACAAGACAAGTCGTTTTGCACCCGGTCTGACTATCTCGCGCGCTGCGCTCCACGCCGTCTCGTATCTGCCGAATCGGAAGCGAACACCATATTTGCAGGGTTGCTGTGCGGCATTCTTGCAACATGTCCTGCTCATCGTACTCTTCCGGCTTTAGCTACCTTCTGGATACTGGGTTCGCCATAGAGCTGGGCGAATTCGTGGTTCATTCTTCGCCACCACACACCGTCTTCTTGCACACCGCCCAAGGAGGCCCTAAGCATTGAGCATTGTCCATGTTTCATGTCCATATAGGACAACCGGTCTTATTAGCGTCTTGTACATGACACATTTAAGGCGGTGGCGAATCTGTTTTGACCGCAGTTTCTTCTGGAGCCCGTAGTAGGCCCGCCTTCCACAGATGATGCGCCTTCGTATTTCACGACTAGCATTGTTATCAGCCGTTAGCAAGGATCCGAGGTAGATGAATTCCTCAACCACCTCGAAGGTATCCCCGTCTGACATAACACTGCTTCCCAGGCAGGCCCTGTCGCGCTCGGTTCCGCCCACAAGCATGTACTTTGTCTTTGCCGCATTCACAACCAGTCCAACTTTTGTTGCTTCACGTTTCAGGCGGGTGTACAGTTCTGCCACCTTTGCAAATGTTCGACCGACAATGTCCATGTCATCCGCGAAACAAATAAATTGACTGGATCTGTTGAAAATCGTACCCCGGCTGTTACACCCGGCTCTCCGCATGACACCATCTAGCGCAATGTTGAACAACAGGCATGAAAGTCCATCACCTTGTCTTAGTCCCCGGCGCGATTCGAACGAACTGGAGTGTTCGCCCGAAATCTTCACACAGTTTTGCAAACCATCCACCGTTGCTTTGATCAGTCTGGTAAGCTTCCCAGGAAAGCTGTTCTCGTCCACAATTTTCCATAGCTCTATGCGGTCTATACTGTCGTATGCCGCCTTGAAATCAACGAACAGATGGTGCAATGGGACCTGGTATTCACGGCATTTTTGAAGGATTTGCCGTATAGTAAAGATCTGGTCCGTTTTCGAACGGTCGTCAACGAAGCCGGCTTGATAACATCCCACGAACTCATTCACTAATCTGGGGTATCACTTTGTAGGCGGCATTAAGGATCGCTCGAAAGTTCCCACGTTCAAGCATGTCGCTTTTCTTGTAGATGGGGCATATAACCCCTTCCTTCCACTCCTCCGGTAGCTGTACAGTTTCCCAGATTCTGACTATCAATTTGGCTAGCTTTTCCGGGCCCATCTTGATGAGCTAGCTCCGATACCATCCTTATCAGCTGCTTTATTGATCTTTAGCTGTTGGATGGCATCCTCAACTTCCCGCAAGGTGGTGGGGGCTGCTTGGCTTCCATCGTCAGCTGAACTGACGTGGTCATCTCCTCCGCTGCCTTGACTTTCACTGCCTGTACTCTCAGCGCCATTCAAATGTTCCTCGCTTCCACCTTTCGATCACCACACGTTCGTCCGTCAAGATGCTTCCATCCTTATCCCTGCACATTTCGGCTCGCGGCACGAAGCCTTTGCGGGATGCGTTGAGCTTCTGGTAGAACTTGCGTGTTTCTTGAGAACGGCACAGCTGTTCCATCTCCTCGCACTCCGCTTCTTCCAGGCAGCGTTTCTTCTCCTGAAAACCTTGCTGAAGCGCGACCGCCCCCGACCGACCGCCCTGACGTCGGTAATGTCGGAGAAGTGCCGTCCATCAATCAGAACGTGGTCGATTTGTGATTCTGTCTCCAGTGGTGATCTCCAGGTGTACCGATACGGAAGGCTGTATTGGAAGTAGGTGCTGCGAATGGCCATATTCTTGGAGGCAGCGAAATCAATAAGTCGTAGACCTTTTTCGTTCGTCAGCCGGTGAGCGCTGAACTTCCCAATAGTCGGTCTGAACTCCTTCTCTTGGCCAACCTGAGCGTTCAAATCTCCTATGATGGTTTTGACGTCGTGGGTTGGCTGTCGTACTCACGTTCCAGCTCCGCGTAGAATGCGTCCTTATCATCATCAGTGCTTCCGGAGTGTGGGCTATGGACGTTGATCATGCTGAAGTTGAAGAACCGGCCTTTGATCCTGAGCCTGCACATTCTCTCGTTGATCGGCCACCACCCGATCACGCGCCTTTGCATATCGCCCATCTCTATGAAAGCTGTTCCCAGCTCGTGTGTGTTGCCGCAGCTCTGGTAAATGGTATGATTACCTCTAAACGTTCGCACCATTTATCCCTTCCAACAAACCTCCTGCAGCGCTTCGATGCCGAATCCACGGTCCTTGAGCACATCGGCGAGTATGAGTGTGCTCCCGATGAAGTTGAGAGATTTGCGGTTCCACGGACCGAGTTTCCAATCGCTAGTCCCTTTTCGTCGTGGTGTTCTTCGCCGATGGTTCCGGTCCGTACTCTCTTGGTAATTGTTCGTTGCTTATGTTTTTTTAAAGGCTGGCTTGCAGAGCCTGACACCAAATCCTCTAAATTTCCGGAGGACCATTCCTCCTTATTTCCAGTGCACAGTTTCACTCGCTGGCACTCGGACGATAATCAGCCGCCCATAACATGGAGAACAGACGCTGCTGTGAGCCGGTCCTGACATGGAGAACAGACGCTCAATAAGATGTGCACCTCCGGACAGGAGCAAACCCCCCTTCCCTGTCAGCATACGACCATAGTTCCCACCGGGGTTGGTTACCCGATCTTCCCTAAGGTTGCTCGTATCCCGGCCAGCGCCACGGGGAGGTAAGGATAAGAGTTGCTGGGTAAGAGGCTAAGGACCACGAGATGGGGTCTATTTTATTCATTCAGGTACGTGAAGTACCAATGGTACGCTTCACCCAGCATTTGCCGTGCCACTTATTGTCATATATTGGCTATGTTCGCCACATTTTAGTCGCTTTTTCTATAAGGAAAGCTTTTGTGAAAACAGATCGGAAAATATTAAAACGGGGCCTGCTAATCTATTAAAATTCAATAATATTTTAGTGGATATTTTTACAATTTTAACGTTTTTGACACCAAATATAAGAACATAAATGCAGGCTGAAGTTTAATGTTTTTGACCCTTCGTTGGGAACTAATTTGGATGAAGTGAGATCTTTTACTAGGAAATTTAAAAATATGAAAGCTCCTGGTGATGATGGTATTTTCTACATACTTATCAAAAAACTTCCTTTATCCTTTTTGGTTAATTTATTTAACAAATGTTTTCAATTGGCATACTTCCCAGATAAATGGAAAAACGCCAAAGTTGTTCCAATTTTGAAGCTGAAAAAAGAACCAGCTGTTGCTTCTAGTTATCGTCCAATCAGTTTGCTTTCTTCAATAAGCAAACTGTTTGAAAAAATAATTTAAATAGAATGATGGTTTATATTAATGATAATTCTATTTTTGCTGATGAGCAATTTGGTTTTCGCCAAGGGCATTCAACCACTCAACAGTTATAAAGAGTTACGAATTTAATTCTGGTCAACAAATCTGAAGGATAGTTGACTGGAGTTGCTCTTCTTGATATAGTGAAAGCATTTGACAGTGTTTGGCATGAAGGTTTGATTGTAAAATTGATTAATTCTAATTTTCCTCTGTATATTATTAAACTGTTCCATTATTAATTAGACCGCTCACTGCAGGTAAACTATCAGGATTCGAAAACTGATAGATTACCTGTAAGGGCTGGTGTTCCCCAAGGCAGCATACTGGGGCCAATATTATCTAACATTTTTACTTCTGACTTATCTGATTTACCACCAGGGTGTCAAAAATCTTTGTTTGCGGATGACACGGGCCTCTCATCCAAAGGGCGAAGCCTTCGTGTCATTTGTAGTAGATTGCAAAAAAAAGTTATATTTGGATGCTATCTCCAATTACTTGCAAAAATGGAAAATTTCCCCGAATGCTTCTAAAACTCAGCTTATAATTTTCCCACATAAGCCGAGAGCTTCTTATTTGAAACCATATAGCAGACATATTGTCACTATGAATTGGTCTAGCGAAGCTAAATATTTAGGACTTCTGCTGGATCAAAAATTAACTTCCAAAAATCACATTGAAGGCATTCAAGCCAAATGTAACAAATATGTTAAGTGCATATATCCACTTATAAACAGAAAATCAAAACTTTGTTTTAAGAACAAACTTTTGATTTACAAACAAATTTTCAGACCAGCCATGTTGTATGCTGTGCCAATATGGACTAGTTGCTGCAATACCAGAACCAAGGCACTTCAGAGGATTCAAAATAAAATTTTGAAAATGATTCTGAAGTTGCCTCCGTGGTATAGTACCAATGAACTTCATAGAATTTCTAATATTGAGACATTGCCACAAATGTCCAACAACAAATGCCGCTTGACCAAACACGATTATTTTGATTGCCTTTTGTTCTAAGTGAGACGTCTGTTTCTCTGTGGCTTGATAATAACATTTCTGAGGGTCGTGTGTTCGAGTCCCATTGAAGGGAAAGTGGTTACCTCCAATACATTTTTCAAATAAAAATCTTCCACATAATGTACATATTCACATATGAGTTTTCAGAACATAGTAAATTTCTGATGAGCTCGGTGGTCTAGTGGCTACCGCTTCTGCCTTATAAGCAGGAGGTCGTGGGTTCAATTCCAGGCTCGTCTCTTTCCTACTTTGTATTTCTATATTAGTTCTTTCTGTGTTTCACGTTCTACCAAAACGATTCCTACCACACAATCCCAAAACCCCCCGTGGCACCTATGAGAGGTCGTAGAGTTCTCTGCATCTTTCTTAAGTAGGTGTCCAACTAATCATCCTTCCCCTTCCTCAGCATTCGCAAGAACGTGGTCAGGACAGATCTCGACTATTGGAGAGTGCATTGCTTCCATCTAAGAGATAGTGATTAGTCCCAAATCAATATCTGTGGTAACGGATGAAAGTGATGCTACTCTCATACAATAGTCTTGGCTTGTACCACCTACGAATTTGTGCGAATTGCTCAATGCTAATGCTAATGCTAATAGTAAATTTCTGATATGTAAAAATCAAAATTACTTGATACTTCACAAAAAAAAACAGGAAACATTCAATTCAATAATGCAATTTTAAGCCCTTATTGTATTTTTTTTTTACAAAAATCTGGGACATTTATGAAATAACCACAATTTATAAAAAATCTTAAATCTTAAAAAATATATGAAACCATATAAATGTTGAAATTTTGACCACAAATTTGTTCAAGTCACTCTTTTGTGGAACAGCAGTGCAGAACCAAGAAATTCCAAGTTATAAATGTAGAGCAACTTTAGCTTTTTCAGCTGTGTTTTCTACAATTCGATGGATGTCGCGTCCGATTTTCTCATTTAAGTGTGAATAGAGCATAAAGACGCATGGTAGATATAAACATAACGATGTTCGAACATGTTTTTACTGCAATCAACAGTTGACATACATAGACAAAGTTTTGTTACACATACTTCAAAAACGATAAATATGAAAGGCGTCATGACCTTTATTTTAATCGGTTAAACGACTATTTTCTTCCATTTACTTCCACTAATAATTTATTTTAGTATTTTAGTATTTTAGTATTTTGTCTACTATTTCATCGTTAGCACATGAACTATGGATAAAACTTCAACTGATATCATGAGAATCATCAAAAGGGCGAACATCTGGAAAGGAAGTTTTGCTTAGATTCTAAATAATCTCGGAATTTTGCAATCAACAAGCAGTAGCGTACGTGAGCTTGAAATGCCATATCCACGGGCATCCAGGCATTTCATTGCATTGCTGTACTGTCGACTAAACATTTGTTCTCCTATTTCAGCTAGCAACCATGCCCGGAAGGCATTCCTAATTGGAATCAGTCTGATGGCACTCAATCAATTTTGTGGATGTTTTTCGATGCTCAATTACACGGCGTCTATTTTCAGTGAATCAGGTTCAACATTGTCGGCCAACTTATCCGCTATTGTAATTGGTTCGATTCAAATGGTTGGATCGTATTTTTCCACGGTATTTGTCGAGCGAGCTGGACGAAAGGTAAGTATTTTTTGTAGTCAGTCGTATGAATAACATAAAAGCATACTGGCCAGGAAAATGAAATATTTTATTGGTCTTAAAATGTGATGCATTCCGATTTAGAACTGAAATGATTTTTCCATTCTTTTGAGAAAACTGCATGACTGGAAATAGTTTTTCATAAAAATATTAAATATTGGTGACATTCGAACATTTGACCAATTAATTCCTGTTTACCGAATTTCTGGCTTCTACCGTTTATTCATGAACATTCTTATTGTGTAATATCTGATCAGCAATCAGTTATCACACGAGCGGAAATGATTTAAATTTTCACGATGGTGTTGAGGTGTCACGTCACACGTGTCAGTTCCCCAAATGGTGTTATAAATTAGCAACAAAATAACGTTTCTCTTTGAAGTCAGTCATATGAATACATTGCATAAAAGCAGGTATATAGGCTAAAAAACACAATATTTTTTATTGAACTTAAAATGTGATGCTGATGCGTTTCAAATAAAAATTGAAATGATATTCTTCTTCCTGTGAGGGAATCAGCATGATTTAAACGAGTATATTGCATGCAGAATACTGAATCTTGACGAGATGCTAACATTTACCATATTAAATCCTGTTTACCAAGCCTTTGGATGCAGTATGCATGGTTTTGCTTGCTTCTTCCTCAAAACAGATCATAATTCATAAACATTTTCTTTATGTAAGATTTGATCAGCAATCAGTTATAGCCCCGGCTCACAAGAGATTCAATTTTAAAATGCCGAGCATCAAACAAATCATATTTGAGCTGTCACGTGTCGAGAGCCCCGAATCGGGTTACAAATTAGCAACAAAGTAACGCTTAACTCCCAATCATTTGCAGCTGCTGTTGATAATCTCGGCCGTTGGAATCACAATCGGACAGGCCATCTTTGCCGGTTTCTCGTATGCCAAAAGTCTCGGCTACAACGTGGAATCCTTCGACTGGCTGCCTCTGGTGTGCTTCTCGTTCAGCATCTTCATTGGCTCGGTGGGTGTCCTGACGTTGCCGTTTCTGGTACTGGCCGAGGTGATGCCACAAAAGGTACGATGAGTCCTGCCGCTGCTGCTATGTGTGGATTGGGGATGTTGCATTTGAATCGTTTTTGTTTAACGAGGCGATTAGAAAACCTCAGCAGCCGTTACGTGACCAGCCAGCAGTACTAATGTGATTGTCTTTTTCATGGTATTTTGCGTTGCATCGTCATTTGGGTAACTCGGAACGGTTGGCTAGATCAAGGGATTCGCCATCAGCTTTTGCATGGGGATACTGTGGATTTTTGCGTTCGTTGCAATCAAGGTAAGACATGAGGTAGTCAATTGAATTCCGATACTTCATACTTTGAGAGAGCTGATCTGAGCTTTCCATGGGTATATGACATAATCATTTTTCAACAGAGCAACAGACTACAGTATACTATCACGAAAAACAATAAAAAAGCTAACTTTGTTCCTCACTTTTCCAGTACTTTTCAACGCTGTTCGACGTGCTCGGAATGCATGGAACGATGATGCTATTTTCGCTTTGCTCACTGGCTGGAGCACTGTTTGTGGCTTTCGCAGTTCCTGAAACCAAAGGAAAGAGCCTGGATGCCATCGCCAAACTGATGAGCTGAGAAAAAATTGAATCAAATGCAGCTGTGATTGTCCTTTTCTTTTTAGGTTTACATTCATACAATCAGTGATAATAGTCTAAAGCAATGGGATATTTTTGTTGAGGGAATAAATTTACTCTGGGAACGAATGCCTGTTCTATTCTTAACTAACAGAAAATGGAGAATAATAATTTTATTTATATTTAGGTATATCATATTTATTCTTTCCTTCCACTCCTTCTATAGAAGTGGCCAACATAAATTTTATTCCACTATATTTATCCAAACTTTACAATTCTATTGATATGAAACAATATACTGAAACAGTGCGGTTCATTTAATTATAGTTACATAGGAATAGGATTGACGCATCAAATGCAGGTTAGGTCCACAAAAAGTGTGTCAATATCACATATCTGTACATACAGAAGTGAACATAATTGGTCTAAGCGTATAACAAAAGGCTTTTCGAGTCTCGTATCAAAAATTCATCTTCTGAATGATCTTATTGGCCCCCAAAACGACAAATGCACGAACAGTTTCTTGTATTATTTTCCGTTGTTCCCAATAATCACGTCAATTCGCTAATTTGCGAATATTAAACCGAATTCAGGCCATTGAACGGTACATTCAATTTGGTTGCCGCATGCAGAGTGTAAGGCGCTAATTAAAGCTGCCGCCCGTACCTGTTCCACGAACAAAACACCATATGTCCCAAAAAAAGAAGATTTGTGATAAGTCATTCAGTCAAGTGAACAAAAGTCAACAAATTGCATTTTAACTGCGCTTTGTACGTTGCTTTAAATTTCCTCTTGTCCGCACTTTAATGATGATTTCAATTAGAAGAAAAAGCTTTGAGAGACCTTCTACGTGGCTAACAAACAAGAAGATATTGACAAAGACTGAATTTAATGTCAGCTCAAGGGTCAGCTGGTCGATATGTCAATTAAGCATACCGTTTTGACTCATATTACGAAAACTCAAGCAAATTTTTCACTTCGGAAGTCTCTATGGCATATGAAGTAATATGAAGTAAAATATAAAAATATAAAATGAATCAATGGTTCCCATCGAGTAGCGACAGAATAGAACTGTCATATAAGTTTCAGACAGTCATTTTTTTTGTTGTAACTATCAATAAGGATAAATTTTATTCTGCCAAACTTTGTCTCAAATGCCGAATACGCATAGTAAAAGTTGTCTCAAATTCAGAACCGGGATACGAGTAACCTTAGGGATGATCAGGTAATTAACCCCGGTGGGAACTATGGTCGTATGCTGACAGTACACCTCTCGAGGAGGTGCAAATCTTACTGAGCGTCTGTTTTCCATGTTAGGAGCGGCTGATCATCGTCCGAGTGCCAGCGAGGGACTCTAAGTGAAACTGTGCACCATGGTCCACCGGAAATAAGGAGGAATGGTCCTCCGGAAATTTAGGGGGTTTGGTGTCATCCCCTGCAAACCAGCCTTTAAAAAACCAGACCGGAACCATCGACGAAGACCACTGCAACGAAAATGGACTAGCGATTGGAAACTCGGTTCGTGGAACTGCAAATCTCTCAACTTCATCGGGAGCATACGCATACTCGCCGATGTGCTCAAGGACCGTAGATGCGGCATCGAAGCGTTGCAGGAGGTTTGTTAGAAAGGAATCAATGATGCGAACGTTTAGAGGTATCTACCAGAGCTGCGGCAACACACACGAGCTGGGAACAGCTTTCATAGTGATGGGCGACACGTAAAGGCGCGTGATCGGGTGGTGGCCGATCAACGAGAGAATGTGCAGGTTGTGGATCAAAGGCCCGTTCTTCAACTTCAGCATAATCAACGTCCATAGCCCACATTCCGGAAGCACTGATGATGATAAGGACGCATTCTACGCGCAGCTGGAACGTGAGAACGATAGCTGCCCAAGCCACGACGTCAAAATCATCATAGGAGATTTGAACGCTCAGGTTGGCCAAGAGGAGGAGTTTAGACCGACTATTGGGAGGTTCAGCGCACACCGGCTGACGAATGAAAACGGCCTACGACTAATTGATTTCGCTGCCTCCAAGAATATGGCCATTCGCAGTACCTACTTCCAACACAGCCTTCCGTATCGGTACACCTGGAGATCACCACTGCAGACAGAATCACAAATCGACCACGTTCTGATTGATGTACGACACTTCTCCGACATTATCGACGTCAGGACATATCGTGGCGCTAACATCGACTCTGACCACTATCTGGTGATGGTTAAACTGCGCCCAAAACAATCCGTCAACATCAACAATGTTCGGTACCGACGACCGCCGCGGTACGACCTAGAGCGACTGAAGCAACCTGATGTCGCCACTGCATACGCGCAGCATTTCGAGCCAGCGTTGCCGGAAGAGGGTGAGCTCGATGGGGCCCTTCTTGAGGACTGCTGGAATACAGTTAAAGCAGCCATTAACGA
This sequence comes from Armigeres subalbatus, assembly GCF_024139115.2. NCBI lineage: Eukaryota > Metazoa > Arthropoda > Insecta > Diptera > Culicidae > Armigeres > Armigeres subalbatus. The sequence continues at coordinate 264,209,291 of NC_085140.1, read as the reverse complement.
CGCATCGGAGAACAACGTTGGGTATATGGGACGAAATCGTCGGAACGATTGGTTCGACGAAGAGTGCAGACAGATTCTGGAGGAGAAGGACGCAGCGCGGGCGGTCGCGCTGCAGCAAGGTACCCGGCAAAACGTGGAACGTTATAGACGGAAGCGGAGACAGCAGACCCCCTTTTCCAGGAGAAGAAACGCCGCCTGGAAGAAGCGGAGTGCGAGGAGATGGAATAACTGTGCCGTTCTCAAGAAACACGCAAGTTCTACCAGAAGCTCAACGCATCCCGCAAAGGCTTCGTGCCGCGAGCCGAAATGTGCAGGGATAAGGATGGGAGCGGCTTCGTTGACGGCCGCACTTTAGATCTTTACTGTACGGCAAATCCCTCAAAAAATGCCGTGAATACCAGGTCCCAACGCATCATCTGTTCGTTGATTTCAAGGCGGCATACGACAGTATAGACCGCGTAGAGCTATGGAAAATTATGGACGAGAACAGCTTCCCTGAGAAGCTTACCAGACTGATCAAAGCAACGGTGGATGGTGTGCAAAACTGTGTGAAGATTTCGGGCGAACACTCCAGTTTTGTTATTTTTTATTGCTAATATTGATTTATTTATGGAAATTTTGTATTTTTTTTCGTGGAACATTTATTTTTTCTTATGGAAAATTCTTCTTTTATAATTGCATTTTTTGCTTTTAAAAGTGCTTATTTATTTTTGTTTTGTGGAAAATGTTTAATTGTTTATGGAAATTTTGTTTTATTTGTGGAAATTTTATATTTATTTATTGCTCATACCCTGATTTCTTTATTGGCAATTTTCTATTTTCTTATGGGAATTTTCTAATTGTTTAGGGGGAGTATTTATTTTAGTCGAAGGTGTCATGCGGAGAGCCGGGTGTAACAGCCGGGGTACGATTTTCAACAGATCCAGTCAATTTATTTGTTTCGCGGATGACATGGACATTGTCGGCCGAACATTTGCAAAGGTGGCAGAACTGTACACCCGCCTGAAACGTGCAGCAACAAAAGTTGGACTGGTGGTGAATGCCTCAAAGACAAAGTACATGCTTGTGGGCGGAACAGAGGGCCACAGGGCCCGCCTGGGAAGCAGTGTTACGATAGACGGGGATACCTTCGATGTGGTCGAGGAATTCGTCTACCTCGGATCCTTGCTAACGGCTGATAACAATGTCAGTCGTGAAATACGAAGGCGCATCATCTGCAGAAGTCGAGCCTACTACGGGCTCCAGAAAAACCTGCGGTCAAAAAAGTTTCGCCACCGCACCAAATGTGTCATGTACAAGACGCTAATAAGACCGGTTGTCCTCTACGGACATGAAACATGGACAATGCTCGAGGAGGACTTGCAAGCACTCGGAGCATTCGAGAGACGGGTGCTTAGGACCATCTTTGGCGGTGTGCAAGAAGACGGTGTGTGGCGGCGAAAATGAACCATGAGCTCTGTAGCCTGGCCTGGCGAGGCTACCTAACTAGGGGGCGTTTGAATGATTTTAAAAACAAATGGTTTATGCGCCACCTCCAGGGAGGACCACTTGTCGTTCTCAGTGCCCGGCAAACTCAAACCTCAGGGCCAGTTCTGTTTAAATCTATCGCGTATCCTAGCAGATGCCGAATGCTATCCATGTACTCCAGACTCCACTTACTAACCAACTCAAAAAGTATTCGAAAACCAAACTTCCTACCGATTACGAGTGCACTTAGTCGACCAGTTTCATCACCGGAAAAGTTCTTCCCAACACAAACCCTGACACGCTTCAGGACAAAAATGGAGGACTGATATTCCCAAGCAGTCCGACTTGGAGTAACAACTATTCAACAAAACTACATCAAAAGAAACGAACGAAACGTGAAAAACCTCTTACGACCAGTGCACTTTAATTACGGGACTTCCTCGGCTGAATTATAACAATTACATTTAGAGAAACGAGAAAACTTTAGCATCACATTTATTAACAAATTATTTCTATTCGGGTACCCACTTCTCTCTACATACTTCTCTATTCGATTTCTCCTCCCTTATGCTCTACTATCTAAAACTAACTGTGCGGATTTCTTCTCACTACTACCCTAGTAACACAGCTCAGCTCGATTTGGTTGCAGCAACTCCAATGTGACTGGATTTGGTCGCATATGAGTCACAATGACTTATATGTGACAAGTGTGCTACTCGGGTAACGGCCTTTTTAAACGGTATCTACCCCAAAGCTTCACACAAACCAAAACATTTGTCGGGCTTACTTACAGTTTGATTTCTGCTTGCCTTCTCTTCTTTACCGGCTCTCTTTCAATCCGCTTCTCCTCTTCGTCGCGTCGCGCCTGCGACGCCGGTTCACCAAGTGAACACAGACTTCACGGCTAGACGGCTAGATTATGCTACCGTAAAGGATACCGTCGTCGGTACGATGAATTTCCGGCGGGAAATCGCTCTTCCGGAGTGCGATAGAACGGCGCAACTCCCTTCTGACTCCGGCCGGCAGTCAGGAACCCTTTGAAGCTGGCACGTGGGGTCAGGAGCGTGGCAAAGACGTAATGGGCGCGGTGTGGCGAGCGGGAGGCGGTTGGTGCGGAACAAAACTGCGAATAAAAAGCCGTCGATCGGCTACACAATTGTGTGAGCTTGATATGGGGGGAAAGCGATCAAAACCTATCTCATACCTTTTTTTATTTTCTATCACGCACAGTACCGCACAGTTGGCTAACTTTTTATTGCCTTTACTACAACACTGCCTATCGGGAGGGAAAATTCTGATAATTAGTACACTGATGCACAAGACACTATTCACGTTTTTTTCTACCTCGACAAACACACCGCGGAACTAATTAAATAAAATCTTCACACTCCTGCCTCTTCCACGGGTCAGAACAAAGTGGACGAGACAGAACTTGAGTTTCCTCAGATAGGTCGCGATCTTAGTCTAGGCATTCGTACCGGAAATCGAATACCGATCTTTTCAGAGATCGGTTCCCGATTACCCTTTGAATTAGTCAGTAGTTTCATCCTTTTCCATCTCAAATATTTGGCATCTAGCTAGCTCGGCTTACTCCGGTTTCTTTTTAATAACAATGTAACGACAAGTGGTCCTGATAGGAGATCTTACTCAATCCCAACGGTTCCAAGCGCATGTTTCGCGAGATCATAACTCAGCGCGCCAAGTGAGTGAACGAGAAATTCTGGCGGTGAACTTTCTTGCAGAAAATGACTTGGGTTCATTTATTGCATGCGAGGTTGTGAGATTATACTACTGTTCGTTTCCTACTTTTGATTATTTTCTTATAGAAATATATAAACGCAGAACATCAAACATAATTCGGAATACCGCTATGCTACAGCTCGCCCAGCTCTACATCGAACCCAGTATCCAGAAGGTAGCTAAAGCCGGAAGGGTACGATGGGCAGGGCATGTTGCAAGAATGCCGGACAGCAATCCTGCAAAGATGATGTTCGCTTCCGATCCGGCAGGTACGAGACGACGTGGAGCGCAGCGAGTGAGATGGGCTGACCAGGTGCAGAACGACTTGGCGAGCGTGGGGCGTATTCGAAGATGGAGAGATGCGGCCTCGAAACGTGTATTGTGGCGTCAAATTGTTGATTCAGTGTTATCTGTGTTATCTGTTTAGATCAGGCGGGTGCTAAGGTGTCAAATATGTGTTGCCTCAAATCAAGCGAATGCCGACGGCACTAACACTACGCCGTAGTCTATGAAAAATAAACACTGCAGTGAGTGAGAATGTTCTGAAACGCACAAAGTTTGGGTAATGCCAGAAACAACTGTTTCTGCTCAGCACAGAGTTTTTTCTACCAACATACTTATTTATCTGCATATTTCGCGTACGGAATAAAGTGAAAACACTACATTTTTTAGATTTGGTGTATTTTTGTTCGTTGCAATCTTTAATTTAATATGTGCTTTCGACACCACTCTCTCTTGTAAAAATGGTAAACAATACAAATTTTCACAAATACCACGACAATTTATGTAAGTATATGAGCATTTTGACATTGGAGTATAAATTTATGCGCCAAATAAGAGGGTACTGTCATACTTGCCAAACTCCATATGAAAAAAAATCGTTGTCCCCCCTCTGGTTTAGATGTAGACTAAATAAATGAAATGAATGAATGAAGGATCATCAGAGAACTATTATCTGCCTGCCTGATGTTCAAATAGAATGTTATATTATTTGGATAACTAAAACTATTTTAGTTTCAAAAATCACTTCGTCTCAGAAAACATTAGTCTTGTAGCACAATTCAGTTCAATTTGATTGTTTCTCGTGTCTCTTGGATTTTTGCAAAGAAATCTCTCACCTGATATTTTGAAGTGGCTCCCTAATGTGAGCAACATCAGAAATCCCATGTTATTCTGGAATGCAATGTTTTTTATGACTCATAAAAAATGCTTTACGATACCAAATTTTTGTTCGTCTGTACTTAAGTATCTTAAAACATTTTCGAATGTTATTATCATGATTCCCATACATTGAGGAAATGCATGAATACTTAAATTGATTATGACGAAGTTTCATGGAATTTATTTTAAATCTAAAGAGTTAATCTGAATTCGAAAACTTTATGCATTAAGTAATCATGGAAATGCTTGAATATTTTCAGAAATACACTCATATTGAATTTCAAGACAAAATTTTCAAAACGACTTATCCGCTTTTGTAAACAAAGATTCAAACGTCGATTTGACGAATCTGATAGCACTCCCACGCAAACCAACACTATCAATAGGTAGGTGAAAGTTTCGGCTACCTGTCGATGGCGTTCACAGATAAAAATATGTTGTGATTTTAAATGTATTTTCATGCACATATTTGGAGCATGCAAATAAACGTAACATTCAATCGATCTTACTGTTCCTTCAAATCGAAATAAATTTAAACCGTACTTGCTTGTAAAAATCAATCAAATTTAATTGAATATCGAGTTTTTATTCGTTTGTTGGGATTAGGTGCAATTTGAATTCGTTGGTCGTTGAATTTTCAAAATTATTTGCTGTGTTGGTTTGCCTCAAAGTTTTATCAGATTCGTCAAATTGACGTTTGAAGTTTTGTTTAAAAAAGCAGATAGGTCGTTTTGAAATTTTGGTCTTGATTTCAATTTTAGACAATGCGAAAAGGATTCTTTAATATTAGATTACACATTTGTCTACAAATAGTTATATGGAGAAAACAAGTTGACACAGACACAGCGTCTCGAAGCAATCACAGCATCATTGGAAATCAATTGAATGTTTCGCGAATTTCGTATTGTTAATTCCAGGACGAATGAGCGATATACTTATCAAACAATTTCTATGCGTTTGCTCAGAAAATTAAAATAGTTCAACATTTCAAAACTTTTTTAAGCCTTGAAAGCACTTTCCAACTTTTTTAGTTTCAATCATTGGATGTTCGAATAGTAAACAGATTACGACTATAAATATCCGTACATAAGCTCAACAGTAAGGAAAAAAATCATAAGGGAAAATACCACCACAGCTGAACTTCTGACAATTTGCCAAATATTGTGTACTCCTTTTCAACTATTCGATGATAGAATTTTACAAGAATTTCCCCGTAAACATTATCCCGCAAAGGTTAATTTTTGCCCACCTTCACACGCATCGCCTATGCTAACCCTATCTAATGCAGCACATGTTCGCTACTGCGCATGCCCAGTAGCAATGGATATCTGTCAACTACGCGTGCTGTTGCTCAACAACTGGGTGTGTGAGTTACTACGCCCAGGCACGCCGCTCCACTACGCTTCTACAATGCAATAATGATGGGGGGACCCAATATCGGTCTGTCGGTACACCACACATCTGACAGTAACGTTGCCCAACGGCTTTGGCTCGGCATTTCAAACGCCAAACAAAATTCAAGCATTCTGAGTGACCATTACTACAACACTACTAAGAACTCAGCATGGATACATATCGGAATTTGTCAATTTGCAAGCAGCTGTCAAACGTCAGTTTTTGCTGTTTGCTTGCGAGAACGGTTCGCGTAGAGTAGTTATCGAGGAATTATTGAAGCCATCTAGCTATAGTGTTCGATCCTAACGGCGAAACTCCGTGCCTCGGAAGACAGTGTACAATGATTCTACAATTTCTCACGTACAAATTTTTGTACCAGTGATCAGAAAATCAGGGCTAGAAATAGTGTTTCTTAGTGCGTGGTGATATATTTCTATTGGATAGATGTTATTTACGTAAGATGTGAAGAAGCAGTTTCAGAAAAATGTAGGTGAATCGTACGTGATGCATACTCGTTATAAACAACCGCTGAATGCTGTTGAGCAATGCAGAGTGCCTGTGCAAAATAAAAGAAGAAGACGTCGATTTGAATATATGAATGATTCTTCGATCCTCCTGAACGAACGGTCAATCAGTATCCAGACGGTAGATAGTGTTTGTGTAATTTCGTTAATCAATGTGCCGGAAAAGGTCATTTGAAGAATACGCCATCAGACGCACGGCCATTTTTTCGGTGGTGCTGATAGAATAATGTTGTTTCCAAAAACGTAAATGCCCTTCGATGGAATGAGCACGCCGATTGTATGGTGTTGGTGGTTATCGAGCTTTATGGTGTTTTGATGTACGGCTGGTCTGATAAGGGTTGTCAGTTTTAATGGGTCAGATATAGCGAAGCATTGGTGGGAGGCACGGAGAAAACTTCGATTCTCGGAATAGAAAGCAGTGGGTACAAAGTGTAAACCTGCGCACTTGGTGTACTCCAATTGGGTCAATTGGGGAGGTTCTATGAAATCACATACATACTCAATCAGGAGGATAGTTACTGGAGAAGATATTTAACAGTTTTAGCGTGATTTATGACACCATGCATCGAACGTCCATTACAAACTTCTTTCACATCTACCGCATGCTTATTTGTATGACTTTCGTCTGGATTATCACTGCACAAATATTCAGATGTAGAACCGGAAGATCGTGGATTCAATACTGCACTCAATCATTTGGAGCTGCTTGAAGTATAAACAGCATGCTCCTTCGCGTGATAACAGTGTAAACAATATGGAACGGCTAAATTTCAACTTGCGAATTATAGGGTGCTTCAACATTTTCCAAGCGCCGATTTGTTGAATTGAAACATTTTGTGTCAACACGTAACGAAAATAAACTACTTTTATACATATTTGCATAACGGAAGTTAAACACACATTTGGAGAGCCAAATTTTGTTTTTTAACTAAAGGATGTTTGTATAATAATCAGTTGGTAAACTTTTGCAGGTGTTATAAACCGACGAAATCAGTGAGAATGTGAGTCGCAAGCTCATGACAAATTGTTATTTGGTGCCACACAAGATGCTCAATTATGCGATATATTTCAATTTAACATCTTATTTTCTATGATATACGATTTAGTGCTGACTAGAGTGACTGTCGGTCTAATATGCACATACCAAACATGATTTGCTTAATTATTCATTTGATCTCTTCGTGGTTTAAAAAATCATGTTCAATTAGCTTTGCCCGAATTTGATCTCACGTTGAGTCAAGTACGAGACACTACAGACGGCCTTACGTGGCCCTACTGTAGAGGTCGAAATACAATCAATAGGTGGAATCAAATAGAATAGCACAAACTCGTCTTATGAAAAGTGAAGACATTCTACTAAGAGCACTGAATAATTTTCTTATCATGTTTCTTTCTAATTTTCAGGTTTAACTAGAAGATAAGAACAATTAAATTGTTTTACTGTAGAGTGCCCCACGGGCAAACACGTGCTTTAGAAGTAATTAACTGTTCCAGAATAGCTTCCAGAGAAGAAGTAATCATCTCTTCATCACAACGGGCATATACATGCTTTAAAAGCAGAACACATTCAACTCATTCTTTGTTATGTGCAAATAGGGTTAGGGCAGGGCATTTTCGTCTTTTCGATATAGTGCCAAGCTCATTCGTACCAAATCGTAAGCTCAGGAGAAACGTTCTGCTGTAGTGGAGTTGTAGCAAATGGACGTTGTTTTCGTTGGTTTTGGCACCTATGACGATGGACGGAAATTCCTGCCGTGTCCCTACCTGCTTCAAAAGGTAAAGTCATCTACATTTCCGCCCTATTCACGCAGATGCGTAATTTTGAAGAATGATTCATCTAGGCTAGATGTACCAGTTGTGGCTATAGCACTAGTTGTCGCACTAGTGCTTTATATGCCAAATGGCCAATCAAATCATCGCAAACCAAGTTCATATCGATAAAGCATATTTATATGATACGATAATACCTTTGATCTCCTCCAAAACAAGCAAAACATAATTGTAATAATTGATTTTGCTTAATTTTTGACGTCCTTTGCACCAGTTGTCGCACTAGTGGTCCCTATTTGGCCAGTCCCATAAGAAAACAATGGGATTTGCCAAAAAAGGAACCAAAATTAAGAATAGTGCCACAACTGGTGCATGCGTTCCTATTATGGATTAATTATTTTGAGGATAATAACAAATTTTATTGTGGTTTTCACAGCTGCTTTAAGGAGCAGGAAGTAAAACCTTTCCCTTGATATATAAAGTTCACCCACATGCCTTTTACTTATTTTTTTAAAAATAGTTGTTCTTATGTATGGCGACAATTGGTACACCCACCCTACTTCTTTTCTTCCCGTAGTAAGGGAAATGCGTCCATTTCGCATTTCCGCACTATTCTGGGATGATGCGTGCTTTAGCAGATATAATAATTCAGATCAATTTGGTTCCAGTAGCTCATATAGGACTAAATTTGGCTATATATGAGTGATGGGTAACGCGGATATAATCGATTTGTTTGTCAAACTGAAGCCAAAATGGCCTAAGTGTTAGAGCAAAGCATTGAATATTGTGGTTATGTTAGATTTGGGTCTTATACTAAGAAGTATTGTTATTATTTGAAGATAAAATAAAAATAAATTAGGTTGAAGTTTTGTATTTTTGTAACAAATCTTCCCATCATAGTATCCCCCGCTCATCTGGCTCCCACTTATTCGACGACTCGTTAGTCCCAATCTCGCTAAATTAGAATTTTCTGGATTAAAAAGTATCAACACCCATTGAAACACATTATGCTATTAGTTTTGGGCCAAACGCTTCCAGTTGCCCTGGACATTGAGTGCCCTTAGCCCTTCAACCGCAAAAAGCCATCGTGTACGCGGGCTTCCACGAAGCCTGCGGCCTCTTCTGGGTTCTCTACTAAATATTAACTTCGCTTCGTAGTATACAGCGCGAATTTAGTCTTCGTTTGCAGACTACGGAACTTAAACTGGTTACGAAGTCCGTAATAAGGTCTATTTGCGGCTGCAATACGCCTTTTCACCTCGCGGGTAACATCATCATCGCACGTCACTAATGTTCCAAGATACACAAATTCTTCTACCATCTCAAATTTTTCACCATCCAGCACCATTTCACTACCACCACCACTAATGAACCCACGTTGAATGCCAGCGACCATGTACTTCGTTTAGCTGGTATTGATCCTGAGTCCAATCCTCGCTGTCTCCCTCTTGAAAGGCACAAAAGCCTCTTCCACGGCACGGCGATCAATCCCGATAATATCAATATCGTCCGCAACTCCCAGGAGCATATGCGATCTTGTGATAATGGTACCGCTTCTTTACACACCAGCTTTCCTAATCGCTCCCTCGAGCGCTATATTGAACAGTAGATTCGCGAGTACATCACCCTGCTTTAATCCATCTAAGGTAACAAATGACGTCGATATTTCTTCCGCAACCCTCACACTTGATTTCGATCCGTCTAACGTTATATGAATCCGCCGTATCAGTTTCGCTGGCAAACCATGTTCTAGCATAATTTACCATAATTCATTTCATTTCGCTGAATCGTACGTTGCCTTGAAATCAATAAACAGATGATGTGTCTGCAAGTTGTACTCCCGGAATTTATCAAGGATTTGTCTCAGGGTAGACATTTGATCCGTCGTTGATCGGTCCTGACGAAAACCGCCTTGGTATTCGCCGACGAAGGACTCTTCAAGCGGTCTCAATCTGTTGAACAGAATACGGGACATAATTTTGTATGCCGAATTAAGGAGGGTTATTCCTCGGTAATTGGCGCACTCCAGTCTGTGCCCTTTCTTAAAGAGAGGGCAAATGAGGCCGTCCAACCAGCTAGCAGGCATTTCCTCGTCTTCCTATATTTTCGACATAATATAGTGCAGAACTTCATAAAGCTGCTCACTGCCATGTTTGAGAAGTTCAGCCTTCCCTGCAGCCTTATTGTTTTTCAGCTCAATAGCTTTTCTAACTTCATCTAGTGTAGGCGACTTCACAGCTTGTTCATCGTCGCTAATATTTATTCTGTTCGCCGATGCACCGTAACTTCCACTATTCAACAAAGTCTCGAAGTGTTGCTTCCACCTGGCAGCCACTTCGGTTTTATCTGTCAGCAAATTCCCTTGTTGGTCGTTGCACATGACGGGAGATGGCGCTGTCTTTCTCCGCACGCCATTGACAGATTCATAAAACCTCCGCTTATCGTTCTGCTCCATTTTTCCTGCGCCTTGCTAATCACTTGTTCTTGATATTCTTTCTTCTTCCTGCAGTGGGTTCGTTTTTCGGCTGCTCTTGCTTCCTTGTACCGATCTCTATTCGATCGGGTACCCGACACAAACATCCGGCTTCTGGCAACGTTCTTCTCGTCTGTCACTCTCTGACACTCCACAACGAACCAACCCGTCCTGGATCGCCTCTGTACACTGCCTACCGCTTCTCGTACTGTTGTGCTCACCGCTCCATGGATCGACTCCCATAGATCGTTGATGTTGTCGCTAACGTTGATTGAACTTATCCATTCGTCGAGCTTTAGGCGGTACTCCGCCGATACTCCTTCCGCCGATAATCGCTGGATATTGTAACGCATCGTTCGCTGTGATCTTTCGTTCGATACAGTTGACAACCTTGATCGAATTTTACTGACAACGAGGTAGTGATCAGAGTCAATGTTCGGACCTCTGAATGTCTGCACATCGATAACATCCAAGAAATGGCGCCCATCCACCAGAACATGGTCTATCTGGTTGCAAGTTTCACCATTTCGTGCTTTCGGATGTTCTTTCGTGCAAAGTAGGTGCTACTGGTGGCCATCCCTCCGGTAGCAGCGAAATTTACTAGCCGTAGGCCGTTGTCATTGGTAGCGGAGTGAAGGCTTTCCCTACCGATTATGGGACGGAAAAAGTCCTCTCTACCGACCTAAGCGTTAGCGTCACCGATAACAATTTTCATGTCATGCTTTGGGCACTTTCCATAGGCTTTATCAAGACATTAATAAATTGTGTCCTTCACGTCGTCGGATTTGTCGTTAGTCGGTGCGTAAACGTTGATTAGGCTTTAATTGAAGAATTTGTCCCATATCCTCAACACACAGATTCGTTCGCTAATGGGTTTCCACCGCATCACTGGCTTCATCTGCTTGCGCATCACTACGAAACCAACTCCATGCTCTGCTTTTCTGCCGCCGCTGTGATAGATGTTATACTTGAATGCAGTGTTGGTTTGTGTGGTCCACGGTTCGGAATTCACGTTCACCGGATCTAGGTCATCCGACTTCTTGGCCACGGTTCATTTAGGGTCCTGACATTCCAGGTACCGAGTTCCCAATCATAGTCCATATTTCGTTGCCGGGTCGGTTGCCAAAAATAACGTTCTCTTTTTCTTCTACCTCTAAATTTCGTGGTATTTGAGAGGCTTCAGTAAGCTACCTCACCGGGGTCGCGTTACCTACATCGCGCTGGTGGGGCTGCCACCTTAGGTATCGCTGACGCGATACAGCATTTCGTTAATCAGCCGCTGGGAACGGGCAGACGCTGTTTGAGCCACACCTCCTGGTGAACAGACGCTCGAGGCGTACCTTCTCACTCTAGCTGCTGTCAGAAGGACAACAGTGTCCTGGCTGCACTACCAGCAAAGTACACAACCCTTAGCTGGCGGTTCTTTGTCATCGGACGACCCGTGGAAGTGTGAGATAGAAACTTGTGGGGACCAGATCTATGTCGGGCGCTCCTTCCTTGATGTCAACCCACCATTTTGCAGCCCACCAAAACTATCATATTTAGCTTAAATTGTTTGTTGGTCGGCCATAAATTTGTCCGATTAGGGGGGGGGGTGAATACTGTATATTTCGAGAGGCGAATTGGTATCACTAATAAAAAGCACTTGTTGCGAAATTTTTTGTCTCGTGCAATTGTGCGCCCTCATGCAGCATCAACACCCACAACTTGACATTTGGCCTTTAGTTTCACATACCCACTTGCAAATCGCAGATGGCGCTTCGAAACATAAACAATGGGTCATCCTACACTGCCGCCACACTTTTCCTCCGTAGAAACCATGTTTTTTTTGTTTCGTCATTTGTTGTCAACAAACAACGGACAGGAGCGTCATATGGATAGGGTGAATTGGTAATTGCAATTAATGAAAAGATTCTGAACAAAACTTCCAATGCTTTAAATGTTGAAATTTGTCGCTTTGGAAAACGAAATTTGTTTTATATATCGCCCATTTAATTTTAGACAACGAGTTCCCACTGATCTAAGAATCTAAGAAGTTAAATTTAATAGCTGTTTAAATGATTATTCTTTGTCATATGACATATACAGCTTCGTAACTTGATTCTCATAAAAGGATAAGATGTGAGAACAAAGGAACCTGCGGTTTATTTGATACTATCATCAAGACTAGGTAGTTTTTTTTTCAAAACACACGTAATGCCTTACATTTTGATCAGAATGAAACATGATTTCTTCGTGGTAATTTCTTAACGAAGGATAGTGTTGTCGAGTATTTAAATCGATGTGCCATTTTAATTAATTAAATAACCACCACAGTTTATTTTCGCGCGTAATGATGTACATGTTCAACGGGTTTGTTAACTGCAGAAAATCTTTGGTGCATATTCTTCAATTAACCCTACGATGATTTCAACTACAACATCTTTTTGCGTGAGGGAAGACGAGAAAATTTCCAATGCAAAATTTCATATTAAGGTAGTCTCACACCTCACACCACCTTGATTCGCGATTTTTTTTCCCGCCTGTTTTACATATTATGCGATGTTGGGCACGAATTCAATACTAAATTTTCAAAACGACTTATCTGCTTTTGTAAACAAAGATTCAAACGTCGATTTGTCGAATATTAAAGCACTCCCACGCAAACCAACACCATCAACACATAGGTGAAGACTTCGGCTACCTGTTGATGGTGTTGGTTTGCGTGGGAGTGCTCTCAGATTCGACAAATCGACGTTTGAATCTTTGTTTACAAAAGCAGATAAGTCGTTTTGAAAATTTAGTATTGAATTATTCAAAATTGAGCACGGAAAATCACAATCCCGGCCTCATTTAAAATTCAACCAAAACCCGACGGAAAGGTTTCCCGAGGTGTAAGGTTTCTTTTACTTCAAAGAAACCTCTCGTTAGTCCGGCTAATTCAGATTTTTTCAGAATAAAAAGTACAAACATTCATTTAAATATATTATCTTGTTATGAAAACTCATATGTGCATATGTACGTTATGTGGAAGATATTGATTTGGAAAATGTATTGGAGGTAACCACTTTCCCTTCGATGAGACTCGAACCCATGACCCTACAGTACGCTAGACTGGTGCTTTAACCAACTAACCTGAATTAACGGAATTTGGGAGAGAATTGTATCGAGAGACGAAAGAACTCCAGTTGTCAATGGGATTCAAGTATGTGTGGCCGGGTAGAAATGGAAAAATACTTGTGAAGCGGCAGGACGGTGCAAAAATTGAAGAAATCGGATGTTTACAGCAGATTGAGGACATGAAGAAACAATCATCGAAACGTACATTGAACTCCTCCTATGCAATGTCAGCATCCTCATCCCCTGGACTCGAACCGGCATCGAAACGTGTTCAGACTTGAATATGCCCTAATCTGTCTCTATTTGATATAAATATACATAGTGCTAGACAGTAATGAACAAATAAATTATTTTCACTACACAATTGATGAATTAAATAAAAATGTAAACTTGAATTGTAAAGATAAGCAACTACGGATTTTACAAATAAATATAAGAGGGATGAATGGTACAGAGAAACTAGATAAAATTAAGGAAATTCTCTCATTATACATGGGATGCATAGATATTATTGTAATAGGGGAAACGTGGCTCAAGGAGAACCGCACAAACCTGTTCCATATTGATGGATTTCGCTGTTTTTTCTCTTGTCGCCCTGATTCATCTGGAGGAGGCCTTGCAGTATATGTAAATGATGTAATGAAATTCAATTTACTTAAGATAGATCATGATAACGGTCTACACCACATTCATCTAAATGTTCGCAAGGATCCCCTACCATTTCATGTTCACGCTGTATACAGACCACCTTCTTATGACTTCCGAAGTTTTCTGTCGAGAATGGATGCCATAATGTCTCAAGAAACTAATACTTCTTGTGTCATCGTTGGTGATGTAAACATTCCTGTTAATCTGCAGTCCAGTCCCCAGGTAGTTGAATATTGTAATCTCCTGAGCTGTTACAATTTTAAAGTAACAAATTCTTACATAACAAGACCAGCTAGCAGTAATATTTTGGATCATGTAGTGTGTTCTGATGCAGTTCGCTTTGGCGTAATTAATGAAACTATATTAGCAGACATAAGTGATCACTATCCAATCTTATCGACTTTCAAATTGGACAGGCCAATTCATAAGCGTTCCTTGGAAAAACTATACTGAACACCCACAAACTCAATGAAATCTTCGAAATTGCGGTTAGAGACCTTGTGTATGAATCTGCTGAAGACCGATTGTCTAAAGTCATTGATTTGTATCATGCCCTAAAAGAAAAATTCTCAAAGAAAGTGGTTGTCCGAGCGAAGGTCAAGGGTCCCTGTCCTTGGATGTGTTTTGATCTATGGAAACTTCTTCGCATCAAAGAAAACGTTTTAGCAAGCTGCAAACGACGGCCGTCGGAAAGGTCTAGAGAACTGTTGACACATGTTTCCAAATTGGTGCAGAAATGCAAACAAAAATGTAAAAAGGATTACTACGAAAAACTGTTCGGATCCAGTAATCATAAGCAGAACTGGAGTAACCTGAACAGAGTTTTGGGAAGGATGAATGACGGCTCATCAGAGATAAAACTATCGTCAAATGGGAGGTCGATTAGTGGACAAGAAACAGCAGATGTTTTCAATCAATTCTTTAGTACTATTGGACCCCAGCTTGCCTCAACTATCAACAGTCGTCAGGACATCAATAAGTACGATACGCTTACGCCATTGAATGCATCAATATTCCTACGGCCCGCAACTGAACATGAAGTTATACTTGAGATAAGAAACCTTGAACAGAACAAAAGCAGTGGACCGGACGGTGTACCAGTGAAATTTATCAAGGATCACCATCTTATTTTTTCAACCTTAATAAGAGATGTCTTCAATCAATCGATAACAACAGGAAATTTTCCAGACTGCTTGAAAGTAGCCCGAGTGTTGCGAATTATCCGCAATAGGCCCTTTGGATCGAGTCGTCAACAAGTCGGCGCTGAAGTATTTCGACGCGCTGCTTCGATTGCCAACGGTGACACGTCTTTGACCGATTGTGAAGGATGACATCAGCAATATATATATATTTATATGCAATGTGAAAGCGTACGAAAAGCTACAGAAATAGTGAATTATATCCATATATTTTCTAGAAATTGTACTGAATATCGTTAATTAGTGAATTTATATTATACTATTGGAAGATTGAGGTGTGTTATACTGGATTATCTGAACCTAGAACTATATACATGCAACTTAAAAACAATGATAAAAATACTTGTAATTAAAACTAATTATTTCTAAAGTTATAGCCCTAAACTCAACAGGCGTAGCCTAAATAAAACTAAAGTACTAGATTACTATCTAATTAGTACGTATACGTAAGTACGGTTCAGTATTTGTAGTGAAATTCGGTTCATTAATCGTGGCCTAATCAAAATCATTATTCAACAGTTTCAACAGTTTGCTTAACCTTATATACCAACGCCGGAATTCTTATTGGAATTGTT
Organism: Armigeres subalbatus; assembly: GCF_024139115.2. NCBI lineage: Eukaryota > Metazoa > Arthropoda > Insecta > Diptera > Culicidae > Armigeres > Armigeres subalbatus. The sequence goes on along the minus strand of NC_085140.1, from coordinate 264,193,240 downwards.
GTTAGTGAGAAAACTAATTTGTAAGTAGATTATAAATTGTCAATCTGATCAATTCGTTTAAATAAATAATATTTCCAGTCGAGTTGCGGAAAACCGAACTACGAAAAAGTTTGCAACATTCTCGAAAATTATAAAATCCAAGAAGATTCCGGACAGTTATGAGCACTTCAGGAGCGCATCATGCAAATAACTGCAAGGTCTGCAGCAAGCCGGATCACACCGAGGACATGGTGGCATGTGACATTTGCGGAACATGGTTCCACTTCACATGTGCGGGAGTGCAGCCATCTATCTGCAACAAGCCCTGGTATTGCGGATATTGCTCTAGCCGAGATGATGGTACAAATAGTTCAGCGATATCGGTAAGTTCGAGTAGTTCTAGTGCCCGCCTACGACTGAAGCAACTAGAAGAATCGAAGGCGCTTGACGATCGCCTTCTACTGCAACAAGCCGAACGGGAGCGTGCCTATTTGGCCGAAAAGCATCAATTGGAGGCTCAAATCCAGTCGGATAGAGAGCTTAGGGGAAGCATGTTAAGCTTTAGGAGCCGGCAAAGCGTTAAAAGTCGTAGCAATTATAGAAGTGAGGTTCGAACGTGGGTTAATCAGGCGATCAACACTACACCGAATGTCATTGTTCAGCAAGGTGGCGCATCAACATCAACTCCCATCGTTTCAACGGAAAGCGATCCAATAAAACCTTTCCAGCAAACTAGTTTACCAGCCCAAGCTGCTTCTGTGGCGGTTCAGGAAATTGTTAATGCTCCTCAGACAACTGTACAAAATACTCTTCCTCAAACGTCCGTTGCGCCAGCTGGATCAATGGTCCCCAGCAAACCCTCTCAAGCTGGAGCTGTATGTTATACTGCTGCAATCCACGCTGCTCAAACAAATCCAGTTTCGCATCAGTCTACGGTCACCCAAGATCTTCAGGAACAACATCTATCGTACCCAACGGAACGACAACCTTCACCGACATTTGAATCAGGTCGGAAGTAGTCAGCTTTACCAAGTGCGGAGTCGAAGGAAAGTGAAATTTCCGTACAGGGGAAATTCTAAAGGTCGATTCCAAGCAGAAACCGGAAAGGAGGATGTGGCAACAAACTCAGCAACAACCAGGTGGCTTTCAAACCGATTTCCATCCACCATCAACAGGGAATCGAAACGCTACATCGCAGCCCGCTGATCCTTTACAATGGCCCCAGAATGCTAATGTTAGCAAAGCAGCAAATCATCATCAGTTCCCGGTGTTAAACCAGCATCCAGTCCTTTCGCCATTCAACGCTCCTCATCCGACCAGCTACTATCAGCAGACGTATCCCACAGGATGGCAAACAGTTCCAATACCAGCTTGGATGTCTCAAAAAGCAACAAACCCGTTGTCGAATACGGCTGGTGAAACGTCCACTAGAGCCGTCCAGCAGAATCAAGGAAATAGCCTTCAACAGATGCTTCCGGGTCAAGTCTCGAGCTTCCATCCGGTATCCTCCATGGAAAGCGTCTTGAGTGCGCAGCAGCTGGCTGCACGTCAAGTGGTATCGCGTGAGCTTCCTAGATTTTCGGGGGATCCTCTCGAGTGGCCGATGTTTATAAACGCATACCGGTCCACTACGGCAATATACGGAATTCAGCTGGACGAGAACCTTGCGAGGCTGCAAAAAAGCTTGATAGGTTGTGCCAGGGAGAAAGTTCTCAGCATTCTAACACTCCCTGCGGCGATTCCGGAAATAATTGAAACACTGCGGGATGAATGTGGTCGACCGGAACAGTTAGTTCACTGTCTGCTAGTAAAGATACGTCATGCTCCGTCGCCCAATGTTAACAAACTCGACACTCTTATAACTTTCGGCAGAGAAGTGAGGAACTTGGTTACCTACATCGAAGGGGCGGATTTGCAAGACCATCTATCTAATCCCATGTTACTGTCGGAGTTAGTAGGAAAGCTTCCACCAAGTCTTCGACTAGAATGGGGACTTCACACAGAAGCTTCCCCAGGTATCACTGAAGGCGTTTAGCAAATACGTTACCTCCATCAAATCGGCTGCGTGCAAAGTATCGCTACCTACGGATAGTTATCAGGACGAAGGTCGGCGAAGCAAGAAGGAGAAAGGTGGTTACATAAACGCACACACTGTGGAAGGAAAAAGTGCTAGCGTTGCAAGTACTAAAAAGGAGCTCTCTACCAAAACCGAAATAATCCTCAAACCTTGCCCGGCTTGCAACAAGAATAGTCACAAACTTCGGAACTGTGAGAAATTCGCTGCTCTCAGTATGCATCAGAAAAGGCGTTTAGTCGGCGAGTTCAATATATGTCAATATTGCATGGGTAGCCATGGTAAATGGCCCTGCAGGTCAAAGAAATCTTGTGGAATCGACGGCTGCACTGAATTTCATCATAAGTTGCTGCATACACCGAATCCCAAACCAAATGGTACTGTATTCCAGGCTGGATCGTCAGGTGTCATCTCAACGCATTGTTCTCGCCAAACCGGCGTACTTTTCAAAGTGCTTCCAGTGATTCTTTCCAGTAAAGGAAAGTCTGTCTTCACCTTTGCCTTCTTGGACGATGGATCGAACCTTACGTTGGTGGAAGAAGACATCGCAAAGGAGCTAGGATTGAGCGGGAATGTTAGTTCGCTGTGCATTCAATGGACGGGAAGTGTCACGAGGACCGAACCGACGTCACGCCAAGTGGAGTTGCGTATTTCAAGTGTCAACGGAGGTCCAGGTTACATGATTTCGGAGGTGCAAACAGTTCCTAATCTGGACCTACCACAGCAAAGCTTAAACTACGAGGAACTTTGCAAGCAATTTCCCCATTTGAAAGGACTTCCCATACGAAGCTTTTCCAATGCAGTACCTCGAATACTTATAGGACTGGATAATGCACAACTAAAGTTAACGTTGGACAAACGAGAGAGACGCAGCAGAGAACCAATAGCAGCTAAGACACGACTTGGGTGGACCATCTTCGGAGGAGGAGTAAAAGCAAAGCAACCTACCGGTCGCGTGATGTTTCACAAGTGCAACTGTAAGGCGGATGAAACGCTCCACAGTCTAGTTAATGATTATTTTGCTGTGGAATCCATCGGAGTGAGACCTATTTTGCCCTTGGAGTCCCCTGAAGACCAACGTGCTAGGCAGATGTTGGAACAGTTTACAAAACGAACCGATTCCGGAAGGTTCGAATGCGGACTGTTATGGAAAAACGACAAGTTCGCATTTCCTAATAGCTATCAAATGGCAGAACGTCGCCTTGTTTGCCTGGAGAGGAAACTGGCCAAGGATCCAGCTCTTAAAATAAAAGTCATTGAGCAGATCGATGAATATCTAGAGCGCGGTTATGCGCACGAAGCTACGGAAAGAGAGCTGCAAAATTGCGAACCACATCGGATCTGGTATCTTCCCTTGGGCATCGTGCAAAACCCACACAAGCCAGGGAAAGTACGTATTGTTTGGGATGCAGCGGCACGGGTTGGAGAGGTATCTCTTAACTCTATGCTACTTACGGGACCAGATCTGCTGACTCCACTGCTGAAGGTCTTATGTGGATTCCGTCAACGACAGTACGTAGCGGTAGGAGATGTGCGTCAAATGTTCCACCAAATTTTGGTAAAGCAAAGGGATCGACAATCTCAAAGATTCCTGTTTCGATTGAGTCCGGAACAAAAACCAACTGTGTATGTTATGGACGTAGTTATCTTCGGGGCGTCATGCATGTCAGGCCTTGCGCAACATGTGAAGAACATCATTGCGAAGTGGTACGAGGAGGCTTATCCAGAAGCAGCATCGGGACGGCGATTATCAACAACACCTACGTTAACGATTTCCTGGATAGCCGTGATACAATTCAAGAAACAATGCGTATATTAGAGGAGGTTCGATGGATTTTAGCAGAGCTGGGTTCGACATTAGGAACTGGCAATCCAACTCCGAGGAGATTCTTCGACGGGTCGGGGTAGACGTCGATGAGAAAACGAAACGCTTTTCAGTGGAGAAGTCTACTGTTTCAGAACGTGTCCTTGGTATGTCTTGGGACCCCAGGAAGGATTTATTCAAATTCACCACACAGTTTCGTGAAGATCTCAAGCCTTTGCTATCCGGCCATGTCGTTCCCACCAAAAGGCAAGTTCTGAGGGTAGTTATGAGCCATTTCGATCCACTGGGGATCGTAGCCACCTACACAGTGCATGGGAAAATATTAATCCAGGACGTGTGGAGATCTAGAGTTCAATGGGACGATCCTATCGCGGAAGAAGATTATGGGGCCTGGCAGCGTTGGGTGAAACTAATTCCAAATCTGGCGGAGGTCCGAATGCCGAGGTGTTACTTCCCGAACTATAGCCCACGCAGTCTAGATTCCTTAGAGCTCCATGTCTTCGTAGATGCTAGTTTGTTGGCCTACTGTGCTGTAGCTTATTTCCGGATTATCGACAATGGTGTTCCAAGATGTACTCTAGTAACGGCCAAAACAAAGGTGACACCTCTGAAACCTCAATCAATACCGAGGAATGAACTAAGTGCCGGAGTGATCGGAGTGAGGCTGCTCAAGAGTGTCCAAGAAAACCACTCCATACCAGTCCAGAAACGGTACATGTGGACCGACTCAACCACTGTGTTAGCCTGGTTGAGAGCTGACCCAAGGAAGTACCGACAATTTGTGGCATTTCGAATAGCAGAAATTCAGTCGGAGACAAGAATTGAAGAATGGCACTACGTTCCTTCTAACCTGAACCTTGCTGACAAGGGGACGAAATGGGGCAATGGGCCATGTTTCAATCCAGAAAATTCATGGTTTACTGGGCCGCCGTTTCTACTTCGACCAGAGAATGAGTGGCCTCGTCTGCCGATCAAACTTGCGGAGCCATTGCAAGAGGTTAAAGCCATTCATCATCACGTCTCAGTTTTTGATCCGGCAATCGATTTCTCAAAGTTTTCACGTTGGGAGGACCTTGTAAAAAATCTAAGCTACTTGTATCACTTCGTTCATCGTTGCCAAACACTACACAGAGTAAAGACAAACAGTAGCGTAACAATTCTGGACCAAAAAGACTATGCGGCAGCTGAGGCAAGTGTGTGGCGCGTAGTACAAGGTCAAACCTATCCCGCTGAAATCACCATTATTCGCAAAAACGCAGAGCTTCCGATTGATAAGCAAAAGTCGTTGGGATATACAAGTTCCCTCAGGAAAATGTCCCCATTCTTAGACGACGCAGGACTTTTGCGAATGCGTAGTCGCATTAACATAAATAATGTCTACTATTCGTTCGACTTTCAAAATCCGGTAATAATTCCCAGAGGAAGTCACGTTACCAATCTCCTTATACACAAATACCATCAGAAATTCGGTCATGCAAACGTCGATACTGTCATCAATGAGCTACGCCAACGATACTATATACCCAAAATCCGATTCGCCGTTAAAACTGTGGTAAAAATGTGTATGTGGTGTAAGGTCTATCGAGCGAGGCCAGCTGAACCAAAGATGGCTGTGCTACCACATCCAAGAGTGACGCCATACGTTCGCCCGTTTACTTTCACGGGATTGGATTATTTTGGACCATTGATCGTTAAACGACGTCGCACTAATGAGAAGAGATGGGTGGCACTATTCACGTGCCTTACTGTACGAGCTGTCCACGTGGAGGTAGTGCACACAATGTCAGCCGCATCGTGTAAAATGGCAATTCGCCGTTTCGTTTCACGTAGAGGATTGCCGCAGCAAATATACAGTGATAACGGGACCAATTTTCGAGGAGCCGCTCGGGAGTTAGCAGATGAAATAAAGGCTATCAACAAGGAATTAGCGTCCACGTTTTCAAACGCCGAAACCGAGTGGATTTTCAATCCACCCTCCGCTCCGCATATGGGAGGCGTATGGGAGCGAAAAGTGCGCTCAATCAAGGACGCTTTCAAGGCGTTGCATCACAATCAACGTTTAGACGATGAAGAGTTGATGACATTTCTTGCAGAAGCCGAATTGATCGTCAACTCTCATCCTCTTACATTTGTGCCCATAGCAGACTCAACAGAAGAAGCGGTGACTCCAAACAACTTTCTGCTCATGAGTTCAAATGGTGCCAACAACTCGTCAAGGATCCGCATTAGTGAAAAAGTATTGCTGAGGGTGAATTGGAAGCTGATGCAGCAACTGTTGAACCAGTTTTGGAAACGATGGATTCAAGGCTACCTTCCAACAATAGCTCGTCGAACAAAGTGGTTCAATGATGTACGTCCGCTCCAAGTGGACGACCCTGTTGTCATCGTAGACGAGACGGTTCGCAATGGATGGTTGAGAGGGCGAGTTGTTGAAATCTACCCGTCGCGGGATGGTCAAGTGCGGAAGGTGGATGTCCAAACATCATCGGGGGTGTTTCAAAGACCGGCGATCAAAGTAGCCTTGCTGGATATCCTGGAGCAGAGTAAGGCCAATCAAGGGTAAGGCATTACGGGCCGGGGTGTTGCGAATTATCCGCAATAGGCCCTTTGGATCGAGTCGTCAACAAGTCGGCGCTGAAGTATTTCGACGCGCTGCTTCGATTGCCAACGGTGACACGTCTTTGACCGATTGTGAAGGATGACATCAGCAATATATATATATTTATATGCAATGTGAAAGCGTACGAAAAGCTACAGAAATAGTGAATTATATCCATATATTTTCTAGAAATTGTACTGAATATCGTTAATTAGTGAATTTATATTATACTATTGGAAGATTGAGGTGTGTTATACTGGATTATCTGAACCTAGAACTATATACATGCAACTTAAAAACAATGATAAAAATACTTGTAATTAAAACTAATTATTTCTAAAGTTATAGCCCTAAACTCAACAGGCGTAGCCTAAATAAAACTAAAGTACTAGATTACTATCTAATTAGTACGTATACGTAAGTACGGTTCAGTATTTGTAGTGAAATTCGGTTCATTAATCGTGGCCTAATCAAAATCATTATTCAACAGTTTCAACAGTTTGCTTAACCTTATATACCAACGCCGGAATTCTTATTGGAATTGTTGTTAGTGAGAAAACTAATTTGTAAGTAGATTATAAATTGTCAATCTGATCAATTCGTTTAAATAAATAATATTTCCAGTCGAGTTGCGGAAAACCGAACTACGAAAAAGTTTGCAACACCGAGTAACACCTATTCATAAATCCGGGGACAAATCTGATGTTAATAACTATCGACCTATATCAGTATTATCTGTTCTGAGTAAATTATTGGAAAAAATGCTTGCGACTAGGTTACTGGATTTCCTGAACGTGCATGACATCCTATATAGCCATCAATACGGCTTCAGAACAGGATCTAGCACACTGACAGCGACATGTGATCTTATTGATGAAATATATGCTGCTATAGACTCCAGAAAACTGGTTGGAGTACTATATCTTGACCTAAAAAAGGCTTTTGACACCATCGACCATGACATATTATTGCGCAAGTTGGATTTCAATGGGATTCGAGGAATATCGAATGACCTAATCCGTAGCTATCTAACCCGAAGAACTCAATTTGTGCACGTGAATAATAACAATAGCTCTCAACGTCCATTAATCGTCGGTGTTCCGCAAGGCAGTACTCTTGGTCCACTGTTGTTCCTCCTCTACATAAACGACTTGTCGAATTTGAAACTGCATGGAAAACCTCGGATGTTTGCTGATGATACTTCGTTATCCTACCACAGTACAAACGCGAATGATATTATTCAACAAATGAAGGAAGACTTGGCGATGCTTTATGATTTTTTCAACGAGAACCTACTTTCTCTGAATTTGTCAAAAACAAAATTCATGATTCTACATTCACCACACCGTGAAGCAGTATCGCACAGAGACCTAGTCGTACAATCGACTACAATCGACAAGGTGGAAAATTTCAAACACCTTGGCTTGGTAATTGACTCGAAACTCTCGTGGAGTGCACATGTGGATTCACTAAAAACAAACATAAGCTCGGTATGTGGTATATTGTGGAAGGTCTCCAAATTTCTACCCCGCAAAACGTTGATAACAATGTACCACGCGTTTGTACAATCAAAATTGCAATACCTTGTAGCGATTTGGGGAGCTGCAGCAAAGTGTAGATTGAAACCTCTACAAGTAATCCTAATCCGTTGTTTGAAAGCAGTGTTTAATCTACCAAGGTACTGTACAAAAATAGTTTATCATCGATACTACCAGTTTCTGCATTAAAAGAGCTCCAGTATTTGCTGCAGATCCACAATAACACGCATAACATGCAAGCACATCGTAATCAGGTTTTGGAGTATGCTTCCCATAGATATTCGCTTCGAAATGCTGCTGTTCTAGTCACGTTACGCACCAATACAGAGATGGCTAAGAGAAGTGTATCCTATTACAGCAAAAATGCTTCAATGATCTGCCGTAACATTGAAACATGAGCGTAATGTTAAAACATTCAAACAAGCTGTAAAAACATTAATACGATCGCAAACTTAACGCTACGTCAACTAGCAGCTCATACTTACCTCGACCTACATCAAATTCGAGCTCAACTCGCTGTAAAACAAACTTCGGCTCTCCCAGCTCGTGTCAGCGGTAGACACCTGTTTCTGTCCCAGACGCACGGCCAGCAAGAAACGCCAGTTTCCATCTTAGCACAACATGCTTTTGGTAGCCTCTTCTGTCATGTCTACTGTGGTATCTCCAGCTCCAGTTGCTAGGTCAGCAAGAAACGCCAGTTTCCCTTCCAGGTAAAAGAAATTGGTATAAGTCTGGCCGAAGCCAATGATACTGCTCCCGTTTTCAAAATATTGAATGGTTCCAGCACAATACGCCTTTGGCAGCCTATCCCATCATGGCTCCTGTGGACTCTTCAGCTACATCTGTAGTCGCTCGGTCAACAAGAAACGCCCGTTTCCCTCCCAGGTAAAAGAAATTGGTATTCGTCTGGCCGAAGCCAAAGATACTGCTCTTGTTTTCAAAATATTGAATGGTTCCAGCACAATACACCTTTGGCAGCCTATCCCATCATTGCTCCTGTGGACTCTCCAGCTACATCTGTAGTCGCTCGGTCAGCAAGAAACGCCATTTTCCCTCCCAGGTTAAAGAAATTGGTATACGTCTGGCCGAAGCCAAAGATACTGCTCCTGTTTTCAAAATATTGAATGGTTCCAGCACAATACGCCTTTGGCAACCTATCCCATCATGGCTCCTGTGGACTCTCCAGCTACATCTGAAGTCGCTCGGTCAGCAAGAAACGCCAGTTTCTCCCAGGTAAAAAGAAATTGGTATACGTCTGGCCGAAGCCAAAGATACTGCTCCTGTTTTCAAAATATTGAATGGTTCCAGCACAATACGCCTTTGGCAACCCTATCCCATCATGGCTCCTGTGAACTCTCCAGCTACATCTGTAGTCGCTCGGTCAGCAAGAAACGCCAGTTTCCTCCCAGGTAAAAGAAATTGGTATACGTCTGGCCGAAGCCAAAGATACTGCCCTGTTTTCAAAATATTGAATGGTTCCAGCACAATACGCCTTTGGCAACCTATCCCATCATGGCTCCTGTGGACTCTCCAGCTACATCTGAAGTCGCTCGGTCAGCAAGAAACGCCAGTTTCCTCCCAGGTAAAAGAAATTGGTATACGTCTGGCCGAAGCCAAAGATACTGCTCCTGTTTTCAAAATATTGAATGGTTCCAGCACAATACGCCTTTGGCAGCCTATCCCATCATTGCTCCTGTGGACTCTCCAGCTACATCTGTAGTCGCTCGGTCAGCAAGAAACGCCAGTTTCCTCCCAGGTAAAAAGAAATTGGTATACGTCTGGCCGAAGCCAAAGATACTGCTCCCGTTTTCAAAATATTGAATGGTTCCAGCACAATACGCCTTTGGCAGCCTATCCCATCATTGCTCCTGTGGACTCTCCAGCTACATCTGTAGTCGCTCGGGCAGCGAGGAACGCCAGTTTCCTCCCAGGTAAAAGAAATTGGTATACGTCTGGCCGAAGCCAAAGATACTGCTCCCGTTTTCAAAATATTGAATGGTTCCAGCACAATACGCCTTTGGCAGCCTATCCCATCATGGCTCCTGTGGACTCTCCAGCTACATCTGTAGTCGCTCGGTCAGCAAGAAATGGTAGTTTCCCTCCCAGCACAACATGGTTTTAGCAGCCTCTCCCGTCATGGCTCATGTGATCTATTCAGCTCCATCTGTAATAGCTCAGTTTCACTAGTCTATTTGCCTATTGCCAAAATATCGCCATCTCATCATCAGTGGTTAATGTTAATGTTTCATTGATTATGTTTATATGTATAGTGAACAATTCTGATTCTCTAAATTTGTTAGTAGTATAGTTTATATGCTCTTATTAATTATTATGTGAATTGTAAATGAACTATTGTACTTCCTTAAAAGAGAATATTTCTCACTGGAAGTGCACCAAAATTGTACAAAAAACGAAAAGAAGAGGAGGTTTTATGCCTTTGGGAGAAGTGCTTCAGTATGAATTCCACTCCCAGGGGCTTTTCCCTGCTCCAAAATAAAATAAAAGTCAACTAAGCTACGAAGGACCTCCGTCGACCTTCGCAACCTAGCGGCTACTGAACGAGCTCGAGATTCCCAAATTGGACGCATAGTCAAATCACTCGCAATCCATTTCTCAAGCCAATACTTCCACATGTGTATTGTACACGTCCACATTAGAGGAGCGTGAGTATTTAGAATGTCTGGCGGGTATACACATTCTTCATCAGCAACGGTACTGATCAAGTGAGGTTGTGTAAGCTATTTGCCAGTCGGTCGTGATTTGACTATGCGTCCAATTTGGGAATCTCGAGCTCGTTCAGTAGCCGCTAGGTTGCGAAGGTCGACGGAGGTCCTTCGTAGCTTAGTTGGTTAAAGCACCAGTCTAGCGTACTGTAGGGTCATGGGTTCGAGTCCCATCGAAGGGAAAGTGGTTACCTCCAATACATTTTCCAAATCAATATCTTCCACATAACGTACATATTCACATATGAGTTTTCATAACATTGTAAATTAACGTCCAAGTCGGGTGGTTTAATCCCCGGAAATAGGCAATTACCTTTGATTGAACTATATTATCTTGTCTATTTTCAAATGGCTGTAGGTTTATTTTGGTTCATTTGTATGGATTTGACAATCGGATTAAATTGAGAAATATTTCGCGGGGGTTTACAAAAGGATGAATGACCCATTTTTCGTTAGATTTTTATAAGCTATTTTAAAAAGTGACATCTCCCGTGCCCATTTATCCAATAACTTTACTTTCCTCCTCTGTATTCCCAGCCTAGTTCACCAATTAATACTTCACATAAAATATTCTATCAGCGAAGTTCTTATAAATTTAAGTTATGCGACATTTAACCGCTATCGATGAAAATAAATCGTCGGTAAAATTTTCGCTATTTGATTTGTTTTGCCAATCGCTCCTTCAACCTCCAGTCGATCATCAGCTAACGCCTCTATCCGAATATTAATTCTAGTTTAGAATGATTTTTGTCACGGTATTTGGTAATGGTCATTACCTTTGTTTTCGCTTTTTTCATAAAATGATTCGATAATCACAAGTTTGACAGAACCAATTAAACTTATTGAACCAAAATTTCAGGGTACAGTGATATTGTACTACAGATGTCAAGTTGTTTCCGAGTTGATACCCCCAGAACTAATTGTTTCGATTAATTCAGCAACAAACCACGTTGTAGTGATATCTATATTTTTAATCACCCAGCCCCGTAGTGCTTGAGTATATATGAGCCTATACCAAAATAACTAATGAGTAATGGAATTGTGTTATTAACAACAATAAAAAAAATTAGGTTTATCTTTAACTTTTTACGCTATAATCGAGAAATGCTCCCGATATAAGTAAGTTTGACAGAACCACCTGAACCAATTTTTCGGGGTACACTGACAATGTAGGGGAGGCACGGCAAATGCTGGGTAAAGCGTACCATTGGTACTTCGCGTACCTGAAGGAATAAAATAGACCCCATCTCGCGGTCCTTAGCCTCTTACCCAGCAACTCCTATCCCTACCTCCCCGCGGTGCTGGCCGGGATACGAGCAACCTTAGGGAAGATCGGGTAACCAACCCCAGTGGGAACTATAGTCAGTATGCTGACAGTACAAGTACAGGTGATCTCATTTGTTAGGTCACACTGGCGCCTACTACTTCAGAATGCAAGTCAATTTAGGGAAGGGGAGGAAATCACTCGCCCTGCAATCACTCGCCCACTGCAAGCCAAATATACCTCTTCACTTAGGAAAGAAAAACGGAAACGGTGTAGGAACCCATAGAGAAAGATACAAAGTAGGAGAATGAAAGGGACCTGGAATTGAACCCACGACCACCTGCGTTTGAGGCAGAAGCAGTAGTCATATGACCACCAAGCCCTGTCCATAAATAGTTTAAAGATATCCGACAAACAAAAATATATAAGCACTTTTAAAAGTAAAAATTGGAATCGTGAAAAAAGAATGTTTCATAAAGAAAACATGTTTTCCATTAGAGAAAAAACAAAATTAAAAAAAAAACAAATATTAGCAATTAATAAATACAAAACTTTTCAAAAGCTAATTTTTTTTCCACAAGAATTAATAAAAAGCAAAAAAAAAATACGAAAATTTTCTTTAAAAAATATATGAAATGGAATAAAATTTAATAAATTTGTCATGAACAATGAACGCTTTCAAAGAGTCATCTATGGGAAAAAACCTCAGTGTTATTGTTTTTTTATGTTTTCGTCTATGAAAGTTTTCGTTTATTCTATTTATTTCATTTTATAGTTTTTTTGTTTTTTTCTAGAAAGTTTTTAATTTTTTTGTGTGAAAAAATATTTATTTCGATATACTTGTTCATGAAAATTTTGCATTATTTAGGGACATTTTGTATTTATTTATTGCTTCTACCCAGATTCCTTTATTAGCCATTTCATATTTTTATTATGAAAAAAAATAATTCTTTTTAGGAATCTTATTTTGCTGCCGATAAACAGGAGGACCAAAAAGCGAAAAATCAAGAGTTCAACGATCCAGTTAAGGGGAAATTTTGTTTTAGTCCTGTTTATTATTTCAGAAGCTCCATGTCACCATGTAAATATTTTTGCAAGGTAGAATATTGTGCCAAAGCGTCATGTTTTGATAGTTCCGTTAGGATACGACAAGCAGGAAGACATTTTTTTATATAAGTACAGTTGCAGGTGAGCGTATTGTTCGCACGACCTTATTTCTGAATTTATTATTAATAACTGAATTTACTTCTAACCTTATTAGTTTATAATAAATTTATCCTTGAAGATCTTGTTAGAAAAAAAAATAAAGCTCTTCCTTTCCTCTTCATACAGCAGTTTGGCCGAAAGAAGGTTGTGAGATTTATACCATCACAAATATTGCTCTCCGCTCACATTCAAATCGACTTCTATAAAACATTCTTCATGCCTGCCGCATCCTAACGGAACTATTAAATCTATACTTTCGCCTCTAATTTCATCATGAACATGTACGTCTAAGTTTGGAAGATGATATTAGCATTTCCATATCATTGTAAATCGTTTAACTCCAAGTAGAAGTAAATGACAAGGACATCTTTTTGTCTTTATTATAGAGACTTGCAACCTTAGGACATTCTCAACAACAAAGTAGAAACTCATTTCAACACCTATCTGGTCACGCTACTAAGTCTGGCAACAGCAAATCACGTGGCGTTGATTAATGTGAAATCGATGTATTCAAGGATCTGATGATTGAAGCGCTATCGATCAGTCCTGAAAGCAAAGTCAGGGTGACCAACAACAACATTGCAAAATTGGTTTGAACGAAAGTAATGATATTTAAACTCTCCAATATTATTATGGTGGATATAAGCAGCCACTCATCATGACTTGCGAAAAGTGTTGTGTTTGTATACCAGACGACAGGCAAATCCTCCTTCTGATGTGGCGTTTATTGCGAAGACAATAATTCGGGTCCGGGTATTCTCTCCAAACCTGTTTGTGTATGATTTCCCATGCCAAAAAAGTTAAGGGAATCATGTGAAATCTAATTTAAAAGAGTGCATGCAAAAATCTATGATCGCACATATGATGGTGCATCGATACTTAAACATTTAATGATTGCAGTGCAGTGGTTGAATTTGAATATGGTCCATTCAATCTCAATCTTTATATTAGGGTTCGCCACGTATCACAAACTGCTACCTCTAAAAGCGTGCCGTAATTTATCACCCTCTTATGCATTTTACTGCAAAAGCAACGAAGGCCCACAGTTATTGAGTGGGAATTAAAAACCCTGTGATGTGTCCCTTTTTCATAGACACATAGGAACGTAACACGCTGCTAACAAGCTGTTCGATTCTTAGGAACGGCATTTTGTTTTCGTATTAAATTCGGTGAAGCTAATGTTGATTTATAATTTTGCAAAATCGCTTAAGGAAAATATGTAGCTCGATTCCTTACATCCCCTTCTGAGGAAACCAACCTGGATCCTTCATATGCTCGTTGTTAAAAGCTTTCAAATGATCATAATTTTACGTATTTTAGTTAAAATTACTTCAAATAATTCGCGAACGAACAAATTGATTGAATTTTGTGAAAATGGTTCCACGGCTGTTAAACCCGGGCCTTCTCTCTACTTTAAACAGCAAAACGTAGTTCCCTGAATGATTCAAAGGGAATGGATTGTTCACCTGAGAACTTCATACAATTCCGTTTCCTGCTCATCGCTCTAAGCCGGCTCATGAGCGTTTCGTCGTTGATGAACAGTTGATGTGTTGGGTGTAGCCTGGATAAATTTCTATTCGTTGTTGAGCAAGGTTGGACACCAATAATGACAATGGGCAATTTTGCGTCCAAGACTGCCGTAATAACTCTAAGCAGTCTGAAAGAATTCCTCGTGATTGAGAGAGTCTTTGAATGTTCTTAAGGATTTTGAGTATTCTATAAGAATTCCGGGAAGTAGATGCGTAATGATTTTTGATGGCCCGTATGTACAGCATTCACTCTACTAAAATCTCATGTCGAGTAAAGGTTTCAATAACCATTTATTTAGTAAATTGAAATTGCACAATTTTTTTCACAGAAATTCCCAAACATTTACCTAAGGGTTAACCAAAAAAAATAATCGGAGCTTGCTCCTTCTTTATTGACGGTTTACTTAAGAATAATTTACAATTCTGCGTATAGCTAGAAGGAAGTTTCCTTATGCAGTTCTGAGATTTGGCAATCTATATGGTTTCCGAGAAAGTGCTAATTATGGCATATGGTGTGAAGGTATGATTTGGTTGATAACTGGGTTGTAGCGAAAGCTGTTTAATAATAGAATATAATACTCATATGATTAGCGCCATTCATTATTCGTGCGAATTGACATTCACATACACATTCTTTACATCTGCAGTAGGTGTACAATTGACGAAAAAAAAAAACGTCGTTTACTGCACAATAATCAAGTGAAGCGGCGACGCTAGGCATACCAAAGATGGAATGAGGCTGTCGTTGCTGACGATCATCATCTTCTCCGGTCGAGTATGCGAGTGCGATGCGGTGGTGTTATCAAAAAAAAGTAAACAAAAATAAGCGTATAGGAATAACCTCTACCGAGGAACAGGCTGCCTTTTCGCTTTTATTTCATGCGAGATGCGTAGGCTGGTTCACGAGAGATTCAATAAGTGCTTTTTTTTGTTGACATGAATGGAATTCTGCAAATATCACGGGGATGACAAGCTACGACATCTTTGTCACATCTTTTCTGAATCACCAATACGAGTGCACGGCGAATGCAACATAAACAATTGCGAGGGTGAAAATGATATAAAACGAACAAAAGCATAGACAGTACCTTGTGCAACTAGCATTCTAAATAATTGAGCAAATAAGTTGAACATTCTTAACGTTGAAGCATGGAATCGAGTGTAAAATTGTTCTAATTGATTATTTGTTAAATTTGTCTCTATTTTCTCATGATTGTATCATGTGGCATTATTGAGTGGTATGGGCGTTTTGCATCATATTCTCCTGTAAAAACGTAAACATTCAAAATTCACGCACATACTATTGCAAATTAAATCAGTATTGGGGTAATTTGACACTGGGGGATAAATTTATCACCCAAAAAAGAACGAACAGGCAAACCTGTCAAAATCCATAGTAAAAAAATTGGATGTCGCTCCTCTGGCAAATATAGTTGATTATGGAGCACTTGTCTTTGATATTCTTTTTATTAATTCAGACTACATCCGAGTGTCCACCTTTCTTGGTCCATGGACAAGTTAATGGCGAAAACAGCCATTCATTCAGTGAATCTTTCCCTATTACATCCCACATTAGGTTGAGTAACAGATGCTGTTCCCAAACATACTGTTCTTGGTATAATCAACTAATTTGCTAATAACTTTCTAAAAAGTTATTTACCATTTGAAATTTTTCATTAACATGTAACGCATGAAGAATCCGACAACTTTCTCTATCGAATAACAAAAATTTTAAAAAATGGGTAAAAAATTGACCTCAACAACACAGTATTCTATCGTACTCAAAGCCCAAAATGACAAGAAACAAACCACGTTAAAAGCAGCACAGTGTAGTTTAATGAAAAGAAGTTTCTCAATACTGATCGACAATTCAGATAGTTTTTGAAATGTTTTGACAACATTATTAGGTTTTACGGCTGAGGTTTGTCCACCAGGCTCATCATGTTATATGTTGTAATTTTATCTGATGATAAATTGTTTTGGACATTGATTTGTTCTTTGATTCAATATTAAGACGATTGTTCGGGATAGTCGTAATGCAATCTGTTTATGCAGTTAAATATTGCATTTTATGGCGGAATCAAGTAACGACTCGGTAACTGCATGCATCTGAATTGCTTTTTAACTATAATTCAAGATAAATTGCTATACACAATCAGATGTACTTTATGTACTTTAATTGCATTTGACAGCGACTGGCAATCGTTCGACGTGCATTTATGGATCGCTACTGTATTTTTTTAAGAAAGCTGTTAGTGCAATACTCCATAAGAATAGAATGATCTTCCGTTAAAGTCGTATGGAGTTATATTGAACGTGTTTTAGATCTAATGAATGGTCGACCTAAAAGTCTTCTCAGCGTAGTTACCACAAAGCATTAATTGTTGTCAGGTGAATGACCAATGTTATTGACAAAATCTTTTTATTAGTTGGTACACATATAAATGCTTATTGCTTGACGCTGACAGACAGTCGCGTTGATATCACCTGCATTAGACATGCCACGAATTGATCAAATATTTGAATAATCTACTGACGTGTCCTAGGAATTGAGATCTGTATAATGATCTAGTTAGTCTTTTTACTATTAAAAATTGGCCCGATTGGTCATTTCGTTCCAAAGTTATTAAAAAAACATTGTTTTTCTGCCAAGTGTCCCCTTTTGGGAAAAAAAAATTCAAAAACGATAGAAATTTTTTTTTCATGGGTTGCAGCAATGCATTCAAATGACCGCAAATGTATATGAATTGATGGAAAAAGTAAAATCTATCCCTCTAAACTGCTATTTCGACCTCTCTTATGTGGTTTTCTTATTTTTTTAATGCTCGAGACCGGCACCACCAACGCTAGGTGGATTGATCTGGGTTTTTTAGTACATGGTTAGTTTCTGTCGATATCTAGAGATGTACAAACAATCAAGCCATTTGGTTGAAACGCGGTCGAGTTATTAATGTTGCGGACGGGAATAGGGGGTGCTGCCCAAATGGTCTCGCTCCCTAGCGGATATTTTTATTGCAAATTCCTTCTGAAATTTCTTCCGAATTTCTGTTTTGGAATTTCTTCAGAAATTCCTTTTGGAATTCATTCGAAAAAAATTTCTGGATTCTTCCTGGAATTCCCTCGAAAATTCCTTCCAGAAATTTCTTTCAAAATTCATTCGGAAATTCCTTTCAGAAGTCGTACGGAAATTTCTTCCGTAATTCCTCTTGGACTTTCTCAGGAAGTTCCTCTAGTAATTCCTTTGGAAGCTGCTCTCGGAATTCTTCAGAAGTTTCTTTTGGAATTCCTCCGGAAGTTGCTTTCGGAATTTCTTCTAAAATTCCTAATGGAATTCCCCCGGGAAACACGTTCAATATATATTAGAAATTCCTTTGGTATACCTTTTTATATACCTTTCGGAATTCCTTCAGAAGTCATTTTCGAAATTCCTTTGCAAGTTACTCTAGGATTTTACTTGGAAATTTCTTTCGGAATTCCTTCGGCTACTCTTTTCAGAATTCTACCTGAAATTCCTTTCGGATATTCATTTCGAAAAGTTCTTTATCAGAAAAATATATTAAGCTCGTTTAGTGGAATGTATTAAACCGTCTAAGACGAATTAAGTACTGTCCATTTAATTCCACCAGTTAATGAATTCTTTGAGAAATGCAATCGGAATTCTTTCAGAAGATTCTTTTAGGAATTCTTCCGGAAGTTGCTTTCCGAATTTCTTCAAAAATTACTTATGGAATTCCTTCAGGTTATAGTTTTACACTTCCTTCCGGTATTTCTTTAGGAATTTCGAGTTCCTTTGCAACACCTTCGGTATATATTCAAAATTCCTTTGGTATTACTTCTGAAATCCCTTTTGAAATTTCTTCGGAGATTCCTTTGAAAGTTACTCTGGGAATTTATTTGAAAAAATATCTTTAAGAATTCTTTTGAGATTTTCTTGGTATTCCTTCTGTAATTTTTGACGTAGGACTTACGTCTTTCTTTACTATACTGGGTGTCATTTAGATTTTTGGAAATCTAGAGCGTTACGCTGAAAGGGAAGATTTCGAACATTACTAGCGCCCTCATCTTTCGATGGAATTAGAAGATTTATATATCAATCGACTTGGACACTCTCCAGCAATTTGTCAATTTCATTGAAACTTAAGATTATTTACGATAAGCTATTGAAATGTTCAATTCTTGTCAAAGCCGATTAAAATTACATATATAACCAATCCCGTGCATTCCTAACACGGACATCAGGATGCAGCATACCACGGGCGTTCGGGTCCACCACAATATTCTCTTTGTGGATTAAAGAAGCTTTGCCTGCAGTCAGTGGTGGAAATATGTGAACCTTACTCACAAAACGAGAAGTAGGCAATGCAAAAGACTCGCGAACATTTGTTTTGCATTTTTCTTGCCTGCCCACTACCCACAGAGAAAACAAAAAAATGAACCCCAAAAAAATGTTCGTGAAAGCTTCGTGAGTCAATCGGGTTAATTTGCAAAAAGTAATGAAACTGATGTTCGAGCAAGAACACAATTGTTTATTGTTTTTGTGTTTATGCCAAGCCAAATTTATCCAATGTATTCGAAGAATTCACAAATACTCGCGACCGTGATTTGTACTCCCGAACAAAATACTGCCCTGCTTTTTATCTTTGCTCTGCACGTACTCGCGAACACAGCAAGTGCCAGAAAAATGCAGGCAGTAGGTTCGCGCGAGTGTGGCATATTTGGTAGGCCCAATTACACTCTTTTCTTACTCGTGAAGCAAGTATTTCCACCACTGCCTGCCGTGTGTGAGTCATTCCAGTTTGTGACAGCAGCGCGTACTGACGTGCTTTTTGCTTACGCATTTTTTTGTCATTCTATGCTTGATGATGGTCGGATACAGTGGTGTCGGTCACGATGCCTTTATTGAGGGGGATCTGACTTGCCAATGTCTCCAAATCAGCCAACTTGGATTTTTATATGGAATTTATGCTTGTTTGTTTACGTGCTCCTTGACTAGTTTCTTATTTTTGTGTTTTTTCAGTAGTAAGCAAGTACAATTAGATGACAAACGAGACAGCACATTTAGTCCAAGTCTCAAAATTTGATTATTAAAATTTTTAAACTTTAAATACTATCATCAATAAGAATTCTATAAATGCCATACATTTCCTCATATTTATTTAAGGGCCTAATAGTTCGAAACAAAGCAATTCTGATTAAGAATTTAATTATCAGTTTTTTTCCAGAAGTTTTGAATAAACAAATTGCTAATAATTTTACACAGCATGTTGTTTCCAAAATCAATACCTATAATCAAACCCCATGAATTCAAAAGTTAATAGTAAATACGTTACGTTTATATAAGTCCTACGTCTACTCGCGGTTATGTTTAAAACATTACCCATTGCTCGTTTTTCGGAATTTTTTCTGCATTTCATTTCGGATATTCATTTTTAAAAATCGCATCTGAATTCTTAAAGAAATGAAATACATTTGGAAATTCCTTTCCGAATTTCGTTTCATCGGTAATTCCCTTTGAAACTCCTTCTGAATTTCTTTTTGGAGTTTCTTCAGAAAAAAATTGGAATCTACCAGAATTTTCTTTTGGAATTCCTTCGGAATGTTCTTTAGGAATTTCTTCAGAATTTCCGTTTGGAATTCCTTCGACATTTTTTCCTGAAACTCCTTCGGAAACTCCTTCCGGAATTCCTTCGAAAATTTCTTTCAAAATTCATTCGGAAATTCCTTTCAGAACTCCTTCGGAAATTTCTTCGGTAATTTCGTTCAGAATTCCTTCCAAAATTTCTTTGGAAATTCCTTCGGCAATTCCTCTTGGACTTTCTTCGGAAATTCCTCTTGTAATTCCTTCGGAAGCTGCTCTTGGAATTCTTTCAGAAGTTTCTATTGGAATTCCTCCAGAAGTTGCTCTCGGAATTTCTTCAAAAATTTCTTACGGAATTCTTTCGAGTAATCGCTTTGGACTTTCTTCAAATATTTCTTTAGGAATTGCTTCGGGAATTCCTTCTCGAAATGAAATACCTTTGGAAATTCCTTTCCGAATTTCGTTTGGAAATCAACCGGATATTTTTTTCAAAAACTTCTTTTGAAATTCGTTTCGAAATTTCATTCGGAATTCCTTCGGAAATCACTTTCGAAATTCCTTCGGAAATTCCTTTGAAAGTTATTCTACGCACTTATTTGGAAATTTGGGATTTTTTTTGGAATTCCTTGGGATTCCTTCGGAATTCCTGAAATTCCTCTCGGATATTCATTTCGAAAACTCGTTTTTAAATTCTTGAAGAAACGAAATACCTTTGGAAATTCCTTTCCGAATTTCGTTTCATCGAATATTTTTTCCGGAAATTCCTTTTGAAACTCCTTCCGAATTTATTTTTGGAGCTTCTTCAGAATATCATTTTAGAATTTATATGGAACTTTTTTTTGGATTTCCTTCGACATTTTCCTTCCAAAATTCCTTTCAGAAATTTTTTTCAAAATTCATTCGGAAATTCCGTTCAGAATTCCTTCCAAAATTTCTTTGGAAATTCCTTCGGCAATTCCTCTCGGACTTTCTTCGGAAATTCCACTTGTAATTCCTTCGGAAGTTGCTCTCGAAATTCTTTCAGAAATGTGTATTGGAATTCCTCCAAAAGCTGCTCTCGGAATTTCTTCGGGTAATCGTTTGGGACTTCCATCGAATATTGTACTAAAGCAATTGCCAAAAGTGGCCTTGGAAATTATTTCTTGAATTACTTTGAAACACATTCGGTATACATTCAAAATTTCTTTGGTATAAATGTTGAAATTCATTTCGGAATTCTTTCGGAAATCACGTCGGAACTTCTTTGGAAATTCTAATCTTCATTTTTTTCCAGTTGGTCAATGCTGGCATATTTTATTAATATTAATATGTTCGAATTGATGGGCCAGGCGCCGCTACGTAACCTAGTTTAACTTTAAAAATCGTCTTTGGAATAAACATATACTTAGTCTTATGTGGTCTTATGGTGTACGAGAACGTCAAAAACTACAAAAGATAACTCTATGTAACCAATTTTCTTTAAGTCCTAGTCTTACACAAAAGTATTGTGACGCCGCACTACATCCCTCACTAGGACATTGCCGCCTCGCTGCTTAGTGTTCATTCAGCACTTCCACAGTTACTAATCGCGAGGTTTCTAAGCCAAGTTACCATTTTTGCATTCGTTTATAATGACGCTAACACAATTAAGCTGGAAAGGAAAATTTCTTAGATCCGACCGTGAATCGGAACCAACCACCCTCAGCATCGTCTTGCTTTGTAGCCGGGCATCTTACCGCACGGCTAAGGAAAGCCTCCCGAACAAATGTGTATGGTAAAAGGAAATTTGACTAAACTTTTTTTAGGAAAGATTCGGAACGATCTGATATCATTAGCATTAGCATTGTTACGGTGTAATTCGTAGATTGGACACTAGTGATACTCATGTTTTACTTTGAGATCCTTATCTAGAGTCTTAAACAAAAATAACAAAAGCATGAGGATTACTACTCGTGGCCATGCCCATCTTCACCGTAACTAGGGAGAGGAAGGAAATGTTGATGTGGTCCTTACTTAACGAGAGGACACCGACTTAGCGACACCCTCATAAGTACCACGGAGTTGGATAATGAGAAAGTTATTCAGGATTTGCCTATCCAGTATTTTGCGCTCGATAATGGCGGCGTGAGCTACCCTTGATTTGACATCCAAGAGGTAGAAAATATTTACATATTTTAATCAACGTAGGCTTTGATTCATTAAAGAATACTGGCACTCATAAGAATTCTTGAAAACAAACAAACGTCAAATGTTTTCCTTGATTACTATTTTCTTATTTCCTTAATTATATTCTTCCAATAACATAAAATTTATAATTCTGTTTTTAGGTGGGTTCAAAATTACAACATATTAAGCTATATCAACGAAAAAAATGTGTGGCGTCATATTACAGCGAACTATGAAAGCTGCTGATTGATGCTCCTGAGTGGACATAATACTTAATAAATCTCAAAACTTCGAAAATGATCCACATAAAGAAATCGGTGGGATTGTATGGCACTACATTATAGCAGACAAATGCGCGTCATTGTTGGAGACGATATGATCGATCGAGTCGAATAGTCTACCCCCGCAGAAGTTTATGAAGATTCTGATATGTGGAGGTCTGGCAGTGATTGACATTATCCTGGCCCTCTCCAGTATTTTTAGGATACGTTGGGTTGGCATGCAATATGAAGATGAATATTCATGTTTTGACTAGTTGGCTGTAGGAAACGACATTTGCTACTGGATTTGTGCAGCGCTTTTGCATTATATTCATTCTTGTATTTAAACGTCTTTCATTATACTGTTGGCCGATTGCGTCGGGTTTTTCTTGATAATAAACTGATTATTATACTGAACATGACATTGGTGATTCTGGCATTCCATGTTTTCTGATTGCTATATTTCGGCAACACCTATTACACAGTTGTACATCAACCAAATTTCTTGATTTTCAGAACATAGTATCCAGGAAGTAATGTAACTATGTTATGAAGTACGCTTCTGAAATATGGATTATTTTGAGTTATATGTCTGTAATTGAATATCGTTGCCTTCATCGGTTAAGCTTAAGTAATCCTGGAATACATAGAATTATTGATGAATTTTTTTTTAAAGAGACTGTTTATTAGGCACCGATTTAAACACCATTTACGTAAAATGACATTTGTTTATACCGTGCGGGACCGAAATCCGTACAGCACCGAAATCCGTCCACCTCATAAGATATCAATAAATTAAAGATGGTTAACCTTCTGTCTGTGCTCAAAAAAACTTACGTTGTCTGTGCTCTGGGGTCAAATTGACCCCAAATTGAAATTGCTATAACTTTTTTATTGTTTGGCCGATTTTGGATTTTTGAGACTTTTTCGAAAGATATTTTAATCATCTTTCAGATTGTAATCAAAGATTGTCTATTGGTGGGCGGGTACATCGCGGGGAGGGGTTTTAGTGAACAAGGGTACAAAAACAGTGATTTTTCATGATTATTTTACTTATATCCGAAAATCCTACCCATTTTGAACTGCACCTTTTTTTAAAAAGATTATGCAGGAAGGCGTGTGCTTCAGCATGAGGCGTTGATAAGTTTAGAACTTGGTCGCCAGGTGGTGATATATTTGAATTCATTATTTTAGACTACTCAAGATATTCCGATATATAGAATGTAAAGTGTAAATATTCTTATCGCACAAATTTAAAATTTGTTAAAATGGCGTCTTGAACAAATGCCTTCCAGTGGGAATGGACTGTCTGGTGACGGAAGTAATAATTGGGAATTTTACAAAAAGGCGGCAAATTGGCTGATCTTTGGTTACGCATGTAGATCCAAAAGCCTTAATTCCAGGGTTTTCTTGGATGACCTAAAACATATTCTGTGAACACATTCTATTATTTGCAGCATCGCTGGAGCAGTTTGAATACAAAGAAAACTTTTGATGAACTCTACCACAACATTCATGTTTGCCAAAAATGCTACAAACCAAACCCTAGCAGCACGCAAGTTCCACATGGGTTACGTCAACTCATATGTGACCAGATTTGGTCACTATAAAGTTGCTGCAACCATTTTTTCCTGACATGTGCTGCTCGGGAAATACATCAGATCTCACATGGAACTATATACTCAAATATAACAGCTCACTAGCGCCGCATCTTGGAAAAAGTGCTCATTATATTAAGCACCACTTTGTAGTCCTGGACATCCTGAACATTGTTGCCGAATACAACTTGGGTGTAGGTATGAGGGATCTCGAGTTAAAGTAATATTTCATATATGCAAGAATATTGCAAGTACACTAGCGCCGCCTAATTGTAAATTTCCTAATTATTTATTCCGTCACATGACAGTCCATTCCCACCAGACAAACTTTGTTAAAGACGTCATCTTTACAAATTTCAAATTTGTGCGATAAGAATATTTACAATGAGGAAAATTCCATATATCGAAATTACTTGAGTAGTCTAAAATAATGAATTCAAATATACCGCCACCTAGCGACCGAGCTCTAAACTAATCAATGCCTCATGTGAAAGCACACGCCTTTCTGCATAATCTTTTTGAAAAGGTGTAGTTCAAAATGGGTAGGATTTTCAAATATAAGTAAAATAAGCATAAAAAATAACGTTTTTGTACCCTTTTTTACGAAAATCCCTCCCCGCGATGTACCCGCTCACCTATAGTCAATCTTTGATTACGATCTGAAACATGATTAAATTATCTTTCGAAACAGCACCAAAAATCCAAAATTGGCCAAACAATATAAAAGTTAAAGCAATTTCAATTTGGGGTCAATTTGACCCCAGAGCACAGTCAACGTAAGTTTTTTGAAAAAAGTACACTGTAGTGCATATTTTCAAGATTTTTCAAGCGAATTTGCACCTAGGGTACAGATCTCGGCGAGTTTTACCAATTTACCGAAAAATAGTAGAATTGGTTGAAAACTAAGATAATGACAGTCTTTCAAAGTGGTCTGGAATCATTTTGACCTCACAGCACAGACAAAAGGTTAAAGGTAATTAATGTAGGAATAATTAATCTTATCCTGTTCAGATACTTGACAGTAAGCTTTTAGGGCATAGAATTGGAAAGAAGGCTTTAATATTAAGACAACAATAATCAAAAACAAATCTCCACCCACCAAACGCGGAGTTTGTGCCGCCATTTTGTTTTCGGGTAGAGCATAATTGCACCAAAAGTAACTGTGTTTTAATTGCTAATTGCAAATCATTACATAAGATAAGCGGAATACAAATCGAAGGGATCGCTTCTCAAGGTGCATATCGAACTATTTACAATGGTAGTTTAGCCAATCAGACTGTTTCAATTTAAACATTTAGTTAAGAAATAGCTGTACGGATTTTGATCCTTTGATTCGAAATCCGTCCACGGTGGACGGATTTCGAGTCAGGAGTAGTTGATTTAATTCATTATTTTATCATGTTTGTCTTAGTTTTTCATGAGTAAATGTGAAACACTTCAAAAGTAGAAGCCTTCATGCGCCTGTGTCAATGACAAACGTTTTATTTACATTCGATTCCTATTTTCTAATGACTTTTTCATATACTAAGGTGCTTAAGTGTACGGATTTCGATGCCCCACGGTAAATACACAAAAAAATTATCAAGGCAGACTAGATGAGTTCCAATGTTTTCTACCTCTTGAATGTCAAATCGAGAGTAACTCACGCCGCCATTATCGAGCGCAAAATACTGGATAGCTGGCAATGTAACCGTGTTAAATCTTACCCCGTAACACACCACGTAAAGGTGTCTACCCAGTGTTACGGTGTCAACGAAAGATTTGGAACGATCTGATATCATGTATTAATCCATTTTTTGGCAGCTTTCCGGTGGTCAGTGTGGTGAATGACGCCTAGCAGCGCCAAAGCTGGAAATTAACTGTTTTAGATCTTAAGGTAGGGCCCTCCTTAGCCGTGCGGTAAGACGCGCGGCTACAAAGCAAGACCATGCTGAGGGTGGCTGGGTTCGATTCCCGGTGCCGGTCTAGGCGGTTTTCGGATTGGAAATTGTCTCGACTTCCCTGGGCATAAAAGTATCATCGTGTTAGCCTCATGATATACGAATGCAAAAATGGTAACCTGGCTTAGAAACCTCGTAGTTAAAAACTATATAAGTGCTTAATGAACACTAAGCTGCGAGGCGGCTCTGTCCCAGTGTGGGGATGTAATGCCAATAAGAAGAAGAAGAAGAAGAAGATCTTAAGGTATGGGCTTCCGGAAGTCCTTGAGTAGCAAAGCATATGTCAGATAACAATTCTAACCTCAAAATGAATTCAGTCATCCAAAATTACTCTGAAAAATTCAAGCAATATGCATAAGCATAAGCATGATTGACCCGCGGTTGCTACTCCGTTATTGCCAGGTCAGCTGTAATTACACAGAGAACCAACAGATGTTCTTGGGACTAACATTATCCTCAATGTGTAAAAACTGGTGACCCAAAATCAAGCAATACCAGCGCCGGTCGTGTCCGTATGCAGGTCAATTAGGGATTAGGTAGGAAGATGTTGACGTGATACTCGCTTTGATGGAAGCCGACGAGTCATCTGCAGAAATTACTGGGATTTTGGATATATGGGGTAGGAAGTGTAGCAGGGTTCGTTTTGGTAAACGGTTTGCCGTGTGTATCGTGTAGTTTGATGAAGTTTGAACAAAAACACAATCGAACGCGCACTAATTATTCGACTTATCGACCGCAGAACAAAACATTTCAATGATCGCGCAATCGCTCTGCGTACTAATCGAAACTAATCGCACTAAATTTTTATTTGATAATTAATTCAATTACCCGCACAATGCAGAGCTAAATATCTCAAGGATCGCGCAATCGTTCTGCTTATTAGAGGAAACACGATCGGACGCGCACAAACATTGCATTTGGTAATTAGTTTATTCACACACACAACGCAGAACAAAACATTTTGAAGATCGCGTGATCGTTCTGTATTTGTAAATTATTTCACTCATTCGCACAACGCATAACAAAACATTTTGGTGATCGTGGGATCATTTTGCTCGCTAGAAGTTCCTACTATCCCGAGTAACATTTTGGTGTTATGCCTGATTTATAACACTCTTGAAGAGTAAATTACGTTCTTCAAGAGCGTTTCAAAACTTAAAATGTTACTTGAGATTACATTGATCGTTCAATTTATTTAAATCTAATCGCTAAAAATAAAAACCGGCCTGCAATATACGAAAATTTATACTTGATTTTTTTTGTGGCAAGGAAAATTAACTAGTACACTTTATGTTCAGAAATATTAGCCTACCATATATTTGACATTTCATGTTCTAATCTGTTTCTAACAAAACAATTTGATATATAGGTTTAATAGTGAAAATTGTTTAAAAAACCTTAACAAAGGAAACTAGCATCGAAGTTGCTTTCAATTGTTTCTTTATAGGGACAAGTGATCTGATTTTTGCTTGTGTATCAGTCAATGTATGGGTTTGTTGAATTATAGGATCAGTCACTTTATATCAAGGGACTGAAGAGAAGGCCAATACGCCTACCCACCATTCATTCAATATGGCGTACAACATTCTTGTTTTAATTTCGTTTAATTCATGATAACAAAGCTTCGGAAGTATTGATGGGCTATTTTTAGAAATAAAAAAGCCATTCAAATACAAAAGGTTTGATATACTTCAACTAATTTTCGTCAGGAAAAGTTCATGGCCGATAATTAGCACTAGCTGCGTACAAACCAATTACCCAACATGAGCATCTGAATTCGGGTATACCACCCAGAAACTGGGTACCAAAAACAGAAGTACCAAAAACGATGTTGGGCAGAGTGACATTGTACCGAGGATGACAGGCGTTTCACTCTCCTGCTTTATATAGACCGTTAAATAGATGCCCAATACTTATGCCATGCTACCAGTTACAAATTAAAATAACTAAAAAAATGCAGACGGGTGCTCAGTCTATTTGACAGTCACTGGTAACCTATAATTTGTTGTGTAACAGCAAAATTTATGTGTGTAAGATGAAGTGTGCATTATTAAATATATGCTACTCCAGCACATAGGCCATTTTACTCTAAACCTGTCATACAAAAAATGAGAATAATGTTGTGTTTAGTTCTCATTAGTTTCGCTTCAAAATGTGTTGCCATGAAAATTTGTTTAAATAATAAAAGTTAAAATATACAAAATAAAGTTGACATCCAAAATATACTGACACGCGGATTTCTCCGATCGACAGTTTTTCCTTTTCAATTTCCAAAACATCTTCTGCAGCGGCAGATTAAGTTCAGTTTAGATAATTTCATATAATCCAAATAGAAGACAGATGGTTCTTCTTTATATTATATCAACAAACACCGTTCGCCTGATTGTCCATTAATGACTATCGCTTGCGTTCAATTGAAACAAACAAATCCACTTACCTCGCATGGCAATACATGCCATTATGAAGCAGAAGTCCCTTACAAGTATCAGAGTACACTCACCGATGTACCGACACCAAAGAATTATCCTGAAGGTTGAACGCATCTCCATGGGTATAATCTTTGTTGAATCCTTTCTTGATAATGTATTTCGATCTTGTGCGTTCTTGTTTCACCCGATCATAGTCCAAGTTCTTGTTTTATCCGATCAAGCCACAAAGATTATTCCTTCTTTTGGTGTAGGTATTAGCATAATTATAATTAAGTTTTTGGAATTTTTTCATGAATAAAGAAAAATACGAAAAATAAAAAAAATCTCTGAAAAATTCAAGCAATATGTTAGATTTTGTCTGGCATTTGTATGTGGGGCTGTCAATGTGCGCCCTGCCGGGCAGCTTTACTGCACTTCGATGACGATGTTGTAAATACTGGATCGGTATTATTCAGCGGACACAAAGTGCCCCACGATGTCCAATTTCTTCGCTATGAAGTGGAGCTAACAGTAAGAACAAACCATCGTGAGCAATTACATGACTACTTTCGCCATGCCTGATGCAAATTTTCTACTAATGCGTCAATTGTTCTAATGTATACAACAGCGTTGTTAAGGTTGACGATGCATGAGTTGTTAAGGTTTGCCATCAGGTGGCAAAGTAATCGCAAACGTTATGAACCCTAACGCGTAGATTGATTACAGATGGCAGGTATCACTTGTGATACGTATTCATTAATTACGATTTATCATTCAAATCTAATCCAGAAGATCTGTTGACTGCAGTCAATTAAAATGCATCTCGATCAAACGATTTAAAAAAACTTTTTCTGGATTTTTTATTATCAAAATATGTGAAATGAAGCGCATGGTCCACCTGCGGAACTGAAACAGTTTACAGAACTTTCCAAAATTCCATGAAGTTATACCTTGACTTCAGCAAAAAATGCTTTGGTTTTAGAGCTTTGCGGCAATATGTCGATATAGTTTGTACTTTGATAGTAAACAATTTGAAAATTTGCAGAAAATTAGTATTTTTTCAACTTTTATACAGATAGTATGAAACGAAAAAATATTGAAAAACTTTTTACCCATTTTACTCAAAACTAAGTTTTTGTCACTTTGTCACCCCTAGGTGCGTTGGACCCCCTCAAATATTAATTATATTTTGGAGATGAACGTCAAACATTGGAATCATCAAACTAATCATAGTCATCAATCCTGCTTCAAAAATGCTGCTAACCACGTTGAGAATGAAATCGTCGATTTATTCCTCTAAAAAAATCTGGTGATAACTGGTATAACTGATTGCTGAACCGAGACTGTTTATTGCACTGCGAAAACAAACTATTAAAGTGCGTAGTTCCATAAACGCTTTCCTGCCAACCACGTTCTCCGAACCAGCGCGCCAAACTTGTTTGACCTTCATTATACTGATTATCCTGGCGAAGAGCATACGCCAAATGAAAGTAAAACCGAATCCCATTGTCTGAACCAGCCTACAGAGAACTGGCCACTACTGCTGGAAAAAAAGGAAAGAAAAAAGGCACCTCGTCGGCTTGCGATACCTCCTACTTGAGCCAACTCTGCAGCACCAGTCAGCAGCAGCAGCAGCAGCAGCCTCTACCAACTAAACTAAATAACATCAACATCAAGCACTACACCAAACAGCGTGCGGCAAGAGAGGAGGAGGTTTTTACGAATCCATCCATAAACTGTCGATGGTCATGCTCGCAGCGCTCTTTGCAGTTGTTCAGCGGCGTTGGACGAATACGGACGCGAGTGAAAGTGAAATCGCGGGTTTTGCTCACACACTATTTTTCGAAAGGCGGTTTTTTTGTCGTGACGTTGCGAAACTGGTTTTAAAATTTTTGTGTACACAATCTACATATCTCCCGAATAGTGCCGTGCTGCGCCAGTTCCCGTGAGGCAGCTACTGTCGACGGAGTGCCATAGATCCGAAGGAGCAGCCTTCGTGCTTATTCTACCCCCACCCTCTGACACGTGCTCGAATTTCAAATGTTATCCAAGGGAATCCGGAATCAGTACTTTGCAACAATATGTGGTAAGTGTTGAACTTTTATTTTCCTTCGGTTGGTTCTTAAGGTTGATCCGCTCTGCAAGTGCTGCGAAATTCTGCGCGTATCTTTATGTAGCTTAAGATGGAGCAGAAGACTTCAAACAGATCGAGAGTGTTATGCGGGAGAATGGATGATCAAACACTACACTCTCTAGGCCAAACATTGGCGTTAAATATGGATACGCAATGGATTCGTGAGAGCGAAAGAGAATGATTGAATGCATGTGGGCTTATTGAGCATGTAATAAATAACACACACGCGCCGAATTGTGCGCTTTTGGATTGAGTGGCTCCCACAATGTTACAGACCGATTTATTTAAATAATGGTAATTTATGTGACTCGTTTTAGAATTGTTATTTGGAGCTTATCGCCACTTTTTTGTCTAATTCATGTGATCTCATTTACTGAAAGTATGCCATAGGTGTGAAGCTAGTGTGACTAAATCGTGATTTCGGCAGTTTGCAATTATCTCCATGCGAGTTATTTTATTTATTCGAACCTGCGCAATGATTTAATGAGATGGTTGTTGTTGATTTCAATGACATAAAAACACTAATTTGGATAATCACAACTCTAATACTTCTAATGGTTCTAATGGTCCTAGATTGATGCAAGTTTTCATATTTATAAGAAATTGTATGACTTAATTTATCTACTTAATTCTTACTATTTCGTGTTTATATTTGATCAAGAAATATTATCTAGACAATGCGAAGGGCTCAAAGATCATCGGAGATTAATTCTGATCGATAATTTATTTGTTCAGTCAAATAATGGTTCTTTTTATCTCCAGCTCCACAGTGGAAGAAATGAATGATGAAATATTAGTAATAAATTGTTTATAACTAATCAATTCTAAACCAGCTTTGCTACCGGTTGAACCAGCTGCGCCAAACAAAACACATTTTCCTATGCCCTTATTGGTTTGGTTGTCTGTTGTTTAAATTAGAATAGCAAATCTGGTCCCCGCGTTCCTCTTGAAAGATTGCTTTGGACAATAATTATCAAAAGTACGTAAAAGTGATCCTCAATCTGCTTGGTCTAAGGCCACGCACGCACCGGTAAGACAATCGATTTTGCTCACGGTCTACTTTGTCCTTTTATAGCTCTGAATTCCTGAATGATGTTTGTAGACTTCAGATTTTTTTTTTGTTAACGGAGTTTTTTCCATGAACTTCAAAACATTCATCATCCGAAATTTTGTTTACATCTGTTTCTTTCTTTTGGCATTTTCTATTTTTTGTTGACAGGAAACTCTTTTAAATTTGCAACAATTTTCTCATAGTTGTAATCTGCATTAACTTCTAATAAATCTTGCTTAACTTTTTAAAAGGAACTAAGTGACATTTTCCCCTGAATTAATTTGAATAGTGCAATCAAAAGCTTTCATATTGGTCTATTGATTGCACTATTCAAATTAATTCATGAGAAAAATGTTACTTCGGTCCTTTTGAAAAGTTAAGCGAGAAATCACAAAGTTCTTCACAGTCCCAAAGGTCAAAAAGCTTGGCCAGGTGTAGTGGCTTTAGTTTCCGAATCAATGGAAAATTTCGTCCTGCAACCAGCAGATCATTCACATGCAGGATGATGATTAGTTCATGCTGCGATCGGGAGAATTCCATTTTTTAGACTATTCAGCGATTTGATAAACGACATGCTTCATCAGGCAAATCATATAGTTGATTTCCTCGAGATGCAAGAAAGCACTCCTTACGTCCATTTGGTGGAAGTGAAGCTCCTTTGCCGTGCGGTAAGACGCGCGGCTACAAAGCAAGACCATGCTGAGGGTGGCTGGGTTCGATTCCCCGTGCCGGTCTAGGCAATTTTCGGATTGGAAATTGTCTCGACTTCCCTGGGCATAAAAGTATCATCGTGTTAGCCTCATGATATACGAATGCAAAAATGGTAACTTGGCTTAGAAACCTCGCAGTTAATAACTGTGGAAGTGCTTAATGAACACTAAGCTGCGAGGCGGCTCTGTCCCAGTGTGGGGGTGTAATGCCAATAAGAAGAAGAAGAAGAAGAAGAAGAATTCGATGAACTCGAACAGCCAACAATACACGGAGTGCTACCAACGTTGTTTTGGAGATAACCTTTCGCAACCAAACTTCTCTTATTAGCGGATGGCAATTTCATTTTCATCCGCTTTTAGCTAGAATACCCATTTTTATGTTAGGGATTTTACACCATGTCGTTATATGCCACACGTTGTTTAATTTAAGGGATTGAAGTTCGCTGTTCTATACCGCAATCTCGTCATATGTTTGTGGTACATCTGCATAAAATGAATCACCGGAAGTTGCTCCGTAACGTTTTTGGCACGCCGCCGCCACCGACATTTTTGCATCGGCGCGCCGCCGCCGTTTAAAATTTGTCATGTCACTGATCTATGATTTTTCAACCCGAAAGAAAGTTGTAGAAGTTTGCAGAAAGTCCATAGTTTCAATGGAATTTGCGTAGAATTTCACAGATTGATATCTTCATAGCATAAAGCAAGAACTCGAGAGATTTTTTCTTGAAAATTCTATACAATATTCCTTTGAAATTTTGAAAAGCTCTTCGTAAATACTAAGACGTACTTTCAATGGAAATCCCGATTAAATTCCAGTTTAAAAAAAACATGTCGTAGAAATAAAATTTTTGTTCGAAAAAGGATCGTTTGGCAAAAAGCCGTTTGTTGTTGTTTTATAGCCGAAAATGTCAATTGAAAAAATGTCAAAATGAACAATTTATTCGACCTAAGCCCATATAGCTAGTAGTGTTTTTTTTTGTCGTTCGGCTGAACAGTTCCCTCGTCTGAAGCTACAGCGTAGGCAATGGCAGCAAATTACGTAACATTTTTTTCCTCTTTGCAAGTCCCATCCCCGGTTGCTCTTAACAAATCATTTGGGAGAACATGCCATTTGGCCGAACTTGTCGATTGGCGGAAGGGGTCATTTAGCCGAAATGTTCATTCGACCGAAAGTGTCTTTCAGCTGAACTGGTCATGTTGGCAAACAAAAGCTAAAGGTAGCTGAACAGGTCATTTGGCCGAAAATTCCGTTTGGCCGAATGATTGTTTGGCAGAAAGGACAGTTTCAAGCCAAATGGCTCTTGCTGCCAAAAGACCATTTCTACGAAACGGCATTTTCGGCTAAATGATCTATTTGTCGAACAACATTTGATTTCAAACGACCATTCCGGCAAAACGGCATTTTCAGCCAATTTACCTGTTAGGCCAAACCTGGGACGGGACGGCAACGAGGAAAAAATGTAACATCATCTGCTGCCAGGCAATCGGCGTCACGAGCTGTCAGATGCATACAGCAGTATTGGTATCCAATATAAAGTATTTCGCATGATTTTTATTCTACAACGACTTTTACAATTCCCAAAATATCCGGGCAGCCCTATATTAAACAGTTATAAATATGTGTTTCAATCCACGTATAAGAAATATTATGGGAATAAGTTTACAAATTCGAGAATTGAGAACACTGTTACTGTTTTTTAGCACACATGACCTACACCTTCACAGGACTAAAAAAAGAGGAAGAGACAAAACAAGAAAAAAGAAGCAACGTTTTTGCAAGTCTTGTCTCAGGGACAAACAACTCTTTCGGCCAAATTACCAGTTTGGCCGAATGTCCGTTTCGGCTGTATGTTACTCTCGGCCAAATGACATTTTCAGCCAAAAAGCCCTTTTGTCAAACAAACATTTCTGCCGAACGGTATTTTTAGCCAAATGGATTATTCAGTCAATACCACCATTTCGGCCAAACGACCTAATAGGGCAAAAGCTTTGGCCGAATGAGTTTCGGATAGAGGGCTTTCAGCTTGACGTAGCTAAATAGCTTCCCGTTGAATTATTTGCGACCTAACCACCCTTCTCCCTTTTTGTTAATTTTCCGTGGAATTGCCGAAGAATTTATTTCGTTTTCAATGTAAATTTGTAAAAAAAACACGTAGAATTTTGAAGAATTTTAGATTTTCCCATCAAAATTGAAAAAAATGCGTGCAGATTCCGAATAATTTCCTTTGGAAATTTCGAACCATTTTCCATAGAAATCCAAAGCATTTTTGTTAAAATCCACTTTTTGAAAAATCTCTTGCGGAAACTCTTAAGAACTTTCCGTTGAAATTTGCAGGAATTTCTCGTGACAATTTTAGAGAGTTTGTCGTAAGAACTCTTCAGTGCTTCCCGCGAATATTTCGAAGAATTTTCTGTGTAAATTTTGAAGAATTCTCAACAGAAATTTCGAACAATTTTCCGTGGATATAACAGTTTTCTGTAGAACTTACAAACTTACTATTACGAACGTTGCCGCTGACGATTTTCGGACTGGCGCAAACCTCTAGCATGCGTTCCTTTTCACTGCGCCTCATTCGCGTTTGTCCGCTGGACTTGCAATGTTCTAGGTGCGAAGGGAGCTCTGACAGGGTTGGATCATCTTGTTGGGCTTCATGGGTCATCTGCATCTTTTAAAGCATCACCGGAATCGACATCAATAGATTGAGAACGATTAGCACCGACCTCGACATTAACAGGTCGAACATGTTCAGCTTGCTCCTCTTGTTCGACCGGGAATATTACCACCAATGGAGCTTGTGACGTCTCATATGGTTTGACGGTATAATGAAATCTCGTCTCGTCAAACTCAACATCACGGGCTATGATGATCTTCCTATATTTGCGGTCTCAAAGTCTGAAGCCATTAGATGCATATCCCATCATGATTGGCTTTGTATCAACGCAAACGCTTTACAGCAGAAAATATGTAGGGTAAAAGTTCCGATAGTGGTGGGTGCTCCTATAGTTGCGGTAGTATTGTTTTTACACAATCTACATATTAATCGCAGCAACCCATGTAGTCTATCAATGCTTAGATCCTCCACTATTGAGTCTTTTACCCTACCTTCTTCAAGTTTGGATTTGTACCAAACCAAAGCTATGCGGCTGGCGTCTTTTTACACAGGACTCTTGGCTACGAGCCAAAAGATACATACCAAAGTAGGCTGCTTCAGACCATGTATTTTTCGGCACTTGGGAGTCCAACAGCGTAGCACACACCTGCTCAATAAGCGTCCTATTGAAGCGTTCGGCCAAGCCGTTTCGCTGAGGCGTATATGCAATTGTTGGTTCCATTTGAATACCCTTGAATTTGTACCACAGTTTCTGCTCGTTGGAACAATATTCCCGTCCTTCACACTTAGTTTTTATTTCTGAAGCTCGACAAAAATCCGCACAGCCGTGCGCCATCAAAATAATAAACTGATATTCCGGCAAAAATGATGTTTATTAGCTGATTTTCGGCAAATTATTTGCTGATTTCCAGCAATTTTGACAGAAATCTCGGCAAAAAACATGTTTGCTGGGGCACGGCTGTGCGAATCTCGGTAAAAGTTGACCATTTTGCTGAGATCCCGGTAAAAAAAAAAAAGTTTGATGATCCAAACAAAGCATCACGAAGCATCCCAGGCCGGTGGACCAATTAGACCACAGACGTCCGTTTGCTCCAATACTGGCGTTGGAGGTTTCCTGATTTCGCTGAAAGGTTCACGGCATTGTTTACCTTATATGCAGAAATCGCAGAATCTGAGAGATTTTGGCTTGGCGGTTTGGACTGCTTGGCGCACATTCGCAAGGAATAAGTCGACATTAACCGCTGGCTCGTTTAAACTGCCTTTCAGGTGAGTTGTAGCAATCACTTGATTAGCCTTCCGCAGCACTGGTTGACGTCCATCGAATGGCACTGAAATTCCAGCACTCGCCAACCGTTTGACCGACACCAGATTGTCTAGCAAATCAAGGATGTACAGAACGTCATTATTATTAACCGGAACTCATTTGTTGCTGTTTCAATTAAACACGCTCTTGGTCTTCGCCACCAAAATTTCACCATCCTTTACAACTCGAATGATGATTGGATTGGGTAATCTTGATGACGACGAAAACACTCTGACATCATTCTCTGAATTTCCACACGAAAATCAAATGAATTTAGACTTTTCGGAAGAATTTCTTCGGATTTTTCACAAAAAGTTCTTTGGTATTTTCACGTTTTGTTCGCGGAAGGTTCTTTGAAAAGTCTTCGGAATTTCCACGAGAAAATCTTTGAAAATTATACAGGAATTTTCAGTGGTAATGCTTTGGATTTTGAAGGGGAAGCTCTTCGGAATTTCTACGAGAAAATTTCTGAAATTTTCACATTAGATTCTTATGGTTCTAAAACTCTTCCTAAGGCTTTGGTCTGATTTAGATAGACTTTTTTCAAAGTTTTTATCAGAAGTCTCCCTGCAAAATTTTTGATTTTTGCTTGAATTCGTTTGAGTAGGTCCAGGTATCCATGTCAACACAATATCGTATATGATGTCACATAAGATTCTAAAGTGGAGGCTATAAAGATACATCCCCATACAATATGTGCGTATATCGCAACTAATTTAGCATCCTATGTTGCATAATATACGATTTTGTGTTGACTGGGTATGTTGTAGAGGGGTTTCCAACACACTCTCAACCCATTTTCATGCCAAATTTATTTTGAAGTTATTTGCAAAACTGCACAATTTTCGATGAACAAGTTGAAGTATGTACCATAGTAACAATTTGGTTTTATACTGTTTTTGACACACTCTTGTAGAGTAAATAATGGTCTTCAAGAGCGTTAAAACTTAAAATGTTACATGGGTATCTATATGCAACACTTCTGTTTGTCTGTACGACCCTTATAGATTCGGAAACTACTCAACCGTTTGGCGTGAAAATTTGGATGCAGGAGTTTTTAGGACCGGGGAAGGTTCTTATGACGGTTTGAGATCCCTCCTCCTCTGAAATGGGAGGATTCCCATACAAATGAAACACACCCAGGTTTTTTTTTACACGGTTTGGTTTTAGTCGTTTAAGACCTTCAGCGTCAATGAAACAATGAGTGGTATTTAAAAAAGCTGTTAAAGTTCGGGTTAACCGAGAAATTAATGAAATCCAACCGCGTAAAAAAAACCTGGGTGCACAAATTTCTGCTTAACTCGTGAACTAATCAAGTAAATGGATCCAAATTTGGCATGTGTAAAGATAAAGAAGTTATGACGTTGGCTCTGCGATTACATTACATATATTTCATAATTCATCATAGATAAAAAGCTTTTTGGTACAACTTTGGTGTACGAGAAAGGTAAAAATGCAGTACTTTTATAGAAAGCATGCATTTGCCTGTTAATAAGACAAAGAATTTATATTTTCTTACCATTGCAAACTTCTACAGATGAACGCGATTGTCTGAAATAAAATAATAATAGATTGTGACCCTACGTTAAGGAGGCGCTTTCGCGGATCAACAATAAGGTGAATGTGCTTCCTGCATCAAAAAGAACGTATCTGCCCAAAATAGAGCAATATGAATGTGATTACTTCCTTGGCAGCCAGCTATCAAAATATATTCGATCTTTAGTCTTTCGACCGATTCGAGCTTTCACATAATCTCACCTGGTACTGCTCTTCGAACTTCCTTGCAATTGATAATAGGCAACGAAATAAAGAACAATATTTTGCAGCAAGAGTTCAACAGTGTAATCGCGCTGTAATGCAACCAATGCGGCTTATCACTCTCACGGTACGACCACGACACCTCTCGTTTACCTTTCTGATGAACTGGATGTCCATGATGCCTTTTTTGTGCAAAATAAAACGTAGTTTGTGAAGAAAAACACCTTTCACTCACCCCTCTTTCTTTAGAACGAACCTGGAAGATAATCGTAAATCGGGGGCTGCCTAAAGAATTTGTTTTTCGTTTCATCACCTTTACGCATCACTCACTTCGACCGCAACGCGATTCGAACATTGAACATTAACAAAAATGGTGGTGAGATGCGATCACTCCAGCCACACCACCACACCATCTGCCCATAGGGGTTAGGTTGTTTGTGTTGTTAGGTTGTTGTCAAAAAGAAGAATGCTTTTCGCGGCGCTGGAATTCAGCGAAAAATGGTTCGGGCCTTTTTCTACTTTTCCACAAAAGGATTTTTCGGCGAAAAGCTGCGTGACGGAGCATCCTCTTTCATAAGCCTCGCAGTGAAGATTCAGTTGGAGTGAATCGTCCCAGGAAGAATGGTTAGATCTTAAATTAAGTCTAAACTAAACTGTGATATCGCAAATATCTAGAATTTACGAAAAATTATCCATCTTGATGTGACACTAATATTAAGACATTCAGAATCATCCTGGTTATATCGTCCAAGAACCGGAAAGCCTGTAGAATGGATATCCCAAATTGATTCTAATTAGGCACTAAAAAATGTCCATCACGCAGGTGGTTTGTATTAAAGCCGATGTGACTGAATCGATTCTAAGTGACCTGGAAAACACAGAAACATCATTCTCATCATGATGCATTTACGTATGCAGTAAAAGAATATGTTCATGTATGTCTTCCGCACCTTTTAATGTGGGATAGAGGTAATTAATCTAAATTATCTGGATACAAATCTCAGGAAAAATAAGAGTTAATAACCACCCGCTATAGGAGAATCCACATAAAGGTTATTAGTTAATAAGGGTTATGTGTGTTTCCACATATACATATGCTATGCGAATACACATAGCCATTATGTGGGAAATGCTATAGTCAAAATTTATGTGTGCCGCACATAAATAATAAGATTGGATTTTTGTCAGTGTAGACCAGCGGTTCTCAACCTGGAGTACATTTACCCTTGGGGGTACCTTTGATGGCCTCCAGGGGTACCTCAGATGAAAGATGCATAATGGCGAATGTTGTATTATAACTGCAAAAAAATATGATTTACCTCGAAATTTATTACAACTAATACTCCTTATGCAGTCTCTTTTCTTCATTTGACTACCAGATAGAACGAAATATTTTTGTTCTATTGAGGAAATTTGTCGTCCTGAATAAAAAGCACAGTCCTAGGGTTTGGGTTTTGGAGAGATTCAAGAATCGTTGTTCAAAAGCCTATGGTCAATATCTATTACGCTTATTTGGAAAAAGTCCGTCAATTGATATATGTATTGAAAATTTGTTTTCAAACGTAATAAGCATATTTACTTAATCAAAATTTCTACTTCGTAATTGAAAAAAACTAGTTTTACTCAGTAGAGTTTGAGATTGATTCTATAACATGCATCACGTCCACGCATTATGGCCAAAAGCAACTAGCTACGGGACTTCTTGTGACATACCCAGCCGTCGATGTTAACATTCTATTAGAGAGGAGTACAGCGCGAGTTTTCTTCAAAATTGAAACATCGTCACATTTGGCCACATGGGAGACGTGAGGTTTTCAAAAAGTGCATAGTAGCTCAAGAGTTTCCCAGAGGCTGCACACTAGCTACGATTTCTTCTAGCCACATCGGTTTAAAGCAAAACAATAAGCAATCGATGTACAGGAATAAGACAAAAAGGTTGATAATCCGATTTTAATAAAATCGGAATATGTGAACGCACAACGAATATGGGAATCAAAGCTCGTGGCTTTGCGAGCAAAAAAATGTATTTTTAATATACCCTCAAAACCCGGAATATCTCCAATGTTCGTAAATCGATGATTTAGAGAAGGAATAGAAAACTAGAAGAAATTCTACGTCTACGTTTCTACGTCTTTTTGCCTATCTCAACTTCTTTGTCCAACCCCTGTACATACTTGACTTTTCTAGGCAAAATGACGAGCCCAAACTGGGTCCAGTCATGAAACCAGTCAACTTCAGCATGATCTGCTGTGTAGCAATGCATAATTTTGCTGAGCTATGGAAGCCCTGCATGCACATCACAGCATTACAATCTCTGCTTCTCATTTGAAATTCTAAGATCCTCAATTCTCCACAAGTACTATCAAAAGCTTCTACCATATTTCTGAGAACAGGAAATCAAATTTCTCAGCACCTGCCAGCTAGTAATAACCTTTAATATCCTAGAGTTTCCATCAGAATTGCAATGTTTCACTTTGAATCCCACATTTTAAAAATATTCTGAAACATTCAAATCTTGAAATAATCAAATCTTGAAAAGATCATAATTCCAATATTCTTCCAGATTTTTTTTTTGCCGTCTTATCGGCATTACATTATAAATTGTGATGTTACAAAGCCAAGTTATTATTTTCGGTATGCTGGCACGATGAAACTCATATGCCCAGGTAAATCGATAAAAAATATACACCGGACCGGAAATCGAACCCAGCCCAATCACAATGGTATTGCATCAGAAGGCTAAAAGTTTCGGGAACTATTTTATTTCAAACA
Organism: Armigeres subalbatus; assembly: GCF_024139115.2. Lineage (NCBI taxonomy): Eukaryota > Metazoa > Arthropoda > Insecta > Diptera > Culicidae > Armigeres > Armigeres subalbatus. The sequence goes on along the minus strand of NC_085140.1, from coordinate 264,152,234 downwards.
TCTTAATTTTTTATCCTTTCAAATTTTGTTTTATATTCGTAACGCATTCGTATTATAATTAAACCTATACAGTTTGAAGTTAACTCAATTTAATATGGCAATTACTAGTGTTAGCAAAGTTTAAAATAGCAAAGTCGAAATGCGTAAATTCTTCGGAAGCCTAAAATTATTTTTTTGAAAATTCAATCGGTATTATAGAAGCCACGCGAGAATCGGATACGGAATTATTGCTTTCACATGTCTCCAGATGAAATTTCAAAAAATCCAGGGGGTACCGCAAGCTATGTAAACGTCTGAAGGGGTACCACTGAAGGAAAAGGTTGAGAACCGCTGGTGTAGACGAATAAATCTACTAATAGCAAAGAAATTATATTCATTATATTATATTCATTGACAACTAGCGAAAAATACCCAGCTTTACCTGGGTGTTTGTGTTGCAAATGTCATATACTGAACTATTTGCAGCACCGCACTCCAGATCAATTTCCGTGCTATTGTTTTGTTTCCCTTAACCACAGACCAAAAGTTGCATTATACTTCTTCTTCTTCTTCTTATTGGCATTACATCCCCACACTGGGACAGAGCCGCCTCGCAGCTTAGTGTTCATTAAGCACTTCCACAGTTATTTTCTAAGAGGTTTCTAGGTTCCTAAGCCAAGTTACCATTTTTGCATTCGTATATCATGAGGCTAACACGATGATACTTTTATGCCCAGGGAAGTCGATACAATTTCCAATCCGAAAACTGCCTAGACCGGCATCGGGAATCGAACCCAGCCACCCTCAGCATGGTCTTGCTTTGTAGTCGCATGTCTTACCGCACGGCTAAGGAGGGTAAAAAATAGTATAATGCAACTTTGGGTCCGTGGTTAAGGGAAACAAAACAATAGCACGGAAATTGATCTAGAGTGCGGTGCTGCCAATAGTTCAGTATAAGGCTTGCTGACGTTAATCATCTTTCTCTTGCACGCGCCCGAAGCGTTTCCCGATGAAAACAAATCCTATCCATTATGTGTGCGTACAAGAGAAAGATGATCAAACGTCAGCAAGCTCTATATGACATTCGCAACACAAACACCCGTTACCCCCGTTAAATTCACCAACTTTTTATATATACAAACCTCGCGGACCCCAGAACAAATGAATTAGAGAAAAAATCTTGCAAATGGGTCAACCTGTTCGGTAGTTAAATCGTCAGGAAGGAAATCTCAACTTATTTTTATTATATAGATTTTACAAATTTGACATTTTTGGACATTTCAATTTGGCACCCTTGAAAACACGGCTAAAAATAAATAAAAAAGAATGAAAACCACCTAAATGTATAGAAAAGAAATAATTTGTTTATTCTACTAGCCAGGAAGCACTAAGGAAACTCAGATCAATCCACCTGGCAGTGATGATGCCTTCCTTGTACATTAGGAAGGATTTTGAAAACTATCACATAAGAAAGGCTTAAAATTGCACTTTAGGTAAATGGATTTCATTTTTCTCATTGATTTACGTTGCATTTATTCACATGCACCACAGTAAAAAAAAATCTGAATAATCACCAACGGCAATGGTGCCTTTCTCGATCGTAGTTCGATCTTTCAACAGTTTTCAACAGAAAATAATGGGTCAGGATTCCCCGTCGAATGAAATTTGTTGCAAACAAATCGGTCAACGTTTAGTTCCAAAAAAGTGTAGGTACATTAACTAGACATGCCAAAAAAACAAAAATAAAAATTCAAATCTTTATTTCAATCAATTATGTCTAAATAATTTAAAAAATGCATAAAAACGTCATTAAAAATAAGTTAGGATACAAATTAAGTTACATCACATCGTTATTGATTGATTTTTCAATAAAATGAGGGTTGCCACAACACAACCGAACCAATACGAGTGTCCACAACCGAATTTCGTAGCTATTTTAGAATATGATGAAAAAAATAATCGCACTGAAATTTTGATGGCAATTGTCATTGAACCTCACCTTTTCAATTTAATCACCTTAATTCATAACACTTTGAAAAGGTATATGTGTGGCCCCAAACGGCCGAAGCGAATTGTTATGACTGCAGCTCTCCGTGGGTGCGTGTGCACGCCACGGTGGTCTGACCTGAAGAGGCCGAGTCATGGCTTGCTGCGCACTGAACGACACGCTGAGGTGTTGATTCATAATCACACGCTGATGGTAACTTACTCAAACCTCACATTTCCCTTCTTCTCTCATTAAAAAAAGTAAAAAAAAAAATCCTCTAGCATAGAGCGCAATGATTTTTTTTTTGAAGTTATTTACGTGAGACGAAGATGAACATATTGCTTTTGATAAACCAATTATTTCCTTTGAAAACTGAACTCCAAAATAAACTTGTCTGATCTTCGTGGTTTTCAATCGCAGAACAACGAAATGCAAGTCAATACGTTGTATCATTTAAATGTTAAACTGAATTGGTACCTAGTGTTATGGTATTGAAGAAACATTTTATATTGTGAACAGCAATAATCTAAATATCTTATACCGTTCATTAAATCCAACGATCAGCTTCATATATAGTAATACCAGCAAGCTGACCTTCAACATATCGATGTTGAACTTGCTAACAACCGCTTAGAACATGTGTTCCCAAACTGTGGGCCGCTCCTCCCAGCGTGGGCTGATCACTGATAGATTGCGAAAGACGAATCTTAATTCATACTTTTGTCCCTGTTTTGTTCCAGCAATCCATAACAGCCATTAGATTTGGATCTATGTAGTGAATGGGGAACAATATATTTTGAGATTTTGTCAAATACAATGAAATCCAAACAATTCAAATCCAATCCAATTCCAATAAAAATCCAAGCCACATTCAATCCAATTCCAATCCAATCCAATTCCAGCAAAAAACCCAAGCCACATTCAATCCAATTCCAATCTAAATCCAATCTAAATCCAATCCAAATCCATTCCACATTCAATCCAAATCCATTCCACATTCAATCCAAATCCATTCCACATTCAATCCAAATCCGTTCCACATCCATTAAAAATCCAAACCAATCAAAATCTAATCCAAATCCGATCCAAATCCTATCTAAATCCGTTCCAAATCCAAATCCAATCAAATGCAATTCTAATCCAAATGTAAATCAAATCCAATCCAAATCCAATCCAAATACAACCCAAATCCGTTTCAAATCCAAACCAAATCCAATCCATATTCAATTCAAATCCATTCCAATCAAATCCAAATCCAACCAAAATCTAATCCAAATCCTATCTAAATCCGTTCGAATTCCAAATCATTTCCAATCCATTCAAAGTAATATAATGATGGGATATGAAGCAATTCATAATAGTTTGTTCAATCTAACGCGAACTCATTTTTATCCAAATTCTAAAAGCCAATGTGGGAGGGTTGCAAGCAATATGCGATTCTGCTAGGTGGGTCACATGTACAAGTAGTTTGGGAACATCTGGCCTAGGATATGATATTTATCTAAAATTTCGCTGAGATATCATACTTAAATGAGATAGCATAAGTATATACCTAAATTTTAGACTTATGTTAACCAGTACTATTAGCCAGCAACTCCAAACTTATGACTTTGTGAATGTTGGCAACATTTTTTGAGCTTCGTGAATGTTGGATATCTCATCCAACGGGTATTTCCGCTACGACTACTAAGTCAGTAAATTCCAGAATAAACTTCAAGATAATATATTAAGCCTTGCAGACAATTGTGTAGCATACGATAGATCTCCATATCACTCAGATTTCGTTAGAACTAGTCTTATGTACACTAAAGTCGTACACTATGTACGACGACGTACACTTATGTACACTAAAGTACATTTTGAACAAAATTTATTTTAACCAAAATCAATGCTTCCATGACCATCCTTGGGATTTTCTAGATTGTCAACCCTTTTCTCGGCAGTCTCCCAGACACGCCTTGTGGTATTGCAAACCACAAACCATTTCCAGCGGTCTCCAACGCTTTGTGATTTTTCAAACCAAAAACCATTTACCAGCTCTTCCAGGCGTGCTTTGTGATTTTCTTAATTACTATCCATTTTCTAGCGGTCTTCGAGACACGCTTTGTGATTTTCTACCACAACTAATTTTCCAGAGGTCTTCCAAACGCGCTTTGTGATTTTTCAAACCACAATCCATTTTCCAGCGGTTTCCCAGACACGCTTTGTGATTTTCTAAACCACAATCCATTTTCCAGCGGTCTTCCAGACACGCTTTGTGATTTTCCAAACCACAATCCATTTTCCAGCGGTCTTCCAGACGCGCTTTGTAATTTTTCAAACCACAATCCATTTTGCAGCGTTCTTCCAGACGCGCTTTGTAGTAGTGCAAACCCATTGCCTTGTGTTTTTTTAATCATCAAATATGTTAACACATTAGCACATTAACAATTGAACTCAACTCACCTTTTGAAATCAGCGTCAGGATCCAACAACCTGGCAGGATCGCCAAAATGTGTGGCCCCAAATGGCCGGAGCGAATTGTTATGACGGCAGCTCTGAGTGGGTGCGTGTGCACTCCACGGAGGTCTAACCAGAAGAGGCCGAGTCATGGCTTGCTGCGCACTGATCGACACGCTGGGGGTGTTAATGTATAATCTCACGCTGATGGTAACTTACTCTAACCCCACAGTATAAAAAAAGGCTCTCGTGTTGTTTTTCTTGTAAAAAATGATTTGTCCTTAGTTCAAAGTAGAGATGTCTATTTTGTTTGATATTGAGCACAAAACATCATGTTACAAACAAATGACGGTTGTCAGGATGACAGCATCTGTTATCTGTCAAAAGATACGTAAGGGTGCACATAATTGAACGGTGCCCACAACCGAACTTCTTCTCCATCAAAGTGTTAAGCGAAGCACAAACCATATGGACATGTTCGCAATTGCTTTCACGTTACCGCAGATCAAATCATTTCCAATTTCATATTGACTTGCTAAAAAATAAAAAAATAATCTCGAACTTCAGAATTTTATTCGAATCTTATTCAAAATATCCACACAACGTTACATCGTAGTCCTTCTGTTAATTTGCATAAAGAGCGCAATAATATTAATCCCAAAGTGATTGTTGCCATGCATTCTCGAATCCATAAAAATCGCATAGTATTTTGGTGAAGTCAATGGAGTTTATAAATACGTTTTACAGTGTGGGACCGAAATTCATACAGCTATCATAAATATATTTTACATTAAATAACTTTTTTTCTTCAAACTTTTGATGAAATAAATGTCAACCATTATTTAAGTATTTCTTTTTTCACTTTAATGGGCAATTTGATTTGTTTACGTTTCAAAGGTACTTGTGTTTGTTTGTAATATTTATCCTTCGTGCGAAAAACACACACATGTTTAAGTTTCAGTGTGGTCTAAAACACCAGCGTTCGGAATATGAGCCATGTTCAGAATTTGATTCAAAACGATGAATCCCCTCTAACGCTTGATTTTGGGTGTTATTTGTAAAAAAACATAATATCGATCGCCATTCAACCTAAAGTAAAATTGTCTAGGGTCTTATCAAAGAAAAAAAAACATGAAATCAACAGAATAAGGAATACATGAACCGCTTCTCAAAATGTGTTCTTATGTGTTCACAGTGCAATGTCTGAATAATTCCATTCATGTAATGATTCAAGATCCGGGTTGAAGCATGAAGTGTACTTATTTTTTAAAGGAATACATTACGTTTGGTACGGTCTAGGAATTTCTTATCATCCGCTTTAAATTCTTCTTAAGTGCCCGTATGTGTGAAGTTCCCGGATTTATACATTTCTCGCAAATGAATCATCCAAAATGTATTATATTTTGAAAATTGTGGTTGGATTATGTCCAATCGATAACGTAATCATGTGTGGTATTTTTTTAAGACGAACCTGCACATTCTGATACTTGCTTTTGCCTTTAATTGCTGCTTCAGTAGCGACTGAAGACTATTTGAAACGAAATTGTTCAAACACATTTCAAACCAGTACCACCTTCTGAATGCGAACATCAGTCTGAATAACTTCCGCAAAAAATCAAAATCAATGAAATTCATGACACATCTCTCAAATTTATGAGGCTCTAGCTTTTTTTTCGGTTTCTCCTTCATTACTCCACAGCACAATGGAAGCGAAAAGTGACATCTCTGATAGTTGTCTGCTTTCACTGCCGCCACGACACGGCTCGTAGATTAAGTAAACATATATACAATGAAGTACCACGTCGGGGTTCGTGACGGTTTGCCTATCCGGAGGAATTAGGCACTGTCTCCATGCGCGGCCTCGACGCAACCAGCAGCCCGGTAGCATTGCGCTGTTAAGCTATGCATATTAGCACGAGTTCAGAGCTTAGAAGATGCACTCCAGCGATGCAGCAGCGACGACAACAATGTATATAGTCTGGAAATAGACGACCGGAGCACGTTGTTGGCGGAGTTCACGATTGGACTGATAAGGGCGCAACGAACAAGTGTGGGAATTTAAGCTGAACAGCTGTTTCATGGGTGGTAGTGGGATAATAGAGTGGGGTGCTATTTTATTCGTCGTTTTCTTCCTGGAGCAACGGTTTTCACTGGAACCTGAACTAGCAGTGAATTTAGTACTGTTTGGAACATATCAACTGTTATTAAGACTTTCCACACACTATTTTACATTCTAGAGATCGGCCAATTTTTAGTTAACTGTTAACAGTTAAGGGCCATCCAGAAGCCACGTTGTTTTTTGCTAGAAACGTCCTTACCTCAGTCCTCTATGGTAATTGGAAAGGAGTTTCGAAGCAATAACTAAGAAAAAGATGTGACACTGATCCTAAATGCTATATGTCTAAATAAAGTTACTTTCTACCCAATTGAAATTGTGATTTGTAAAGCGATCGTAACCTAATGCAAAATTATTAAATTAAAACTACTGCTTTTATGTATATTGATTTTAATGTAATTTTGCAGCTATCGTTACAATGTATACAGTCTGAAGGATGTTGTAATTAACACATCATATCATACGGCCATATCAAAGAAACACGAAGAGCTCCCACGGAACGGCTGAAAATAGTATTTCCATGTTTTCTGCTTTCCATCCTATCCTAGACCTGTAAATTGATCGATCAACGCCGCCGATGATCGTCGGTCTATTCCGATCAAAACACACATCAGTTCTCGGTGCCCAGCTATAGTCAACCTCGCTCAGAGCTGCTGATAGGCAAGAGCTGATGATGGTGTTGTGTTGTGATGCTTTTTTCACTTTTTTTCTTCTCACCGGTGCTTCTTCTTCTCTCCATCCGTTTTGCTATTGCGGTGTTGGGCTGGTGCCCTCCGCGCCTCAGCCACCGCCGCTCACACCCGGGGTAGACTTTGTGACACGATGACCTAAAACAACTACCATTTAAGGCGCACATGCTGGTGTGCTGTTACGCAATTCCCGTAGATGAACACGCACATATGTAACACACCGATAATGGAAAGAAGGCAAAAATCAAGATTGATCGTTTAAAAAATGCTTGGCGGAGAGCGGGGAAAGAGCTCTGTTTGAATATAGGTGCTGCGCGTACCAGTTCCGATAGTGCGGGAACTCGTTCACCACCACCCGCGCACGCCACTCTCACAAATGCAGGCGGAGACGCAGTTTATGGCCCATTCTCGATCATCAGGCGCGCGTGGGTATAACCGACCGTATGACGTCGTCGCTATTGAATCGAATGCGCGCGGGGAGAGACCCCACCCGTGTCGTCCACCGGCAGATAAATGCGCTCACGATCTGCTCGGTTGTTTGGCTCAGTAGGGCTTCATAGACCAGATTACCAGACGGGATGGGTCGGTACCTACGTGGTAGGCCCATAGACTGGTCGGTCGGTCGGTCGGTCAGCGTCAATGGTGTAGCTGGTTGAATGGGTGGCTGGTTTGTGAAAGAAAGTGAAACTGATCGTGCTGTTGCTTCAGGTTGTGGTTGGGTGCCGGCATGCGAATGAGATGGAGAAATAGACAGTGGATTCAATTTCTTTGCCGGCAGCATTTCTTTCCAGAGCTGGTTGGGCGATCAGCTGATCGACTCTGGGTTAGACCTGTTCATGGCACATGAAGCCCGTTCGCAGTAATATGGTATTTGAATTAAATTAACCACCTGTTATAATAATTATAAATTATAATATGTAATCAGTTGATGTTATAAAATCATAGAAGAAGAGGCATTATAAATATTCCATCTGCATTTTAAGCAGTATACTTTTGAAAACAGAACAATAAATTCACAATAACACATATTAATCGAAATATTGTAGCACGATTGTCATTTCTTTAAACTTTATTACCAAATGAATATGTATGACCCTATGCTGTTGAACTAGATCTGAAGCATCTTCCATATGCTTAATCTTGTGCCAATCCGGTTGCAACGAACACCATCCTTGTAGAATAGTTGTCAGGGATATTTGCATCTTGGTCCACTTATCGTATATTTCCTGCTCGGGTAAGGTAACCAGCTGTTTCGTGGAATGCTGCACATTTGAAGTTAATCTGACAGAGTCATAGACCAAGTTATGATGGTTTAAAAACGCACTTTTGACATGTTCGTATTTATTTGACCCGAAGTTTGCCCTTATCGCATTTGTGGTCTCTCATTTATATTTATCAGCATTTCAACATACATTAATTATTGAATCTTGTATAATTACATTAATTTGTGTATTGTGTGGCAAGGGATCAATAATCCAACGTTTTCTCTCACAAGGCTCTCTCAAAAACCATTATGCCATATGATGTCAATCGAACCGTTTAAGGTACAGATGAAACTTTGCATTTTTGGATACATATTTTGAAGGGGTCCTTGAAATTGCAATGAAACTTATGGGGTTGCAGAACATTTGACGGAACCATTCGAATGCTGATATTACCTGTCTGTTCGTGTATATGTAAATATGTTTGTGTGTGCGTATGTGTGTGTACGTGTGTGCACAAAAGCTAAGAAAAGCATTTTCTCGCAACAAGTTACATTCAACAGGGGTCAAAGCCTAGTTGATCATTAGTGAATTTGATAACGATCGGCACTTGCGTTTAAAAGTAATGAATGAAATGGTACATCGAACCATATTAGAGCTATATAAGGTTGGTGGCTAAAAGCGAGAGGGGCTGTATCACTACTCGGTGAATCAAGTTGGGTTTTATCATTCTAATAAAACTGGAGAAATACCAATAACAAAAAATATAGACTGAAAGGGTTTTAAAACATTTATTGGAACCTGTACTGTGTTTTGTAACTTTTGATTCAAACTATTTCGAATTAATACAATTCTGATGGTGCTGGAAGAAAAACTCTTTAAGATGTGATTGAACCTAAATATATATTCAATGTTGACCAATACAAGTTGACAAGTTTTTTTTTATCGAATTTATTAGTTTTCTCAGAACTCTAAGTAGTAGTATAATTGTTGACATTTTCTGGTTTCTTCAATTTTGGTTACAGCCGAAAAATATAAGCAAAGTATCCCCGTCGAATGGAATTTTGAAGCATAATGGATTTATAAATAATTTAACAACCGATTATATGAGCCTTATCGGTAAATCCTTAACTTCCACAAAATTAGTTATGGTTGGGAATGCTGAAGTTTATTCTTACTCGAGTAATATCTGCGCCCGAACAACTTCGTAAAAAATTAAAGCATGTCACAAAAACCGTATGAGAAATGAAACCCGTATTGGAAAAATCAACTCTAGCTAGGGCACATGTGTATTATATAAACAACATGTAGAAAAAAGTGTGAGAATCCACTCAAAACCTGACCCGAGTGTTATTCTGAACATGCATTCAAAATCATGTACTACTTTTCAAACATCCCAAATCTTTATATATATATTCTGATCAATTGTGTTTGAAAGCATAAAAAGTTATTTATCACAAAACCACTTTAAATAAGTTATCTATTTAGTTGTTCATTTGAGCCACTAAAGGTATATTTAATGAATTTACTAGCGAAAGAATAAATAAATTAAGTTTAAAAATAAATTTTAAAAATTTTGTTTTAATTTTTGATCGTGTGTCGTGTTTTGTTTGTGTTCATAAAATCCATTCATGCCTGTGCCAAATTCAAGTTTATAGTGTTTGTTATAAAAGCTCTACTTTTATAAAATGGCGCTAAAATTTAAATAAACGATTCCCGACGCCACGCAAATCACTTGGCGCGTTTTTTTAATAATGCTTTGAAAGGAAAATTATTGTTTGAATCGTTGAATAGAGTTTAGATTTGAAAAGAGGCACAGTTTCTTAGCGCAGTCATCTCAGAAGTGCGCGATTAAAGTTTCCTATGTTTTTTTGTAGACTGAGGTCCTTTTGAATCGCTATTTCTGCTTGAGTTTTTATTGAAATAATATCCACGAAAAATGCGCGTTGCGCTTTTTTTCGTACAGCCGGATTTTCCGTCGTCAATCGGCGGCATTCATCGAGGTCCGTTCGTGGTATTCTACCACTACTTCGTCCGTCCGAGTACGGTCCGATACGTGTGCCCAGCAAAGGCCCGACTCAAGTAGGTTAGTTGTCGGTAATTTCTAACGTTTTGTATTCCGGGGGGTTCTTTCTCACCTTCTGGATTAATTCTTTGTAGTTCTTATCCACCACCTGTAAGGAGTTAATACGCGACAAGCAATATGCCAAGATGTTGCCCTTGCCTTTCCTGTATTGTAGGTAGAACAAAGTCATAGGACTGCAACTTCAGAGTTCAGCGAAGAAGTTTTGGATTGGCACTAGCTGCTGGTATGGAAAGCAGCCTGGTAATACTCTTGCAGTAAGTTGAATATTGTCCCCTCTATATAATGGCTAAAGCTTTTTAATGCTAGAAGAGCGGCTAAGCAATCCTTCTCAGTGGCAATGTACTTTTTCAATGTACTGGATAATTTCTTACTAAAATAACCAATTATTCGCTTCTCACCATCAAACTGCGGTAATAAAGCAGCTCCAACAGCCAACTGCGAAGTATCCGTTTCGAATAAAAAGGGCCTACTGTAGTCAGGATTCGCCAAAACTGGAGCTGATGCCAATACATACTTAAGTTATTCTAAAGCCAAATTTACTTCATCCGTCTACTAGAAACTTGGATTTCTTTAGTAAATCCGTTATGGTGCTGTTACATGGCTATATTTCGGGATAAACTTCTGATAAAAGCCCATTAGGCCCATCAATCGTCTAATATCCCTAATCCATTTCGATCGTTCCAATTTAAAATTGGTTCCAATTTTGCGCTGTCAATTGATAAACCATTTTCAGTGAGCAAGTATTCATGATATTTCACCTGCTTGCGGCAAAACGGATTTTCTCGACAGAAATAGTCAGCCCTGCATTTCTCAACTGGATAGCAACATCCTTTATTTGACGGAAATGTTCCTCCAGTGTCTCTATTACGATAATTATACCGAAAGAGTCCTGAATGCCGTAAAATTCCTGGGCAATCCCTTAGACGGAATCTGGAAATAAGCGTCCTTGAGATCTACTATGCCTTCTGTAGTCTGTGAAATATCTCAGACATATTTCTCATAGGGCATGCGTCCTTTTTCGTCACGGAATTAATTCGACGTGAATCGAGACACACCCTTATCTTTCCGTTAGATTTTTTAACCGGAACTAGAAGACTCGTAAACTTAGTACATAGTACATTCTTCGATAACATTCAGGCTTTTCCATTGTTCTAGTTCTTCTGCGATCTACTCCCGAATATCGATGAATTGGTAGATTCCGCATTTTTCTATCCGAAGCTAGTTTGATTTCGTGCTCGAAGAGAGTAGTTCTTCCCAAATTCCCCAAACAGGCAATCGGGAACTGCTTCAAGACTTCCTGTAATTGCTGTCTTTCTTCAGCGATAAGAGTATGGTCAGTTTCTACTGACTCAATCGTCTAGGGGGGACGTCTAAGAATTCGTCTTCTTCAGGTTTGGTTTTAGAATTTTCTTCTGGTTCCAGTAGTTCAACAAACCGAACATCTAGAGAGATCAAACTTTCATTATCGACTATAGATTCTCGTTCGATTCTTATGTGAAGCCCTTGCCCAAAATCAATGGCATATGGATTTTAGGGACAATTAATGTTGGAATGGAATCACTTTCGTATCATTGCCTAGGGTATATGATATATTTACGTAGCCGAGAAATCCTGATTGAATTAATAACGCTGAATGCTGCTCCTGAAACTAGTAAAGCGGTCACTTCCGTTCCTAAAATGTTCACATGAGCTAGGGTCTACGCGATTCTCAAGAAATCACTTTTTTCTAGGTTTGGTTGAACTTACCTACTATTTTTGGAATTCTTTCCGCTTCTAGTTTGTCAATCTGGCATTCTCGTGAATCGATCTTCCGACCCGCAAAGATTTCTAGTATCGACTTATTTATGGGTCCTATAGCCCCAAATGGTGCAAAAATGTAAAAGATCTCCATCATGAGCATAGAGCTGCTATCGCTGATATTTCTCGCACAGGAAGCTTTCTTAACCCGTGCGCCTATGCCGATCTTGATACCGCCTGCGTCGTCTGACGGCATTTGGCTACCAAGATATTGGAAGTTTTCATCATTCTCCACTAATTGTCCAGCTACTTTGAAGCTGGGAGGGGTTGTCCTGTTCACATCCAACGATTTGAGTTTGTTGACGTTGATGACTAAACCTGCCGAAGAAGATAGCGCTTGGTAAGTTCGTTGAGCTTACTCTGCATATCAGAGCGCCATTGAACTAGGAGTGCAACATCATCCACCGACTCGTAGTCGTTCAGGTGCTCCATGGTTATAGGCTGCCTAGCAGTCAGCAGTTTGGTTCACGGTCAATTGCACCTACCAGAACCTCGTCGATTATGATGAGGAAAAGGAGCCCCCTAGCGTCTCTGGGCGCCTCACATATTCTCGTGATCGAGGCCGGATTTAGAGAAGAGGCCCGTGACTCCGGGCCCCCACAAAACCCTATGTACCAATACGAACCTTTTCTTTACATTTTGGAGCCCCCGCAAACGGTCGGCCCGGGGGCCCCTTTTCGGCTAAATCCGGCTGCTCGTGATACGGAACCCGAGAACATCACACTTATCTTTTGCAGTCACATAGAGGTTTCCTGGAATCTAGTTAAACCTCGCCTTCACATATGTCTCGTCATCCATTATGCAGCAGTGTGGTTTTGTTAACTCCTGGTCATAGTCCAGCTAACATCCAACTTTTTAGCCACATCTTGAACTGAGACGTTCGGTTTCTATTTGAAGGTCCTAACCACGCATTTGTGATCGTTCTCGTTGACCTGACAGTTTTTTTTTTCGGATATTCGCTTCCGATCAGCAGTCAGATGTTCTTCGAACCATTTTATGATACCAGATACCGTTTAATTCGCAATTCCCAACTTTTTCCGATCCTCATGCAAAATAAGCGACAAAAGAGGACTTACGGCAAAGCTTTGGTTTAGGCGTGGGTAATAATGACAAAGATGCGAAATGTTTCGCCAGCAAACAAAAGAAAAAAAAAAACTTCATGTCTCATAATTTTGCATTATTTCGTTAGTCAATTACGATTCTATGATATCATGGTTTCTGCTTTTGTAGAATTAACCGAGAACCCAGGCTTGATTGAACAAATAGCATTGCATTCTCGGAAGTATCGAAGCATGCAAGGCTTATATTTTTGTCATATTGTGTTCGTGTTCTGAAGAAGGCTTGTTACAAGGGTCCTTTGTCAGCAGCAAGCTCAGTTGATGACGAAAGGTTATATTGTTAGGCTCCGCTAGATAATTGCTTCCCTACCATTGAAGCATCGATTTAATCCGTTGCTAATTGATTCAATGCAGCATGATAGCTAACAAGCAGCAGTGCTATCATGACTAATTAAGAGCTGGTTACTAAAAAAATAAATTCTGGCACCCCTTGATAACGTTGCCTTTATTGCTATAGAAATTGTGCTTTATTATAATAATAAGGATAATCATGAAAATGCAACGGTCTGGTGTGTTGTGGAGAAAACAATCATGCTTGCACTGAAATCTATCTGAGTGCGGCAATGCAATGGGATCATTATATTGACAGTTTGAGCGCAAAAAAAATAAACCGGAGGGGGGATAGTTTGAGAACCATGAAAATGTATAAAATTGGTGAGTTGTGAAGAAATCCAAAACAATTGAGTCAAAATTGATCTAGAGTGCTGCGCTATTCATAATCTTGCATTTGACAGTTACCTACGAAAAAAAAACTACCGTACAACATATCGTACCGATTCGTAAATCGTCTTCTTCTTCTTCTTATTGGCATTACATCCCCACACTGCACATTGGTCCAGGTAGCATACAAAGCGGTAATAAGTTGTTCAAGCCGAACATAGCAGAGATAGAAAAAAACTTTGTTCTACAAAGTTGCTCCTAACGGTGAGGGGCTTTTTGAGGTTTTCATAAAAATTAGGGTGGGCCACATTTGAAAAAAATTAAATTTAAAACTTTTTCATTTGCAGAGATACGGCTATACAATGTTCCGCGAAGTTATAGTTCAGCCAGATTCCAAGACTTTTGCTAAAAAAATTATTTCTCTAGCTCTTAAATTGACTGATTTAGAGCAATTTTCCCAAGTTTACTTAGGGTGACCCTCAAAAAAACAGTTTTTTTGCTCTAACTTTTTTGTTTCAAATTTCTCAGCAATGTGATGTTCAGACCACTTTTGTGCTTTGCAGGGCGCAACTTTTCATGGACTTAGCGTTGCCATATCTCATGCGGATCAAAAGTTATTGAGGTTTTTCTTCGAAAAAACGTTTTCTTCTAACGGCTGTATCTATGAATGGCGCAAACATTTTTCAATCTGTTTTCTCGACCTTATTCTACTACTTTCAGGCTTCATTTCAGGGTGTTTGAATCGAGGGATAATTGAAAATAGCCCCATATTATTGCAATGAAAATTACCGTTTTTTGCGTCCAATTTGGGAATCTCGAGCTCGTTCAGTAGCCGCTAGGTTGCGAAGGCCGATGGAGGGTGTTTGAATCGAGGGATAATTGAAAATAGCCCCATATTATTGCAATGAAAAATTACCGTTTTTTGCGTCCAATTTGGGAATCTCGAGCTCGTTCAGTAGCCGCTAGGTTGCGAAGGCCGACGGAGGTCCTTCGTAGCTTAGTTGGTTAAAGCACCAGTCTAGCGTACTGTAGGGTCATGGGTTCGAGTCCCATCGAAGGGAAAGTGGTTAAGTGGGGATTAAACCACCCGACTTGGACGTTAATAGTTGGTTAAAGCACCAGTCTAGCGTACTGTAGGGTCATGGGTTCGAGTCCCATCGAAGGGAAAGTGGTTACCTCCAATACATTTTCCAAATCAATATCTTCCACATAACGTACATATTCACATATGAGTTTTCATAACATTGTAAATTAACGTCCAAGTCGGGTGGTTTAATCCCCGGAAATAGGCAATTACCTTTGATTGAACTATTAAATTTTGTTATTATTTTTTGTCATGTTACCTCTTATTCATATCAAGTTTATAAAAACTGCTGTTTTCAAGATATTTGCTTCTGCTCAGGCTCTATAACAAAATGGTGTGGCGTTTGCCATATCACGAAGTAAGCCATGGAAGCAAAACACTTAAAAATAGCAAATTAGTGCTTAAAAATGAAAAAAATGGGAATTTTTCATTGCAATAATATGGGGCTATTTTCAATTATCCCCTCGATTCAAACACCCTGAAATGAAGCCTGAAAGTAGTAGAATAAGGTCGAGAAAACAGATTGAAAAAATGTTTGCGCCATTCATAGATACAGCCGTTAGAAGAAAAACCTCAATAACTTTTGATCCGCATGAGATATGGCAACGCTAAGTCCATGAAAAGTTGCGCCCTGCAAAGCACAAAAAGTGCTCTGAACATCACATTGCTGAGAAATTTGAAACAAAAAAATTAGAGCAAAAAAACTGTTTTTTTGAGTAAACTTGGGAAAATTGCTCTAAATCAGTTAATTAAAGAGCTAGAGAAATAATTTTTTTAGCAAAAGTCTTGGAATCTGGCTGAACTATAACTTCGCGGAACATTGTATAGCCGTATCTCTGCAAATGAAAAAGTTTTAAATATAATTTTTTTCAAATGTGTTCCACCCTAATTTTTATGAAAACCTCAAAAAGCCCCTCACCGTTAGGAGCAACTTTGTAGAACAAAGTTTTTTTCTATCTCTGCTATGTTCGGCTTGAACAACTTATTACCGCTTTGTATGCTACCTGGACCACTGTGCACTGGGACAGAGCCGCCTCGCAGCTTAGTGTTCATTACGCACTTCCACAGTTATTAACTGCGAGGTTTCTAAGCCAGGTTACCATTTTTGCATTCGTATATCATGAGGCTAACACGATGATACTTTTATGCCCAGAGAAGTCGAGACAATTTCCAATCCGAAAATTGCCTAGACCGGCACCGGGAATCTAACCCAGCCACCCTCAGCATGGTCTTGCTTTGTAGCCGCGCGTCTTACCGCACGGCTAAGGAGGGCCCCGTAATCGTAAATCGTACCGGTTGCTGATTGGTTGAAAATTACAATCGATGACTTCGATTGGTGGCGGCGCGTTTTTCGTTATTAGTTAGGCCGTGTTGCAGGTTTGTAAAGTTGATATTAAGCAAAATACGTAAATGTTTGAGTTTCAGTTTTTTGGAAAAAAATAAATTCATATTGAACTGCATTCTCAAGAGTTGTAAAGCTTTAAAACTTTAATCATTATCATTCACTTTTCCATCATTTCCGAACTCAAAGTCATATTTTCATTAGCGAAAACTTCTCTCTGCTAGTCTTTTGCTTCTCTTACAATAATAATGCATGGAACGGAAAGAAAAACATCAAGTTTTGATACATGATATTTGGAAGATTTTGTACCAAATTATTAAAAAACAAGGCAGTCTCAATTGAGTTGTCACATCCTATCCTAGGGCAGGGTCTGATCGGCTAGTCATCTCTCCTTCTATATCGGCACCAGCATTTCAAAAGGGCGTAACTGCTTTTGTAAACAAGAGCTTCTCAAGTCGCTGATAGGCTAATTAGAGCCCGACCACGCAATCCAACACCCTTGATGGAAGCAGCGAATTCTCTTCTTTCATTCAATGACGCTGGATTGCGTTTGTGGGCACAAATTAGCTCACCAGCGACGAGAGAAGCTCTTGTTTACAAAAGCAGTTTCGCCCTTTTGAAATGTTGGTGTCGATAAAATAAAAATGAAATGGTCTGTGGTCGTATCCGCATAACTCGAAAACGCCTGGATGGATTCTCTTCATTCCTTCAGCAGCATGTTCGTTACAGTTTCCGACGGGTTTATATAAGTAAAAATCACGAGTAAGGTTGAGTAAATGGTGAAAACTGAAATTAAGATTTGTATAGGAATTTCGCTTGAGCAGTTCAGAACGCGCATTTTTGCCTACTATGCAGCACAACGTCTGCCGGGTCGACTAGTACTTTATAAAAATTATTTTTTTTATTTTAAAATAAAATGGATCACTTGGATTCCTTCTGTCAATTGATGCATTTTCTCGGTTCAAAGCACAGGAACATACTATTCCTTCTTTTCAGGAGTGCCATGATATGATTCCTTCTTTCAATGCGAACATTTGCTTGAATTAAGTCAAGAAATGTCATGATTTCTTTACTCAGTTCAGGCATTCGCTCGGTTTAAGACAAGAGGAGATATAATCCTTTCTTCCGAAGAAGGCATTTACCCGGCAGAAGGCAAGAGAGAATATGACTCCATTCGATTCAGGTATTTAAGGCAAGGGCGTTTCTTTTCGGGATGCATTTGCCCGGCAGCAGGCAAGGGAAGATATCATATCCTCTTTTTCAAAGGATGCATTTTTCCGGTAGAAGGCAAAACAAGATTGATGTGTTCTTCCAATTCATACATTTTCTCGGTTTAAGGCACGCGAAGATATGAACACTTCATTAAAATTGTTCATTTACCCGGCAGAAGGCAAGAGAGGATATGATTCATTCTTTCAATTACCGCATTTGCAGTTGCTCGGCAGAAGGTAAGAGCGGATACAATTCCTTCTCTCAATTCAGGCGTTTGCTTGATTTAAAGAAATGGGAGATATGACCCAACAAACAATTTAAGCCTAATAAGCTAGATTTTCAGTTGAATTTGTTTGCTTACAAGCGCTTTACCCGTCTCTAATGTTTGTTGGAGATTCCTTTAATCAAAGAATGCATTTGCCCGGATAATAGTAAGGTAGAATATGAATCATGCATTTTCCCTTTCTTTCATACTTTATTTGAAAGCATTCATCAGTCTTGTCGGAGAAGAGAACTATTGCCCAAAAAAAGGCTTAGAACTCCATAGTGTTATATACCAATAAACTAAGCTTGACAAATAGAATAATATCTTTATGTATACACATATGAGATTCCTTTAAATTTTTTTTTACGCGTGAGCTAATAAGAAGCCTTTTACTAATACAGTATTGACCCGATTTTGTCACTCTCCGATTTTATCACGTTTTCGACCCGATTTTGTCACCCCAAAAAATTTTGTCATTCTTTTTATTTTCGTAAATAATACCACCAACAACATTGATTTTCATGAAATAACTTTCACCGCCTGTAGTTTATTACGAACGACTTCTGAGTACCTGGGAAATATTCTGTAAGCAATTTCGACAAGAAATAAAGGGTACCGTTCACGCATTTGGCCTTTCCAAGGCATAAAATGATTCATATTTGTGGGATGAATTGAAAAATTGGAAAATTTTTTTTAAATTTTTATCACACACCCTGTTTTACCAGGGGGTGATAAAATCGGGATATTACTGTAAAAAGGAGAAAAGCACTATGGGCAAGACTTCCTGCATACCCTTACATGTAAAATAAAACTAGCCATCTATGACAAATGAATTCAAAGCTATTTTATCTTGACAATTCTGTATTCAAATACTTACTAAAACCTATATAAGAACCGGACATATGCGAAAATGTTAGATTTTTATATAAACATTGTAAGAGGCCTTAACATTTTATTTTCTTACAATATTTGTATGCGAACTAATATTTATTGTATAAAACTCCAATAATTTCATGTATGGCCAATTCTTATACAGGGTTTGGTAGGTTCTTATACAGAATTGTTAGAAAACCTTACAGTCGCTGTTTTGGTGTAGGTGAGTCAACATTGGAAATACTTCCGTTTTAACAGCAGCCTTATTACTTCTTCCTTTGCCTTGTTGTGCAATCATGAGTCCAATCATCATGCATTGCACTGATGATAGGAAAACCGAAGCTGAATGCCTGAATGGTTTAATCTTATTTATCAATCACACAGCTCTAATAAAATTATGCCAAATGACCATTATGCCAAACGACATTATGCCTAACAGGGTACAGTCGTTTACGTGTCAGATGTCCTTGTTTTCATCACAGTAGCCCACATTTCCTATTTGGGAACAATCAATCCAAAACAATAAATCAGACACTCAAGGTACCGATCAAACCCTTTGTGAAATCCGGGTTACTATGGTTGAACCATTTTGATCACAATAGCTGCACGGGATAACAGCACCTCTAGCGTTCTAATTCTTATGCTTCTACTGATGATGGGCTTAGTCTTTTACGAGTAGGATTTCCACCGACGGATTTCCAACAAAATTGAAGCATTACCAGCTGAGTTGAGGCACCATTGGAACAATAATTCATCACGGATACTTTTTCAAGGCTTTATTTAGGGGAATGTGGGTAGACTTGATCCCCGGGGAGACTTGAACACCCCCTGTTTTATCGAGAACTAAAGTAGTTTTGTTCTAGCATTTTTTTTTGTGTAGATCCTCTAGACAAATGACCTTTATGTTGTGAGTTATTTTTTGATTTGACAACCTTATTTATTCTGCCGGGCGGTTTGTAAGTTTTGACCTTCCCAAAGATTTTTTTATTGGCCACGCGAAATTTGAACAACTTTTCATAACAATGACCAAATGCTTTCGTTTTTTTCACAGCGCAAAGCCATAAATATGCTTAATGATCTGTACTAATGAAAATGTCAACACTCCATCAAAGTTTCAGGATATTTGGATTTGAAGTTATTACCTCAATATGGGGACACTTGATCCCCCCTTAGTCATCCATACAAAAATTTGGCGAACAAATTCAAAAAAATATAAATCTGTTCTCAGGCTTCTAATTTTTTGTAGATTTGACAGATTTGATGAAAGGTTGGCAGGAAAAATTATTTATTGCGTAGATAGAAAGGGGATCAAGTCTCCCCAAATTGCATGTGATGTCGAAATTAATAACAAAAATCGTTCATGAATACGCACAGCAATTCGAAAATTCCGCGTTTTTTTATGGAAAAATATTAAAAACATCTGAGGGCACCTTTCTAATTTTATCAAAACAAGTACTTGAAGAGGGATCAATTTCCCCCGCACTCCAAAAAATCGATTGGGTATCAATAACAACAATAATTTAAGGACTGTCATACACCAGTAAAGTTAAATACTATATTTCTTAGTGAGTCTGTGTGGAAATCGCGAATGATTATTTACTTTTGGCTGTGATACATCGGAAATCAGAAAAGAGGATCAAGTCTACCCAGTCTCCCCTACTATTTTATTTATTATTATTTTTAATAATATTAATAAGTTCATCAAGAAATCACGAATATGATCAGGAGGGAAATATAAAGCGCACAAATGAAGAAAGCAAGCCTTAATCCAAAATTTTCACCAACACATACTCGTGGCTTCTTCAATACTCTACTCATTACCAACCGCACAAGCTGTGCACTTTGCACGCACGATAATTAAACCTCTACCGCCAGTTTTGTTTTTTATATTCTCTGGATGCTTGTATTATATCTATGCTTGTAGCACACTTCAAAGCGTGAATCGAAAACCTGGCATGAGTTCTTGCTATCTTGCTATCTTCCTTGCTAGAATAAAAAAATATTTGTTTTATTATTCAAATGGATTTACCGTGAATAGTAAACAATTATGCATAAGTGAAAATGTTTGACAGATAACAAAATAAACTTAAACTCGAAGCTACTTCGATGCTGTCGATGCAGCATCTGTCATAATTGAATCACCCCTCATCAAGTCTCGTAAAAAGCTGGAGATTATGGGATGCCGAAACCTAAAGGTAGATGTCCCATATGAGCACTTTTAGTGGGCAAACAGTCTTCCAGAGATAAATTGTTTTTCGTTCGACGTTTAATGATTTACATTTGCTTTATTTTGGGCGCAAAGCAAGATTTTTTCTCCTTATTGTGCATTTAGACCAAAACTGTTTGTATGACGCTGATGAGCTGGCAACAAGGCCCAGTTCCGACGAGATTCACACGGAAAATAAAATAAATGTGCAACACTGCACGATGTTATCTGTCACAAAATCGAGCTTGTTTTGTCGTTGACAACGTCGCTGGGACCAAATTGAAGTTCGGAAGTCTATTTCCGCACTTCCGAACGCTCTTCCGACAATGCTTTGGTGGAAAACTCAAATTTTGTTCTGACGTTCATGATGTCGGAAGTCGGAATTCAATTTAGTGCTGGCGACACAATATTCATAGTTAAGGTGACCAGATAAATTTTGCGCGGGACAACAAAAAGTTAATAGTTGAATACGTTTTAGTAATACGCTTCAGTCAAATCTTTCAATTTTTTTATTGTTATCAAGGCTTAGTTTGCTAATTGTTTTATACTGGCTGTGCACGTGCTAAGACAAGACAAGGCTTAGTTTGCTAACTGTTTGATAAACGGCTACTCATTTTAGAAGTCAAAGCTTTCTTCAAACGATGATTTTGCAGCTCAATTTAGCTGCCATGGAGTTTCGTTTAATTTTAAAGTTTAGCGGTTCCCTATCCGATAACTATAAAACTGTTGCAACTATCGAATTGCAATTAAAAAGCGTTGCCATTAAATGACTTTCAGCTGTTGATCGTCTAGTGTACAGAATTTTGTTAGATTTTTTTTTTGTGGCGGTAGAAGCAATGATATCGAATCTCAAAAATTATTTCCTGAATAAGCTCAAAAACTATTTCTAAAATACCTAACAAAAGTAGGGGGAATGACGGCTTTGGCAGGTTTTGATCTATTATTGGCAGGGGGGTGAAATTTGGCCACAATATTTTTTGATATGCAAAGAATGCTCAGGCCAAATTTGAGCCTAGTCAGTCATAAAAAAACCCCCTGCCAATAATAGAGCAAAACCTGCCAAAGCCGTCATTCCCCCTAGATACTGTGATTATGAATTAATTAGATCATATTTTTCTAAAAGTCTATTCTGGTTGACGCTTTCGCCTTCAGGAATCAGGTCCACGGTTATTGTTCCAATTTATTTTCAAACAGGTGAGACTGAATAGATATCTGCTCAGAAAATCCAAAATTTCGTCCAATTTTAAGATCGCTTGCGATTCTGCAGGGAGAGCATCGTGCTTGTGTTTAACATGCAGAATCGCATCGTTCCGCTTATTCGCCAAAAAGGATTTCGCTTCAAAAAAACAAAATCCAATAAAAGCGTATTTTATGTTACTTATGGATTTATTTTCCATTGTTTTAAGCAAAGAAATAAATTCAATTCATTCAACGGAGAATAACACGTAGACATCAAGCAATGATTCAAACCACAAGTCGAATCATGAAAGATTCTCTCTGCCATGAGTCGGGTGGTGTTTGACTCGCGCTTGATTTGAACATTGGATGAGATCTAAGAATTTGAGTTTTTCCCAACACTGTTATCGATATCCAATATCCACACAGTAAAGGCTGGAGTAGATTTTCCACAAGGTTTTGCTCCGCAAGGCATTTAAATTGAGTGATATTTTGGATGTTCCGAGTCGAAATACAAGTAATTACGCAGCAGGAAATACATAGAGGCAAAATCTGCTCACAAGATTCCCATGGTAAAACAAACTATAGAGACAATGTAGTCTGAGTCACAGAACATTTTAATCTTGTTTTCTATGATCCATATGATTGTCTTATAAAACTTAGTATTAGTCAAAACTATAAATTTTAAAAATCTAATAATTTCTTTCAAAATACTAAGTAATGACTAATAATGTCCCTTCGTGCGCTTCTTTTGAAAAATCGGGGGCTGCTTTGGACATTTTGAAACAAGAACTATAGACGAATCCAAGTAAAAATAAGAAGAAGACACACGATGGTGTTACAGGCTCGTAAAATGTCATCTGCATGTCATTTGACTAATTTGTTCATAACTTTCTTTAGAAGCCAAATTTATTCCATAATTTTGAATGTAGTCATAACGCTTGAGTAGGGCTATATTTTTGTCCATGGGTACATTGCTCTAAGTATAACAGCTGAGGCTGGAGAGTGAAAACTCTCCATAATGTCACGTGTCATTCGACATAATGTCATTTGAAAGACAATTTGCCTCCCACGCCCCAGATTACATATTTACAGCAAAGTCTTGTTAGACAAAGTTGTAGGTCCATTTAAGCGCTATAAGTTCGTCATACAACATGAATCGATAGCTACCTTCTGAAAAAAGTTCTGGGAAAATTATACAAACGAATGCAAATGACATTTTACAACACTGGTGTTAACTTTGACAGATCCTACAGCTTAGCATAGGGAGATCATTTTAAAATGCTTATAATAAATTCTAGACAAATTGTAATTAAAATCTGATTGATGTACGGTACGGAAAAAGTACCGAATAACATATCTAGAAGCTTATCTCAACTTTTTGAATTTTTTCCAAACACGTATCTATCATACAGTTCGGAACTTTTTCCGCATCATACATCAATCAGATTTTAATTACATTTTGTCTAGAATTTATTAAATATAAGCATTTTAAAATGATCTCCCTATGCTAAGCTGTAGGATCTGTCAAAGTTAACACCGTCGTGTGTCTTCTTCTTATTTTTACTTGGATTCGTCTATAACGTAAACTACTATCAAATTGCCATTATCACCATTCGGGTGTCTTGTTGAAAGTTGGATGGCAACTTTCTGTTTTAAATTTGGTATTTTTTTCGTTTAGTTTTTTTAGAAAATCAAAAATCCAAAGTAGCCCCCGGACTCAAAAGAAGCCCCGCACGACGGTATTCTATTTTTCTGTATTTCGTGGGACATTATCTAGAAATAAGTTGAATGCGGGACGTTTCGCGGGACGCTTTTCAGCGCGGGACAAATAGTGAAAATGCGGGACTGTCCCGCGAAACGCGGGACGTATGGTCACATTATTCATAGTAGGGTGCCCAAATGAGTCTTGGCCTGTTCGATTGATGTATCTAAATAGAAGAAGCACATCCGTCGATAGGTGTTCCGCTACACACCAAATTTTGTTCGCCGAAAATCAGCAAAATTTTACTGAATTTTGCCGAGCTGAAAAGTCAGCAATGATTTCAGTAAAATAAATTACCGAAACTTTCAGCAAACCGTACTACTGTCATATCTGTCAGTCGTTTACTGAGTCGTCAGCTTGTTTTGCTGAAAATTCCGCGTTTTGGACTGGAATATGAATTGACAGCACTTTGCTGAATCAATTCAGCAAAATGCGCAAAACTGCTGAAAATGCGCAAAACTGCTTGGTGATTTGTTCCGGTTTTCTGAAGTTCAGTAAACCTTGTTAGATTGCTGTACATTCAGCATGTTCTACCGCTGTCACTGCATGCCTTGGTGAAAAAACTAAAACAAAGTTGTCTTAAACCGCGTTTCTAGTTTCGTGTAGCAAATTTTAAAATCGTAATATCATCTTAAATTGAAGTGCTGAACCTGGAAATCCAACCGTTACAACGTGAGTTGTGAAGTTGAGCAATAAAATTGCTATCCGTAAGTTGAGCAATAAAAATAATAAGGTGTCTTTCTTTCAGCTTTCAAAAAATGGCGGACACAAGTGTTTTATTTGTCTTCAATCGCATGGTCGATGGACTTCGAAGACGAGTCAAAATGCATGAGGTCATTGATACAAATCCATGCATGCACACTTTATCCTCGCACTAAACTAAACATTTACTTGCAATAATTGTTTCATTGTATATTAATAAATGTATTTGATTTTCGAATTGTTTTTTTATTGTTTTACTGCTTAGAATAAAAGCCATAAAAATCATGAAGAATAATAATAATAATGATAATAAATACAATATGTAATCAGCTGGTTTTCAGCAGTTTTGCGCATTTTGCTGAATTGATTCAGCAAAGTGCTGTCAATTCATATTCCAGTCCGAAACGCGGAATTTTCAGCAAAACAAGCTGACGACTCAGTAAACGACTGACAGATATGACAGTAGTACGGTTTGCTGAAAGTTTCGGTAATTTATTTTACTGAAATCATTGCTGACTTTTCAGCTCGGCAAAATTCAGCAAAATTTTGCTGCTTTTCGGCGAAAAAAATAGTTTTTCGGTTTTGATAGTTTTTTCACCAAGGCATGCAGTGACAGCGGTAGAACATGCTGAATGTACAGCAATCTAACAAGGTTTACTGAACTTCAGAAAACCGGAACAAATCACCAAAAATATCAGCAAAGTTTCAGATTGCTGATTGATCACCAGTAAAATAATTTGCTGAAACATGTTCTTCCAATTTGGTGTGTACATCATAACACGACGATTTATAAAGCACCGAAAATTAATTTGTGTCTGGAATGGCCACTATTAGGAAAAACTCAAAATCTCAAAACTGAGTTGAAACTCAACGAACTCATCTCCCAAAAAATCATTCATGTGTTGAATCTTCCGTTCAATTTTCAGTAGCATCAAGGCATGACCTTGCGCAATTACATAGTAGTGATTCAAATCCAGTTTAGAAGGTTCAGTATCAAGTATTGAAATAAATTAAATCTTTTGCTACAAAGCAATTCTCAAAACATTTGTTACGTCCATTTGATTACAAAACTGATGTTTGTAAATACACGGATTTCACATGGCTTACCAATTAGACTTAGCGAAGGCGAAGGAAATCGAGAAATATCGGGCATAGAAAAGCTTTCAATTAATAACTGAGGGAGTGCTTATAGCATACTAAGTTAAAAGGCAGACTTTTTCAGTTGGAATGTAAAGCCATTAAAGAAGAAGATGATGGATTTCACAGTTTGTTGTAAAATTCATGTGTAACATGAGTCGACCCGTTTGAGTCATTTCAAACCAACACTTTATTCCCATTCACATACAGTTCTACCTATAGCAAAAGGAGACTTGATTGAAGCAAGCCATTAAGGAGCAAAAAAAACGTGAATGATTGCACACCTTGGCCTCTTAATTCGCAACTTGGAACAAGCGATATAACCGACCCACACAAGATTACTGGCCGTACGTATCCAGTAAGCACATATGCAAAGAGCTTTCGATTAGCAAACACCACCAATGCGATGGTGCGAGGCGGACAAATCCCATCGCCAGACTCAGAAGCAGCTTTAAAAAGTATCATTGTGCGTGTTGCTGGCCAACGAATATGCTGTAAGAATTCCTAAGAGGCAAGCGAAAAAGTAAAATCTCCAGCAATCGGATATCGTTTACCTTTATTGGTATTCCACTCGGGTCGGTTTTTGGGCCGCCGATGGGGATGATTGTGCCCAATAGGGTGCACCTTAAAAGTTCGGAAATTGGAAATATTTTAACCATATTCTGGAAAACAAAACGCTTTACAGTATGTTCTAAACATTCGAACCTTGTCATGATGCTCTTGAGAAAACAAAACAAGAACTGTGTCGGAACCGATAGGGTAAAAGACCCAATAGTGGAGGAACTAAGCACGTTCCACCACTGTTTCTTCGCTTACACCACATCTATATTTCATGTCGCTTACCTTAAGTACTTATCCAACAGCCCATCAATTTTATTTTAAACGAAAAGTATTCCAAACGCTGCAGAAACCATTATTGTTACCTAAAATGATACCTCCAATTATTGGTGTAGTGTTCCATTAGTTGCGGTATTTTTTAATTTGTGTTCCTATAGTTACGAATCCCATTGTTTTCTTATGGGACTCGCAACTATTGGAACACTACCGCAACTATTGGTGCAAAGCCGAGAAAAAGATATAGTAATTTAGTGATACTTTACCGCTTTGGAGGGATTTTCTCATCTGTTTTCTTTTATTTCGAGTAATGACAGGTCAACAAATTGATAGACAATATGGGTTGCTGTGTTAACACGTACGTCCCCAACCCCCATTTTACGACAAAACTCAAAATTCAAAACCATGCAGCTCAGCCAATTTCTAACGGATTTTCAAGCAATCTTCTGGAATCGATCACAAAATTCCTATAGTTTTAGGAACCGAGGTCAATTTTTGTGCAATGGCCATGGTTCCGGAGATATTCCGGGGAGTACTGGGGTTACCTCCCTCCCGGAAAAAATGGTCACTTGCAGATCGGCTTCGAAATCCATCGTGCGACATGTCAAACTTCATGATTTTGCAAAACAAGTACACTGGAGTACACTTCGGCGACTTTCGATCGAATTGGCCACCCTCCGGGTGCTTCCAGGGCCTGGTTCCCTTGGGGAAGTGGCCAATATCCGTTCAATCGTGGAACCCATCTTGCGGCATGTCAAACTTCATGATTTTGCAAAACAAGTACACTGGAGTACATTTCGGCGATTTTAGATCGAATTGGCCACCCTCCGGGTGATTTCAGGGCCTGGTTCCCTTGGGAAGTGGCCAATTTTCGTTGAATCTTGGAATCCATCTTGCGACATGTCAAACTTCATGATTTTGCAAAACAAGTACAATGGAGTAAATTTCGGCGATTTTCGATCGAATTGGCCACCCTCCGGGTACTTCTAGGGCCTGGTTCCCTTGGGGAAGTGGCCAATTTTCGTTGAATCTTGGAATCCATCTGGCGACATGTCAAACTTCATGATTTTGCAAAACAAGTACACTGGAGTACACTTCGGCGACTTTCGATCGAATTGGCCACCCTCCGGGTACTTCCAGGGCCTGGTGCCCTTGAGGAAGTGGCCAATATCCGTTCAATCTTGGAACCGATCTTGCGACATGTCAAGCTTCATGATTTTGCAAAAAAGTATGCTGGAGAACATTTCGGCAATTTTCGATCGCATTGGCCACTCTCCGGGTGCTTCCAGGGCCTGGTTCCCTTGGGGAAGTGGCCAATTTTCGTTCAATCTTGGAATCCATCTTGCGACATATCAAACTTCATGATTTTGCAAAACAAGTACAATGGAGTAAATTTCGGCGATTTTCGATCGAATTGGCCACCCTCCGGGTACTTCCAGGGCCTGGTTCCTTTAAGGAAGTGGCCAATATCCGTTCAATCTTGGAACCGATCTTGCGGCATTTCAAACTTCATGATTTTGCAAAACAAGTACACTGGAGTCCATTTCCGTGATTTTCGATCGAATTAGCCACCCTCCGGGTGCTTCCAGAGCCCTAGTTCCTTTGGGGAAGTGGCCAATTTTCGTTGAATCTTGGAATCCATTCTGCGACATGTCAAACTTCATGATTTTGCAAAACAAGTACAATGGAGTAAATTTCGGCGATTTTCGATCGAATTGGCCACCCTCCGGGTACTTCCAGGGCCTGGTTCCCTTGGGGAAGTGGCCAATATTCGTCCAATCTTGGAACCCATCTTGCGACATGTCAAACTTCATGATTTTGAATAGCAAGTACACTGGAGTACATTTCGGCGATTTTCGATTGAATTGGCCACCCTCCGGGTGCTTCCAGGGCCTGGTTCCCTTGGGGAAGTGGCCAATATCCGTTCAATCGTGGAACCCATCTTGCGGCATGTCAAACTTCATGATTTTGCAAAACAAGTACACTGGAGTACATTTCGGCGATTTTAGATCGAATTGGCCACCCTCCGGGTGATTTCAGGGCCTGTTTCCCTTGGGAAGTGGCCAATTTTCGTTGAATCTTGGAATCCATCTTGCGACATGTCAAACTTCATGATTTTGCAAAACAAGTACAATGGAGTAAATTTCGGCGATTTTCGATCGAATTGGCCACCCTCCGGGTACTTCTAGGGCCTGGTTCCCTTGGGGAAGTGGCCAATTATCGTTGAATCTTGGAATCCATCTTGCGACATGTCAAACTTCATGATTTTGCAAAACAAGTACACTGGAGTACACTTCGGCGACTTTCGATCGAATTGGCCACCCTCCGGGTACTTCCAGGGCCTGGTTCCCTTGCGGAAGTGGCCAATATCCGTTCAATCTTGGAACTGATCTTGCGACATGTCAAACTTCATGATTTTGCAAAAAAAGTACACTGGAGAACATTTCGGCAATTTTCGATCGAATTGGCCACCCTCCGGGTGCTTCCAGGGCCTGGTTCCCTTGGGGAAGTGGCCAATTTTCGTTGAATCTTGGAATCCATCTTGCGACATGTCAAACTTCATGATTTTGCAAAACAAGTACAATGGAGTAAATTTCGGCGATTTTCGATCGAATTGGCTACCCTCCGGGTACTTCCAGGGCCTGGTTCCCTTGAGGAAGTGGCCAATATCCGTTCAATCTTGGAACCCATCTTGCGGCATATCAAACTTCATGATTTTGCAAAACAAGTACACTGGAGTACATTTCAGCGATTTTCGATCGAATTAGCCACCCTCCGGGTGCTTCCAGGGCCTAGTTCCCTTGGGGAAGTGGCCAATTTTCGTTGAATCTTGGAATCCATTCTGCGACATGTCAAACTTCATGATTTTGCAAAACAAGTACAATGGAGTAAATTTCGGCGATTTTCGATCGAATTGGCCACCCTCCGGGTACTTCCAGGGCCTGGTTCCCTTGGGGAAGTGGCCAATATTCGTCCAATCTTGGAACCCATCTTGCGACATGTCAAACTTCATGATTTTGAAAAGCAAGTACACTGGAGTACATTTCGGCGATTTTCGATTGAATTGGCCACTCTTTGGGTACTTCCAGGGCCTGGTTCTCTTGGGGAAGTGGCCAATATTTGTCCAAACTTGGAACCCATCTTGCGACATGTCAAACTTCATGATTTTGCAAAACAAGTAAACTGGAATCCATTTCGGTAGTTTTCGATCGGATTGGCCACCTTCCGGGTACTTCCATGCGCTGATTGATATTTTACCGGCGGTGGCCTGATAGATCATTTGCAGCCAGTGGCGGCGGTGTGGCGCCATCACGCCTTTGGTGATTGGCGGCGGCGTGGTTCGGCGTGAACCAGTTTCAAGCGCCAAAATTTCTTCAGAAGTATCTCCAGGAATTCTTCCAGAAGTTCCTCTACGAGTTTTTTCAAAAGTCAAGAAATCCTTTGGACATTTCTCCAGATATTTCTCCATAAGTGCCTGTGGGAAATTCTTCCAGATACTCCTCCCGGATTTCGTCTGGAAGTTCATTTAGGAAGCTTTTCCAAGAATTCCTCCAGGAATTCCTACGGAAGTTCCTCCAGGAATTCCTACGTAAGATCCTCCAGGAATTTCTACGGAAGTTCCTCCAGGAATTCCTACGGAAGTTCCTCCAGGAATTTCTACGGAAGTTCCTCCAGGAATTCCTACGGAAGTTCCTCCAAGAATTCCTACGGAAGTTCCTCCAGGAATACCTACGGAAGTTCCTCCAGGAATTCTTACGGAAGTTCCTCCAGGAATTCCTACGGAAGTTCCTCCAGGAATTCCTACGGAAGTTCCTCCAGGAATTCCTACGGAAGTTCCTCCAGGAATTCCTACGGAAGTTCCTCCAGGAATTCCTACGGAAGTTCCTCCAGGAATTCCTACGGAAGTTCCTCCAGGAATTCCTACGGAAGTTCCTCCAAGAAGTTCCAGTTATTCCTCCGGGAGTTTCTCCAGGAATTCCTCCGGAAGTTCTTCCAGTAATTCCTTTAGAAGTTCCTACATTCATTCTTCCGGAAGTTTCCCCAGAACTTTCTCCGGAAGTTTTTCTAGTAATTCCTCTGGAAGTTCCTTCAGTAATTCCTCCGGAAATTCGTACCGGAATTCTTCCGGAAGTTCCTTCAGGAATTCCTGCCGAAGTTCCTCCGGGAATTCGTCCGGACGTTCCTTCAGGATTTATCCAATATGCTCCACCAGGAAATTCATCCAGGAATCCGGAAAATCCTCCAGAAATTTGGTGGTCAATTCCAGTTTCCAGAGGAATTCCTGGAGGAACTTCCGGAGCTATTCCTGAAGGAACTTCCAGACGAAATCATGGAGAAACCTTCGAGGAATTCCTGGAGAAACTACTGGAGGAATTCTCGGAGGAACCTCGGAGGAACTCCTGGAGGAACTTCCAGATGAATTCCTAAAATAGCTTCCAGAGAAATTCCTGAAGGAACTTCCAGACGAAATCAAAGAGGAGTTTCTGGAGTAACTTCCCAGAGGCACTTACGGAGGAATGACCAAAGGAATTTCTTGACGATCTTTAAAAAAACTAGTGAAGGAACTTCTGGAAGAATTCCTTGATGAATTTCTGAAGAAATTTTGGCGCTTGAACTGGTTTACGCCGATCCACTCCACCGCTGATCACTAACGGCGTGACGCCGCCGCTGCTGCCTGAAAATGATCTATCACGCCACCGCCGGTAAAATATCAATCAGCGCACAGGTCTACCTGGAAGTACCCGGAAGGTGGCCAATTCGATCGAAAATCGCCGAAATGTACTTCAGTATACTTGTTTTGCAAAATCATGAAGTTTGACATGTCGCAAGATGGGTTCCAAGATTGGACGAATATTGACCACTTTCCCAAGGGAACAAGGCCCTGGCAGTACCCGGAGGGTGGCCAATTCGATCGAAAATCGCCGAAATGTACTTCAGTATACTTGTTTTGCAAAATCATGAAGTTTGACATGTCGCAAGATGGGTTCCAAGATTGAACGGATATTGGCCACTTCCCCAAGGGAACCAGGCCCTGGAAGCACCCGGAGGGTGGCCAATTCGATCGAATGTCGCCGAAATGTACTCCAGTGTACTTGTTTTGCAAAATCATGAAGTTTGATATGTCGCAAAATGGGTTCCAAGATTAAACGGATATTGGCCACTTCCGCAAGGGAACCAGGCCCTGAAAACATCCGGAGGGTGGCCAATTCGATCGAAAGTCACCGAAATATACTCCAGTGTACTTGTTTTGCAAAATCATGAAGTTTGACATGTCGCAAGATGGTTTCCAAGATTGGACGAATATTGACCACTTTCCCAAGGGAACAAGGCCCTGGCAGTACCCGGAGGGTGGCCAATTCGATCGAAAATCGCCGAAACGTATTCCAGTATACTTGTTTTACAAAATCATGAAGTTTGACATGCCGCAAGATGGGTTCCAAGATTGAACGGATATTGACCACTTCCCCAAGGGAACCAGGCCCTGGAAGCACTCGGAGGGTGGTCAATTCGATCTAAAATCGCCGAAATGTACTCCAGTGTACTTGTTTTGCAAAATCATGAAGTTTGACATGTCGCAAGATGGGTTCCAAGATTGAACGGATATTGGCCACTTCCCCAAGGGAACCAGGCCCTGGAAGCACCCAGTGGGTGGACAATTCGATCGAAAGTCGCCGAAATGTACTCCAGTGTACTTGTTTTGCAAAATCATGAAGTTTGATATGTCGCAAGATGGGTTCCAAGATTGGACGGATATAGGCCACTTCCCCAAGGGAACCAGGCCCTGGAAGCACCCGGTGGGTGGACAATTCGATCGAAAGTCGTTGAAATGTACTCCAGTGTACTTGTTTTGCAAAATCATGAAGTTTGACATGTCGCTCGATGGATTTCGAAGTCGATCTGCCAGTGACCATTTTTCCGGGAGGAGGTAACCCCAGTACTCCCCGGAATATCTCCGGAACCATGGCCATTGCACAAAAATTG
Source organism: Armigeres subalbatus (assembly GCF_024139115.2). NCBI lineage: Eukaryota > Metazoa > Arthropoda > Insecta > Diptera > Culicidae > Armigeres > Armigeres subalbatus. The sequence continues at coordinate 264,119,583 of NC_085140.1, read as the reverse complement.
ATCTCGGTTCCTAAAACTATAGGAATTTTGTGATCGATTCCAGAAGATTGCTTGAAAATCCGTTAGAAATTGGCTGAGCAGCGTGGTTTTGAATTTTGAGTTTTGTCGTAAAATGGGGGTTGGGGACGTACGTGTTAAATACGTAGATTTTGTTAAAATAACACTACCGCAACTATAGGAACACCCACGACTAAGGGAACTTTTACCCTACTGCATTGTTTCTCAATAGCAGGCCTGGTAGAAGGTCGCTTTTTAGTGATTTGGTCACTTTTTTCGGGCTAGTCACTCTCTCAGGTCTCTTTTTTCGACCTCAAGTCACTAAAGTCACTTTTTTTTTGCAAAAAATCACTATTTTCAACTATTTTGAAACTATTGACTAAGACTTTTTTATTAAGCTTTATATATCCATCGGAAGATGCTATATTCATGGCGAAAATCAAATTACGGATCCTGGAAAAATGATCACTCTGAAACTTCGGCAGCCATTTAACTTGCTGCTCTTAGGGGTGATTCAAATATGACGTCCACTACTTTTTGAGATTTCTAGACCCCCCTCCCCCTCTGTCACGCTTTTTTGTATACCTAGTACATGTACTGTCACAAAATCTTAGACCCCCTCCCCCCTATAACCTGTGACATCATTGTTGAACGACCCCTTATTGGCATTTCACCAGTAGCTAATTGAAGGTGTTTTACGTCACAATTTATAAATTGGTATACAGTCATGCATGCAGTAAACCTGTCAATTTCGCGTTTTTTTAACTCAAACTTTATGCAGTAGGGGAAGGTGGGGAGACTTGATTCCTTGGGAAACTTGATTCTCCCCTGTTTTACCAAGAACTAAACTGCCCATGATAGCATATTTGTAACACTCGCATTTTTGTTCATTTTGTAAAAAGCCTGTGAATCGTTCAGATAGCTCATTTTTACAGCAGTAAAATAGGCTCTACTATCTTGCTTATTTGTGGTAAGCTGGACATGATTGAGTTTGTGGTCAATCCTCCGACAAACGATTTACAAAATCAACCAAAATGCATATGTTACAAATATGCGACCATGGGCAGTAAAGTAGTATTGTTATAGCGTATTATTATAATAGATCCTCTAGACAAATAGAGATATAAATAAGAAAAAGGATAAAGAAAAAGAGGTGTTATGAGTGATAACCATATTTCGCTCACTTCCAGTGGCGTAAAATTTGATTTGCTTGCAGACTACTCATAGTTTTGAGTTGCCCTTATTATTATTTATTATTATTTGTCTTTATTAACGAAAGTCTCCGTCCCTTGGCCGGCTCGTCTCGTATCGTTGAGTTGTCCTGATTTTTTACTGATATTGAGTAAAATTTCCGTGGGGTTAAAAGAGAGGGCAATACAATTTTACTTAGTCACTGAGTAGATAAAAGTTAGCGAGTACGATTTTCGTTTCTCTTCTGAGTTCGTTCTAAGAGAAAAGAGTGGTGAGTGAAAGATGTTTTCCGCCACAAATTACGGAAAAAATATTCTCCTTCGACCCAAAAACGCTTGATTTCGTCTCATCGAACTTGCAACTGAAATTGGAAGTCACTATTTGGTCACTTTTTCTGCAACTGAAAGTCACTATTTGGTCCCTTTTTTCGTCAGCTTTAGTCACTAAAGTCACTATTTTGAGTGGTTTTGGTTGCTACCAGCCCTGCAGCAGTAATGGAGTAATTCGACATGCACTTGTAAACAACAGCTGCCCTGATATGCGAAACACGCGGATTCTATTAGCCAGATACTGAATCGTGCCGATCCCTGCGACGTCATTGTTTGCCTCGGAGATTTCAATCTGCCGAATCTAGTCTAGCATTACGATGATGAAATTAACGGATACTTGCCTATCAACGCGTCAACTGAGCTGGAGTTTGCCCTATCAGAGTCCTTGTTATCTTCCGGTCTGCATCAGATCAATGATCTTCTGAACGCGAACGGCAAACTTTTTGACTTAGTGTTCGTAAGCGATCCATGCATCATAGATCTCTTCGAGTCGCCATCTGCTCTTTTAAAAATTGACCCTCATCAGAAGCCATTAGTTTTAACCGTTGACGTCCGTTCTCACGATTAATGATCAGTGCCAATATCTACCGTTGACTATGACTTCAACAGGTGTGATTATATAAAAAATCGTCAATGCACGGATTGCTGCCCCGGACTGGAATCATGTTATGAATTATGCCTCAATCGACGACTCTGTTACCGCGTTCTATCGCACAATCGAACAGATCATCCAAGAAAACGTGCCGATCATCTAAGAAGTACAATAATCTTCGAATCTTCGCAATCGTCTGCGGAAATGCAGGAAGAAGTTCTTCCGAAACAGGACTGAAGTGAACGTGGCTAATCTGCGGTTAGCTGAAGAAGAATATACTCGTATGCAGCATTGTCGGTTCCGTGAGTACATGGAAAGCCTTCAAGCAAACTTGAAAAATGATCCTTCATCGTTCTGGGCCTACATTAAAAAAAGGAAGGGGTCGAACAATATTCCTGTTGACGTCACTTATCGTACGCTTTCCTCCCGACCACCTGACGCAACAGCAAATTCGTTTGCCAGCTTCTTCCGCTCAGTACATGACGACAATCCTCCTCCATTGGATCAAAGCTACATCGAAAGTCTTCCGTCGTATTCCGTCCGGCTTCCTCAAGTCACTTTTAGCAATGCGGATATTTTTGAAGCTCTCAGCTCGCTTGACACATCAAAAGGACCGGGACCCGATCACTTACCGCCCACCTTCATCAAACAATGTGCTTCATCGCTGGCAATGCCCATTGCTTCAATTTTCAATCGATCTATAAGCGATAGTGTTTTCCCGGAAGCTTGGAAGCTTGCTTCGATCGTTCCCGTGTACAAATCCGGTAACATACATAGTGTAGAGAACTACCGTCCGATATCAATCTTGAACTGTTTCGCCAAAGTTTTTGAGAGTCTTTTGCACGAAGTATTATACCCAGCAGTACAGTCTATCATCTCCGAGTATCAACATGGGTTCATGAAAAAGCGCTCGACGACATCCAACCTAATGGCATTCACTCATACAGTGCTAGACGAATTGGAGAACCGTAGCCAGGTCGACGCTATTTATTTTGACTTTTAAAAGGCGTTTGACAAGGTGCCACATGCACTAGCGATAGAAAAACTTGACCGACTTGGCTTACCTACTTGGATCATTCGGTGGTTAAAATCGTACTTATCCTCTCGCAAGGCTTTCGTCAAAGTACATGGCGCCAAGTCTGATGCCTATGACATTCCCTCTGGAGTACCGCAGGGCAGTATTCTAGGTCCGCTCATCTTTATTCTTTTCGTCAATGATCTATGTAGCAACCTGAGCTCCGGAAAACAGCTTTATGCGGACGATTTGAAAATATACCGTGTCATAAAATCGCTCGTAGACTGTTGTGTTTCACATACTGATATTGTGAATGTTGCAAACAATTCGGAGCATACTCGAGTATGGAGTGCAAATCTGGGCTACGTATCATTCCGTTCACATTGAACGCATCGAGAGAATACAAAAACGCTTCATCAACTACGCCTTGCGCCGCTTACCATGAAACGATCCATCAAACCTGCCTCCATACCGAAATCGTTGTGCTTTGATTGACTTACAACCAATGGCAGACCGTCGAGTGATGCTTCAGAGGATGTTTATTTTCGACGTCATAACGTGCAACATCGACTGCCGTTACATCCTGGAGAATGTTCGATTTCATGCACCGTCTCGTCAACTCAGGAATCGTCAACTGTTATGGATACGTGGCCACCGCACACACTACGGTCAAAATAATCCATTGGACTTATGCTGCAGACTATTCAACGAAGTGTGTTGTTTTTTCGACTTTAATGTTACCAAATTAGTTTTTTAAAATAGGATTAAGTCAAACAATCAGTCTGTGCAATTTACAAGTTGAAGACCATGTACAATAAATAAATAAATTAGGGAAGAATACGGGCAACACAACAATAGATCTCATAGCTGGTCGAACTGGAAAATAAAATTCGATACATATTGTTGGTCTGAAAAGTTCATTTTTTTTTTTTTCATTTATTTAGTTAACATCTAAACAGATAACACTGAATCAACAATTTGACGCCACAATGCACGGTTCGAGGCCGCATCTCTCCATCCTCGGATACGCCCCACGCTCGCCAAGTGACTGGTGCTTTGGACCATCTTTGGCGGTGTGCAAGAAGACGGTGTGTGGCGGCGAAGAATGAACCATGAGCTCGCCCAACTCTACGGCGAACCCAGTATCCAGAAGGTAGCTAAAGCCGGAAGGGTACGATGGGCAGGACATGTTGCAAGAATGCCGGACAGCAACCCTGCAAAGATGGTGTTCGCTTCCGATCCGGAAGGTACGAGACGGCGTGGAGCGCAGCGAGCGAGATGGGCAGACCAGGTGCAAAACTACTTGGCGAGCGTGGTCTGAAAAGTAAATTCATTCAATCCAACTGAACAACCTGGTCTGTGTACATTTTTTGCGACCCTAGGGTGAAACCAAATAATTTTCACTTCGCATTTTCAGAGGCACCAATCTCAACCAATCTTATTTTAGCTTTGCTGCGTCGCATTAGACGATAACAGCTGATCGTTGCTTCATTATTGAAAACGCCTTGAAAACGCGAAGTGGAATAAAATTGGATCCCGAAAAGTTCGTCCCTTATGCGATGTTACCATAGCTTTCACATATGTTCAACATCCTTCAGTTCAATATATGTACAGCTTTACTCGAATTCAATTGTACGTTGATCCCTCTGTTATAGGAAATAATTATTATGCTCCACATCTTCGACGGTCTCATCGCATATTAATCACCGGTCCAGCGGTAGTCGTGAATTTGAATATTGTTGATTTGATATTATTAAAATCGATTTAATCCTGTAGCACCACATTTATCCGATCGGTAAGCTATCTAGATTTCTAGTTCGATTGGTTTCATGTTGGACTCACATATTGACAATACGCTGATATCAAACAAATCTCGGTAAATATTAATCCTCCACCGAGCAGATTTAGTAGGGGAGGAAAATCCAATATGCACCCCTTAAGCTGTTTCGATGTTTTCACCAATATAAACAAGAATATCGAACCGTTTCTACGTGCAGTTGCAAAATTTACAAAACCAGCTACCTATATTTCACAAATCACTATTCAAAACAACAAGATTTTGTGACTGTGTATCGTATTTAAAAACAGGGACAGCAATAAAATTTTACTCAGTCACTGAGTGTTGAAAATTAGAGTGCAATAATTGTGAACGCATGGTTGTTTTTATTTGTCTCAACGGATTGAACAAAAATCTTACGGTGGGGTAAAAGAATCACATATCGTAAAATTAATGCAAAATTAATAGATTTTGCCCCTTTTTTTCATTGCATTGCGATAAAGATATTGAACTATCATGGTTATAATCGTTCAGAAATGTCCCATAAAAGATTATACACCCAACCAGTGCACAGTGGTTCCATTCCCTTAGAAGGGCGGTCATAAATATAAACTACGGAAGTTATACGGTAAAATGGTGTACTTTTAGTATTTTTTGGGTTAAACAGCTTATTTTTTAATAATTTGGTAGGCTCAGTCATTATCATACTTTACGCAGCCGATTTCAGTATTACATGCAAAAATCCAACAAACAACGTTCAATATACATTCTTGATGAAAATACGTGGGTGGGAAGATGCCTGTTATTGTGAAAGTCAAAGTAGTAAACAAAAATAAACCTGATTAATCCACCTAGCCGGTGTTAATGCCTTTCTAGTGCATATGAAAAAATAGTATTTTTGCCATAACTTTTAGACCCATTGTGCCAATTCTTATTAGAAAACAAATGGATATGATTCCACTTCGAACGCAACTTGTTCCGAACAAATCGGTTAAGTCTAGATCAACATTTGAAAAGGGCGTAACAGCCATTTTTTTTTCTTCTTATTCTTTGTCCACATATATAGCTAAATATGTAGACGAATAATCAGAAGGAATAAATCTAGACCATCATTTGAGAAGGGCGTAACAGCCAAAATTTATTCCTTCTGATTCTTCGTCTACATATATAGCTATATATGTGGACCAATAATCAGAAGGAATAAATTTTGACAGTTACGCCCTTTTCAAATGTTGGCCTAGAAATATTGTCTGTTACGCCCTTTCCAAATGTTGGTTTAAAAGTATGCTTTTCAGTCTCATAAAGTTGACCATGATAAAGAAAACATAATACTCGTGTTCATCAATTTTGGTAACTTTTTACCATCGATTATTTAATTCCAAGCTCAGTCGCAGACTGTGGTAACTGAAATGCCATTTAGCCAGCAGCCAGAAATATGAATACACTTAAAAGATATTCAAAAATAAATTCAAGCGGTACACGATTAAATTGAGCAAAAAATATGATATCTGTTAAACAAACATAATTTTGTTATTTGTTTACACTTAGCTTTCTCGTGGACGGTTGCAGCTGAAATAGCCTTTAGATGAAAGATAGGAGTGTAAATATTTACTCAGAGGATGTTTCTGGAGGGGATTTGAAGGGGAAACATACTTTCTTAGTGGATGAAGAAGATAACAAAATTGAGTATAAAATTGTGTTTTCGTCAAAGAAACATAGTAAAGCTATTTGTTTACCATTTGCTTGGTCGTAGGTGGTCGCAGCAGAAATAGCTTTTAGACGACAGATTAGAGTGTAAATATTTACTCACAGGATGTTTCTGGAGGGAATTTCAAGGGGAAACATATTTTCGTAAAGGATGAAGATCACAAAATTTAGAAGAAATTTGTGTTTCCGTCGAAGAAACATAGTAAAGTTATTTGTTTACCATTTGCTTGGTCGCAAACGGTCGCAGCTGAATTAGCCTTTAGATGACAGATTAGACTGTAAATATTTACTTAGAGGATGTTTCTGGAGGGGATATGAAGGGGAAACATACTTTCTTGGAGGATGAAGATAACAAAATTTGGAAGAAATTTGTTTACCATTTGCTTGGTCGCAAACGGTCGCAGCTGAATTAGCCTTTAGATGACAGATTAGACTGTAAATATTTACTTAGAGGTTGTTTCTGGAGGGGATCTGAAGGGGAAACATATTTTATTGGTGGATGAAAATAATGAAATTCATAAGAAAATTGTGAATCTGTTCATCAAACACAGTAGAGTTTTTCGTTGACCATTTGCTTGGTTGCGGACGGTTCCAGCTGAAATAGCATGTAGATAACAGATTAGAGTGTAAATATTTACTCACAGGATGTTTCTGGAGGGGATTTGAAAATAAAACATAAGTTTCATGAGGTATGCCATCATTTTCACTTATAGTTTATTTAACTAGTTTATCTTCGATTCGAAGCCTTATACAGATCATATGAGCTCAAATTCTACAAAAATGACGATTGAATCTTATATAGTATACCATAAAGTAGCAGTTTAGGGATAACTTGTTAAATTTCGATAAAGTCATGTTTTTGGATTTATGACCTATGGGGGAACCACTGTGCAGTGATTGTTAGATTTCCTAACAATTATGTATAAGAACCTTGTTGATTGTAACCGTAAGGGGTAGCTCTTTCGTATAAATAACCTCCAGAGCAGCGCATTATTTGGATCTATGCTGGATGATTATAAATTTCCTACATGGAATAATCATGGAAAGAGGGCGTAGAACAATATATAGTTAGAAGTATTCCCTAGAATAACAACTTTTGTTCCGATTAACTGGTATGTACAATATGTAAGAAAAGTTTGGTATCAACTTACGTTTACTTCCCCTAGTAATACGATGCCTGTGGTAATTCAATTCTATCTGCTATCGATCGATTATTGGTGATCTTCGTACTGTAGCTGTAATGTAATGTCGCATCATAAAGAAACGTTTTTAGGAGACAATTTAATCTTATCATTATTCTAGGAATCTTCATGGCTTACCGACAGTGGTTATAAGTAATTCAGGTTAGATTATCTGCCCTTGAGTCAGGCTGCGAATTCGTGCTTGAATTTGTCGTTCTAAATTGTAACTTATTAGTTTTATGAAAGTCCATATAACAAATCATTTACCTTATTAGTTTCTTGATTTCATGATAGTTTTTATATAGTAGTTTAGGGAAAATAGTTTAATTTTATCAACTCCACTCTTTAACGTGCATCAGGTGCTGATAGTTCTCTATTGCTCTACTCACGATATGTTACAGCGAGAGCTGTCATTGCTGTCCAGATCTGTCGCAGGATGTCAATCGTTCTAATGAAGCGTGTTGCTGAAAGCACGTCCAATCTATCAAAACCTGTATAAGAACTTGGTATATGCGACAAAATATAACACTCGCTAGTTAGATGCATGAGTGAATATATGAGCTAGGCAATTTTGCCCCGTGGGTGCGTTTTGCACTGCTCTCCCCGTGCGGACTTTGTGCTTCAGGCGGGTTTCGAGCTCACGACACAGCAGAACCAATTCGAGGCGCTGCTACTTTCTGTGTCTGTGACGCATCCAACCGAACGATTCCATGCTGCTGGACACCCTTGGGGACAGGACCGGGCAGCCATCAAAATGTTTGTATGAATAATTAGCTCGCGAATGAAAATTATTTCTTGCCGGGGCTCAAAGGCTTCGCATTGGCTCGAACCACGTCTGGCGGCGTTGATGTGTCTGTGCGAGTGCGAGTAGGCCGAACTGGTTTTCAGGAATCAAAACAACAGCAGCCGTGTGCGTCGGATCAGGTGCCTCGACGCCGAGTGTGGCGGTTGGAGGGTTGGGTCCGGGGTGGTGTGGCGAAATGAGTAAAAACAAACCAATCCGAAGCGCGTGATTTTCTCCGACAGTCAGTGTTGGCAAAATGTCGTGATTTGCTTCAGGCCAAATTTCGCGGATTAGCTTTGCCAAGGTTCTTAAAGGTCACGTAGCAAAAGGGGGTGAGGGCAGTAATGTTTTCCAGTAGTATAGTTATTGTTACCAATGTAGCATTCTTATTTGATATTGAATGAGATCATTCTTTCTTGAATGAGATCACAACTTCCACGCTATCAAAACAAGCTCTATTAGACAAAATGTTGTTGGAACTTACGTACGTTGCGAAAATGGTCATGAATCATGCTTAGCATCAAAATGTTTTACAATGATATGGAAATGCTAATATCATCTTCCAAACTTGGACGTACATGTTCATGATAGAATTAGAGGCGAAAGTATAGAATTGATAGTTCCGTTAGGATACGGCAGGCATGAAGAATGTTTTTTTATAGAAGTCGATTTGAAAGCGAGCGGAGGGCAATATTTGTGATGGCACATATCACACGACCTTCCTTCTGCCAAGCTCCCGTATGAAGGGGGAGGGAAGAATATCAGTGTGGAAGCTGATATATCTCCACTGGCCATCAAAATGTTGATTTTTTCGACAGTTGTGTTCACTGAGAATCGGGTAACAAAATAAACTCTTCTTGAAGAATAAAAATTTCTCCGTTGATTTTTTTGCGTTTTAAACTCAAATAAAATAAAATCAAAGTTATTAAAAGATGATTTCCGTGAGAAATTGGATATATTCAAAAAAATCCTTGTTGCAAATTTACCACTTTTTGGTTTTTACATTTACAAAAGATTCTACCTTCAATGATGCTCCTTTACTCAATGTGATGACTGGTGAGTTAGAGCAATTTGCAATTCGATTTGAAACCTGGATGGTTCCTTCAATGTTAGGTAAAGAAAAAATCACTGTTTTCATTTTCGATGGAATCCTCCATTATATTTTGATGAGAATATTATAGGATTTATGTTTTTGTAAAAGTTTATTGCTAAAAGGAGTTTCCGTAGCCTAATATAGGTTACACATTTGCTTTATAAACGGTTGAACGTGAGTTGGATTCTCAGCTTATATTAATGAAATTCAATCTCAATATTTTCGTTATTGTACACTTGATTCAGCTCGCGATTCATGCGTCTGCGCCACACAGCATTGTCTAGTTTACTTACGAGTATTGTACGTAGCATTTCTCGCTTGAAAGCCCCGGAAGTCGTTCAACAAATCATCGAAGTGCTCCTTCCACCTTGGCTGCCACCATAGTCTGTCAGCAAATTCCCCTCTCCCAGTTGCGTAAAACCTCCGCATATCGTTTCTGTCCATGTTCTCCTGTGCTTCAGCTATCACTCTCTCTTTGTGCTGACAACGAGTACGAACGATTTGCATTCGACCCCTAGCAGCATTTTTCTCGTCCGTCATTCGCTGGCACTCCTCATCAAATCAAATATTGCGTTGGCGTTTTCTCGCGTAACTTTTCAAAAGGACCCAAATAATTTTATTTCCTCGGGAACTCATAAAAATAGCCCGTATTTACGGTCCGAAGTTTGTCGGTGCAGTTGGTACACTTGGAATTACCACAACATTGGTCATTAGCGTGCAGATCGCCACATCTATCGAAGAGCGGCTTCATGTGCCAATTCCGGGTGTCATGTGCGAAGTGGAAAAGGTTTGAACACTGCGTGAAGTCACAATAAATTGGATCATATCATTCACAGTGCATATCATCGACAGTGTAGTTTATCGCATCGATTAGATTCAGGTCTTTTCAAGCAATGAAACCGCGCTGAAGATGGACCAGGTTGTAACGTTTTACGTTTTTATTGTTGTTAATTAATTATTCGTAAACTGAAAATATTATAAGAATAAAATAATAACTTTAAATAAAAGCTAGTGTTGATAAAATCGAGCTATCACTGTGCTCAACTCGCGTACATGGAACATGTTATAAAAGCTCTGCTTTTATAGCATGGCGCTAAATTTAAAATAAGCGGTTTAAATTCGCCATGCTTCTCGGCGCCATGCAAATCATTTGGCGCGATTTTCAAATAATGCATTCTCCTGAAGAATAGTTACAGAGTAGTCTTTTAAAATACTTGAATAGGGCTCAAATTTGAAAAGAGGCACAGTTTCTTGGCGTAGCTATTTCATCCGCTCGATCATTTCGCTAGAAGATCGGCTGGAAAGCAGAAGTACGCGATTAGAGATACTTACGTTTTGAGAATATCTTGTGTGATTTGAAGTACAATTTAAAGGTAACATTAGTGAGTGAGTTTATAAAAATGATAAGTGGTGTTAAACGTTTTGTGTTTCTTTCTTTGTTTAGTGGACTGAGGTCCGTTGTATCGCAAATTCTGCTTGATTTTTCATTTAATCTACTACTACGGAAAAAGGTAATTATACTCAATTATGTGAGCGATTTAACTTAATACTAAAATAAATTCGTGTTGGACGCAGCGCGCTGCGCTTTTTTCGTACGGCTGGAAATTTCCGTCGTCTTGTGGCGACCGTCCAAGGTCCCGTTGTGGTGCGAGCCACGAATACCGTTCGAGATCATCGAGACCCGTGTGTACCGTGAAGGCCCGCCTCAAGTAGGTAGTTAAACGGAGTGTGTGAAGTCGTTCAAACCATCGTAGCGAAGAATCTCCCATCGGTCGTCCATTGCCGAAGGTAAGGTCCCTCTCCGTCATTTTCTGTGGACCGGAGCCATCCGAGAGCGCGTGTCGTCCATTGCACGCAGTGAACCCGATCCGAACCGAAAGATAGAGGTTTCGCCGATCGGTGGAACGGAAAGGTACGCGAAGCCGGGTCGCTTTGGGTACGTGTGCCTCTATCCGTAAGTGAGGATCGCCCCGGGGACATTATCGGCATTTTTACGCCGCCATTGCTCTCGCGGAACAAAACGGAAGCTTCCGTTCCAGCCGCCACTACCTCCGCATCTCTAGTTCGGCCATAACACACACGCGGGTCATCTTTTCGTTGCGCGCCAAATCGCAGCGTGGACATTCCGGTGGCAGCCATCGCATCACCGCCATCGTCGAAGTTTTCTCGAGCCAGAAGCTGCCAGATTCGTCGAGGTTCGTCGGGCCCCATCGATCATCAAAAACCTGCGCAGGTACGTGTTAGAGCTTAGTTACATGGCCATGTTTGCTCTTATGTTTCCATTTCCGTTGAAAAACGTCCAGCACGAATAAAACATTCTAGAAGTAAAGTGATGGTGATTTAGTTTAATTACGTTTAACGTCAGTCTCATAAATAAACGACTCACTAATTTCGGGAGCCAAAAACGTTTTTTCTTGGTTGTATGGAAACTTTTTGCGGTCCCTAAGGTCTTGCGGTGAATGAATTGGGAGGAGATTTAGCTTGCGCTTGAGAGATTTTGCCAATTTTGCTTGATAACCGTTCTAGAGTTTTCCCTGAGCCAAATAGTCTCAAAAGGTCGGGCAATTAAAACGTGACCGGTGGTCTCTCGTTGAGAGTGGCGCTAAAGCCGCCGATTAATTAAACTCGGTAAACGTGAACGGTTATATTGGCGCCCAACGCAAAATAAAATTTAAACGTTGCATTTGGTTTTTTCTTTCATGGTTGAAAAAGTAAAATATTAGATCGTTTGGTGAAAACATATAGCTTTTTTATTGCCTATTTTAGGTGATTTGGTTTACAAATTAATTATTTGAATTTCAATTTCTTTTCGTTTTAATTATAATATTGCATTGAATTTTGATTGTAGTTCCTAAGTTTTGAATTTTATTGAATATTTCCTAGAATAAGCTAAATTACACTGAATTTTGAAATTATTTGCTTTTTTATTTTGCCTAGGTTAAGTTATATCGTATTGAATTAAAAACTTCTTTGAATTACCCTATATATTATTATTGAATTGCATATTTACTATCATTCGTTCATCATCGTCTTTAAAATTATTATTCTCTAGCAAGCTATTTGTTTCGGGAATTTTATATAGTTGGTTTAGAAGTCAGTTACAATGGCTGCGCAATACATTAGACCAACTGTGGATCATTTGGTGGAGGCGGAGGTGGATTATGAGTTACGTTTACGGAAACAAACAGTGGATCGTAGAGAAAGTTTAGAGGACAAAAAAAGATTACTTAGAAGATTATTTTTTGAAGATAAGAAGCATAGAATCGTTTACGAAGGCGCATACAAGTATTCGGATGAAATTAAGAGTGTCGCTGGGACGGTGGAAGAGTTAGTAGATAATATGAGGAAGAAATTCGATCGGGTGTTGTTATCGAGACTGCGACACTATTTAATCCGCGTAGCTTCTGCCTCAGTAGAGGACGAAGAAGAGGCTTTGGTAAAGAAAGAAGCCTGTGAGCAGATTGAAAAGGTATTTATCGAGTTAGGGCAGCCAGTTCGCGAAGAAAGTAAAGAAAATAAGGATAATCTAGAAGCAGAAAGAAAGGATTCAGATAATAGTACATGGAGAAATCCAGATCCAAACTCAGCGATCAACGCAAGAGACAAAGCAGAAGGTGGGGAAAATGCGAAAGATAATGGAGCGAGAGAAGAAGAAGAGAATAAAGATCCAAAATACCGTTCAATTGATCCGGATGTGTTTAGCAAGACACCCCGGAGATCGAGTAAAGCTTCCTATGAATCTTTAAAGTTGGAGAATTTGAATTTAGAATGTTCGTTAGGGAATTGCAAATGCGGAAATTGTGAAGGTACAGGGGCGTTGAAGAAGTTTTCCAAAGGGGCCGGTGATCAAAAGCATACTTTTAAAGATCAAGAAAGTAACAGAGAGGATAGAGAGGAAAAGTATGGAAGAGAAAGTAAAAATTACGGTGATTATCCAGGTCAGAAGGACGGAATAAAAGTCGGTTGAGAAACAACAATGTTGAAGAGGAAGAGAATGAAATGAAATACAACTATGAAAGGGATGAAGTGGAGAAGAAAGCGTTAGCAGAAAGAAGAAGATTCGAAGATAATACGAGAATAAACAACAAGATACATCGCGATAGAGCATTGAGTCCGTTGGATAACAATAGATTCGATAGGGTTAAGAAAGAGACGAAGAATAGGAAACTTTCGCGTTTGACTCCAGACAGTGGCGTTCAGATTACCCACAGGGTAATAGAAGTGACAGGCATGTCAAAGACAGAATACCTGAGAGGAAGCGAGAATCGCGTTACGAAAGGGTCAACTCATTTGACGAGATGAGTTCAGGAGAAGAGATTAGGAGAAGACACATCGGAAATAAAGAGAGAAGCCAAGGGAAGCGTTATGAAAGTCAGAGAAGCAGAAAAGATTATGGTGAAAATCGCAGAGGAGATACATATCGTGACTCATACCGCCAGAAACGAGATCATGCGAGTGAGAGAAAGCGATTGTAGTCCCGAATACGACCATAGAAGGAAATGAGGCGCCGTGAAAGGGAGCGAAATGGTCAAAGGCATAGGAGATACTCGTCTTCATCGAGCAGTTCATCCCATAGTAGAAGAAGTCATTATAAGAAGTCACGAGTCGAGAATTGTAATTTATCGCTTTCAGGAGACAACAGGGCACTTCAAGTTGTAGATTTTTTGAATAAAATAAGGAAACTGGCACGACATGAAAGGGTATCAGAGAAGGAGTTGCTAAGAAACATTCATCATCGTCTTAAAGGGGAGGCATACGATTGCTGGTTCACACGGGAGGATAAATTTACACGCTTGGAAAAGTTTGAAGATGAAATCCGTTTTCGATATGGAAACCCAAATCGCGAAAGAGGAGTTAAAGCCGAGATTCGCGAACTCAAACAGCGGAAAGGGGAAACATTTGTCGCTTATGTAACGGAGGTCGAGAAACTGAACCAATGCTTGCAACGTCCTTTCTCGTCCTCGACGCTTTTCGAACTCATCTGGGAAAATATGAGGCCTCATTATCGTTCAAGATTGTCGGTAATGGAAATTTATGACTTGGAACACCTCATTAAAATAAACCACAAAATAGATGCGAGTGATCCAAACTTCTACAGACCTACGAATTTGGGAAGAAACGACATCAATCACATCGAGGCTGGTGATTCATATGGCGAATATTCCGAAGAAGGAGCTCCGGTTCGAACTATCCAGAAAACCCAGCGGATAAATCGACAACAAGAAGCAGTCGGATGCTTACAGAATCCAACACCAGGAAATCGACAGGTAGACCGACGGCCGACAGTACCTAACTTCTGCTGCTGGAACTGTCAGAAGACCAGACACGCCTGGACAGACTGTCAGGAACGCAAGATATTATTTTACTACGCTTGTACCAAGGTAGGGAGGACAACGAGGACGTGTGAAAACAATCACTCTAGGTTTGGTCCGACGAGTGACCAAACCCGAATGAGGTCGACAAACTAGATGCGGGATGCTTGCAGGGGAATCCTAACATCTCGCTAGTAGAACCGATTCCCTATCAAGGAGACAACAAGAGGATCAATAACATCTCAATTTTAGAAATTCGCGTAAACCCTACTTCATGTCCGCATATCAAGGTTAAAGTTTTAGGCACAGAAGTAATTGCATTATTGGACTCTGGAGCTGCAGTCAGTGTCATGAGTTCTATAAATCTGCTAGAAGCCCATGGACTGACCATACTAAAATCGAATATAAAAATATGTACTGCTGATGACACGAAGCATACCTGCTTGGGTTATGTTAATGTGCCATACACTCTTGGGAACGACACCAAAGTCATTCCAACGCTGATTGTTCCAGAAATCCGGAAACCTCTTATACTCGGCATGGATTTCTGGCGGGCATTTGGGATTAAACCCATGCTGTCTACGAATGATAGGATTCAAGACTTGGAATTGTCGTGGACATCTAACCAAGCAGAGAATCAAGTGTACCATTTACGTTTGGAGCGAGAACCAATCATCGAGCAACCTCTGATTGAGTTTTCGGTGCAGTTAACAGAACCACTGGAACCGGTAGTCTTCACAGCTAAACCAGAAGAAGACGATTCTTTGGACATTCCCACCTTGGATCTACCTGAGGATCCGACGAGGTGTATTGAAACGATGGAGACAGAGCACATTCTTACCGTGGAGGAACGGCAGAAGTTGATGCAAGTTGTAAAACAGTTCGATTGTACTAGTTCAGGTCGTTTAGGAAAAACGAATCTAATTGAACATGAAATCGAACTCATAGCAGAAGGAAAGATGCGAGATTTGCCCATGTACCGCTATTCTCCTAAAATTTGGGAAAAGATTGAAGAGGAGTTGGAACGTTGGCAAAGTTTACAGGTAATTGAAGAATGCTCCTCGGAATACGCGAGTCCACTAGTACCCGTCAGGAAGGCCAACGGAAAGATACGAGTCTGTCTCGACTCCAGAAGGGTAAAGTCGGTAACTAGAAAGGATGCTTATCCGATGAGGAACATGGCTGAAATATTCCACCGCCTCCAAAAGGCGAAATACTTCAGCATTGTTGACTTAAAGGACGCGTACTTTCAGATACCGTTGAAAGAGTCGTCAAGGAACTTCACAGCATTCCGCACTCCAAAAGGGCTTTTTAGATTTAAAGTTGTACCATTTGGGTTGAAGAACGCGCCCTTTACCATGAATAGATTGATGAATCTTGCGATTGGCTTTGATTTGGAACCATTCGTTTTTGTATATTTGGACGATATTATAATCGCCACCGAGTCGTTAGAAGATCACTTTAGACTTTTGGAAGAAGTGGCAAAACGATTAAAAAAGGCAGGGTTGACCATCTCTGTTGAGAAGAGTCGTTTCTGCCGAAAAAAGGTGAAATATCTCGGTTATATACTCACAGAGAACGGCTTGTCGATTGATAGTACTAAACTGGAACCAATACTTAATTATCCAAGACCAAAATCAGTGAGAGATGTAAGAAGGCTATTGGGACTAATGGGGTTTTATCAGAAATTTATACCTCAATACAGTCACTTATCAACACCCATTACGGATCTGCTCAGAAAAGCGAAAAATTTAAATGGACGGTCGAAGCAGAACAAGCATTGAATGATTTAAAGTCAGTGCTAACATCAGCTCCCGTTCTTGCAAATCCAGATTATACTCGGCCTTTTATAATCGAGACCGATGCTTCCCAGTTCGCTGTAGGAGCTGCCTTATTGCAGGAATATGAAGACGGGCGACGTATTATAGGATACTACAGCAAAAAACTCTCAAATATTCAAAGGAAATACTCCGCGACTGAGAAGGAATGTCTGGCAGTTTTAATGGCAATAGAGAACTTCAGGCACTATATAGAAGGTTCAGCGTTCACTGTGGTTACAGATTGCAAGAGCATCACCTGGTTGTTCTCGATTTCAGCTTCCAACGCCAACTCAAGGTTGCTTCGCTGGGCACTCAAATTGCAGTCATATGACTTCGTATTGCAGTATAGAAAAGGGAAGGATAACATACTAGCTGATTGCCTGTCACGCATAAACTCCGTTACATTAGACGATAATTACTCCGAACTGGTAAGAAAAATACAGAAGTCCCCTGAGGAATTCAAAAACTTCAAAATTGTTGGAACGAATATATATAAGTATATATCGGATGGCCAAAGATACTCAGATAAACGATACGAATGGAAACTATACCCTGCAGCGACCGAAAGACTCTCTATAGTTCAGTCCGTACACGACTCGGCTCACTTCGGGTATGAGAAAACGCTGAAAGCCGTTAAAGCAAAATATTTTTGGCCTAAAATGGCCTTAGAGGTAAAACAGTACTGTAAGGACTGCTTACCTTGCAAAACAGCCAAGGGAATAAATGTAAACCCAACGCCTAAAATGGGGTCTCAGAAAAAGTTCTGTGAATACCCGTGGCAGTTCTTGACCCTTGATTATGTTGGCCCTTTCCCTTCGTCGGGTAAAGGAAGGTGTACGTGTCTGTTGGTTGTCACAGACGTTTTTACAAAGTTCGTCATGGTTCAGCCTTTCAGACAGGCTACCGCCGCATGTTCAGTTTCTGGAGCAGGCTATTTTCCTCCTATTTGGTGTGCCGGAGATCATACTTTCCGATAATGGCACACAGTTTACTTCAAAGGAATTCGCGACACTGTTGACACGTTACGGAATAAAACACTGGCTTACCCCATATTATCACCCCCAAGTGAACAATACGGAGAGAGTCAACAAAGTGGTTACAACAGCGATAAGAGCCACTTTAAAAGGAAAGCACACTCATTGGACCGACAATTTGCAGAACATAGCATGTGCAATACGAAATGCAGTTCACGACTCAACAAAATATACACCATACTTTCTCACTTTTGGTCGAGACATGGTATCAAACGGAATGGAGTACGAAAAATTCAGGAATACTGGTGTGACATCTAATGATGACCTAAATGATGATGAGCGGAAGAAATTGTATGAGGAGGTACGCGAGAACCTAGCTAAAGCCTACGAAAACAATCGAAGTATTATAACTTGAGGTCGAATCAAAACGCCCCTACTTATCAGATTGGTGAAAAGGTGTTGAAAAATGCACGATCCAATCGGACAGAGCCAAAGATTATTGTGCTAAGCTAGCGCCTAAGTACACTGAAGCGTATGTAAACAAAGTGATGGGAGATAGTTATGAACTGATCGATAAGAACAACAACATTATAGGAATATTCCACGCAAACTTTTAAAGAAATTCTAGAGAACCGGTTTGAAAAGCTATGACATTGTCCGCCAAGGAAATGTACCAGAAATTAAAGAAAAAACATCGAGGTAAAACGAAACCCTAGCTATAATAAAACTAGGGAATATATTGCGATAGTGTTAGTATAAAATATACAAGAATCTAAATTTGTCGGCGATTGTAACAGCTTAAAATATGCTTAAAATTATATCATTAGTCAATTTTTTTCTCACCAAAGGATGTCTGTGTAGCTAGCAGATGGAGAAATGGCGTAACCTTTCCTCTTGAAGCAGACCGGGTTGAGCTGTTCGAGCTTTTATAGTACGCTCCATTTTGGTTGCTTTCGTAGATGCTGAAAACTATCGTCCATCGCACTAAGATCGGATTTCTTCCAAAAGCTTCGTTTTATAAGTTCCTCCATGTTGTAACCATGATTAGCTGATGTAGATTACCTGAAAAGAAAGAGAAAAAAACGACAAAACCAGATTAGGATCCGCAATTAAGGACAATAAAGCGATGGAACGATACTTTCCTGAGTTTTCATGAGAATCCTGTAGCCATGTTGAGTAGATATTCGCTATAGGTAGCCATTTGGTTAGCAAGCCGGTAGAAACCATCCCTGTATCGCCATTTTGCAGCAATCGGTCTAGCGCATGATTTGGAGTCCCTGGATCGATGTCATTTCCATTCCTAAACAGTGAAAGTTACATTTGTTGTATGTTTATTAAATAATATAGTTGAAGAATTACCGTAGTTTGATAGATTCCCTTATTGGCACGTTATAATCGTCTAGGATAGTAAAATCCTTTTTTTTAGTTCGTCCGCGTTTTCGCTCCATGTCGTGTTCAGTCCGCTGCGATTACGTTTTGACGTTTATCGAGGCGGCATAGTATTTTTCACATTCAGAGCACCCGCGAGTGACAGTTCGCTAAGCTGTCAAAGTAGTTCATGCGATGTTATAGGTCTGTTCGATATTACTTGCATACAAGTTTGTTTAGAATTCTACGTTATCGTCAAATTTTGAATTTGATGGTGGAGTTCGTATTGTGGACCTGATAGGAGTACGTTAAGCAGTTCAAATGCAATTTTTGGTCGAAACAAGATTTTGATAGTGCATTTGTCTGCATCTCGTTAAGGTAGTAGTACGTTTATGCAATTCAAGTGTAATTTTTTTTGGTCGAAACAAGATTTTGATAATACATTTGGTTGTAGTTCGTGAAGTAAGGAGTACGTTTAAGCAGTTTCAAGTGCAGATTGGGTCAGAACAAGATTTTGATAATGCATTTGGCTGCAGTTCGTTAAGTGGTCATTTATATTTTTCGGACGGGAAACGGTTCCGTTGGTTTGATCACGGTTTTTTTAGTTTTGTTGAGGAAATATTGAACAGGATTTAATACGTTGATGAACGAATGACCTTAGCAATTGTTCCCATTTTCACATTTTTTTGTGGTTTACATAGTTTTGCAACGTTTTAGTTTTATTTGTAGAGTTATGAAAATTTGATCAACAAGTTGATCAAATTTTCATAAGAATGTTTGGGGTGATGTAACGTTTTACGTTTTTATTGTTGTTAATTAATTATTCGTAAACTGAAAATATTATAAGAATAAAATAATAACTTTAAATAAAAGCTAGTGTTGATAAAATCGAGCTATCTCTGTGCTCAACTCGCGTACATGGAACATGTTATAAAAGCTCTGCTTTTATAGCATGGCGCTAAATTTAAAATAAGCGGTTTAAATTCGCCATGCTTCTCGGCGCCATGCAAATCATTTGGCGCGATTTTCAAATAATGCATTCTCCTGAAGAATAGTTACAGAGTAGTCTTTTAAAATACTTGAATAGGGCTCAAATTTGAAAAGAGGCACAGTTTCTTGGCGTAGCTATTTCATCCGCTCGATCATTTCGCTAGAAGATCGGCTGGAAAGCAGAAGTACGCGATTAGAGATACTTACGTTTTGAGAATATCTTGTGTGATTTGAAGTACAATTTAAAGGTAACATTAGTGAGTGAGTTTATAAAAATGATAAGTGGTGTTAAACGTTTTGTGTTTCTTTCTTTGTTTAGTGGACTGAGGTCCGTTGTATCGCAAATTCTGCTTGATTTTTTTTATTAAATCTACTACTACGAAAAAAGGTAATTATACTCAATTATGTGAGCGATTTAACTTAATACTAAAATAAATTCGTGTTGGACGCAGCGCGCTGCGCTTTTTTCGTACGGCTGGAAATTTCCGTCGTCTTGTGGCGACCGTCCAAGGTCCCGTTGTGGTGCGAGCCACGAATACCGTTCGAGATCATCGAGACCCGTGTGTACCGTGAAGGCCCGCCTCAAGTAGGTAGTTAAACGGAGTGTGTGAAGTCGTTCAAACCATCGTAGCGAAGAATCTCCCATCGGTCGTCCATTGCCGAAGGTAAGGTCTCTCTCCGTCAATTTCTGTGGACCGGAGCCATCCGAGAGCGCGTGTCGTCCATTGCACGCAGTGAACTCGATCCGAACAGAAAAATAGAGGTTTCGCTGCTCGGTGGAACGGAAAGGTACGCGAAGCTGGGTCGCTTTGGGTACGTGTGCCTCTATCCGTAAGTGAGGATCGCCCCGGGGACATTATCGGCATTTTTACGCCGCCATTGCTCTCGCGGAACAAAACGGAAGCTTCCGTTCCAGCCGCCACTACCTCCGCATCTCTAGTTCGGCCATAACACACACGCGGGTCATCTTTTCGTTGCGCGCCAAATCGCAGCGTGGACATTCCGGTGGCAGCCATCGCATCACCGCCATCGTCGAAGTTTTCTCGAGCCAGAAGCTGCCAGATTCGTCGAGGTTCGTCGGGCCCCATCGATCATCAAAAACCTGCGCAGGTACGTGTTAGAGCTTAGTTACATGGCCATGTTTGCTCTTATGTTTCCATTTCCGTTGAAAAACGTCCAGCACGAATAAAACATTCTAGAAGTAAAGTGATGGTGATTTAGTTTAATTACGTTTAACGTCAGTCTCATAAATAAACGACTCACTAATTTCGGGAGCCAAAAACGTTTTTTCTTGGTTGTATGGAAACTTTTTGCGGTCCCTAAGGTCTTGCAGTGAATGAATTGGGAGGAGATTTAGCTTGCGCTTGAGAGATTTTGCCAATTTTGCTTGATAACCGTTCTAGAGTTTTCCCTGAGCCAAATAGTCTCAAAAGGTCGGGCAATTAAAACGTGACCGGTGGTCTCTCGTTGAGAGTGGCGCTAAAGCCGCCGATTAATTAAACTCAGTAAACGTGAACGGTTATAAGGTAAATAAGATCCTGATACTTCCTTTACTTGTCGAGACGTGTGGCTTTGTGATCTGTTATGAAGCCTGCACAGCAAACCCTGGAGCGGCTTAGTACATTCTGAGAAAAATCTATACTAAATATATCAAAAGTCATTCTAACTGGCTATTTACCTGGTTGACCCCGATTTCGTAAAATGTCACATAAACTAGCTTAGTATAACTTTAAGTTATTATGGCATAGTATACTTTGAGGCCACACTTTTCTGCAGTAAAATGAGTTGTTTTGTTTCAAGGAAAAAAGAGAATAATGGAAGTAAATAAAATACACATATATTTTTATTATCCTTATCGTAAGAAAATGTGACGTAATTAGCTTGGTAATTAGTTATTAATTATTATTCAAAAATCATTTTTGACTCAAGCTAGTGGGTGCGAAGATTTAGCACCACAAATTCTATCCATCCCAGTAGCTGATGACTTGTTTGGTTTTTTTTTCTGGTAGTTTCCGCGGGCCATAATTTGAAAATCATCGTCATTCCTTCAGCAAGCATGTCTTGAATTTTCTTTACTATAATCTTCCTGCAACCGTAATCGAATTTTACAAATTAAAATAATATCGTAATTTAATGCATTTGTATATATGTAGTAGAGGACAAACCATGTCAGAAGTATGGTAACTTACCACTTCAAGAAGGATTTTCCATTTCCATGTCCGTAAAGCAGTTCAACGTCTGGTCGCCATCTTTGGAAAACGGAGCGGTGAAATCAGAAAATATGTACCTCTCAGCGCTTTCACGCAATTTCCATATTGGAATAATTTTTAAAAAAAGGTGAACTTGAGGTTTCCAGCTCTCTGAGTGCGATAGTTATTTGAATTCTCGTTTGGCAGCGTATAATTTGCATAATATCCATTGCCAACATCTATCTTATCGATCTTACGTCTCACGTGACTCACCATACGCAACCGCGCCAACGCGGCATAATTTTAATTGCGCGTCAGTAGGCCATGACTTATGGAACGTACACACGGTCAAGCAGTTTGACCAACATTGACTCCACCTCTCGTTTGTTCAAACATCCATCAAGTTTAACCAACAACGGCACGAACAATCAATTTATTCAACCAACAATATCACACACGAACGACTAAAGCGCCAACTTGAGCACCAACCATCGGCGAACCTTGTTCGGCGAACCTTGACTCCACCCCCGACAACTCAAGCCAAACCGTTTTAATTTTTTCCAATCGAGCCGCCAACTGTCAAAATGGTTGTTCGATTCGAACAACTTCACACACGTTCAAACAAAGCAGCAACAGAAGCGTTTTCTTGGGGGCGGAGTCAATGTTCGTCAAACTGCTTGACTGATGTGTACGTTGCATTACAAACGACACGTTTCCAAAGCAACCAGTTTTTCCCCTGATTAGCTACGGACGACACGTAAATAATATTTTGTCCCCGATAATTACCTAACGTATTCGGCTGGTCCTTTTTCGATGGCACGAGGCCACACAATTGGCGATCCTTGCCGTGCATCATTTAGAACTTATGATAGTTTTTCGACTTACCAGATAACCTAGCTGTTTTTTAAATAAATAAACTCCGCATCGGAAAAGGATGGACAAATCTATATTAATTAAATTCGCAATGAAAAACAAAATAGCGCGGGCGCTGCTCATAAAAGTGCTCAGTGTGTGTTAAAAATCGCAAAACATTTTGGGCACGATTGGTGCTCGCACAAGTGCGTATCCAAATAGCTAAGCATTTTGAGCGCGAATGGTGCTCAGTGCATGTGAAAAATCTTAAGCAAAATAATTTGAGCAAGAGTGGTGCTCGCAAAAGTGCTCAGTGCGTGTGAAAAATCGCTAAAATATATGGGTCCGCGACATTAGGCATAAGGACGTTAGCAGGGTTTGCAGAAATCGCTCTCAATAGATAACGAACAACGATAAAAGAGAGGCAAAAACTGTTCCGAATAATAACAATCCATGATAACAAATTTATCAAACTTGTACACAAGTGCGAAAAATCAGAATCGGATAGGCAGCCCCAACAGAAAAATGGTGATTTTCGCTTTGTTTTCGCTCCTTTCGTGTTGGTTACTGCACAGCTGTGTAGAACAAGTTGAAATGCATCATCAGAGCCAGTGCTCCCCACATTTGGAGCTTTCTCAAAGAAATTTATCATGGGGTATAACATCACGAATCAGTCCTCTATCATGACAGCTTGCGAAAAAAGTTTCTCGCGGTATGCTACATATCGTAAAAGTATGGGGAAGGGTCATATGATCGAAAGCCATTTGGCCGAATGCCACTAGGCCGAACGTTGTTTGGTCGAATATACCATTTGGCCGAACAGACCATTAGGTCGAAAGTCGTTTGGCCGAAAGGGTCATATGGCCTATAGGGTCATTTAGCCAAAAGGGTCATTTGGCCGAAAGGGTCATTTGCCCGAATGGGAGATTTGGCCGAAAGGGTCATTTGCCCGAATAGGACATTTGGCCGAATAGTTCATTTGAAAAGTGGGAAATAAGGAATGAGAAGAGAGATGCCTCACTTCTCACTCTTAATTTTTCTCTTCTCACTGTAAAAAGTGAGAAGCGCGAAGTGAGTAGAGAGACGTCTCACTAGTGACTTCGCGCTTCTAATTTTGGCCAGCGAGAAGTGAGAAGAGAGACATCTTACTTCTCACTCCCCATTTATCACTTTTCGATGTAAAAGTGAGAAGCGCAAAGTAAGTAGTGAGACGTCTCACTACTCACTTCACGCTCCTCTTTTTAACACTGAGGAGTGAGAAATGAGGATTGAGAAGTGAGACGTCTCTCTTCTCATTCCTAATTTTTCACTTTTCAAATGAACTATTCGGCCAAATGTCCTATTCGGCCAAATGACCCTTTCGGCCAAACGATCCTTCTGGCCAATCGACCCTTTCAACCAAACGACCCTTTCGGCAAAAAATACCCTTTCGGCTAAATGACCCGTTTGGCCTAATGACCCGTTCGGCCAAATGACCTTTCCGGCCAAATTACTCTTTCGGCCAAATGACCCTTTCGGCCAAATTACTCTTTCGGCTGAATGATCCTTTCGGCCAAATGACCATTTCGGCCAAACGACCCTTTCGGCTAAATGACCTTTCGGCCAAACGACACTTTCGGCCAAATGACCCTTTCGGCCAAACGACCCTTTCGGCCAAATGACCATTTCGGCTAAATGACCCGTTCGATCGAAAGCTATTTGGCCGAATGTCACTAGACCGAAAGTTGTTTGGCCGAACATACCATTTAGCCGAACAGAGCATTAGGCCGAAGGTAATTTGGCCGAATGGGTCATTTGGCCGAAAGGGTCGTTTGGCCGATAGGGTCATTAGGCCGAAAGTCATTTGGCCGACAGGGTCGTTTGACCGACAGGGTCGTTTGACCGGAAGGGTAGTTTGGCAGAAAACGTCATTTGGCCGAAAGGGTCGTTTGGCCGAAAGGTTCGTTTAGCCGAAAGGATCATTTGGCGCGAGAAGTGCTCTGTAAGTTAGAATCGATAAAAAAAACTATAAACTTAAACAAAATGCAAACCCATGGAAAGTATGTTTGTGCTTCATTGTACCTAGTTTCTGAGCGAGTACAGTCAACAGGAGGAAGACACCTCGTTGAAAATCAATTTAGTGGATAGTGACACACTGACACGAACATAAGAAATACACGGAATTTGAAGTTTACTCAAAATTAAGCTGTTCTTACTTACTTAGCACTAGGTAGTTTGGCTTAAGCGAGCGTGGGCGGACTCTTTCGCCGATGAAGGAGAGAGAGCCGCAGAAATCAGGGATATTCGCTCCTCTGTGATATCTCACGACGCCTAAACGCCGATGACGAATGCAGCGATGCTTGTGAAAGACTCGAATGGCCAGCTACTGACCGACCCAATTGACCAGCGAGCTCTTCGAACAGCTTTTTCCGACGTATACCACGTATCAATACTGAATCTACATCACTGCTAGAGATTAAAAAGGCCATCCAAAGCATGGAATCGAACAAAGCCTCTGGAGTCGATCGCATATTAGCCGAGATGCTCATAGCCGACCCTACAACATCCACTCAACTACGGCATAGTTTAGTTCGTAATATCTGGGACGCCGCAACTTTCCCTGTCGACTGGATGCAGGGTATCTTAGGCGCAGTTGACCAAACTGTATGCGAGAACTGGCGAGGCACTAGGTTGCAAAATTATCCTTGCCTGGATATCGAAGAAAATCGATGCTACTATCCAGCGGCAGCAGACCTGATCACAAAGAATACATTAACTATATATTTGAATACAAATCATCCATAGATTTAGTTTTATTGATAGGAAGTATAGATTTTAATCTATTGGTAGTTTAAATTGCTAATCCAACATAAATTTTCTTTATTTCTGAGTGTGCCGGGGAGTTCAAGGGTGTAGTACTTACTTTCTTGATGGGCTACAGCTCTTCGATGAACCTACGCCGAATGGAGTATCCTTCTCCACTGGACTCGATCCATGGGCCAATCGCATTCAGTCGCTCTGAACATTGAGCGCCCTCAGGTTCTCTTCAACTGCAAAAAGCCATCGTGTACGCGGCCTTCCACGAAGCCTGTGGCCTTCTCCGGGTTCTCTACTAAATATTATCTTCGCTTGACGTTCTTCCGGCATACGAACAACTTGTCCAACCCACCGTAGCCTGCCGTGTTGTACAAGCTTAATAATATTCAGTCCTTTATACTGCCGCTAACCGCAAGTCGAGCACATCTGGATATGGCGTCCATATACAGATGTGCTCGACTTGCGGTTAGCGGCAGTATACACCTGGTACAAATCGTGATTCATGAGACGCCGCCAGATACCGTTCTCCTGTTTACCGCCGAGTATTATCCGCAGCACCTTACGCTCAAACACTCCGAGAGCTCTCCGATCAGCCTCCTTTAACGTCCATGTCTCATGGCCGTACAAAGCCACCGGAAGAATCAGAGTAGTATACAGCGCGAGTTTTGTTTTCGTTTGCAGACTACGAGACTTAAGCTGGTTACGAAGTCCGTAATAGCCCTATTTGCAGCTGCAATACGCCTTTTCACCTCGCGGGTAACACCATTATCGCACGTCACTAATGTTCCAAGATACACAAATTCTTCCACCACTTCAAATTTTTCACCATCCAGCACCATTTCACTACCACCACCACTAATGAACCCACGTTGATTGCCAGCGACCATGTACTTCATTTTGCTGGTATTGATCGTGAGTCCAATCCTCGCTGTCTCCCTCTTAAAAGGCGCAAAAGCCTCTTCAACGGCACGGCGATCAATTCCGATAATATCGATATCGTCCGCAAATCCCAGGAGCATATGCGATTTTGTGATAATGGTACCGCTTCTTTGCACACCAGCTCTCCTAATCGCTCCCTCGAGCGCTATATTGAACAGTAAGGTAACAAATGACGTCGATATTTCATCCGCAACCCTTACACTTGATTTCGATCCGTCCAACGTTATACGAATCAGCCGTATCAGTTTCGCCGGAAAACCATGTTCAAGCATAATTTGCCACAATTCATTCCGTTTCACTGAATCGTACGCCGCCTTGAAATCAATAAACAGATGATGTGTCTGCAAGTTGTACTCCCGGAATTTATCAAGGATTTGTCTCAGGGTAAACATTTGATCCGTCGTTGATTGGCCCTCATGAAAACCTGCTTGGTATTCGCCGACGAAGGACTCTTCAAGCGATTTTAATCTGTTGAATAGAATACGGGACATTTTGTACGCCGAATTATGGAGGGTTATTCCTCGGTAATTTGCGCACTCCAGTCTGTGCCCTTTCTTAAAGAGAGGGCAAATGAGACCGTCCAACCAGCTAGCAGGCATTTCCTCGTCTTCCCATATTTTCGACATAATATGGTGCAGAACTTCATAAAGCTGCTCAGTGCCATGTTTGAGAAGTTCAGCCGGGAGCTGGTCCTTCCCCGCAGCCTTATTGTTTTTCAGCTCTTTGACAGCTTTTTTAACCTCATCTAGTGTAGGTGACTCCACAGCTTGTCCATCGCTGCTAATATTTATTCTGTTCTCCGATGCACCGTCACTTCCTAAATTCAACGAAGTCTCGAAGTGTTGCTTCCACCTGGCAGCCACTTCAGTTTTATCTGTCAGCAAATTCCCTTGTTGGTCGTTGCACATGACGGGAGATGGCGCTGTCTTTCTCCGCACGCCATTGACAGACTCATAAAACCTCCGCATATCGTGCTGCTCCCTTTTTTCCTGCGCCTCACTAATCACTTGTACTTCGTACTCTTTTTTCTTCCTACGGTGGGTTCGCTTCTCGTCTTCTCTCGCTCCCTTGTCCCGATCTCTGTTCGATCGGGTACCTGACACCATCTTCCGGCTTCTGGCAACGTTCTTCTCGTCAGTCACTCTCTGGCACTCCACATCGAATCAACCCGTCCTGGGCCGCCTCTGTGCAGTGTCTACCACTTCTCGTGCTGTTGTGCTCACCGCTCCATGGATCGACTCCCATAGATCGTTGATGTTGTCGCTAACGTTGATTGCACTTATCCGTTCGTCGAGCTTCTGGCGGGTGTAGTACTGTGCAATTAATTAGCAGGGATAAATGATTTTGGCAGCGGAGGTGACCTTCAGGAATAGGTATTAGACAAATAAAAGGAGACAATGAAATGACACCTAAACATAAAATAATTTACAATGCGTATACAATTAAACTGAATAACGTAGGAAACTTGAAATAAGTCTGACAAAGTGAGGAAAATAAAACGAGGTAAGACGAAATGACATCATACGAAACATTCGATATGACTATACATACTAGGAAAAATGAAAAGGTAACTCGAGGTATTGGCTCTAGGAGAAGCGAATTTTCTATTTGAGTCCAGTCTTGACAACTGGATGCCCCTAAAAAAAGGTAGAAATCGACTTATTGTAATTTATGTATTTTTTTGACAATTCAATGAATACAGTAGTAGGGTAAAACGACCTATTATGGAGGGGTTAAGCACCGTGTCAAGACAAAACTGATTTCAAAAATTCTTTAAAAATTACCTGTTGGTCTTTTTCCACATTGCAGTAGTCGAATAGGTTGCTCGTTAACTAAAGTTTCATAAATATTACGTCAATTGTGCTTAACTTATGTTGTTTTGTTTTTATCACAATAAAAACAAACTACTGCAATAACAGGACGCATTTGCCTATTGTTGCGACATTTTTTCAAGGTCAGTCCTATTGTTGCGGTATTGCATGTAATTCTTATGGAAATCGGTACCACAACAATATGACCTTAGCACTACCGCAATAATAGGCTCAAAGGATTCAAATTTTTAATGAAAAATGTTGATTTTTCATAATTTTGAACGGAATTTTGTCAAACAAAAGCTGTTTTAGTCGTTAATTCGATGAGTTTTGGCGTATCCACAATTGTTTTTAATGCTATTATATCCAGAATAGATTATTTTAATACTACCGCAACATTAGGACATACCACAACGATAGGACGTTTTACCCTATTTTAGTTATGCCTTATTCTACATAAAACAGATTATTAAATTATTTTATTTCTTTCCTTTCAGGTAAGTTCTACTAAAATTCTGGAACGATATAATTTATCAAAGCAAATTTGAATTTTCTCCATCATGAATCGACTATCATCAACAACTAGGTAAAGTATTAACCTATTCACAGCTCAAGCAACCTACATATATCGACCATATCACATGAAACAGCTTTCGCTTGGGTTTCAATGGGTCAAACCCAATTTAAAAATGGGGTCAATAAATGTCTCCTAAATTGCCACTCCCTCCAAACCAACCACATAACTCATTTCCAAATGTTCTCTATCCGATTAAACCGGAATCTGGCAGCACCGGCCAAGTTCAATTCACCTTATACAGCAGTCGTGCGGATGAAACAATAAATTCTGCGTGTTTCTTGTCCGGACCCCTCTGCTCTGCCCTGGCCTGCCTTCATCCCCACCAGGTAACCTGACTGGCTGGCCTTCTTTACCTTTTGGGATTTTTATTTTACTATCCGAGAGATCAGGTTGACCTGCCTTCTCCCTACCACCGGCCCCATTGATTCGCGTCAACCGCAACCGGGCACGTTCTCTTTCATTGGGGCGCGTAAGTCGTCTGCTGATCCGACGATGGCCCGCAGCCAAAAGCTGCGGCAGCCGGCTGCTGGGTCCATCGCATCGTTGTCGTCGTCGGGGGTCGGGGTAAGCTCGAGCTTTCCCCAAGCCGTCGTCGCCGTCACTACCGATGTGATGATTGGTTGTCGGACCGGGTCGCGACCGGTCGGTGCTGCTCTGCTGTTGCTGCTTTGCTGCAGCAGGTTATCCTCGTGCCGTTTTTCTGTCTTGTCTTTATGGTGTTTGGTTACTGATGGTGTTGTTATTGTTGTTGCTGCTATCGTTGCGGTTTAATCCCTGGCACTCAGCTCAGCCGAAAATTACAGAACCAACACACTGGGATCCAGCACCGAACAACTTCGATCTATTCACTTATTTACATCGATGGTTACGATGTGATTGTTTTCATAAATGAAAATGACTTGACTATTAATTTTTGAATGGAAGCTTTTCTTGTTTTTTCTTCTTCTTCTTTAATGCTTCTATATTCCAACGGGAACTTCGCCTGCTTTTCAACTTAGTGTTCTAAAGCATTTCCAGAGTTATCGAATGGAAGCTGTTATATGCTCGCCATTGTATGAGTGTGCATTTTGTATGGCAAGTACAGTATTGCTACCCAGAATCATCCTGGGCCAGACCGAGAATTGAACTCGCTGTGTCCGGATTGGCAATCCTACGCATTTGCTCGCAAAACTAACTTAGACACAGAAACTGAGACCCAGTTTCTCGGCGTACGGAAATCAAACACAGTCATATGTTCGCCCAACAGATAAATGATTCGTTCACGTTCCATAGCCCAGTCAACAAGAACAGTAAAATCTGGTAGACGCAGTTTCGAATACCGCAGTGGCAAGTCGCCGGTGGTGGACGGCCGGCCGGCGGAGAGACATAGTGCGGATCGATTTTGGGGTTGAATCAGTGCTGTCGGTAAGAGGCGGCAGGAGCTTGCAGCATGGTCGCGCCGGAAACGATAACTCTCGTTTTTACTTTCATGATGTTGGTCATGTGTGGTGTGTATGGGTTTATAATGCGGTAACTCGGGGAAGCGATAACACGAAGTACACGCAGGCACTTGGAGCTGAGCGCGCGCGCCGGTTACCGGCCGGTCTTTGTCTGGGAGCGAGTTTTTAGAATACTTTGATTTTTTTTCGGGTCCTGCACCTTTGTTTTGATTTTTGGTTTCAATATGTATGAGCAGAGTTGCTTTTTGAGATAGAGCCTTTAATGGAGGTTTCGAGTTTTCGAGAATAGTGTTGGTGAGACTTGTTTTCACCGTCTTCGGCAGGCAACGAGAATTTTAATTATGACAAGTCATCACGGAGATAACGAAGGCTTGTTGAGGATAATAGCGTAAAATGCATCTTTTTGGCTATACGATCTTCTGTTTAATAAAAAACTAAGTATCATTACACATAAAATATGTTTAAAGATCATTAATTATTATTATGGTGTTCTTCGAAATTATGATGATTAGTTTAGATCGTTGGCGTTAAAAGCCATAATTTATTTTTTATTGTTTAACAAATTGCGTACAATTTGAGAGTGCCGTTAGAATACTGCAGAACTTTTATATAGAAGAGGATTTTCAAAACGAACATTGGACAATTTTGAAGAGTGAGACTAGTGCAGAGGGATCAGTTTCCACGCTGATACTCTTCCCTTTCTTGCCAAATGGAAGTTTGACAGAAGGAAGGTCTTTTCGATTTATATCGCCATCGTCGCTAAAATTGTCCTCCACTCGCTTTAAAAACCATCTTCAATATAGTAGGATGGGTTGTTTGGCCGAAAGTCTTTAGGTCGGGGTAGAATAGCCGTTTGACCGAATGCCACTAGACCGAAAACCATTAGGTCGAAAATCATCTCGCCAAAAGCCATTTGGCAGAACGGGTCATACGGTCGAATAGGTCATTTGACCGAATAGGTCATTTAGCTGAAAAGGTTATTCGACAGAAAAGATCATTTAGCCGAATAGGTCATTTGGTCGAATAGGTCATTTGACCGAATAGGTCATTCGGCTGAAAAGGTTCGACCAAATAGGTTATTTGGCCGAAGAAGTTGTTTGACCGAGTATGTCATTTGGCCAAATAGGTCATTTAACGTCTCACATCTCAATCATCATTTCTCACTTCTCGCTTTGTTTTCTTTTTTTTTCTTATTGGCCTACCACTTCCCCACACCTAGAAACTCGCACAGAGAGCTTCCTGGTAATGGACGCATCTAATATTTTTAACAATCAAGAGAGACTAACATAGAAATGCAAATAAATTCAAATACCCAGCGGAAAATATGTTCCTTTTAAAAGATCCCTATAAAAATAAACATAGTTCGAAATATGGCGAAAAATTATTTTAAAAAATAGTACTTTTAAGATAGTTCATGGTAAAATAGTCATTACAACGTTATTCAGTTATTTTATGTTTTAAATTCAGTGTCAATCTGGCTTTGAATATGTTTCTGTTCAAGACTTGTTTAAACTCGTTAGGTAATGTGTTGAACTTTTGAGGACCAATGAAAGCGATTCTTCTCTGTCCAAAACTAGTTTTAGCCTGAGTTCAGACTAGGTGATGTGCTTGTCGAGTATTCTGGAGTTGATTATTCAAAGTGTGTCTCCCTTTTTCACTTCGCTTTTCCCACTTTTTATGGGAAGTGTGAAATAAGGAATGAGCAGTGAAAAGTGAGACGTCTCACTTATCATTTATATTTTTTTATTTCTCTTTATTTCTCGCCAGTATGAAGTAATGAAAAATGATGAGTTGAAAGCAAGCGTCTCACTACTCACTTTTCACAGTGAGAAGTGAGAAAAAAGGAGTGAGAATTAGGACATTTTACTAATTATTCATTATTCCTTATTTTTAATTTTTCACTACTCACTTTTCGCATTGAGAAGTAAGAATCGAGAAGTGAGACGTCCCACCGTAAAAGTGGGAAGTGGGTCGCTTCGCTCTACTCATTTTTCACAATGAGAAGTGAGAAATGAGGAGTGAGAAAGAAGAGTGATGTCAACTTTTCACAGTGAGAAGTGAGAAAAGGAGTGAGAATTAAGACATGTTACTTATCACTCATCATTTCTCATTTCTCATTTTTCACTTAACACTTCTCACTTTTCGCAGTGATATGTAAGAAATGAGAAGTGAGACGCCTTACTCTCACTCCTCTTTTTTCACTTCTCACTGTAAAAAGTGAGAAGTACGAAGTACTACTTCTTGCTTCGCTCTACTCACTTTCCATAATGAGAATTGAGAAATGAGGAAGGAAGAGTCCCACTTATTATTTCTCACTCCTCATTACTCAATTCTCACTGTGAAAAGTGGGGTGTACGAATTTAAAAGTAAAGGTCCACTCTCGCTTCTCATTTGTCACTCCCCACTTTTCACAGTGTTTTTCTGCCAAACGATCATTAATGCCGAGCGACTTTTTCGGCCAAATGATCTGTTCGATCAAACGACATTTCGACCCTTTCAGACAAACGACGGTTTCGGCCAAACTGAATTTTCGACCGAATGACCCATTTGGCCAAATGACCTTCCTCTTCTTCATTGGTATTACATCCCCTACTGGGACATTGCCACCTCGCAGCTTAGTGTTCATTAAGCTCTTCCACAGTTAATAACTGCGAAGTTACGCCATGAGTCTAACACGATGATACTTTTATGCTCAAGGAAGTCGAGACAATTTCCAGCCAGAAAATTTCCTAAACCGGATCGAAACCAGTCACCCGCAACATAATCTTGCTTTGAAGCCGCGCATCTTACCACACAGCTCTTCTTCTTCTTATTACCATTACATCCTCAATTGGGACATTGTTGCGTCGCAGCTTAGTGTTCCCATTCAGCACTTCCCCAGTTATTACCTGCGAGGTTTCTTAGCATCATTTTTGCATTTATATATCATGAGGCTAACACGATGATACTTTTACGCCCAGGGAAATAAAGACAATTTTGAATCCAAAAATTGCCCAGACCTGCACCGGGAATCGAACCCAGCCACCCTCAATATGGTTTTGCTTTGTAGCCGCGCGTCTTATCGCACGGCTAGGGAAGGCCAAAAGACCTATTTGGCCAAAAGACCTATTCCGCTTTAGGCTCTTTTGTCCAAACGACTTTCGGTCTTATGGTCTGTTCAGCCAAATAATGTATTCGACCAATACATTTTTGGGCTGGTGGCCTTCCGCCAAGTGTCTTTCGGCCAAACGAATAATACGTTAGACAAAAAATTCGAAATCCATTTGGCCGAATCGGTTATTAGGCCGAAAACGGTTTAGCCAAGAATGTTATTTGACCAATATAGCATACGGCTGAAAATGTCGTTCAGCTGAACTGGTCATTTGACTGAAAATTCCGTTCGGTCGCCGAAGTGGTCGTTCTAATCTAATCCAATCTATAAAATCGAACAAAAACCATTCGGTGAAATGGTCGTTTGACAAAAAGAATCTGCTCATTACTTCTCACTGAAATGTCTCACTTCTCATTTCTGACATCTTTCTTTTCACTTCTCAATCATCAGTATTAATCACTTCACGTGTTTCACATTCAGAATTATTCAGCTAAACGACATTTTTGATCACATGACACGTTCAGCAAATAAAATTTACGATCGCTTGATCCGTTCGGCCAAACAACATTTTCGACCGTATGTCCTGTTCGTTCAAACGGTTTTTAAAACTGTCGAATAATCTTGCACTCATGGTGCATTTTCATCCCACTTCCCCCATATGTGCTTTTCAGGAAACAGGAGTGAGACAAATGCGTGGTGTAAGAGCATTATTTGTTGAAAGATTTATGGAACAGAGCGCAAGATACGCAGCATCATGGTAACAAATTTACTTTTATTTTCTTCATTTGAACAAGCTTCTCCGGAAATTTATAATGCGGTGATGAGTGAGAAAGTTTCGAGATTTAATTATGGCTCTTTTGTGCTGTTTTTCTGAGCACTCACATGTAAATTTTCGGGATCATAATGAGATGATATTTCAAAATTTCAAGCATTCCGGATGATAGTGAATACAAACATATGCTTATAAGGCCTCCGATTATCTAAACTGAAACCAACTGGAAATATAGGCGTCTCTGAGATCCGATAACACCTATTGGCAACAGGCAGCTTAATTTGTAATAGAGTCTTGATATTTATGGATTCAACACTATATCACCTACATTTTGCTGGCTATTTTATATACTGCCGCTAACCGCAAGTCAGACTTATCTGTATATGGGCATGTTAATTCTTCAGTTATTATTTTTACTGTTTAATATATTCACAATTTCGATTCTGCTATGCTGATTTTAGTGTTCTAAAATTATGCTAAAAAAATTTTAATGAGTAAAAATTTAATTACCTTAAAATTCAGCTGCAGTATTTAGTTAATATTCCTTAACAAAATGCCCACCTTTTCACGAAATCAGCAGAACATTCTAAACGATAAAGAACGGACAAGTATATTGCAGTTAAATGTAAGGTCCAAAATATCTTCTAACAATTTTTTGTATTGAAAATGTTCAGAAAGTAATAACAAAAAAAGAATGCAAGAAAAAGTTTTTTTTTGTGAAGCATATATTTATAAGATATAGCTTTGGTTTGCATCTATCGCCCTGTTTCTAAGTTGAGGTGAACCTGTTAATTAAGAAATATCAAACCGAGCGGCAGTGCATCACCGAGGCATCCATTTCAATTTTGCCCACTGCAAATCAATCCCTCGCCCTGTCCACGGACCCTCAAACCGCTGGTTTTCTCCACCCCTGCTCGTACCTCATTGTAGTTCAATAAAGACAAATTTATTGGTCTATAGACTGTCAGACTGCTTGACTTGTGGCACCTCGGGGCGGCTACCGACGTGACGCGGTTCCCCGTAGAGCACAGTCTATCTTCTTCTATACACTTTTGTTCGAACGGCTTGGCTGGGTCCAACCGTCGTCGACGGAACCAAAGACGAACGAACTGTGAGCACACATTCGTGTGATTCATTCCATAGTTTAAATTTCATTCAATTGATAAGATCACCGAGCGCCAAATGTTGACACTTGAGCGGTGCAGCCGGTGCTATGCGTCTGGGGCTGCAGATCTGATGCAGTTTGGTGATGGTCCACTTCTAGCGTTTCTTCGAGCCTATGGGCCACGTATTGAAATAATGTGACTAAATCAGACTCAACAGAATCAGACTAAAAGTGAATTAGTTTACAAAAAAATTCCATGAAAAAGATTGACTTTCTCAGAAAAAGTTGATGATTCGGAGCATGATATGTTTTCTTAGAGGCTCTTTTAGGAGTATTACTGCGAATCCACAGAACAAGCCGGTGTTGAATCCATTGATCATATCTGGGTTTTGCAAAGTGAATCTCTGGTAGGATGTTCGTATAAACTACTCGGTCTTTCAAGAGTCAAATTGTTGCTTGACTGACATCAAATCTTCGCAGCATGTTTGTTTTGAGTACCTACGATACATATTTTTTTCACTTTAATTCGATTTCTTGTCTATGACCCATTGTGGCACATATCAGCTCTGCTGATATAATGCTTTGAGCATGTTACTAGTCGCTGGTTCTGAATACATTTAGAAGATTGTGCGCGGTAATACGCATATGGGTCCTGTTTGTGTTTTGTTTATTTTTAGACGGCTGCGATTTAGACCAGACGGTTGCATTGGAACTAATTTTTTTAAATGAAATAAAATGCCATATTTTTTGTCGATACAGCACCCATTAAGAACATTGTTAATCAATTTGGCGCGACTTTGTTTCATGGGATCGTATTTTGAAACATGTGCATTGTTCATTAAGAGGATCAACAGTATAAATGAATACTAATTTAGTAATATGAGATCCACAATTCTTCTTGAAAGTCTACAACATTTTATTCCCAAACTAAGTAATATGAGATCCACAATTCTTCTTGAAAGTCTACAACATTTTATTCACAAACTACAAAATGGTAATAGGTCGGTTAGTCAAATAACTTTCTTATTCACACATAAGGACTTTTTATTAAATAAAGTGGACACCTTTTTACCAATGGTTTACGGTTAAAACTTCACAAAAAATTGGGAATTATCGCTCTGTGTGTAAACACATTGTTTACTTTTGCAACATACTTGAAAAAATTGGAAAAATGTGAGAATTTTGGAACTATCGGTCGGATCAGTTTATCAGCTCGCAGATTAATTTTGCACATTTTGGTTTACAACAGTGCATTTTGATGGACGACGAGACATACGTCAAATTTGATACCAGCACTCTTCCAGGGCCACCATTTTTCAACGCAGAGAGATGTGCCGGATAATGTGCGATATATACGAACCGAGAAATTTTGGAAAAAGAAAGTCGAGTCATGTGGGAGGCACTGGAGACGGCCTAACAGTTGAGGTCGAAATACGTATTTGCAAAGATAACAAAACGTAGTGGAATTGAATGGAAATTACTAAACTCGTCTTAGACGGTTGAAGAAGATTTTGGTATGGCAAGCCATTTGCTCCAGTCACAGTGGGAATAATAGGCCTGTAACGGTACTTATTTAGATGCTGATATTTTAGAGGTCCGGAAAAGACCCGTTCTTATGTAAAAAACAATACGAGAAATCGATTGGTGATACTTTCACTGCAGACAAACCATTGGAAAGGGCCCATTTTGCCCGATTTTCCTCTAAATACATTATAAAAGCGAACTAATCAACGGAAAACCTTATTTTCCGCTCCCGGAGAGGACTCAAATATTACTCAAGTGTTGATAAAATATTGGTGAAATGGATTGCATTGAGTTTTGCACGTGACATGTCTCAAAATTAGCCTATTTTGCCCGATTCTCCCCTAAAACTAATGATTTAGTTAAAGTGCTGGAAAGTAATTTTTCTCGTTTAAAATGATCTTTTCTGCTACAAATCTATTCAAGATACATGAAGATAGCATATACTAATCGTTTCGTGATTTAAGATTTACGAAATGGTCCATTTTGCCCGATTTTCCCCAAAATAGTTCAAAAAAGCGAATTAATCAACGGAAAATTTGTTCTGCCTCTCTCGGAGAGGCCACAAATGTCACTCGAGTGTTGATAGAATATTGGTGAAATGGATTACATTGAATTCTGTACGTGACATAACTCAAAATTATCCTATTTTTCCCGATTCTCCCCTAAACTTAGTTCCGCAAAGGAATTGCTCCGGAAGAAGTACCTCCAGGAATTCCTCCGGAGTTCCCCAAGAAATTTCTCCCTCAGGAATTCTTCCAGAAGTTCCATCAGGAATTCCTCCGTAAGTTCCTCCATAAGCTCCTCCAAGAATTCCTCCGTTAGCTCCTTCAGGGATTCCTTCGTGAATACCTCCGTAAGTTCCTCCGTAGGTTCCTCCTGGAATTCCTCTGGAACTTACAGAGGAGTTCCTCCTGGAATTCCTCCGGAGGTTCCTCCGGGAATTCCTCCGGAAGTTCCTCCGGGAATTCCGCCGGGAGTTCTTCCGGGAATTTCTCCGGAAGTTCCTCCGGGAATTCCACTGGAATCACTTTCGGGAATTCCTCCGGAAGTTCCACGGGGTATTCCTTCGGAAGTTCCCCCAGGAATTCCTCCGGGAATTCCTCCAGAAGTTGCTCCAGCAATTCCTCTGGAAGCTCCTCCGGGAATTCCTCTGGAAGTTCCTCCGGGTGTATCTCCAGAATTTCATTCAAGATTTTCTCCAGCAATTTGAAAGTTTCTCCGGTTGTTCCTCAAAAAGTTTCTCCGAAAGTTCCTCAAAGGGTTTTCTCCGGAAGCTCTACAAAGGAACTCCTCCGGAAGTTCTGCAAAGGAATTTCTCCGGAAGTTCCTCAAATGAATTCCTTCGGATGTTCCTCAAAGTAATTCCTCCGAAAGATCTGCAAAGGGATTTCTCCGGAAGCTCATCGAATATATACATCCGGAAGTTCCTCGAAAGAACTACAAAGGAATTTCC
The DNA here is from genome assembly GCF_024139115.2 of Armigeres subalbatus. Classification (NCBI taxonomy): domain Eukaryota; kingdom Metazoa; phylum Arthropoda; class Insecta; order Diptera; family Culicidae; genus Armigeres; species Armigeres subalbatus. The sequence goes on along the minus strand of NC_085140.1, from coordinate 264,080,905 downwards.
TCTGAAGTTCATCGAATGAAATCCTCCAGAGGGCGGAGACGAGCCAGCCTAGGGCTGAAAGTATCCTAAATAAAGACAATAAAAAAATCTTCCAGAGGAATTTCTGGAGAAACTTCTGGAGGGAGTTATTTCTGAAGAAGCTTCCGGAGGAATAGCTGGAGGAATTCCGGAGTAACTCCCGGAGGAGCTTCCGGAGGAATTCTTGGAGGAACTTAAGGAGGAATTCCTTGAGGAACTTCCGGAGGAATTCCAGGAGGAACTAACGGAGGAGTTCCCGGCGGAACTCACGAAGGAATTCCAGGATGAACTTACGGAGGAATTTCAGGAGGAACTTGCGGAGGAAATCCCGGAGGAACATACGGAGGAATTCCTGGAGGAGCTCACGGAAGAATTCCTGGAATAACTTTCGGAGGAATTTCTGGGAGAACTTCTGGAAGAATTCCTAGAGAGAGAAATTCCTGGGGGAACTAGGAATTTCTGGAGGAATTCCTAGAGGAACTTCCGAAGTAATTCCTTTGAGGAACTTCCGGAGGAATTCCTTTGAGGAACTTCCGGAGGAATTTCTTCGTGGAACTGAGTTTAGGGGAGAATCGTGAATAGTAGGTTAGTTTTGAGTTATGTCACGCACAGTTTATTAAACTGCAATTTTATTAAATAAGTATAGTAGGATTTACATTGTAACCTTTAAATAAACTTACAAATAGATCCATTGATAGTGCTGCGGTCTTTCTAACCTTCAATCTTCAATGGTTGGGTAAATCTGAATAAATTAACTGAGTTCATGAAGTAACTAGTAGTTAACATATACAAGTGCCGTCTGAGCATAACTTACTATTTATGCTACTTTGAATCGCTTACTACGCGCATTTAAATCACAAATATTCTAAATTATAATGTGGCTTACTTCGCCATCTGTAACTCTTAAAGTCTATTTAGATAAAGCATTGACAATAGTTGTATGAATGTCACAAATTGACAAATGATGCGCAAGGGAACATACGCAAGAACTCGGGCTCACAAAGCACCGAGGGAAATCATCAAAGTATTTCCAACATTAGTGATTTGAGACCACTCCGAGAGAGTCAAATAAGATTTTCCGTTATCGGACAAAATGGGCCATTTTGTAGATCGAAAGTCACGAAACAATTAGAATATGATATCTGCATGTATCTTGAATAGATTTGTAGCAGAAAAAAATTGTTTTGGCAAAAATTTGTTCTGCGGCAAAACGAAGAATCGATGAAAAGTCGCCTAAATAGAACTTTCTAAACCTAGTTTTTGGGCTACATAGCCTTATATTTAAAGCATAGTCTTTATTTCAACTCTGATTAGAAAATAGATTTTTCAAAAATAAAATAGTGCCGCAATAATTCAAAAGGTCTGTCATAGCTGTCGCTGTTTTAATCGTTTAATCTGGCAGCTGCAATATGCATATGCTCAGCAATCACAGGAGATTAGTTCATTTGTTCTTCTCGTTTCCCTAAAAAAAAATTTACACATCAACCCTTTCATGAATAAGGGCGTAAGTCAGAAAAAAATCTTTTCAGCTTTTTTAAGTTTCCTGAATCATTGCATCTTAATACCTTCAAGTTTACATTAATTTATTAACATTCTATTCTTCCATTGCGACATGTTGTTGCTGCTGGAGTCGGTCAATGATTCGAACATTAAATCCACGCGCTTTGCTCTCCGAAGCCTCGCACAGTCCACACCTCGGTCAGCATTGCTACGGGCGAACAAGTTTTACCACCATCCAAATTTCGCAACTCTAACTACGCCGCATGGATGAGAACAGGACGGTGAATTAGTGGTAACCTGCGTACCCACATTCAAGCCGTATTAGTTATTTATTTGATGTTTTTGATTTCGGAAGGAACTTGCTACTCAAACAATATCATAGCATATACTCGACTCGCTCGAATGGTACCTACTGTGAATGTGATATGTAGTTTGTTGGTGGTAGATATTGGGATTTGAAGCTTATCGACCACTACGACGTTGGAGAATAAGAACAACGTGGTAGTGCTGTCGTCGTGACGAGACATTGCCACCTTCCTACGCCGTGGGTTTTTACAGAAACTACATACTACCATACTTGCCGGCATCGTGGTCTGGTATTAATCATCCAATTTTCGGTGATCGCATAAACATTTTACGATCGTTAAAATGAATACATATGTATTAATTTGCCAAAACAGTGTTGCTCAAGTCCTGGATTCTTGTCGGTTCTTTCTAAAACAATCATTTCCAATACGAAAAACTCACCAGATAATGTGGAGGTACATTATTCTTAATGGGTTGACAGTCGACTATTTATTTTAAAGGTATTCGAAATTCCAGCTCAATTTTTTTCTTAAGTTTCAAAAGAACACGACAAAAATTAGTTCAGTTCTCGCTACCGTCTGGCAAATCCGGCCATCGCTGCCCGGTATGACCTCCAATACTCGTCCTCTTAACCAGTTGTTCCTAACGCCGTCGTAAACGCCGTAGAACGAGGTCGCCATTTTCTATCATCTTCTCTTCTCCGAACCACTCAGTTTTTTCCGCCAGGGTCGGCAGCATCTCCTTAATCCATCGTTTCCAAAAACAGTCTATAACTGATATCTAAGAATTACAAGGAACTAATCCGCGCAGCTGAATCGTCGGTTGGCTCTGTAACAGGTTGTCGAGCTCCATGTGAGTTCCCCAAAAGCAAGTGATTGGGGGACAGTGCTTCACTCTCCTTAGAATATAGTGGTAGATAGGTAAGCGGTCTACTGTTAACTATACTTTCTGCTTCGATGACGAAAGTAAGTAGTCATTTGTCGTCAAGCTTTCTGCAAGTCCCAACCAGCGCCGGCTTTACTGACCTTACCATACGTTTCCACGAACCCCCATTTGGGGTGACGATGGAAGAATGAAAAGCCATTTAATCGTGGTACCTATAAGAGTCGCAGCCACACCGTGTTGTATCTCCTTCATCAAAATCCGTGAACTGCCGTGGAAGTTGGTGCCGTTGTCTGTATAGATTTCTGCCGGTGAACCACGATGACGAATCGACGTATAGCTTTGATATATGCGTCCGAAGAAAGGCTATACACTACTTCACAATGAACAACTCGAATAGTTAGACAGGTAAAGAGTGCACCACCTTTTCGCACTGCCGCGTCCTACCTTCACCGGCAGAGGCCCGAAGTAGTTTAGGCCAACGTATGTGAAGGGTCTAGTGTACGTTGCAAGCCTAGCTGGTGCAAGTTAAGGCATGCGTGGTACTCGAGGAGCTGCTCGTTGTAATTTGCAAATCGTGCATCGGTTGGTAATTTATCGAACGACCGCTGTATAGTCTCGTTCACTACAGTCTCAAATTTGGCATGTTGGAACATCCGATGATACTGTTCCACCATAAGTTTGGTGACCGGATGCTTCCGTGGAAGAAACATCGAGTCGCTGCACACATTTTGTGACGCTTTTATTCGTCCGTCCAATCGAAGAATTCCATTGTCGTCAATGTACGACATTAACTGGTGTAATATGCTAAGTGGGTTGAGGTTTCTCTTCTCCGTTTCTGAGCAGTCTCGATTTCGAAGAAGCATCGCCATTTCTGTTGGAAATTCTTGCCACTGAGCTTCCTCGATTAACGTTACTTCGGCTTTCTTAAACTCTTAGGAAACCAACAACTGTCGCTTTCGCCCCAGATTCCCCACATATCTATAGCCCGCAGAAATCTCGATCATAATTTATCATTGGTAACCTTATTGCACTTTGGTAATGGGGGTTGCATCGTCGTAGTTCCTCCTCAACTCTTTGGCGCAAGAACAATTGCTTTGGCCATTCTTCGGTCGATTGTAATAGGCAGGCCGATCCTCAAAACCATATGTTTCCTACATCCAGTGATGGGCCACTTCCCCAATTTGTTGCAGAGTCCGCATGGTTCAACTTTGTTGGTACCCACCGTCGTTCGTTTACTTCAGTCATCGATCAAATTTCTCCACTAGCTGGTACGAGGTACAGACAACGGCTTCAGTGGCGCCACTTTAGTTTTTGCTGACACCAACGCACAACGTACTACTTTATTTAGATCCACAATTCTGCTTCACTTGCGTCGACGAACACGTGTATTCGTACCTTCCGATAGTGGAGTTCTGTAGCATAGGCAAAAAAACGAGGTATTCTACTAACGGCTATTTTCCGTCCCGAGCAACACCCATTAGGGTGGCTCAAAAAACACTTTTTCAAATTTTTTGATGGGCCGCTCTCTTATTCGGTTCTATTTGATGCCCTGATGCTCTAGACAAAATTTCAGCTAAATCGTTCAACGTTTGGGCGATGCTAAACTCGTTGGAAGATTATATGGAAAAATGTATTCAGAAACATCCAAAAACAGTGATTTGAAATTGGACGGCACAATTTACGATCAAGAACAATGATACTCATTCAGTTCTTGTAGAATTAAATACAGAATGTTATGCTGAAAACCGCGAGAAGATTAGAGTTTCTCAGGCAAAGATATTAGCATTTTACTGGAGTGTCGTAGGGGTGAATTTATTTCTTTTCAAAGGTAAAAGAAACGAAATTTGCTCAAACCCCACTTCAGAGAAATGCTAATAACTTAGCCGGGCAAACTCTAATCTTCTCGCGGTTGTCTGCATGACATTCTGTATTAAATTCTCAAAGATCTGAATGAGTATCATAGTTGTTTTTTGTAAGTTGTGCCGTCCAACTGAAATTCACTGTTTTTGGATGTTTCTGCATACATTTTTCCATATAAACTTCCAACGAGTTTAGCACCGCCCAAACGTTGACCGATTTGGCTGAAATTTTGTCCAGAGCATCAGGGCATAAAATAGAACCGTATAAGAGGGCGGCCCATCAGAAAAATTGAAAAAAGTTTTTCCCATACTAATTTGAGCCACCCTAACACACATGTTTCATAATACATAATCAAGTTGCAGCAACCATATTTACTTCGATTGTGCTGCTTGGGGTACTAACGAAGTCCAACAATTCAAATTGCTTCTCTTCAACTTCCTGATCCCACATGTCCTGCAGCATTATTTTACCGAGGACTAGGAGGAACCCCAATAATCCCAATGGATCAAAGAAGCTCATTAAGCAACGAAGGACTTGTCTTTTCGTTGGGTGCCCGTCACTTCAGATGATATATTATACATCGTCCTTTAGTTGCGAACAGAAACTTAATACATTTCATCCGTAACCCAGAGCATACCTAGAACTTGCTCGATATTTTAACTTTTGTCGTGAAATAGATGTATTTTCCTTTGCCATTGCCAATTTCAACAATTTCCTTGGCAGCAATCGTTTTTTTTTTTGGCGAACTCCGTAGCATTTTTTTAACTTATTTTATTTGCTAATTATCTAATACATGCATTCATCTCATAGACTAGGTGTTCCGTGTTTTCTTAACACTATTATCCTTATTTGCTATGTTATATTTTTAGTTATTGTTAATTCATTTCAATTGCCTCTGGCAGTTAGGATTTTTCCTCTGGTTGAATTGAACCATGTAGGAATTACAATGTTTTCTGCTTAAACTAAACTTAACCTAATTTATACTAAGGGTACAATGAGCTAATCGTTGCAATAGAAGATTGCAACGATTTTTGTCTGAAATTGGAAATTATTTTGTTGGACATTTGTTGCAATGTCTCAATATTAGAAATTCTATGAAGTTCATTGGTACTATACCACGGAGGCAACTTCAGGATCATTTTCAGAATTTTATTTTGAATCCTCTGAAGTGCCTTCTTTCTGGTATTGCAGCAACTAGTCCATATTGGCACAGCATACCCCATGGCAGGTCTAAAATTTGTTTGTAAATCAAAAGTTTGTTCTTAAGACAAAGTTTTGATTTTCTGTTTATAAGTGGATATAGACACTTAATATATTAGTTACATTTGGCTTGAAGGCCTTCAATGTGATTTTGACACCCTGGTGGTAAATCAGGTAAGTCAGAAGTAAAAATGTTATACAAAATGGGCCCCAGTATGCTGCCTTGGGGGACACCAGCCTTTACAGGTAATCTATCAGATTTAGAATTCTGATAGTTTACCTGCAGTGAGCGATCTGATAAATAATTTTCGATCAGTTTAATAATGTACAGAGGAAAATTAAAATTCATCAATTTTACAATCAAACCTTCATGCCAAACACTGTCAAACGCTTTCTCTATATCAAGAAGAGCAACTCCAGTCGAATATCCTTCAGATTTGTTGAGCCGAATTAAGTTCGTAACTCTTAATAACTGATGAGTGGTTGAATGCCCATGGCGAAAATCAAATTGCTCATCAGCAAAAATAGAATTGTCATTAATATGAACCATCATTCTATTTAAAATATTTTTTCAAACAGTTTAATTATTGAAGAAAACAAACTGATAGGGCGATAACTAGAAGCCTCAGCTGGATTTTTGTCCGGCTTCAAAATTGGAACAACTTTGGCGTTTTTCCATTTATCTGGGAAGTATGCCAATTGAAAACATTTGTTAAATAAATTAACCAAAAAGGATAAAGAGCTCTCAGGAAGTTGTTTGATAAGTATGTAGAAAATACCATCATCACCCGGGGCTTTCATATTTTTAAATTTTCTAGTAATAGATCTCACTTCATCCAAATTAGTTCCCAACGAAGGGTCAAAAACATTATCTTGATCGAGAATGTCTTCGAAGCTTCGTGTAACCTGATCCTCAATTGGACTAGTGAGACCTAGACTAAAATTATGGGCACTCTCGAACTGCTGAGCAAGTTTTTGAGCCTTTTCGCCATTTGTTAATAAAATTTTATTTCCCTCTTTAAGCGCTGGAATTGGCTTTTGAGGTTTTTTAAGAATTTTCGTTAATTTTCAAAAGGGTTTCGAACTGGGATCCAACTTCGAGACATTATACTCAAAGTTGGTATTTCTCAGTATAGCGAAACGATTTTTAATTTCATTTTGCAAATCTCGCCAAATAACTTTCAATGCGGGATCGCGAGTTCTTTGGTATTGCCTTCGCCTCACATTTTTAAGACGGATCAGTAGCTGAAGATCGTCGTCAATAATAATGGAGTTGAATTTAATTTCACATTTAGGAATTGCAATGCCTCTGGCTTCGACAATTAGATTTGTCAAAGATACGAGAGCATCATCAATATCACTTTTGGTATCGAGAGGAATATCAACATCAAAATTCCTATCGATATACGTTTTATATAAATCCCAATCAGCCCTATGATAATTGAAAGTAGAGCTGATTGGATTATGAATGGCTTCTTGTGAGATATCAAATGTCACAGGAAGGTGATCAGAATCAAAGTCAGCATGAGTTACCAATTGGCCACACAGCTGACTTGAATCCGTTAAAACCAAATCAATTGTCGAAGGATTTTGAGTGGATGAAAAACAAGTTGGGCCATTGGGATATTGAATAGTATAATATCCCGCAGAACAATCTTCAAATAAAATTTAACCATTGGAATTGCTTTGAGCATTATTCCATGAACGGTGTTTGGCATTGAACCACATAATTGAAGTCACCAATTACGAAGAATTTTGATTTGTTGCGAGTCAGAATTTGAAGATCAGCTTTCAACAAATTCTTTTGCTGCCCATTGCATTGAAAAGGCAAATAGGCTGCAATGAAGGAAAATTGTCCAAAATTTGTTTCAACAGAAGCTCCCAAGGTTTCGAAAACTTTGGTTTCAAACGAAGAAAATAATTTATGTTTGATACGTCTATTAATGACAAACTCCTTAGCGTTCTTGTTTTTAACATACATACTTACTTACGAACGCGAACAATATGACCCAAATGTAGCCCCGTCCATTACAAATACCTCAGCTGACTTTGTGGGATCATCGCACCCCAAGAATCGCTGAGAGTGCCGATCGATTTCTCGAATCCTTATTTGGTGGAACATCTCTTCAATGTCCGCCGTAACCGCTACAATATACTGTCGAAACCAAAATAACCCCGAGTAGCACAATTTTGAACGATTTAGTTGCAGAAACTCTTATATGACTGGATTTGGTCGTACATAGGTTACAGTGCATAGGTACATAGGTAACAAGTGCGCCGCTTGGGACACCCCTTGCCAAGGATGCTAACTAATATGGACGCTTCAGGACACTGGAGTTGAGAGAAATTCCATCGACCATGGCCGCTGCATCTCTGGATTCTTCGGGTTGAACACCAACCCGAGTGGCAAGTACCAAACCCGTTTGAGATCAGCCATCTTCATCTCTTTGTCAATGAACTTGTGAGCATATCCCTTCTGCTGATATTCTGCTACTTCCCAACACAAATTTTCTTTCAGAAAGGCGTCCATCCCTATTCGACGTTCCAAACATCTAGTCTACGAATTGCCATGCAATAACTCTCAGGAAACTCGATATCGTCTTGTAGTCTCAAATCTATCGCCAATGTGGACAGTTTGTTGTTCTCTGTAGAATTTTGAGAGCTCTATTGTACCCCGCTGCGATCAATAGTTCGGCTGAGCTTGATCTGGCATCTTCCAGAGTGACATTGTCCTTCACCATCTCGTGGAGGTCCCGATCGATGTTACACTCACATGTGTGAAAGTTGAGTGACGTTGACGCTGGATTACTACTTCCACTATATACGCACCATTCCAGTCGAGTTTTGTCCACGTGTAACATGGTTGCATACTTCTACCCGAGTTTCTTGGCGTGTTGTTATTCTATAAGCGTAAGATGCGATCCATCGTCTAGGAACGCCTACGTATCTACCGTCTTAGAGGGCCCATAAAGTGTTAATGGCAAAATACGATAGAGCAATGGATGTTCCATTACACGATGCGTATAGCTCTCAACCGATTAGATGTTTCGCGTACTTGTTTCTGCTGTGGGTCATCGACAGAAAAAGGCTCGAAAAACATCGCAGTCTCGAGCATGATGCTCACGCTCCTCTCATACAACACAAAGCTTCTCTTCTTGTTTCAGAAATTCCGGTCCAACCAAATGAGCATTCATTGAACTTCTGGGTTTATTTTTCATCCTATCTGTGGAACCAGAGTACAGCGCCACCTTGCTTGCTGATTTCACAATTTCACTCATGAAGTCTTCAAACGTTTTCAAATTCACTTCCACATATCGCTGCATGTAGTTGACCCATTCCATCTTCACGTTTGCCGGAAGCTTTTCCACTAGCTCCATCAACATGTAAGGGTTTGCTACATGGCATTGTTCTCAACTTGTACAATCAGAAACAGCCTCCCTTGTTACCGTGAAAGAACATTTCCACGTAAGATCTGTCATGTCGCCTTTTTAGTTTGGTGCGTACAACCACTGCGTCCTTTGAGCTGAAGTTTTGTGGTATACCCCTGATTACTATTAACTTTTCGCATTTTGAAGTTTGATCATCATTTGTCAAGTAAACAGCCTAAGACGCGTCTTTTCTCAGTCCTGTAAAATTAAATTAATAAAACTCCCTACCTTTCCAGGATTAGCAGTTCAAATTTCTGTTCATTATGTTGTTACTAGGCTTTCCTACTTTCCCACTGAGTACGCCAGAGCCACTATGAAAAATAACCATACAAACAGGTGTACAAAGATAGTTCAATCAAATCCTAGCAATTTTTATATTTTATATAAAAATTATTTATTTTTATATTTTTTATAATCAAAACTTGTAATGTAGACATCATTTTTGACAATTCACGACTCACTTTTGAAAACTTCGTAACTTTTCGCTGATTTCTTAGAAAACATAATATTTTTAAAATAGGTTTGGTTTGAAACGTAATTTCAAAGAATGATTCTTGAAGATAATACAAACCACGGAGACGAATAGTTTGAACGAGAGGGAAAGTGGGTGGGAGAGTGTTCAAGCAGGTTAAGATCCAATTAGATCGCAATGCCGCGAAGAAAACTATTGTTAGGACCAGGGACAGAAAAACTACACTTAAACCGTTGACATCTAACACACAATCAAATCGCTAGTCCTTTACAAATTTGAATGTGCGAATGAATAGGACGGCATGTGCACGAACAGCAGCAAGCGTCGACTTTCGGTGTCAACATTGTTGGGTGCGGTGTCAAAATGAATCTTCAGCTTGGCACATTGATATTCACAGGGTTGATACGGAGATTCTGAAATATTTTCCGCACCAAATCCGCGCCGACCAAAATAAAATCCGCGCCATTTCCGCGCGACACAAAATCCGTTCCGCGCCAAATCCATGCGACTTAGAACTAAAATCTAAGCAAATGCAGGTGAAATACATTTTTTTTTTATCACAATTTATTGAACGTCTTCTATTCAAGTTTGCTTTTAATAATATTCTTATCAATGCACAATGGTCCCAGAGTCGAATCTAGCAAGACAAAAATTTTTGCGCCAAAACTATTAGTTTTAGATATCAAGTGTCTTTGGGGAAAAAAAATCATATTTTTTGACGATTTTTTTTCCCATGTAGTGAAATTAGGGTGGTACCTATATTTCAGAAGTTCATAATATCAACTTTTTAATTCTTCGGTGAAGACTTGTGCAATGTTCCACAAAGTTGTAGAGCAATTTATTTTGAGCAACTTTGTCGAAGAAACCATTTTTCTATCACTTATGGTTCACTAGTTATAAGTTTTTTCAATAAATACGTTAGGGCGGTCCCTAAAAATCGGTATTCTTCAAATAACTTTTCATACATTCATTTCTCGCATAAACTTTGTTCCGAGCACATTTAGGACTTTTGAAGACGCACAGTTTTGTTAAAGAACGAGCACTTTTAGGACTTTTAGGAAGACGCACATTTTTGTTAAAGAACCATGGATCTATCTCTTATAACAAAAAAGTTATTCGAGTTTTTGTATTAAAAACATGTTTTTTTCATATGCGTATATTTCAAAATGGAGAAAACTGATTTTCAATCTATTGGTTTAATTCGAAAGCTTGCAGTTTTCTTCGTTTATGGTGGGAAAACTGAGAGAGCGTTTTTGTTTAAAGCGTTTTATTTCATTTTGAAAAAAATATGAATTTAATCGAAAAACGGCTATAACTTGATAAATAAACGAGATGGTCCATGGGTCTTCAACAAAAAGATGTGCCTTTAGTAGTTCTAAATGTGGTCCATACAAAGTATCCCTCAAAACTCAATACATGAAAATATATTTAAAAAACGGTTTTCGTAAGGAAATAAACGTTAGATCGGTCAAAGTAGGCTGGTCGACAGAGCGTATGATTTTTTTTTGACGTTATTGTGCCTTGCAACAAAATTACAACTTTCGGGATAATTTTCCAAAGCTCTCATAGATGTGAAAAATTTCTCCGCAGTACAAATAGCACGTGCTATCCAAGCATTGCTATTCAAGCATCCTAGCACCACGTGGCGGCCAAATTTTAAAAAAATATCGAAGTAGCTTTTTTATCTGGAGGTATGTTTTTCTTAGGCGACTATCTGGCGCGTATTTTCCGTTGCGACCAAAAATGAGCGGAAGAGCTGAGATTTTCACACCTGATTAAGATTTGCTTTTAGTAATTAAAACATTTCAGTAGCTAACCACTGGTCATCTTCGCTTTCTCCCACTGGCGATACCGAAAAAAATCTAATCAAAACAAGGTAGGCTTGTAACAAAGGCTATACTTCAAAAGTGACGTACTTTTAACGCTACATATCCAACAGAAAACCAAGCTACTACCATTAATATGCATAGTAGCCTGATTTTCTGTTTGATGTTTAGCATGGCACACAAAAGACATGGCAGTCTCAACGCGTATGTAAACATTCAGTATGAATGAAGCGGTGAACCGAGAAAATGCGCTCTCTAGTTCAGCCTACTTTGATCGATCTAACGTTTATTTCTTTACGAAAGCCGTTTTTTTTTAAATATATTTTTATGTATTGATTTTTGAGGTATACTTTGTATGAACCACATTTTAAACTTCTAAAGGCACATCTTTTTGTTGAAGACCCATGGACATATTTTGTTTATTTATCAAGTTATAGCCGTTTTTCGATTAAAAACATATTTTTTTTTCCAAATTGGGATAAAACGCTTCAAACCAAAAACGCTCTTTCAGTTTTTACACCATAAACACAGAAAAGTGCGAGCTTTCGAATAGAACCAATAGATTGAAAACCGGTTTGCTCCATTTCGAAATATATGCATATGAAAAAAACATGTTTTTAATACAAAAACTCGAATAACTTTTTTGTTATAAGAGATAGATCCATGGTACTTTAACAAAAATGTGTGTCTTCAAAAGTCCTAAAAGTGCTCGGAACAAAGTTTATGCGAGAAATGAATGTATGAAAAGTTATGTGAAGAATACCGATTTTTAGGGACCGCCCTAACGTATTTATTGAAAAAGCTTATAACTTGTGAACCATAAGTGATAGAAAAATGGTTTCTTCGGCAAAGTTGCTCAAAATTAATTGCTCTACAACTTTGTGAAACATTGCACAAGTCTATACCGAAAAATTAAAAAGTTAATATTATGAACTTCTGAAATATAGGTACCACCCTAATTTCACTACATGGGAAAAAATCGTCAAAAATTTGATTTTTTTTTGCCAAAGACACTTGATATCTAAAACTAATGGTTTTGGCGCAAACATTTTTGACTCGCTAGAGTCGACTCTTGGATCATTGTGCAATGGCTATACATTCAAACTGGAACTTGGCCTGCTTGTCAACTTAGTATTCTATTAGCATTTTCTCTACATACTAACTAACCCGCAATTAGTATTACAACCACTCTAGATGGCCCTATTTACCACTAGAAGTACTGAAGCTAAGTGAACAAGAACTAAACAGTAAAACTATTTCAATAAACAACGGTTTTAAATGAGATGATGGTTTCGGCATGTTTTGTTCTATTATTGTCAATTGATTTTTTGTCGATAAAACTTTATATAATTCGGCATAAGATACATTGATATACAAAGAATGTTCAGGTCAGATTAGATTATAATTCATTATAGATAAAGTTGGCAATTAATAAAAATTCTGCCAAAACCCTAATTTCTTCTGAAGTAATAAATTATGCAATTATTGTAATTATTGATCACAAGACAAACTTGCGTAGAAGAATTAGACAATGCAGCTCCGGTTTTAAACAAAACTTATGTAAAACAAATATTTAAATTCGTATCAAGAAACAAATAATATAAAATCTAACATGGTTGCTCAAGCTTCTTTGGTTTGCCAGTCAGAATCCTGATTTTCAAGCGTAAATTTCTTCGGAAAATCCAGAGGAATATTTTCAGGAATTTCAGCAGATATTTCCTTGCGAATTTTGCAGAATAATGCGTAAACTTGAGCAGAAAATTGTCCGTTATTTGTGAGTTACGTCTCCTTCAATTTTTTTAACAAGTTTCTCTAAGCGTTCATGCATGAATTTCGATAACATTTTTAGTGGAAATTAATTTGCAATTTTTTGACCGTTTTTTATGATTTGACCGTACTGGAATTTCAGCCAAAATCTTCTAAAATATCTTCAAAACTTCGAGAATTCCTGCAGAAATTCATTATTCGTGTGCAGATTCATCCCAGCAATTGCTGTGGTTAACCCTCCGGGAATTCTCACGGAAATTTTCTTGGAAATATTTGCAGAAATCCAACTGCTTTCGGATCTGCTGCAGAAGTCGCTCCATAATTGTACAAAAGCTCCCCTGGGAAATTATTCTGAAATTTATTTGGGAATTTTGACGTAAGTTCAAGTGAATTCTTCAAAAACAACCTACGGAAAATCTTCAGTGCCTTCTTCGATTTTTTTTCTAGAAATTGAAGGAAGTCCGCGCAAGTTCTTCCAAAAATATCTTTTATAATTTTTTGGATTTTAAATGCTGCAAAAATCCTGTTTAGGCTGTGGAAATTTATTTGCAAGGAATTTATACAAGAATCCTCATATGGTTCTTGTGGAAAAAATCTTCAGGAGGTTTCTTCGTTTTCTGTTGATAATCCTATAAAAATATGATCAGCGTTATCCAAAAATATCGCAAATAAACTTCAGTAATATCTTTTGAGAATCATCTTCTAATTTTTGGACGACTTTCTGCGGAAGCACTCATGAAAGAAACATCTGCATCAAATCAATATTTTTGTGTTTTCAATTGTTGTTTAATTGTATATCATGCTAATTAGTTAATCGTAAAAGAAATAATCTATCAGAAACTGACAAATATCTCGGAATTACAAAGAAATTGACAAGGTGAAAATGGGTGTCTTTGTCCTTCAATAGACATATTTTGTGATGTTTCAGAATGGATTAAAAATGGCAACAAGTGGCGTCCCTCTCCTCATAACATTTGCTTAAAGAATGCTTAAGGTCACTCCTGACGGAATCCAAGTTTCAAAGTGCTCGCGTTTTCGGGGGCAAACCACTCGATACGGAGGCGGTGCACAACTGTCATTTTTGTTGATTCCGATTTGGATTCCGTCAGAAGTGACCTTAAGAGAATAATACATGCCCGTTCAATAAAGGCTTGGACATATCGGAAAAATGATTGGTTTTCTAGGCGGCTTATTGGGCCTGCGCAAACCTCCTGTCTCGTCGGAGGGCCGTCGTGTCAGGGCTGTTTAGCGTCCCACCTAACACCAGGACTTGGGCTTGTGCGCTTTGAGCGGCACACGGTCGCTTTGGTGGGGCCTACTTGCGGATACATGCAGCTTTTTATAGAGGTTTAACAGGGCCCACTGTCAAACCCCACCACATCCTAGGCAAGCCCCACAACTCGCAGATGGCCTGGGGAGGGATCGTCAAGCCCTTGGACATAGTCCCTGCTGCCCCGAAGTTCGTGGGGCAGTACCAGGCGGGTTTTATGGGCGAACGCTCCACCACGGACCAGGTGTTCGCCATTCGCCAAGTACTGCAGAAGTGCCGCGAATACAACGTGCCCACACATCATCTATTCATCGACTTCAAAGCCGCATATGATACAATCGATCGGGGCCAGCTATGGCAGCTAATGCACGAACACGGTTTTCCGGATAAACTGACACGGTTGATCAAAGCGACGATGGATCGGGTGATGTGCGTAGTTCGAGTTTCAGGGGCATTCTCGAGTCCCTTCGAAACCCGCAGAGGGTTACGGCAAGGTGATGGTCTTTCGTGTTTGCTATTCAACATCGCTTTGGAAGGGTAATACGAAGAGCAGGGATTAACACGAGTGGTACAATTTTCAATAAGTCCGTCCAGCTATTTGGTTTCGCCGACGACATAGATATTATGGCACGTAACTTTGAGAAGATGGAGGAAGCCTACATCAGACTGAAGAGGGAAGCTAAGCGGATCGGACTAGTCATCAACACGTCGAAGACGAAGTACATGATAGGAAGAGGCTCAAGAGAAGACAATGTGAGCCACCCACCGCGAGTTTGCATCGGTGGTGACGAAATCGAGGTGGTAGAAGAATTCGTGTACTTGGGCTCACTGGTGACTGCCGAAAATGACACCAGCAGAGAAATTCGGAGACGCATAGTGGCTGGAAATCGGACGTACTTTGGACTCCGCAAGACGCTTCGATCGAATAGAGTTCGCCGCCGTACCAAACTGACAATCTACAAAACGCTAATTAGACCGGTAGTCCTCTACGGACACGAGACCTGGACGATGCTCGTGGAGGACCAACGCGCACTTGGAGTTTTCGAAAGGAAAGTGCTGCGTACCATCTATGGTGGGGTGCAGATGGCGGACGGTACGTGGAGGAGGCGAATGAACCACGAATTGCATCAGCTGTTGGGAGAACCATCCATCGTTCACACCGCGAAAATCGGACGACTGCGAGGGGCCGGGCACGTAGCCAGAATGTCGGACAGTAACCCGGTGAAAATGGTTCTCGACAACGATCCGACGGGCACAAGAAGGCGAGGTGCGCAGCGGGCAAGGTGGATCGATCAGGTGGAAGATGACTTGCGGACCCTCCGTAGACTGCGTGGTTGGCGACGTGTAGCCATGGACCGAGCCGAATGGAGAAGACTCTTATATACCGCACAGGCCACTTCGGCCTTAGTCTGATTAAAAAAAAAATATCGGAAAAATAATGTTTTTTTTAATTAATTAATTTATTTATTTTATTTTCTTATGTTAATCGGATCTTTAAGTCTACATGGACAACTCCGTATAAAAATACATTTGATCTTCCTAATCTATCGGAAAAACGACTGGATAGCTCATTGAACTCATTGAAGAGGTCTTCCACTAAGGTGAACGTTCTTATGCAAGCGTCTATCGGTTCGTTATATCCGAATGAAGTCCTGTGGAAACTGGGCACAAGCAATGCCGCAAAGTTCTACTCGGTATACGGAAGCTTAGCATCGATCGGAGTCCTGGGGCATCGATCTCACCGTTTATCAGCTTAGCAATAAGCAACGCCTGTTGTATTTTCCTCCGGCGTTGTAAAGTGTCGATTCCCAGTAGTCGACATCTGTCCGGATAAGGTGGCAAATTTACTGGATCTCGCCAAGGTAAATCTCGCAGCGCTTGGCGAATGAAGCACTTCTGCACACGTTCAATTCGGACGCACCACGAAACTTGATGCGGTATCCAAACAACAGAAGCATTCTCAAGGATCTGGCGGACAAGTGAGCAGTAAAATGCTTTCAAACAGTGCGGGTCATTAAAATCTTTGGATATTTTGAATATAAATCCTAGTCTTCTAGTGGCTTGTGACACGATCGTTGAACGCTGTAAATCAAACGATAATTTTGCATCCAGCTGTACGCCCAGGTCACACACATGGTTAACTCTTGCCAGAATTTCACCTGCGATATTGTAGTCGAAGCGGATGGGATTCAAAATTCGATGGAACGTGATGACACGACACTTGGCAACATTGATTACAAGCTTGTTTCTATGGCACCACTCGGAAAACTGATCGAGAAGACTTTGTAGACCCCAACAATCCTCAACGGATTTCACAACGAGATACAGCTTTAAATCGTCAGCATACACTAGTTTGCAATCAGCTCCCAAAAGCAACGCGACATCGTTGAAGAAGAGCGTGATCAATAACGGTCCCAGATTACTGCCTTGCGGGACTCCAGATTTATTGGAGAACGCTGATGAAACACTGTTGTCAAGCTTCACCCGCAAAACTCGTTCAGATAGATAGGAACTGAACCATGACACTAATCTTGAAGATACACCAAGGCGAGATAACTAGCACAGAAGGATTGTGTGATCAATTTTGTCAAACGCTGCTTTCAAATCGGTGTAGATAACGTCCATTTGTGCTTTGATCTCCATACTAGCAATGCAGTTTTAGGTGAAGTTGATGAGATTCGTTGTTACAGATCTACCTGGCATAAATCCGTGCTGATCAAAGGAAATATAATTCTTAGCTCGATCCAATAGAGCACCACTCACAATAATTTCAAAAAGTTTTGACGATGCAGACAAATTTGTTATTCCGCGATAATTCGTAACATTCCATCGATCACCATCCTTAAAAATGGGGCAGATATACGATTGCTTCCATACACTGGGAAACTTTGCTTGTTCAAAGGATCGATAAAAAATATCACCTAACGGTTCGGCCAAGTTATTGACGCAGCGCCGAAGCACAACTGCGGGTAAACCATTCGGTCCCGGGGAAAATGAACATTTCAATTTCTTTGCCGCCATTACAACAATTTCTGGTGTAATAACAAATGTTCCCAGATCAACCAAACCATTGAGGACCTCAGCCGTAATATTCTCAGTCTCCTGTTGAGAAGTAAATCCAGTCGTAAAAACATCAGCAAATTGCGTCTGATCAAAACAAACACGACACGAGTCAATGACGAAGCTGTCCACCGAGTGTCGATGCAAGTAATAGTAAAACGAAGATTTCCGTCCTTGGTTAGAACCCTACAAAAATATTTTTTAGCAATGTATGCGTAACGTTAACTAGGAGAGTTGTATTAGCTCATCATCGCGTAAAAAAGAAAATGGGAAATCTGTTTGCATGAAAATGACCAACACGTTTTTCAAATCGAGTTTTCACGAAGTGTGACGCGTTCGGTCAAGATTTTTCTTCAGAACCTAAAAATACGTAAGATAAATATGATCCTTAACTAAAAAAATCTGTGGGGAAATGCGAGGGAACAAAGTTTCTGACTTTCAAAGTTTAAAATAACCTCTATTTTTCCAAGTTTTCTTTCTATTTTTTATTTGTTTGCTGTTACGATTACTGTTAGTACAATCTGGAATTTTTTTGATAGCCTTCGCAATGCTATACAATTATACATATAAACATTCGTGTTGTCACAGAAAAAAACTTTTCTAAAGCTGATTTGAAGTGCAGCAAGATTTGGAGGGAAAAAGAACGTTTTTTTTCTTTTGATATTCGATCAATCATGCGCTTGTATTGCGCTTCGCTCCGGTCGAGACAAGTGCGATCTTCTATATCTTCTTTTCTTTTCTTCTTTTAACTTCTATCGCGAAAGTAAGTACAGTGCGTGTGTCATTCGTCACGAACAGAAGAAAAAATATCTATGTATCCAGAAAATAACTAACACTGGAAGGGTACGATGGACAGGACATGTTACAAGAATGCCTGTCAGCAACCCTGGAAAAATAATGTTCGCTTCCGACCCGGCAGATACAAGAAGGCGGGGACCGCTTCGAACTAGGTGAGTGGACCAGGTTCAAGACGAAAGATGTGGCCTCCAACCATGTAGTGTAGCGTCAAATTGTTGATTCAGTGTTATCTGTTTGGATGTAAATTAATTGCGTTATGTATATAAAAAAAGTCTAATTCTCACGCAACATCAATACAGTGCACTGGAGCGTATAAACATTTTGAAACACAAACTGCACCAACTTGGAAACCACTGTCCTAATATATAGTCGTGAATTATAATAGTAGTCCGTACACAAATTCTGCCGAGTGCACAAGAACTCGGCACGTTACGCAGCATTCAGGCAAGCAGTGGCGGGAAGTAAACACAAGCCATCGCAGGAGTACCCCCATCGCTCGGGAGGGAGGGGGCATAATTATTCCGATTTACCCGGGAAACGAAATGAAAAACCTCGGAACCACATCAATCTTACCACTCACTCTTCGCTCTGTGTTGGTCGGTGTCGGAACGCGCTTCTACTTCTGCTGTACAATCGACCGCCACATGGGATAATGGTCCAATTTGCACCTTTTAAAAAGTAATAGCATATTACCTACATATTAAATTAATCTTCTATTAAAACTAAGGAATGTCGATCGAAGCAATGCTTATGGTGAAGTCTGAAATATATTGATAACCATGCTTCTCCATCATATATTTTATTAGTATGTACACATTTGCTACAATTTTCCAATCAGGTTTTAAAAAGGAAAATAATATTGAGATTGACGTTAACATTTATGGAATCTTTGAAGTTTAACAAAATTCTTTTAGCTCATAATCGAGGGTCTTACGATTGTTTTTGAACTGTTACTCGAATTCTTGCTTTTTTGGTGCATTTTTTACTGTTCTACCCCTCATATCTGGTGGGTAAGAGCCCAGGAACTGAATCGCCACAACAAAAGATTTGGTATTTGTGATGCGCAAAAAGAGCTCGAGCGTGGAAGGACGGCGGCCAGTTGGTCAGAGTGGTAGGGTAGGTTCCTGCACGGGTCCAGTCCGCAAGGCGAAAATATGCCTAATAAGAGAATATTATACATTCTCGTCTCCCGGAGATCAGTATGTATAGTCAATTATCATATTCTTTTGACGTAAACCATCTCGGCGGTGTGGCGGGGCAGTACCCGCCACCGTCCACATCACTCACCGTGCCTCGAGCCGGGCGCCTGCTGCCCAGAACTCTTTTTTTTTATTCAAAGCGAAGAGAAGATCTGTTTTTCTCGGAATTTTGTTGAAATTTGTTCTGCCTGTTTATTTTTCTCTTTCTGTCGAGTGTAGCCTTGCACAAGGCGATCGGTATTTTAGGGATATTTACCTCGAGTTCAATGAATCCTTCTAATGACAGGGTCATGCAACTGCGTCGCATATTTTGGGTAGGGTTGGCGTGCATCGACTTTGGTACGATGTGGATTTCCGGGAAAACAGCGTGCTCAAGTTTATTATTTGGAACGCAAGACTACTGCAGTTTTTGATAAAAAAGCATTGACTCATGATTTGCAAATTACCGAACATCAGAATGAATTGGTTTTTACGTTGGCTGATGCTGGCCATGGAGGTTTACAGATGTCAGACAGTATTTATTTATCAATGCAGTTAGTGCTACTAATGTTTGTTTTCTAAACTTTTAGTTGTTTCTCTTGTTTCATGCACATCGAACACACATCGAAAGCTTTCAGTTAAGAAATGTTCAAACATCGATAATAGTACTGAGTTGAAAAGCAGAGCCACTAATAAAGAAACAGGTTCGTTTTGAGGACAAAATTCGTAAATTTGTTGGAATTTACCCGGCAGATTCGTTAAAATTTCGACAGGAAATTCTTTGGAATTCCGCGGCAAGTTTTTTCTTGAAATTTGTCGGAATCCGTTGGATTTTTTTCCTCGTGTTTCAATTCTTTCCGGTTGAATAAAACGAAGAATACCTTTAGCGCAAAACAGTGAACAAGAATTGTAGTATAGAAAAGAATTCACAAAGTCCCAGAGAACATCAATCAAATTTTCCCGCGTTCAACGTCCTTGCCGCTCTATTGGTGTAAATTTGATTCTAGTGTAGTTTATGCTTCAGAATTAGCTAAATACGTTTGTTAGTCAAAATTTCACATCTGGTGTGGTGAAACTGCCATCTTTCGTCGAAGTGTATGTTTTATCTGGATGCTGGAAGCAAGTGCAGGTGTTGTTTGGATGTGGTGCGCAGACGTTCGTGGCACATTACTATTACAGAGAAATTCTCTTTGAAATCATGATTTTTTTTTCGAGATTTTAATTTTGTATTTTTTGATTTCTCTGAAATTTTCAATGGATATTCTTTGTGATAAAAAAACCCAGATTGATCCACCTAGCAGTGATTGTGCCTTTCTCGTACATAGTTGAACAATCCAACCCGGAAAATTAGTTGAAATGCTGAGTTATTTGTGAGTGTATTTTCAAAAGTTCTAAGTAAAGCATTATTAGCATGTGCGCTTTATTCGAGATTTTTTTCACTATGGTACAAAGCTGCAGAAGCGTTATGGCGTCATGGAAGCAACTTGCATGCTATAAAAACTTGTGTTGCATTTGTTGTACTCAAGTCTTGTACTAAAGCGAGTGGACGAGCTTAAATGGGTTGATTCTACAAGGCATTTTATAGCATGTTATGACATTTTCACGATATATCATAACTATTTGAATATTTAGAATTTTTTGGAATGTGCAATCGTTATGAAATTCAATAGTGATCAACTACGCCTTATTCTTCGTCGATTGCAACTTGCTGCGAGAGAATTGGTTAAGAATTACTATGTGAAAAATTGGCTAATGTTTTTATGGCACGTGTGCACACACACATACACACGGACAGACAGACATGTGCTTAGTTCGTCAAGCTGAGTCGATTGGTATAAAACACTATGGGTCTCTGAGCCTTCCATAAAAAGTTAGATTTTGGAGTAGAATGATAGCCTTTCGGTACAACTTTGTTGTACGAGGCAGGCAAAAACATAATTTGCATCATTCGTTTGCCTTTATGACTCTAGCCCAACTTTTGACGAGGGCCTAAGCAAAACCACCTTGAGCACTTTCAAAAAAATAAAAAATTAACACAGCGAGAAAAAATTGTTCAAATATTGAAAATAAAATTAAAAAATCGATTTTCTCAAAAACGAATTTTTCAATATTTTTTATTTTTTAATATGTTGTAACAGATAATATATGTATTTTTTGCACTATGAGTCATAATGGAGAAATGATGGACAAAAAAGTTATAATTTTTTAAAATTACAACAGTCCGAGAAATCCTTTGCATCTCCGTGAGCGCCACGGGAAAGTGATATTTGGTTAGTTGAGAAGGCAAGTGACTAAATATTTTTTATAAGCAAAGTCTCGAAGTTCCGAGCCTCTTGAAAGGAGGCGTTCCGAGACTCTTGAAAGGAGGCGTTCCGAGCCTCTTGAAAGGAGGCGTTCCGAGCCTCTTGAAAGGAGGCGTTCCGAGCCTCTTGAAAGGAGGCGTTCCGAGCCTCTTGTAAGGAGGCGTTCCGAGCCTCTTGAAAGGAGGCGTTCCGAGCCTCTTGACAAGACACGAAGACAAAAACCGAGTTTCAAATTAATCCAAAGCGAAATCAATATGTTTCGCTTAATAAGCTTCTACAACACGGCCGATCCCGCACATTGTCTGCTCTTCGATGCAGAAATAAGTTTTTTTCACTTCGCGTTTTACCGGACTAGCTGGCGTGCCCAACACCAACAGGATCGATTTTTTTTTTTTAGCGTTTAGCAGTTCGCACAAATTCGTAGGTGGTACAAGCCAAGACTGGGGCCCTCCTTAGCCGTGCGGTAAGGCGCGCGGCTACAAAGCAAGACCATGCTGAGGGTGGCTGGGTTCGATTCCCGGTGCCGGTCTAGGCAATTTTCGGATTGGAAATTGTCTCGACTTCCCCTGGGCATAAAAGTATCATCGTGTTAGCCTCATGATATACGAATGCAAAAATGGTAACCTGGCTTAGAAACCTCGCAGTTAATAACTGTGGAAGTGCTTAATGAACACTAAGCTGCGAGGCGGCTCTGTCCCAGTGTGGGGATGTAATGCCAATAAGAAGAAGAAGAAGAAGACAAGCCAAGACTATTGTATGAGAGTAGTATCACTTTCATCCGTTACCACAGATATTGATTTGGGACTAATCACTAATTCTTAGATGGAAGCAATGCACTCTCCAATAGTCGAGATCTGTCCTGGCCACGTCCTTGCGAATGCTGAGGAAGAGGAAGGTTATTGCTTTTTGCTTTGAAACTTTTCGTTTCGTCACTGAAACCATTGACACTTGTCTTCAGCGACTGCTTCCGCGATAGAGCATTTGCACATTTTATTCACTCATACATCTATATTGCTGTCAAAATGTGCATTTGACAATTAAATTTTCAGCTAAAAGCTCTATTTTTTGACACCGATGCACTCACACAACCAATCGACATCAGTTGTCAAAAAATCAGGAGTACCAACTTGACCACTATCTCCTTGTCGCCGAGTCTGGCGCTGAGTGCTCGGCGCGGAAACCCAAAGGTTGGAGTAAAATTTTGGGGCTTATGCGCAATAGTTTGTTAAACACCTACTTAAGAAAGATGTAGAGAACTCTACGACCTCTCATAGGTGCCACGGGAGGTTTTGGGATTGTGTGGAAGGCTATAACAGTAGGAATCGTTTTGGTATAAAGTGAAACACAGAAAGAACTAAGATAGAAATACGAAGAAGGAGAGGGACGAGCCTTGGAATTGAACCCACGACCTCCTGCTTATAAGGCAGAAGCGGTAGCCTCAAGACCACCGAGCTCGTCTGCCCAACACCAACAGGATCGAATTAAACAAAAAAATTGAAACTGTACGAAACGGAATTTTTACAAAAAAAATCTTTATTTCAACGAAAAATTCTTCCGTACTTTCACGAAAAGTCCGAACTTCAATGAAAATTTGGTTTATTGGCTAAGTCAATTTATTATTTAACGTAAATTTTTCCAGTTCACATTTTTTAAGACTTCAACTAATTTAAATCCAAAACAAAATACTGAAAAAGTGCTGCAGCGAACTGAAAAATTGGGCTGATGTTGGTTCAAAATCGGGCAGATGAAAGACCAAATAATAAAAAAACAGCGCTGTTTCGGTTTTCGTTTTCAAATTTTGAAAATAGTTGGAGGTTTAAAAAATACGAGCTATTTGAAAAAAGAAAAAAAACTGTTAAAAATATTTTGGATAAATGGAATTTGTGTGAAATTTCAATAGTTATTAGAGTAACGATGGTTTTTTGGACATCTGAATATATTTTGGGTTTTTGGCTTTATTTTGTTCAACTGTCTAAGACGACCCGACCAGCACAAGAGTGGTTGCAGCAACTTGATTGTGTCCGATATAAGTTGCAAAAACCTATGTGGAACATATGTGCTGCTAGGGGAGCTTAGTACTTTTCATTTAATTTCACTAAGTCAAGTCAAGCACAAGACATTGAAGACGGCCTCACAGTTGAGGTCGAAAAACGTAGAAAACGTGTAAAGATAACAAAACGTAGTGGAATTAAATGGAAAATACTATACTCCCTTTAGACAGTTGAAGTGATTCCACTAAAAAAGCTTAAATATTTTTTCTTTATTTTGTTTGTTTTGTTACATGATTATGGTTCGAAATGTGAATATGAACGAGTCAGACAGACACATGATTCCTATTTATGCAACGAAAGCTAAGTATAAAAACCACGCAAAACATAGCCAAAAGTCCGAAATATATTCAGATGTCCAAAATACAACACTGTCCTACAAATTAACATTACGTTGAAAAAATCCAACGTTCAAAATTGCATTTTAGTTAGCTTTACTAGGTAAATAGAAATACATGAATTATTGGTAATTTATTGTGTACATAAAATAATAAATATTTCATGAATCTTAAAGTAATCAGCAATGTTTAATGTTATAAAAGTCCATAAAATAAATTTAAACAAGGAACACATGTTTTTAATTATAAAAAACAATTGTTCACAAAATGAATGTCTCCTCAAATGATCCAGAGAGTGGAGAAAGTTAGATTTAACGAGTCCAAAAACGATTGTATCTTAAATCATTTTATTTCACCCTCAATAATCCAAGAAATAGAAGCGGAATGGTCATAGTCAACGACGATAAAGCTGTGGAACAACTAACGCTGGAAGAAGTTAAGATGCTCTAAATTTGCTGAAAAACAGTAAAGCTGCTGGGAAGGGCGAGCTTCTCAAACTAGGGAGGATGAACAACTGCCCTACTGGTTGGTTGGTTGCCAGCATTGCCCAATCTATGAGAAAAGGTACAGACTAGAGTGTGCCAATTACAGAGGGATAACGCCTTGGAACTACACAGAAAAAAATAATTAAAAGTAAACAGCGCGTAAAACTTGTCATGCGGAAATTTACGCTATTCTACGCTGAAATGGCCCTCTTCCTAACAAGATTGCTTACAACTTGTATGCAATATCGACGATTCACGTCAAATATTGTATACATTTAGGCTACATCTCGTGTGGAAGTACGCTAATAATGACGTTCCATTTATGTGCATGATTTTTAGCGTAAATTTCAGTGGATTTTTCTATCTGTGTAGGCTTACAAAATTCTGTCGCGTATTCTGCTTAACAGGCTAACACCGCTTGAGAAGTCCTTCGTCAGCGAATATTGGGTTTTGCGGATGGCATCGAATTTTCGAAATCGATCGCAGGGCAGTTGTGGAGGTTTTATCCAACAGCGAACAGTGTACTATACTCGATGGGAAACTGGAAAATGAGGGGAACGGCCGTTTGCCCGAATGCCATTTGGACAAAAGTCATTAGGCCGAAAGTTGTTTGGCCGAATATATACCATTTGGCCGAACTAACCATTAGCTGAAAGGGTCATAAAGCCGAATAGCCGAATTGGTCGAATAGGCCATTTCATCGAAAAGGTCATTTGGCCGAAAAAGTCAGTTGGCTGAAAAGGTCATTTGGCCGAAAAGGACATTTGGCCGAAAAGAACATTTGGCCGAAAAGCACATTTGGCCGAAAAGGACATTTGGCCGAATACGACATTTTGCCGTCCTATTTGGCTGAAAAAGTCAGTTGGCTGAAAAGGTCATTTGGCCGAAAAGGACATTTGGCCGAAAAGGATATTTGGCCGAAAAGAACATTTGGCCGAAAAGAACATTTGGCCGAAAAGGACATTTGGCCGAATAGGATACTTAGCCAAATAGGACATTTGGCCGAATATGTCATCTGGCTGAATAGGTCAGTTGAAAAGTTTCAATTCTCACTCCTTATTTCTTAAAAAGTCTCACTTTTCACTCCTTATTTCACTTCTCACTTCTCGCTCCTTATTTCTGACTTCTTACTGTGAAAAGTGATTAGTACGAAGTGGGTAATGAGACGTCTTTTTACTCACTTCGCACTTCTCACTTTTAAAGTGAGAAATGAGAAATGAAGAGTATGAAGTGAGACGTCTAACTTCTCACTGTAAAAGTGAGAAGCGCGAAGTGAGTAGTGAGACGTCTCGCACTACTCACTTTTCACAATGAGACGGCTCACTTTTCACACCTCATTTCTCACTTATCAAATGACCTATTCGACCAAATGACATGTCGGACAAATTACCTATTGTCCTATTTGGCCAACTGACCTTTTCGGTCAAATGACGTATTCGGCTATATTATTTGTTCACACGTGAATTGAATATCGTATTAGAGAGGTCGAAGTGTATTTAATTGATAGCAGCCTTATGACAATCGTCGACATAATTGAGAAATGAAATATGCGTATGTGTTGTTGCGTGCTAAACTATTGTTAAGCTTTATTATCCAATTGTTACAAAGTATTCAAGTTATTGTTTATAAAGACATCTTTGTCATTAGTCCATCTATAAAACTGCCATAGACGCTAGAATTAGTGATAGTCCTTGAGACTCGTTGTCCAAGCGACATAAAATTTGTGATATATTCTGCGCGCAGTCAGATTCCGAAGCTTGTAATCGTCAGTTTGATTAAACTACATATACCAAGCTAAGCGAAGGCAATCGTGTATAATAAATTACAGTCATTCAAGTTAGAATGCCGTTCATCCGTCCTCAATAAACCGTGTATTTGTTAAAGTTAAAGCGATTGAATTTATTACCTGAGCCCACCGAAACCCGACTGTGATCAAAACCAATAATCGCTCTTATGTGCGTCAACATGACCTAGTCGGCCAAATGACCTATTCGGCCAAGTGACTTTCGGCCAGATGGGTTTCTGCCTAATGGTTTGTGACATTCGGCCAAATGGCTTGTGGGCAACGACCCTTTCCAACCAAATTCTATTCTATCCAATCCTATTCGGCCAAATGTCCTATTCAGCAATATGTCCTATTCGACCGGATGACCCGTTCGGCCAAACGACCCTTCCCCGAATGCCGGAATAATGAAAAACAAAAACAATATTCAACAGAAAAAAGGATAGAAGCCGACGACATCGTGGAAGGCCACGAATTTTAGGGATTTTCAAAAGCCACCACGTCCTAAGCAGGCCCCCTAACTCTTAGATACTGTGGGAAAGGGTTGTAACGCCCTTGGACATACTCCCTGCTGTCTTCGTTCCTAAACTCTTGTACACGCACAAAAGTAATCCTGTGCAGTACAAAAGTTCACACAATTGCAACCACAATAACATCCACATCACGACACTTGTGAATTATTTCTTATCACAGTGCCCAACCGCACACACATAGTGCTGACCAAACTTCATCACAGCACTTAACCCTTTCAAGTTCACAATGATGGTGGTCGGCGATAACCGGTCACAACGACAACGACGACGATGACGACAGGCAAAATGATTTATCACTATTAGATCGGAAACGGCATCGGCGGATGCACTTTAAGGCGTGACAAATTGTTCCACAACGTCAGAAAGAACGAAGTCAATCATCGAACCTTGGCGGGTTGTGATGAAGGGACAGGGAAATCAAGATTCAATGCGCAACTCTTAGTTCGGCTTCGGAAGTAAGCCGGGAATGGTTTGCCACCCGGCAATCACTTCCAATTGGATGGAACAGATGGTGCAGATTCGTCAAACACGTACTCGTAGTTTCAATACACACATTTTCACGAAATTAGTACGAATGCGAAGCCGAAACCAGACTAAGGAAGCTACAATGCAGTGAGGGGGCCACTAATAGGGTTGGAATTACGTAATCGCGGTCTCTGCCGTGCGTTTGCTCAGCGATTGTTAATTAAATTCAGCGCCAGTGGTAGCAAATTAGAATGCAGCGAGTTCTACAGCCGGAGTTCGAAAATGTTGTCTTGTTCCGCATCGACAGGGTATTGCTGGTAGGAATAGTAATTTGCGTGCTTGTATTACATGTACGTGCTCTTTTCGGGCAAACCTAAGGGTTTGAGATCTGATTGAAATTAAATTATTGCACTTCTGGTGAAATATTGATTAAAAGGCATTGCCGGTGTTGGAAAATGTCATTGGCAATCATTTGTATAATTTTCCAAGAATTTTGTTCAGAAGCTATTTCCAGATGCTTCCAGGATCACGACAAGATATAGCTCTTATAAAACTAGTGAACAATCCTTCTGGCTCTTGGCTCATTAAGCTCATTCCGTTCATATGCTGCCGACCAGTGGTCATTGCGGTCAACGGACTCGGTGTGTTTTATTTCTCTGTGTCCTGAATGAGATTATTGATACGTTGTCCGTTGGCCTACACATACCAAAGGACTCGAAAGGTTCACCGTACATAACAACAATGACACTCTTGGCGACCAACACGTTGACATTGACTGTTGTGGCACTTCTGTTACCTCTTAGCAACCAGTAGCTCGAGCGAAAATTGGGGATTTGTTGGCAACAGGATTATGGACACAAACAAAATCAAAACTGTTGGCTAAGCGAGATAGTCATGACTTTCTTAGCCCAGGGATAATGAGAACGGTTAGTTTCAGATTTCGGATATAAGATACTGAATGAAGACGTACTAATTTTGCACCCGGTCCTAATGACAAGGGTAATAGAATATTGCGACCGTTTTTGTTCCACGAGGTCACGAGGATACCCAACAGACAAACAGACATAACCTATCGAACTTTTGGTAATTATAATAATCGTTACGTTGGCACGTGTTGTTTACTTCGAATGATTTATTTCAATCATGAATCAGGTGGCGAGCACGTGATTGTTTACTCAATGATTAAACATTTCAATTGAACTGTAAATCAGTACAGGGCAAAAGGCCAATAGCTGCTCCAAGCTTGGAACGAGTCTTAATCGCCATTTGCCTTGCTTACGATGAAATAATCTTGAGTATTTATAAATGTCGGTTTGTCTGTGAACTATTTTTTTCGTTTACTGGAGGAAATTCTCATTAATTTTCATCACATAATCCAACACAGCGGCAACGGCAATGGGTGGCGTTCCTCGTTGTCACCATCGGCCGGTGTCACATGGCATCAATTTTGACCCGAGTTTTGCGATTGAAAGCCAACAGCCGTCGGTCGAAGGGTGGATAAGCTGACGCTTGTTGAAAGGATATGTCAACGTTGTCAGTAATTGACATTTTTTTTGTTTGGGGATTGATAGAAATTGGGTCCCCTGCGATAAATAGCGCGCGGTGAGAAAATGGAGGGCGATGCGGTAAAGTTGTGAAGCTAGCAGTGAACCTTATTTTTCGTTCATCCCTTCCAGTTTGCGCTCTCTGCCCACAATCGCCGAGTGACAAAGCAAAATTAATTGAAAGAATTTTTTGATGGGGATTCAGCTACAAATGTCATCACCAAATTAATAATATACAAGTTTTCTACATCCTCGCAAATGCTGAAAGAAGTTTCTCCAAAAGAAAATCTTTACTTATCTTGGGTTTTGCAAGAGTAAGCGGAAACACAATTCATCTACTTCAAACTGTACGGCAATGAGTAGGTAATGAGGCAGCTAAAGTTTTTCATACATATCCGAAAGGGTGAAATTTCTATTCACTGTTTGTGGTATTCGTGAGGACTGCAAATTTGTTGAGCCACGTTGTTGCATTGATTTAGCCAAATTTATAAATGTCATCTAACTTTCATTTGACAGGGGTTTCAAATAAATGATTGAGGGTGACCTTAGCCCCTAAAATGAGGGCGTTTTCGTCGAATACAGCCTCTGAATAGACATTCAAAAGGGTTGATGTATTCAGCAGTACATCCCAGGATAAAGTTAGTAATGACCTATGACTTGTTAATAAAATATTCATCAGTTTTTAAAATAAATCACTAAAACTGAATACTCCTACGATGATGATGTATACTGTTTTTATATATTTTTTCATCAACGACCATTTTTTAATAGTTGAATATTCGCAAAGTACTCTCCCGTATATGGACTATAACTAATTGCAACTTTTTTTTCAAACTGCAGATAATACTTCGTTTGCAACATTAAGTGAGAAAGTGATGAAGACAAATATATAAAAAATTTACGTCAAATCTACTTTATCTAGTACTAACTGGGATAATATGTATCTAATTGTTTTTGAGAAATCTGAAATCCTTAATATTCAAATATAATTAATTTTATTTATATTTCTTTTTTTCCAGGTATGTTGATATATCTTCTATAGCACTGATATCCTATTAAACAAGTATGTATCCAATTAGCTCCCAATTTAACAATTTACTCGGCATTAATATTGAATTGGACACTGCTGCAACAGTTGGTGCTTCCGAAACCGAACGGCATAAATGGCAATTACGCGACGACACACACCATAATCAAGGTCGCGGGGCTATCAGTTTGAAGTAGGTTCTTGTGTTATGGTAAAACCATCAATCAAGCAGTGTGCCGTTTTTTTATCGATCAAGGTTATTATTATGGTGCCCTCATCTGGAACAAAAACGAAATGTGAACGATAATTGATTTTTGCACCGGCAGATGCAACTGATCCTTATTTATCCTTCAATCATGATTTATTTTCACACAATATTTTCTAACTGGAACGAAATTGTATCAATTTCCATTATTTCGTGGAATCTGATAAATGAACTGATCCTGCTAAGCCCATTAGCAAAATGTTGGCAGCAGCTATATTTGGATTCTAGTGCCGGGACAGAAAGCATTGACCATGCAGTGGTTCTAGCCAAAAATTCAAGCTTTTCATTTATATTGTCCACTGCAAAAGCTTTCAAGTTCTATTTCACACTATTGAGATGCAATACTTATAACCAAACTTACACAGTAATATCTATCGGGTGCCAGGAAAATCGTCATCTTCAATTCATTGGCCCGAATAAGATCCTTTGTTAAATTAATGCTTAATCGGTACAATCCAAGATTCAGCTCTTCTTAACCACGTAAAACGTCATATCGGTACAGGATTCTTTGTTTCCTAAAAATAATGTTTTGGTCTGAATTGGTCTGAACTGATAGTTAGATTTTTGAGTTTCGGAATTTAATGTTTATTTCCTTTTCATACAGTCATTGCCACTTTGAAAGCTTTCAACGTCACTCAGCTCCACTCACTGCACAATGGTCGGATTCGTCAAATTTCACGACATAAATCGATAACTCAAAAACCATCAGTGCTAGAGTTTTGACGTCTTCAGAAGAAATGATCTACAAGAAGAGATGTATTTTTGGTGTAGGTTGTCATTAGGGTGGCCCTTCGATGATTTTTTTTTGGAAATGTATTTTTTTACCCTTTTGAGTTAGGAGTTCATATAATTCTTCAAAGTTTTATTTATTTATTATCAGGCTAAGGCCGGAGTGGTCTGTGCTGCACATAAAAGTCTTCTCCATTCAGCTCGGCCCAAGGCTGCACTTCGCCAACCACGCAGTCTGCGGAGGGTCCGCAAATCGTCCTCCACCTGATCGATCCACCTTGCCCGCTGTGCCCCTCGCCTTCTTATTCCCGTCGGATCGTTGTCGAGAACCATTTTCACCGGATTACTGTCCGACATTCTGGCTACGTGCTCGGCCCACCGCAGTCGTCCGATTTTCGCGGTGTGAACGATGGATGGTTCTCTTAACAGCTGAAGCAAATCGTGGTTCATTCGCCTCCTCCACGTACCGTCCGCCATCTGCACCCCACCATAGATGGTACGCAACACTTTCCTTTCAAAAACTCCCAGTGCGCGTTGGTCCTCCACGAGCATCGTCCAGGTCTCGTGTCCGTAGAGAACTACCGGTCTTATAAGCGTTTTGTAGATAGTCAGTTTGGTACAGCGGCGAACTCTATTCGATCGGAGCGTCTTACGGAGTCAAAGTACGTACGATTTCCAGCCACTATGCGCCTCCGAATTTCTCTGCTGGTATCGTTATCGGCGGTCACCAGTGAGCCCAAGTACACGAATTCCTCAACCACCTCGATTTCGTCACCACCGATAGAAACTCGTGGTGGGTGGCTTACATTGACCTCTCTTGAGCCTCTTCCTATCATGTACTTCGTCTTCGACGTGTTGATGACTAGTCCAATCCGTTTAGCTTCGCTTTTCAGTCTGATGTAGGCTTCCTACATGTAGGCTATGTAGGCTTCTACAAAGTTGTAGAGAATTTAATTCTAAGCATCTTTGCTTAATAAACATTTATTTTATCTCATATGGGTAATGTTTTATGACAAAATTGCTAAAATTAGATAGGATGGTCCCGAAAAAATAGTTTTTAGCTTCCACTTTCATCAATTCAGAATATTTTCAAAAACTGTCTTAGCATCGCTTCACGGTCTTTAGATGGCGCATCTTTTGGTTACATAATATGGTTGATAGCTTCATTTTCAAGCATATTATAAGCATTTTTTCATGAAAAAGTGATATTTTTCTGAGCATTCTACTGCAGCTAGTAGCAAATATTAGCAAAGATTTCAATCGTAATCTGAAAATATACAAGCAGGCTCATTAAATCTAAGGTATTTCATTGGTCCATCTTTGTCCACTTTTGTTTGATAATCATATTAGTTTTTGTATGAAAAATCAGCTATTCCATGCGAAACACATGTACCATATCTCTGATTTTCGCAATATTTGGTAGAATAATTCTTTTTCGAAAATAAATAAACTCACTTTTTAATTTTGTCCGATTTCGATCCAGGGTGGTCGAAAAAATCAACATTTTTGAAAAAAATATTTTTTTAAACATAATTTTTGAACTACTGGATCAATTATCAATGTTCATGGAATCACATGTAGTCATTGGCGACCCTCACTTAGAAACTGCGAAAATGAAATTATTCTTCGAATAAGCCATGAAAAACCAATTTGAATTTTATGATTTTGTATTTCGCCACAAAAGTAGCGCTCTTAAGTATTTATTTCATGAGAACACCTTGAAAATCGTTCCAGTAGTTAAAATGTCAAAATGATTTTTTCGACTTCTTCTACACACGAGTTGATTTAAATATTTTATATAAAGAACGATTCTTTGTGGGCTTTGTGGCCGTCGGGTTAGCGACGTCAATGGACTATGGAGCGTGGGCTCGATTCCCGCCTCGGTAAGAAGGAAACTTTTCGTGGTAGAAAAATTCTCCACCTGTCCACTGGGTATTATGTGTCCTGCCAGCTGTCTAGGTGTTAAGTGTTCAGTCTGTACGACCGCTGGTCGAAGATGGTGTTTTTGTCTTTTATTCTACCAAATATTGCGAAAATCCAAAAGAGTATATATGTGTTTTACATGAAATTCCTAATTTTTCGTACAAAAATATTACTATCGTCAAACAAAAGGGGACAGACATGGACAAATGAAATACCATGGATTTGATGGGCCTGCTTGTATACTTTCAGATTACGATTGAAATCTTTGCTAATATTTGCTACTAGCTGCAGTATAATGCTCAGAAAAATATCACTTTTTCATGAAAAAACGCTTATAATATGCTTGAAAATGAAGCTATCAACCATATTATGTAACCAAAAGATGCGCCATCTAAAGACCGTGAAGCGATGCTAAGACAGTTTTTGAAAATATTCTGAATTGATGAAAGTGGAAACTGAAACTATTTTTTTCGGGACCACCCCATCTAAATTTAGCAATTCTGTCATAAAACATTACCCATATGAGATAAAACAAATGTGTATTAAGCAAAATGCTTAGAATTAAATTCTCTACAACTTTGTAGAATTACTCCAAACTCAAAAGGGTAAAAAAATACATTTCCAAAAAAAAATCACCGAGGGGCCACCCTAATGAAAACTTACATCAAAAATAGATCTCTTCTTGTAGATCATTTCTTCTGAAGACGTCAAAACTCTAACACTGATGGTTTTTGAGTTATCGATTTATGTCGTGAAATTTGACGAATCCGACCATTGTGCACTGACTCTATTTCTTGGTCCGTCGCCCAAACCAAGATTGTTATCAACAATTTCTCTTTCCCACTCCTTCTTCTGGGAGACATGAATGCGCACCATACGGCCTGAAGAGGTTCAAGGTCGGACCGCCAAAATGTTGCCGTTTTGGAAGCGTTCGAATTCACAGAACTGGCACCTCTAAACAATTGGTCACCACACCGCCATCGACGTGACCGCAGCTAGTCGGTCTATCCTCTCTATACAAAAGTGGTAAGTTGTTTCCGACAATTTCGGGAACAATTATTTCCTAACTCAGTCCGCACGATGGCCCTATGATGCCGCCGACTGGGAGTGTTATGACCATCTTCGATGCGCTTAGCCCGACTCCACCCAGATTGTCTTAGGCTTGATGCGTACTTAGCGTCTTTTCAACGCACCGTGCATGCAGCGGTCAAATAACGCAGGTGGGCATCGGAGCGACAACGCTGCGTTATCGCTTTTTCGCGATGCAGACTTGGGTCTTTTTAAAGCTGAGTGTGCCCTGCGTTGAACAAATGCAACGTGGGTATCGGCCCTTAGATGATTCATACGTGTGTCCATTTAACAAACCAGTAATCGCCCAAGATAAATAGCTCTTCGCGGGTGGGCGAAGAAATCGCGTCGAGTAGTTAAAGCTGAACTGTGGGGGAAAGTGAACGCTCTTTATGGCAAGCGTAGATCTTACACCATTCATCTTGATGTAGTATACCGCATCAAATTAGACCCTTCGGAAGTTGCAAATGTGCTTGGGAATACTTTGGCTTTCTTAGCTCGATAACTGGCTATCCAACCGAATCACAAGCACTATAGAGCTTCCAAGCCCCGACGGACTAGTCAAATTCTCCGATCAACCAGCTTTCTGCGCTGTTGAGCTGTCCTTCGCCCTCGCTAGGAGAAGTGGGAGGTCCTCTGGCCTAGATGGCGTATGATACCCCTCCTATAGTCGCAAAAGTCCCATTCCTCGGTTTGATGCGAAGAATAGCGTTCCGTCCCAAGATACCTCTAAGTATCGCCCAATCTCGCTAACCTCCTGTTTAAACCGCCGTCTATGCGAGAAGCTCGAATTCGACGGAAGATTCGGCTTCTGATAGCTTGCTCTCCATCCTGAGTACGGAACCGGGTTCTACTTCGCCGGTCTAGGAAACGTGCTTCTGGACGCCTTTAACCCGATAAGGATAAATTTCTTGGTATCTCTTGCCACCTCGAAGGCGTCCCATCGTACGTGGACCCCTTTGAATTGCAGAAACTCAGGGAGTGGAGATTTTCGGGAAAAAATCTGGCCTTTCTTTGGTTCTTTTTCAGGTAGCATTCATTCCATGTCCCCATCGAAAACGGTCACTTTATTTTCTTTCATGCCGCATAATGTTTACGTCTTTGGAGACACACCCGGATGCACTTGCTATGGGGCCCAATCCGCCGTAAGTGCCGTAACAGGGGTTTTGTCTAGCTGACCAGCATTGCATACCGCAACTTCCTAAACGTTCTATCTCCGATTTTCTTCAACAGCTTTGCTCCAATTGCCTCCGATTCCCTACCTTCCTGAAGAGACTGCCTGCGCTGATACAGGCTTCTTGTCAGTTTGCCACTGTACAAGAGACTATTTATAACGAGGCCACTTTATTTGCTACAATAGCCGGGAATCACAGGATCCCTTTCTTTTTTGAAGTAGAGCGGATCCTGCACGCTATGGCTAGACGCTTCAAGTGAGAATATTATCTCGAATTTGGAGAGGGGATTAATATCTACCCTTCCGGACAGTAATCCTGAATGATCTGCATTTTAATAAATGTTGACGAGCAACCAAATATAAGGCTTAAAGCAAGACCAATGAAACACAGATTTTATCTTAACATGCGATTTTTTACCAGTGCCTAATTTGCCTTCATTGTCAAGTCAACGTTTCGGCCTTAGAAATCCAACCAATCAGGATATTCATCAAACACGTTCCGGTAAACGATGTTCACCCATCCAGTAGACTAATCGGATTACACCCAGAAGATGAGGACCGATTTTGGATAAACGGTAACCCATAACACTTTGTCCAGCGTTCCAAAATCCTAAGGACTTACCTAAGGAAATTCTTCTAGTTTCTATTGTAATTCCTGTTAAAGTTCATCAGGGAATTTCTGCAAGGGTTCCTCCGGCAATTTTTACAAAAGTTCTTCCGGGAATTCCTGTGGAAGCTTATTCGGAAATTCCTCCGGAAGTTCCTTCGGGAATTCCTCCGACAAATCCTTCGGGAGTTCCTCCGGAAGTTTCATCGGGAATTCCTTCGGATTTCTTTAGGGTATTTCTCTGGGAATTCCTCAGAGAATAACTCCGAGAATTCCTCTTAAAGTTCTTCCGGGATTGCCAACAAACAGAGCCGTAGCGTGGACTCTCGGCGCCCTTGGCGAAATCTTTTTTGGGCGCCCCTCTCTTACTAAGGAAAAATGTGCAATAACATTTTGATTTCCACCTTAATGATTTATGATTTTTTTTAACGATATTTTCTTCACTATGTTGGCTCATCTTGTAGAACAGCAAGAATAAAAAGTTTAGTGGATTGAAGAAGCTTCATATAACAAGCAGTATATTAGGCGGTCCCTGGAAAGTTTTTAAATGTTGTTAGCTTTTACACTAATTTGCAAATAGGTGAGATACAGTGACGTAGCCACGGGGGTTTTTATGGACATAAATCCACAGCCCCCCCCCCCCAGGGACAAAATTTTCAGAAGAATTTTTTTTTTTTTGAAAAAAAAATGTTCAGAAAACCCTCCCCTAGACCAATTTTCTGGCAACGCCACTGGTGCGATATGTTAGAATTTGGTAGAGTCGTGGGCATTTCTGGATCCTCGTATGGAATCTGCTGGAACATCCAGGCTGAAAGATCATTAAAATTGCTGAAAGTTATTTACTTACAGCTCATAGTGTCCTAACGGCTGTTTCTTGCTTTAAGTGGAAGGAACTGACGTACTTGCAAGCACATAGCAAAGAAAAGAGATTTAAAAATAGTGACAAATCATATACTAATGTCAAATGGTTGGAACAAGGATATCCAACTCTGAAGTGGATCGATCGATGATCGAAATCGCTATCGGAGTTCGGATCAAGAAAGATACAATATAAGAATGGGTCTGTCAGTGGTTTGGATATGGATGTTGGGTTAATAACATCCAACTTTGAAGTGGTCGGAATCGACATCCGAAGCAGGACGGCCATGTGGTGAAATGAGGCTATGAATGCTTTGATAGCACATGCCTTGGCACATGTTGTATGTATTGCGGATAAATTTTGCTAATCTACGAGAGCTTTGATAAATGATAACCAAAGTAGTCATTTAATCAAGGCACATTTTCACTGCTTATCGTAATGCCGCCATGATGATAATCTTTCGTACTAAATGAAGTTTTTCTGAATGAAATGAGCAAATTTGTTTTAAATCTACACCATCTTTACCCTTTACCTCAACCAGATATAAGTCATTAGCGCAAAAGGTCTTTTAAAATTTTGGTCAACACTTGTGGCAGTAATTGTGCCCGAAAATGATAACAATCCGATATACAATTTTCAAATAACTATTTTGAATATAAGTTTCCTAGATTTTTTCTTAGCCCCTTGTAGACGGTTCCGAAAGGCTCAGAGAAACCGAAAGAGAAGTCAAAGTTAGGACCAAATCATTCGACTTGTTTATTTGAGATAGAAGACAGATTAGATTTCTTGAAATATCTCCGCCATACAACTTTGGACTTTATAAAATATAATAAAATAAAATTGATCTGTTTCCCATACCGTAATTATTGATTCCGGCGCCTCTTGAGGGCTGGCGCCCTTGGCGGGGGCCAACCCGGTCAACCCCACGCTATGGCGCTGCCAACAAAAGTTCCTCTGGAAATGCTTGCGGAAGTTTTTTTTTTCTGGGACTCCTTCGGGAATACCCGTGGAAGTTCCTCCGAGAATAAACGCGAAATACCTGTGGTGGCTGCTTTTTTTAAAGATTTCCTGCGCACATTCTTCTGAATTTTCTTGAAACCTCTTTTGTAATTATTGACGAAATTTCACAAAGAACTTCCAATTCTGCTGGTTTTTTTTTTCATAATATTTCGAGAAACTTTTGTAAAAATTACTTCTACATTTCCTACGGAATTCCTGCGGAATCATCTCACCCTGAATGACAATTAGCTTTGTCTGCTCCGAGATTCGGAGTTCCCTTGCGGAATGCCCTGCGGGAATTCCAGTTTGAGTTTCTTCGGGTAGTTCTTCTGATTTTCTTGCGGAAATACCTACCTGAACTCTTTAATGTACTCCAGCGGAAATTCCCATTGCTGCAAAAAATTATTCAAGAATTCCGAGAAATTCCCGAGGGCCCTCCTTATCCGTGCGGTAAGACGCTACAAAGCAAAATCATGCTGAGAGTGGCTGGGTTCGATTCCCGGTGCCGGTCTAGGCAATTTTTGGATTGGAAATTGTCTCCACTTTTCTGGGCATAAAATTATCATCGTGTTAACCTCATGATATACGAATGCAAAAATGGTAACCTGGCTTAGAAACCTTGCAGTTAATAACTGTGGAAGTGCTTAATGAACACTAAGCTGCGAGGCGGCTCTGCCCCAGTTTGGAGATGTAATGCCAATAAGAAGAAGAAGAAGAAGAGAAATTCCCGAGAAAGGAAAAAATGAGATTTTTCAAAACTGACCAATTCTTTGTGGACTAAACATCTCCAGGACTCCATCCAAACTTTAATCTTGGAATGCAAAGCGTTCCATTTTTTCCAGAAATTTCTCCACTACCGATTATAAGGGACCACAACGGTTAATTTTCGGTTGCATCTTGAGGCGTGGTTTAGTGAAGAAGAAAAATGAGAATTCTCAAAACTGACCATTTCCTTCTGGACCAAACATTTGCAGGACTACATTCAAACTTTGGTTTTGGATTGCAATGCCCTGTTTCAACACGGCTTTTAATTCCTAAACCAAAGTTTGTATCCTGGGAATGGTCAGTGTGGAGGAAGTTGATCAGTATCGAAAATTTCTAATTTATTACTTCACTAGCTCGCTCGGCCTTTCTTTTGAGGTTGCTTCTGTAAAGTTACAATCATGTGTTGGAGTAAAATGGGATAATAATAACTCATCTTTTAACAAGTGATTCAATTGGGAAAGAAACCAAATGCTGAAAATAGTCTGCGGCCTGCTTTAACAGTTTGAAATTGCTGCGTGGTCCTTGATCGTATGCATGCTGGGAACAACTGATGTGGAACATCTTTCACGGGCATATTTGTGTCGTAAATCATATCTTTTGAACAGCATGAGCATATGCATAATGGGATGCTAACGGTTTAATCAGATGTAGGTGATTACCGACGGTATGAACTCCAGAACAATTTGGAGTGCCTGAAACATTTTGTAGGGCAAACTGAATTGTAAATAATACTCTTGGACTATGTGAGCCTGTATGTACATAATCAGTTATCGAATCATGGACATGAGCATGGCCGAAGTATGGACATAATCATTATCGAAGTTATACCTTCGATCCCACCTGAAACACCTAAAAGACCTAATGATCTGAACTCCAACATAATTTGTAGAACCAAGAACATCTGTAGAAATATTTAATGTAGCATACATGTTAACATAGTTCTAGAAAAAAAAAACAGAATCGAAAATAATTTAAAAAAAAAAAATGAAAATACTGAACCGTTTGTTTGAGCAACTGCATATGTGACGTTTTTGGCCAAAATGAGATTTTTATATGTTCTAAATCCTCGTCCAAAAAAAAAACATATTCTGGTAAAAAAAACGAAAAAAAATTTTGTTTGACAATGTATGAATTTTTTTCCTTTGTTTACCTATGCCTTTGCATTACTTTATTTTTGGTGGGATGGAAATGGGATCTATATGATGAAGTGCCGAACCGTTCTTCTATATACACGTGCCTTGAAGAGCAATTATGAATTACTGGAACTTTTGCATCCTGCGTTTGGTATTCCTGTTTGCTTGAACATCCCTAATTTTCCATACAATCTTGCGTCTAGCATTTTGAAGCAGCATCAAAAATTATTTCACCAGGGGTAACTAGAAACCTCAGTCAATTTTAAGTTTTATTTTGAAACAAGACAATTTTTCATAATTTGTTACGCAGTGTTATTCATTATCAATTGTAAAAGCCGTAAGGTAAACCATTATAATTGTATTTTGGAACCGAGTGCTTTTTATATTGTCCAAAACAGGTTTGATTAAACGTATCGCTACGAATGAAAATTGTGAATTTAATATTTTTTAAATTAATTTGCGCAAATCCAAATAAAGATTTCTTCTACAAAATACCTATGCATATAAGTTGAATATCACACACTTAATTCTCTTACCGATATCTCAATATTTTGTTAAACTTTCATTTAGATTCGCACAACTGAGCCAGAGAAAACATCTTGTTGCAAAGATTTCTATCAAAATTGCTAAAAATCTGCAAATAATTCACCTAAAATCTGCTGAGATATCAGTTTTTCATTTTTCTGGTGCACGGCTGAGAGGATTTTTGCTGAGCTGCAGAATTAAAAGCTAAATGTGGAGGTCCACAAGTGTGTAGAGTAAGATGTTTGATGTTCAGAGCCGTTATCGGATTTATAGTCGAATGAAAAAAAATACTTATTTTAGAGCGGATAGATTGTTATTCGGAATTGTATTCAGTAAAGCTGGTGTGGCTTGGTCTACTGGACTCAGTTGCGACGAAATAACCAAATCTAGCGTTAATTACTATAGTTTCTAGTCGGATCAAGAAAAAACTCAACTCTGGAATGGGTCTGTCAGCGGTTTAAAGACACCACTGTACCTTGGGAGGTTAATGAAATCCAACGAATTATCAGATCTAGTCTGATCAACTCTAGAACAATTTGGTTGGTGACCGAATTCGACATCAGACTTATTTGGATTAAGGAAAATCTTCTTATGGTTGGGGTTTGTCGGTGATTTGGCGCTACTTATAGATCTAGATGCTTCAATAAAACACAATAAAACAAGTGGGGTCATAGTTGTCAAAACGTCATATGGGTGTTGATATGAAAAACAGAAAAATTCATTGCTTGTTAGAAAGTACCCAAATTATCTCTTTCACAGACTTTTGGACTTTGTAGTCGATTTGTTATTTATCCGTGCCCTAACTTATGAAATTGTTTCATTTCTCATAGCGTAATTCTGTCCCAAACAGCACAAATTAGCCAAAAATGGTTGCAGCAACTTGATTGTGTTGCGCTAACTTGTACGAAACACGTGTGCTGATGGGGTCAGTTCGGCGCCCCCTAAAGACTGACGCTCTTGGCAGGGGCCAACCTGGTCAAACTCTCGTTACGGCGCTGAATATGAGGACTAAAATAGTGCGATTGTCCGTTAATCTAATGTGTGAAAACAGGTAAGTCCTCTCAGAAAAATACTCTTTTGAGCAAAATTAAAAGTCCTTGCACATCCTGCCTGCTTAAGTGGCTGCTAAAAAACCGAGTCAAAGTGATTTTTCACGCAACTTTATTGCGTTTATCAGTTGAAAAAGTGCATGAGTATAATGTAACTACACGCAAAAAAAATCGTTCCCAAATTCGTGAACAAGCAACAATACATTGTAATTTACGTCATGGATTCGGGAACACCTGTCATGTTTTCCAGAACGTTCCACAATCCAAAAAACGTGACTGTTGTTCCCGAAACCGTGACTAAAAATACATCGTGAACTTGTTAGTTCACAAACTTATGATCGTATTTTTGCGTGTGAAATAAGCTTAATACGCTTTATTAAAGAAGCACACAGTATAAAAATGTTACAGCATATATAATGTAACAAAAAGGCTCCGTTCGATTCGACTCATTTTTCACTCACTTTTTAAAATTACAGGTTGTCATTACTATGGGGCTTGTATTCAATATTGCGTACAAGAAAAAGTTGGATGAAAAATCAAAGGTTATTGAACACAAAAATATGGGTTCAAATATTTCCATGGCATGTAATTTTCAGAATTTTTAACTGTGCAGTGATAAATACCTCAAATACAAAAAGCAGTTTAAACACTGAATTTTTGATTAATCTGTTTGATAAGCTATCGTTACATCCTTGGCTAACATCACCTCCCGTTATCCTATCGCAAAAAGTTTACAAGTGTCTTTTCAACTACACAGTTAAAAATTCTGAAAATTACACGCTATGGAAATATTTGAACCCATATTTTTGTGTTCAATAGGCTCTAATTTTACATCCAACTTTTTCTTGTATGCAATATTGAATGCAAGTTCCATAGTAACGACGACCTGTAATTTTCAAAAGTGATGGAAAAATGAGTCGAATCGAACGGAGCCTTTTTGTTACATCATATATGCTGTAATATTTTTATACTGTGTATGACACTTGGTGGCCCTGAAATACACGGATAAAAATATGTTGTGCTTTTAAATCTATTTTCATGCACATATTTGGAGCATGCAAATAAACGTAACTTTCAATCGATCTTACTGTTCTTTTAAATCGAAATAAATTTAAACCGTGCTCGGTTGTAAAATTCAATAAAATTCAATTGAACATCAAGTGTTTATTCGTTTGTTGGGACTTGCTGCAATTTTGCACGTCGTTGAATTTTAAAAACTATTTTCTGTGTAGGGAGGGTAAATCACGAGCCCTCCTTAGCCTAGCGGAGAGACGCGCTGCTACAAAGCAAGACCATGCTGAGGGTGGCTGGGTTTGATTCCCGGTGCCCAGTCTAGGCATTTTCAGATTGGAAATTGTCTAGATTTCCCTGGGCACATGAGTATCATCGTGTTAGCCTCATGATATACGAATGCAAAAATCGTATATTGGCTTAGAAACCTCGCAGTTAATAACTGTGGAAGTACTAAACGAACACTAAGATGCGAGGCCGAAATGTCCCAGTGGGTGATGTAATGCCAAGAAGAATAAATCACTACTCGGGCATATGGATCCGATTCCCGGCTCACTGCACAGAAAACTAATGGTTTAGAATGTTTGGAAACTGTAGATTCATGATTGATAAATGATAATACTAAAAAAGTCTCTAAAAAAGTTATCTCGCACAATATTTAATAATTTTTAATCATTTATTTTACTTGTAATTGATTCAATTATAGAAAATAAAAATGTAGATTGAAGACATTCCCCCTTCGTTGCAACACCGCTGAGCCGAAGTGAGTCTTTCCGCGGTAACGGTATCATCGCATAAACACCTACCTGAAAATCGTCACAGTGCTCGATACAATTAATGCTTGAAGCTGTCAATCACCACACAATAATGTGAAACTCACGCACTTCAATCCTTCCTATTTGTTCATACCACTAGAACTTATATAAACATATTAGAATACATTTAAAACTACATCCACAAACCAACAAACAATCACCTCGGCCCAAGAACTTCTAGCAAGGAACCTTTTTTAGTATGAAAATAATCCTTCATCGTTTAGAGGAAAACTGTCTAATACATTGACGCTATGATGCTATTTATAATTCGCTCGATTTTGCGTTGTGTTGCGTTGCGTTGTAACGGAGTATTTCGTAGATTGCATACTAATAGCTGTCATGTATATTCTTTAACTTTTTTACCCCAACCGCTTATGGATTACTATTTGGGATTAAATAGCGACCCAATTGGATGTCTAAAATGTTAAAGCATAAAGCTACCATTGCTGAACACGCCTGTCTTCTCCGTTACTAGGGAAGGCAAGGAAACGATGTTATAACATCTACTTAACGAGAGGCCAGCAACTCAATGACGTAATAGATGTCAAGGAGTTGGATGGTTGATAGGGTATATAGTTAAGGAGTATCATCATAAGCAAATGATATAAAAAGTTTAAACAGACGTTGGGAGTGACCATGCTACGAAATCTATGTCACTCCATTGTTGGGTTGGGATGGGGCAAAGCTATAAAATTCGCCCTGGCTAATTAGCTTAGGTTTAAGCGCCATTGTTCGCTCTTTGAAACGGAAATAAAAATATGTTAAATGTCCCATCCCCCAATTTGTTTCCAAGTGAGTTAATGAAGTTATTAATATATACCCTTAACAATAACGGGAATGGAGCATGTAACCTGATTTATAATTCTCTCGATTTTTAAAAGCGAAAAAAGCGTGTTTGGAAGGAATTTGGATGAGTGAAAATATATTCTCAACTAAATCAAAATTATTATGAACAATACCATCTGGCATCACGTTGTCGTGAAACGTGTATATTTTTGTTTACATCGCATTTTCTACCGTCCTGAAAGAGAATGAGATATTAAGATGTCGAGAGATTGATTGAAAATCGCTTATGTCGGGAATTGAATTGAAGTATGCCGGAAAAGCAATCGCTGTGACTGAAATACGTGCTACACCTCGTTAATTTAAATCAAATAAAAGCTTTTTCAAACGATGTTTAGCAAGAATAGCTGTTTTTAAGCAGAAGTGAACCCCATTACAGTATTACACGGTTCACAAAATTCAGGAAAAGTTGCTTCCTGTCATATATTTCTATTAAATAATGCAGTCGT
Source organism: Armigeres subalbatus (assembly GCF_024139115.2). Lineage (NCBI taxonomy): Eukaryota > Metazoa > Arthropoda > Insecta > Diptera > Culicidae > Armigeres > Armigeres subalbatus. The sequence goes on along the minus strand of NC_085140.1, from coordinate 264,036,597 downwards.
ACGCCGGGAATGGGGTAAAAACCCTATAAAATTTATTTGTTTGTCAAAAATTTCCAAATCTGATTGACCGTTTCGGAAGTAACTTGAAGTAATAGCAAGTAGGAATAATCAACCTAACGAAGAGAAAAAACCAAAAGTTTCGGTTTGCGAGGAGATGCTTCCTACCAAAAAATTAGCCTGTCTATTTGTTCACCTGTTCTTATTAGTTTGAAAGTACTACGGGAATAGTAAAATAAATAGAAATATGCTACAGCACCGCGCATTTGTATTATCATACCCCATTAGTCAACTCCGCTGTTGTAGGTGTGTAACGTTCTTGGTAATCCGCCAGCTCGTTGCATCCACTTGAGTTGCTTAAGTTGGTCGGTCGGCCTCACGCGGGGTATCTAGCAATGAGCTGTCACGATATCATGTCCTCAAATTGCTTGCCGGTATGTAGGTATTAAATGCTGTATCTATTTGCTTTTAGCAGTTGCCGTTGTGCTTTTTTTATCACCCCCGACAACGACAAGTGGGCTAAGGCACATCGTGCCGTCGTCGTCGCCGACTCTTCGCAAACAGTAAAGTAAACGTTTACCGGCCTAATTTTGGAAAGCACAATGTGGTGGTGCGAGTGTGAAGGTGATAATGAAATTCAGACTCACCCGTCCCGTCGTGGATGGCGTTCTTGCACATGATAACACTGCATTTCGTAGGGGTTGGTTGTTCCGTTCCAGCAAAACAACAACCTTGCGATGGGGAAGTGCAGTGTGACTCGTGAAAACCTTATCAAGGTAATTCCGTGATGCAATAGATAGTGTTGGTGTGGTTGTCAAAACGTCCCTATCAGGGAATTCGATGATAATTTTGTTTATGCAATTGAGGTCTTATATTCAACTGATAAGTGCCAGTGTTTAAATTTGCTCTCGAAATTGTTTTAAAAACCACATTCCATGTAGCAATTATTCATTACCTGTTTGTAATGACTCATAAACAGCCTTGGAAGCAATTGGGTTAAATACCACATTATTTTTCATTACGTAGAATATAAAGAAATGATTACCTAATAGCGACAGTTTTAATTTCTTTTACCTCTGAATAACTGTTCAGGAAATCATCGCCTTCCTAGGGCAACAATTTTGTTAGACATTATGGGCCAGCATTGATCAATATGCGAGACTTGCATTTCATCGACTTATTACAATAAGCTGTCGCATATGAATGAATTCAAATCTCCCTCTTCTCACATCCATAGTCAATGCCGATGATCTATTACCCAAGCATTTCTCCGGCCATTACCAACAAGCTAACTACATAAATCGATTACGTTAATAGCTTCAAGCCCGACCGTTTTCTCTGAATGAGTTCTAACCAAACTGAAACGTCAAAGTTAAACAAGACGTTAACCAACGAATTCAAGAGCCGAAGACGTAGAGACGACAACGCTGATGGTTAAATATTCGCGGTGCGGTTATAGTTGCCTCCGGTCATTGTATACATAGTGCGTTAGTTGTTGTGTACTTTTGGACTCGAATAGCGAACACGGCAATTGGTTAATTCATAGAACCGAACGTGATTAAAATAAATGAAACAAAACACGCATCGGGCGGCTTGGCAGCAACTGAATATACAATTTGACCACCGCCGAGTGGCGAACAACACTGATGTGTTTTATCGTCCAGACAGGTCAACTATTGTAGTGTTTTACACGTCTTGATGGTTCGAAGGATCCTTTCCAAGCGTACTGCTGCCGTCACATTTGTTGGCGTTTGAGGTCACATTTACATAAATGAAATCGATTGATATAAATGTAACAAGTTATGATAACTAGTTATTATATAGGCTAAAATCTGCGTGGCTTCTCCAGTACTGGTTTGATCAAGCATTTTTTTAAATATAAAATTGTATGTACTTATAGTTAAATTTCTTAAAAATTTCATGTCTGAGTGGCCAATACATTGGAAATAAGTTGGTGAATAGACTTGTTTAAACACTAATGTGGGATTTGACTCAACATACGGTTAATAGTTATTTGTAGGGATGTCAACCAAAAAGTTATCATTAACCATCAACCGTCAAATCCCACATTGGTATAATATTATTGATATGATTAATCAATATGCGATTTTCGTTGACTGAAAATGACCTTTTAAAATTATGGGTTTTCTTTCCATCAGCGTTTAATGTGGAAGCCCTATAATGAGTATGATGGAAAATTTAATTTCTTCATAATAATATTCCAATTTGAAACAGCTTGTGCTAAGCCAGTTTATTGCAACATAGAGCAAAATTATTTTTTTAAATTATCTTTATGCCTATCGATTGGACTTGATGAGTACACAGCAAATAATTTTGAAAATTCAACGACATGTAAAATTAAAGCCCATTGCATCAAACGAATTAACATTCGATATTCCATTAAATTTGATTGAATTTTACAAGCAAGCACCGTTTAAATTTATTTCGATTTAAAAGAATAGTGAGATCGATTGAATGTTACGTTTATTTGCGTGCTCCAAATATGTGCATGAAAATACATTTAAAATCACAACATATTTTTATATGTGTAGGTACAACCCAGTCAGCACAAGATCCTATATGATGTCACATAAGATGCTAAAGCGGAGGCCATATAGGTACTTCCCCATACAATATGTACGTATATTGCCTCCAATTTATAAGATATTGCACCATATACGATTTTGTGTTGACTGGGAACTGAATAATCGATGTCTCACGTCATTTACAAATCCTTGATGACGTGGGGAAGAGATGATTCGGAAAATAGGTTACGAGTAAACAAATGGTCGGTTTGATAGTGTGAGAGCTCATGGAAACTTTTTTTTAAACTCCTAATAACTTGATATTCAAACACTTTTTTATCAAATAGTTTTTCAACGAACTTTATCGTCAAAAGGCCGGGACGACACTCGCCACGTTAAAAGTACTCGTTCTCAGTAATGCGCTGACTGAATGAGGTACCGAGTGTTTACATCGATGACATTTACTTCCAGTTGGCAGCAGTAGTAAAAAGTGTAGACAACAACCTTCCGTGCACCATGTTCACGGTACTCGTAACTGAGCGGCGATACCGGCGTTTCAATCTGTTTTGTTGAACCTTCTACTCTAAGTTTTGGAATTTTCACCATGAGCTTATGGAAGAATAGTAGTTCGAAATAATGTTTGCGAAACCAGGCATTTTGCAAATTTATGGAAAATGGTGGCGTTGTGCAAGAAAATGATGACAAGGAATGCAGTATGAGGTGAAAAGATGATCTCCTGCACTTAGTATACACTGATTAGTAGTTTTATAGTCATGAAACTTTTATTTTACTACCAAATAATCAACGCCATCTCTTACATTGAACGTTTTGACTGGTACCTTATTGCATGACCTTTCAAAGGTACAATCAAGTGGTGGAATTAAATGGAATTGTAGAAACTCGTCTTATGACGACAAGTAGAGACATTCCACTAAAAGCTCAAAATAATTTTCTTATCACATATCTGGTCAAGTATCTAAGCAACTGTTGAGAGAGTTTTGATAGATGCCGAAAACATTTTGAAGGTAGTCTCTGCGTTGTTCATGTAACTTAAACTTCAGAACGTTTCGCAAGTTCCAGAACGTCACTATGAGGAAAACCATAATGTGCAGATCCACAGAAATCATATGATCTGCATAAACTTTTTGATATCTTTGAACTGACCAGAAACACCTGAGCTTGGCTTGAAACACGCATCACGCTTCTAAGTGATTGTAGATCTGACGACCTGAACTCAAGGACGTTTTGGATGCGTTGAAATGTAGGATAATAGATCTTACATATCTTGACAGGCGTCGAAGGGTCTGTTGAGAAGAATTTTGATTGAAGCTGAACGGAACGTTTGCGACTTCTAGAATGCCACTATGCAATATGCAGAATATTTTCGCAAAATCGTCTGATATTTTTGAATTCAACAGGATTAACACGGTATACGATTCTATATGGTCGTAGATCTGTCGACCAGAACTTAAGAACGCTTTGCATAGCCTTGGAATACAGCAAGATTGGTATATCATATCTTCACTGAGATCTAAGGATTTGTTGGGAAGAGTTTTGATAGATGCCATGAACTTTTTAAAGACCGTTACCGTATAGGCCCTACTACCTACACTTCAGAACGATTCGCGAATTCTAGAATACCACTTGGGGACAAGCCAAATTTTTCCACATAAACCATCTAATATATTTGAACTGAGCAGAATGACCTGGGTTAGGTTTGAAACACGCATCACGCTTGTAACCGTTTGGTTCCAATTTTGCTTGTTGGCTCCACCAAAAGTCTCTATTGTTCCTGAACATGCCCCTGGAAATAAGCAACGACAAATGTGCAAATACAGTGAGTGAATGTTCGTCCCGCTTTCATACACGGAAGAAACAAACTACCCAATAGTGAGTTTAATTCACCCAACCTCGAACATCCGTACGGGAAGCCAAAATTGAGTAAGTAGGGTCGAAGTAGTTTGCCTTTACTCCCATGTTAAAAAAGTACCCAACGGAAAATTTATTTACCCAAATGTAAGTTTAATTCAATCAACTTCGACCTCAGGTAATAAAACTCAAAATTGGCTTCCCGTATTGAACTGGCGTCGTTGGATTGTTTGGCTCTTTTGTTTTTGACAACAGAAGAAAGAGTGGATGCAAGAGAAGAGAAAAAATAACTCAAAAATAAGTTTAAAAAAACTTAACGCTAGGTACTTTTTTTCTTCCGTGTACGAAGCCTTAATTCAAGACAAAATTTTCAAAACGACTCATCTGCTTTTGTAAACAAAGATTCAAACGACGATTTGACGAATCTGATAGCCCTCCACGCAAACCAATACCATCAACAGGTAGCGGAATCCTTCACCTACCTATTGATGGTGTTGTGATGGTTTGTCTTGAATTGATAGTCAGGCAGTTTGAGTGTGGGTAAAACACTGCTGTTACTTGTATGCCTACTCACAGATGGAGTGCAGGTGAAATGTAGAATAGGTTGTGTCGTCAGAATACATTTAAGTGTAAAGCCCTCAGTACACTGTTTGTCATAATGACAAATATTTGTCAAGTTTATCCGGACATCTATCAGACTGATTAGAAATCGACATGGATTTCAGGCTGACTTGACAAATATTTGCCATCATGACAAACAGTGTACTGAGGGCTTAAGTGGCTTTTCATATAAAAGACGGGGGATTCGATGAGAAACCTTCCTTTCTAAAGCCCTCAGTATACTGTTTGTCATGATGACAAATATTTGTCAAGTTTATCCGGATATCTGTCAGACTGACCAGAAATCTACATGGATATCAGGCTGACTTGACAAATATTTGTCATTATGACAAACAGTGTACTGATAGCTTAACTGTGATTCTCGAACGGAGTCGAAGTGCGCGCGTGTGTTATTTCCGTTCCAAGGTTAGAATTTATTGTATTGCTATTAGGGTAAAATGCCCAATAGTGGACCCCCTAGTAGCGAAATTTTGCTCTTTTTGTCATAAGGAGTAGAAATGTTCAACATATTAATTCTGCTTGACATCTAATACCAAGTTCTGCATCTCCTCTTCACGATACATACATAAAACACTCAAATACACGACGTTATTCGTTGAAATTAACATTTTAAAGTCTGACTGAATTCGCCCTATAGTAGACCCCCTGGGGGTCCATAATAGGAATTTGCTTCCCTATAGTCGACACTTCATTTGATTTTTATGTTCCGTTTTGGGACGTTCTTCTTCCCTATTATGGACTTTCAAAATATTCCTATAATGGACACTCTCGTGTTTATTTTTTATGAAATTGTAAAAAATCATTAAATTTTACTTACCATAGCGTTTCTAATGCATGTAATCAAATCATAGGACTGTAAGGTACGTTCTCCCGATGGAATTTCATAGCAAAATGTTTACATTGTGCTGTAATAATGCAAAAATGGCTGGAGGGTCCACTATTGGTTGGGGGTCCACTATTGGGCACTTTACCCTAATTGATGTTCTTTTCTGATAAGTAGGTCCAGTTGTTAAGAAAAAAAGTCAAAAGGTGTCACGTCTATTGAAGTTTATAAAAGTAAAAGAGGGTTATTGTTTGGTTAATTGTGTTAAAAACAAGTAAAACTATTGTGTTAATATTACAGTTAAAAGACGAATACACCACAAACAAAAGAATCGTCTACTACGCACATGTTAAAACAATAAGAAAGAGGTAAAATTGACAAAACAAATGTGAATAAGAGAAGGGTTAGAGTATGACGTCACAGGGTATGATTTCTGGGTGCGTAGGTCCGTTCAAGGGGCCTTTTTCTTGTGATATCTTTTGAAGTTCGGCAACGGTGGAACCTGGCGGCACGATTAATCTCGGCTACAGTACGGCAGTCGACGTCAGCACGGTAAGCAAGCCAATGAATAAAATTCCGGCCATTCCTGACATTCTTCGCTCTCGACGCCGCTGTGAGCCCGTTCAACTTCCGCCATTGCAATCTGTCTCACGAATTCGTGTATCCCCCATGATGCTAGGGCCACCAAGCTCCGAGTGCGGTGTGCAATACCCCATTGTCATCGAAGTAAACCCTCCGTCCGGCCTAACCACGAACTTCCGGTCGACGTTTCCCGAATGCCACGAACAATACCACGAGGACCAGTGGTCTACTGATTACAACTACCATTGAAAGCAGTGCTGCAAAGTGTCACCGTACAAGTCACGCAAAGCGTGACAATAACAAAATCCAGGTCATGTGTCAAGTACTCAATTGTGATGCTCAATGTGGATCTCACATGCTTGGTGTAACGATCACCATGAAAGTGACATTTTAGCAACTAGCGCTTGGTCACTCACCATGTCTTCACTTCTTCTGCCTGTGATCACCAGCATGCATGATAGGAAAACTTTCCTGATGTTGTGGTTGTCATATCCATGTCATCTTGACTATTGTGATGATCACTTGACCTATGCGGTGTTTGGTTCGAAATCAACGCTCGACAGCAATGGAATAATCCACTTAGCGGAATTAATGGATTTTTGCTGCGATAAAAATGCATGAAGCCAAAATAGAATTTTTGCGAACATTTAAGTGTTCTTATTGTTTATATTGACTTTTGTGCAATATTTTAAGAGGTGCTATTAAAAGAAAAGTACATACATAGTTTTTCCAAATTTGATCCAGACTATCTTTTGAAAAAGGCCAAATTTTTTTATTGATTTTTCAAATGGATACAATTAAAAACGACGCATCCTACAAAAAATGTTGTATGGGTGACTATCGCAAAATCAGTCAAAGTTTCTAATAAAGATATCGGAAACAATTCAAATTCAGTCCTACACTGAAAAAAATCAGTTTCAACAGTTTCAAAAATTAAAACTCGATTTGCGAAAAAACGCTTTTTTGATTTGTATGAAATTGTGTCTCAAGATAGGTGATTATGTTCCCTACCAACCGTCCATACATCGCAAGCTTGACACTTTTAAGGAAAAAGTTTTTCTAACAAAATTTTTCTTGTCGTAATTGATTTTTTCTCAGTGTCAAGGAGTGCCAGTGGATTTAACATATACATACATATATTTAAATATTCCTGTACAGTCAAGCAGAGTACAATATTTAGGACGTAACTAATCGCAACGGATAAAAATACACTGAAAATAATTTCGACAAGAAAAGTTTTTGTTAGAAAATTTTTTCCTTCAAAGTGTCCAGCTTGCGATGTATGGACGGTTGGTAGGCAACATAATCACCTATCTTGAGACACAATTTCATACAAATCAAAAAAAGCGTTTTTTCGCAAATCGAGTTTTAATTTTTGAAACTGTTGAAACTGATTTTTTTTCAGTGTAGGGCTCAATTTGAATTGTTTCCGATATCTTTATTAGAAACTTTGACTGATTTTGCGATAGTCACCCATATAACATTTTTTGTAGGATGCGTCGTTTTTTGATTGTATCCATTTGAAAAAAATCAATAAAAAAAATTTAGCCTTTTTCAAAAGATAGTCTGGATCAAATTCGTAAAAACTTAGTTAGAGCCATTCACAAATACGGCCCATACAAATTTCAGAACCCTCCCATACAAAATCCGTTATTAGAGGGTGGGTGGGGCTTTCAGCCCCAGGTCCATTTTAGCGTTATGTAATTTGTGAATGAAGCCTTAATTTAACTATTGATTTATCCAATTTATCAATTAAAACGACGTCAGTCCAATCAAACGACAACAAAATCAATCAATAACGGTGCTCACCTGCACTTTTGACAGCTGACCGACCTGATGCTCTTTATGGCTCTCAGCTTGTGGTTGTCAATCTGGGTGTCACGCTTACCGAAGGTACTCACGTGTCAGCTTCTACATGTCACGATGCGCTTGCAGTGATTGTCAGTAAAGAACATCATTTAAAAGCGTGGTGGTTTTTGTTTTCATATCTGATCATCTGGTGATGGTCACGACATTTTGCAAGACTGTTGAAAGCTTTCGCAACGGTCATCACAAGCCCAGATCCGGATCCGGCAAAAACTTACAGCAAAAACTTACGGCAAAAACTTACGTCATTAATAAACATTGTTAATTAGTACCTATGTAGAAATTTTTTTTTTATTCCTTTATTTGTTAGGCACTCTGTGTTACTTGACCGCTACTGTGCCGAGATCTACTGTGGTATTCTGCTCTACAGAATCCACATTGAATCTATTTTTAAATTTCCATTACCATTATTGTTGTCGTTGCCAGTCCATCTCATCGTGGGTCTATTGTGTCCGTTTGTCCATGTCGTGTATTCAATGATCGTTGCATTGTTCGGTTGCCATTAATCCGGGTGTTGGAGGAATGCCTCCGAGAAGAACAAGCTGTCAGTCGTCATCAGGCAGCCGTGACGGTAAGACGCGTACCCCAAACGCCACCGTATGGGCTGCGGATCTGGCGACTGACGAGGGTTTGGTGGAGGGGCTGGGAATCGAACCCATGACCATTCGCTTTTAAGGCGAACGTGTAGCCAACTACGCTACGGGACCCCCCTTATGTAGAAAATCGTGGTAGTTAATCATTAGGAAGTGCAGCCCTTGAATCGTGAGTCTTTCACAAATTTTGTTTTGTATGCATTCTCGGGTTCACAAAGTAACCGTCATGCCTCGCCTTTCGAGGGATCCAGTGGTACCTAGTTAGACAATCATCTTCTCTCCTGTGTTCCTGAACAGTCGATAAACGACCCTCAGATACCTGATCCGTGAGCTAGCGAGTTTCACGCTTTTAAATGATTATCGATTTGACGACCTGAACTCAAGAACATTTTGGATGGCCTTCTAAGGGTCTGTTGAGAAGAATTTCGTTTGAAGCCGACGACATTTTGGATGTCGTTAATGAATACGCAAAATCGTCCTATATTTTGGATGGCCTTCGGTGTATTGGAATACAGCTATATTGGAAAACATATCTTCACAAACATCTAAGGATTTGTTGAGAAGAGTTTTGATAAATTCCATGAACTTTTTGAAGACCGTTACCGCATAGACCCTCCTACAATTCAAAACGATTCGCCTGCCAAATTTGTCTGCATAAACCATTTTATATGTGTGAACTGAACAGAACGACCTGAGCTGGGTTCGGAGGATGCATCACGCTTCTACATGATTGTAGATCCGACGACCTGAACTCAAGACCTGAAGCGGAAGACATTTTGGTGGCCATTGCTGCATATGCCTTACGAGCTAAACTTCAGAATATTACGCTGGTTGTAGAATATCACTATGAGGTGAATTGGTCTTTTCAACAGTCACAAAGGTAATTTGTACTAAATAAGGAAACAAACAGCAAGGCTGGTTCGATGTGGATAGCCAAATAGCGACAAATGAGAAAACCAGACCAGGAGCCGCATGCTATTGGCGGCTATACGCCGAAATAGATAGCGATATAATGAACTAAGGGCAGCTGAGAAAAAACTTATTATTATTAAAATCTTTATTAAAGAGGTTTTTAGCCCAAGGCTAGTTCACCTCCGCGAGAAAAAACTCCACCGGCATGAGAAACGGGGGTACAACGAAAAAGTACTCTCGGAGGCAGAGAGAAGCTTCGAAAAGTTCTACTAAACGATCAACCCGAGCAACACAAGTCAGACAAAAATGGTTGCAGCAACTTTATTGTGACTGAATCTGGTCACATATGAGTTGCATAAACCTATATGGGATGTGTGTGCTGCTAGGGAACAGCATGCGCAAGAAAAGCGCACTGGCGCCAGTTATGATCAATGACAGCTCCAGAAATCTGTTGACAGGGGGGCTGATAGGTGGAAGGAGCCCTTTAAGTTATTGTTGAATGGACAATTGAACAAAGCAATGGAACCACCAACGCTAAACGGAGTGTGAAAGGCTATTTGAGAGCTGAATAATGGCAAGGCCGCTGGAAAGGACGGAATCCTGGCCGAGATTCTTAAAGTTGGTAGTTATCGGCTGAACGATAAAATCCACCAAGTGATTAAAATGATTTGGGAGGAAGATGAAATGCCTTCGAGCTGGCCTCATATGTCCTATCTACAAGAAAAGGCACAGACTGGATTGTGTTAATTATCGAGGTATAACACTCCTCAATATCGCCTACAAGGTAATCTCTCGAGCTTTGTTTAGCAGACTGCATCCGTTTGCGGAGACCTTGGTCGCAGACGATCAACAACGGATCAGACTCTGTGACGAATCCTTCAAAAAATTCGGGAATCTAACATGCGGACTCATCATATGTTTGTTGATTGGCAACGAACTGTGGCATATGTGTGTGTGTTGTTACAATCTAACCCCCACTGTCTGGCAGTGGCATTATGGATAGAATATTCGTGCAACCCTTTTTTTTTATTATAAAATTGCAAGAATCTTAGATCCGGGAGCTAGAAGGTGATAGCTCTATTGCAACTCCTATAGCCCATTTCAAGAACGCGAGCATTCCGAAGCTATAGTCGTTTACAATAAGCCCCGCATGAGTACACCCACATATCATAGAGATATCTGAAGTGTATTCAAACTTCCTGAATCAAAACTAAATCCGTTTGATTCTGGCACGTATATAGTGGTAAAAATATCATTACTGTTGCACAGGTTATGGAGATCGGCTTTATTCCAATTTATCCTGATGCTGAACATGTTTGTGCATTCACATAGCCTCAAATTATTGGCAAGGGAATTGCCCTTGCTTATAATCCATCACTCTATGCTTGCTCAAACATGCGCGTGTCTGAAACACTTTTTATGCAATATGCATCATACACTCTACGAAACCATATTCATGATGATACAAAAACGGAAAAGCAACGCGTGTCTCACGAATTTTCCACGAAGACTGATTCGATATCTTAACTACTTCGCGACGACTAAAACACGCACTACACAACGCTTGCTCGATGGCTACTCCGAAAAAACACGCACTGAACTGATTTAATCAGTTCTTAGTTAGTTAATAACTTAATTACCGGCCGCGTAATGCAGATCACAATATTTCGTCAGATCCCGCGATCGATCTATCGTCCGAAACAAGAGAAAACACGCACTGAACTGATCGTTCTGCTGTCCGAAGCAAGAGAAAACACGCACTCATAAAACGTACATACAATGTGGCACATCTAAAATTTCGTTCGTTACTGACAACACTACAATTTTACTTTTTTACTGTATAAAATTTCAAGAAGGTAATGGTCTTCTAATAAGATTACTGTTTTTAAAAAAATGGAATTACTGATTATAGTTAAATTGCCAGTGAGCGAAATTTGTTATTACTATTATTTATATGGTTAATCATACCACAAATAATAAGGAGAAAATTCAAAGTATATAAATGTAAAGATAAATAAATAAACATATTTATATAGGAAAAATCGATATCGCGCCTCTACTGATATCAGCAACGGGTAGTACGAAACCAGGCTGAAGCCATTTGTTTTGAAAGACATGAACCAAGTCAGAAACCACTCGCCGCCAACCGTAATGCAGAAACTACAGTGTATAAATGGAACTTTCTCACCGGTTTGTGTTGATATTTTCCGACACGCTCAATCATCACTAATTCACAAACACTATAATTAAACCACGTCTTATTCTCCGAACTCGCTGCTGAGAAATTCTCCCAAAAAACACTTTGAAAACCCGCATTACTATATACGAAAAATGACTTGAAACTATTAATTTCGGTCCGAAATCATATCGCGAAAACACGACGGAAAATGACATGAGCACCTCCTTTTGCAACGCATGCTACGACCGAACTCTTTGTTGATTGGCAACGAACTGTGGCATATAATGCCAAAACATGGTCTTCCGGCGAAACTGATACGGCTGATTCGTGTAACATTATACGGATCGAAATCAAGTGTAATGGGCCAAACACAATGGATGCGTTTGCGTGCATTTTAACAGTTTTCCGCAAAGTAGTAACCTTTGATGGATTGAAGCAGGGTGATGCACTCTCGAATTTACTGTTCAATATAGCGCTCAAGGGAGCGATTGGGAGAGCTGGTGTGCAACGAAGCGGTACCATTATCACAAGATCGCATATGTTCCTGGGATTTGCGCACGATATCAATATTATCGGGATTCATCGCCGTGCCGCGGAAGAGGCTTTTGTGACTTTTAAGAGGGAGACAGCGAGGATTGGACTCACGATCAATACCAGCCAAACGAAGTACATGGTTGCTGGCAATCAACGAGGGCTTTGTGGTGCTGGATGGAACTCGATATCACCTTGATGTACTAACTGTCCCTTGTCGCTGACAAGTTGTAGGCATATACAGGCTCAATTACCTACTGATGTCGCTAATAATGCTACTACTGTCAATGGTATTTATGGCCTACACGTTCTATGTTATCAGATTAGATCCTGAGATCATTGATAAAAAATATATAATTGACTCCATCAGTCTGACACTCAATCATCCTACTTTTCAGAATCCCTACCACTGAGCGGCTAGTATTTTCAGGTGCAATACATAGAAGAGAAATGTATTTGGCACTGAGCTGTAAGACTCCTTGTAATCGATGAAGACCAACCTGAATTTCCGTTGGTTATATACAGCCCAACGTACAAAAACTGAATCAATAATAGCCTGATTTTGCTGTAATGCGTACTTCTTCTACAATCTTTCCGTTTCTTTGTGAAGATGGTTCTGCGCTGACAGTGAGTGGATATTTTAGTAGTGATAATTGTACTGAGCATATCGTACAGCATTTGCATGAAATTGATTACTAAAATGGATAGGTCTGCTATATTACTGCAACTGAGTAGCCTGAGTCACATTACCTGATTGGATAGAATTGGGTTGGATTAATAGAAAGTGAAGAATATTTTTCATCAGAATGAGACGGGATTCAAACTCTCTGTCTCTTACAACAGCGACCAAACTAATGTTTATTCCCTAAATAAAGAAGAAAGTACCTTGACCGACAGGTAAACATATTTCGACCTCAACTATTTGACCATAAGCGTATCAGCGAAAATCCCTGAGCATTTTAAAGAACTGCGTAAAACACTCGAAAAAACAGCGTCAAATTCTAGATCCGCATAAAAATAGTCGCCTAAAAAAAGGACCTGCGTGAATCTATGTACCTATAAAAAAGTGACGCCAGTGAAACTTATTGCTCACATTCTATGGCTCTACTTTTCAACTGGAACTTGGCCTTCTTTTCAACTTAGTATTCTATTAGCATTTCCTATTTTTAATTAAAATTTTTGACTGCAAGTTTTTCTATGCCTGCCATTGCAATAGTATGTATCTTGCGTGGCAACAAGAGAATGTTTCCCACCCGCAAATATTCAGACCGGAACAAGAATCGAACTCACCTTCTCCGGATTGGCAATTCCACGTCTTTGCTCGCAAGACAAACTGAAAACCGAATTGCTCAGATAACCGAATACTAAAACTTGTTAAAGTGCCGACACATGAAATTGTCGCGTGTTATACAACATGCCACACCCCCTTTATTTTTGTCGCATAGTCCAATGGCAATGGTTAAGGTAAACACATCCAAACCAAATGCCTACCAGCTCGCGCACAGAAGTGGCATAGATACAGGGGTGCCTGATATCAACATGCAGCGAGCTAATTGCGCGAGTGTAAACGCGTAGCGCCACCCATACCGGGCTTCAGCGCCAAACAAGCATCGTCGCGTCGATCAAGCACACAAGCTGTAAATGTAAGGCGCGCACGCGCTATTCAATTAATTCGAAATAATGAAAACAAACGCAAACTGGTGTAAAATGATGCCAACTTGTTTGACACCCAGCCAACCTACCCTCTGCTGCTGCGGCACCTACTGCGTATGTAAAATATACAAACCAAAACAACAACAAAGCTCGGCACGTACGAAAGCGAAAGCCTCAGCCAGCGAGAGTGAGCCGCGGTAGGAATGGTCGCTGATTTTAGTCCAAATTCTGTTTCCGACAAATGAAACTTAATTTGGACCCTGAGTAGATCAATTATGATTGAGAGTTACTAAATCTGCGTATGGGAATAGATATAGTCCTTGAAAGTTCCATTCCTGAGTTAAAAGTAGCCGGTTTTCAACGAATTTTCAAATCGTTTGATTGATTATTTTATCTGATCCGTTATAGAGGTACCGGACCACGGTACATTCGAAATGTTATTTGATTTGTGTTTGTTAGTTTATTAAAGCAAATAGAACTTATTTTTAATCGGACCTCCTGTACTGATCTTTGCTCATTGGCAAGACAGTTTGCAATCCATCTCGATTCTGTAATTCTAAAAAAACGAAAATCATTCGTTGCGTTTTTATATTGAATCTCTCCTTCGACCTGTGACTTACTATACTTTGTAGATGGTTGTAAATATAGCTCCTCCTCCTGATTTTCTCATGTCCTCGTAGTTAATTAGTCCACGCATTGGATAACTCTCTTGTAAAGCTATTTTCGAGGTTTCGGCAAGTTTTTTTTTGTCTTCATCAGGGGAAAAATCAAGAATGTGGTTCTACAAAAACTTGCCGAAACGTTGGGACAGATCTTAAACGGTTGTTCTAAAAATATTCAGACTGAAAAGCCGAAACATCGAAAATAGATCAACATAAGCTGTCCCAACCAAGCTAGGCATGAAAATCGTGTTTTGTACACCTGTTGTAAAGTATAATAAGTCGAGGATAACTAGTCGCTAGTGGTGCAGCGCACATTTAAGCGCAATAAGTTCGCCATACCTCAGGAATTGACATCAAACTACTGAAAAAACTTCTAGGTAAATTATTCAAATTAATGCCAATGACATTTTACAACACTGGGTGCAGGAATTAAATCGATCTATATGACCTATGCTAGAAAAGACAAAAACTTGTTCATAACCCTGGCAGGCTACAAAATTGGCGAGGATCAGCAACTGGGTCATCTTTATAGATACCAAGTCAGGCGAGAAAATGGCTTAGCCATTTGGAAGCAACAGCAAGTTACGCTAAACGAATGCTGGCTGCTCCGCTCGACCTGGGAGCAAAATGAAACGGAAAGTTAACCTGCAGACTCGATGTTTTTGAATGGGTATTCAATATTTGCCCATCCCTCACTTTTCACCATCATCAGGGACACGCTTTTGACTTTTTCGTAGAATTGAATTTTGTAGATAAGCGGTACATATTTCGAAAAATTTCGTTTCAGGTGGTTCGAAACGAAATTGCCGGGATTTCGCGGAATTTTAGCATGGCGAAATCTGAATTCTTGATTTCGTTTCGTATAAATTTCGCCACCAAAAACTAGCTTTTAACGAAATTTAACGGAATTCCGCGGAATTTCTAAACTAGTTTAAAGTAATATCGTACTAAATTACTCAAAATTCAAGCCGCGCCGCAGAAACAAAGTAATAATAGAGGCTGTTTTTTAATTTTTTTTAATCTAAGGAAAACAAAAAGTGCAATATTTCACACTCAAACTACAATTTGAATCTCAACGTGCAACCGTTCGCGAATGGTTTTGAGGTGATTTTAAACACGGTGGCTTAAGCGCCACTCTCGAAGAGAGACCACCGGTCGTGTTCCCTATTTGCCGAGCTTTAACAGACCCTTTCCCTCTGGGGACTCTCGAACGGCCGCTGGCTCCAAAATTACTTACGCTTAATATTCTTTCCCCACTTCCCACCTACCTGAACTCGCTCAACCCACTGAAAAAAGAACGGGAAGCAACTTTCGAAGACAACTTTAAACTGTAGCCACGGCAAACGCAATGGGAGTTAATTTTCCCAGCCCCGTGAAACGCAATACAACTAAAGCTAACTTCTTCAAATCACTTAACGACATTTTTATCTCTAATTCGGGTTGGACTATTTTTAACGGTACGGAATGGAGAAAAAGAGCTAAATCATGGCCATGAAACAACAAGCTCACATACCTGCGCAGGTTTTTGCTTCTCGGTGCACTGATGCGTTGGAAGTACTCCACCGAGAAGATGGCGACGATGTCCTCCGACCAGGTTGTGGCGATGGTGGCTGATTGACTTTGCCGCAGATGCTGCAGATTGGTGCGCAGCGATGGAGGTCGAGCTCGAGCGATATGGCCGAAACTAAAGATGCGGAGGGAGTGGCGGCTGGACGGAAGGCTTCCGATTTCGGAATCGAGAGTGGTCCGGAATAACCGTTCCCTCAAGCTAGTAGCTTCCTTTCCCTAACGACCCGGCTTCGCGTACCTTTCCGGTTCACCGAGCGAGGACTAAAAGGAAGACTACTAACCGTCGGTTCGGGTTCGGTCCAGCGTACGATTATTGACGACGTACGGGGACCGCACTCTCGGGAATGGCTTGGGGATCTTACCTTCGACGGTTGATTGGCGACCGCCGAGTTTTCGCTTTTAGACGAGCGACTTCACTCCTCCTCCGTTTAACTACCTTTACAGGCGGGCCTTAACGCACGCTCGAGCTCTCGATGGACGAAATGGCGGGCCCTGTAGACGCCACACGTATTCCCGTACCCAACTCCGGTCGAATACACAAATTCCAGCCCATACCAAAAAGCGCAATGCGCTGGAAAGTCCAACGCGAATTCGTTTCATTAACAAAAACTTTACATTAAACATTAAAATTCGGTTTTACCTTTTTGTACGTTTCACTTAACTAACTCGGTGTTCGCGGAATTAAAAAAACACGTCCTAATGACGTCTGCTACGTTAACTGTCAATTTAGAAATTTGATTAAAATAGACACAGAACAATTCACTCCAATCACACTTTACCTTTTAGTCAAACTAGCCAAAATCAACTTTAAATAATGAAAAACTTTGTAATCTACTCGCAAACACTTCTGATCACCAGCCGTTCACTTAGCGAAATGATGGAGTTCTTGTCTGAATTTTATAAAGAAATTTATCCTTTTGAAAAGTCGTCAATCATTTTAAATTAGCGCCAAATAAATTTGAAATGGCGACAATGCGCGCCTTCGGTGAGTCGATAAAAAACGAGCACATGAGAACACTACAACAGTACATGGTCAATTTCTATTTGGATAATAATTTAGTCAAGACACAAACCTCGTAATCGACATACAAATAAAAATTCAAATTTCTTTTCGTCCGGTTTGCAAATTATTTACGTAATGTAATGTTTTACTATTTAATTAATTACAAATAATTTTAATTTATGATTTTACTTAAAAAGAGAAAAACGTCATAAATTCTTATTTTGACTTAATCAAAAATTAATCGCAAAAACGTAAAACGTTACAAACGAAAGTAAGAATATTTTTTTTAGAGTATTGAAGATTCTTCATGTAACTTATCTGTGATATATAACTGTCAGTATTCAACAAATTAAATAAATATTCATACAGTCCTTAGGACGGTTTTAAATTTTGTCATATTGTTTGACTATTTGCAAAATATGTATATAACATTACAACGTCGTGGGTATTTCTAGAGCTTTGTATGGAATTTGCCAAAGACCAGAACGGATTGAAAGATCAGTAGAATTGCTGAAAGTAAAGACTCATGATTGTCTTCAGGTTCAGCTCATACTGTTCATAGCAGCTGTTTCTTGCAGTTAAGGGGAAACAAAAATTGGCATCAATTATTTCTCAGTGTTGCACTACTACAATTACAATTTTTCGAAAGACGGAAATAGACAGACGGCACAAAGCTCTTCTCATCGTCCTGATTTTCTTGAGCTTTAATTGAGGAAATCCATGTACTTTATAGTTCATCACGGAGAAGAGCGATTTAAAAAATATGACAAATCGTGACAAATCATATCTCGCGCATAGTTTCATAAGGTCATAACTTCATTGATCGATTTCTCTTCATCGATATGTTCTTTTTCTTTAATATCACAAAAGAATCAAAGCTACTACCATGATTGTTGCTTCTGAAGCAAAATGTAACCATCATTTACCACTTCGAACCATAAAATCTATGACAAACTGTTTAAATTTGTTGCATTGTTAAAAAGAAAACATCGACGAAGAGAAATCGATCAACGCAGTTACGCGCGAGATATACAAATGTCAGATGCTTAGCCACATCTGAAGTTGATCGGATCGGTTCGCTATCGAACCTCTGAAATCTCGTGCAGATTGTATTGCGGATACATTTTGCTCATCGATCATTTGCAGGACGATATGGAGTATGCCCCCCCTCGGATTTTTTTGCCCAAAAATAATAGTTTTAGTAAAAAAAATAAAAATCGGGTAATTTTGAGGATTTTCAAAGCATTCTTTAATAAATCAGAGGATTTTTGGATTTCTTTCATTTTTTGCCTTTCTCGTACAACAAAGTTGTACCGAAAGGCTATCATTTCACTCCGAAAACGAACTTTTTATAGAAGCCTCGGAGACCCCAAGTGTTATATACCAATCGACTCAGCTTGACGAGCTGAGCAAATGTCGGTCTTTCCGTGTGTATGTATGTGTGTCTGTAAGTGTGTGCACAAAAGCTACGAAAAACATTAAACAACTTTTCATATTGTAATTCTTAACCGATTTTCTCACAACAAGTTCGACAAGGGACAAAACCTAGTTGATCACTATTGAAAATTATAACGATCGACCGTTTCGTTAAAAAGTTATGAAGAAAATCGTACACTTAACCATATTAGCACCATATAAGGTTGGTATCTAGGGGCCCTCCTTAGCCGTGCGGTAAGACGCGCAGCTACAAAGCAAGACCATGCTGAGGGTGGCTGGGCTCGATTCCCGGTGCCGGTCTAGGCAATTTTCGGATTGGAAATTGTCTCGATTTCCCTGGGCATAAAAGTTTCATCGTGCTAGCCTCATGATATACGAATGCAAAAATGGTAACCTGGCTAAGAAACCTCGCAGTTAAAAACTGTGGAAGTGCTTAATGAACACTAAGCTGTGAGGCGGCTCTGTCCCAGTGTGGGGATGTAATGCCAAGAAGAAGAAGAAGGTTGGTATCTTGGCTAAATGCGAGAAAGGCAATATCACTACTCGGTGAATTCAGTTGGTTTTTTTATTATTCCCTGCTACTTCTACCCACCCTCGACCGTTCGGAGACCAGTAGGATATAATTTAAATTAAATATTTGTAAAGGCCTTATTGGACTTCCAAAAAAAATTAAATTGCTTACATAAGCAATTCAACAAAAAATTCGCAAAAAAATCCTTTAGAGACGTAGGACATTTGGTCGGAGGGACACTACGGAGGGACATTTAGTCGAAAGCAGATTATAGAATGAGGAATCTTCGTACATTTAGTCGAATGAATTTTTAAATAATAATCAAAAACTAAATGATTTTTTCCGGTGTTTCAAAAAGACACAAAATCACTGCTTCAACATCGATTAAAGTATGATGGATTTACAGAATGATTAACAGAATAAATAATAAGAAAACGTAATATTCTCGATAGTATATTGCCTTGGGTGTACCCCTTTAAACAAATATAAATCTATACCATCCACAATGGTCGGTTTCGTCAAATTTCACGACATAAATCTATAAGAAATGATGTGCGAGAAAAGATCTATTTTTGGTGTAAGTTGCCATTAGGGTGGCCCTTTTGTGATTTTTTTTTTCGGATATTAATTTTTTTAACCTTGTGAGCAGGGCTTGGAAAATTCGTTCAAAAACGAACGAATGCTTCGTTTTTAGCCCACAGTGAGGTTTTAATTTCGGTGCACCGATTGATGTTCGCCCGATGATGTGCTGCTTGCTGCACGGACAAGGAAAGAGGCAAATACAAAGCATTCGTTTTGTACTTTGAAAGAGGGGGTTTTGAACGTGGCAGCTTCACAAGCCGGGTAGCGCCGAGGCGACGTCGTTCAGTAGGGCAGTGTGAAATGAGGATGCTTCCTTCGTTCATCGGCAGTGTTTCAGATGCGAGTGAGTGTTGTGTAAATACAAAACCATATTAGCGAGAAAGAGAGAGAATGCATTATATACCTCTCTTTTGCACATTCATTCCAACAGAAATGCGCAACTCAGTATAAGTGAGGCAAGAGAGTTTATTATTCTCTGCACTAGCGGATGCTTGATTTCACTCTCCAACTGTTTCGTACAGCAGTCCTATATGGAGCGAGGAAGCATTCTTCGCTAAGCACTTTGAAATTGTTCTCTCATGAAGCTACCTTCCTCGGGAGTATATCTGGTGCCGAAGCATAAGTCCTCATCTTAATTGCTTCATTCATCCAAGCCCTGCTTGTAAGTTAGGAGATCATTTTATTCTACAAAGTTGTAGAGAATTTAATTCTAAGCAATTTTGCTTAATAAACATTTATTTTATCTCGTATAGGGGTAACGGCTCAAACCTTGGCTCATTATGCTACGATTGAGCACATTCATCGTTATAAATCTTCATATATTGCATTTCCAACCAGAATTATTCCACCAGCCGGCTTGCTCACATTGGGTTTTGACGCCAAATAGCAAAAAACGACAATGAATGTCCGCAATATCTCATAAAAACCAGCGAAAGTCTCGAGAGAAATGGACAAAACGTCGGCATCCTTGTCCCTATCAGGTGGATAATTTTTCAGCCCACTTGGGACGAGTGATTGTTGATTTCGAACATACGAGAGATAAAGACGGGTTGCTGTTTATAGTGCCAGTCATTTTGCTTGCGTTGAATAAAGGCAGCATGCAAACAAATAGAGAAAATCAAATCATCTTATTGAGCGTGAATTCTAATTGGTTGCATGTAAAATACTACCACACTGATTGTGAGAGTGCGTTTCAGATTCCCCCAATAGCACGCTTACCAAGGACATGCTAACGAAAATACTATTATATGAATATTTTTTTCACGAATTTTTACCATATTTGCAAGTAAAGAAGTATAGAAAAATGAAAACTGTATTAAAAACTGCAATTGCAAAAAGGCTACATGTTCTAGCCCTCATGTTGTGCAAACAAATTGCATACTTTAATTATTGGCTGCCGCATAACTTTGAGATTTACTGCTAGTTAAAACCATGGCAGTTGTGTTGCTCTCGCTCTCGCGATACTCTCAAAGAAACTTTTTCCAAAACGTCAACAATGCTTTAGGTGGGGATGATGCATAACGCACTACTGAAGAAAGCCAATTGTAAAACTTATTCAAGGCAATTCCTTGCTTTGAACTGTGCATAAACATAAACTGTGCCAACTACCTGATATTATTACACAATTATTCATAAATACAATTATTGGAAGCTTGTTTTTAACTCTGCCTGCATTGAAGTTTCATGATTGGTACGTGCGTTTGATTCCACTCCTCTCTATATCGATCAGCTGTTGTGAATCCTCTCAAAACTCTCACGTTTTTCAACTTCCCGAGTTGAAAGAATACTTTTTCGGTATCATTTAACAGATCAAAATACTTTTTGCAAGCAATAATAAATCTAAATTATGATGAAGGTATTTGTCAAGTAATTTGACTTGAAATTATGCACATGAAATGACGTTGAAAGTTTATTTAATGAAACATACAATCCATTGTATCTTTCCATTATCAAATGAGAAAATGTTTGTAGGATTCGTGCGAAAGATGATAAAACTAAATGTTCTTACACTAATTGAATCATTTATTTGCAAAATTATGAAGAAAATGATGCATCGAACCACGAAAGGTTGATGCTTGAATCGTGTTTGGAAGCCGTAAGGTAGGCAATTATTTTGGTATGTTCTGCGAATGAAAGCGATTATATCGTGATTCGAGAAAAGCATCATGAGGGCCCATTTACAAACTACATGATGTTTCAGGTTGTGGGAGGGTACTTGTCTGAGCGTTAAGGACTTTATAAATTTCAGAATCCTACGATACATGAAGCATTACTAGAGGTGTGGGTTGAGTTTAGCGTTATGTAATTTGCGAATGCAACTTAACCGCTGAGTGGATTAACCTGTTTTTACAAAAATTCTTAGCAACCTAATCGCAAGCATCGGATATTCTATCTGCAGCTTTCGGTTACTGTCTCCAGTACGGGTTATTGGTGAGAATGTTTTGATTTTAGAGTTTCACCTATACTAACGTGGTACTACAAATCGAAAGCGCATGCCACCATTTGGCTACGGGTGCCCCCAGTATTGTCCAAAAAAGTTTTGGTTAATTATGTCGCTTTACTAATGGAAATTGTGAAATAAAAATGATAGCTGAAATAGTGTGGTTGTTATCCATTCATCTGATGTTCGAAAGCAGGTATGTTCATTCAGAAAACTCTTTTATTGGGCAAAAGAAAAACTCTAGCACAGCCAGCCTGCATAAGTCAACGAAACATGGCTGCTAAAAAACCGAGTCAAAGTGATTTTTCACGCAAGATAATTGCTTTTAATAGTTTAAGAAGTGTATAAATCTAGAGTTATGATGCAGATATGTGTTTGATACACTTTTCTAAAGAAGCAGTGGTTAATATCTCCCTACAAATCGACGTATTATCGCTGAAATATTGAATTATTTGCGTGATGAGCCAATGTTACATCCAGGGCCAACATTACCGCCGGTTACCCTAGGTAATGTTTTATGACAAAATTACTAAACTTAGATAGGGTGGTCCCGAAAAAATAGTTTTTAGCTGATATATGATATTTCATTTGTGCATCTTTGTTCACTTTTGTTTGATAATCATATTAATTTTTGTATGAAAAATCAGCTATTCCATGGGAAACGTATATACCGTATCTCTGATTTTTGCAATATTTGACGAAATGTCATTTGACCAAACGTCGACTGCTAAGTAAAGACTTCTAAGACATTAGCTGTAACGATTTTCATGGATATTTTTACCTCATACTACAGTTAAACAATACAGCTAGCTAATGGCATTTTAAAATTGTAAAAATCTCAATCATATTGATAATACTAATAATTTAAAAAAAGTGGTGATATTTCGTTGCCGGAAAACTCATGAGGCAAAACGCCTTCCAGCTGGCGGCTTTTTGGGAACAACGCACCTCGCGTCGGCGAATCAGCATTCTGGTATGGATAGTGCGTGGAAACGCGTCGTACATTGTAGGATAGTCCCCCATTGGGCGTTTTGCCTCGCCAAAATGTTAGATGTTTCATCAACATGTGGAAATTCTCGGTTTTTCCAACCTTCCTATCTTTTATTTTAATGCTTTTTTTTAGCTTATCCTACATAATTTTTTGTCTAGTTTTATTACGGCCATGCCAAATACGGTAAATATAAGGGAATACCCAAAAGGCATTTTGCCCCGCAGAAGGAGGGGGGGGCGTTTTGAGGCCTCTTTCCCTATTTGAAAACTCCCTCATATTAATCGTGTCTAAAGAGGCTGTAACAACTAAAATATCTAAACATCGGACGGAAAGATATGATTTTTTTTTCTTTTGTTCAATTTAAAGGAGCAGTTTTGCGAACCCTAGTAAGATTGATGCTGTTATGGCGCTCTTGAGGACATCGATTCACTTTTCAAGCATGATTTGAAACCATCAGAAATTCGGCTATGTCACTAGGGAGGCAAATAACCGTCATCACACCAACCTATAATGTACCATGCGCCTCTACACGTCTCCTCACTCTGTCGTACATGCCGAACCGTACGCATTATGCGTTTGAGATACGAAAATATCAACTTAACTGTTACAGGCGTTTAGTCTCTTTGAGTTTATCAGCATCAAGATTTTTTTTTAAATTATGGCTGTTATCGATATTATTAGAATTCTCTACATTTTGAGATGGTACCAGCTAGCTATGTTTGTAACACTCGCATGAAGTGAAAATACACAAACAAATCGTCATTTTGCAGAAATTAGCTTGTTTACAAATTCGTGTTTTCGAAAATTGGGTTGCACTCAGGATTGGCGCAAAGTGTATACTTTGTTTTTTAATTCCATCAGTTTTTTTATTCCTTCAAAAGTGGTTCAAATATCAGAATGTTGTACTCTTGGCATTGCATCTTAACCTCACCCTTGCAAACAAGCATTCAAAATTTGTCAAGGTAATAAACTGGTTGACGAGATTAATTTGTTTTAGTTTTATTAGTGACGGTTTGAATCATTAAATCTACTTTATAATACTGCAAAGTAGTTCAACATTTTTTGATCAATCGTTTTAAGTTTATTTCGATTTTAGTTTTGGAATTGAGCCAGAGCCAGAGTTCATCAATCACACTTGACCGTGTGTATGGAAGGGGGAGGAAAACAAATTAAATCCCACGTAAAGTGGTGCCTACAGGTACAACAACAAAAGCAGGGGAAACGAAGGAAAATCAGAGCATAGTTCAACGTACCTACTGGCCGTCGTCGCCATCGTCATCTCGTGTGAACGATCCGATGAAAATGCGACTAAAATACAATAGAGAGATGAGGTGCTATAGGCTCCATCCGGAGAAAATCGCCCTAATAATTACTTCAAAACTTTATTTTTTTATCAACATTTTTTATTTCAAAGGCATATTTGTCATGAAGCAATGTTTTTCCCACATCATTTTAAATAGAGAAACATCGTAGACTTAAAATAAGACGCTGCACAGGCTAAATTTAATTAGTATAATTTTATTCGAATCCTAAAATCCCCGTAGCACCTATTTTTTCGGGAAATTGCTGGAAATGCATTAAAATTCATGTAAATATATGTAATTTACGAGAAAGGCATCATCGCCGCTAGGTGAATCAATAAGTGTTATTTGTTTGATATTTCAGTTTGACACTTTTATTCGAACATCAGTGTGCGTGTATTCAGCTGCCCACCCGACCGGGATAAGGGATAACCCGGAGCGATGTGAATGGGCAAACATCCCAGCATAAAAACGAAAGCTTCCTGACTCCGGTCCCGGCCCGGCCCGGGCGCTATGAGAATAGGCCTTTAGGAACTTTGCTAAACACACTACATTCTCACGACTTGCTATGAAAAATGTAATTGTTTGAAAAATGTTTTTTTTGTGTGTCTTTATTAGGGAGACTTAAGTTTGAAAAATGTTTTTTTTTATTCTCATTCAACAAACTGTGTTACTTGGGTTAGCGACACCCTCATAAATTAAATATTATTAGGAAGATGATCGTTGGGTCAGAATGATAGCATAGTTCCATGGTTGATCTTATTCTAAAACACACCCTGTTGGGGCATCTATCCGGTTGTTTATTTCTCATCATGTCAATTCTTAAAAAAAACTTAGAAAAACAATTCACCAAATGCTGAACCGCGCCTCCGGAGCGCTTCAGGTCTAGCTCCCCTCCGAGAAAAGCGTTCTGTAAATAGTAGAAGCGCACTGAACGCTGCTCTCTGCGCTACTACTACTGGGTGGTGAAGCAGAGCGTTCACGCGAACCGATTAATGGCAATCAATAGGGCCAACTGAGGGTGATGGCTGCAGCGTACATTATCGAGCGAGCGCTTCGACGACGACGATGGGGAAAAAGGGATTTGATTCGGAGCACATTTACATGGCATTTGATTGATTGAGCTTGGTGATTCTTGTTAATTAAAATTCTAAGCAGCAGATAGCTGTGACCCAGTTCGGTTATGAATATTCATCGATTACGGAGTACGTATTCCTCTGGGGGGGTTAATGCTTTCTGGATATTAATAATCGCGATTTGTGCGCTAATGTGGCATGATGCCTCGTTTATGCATCACGGGAAACACACAAACGCATATTATATTGGGGATTTCCAATGCGACCAAAACATTAAACATTTGTTCAAGTATGAAATTTCACGTGGACTAGTTTCCATTTTTTCGACATGCAGAATTCTTATCGGTATCACCACCATAATAGACTTGACTCGCGGAGCTGTGAATTCCGCACCCGGATGCTGACAGCCACTGCTTTCGATTCATTCCTTTTTCAGGAGCTCTGCGATGTTCCTCCCCAGGAATTCTAAGGAATCCCTACTCACGGAGCTCTGAGGAAAACCGTATTCAGGAATTCTAGGGAATTTCTTCCACCAGAAGTTGAAGTGAATTTAAGCTTAAATTATTTGGAGGAAATTCTCCCTTTGTAATCTTGGAACATTCATTGTCTCGGAATTCTAGGGAATTTAGACCACAGCACATTCAGGATGGATTACCGCAATAACTTACGTATGATGGAAATTGGTTCTACATGAGTAATAGTATGTACATGTGTGCTGCTCGGGTGCTTCTCCAGGAATTCAGTGGTGTTTTATCTCAAGGAATTTGAGGAAATGAAATTGAATTCTAAGGAAATTATGGCCCCAGGAGTTCTGGGACATTCATTTTCCAAGAGTTCTGGATTTTTTCTCGAATTATAAAATTCACTTCCTTCTATAGAATTTTATTTGGGGGAATTCCTTCTCATATATTCTTTGGAAGTCCTTCTCTGTGGTAATTTCTTCTATTGGAATTTTAGGAAACTCATTCTCTAGGAATACTGGAAAAATGTTTAATACGGATTTTTTTATCCAGGAATTCCGAGGAATTCTGTTCTGTAAAAAAAAGTTGAACTACTGTGGGACCGCCAATAATGCTCGCACACTTTGTTTTCAGAAAAATCATTTCATTAACAAGAAAACAAAAGCTCACACACTGTTCGTTCCTTACAGAGTTTCTTATTACCCGTCTTTTATTGTATTTCTTGCAAAATGTTCTGAAGGCTCTTTTGTAGTGATCAAAATTTGTTTTATTATTGATTAAGATTTGAAAAAGCTGTGACAAATGATAGGCGAAGGAATAAAATACACCGACGTTAAAAAGTACTAGTTGAAAAAAAAATCGAAATCGTTGAATTTGAAGTATGATGTGATCATGACTTGAGAAGATGTTCCCAGCGGAGAAAAATCGTTCGGCCCAATAATACATATACGGTTTGTCCAAACAAGTAATTTGGCCGAAAGGATAATACGACCGTAATGATATCACTTATCACGTTTCACTATTAAACGTGAGAT
This sequence comes from Armigeres subalbatus, assembly GCF_024139115.2. Taxonomy (NCBI): domain Eukaryota; kingdom Metazoa; phylum Arthropoda; class Insecta; order Diptera; family Culicidae; genus Armigeres; species Armigeres subalbatus. Next base: position 264,009,379 of record NC_085140.1, on the reverse strand, counting down.
GAGCTCTCTCTCTCTCCGCATTTCACACCACTCACTTCTCAAATTACATAAATTATTTCACATCTATATAATAAAAATCAAATGGTCTGTGTTCGTATCCGCATAATTCGAAAACGGCTGGACGGATTTTCCTCATTCCTTCAGGAGATATGTTTGTTATCCTTTCCGACGGGTTTATAGGGTATTCTCTCATGTGAAAACCAAGAGTAATGCTAAGAAAATTGTGAAAAACTAAAACTTGATTTTGTATGGGAATCTTTGCATGGGCAGTTGAAAACGCACATTTTCGCCTACTATGCAGGACAACGTCTGCCGGGTCAACTAGTTCTTCATATTTAATATTGTTAGGTCAAACGACATTTTTGACATTGTTCAGACAAATGACTTTTTCGGCCAAATGATCTGTTCAGGCGAACGACATATCCGGCCATAATAATTATCAGCTAAATGACTTTGCGCCAGATGGATTTTGGCCTGATGGTTTGTTCGGCAAATCAGCTTTCGATCTAGTGGCATCCGGACGAATGGCTTTTGGTCGAATGATCTTCGGTTAAACGACCCTTCCTCGTTCACAACATATAGGGGAACCGTTCGGCACTTCATCCCATAGCTCCTATATTCATCTCATCAAAAACAAAGCAATGAAAAGGAATTTAGTTTGTTTCTTATTTTTGTGATTTTTTTCAGCAGAGAGCACGCATGCTAGGTGTGATGGTTGGCCACCCAAATAAGAGAGGGATCGGTCATTGAGATTTGTGAATTATTGTACCAACTGTACAGCACTAGGAAGCAATGGAAAGAAAAACCAAAAAAATGTGCAAAAACAAGAGTCCATAATTTCTTCATTTTAATGTGCCTATTGAATGCCCGCGACCTAAATTCTGTTATACTTTTTGTTTTTGTGCTCACATGTACTCGAAAACAAATCAAGAACTTGATGTACGTCATTTATTTGAGTTTTTGGTAGGCCCAAGAGTATATTTTTGTACTCGTGATGCGAATAAAAATAAATTTCTATTCCTTCGGAACAAAATTCATTTTAATGAAACAACTTAAAGAGAATGTTAGACCTAACCTTTTACGTCAAATATTTTATCTCATTTTATTATCTCATTGGAGTTTAATACTTATTTAAATTCAACTTTTCTAAAGAACTTGTATTCTTGAAGACTCGAAGATAACAAATTAAAGTATTTTGCAGTTCCGGCAAGAATTGGTCAGATGTGAATTAGCTTAAAAAAAGACAGGAACACCAGACAAGACAGACTGAACACTTAACAACTGTTATCGTTTTGAATTGTTCCATGGTATGCGCCCAAGTAACATTTGGAGTTTTATTATACTCTATTAGCGGTTTTGGAAAGCAAATGTTCAAGACTACCAATAAAGCTAAGATATATATGACAACCTCTTCATGACCGATACAAGATTATGCTATGACCAAGTTGTTAATAAAACAGCCATAAGACCGCTGTTAAAAATGGGAATTTCTTATTCGCAAAGCTCTTTGTTATTGTATTCGAGAAAAAGAAAAATCATAGAAAAGGAAGAATGAAAAAAACAACAACATTCATGGACATGGATATGAAATAATGATCAATAATTATCGGAAATTGGATGCCCCAGGTAACCAGGTAATAAAAATAGTTTAACAAAGTGCGCTGTCGTAATATTGCGATTCACGGCAAATTAATGCGTGCAAGTAATAAATCTATATGCTGTTTTTTTTTCTTCCTAGTAGCAATCCGATTAGCAGCGAAGCATTTCTCGTGCTCCAAGATGTCATAATCATTGTGAAATGCAGCGATTATTACATGCTAGTGAAATTCGCAATAGATTTTCGCCGATACGAAATCAATGCAATGCTACCAGCATGGTTGCTACTACCCTGTAAGCAGTTTTGATGGTCAAAACAAAACAATAATAGGTAATAATAATTTTCTTGGAATTTCTGTAATCAGTTCCTTGCGATCAGTTCTTCTTCTTGATGGTTCTACATTCCAACTGAAACTTGACCTGTTTTTCTACTTGGCCTGCTTTTCGAATTCCAGTAAAAGACAAAGTCCTATCAAACGTAACATTGGTATTTTAACTTATTTGTTTTAATTATGCGTTGCATTTTACGATGCCTAATTTTTATTTTCACCATCTCATGTGCTGAATGACGTTCAATTCAAATTCGAAAGCGTTCAGATGGAAAGCAGTCAAATTAACGGGGGTCCAATGTTTTCAACTGAAGTTATGCTTCCTGCGGCAGCAGTTGAATATCGCAAATCTTGATCATTGCACCATTGCGTATTCGTATTTATACCATCGGAAATTACCGAAAGTAAAATGACATATTCCGTAAGTTCACTCAATTTTATTATCTGGAATTTGACTTGTGGTTTATTTGATGAACATGTATCAGAAACATTATTTAAGAAAATTTTGTTTTTTTTTTTGTCATTCGATTCTATGGCTAAAGTACAACATTGTGTTCTTATACTACTATAAACCTATTGAAAACCAGTAAGTTTTATTAAGGTTAGCCGTAAGACAAGTCTACGGCCAAATATTTGACTTTATGGCAGTTTTTAAAATTAGTTTCATTGGAGTCCTCAGAATACAAGCTAGACCACAAATAAGCTAAATAATTTGTGGTTTTGTTGAGCGTTTGATTATAGTTTTAAAGATAACTTTAAGTCTTAAAGATAACTCCTCGTCTGTCAACGTTCGCCCATCGTCAAATACTTTCATTGCCTTCTTCACGGAACGAACGAGCCTTTCCCAGGCTCCTCCTCCCATATACGGTGCCAATGGTGGATTGAAGTTCCCTTTTGTTCTAGCGTCAGTGAAGGTGTCACTGCAGTCTACGCCTATTTGCTGGGTAACTTTTTTACATGCACCAATAAAGTTTGTTCCATTATCGGAGAAAAACTCAACCAGCATTCCGCGCCGGCAGGCATAGCGGCGAATTGCCATCACACAACTTGAAAATACTTAGCGTCTATTTGTGAACTGATTCGCACACGGTCCATTCATGGATTAAGTCCGATTTGTGTCGCTACAAGATTTTTACTGCTCTTAGAGTCGGTGACATCCTAAAAAAAAAAATCTTCAAAGATGGCTCTCTTTAATAACGTCCACCAGTCGAGCACCGAGAACGGCTGCCATCAACTCTAGCCGTGGGATAGTACACGGTTTCAACGGCGCCAGATTTCGCTTGAACCAAAGACCACCTGAGTACGCCTCCAGCCATAATCCGAAAGTACGCCACACAACCATAGGCGCACTCACTTGCATCTGTAAAGACGTGCAGTTGTAAAGATTCGTACTCCAGAAACAAGCCGTCTCCAAAATGGTAGCGAGGAACCCTTACTGATTCCACAATAGATAAATTGCTTGTCCACAACTCCCATTCCGCTGTTGAATCGTCGTCAATAGCATCATCCCAATTGCACCCTGTTCTCCACGGACTTTGAATTAGGACCCGACCATAGATCGTGAATGGTGCAAGAAGCCCGAGTGGGTAGAGCAAGCTCATAACGCAACTCAACGCAATTCGTTTGGTCGGTCTTCTACCGTGGAATAAATACTGCAGCAAATCATCTCTCATTTTGGTAGAAAACGTTAAAACATCTTTGGCAGGACTTCATACGATTCCTAGAACCCGTTCGTTATCTGTTCTTTTACCACGGTTGAAGTGAACTGCTTCGCTCATCTGTGTTTCACCCAGCTGTTGCAGAACTACCAAGGAATTAGACACCCAATTTCTTATCTCGAAACCGGCTTGCGCATGTATGCACCGTACTTCACGAGCGCGCTGAACTGCTTCTTCTACGGTGTGTGCGCTGTCGAAATAGTCATCCACGTAGTGTTTTCTGACAACTGCTTTTGATGCCTCCGGATACTTTGACTCCCACTGTTTGGCGTTATTATCCTTAACAAACATTACTTGACAGGTCGCACCGAATATAGCGCAATCCATTACGAAAACTTGTCCGGAAAAAAGAAAACGTTGCGCTTGTCTGTCCTCGGGTCGAATCTTTACTTGGTGGAACATCTCCCGGATGTCACCACCAAAACCTATACGATGTTCTCGAAATTGGCAGATGACTGATGGGAGAGAGGTGAGAAAATCTGGTCCCTTTAACAGTTTCGAGTTCAGCGAAACTCCTTTAACTGCTGCTGCTGCATCCCACACAAGTCGAACTTTCCCAGGCTTTTTTGGATTGAGCACGACATTCAACGGCAAATACCATACTTTCCCGGGGTCAACGCTAGTTAACTCTTCCTTCGTAGCTTTGTGGCAATACCCTTTTTGTTGATACTCCACTATTTGTGTTTCCACGTTTTCCTTCAATTCCGGGGTTTTCAGCAGCCGCTCGTTCAGACACTTCATTCGCCGCTGTGCCATGGGGTAGCTGTCCGGAAACAGTGGATCGTCCTCTTTCCACAATAGCCCCGTTTGGAACCGGTCACCTATCTTTATTGTCGTGTTCTCCATGATTCTTCTTGCTCGTTGATCTTCGCTTGATTCTGGCAGCAAATTTACGGAAACTCCCATATCCTCCAAAGCATAATGTGAGCGCAATAGATCGTGTAATTCTTGATTGTTTATACCATCACAGTGATAGCCAACGTGTGGTGATATGATTTCTTCAGAAATTTGAGAGCCATAGACGGTCCATTCTATCTTAGATCTCACATCGATTGGTTCCCCTGGTTTTCCAATCCGCGACTCTAGTGGTGCGAACAAATGCAAATGTTTTAAACCTATAAGAATCTCTTTGGTGGCTCCATTTCGTAATCTACCACCGGAAGATCCTGTAGGTGTTGATACTGCTTAGCAATTTCTGCATAACGTAGCGCTTGTTCTGGAAGCTTAATGTTTGAACGGTGTGGACATTTCGTATTTAATACTTCTCCTTGGAACCACGAGCAGACAATGTTAAATGGAGGCGTTGAGATTCCCTTTCCAGTCTGGTCATTCCAGCCGTCCAAGTAACACAGAATGGTTGTGTTTGACCTTTCACATTCAGCATCTTCATCAATGAACTTTCCACTAACGTATAAGACGACCCTTCATCCAGGAATGCAAGCGTATTTACAGCATGTAGCCCATTGTAAATGGTTTCTGCCACCATTTGGAATATAACAGGCTGGCATAAATCGGCCTGCATGGCATGCACGACCTGCGACTGTAGTAACAGTCGGAACACAGAACACGATGATGAAGAAGCGTATTGTGTTGTTGACAACAGTGATCCACCTTACATACAATGTTCAACTTGCATCTCATATTGCCGTGCTCGTTGAGACAGATGTGGCACAAATCCCATTCTTCAACGGCCTTCAAACGTTCGGAGGGTTCTAATTTGCGAAACTCTGAACAGTTTCGTATTCTGTGATCCGTTCTATCACACATTCTACACGGCGTCCTGCTTCTTCGCTGATGTTCACCTGACGTGTTACTGCCAATGTTTACAGCATCACCATGAGTGTGAATAAACCCTTCGTATTCCTTCCCTTTGTTCATCTTATTACTTTTCATTGAACGGTTGGCTGTCACAGCAGATGATCGTTATACAGTGTAGCTTCACTAGCATCTCTAACGATTTCCGGCGGAGTGTCACTCTTGTTATCTGCCTTTTATGTCTTACCCATTCCATTTTGGTGCTAGCCCGAAGTTTCTCCACAACTCCTGTATCAGCATCGGGTTTATCAAATGGTCCTGCAGATTGGTCGCCTCCAAATGATCAACTAGCTGTTGCACAACCATCCCAAATGTGATGAACGTATTCAAGCGATCAGCTTTCGGCGCTTCTACCTTCCGCGTTTTGGCCAACAGCATATTCAGCAATTGTTCTGGTCGACCGTATAGCATCCTTAGGGCTTCGATTATTTGGGGCACCGCAGACGGTAACATTAGCCGACTTCGTACTGCTTCTAATGCCTGGCCTTTTAGACTCCTGTAGATGAGCTAAATTTTCTACGTTGGTGAATCCACAGGCTTCGTTGGCGATCTCGTAACTTGAGAAGAACATTGGCCAGTGTTCCGGGCGGCCGGTAAACACAGGCAATTTCTTAGCTAAGAACTGTCGGGCAGATAGTAGCACACTGACTGGTCGGTTGTTTTATCATTCGAACAGGCGGTGTAGAATTTGCCGCGTTACCCATGTCCAAAGCGATGCTCATCTCTGGACTAGTTGCCGAAACGAATGCCTGTTCCTTATGTATGTTCCTTTTCAAGTTCTCGTCGGTTCTTTTCGGCGTAGAATGTTTACTATATGCACCGCGATAGTCTTTCGGAAGGTTCCATATTTGCTAGCAGAGGCTCCTTTTCCGTGCAACTTCTTTTCGAATTTCCCTGTCCACCAATTGCCTTAATCGATGTGGACCCTCCAGGCTGCCGTAGCCGTAATTGCTCAAAACATTCTTGCATCTCTTCACGCATCGCTTGTTGCCTGTTACGAAAAGCTTCTCCTTCCGCTATCGCTTCTTGCACCGTTCCTTTTCGAACTCCAACTTAATTTGCCTCTTCTCTCGCTCCATTTGCTGTCTTTGTTCGGCAAGTTCTCGTTGTACCTCTAGCCGGCCGGCGACGGTGTACCTTTTTCTCCAGCTCTATTTTGCGCATTTGTTCTTTCCGCATTTCTTCTATGCGTTCCATCTCCAGCTCGAGTTCGTCCACTGCAAATAACTTCGCTTGCGGTTCCACTAATGTTTTCGACTTACCCGCATCTACTGCGACTAGCTTCCGACCATCATCCGTTTGCTGTGCATCTGGCTCCGTTTTGCCACTATCATCTGGTGCAATGGAAGATTTCTCTTTGCAGTTTAGGGCCGATGCCCACGTAACGGTTATTCAACGCCACGTGCACGCAGGGTTAAAATAACGCTGGTGTGCATCGACGTGGTGACGCTGCGTTACCGCTTTTTCCCGGTGCACACCCGCGTCTTTTTGACGCCACGTGCACTCTGCGTTGAAATGACGCTACGTGGGCATCGAGCCTTATACAGGTCCATGAAATGTCTTTAACATCAGCGGAAACTCCAACACACTTAAAGTGGAACCACTGAGAACAATTATCACACCCCACCATACCAACGTCATCGTGATCCGGTCCGTTGCAGATGGCACAATTGCAATCAACTATCCCGGTGGTGTTGAGGTTTGGTTGTTGGATGTTCATTTTTGAGTTTGTTCGGAGGGGACACTGTTTTTCTGTAGCAGCTCTTTACCTTTTTAGCAGCTCAAAACTGTAAGACATATTTTATTTAAATTCAATGGTTTCCAAATACTTAACACTTACATGAACAGTTTACTCTAATCTTCCAAATGTCCTTTCAACTCCTACTCTCTCTCTTCTCTTCTCTTATTGGCATTACATCCCCACACTGGGACAGAGCCGCCTCGCAGCTTAGTGTTCATTAAGCACTTCCCACAGTTATTAACTGCGAGGTTTCTAAGCCAAGTTACCATTTTCGCATTCGTATATCATGAGGCTAACACGATGATACTTTTATGCCCAGGGAAGTCGAGACAATTTCCAATCCGAAAATTGTCTAGACTGGCACCGGGAATCGAACCCAGCCACCCTCAGCATGGTCATGCTTTGTAGCCGCGCGTCTTACTGCACGGCTACGGAGGGCCAAACTACTACAACTCCTACTCACTTTCCTTAATCTCTCCTTATCGTTCTGCGCTATACTGGATTATTCTATAATTATTTTTTTAGTTTTTCTCTGAATTATTTTTACTTACAGGCCAAATGATTTTGTTGTTGTCGAATTCTACGCCGACCATTTACAAACAGGAACAATATATTTTGGGGAAATCTCTAATATTTGAAAAATAGTTAAATTCATATTTACCTTCAAGTATTTTCAGTACTTACATTCTACCTTTCTGAAATATGTCAACTTATTAATTAGCTTTACATATAAATGATTTTGCAATCCAAATGCTCCGATAGTTATTATAAGGTTTGTTTTTGTTTTTTTTTTCAATCGAAGCAACCTAAGGAACTCACAAAAGCATTTTTTTTACTCAGAAAAGCATATAATTTCGCGATTTATTAAAGGTAACACATTACTGCTACTAAGAAAATATCAGGTTAGTGAGAATAAAAACTTCAAAAACGAGATGAAACGGTGGTGGAACAAAGTGTACTAAGCTGGTCATGTTGCCGCGCTGCACGAGTTAAATGGACCGCACCGTGCAGGTCTAATGGACCACGCCGTGCTGGTCAAACGGACCGCGCTGAACGGGTCAAACGGACCGCGATGAGTGGGTCAATTGGACCGCGCTGAATGTGTCCTAGCAAATACATAAAGCGGATAATTCTCGCTTAACATTTCGAAAGGACATAAGTAACATTTTTTTCATTAATTAATTTGAATAGCGCAATCAACATAATAACATGGAAGCTATTGATTTCATTTGAAAAGTTAAGCGAGAATTGATGCTTATCGTGATCTATTTGGCCATTGCGCTAAAATGGCCAAATAGACCACGATAAGCAAATCGAAAGAGACCGTACTGACGGTAAAAAAAACGGTAGGACATAAAAAAAAAGAAAAAAAGATCAACGATTAGAACAAATGTTACGAACGTAACCGATACAATGCTGTTGTATAAAATTGTCGTTTCATTTTACTATTCAAGAATAAAAACCATTCGCAAAATAAACAAGATGTTTAAAGGGAAATCCACTCGTCGAATCGAAGATTCCGATTCAAGTGATGATGAAGCATGCGGTGATGTAAGCAAGAATCAGGCTGATGCTGTAGACACCGAAGAGGAGCTTCAAGAATCAAACAGCGACGCCGAAATCTCGACCAGTGACGAAGTTGGAAAGGAAATGAAAGCGAGCCCAATTCTGACGGTGACATACCAGACCCACGTTTGTCAAGCCCCCCATCGAAATCACCGCCGGCTGAAGTAACGAAACAGAACGATTCATGTCAATCGGCGTCGTTGGACCGTACCAATGCCGACCGGATCGACCGGATGGAAGAGATGATGGCCAACATGAACAACTTTATGAATCGTTTCGATGTACATACCAGCCCCGCACAGACCGACAATGACGATGGATGGAAGTCTTCCAATGATGCTCATCAACGCGGAAGCAGCGAAAACTCTACTTCTAGCATCCGGTGGGATCACTTGAAACCATTCCCATATGGCATCGCTGCTAACAAGATGTGGAAGGAATTCAACCGCTATGTTGAGAAATTCGGGACAGCAGCTTCACTGAACAATGTAAACGACCCAGTCAAGCGGAGCCAGCTACTATGTCTCTCCATCGGCGATGAACTGCAAGGGATAGTTGCGAAGTTGCGCCCGAATCTGACAAACTCAAACTGCTACAGGACTTTTGTAACGAACAACCAAAACTATCTCCGATCGATGACGGTCACCGCAGCCGAGCATGAAGCGTTCTCAAGAATGAAACAGGAGAAGGGCGAATCGTCAGTTGCCTTCCATGCAAGACTTATGGGTAAAGTAAGAACATGCAATTACACCTCAAATGATGACAATCGTTTTTTACGAGCTCAACTGCTGTCAGGACTCAGGAATCGTGAGCTAGTGAAACAGTCAAGGACATATGGCTACGATACAAACTTCATCGTCCAGTCGGCGACAATTTCAATCCAATTCCAATCCGAAAATAGTCTAGACCGGCACCGGGAATCGAACCCAGCCACCTTTAGCATGGTCTTGCTTTGTAGCTGTGCGTATCTTACCGCACGTCTAAGGAGGGCCCCTCGAACGGAATGATACGGAGTCCAGATATTGTACTGTGCTACGAACTAATGCACAATACAGCGATTTGAGAGCATTGACATCATCGAACTGTGCTGTGTTACGTTATCTTATTTCTTCTTCTTCTTCTACCTATATATAAAAATGAGTTTACATTTCTTTTGAGGCAATATAACTCATGAATGGATGGACCGATTTGCAAGATTTCCTCACTAATCGATTCGTCTTGGGATCAGCTGTATTTGTACATACCAAAAGTTGACCAATATAACGGGTAATGTTGGAAAATTGTCAAAATGCAACGGTTTCATGAGTTCTGAAGAAAGAGTAGAATCATAAGTACTAGAACGCTAGTGGCGATGTAGTCATTAAAATTATTTTGCCAAATTATGCTTCAACAAGCTTCATTTGGCCATAATTTATGCATCATATTGTAGTGCATTTTTGGTTTCATCACCAACATCGGTTTGACACTTGTAGTACTGGTACTTTGGCTGCTAGGTCGAAGTAACCTAGATGTTTGTCACGCAAACAGGAGCGACATTAGCAATCTTATACTTTTGAATCAACCGAAGAAAGCCATCAAGTTCGAACTGAAATCGATCTAGAGTGCGTCGCTGCAATCAACCCCTTATGCGAAGCGACGCGACAGTGCAATTTGACAGCCTGTTGATAATGATTGTTATTCTTTTACGTGAGTCGCGTCGCGTCGCATCGCTCGTCGCGTTTACTCTGGCTTGCCCCTAAATGATTGACAGATTGAAAATAAAACCAGAGCGAGATCGGACAGATTCACCTAGTTGAAAATAAGGGTTCTTTTCATGACCATCATTTATTACAAGGTTGAGCCGAGATGAATTTTGTTCAAAGTGCAAATCATAATCGTTTCACGACGGAAGAAATTTGCTATCTATAGAAGAATCACAAGTGCTCGTCGGAAGAAACGCTGCAAAAATGAATTCACATGGATGGCGATAGTAGCAGTCAAGTGAAATATTCTCTCAAGATTCTGATTTTGGTTTTGTCGCTGTCAAGCTCCAAGCGCAATTCAGCCGAAGCTGCGAAATTTCACAGAAAATATATGGGTTGAATGTCAAATCCAGTCGTTTGCGTCAACGTTTCGCTGCATTGTGTAGGGGGATTTTAATGACCATCATTCTATACAAAATTTAGCTGAGCAAATTTTGCACAGCAAATATTTTTGAAAATTCAACGACGTGCAAAATTGCAGCTTATCTCATCAAACCAATTAACATTCGATATTATATAAAATTTGATTGAATTTTACAAGCAAGCACCGTTTACATTTATTTCGATTTGAAAGAATATTGATATCGATTGAATGTTACGTTTATTTGCATGCTCCAAATATGTGCATGAAAATACATTTAAAATCACAACATATTTTTATCTGTGCGAGAATAAATTTCTGGAAAGTACACATCGTAGTACGAAAGTGTCACTTAATACCGAGTAGACACGTTAACGTGGTGTGCTATGGAGAAAGATTTACCATGGTCACATTGCCAGCTTCAGGCAAATCTTAATCCAATGGATACCCTCCCCTATATCCAACTCCGTGGTACTTATAAGGGTGTCGCTAAGTCGGTGGGCTCTCTTAAGTAAGTACCCCATCAACATTTCCTTCCTCCTCCAAGTTACGGTTACAAGTTACGGGCGTGAACAGGAGTAGTAATCCTCATGCTTTTATTGATTTTATCGTTGACTGGAATCAATAACCTCTGCCCTTCTTGATTCCTGATAGCATTCTACAAATGTATTTCAAAGGAAAAACATGAGTATTGCTAGTGTCCAATCTACGAATTACTCAGTAACAATGCTAATGTTGAAGTACAAATTATAGCACAAAAGTACAATCGCTTGACGACGGCAGAAGGATCAATCAGAACGATGTCTTTACTTTGTCCAACGTCTACCTTGCGGTCGTGCCTTGTACACAACCCTTCTGATTTTTAATAATTGAGTCAACGTTGGATGAGCTCGGTGGGCTACCGCTCCTGCCCAGCTTTATAAGTGGGTTCATACCACGCTCGTCCCTGAAAAAATGTTGCATAGGCGACATTACTTTCCTTGTGCGTTTTGATCTTTGTTTCTGTTTTCCTCACCCACACAATTAACTTCCTGGGGTTATTATGGAGATGTAGAGATATATTCGGTGGCAACAAATATTGTACCCTAACATTTCGATTCTTTTCAAACTGACTGTAAAAACTTGACTTGCGCTGAAAAGTGCTCGTCGACATGCTCGTAGTGCAATGAACCACCAATTCTGTTCAATCACAAGGTAGCAGCATTTATGGTTATCATCGTCAAATAAAATTTTATCTGGAAATAAAACCTCAAAATCCTGCTGTTGTTACCTATATTCCCAACTCATACGAAAACGGTTTATCAATCTGCAGAGAAGCTTTTTCGTTAAAGTTGATAAAAATTGTATCTGTTGAAATAAGGATAAAGTATTTTATGTCTGTTTTTTCACAACGCCATATCACTATGAACATTTGCAAAATTTTGCTGATCTCATTCATTTCCAAACGTTTGGGAGATCTTGCCTCGCCTTATCATCAGGATGCTTATCGCTTTTTTCAAACAGAATGAATGTCAGTAAACAAGTTTTTATATTTCGCTGGGTAGACTGAACTAGAGTAACCCTTGAACGTAATTTCAATTGACCATGGACTTTATTTACCCGTTGTACTTAAGCCACATGTGATCAATTAAGGTAGAGAATTCCACTTCAATTATGACAACTGACTCAAATAGTGATCCTAGATATAGTTTTTGTTGCCCACAGTACTTACCCAACCTATTTTCTATCCAAATTCGAAGTAAGTCTAAAACTTGTTATTCTTTCTTGTCTATTCTTTCATGTAGCAAACCTCGCGACACTGATTTACGGATTGTCCGTCGGGTGGCTGTCCCCGAACTTGGAGCTGCTGCTGTCCAGTGCCACACCGCTCAGTTCCGGTCCGATCAACGCTTCCGAAGCTGGCTGGATCGGCTCGATCGGCACGGTGGGATGCGTCCTCGCTGTGCTCATCTGCGGATGGGTGGCCGAAATCGCCGGCCGGAAAGCCGCCCTCATGCTGATTGGTGTGACGCAGTTGGTCAGTAATTCAATTTTTGAATATTGGAATAAATTATAGCTAGAATTTATTTTTCATTTTGTTTTCGATTTGCTTTAACAGGCCAGCTGGGTCATGGTGATCTTTGCCTCTAACCTAAACATGATCTACACGTTTAGGATTTTGGGCGGTTTCGCCGGAGGAGGCACGCTCTCCGTTATTCCTCTATTCGTGTCAGAAATCTCGGAGGATAAGTACGTATTCTGGGGAACAATGAATATTCATCGATTCTCACTGCTTTTCGTATCATTCGCAGAATTCGTGGAAGCCTGGGAGCTGTTTTATCCATCACTTGCAATATAGGCATATTGTTAGGTTTTATCCTATGTTACTATTTAGATTACTATACAGTCACTTACATAGCGTTAACGTGCTGCATTTTATACTCCATTGGGTGTATGTTCCTACCTGAATCTCCGCAATATTTGTTTACGAAGGAAAAGAAAGATGTAAGTATATTTTATGGATTGCTACACTTTTATTTAATACGAGCCAAGCAGCTATAAATATAACAAGAAGCTAGCAAATGAAATTGCGTGTAATATTTGAACACAATTTTTGAAGCGTCTTAATTTTTTTTCAAGCATCGATAAACGAGTTATTTTTAAGGAAATTTCCTGAAACTCATATCTGTTGGATCAGTTCAATTTGCATTACTAACGTATGAAAATGCTCATTTTTTCGCATATCCGTTAATATGCGGTTGGAAAATTATTCTGGGGTTACGTAAGACCTGAAAAGGTTCAAAAATGGAAAATTTCGAATTGCTATCTGTGACGCTTGTTCTGCGGTAATATGCGCGGCTACAAAGCAAGACTGTGGTAAGACCATGCTGAAGGTGACTGGGTTCGATTCCCGGTCCAGGAAATTTCCGGGTTGGAATTGTTTTCGACTTTCCTTCTTTTAATCAAATGATGAAGTATCAATAACAAAACACAATTACCGTGTAGACCAATTGGTTTTATAATTTTCCGATTGTAAAAACAACTAAAAATCAAAGTGGCAATTCCGAGCAAGGACGGGTACATACAACTATTGATATAAAACTCATTGTTTGTATTGACCGATTTCAACCAAATTAGGAACACACATTCTTTTCCTTAAGGAGACGACGATTAAGGACGATTTTTAGGATTTATCTTAAGAGGATGATCTTTGGAAAAGGGGGAGGGTGTGAGGGAGGGAAGTTGTTTAGTTATCGATCAACTTAGTGTAGCTTATTTATTTATTTATTTATTCAGACTAAGGCCGAAGTGGCCTGTGCGGTATATAAGAGTCTTCTCCATTCGGCTCGGTCCATGGCTATACACGTCGCCAACCACGTAGTCTACGGAGGGTCCGCAAGTCATCTTCCACCTGATCGATCCACCTTGCCCGCTGCGCACCTCGCCTTCTTGTGCCCGTCGGATTGTTGTCGAGAACCATTTTCACCGGATTACTGTCCGACATTCTGGCTACGTGCCCGGCCCACCGCAGTCGTCCGATTTTCGCGGTGTGAACGATGGATGGTTCTCCCAACAGCTGATGCAACTCGTGGTTCATTCGCCTCCTCCACGTACTGTCCGCCATCTGCACCCCACCATAGATGGTACGCAACACTTTCCTTTCAAAAACTCCAAATGCGCGTTGGTCCTCCACGAGCATCGTCCAGGTCTCGTGTCCGTAGAGGACTACCGGTCTAATGAGCGTTTTGTAGATTGGCAGTTTGGTACGGCGATACTCTATTCGATCGGAGTGTTTTGCGGAGTTCAAAGTACGCACGATTTCCAGCCACTATGCGTCTCCGAATTTCGCTGCTGGTATCATTTTCGGCAGTCACCAGTGCACTATGGGGAATCAGGTGGCCGAAAATAAAAAAATCGACTTTCTCTGATTCGTAATTCAAGTTGACCTACTAAATGCTAATGCTTTGGAGCATTAAACCCCTGCATATCAGCTCTCTAAGCCATATGGTTATCAAGATATAGGCATTAGAGCCAGACACTTTTTAGTTCTTGAAAAATCAATGCATTATTCAACTGTCAATATCTTCGGCTACAGTAGCTCTTTTCCAACTCTTTAAAAAGTTTCTGAAAGCTTGTTTCATGGACTTGTGAAGAACGGGTTAGTTATGGGAAAATAGGTAGTGAATTATCCGAAAATGACCGGAAGAAAAAAAAAAAAAAAAAAGTTTCATACAAAAAAAGTTTCTCAAAGTTTCGCTTAGCGACTACCACTACGACTTTCTTTGGACCTCCCAGAAGGCATTAAAACAAATTCCAGCTGCTTATGGCTGCAAATCTGCGATTCCGATCACTTTTTCGAAAAAAAGTCATTAATTTTGAAACATTAATGTAATTATTCTCATAATACACGGCAGACTGTGATGGGCTGGATACAAATCCCATGCGTATGACAAAAGAGCATCAAGAACAGTTAAAATAGAGATAGTAGATAACACGAAAAGTGTCGTAGGCTTCGTGGTAGGCCGTGTACACGATAGCTTATGCAGCTATATGATACTCCATTTGGCGTAGGCTCGCCAAGAGGAGGCAACTCATTATCTATCAAGTATCAAGCAAATAAATATGAAAAAAAAAAAAATATACTCTTGAGGGTTACGAAAATACTCTAGGCTTCATTTGAAATTATTTCATAAAAAGTAAAATTTTGATATTAATTAAAATCCAATATGTGAATACAAGAAGCAAAAATGTCTGTACCTAAGGACATCTTTCGATAATTATTGGTATAGTAAAGTTCTAAATTACATAACTGGTACGTCATCTATGCAAAATTGCCCAATTTGTAAAGCCACTCCAAATGTAATGACAAGCCTAGAGGTATTATTTTTTTTAAAGAAATACTTGTACATTTTTAAAAACTGTTTTGTTTTTCAAATATTCTAGGAGTTTGAAAAAGGATATACACCAGAGATAGGGACACTTATTTATGAAATATCTCCATTACATGCATGGATGCGATTTTTCGAGTGCCTTCTTCACATATCTTATTGAATGGATTTTAAAAAGTGGCAGGTATCAAAGATATTAAAGGAAGCGTACTTGAAGAGAAAACAACTTATACAGAAAAGGCTTTATGATAGCTTTGGTGTGAGGGTCGACCAGCCAAGGCAAGGTGGAGCAGGATCAAGTACAACTGGAAACATTTGTCGACGAGCGTTTTCGAATCCAAATCTGTTAAGTGAAGCATTAAATGTCAACGAAGAGCTAATTCACCGGTTCTGGAACATTCTGATCGCGATAAACTGCCAAGAGCCAATCAATCCTGAAAAGCTAGACAGTTATTGTAAAGCAACCTACCGGTTATATTTGCAGCTGTATGATTGGTATAAAATTCCTGCTACGGTGCATAAAGTCCTTGCCCATGCTGGGGATATACGTATGTAGATGCAATGGCCTGAATTTGACGGAGTCCTTGTGCAACTTAGAACATCTGTACAACTCAATTCACATAAAAACAGTATACAATTTTCTAGTTTGAACTCTACAGGTCTGCGCTGCAATAAAATACACATCTATAGACTGCTGTGTACATGAGACATTCGTAGATAAAAGGGATATATTCCATAGAGATCAAAGGTCTGTATTCCAGGGAGTTTGGAGACCTTAGAAGTAATAACGACCTGCAAAACAAGTATTTCACATCTTTTAGACAATAATCTACGATATAAGTGTAAAATATTGCAGAAATGAAATGAACATATTTTCGGCCACCTACTTGTATGGAGCCGCCCCATAGTGCAGTGAGCCCAAGTACACAAATTCTTCTACCACCTCAATTTCGTCACCACCGATGCAAACTCGCGGTGGGTGGCTCACATTGTCGTCTCTTGAACCTCTTCCTATCATGTACTTTGTCTTCGACGTGTTGATGACTAGTCCGATCCACTTGGCTTCCTTCTTCAGTCTGATGTAGGCTTCCTCCATCTTCTCAAAGTTACGTGCCATAATATCTATGTCGTCGGCGAAGCCAAATAGCTGGACGGACTTATTGAAAATTGTTCCACTCGTGTTAATCTCTGCTCTTCGTATTACCCCTTCCAAAGCGATGTTGAATAGCAGACACGAAAGACCATCACCTTACCGTAACCCTCTGCGGGTTTCGAAGGGACTCGAGAATGCCCCTGAAACTCGATCTACGCACATCACCCGATCCATCGTCGCTTTGATCAACCGTGTCAGTTTATCCGGAAATCCGTTTTCGTGCATTAGCTGCCATAGCTGGTCCCGATCGATTGTATCATATGCGGCTTTGAAGTCGATGAATAGATGATGTGTGGGCACGTTGTATTCGCGGCACTGCAATACTTGGCGAATGGCGAACACCTGGTCCGTGGTGGAGCGTTTGCCCATAAAACCCGCCTGGTACTGCCCCACAAACTCCCTTGCAATTGGTGCTAGTCGACGGCATACAATTTGGGAGAGTACCTTGTAGGCGGCGTTCAGCAATGTGATTGCGCGGTAGTTGCTACAATCCAGCTTATCGCCCTTTTTGTAGATGGGACACACGACACCTTCCATCCACTCCTGCGGCAAAACTTCCTCCTCTTAAATCTTGGTAATGACCTAGTGCAGCGCTCTAGCCAGTGCCTCACCACCGTGTTTAAATAGCTCTCCTGGTAGTTGGTCAACCCCAGGTACTTTGTTGTTCTTCAGCCGGCCAATCTCCTCCTGGATTTCCTGGAGATCCGGAGCCGGTAAATGGAGTTTTGTCTGTTCCGCGCTTGTTTATATCGTGCCTCGTTCGCCCTCGTGCGGTGTTGCAGTAATCTCGCCCATGCTGCATTCTTCTCTTCCACTAACTACTCACATTCGCCGTCATACCAGTCGTTTCTCTGATCCGGGGGCACCGTGCCAAGTGCAGCGGTTGCGGTGCTTCCAATGGCGGATCGAATATCTCTCCAGCCATCTTCAAGCGACGCTGCGCCTAGCTGCGCTTCCGTTGGAAGTGCCACTTCCAGCTGCTGCGCGTATTCTTGGGCTAGTCGACTTCGACGCGTGTTGTACACCGTCGAGAGTTTTGAGCGCAGGCATACTGCAACGAGGTAGTGGTCGGATTCAATATTGGCACTGCGGTAAGTGCGGACGTTCGTGATGTCGGAGAAGAATTTACCGTCGATTAGAACGTGTTCGATTTGGTTTTCCGTTTCTTGGTTAGGTGATCACCATGTGGACTTGTGGATATTTGTGGGGAAAGAAGGTGCTTCGGACTACCATTCCGCGGGAGGCTGCAAAGTTTATGCATCGTTGGCCGTTGTCATTCGATACGGTGTGCAGACTATTCGATCCGACTACCGGTCTATACATTTCCTTCCTACCTGTGCGTTCATGTCACCGATGACGATTTTGACGTCCCGCAGTGGGCATCCATTGTATGTCTGCTCCAGCTGTGCATAGAACGCTTCTTTCTCGTCGTCGGGTCTCCCTTCGTGTTCGTTCCCAGCTCGTTGGTGGTGCCACAGCTTTGATAGAAGGTAGTCACTCGATGTCCGCTTTTCCACACTTTCTGTACTGTACAGCAAATCTCCTGCAGCGCCACGACGTCGAAGTTGCGGGGATGTAATTCATCGTAGATCATCCTGTCGCAACCTGCGAAACCTAGCGACTTGCAATTCCATGTTCCGAGCTTCCCATCGTGATCCTTTATTCGTCGCCTAGGTCGTTGCCGATTGTATCGAGTCGTATTATCTTCTATGTCGTTCGTAATGGTTGTTTTTAAAGGCGGCTTATTGGGCCTGCGCAAACCTCGGAGGGACGTCGTGTCAGGGCTGTTTAGCGTCCCACCTAAAACCAGGACTTGGGCTTGTGCGCTTTGAGCGGCACACGGTCGCTTTGGTGGGGCCGACTTGCGGATACATGCAGCTTTTTATAGAGATTTAACAGGGCCCACTGTCAAACCGCACCACATCCTAGGCAAGCCCCACAACTCGCAGATGGCCTGAGGAGGGATCGTCAAGCCCTTTGACATAGTCCCTGCTGCCCACAGTTAGTGTAGCTTCTGTACCCTTGAGCCGATTTCAACCAAATGTGGAACACACATTCTTTATCTTAAAGAGACGACGATAGAGGAGGGGGGGACTAAATGATCTTGAGATAATTGGAAAGGTGTATGGGAGAAGTGTGGTTTAGTTTTCGATCAACTCAGTGTAACTCTTGAACCCGTTGGACGATTTCAACCAAATGTGGAACACATTCTCTGTCCAAGGAAGGCAATATTAGACTGTGTAGAAGTGTCATAGAGGAAAGGGAGGGATGGCATTCTCTAAAATGAATAGTTTTGTCGATTTAAACCAAATTTAGAACCAAGGATGTTATCGATCATTTGTTAATTCGCGATCGATCATTTAGTAGTTTGTCAATAACTCATTCCAGAAGCTGAATTTCAAAATGTGTAGTATGGTGGACTTCTAGTGCGAAGGTTTTTCTACAACTCTGCCTAATGATAACAAAATTCCAATCATTTAGTTTAAGTTACTGCAACTAGCGCTATAACTCCGTTATTAGTTGAATTCTTACAACGAACCATTAGGCAGAGTTGTAGAAAAACCTTCGCACTAGAAGTCCACCATACAACACATTTTGAAATTCAGCTTCTGGAATGAGTTATTGACAAACTACTAAATGATCGATAACATAGAACACACATGTTCTATCCAAAGGAAATGATCATAGAGAAGTTGGGATCGTCATTTGGAATGCGGGAAGTTATTGGAGATAGTTATTGTTTTGAAAACGAACAATTCAATATAACTTTTGAACGCTTACTTCTGAATAACTTAACCGTATTCCACCAATATTGGGACACATGTTCTCTATCCTTAGCAGACGATTAAAGGTGTGGTGGTACGGTTATTGGGTAAAGGGCAAAGTGGGTGAGTGGTGTAGAGTACGTGTTAATGCATGAGTATGTTGAGCATAATGACGTTACACATAATTTACGTAACGCAAAATGGACGAGGTTCTTTGAGATTCTACAATTCCTCGAAAACTATTTGCCAGAATTACTCAAAAATAAAATTTATCCGGAAATAACATTTCATCATCGAAATAACATTTTCCCGGACAAAGGGTTTTTTGGGGGCGCGGGCCACGCTACGTGTAATTTATTAATAATCTGGCCGAATAGTAAAGGTAGAGAACGAAAACCAGAAGAAGAAAAAAGGTAATGGAAAGTACTAAACTCGTCTTAGACAGTTGAACTAGAAGAACTTTTGAAAAAAGATTAAGGTACACTGGGGGAAGTGGAAAAAGGGGGTAAGTGTAAAAATCGACTCAAAAAATTGGAATTGTACATACTTTACAGTTTTTACCACATCATAACATTATGCAAGAATATACTTTGATGCTCACACTAATACTATGTTGAAATTTGTATAATACATACACTAACACGGTTAACGCATAAACTGTAGTTTTAGGTTTCGCGAAAAGTTGATTTTTGCATTCATAAAATCAATTCTTATTTACACCAATTGTCCTTTTTTCAAGTGAATCTATATCACAGGTGACCGTTACAATACAATTAAACTAATTCCATTCAATTGGTAGTGGTTTCCCAACAAACATTCACTAGTTTAACTAACATCAGTGTGATGATTCAGTTCAGCACTGTGTTGAATTATGTCTGTACTATTTCTTATCGCAACTTCTGTTCAGGCTTTGTTCACACAAT
Organism: Armigeres subalbatus; assembly: GCF_024139115.2. Classification (NCBI taxonomy): domain Eukaryota; kingdom Metazoa; phylum Arthropoda; class Insecta; order Diptera; family Culicidae; genus Armigeres; species Armigeres subalbatus. Next base: position 263,988,802 of record NC_085140.1, on the reverse strand, counting down.
TTTGGAGAATTTATACAGCTACAACATCTCATTTTGAAAAACAATTTTATTACCTGATTCGTGAAACGTTCAATAAGCATTTTACTTAGCCTTAATTCAGCTACATGTAAATTCTTCGAAAATAATAACGCATTGAAAGTAACATGATCAAGATCTCAATTGAACGTATTTCAATTGCTATTTCCATATAATCATTTTAAAATTTTCCTAAATCGGGTCTCGAACTGCTGACATTTGATCATCCGCCGGTAAAGTTGCCATCCGCGCCATCCTTGATTTGTAAGTTATGGCTTACTCAATGCAAAACATAAATAATCGTATGGCTGAATATGAATCATAATTGGACTCTTAATCAACAAGTCAATCTGTCAAACTACAGTTTGTTAATTACTGTACAAGATTTTTATTTCAACCATTGTTCAGCCAGTCATAACCAGTCATAAGTCGAGTCAAGTACGAGACACTGAAGACGGCCTTACTGTTGAGGTCGAAATACGTATCTGTCAAGATACAATTAAGTGGTGGAATTCAATGGGATGGTATAAACTCGTCTTATGACAGGCAGTCATAACCATTCAACACTGGGAAAAATATAAGAAAATAATGTCAAAACGATTAAATAAAATTCGTCTCCAATGATGGGGTTTATGAAAATTTAATGAATTTATGTTCGACCTTTCTCGGATACTCTGAATAACAACTTGCGATATTATTCTGCCACCAATACCACACATGCAATATGGTCGATTTTTTTTATGAATTTGTTTGTGTTCGTTTCCTTTTCAACTTTACAAAAACTGCATGAATTTTCTTCATTGCACAAGCAATTTTGTTCGTTATAATCTCCAACAGCTTTATCCTATATCAGAAATTAATTATGTATCACGAAACAATTATGCATTGCCCGTGAATACAAAAAGCCTGAGTGTTCTTGACAATGAATCCAACGGTGTCTTGAAAATAAATTATTATTTTCCTATTCAAATATCATCACGATCATACCATCACGATTTTCTTTCAAACGGAAAAAGCATAAACTATTATGATGTTTTCTCCCACTGTGCGATAGATCCGGTAAAGGTGAAATCCAATGGTAAAGAAGGACAACGGTTAAGAAGGATGTCTAATGCTTGCTTATTAATCTACTATTCAAACTCAATTCGACAAACCTCTTAGAGAATCACATCATAGTCGAACAGAGAATTTTGAAAATCATTAGTTCAGCACATTGATGAACTTCCCCAATGTGCTGAAATTTGATAAAACTAAAACGTTAGTTCGACCTTAAATAAAGGTGGTAAACAAATAAATAGGTCAAGCCGAATATTAGTTGGATAAAATGCTTAGATGAAATCTGTATAGCGAATTATTCAGCATCCATTTTATTCAGCTATGAAGATTACAAATAAACAATAATTCAACTTAGATGCTTATTTGTAGCTTGTCGTTGTTTGTTGGGTTGTACCAAGAAAGCAAATAATTCAAAGATTTTACACTTACCCCAGGTATCAAACACTGCGGGGGAAGTGGATAATGCTCTAATTACGCAATTTGTTTTCTTCCCTCTAGGGTTTATTTCGATAGCTGTAAATCTTAATATATTCCTTCTTTGTTATCATTGTGATTCCAGTGGTAATTGGACTAATATAAATGAGAAAATGCCTGATTAATCCACCTATCGGTATTGATGCCTTTCACATGTTTTACATATGAAAAAAAAATGTATAAGGAAGTTAAAAATATCACTGATAGGTAAATATATTGCATAATTCACATTAATTTTTATTCATAACAAGTTTCGCCGTTGAATGCAATTTTTTTGCGAACAAATTGGTTAAGGACAAGAGCTTAAGAGTAGCTGATAATTTTGTACGTGCTTTGCGCACACACATACATACAAATTCGCACATACAGACATCATCTCAGTTCGTTAAAATAAGTTGATTAGTTTATAACCCTGTAAGTCCCATTTTTCCTTTAAAAAAATCATCTTTGGGGCGAACATATAGATTTTACCTACACTTAGTGTTCGAAGGCAAAACCAGCCCTCCCCTAGCTATTATGAGAATTCCTTGAGGAGCTATTCCGTTAAGATGATGAAATTATTCCACAAAAGATACTCAGAGCAATTATCGTATTGATTTTAGTTATATGTAACTACTCATCACTATGGAAGGTCAAGGTAACATGGGTTTTCCACTTACCCCATCCCACTAGGGTAAGTGGAAAAACAACTCCTAATTTTAAAATCTATTTCCATAAATTTCAAGCAGCCAAAATGGTATGAATTATCGCACAGTTGGTGCAAAATCGACTGTTTTTGATAGCCCATTTTGATTGAACGCATTTAGATCATTTAAACTGGTTTTACACTAATTTAAACATGAACTATCGATTTTTCCTTTTCCACTTCCCCCAGTGTACCTTATAAGAAATAAGAGGAACAAATCAACATCTCTAACAAACGGTTTTATTTCAGTCAAATATCATCCCATCAGTCCATCCTGAACAAATCACTCATATTTATGATTATTTCTTATTTCTTATCTCCGCTTTCACAGCGAGCGATCAAGTCGCTGCGCTTCTACAGAGGAGAAGCCGATAACGAGTCATCTAAATTTATCTCGGAGGTTGCCAGATTCAAGGAGATGCGCAACAACGCCCCGAAGGACTCAACCAGAAGAGTGCAATTACATATTAAAGATTTGTGTGAGTATGATCTTCTTATTATTTCTTAATTTTAATCACAATATAATCAAAAAAATATTCTTCCTTTTCTCTCCTTGCAGTGAATAAATCAACACTGAAAGGCATTTTAATTTGTGTCATAGTGATGATGTTCCATCCGATGTCCGGGTCGGTACCGCTCATCACCTTTACCGATAGCATTTTCCGCGAGTCAGGTTCGGACCTTCCGCCGGCCACTTGCGCCATGATCGTGGCCGCCATCCAGCTGGTCGGTTCGTACGTGTCCTCGGTGACGGTGGACAACGTCGGCCGGAAGGTGCTTCTCATTACCTCAGCGCTGGGCTGTGCAATTTGCTCCGCTACGATGGGAACCTATACATTCCTGAACGTGAGCGGGGTCGACCTGAGCTACTTCAAGTGGATCCCGGTGACCACCCTGTCCGGTCTGGTGTTCATCACCGCGATCGGTATCGCCATAGTGCCGTTTATCATCATGCCGGAAGTCCTGGAACCGCGGGTGCGCGGATTCGTCATGACTTGGTGTTTGCTCGAGTTTCACGCGCTCGCCTTCCTAGTGGTGAAGTTTTTCCCAACCGTGGTCGCGAAGCTCGGTCTCCACGCGGTCATGTGGTTCTTCTCGTGCTGCTGCGTCGCGTCGGCACTCTTTGTGATATTCTATGTGCCAGAAACAAAAGGTAAGAGCTTTGAAGAAATCACCGAGTCGCTGGACTCTGAGAAGAAAGCAGTACCAAAGCAGAGCACCTTGGACGTTTAAATGTGCTATACAAATCGAGTCAAAACAACATACAAAACAATAACGAACAAAAAGGTTACAACATAATGCTGTAAAATATACAATAAACAAAACGGCAACTACGCGCATGACAAGTTCAAATGCTAGGTTAAAATTGTTTTAAGCTTTAATTTTTATGTGTAAAATTTATTACGTTAATAAATGTAAGTCATTTTTATATACCCTTTTGTCGATGATCCACCCACGTCAGAATTTAACATTTTATCACAGCCCCTAGCAACGGTTCATTGTCGGGATAAATATTATTTTAATCTCGTATTATCTCTACTAAAGAGATAAAATTCATCTTGCTCGGTCTTCCAGTTCGTATTAGCCCCACTGATGGGCAGGGTGTCTGTGTGATTTGGATTGAGGAAAATTTGACTCTTAAGTAGTTAAAAATAGATTAGTAATTGTTAAACCTAATTATTGTTATAAGTATGAAGTTCAGCTTTGACAGAAAAAAGCATTAATTCTAGAAACGTTTCCTTGTTTTTCCCAACGTATCCTAAATCTCATGTCAATTTCATTTTTATCACATTTCATCATTTATTTTTTTAAATTATTATTATAGTTTATATTTTATGTCCTGAAAGAAGTTGGAACCCGAAAAACTCGTAATGGTTCTGGAGTTTTTATCGAAGCGATACTGGAAGCAACTTATCGCCATCAATGCCGGTAATTATTGATAATATTCTTGATATAAATGATTTATGATAATGTCCTTTAGTACAATAAATGAATAAATTAACAGTAGATCTAAAGAACAAAAAGTTTAATAATGAGTTCTATTTTATCATTATTATACTTTAACAACCAAAAATCAAATGCAGGACATCTGTTCTTTCCTTAAGGTGAAACTGTCCAGAATCCAAATAAATTGTACCTCGCGTTTTAGAGGCACCAATCTCGATAAAGAAGCATCGAATAACTGTCATATTTTTATTTTGCCCTTAATGCGTCGCAGCAAGCGTAGAATAAAAATATGACAGGTATTCGTTTCTTCAATATTGATAGTGGTGCCCTTGAATATGCGAGGTGGATCCAAATTGTATTCAGGAAAACTCGTCCTTAATAAAACAGATTCTCCTGAAACTATTTTTACGTTTTGTAAATTTAAAACAGCAACTAATCGACCATTTTGAAAATCTTGTTTATGCCTTTCTCGCACATACAACAAAGCTGTTTGTTATTTTAACTTCTAATGGTACATGTTCTATAACAACCTCTGTTATAAGAAAATGCTGCAACAAAATAACAAGTTCTGAAATAAATCTGTTATCATCTACTGGTAGGGAAAGTATAACGGTTAAGAACAATAATAAATGATTTTGTTCTCGCAAGCAGGTAAGGAGTGCATGCGCAGTGCAGCAAACACAAATAGCATGCAAATGAATCTCAAATGTTCTCTAATCCTATACTACATTGAATGATTATTCTGAACACTAAATAAATACAATATGCTCAAGGTTTTCTAAAACGTTCTCCAGTTCAGCCCACGGTATCTATCAGATCAACCAAGGCTTTCGCAATGTCCTCATCATCGGTTCGGGTTTGAACCCAAAACGATTCAATAAGCATATGATCCTAAGTCCACATTTTTTATTATTCAATAATTATTATTCAATTCGGGATCGCTTGACTGTGGATATACAACAGAAAAGCACATGTGACGATTGGATAAATCAAGCATTCGAAAGATATTCAATTCGCAAAATAGAGCTAACCGCAGTGGAGGTTGGTACTCGGATTCTGATGGCTTTTCCGCAAACGTGACCTTTAAGTGGTCTTGTTGTGTAGGGGTTATCACGCCTACCTAGAGAGTAGAGAGTAGAAGGTTGAGGGTTCGAGTCCCTCCAAGACACGTGGATTCTTTTTCGCAAATTTCATATCAATTTGCCCCATTTCGAAACATGTGCTGTGCATAAGCACAGCCAAGATATTTAACAAAAAAATGATTTTCGTACGGCCGAGCTGCCGAATAATATGCAATTAATTATAGATTATGTGTCTGCGAGTTGTACTCCCGGAATTACTTCTCAAACATGGCAGTAAGCGGCTGTATAAAGTCCTGCACCATATTATGTCGAAAATATGGGAAGACGAGCAATTACCTGCTAGCTGGTTGAACGGTCAAATTTGTCCAATCTTTTAAAAAAGGAGACAGACTAGAGTGCACCAATTAATTACCGAGGAATAACCCACCTTAATTCGGCGTACAAAATTATGTCCCATTTGATCCGTCGTTGATCGGCCCTCACGAAAACCTGCCTGGTGGTGTGCCCATGAAAACGCAAACTTCTAAATCTGGATTCCATGAGGATTGTCCATAAAGCAAACTCTTTTGACGTAAACTATGTCTAAGGGAGGACGGGTCGTTTGGCCGAAACTCATTCGGTCGAAAGCCATTTGGCCGAATATACCATTTGGCCGAACAGACTATTAGGCCGAAAATAATTTGGCCGAAAGGGTCATTTGGGCGAAAGGGTCGTTTGACCGGAAGGGTCATTTGGCCGAAAGGGTCATTAGGCCGAAAGGGTAATTTGGCCGAAAGGGTTCTTTGGACGAAAGGATCATTTGGCCCAGAGGGTCATTAGGCCGAAAGGGTCGTTTGACTGAAAGAGTCATTTGGCCGAAAAGCTCATTTTGCGCTTCTCACTTTTTACAGCGAGAGGTGATAAATAAGGAGTGAGCAGTGAGACTTCGCACTACTCACTTTATTACTCACACTACGTGAGACCTGAGTAGTGGGGAGTGAGTAGTGAAACGTCTCACTACTCATTTCACGCTTCTGACTTTTTACAGTGAGAAGAGAAAAATGAAGAGTGAGAAGTGAGACGTCTCTCTTCTTATTCCTAATTTCTCACTTTTCAAATAACCTATTTGGCCAAATGACCCTTTCGGCCAAATGACCCTTTCGGCCAAATGACCCTTTCGGCCCAATGACCCTTTCAGCCAAATTACCCTTTCGGCTTAATGACCCTTTCGGCCCAATTACCCTAATGACCCTTTCGGCCAAACGACCCTTTCGGCTCAATGACCCTTCCGGCTAAACGACCTTTTCGGTCAAACGCTCTTTTCGGCCAGATGATCCTTTTTGGCCAAATGACCCTTTCGGCCAAATGATCCCTTTTGACCAAATGACCCCTTCGGCCAAAAGACTTTCAGCCTAATGGTTTGTTCAGTCTAGTGGCATTCGGCCAAATGGCTTTCGGCCGAATGGGTTTCAGCTAAACGACCCTTCCCCGTCTAAGTAGATGGCTACAGGGTGTAAAATGGAATTTTCCTTATTCCAGACCGTCACGAAATTATGAGAGATTTCAAACACTAATAGAGTCTTTATCTTTCAATGGATTTTCGAGACTTTCTTAACAATCGATTCGAAAATTCTCCAGTAATTTGTCAAATCCATTGGAATTATCGATTATCAACGCTGGACTATTGGAAAATTTTGAGTTTGGATTCCGTGAGGAGCGCTTTTACAATCACTAACAGCAACCAAACATTAGCCGAAGCTAGCGAGAAAATTTTACTTGTTGTTGCTAATGGCTACTGGTTGATTTTTCATAAAAGAATAGACGCCATCGTTACGTCCCCTCGATGATTTTGATTTTTCAAGAGAATTTACTTTCTCCCATGTATCATTTATGGCCCTGACTTTTGATCATGCGGCTTTCCAATGACTAGCTCAACAAAAACCAACTAATAGTCCGGATCTTGCGAGAAAATTGCACTCGAGTCCTGCTGATGCTGACGCCGATGACCACACGACGATTTCCATTAAAAACGTTGCACACGTCATCGTTAACACACGTCCTTATGGAATCCAAGTTTTCGGGGCCCACGACTCGATACAGAAGCAACGCACAACTGTCGTTTTTATTATTTCAACGCACAACAAAAATGACAGTTGTGCGCCACCTCAGTATCGAGTCGTGTGCCCCCGAAAACGCGAGCATTTTGAAACTTGGATTCCGTGAGGAGTGTCCTTAAAGTTGAATTTTCTGCCACAACCATTAGCATTGAGCAATTCGCACAAAATCATTATTCGTGATGAAATAAAACCAAATATACTGTACTTCGTTCATCAGAACTGCTTCAATGTTCAATGCCAATATCAATCCAACATATCCAAACACGATCTCAGAGCCTTTAAAGAGAATTTGTCGCCGGCACGGAGCGATCCGTCGTAAAAAGCACGTCAATTTACCTTTCTTATTATAATTGCGCCCCACGTTGGGCGCCATTTTGTAGCCGGCACGGAGCGATCCGTCCTTAAAAGCACGTGGCTTAAGCGCCACTCCATTAAGGAGACCACGGCCCAAGTTAATTTGCCCGGATGAGACTCCCAAAGGGCGAGTCCATTTATTTTCCAGATAGGATTTACGGATCGTTCCAACTGGCTACGAACTAAATCTTGCCGAACGGTATCACCCTAATTATCGCAGCATGCTTTACAGCCACGATGCCACTCAGAGAGACGGTGAGAGCCCACCACACCTAATACACTCTAAGTGTGAGTGCGCCTATCATCATCGGTCGACTCTCTCGGTTCATCTATTCGTCTCCCACAAAGTTGGAAGCAAAACAACATACTCAGTCAAACTCAACACATAGAGGACGAAACCGAAAACTACAACAGACCGGAATGACGTTAAACACAATTAATTAATAGCTAGGGACGGCATAATCAAAGCTTTATTTACATGAATGGAACAGTTTATTTGCTTACATTACTGAAGATACACATACTCATGGGAGGGGGGGTAGTGTGTGTGAGATCGCATTAGTTTATGTGTTGGTGTTCGTTCTATTGCCTATATCTAGCTTGTGTGCGGTTTTCTCTATCCTATCTTCTACTCTCTGGTGCTCTGTGCTTTTACATGTTATGTGACGTCACGGATTATCGAAAGTTCAGTTTCTCGTCATTCTGCGCTCCGGGTATTAGGTGGGAATTTATGTGTTGGCGAAAATGGGCTCACGCACGCTTTTCACTGATGACGACAGACTTGAGCGGTTGGTGGGCTTTCCACTCCAACTCGCGATTTCTTGATTGTGCTTTAATAGCACTTTCACGGGTCCTCAGTCTAAGACTGGCAAAAAATATCCCTCCGCGGCGCCCTCCTCGGACGCCGCACTCCATGCAAAAAAGACTTGGATTGGAGACTCACCGATTCGATGCGACTTACTACAGTCGATGACCTACGGGGTAGGGTCGATGCTCCTGGCGATCGCTGCTCAATGAAGCGATGGCGGTTGCTTGCTTTGCCGGCAGTTGGATTAACCGGCTGGTGGACTTCGTCCACGTGGAAGTCCCCAGAGCTCCCTTAGACCGGTATGGTGACGGACCAGTCTACTTCCGACGGGTAGTCGGTGGTCGGGAATTTTCCGTCCGTTGGGGGAACAGGTATCGCGCTTGGGCGCGTGGAAATTCTGCGGGTGAGAAACCCAAGCCAATATGGCTAGACGAACAAATAAGCACAGGCACAACTAGCACACTTAGAGCACGATGGATTACCTTCTATCTTGGCTTTGATTTCCACTATCGCACACAATTTCACACCACACACTTAACTTTAACCTACTGTTGAACGAACAATTATTTAATTAATCAATTACATTTAACGTCACTAATAGGACCTACTTTGGCAAACGAAACACTAACTAACAAACGCGAACACTTCTAGCTTTACGAAAAGTCACGGACGAAATGATCGAGTCTGTGAATCCTCAGATTAAGGAAGGTGGGACTCGGACACAACCGGAAGTACGTCATTTCCGACCCTTTGTGTACAGTCGTGACTTTGTCGGCACGCTTGATAACTTGACAAGATAGTCGCGCTGCTATCCCTTTCCCACCTTATCCAGAAAACAAATGGCCTTGGCCTTGGAGAGCTAGGCTGATTGATAGTGCCCGTTTGGATACATCAAGGGACAAATATGTACAGTTTATTGGCGATTGAAAGACGGAAATGCTTACAATCTACCTTAATTATAATAAACTTTATACAAAATTATTTACACTTTTCCTGACTGCTACAAATTCATTTTAAAATAGCCCCGAAAATCATTTTGAACTCCCCCAGGAATTCATTCTGAATTGCCCCAGGAATTCATTCTGGATTGCTCCAGGAATTCATTCTTAATTGCCCCAGGAATTCATTCTGAATTGCTTCATAAATAAATTCTGAATTGCCCCAGGAATTAATTCTGAATTCCCCTAGGAATTCATTCTCAATTGCCCCAGGAATTCATTCTGAACTCCCTCAGAAATTCATTCTGAGTTTCCCCAGAAATTCATTCTGAATTGCCCCAGGAATTCATTCTGAATTGCCCCAGGAATTCATTTTGAATTGCCCCAGGAGTTCATTCTGAATTGCCCCCAGAAATTCATTCTGAATACCCCCAAAAATTCATTCTGAATTCCCCCAGAAATTCATTCTGAATTCCTCCAGGAATTCATTCTAAATTCCTCCAGGAATTCATTCTAAATTCCTCTAGGAATTCTTTCTGAATTCTTGAAGGAATTCATTCTCAACTGCCCCAGGAATTCATTCTGAATTCTCACAGAAATACTGAATTGTCCCAGGAATTCATTCTGAATTCCCCCAGGAATTCATTCTGAATTTCCCCAAGAATACATTTTGAATTCCCTCAGGAATTCATTCTTTATTCCCCTAGGAATTCATTCTCAACTGCCCCAGGAATTCATTCTGAATTCTCACAGAAATACATTCTGAATTCCCCCAGAAATTCATTCTGAATTCCCCCAGGAATTCATTCTCAATTCCCCAGAAATTCATTCTGAATTCCCCCAAGAATTCATTCTGAATTGCTTTAAAAATTCATTCTGAATTCCCCAGGAATTCATTCTGAATTCTCACAGAAATACATTCTGAATTCCCCCAGAAATTCATTCTGAATTGCCCCAGAAATTCATTCTGAATTCCTCCAGAAATTCATTTTAAATTCCTCTAGGAAATCATTCTGAATTCTTCCAGGAATTCATTCTGAATTGCCCCAGGAATTCATTCTGAATTCCCCCAGGAATTTATTCTCAATTCCCCAGGAATTCATTCTGAATTGCCCCAGGAATTCATTCTGAATTCCCCCAGGAATTCATTCTCAATTCCCCAGAAATTCATTCTGAATTCCCCCAAGAATTCATTTTGAATTGCCCCAAGAATTCATTTTGAATTGCCCCAAGAATTCATTCTGAATTCCCCCAGGAATTCATCCTGAATTCCCCCAGGAATTCATCCTGAATTCCCCCAGGAATTCATCCTGAATTCCAGGAATTCATCCTGAATTCTCTCAGGAATTCATCCTGAATTCCCCCAGGAATTCATCCTGAATTCCCCCAGGAATTCATCCTGAATTCCCCCAGGAATTCATCCTGAATTCCCCCAGGAATTCATTCTGAATTCCCCCAGGAATTCATTCTGAATTCACCCGGGAATTCATTCTGATTTCTCCCAGGAATTAATTTTGAATTCTCCCAGGAATTCATTCTGAATTCCTCCAGGAATTCATTCTGAATTCCTCAAGGAATTCATTCTGCATTCCCCCAGGAATTCATTTTGAATTCTCCCAAGAATTCATTCTGAATTCCCCCAGGAATTCATTCTGAATTCCCCCAGGAATTCATTCTGAATTCCCCCAGGAATTCATTCTGAATTCCCCCAGGAATTCATTCTGAATTCCCCCAGGAATTCATTCTGAATTCCCCAGGAATTCATTCTGAATTCCCCAGGAATTCATTCTGAATTCCCCAGGAATTCATTCTGAATTCCCAGGAATTCATTCTGAATTTCCCAGGAATTCATTCTGAATTCCCCAGGAATTCATTCTGAATTCCCCAGGAATTCATTCTGAATTCCCCAGGAATTCATTCTGAATTCCCAGGAATTCATTCTGAATTCCCCAGGAATTCATTCTGAATTCCTCCAGGAATTCATTCTGAATTCCTCCAGGAATTCATGCTAAATTCCCCTAGGAATTCATTCTGAATTCCTCCAGGAATTCATTCTGAATTCCTCAAGGAATTCATTCTGATGTCCTCCAGGAATTCATTCTGAATTCCTTTCAGGAATTCATTCTGAATTCCCCCAGGAATTCATTCTGAATTCCCCCAGGAATTCATTCTGAATTCCCCCAGGAATTCATTCTGAATTCCCCCAGGAATTCATTCTGAATTCCCCCAGGAATTCATTCTGAATTCCCCCGGGAATTCATTCTGAATTCCCCCAGGAATTTATTTTGAATTCTCCCAGGAATTCATTCTGAATTCCCCCAGGAATTCATTCTGAATTCCCCCAGGAATTCATTCTGAATTCCCCCAGGAATTCATTCTGAATTCCCCCAGGAATTCATTCTGAATTCCTCCAGAAATTCATTCTGAATTCCCTCAGAAATTCATTCTGAATTCCCCCAGGAATTCATTTTAAATTCCTGGAGGAATTCATTCTGGATTGTTCCAGGAATTCATTCTGAATTGCCCCAGAAATTCATTCTGAATTGCCCCAGGAATTCATTCTGAATTGCCCCAGGAATTCATTCTGAATTCCCCCAGAAATTCATTCTCAATTCCCCAGGAATTCATTTTGACTTCCTCCAGGAATTCATTCCCCCTGGAATTAATTCTGATTTCCACCAGGAATTCACTCTGATTTCTCTCAGGAATTCATTCTGAATTCACCCAGGAATTTATTCTGAATTCCCCCAGGAATTCATTCTGAATTCCCCCAGAAATTCATTCTGAATTCCCCCAGGAATTCATTCTGAATTCCCCCAGGAATTCATTCTGAATTCCTCCAGGAATTCATTTTGAATTACTCCAGGAATTCATTCTGAATTCCCCCAGGAATTCATTCTGAATTCCCCCAGGAATTCATTCTGAATTCCCCCAGGAATTCATCCTGAATTCCCCCAGGAATTCATTCTGAATTCCCCCAGGAATTCATTCTGAATTCCCCCAGGAATTCATTCTGAATTCCCCCAGGAATTCATTCTGAATTCTCCCAGGAATTCATTTTGAATTCTCCCAGGAATTCATTCTGAATTCTCCCAGGAATTCATTCTGAATTCCTCAAGGAATTCATTCTGAATTCCTCAAGGAATTCATTCTGAATTCCCCCAGGAATTCATTCTGCATTCCCCCAGGAATTCATTCTGCATTCCCCCAGGAATTCATTCTGAATTGCCCCAGGAATTCATTCTGAATTCCCCCAGGAATTCATTCTGAATTCACCCAGGAATTCATTCTGAATTCACCCGGGAATTCATTCTGAATTCTCCCAGGAATTCATTTTGAATTCTCCCAGGAATTCATTTTGAATTCTCCCAGGAATTCATTCTAAATTCTCCCAGGAATTCATTCTGAATTCCTCAAGGAATTCATTCTGCATTCCCCCAGGAATTCATTCTGAATTCTCCCAGGAATTCTTTCTGAATTCCCCCAGGAATTCATTCTGAATTCCCCCAGGAATTCATTCTGAATTCCCCTAGGAATTCATTCTGAATTCTCCCAGGAATTCATTCTGAATTCCCCCAGGAATTCATTCTGAATTCCCCAAGGAATTCATTCTGCATTCCCCCAAGAATTCATTCTGAATTCCCCCAGGTATTCATTCTGAATTCCCCCAGGAATTCATTCTGAACTCCCCCAGGAATTCATTCTGAATTCTCCAAGGAATTCATTCTGCATTCCCCCAAGAATTCATTCTGAATTCCCCCAGGTATTCATTCTGAATTCCCCCAGTAATTCATTCAGAACTCCCCCAGGAATTCATTCCGAATTCCAGGAATTCCCCAGGGGTTTTTTTTTGTATTCCCTCAAAAATTCGTTCTGAATTCCTGCAGGAATTTGTTCAGAATTCCCCCAGGCATGAGTTATTCAAAGAATTCCTGGATGAGCTGCTGGAGTAACTCCAAGATAAGCTACTGGAAAGACACAAAGATAATTTTTTTAAGAAACCAAGTTCCTTAATCCATTAATTACCAAATTCCTAAGTTTCTTAATTCCCAAATTACTTAACTTCCAAATTCCTAAGTTCATGAATTTCTGAATCCCTAATTTCATGAATTACTAAATTCCCAATATTTCTAAATTTCGAAAATCGTTTATTCCCAAGTTCCTGAACTTTCAAATTCCTAAATTTAGGGTCGTACGCTATTCCTATGTTCCTATGCTTTTAAATTTCTGATTCCTAAATAAATTCCCATATTGCGAAATAATTCCTAAATTCCTAATTTAAAACAGATTTTACGATCGTGAATTTGATTGATTTGTTTATCGGCTATGGAAGGTCTGTCTAGGCGTGATGGTTTCCCCCAACCAGGACGTTAAGCAAGAAGATTCACGAATCGTTTGTATGCTATTCAATGGATGGTTTTTATGCCTCCTTTTCACATTCTGTCGCTTCATATTTGTCCGCATCCTAGCGAACGGCTTTCAATCTGTTGATTTTTAAATAGGGGGAAAGACGGCTTTGGCAGGTTTTGTTCTATTATTGGCAGGGGGGTTTTTGTCGACCAAATTTTATGAAATTTGGCCACAATATTCTTTGATATGCAAAGAATGTTTAGGCCAAATTTGAGCCTAAACAGTCATAAAAAACCCCCTGCCAATAATAGAATAAAACCTGCCAAAGCCGTCATTCCCCCTAATTACTTTCGATTATCTACTCCCGCATACTTTCCCAAGCGATACACGTGCTGCCCAAAAGCGTATGTGACTCAAATGCAATCAAATTTAGTCACATTTAGTCAAATTATGTAATTTGTCTGGATTGTGCTGTTAGGGTTGAGTAGGACTGACCAGGGTTCCCAGAAATCGCTCTCAAAAGATAACGAACAACGATAAAAGAGAGACAAAAACCTCTTCAGATCATAACAAGCCACGAAAACAAAACTATCGCACTTGTATACAAGTTAAAAAAAACTGATTCGGATAGGCGGCCCCCACCGATGGGGTTCAATAAAACGCTTTGTTCTCGCTCATTTCATGTTGGGGACCATATTTTTTCGCACAGCTGTGTAAAACAAGTTTAAATGCATCATCAGAATCGGTGCCCCCCGCAATTGGGGCTAATTGAAAGAAGTTCATCATGGGTTGTAGCCCCCCGAAGCAGTTCATTATCGTAACAGCTACCGAAAAACGTCTCTCACGGTATGCTACCTATCGAGAGTGTATATACTAGAGTGGGGCGCAGTTGTATGGAAAAACGCAAACTTCGTCCAATCAAGTGAGATCAAGGTTTTTCTGAATCGTTTTAGGACCCCAATCAACTGTGCAAAATATGGGCTCGATTGGTTGCAACCTCGCATGCCGCATCGCGTTTTAAATTTACATGAAGATTAGTATGGGAAAACGTACTTTTTAACATTTTTGCTTTTAGCGGCTTCAATTTATCATCAATCACGTGACTCAATACGTTAGCAAATAGTCTGGAAGATGCCGAAAGACTTTGCCGAAGAAGGTACGTATCTGGAAGGTCTACCAAAAATGTTATTACGTTTCGAAAATTGATTGTTCAAACCATATGCAAGAAATCAATGCTTCTGCCAGCACTACCGGACAACCTATGGTCATAGAAGGGTAAAACTCATCTTCCTTCTTGTCGGATTTTTTTTCTTTGTGAATTAATTCCGGATAGCTCGCATTAGCGCAATAGTTCTATAAGATCAATTATTTTGAAATAACATTCAGTTAAATTATTGGTCTACGTAGTACGGCAGTGCTGGCAGAATAAACGATTTTTCGCATATGGTTTGAACACTCAATGTTCGAAGCATTATAACTTTTTTCGTGGACGTTCCAGCAACGTGCCTTCTTCAGCAAAGTTTTTCGGCATCCTTTGGGTTATACTTTAACGCAATGTGCCATTTGGTTTACGATGAACTGAAACCTCTAGTAGTAGAAATGCAAAAATACACGTTCTCCCATACTAATTTCCATACAAACTTCAAACGCGATGCGGAAAGCGAGGAAGCAACCAATCGGTCCCAAATTCTGCACAGTTGTTCAGGACCCAGAATGGCTTCGATAAACCATTGATTTGAAAAAATGACCATGACGCCCCACTCTAGTATATACAGACATGATAAGTGAGAGATTTGCTTCTCCTCTGGATTCAAACCCTGGGACTAACCGATAAAGCCGATAAATAAATCAATCTAAATCCTAAAATAAATTTCTAAATCCGTAATTCCTAAATTCTTAAATTTGATATATTGTCATTACTTGTCACTGATGGTTCAGATTGCGGTTTTCAGCCAAGCCAGCGCACTTCCGCAACGATCGAAATTCCTATCCCCCCAGAGACCATAATCTAATCAACTGCACAAACCATCCAACCCCGGTTTTTTTCGTTTAAAAATAAATTTAGCTCATTTTTTACAAATTGCATTTTTAGAAACATAAAATGTTTGATGGTTTCAATTCGAACGGCTTTCATATAAGCAGTGCGGTACGATATGCAAGCTACATAATGCGACTGTGTTTGTGACATAATGGAAGTGTTGCAAAAAGCGTGAAACGTAACATTCCTGCTGGTTCTCAGCGGGCAATGCATGGATTTACAATCTGTTGTCACTAACAAAGTCCTGATGTCCTATAGATTATAACTGGAAAGAATCATGACAATTGTACTAAAAACAACTGGGATATATCGGGGCAAAGTTGCCGTTCCACGCTTTCTGCAGGGGTTGGTATTTACAGAAGTAACCGATTTTACACATCAAATAGGTACTGAACTATTCTAAATATGCATTCTCATTTCAGCACATGTCTCACTAAACTATTTTGATTCGCTGCAATCGTCATGAAATGTATTTCCATCCACTAATCGCGAGTAATTTTCTTTCTCCTGCTGCGTGAACCAAGTCCACATCGTAAGTATTGGCTATGGCGTAACGGTAGGATGGACGGCACCAATAATCCCGCTGCTCCAGTCCGCCCACTCACCGTTCCCGGGGGACCCAATTACCGTGGAGCAAGTGTCCTGGGTGGGGTCGTGCTTCTCCATCGGTGGCATGTCCGGGACACTTCTTTACGCCCTAATTCATACCTATTTTGGGAAGAAGACAGGTCTCCTGATGCTGGCGATTCCTCACCTCGTACGTACCAACCGCGAAGTGTGGCGACCCGTTCTCTTTGGCTGTAGAGTGAAATCCCCGCCAAATTGAGCTGTCAGCATCAATTTCCCTGTTATTGCTATTATTAATATTATTATTTTATCTGGGCAGATTCTTTGGAGCCTATTGTGGATGGGCGACAACGTGTACTACGTCTACATAGCAAGGTATTTGGGAGGCCTTACCGGAGGAGGAATTTTCGTCATAGTACCGTTGTATGTAGCAGATATCGTCGATAGAAGGTGGGCGCACGGTGCTTTGCTCTGTCGGCACAATTTCACACTCGATTTATTGTTTTTTTTTTTCATCTCGTCTGTTCGTTTGTTGGGATTTCACAGGATTCGAGGGTCACTCGGTTCGTTAACGATG
Source organism: Armigeres subalbatus (assembly GCF_024139115.2). Lineage (NCBI taxonomy): Eukaryota > Metazoa > Arthropoda > Insecta > Diptera > Culicidae > Armigeres > Armigeres subalbatus. Next base: position 263,971,815 of record NC_085140.1, on the reverse strand, counting down.
CTGCACATAAACTTTGGTCTGTTGGCATCGTACACCGCTGGCAACTACCTTCCGTACTATTTCATACCGAAAATCATGCTCTGCCTGCCGATTGCCTTCCTCGCATTGGTTTGTTTACTGCCGGAAACACCGTACTGTTTACTGCGGAAAGGAAAGGTCGTTGAGGCGGAAAAGTCACTCATGTTCTATCGCAACATACCGGACGTGACGCGGAAAACTCTATCCTTTGAGTATGAGTTCGAAAGTCTCAAAACATTCATTTTGACCGAGGCCAACAAGGATAAGTTATCGGTGGCAGATTTCAGTACGTGAACTTTGAAACTGAACTTGTTGATGGATTATTATTGACAAAATATGATTTGGATTGTAGCTACACCGGCAGCCATCAGGGGGCTTTTCATCTCTATCTTTGTTATGGCTTTAAACCAGTTCTGTGGCATCTTTGCTATAGTGACCTACGCCGGAAACATCCTGGAAGCATGTAACACCAGCTTGGACACCAAATATGTGCTTATACTGATTGCATTAATTAACATCTGTGGCAACATAACTTCGTTCATTGTCGTTGATATGGCCGGCAGGAAGGTAATTATATCAGCAATCTTCCCTTGGAATAAACGTTGGCTATTGAACTAAGCTTTATTTTGCCAGACGTTTCTGCTAATTTCCACAATTGGAGTAGGAATATCTCTGGGTATCCTGGGGCTGCACTCGTATTTCTCCTACAATGAGGACGGCATCGCAAACAATTCTTGGGTTCCAGTACTGGCGCTGCTGGCGTTCATCTACTCAGCCGGATTGGGCATCACAAATATGGTTGGATTCATCATTCCGGAAGTTTTACCAGCAAAGGTAAGAAGCAATTATTAAGCCTGTGATGTTTGATTTATTGTTTGGTGGTTGCAGATCCGTAGCATAGGGAGTACAATCAGTGTGGGAATGCTGTGCTTCTTTGCCTTCGTTGTATTGAAAGTGTACCCGATTTTGCTGGAAAGAATAAACGTCCACGGAACAGTGTGGATTTCTTGCGGCGTATGTGCAATATCAATTTTAATAATAATATTCATAATGCCGGAAACAAAAGGGAAGAACCTTATTGATGAGGATGCCGAAAAGAAACCGAGAAGGAATGCTTATTAGACAATGCGTATGGCACAATGAAAAAAATGAAAATGAATTATAATAGTAATGATTCAAACCGTTCTTCTCCATCCTTTATGAAAGAAATTTAATAAAATACAGTGCTGACCAGTGTTGTAAAATATCATTGGCATTCATATTAGACCTGTGCGCCGGTCATATCATCGGCGGCGGCGGCGTGGTGGTCACTTTTGCCCCGGCGGCGGCGGCGTCACGGCGGCGGCGGCGTCACGGCGGCGCGCCGTTGACTTTTATCGGCGGCGGCGGCGGCGGCGTGAACCGGCGTGGATGAAAAAATCAATTTTACCGTAATTTTTGGATTAACGCGGTTTTGATTCACACCGTAGGAATCGCCCGTATAGAAACCAACTTCAGTGGATTAAAAATGCAATATTCTGCGTTTACCGATCATCAAACATCACAGTCAAAATAGCGATACTTATCTGATTTCAAAATGATATTTGAATTACCACTATTTTGTTATCCTTTGATTTTGATTAATCAAATTTTAACAATAAATCCTGCTTCACTTTTTCGTGACCCCCAAGTGTTAAGAATTAGATTTCGGTGTCATAGAACAAATTGGTAATAACTGTTATTTCCAATTTAGGATGTAGATACACTTCAGTCGTTTTGATCTCAAAATAACTAAGTTTCAGACTAATATTTTCCTGAAATTTGCCTAAATATGCCAACAAAGCTCTTGGTGGAGTTTCTGAAAGAATTTCTGGAGGAAACTATGATTTTTTTTCAAGTTCCGTCTCAGTAAATTTCATTAGGAATTCCTTCGTAAAATCCTATGACAATGTCTGCAGAATTTTTCTATTTTAGAAAGAATAATCCATTCAGCTTCTCTTTGGGAAATTCCTTTATTAAAACATAAAATATTCCTTCAGGAATTCATTCGGAAATTTATTAAAGAATGAACTATTTTCTGATGGAATTCCTAAGAGAATTTTCTAAAGGACTTTCCGAGAAAATTCCTGAAGTAGTGTTGGAAAGTGTAGTAGGAACCTTTTAAGAAAATTTTGAGCAAATCCCCACAGACATTTCGAAGGAATACCTAACAGTATTTCCAAAATGCATCAGCGGCTGCTTCCGCATCTTCCTCGATTGCACACCCCAGAGCCAACGTCCTGTTCCAGGTTCTCTGCAAGTTCTTTTGCTGGTCTCTCTTCCTGCATACGCACTACATGTCCAACCCACTGTAATCTGCCTTATTTTATCAACCTGCCTATGTCTGCATTTTTGTATACTTGGTTTAACTCGTGGTTTATTCATTCATCTGCTCCATTTACCATTTTCCACCACGCTGCCAAGTATTGAGCACAGTATTTTCAACTCAAACACTTTGAGAATTTGATAATCTGCATCTTTTCATGGCCGTACAGGACGACTGGACGAATCAACGATGTGTACAGAGCTAGTTTTGTCAGTGTCTGTAGGTAGCTTCGTGAAGTTACAAAATAATTTTCTGGAGGAATTTTCAAAGGATGACCCTAAGAAATTCTCTATTAAATTGCTTAAAGTAGTTTTGGAAGAATTCCTATGGGAATTTCAGGAACAATTATTGTCAAGGAACTCCTAGAGGAATTACTAAAAAAAATTTCCGAAGGAATATCAAATTGATTTTCAAAGAAATTCCAAAGCAAAATTTCGAATCTGACAGAAATTTCCGAAGTAATCCGTTAATAAATTTCTGAAGGAGTTTTTAAAGATTTGGAATTTTGAATCAATTTTCTAAGGAACTCCTAAAACGTTATCTGTAGATACTTCAAAAAGAAGGATTTTCAGAAGGTATATCCGAATTTCTGAACGAAGTCTTGACGGAATGTCCAAAGGAATTTTCGGAGATATCTAAGACTGTCAGAAGTTTCTTCAGGAGTTACTTTGAAAAAAAACCTGCAGGGACTTCTACGGATATTCCTTTAGGAACTTGTTCAGGAATTCTTAAGGAAATTTCGTCCTAGAACTTTTCAAGGAATTCCAAAAGAGTTCTTAGAAGAATTTCTTGAGGAATTTTCGGGAAAACACCTTAACGATGTTCCCAAGGTTTTCTTAAACAAATTTCTGAAGGAATTTTTTTCGAACTAATTCCTGAGAGAAATTTTCGAATATAACTGAGAATTCCTGGACGAATTACAGAGGAGAGTGGAGAATTACAAAAAAAAAACCTGGAGGGCTCTATGAATTTCTTCAGAAATACCAGTAGGCATTTCCTCTGAAATTTGAAATTTCTTCATAAATTCATTTGAGAATTCCTCCGGAAATTCCTTAAGAAATTCCTGTAGGGGTTGTCCATAAACCACGTGGACTCTTGAAGGGAAGGGGGTTCGAAAAAGTCTACGTCAGTCTACTATAGGGGTATACAAAAGTCTACGTAGACTTTATTTTCTTTTTTCGGAAAACATTTAATACAGCAGCTTTGTGTGAAGTTCACTTGTTTGATTTTTCGATTTTTCCGTTTTTTGCAAGACTTTACCGAAATAATCTCTCGAATCTCTTATGGATTTCACTGAAGTAATAGTCTGAACTACGGCTTAAAAATATCATGATTTTAACAGCAAATTCTTCTGTGTTGAGCACGAAAATTCTCCAAAGTATTCTATAAAAAATTTCGAAAAAATTTCAAAATTTCCACTTGGATTACATTGATTACATTGTAGATTCTACTAAAATATCTTTTGATTTTCGGCAGGAACTTCTTTAGAAACTACAAGTGATTCTTTAGAATTTCCACGGGGAATTATATCGCACTTCGACGAAAAATTATTTAGAATTTACAAAGGAAGCATTTTGGAATATCCAAGAAGAAGTCTTTGGAATTTCCAAAAGACATTCTTTGGAACTTGTAAGGGGAATTCTCCGAAATTTCCGTGAGAAATTCTTCAGAATTTCCGTAAGAAATTCTTCAGAATTTCCACTGATTTTTTGGGAAGTCCCCGGGCAATTTTTCTTTATTTCTGAAATTCTTGGAATTTTCGCGAGGAATTCCTTGGACATACATATAAGTGAAATTCTTCAAAATTTAACGGCAATTTCTTCGGCAGTTCTAATGAAAATTCTTTGGAATTATCTATGGAAAAAGAAATTTTTGAAAACTTTCGCGAGAAATTATTTGAATTTACCACCAAAAACTGTTTGAGTTTTCACAAAAAAAATATTGCAAAGCATTAGTAATTTTCATGAAAATTTATTCTATTTTTTTACGATAAATTCACCACAAATTCAACTGAAATTCTCCATAATTTCCACCGAAAATTATCTAGAAAACTCTTTGGAATATCCATAGGATTTTTTTTTTAATTTCTTCAGGAAATCGCTCCTACTTTGCAAGAGAAATGTCAAAATATCGTAGGAAACCTTTAGCATGGTTTCAACGAGAAATAATTCAAAATTTTCACGGAAAATTACTCGACATTTTAACGGGAAAACTTTTAGAATTTAGAAAAAATTCTTGAGATTTCAACGGAATGGAATTTTCAAGAAAAATATCGGAATTATCACGGAGAGTTCTTTGAAGTATTACCTGGAAACTTTGAAGGTTATAAATCGGGAAATTCTACGGAATTTCTACGACAAACTTTTTGGAATGTAGACTTGACGTTCTCGGAATTTCAACTCGAAATTCTGAAAATTCTTGGGTTTTCTACAAATTTGAGCCGGCATGAAGAATTATAATTCAGATGCGTGACAGATTTTAAGCAGTGGCGGCCTATGCAAGTGCCGGTGGCGGTGGCGCACACCTCTAGGAGGAATCCAATCCAACAGAAATTAAATTAATTAGCTTCGAGATTTGGTTTCAGGTGCTATGGACAGAGGATTGAATTTGATTTCGTTGATATTGAGTTGGATTTTATTCAGTTTGATTTTGTTAGGTTTGAAATTTGAATTTTACTGTTTTTACTGTTTTACTATTCACAATGAATTTGAAAATGGATTTGTATATTTGAATTGCTGAAAACGTGGTTGATTTCCAATTTTTTTTGGAAAAGTCTACTAGGGGGAAAGGGGGGTGGGTTTGAAAATGTGAAAATTCGGCCTACGTGGTTTGTGGGAAGTTGTTAAGAAATACTTTCAAAATCTCTTAAAGTAGTTCAAACGGGAATTATTTTCGAAAATCCATTCAGGCTTTTTTTTAAATACCTTTGGAAATATATTTAGAAATTCCTGCACAAAACCCTCCAGGAATTTCTTCAAAAACTTCTCCAAAAATTCATTTAAGAGCTCCTTCTATTCCTTGAATAATCAAAAAAAAAACTCCACCAAGAATTCCTTTTGATATTTCACCAGGGATTTCTTTTAAAGTTTCTTCGAAAAGCCTCCCGGATTCCTTCTTAGATTTCTTCCAGGAAATTCATTGAAAATTAATTAGATAATGAAATAGTTTTCGGTGGAGTTGCTAATTGAATTTTTGAAAAAATCTATATACATAAAAATGAATTTCTGTCTGTCTGTGCCTTATAGACTCGGAAACTACTGAACCGATCGACGTGAAAATTTGTATGTAGAGGTTTTTGGGGCCGGGGAAGGTTCTTAAGATGGTTCGAGACCCCTCCCCGCTTTGGAAAGGGGGGCTCCCATACAAATGAAACACCAATTTCTTCATAACTCGAGATCTAATCTATATACATAAAAATGAATTTCTGTCTGTCTGTGCCTTATAGACTCGGAAACTACTGAACCGATCGACGTGAAAATTTGTATGCAGAGGTTTTTGGGGCCGGGGAAGGTTCTTAAGATGGTTCGATACCCCTTCCCCCCGTGGGAAGGGGGGCTCCCATACAAATGAAACACCAATTTCTTCATAACTCGAGAATTAATCAGAAAATAAATCAATTTTAAGCGAAACGAAGTTCGTCGGGTCTGCTAGTAAAACAAATAAATTAAACAACTAACACTGAAAAACTCCGAAGGTATTACTGAAAGAATTTCGTAAAGAACCCATGAATGCATTTTCGATCAAATTCCTGCAGGAAGTTCTGGAAGAATTCTCGAAGAATATTTTAAAGGAATTGCTGGAAGAAGCTCTGAAGAAATTCCTTAGGAAAATTTGGAAGAAATCCCTTATGCAATCTCTGGAGGAATTTATTTGAAGAATTCATAGAATAATTGCCGAAGAAATTCATGAGGAGGTATTCATTTAAAAAATTGAAGAGTTGCTAAATAGTTTCTGAAGAAACTTCAAATGGAATTTCTTGAGAAATTTATTAAGAAATATCGGGAGGAATCGCTAAAGAAACTTCCAAAGGAATTCCTTAACGATTCTCCACATTTTCGTAGAAATTACTGAAACAATTTTTTTGTATGCATTCCATAAGGAATTTTCGGAGAAATTTTGTAAGACCATTCCGGAAGAATACATAAAGTAATTTTCCAAGGTTTTTTATTGAAACTTTTCGAAGGAATATCTGGAGGAATTTACTAGAAAATATACCAAGTGGTTTTGGCACTTTGGGGATGTATTCAAGCCTTCACAAAAGCTTATGTGCCACAACAAACATAATTTGAGAGTCACCTACAGGCAGTGTTGTCTTACACTCTGTGCAAGAAATTATGCTCTTTGATTTTACTCCATCTAAACGATGGACATTTAGAAAATTCAAATAGCCTTCTATTAGTTGCACTTACTTAGTTAAGATTGTGAAATCGTGTGGATCGAGTAAAATCAAAGAGCAGATTTTTTTTTGCACAGAGTGTAGGACAACACTGCCTGCAGATTTAGGTGCCCGACTGAATGAAGCTTTGGCTTAGACGAATTCCAAAGACCATTTCAACATTTTTTGTATTATTCTACTTAGTAGAATTAATCTACTAGATACAGCCTAATTCAAATTCACAACTAATCAACCAACCAATTCATTATCCAATGTTTGTTACCACACTGTCTTAGATACACCATCACTTGAGGTAGATTTTAAATTCAATTCTGACGAGTTCCACCTCAACAATATTCTAACAACTAACTAACAAAAACAATCATAACACGAGTTTAGTACTATTCCAATCAATTCCACCACATTGTATTGTCTTACAAATACGTATTTCGTCTCTGTAAGGCCATCTTCAGTGTTTCTTATTTTACTCGACTCGACTCAAGTTAATTGATTTTTTTTATTGCGATTAGTCATCGGCGTGGCAAAATTATGATCGGCGGCGCGCCGACCCAAAATCGCCGGCGGCGGCGGCGTGCGTAAAACCACCGGCGGCGGCGGCGCGGCGCGGCGGCGCACAGGTCTAATTCATATGTGAAATCTTCCTAAAGCTTGCTCAGAAGTCATCATCGGTAGGAGTTGAGGACGTCAGATATATTTGGCGGTGCCGATTCGGTCAGCGGAATGTACTGTAGATGGTTTTACGGGTCCAATTCAATCGGTGGTGTGCTGAAATAGACGGCAAATGGAGCTGATGAGTCCGATTGGATAAGCGGAGTGCCGAGCTAGAGGGTCGGGGTGTGCCGGATTCGGTCAGCGATTAGAACTTGGTAACGAACTACAGGCTGCAGAACCAGGTAGATGCTAATGAGAACAATGAGAGGCCGTGAATCGTAATCCGTTTGGCATCCATAGTGCTAGATTTTGAAGTAGGACTATTATTTTTTACAGAATACATGAAAAATTCACGTAAAGTGCACTTTGATATTTAATTCACCCTAAAATCTCTTGAATTTCCAACTTCTACCAACAAAATATGTATAGTGCTTTTCTATGGATCTATAATGAAGAGGAAAACACAACTTTTGTACAATATTTGAAAGATAAAAGGACGGTAAAATATAACGGATAAAATTGTTGGTACATTGAGGCAAAACGAGCTCAATAACTACATACAGAAGTGTCCTACGTCTATAAAACATCACTCACTGAATTTCATGGAAAATTCCTTTTCGAATATGCCCTCAATCTCTTCTGTAAGTCGTCCATGGAAAAAGTTATGCTATTTTGTATAAAAAATACATTTAATGTCGCCTAACCACAAATCCCCTTTAATTAAACATTTTTAATGAAATATATGATTATTCGTTATTTTCATTATATCACCAGCAAACCCGACCAACTTCAAGGGGGAGGGGTTTCAAACCACCACAGGAACATACCTTCTCTTCCACATAGGCGTAACTAGAGTTCCGGTATAGGGGAGGCCATGACCCCAGCTGATGAGGGACAATATTTTAAGGGGGTATAGAACATTGCATGCATAGGCTGCCAAAGGGTTTTTTTTATGCATTTGCCGTTTATTTGTCTTGTTGTTAACATCACTCAATACGCGAAAAATTAAACTGATTTCTGGTCGGTAGGAATTTGTCAACACGTAGGGGGAAAGACGGCTTTGGCAGGTTTTGTTCTATTATTGTCAGGGGGTTTTTGTCGACCAAATTTTATGAAATTTGGCCACAATATTCTTTGATATGCAAAGAATGTTTAGGCCAAATTTGAGCATAGTCAGTCATAAAAAACCCCCCTGCAAAACCTGCCAAAGCCGTCATTCCCCCTATTTAATTTTCATATTCATCGTACTAACTATAGATGAATGCGAGGTGTACACTGAGGATTCTTAATTGCGATGTCTTTTAATCGTATCTGGTTTGAGCGCGTTAGATTGTATTTTAATGAATTATGCACAAGGTTGCATGCATAAGATTCACTATGCATTTTTTGGATCTCTTTATTACTGTTTGTATGATATGCGGAAAGCTTCGAGGGACCGTATTTTCTTCATAATTTTATGCAAATTGTATAATGTTCCACATTTTTGAGAGCACTTTGAAGGTTGCGAGGCCCATGCACTAATTACGTAAAGGCTAACGGGAAAAGGAGGGGTCGATTATTTTTTCACGCTCCACACAAATGAAAAAACATATTTTGAATGAAAAACGGTGTGTTGAAAAACTCAAGAAAATCCCTAATAAAGGTAAGAACGAAGATGATTTGTTGATATTGTGGGGCCCATAAAAAAATATTGCAATCTCCATCATATTATGAGAGTTTAATAATCATAATATTTTCATACCAAAGCATTGCGGCTCCTCAAAGTGTCATACACGACTGAGCCTACTAAATATAAAAACTACTTAAACAAATCCTAATATTTACACTAATTTTTTAGATATTGATTTTCGTAAATTTTTTCCTTGTTTGATAATTTTGGAAATATTTCAAGGATTTTTGAACAAAAATCATTGAGATCCGGAAGAAGTATGTAATGAGAGACACCTGAAAACCGGATTTTAATGAGATTTCGTGAATAACAAATGGTGACAATCGAATTTTCTCTCATTTTCGGATGTTGCAGTTGCATTGCGAGTATTGTGCATCTATGCCCCACCCCAACATGCACACTACTCGCGAAATAGTTGAAACATCCGGAAAGCTGAAAAATGACTGAAATATGACTGTCGTAAGAGCTCACTTCGGTTTTCAACAGGAACTACAATATATTTACTCTGAGAAATTATTGTTAGTTTCGTCTGAGTTTTAAATTTCAGTAAAATTACGCATAGTTAGTGGGAATTCAAAAGGACCCTAAATGAACAAATCTTGGAATCATTCAACTATTTTTGATAATCTCTAATATTTATTTACAAAAGGCTTACAAAAGAATTATGGTTTAGACTCTCAATGGCTGGATTTAGGAGCATACAAGTATAGGGGCCAATAATATCTGTGGACAGTAAGGTGGCTCAAAAAGCACGTTTTCATTTTTTTATGGGCTGCCCTCTTATTATTTATTCAGACTAAGGCCGAAGTGGCCTGTGCGGTATATAAGAGCCTTCTCCATTCGGCTCGGTCCATGGCTACACGTCGCCAACCACGCAGTCTACGGAGGGTCTGCAAGTCATCTTCTACCTGATCGATGCACCTTGCCCGCTGCGCACCTCGCCTTCTTGTGCCCGTCGGATCGTTGTCGAGAACCATTTTCACCGGATTGCTGTCCGACATTCTGGCTACGTGCCCGGGCCACCGCAGTCGTCCGATTTTCGCGGTGTGAACGATGGATGGTTCTCCCAACAGCTGATGCAACTCGTGGTTCATTCGCCTCCTCCACGTACCGTCCGCCATCTGCACCCCACCATAGATGGTATGCAGCTCTTTCCTTTCGAAAACTCCCAGCGCGCGTTGGTCCTCCACGAGCATCGTCCAGGTCTCGTGTCCGTAGAGGACTTCAGCCAGCCAATCTCCTCCTGGGTTTTCTGGAGATTCGGAGCAGGTAAAATTATGTCCTGCGCGCGTTCTACCAGGTCTATCACCATACCGCCATCTTCGTCAGCCACATCGCCATTCAGGTGCTCTTCGTTCGTAGTGCTGCCGCCACCTTTGGATCACTTCACACTCATTCGTGAAAAGGTTCCCGTTTATGTCCTTACACATATCAGGCTGTGGCACACTGGCACATGGCCCTTACGTGAACGTGAACCTTACGTGAACAACTTCTCATAGAACTTTCGTGTGTTATTAGCGCGGTACAGTTGCTCCGTCTCTTCACGGTCTCGATCTTCCTGCTGGCGCTTTTTCCTCCGGATAATCGAGTTTTGTCTGTTCCGCGCCTATGTATATCGTGCCTCGTTCGCCCTCGTGCGGTGTTGCAACAATCTCGCCCATGCTGTATTCTTCTCTTCAACTAACTGCTCACATTCGCCGTCATACCAGTCGTTTCTCTGATCCGGGGGCACCGTGTCAAGTGCAGTGGTTGCGGTACTTCCAATGGCGGATCGAATATCTCTCCAGCCATCTTCAAGAGACGCTGCGCCTAGCTGCTTGTCCGTTGGGAGTGCCACTTCCAGCTGCTGCGCGTATTCTTGGGCTAATCTACCGTCTTGTAGCCGCCCAATGTTTAACCGCGCCATCCGACTTCGACGCGTGTTATACACCGTCAAGAGTTTTGAGTGCAGGCATGCTGCAACGAGGTAGTGTTCCTATTCAATATTCGCACTGCGATATGTGCCGACGTTCTCGCGGACGTTCGTGATGTTGGAGAAGAATTTACATCGATTTGAACGTGGTCGATTTGGTTTTCCGTTTCTTTGTTAGGTGATTTCTTGTGGAAGAAGAAAGTGCTTCGGACTTCCATTCCGTGGGAGGCTGCAAAGTTTATGCATCGTTGGCCGTTGTCGTTCGATATGGTATGTAGACTATCCGTTCCGATGACCGTTCTATATGTTTCCTCGTGTCACATTTGTTCATGTCACCGATGACTATTTTGACGTCCCGCGGTGGGCATCCATCGTATGCCTGCTCCAGCTGAGTATAGAACGCTTCTTTCTCGTCGTCGGGTCTCCCTTCATGTGGGCAGTGCACGTTGATGATGCTATAGTTGAAGAAACGGCCTTTAATCCTCAGCTTGCACATCCTTGCGTTGATTGGCTGCCACCCAATCACGCGTTGGTGCATCTCACCCAGCACTATGAAGCCGGTTCCCAGATCGTTGGTGGTGCCACAGCTTTGGTAGGAGGTATCCGCTTGATGCCCGCTTTTCCACACTTTCTGTCCTGTCCAGCAAATCTCCTGCAGCGCCACGACGTCGAAGTTGCGGGGATGTAATTTATCGTAGATCATCCTGTCGCATCCTGCGAAACCTAGCGACTTGCAGTTCCATGTTCCAAGCTTCCAATCGTGATCCTTTATTCGTCGCCTAGGTCGTTGCCGATTGTATCGAGTCGCATTATCTCTTATATTGTTCGTAATTATTGGTTTTCTAGGCGGCTTATTGGGCCTGCGCAAACCTCCTGTCTCGTCGGAGGGCCGTCGTGTCAGGTCTGTTTAGCGTCCCACCTAGCACCAGGACTTGGGCTTGTACGCTTTGAGCGGCACACAGTCGCTTTGGTGGGGCCTACTTGCGGATACATGCAGCTTTTTATAGGAATTAAACAGGGCCCACTGTCAAACCCCACCACATCCTAGGCAAGCCCCACAACTCGCAGATGGCCTGTGGAGGGATAGCCAAGCCCTTGGACATAGTCCCTGCTGCTTTAGGGAGATAGATTCAGTTACTTCCATCAATTCAAATTTATTTGCGTTCATTTGAATGTTTTGCAGTAGTTTTTGAGAAAATAAAATTTTTCGATTTTGAATTTTTTTTTAAGAACCCTTGAGCTGAGTCGATTGGTATATAACAGTATGGGTTTCCGAGCCTTCTATCAAAAGTTCTGTTTTGGAGTGATCCTATAGCCTTTACGTATACTTAGTATACGCGAAAGGCAAAAACTTGTATAGGCAACAAAATTTTGAGTAATTTGAAGTATGATATTAGTTTAAAAATTCCGCGGAATTCCGTTAAATTTCATTAAAAGCTAGTTTTTTTTTATTCGTATATTTATTTGGTAGGCACTCTGTGTTCTTAACCGCTACTGTGCAGTGGTCTACTGCAGTACAGAGTCCACACAGAATCTATTTTTAGATGTCCATAATTCGTTGTTGTTGTCGTTGCCAGTCCATATCATCGTGAGTCCATTGTGTTCATTTGTCCATGTGGTGAATCCAGTGATCGTTGCTTTGTTCGGTTGCCATCAGGGTTCATAATGCTCACTCAATCTCAGGAGCACATGATTTTCCCTCACGAAAGTTTTCGGGGAGAAATCGCTTTTCGGGAAAAAAAAAACAGCCTGGAGAGTGATAACAATTTTTCGCTCACTTCGATTGCCGCTAAACGTTGGATTGCTCTTTTTCTTTCATATTCGAGTCTTTTCGTGGCATCATCAATGCAAATGGTAGTAGCTTATGTGGAACAAATAACTTGACGCTTTCAAACAGATAGCGTGGTGGTGTGGCTAAAGTAAGCGCATCCCACAGCTATTATTGTTACTATTCTGGGTTCGAATCCCGGCGCGGTCATACAATTTTGTAATTGTTCTGCGATAATTCTCGCGAAAAGTGAGTGAGAGATGAAAGTAATGCAACGAAAAATCGGATTTTCAACTAATAGGCAAGATTTTCGTTCATCTTCCAATGCTAATTCTAGAGAAAAGATTGATGGGTGAAAGATGACCCTCAACATAAACAACGAAACAAGATTTTCCCTTGGCCCGAAAAACGCTTGCTTTGGTCTCATTGAAACGAAAAGTCGAAACCCTGGTTGCCATTAATCGAAGAACGTTGGAGGAATGCCTCCGAGAAGAACAGCTACGGCTACGGTATTTCAACGAGAATTCGACTACATATTGCTGCTCCAGAGAAAACTTTCCTCTTTACGGGTCAATTTCTAAACTACCGCAGCTGTCACTTCATACTTTTTCTCTGCTGTTTGGCATGGCATTCTACGATGACAACGCCAAATATCAGATTTTTGTTTCAGTGTATTGAAGATTTTCAGGCTTGCGGTAGAACTTTGACAGCTGCGGAAGAACTTTACGGAATCCGCAAAATGGAAATTTTTGAAAAGATCCGCAATACTTCAAGAGCCGTGTTCGGTTTATGTTGCTGAGCTGGCAACAATTAAATTCGCTTTGGGAATAGTTTCCGATCATTAGTCCGTCAGAGTACTTCTCAAAATTGGCAAACGATATGAACTTGGATGGCGGCTATTTTCCATAGTTCCTAAAGTTTCTGCGCGAGCGTGATTCAGAGGTGAGGACGTAAGTTTATGCTTCATCCTCGTGATGTCGAGACTTTTGTCACTATTCACTAAACGCGAATCTCTACTGAATAAATCTGGTCGATACTTTACTTTAGTTTTGTGATAGCAATCTATGTAGGTGCGGCTCCGGATATGACGACATTGATAACGTAGTTTGGTATTGGACGAAAAATGACGCCTCCTATTTCTTTGCACGTCTGACATCAAAGTCTAATACCACATACTAATATATTTTTTCTATTTGTTTTCTAAGTTTTTTCTTGTCTGTGTCTTTTTGTTCAGTGTGCCACGGAGCTCTGTCCAATCGAAAGATGCTCCCTGATGAATTAAATTTCGAGCACGATCTTTCATCTTTCTCGACATCTAATACTCGGATGAGCTACTAAAATACCGCGAACCTATTTTACAACCCCGTCCGCAATATTACATTACGCAGTTTTCTAACCTCGAGTCGCCACGAGCCTTTTGGTCGAAGTCCTTTCCTTACTAACTGTTAATGATAAGATGATTCCACTGTGAATATCATTCTCAGGGTTTGCAGAAATCGCTCTCAATAGATAACATACCTACAACCACAGAGAACAGACATGGAGGCTCGAACAAAATTTCTTACAAAACATGTGTAAACAAACACACCGAACTTCAACGCCATCGACGTCGACATTGCAACTCACAATCTCAATTTGACAACACGATGGCGCTAGTATGCTCTTGCATACGTAACGACACTAGCGCACAGTGGCATTTTTTGATGACGCTAGCACTGATTCTGCACAGAATACCGGCGACATTCCAAAGTTATTTCAAACAAACAGTAAAAAGTAATCACAATATAGCGAGTGCAACTTCAACGTCTGTTCTCTGTGCTACAACCATAAAAGAAAGGCAGAAACTGTTCCGAATCATAACAAGCCATGATAACAAATGTCTTGTATACAAAGGCGAAAAAACAGAAACGGATAAACAGCCCCCACAGATAAGTGATGATTCTCGCTTTGTTCTCGCTCATTTTGTGTTGGGGACCGCACAGCTATGTAGAACAAATTGAAATGGAGCATCAGAGCCAGTGCACCCCGCGTTTGGAACTTTTTTAAAAAAATATCATGAGGTACAGGGTTGAGCTAAATCATTCTCATACGATAATGATTGGAATTATCAATTGATAAACTGGCAATAAGTTACAATTAATTGCATATTATTCGACAACTCGGCCATACGAAAACCATTTTTTTTTTGATAAGAAAATTATTTTGAGCTTTTTAGTGGAATGTTTTCACTTGTCATAAGACGAGTTTATACAATCCCATTGAATTGCACCACTTAATTGTATCTTGACAAATACGTATTTCGACCTCAACAGTAAGGCCGTCTTCAGTGTCTCGTACTTGACTCGTGATAACCCCTACATAAGATAAAGGTCACGTTTAAAAGCCATCAGAATCAGTACCAACCTCCACCGCGGTTAGCTCTCTTTTTTGCAAATTGAATATCTTTCGGATGCTTTTATTTGTCCAATCTCCACATGTAAAGTAAAGCACAGTAAAGAACATGTGGAGATTGGACAAAAAAAAGCATCCGAAAGATATTCAATTTGCAAAAAAGAGAGCTAACCGCGGTGGAGGTTGGTACTCGGATTCTGATGGCTTTTCCGCAAACGTGACCTTTAAGTGGTCTTGTTGTGTAGGGGTTATCACGCCTATCTAGAGAGGGTTCGAGTCCCTCCAAGACACGTGGATTCTTTTTCGCAAATTTCATATCAATTTGTCCATTTCGAAACATATGCTGTGCATATGCACAGCCAAGATATTTAACAAAAAAAAGGCAATAAGTTTTCAAATTTTGGAATCAGTTGATAATCAATTACCATCTTAATGTAAACCTTACCAAAGCCAAATTTATGTCAACAATGAAGTTCAATATGATGTTTGGCATTGTGTTTTGATGTTATGTGTAGAAAAAAGTATAAAAAGTAACGGTAAATGCTTTAAATCGAGATACAATTATCGAAAGATTCTCACTAGCTAACGAGTGTTTATCAACTGATTTGGGCATGGTATCGCGTGATTAGATAATTTGATTTTCCCATCCCTGATAAGGTATAACCTCCCGAATCAATTTTTGCCTTTCTCGTATACAAAGTATACGAAAAGGCTATAGGATCACTCCAAAACCGAACTTTAGATTGAAGGCTCGAGACCCATGGTATTATATACCAATCGACTCAGTTTGACGAATTGAGGTGATGTCTGTATGTGTGTATGTATGTGTGTGTGTGTGTACAAAAATGTGAGACACACTTTTTGGTACTTAGCATTATTTGATCGCAACAAGTTGCAGTCGACGCGGATTGTGGTCTAGTTGTTTCCTATTTAAACTTGGCCCGATCGGTCATTGCGTTCCAAAGTTATTGAAAAAATATTGTTTTTTTGTCAAGGGTCCCCTCTTGGAAAAAAAATTTCAAAAACTAAAAAAAATTTTTTTTCAAATGTTGCAGCAATGCATTCAAATGACCGCAAATGCATATGAATCGATGTAAAAAGTAAAATCTATCTCCCTAAAGTTCTATTTTGACCTCTCTTATGTGTTTTTATTTTTTTTTTTTAATGCGCGAGAAAGGCACCACCAACGCTAGGTGGATTGATCTGGGTTTTTATCATGACAGTTTGTGAAAAAAGTCTTTCACGATATGCTACATATCGTATATTTATACAGAGATGGTAGGGGCCGTACACATATTACGTAAGCACTTATGGGGGGAGGGGGGGTCGGTCAATATCTTACGCTCCATATAAATAAAAAATCATTTGTATGGAAAATATCTTACATGGGGGGAGGGGGGGTCGAAAAACCCAGAAAAAATGCTTACGTAATAAGTGTACCACCAGTGAGAGACTTTTTCATTCTCTTTTGGATTCAATCTCTGATCATTCTATGGCGGATCCGCAAATAGTCATACACGACTGAGCCTCCCACATAAACGACGTAGTTGAAAAAACAAAATTTACAGGAAGAAAAAAAAGACTACGGTGTTTCTACTTATGTATTTCGACAAAGATTAACTATCAATTTAATTGAGAATGGTTTATACATATTGTTTGTTATTTTTTAATTAAAACAATAACATTTACTTAGATACTGCAAGGATTTTTCAATATTGAGTTTCACAGTCAGTCAGTTGGATAGATGAATAAGTGATCACAGGTGCAAAAGTAACTTATGCTGAATAATATTATTAAACGTTCACGGGAGCCACGAGATTTTTCCCCTTAGTTTCTGGGACGACAATGGCTATTACAACAGCGCCTATGAAGCAGGTACATGCAAATAATGCGGTCACGCCGTAAAGCTTAATCTCCTCAAGCAAAACTGGCAGTATCTAAAAATAAAACTTTATGATAGTGTCTCTGAATGTTGGCAACAAATTCTTTTTACCTTGAGAACAACAAAAGCAAATATGGTGATCGAGATCATGCTGATTGTATTTCCCACGTTGCGTATCTAAAAAAAATGAATATAGTACCTAGCTCAAATGCCATCTTCAACACACATACCTTTGTGGGAAGGATTTCGGGTATTATGAAAAATGGAATATTGCACAATCCGACACAGAAGAGAAATACCATAACTGACAAGCTAACAATCGGAATCCAACCATATCCCGATAAATCGAATTGTTGCTCCTTCATCCATGAAAACGTTCCGAGACAGCTAACTCCCAAACCCGTACCCAAAGTAGAAATCAATAGCAGCACTTTTCGCCCAGTTAAATCAACGAAAATAAAAGAAGCGACCGTTCCAACTATCTGAATCGCTGCAATAATTATGGCTGATACACCGGGACTTATGTTCGATCCTGACTCCTGGAAAATTGACACTGCATAGGTGAGAATCGCAAGAACGCCACAAAATTGATTTAAAAACATTAGAAAAACTCCTATGAATATTCCTTTTTTCGCTTGCGGTGATGCTGGAATAGAAATAAAATGTATAAAATTTGTTGAAAATTTATTGATTGTTTAATCATTTACTTACCGAAGTCACTTAATTGAAGTTTGGTATGTTCAAATTTACTATTTGAAACGAAGTTCTGCAGTTCTTCAAAATTGCGTTGGAACTCGGCTGTATTTTTTGTTTTAACTGTGAATCCTTTGAAGAACTGGAGAGATTTTTCAGCTTCTTTAATCTTTCGCTTTTTAAGCAATGATTGTGGGGTTTCTGGTATAAAATACATGAGAATCCCAAATAGAAGAGGCGCAGTCATCATAACAAGAGGCACAGTTTTGTACGAAAGAATATCTCCAATTATATACATTACTAGGATTCCCAAATTCCCGGAAAGAGCTAGACATGAGCCAAGTATACCACGAATTCTGTTAAACGAAAGAAATATTCCAGCTTCAATTAATACTAATTGTACAGTATCAAATGACTCACCTGCTATTGGAAATATCTGCTATGAAAAGAGGAAATGTTACGATGACGCCTCCTCCAGTTACCCCGGCCAAAAACCGTGCAATGTACAGATGATAAACCGATGTTCCGAAATACACAAACAGCCAGAAACTCTGCAAAATAATTAATTAAATAACGAAATATGAGATAAAACACTCATGTCAGCACCATGTTTGGAAATATTATGCACGAAATGCATCGCTTCACACCGAGTCTGTTTGTAAGACTCCCGTAAATGATGGCCCCGATCAGAGCACCCAAGCAAAGAATCGCCCCAATCCATGAGGCTTGTTTCACCGTTACTGGTCCTGTATCCAACGGTGAATTTTCTGACAGAAGTAAGGGCAGAAACGGTGACAACCAACCCAGTGTAGCGCCATGTGCGAAATGTATCAGATTTACTGGAAAATATTTCAAACAGATGTTTCAACATTTCCCCCAATTTTCACAATCGTTCTCACTCACTAGTGCAAACCGAAAACACTTGATTGAATACACCATTTGAATGCTCGATTTTTTCACCCATGTTGCAGCGGACGTCGTTCTCCAGTCGAATTGCTCATCCGTGGTTCGATGTAATCTGCAGATTAACATGGCACTGTGACGAAAGGTGATTCCGTGCATATGAGCAGAGGCGTTGGAGTGCAGACGTTTATCTAGTGGGAGATAGCTTCCGCTACAATTCGGCTTAGCGTGTAACAGAAGTTAAGAGCTACGATAAGACTTTGTATTTGCTGAAATAAAAACTCGTAAATCTTAGTCTTATATCAATGCCAACACATTTAACACATATGTGACGTAAAATGACGTAGGCGTTTTCGGCATGTTTTGACCGGTTTAAGTAGTTCAAATTCCTCACGATTCCATTCCTTAGCTTGACTCTTTAAAGCATTTGAATGCTTGTTGCATTGAACACATATTTTGTTTCAATTAGCATTATAGCAGCATTAAATCAAATAAAAACTGAAATAATAACTTTTATATTTGAAGATTTGTGAATTCAGCAAACAAATCAACATATTATACAAATCAAGATTGCCAAACCAGAGATGGTGACTTCTATGCTCGGTCCGGTCTAGGATGTTTTCGGGTGGGGAACATTCTCGATTCCCTGGGCATAGTGTATCTAATGTACTTATCACACTAGATACATACTCATGCAATGCCGGGCATAGAAAGCTTTCAATTAATAACTGTGGAAATACTAATCGAATACTAAGTTGAAAAGCAGGCCAAGTTCCAGTTGGAATGTAGAGCCATAGAAGAACAAGAACAAATCAAGAAAATCTGCCGAGTATACTGTTTACCTACCATTTAGTTTTAGCTTAGTAAAAATTCTTTTTTAACAAACGACGAAGAGGTCGATGTCCGCTCCGGCATAGGAATTTGGGTTGTCAATTTTCTCAATTTCTATGAGTATTAGAGTGCTAGCCTCATAATATAAATACAAATGCAAAAATCGTGGCATGACTTAGAAACCTCGTATACTATAGTTAAAAAATGTTGAAGTGTTTAATGAACACTAAGATGCAAATCGAAATATCAATATCGTAGAGAGCCGGTTCGATTTTTTTTCGAAGGTGGCTTTTGAAAAGGCGTAATGACATTTTGTTTGAAACAAGTCAACTTTGAATGATTGGTATGAGCTTCTCAAGTTCCCGGGAACACCCGTCATTAAACTGCCGTAATCTGAAAAGGTGGCGTTTTTTCCAAAAATGGTGTTAACGAGTAGTACTCATCGAGCTCTTTAACAGAAAAATGGAAAACATGTACATATGTTGTAATTTGGCGGATACGTCATTTTTACAGATTACGGCAGAAAGAGTGCAAATTACTGGATTCTCAAGCGATTAATCATGCAACTCGTTAAATTTTAGATAGCCTTTGGCATCACTTGTATGTGCATATTTTTCGCGGACATTTCAACATTCTTTTGTTCTGTTCCCAACAACGGTTTGGATAGTAGTGCGATGAATATCATGCAAGCCTAACATGGAGTGCTTCCTGACTACATCCTGCAGCTGGTACAGACAGGTCAACATGGGCGCTCTCGATGTTTCATCATCCCGCGGCATTTAACTGTAGGTAGAAAGACCCCCCCTCCCCTAACCGGTGGAGCATTCATCTGGAATGGACTGCCATTAGTTTTAAAACCTCTACCTACACTCAAAATGTTCAAAAATCACCTGACGCAAATCACATTTTGAATATCAAATATCAACTGTATTTACTCTTTGCCTTTCTCGTACCGTTTTGACTCATATTCCGAACACTCGCTTTTGTACGGCCGTTCTGGCTTTATTCGTGTAATTCTTTCCATAGAATCTTCTGATCCTGAGTGGGTAAAACCGATGGAAATGTTAGATTGAGAGCGCTAAAACGCCAGTGTTCGGAATATGATTCATGTTCGAGATTTGAGCCAAAACGGTACAACAAAGTTGTAAGGTACACTGGGGGAAGCGGAAAAGGAAAATCTATAGTTCAAGTTTACATTATTGTAAAATCAGTTTATCTGATTTAAATGTAATCAATCATTATGGGGTAACAAAAACAGTCAATTTTGCGCCAACTGTGCGGTAATTCATTCCATTTTGGCAGCTTGAAATTTATGGAAATAGATTTTTAAATTAGGAGTTGTTTTTCCACTTACCCCAGTGGATCCAAGCTACCTTGACCTTGAAATATGATCAGTAGTGACACATCATTAAAATCAAAACGGCAATTGCTCTGAATATCTTTTTTTGAATCATCTTTTAAAAGCTAGTTGAGGGCTGGTTTTGCCTTCTCGAAGTTCTCAGGAATCCTTTTCGAAGTTCTGGATAGTTTTTTGGGAGTTTTGGAGAATCCCTCCGAGAGTTCAAAAGATTTGTTCTGGGGGTACTGGAGAATCCTCAGGAAGTTCTGTAGTTAAGGAAGTTAAGTGGTGGAATTAAATGGAATTGTACAAACTCGTCTTATGACAAGCGAGTTCTGTAGAGTTTTTTGTGAGTTTTAGAGAATCCTGCTAGGCGTTCTGCAGACCTTCTTTGAGAGTTCTGGAAAGTTCCTTTGGAAGTTCTTAAGAATCCTTCTGGAAGTTCAAGAGAGTTTTTTTGTTTTTGAGAATGCTTCTAAGCGTTTTGAAGAATTGTTCTGAGAGTACGGAAGAACTCTTGAGGGAGTTCTAGAGAGTACCTTTGGGAGTTTTAGAAAATTCTGCTGGAAGCTCCAAAAGGTTTCTCTAGGAGTTGTGGATAGTTCATCTGGGTGTTCTGGAGAATCCTTCTGGGAGTTCTTTAGGTCTAAGAGAAGCTCTCTCGCGGTAGAGTGTAGTTTGCGAACTAAAATGTTGATAACTCGGAATTTGGAGGAAATTTCGCTCATCCAAGCTGACAATCTCTTTGGAATTCATCAAGGAATGTTCCTGGAAAATTTCGTTGGCCCACAATTTTCCAAATTTGAATTAGGCTCTCAATAATGAACTATTGCACAACTGAAATGTTTGCTTCACAGAACCTCTCTCCAATGATTTGAGGCTTAAAGAAAACGAATCTTGCAAAATTCAACTGACAAAAGTTTCGTAATTTTACAATAATCAGGTATGTAATCGCATGAAATTTTGAAGGAAAGTCTTATTACTTCAACCAAGTTTTCCAAATTCCATACAAAAATTACCATTTTGGGAGAGCAGCCATTTTCTCGTAGTGCACGGTGGGAAAGGAGTTATGAGAGCATCCAATTTTGTATTCAGCGAGACACTAGAAAGTAGCATTTATAAACACGAATTTACCAAATATGTAAATTGAAATCAAATATAATAGTAAAAGGACGACACAAATTAGATAAATGAGACAAATAAAACAAATAAAACAAAAAGATCTACTTCTTCTTATTGGCATTACATCCCCACACTGGGACAGAGCCATCTCGCAGCTTAGTGTTCATTAAGCACTTCCACAGTTATTAACTGCGAGGTTTCTTAAGCCAGGTTACCATTTTTGCATTCGTATATCATGAGGCTAACACGATGATACTTTTATGCCCAGGGAAGTCGAGACAATTTCCAATCCGAAAATTGCCTAGACCGACACCGGGAATCGAACCCAGCCACCCTCAGCATAGTCTTGCTTTGTAGCCGCGCGTCTTACCGCACGGCTAAGGAGGGCCCCGAAAACAAAAAGATAAATAAGATAATAAGACAAATAAGACAAATAATACAAATGATACAAATAAAACGAATAAGACAAACAATTCAAATAGTACAAATAAGACAAATGAGACAAACAAGACAAATAAAACAAATTAGACAAAAAAAAAGCCAATAAGACAAATAGGACAAATAAGATAAATACGATAAATAAGACAAATAAGACAACTAAGACAAATAAGATAATAAGGTAAATAAGACAAACAAGAATTCTCAGAAGGATTATTCAGAACTTCCAGATAGACTCCCAGAAAGATTCTCCAGAACTCTCAGTAGAATCTATCACAACTAGGATTTTTCAGAATTGCTAAAAGGATTGTTAAGAACCAGTCAGCCTACGGACTAACTGATGCTCGTTACAGGTCATCGCACTCCAGTTCTCCATGCACTACTTTCAATATTATAAATTTGAAAAGATGGAAAAACATCAGACTTAGCAGGGAAGCAAAGGAGATCGGATCAAGAAAAGACAACGGCCTTTCACCACGAGCAACGTGTCAGGAAAGCGTACGTACTTTGGACTCTAAAAAACGCTCCGATCGAATAGAGTTCGCCGCCGTATCAAACAGACTCCCTCATTATACCGGTGGCAGTAGTCCTCCTTGGACACGAGATCTGGACAATGCTTGTGGAGGACCAACGCGCACTTGGAGTAAAAATGGTTCTCTACAACGATCCGACAGGCACAAGAAGGGGAGGTGTGCAGCGATCAAGGTGGATCGATCATATGGAAGACGATTTACGAACCCTCCGTAGACTGCGTGACTGGTGACGTACAGCAGTGGACGGAGACGACTGTTATGTACCGCAGAGGCCCCTCCGGCCTTAGACTGAATAAATAATAATAAAACCACATGTGACGCATCACTCGCCTATCGAAGCAGCTAGAATTACACCAGCGATCTCATGGGAACTTCACAGGAGCCACTTCTGATACTTCGCCATCACAAACAGAACACTCGAGAGCAGAAATTGGAAGTGTGAGTGAGTGAGCATTGTGAGCATTGATGTATTGCAATCTATGCTACATCCATAGCCAATGAGTGAACTGCCTCACTCAGATGGATGCCAAACAACGAGTAGGAATGATCGTTGCTGTGATAAACAATGAGCAACACCGTCTAGTAAGCCAAGCCGTGGTGACTGGTGAGGTATCCATGTAAGCAACGATTTTCGTATTAGCACCTCGATCTTCTTTCAAGGTGATATGAAAGGCGAGAGAAAGTATCAACGCCTCCCATTCAGTGTGCTAGAGTTCCAGACTCATAGAGATCTTCATAGAGGAATCAAAAGGCTCGTTATGCAATTGAAACATCAGGAAACTGGAAAAGCCAACAGTGTTCTGATATTAATCGCTTAAATTTGCGTCAATTTTAAACAATAAGACAATTTAAAGCAAAACGACTTGATGATTATATAGCGCATTTAGAAAATCGAATGTGCTAATCACTAGCAATTAAACAGTGGGCTTCGCTTAATAGGTGTCGTTACTATAGTCAACGGTGTGAGTCAGCTTGTCGACGACAAAATCAGTGAGAATGCCAAAAAATACGACAACCCACGGTGGGTTGGTTAGATTAGGGTAGTGTGAATAGGAACATGGAGAACGTGAATAAAAAGAGCAGAAAAGTTTCATTAGAAATTGTTTGCAATGAGCGGTGATACGAGTGGTGGTTCATTATTTCAGTGAAAGTGCCCACTATTCGTACAGAGCCCATGATATGCATGTAAACCCTAATGACATTCACTTTTGGTTTGGTTTATCCTATTACATATTAATAAAAAAAGGTTTTAGCTCTAAAAAGTAATAAAAAATATATTTTCGAGTTTGTTGCCAAAATCGGGAAGAAAATGTTGCCGAAAACGGGTGTTGCCAAAATCGGGGGTAGACAAAAACGGGTGTTGCCAAAATCGGGATGGGACTGTATTCCTTGCATATAGCCCCTTTCAGAAGTAACTTACAATTCGGATTTTTTGACTAATATGTAAAGCTTAAAAGATCCTAGAACTTTGTCTAACATATCATTGCTCTAAATACGAAGTGTGACCCATGAGAGGCAAGCTAAACAATAGTCACGGACTGTCATGACCTATGATTTATAGTTATATGAACCTTTATGGCTATATTGTTGCGCAAATGCATTTTAAATTAGAATTTTCAATATTTGTATAAAATTTAAGCATCCCTAGAACCACAGTAGCCCTTGTGAGGAGGTATAACAAAGCAGGAGCTTATTGTGCTCCGCGATAATTTCACCGAATTTGTGAGTAATACGCTATAGTATGTTGTTAATTATGTGTATTATTAAATAAATGTAAATTACAGCTTTGTAGCTGATCAAAATGACAATATTATTTATCTGTATGCTGGAAGAATCGGCGTCTAGTTGCACCTCCCACAACATATATGTTTATATAAAGAACACAATATTGTAGACAGCTTGTGAAAAAAGTTATTATTTACCGTTACTGGTCAGAATACTCACACGAATACAGAACTCCCAGAAAGATTCTCTTAAACTATCAAAAGAATTGTCCCAGAGCTCCCTAAATAGTTCACCAGATCTCCATGAGAAACTTTTAATAACTTCCATGAAGATTCTCCAGAGCTCCCAGGGAATTTTTCCAGAACTCCTAAAAGGTATTCTCGGAACTCTCAGAGGCATTGTTCAGAATTTCCAAAAAGATTCGTCATTACTCCCAGAGGAATTCTCCAGAACTTCCAGAATTCCAAAAGGAGTTCTCTGAAATCCTCGAATTCATTGAGATTTCTATACTAATTCGCCAGAAATCTCAGAGGAATACTCAAAAAATTATATTTTGAGATGCCCATGTAGTATCTGTTGACGAGCAAGATAATGATCCATGAAAGATAATTTGCGGATTTTTTCTAAACCGAAGATGTGCAGTTAGGTTCTAAACTATTTTATGCTATGTACCCAGATGCCACTTCCTCTTTCAAGCAAATCATATTCAGCTTCCACACTGATATTTTTCCCTTCCCCCTTCATACGGGAGTTTGGCAGAAGAAAGGTCGTGCGATTTATACCTTCACAAATATTGCTCTCCACTCGCTTTCAAATCGACTTCTATAAAAAAAACCAGATTAATCCACCTAGCGGTGATGATGCCTTTCTCGCTCGTTCAAAATGGTTAATAAACATATATGAAAAGTCTAAAATAACAATCGGTGAATAAGACTTATTTTTCACATTTGTTTATACCAGATGAACCGGCCTAGGGTCGAAAATCTCGTAAATAAAGATAGATTGAATTGAAAATTCACATTTGTTTATACACATTGTAATAATTGCTGCCGAATGCAATTTGTTGCAAGCAAATCGGATGAGGTTAAGTGCCCGGAAAATGTGGTGAGGTTGTGCAATTGCACAAATCGAGTTTCAGACATAGTACAAAAATTTGTATTTTGGCCATAACTTTTGAGCCCATTCCCCAGTTCGGCCTGATTTTTAATGTGAAACAATGGGACAGGATTCCCCGTTTAAATAATCGGTTCAGGATAAGATTTCGAAAAATGAGTTAGATTTTTTTTTGCACACACACGCACACACATGCACATACAAACGCTTTTTCTGAAAATTCCGTTTTGAAGCCAGAATCCAGCTGAAATTGTTGTTTTGAATAATATGATTCTTCATATAGATAAAAATTCAGTTGACCATCCCCGTCAAAAATTGTATTTCGTTTCATTGTTTCAGTCGATTCTTTGGCTTATTTAAGGTCAACTTTCCCAAAGAAAATATGGGTTCTTTGAAGCCTCTAACTATTAAATCGAAAACAAAAACCGAAAACGTGTGCACGTGTTAACCGACCTGAAAAAAATCACTCGATGTTCGTTCAAAATCGGGCCAATCTTTAAAACAGCACTTTTTCGATTTTTGTTTTAAATTTAAAAAATACTTAAGCGAATAAAATTTTTTGACAGGAAAGGTCAATTTTGCTAATGAGTAGTTCCGTTTTGTCATTATCATTCAAGCACTTTTCAACAAGATTTATGAATTTGATCTGATTTAAAAAATCTGATCAGAATTCTACTGGGGTTGCTTTTTTTATATGGAAAGCATTTCGCAGTAATTATTAATGTATGGTTAAAATTGATTATTTTGATTTCTAAACTGAACCAAAACTATTTATCAGATCACTCTACAGGTAAACTATCCAAGTACAAAATCTGATAGATTACGCGTGACAGAGCTAGTGTTACCAAAATCAGAATTTTTGAGCTCATATTGTGCAATAATTTACATCGTAATGATTACATACCTGATATACTATCAGAAAATCGAAAATGTTGCTTGCCTTCGTGTAATTTGTTATGGATTGTGGCAAGGATGTTTTCGATCATTAGTATTGTGCCTTGCAACAAAATGACAACTTTCGTGATCATTTTCCAAGGCTCTCAAAGATGTGAAAAATTTCTCCGCAGTACAAATAGCACGTGCTATCCAAGCATTCACCGCCGGAAAGTACCACGTGGCGGCCAAATTAAAAAAAATATCGAATTGGCTTTTTTTTCTGGAGGTATGTTGTTCTTAGGCGACTATCTGGCGCGTATTTTTCGTTGCGACCAAAAATGAGCGGAAAAGTAGATTTTTTTATGCGCGGTTTTATATAGGTTCGATAATTTAGTAGTTTGTCAATAACTCATTCCAGAGGTTAAATTTCAAACGTGATATGTGGAGGACTTCTAGAGCGAAGGTTTTTACAACTCTGCCTAATTGTTGTTTCTATTGCACTAATAACAGAGTTATAGCGCTAGTTGCAGTAACTTATTATACAGACTGATCGAAATTTTGTTATCATTTAGTAAGGGTATGCGATAACACTCTTTTTCCTAACGAAATGAAACGAAATAGAAAATGTCTATGTTGATTCGGATCGAAACGAAACGAAATATAGATTTCTTTCGAGACTTCGAAACGATACGAAATCAAGGTTCATTTATTTCGAAATTTTTCGAAACGAAACGAAATTTTAATTTTTTTCCACGGAATTTTTATTAAATTTGTTTTACATTATGTACGCAATTCTGATTTCACTTTTTCGAAGTCGAATAACTGTTTTGCGACCAAAAGAGTTATAATAACAGAAGAGGCAATCTGTGATAAATCGCCACATTCTCGCCGCATATACTATTGGCGATAAGGCAATACCCCAGCATTTGTGCCGTTTTCAAAGGAATTAATCGTGGAGCGTGTGTTCCCGTATCTGATCAATTTTATATCAATTCAATTTCATATCAGTTTTATGTACTAAATATGAAAATAGAGAAATTGTGGGATTTTTCATATACGGATTCAAATTTCGCTTAAAACCTTAGTTCACTTAAGAATTATGTAATTATGCTGAAGCATACTTCATATTGTCTTGTCAGCGTGGTTTTACAGTTTTGACTTAGTCAAAATTAGAAAATGAATGCTTAGATTTATTTTCTTATTTAGATACTCTATTATGTATCCACATCTGCCAGGCGTATACGTAGTGTAACTGCCAGTGACGTCCGCCTTCTATGCAGTGAACGTCTACACGTCTCAAACTAGCTCACCTTTGGGGTTCTCAGACTTACCTTTACTTGGTCAAGGGATACACGACGGAATAGCGAAGAGAAGTGGACAACACAACGTGAGTACGACGCAATTGCATGCACATAGGGTCAGCGTTTGAAACAACCGTAGATTTAAAGATACATTTCTAATTATATTTTATTTTTCATTAGATATTCCTTGGTTTTGGATTAGTGGGAAGGGATGGGATGAAGGGATGCGGCCTTACAAGGTTGGTCGACATTGTCAAGCTCAGGTGTTTTGACATACCTGGGTACTCAACGGTACCTGCAACGGGGTTTGAAGGAGCTCCTCCTTGGCTCCGCTAGTGGATTGCTGACCGGGCTGATAGTGGTTGGTAGTTTGAAGCAACTATGCTTCTTCAGGTCCTCTGGATAGGTTGCCGACAAGGCTGTAGTCTTGGACACGTGGAAGGGGAGGGCTCGATGACTCGTTATGTCGTCTTTCCGGCTCCGCGAGGTAGGTAGCCGACACGGTCCTAGCGTTGGACACGTCGTGGGCGGAAGCTTGAGGGTTAGTTCGAGATTTTTTTCCAGTCCTCTAGGGGATCGCAGCCAGCGATCTGCAGCGTTGAACACGTTGACGGGGGGGGGGTCTTGAAATTCTCTTTGATACACTTTCACGGCCTCAAGGGGCCGGCAGCCGACGAGGCTGAAATGTTGGACACGTGGGCGGATTGTCGATGCTCTGTCTCGGTTCCGCTGGATGTGCCGCGACGTTGAAAACTGCGACGATTGGTGATTCTTCGAGGTTTGTTCCCAGCTCGGTGGGATAGACAGCCGGCGAGACGGTAACGTTTAGCACGTGAATGCAGCTTGAGAAATAGTCGAGGTTTTTTCCGGCTTCGCGGGACTCACGACGCACTACGGGTTTTTCTATCGGAAATAATCCTCCCGACGGGTAGCAGCCGTTCACCGCGCACACTTTTCAATATTCGGGACGTTCTAGGCTCCCTTCACCCGCACACTAAGTCCTCGCTCAATCAACGCTTCACAAGGTTTTTTTTTTACAGCTTTTCTCCGGTCAATCGAGAGGTCTGTACCCGATCACAGTCAAAACACGACTCCTCGACTAGTCCACGACCACGATCTTTCGCTCGGCTCCCTCGATTTTCTCTGTCTCTGCACCCCTCCTTCGACGTTCGGCTTCGGTATAGCGGAAATGGTGTTTCCGTCTTTCTTTCAATTTTGCTCCAAGGGCCGAAATAGGGAGAGGGGATAGGACAGTGGGTACACTTTAACTATGAAATAGGTGAAAAGCCTCAATATTGTTTCGTATGTATATACATGTTATGCAAGTATGCCGATGGTTCGTCCATTGTTAATATATTCGGTAACAGTAGATAGAGAACTGATATTACTAGACCAACATTTGAAAAGAGCGTATCAGCCAAAATTTATTCCTTCTTATTCTTCGTCTACATATTTAGCATACCTTTCTAAAATGCACAAAGATATGTAGTTCAGATTGAATTTCACAGACCCATAGTTATATACAATCAGCTCGACAAACCGAGCTTTTTTCTGTGTGTCCTTGGCATATGAGAACAGCTGTTATGGTCAGTATAAGCTGGAAGCAATCATAAGTAAAGAACTTTCAGCAATTTTAATGATCTTTCAACCCGTTCTGGATTTTTTTTTGCAAATTCTATGCGAAGATCTAGAAATGCCCACAAATCTGCAATGTTCCTTACATATTGTGCAAATAGTCAAAAAAAAGGCTTGTCAGCTTGATTAACTGTACGCATCGTAGTTGCTAATCATGATTGTCCGAGAAACAGCAAATATGCACAGCTCACCAATTAAATAATATTCTTGCGATACAAAAAAGTTATTCTTATTGTATGCTTGCTTGCTTAGTTTGACACTCATTGTTATAAGAGATCGAGGAATGCTCTGCATCTCCGTGAGCGCTACTGGAAAGGAATCGTTGGTTAGTTGAGAAGGTAATTCACGTGAAACCCCTTTGTAAGCGACAAAATATTTATTGTAAACGAACTTATTTTGAAAACAAGAAGAGGAAAAATGTGTTTCGAATCAATCCAACGCAAGACCAATGTGCTTCGTTTAATAATCTTCTACAACACGATCGATTCCGCACTAAATAATGTTGTGCTCTTCGATGCAGACATTAGTTTTATCACTTCGCGTTCTTCCACACTAGCTGGCGTGATCAGCATCAACACTATCGATTGCACACTAGTTAAACAAATTTCTGCTACGCGAGGTAGATTTTTATCACTTCGCGTTTTCCTGGACTAGCTGCCGTCCCATGACCTGCAGCAACACGATTCCGAATTCATATTGTGCAAATAGTAAAAAAATATCACAAAATTTGAATTTTAATCATGGAAACACTAAAGACGTTTTATAGAAGAAAACTAGCTGCATATTTGACGACTAAGAATGAGGTTAAGTAGTAAGCATTAATAGAAAAAAAAATATAACATAAAGTTTTGAAAAC
The DNA here is from genome assembly GCF_024139115.2 of Armigeres subalbatus. Classification (NCBI taxonomy): domain Eukaryota; kingdom Metazoa; phylum Arthropoda; class Insecta; order Diptera; family Culicidae; genus Armigeres; species Armigeres subalbatus. The sequence continues at coordinate 263,941,419 of NC_085140.1, read as the reverse complement.
AACTTCACGGTTTTGTTCAGCGGCGCAGCCAAAATTTTCGATAATATAAAGTATGGTTTAAGTTTAAATTTGTTTCGAAATTCCACGGAATTCCGTTAAATTTCGTTAGAAGCTTGTTTTTTCTAGCGAAATTTTTGTAATTTTACGAAACGAAACGAAATCAAGAAATCAGATTTCGCCATGCTCAAATTCCGCGAAATTCCGCGGAATTTCGTTTCGAACCACCTAAAACGAAATTTTTCGAAATACCGCATATGCTTATCATTTAGTATTAGTAACTAGTGCTTTAACTCTATTATTAGTTGAATCAAAACAACAAACTATTAGGCAGAGCTGTAGAAAAATATTCGCACTAGAACTCCGCTGTAACACGTTTTGACATTTAACCTCTGGAATGAGTCATTGTAGTTTGTCAATGATCGAACTAAGACTATTAAATGATCTAAAACATACTTGGATTATAGAAAAGTTTGGATACTTTTTCTACTGACTTCCTAAAATAGAATGTTTTCTCCGAATCCTTCCAAAACTCAGTTTCTCCTACATAATCCGAGTGCTTTACAAACGAAATTGATATCCTATGGAAAGAACCACGCGAATAAGGTTGAAATAGCTATTTAAATGCGAGTGTTCGGAATATTAGCCATGTTCGCGACTTGAGTCAAAACGCTTTATATTTTTCAACACCCGTTTAAATCCCACCGAACCAAACCACAGCACCTGGTGCGTTACCGCACGTATGCACATTATAGCCTGGGACATGGATATATGAAAAAAATAAATTTTCGTTCCCTCATATTTTTCAGAAGCCTTTTGGGTCTTACAATACTTGTGCGAAATTTCAGATCAATCGGTGAAACTATATTTTAGCGCCGGCGATTTTAATTTTCCATAGGATTTACTATGGGAAAATTTATCTTTACAAAGAAAAAATCCCCAAGGTGTCCCATTATTCTCTAACGATAAATCGATCCAACTACATCATAGAAAATTTTACCAGCAAACTTTCATTGGAAGACCGCAAAGTGATCCGACGCTCGTGAAAAATGTTATTTACATAAAACTAATTGCTGTATGAACGCAAGGCTCATTGTACTTTTTGTTCCAGCATCACTGCCGTCTGCTGCTTGCTGTTGTTTGTACGAGGCACCACTTTGCGTGGAGGATTCGCTTAGCATGAATGAAAAGCGGGTTACTAGGGATACGTTTATTGGCCTTGCTGTTTGAGTCTTCGTCCTTCTAGGTAGAAGAAATTCAACCAAATTTCAATGAAGGTGTGATTAACAAAAAGAGGCATGTAACGCACACTTTCCACACACAATGCATCGAAGCGACTATAGATGCGAGGTATAGGTTGGGGCCTTTAATTCTCGACGTCAATAGTTCGAAGCTGGTCTGAGCGGAAGTTTTTTTTTCGATACTGATATTCTTTAGGAAATTCTTTATATTTCCATATTCTTACTTTCGAGAAGCTTTCTGGTATTTCTAAAAGACTGAGATATGATTCTTGTGATACTGATTTCAGAAGAGAATAATTTAATGAAGTTGCTTTGGTTCTTCGATATTTGATTGATATGCCAATAATTCAAATCAAAGACTTGAATTATTACTATTTTTCTATTTTCATACAAACTATCCTGTCAGCCGTGTATTTTTTTTTAAATTATGAAGTGATGATTTATTTATTTAGTTTACATCTAAACAGTAATGATGTTGATAGTTAATAGTTATATCTTAAAATCATGAACTACTGTAAAAACAGTTCTTAATATCACCGTTGATGTTGTACACGAATTTTTTGAGTTCATACAGAGGCGCGGTCACCTTCCGAGACGTGGGTAGGACAAATAAAAAGATTTATCAAACAGGAGAAAAACGAATTTGAAAGGAATAACTTGGGTATAAATTTTGATTCTATTAAAAAAGCTATACTCTCCTTCATAGTCGAATCATGATTGGCCGAGAATCAACTATTCTCACTGTACATGCTTTAGAGTTTCATAAATTCAAAACCACCAACGATGCCGGTTACGTTCTTACAGTTCGTTTAGGATTAGAATAAGAAAATAAGTGCATCTCTGCATCTCCGTATGCGCCACGGGAAAGGAATTGGTTAGTTTGGAAGATTCTTGGTAAGCGTTCAAAAAATCATTATTTCGGACTTAATTGTTGTGTTTCGGTTCATGAGGGATAGCACGATCCGAAATCTACTCAGCGCAATGCACGGCCGACGGCCTATGCGTCATGAGAAGAATCGTTCTTCTTTCGATCAAATCATGCGCACTACAGAATAATGATCTATCAAACATTAAATTATTTATCTTCTTTGTTTCTCGACGAGAAAATAACCACGCACGCCCATTGCCTTCTGTATTCTGAGGAGGATCGCGCTTTTTTTTTTCGATCGAAACGACGGGTACCACAGAAGCACGGTCCATCAAGCTTCTGCATTCTCATAATGGTAGGCGATAGCATAGCTGAGAAAACTTCATAAATGTTTTCACTGTAACACTCTGTAATCCAAGCTACTTTCAAGAAATATCTTAAGGTTTAAAGAAATCCCTTTGCACTTTAAGAGATATGTCCTGGTATAATACTCAAATTATTCAAGACATTCTATGCAGATTTTTAACGGTGTCAAGCGGATATCACTATCTTTCTAACTATTCAGGAAACCATTGGAATTTCGGAAGGCTAGAGACCACACAAGTAACTTCAAATCGATCAAAAACCTTAAAGGATTATCATATCTCGTAAAGGATTTCCAGAAATCTTCATGAATCTCAAAGAGTATTTATGCCATTATTTGTGGCACTCAGGATTTTGGACTTTTGCGTAGTGAATGCAGAGAGAACAAATGTACATTTTATATTGTGTGGTTTCCCAAGAAACTTTAAGGAATTCAAAAAATGTACTTTCAAGAATATTTCTGACTCATCAAGGACCATTACAGTTTTCAACAAAATTTACGAAATACCAGAAAACGGTAAAAAAATTAGACTTCTTGCGGTGAAAACCTTCAGGCCTCCTTGAATCAATTTTGGATGTCCTGGAATCATAATAAAATCTCGAGAGACTGTTTAGGAAAAAATCTTTTCAAAACCCAGAAATATTTTGGATATTAGGTAAATCCTCTAAATAACTGTGAAAGGAAAGATTCCTTAACTAATTTACAGATTCTTGTTATCTAATAACTGTATCAATATTTAACTTGATATTTAGTATTAAAGTTCTTGTCATAATCATGGGTAGGACAATGCTTCGAGTGTCCCACCCAAGTATTTTCATGCGTAGGACATGTCCTACGTGTCCCACCCACTCCCGGCGCCACTGATTTCATATATAGGAATGTGACAGTGTTGAACTTAATCTGTAGATTAAAAGAACACTTTAATAAAGATTTAAAAAAATGTAGGAATGTCACATAAATTAGATTTAATAAATATGCTTTAAACCAAAATTCGAAAAAAAACACGTATTTATGAATATACTTGAGACAAAAGAGCCATTTCAAAACAAACTTTCAAATAGATTCATTTTATGTGCTTTCAAATTCTTTTCTATGGGAAAATATATTACACCCGGTTCTTTTTTACACGGGTGGGTTTTAGCTGATTACGACCATCAGCGTTAATGAAACTATGAGTTAACCCCATGAAAAAATTCACAAAAAATCAAAGAAAATTCAGGTGGTATTTCAAAAGCTGTAAAAAATCAGGTTAACTGGGAAATTGAAGAATACACACCGTGTAAAAAAAAATATTGGGTGTATCCATTTCTATAAGATCGTTATAATTTATTCTTTTAATTTATTTATTTATTTATTCTTTTCCATCAACAGGCTTAAAATAGCCCCAGTGATGTTGGTAATAGTTGCAGAATTATATAATTGATTATTATTATTATTTATTCAGACTAAGGCCGAAGTGGCCTGTGCGGTATATAAGAGTCTTCTCCATTCGGCTCGGTCCATGGCTACACGTCGCCAACCACGCAGTCTACGGAGGGTCCGCAAGTCATCTTCCACCTGATCGATCCACCTTGCCCGCTGCGCACCTCGCCTTCTTGTGCCCGTCGGATCGTTGTCGAGAACCATTTTCACCGGGTTACTGTCCGACATTCTGGCTACGTGCCCGGCCCATCGCAGTCTTCCGATTTTCGCGGTGTGAACGATGGATGGTTCTCCCAACAGCTGATGCAATTCGTGGTTCATTCGCCTCCTCCACGTACCGTCCGCCATCTGCACCCCACCATAGATGGTACGCAGCACTTTCCTTTCGAAAACTCCAAGTGCGCGTTGGTCCTCCACGAGCATCGTCCAGGTCTCGTGTCCGTAGAGGACTACCGGTCTAATTAGCGTTTTGTAGATGATCAGTTTGGTACGGCGGCGAACTCTATTCGATCGGAGCGTCTTGCGGAGTCCAAAGTACGTACGATTTCCAGCCACTATGCGTCTCCGAATTTCTCTGCTGGTGTCATTTTCGGCAGTCACCAGCGAGCCCAAGTACACAAATTCTTCTACCACCTCGATTTCGTCACCACCGATGCAAACTCGCGGTGGGTGGCTCACATTGTCTTCTCTTGAACCTCTTCCTATCATGTACTTCGTCTTCGACGTGTTGATGACTAGTCCGATCCGCTTAGCTTCCCTCTTCAGTCTGATGTAGGCTTCCTCCATCTTCTCAAAGTTACGTGCCATAAAATCTATGTCGTCGGCGAAACCAAATAGCTGGACGGACTTATTGAAAATTGTACCACTCGTGTTAATCCCTGCTCTTCGTATTACACCTTCCAAAGCGATGTTGAATAGCAAACACGAAAGACCATCACCTTGCCGTAACCCTCTGCGGGTTTCGAAGGGACTCGAGAATGCCCCTGAAACTCGAACTACGCACATCACCCGATCCATCGTCGCTTTGATCAACCGTGTCAGTTTATCCGGAAAACTGTGTTCGTGCATTAGCTGCCATAGCTGGTCCCGATCGATTGTATCATATGCGGCTTTGAAGTCGATGAATAGATGATGTGTGGGCACGTTGTATTCGCGGCATTTCTGCAGTACTTGGCGAATGGCAAACACCTGGTCCGTGGTGGAGCGTTCGCCCATAAAACCCGCCTGGTACTGCCCCACGAACTCCCTTGCAGTTGGTGCTAGTCGACGGCATAAAATTTGGGATAGTACCTTGTAGGCGGCGTTCAGCAATGTGATTGCGCGGTAGTTGCTACAATCCAGCTTATCGCCCTTTTTGTAGATGGGACACACGACACCTTCCATCCACTCCTGCGGCAAAACTTCCTCCTCCCAAATCTTGGTAATGACCCAGTGCAGCGCTCTAGCCAGTGCCTCACCACCGTGTTTAAATAGCTCTCCTGGTAGTTGGTCAACCCCAGGGGCTTTGTTGTTCTTGAGCCGGCCAATCTCCTCCTGGATTTCCTGGAGATCCGGAGCCGGTAGAATTATGTCCTGCGCGCGTTCTCCCAGGTCCATCACCATACCGCCATCTTCGTCTGCCACATCGCCATTCAGGTGTTCTTCGTAGTGCTGCCGCCACCTTTGGATCACCTCACGCTCGTTCGTAAGAAGGTTCCGTTTATGTCCTTACACATATCGGGCTGTGGCACGTGGCCCTTACGTGAACGGTTTAACTTCTCATAGAACTTTCGTGTGTTATTAGCGCGGTACAGTTGCTCCGTTTCTTCACGGTCTGGATCTTCCTGCTGGCGCTTTTTCCTCCGGAAAATCGAGTTTTGTCTGTTCCGCGCCTGTTTATATCGTGCCTCGTTCGCCCTCGTGCGGTGTTGCAGCAATCTCGCCCATGCTGCATTCTTCTCTTCCACTAACTGCTCACATTCGCCGTCATACCAGTCGTTTCTCTGATCCGGGGGCACCGTGCCAAGTGCAGCGGTTGCGGTGCTACCAATGGCGGATCGAATATCTCTCCAGCCATCTTCAAGAGATGCTGCGCCTAGCTGCTCTTCCGTTGGTAGTGCCACTTCCAGCTGCTGCGCGTATTCTTGGGCTAGTCTACCGTCTTGTAGCCGCCCAATGTTAAGCCGCGGCGTCCGACTTCGACGCGTGTTGTACACCGTCGAGAGTTTTGAGCGCAGGCATACTGCAACGAGGTAGTGGTCGGATTCAATATTCGCACTGCGGTAAGTGCGGACGTTCGTGATGTCGGAGAAGAATTTACCGTCGATTAGAACGTGGTCGATTTGGTTTTCCGTTTCTTGGTTAGGTGATCTCCATGTGGCCTTGTGGATATTTTTGCGGGGAAAGAAGGTGCTTCGGACTACCATTCCGCGGGAGGCTGCGAAGTTAATGCATCGTTGGCCGTTGTCATTCGATACGGTGTGCAGACTATCCGGTCCGATGACCGGTTTATACATTTCCTCCCTTCCTACCTGTGCGTTCATGTCACCGATGACGATTTTAACGTCCCGCAGTGGGCATCCATCGTATGTCTGCTCCAGCTGTGCGTAGAACGCTTCTTTCTCGTCGTCGGGTCTCCCTTCGTGTGGGCAGTGCACGTTGATGATGCTATAGTTGAAGAAACGGCCTTTAATCCTCAGCTTGCACATCCTTGCGTTGATTGGCTGCCACCCAATCACGCGTTGGCGCATCTTACCCAGCACTATGAAGCCGGTTCCCAGCTCGTTGGTGGTGCCACAGCTTTGGTAGAAGGTAGCCGCTCGATGCCCGCTTTTCCACACTTTCTGTCCTGTCCAGCAAATCTCCTGCAGCGCCACGACGTCGAAGTTGCGGGGATGTAATTCATCGTAGATCATCCTGTCGCAACCTGCGAAACCTAGCGACTTGCAATTCCATGTTCCAAGCTTCCAATCGTGATCCTGTATTCGTCGCCTAGGTCTTTGCCGATTATATCGAGTCGCATTATCTCTTATATTGTTCGTAATGATTGGTTTTCTAGGCGGCTTATTGGGCCTGCGCAAACCTCCTGTCTCGTCGGAGGGCCGTCGTGTCAGGGCTGTTTAGCGTCCCACCTAACACCAGGACTTGGGCTTGTGCGCTTTGAGCGGCACACGGTCGCTTTGGTGGAGCCTACTTGCGGATACATGCAGCTTTTTATAGAGGTTTAACAGGGCCCACTGTCAAACCCCACCACATCCTAGGCAAGCCCCACAACTCGCAGATGGCCTGGGGAGGGATTGTCAAGCCCTTGGACATAGTCCCTGCTGCCCACAAAATTAATTATATAATTGATTTCTTTGCTAAATTTGTTTGATTAAATGGTCGGGGTTCAGCCAAATCACACCAAGCGCCAATAAAAAATTTCCAATTTTTTTGATAAAGTTTTCGTGTAACAGATGCAATTAATTACAAATCGCATCAGACATCGTTTGACGCCATAGCTGAGGATATTTTACAACAAATGTACGCATGAATTGACATAAAATACTTTCCATTTGCCTTTTGCGAACAAAATATCACAAGTCAGTCTAAAAGCCGCTTGGTGCGGTTTGGTTGAACCCCGACCAAATATCCATGATGTGACGTTGATTTAAAATGGGATGTGATGTAAATTTTACATACAATCTAGATTTTTTCTATAATCTTTATTAAAGAGATTTCCAACTGGAGGCAAAACAAATCTAGGAATCTCCTAAACTATTTCACAATTTAGAAAATACACAACTTTACAAAATCGGCATGTCAATCAAGTATCAACGCAGCAGAGCAAGTTCATTAAATTATTCTCTTGGGAAATCAGTATCACAAGTACACAGCAAATAGTTTTGAAAATTCAACGACTTGTAAAATTGCTGCTAATTTCATCAAACGAATTAACATTTGATATTCAATTAAATTTGACTGAGTTTAACAAGCAGGCACAGTTTGAATTTAATTCGATTTAAAGGAAAAATAAGGTCGATTAGATATTGCGTCTATTTGCATGCTCCAAATATGTGCATGAAAATACATTTAAAATCCCTACATATTTTTATCTGTGTATCTTATCTAAATCTGTTAGAAATACTGGAAATCTTCTCGAAAATTAGAATTTGGGAATATAAATATAAATATCAAAAAGATTACCAGTACCAAAAAAAATCCCCGTTCAGACCAGCTTCGAACTATTGACGTCGCGATTCAGAGGCCCCAACTAATACATCACATCTATTATCGCTTCGTTGCATGATGTGTGGAAAGTGTTCGTTACATGCCTCTTTTTGTTAATCACACCTTCATTGAAATTTGGTTGAATTTCTTCTAGCTAGAAGGCCGAAGACTCAAACAGCAAGGCCAATAAACGTATCCCTAGTAACCCGCTTTTCATTCATGCTAAGCGAATCCTCCACGCAAAGTGGTGCCTCGTACAAACAACAGCAAGCAGCAGACGGCAGTGATGCTGGAACAAAAAGTACAATGAGCCTTGCGTTCATACAGCAATTAGTTTTATGTAAATAACATTTTTCACGAGCGTCGGATCACTTTGCGGTCTTCCAATGAAAGTTTGCTGGTAAAATTTTCTATGATGTAGTTGGATCGATTTATCGTTAGAGAATAATGGGACACCTTGGCGATTTTTCTTTGTAAATATAAATTTTCCCATAGTAAATCCTATAGAAAATTAAAATCGCCGGCGCTAAAATATAGTTTCACCGATTGATCTGAAATTTCGCACAAGCATTATAGGACCCAAGAGACGTGCGAAAACCATGCAGGAAGTGAAAATAAAATTTTGTCCCACCCTAATGCACAAGCAGCCTATGTCTTGATGCAGTGAAATAGTTATTTATTGCAAATCGCGTAGCCTCTTGTTCTTCGAACACTGCCCTCTCAAGAAACAAAGATAGCTCAGGGGTAACGTGATAGACTCTCAATCAGAGGATTTATGTTCGGTCCTCGTGTTAGCCATCTTTTTTTTTTTCAAAGCTCATATTTTCTAGGAGTGTGGTATAATATTACGCATTGCAAGAAAAGTTTTGAATACTAGAAAATTCAAACAAATTTTTTGTCTTTAACAAATAATCAATGGAACCTAATGCTGTGTATTGTTTATATTTATATTCGAGTCATTCCTATAATTGAATCCATCTGATTATTTGGGATATTTGAAAGAATTCAGGTCTGAACTTTAGATGATGAAGGAGGTAGGAAATGAAACATAAATTGAGAATCGATATGTACTCAATAGTTTTCTTTAATGATTGTTAGCAGAAACAAAATAGCTTTTGATTTACCTTGGTAGTAATCAAACTTGCCCACCGAGTTTCAATAGAGAGTAAACATAAGTGGAAAATTATATTCGATTGCTTCAATGCACAAAGAAAAGATGCCTTACTGAATAGAAAAGACAAAATTTTCAATCAAATTAGAAGCTTGCGAGTTTATGGGGCAGCAGACGCTATATCCAAGGAATTAAGACCGATTTCCCTCTGCGCGTTATTTCCGCGCAGACATCCAAATTTTTCCTTTTTTTCCGTAATACTCATGAACCAGTTTCCTCAAATCTCATTTGCTCGGATCAACATTCAACCCAGCTGAGCTAAAAATAGAACATTGCCGCACGCAATGCGATGTGTGTTGGTGATGCTTCATACGGCAATATTCATCCGACGTCAAGAGACTGAAGCGACTGCGCATGCGTCCCGCGTCTTCCAGCACACCAGCTGCGCTCCCATATGCTGATTGAACGCCACAAAGAATGATGCATGCATATGCGTAAAAATAGAACAGAAGCACGGCTTGCCGACCTATCCACAGTGGCGGAAACCCAGACAAGCCCAAAACAAATCGTTCTTTCGTGAAGCTGATATTATTTCAAATTTGCACATTTAGATCATTGACTAAAAAATTCCTCAATTTGTTCACACTTAAATCGAGAATTTCAGCTCGGTAATTTTTTTACTGATTTTATTCGGTAAAAGAAAAATTTCACCGAGTACTCAGTTAATCAAAAAGAATTTACTGGTTTCTGTATTTATTTTTACCGATGACTCAGTTGTTCAAAATAGAATACTGAGTTTCGGTAGTATGCATAACCGATCAACACTGTTCTAACCAAATGTTCTGCACTTGTCAAAAATTAAACCGATCACTCAGTAAAATCAAATGCACTTTACTGAGCTCAGTTAAAACAAATACCGAGCTCACAGTTCCGACCACGTGACGCTTGATGTGACGCCATTTTTTGCGAATCGGAATCTTGAGACCGATTTCATTAAACGAATTTATTTTGTGATTAGTTGCTTCGGTATAAATCGATTCTAATAAATATAATCATATGATAATCAGGTAAGTTCCAATATTTCATACCAGCGCTGATCAAGATATTTTTCTAGTTTACAAAACTTTGTTCATCAATTTCTATACATTTCTAGGCGAAAAAACTTAAACTATGTATTTATCACCAGTCGTTGACGTCGTCGCTGCGTTACCATTTTGTTTAGTAGATTCTGGATTCGGATCCGACTGCAGGTATGTGTAATTCTGTTTCCCCCGAGGTTCCTCCTAAACAAATCGCGTTCTTCAATTCTAGAAACAAATTTTCAGGACGACGATGAGGCCCTACAACGTTCCCTTTGAGGTAGCATTCCGAGGACTGAGTGGAGTAGCGCCACTGGGAGAAATCAAGAGTGAAAAAATGTATCACCAATCACTATGATGCAAAAAACATAAGTATCCTGATACATAATGCATAAAAACAATTATAGAACTAAAATTTCAATTGCTTTTTATTATTTATGAAAAAGATGAAAATTTTATTACATTTAACTCGGTAATTTGAGTTACAGAAGTCAGTTACATTTTTACAGATTCACCAGTATTTTTTTACCGAGTGCTCAGTAACTGTTACAAATCTGCTCGGTATTTTTGACAGTTCATTATCATGAATCCTGTACCGAGCACTCGGTAATAGAATTCGATTACCGAGGTGACTACCGAGAGCTCAGCTGTTGAGAAATCGGTAATTCAGTTACCGAGCCCGGTAAATAGAATTAAGTGTGTTAATTGTAGTTAGTAAATTTAATTTTTGGTGACTTGGTTCAAGTTGATGGTGTAAAGTATCTCCTAAACATATATGTATGGGAAAATTAAATTTGACTAAATTTTGTATCGGGAAAGATTCGGAAAAAACTGATATGATGTATTGAAATATATATTTTGTCACTTAACAGTGGTTAGTTTGGCGAATTGCGCCTTGCTGCACCAAAGCGGGAAATTTACTGTTTCAAGGTTAGAATTAAGACGCTGCTGTGATCCTAAGTCATGGGCTTCCGGAAGTCTTTGGATAGCATAGCATATGTCGGATAACTATTTAAATTTCAAAATGAATTCAGCGTTACAAAATTACTGTTGCTAAATTTTAAGCGCAATCGTAGGTTTAGTCGAGCATTTGTATGGGGACCACCACTGCGCGACGGCACATTGCCATTCCTTCTTTTGGGCGCATTCGAATGGGAGAGCGTTGAACGTGTTAAACAAAGCACGATGCTTTTTGAAATTGCTATATGAGGACTGAGGAGTATTTACAGTATATAGGGTATTTGTGCTTTTCTTAGCGCTTGATAGCAATAAGACATGAGAAAAGTTATGTCTAACGTTTAGCAGAGAAGAGGATTTTTAATTATTGAGCGGATATCCTATCGTAAAAAGGTCACCCCAAATTACTATTTGGTAATTTGCATAGGGCACGCGTAACCTGAGGGGTTCTTATTGATACTTCCCATTATTATACACATATGTGTCTACTAGTTTGGATGTAATTATGCAATTATACCAATAAAATTTTGCATTAACATCCTCAAATCAATAGTGAATCTACTTTTATCTCAATTAAAGAAACAGCGTATCCAAGCAATTTCAATAGTTCATCTATTAGAGCATCATTACTGGGCGTGAGTGTTTTGATCATCCTCGCAGCGCTGTCATTTTAGTTTAGTCACTCTTTTTCGCACTGGTCACTATTTTCGGTTGGTGGTTTGGTGGCTGCATTCCGTACAGGTGACATTTAATAGTTCATCAAATAGCAGCGCTGTTATCGCGCTACCAAATTTGATCACCTGTCCGCTGGCGCTGTAGCGATCGGAAAAGTGTCAAGTAATGATACTGCGCTGCCAAACGGCTTATACTCACCACCGGCAATCTTGCTCTAAGTTAATGTATTGAAACTGTATATTTTAATAACCAACGGTAAAAGCTAATATTTTCTTTTCTCGATCCATTAATACTTCCAGAATAGGAATCGGTACCCTAGCAGGATAAACTCTGATGCTTATAGAGGTAATGAATATATGCCCAATTCGATGATTTATATTTGTATGTATCTTGTCACATGTTATGTGTATCGGTGGTGCTGTGGTGTAGTAGCCGCTTCCCGATCAAGAAATCACAAGTTCGAATCCAGATTGGAGCATTTTGCTTTTTGCACGTAAAAACAGTTTTTTGGCCATAACTCCGAAACGCAAAGTTCAATCGATCTAATTTTAAATAGGAACCAATGGGACTGCATTCCGCGTCGAATGCAACTTGTTGCGAGCAAATCGGATAATGATAAATGCCCAAAAACGTGTCTCACATTTTTGTACACACACACACACACACACACACACACACATACATACACACATACAGACATCACCTCAATTCGTCGAGCTGAGTCGATTGGTATATAACACTATGGGTCTCCGAGCCTTCTATAAAAAGTTCGGTTTTGGAGCAGTTCTATAGCCTTTCCGTATACTTAGTATACGAGAAAGGCAAAACATTCTTCATGCCTGCCGTATCCCAGCGGATGCGGAACTATCAAATCTATACTTTCGTCTCTAACTCTATCATGAACATGTACGTCTAAGTTTGGAAGATGATATTAGCATTTCCATACCTTTGACTTAATACTGTTTAACACGCTTCGACCAGATCTTCACCCTGTGAATGTTTGTCATGTTTGGCTGGTTTCCTCGACGAGAGAGAGATTGACGTCGCCTTCATCACAAAAACGCATCTGAAGACCGAGGTGAGTGTACATATTCGGTGAGACTCTATCGATCCAACTCCAGGGGAGGAGGTGTGGCTATCGCACTGAGGAACAACGTCAATTATCGTCCGCTGCCCCAAGTCTGCAGTTCAAGATCATCGAGGCCGCTAAGGTAGAGGTCACTACTTCCGTTTTTTTTATAAATAAAAAATCATTGCCGGTGACCTGAACGCGAAGCATCAAGCCTGGGGCCACAGTCGCGACAATCGAAACGGTGCCATCTGGAGCAACGACATAGATTAAGGTCACTTCACGATCCTGCGCCACTGTGGTCGGATATCATGAAATCATGGCATTAATAAATAACTCCTTAGGGTTGCCTCATAGAAGTTTGGTGTCTTCCACAAAGTTGTTGCATGATAAGTAGGCCTTCATATGGTGATGAAAATTTAGTTCGGAACTCTACCGCTAGAGCGGCGCTTCAGCTAACTTTTTATACAAGCATGATAGGATGATGGTGTCTTCTGCAAAAATCAAGAACTCAGTATTTTGAGCAACTCTTGTGAAGGAACTATCTTTGGAAAGGCTTTTGATTCTGAGATACAATGCATTTTATGTAAAAAATGTGAGTTTATGTTTAAAATTTGATTATTTTTAGTGTAATTTTGTATCTATGTGAAATATTTATTTTCACATATTTTCTCTGTATCCCGGAGAGTAATATATAGTAGTGTCTGAGCCGATTTGACCATGAAATAACTTGGAGAACGCCTTAACTTTTGTAAAATATTCAAAAATATGATGAAAAATCGATTTATTTTCCTACTCCCTCCACTTCCCGCTTAGATTTTGTCTCGGATAGAACCTTTGGGTAATAAAGAATGTAACGGACGCGAATTCGGTTGCAGAAATTTGCCGTAAATCTTCCACAATGCCTTGATAATTATTGAGTTCCGCATGTGTTTGACGGAAACCTGTCATTTATGTCATTTATGTAAAATTCATATTATAATGAGCACATAAACTTTCTGGGCTTCGTTTTAGCTATTTTGCAGTATTATTTTAAAATATATTGGTCTGGAATTCAGCTTAGAAATCACTAAATGGCACTACAGATTTGGTTCCCTTGAAGTTAAAGTTAGTACACTCTGGACGGATTTCGAAACAAGAAGGTTTGATTTTATCCATATTCTTAACAAGCTATTGAATAGTTCATATAGAAACGTGAATAATTTAACGTTGTCCGTAAATCAATGGAGGAGTGTGCAGATCATAAAAATTAGAAAATGTGTATTTGATAAGATTCGTCAGAAATATCACCTGGTGTCACTATATTTGGCGATATTCTATTTTCGTCTTTAAAGCACAAAATCGTTGAATATGGGCTCTCATGAAACATTACCGGAAATGTGAAACAGCTCCTAGTTCTGAAAAAAAAAAGATAATTACGTTCTTTGATGACATTGTTGAAAAAAAAATGAAAATATTCCGTTTTTATATTATCACAGATAAATATTATGTTCGGCAAAAACAGTTCGTATGCCAACGTTAAATAAATATTAAAATGTTTACAACTATTATTCAAGAAAAATATAGTACCAGCACAGCATATAATTTCTATTGCATGGCACTATAAATGGACTGCATCCAAGAAATTCGTGGCGTATGTTAAATTGAGCGCAAAATTATTCAGTTGAACAAATAAAAGTAGGTCGTTTGAGAGTTACGGCAAGTTTCTGCAACCGAATTCCCCTCCGTTTCATTCATTACAACCCAAAGATTCTATCCGAGATGAAATCTCGGTGGGATTTGGAGGGAGTGAGAAAATAAACTGATTTTTCTATATATTTTAAGTATTTAACAATAGTTAATACATTTTTCAAGTTCTTTGTCGGTTAAATCGGGTCAGACACTACCATATATTACTCTCTGGGAAACAGAAAGTTTATGCGAAAATGAATATTGTACAAAGATACAAAATTACACTAAAAACAATCAAATTTTGAGAATAAAAGCACATTTTTTACAAAAAAGGCATTGTATCTCAGAATCAAAAGCCTTTTCAAACATAGTTCCTTCGCAAGAGTTGCTCATACTAAATTCTTAAGCTTTGCAGAAGACACCATCATCCTGTCATGCTCATATAAAAAGTTAGCTGAAGCGCCGCCCTAGCGGGAGAGTTACGAACTATTTTTTTTATTACCATATGAAGGCCTGTTTATCAAGCAACAACTTTGTAGAAGACACCAAACTTCTGTGAGGCAACCCTAAGGAATTATTTATTAATGCCATGATTTCATGATATCCGACCACAGTGCGCCGGCTTCCCCAACTCGGCTGAGTCGATCTGGAGATCATGGAACGTTAGACCTTTACAGATCCAACATGAATGATCACATCTCACAACTGATCATGGACCTGGAGCTCAGCTCAGATCACTATCCGGTGATGGACGAAATCGGTTCGTCGATCAACCGTTACCAACTCTCCAGAAAGAACTACCATCGAGTAAACTAGCAGTGGTTCCAGCAGTGCATTGACACCACCATCGACTACGAGGTGGGTCCGGAGACGCCAGAAATTATCGTGCTAATCAGACTGTGCTAAGCCGTTCTGGAGGTTAACCAAAATTCTAAAATCCAAGCCTCGACCCATACCACCTTTGATCCTATTAGACAGCAATGGCTCTAAGGACTACTTGATAGCTCCTGCAGGTAAGGTCGCCGAAAAAGGTCGTCACTTTGTCAGCTCGCACAATCTTGGACAGAACATCATCAGTCCACACAAAACAGCCGTAACCGAGCATGCTAACAACATCCATCTTATTCCCAACGACTTCTCTAGTGGCCAAACTCCAACGCCCTGATAGAGTACCCCACCAGCTGGAAGATTTGTATCAACGCCACGAAGACGCAGGTCATCATTCTCCCCCACTTCAAATCCCCTAAACATGTTCCACCTGGGAACTGTAAAATCATCCTCAATGCCATAATGGAATAAGCCAATGAGGCCGAATAGCTTGGCTTGACCCACGACAGCAAGCTTATTTTCCGGCAACAGGTTGACAAGACTACTGTACAGTCGGTAGTCATTATCCCTTAAAAATAAGCATGCTGCCTATAAGCAAATCATGCTCCCTGTGATCGAATACGGCATGCCGGTCTTAAAGAGGTGCGCTATAACTCATGATCTGAAGCTCCAACGAGTGCAAAACAAGTTCCTTAGGGTTGATCCTCAACACTCCTCCGAGGACACGAAACTCTGAGGTCCACCGTCTGGCTGGTATCAAAACACCTCACGATCGCTTTGGTGAGTGTAACAATCGGTTTAGGGCCCGTTGCTAAGCTTAGGAACAGGTCGCTTTTAGGGCGCAAGATCCAATCTAGGTTATCAAATTTTCATTGTAAATATAAGTGTACACAGTTATCAAATTTTAAACAAAAACCAGTGTCTCTTTAAGGCCATTATGTTAAATCAAACCTAAAAGTTATTAAATATAAAAAAATAATACTGTTAAATACTAAAGATGAAGGGCCAAATTGGCATAACACTTTGAATGTAAAATTATTGTTAAACAAAAATTAATATGAAAGAATTTGACTACTACTACTGAAAAGTAGCTAACAGTTTAGCAAACGGCTTCGGGCCAATGAACCAATCCCTTACATCAATTCAACAATTCACAGGGCTTTTAGATGGTGCAGTTTATTTTTTCTAACCTACACTGCACGCGCGTTTTCTTCCGATAGCTTCTTCGCTGCTGCAGTGGATGCATTCTGGGATATTTATTTTGGCTCGTTTCTGCTGATTCCTAGGTGTCTGCCGGAGTAGGATGACCACCAAACGCCGTTGACAGCACCAGCTTTAACGATGGGCTTTTCAATTATAAACCACCGGGGGCTTAGACTGACTTCGTGCAGGGTGCTTCTTTGTTCCAGTTTGCGTCAGTCATTGTTGAAGCGGTATCCAACTATCAGCAACGGTAGGAAGTCGTCACAGGTGATTGCTAAAGAAAAATCATTCGCCACGATGGCGACGGTAGCGGATCAAGAGAGGGTTAATATTGAGATTTTGAAGTAAAATACCAATGTACTGAAGACAGACCAAGTAAAATTGCAAACCTAGACCAACATTTGAAAAAAGTGTAACAGCCATAATTTATACTTTCCGGTTCATTGTCTACATACATAGCTACCTGACAAGTAGATGATAACAAATTTATGTCAGAACATGTTATTCTGTTGGAGCAATTTATCATAACAGACGTAGTTATAAATCATGTATACCATTAGTAGTTAAAATAACAAAAAATGAAATAAAATTTCTCCTAATTGTAACAAAAACATTACTCAATATGTCTCCAGAAAAGTGACGAAAATAATAAAAAATAATTACAAATTATGTTATTCAATAGAACAAAGTTATCACTGGTTGTGTTAGTATTGCATAATTCATAATTATTATATCACATTGCACAATGGGAAAAATTGTCCATAACGCGAATAAATTCAATATCTCGGTTCGGTACCAGCGGATTGCGCTGAAACCTTGACACAAATAGTAGAACTTTTTACTATGTCTGAAACTCGATTTGTTCAATTGCACAACATCTTAAAGATTTAGTTCGAAAAATGTATTGGAGGGTAACCACTTCCTCTGGTGGGGTTTGATACCACGAGACCAGTGCGCTAGACAGGTGCTTTCCCTACTAAGCTACGAAGGACCACCATCGTCCTCCGCAGCTGAGAAGGCTACTGGTGAGATCAAATTTCCAGCACCAGTCACATAGCCGAGCGCTCAATATCTTTGATTTTTTAAAGAATATTTTGAAAATCCTATTTTTGTTGTTGTCCCCACCGAGAGGGGGGGGGGTTCAATAAATAATAAATAATTCGCAATTGATGAGCCAAACATTAACTTTCGTAGACTATATATCGATACATGAGAGATCACAAACATTTTACATAATCTTATTAAATGTCAACAGTTGTCACGAGATTTTTTCCTTTTGTTTCTGGAACGATTGCAGCGATAACAATAACACCAACAAAGCAAGTACAAGCAAATAAGGCAGTTGCACCGTAAAGCTTGATCTCCTTCAGTAAAATTGGCAAAATCTAGAAAAAAAGTTTGTTACTATCGCTAAATGTTGGCAACAAGTTGTTATTACCTTGAGAACCACAAACGCAAATACGGTGGTCAAAATCATGCTAATTGTGTTCCCCACGTTACATATCTAGAAATATTTAAAATTAGCTCAGCTTAATTATCACTTCCTACACACCTACCTTTGTGGGAAGGATTTCGGGTATTATGAAGAATGGAATATTGCATAATCCAACGCAGAAGAGAAATACCATAACTGACAAGCTAACAATAGGAATCCAACCATATCCAGATAAATCGAATTGTCGCTCCTTCAACCATGAAAACGTTCCGAGGCAGCTAACTCCCAAACCCGTGCCGAAAGTAGAAATCAATAGCAGAACTTTTCGTCCAGTTAAATCAATGAAAATAAATGAAGCAACCGTTCCAACTATCTGAATCGCTGCAATGATTATGGCTGATGCTCCGGGACTCATGTTGGAGCCCGATTCCTGAAAGATTGACACTGCATAGGTGAGAATTGCGAAAACGCCACAAAATTGGTTTAAAAACAGTAGAAATATTCCAATGAATAATCCTTTTCTCGCTTGTGGTGATACTGTAAAAAAAAATATGTTAATTATTTAAAATAATGATCAACATAATTGAAATACCGAAGTCACTTAGCTGAAGTTTAGTATGTTCAGTTTTACTGGTGAGAATAAAATTCTGCAACTCTTCGAAATTGTGTTGAAACTTGTATTTCTGTATTTCTTGTTTTAGACGTGACTCCTCTAAAGAACTGGAGAGATTTTTCAGCTTCTATAATCTTTCGCTTTTTAAGCAATGATTGCGGGGTTTCCGGTATTGAATACATGAGAATTCCAAATAGGAGAGGCACAACCATCATGACAGTAGGCACGGTTCGATACGACAGAATATCTCCAATTATATACATTACTAGGATTCCTAAATTTCTGGACAAGGCCCAACATGAGCCAAGCATTCCACGAATTCTGATAATTGAAAATATATGTCATTTGACAACAATTGCAAAATATCAAATTACTCACCTGCTATCGGAAATATCTGCTATGAAAAGAGGAAATGTTACGATGACGCCTCCTCCAGTTACGCCGGCTAAAAACCGTGCAATGTACAGATGATAAACTGATGTTCCGAAATATACAATCATCCAGAAGCTCTGCAAACATAATTGATTAAATGATGAAATATGGGATAAATAACTGATAACAGCACCATGTTTGGAAATATTATGCACGAGATGCATCGTTTCACACCAAGTCTGCTTGTAAGACTACCGTAAATAATGGCCCCGACCAGAGCTCCCAAGCAAAGAATCGACCCGATCCATGAAGCTTGCTCAACTGTTACTGGTCCGGTGTCCAACGGTGAATCATCTGATTGAAGTAAGGGCAGAAACGGTGACAACCATCCCAGTGTAGCGCCATGTGCGAAATGTATCAGATTTACTGGAAAATATTTCGAACAGATGTTTCAACATTTCCCCCAATTTTCACAATCGTTCTCACTCACTAGTGCAAACCGAAAACACTTGATTGAATACACCATTTGAAGGCTCGATTTTTTCACCCATCTTATAGCGGATATCATTCACCAATTATATTGCTCATCCGTAGTTCAATGGGATCGGAAAATTAGCATGGCAAGCACTGTGACAAATTCCGTGCTTATGAGCAAAGGCATTGGAATGTAGACGTTTATCTTGTCCGAGATAGCTTCCACCTTATTTTGGCTTATTGTGTATTAGAAGTAAGCACCTACAATAAGACATGTTTATTTGCCGTAAATCTGAGACTTAAATCAATGTCAAAACAGTTATATAACTACAATTATACAAGACGTGAAATGACGTCGGCATTTTCGGTATATTTTTACCAATTCAGGTGGTTTAACTTTTCTATGATGTCGATTGCTGTTCAGTCCTTTAGCTGAACGATTAGGTAATTTATTTTCTAGAATTTGTTCAATTTTTAACTTACAGAAGGCTCATGAAGTGAAGTGTTACAGTGTTCAAATGTATATTAGTTTGGGTTTAAAGAGCCGAAAGACTGTTCAGGTTTGGTAGAGGCTAAGGAATACAATGATACCGTAGGAAATGTAGAGAATTTAGGGTGCCTACGTAATTATGATGCTGATGTTCACATAATTAAAATTCATGGCGATGTTTCACATCTGTAACGAAACAAACAGTTTCTTGACAGACAACAACGAGAGAAAGACATACGAAATGGGGTTAACAGCAGACATTGAGATGAACAATATGAGGAAAACATTCGTAAGGGATTATTACAGCAAAGGGAATTGGTGGACAATGGTTACAGTCAAACATCAGTCACTTTCAAAAACTGATGAACGAGGACATGTACTCGAGATCATGATCCGCCAACACTTCCCTAATAGGTCTCAGTTGATTTCCTCGAACCCGGAGAGTTCAGTTAGCGCACATCTGAGGCCACGATGCTCCACGCGCGCCTACACGATTTGGTCAATATCTTGATAATCTGCCCCACTCCGAAAAGATTCGCATTTAGAGAGTAGTGATCGGACATTGTGACACATGGTTCGAATGAAGTCCCATCATACACTCAATTTTTAAACCATGGACGCTTCGACACCGGTGGGCGATTTGAATTGAGATTGAGATTTACCATTGATCCATATTTTTGTTGCCAGATAATCAAGGTTTTCTGACAAATTAATGTGAAAAATTCAATGATGATACTCCGATCATAAATAAATTCTTCCACAGTGTCATCCTCAGCAATAGATTCCGCTTTCTCATTGTCCGACATTGCCCTAGTCATTGTGACTGTGTACACCCGGATGGATAAATCACTCAAAACTTCCCGAATCCTGTTCAGAAGATACGCTAGTTTCATTGACTGAACAGCCTCCAGTGAGCTTAGACTGTCTCGCTGAAAATGAAGAAGGGGGGCGGGAGGCGGGGCTGTGATTTGATCAAGTGTACAATAGACCTGTGCGCCGCCGCCGCCGACACTTATTGACGTACGCCGACGCCGATCAAGGTGTCGGCGGCGCGCCATACGCCGGGTGGCTCCACGCCGCCGAATTTCGTACTTCACGCCAATGATTGGCCAACACAAAAATCACAGTACCGTCGTTCGCCTAGGAGGTAAGATTGGGCCAAAAACGAAAAATGTTTCAACTTCTAATATCTCAGAAACTGTTACGAATTTTGATGAAAAC
Source organism: Armigeres subalbatus (assembly GCF_024139115.2). Lineage (NCBI taxonomy): Eukaryota > Metazoa > Arthropoda > Insecta > Diptera > Culicidae > Armigeres > Armigeres subalbatus. The sequence goes on along the minus strand of NC_085140.1, from coordinate 263,920,141 downwards.
TTCAAACGGTTCGAAGTTAGATTAAAATTCACGTCTAGGAAATCACAAAACAAATTCCAAGGATTAATTGTGCTCGTACCATAATGCTTGGAATTTGAAGGTAAAACTATTGATCGAATGAACCCGTATTAAAATAGTGTCAGTAATGCCCCACAAATCTATTACATAACTAAATTTTACATCGATGGATACCTGATGATCATGTTACGATAATCTGTTTGTGGTTTTATCGAATTTTTTGAATATTTATTTAGCGTTCTTGTTTTTTCGTAGCAACGAGCAATGCATGCTAAAAAGGGGTGAGATTGGGCCAAGCCTTTGGTTGATTTGCCATACATAGTTGGTAAAAGCCGTAATGTAGGCAATTATTTTTTTGAACGATTGAATCGTTGCATCGTCACCGCTGAACTTTATTGTATGTGGCCCAATGTCACCCCCTGTGAGGGGTGAGAATGGGCCAATTTTAAACAACATATAACTTTGAAGAATTTCTCTCATTTATTATTTTTTCCCCACACAGTGGTAAATTTATTGTTCAAGCTTGTACCTAACTAATTACAACTTGATTCCAATATTAACTACTAGAGATTTGTAACATTTACTTGGAGCATACCACATTTTGGCCCAATGACACCCCCGTAGACGGTATGTAGTGTGTTTGCATCTATCATTGTGATAGCCTCGTGATATGCGAGTGCAAAAATGGTAACTTGGCTTCTGGAGATGGAGAACGATGGTACACGTGACCCATCAAATTGAACATTTCCTGCACTCCTCCTTGTACTTAAGTAGCTAGAATTGCTCTAAAAAAAACCCTGATTAATCCACCTAGCGGTGATGGTGCCTTTCTCGTGCATTATAAAAATAGTATTTTTGCCATCACTCTTGAGCCCATAGTCCGATCTGGCCAGTTTTCAATAGGAATCAATGGGAGAGTATTCTGCGTCGAATGCAACTTGTTCCGAGTAAATCGGTTAAGGATAAGTGCCTGAAAAATGAGTGACATTTTTTTACCACATTTTTCTATAAAAAGGTGGTATTTTGGCCATAACTTCCGAGCCCATAGTCCGATCTGACCAATTTTCAATAGGAAACAATGGTAGAGTATCCTGCGTCGAATGCATTTTGTTGCGAGTAAATCGGTTAAAGATAAGTGCCTGAAAAATGAGTGACATTTTTTCTACTAATTTTCTCTATAAAAAAGTGGTATTTTGACCATAACTTCCAAGCCCATAGTCCGATCTGACCAATTTTCAATAGGAAACAATGGTAGAGTATCCTGCGTCGAATGCAACTTGTTGCGAGTAAATCGGTTGAGGATAAGTACCTGAAAAATGAGTGACATTTTTTTTGGCGGGTGCGCACAGACACACACACACACACACACACACACACACACACACACACACACACACACACACACACACACACACACATAAACACACACACATCACCTCAATTCGTCGAGCTGAGTCGATCGGTATATAACACTATGGGTCTCCGGGCCTTCTAAAAAAGTTTGTTTTTGGAGCGATCATATAGCCTTTACCGTATACTTAGTATACGAGAAAGGCAAAACGGGTTTCATTTATTTTGATAAAAAATGCTCAAAGAAATTTCTTGATTTTCCTGAAATAATGTCCAAAGGACATCCTGGAGGAAGTTCTGAAGGAATAATTGAGGAAAATTCTTAGAGTTATGAGGAATTTTTGGATTTATCCCCGTAGTAATTTCTGAATGATTTTCTGATGGAATCCCTAGAGAAAATTCTGAAGGAATTCTTGGAGGAGTGTCCAACAAAATTCTTAAAAAAATTTAAGAATGTCGGAATTTTTTTAGGAGTTCTCTTGGAAATTGCTCTAGGAATTCGTACGGAGATATTCGAAATTTCATCCTAGAATTTTGGAAGCAAATGGCGGAGAGAATTCCAAAGGAAAAACTAGATGACAATCTGAGTCAGAGTGTAGACACTTACGCAAAGCACGAGGGATAGAGAGAATCTACTTTCAACAGTGTAATCCAACAGACTAATAAATAAATACGCAATACTATATTTTGATAAACAATACCCAAATAAATTCGTGGGTTTGAAATATTTTTCGAAGGAAGTCTTGGAGAAAGTTCTGAAGGAATGAACTTGAAGAAATTACTTAGAGTCTTGAGGAATTTCTGGATCTATCTTCGTAGTAAGTTTTGAAGGATTTTCTTGAGGAATCCTTGGAGAAAATTCAGAAGGAATGTCTTGAAGGAATTTAAGAATGTCGGTAATTCCTTTGGAAATTATATCTGATATCTAAAAATTTGTTCTAGAATTTTGGAAGGAAATGGCGGAAAAAATTCCGAAAGAATTACTAGAAGAATTTCCAAGGGAATGGAATGTCTTATGGAATACCTGGAAAAGTTTCAGAGGAATTGTTAAAATAATTTCCGAAGGAATTTAACAAAAGTATGTGTGTATGTACAGTTATCCATCATTCTGGCTTGAGTCTTGTTCTGCATGCGGCTTCACCCAAAATTGCTATCGAATTCGAATACCATTCTGCTTTCAATGCACTGCTGTATGAAGGGCAAAAAACTGAGGCGCCAGACCCGTAAACAGAGACACTTACGCGAAGCCATCGGAATTTCCTTTCAACAGTGTAATCCAACAGACTAATAAATAGATTCGCAATCCTTTTTGAGGTTTTCGAGGTCTGGCTTCTTTGAGGAAGGTGCGTCAAATCCATTACAACTGTTGCAAAGTGTACCCATCTACATTGGTAGAAATTTTTATTTCCAATTCCAAAAAGAATTTCTGAAGGAATTCCTGATGGAATTGTCAAAATCAATCTTAGAAGAATTTTTATAAGAATTTCCAGAAGAGTTCCTTAAGATAATTCCTAAGGTCCTAAGAAGTTCCGAAGCAACCCCTAAGGGAAATTTCAAAGAAAAAGCTGGTTTCATTTGTGGACGTTTTTTGAAGGAATTCCTAAAGAAATTCCCGATGGAATTCATAACAGAATTTTTGAAGGTATATTAGAATGAGTTTCTTAATGTCTTACCGAAATATTTCCTGAATATAATTTCTATGGAATTATTCAAGGTATTTACGAAAAAATCTGTAGAAATTTTCAAAATGAACTCCTGGCAGTAAATTCTCGAAGAAATCTTGTGAATATCCAAATATCCACAATCGCGACGTTTTGGGAGTTTTTCTTGGTAGATAGTCTTGATTTTAGAGTCAAAACTGAGTTCCTACTGTCCGGATTTTCGAAGAAATTTAGAGAAATATAGGAATTTTTATTTAAATTCCAATAGCTATTTGTTTGAAAAATCCATTAAAAAATCCTTCATTTAAAATTCTATTCGAAAATCTTTTTAGGTTCTCGTTTGGTTATTCCTTCAAGAATAGAGTCGAAGCTCCTCCAGGAATTTCTTCTAAAATCTCTTTAGCCTCAGGAATTAATTTGGACAATCATCCAAGGATTCCTTCAGAAAACCTTCTAGAAAGGCCTTTTATTTATTTTTCAGAGACTCCTTTGGAACTTCCTTCAGGAAGTCCTTTAAAAAATCTTCAGTAAACTATACAAAATTTCTGCAGGAATAACTCCGGAACGAATCATAATATGGAGGAATTTTTAAAGGAATTTTCGAAGAACTTCCAAGGGAATTAACTTTTTTTGTGTTTAACTTTTTTTTTTCAATTTAAACAAAAACACATAAACAGCTATTTAAAAAAATAAATGAATTTACAAACAAAATTTCCGAAGATTTTCCAAAAGAATTTCAGATTTCCCGAAGGAATTCTTAGAGGAATTTTAAAAGAAATTTTCGGAGATGTACAAGAATATCTGAAAAAGTTGCTGAAGGAATTTCAGGAGGATTGTCCAAAGGAATTCCTATAGGAAATTTGGAAAGAATTCCTGGAGAAAGTTCTAAATAAATCTCAGAGGGAAATTTCGAGAGAATACCAAAAATTTCTTCCTAAAATTTCAAAAGAAATTGTTGAGGAATTACTGGAAGATTTTTTATGAGAAATTCCAAAAACAAATTCCTGAAGGAATTGCTAAAAAAAACCTATATCAAATTCCAAAGGTTTTTTTTCCAAAATAGATTTCCGAATGTAATCCTAAAACAATGTCCGTAGGTATTCCTCTTGAAAGATTTTCCAAGGGAATTTTCTAAGGAATTCTTAAAGGAATTTTCAAAGGAACTCCTAAAAAAGTTTCCGAATGAATTTCTAAAGAAATTCCCAAAAGACTGCGTAAAGAAATTTCCGAAGCAATCCCTAAAGTAATTTCTAAGGAAATTCCTGAAGGAACTTTTGAAGAAATTTCGGAAAGGATTTCCGAAGAAATATCCAAATAAATTTTTAAGGGAATTCTTAGAGGAAGTTGTAAAGGAATTCATTAGGGAAATTCTTTTTTCGAATTTTCTGAGGAATATCTTAAGGAATTTCCAAACGAATTTCTGGATTAGTATCCAAATTACTTTCCAATGAACTTATGTGCTGTGGTGCGGCAATATTCTAGTGGATGATGTGATGTAAACTTCTGCTGTGGACATACAAGCTACACCTATTAGGATGTTCACCTCATCAGTCTGACTGTAGCTAGTAATCTATATATATAAAACTCAATGTTGGTACGTTTGTATGTATGCTCCAGCATAACTTCTGAACCCATTCACTGATTTCAACCAAATTTGGAACACACATTCTTTATCTCAAAGAGACGACGATAGGGGGGTTGGGGATGCTCTTCTGAAAGGGGAGGGTATGGGGGAAGGGGTATTGCATAGTTATTTTTCAACTCAGTGTACCTTCTGAACCCCTTGGCCGATTTCAACCAAATTCGGAACTCACATTCTTTGTCTTCAGGAGATGACGATAGGAGGCTTAAGGATGCTTTTTGAAAAAGAGGGAGGGTGTGGGGGGAGGGGTATTGCTTAGTTATTTATCAACTCAGTGTACCTTCTGAACCCCTTGGCCGATTTCAACCAAATTCGGAACACACATTCTTTATCTTTAGGAGACGACGATAGAGGAGTTAAGCATACTCTTTGGAAAAGGGGGAGGGTGTGGGGGAGGGGTATTGCATAGTTATTGATCAACTCAGTGTACCTTTTGAACCCCTTGGCCGATTTCAACCAAAATTGGAACACACATTCTTTATCTTAAGGAGACGATGATAGGGGGTTGCGGATGCTTTTTGGTAAAAGGGGGAGGGTGTGGGGGGAGGGGTATTGCTTAGTTATCGATCAACTCAGTATACCTCCTGAACCCCTTGGCCGATTGCAACCAAATTTGGAACACACTTTCTTCATCTTTAGGAGACGACGATAGAGTACTTAAGCATACTCTTTGAAAAAGGGAGAGGGTGGTGGGGGAGGGTGTTGCATATTTATTGATCAACTCAGTGTAGCTTTTAACCCTTGGCCGTTTTCAACCAAGTTTGGAACACACATTCTTGATATTAAGGAGACAACGATAGTTAGGTTAGGGATGCTCTTTGAAAAAGGGAGGGTACGGGGGGAGGAGTATTGGTCAGCAATCGATCAACTCAATTGAAGTCTTGAACCCAATGACGATTTGAATCGTATCAAATATTGTCTGTCCTAAGGAAACAATTTTAGTGAATGTGGGTAGGTCATTTGAGAAGCATAACTTTTGAACCAATTTACCGATGTCCACCAAATTTGGAACCCGTATTCTCTGTTTAACCCTTATGCGGCCAACAAAAAAAACACACGTGGATGGCCGACAGGGTACCCGTGTTCCCATAAATTGATATTTTCATAACTTCAACAATTTTCAACCAATTTGGATAATTTTAACAGTTTTGGAAACAGAAACTCATATACTTTTTGCCCATTGTCAAGGTTTACAACTTATGCCCATGGTTATACAAGAAATCTTTGAAGTAAGGCTTAAGAGTCTACACGCGTAACCAAAGGCCATTCAACCAGTTTCAAATATGCTACAAGCTCTTTGCGCTTCTTAGAATTAAAGGTGATCACAATATATGCTTCGGGTAATGCAAAAATCCCTGAAATGAGGTCTTCGAGAGTCATCCGAGAAATCTCTGGAGTAAAGCCTAAAGATCTACTCGCGTAACCAAAGGCCTATTATGCAAATTCAAAAACGGTACATGCTCTTTGTGGTACTTAGCATAGAATGCGTTAACAGTATATGTTCCGAATCATCCGAGAAATCTCTGGAGTAAGGCCTTAAGGTCTACACTCGTAACCATGGGTCTATGGACTTGTCTCAAAAGTGGTACATGCTGTTTGCGCATCTTGAAATCAAATGTGATCACTACATATGTTCTGCGCTATCGAAGAAATCTCTCGGATAAGTCCTCTGGCGCCTTCATTGCATATGTTCATGGTCATCCAAGAAAATCCTGGAAAAGGCCTTAAAATCTACACGCGTAACCAGAGATCTTTCAGATTTTCTCAAAAGTGTTACATGCCCTTTGTGGTACATAGAATAGATTGCGTCCACTGCATAGATTCATGGTCATCCAAGAAAATCCTGGAATAGGCCTTTAAATCTGTATGGGTACCCAGAGATCTTTTGGCTTGTTTCAAAAGTGGTACATGCCCTTTTTGGTACATAGAATAGAATACGTCCATTGCATATGTTCATGGTCTACCAAGAAAATGCTAGAATAGGCCTCATGATCTTCACACGTAACCAGATACCTTTCGGATTGTTTCAAAAGTGGCATATGCCCTTTGTAGTTCATAGAATATACCGCTTTCATTGCATATGTTCATGAGTATCCAATAGAACACTTGAACAATCCTCAAGAAATTTACGCGTAACCAGAGTTCTTTCGACCTATTTGAATAGTTATACATGCCTTTTATGGTACGTAGAATAGAATACACCCATTTCAAATGTTCATGGTCATCCAAGAAAACCCTGAAGTAAGGCATTAGGATCTACACCAGAGATATATCAGCCTGTTTTAAATTTGGTACATGCCTTTGGGGTCCATGAATAATATGCGAAATTTATGGAGTAAAACTTCTAGGCTTACACGAATATCTAGAGGGTCTTTAAGGTCACTCCTTACGGAATCCAAGTTTCAAAGTGCTCGCGTTTTCGGGGGCACACCACTCGATACGGAAGCAACGCACAACTGTTAAGCTTTTTTTTATACAAATTTGAAAAAATAAAACTGTTATTTTTATTATTTCACGCATGCTGCGACGCAGCAAAGCTAAATCAACAAAAATGACAGTTGTGCGCCGCCTCCGTATCGATTGGTGTGCCCCCGAAAACGGGAGCACTTTGAAACTTCGATTCCGTGAGGAGTGTCCTTAATCTAATTTTAATATGGTACCTGATCTTTCCGATATTAGCCCGTTTTTTCTATCACGTTCTCGGCGTGAAGTTGTATCGTTCCAATTTATTTACATTTTGCATTTCCAAAGAATAGACAACATCATATTAGTGATATGAATGAAGTTTGTATACTACCTGGAACCAACAACAAAAAGACAACAATAACTACTTGGAATGCTAATATATCAAGATGAGGTTTCACATATTGTTTATTCTTCAATAACTGCCCAGAGCTAATGACGACAATTTGAACTACTTGAAATGCAAACATATACCAATAGCCTTCCGTTCGTGGGTTGATCTGCAGATCATTCCTATATGGAGTTCATAGACTACCTAGTACCATGGCAAAAACAAAAACTACGACAGTCGTTCGATAACTGCAATGCTTTTTAACTGCAATTCGATAGTTGCAACAGTTTTACAGTTATCGGACCGCTAAACTTCAAAACGATGTCAGACTCAATGACAGCTGCATTGCGCAGCACATTTAGATGCACTTTAATTGCATCTGACAACCGTTTGACGTGTAGAGTGCGTTGCAGTTATCGAACGGCATTCGATAACTGAAAAGTAAACATTTTGCAGTTATCGAACGGCTACTGTACTAGGAATGCGTACATTCACTCAGATGAGGTTGACCCAATTTTGTCACTCCCAGATTTTGTCTACCCCTGATTTTGCCTAACCCGATTTTATCACGTTTTCGACCCAATTTGCTGCAAACAATAAAGATTTTCATGAAATAACTTTCACTGCCTGTAGCTTATTATGAATTATTTATGAGTACCTGTTAATAAGTTTGTAAGTTTCTTCGACCAAAAATACGGATTCCATTCACGTATTCTGCCTTGCCTTCATTACGGAGCCCACGACAATGAAAATAACTACTTAAAATACAAACATATACCAAGAAGGGGTCTCACAACTTGTTTATTTTCAAATATCTGCCTCCATTAAGGAGGTTTATCCATCGACCTTGACTCTATTTCATAGACTACCTGGAACTCAAGACAACAACAAGAACTACTTGGAATACAAACATATACCAAGATGGGGTCACACAACTTCTTTATTCTTCGATAACTGCCTCCATTACGGAGATTGATCTACAGAACTTCGGTGGGGTTTGATCCCACGAAACCAGTACGCTAGACAGGTGTTTTCCCTACTAAGCTACGAAGGACCTCCGTCGTCCTCCGCAGCTTAGCGGGTACTGATGAAACTAAATTCACAGCACCGGGCATGTAGCCGAACTCTCGCAATACATTCTCAGAACTAACTCTCTCATATATGTTTTTGTACAATGCCAACCAAATAGGATGAGTATTTAGTATTATATGGCTCCTACACACTTGCTTCATCACCAACGGCGCTCGATGAAGTAGGGTTGTGTGAGATTGTGCCAATTGGTCGTCAGATCCCAACCCGACCACATAAGCGAAGAGAGATCGCCTTTCGAGTTCAGTACATTCAAAGTTAATTGCCTATGTTCCGGGTATTGAGGAGTGGAAATTAATTACTATATCTAAAACTCGATTATGCATATGCACAACATGTGATAGATTAAGTTCGGAAAAGGTATTGGAGGAAAACCGCTACCTTCCGTCCCTCCCAGTTGTTCTTCAATAACTGCATCCGTTACGGAGGTTGATCCACCGACCTTGACTCTATGGAGTTCGTAGACTACCTGGAGCCCACGACAACAACAAGAACTACTTGGAATACAAACATATACCAAGAAAGGGTCACGCTACTTGTTTATTCTTCGATAACTGTCTCCATTACGGAGATTGATCCGAAAATCTTGATTGTATGGAGTTCGTAGACTACCTGGAACTCACGACAACATCAAGAACTACATGGAATACAAACATATACCAAGAAGGGGTCACACAACTTGTTTATTATTCAATAACTGCCTCCATTACGGAGGTTGATCCACATACCTTGAATCTATGGAGTTCGTAGACGACCTGGAGCCCACGACAACAATAACTACTTAGAATACAAACATATACCAAGAAGGGGTCACAAAACTTGTTTATCCTTCAATAACTGCCTCCATTACGAAGATTGATCCACAGCCCTTGACTCTATGGAGTTCGTAGACTACCTGGAACCAATGACAACAAGAACTACTTAGAATACAAGCAAATACCAAGAAGGCGTCACACAACATGTTTATTCTTCAATAACTGCCTCCATTACCAATGTCGAACTCCATACCTTGACTCTATGGAGTTCGTAGACTACCTGGAGCCCACGACAACAACAAGAACTACTTGGAATACAAACATATACCAAGAAAGGGTCACGCTACTTGTTTATTCTTCGATAACTGTCTCCATTACGGAGATTGATCCGAAAATCTTGATTGTATGGAGTTCGTAGACTACCTGGAACTCACGACAACATCAAGAACTACATGGAATACAAACATATACCAAGAAGGGGTCACACAACTTGTTTATTATTCAATAACTGCCTCCATTACGGAGGTTGATCCACATACCTTGAATCTATGGAGTTCGTAGACGACCTGGAGCCCACGACAACAATAACTACTTAGAATACAAACATATACCAAGAAGGGGTCACAAAACTTGTTTATCCTTCAATAACTGCCTCCATTACGAAGATTGATCCACAGCCCTTGACTCTATGGAGTTCGTAGACTACCTGGAACCAATGACAACAAGAACTACTTAGAATACAAGCAAATACCAAGAAGGCGTCACACAACATGTTTATTCTTCAATAACTGCCTCCATTACCAATGTCGAACTCCATACCTTGACTCTATGGAGTTCGCAGACTACCTGGAGTCCTCGACAACAACAAGAACTACTTGAAATACACACATATACCAAGAAAGGGTCACGCAACTAGTTTGTACTTCGATAACTGCCTCCATTACGGACATAGATCCGAAGATTTTGACTGTATGGAGTTCGTAGACTACCTGGAACTCACGACAACATCAAGAACTACATGGAATACAAACATATACCAAGAAGGGGTCACACAACTTGTTTATTATTCAATAACTGCCTCCATTACGGAGGTTGATCCACATACCTTGAATCTATGGAGTTCGTAGACTACCTGGAGCCCACGACAACAATAACTACTTAGAATACAAACATATACCAAGAAGGGGTCACAAAACTTGTTTATCCTTCAATAACTGCCTCCATTACGAAGATTGATCCACAGCCCTTGACTCTATGGAGTTCGTAGACTACTTGGAACCAATGACAACAAGAACTACTTAGAATACAAACAAATACCAAGAAGGCGTCCCACAACATGTTTATTCTTCAATAACTGCCTCCATTACCAATGTCGAACTCCATACCTTGACTCTATGGAGTTCGCAGACTACCTGGAGTCCTCGACAACAACAAGAACTACTTGAAATACACACATATACCAAGAAGGGGTCACGCAACTAGTTTGTACTTCGATAACTGCCTCCATTACGGACATAGATCCGAAGATTTCGACTGTATGGAGTTCGTAGACTACCTGGAACTCACGACAACAACAAGAACTACATGAAATACAAACATATACCAAGAAGGGGTCACACAAATAGTTTATTCTTCATTAACTGCCGCCATTACGGAGGTTGATCCAACGACCTTGATTCTATGGAGTTCGTAGACTACCTGGAACCAACGAAAACAACAAGAACTACTTGGAATACAAACATAACATATATCAAGAAGGGGTCACAAAACTTGTTTATTCTTCAAACGCTGCCTCCGTTACCGAGGTCAATCCCCAGACCTTGACTCTATGGAGTTCGTAGACTACCTGGAGTCCTTGACAACAACAAGAACTACTTGGAATACACACATATACCAAGAAGAGGTCACGCAACTTGTTTATTCTTCGATAACTGCCTTCATTACGGAGATTGATCAACAGATCTTGACTGTATGGAGTTTGTAGACTACCTGGAACTCACGACAACAACAAGAGCTACATGAAATACAAACATATACCAAGAAGGATCACGCAACTTGTTTATTCTTCGATGAACGCCTCCATTACGGAGATTGTTCCGAAGACCTTGACTGTATGGAGTCCGTAGACTACCTGGAACTCACAACAACAACAAGAACTACATGAAAAACAAACATATTCCAAGAAGGGGTCACAAAATATGTTTATTCTTCAATAACTGCCTCCATTACGGATGTTGATCCACCGACCTTGAATCTATGATGTTCGTAGACTACCTAGAGCCCACGACAACAACCAGAACTACTTGGAATACAAACATATGCCAAGAAGGGGTCACACAACTTGTTTATTCTTCGATAACTGCCTCCATTACGGAGATTGATTCGAAGACCTTGACTGTGTGGAGTTCGTAGACTACCTGGAACTCACGACAACAACAAGAACTACATGAAAAACAAACATATGCCAAGAAGGGGTCACAAAATATGTTTATTCTTCAATAACTGCCTCCATTACGGATGTTGATCCACCGACCTTGAATCTATGAAGTTCGTAGACTACCCAGAGCCCACGACAACAACCAGAACTACTTGGAATACAAACATATGCCAAGAAGGGGTCACACAACTTGTTTATTCTTCGATAACTGCCTCCATTACGGAGATTGATTCGAAGACCTTGACTGTGTGGAGTTCGTAGACTACCTGGAACTTACGACAACAACAAGAACTACATGAAAAACAGATATATATCAAGAAGGGGTCACACAACTTGTTTATTCTTCATTAACTGCCTCTATTACGGTGGTTGATTCACAGACCTTGAATTTATGGAGTTTGAAGACTACCTGGAACCAATGACAACAACAAGAATTACTTGGAATACAAACAAATACCAAGAAGGGGTCACACAACTTGTTTATTCTTCAATAACTGCCTCCGTTACTGAGGTTGATCCACAGATCTTGACTCTATGGAGTTCGTAGACTACCTGGAGCCCACGACAACAACAAGAACTAATTAGAATACAAACATATTCCAAGAAAGGGTCACGGAACTTGTTTATTCTTCGATAAACGCCTCCATTACGGAGATTGTTCCGAAGACCTTGATTGTATGAAGTCCGTAGACTACCTGGAACTCACGACAACAACAAGAACTACTTGGAATGCAAACATGTTTTAAGAAAAGGTCATTGGATGACTCGGAACATATACTGTGAAAGCATTATATGCTAAGCACCATAAAGAGCATGTACCGTTTTTGAATTTACACGATAGACCTTTGGTTACGTTAGCAGACCATAAGATCTTATTCCAGTGATTTTTTGGATGACTAAGACCTCATTTCAGGGATTTTTGCATTACCCGAAGCATATACTGTGATCACCTTCATTTCTAAGAAGCGCAAAGAGCTTGTAGCATATTTGAAACTGGTTGAATGGCCTTTGGTTACGCGTGTAGACTCTTAAGCCTTACTTCAAAGATTTCTTGTATAACCATGGACAATAGCTGCAAACCTTGACAGTGGGCAAAAAGTATATGAGTTTCTGTTTCCAAAACTGTCAAAATTATCTAAATCGGTTGAAAATTGTTAAAGTTATGAAAATATCAATTTAGTGGAACACGGGTACCCTGTCGGCCATCCACGTGGTAAAAAAAATTAGATGCCCCTTCCCACGTCCCTCCACACTGTATCAACGTGATTTTCTCACAGATGCTACATTTTATGGAGTTCTTAGATGTCACCGAGTTTCAGCTTTCAGCTATAAAAATTCATTGAAATATCACCACTTGGATTTGAAAAAGGAACACGGGTACCCCGTCGGCCGCATAAGGGTTAAGGAAGACTATATCAGACTGGGTAGGAGTGTCATAGCTGAATGAGAGAGAGGATATTTATTGAACCAACAGTTTAGTATACCTTTTTATCGCATGGGTCAATTCAAACCAAATTTGTAAACACGTGTTCTCTACCCAAAGTAAACTATTATAGAGGGGCTGGGAGGGACTTTGGACTTTGCTTAGAAAACGACTTAAATTAAAATCCCTCTTATTTAGTTCATTCGAGGTTTTTTGACATTGTACAATGCTCCGAAAACAAATTTCCCGAATTCCTCAAAAATAGCAAATCCTTGATAATAACATTTTCCCGGTAATAACATTTCCTCAAAAATGACGAAAATGATATTTTCCAAAAGTGATTCTTACCGATACACATATCTCAGAATATGACATTTCCCTGAAAATGGCATATCCCTGAATGAAGCAGTCCATTAACATAACACTATTTGGCCTAAAGTCATTCGACATGAATTATGAACAACATCAGAAAATTCTTTCATAGAAAGCATGCATTTGCTGGGTATAAAGCAATGAAAATTGTTACCCTTCATCGGAATCATGGTTTGCCCATTGAAAAGCAATGATAATGTTTTTCCTTCTGGATGGTGGATGTGATTGCTTCTTTAAAAGTAGGCATTTGCTCGGAATAAGGCAATGGTGGGTGTGATCCCTTCTTTAAAAATATAAATAATGAATGAATAAAGCATCGGTGGATGTTTTTCCTTTTTTAGCAATTGACGTTTGCCCGGAATAAGGCTATTGAAAACAACGATCCCTTCTTCAAGATCAGTCAATGTTTCCAAAAGCCTTCTATTAATCAAATCTTGAAGTATCAATAAGTTAACACAATTAACCTGTTAATAAATTGGTTTTATCTTTTTCTGATTGTGAAAAAACTGAAAACCAAACTGGCAATTCCGAGCAAGGCCGGGTACATAAAGCTAGTTGTACATAAAAATAATAAAGAGCATCATATGGCTTGCTGCGTGAAACTTTTTTTCTCAGCTCAAAACTCTTCACGTCGAATCACGCCGCCGCCGCCGAACATTTCTTGCGGCGTGACGCCACGGATGCCACCGATGCCACCGACGCCACCGCTGACTTCGGCGCACAGGTCTAGTGTACAATGCACAGTTCTCGCACTTAGTTTCATTGGGGCGTAACTGCATTGATCGATTTCTGTTAATCGATTTTATATTTAGTTAATAACTCAATTATTTCAAAAGCTACCGTGATTATTGATTCTGGTGCAATATACGATCATCATTTATCTATCATCCAATCCTAGCGCAATTCGGTACAATAATAAAAAGAAAACATCGACGAAGATAAATCGATCAATACAGTTACGCCCCTATAAAACTAAGCGTGAGATTTGCAGCATAGTCAAAAGTTGTAGAATATCAAAGAAACGACTGGTATGACGGCGAATGTGAGCAGTTAATTGAGGAGAAGAATGCAGCATGGGCGAGATTGCTGCAACACCGCACGAGGGCGAACGAGGCACGATACAAACGGGCGCGGAACAGACATAACTCGATTTTTTGGAGGAAAAAACGCCAGCAAGAAGATCGAGACTGTGAAGAGACGGAGCAACTGTACCGCGCTAATAACGCACGAAAGTTCTATGAGAAGTTAAACCGTTCACGTAAGGGCCACGTGCCACTGCCCGATATGTGTAAGGACATAAACGGGAACCTTCTTTCAAACGAGCGTGAGGTGATCCAAAGGTGGAGGCAGCACTACGAAGAGTACCTGAATGGCGATGTGGCAGACAACGGTGGCGGTACGGTAATGAACCTAGGAGCATGCGCGCAGGACATGCGACTTCCAGCTCCGAATCTCCAGGAAATCCAGGAGGATATCGGCCGGCTGAAAACAACAAAGCCCCTGGAGTTGACAAACCACCAGGAAAGCTGTTTAAACACGGTGGTGGGGCACTGGCTAGAGCGCTGCACTGGGTCTAGATTACCTAGATTACCAAGGTTTGGGAGGATGAGGTTCTGCCGCAGGAGTGGATGGAAGGTGTCGAGTGCCCCATCTACAAAAATGGCGAAAAGCTGGATTGTAGCAACTACCGCGCAATCACATTGCTGAATGCCGCCTACAAGGTACCCTCCCAAATTTTATGCCGTCAACTAACACCAATTGCAAGAGAGTTCGTGAGGCAGCACCAGGTGAGGTTTAATGGTTGAACGCTCTACCACAAATCACGTGTTCGCCATACGTCAGGTATTGCAGAAATGCCGCGAATGCAACGTGTCCACACTTAATCTATTTATCGATTTCAAAGCCGCATATGATACAATCGATCGGGACCAGCTATGGCAGCTAATGGACGAAAACAGATTTCCGGATAAACTGATACGGTTGATCAAGGAGACGATGGATCGGGTGATGTGCGTAGTTCGAGTTTCAAGGGCATGTGATGGTCTTTCGTGTCTGTTATTCAACATCGCTTTGGAGCGAGTAATACGAAGGGCAGGAATTGACACGAGTGGTACGATTTTCACGAGTTATTTGGCTTCGCGACGACATTGATATCTTGGCACGTAACTTTGAGAGGATGGAGGAAGCCTACATCAGACTGAAAAGCGAAGCTAAACGGATTCGACTAGTCATCAACACGTCGAAGACGAAGTACATGATAAGAAGAGGCTCAAGAGATTCAATGTAAGCCACCCACCACGAGTTTCTATCGGTCATGACGAAATCGAAGTGGTTGAAGAATTCGTGTACTTGGGCTCACTGGTGACCACCGATAACAATACCAGCAGAGAAATTCAGAGACGCATCATGGCAGGAAATCGTACGTACTTTGGACTCCGCAAAACGCTCCGATCGAATAGTTCGCCCCCGTACCGAACTGAATATCTACAAAACGCTTATTGGACCGGTAGTTCTCTACGGGTACGAGTCCTGGACGATGCTCGTGGAGGACCAACGCGCACTGGGAGTTTTCGAAAGGAAAGTATTGCGTACCATCTATGGTGGGATGCAAATGGCGGACGGTACGTGGAGGAGGCGAATGATCCACGAGTTGCATCAGCTGTTGGAAGAACCATCCATCTTTCACACCGCGAAAATCGGAAGACTGCGGTGGGCGGCCACGTAGCCAGAATGTCGGGCAGTAACCCGGTGAAAATGCTTCTCGATAACGATACGACGGGAACAAGAAGGCGAGGTCCCCCACGGGTAAGGTGGATCGATCAGGTGGAGGACGATTTGCGGACACTCCGCAGACTGCGTGGTTGGCGAAGTGCAGGCATGGACCGAGCCGAATGGAGAAGACTTTTATGTATTGAATAGGCCACTCCGGCCTTAATCTGGTAGTAAATTAATAATAAGGTTTTCTTTTGCTCTCATTCCTTAAAAACAGTGAATTGACGTTCGTCCACTATAACAGATAGGGTAAGACAGTATAATACGTCCCCCCCTAAGGCAACTCCTTGATAACTTTTTACTTTTCAACGTAATTTATGCAAACTTTCTGTTATTTGGTAGTCCAGGAAGTCGCAAATGCATTGCCCGTGAGTAGTCATATGAAATTATTACAGATGACACACAATAAAGCTTTTTTGAAAAGTCGTGAAAAAATTGATTTCAAAAAGTGGCTGGGCAATACGCCCCACCTTAACCAAAGACGTTTCATAGCCCTTCATTAGTATGTTGTCAATCCCACAATAAAAAAGTTACAAATCCTTATGTGCTTGACATTAAAAAACCAACATAGGTCAACAATTTAAGCAGGTTTGAATTACATTTCAATAGTTTCCATATAACTTGGAAGCAACTGCTGCAAGGTCGCCGCGCTTGTGTCCAGTTGGTAAGGGCATTTCGTCGGGAATATTGACCAGTAAAACAAATTTTTGAAAAACGTTACATTTTTGAAGATGGAAGCAATTTTATATCACATTAAAAGTTACATCAAAACTGTAACTTTTTGTACTTAGCAAATATTTTCATTATGTAATACAAAAATACTTTCACATTCACATAGTATGATAGTTTTTCAAATATTTATAGGTACCATCTGATTTTTATCCTTAGTTAGATAAGGTTAAATATAGTTTTCTAGAAATCGAAGGGGGGCGTTTTGGCCAGGTGGGGCGCCTTATACCGTCTTACCCTACTTTTGCGCGTGTCAACAATAAATTGCCCCAAATTGATTTTAAACGCTTTTTGGAGGAAATAATTGAAATTAGTAAATGCAGGGCTGGTAGCGACGAATGCCGTTCAAAATACTTACTTTAGTGACTAACGATGACGAAAAAGTGACAAAATAGTGACTTTCAATTGCAGAAAAAGTGACCAAATAGTGACTTTCGTATAAAGTTTTGAACCGGTATAGAGCTACAAGTTGCATTAGCATTGTTAGGCATAATTCGTAGATTGAAAACTAGTGTTTTATTTTTGTAAACATTATCTAGAACGCTATCTGAAATCAAGAAAAGGCAAAAACAACAAAAACATGAGGATTACTGCTACTAGCCACGCCCATCTCCATCGTGAGTAGGGCGAGGATGGAAGCAAGAGGCCAGTGACTGCGACACTCTCATAAGTTCCACGGAGTTGGATATTGAGGATGGTATTCGTTGGATCAGCCAGAAACTAGCAATGTGACCATGATACCTCATATTTAGTAACACGGCACGAGAAGGAAACTACCCGGCGTCAGGGGAACTGGTAGTGAGTTACAAGTTGCGTCTCGAAATTATATTGATAATTACAACAACTTTTGTTGATAAATATGGGCTCAAAGTTTTCTGTTTAACGACCAAAGAATGATAGAAAATAGAAAATTATCTAATTGATACCTAGACGGTGAACTATTTGGACTCAGAAAGCTTGTAAATTTTTGGAAGGACCATTTGTTTCAAAAATATAAAGTAATTAAAATGATGAAAAAGAATTATAAAATACGATATTATCTGTTATTAAACTATGGTTTAATAACAAATTGAAATGAAGTTTTTGAGATTTTGAACTCGTCGTGACATTCTGAGGAAAATTTTGAAAATTCAATAAAACGATAGTCTCTTATTAGATCCAATCCAAAAATTCTAATCAACTTTAATTTCTAAATGACAGACTTTAGTATTAATGTTATTTTAAAATGGATGGCCAAATAATTTCGATTTAAAAAATCTTTTAAATCTAATCCATTTTTTGTTTGATTTGATTTTGTTTGACCTCCACACTAGTTTTTTGGGTATCTTTCTATTCTTATTTGTTTATAAACAGATTTTTTTTATAAAACTGATATTTCTGAAATAAATTCAATCAATAAGTTATGAATTTATTGGCTTGTGCCAGAATTACTTACTCTACGAGAACGCCTTGCGACCAGATTTAAAAATTTGTTTGTTTAACAACCATTAAATAATCATAATGTATTGTCGCGCTCTTCTGAAACGCTCAGCTCTTCGCGGTGGTAACGCGCAAGCAAAGATTGCGCAGCAGCGCGCCCATAATCTTTTACACAGGGTGCGTGTCTGTGCTGTTAAATTTAATAAGCCGCCGAACAGAAATGCATCTGAACACGAGAACGCGTGTTCGTGTTCAAAACGTTCTGAACACAGCACACTGTTCAAGAGCACTGACCTAACTTAGCAACTCGTATCCTAGGAAAACAAATTCAAGCGACGGCATGCTATACATTTTTCGGCTAGCAATGAAACACGTGGGCATCTAACGGATAGAAATCAAGCATGCTGGTATGCTTTTGCATGATTCCACATCTAAGGAATCTTAGTTACCAGGATCGTTTTACTTGCGTACCAACCCAGTGCACACTGAACTGTGTTCAGAGTTCAAAACTAAGAACACCAAGGCACGCTCTAGGTCCATGTTCTGTTCAGGATGTACATATCTCTGCCGCCGAATGGGGTTGCCATAGCTGAATAGCCGCCATGTGTAAAGTAAATGGGCGCACTCCAGCGCGGAGGCTTTTTAGTGACTAGACTCAAAATAGTGACCAAGTCACTAAAAAGTGACTCGCTACCAGGCCTGTAAATGAGTGAAACGATGCGTTTTAGCATGAAAAACTCAGGCGTGAAGCATTCCTTCAAATTCGGTCACGATTTGCTCGCGTGGGAGGGCTCGATGATTGTGATTTGTGGATGATTTTACCAACACTCGTTGTTTCTCCAAATGGGAAAAGCATAATTTCCTTTAAACTGGTTTTCGCTCATAAAAGTCAGTTGAATCAAAAGTAAAAATCAAAACAAAAAAGTCAGCCATCGCTGAATGAATTTCACGCGGATTTATTAACATACAGATTGTTCATACACAAATAAGAGAGGATGGCAATTTTTTCCAACGATTTTTTCATGTGGTAACGTTCCTGCGCAACTATCAAATTAGATTCTCATTTTTTAGAAGTGAGCCAGCCTAGGGCTGCAAGCCTCTTTAATAAAGAAATAAAAAAAAAAGATTCTCATTTCGAGAGATTAATGAGAGATCACATATGCTTCACAACAGCACTCCAGTCACACGTTCTCAGCCTCTATAAGATTTTTTCCTTTTGTTTCCGGAATGATAATGGCAATGACAACAACGCCTATGAAGCACGTACAAGCAAATACCGCAGATGCACCGTAAAGTTTGATCTCCTCTAGCATTATTGGTAGAATCTGGAAAAAATTTGAATAAAAATCCAAACCATTTTATTTGAATGAAACCATTACCTTGAGAACTACAAAGGAAAAAATGGTGATTGAAAGCATGCTAATAGTGTTTCCCGCGTTGCATATCTGAAAAATAGTTTTGGATTTCAACCAGTCCTTTTATCACATTTTAAAAGTTTACCTTTGCTGGGAGAATTTCGGGTAATACGAAAAACGGTATGCTACACAATCCAACACAGAAAAGAAATACCGTAACCGAAAGACTGACGATTGGAATCCAACCAAATCCTGTTAAATCGAATTGTTGCTCCTTCAACCACGCAAATGTCCCCAGACAGCTAATCCCCAAACCCGTACCAAAGGTAGAAACCAGCAGCAGAATTTTTCTTCCCGTCATGTCGATAAAAATGAAAGAAGCAACCGTGCCGAAAATCTGTATCGCTGCAATGGTTATGGCTGACGATCCGGGATCTATGTCGGAGCCGGATTCTTGGAAGATTGACACTGCATAGGTGAGAATGGCAAAAACGCCACAAAATTGGTTCAAAAACATTAAGAAAATTCCTATGAATATTCCTTTTCTGGCTTGCGGTGATGCTGAAACATAAAGAAGATTAGAGAATGAGGAAGCGAACCATAAAAGTGGATAACTAACTGAAATCGCTCAATTGAAGTTTTACATTTTCGGAACTACTGTTCCGAACAAAAATTTGTAGTGCTTCGAAATCGCGTTGAAAATTGGTTGTATCTTTTGTCTTGGAGTTTACTCCTTTGAAGAATTTTAAGGATCTCTCAGCCTCTTCGATTTTCCGTTTCCTGAGCAGAGAATGAGGAGTTTCCGGAATTAAGCACATCATGATTCCAAACAGTATGGGTGCAATCAACATGACCACTGGAACTGTTCTGTAAGACAGAAAATCACCAACTATGTAGATCACCAGAATTCCTGTGTTCCCAGAAAATGCCAGACACGAGCCAAGTATTCCACGAATTCTGAAACGAAAGAAAAACATAAATTAATCTATAATATTATTGCCGTAGCTATAAACTTGAATAAATAACCTGCTATCGGAAATATCTGCTATGAAAAGTGGAAAAGTCACTAAAATACCTCCACCCGTAATGCCTGCCACAAATCGTGCGATGTATAGATGATATACTGATGTCCCGAAATAGACAATCACCCAAAAGCTCTACAAAACGTCTAATATAATTATGAAATTCTAAATAGATAATATCGGTTTCAGTACTATATTCGGAATTATTATACACGATATGCATCGCTTCACACCGAGTCTGGTGGTGAGACTTCCGTAAATAGTGGCACCAGCAATGCCCCCCAAACAAAGAATTGATCCAATCCACGAGGCTTGCTCCACCGTAACGGGTCCAGTGTCCAAAGGTGAATCTTCCGACTGAAGCAATGGGAGGAAGGGCGACAACCATCCGAGTGTAGCGCCATGAGCAAAATTTATCAGATTAACTAGAACGAATCAAAAGCACAATTGCTAACAATGTTTCCATTTTTCAAAACTGTTTTTCACTCACCGGCGCAAACCGAAAACACCTGGTTGAAAACCCCGTTGGATAGTCCGAGTTTTCCACTCATGCTCACTGCTCGGGAGGAAGCCGTGTACCAGCTGAAGCACTGTGAAGTCGCAACTCAACGCGAAGGGAAGATCAACACAACAGTCATTGTGGCGAAATTGCATCCCATGTGTAGAGGGAGGCATTGGATGGTAGACGTCCGTCCACTAACTCCTTTGTTTGCGAGGCATGTAAATCAATCACCAGCCATATGGAGATAACTTCCGTTGTAAATTTAGATTAGTGTGGAACAGAAGTACGCGGCGTGTGATGAGACATGATATATCATTTTTTAGATATTTACTCGCTTATTTCTTATGACTTATATGCTTACTCCCAACTTAGCGTTCTATAGGATATTTTATAGTTAATAATTTAAAGTTTTTGAACACAATGATACGCGATGCCCAAAGGAACCAGTAGATTTCTCCGATAAAACTTTCGATCCACAATTTTGTGATTAATAGTTAAGCAGATTCTTCTGTCTGCTCTCTGATAGAAAAATTATATTAAATGTCTGAAGCTTTGATTTGCCGTTTTGAAGAGACAATTAACCAGAGAGCAAAATCAATGACTCTTCTCGTTTGAATTTTTAAATTACTTGTTTTCAGAAGCTATGCCCACCTCTGTTCTGCTCATGATCTTTAGTGTCGTGGGTATAAGAATAAAATAATACGTGGTGATAATAATACAAATAACTTTGGTTGAAGACGTGGATTAGAATAAACTTTGAAACAACAAGTGCACAAACCAGATATCCGCATTATTTTGTTCCACGAACCTGACTGTTGATACCTTGTTCAATAGTATAAGGCTTCCTGTAGCATTCAGTACAGTCATCAGTGGCGAAAGCAACGCCGCAAACAAGTAGCTGTCCAACAGCATGGGCGCCATGCTGAAAGACATTTTTTTTTTAACTAATTTTATTTGCTAATTATCTAATACATGCATTCATCTCTTAGACTAGGTGTTCCGTGTTTTCTTAACACTATCATCCTTATTTGCTATGTTACATTTTAGTTATTATTAATACATTTCAATTGCCTCTGGCAGTTAGGATTTTTCCTCTGGTTTAATTGAACCATGTAGGAATTACAATGTTTTTAACTTAAACTAAACCTAACCTAATAACCTAACTAAGGGTACAAGGAGCTAATCGTTGCAATAGAAGATTGCAACGATTTTTGTCTAAAATTGGAAATTATTTTGTTGGACATTTGTTGCAATGTCTCAATATTAGAAATTCTATGAAGTTCATTGGTACTATACCACGGAGGCAACTTCAGAATCATTTTCAAAATTTTATTTTGAATCCTCTGGAGTGCCTTCTTTCTGGTATTGCAGCAACTAGTCCATATTGGCACAGCATACAACATGGCAGGTCTAAAAATTTGTTTGTAAATCAAAAGTTTGTTCTTAAGACAAAGTTTTGATTTTCTGTTGCTGAAAGACATTGATGTTGGCAAACGTCCCACGATCAGAAAGCGCAAGCAGCAGTAATTGTTGGACCTAGAAAATCCGGAGCGGAAGGAGAAACGCCCGGCGATCTTTGTAAAAGGTGACCCGTCGGATTTGCGTCCACATTTCCGCGCCCTGATCGTGAAAGGAAAGGGGGGCTCCCATACAAATGAAACAGAAATTTCTGCATAAGTCGAGAACTAATCAATTTTAGGTGAAACGAAGTTCGTCAGGTCTGCTAGTATTTATCTATATAATAAAAATGAAATGGTCTGTGTTCGTATCCGCATAACTCGCAAACGGCTGGATGGATTTTCCTCATTTCCTCAGCAAATATGTTCGTTATCGTTTCCGACGGGTTTATATGATATTTCCTTATACGAAAATCACGAATAAAGTTCAGTAAATCGCGAAAAACTAAAATTAAGAATCGTATGGAAATTTCGCATGGGCTGTTCAGAACGCGTATTTTTGCCTACTATGCAGGACAACGTCTGCCGGGTCGACTAGTCTTCTTCTCTATCTTCTTATATATAAAAATGAAATGGTCTGTGTTCGTATCTGCATAACTCGAAAACGGCTGGATGGATTTTTTTCATTTCTTCAGCAGAAACATTCGTCATAGTTTCCGACGGGTTTATATGATAATTCCTAATGCAAAAATTACGAGTAAAGTTGAGCAAATCATGAAAAACTAAAATTGTGATTCCTTTGCGAACTTCGCATGGGCAGTTCGGAACGCACATTCTCGCCTACTATGCAGGACAACGTCTGCCGGGTCGACTAGTCTTATATATAAAAATGAAATGGTCTGTGTTCGTATCCGCATAACTCGAAAACGGCTGGTTGGATTTTCTTCATTCCTTCAGCAAATATATTCGTTTTCGTTTCCGACGGGTTTATATGATATTTCCTTACTCGAAAATCTCGAGTAAGGTTGAGTAAATCATGAAAAACTAAAATTAAGAATCGTATGGAAACTTCGCATAGGCAATTCATAACCTGCATTTTCGCCTACTATGCAGGACAACGTCTGCCGGGTCGACTAGTTATATAATAAAAATGAAATGGTCTGTGTTCGTATCCGCATAACTCGAAAACGGCTGGATGGATTTTCTTCGTTCCTTCAGCAGGAATGTTGGTTATTGTTTCCGACGGGTTTAGGGTAACCGTACCCTTAGTGGAGGTAGCACCAATAGTGGAGGTAGTGGGGTTTTAATGAGATTTATCATATTTATATAGTTTACGATGGTTTCAGTTGATGCGTCGTGCTTTAAATATCCTGTTTAATGCAACTTATCTTAAGATTTCGCTTGAAAAACTATTGAAAACAATGATTTTCCTTAACAAAATTCACTCCCTTGCACCTATAGTGGTGCAACTGTACCAATAGTGGCGAGTCTCATAAGAAACCAATGGATAGCACCACTAAAGGAACCAAAATTAATTTTTACCGCCACTAAAGGAACAGTGTACCCATAGTGGTGCAAGCAACATTTGGTAATTGTTGGTGTTAAATGACATCTATCTCATTTTTGTTAGCAAATTTATTAGTTTATCTATTGACTAAGATATTAAAGCAGTGCATTTCCCATAATTATCAATTTTTAAAAAATATTTTCTTTTGTGGATCTACTAATACCTCCACTATTGGTACCGTTACCCTATATGATATTTTCTCATGCAAAAGTCACGAATAAGGTTGAGTAAATCGTGAAAAACTAAAGCTAAGATTCGTATGGGAATTTCGCATGGGCAGTTCACAATCCATATTTTCGCCTACTATGCAGGACAACGTCTGCCGGGTTGACTAGTTTATAATAAAAATTGAATTGAGATTAAAAAGCGCAGATAAAAAAATGTATTTTTTGTCTTATGTGTTGAGATTTTGAATTGTATTAAAATACGTTTTAAGGTTCTGCCGAAACATTGTAAAGTCAACAGTTTTGCAGTGTTGATTGTAAATGTCCTTTATTCGATTTAAGGGTCCAAATTTGGCATAATTTGTTCGATGATAGTTTGTTATGAATAAGGTACGATTTTGTAGTTGTCTTGAAGGAATATAAAAGTTTAATTTTGACAAGATTTCAGGTGAATCAATACGTTGCGAAACGATATCATTTAGGATTGCTATTTCACGTCGCTCTTTCAACATGTGTATGTTAATAAGAAAGAATGCAGCGTGCTTTGTAAGATTGAAGTGGAAATGATGTCCAGCCTAATTTACGAAAATAAAATAGTAAAAATTTGCTTTTGTATAGATTTTAATCTATCTTCGTGCGTGATTGAGAAAGGAGACCATACAATGCTGCAGTATTCCATAATTGATCTAACATAAGCTACATAAAGTGTTTTAATTGTATATGGGTCATGAAAGTTATAGCAGAAATGCTTTATGAGCCCTAGCATTTTATTACCCCTGTGAATTCTTGTGTTGTAGTGGTCTACGAAAAAAAAAATTAGAGTCATTACTCCGAAGTCTCTTAATCCTTTACATTTTTTCCCATTTTGATTTTCTAATGCGATTTTTTGGCTGTTCGGCCACATTGAGAGTTGACGTAAAGTCAATGTCAACTTCTCTCCACGAACAGCCTAGATAGCCGTGTGGTGTCGGCAGCCGGTTGTCTGGCTAAGAATAACGCTACGGATTGCCTGTTCCAGTGGTAAAAGTCCACCATACAGGTGACCCCTAATTCTTGGTGTGATGCGGCTTTATGCTTACCGTGCATATAATTCGCAATGGCTACAGTTAGGATAGCTCAAATCAATCTTCAGCACAAAAGAACAGCAACGATTAATCTTTGTAGACTTATGCAAAATGGCAAATCCCAAGTGGCTTTGGTGCAGGAACCCTATTTTCGCAAGGGTAGCTTTTACCTAGGTAACCTAGTGAACCCGGTTTTTGCTGCTTTCAGTAATGAAATGACAAACTCTCGATCAATGCCGCGTGCATGTGTACTTGTTAACAACGCTATCGTTGCTACACTTATCTCTGAACTAACAACCAGAGATGTATGTGCTGTCACAATTGATGCAACTGGCGGATCCCCGTCAGGAAATAAGTCTATTGTTCCGTTTATTTACCACATGATGAACCATCCCCTACGGATGCTTTCAAACAAGTGGTCAGTTATTGTACGTCAAAAGGCGTTCCGCTAACTGTCGGTAGTGATGCTAATGCTCATCACATCATCTGGGGTAGCTCGGATATCAATCTGAGAGGCTCCAGCTTGATGGAATACTTACACAGGAAAAAATAATGAAAAATAAACAGCGCGTAAAACTTGACATGTGGAAATTTACGCTATTCTACGCTGAAATGCTCTTCGTCCTAGCAAGATTGCTTTACAACTTCAGGCGCAATATTGACGATTCACGTCAAATATTGTATACATTTAGGCTATATTCCGTGTGTAGTTACGCTAATAATGGCGTTCCATTTATGTGCATGATTTTTAGCGTAAATTTCAGTGGATTTTTCTATCTGTGTAAGTAGTACCGAACTTGGTTTACTTAACATAGGCAATCGCCCAACCTTCATGGTATCTAATAGAGCAGAAGTATTAGACATAACTCTCTGCCCCACCCAGAATCAGTCACGAGTTGACGAATTGGCATGTGTCAGATGAGGAATCCATATCTGACCATCGCTACATCTATTTTGATCAGTTGAATGTTTCTTCGCAGACCTTGCGTTTTAGAAATCCCCGTTCAACCAACTGGGATCTCTATACAGAGTTGCTCTCGACAAAATTTCATGGATATCTACCTTCTATAGAAACTCCTACCGACTTGGATAATGCTGTTGATACTACAACGTTGCATATCGTGGAAGCTTTTGAAGATGCTTGCCCCTTGCGTTCTGTGAAAACCTCAAGAGGAACCCCGTGGTGGAATTCCGATTTGGCTAAGCTCAGGAAGCAGTGTAGAAGGAGTTGGAACAGACGCCATTCAGCAGGGACGGATTCTTTCAAGTTGGCTCGCAAAGCTTACAAGAAGGCTCTACGATCTGCTGAACGATTCGGCTGGAAAACCCTTTGTGCAAATGTTTCCAATTTGAGTGAAGCCACTCGATTGAATAAAATTCTTGCGAGATCCAAGGATTTCCAAGTTGGCGAAATTCGCAAGCCAAAACACTTCTTCTGACGAAGAAGCATTAGAGCACTTATTTGATACACACTTCCCTGGATGTGTAGATATAGCATCTTCGGATGTTCCTGATGTCTTTTCATGTAGTTATGGGTCTTGGGCTCAGGCTCGTAGAATCATAACTACTGAATCGATTCAATGGGCTCTTGATAGTTTTGCTCCTTATAAATCTCCAGGGGAAGATGGTATCTATCCCGTTTTTCTTCAGAAGGGTTTTGAGCACATCAAACATGTTTTGAAAAAACTTTTAGTATGCAGTTTTGCTACTGGGTATATTCCCATATCCTGGCGGGATGTCACTGTAAAGTTTATCCCAAAAGGAGGACGTGCTTCGTATGAAGAAGCAAAGAGTTTTAGACCCATCAGTCTGGCCTCATTTCTTCTGAAATGCTTAGAACGCATTATCGATCATCACATTCGTGATGACTGTTTGGCAAACATGCCTCTTCATGTTAATCAACATGCTTACCAATCTGGAAAGTCCACCGTGACTCTTCTACACAAGGTTGTTTACGACATCGAAAAAGCATTTGCTCAAAAGCAATCATGCTTGGGTGCGTTCTTAGATATTGAGGGTGCTTTTGACAACGTGTCTTTCGATGCAATATTGGAAGCCGCACGTTGTCATGGGCTACCTAATATAATTACCAAATGGATTCACCAGATGCTTAAAAACCGACATCTCTACTCGACATTACGTCAAGCAGCGATTAGAAAATTAAGTGTCTGTGGCTGCCCCCAAGGGGGAGTATTATCTCCACTTTTGTGGAACCTCGTTGCAGATAAAGCCTGTCCACGTTAAATTTCGGACACTCATCATCCAAGGCGATTTTTTAAAATTTTCACAAACTACTAAGAAGATCAATTTACATGACAACTCAATCTCTCCGCTTTATGTGATTCGTTTGGCGTGTTTTCGTTCTTGTCCAAAGTGATAAAATGGCTTCAAATCAATTGGACATTGTCACAGTGTCCAAAATTTAACGTGGACAGGCTTTACGCTATTGAGATTACTCAATAATGACGGTTTTCCTACCTATGGATTTGCCGACGAATATCTAATATTGATAGTCGGTTTGTATATTACTACTTTATTCGACCTGATGCAAAACGCTCTTCAGGTAGTCGAAAGTTGGTGTCGCTAATATGGCCTTTCGGTTAATCCGAATAAAACATCTATTGTACTTTTCACGGAAAAACGTAACCGTAATGGTATTCGCCCATTACATCTTTTTGGTTCTAAAATCAATGTAACTGATCAAGTAAAGTACGTGGGTCTAATTTTGGATTCAAAGCTTTCCTGGACTCCTAACATTGAGTTCAGAATCAAAAAGGCGTGTATGGCTTTCGGCCAATGCCGACGAACCTTTGGTAAAACTTGGGGTCTTAAACCCAAATATATCAAATGGATTTACAAAACAGTTGTACGACCAATTTTGGCTTATGGATGTCTTGTGTGGTGGCAAAAGGGGGAAGTGAGGACAATTCAGTCTAAATTAGGCCATCTTCAAAGGATGTGCCTAATGGCAATGACTGGTGCGTTCTCTTCAACTCCCACGGCTGCTCTCGAAGTTCTCTTCGACGTGGCCCCACTACACATACATCTCAAACAAGAAGCTGTTTCTTGTACTTACCGACTATGGGTACTCGGTTTTATGGAAGAGAATCCTGTAAACCGCAGTTCTACACACACTTCGTTGTTACCGCTTATGGTTAATTGGGACAAAATTTTCCTTGCTCCAAGTGATCTCACACACGTTAGTAGTTTTCCTTATAGGACATTTTCAACACAATTCCCCTCGCGGGATGAGTGGACATCTGGCTATTTGGAGAGAAGTATGTCGGACAGCATTGTTTGTTACACTGACGGCTCCCTCCTCGAAGGTAGAGCAGGTGCTGGCGTCTATTCGCGTGAGCTGAGATTGGAACAGTCACACTCACTGGGTACACACTGCACTGTCTTTCAAGCGGAAATATTTGCCATCATGTGTGGAGTGCAATCTGCACTGCAGCAACGCATTATGGGCAAAGTAATATACTTCTGTTCAGATAGCCAAGCAGCTATCAAAGCTCTCGCCTCGGCCAACTCAAGGTCGAAGTTAGTAATCGCATGTCGAACTCAAATTGAGGAACTGAATTCAGTTAATACCTTACACCTTATATGGGTACCTGGCCATTCTTCCATAGCTGGAAACGAATTGGCTGATGAGTTATCTCGCACTGGAGCATCACAAGACTTTTTTGGTCCTGAGCCAGCTATTCCAAAATCTAAGTGTTGGGTGAAGCGTTTGATTAGCTCTTGGGCTTCCACTCAGCACAAACGGGATTGGAGTAGTTTGGATTCATGTCGACAAACAAAATTGTATATCCGAGAGCCATCTCCGGTAGTAGCTAACTATTTAGCTAATCTGTCTAAACAGAATTGCAGTGTCTTAGTCAAGGCCTTGACAGGTCACTGCCGACTCAACTATCACATGGTAAATATTCAACGTGTTGAATCCTTTGTCTGTGATGGTTGTGAATCCGATGATGAGAAAGGCTGTGAAGGCGATGGCACAAATCTCCCGAATTGAGGTGAACGTGCCCCTGGAGCTGACGTTCTGATACCTGATACCTGATATGAATAAGGTACGATTTTGTAGTTGTCTTGAAGGAATATAAAAGTTTAATTTTGACAAGATTTCAGGTGAATCAATACGTTGCGAAACGATATCGTATATCCCGGGAAATCCCGGGATTTTTCGATGTTTCCTTAGAAAACTTTTTTTTTGATTTAAAAACGAGTTTATTCAATGTTCAGGGGTAAAGTTCATATTTTGGAAAGACCAGATAATACAGAGTTCAAATTGGAAGTCAATTCAATGCTTATTTGAATCGATTCTTTCGAAAAAAACGAGTTTAAGAAGCAAATAATATTCACGTCTTTCTCGGTAGGTAGAGTACCCTTTTGGAATATATACGATCGAAGAGTCCGAGAAGTAGGGTTCGCTGGTGGTTGAAGTCTGCTTGACTGTTTGCATTGTTTTAGAACTACCCAGACAATTGTACATCAATATATGTACGCTTCTACCGCCGACGCATGATGACTTTTTCTTTGTCAATCCTTGTTATCGGATAAGCAAGGATAAGCAGCTGGAGTCGGAATCCCTCGGCAACATGTTAGGATCCAAGCTCTAAAACAATATTTGGTGCAGCGACTTGCATTACTGCATTCTAGGCATAGAGTACCTTCACCGAGTAAAAATACTCTCAATGAATTGGTGAACTAACCTCGTCCCCTATTCAGTATGATTCGGTTAGGCTAAGGAATTTTGTCCTCACTGTTGCTCATAAAATAATCATTTAACTGAGTGTTTTGCAGTTTTGTTAATCATACTAAATTAAACAGTTAAGACATTAAAAATATTCTAAGATTATTCACTATGGAAAACTAAGACCCTGTAAAAAAAATAATGATTGGTAAACTCGGTGACCTTCTCGAACTTCAATTAAATCCACGATTTAAACGCAATTCTGAATATTTAAAGGTGATGCAATGCTTGAAA
Organism: Armigeres subalbatus; assembly: GCF_024139115.2. Taxonomy (NCBI): domain Eukaryota; kingdom Metazoa; phylum Arthropoda; class Insecta; order Diptera; family Culicidae; genus Armigeres; species Armigeres subalbatus. The sequence goes on along the minus strand of NC_085140.1, from coordinate 263,889,622 downwards.
TAGGTTTTGTAAAATCAACTTGAGAATATTTGTACTTTTAACTGTAGTATACGTTACAGTTAACTCGATAATTATCGATAAATCAACGAGTACTCGATAACGATAACGTTAAATCAACGCTCACTTTATTGACAACGAAACATCATCGTACAACCGTTATCGTTATCGAAGTTGGCGATTAACAACCCTGGAACAGATTGTGGTCCAGGAAGATTTCGGATCTTCAACATAGTGTCGATGGATTATCTACAGAAACGTAATCGCAGTCCGGGATCCATGGATCGGGCGCATAAGTCTCGTGGCATCGTGGGATCATGCATTGGCTGCGAAAGTCATGGGTAGCGCCGTAAAGAATTTAGTGGGAGATACGATCTTTCGGTAGCTTGCTAGTTGGTCAGTAGGAATCTAATATTTGTTATAGCCTTTCCATATTTTTGGGAAAATTCTAGTTTCTAGGGACTTATTAAAAATCCAAAATGAAGGAGTAGTGAATTCTTTTGCTAGATTTTTCATGAATACTGGTGAAATTGGTTCAAGGTTAGATCCTTTTGAAGCATCCAAGTTCATTAAAGTGTCGAAAATTTCCTGCACTCTAATTCGATTTACACCAACATGCCAGAAAAATCTGGACAAAATGCAAAATAATCGCGGTCGCGATGTAATGTATCGCGGTCGCGAAAATGTAGTATAGATTTCTTGGAAAAAATTAGCAAATAAATTGCAATTTTTTCCGAGCTATCCCCAACATTTTTGTCCAAATGCATAACTGATGTAAATTGTCTGATTTTAATTTTGTTTTCACGTAGTTGAAAAAGTTCTTTGGCAGGACTTTATTTAGGCACAGTTTTTGAATTATATTCTTCAAGTGTATTACTGATGGCTTGATTCAGTTGGTCTCAAATTTCCAAATATTTAGCTGAGTTTTGATCACTTTCTTCTTTCTTGTTTATTTGCTTTTTTAATTTTTGATTTGGCTGTTGTACCAGATTGGACTTTTTGTCATTCTTTGTCTTCATATTTTCTTTAGTGGAATTTCTGGTTTAATTATTTGTTGTAAAGTTTCTTTAAAAGTTTATCCAGTAGTTTCGATATTTTCTTCATTCCTTATAATTGACTGCACATTAATGCTATTTAATCTTAGTTTATTTTTTTAATAATCTGCTAAAAGGTATTCAAAGACTTCCTCACACTCAAAGTCGTTAAGACTTTGGTTGGCGTGAATGATGAGAGAATATTCGATTGCTGTGTGAAACGCTTCATTTTTCCACAATGGATTTAATGATTCAGTCACACAGATATCTTCATATATGCTTGTTAATCTTCTTCTTATCGCCATTGCATCCCCAAACTGGGACAGAGCCGCCTCGCAGCTTAGTGTTCATTAAGCACTTCCACAGTTATTAACTGCGAGGTTTCTAAGCCAAGTTACCATTTTTGCATTCGTATATCATGAGGCTAACACGATGATACTTTTATGCCCAGGGAAGTCGAGACAATTTCCAATCCGAAAATTGCCTAGACCGGCACCGGGAATCGAACCCAGCCACCCTCAGCATGGTCTTGCTTTGTGGCCGCGCGTCTTACCGCACGGCTAAGGATGGCCCCCGTTTGTTAATAAAAAGTTTAAATAACACTGCTATTTGTTTTTGATATGATTAATTTGATTGGGCTCAAATTTCGAAGTTGAGTCGAAAATAAATAGCAATGTTTTATTGTCCCCAACGAGTGGGAGTAGAATACATTCATTTTCAGAGTCCAGAATGAAATCGGATTTCGTTGGTTAAAGATGTGAACTTTAACCTCTTGAGGGAGTTGTGATAAAATATGTTCAGCAAGTTGGAAAAAAAACCTTCATATGTGGTTTTATAAGCATGATCAGGTGGAAAATACACTGAGGCAAACACGTGTATTTCACCTGCTATGTATGATTTTACCCAAACATGCCCAAATTCTTTAGATTAGGAAGCAGGAATGATTTCTGAATTAAAAGTAGTCGAAATAGCTACCTGATTTTCCATTAGACTCATATAAATTTCTGTCGTCTCGAAAAACATTAAACTGCTTCCAAAAACTTCTTCACTTTTTACGCTTTCGTCCCAGCTAGTTTCGGTAGCCATTATGGCCAAAAAAGATGTGCTTCAAATGTTTTTATAACTTTGCTTCATTTTAGCTGGGCTTTTCATGCGATTGAAATTTTGACAATATATCAAAACCTCGATCATATTCTTAGCTTAGTTTAGCTTAGCTTAGCTTAGCTTAGACTGACTGTACATATGGTTACTACTCTGTGCAATTAATTGCTACTCTGCTACTCTGGCCAATTATTTACAGTCAGTTGGGAAAGGAAGGGAAGGTTAGTGTGTGGTTATTGTTGCTGCTAGAGACCGAGAATACCTCTGCATCTCCACAATTACCACGGAAAGGAATTTGTGTTAGTTGGGTGGGATAATCAGAAACATAGATCGGGATTCACCATGGAAAGCGATGCGATCTATGCAACTTCTTTTTTACCAATTAGTACGGATAGTTTTATATACAACATTATTAGCATTTTCTGATCAGATCTTTTGGAATACGTGTTGAATTGTTCATCCATCTTAGGGATAAACAATCAATCACTCAAAGTAAGCGATTGTTCATTTGAATGTGGACTAAAATGTCAACGCCATCGTTATTGCTTCAACGCGAGGATATGTAATGCTTACTGTGAAGGGGCGACAATGTTGGCGACAAAGAAACCAAATTTGAAACTAAGCGAAAAAAAAATCATCATCGACAAAACAGGCAACTTTATCCAGAATCGGATTATTGATTCTGTTATAACTGTTTCTGTGAGCACTCGAAACTAGAAAGAAATCCCACAGTGCCGGACACATAAGCCATCAAATAACCGTTTCAAATTTATCGGGGGAAAACAAGCTTAGAGCCTGACAGGCATCATTCAATGTTTCTGCTAATGGAATTAGTGTCCAACGCGATTTATAACTATTTAATGACAAGACGGTATTTATGATAGTATTGTAATGAATGTAATTTAGAAACTAATAGCACTCGAAAGTTGGACGCAAAATTGTTCATATCGTATTAAATTTAGATTAGAGAGGTATTGAGAGAAGTCCACCGATTATTGTGCCCGTGTTATTCTTTTTTTGGAAGTTATGATTCTCGCGACAGTTAGAGAGAGCCGTTACACAATGAACGACATCAAATAAGGTTAATTTTAGGTGAACATTATAATTTGTTGAATTTTCTTCAAAGTTTTGAAAGTCAAATTATTTTAACTTGAAGAGTTTACTAACCTCTTAATAATTAAATGCAACAACACAAGAAATGCCAAATTTAAGAAAAAGAAAAAAAAAGATATAAGTTTTCCAGAAATACGATCCAGTACACCAGTGGCGTAGCCACGGAGGTGGTTTTGGACATAAAACTCCCCCAGAGACAAAATGTTCAGAAAAAAAATTTTTTTCGAACGTTCTCGAAATTGAAAAATGTTGAGAAAATCGAACCACTTCACACAAGTTCAAACAAAGCAGCAATCAAAGCGTTTTGTTGGCGGCGGAGTAAATGTTCGTCAAACTGCTTGACTGGTGTGTACCTACACGGAAGAAAAAAAGTACCCAAAATTGAGTACTTTTAAACTTATTTTTGTGTTATTTTCTCTCTTCGCTTTCATCCACTCTTTCTTTTGTTGTCAAAAACAAAAGAGCCAAACAATCCAACGACGCCAGTTCAATACGGGAAGCCAATTTTTAATTTTTTTACCTGAGGTCGAAATTGAGTGAATTAAACTTAAATTTGGGTCAATAAATTTTCCGTTGGGTACTTTTTTAACATGGGAGTAAAGGCAAACTACTTCGACCCTACTTACTCAATTTTGGCTTCCCGTACGGATGTTCGAGGTTGGGTGAATTAAACTCACTATTGGGTAGTTTATTTCTTCCGTGTACGCTGCATTAGGTCAGGATTTGGTGGTTGTTCTTGCTGCTGTTGCTGTGGCTGCCGCTGATGCTGTTGTTGTTGCTTCTACCGTTGCTGTTGATTCTGCTCAGTATTAGCGTTAGGTGGTTTCAATTCCATTTGTGATTTTTAGTTGGATTGATGCTTCCACCCTTCTTAAAATTGAGACAGGAGCTGAAAAAGTTGCAATTGGGTTTTCGATTGTTATTGGAGGCTTTCACTGCGTCGTTTGAGATTCCTCTTGCTAGTGATCTTGTTTTTGATTTTGTTGGCATTGGTGGTGTTGATGAGACGTTTGTTTTGTTTTGTTTGTTTCTGCTGATTCCATTCTTGATCCATTTTTTCCTGTCTGGACTCCATCTACATTTCATTTCCCCACCAGGAAAGCATTTCTAGCTGGGTTTGTTGATATGCGCAAAGCAGTTCCTTTGACTTGAGCATCGGTATTTAGCAATTTTGCACGACGCTCAGCAAAAAGTTCAGCAACGGCATCACGCAAAAATTTATTCGAAGGGGGTCTGGTTGCAGCTGCTGTTGTAGGGTGGTAAGCGATTGAATATTTGGACATTGTTTCTGCTTTTGCAGGCGATTTTCATGTATGCTACTATTTTATGATAATTCTTCCTCCATAAATTTCGACTGACCGGTTCCTGCTGCTTTTAGCTGCAAGCCGAATATACCTCTGCACTTACCACGAGATCATGCGGAATTTGTTAGAATTTTTGGGTTAAGTTCAAGAGGCAGAGGTCCGTCTTGGTTAACGAGATGCCAATGTGATAGATAAGAGAAGGCAATTGAATGGAATTTCTAATTGGATGTAGGAAACGAGCTCTATAGTTCATTTCCAATTCTAGCAGATTACTGTTAGAATACTCAAGTTGAAAGTATAGGAATAGTAATGGGAACGGTATGGAAGTCCATTTCCAGTTCTAGCAATTGCTAGAACATGAGAAATATAGAGAAAGATACAAAGTAGGAGAATGGAACGGACCTGGGATTGAACCCACGACCTCCTACGTATGAGGCAGAAGCAGTAGCCATATGACTACCAAGCCCGCTTGGACTTTAGATTTTTGATTTTTGGTGAAAAAGTGCAAATCAATATTTTTTTTCACATATGATGCGTTTTTCAGGACTCTTCGCTAAAAAATGTAACGTGTCTTGTTTTGATTTGTTTAACGTAAAACCTAATTTTTTAAAACCTCTAATTTTTTTGTTGCATTTTTTCCCGCTTGCAAAACAGTAGCAAATAACATTCTCCTACATTGTCTGCGGAATCCCCATCAACATGGCTCGCGCGCGCCGAGAAGCAGCTTTCTTGTATCTATTGAAGTGATTCCATTAGCCCCGCCTCTTCATTAATCGTTATGAGTGCACATTATATTTACACCCATATCAGTCACAAAGGGGCGGGGCTAACGGGCTTAATTTATTACATACAAGAAAGCTGCTGTTCAGCGCGCGCGAGCGATTTTGATCGAGATTCCACAAAGAGCGGTTCGACATTCGATGCAGCGGAGCGGAAACAGCAACACGAAGGCGTGGGTGGCAGTGGCAATGCGGAAAATTTATTCCAAATTTTGCAGGCTAAGCGAAAAATCATCAAGTGGCGGTCGGACAGTTTCAACGCAAGGTGCCGACAAACGTTTGAATGCAGTTAGTTATTGGAAAGGCGCATTGGGAAATGAAAAATGGTTCTTCTCAGGACCAACATTTTATGAAAAGAAAGAGTTAATTGCGAAAATGGACTGTTTCGGTGGCATCGGGTTTGGCGTGGTAGCTTGGTTGCTGTTAATGATTCCTATAACTAACGCTATCAAATTCGCTATTTACGAGTTTTGCACTTTGAAGAAAGTTTATTTCGGATAGTCGGATCGACCTTCTTTTGTATAAAATCAATGAAGACGCCACCTCTGTGGAAACTATCTAGAGCAACCACCCATCAATGAACGACGCTCGGACAGACAGATGCCAAGAGATAATGTTTTGTAATATGAAGAAACTTCGTCTTGAATCAAATTTCTGTTGTTATTCCTCGCACCAATACGCATCTTAGATAAACAACATCTCCTAACCAAATTCAGAATCTTGCGAAAAAAAATTATTGGATTCTTTGAATTTGTCAATAGTTCGCGTGCGCCGAAAAGCAGCTTTCTTATATCTAATAAAGAAATTCCATTAGCCCCGCCCCTGCATTAATCGTTATGAGTGCACATTTTATTTACACCCATATCAGATCACAAAGCGGCGGGGCTAACGGGCTCCATTTATTGTCAGATTTACTGGATATGATACACTGCGCGGCGTTTGTAATGTTCCCAAATGGGTACTTGCACAAAACTTCACGCGGCGAATGACTGTCGGGGGCGAGTCGAGTCAAGTACGAGACACTGAAGACGGCCTTACTGTTGAGGTCGAAATACGTATCTGTCAAGATACAATTAAGTGGTGGAATTCAATGGGATTGTACAAACTCGTCTTATGACAAGTGCACTTGATTTATTTCTATTGCTTTCATAATTTATTAGAAAGCTGATACTATATATAAATATATTCTTACAGAGTTTATTAATGAGTCTAATAAGGTGTATCACAATCAATAATCAATTTTATGTTTGAGACTTATACATATTTTATGAGGCTCACACATACAATTTATTGTTATGGACTAATTGCAAATATCTATAAAGCTCACACATTTTTTTTTCCTTTTCGGGTGTGCCACTGCGACCTGTTATTAGATCTATTGTAGAATTACTTCATTACTATTGATATGCAATGCAGTATCGGCTTTGATACAGTTGTTGTTTTGTTTTCTCAAGAGCACCATGACAAGGTCCCGCTATTTAGACCCTTCACAGAGAGCAATCCCATTGAAGGCGCGCCCCTTATCAATAGGAAATCAATCCTTTCTTGAGAAAACAGAACAGTGATACTGTTTTTGGCCATGCATCGGAGCCCTAGCCACATCCTTGTCTTGCTTCGAGAATATCACCAGTAAAACAATAAAAACCCGGGATTTAGCTCTGTCTACAAGACCATTTCAAGCAAGAGAATTTGTTCAGTAATAAGAACTTCCGTGTGTTCCTCTCACTACCATTTTCACCAGATCATGAAGAGTTAGTACGTATTTAAACCCCTAACTCGATTTTTCCATCAGTCAGTTCAGCCTAGGACCGGGTACCGAGGTTTTTTAACTAATTGCTCGAAAAGTTGTTTCCGCTGCATACAGTCTAGCCTCAAACAAGAGGAATTCGAGTCTTTCAACTGTCTGCAAGGTAACATAATTTATGTTTTATTTCTGAGACTGCTGTTGGTAGCGGGGACTAAATACGAATCCTTAATTACCACAACTTATTGCCCTAGCTAGAAAAATAGATTAAGCTAGGGCTCTGTTTGGTAGATCTTACACCGCAACACACTACGTCAAAGTGATCTACCGTGTTACGGGACATGCTCACACATAAATTTGATATGGATATTTTTGGCAGTGTAGTAAGCGTTAACAGAAAAATTTGTATAACCAAAAGTTTTGAAAACAACTTTACGGTTTTCTTCAGTGGCGCAGCCAAAATTTTTGATAATATACAGTATGGTTTAAGTTTAAATTTGTTTCGAAATTCCGCGGAATTCCGTTAAATTTCATTAGTAGCTAGTTTTTTCTAGCGAAATTTTTTTACGAAACGAAACGAAATCAAGAAATCAGATTTTGCAATGCTCAAATTCCGCGAAATTCCGAGGAATTTCGTTTCGAACCACCTGAAACGAAATTTTCCGAAATACCGCATATGCTTAGAAATAAGATATTTTTTTGCTCGTTTTTTAAATCCCTGGATCCTTATCATTGTGAAATAGTCAGCATTTGCGAATTCGTAGTGAGGCAGAAGTACAAAACGCGCCCACGGGACAAAATGGCCTCACTCATAAATTCACTTGTATAATCTTTGGTAGGACATTTCTGATCGAATGTTACCATTGCAATTCAATATTACAATTCAACATTATCGAACTGCAACGAAAAAAATCACTTGTCATAAGACGAGTTTGTACAATCCCATTGAATTCCACCACTCAATTGTATCTTGACAGATACGCATTTCGACCTCAACAGTAAGGCCGTCTTCAGTGTCTCGTACTTGACTCGACTCAGCAAATCCCTCCATTTTTACTTAAATTTTACGATTTCAATCCGTTAATGCAAAACAAACAACCATGCGTTATCCATTATTTTTTGACATGCAATTGAGTCATTTGACACAACCTTTCGGGTGTTTTTCCCCAGGCTCATTTTTAAAACATATTTAAAATGCGTGAGAAAGTCTCAAAAACCTTGTTGTTTTGAATAAGAGATTATTTTGGAATGTAGCTGGTCTTGTAAATTTTGCATACACATGTTGAAATAATGGTTCGGTTGATATAAACATTGAAAAAGCAATTAATTGCATATTATTCGGCAACTCGGCCGTACGAAAACCATTTTTTTGTTAAATATCTTGGCTGTGCATATGCACAGCATATGTTTCGAAATGGACAAATTGATATGAAATTTGCGAAAAAGAATCCACGTGTCTTGGAGGGACTCGAACCCTCAACCTCCTACTCTCTAGATAGGCGTGATAACCCCTACACAACAAGACCACTTAAAGGTCACGTTTGCGGAAAAGCCATCAGAATCCGAGTACCAACCTCCACCGCGGTTAGCTCTCTTTTTTGCAAATTGAATATCTTTCGGATGCTTGATTTGCCCAATCTCCACATTGCAATATGCAATTAATTGTAATCAAGTGTCGGTCTTTCACCGTCATTAGTCGTCTGAGTACACGCGACCGTTTACGTAAAGGCAATCAAACTCATCAAATGCTTTAGCCAAGCAAGCCTTTGGCACAGCAGAGTGCGATTGAATTCGCATTCTATACCGTCCCGCCCAGTCCGTTGCTGGGGGGCATGGAGTGCGATCCTCTCGTTTAATAAACAATGTGCACTCGCTTGGCTGTGGATATACAACAGTACACAAATCAAGCATCCGAAAGATATTCAATTTGCAAAAAAGAGAGCTAACCGCGGTGGAGGTTGGTACTCGGATTCTGATGGCTTTTCCGCAAACGTGACCTTTAAGTGGTCTTGTTGTGTAGGGGTTATCACGCCTATCTAGAGAGTAGGAGGTTGAGGGTTCGAGTCCCTCCAAGACACGTGGATTCTTTTTCGCAAATTTCATATCAATTTGTCCATTTCGAAACATATGCTGTGCATATGCACAGCCAAGATATTTAACATTGAAAAAGCTTAAGGGGTGCATTTTCTACTGTTCTCTCCAGGATGGCATCTTTTTGTAGACGGACTGATAAGGATCAGGCATAAAATTTGATTATTGTTTGCATATCACATAACGCGATCATAGTCCACCATTCCAATTCGGGTTTTGGTTCCTCAAGTGCTCAGTAGGATATTATCTGCCTAAATGCATACAGCTACGATTTTCCTCCAAAGATTGTGTGTATTGTTTTTTGTTTGGTTTTGTTAGCTTAGAGATAATTAACAAGGGTGTCCGGAATACGAATTAAAACCAGAAAAACGCAAAAATATTCCTTCTCTCTCATGCTAAGCCAATTTTTTAATCAACTTTCATTGTACAGTTTAAATCGCGAAACGGAACAAGTGTATTTTACTCCCTCCTCATAAAGAGTGCCAATTAAGAAAAGAGAAATGAAATTACTTCGATTAATAATTGGAGAAAATTTTCCGTTCAAGTCGTTCCTCAACCAGTTCTTGTCTGCCATCGCTGGTTAGTTCTACAGCTTAAACTGCCAAATCGAGTTTGCAACTCAAACGTGATTTATATTTGGCAGTCAATATCATCACAATTAGCCATGGGGCTGCCCTTGGGTGGGTGTCTCCGTTTCTGCCCTATCTACAATCCAGCGAAACACACCTAACGTCCGGGGAGGTGACCATCGAGCAAGCCTCCTGGATAGGATCTCTCCTATCCATCGGTGGATTCATTGGAGCGCCAACGTATGGATTTCTGGCCGACCGGTTCGGTAAAAAGCGTGGCCTGCAGCTGCTTGTAATTCCGTATGTGGTTAGTGCAACAAATGTTTTTCTCGTTGTTCTGAAACATCTGTCCCATACAGTAGGAATTCACTACTGGCCCATATAAATAGGTATTCAACCAAACAAAAGTGAATTATGCTTTTATGGGTATTGTTGCTTAGTGATAAGATACGCATCAACACAATTAACCATGTGTTAAATTTTAACCAAGGTAGTTTTCTAAAATGTATCCTGTTATTTGCATTTGTTCGGGTTCTACTAAGCCGCACCAAGCGGCTTTTTGGCTGTCCTGTGATACTTTGCTCGTACAAGGAGCAAGAAACATTATTCTTATCTATTTATGCGATATAGAATATCCTCGATTTCTGAGTTTAATAATGTTCGATACGGTTAGCGAATAATTGAGAAACAAGTGAAGTTTCTTTTCTAAGTGCTAATTGAAACCGTCTATGTGATTTTTTTTTACATGTCTTCATGTACAAGAAATGCATAATTAGGTAGTAGATAAGGGCCAAGATATATTAAAGAAGAGTATATTTCTTTCAAGCATATTGAGGAGGTGTAGGAAGTGAAGTACATACATAAATTATTAGGGGAAATGACAGCTTTGGCAGGTTTTGTTCTATTATTGTCAGGGGGGTTTTTGTTGATCAAATTTTATGAAATTTTGCCACAATATTCTTTGATATGCAAAGAATGTTTAGGCCATATTCGAGCATAATTAGTTAAAGAAAACCCCCTGACAATAATAGAACAAAACCTGCCGAAATCGTCATTCCCCCTAATAAATTGATGTCCTTATGCTTGAATACATTCAAGTACGCCAATTCCACTTCTATTAAAAAATAAATTTTCTTCAACAGGCTTCCTGGCTATGCATCCTTTGCGGACCCAATGTATACTACATCTATCTTGGACGAATTCTGGCAGGAACCGCTGGAGGAGGAGTGTACCGAGCAATTCCTCTGTACATTGCAGACATCGCCCACAACAAGCTCCGTGGGATGTTGGGCTCGCTGTTAATTATATCCCTGAACGTTGGATTTCTGTTGGGATTTGTGTTCGGAAGCTACTTGTCGTACTTCACCGTACCTGTCGTGATGCTCGCGGCACCTACCATATTTCTTCTATGCACCTTTTTTATACCGGAAACACCCTACTGTTTGTTGGAACGGCATCTAACCGAGCAAGCAGAACAATCATTGATGTTCTACCGTGGCATCTGGAAGAACTGCCAAAAGACTGATGATTTTAAGATGGAATTTGAGCAGCTACAAAGATCATCACAAACGGCAGAAGAAATTCTCAGAGAGCGTAGTATCAATTGGCGAGATTTTTGTAAGCATAAATCATTACTTATGGTCTCTATCTGCCATACACATATTTTTTTTATATTTATTTCTAACAGGTACAAAACAAGCCCGCAAGGGATTGGGAATTGGAACATTTCTAATGGCACTGAATCAGTTCAGTGGATCGTTAGCCATCATGACATACACGGCAAATATTTTTCAAGAATCCGGTTCGGACTTAAGCCCAAATGCGTCTTCAATCATCTTAGCTCTGATTCAACTGATCGGCACAATTGTATCTTTTATTTTGGTGGACAATCTAGGCCGCAAGGTTCTTCTACTGATGTCTACTATAGGAGCTACCGTTGGTTTATTTTGCATGGGACTTTTCTCATTCCTGCAACTGAGTGGCTCTCTACCGATTCTAAGCTTGTCGTTCACCATTCTGTTCTTGTCGTTTGGAATATTACCGCTACCGCATGTTATTTTGGCCGAGGTACTTCCACAAAAAGTAAGTATATTCATAGGTTTTAAATCAATTAGAATATTAGATTTCTACGTATTCTCATTTTTAGATTCGTAGCATCGGTAGCACTATTGGCACTTTGATGTTCTCGGCGAGTGCGTTCGTTATTCTCAAGGTAATTAAATGAAAGTATCTGCTCTACCAAATGTTATTTTAATTATATTGCAGCTATTTCCAATCATGATCGACCGAATTCATCTTTATGGAACGATGTGGTTCCACACTTCCATCTGTTTCATAGGAATTTTCGTTATTTTATTTATTGTACCAGAAACGAAAGGAAAGAATCTATTGGGTGCTGAAGATAAGTCAGAACCGACCAGTTGAAAAAGAAAATTTTTCAGAAATAAAGCTAAATTTTATTCCATGAAATCAACTAGGATTTCTTATTAATAACTCCAAATAAATATCCTAATCGGGTAAATAACACCATCGACTTTGTTTATCGTTTTATTTGATAATGTGGTGAAATTAGTAACCATTAATCCAGTCACAGTCGAGGGCAGCAGGGACTATGTCCAAGGGCTTGACGATCCCTCCCCAGGCCATCTGCGAGTTGTGAGGCTTGCCTAGGATGTGGTGGAGTTTGACAGTGGGCCCTATTAAATACCTATGAAAAGCTGCATGTATCCGCAAGTAGGCCCCATCAAAGCGACCGTATGCCGCTCAAAGCGCACAAGCCCAAGTCCTGGTGTTAGGTGGGACACAAAACAGACCTGACACGACGGCCCTCCGACGAGATAGGAAGTTTGCGCAGGCCCAATAAGCCACATGGAAAGCCAATAATTACGAGCAATATAAGAGATATGTAATACGACCCAATATAATCGGCAAATACCTAGGCGACGAATAAAGGATCACGATTGGAAGTCGTCTGGTTGCGCTGGTTGCGACAGGATGATCTCCGATGAATTACATCCCCGCAACTTCGACGTCGTGGCGCTGCAGGATATTTGCTGGCCGTTTCTTCAACTATAGCATCATCAACGTGCACTGGCCATACGAAGGGAGACCCGACGACGAGAAAGAAGCGTTCTACGCACAGCTGGAGCAGACATACGATGGATGCCCACTGCGGGACGTCAAGATCGTCATCGGCGACAAGAACGCACAGGTAGGAAAGGAGGAAATGTATAGACCGGTCATCGGACCGGATAGTCTGCACACCGTATCGAATGACAACGGCCAACGATGCATAAACTTCGCAGCCTCCCGCGGAATGGTAGTCCGAAGCACCTTCTTTCCCCGCAAAAATATCCACAAGGCCACATGGAGATCACCTAACCAAGAAACGGAAAACCAAAAACGGAAAATCCGACCACTACCTCGTTGCAGTATGCCTGCGCTCAAAACTCTCGACGGTGTACAACACGCGTCGAAGTCGGACGCCGCGGCTTAACATTGGGCGGCTACAAGATGGTAGACTAGCCCAAGAATACGCGCAGCAGCTGGAAGTGGCACTTCCAACGGAAGAGCAGCTAGGCGCAGCGTCTCTTGAAGATGGCTGGAGAGATATTCGATCCGCCATTGGTAGCACCGCAACCGCTGCACTTGGCACGGTGCCCCCGGATCAGAGAAACGACTGGTATGACGGCGAATGTGAGCAGTTAGTGGAAGAGAAGAATGCAGCATGGGCGAGATTGCTGCAACACCGCACGAGGGCGAACGAGGCACGATATACACAGGCGCGGAACAGACAAAGCTCGATTTTCCGGAGGAAAAAGCGCCAGCAGGAAGATCTAGACCGTGAAGAAACGGAGCAACTGTACCGCGCTAATAACACACGAAAGTTATATGAGAAGTTAAACCGTTCACGTAAGGGCCACGTGCCACAGCCTGATATGTGTAAGGACATAAACGGGAACCTTCTTACGAACGAGCGTGAGGTGATCCAAAGATGGCGGCAGCACTACGAAGAACACCTGAATGGCGATGTGGCAGACGAAGATGGCGGTATGGTGATGGACCTGGGAGAACGCGCGCAGGACATAATTCTACCGGCTCCGGATCTCCAGGAAATCCAGGAGGAGATTGGCCGGCTGAAGAACAACAAAGCCCCTGGGGTTGACCAACTACCAGGAGAGCTATTTAAACACGGTGGTGAGGCACTGGCTAGAGCGCTGCACTGGGTCATTACCAAGATTTGGGAGGAGGAAGTTTTGCCGCAGGAGTGGATGGAAGGTGTCGTGTGTCCCATCTACAAAAAGCAACTACCGCGCAATCACATTGCTGAACGCCGCCTACAAGGTACTCTCCCAAATTTTATGCCGTCGACTAGCACCAACTGCAAGGGAGTTCGTGGGGCAGTACCAGGCGGGTTTTATGGGCGAACGCTCCACCACAGACCAGGTGTTCGCCATTCGCCAAGTACTGCAGAAATGCCGCGAATACAACGTGCCCACACATCATCTATTCATCGACTTCAAAGCCGCATATGATACAATCGATCGGGACCAGCTATGGCAGCTAATGCACGAACACGGTTTTCCGGATAAACTGACACGGTTGATCAAAGCGACGATGGATCGAGTGATGTGCGTAGTTCGAGTTTCAGGGCATTCTCGAGTCCCTTCGAAACCCGCAGAGGGTTACGGCAAGGTGATGGTCTTTCGTGTTTGCTATTCAACATCGCTTTGGAAGGGTAATACGAAGAGCAGGGATTAACATGAGTGGTACAATTTTCAATAAGTCCGTCCAGCTATTTGGTTTCGCCGACGGCATAGATATTATGGCACGTAACTTTGAGAAGATGGAGGAAGCCTACATCAGACTGAAGAGGGAAGCTAAGCGGATCGGACTAGTCATCAACACGTCGAAGACGAAGTACATGATAGGAAGAGGCTCAAGAGAAGACAATGTGAGCCACCCACCGCGAGTTTGCATCGGTGGTGACGAAATCGAGGTAGTAGAAGAATTTGTGTACTTGGGCTCACTGGTGACTGCCGAAAATGACACCAGCAGAGAAATTCGGAGACGCATAGTGGCTGGAAATCGTACGTACTTTGGACTCCGCAAGACGCTCCGATCGAATAGAGTTCGCCGCCGTACCAAACTGACAATCTACAAAACGCTCATTAGACCGGTAGTCCTCTACGGACACGAGACCTGGACGATGCTCGTGGAGGACCAACGCGCACTTGGAGTTTTCGAAAGGAAAGTGCTGCGTACCATCTATGGTGGGGTGCAGATGGCGGACGGTACGTGGAGGAGGCGAATGAACCACGAATTGCATCAGCTGTTGGGAGAACCATCCATCGTTCACACCGCGAAAATCGGACGACTGCGATGGGCCGGGCACGTAGCCAGAATGTCGGACAGTAACCCGGTGAAAATGGTTCTCGACAACGATCCGACGGGCACAAGAAGGCGAGGTGCGCAGCGGGCAAGGTGGATCGATCAGGTGGAAGATGACTTGCGGACCCTCCGTAGACTGCGTGGTTGGCGACGTGTAGCCATGGACCGAGCCGAATGGAGAAGACTCTTATATACCGCACAGGCCACTTCGGCCTTAGTCTGAATAAATAATAATAATAATACTAAATGTCCATTCGACCAAATGTCCATTTGTCTAAATTTTCATTCGACTAAATGTCCATTCGACTAAATGTCCCTTCGACGAAATGTACTTTCGACTAAATGTCATTCGACTAAACGTTATTCGACGAAGTGTCATTCGACGAACTGTCCCAAAGCCGTTCTAATGACCACCTTGGTGATACATAACAGCTACAGTAGAACACACCATTAATCTTGCCTATCGCGACACCCTCAGCGGAGAGGCTTTGGGACAGTTCGTCGAATGACACTTCGTCGAATAACGTTTAGTCGAATGACATTTAGTCGAATGACATTTAGTCGAAAGTACATTTCGTCGAAGGGACATTTAGTCGAATGGACATTTAGTCGAATGAAAATTTAGTCAAATGGACATTTAGTCGAATGGACATTTGGTTGAATGGACATTTGGTCGAATGGACATTTGGTCGAATGGACATTTAGTAGAAAGGATATTAAGTCGAATGTTGAAAGTGTTTAGTCGGTAATAGGAAATTTTTTTTTTTTATTGTCTTTATTAATGAGGTTTTCGGCCCTAGACCGGTTCACCTCAAATAGGAAATTAGTTAAATAAATAATTTTTCAATAGATTTTTGGTTGAATTTCAATAAATAATCCACAAGTTACATGGATAAATTGATTAGATGAATTCAGTGGACGTGAGGAAGTTTAATCAGCAGTGGAAGAAACGAATACAAATGCTGATGAGGATTTTTCACCTGAGTTAGCAGAAACTTCTGGAGAGCCTGGATATTATATATATAAAATTGAAAATCTACAGGAATAGCAAAATATTAGGTACTGATGGTGAAATACCCTCTATTCTATTTTTCGGCACATGTTAAAAAACTAATGATTTTAATGTTATTTTGCAATACTTCATCGTAGTCGGCTTTGGAACATTTAGTCTAATGACATTTGGTCAAATAACATTTCGTCGAAAGGACGCTTAGTCGAAGGGACATTTGGTCGAAAGGAATTTTTTTCATATTCTTTTGATTGAATATCTTTCTTTCACTCAATATGTATTAGAGTGGGGCGCAGTTGTATGGAAAAACGCAAACTTCGTCCGATCAAGTGAGATCAAGGTTTTTCTGAATCGTTTTGAGACCCCAATCAACTGTGCAAAATATGGGCTCGATTGGTTGCGACCTCGCATGCCGCATCGCGTTTTAAATTTACATGGAGATTAGTATGGGAAAGCGTACTTTTTTACATTTTTGCTATTAGCGGCTTCAATTTATCATCAATCACGTGACTCAAAACGTTAGCATATTGTCTGGAAGATGCCGAAAGACTTTGCCGAAGAAGGTACATCGCTGGAAGGTCTACAAAAAATGTTATTACGTTTCGAAAATTTATAATTCAAACCATATGCAAGAAATCAATGGTTATCGAAGGGCAAAACCCATCTTCCTTCTTGTCGGGTTTTTTTTTCTTTGTGAAATGATTCCGGATAGCTCGCATTAGCTCTAAAGCCCTATAAGATCAATTATTTTGAAATAACACTCAGTTAAATTATTGGTCTACGTAGTTCGGCAGTGCTGGCAGAATATACGATTTTTTGCATATGGTTTGAACACTCAATCTTCGAAGCGTTATAACTTTTTTCGTAGACGTTCCAGCAACGTGCCTTCTTCAGCAAAGTTTTTCGGCATCCTTTGGGTTATACTTTAACGCAATGTGCCATTTGGTTTACGATGAACTGAAACCTCTAGTAGTAGAAATGCAAAAATATACGTTCCCCCATACTAATTTCCATACAAACTTCAAACGCGATGCGGAAAGCAAGGAAGCAACCAATCGGTCCCAATTTCTGCACAGTTGTTCAGGACCCAGAATTGCTTCGAAAAACCATTGATTTGAAAAAATGACCATGACGCCCCACTCTAATATGTATACAATAATTAGTTCAGAATAAAATTGTCTTTCAACAATAATTCGTTAATTATTGGCCGAAAATTTTGTTCCGACCATATGGTCATATGACCTAATCTATTCGACGTCATGTATAATGACGAAACATCATTCTACTGATTTTTTTACTAGGTGGAATAGATTCATCGTAGTCGGTTAGAGGGGTTCGCCAAAGTCAATACCCAGTCGGGAATATTCTCGGAATATTCACTGTTTTCGTATTATTTATTCTTTTTATGAACCCATCATCGGGGGCAGCAGGGACTATGTCCAAGGGCTTGACGATCCCTCCCCAGGCCATCTGCGAGTTGTGGGGCTTGCCTAGGATGTGGTGGGGTTTGACAGTGGGCCCTGTTAAACCTCTATAAAAGCTGCATGTATCCGCAAGTAGGCCCCACCAAAGCGACCGTGTGCCGCTCAAAGCGCACAAGCCCAAGTCCTGGTGTTAGGTGGGACGCTAAACAGCCCTGACACGACGGCCCTCCGACGAGACAGGAGGTTTGCGCAGGCCCAATAAGCCGCCTAGAAAACCAATCATTACGAACAATATAAGAGATAATGCGACTCGATATAATCGGCAAAGACCTAGGCGACGAATACAGGATCACGATTGGAAGCTTGGAACATGGAATTGCAAGTCGCTAGGTTTCGCAGGTTGCGACAGGATGATCTACGATGAATTACATCCCCGCAACTTCGACGTCGTGGCGCTGCAGGAGATTTGCTGGACAGGACAGAAAGTGTGGAAAAGCGGGCATCGAGCGGCTACCTTCTACCAAAGCTGTGGCACCACCAACGAGCTGGGAACCGGCTTCATAGTGCTGGGTAAGATGCGCCAACGCGTGATTGGGTGGCAGCCAATCAACGCAAGGATGTGCAAGCTGAGGATTAAAGGCCGTTTCTTCAACTATAGCATCATCAACGTGCACTGCCCACACGAAGGGAGACCCGACGACGAGAAAGAAGCGTTCTACGCACAGCTGGAGCAGACATACGATGGATGCCCACTGCGGGACGTTAAAATCGTCATCGGTGACATGAACGCACAGGTAGGAAGGGAGGAAATGTATAGACCGGTCATCGGACCGGATAGTCTGCACACCGTATCGAATGACAACGGCCAACGATGCATAAACTTCGCAGCCTCCCGCGGAATGGTAGTCCGAAGCACCTTCTTTCCCCGCAAAAATATCCACAAGGCCACATGGAGATCACCTAACCAAGAAACGGAAAACCAAATTGACCACGTTCTAATCGACGGTAAATTCTTCTCCGACATCACGAACGTCCGCACTTACCGCAGTGCGAATATTGAATCCGACCACTACCTCGTTGCAGTATGTCTGCGCTCAAAACTCTCGACGGTGTACAACACGCGTCGAAGTCGGACGCCGCGGCTTAACATTGGGCGGCTACAAGATGGTAGACTAGCCCAAGAATACGCGCAGCAGCTGGAAGTGGCACTTCCAACGGAAGAGCAGCTAGGCGCAGCGTCTCTTGAAGATGGCTGGAGAGATATTCGATCCGCCATTGGTAGCACCGCAACCGCTGCACTTGGCACGGTGCCCCGGATCAGAGAAACGACTGGTATGACGGCGAATGTGAGCAGTTAGTGGAAGAGAAGAATGCAGCATGGGCGAGATTGCTGCAACACCGCACGAGGGCGAACGAGGCACGATATAAACAGGCGCGGAACAGACAAAACTCGATTTTCCGGAGGAAAAAGCGCCAGCAGGAAGATCGAGACCGTGAAGAAACGGAGCAACTGTACCGCGCTAATAACACACGAAAGTTCTATGAGAAGTTAAACCGTTCACGTAAGGGCCACGTGCCACAGCCTGATATGTGTAAGGACATAAACGGGAACCTTCTTACGAACGAGCGTGAGGTGATCCAAAGGTGGCGGCAGCACTACGAAGAACACCTGAATGGCGAT
Organism: Armigeres subalbatus; assembly: GCF_024139115.2. NCBI lineage: Eukaryota > Metazoa > Arthropoda > Insecta > Diptera > Culicidae > Armigeres > Armigeres subalbatus. Next base: position 263,870,385 of record NC_085140.1, on the reverse strand, counting down.
GTGGCAGACGAAGATGGCGGTATGGTGATGGACCTGGGAGAACGCGCGCAGGACATAATTCTACCGGCTCCGGATCTCCAGGAAATCCAGGAGGAAATTGGCCGGCTGAAGAACAACAAAGCCCCAGGGGTTGACCAACTACCAGGAGAGCTATTTAAACACGGTGGTGAGGCACTGGCTAGAGCGCTGCACTGGGTCATTACCAAGATTTGGGAGGAGGAAGTTTTGCCGCAGGAGTGGATGGAAGGTGTCGTGTGTCCCATCTACAAAAAGGGCGATAAGCTGGATTGTAGCAACTACCGCGCAATCACATTGCTGAACGCCGCCTACAAGGTACTCTCCCAAATTTTATGCCGTCGACTAGCACCAACTGCAAGGGAGTTCGTGGGCAGTACCAGGCGGGTTTTATGGGCGAACGCTCCACCACGGACCAGGTGTTCGCCATTCGCCAAGTACTGCAGAAATGCCGCGAATACAACGTGCCCACACATCATCTATTCATCGACTTCAAAGCCGCATATGATACAATCGATCGGGACCAGCTATGGCAGCTAATGCACGAACACGGTTTTCCGGATAAACTGACACGGTTGATCAAAGCGACGATGGATCGGGTGATGTGCGTAGTTCGAGTTTCAGGGGCATTCTCGAGTCCCTTCGAAACCCGCAGAGGGTTACGGCAAGGTGATGGTCTTTCGTGTTTGCTATTCAACATCGCTTTGGAAGGTAATACGAAGAGCAGGGATTAACACGAGTGGTACAATTTTCAATAAGTCCGTCCAGCTATTTGGTTTCGCCGACGACATAGATATTATGGCACGTAACTTTGAGAAGATGGAGGAAGCCTACATCAGACTGAAGAGGGAAGCTAAGCGGATCGGACTAGTCATCAACACGTCGAAGACGAAGTACATGATAGGAAGAGGTTCAAGAGAAGACAATGTGAGCCACCCACCGCGAGTTTGCATCGGTGGTGACGAAATCGAGGTGGTAGAAGAATTTGTGTACTTGGGCTCACTGGTGACTGCCGAAATGACACCAGCAGAGATATTCGGAGACGCATAGTGGCTGGAAATCGTACGTACTTTGGACTCCGCAAGACGCTCCGATCGAATAGAGTTCGCCGCCGTACCAAACTGACAATCTACAAAACGCTAATTAGACCGGTAGTCCTCTACGGACACGAGACCTGGACGATGCTCGTGGAGGACCAACGCGCACTTGGAGTTTTCGAAAGGAAAGTGCTGCGTACCATCTATGGTGGGGTGCAGATGGCGGACGGTACGTGGAGGAGGCGAATGAACCACGAATTGCATCAGCTGTTGGGAGAACCATCCATCGTTCACACCGCGAAAATCGGACGACTGCGATGGGCCGGGCACGTAGCCAGAATGTCGGACAGTAACCCGGTGAAAATGGTTCTCGACAACGATCCGACGGGCACAAGAAGGCGAGGTGCGCAGCGGGCAAGGTGGATCGATCAGGTGGAAGATGACTTGCGGACCCTCCGTAGACTGCGTGGTTGGCGACGTGTAGCCATGGACCGAGCCGAATGGAGAAGACTCTTATATACCGCACAGGCCACTTCGGCCTTAGTCTGATTAAATAATAATAATGAACCCATCATTCTTTGGACAATATCGAAGCAATAATTATGTGACTTTTAGAAACACCACAATAAATAATTTAGTTTTTAATTATTATTGACTAAAGTTCTTTTCTTTCAAATAGCCATTCGATGGAACGTCATTAGATTAAATGTACCAAGATTTTTAATTTGAAATCCGCTTCCGACCAAACGTCATACGACCAAATGTACGAAGATTCTTCATTCTAAAATCTGATTTCGACTAAATGTTTTTATTCGACTTAGTGTTCTTTCGACCAAATGTCCTGCGTCTCTAGTGTATTAAAAATCATTTTCGACTAAATGTCCCTTCGACCAAATGTCCATTCGACGTAATGTCCTTTCGACCAAATGTCATTCGACTAAATGTCATTCGACTAAATGTCATTCGACGAAATGTCTTTCGACGAAATGGTATAGATTCCATTAGAACAGCTCAACCAGATTCAAACCGAATTGGTTATAGTAACTCTCATATGACTGACTTAGTTCGTATATGAGTAAAATAAACTTATTTACATCATGTGTGCTAATCAGGTAAGGCTTAGGCAGCGGAGTGGGACAGCCGTTGCACCAATCGCAGGGTCAAGTGTTACTTGAAGCGCTTGCAAAGAACGACGCAGTGCTAGTAAATGATGGTTCCACTAACACATCCTGTAGGAGTGGGGTCGAGTAGTGTATTGACTTAACGTTTCTCAGTCAGCAATATACATGGACTGGGTCTAGAAATATACATGGACTGGAGGATGGATGAGGACTACACCTATAGTGACCATTTAGCAATTCACTTTAAGATCAATTATGTTGTACATTATCCGAAGGCGAGGGATCCCTGTCAGGCTCATGGGTGGAAGACCAATCACTTCGACAGCGAAGTTTTCACCGCGGCCATGGGACTGGCAGCCAACACTGACAGTCTAAGCGAAGATGCACTGGTAGCTGTCCCATCACGCGCGTGCAAAAAACGGCAGACGACCGATATTTTGGTGGGTGCAGAGTTTGCAGTTCTTCGATCAGCCTGCCTTAAGGCTAGACAAAGGATGCAACGTGCCGTTATGCAGAGATACTTCGATGAGTGTAGTTTTCCCGACAAATGAAAAAGGCAGAAGTTAGTGGCATTGCGCGGCCGGTAATAAAGTTAATCAGCTCGGTGCGTGTTTTCTCTTGTTTCGGACAGCAGTACGATCGCCCGTTCTGCCGAAATATTGTGTTCTGCATTGTGCGGCCGATAATAAAGTTAATCAGTTCAGTGCGTGTTTTTTTCGGAGTAGCTATCGAGCAAGCGTTGTTCAGTGCGTGCTTTAGTCGTCACGAAGTAGTTAAGATATCGAACCAGTCTTCGGGAAAATACGTAAGACACGCGTTGCTTTTCTGTTTTTGTATCATCATGAATATGGCGTCGTTCAAATGAAATAATTGGTCGCTTACCAAGGCGATTTCCAATATATTTCCTTTCCAACTAACATAATGTTCCTTTCCAGTGCGCTCATGGAGATGCAGAGGATTCCTCGGTCTCTTGTAGTGATGAGTGTCGAACTAATTTCCCCCCTCTATCCTAATTGACTGTGAGGACGTGGCCGGCATCGCTATTGGTTTGAATTAAAGAAACTCCGAAGCATGTACAGTGAGAATAGCTTTTTAGTCCCGAGAAAACTATTCAATTGGTGAGCTGTGCATTATTTGTTGTTTCTCGGCCAATCACGACTAGTAACTACGATGGGTAAGTCAATCAAGCTAAGCTAAGCAAATGAAAAAGACAGAAGTTAGTTTTCTTACCGAAGACTAGGAAACCACCAGGCAACCCCACGGCGCACAAAATAAAGAACTGATTTTATAATCATAACAATTTTTGCAATTAATTTATCATTTGGAACTTCAGCATATGAATAATAACAGATTTTGATATTTTCTTTGTTGCGAATAATTTGCTATTGGTTTGTTATTATCATTAGCTATTTATCATTTGATCACTGGCAAAATTAAATTACCTGTACAGACATGTACGACTGAGCACTTGGCGCTTCAATTACCTAAGCTTTTCTCAGCTATTTTCACAATATCGTGATTGATGGTATATGATGTAAGGGTACGCTATATTCTATACGTTGGGAAAATTGTGAATTTATTAAGATGATAAAAGATACCCAACATTTATTCAGACCAGCCTTTAAAACTTTACATTGCCATCAATACTTTGAGATGTTTTTTGGGCAGGTGTTGGCACATGAGGCTGTGCAATTGCATGAGTATGTATCTCATGTCGCAAGCACAATGGATACACTATGCCCAGGAAATCTAGGATGTTACCCTCCCGAAAACATGCAGAACCGGGCTGAGAATTGATCTCGCCATCCCCGAATTGGCAATACTACGCCTTTGCTTGGAAGGCTAACTGGAGATCCCCGAGACTCGTCTGGTCAAATAACAGAATATGGTTAGCGGGCATAAAAGATATTTTAGTTACTAGATAAAGATTGTCGCTGTCGTCGCTGTCCGGAACATCTTTTGCTGGCGAGGATAGGGGAGCTAAATGTCAAAGAAGGAAAATCCATACGATTTGACAGCTTGATACCCAACATGTTCCGGACAGCAGAACAAAGGGAACCGAAGCGACAATCTTTATCTAGTAAGGGATCGTTAAAAAATTACGTCCATCGTTTTTCTGCATTTTCAACCCCCTCCCCCTTCTGTCACAATCTGTCACAAATCACTGACCCCCCCCCCTGTACGTACAACTGTAAAATATATGATGGTTCGTTTTCTTTGTACACTACTTTTACAAGGAATTTAGTGGGAATTAACTTCCTTAACAGCAAATTAAAATATTTTTTAACTAATCAAATTGTTTCTAAAATGTAATAAGGTATTTTTTCTTGTTGGACGTAACACAAGACGAGACCCCCCCTCTCCCCCCGTCACAAATTGTCACAAATTCTAGAACCCCCCCCCCCCCCCCAACCCTGGACGTAATTTTTGAACGATCCCTAACAAAAATATCTTTTGCGGGCATCGATCGTTGTTGCTGAAAATTGACTGGCGAGGCAGCACAGCACTCATGTGCAATTTTCCCAAAAATCCCAAAACAATGGTAGCGTCGGAAGTGGTACATCGAGTGTCCATCATCAGCAGCTCTTCTGTCTCATTGTCTAGCAAGATTCAAACTATTGAGTGATTGCTTTTGGCGCCTTATTGAAAATAAATCAGTTGTTTTCAGGATCACCATTTTGTACAAGCGAAAGTTTATTCTTACAAAGTACAAAACAAAATTGTTTGACAACGGCAAAAGTATAATCGCAACAATGGCCTAACTTTGTCTAACATTCACATTTGAATTTTTTATCATTTTAACAAGACTACAGCTTTCTGTTTGAATGTAATCGAATACCACAGAGCTAATTTTATAAAAAAAAGATTTCAGTATTGCGTTTCTTGGGTTGGGATGTTTAGAATTCACAGTTTATTATTTCTGATCCGATGCTTCTGTATGTGTATCTTTCCTGTTATTTTTTTAAAGACAAAATGGTTTCGCATTCTATTGTAATATGATTTTTTGACGTAGGACTACGTCTGTCTTTTCTATATTGGGGTACACTTTACGATTGTAAAAATCGGGACCCGTCACGAAAATATGATAGACTTTAAAGTTTAATAACTCAGCCGTTTCTCGATGGATTTTCAATTTTTTGGATCATTCGATCAAAAATGAATCAACGCTTCTTTGTATTTATATGAAAATAATGATTTTTAACAATTTATTATCGATAATTGATCAAAAGTTTAGATATAGGTAAATCAACCAATCACGTGCATGCATCACTAGCACAGACATCAAAATCAAGCAACTAGCGGGTTTGGATCTTAACCTCAGTTAGATTTCACGCAGAGCGGACACATCAAAGCGTTCGCAGCGGAGCGAACACAGCATCACGGAGACGCAGGTAACATTTTCAACAGAAATCCATCGCATTGGTGTGTTGCTGCAGATCATTCAACCTCAACGAACCATCATTTTATATGAAGAAAGGGTTGACTACAAAAATAGCACTTTTGCGATCCCGCGCCGCCTGTGGTGATGCTTTTATTACATTATTGGGAAAGCGCATTGGGGAAAGAAAATTGGTTCTTCTCAGGACTAGCATTTTCTGAACAGAAAGGTTTAATTGCAAAAATGGACTGTTTCGGTGACATCGGCGTTTGGCGTTGAAGCTTGGTTTCTGTTAGTTATTCCATCCATTTAAATTTACAGGCTTAACTTATTGAATACAAGTAAGCCGCTTTTCGGCGCGCGAGCCATTTTTATCGGGATTCCGCAAAGAGCGGTTTAACCATTTATAAGGCATTGGTCACTATATTGCCACCAACAAGTTTTTCTGTTTATTAACAAGAGCTCTACTTATTATTTCCCATGTAGTGTCTATATTTGCTACCTAGTAACCCCCCAGATGAATTTGAGCCCTAAAAAATTTAAATGTCAATTTGAGAACGTTTTTTTACGAACAGATCGTAAGTTATAATTCATTGAAAAAAGACGACAAAGATATACTTTTTCCCATTGGTAATAATTATTTTAAATCTCATGTGTTAGATTATGTCGTGATTAGCGTGAAAAATCCTTTGCCTTTCTTGTATATTCGGTTTTTAGATTTTAGACGAAATTGCTTGGGAAGAAAAGTGCAAAACAAAAAAATCACTTATAATGCGTTTTCCAACTAGGACGCTAAAAAACGTAAAGTGCCTTGTTTTGATTTGTTTTTCGTAAAATCTGTTTTTTAAATCTTTTATTTATTTTTCTTGTAGCCTTTTCTCCTGCTTACAAGGCAGTGACAAATAACGTTCTTCTTTTTACTTGGAGGATTCACCATTTCTCTGGTTCACTCTTTCTCGTTCTCTCTAGCAGCAACCAACGCATCACTTCACAAAATCTTCTTTCCGCAGTCGGGTCATCTTTGCCCGTTGAACACTTCGGCTTTCCTCCGGTTCAGCTTTGTCTCGTTCTGACATCACTGACCAAGTTTAACGGATCTGGTTTTCTTCCGGTTTCACTCGTCGGGATGTAGTGGAAGTTCCCGATCTTCAGGTGATTAGGGCTAAATGTGAAAACTCACTAAATCTATAATTGTTTCATTTCAACTTTTCTCATTACAGAACTCACCAATAAGCATTATCCCTTGTTCTTGTGCTTGTTCTTGCATCATTTTGTCATCATTTATTGAACCCGGATATCTCATATTAATGACACTCGTTGACAGATCCAAAAGTGTAGCACAAGTCCACTGGCGGTGCCAGCTATTGTTATTTGATGGGGCCCCACTTAGCGCAAGAACAATAGCCTTCGAGAACAATGGTGTGAGTGCATCGTGTGGTGCCCCACCTCTCTCTCCGCCAATGCACAAGTCCCAAAATGGTGAATCTTATCTAAAAAACTATTTATCGGAGGCAAAAAACTTCTTATTACCCAATTTTAGTGGCATTCGTGCGTTAATCTCAGAAATGGAAATTAATAGAGAATAATTTTACCTTGTTTCTTTATTTCTTTACAGAAGCTCATCTATCAAATGTTTACCGAAACAGGGGAAATGGACTTCAGCATCTACCAGAACTAACCGGAATTCACAGATTCCCATCGAAAACTTAAACAAACGGCTCATATCAGGGCTACCAATCTTTGATGAGGAAAAAAGAGCTTATACTGAGATTTTCGGATGAGTGAAATTTCAATGTTGATAAAGAGACACAAACTATGATGACAAATACCATCCATTTCATATATCCACGTAGTCCTACGTCACTTTTGCGTACAACCCGATTGAGCTGCACCTTTGAGTTTTTTTCTCGTTATTTTAAATCCCCGGTTCTTTATCATTGTGAAATAGTCATCCGCAGCACAATTGAACCATTCACATCAAATTATAATTACTCTTTCTATCACAAACATTTCAAAATGACACGTCCTTTGCAAAACAAAGAAAACAAAGATTTGTATCTCTCAGACTAAGCTTCGCTAATCAGCATCTGCGAATTCGTAGTAAGGGAGAACGCTACAGAACGCACCCTCAAGGCGAATTGGCCTCACTCGTAAATTCACTCAAACAATCTTTTGAAGGACATTTCTGATCGCATGTTACCAACACAATTCAATATTACAATTCAACATTATCTAACTGTAACAGAGAAAATTGAGCAAAATCTCTTCCTTTTTACTTAAATTTTACGATTTCAATCCGTTAATACAAAACATGGGCCCGGCCCCAAAACATACAAAACATGGGCCCTCCTTAGCCGTGTGGTAAGACGCGCGGCTATAAAGCAAGACCATGCTGAGGGTGGCTGGGTTCGATTCCCGGTGCTGGTCTAGGCAATTTTCGGATTGGAAATTATCTCGACTTCCCTGGGCATAAAAGTATCATCGTGTTAGTCTCATGATATACGAATGCAAAAATGGTAATCTGGCATAGAAACCTCGCAGTTAACAACTGTGCAAGTGCTTAATGAACACTAAACTGCGAGGCGGCTCTGTCTCAGTGTGGGGATGTAATGCCAATAAGAAGAAGAAGAATACAAAACAAACAACCATGCGTTCACCATTTGTTTTCACAGGCTTGATACTCGATAATTGATGGGCTACAGCTCTTCGATTAACCTACGCCGAATGGAGTATCCTTCTCCACTGGACTCGATCCTGGCCCAATCGCTTCCAGTCGTTCTGAACATAGAGCGCCATCAGGTCCTCTTCAACTGCAAAAAGCCATCGTATATGCGGCCTTCCACGAAGCCTGCGGCCTCTTCCAAGTTCTCTACTAAATATTATCTTCGCTTGACGTTCTTCCGGCATACGAACAACGTGACCAATTCACCGTAGTCTGCCGTGTTGAATAAGATTAATAATATCCAGCCCTTTATAAACCTGGTACAATTCGTGATTCATGCGGCGCCGCCAGATACCGTTCTCCTGTTTATCGCCGAGTATTGTCCGCAGCACCTTACGCTCAAACACTCTGAAAGCTCGTTTGCAGACTACAAGATTTAAGCTGCTTACGAAGTCCGTAATAAGCCCGATTTGCAGCTGCAATGCGCCTTTTCACCTCGCGGGTAACATCATTATCGCACGTCACTAATGTTCCAAGATACACAAATTCTTCTACCACTTCAAACTTTTCACCATCCAGCACAATTTCGCTACCACCACCACTAATGAACTCATGTTGATTGCCAGCGACCATATACTTCGTTTTGCTGGCATTGATTGTGAGTCCGATTCTTGCTGTCTCCCTCTTAAAAGGCACACAAGCCTCTTCCACGGCACGGCGATCAATCCCTATAATATCGATATTGTCCGCAAATCCCAGGAGCATATGCGATTTTGTGATAATGGTATCGCTTCTTTGTACACCAGCTCTCCTATTCGCTCCCCCGAGCGCTATATTGAACAGTAGATTCGAGAGTGCATCACCCTGCTTTAATCCATCTATGGTAACAAATGACGTCGATATTTCATCCGCAACCCTTACACTTGATTTCCATCCGTCCAACATTATACGAATCAGCCGTATAAATTTCGCCGGAAAACCATGTTCAAGCATAATTTGCCATAATTCATTCCGTTTCACTGAATCGTACGCCGCCTTGAAATCAATAAACAGATGATGTGTCTGCAAGTTGTACTCCCGGAATTCATCAAGGATTTGTCTCAGGGTAAACATTTGATCCGTCGTTGGTTGGCCTTCACGAAAACCTGCTTGGTATTCGCCGACAAAGGACTCTTCAAGCGGTCTCAATCTGTTGAACAGAATTCGGGACATAGGGCACATAGGGTTATTCTTCGGTAATTGGCGCACTCCAGTCTGTGCCCTTTCTTAAAGAGAGGGCAAACGAGGCCGTCCAACCAGCTAGCAGGCATATCCTCGTCTTCCCATATTTTCGACATAATATGGTGCAAAACTTCATAAAGCTGCTCACTGCCATGTTTGAGAAGTTCAGCCGGGAACTGGTCCTTCCCCGCAGCCTTCGCATATCGTCCTGCTCCATTTTTTCCTGCGCCTCGCTAATCAATTGCAATTGAGTCATTTTACACGACCTTTCGGGCGTTTTGCCCATTTTTAAAACCTGTTTTAGATGCGTTCGAAAGTCTCAAAAACCTTGTTGTTTTGAATACAAGATTTTTAGGATGAAGCTGGTTTTGCATCTGCACGTTGAAATAATGGTTCGTATTCTTGTTGATGAAAACATTGAAAAAGCTTAAGGGGTGCATTTTGGACTGTGCTTCTCTAGATGGCACCTTTTCGTAGACGGACTGATAAGGATCAGTCATAAAATTTGATTATTGTTTGCATATCACATAACGCGATCATAGTCTACCGTTCCAATTCGGGTTTTGGTTCCATAAGTGCTCAGTAGGATATAATCTGCCTAAATGTATACAGCTACGATATTTCTCCAAAGATTGTGTGTATTGTTTTTTGTTTGGTTTTGTTAACTTAGAGATAATTAACAAGGGTGTTCGGAATGCGAATTAAAAGCAGAAAAACGCAAAAATATTCCTTCTCCGGCGTTTCTTTGATGAATACGTCAGGGAAGCAATACTTCTGTATTTTCTGTAAATCGAACAACTTCTAAGTCTATGTCTACTTACTTCTAGTAGTCAATAACTAAGTCAATTTTCAATAATTTTTCATTGTACAGTTTAAATCGCGGAACGGAACAAGTGTATTTTACTCCCTTATCGTAAAGAGTGCAAATTAAGAGAAGAGAAATGAAATTACTTCGGTTAATAATTGGAGAAAATTTTCCGTTCAAGTCGTTCCTCAACCAATTCTTGTCTGCCGTCGCTGGTTAGTGCTACAGCTTAAATTGTCAAATCGAGTTTGCAACTCAAACGTGATTTATATTTGGCAGTCAATATCATCACAATCAGCCATGGGGCCGCCCTTGGGTGGGTGTCTCCGTTTCTGCCCTATCTGCAATCCAGCGAAACACATCTGACGTCCGGGGCGGTGACCATCGAGCAAGCCTCCTGGATAGGATCTCTCCTATGCATCGGTGGATTCATTGGAGCGCCAACGTATGGTTTTCTGGCCGACCGGTTCGGTAAAAAGCGTGGCCTGCAGCTGCTTGTAATTCCGCATGTGGTTAGTGCAACAAAAGTTTTTCTCGTTGTTCTAAAACAGCTGTCCCATACAGGAGGAATTCACAACTGGCCCATATAAATAGGTATTCAACCAAACAAAAGTGAATTATACTTTTATGGGTAGTGTAGCTTAGTGATAAGATACGCATCAACACAATTAACCATGTGTTAAATTTTAACCAAGGTAGTTTTTCATCTAAAATGTATCTTGATATTTGCATTTGTTCGGGTTCTATTAAGCCGCACCAAGCGGCTTTTTGGCTGTCCTGTGATACTTTGCTCGTACAAGGAGCAAGAAACATTATTCTTATCTATTTATGCGATATAGAATATAGAATATCCTCGATTTCTGAGTTTAATAATGTTCGATACGGTTAGCGAATAATTAGAAACAAGTGAAGCTAAGTGCTAATTGAAACCGTTCATGTGATTATTATTTTTAACATGTCTTCATGTACAAGAAAAAAGGCATAATTAGGTAGTAGATAAGGGCCAAGATTTATTAAAGAAGAGTTTATTTCTTTCAAGTACATTGAGGAGGTGTAGGAAGTGAAGTACATACATAAATTATTAGGGGAAATGGCGGCTTTGGCAGGTTTTGTTCTATTATTGTATTTTATGAAATTTTGCCACAATATTCTTTGATATGCAAAGAATGTTTAGGCCAAATTCGAGCATAATTAGTTATAGAAAACCCCCCTGACAATAATAGAACAAAACCTGCCGAAATCTTCATTCCCCCTAATAAATTAATGTCCTTATGCTTGAATACATTCAAGTACGCAAATTCCACTTCTATTAAAAAAAATATTTTCTTCAACAGGCTTTCTGGCTATGTATCCTTTGCGGACCCAATGTATACTACATCTATCTTGGACGAATTCTGGCAGGAACTGCTGGAGGAGGAGTGTTCCGAGCAATTCCTCTGTACATTGCAGACATCGCCCACAACAAGCTCCGTGGGATGTTGGGCTCGCTGTTAATTATATCCCTGAACGCTGGATTTCTGTTGGGATTTGTGTTCGGAAGCTACTTGTCGTACTTCACCGTACCTGTCGTGATGCTCGCGGCACCTACCATATTTCTTCTATGCACCTTTTTTCTACCGGAAACGCCCTACTGCTTGTTGGAACGACATCTAACCGAGAAAGCAGAACAATCATTGATGTTCTACCGGGGCATCTGGAAGAACTGCCAGAAGACTGATGATTTTAAGATGGAATTTGAGCAGCTACAAAGATCATCACAAACGGCAGAAGAAATTCTCAGACAGCGTAGTATCAATTGGCGAGATTTTTGTGAGCATAAATCATTACTTATGGTCTCTATCTACCATACACAGCATTATTATTCATTTATCTCCAACAGGTACAAAACAAGCCCGCAAGGGATTAGGAATTGGAACATTTCTAATGGCACTGAATCAGTTCAGTGGATCGTTAGCCATCATGACATACACGGCAAACATTTTTCAGGAATCCGGTTCGGACTTAAGCCCAAATGCGTCTTCAATCATCGTAGCGCTGATTCAGCTGATCGGCACGATTGTATCTTTTATTTTGGTGGACAATCTAGGCCGCAAGATTCTTCTACTGATGTCTACCATAGGGGCTACCGTTGGTTTATTTTGCATGGGACTTTCCTCATTCCTGCAACTGAGTGGCTCTCTACCGATTCTAAGCTTGTCGTTCACCATTCTGTTTTTGTCGTTTGGAATATTACCGCTACCGCATGTTATTCTGGCCGAGGTACTTCCACAAAAAGTAAGTATATTCATAGGTTTTAAATCAATTAGAATATTAGATTTCTACGTATTCTCATTTTTAGATTCGCAGCATCGGTAGCACTATTGGCACTTTAATGTTCTCGGCGAGTGCGTTCGTTATTCTCAAGGTAATTTCAATGAAAGTATTTGCTCTACCAAATGTTATTTTAATTATATTGCAGCTATTTCCAATCATGATCGACCGAATTCATCTATATGGAACGATGTGGTTCCACACTTCCATCTGTTTCATAGGAATTTTCGTTATTTTATTTGTTGTACCAGAAACGAAAGGAAAAAATCTATTGGGTGCTGAAGATAAGTCAGAACCGACCAGTTGAGAAAGAAAATTTTTCAGAAATAAAGCTAAATTTTATTTCATGAAATCAACTAGGGTTTCTTATTAATTACTCCAAATAAATACCCTGATCGGGTAAATAACACCATCGACTTTGTTTATCGTTTTATTTGATAATGTGGTGAAATTAGGAACCATATTTCCAGTCACCGACGAGGGCAGCAGGGACTATGTCCAAGGGCTTGACGATCCCTCCCCAGGTCATCTGCGAGTTGTGGGGCTTGCCTAGGATGTGGTGGGGTTTGACAGTGGGCCCTGTTAAATTCCTATAAAAAGCTGCATGTATCCGCAAGTAGGACCCACCAAAGCAACCGTGTGCCGCTCGAAGCGCACAAGCCCAAGTCCTGGTGTCAGGTGGGACACAAAATAGACCTGACACGACGACCCCCCGACGATACAAGAGGTTTGCGCAGGCCCAATAAGCCGCCTGGAAAGCCAATAATTACGAGCAATATAAAAGATAATGCGACTCGATATAATCGGCAAAGACCTAGGCGACGAATAAAGGATCACGATTGGAAGCTTGAAACATGGAACTGCAAGTCGCTAGGTTTCGCAGGTTGCGACAGGATGATCTACGATGAATTACATCCCCGGAACTTCGACGTCGTGGCGCTGCAGGAGATTTGCTGGACAGGACAGAAAGTGTGGAAAAGCGGGCATCGAGCGGCTACCTTCTACCAAAGCTTTGGCACCACCAACGAGCTTGGAACCGGCTTCATAGTCCCAGCTAAGATTCGCCAACGTGTGATTGGATGGCAGCCAATCAACGCAAGGATGTGCAAGCTGAAGGTAAATGGTAATTTCTTCAACTATAACATCATCAACGAGCACTGCCCACACTAAGGAAACCCGACGAAGAGAAAGAAGCGTTCTACGCACAGCTGGAGCACACATACGATGGATGCCCACTACGGGACATCAAAATCATCATCGGCGACATGAACGCACAGGTAGGAAGGGAGAAAATGTATAGACCGGTAATCGGACCAAATAGTCTGCATCAAATCAAATGATAACGGCCAACGGTGCATAAACTTCGCAGCCTCCCGCGGAATGGTAATCCGAAGTTCCCCGCAAAAATATCCACAAGGCCACACGGAGATCACCTAACCAAGAAACGGAGAACCAAATCGACCACGTTCTAATCTACGGTAAATTTTTCTCCGGCATCACGAACGTCCGCACTTACCGCAGTGCGAATATTGAATCCGACCTACCTCGTTGCAGTATGCCTGCGCTCAAAACTCTCGACGGTGTACAACACGCGTCGAAGTCGGATGCCACGGCTTAACATTGGGCGGCTACAAGACGGTTGACTAGCCCAAGGATACGTGCAGCTGCTGGAAGTGGCGCTACCAACGGAAAAGCAGCTAGACGCTGCGTCTTTTGAAGATGGCTGGAGAGATATTCGATCCGCCATTGGAAGCACCGCAACCGCTGCACTTGGCACGATGCCCCCGGATTAGAGAAACGACTGGTATGACGGCGAGTTAGTTGAAGAAAACAAAACAGCAAGGGCGAGATTGTTGCAACACCGCACAAGGGCGAACGAGGCACGATATAAACAGGCGCGGAATAGACAAAACTCGATTTTCCGGAGGAAAAAGCGCCAGCAGGAAGATCGAGACCGTGAAGAGACGGAGCAACTGTATCGCGCTAATAGCACACGAAAGTTCTATGAGAAGTTGAACCGTTGACGTTAGGGTCACGTGCCACAGCATGATATGCGTAAGGACAGAAACGGGAACCTTCCTACGAACGAACGTGAGGTGATCCAAAGGTGGCAGCAGCACTACAAAAACACCTGAATGCCGATGTGGCAGACGAAGATGGCGGTATGGTGATGGACCTTGGAGAACGCACACAGGACATAATTTTACCGGCTCCAAATCTCTTGAAAATCCAGGAGGAGATTGACCAGCTGAAAAACAACAAAGCCCCTGGGGAGCCCAGGAGAGCTATTTAAACACGGTGGTGAGGCACTAGCTAGAGCGCTACACTGGGTCGTTACCAAGATTTATGAGGAGGAAGTTTTGCCGCATGAGTGGATGGAAGGTGTCTTGCGTCCCATCTACAAAAAGGGCGATAAGCTGGATTGTAACAACTACCGCGCAATCACATTGCTGAACGCCGCCTACATGGTACTCTCCCAAATTTTATGCTGTCAACTGTCACCAATTGCAAGGGAGTTCGTGGGGCAGTACCAGACGGGTTGTATGCGTGAACGCTCCACCACAGACCAGGTGTTCGCCATTCGCCAAGTACTGCAGAAATGCCGCGAATACAACGTGCCCACACATCATCTATTCATCGACTTGAAAGCCGCATATGATACAATCGATCGGGACCAGCTATGGCAGCGGATTTCCGGATAAACTGACACGGTTGATCAAAGTGACGATGGATCGGGTGATGTGCGTAGTTCGTGTTTCAGTGGCATTTTCGAGTCCCTTCGAAACGCGCAGAGGGTTACGGCAAGGTGATGGTCTTTCGTGTCTGCTATTCAACATCGCTTTGGAAGGCGTAATACGAAGAGCATGGATTAACACGAGAGGTGCAATTTTCAATAAGTCCGTCGAATAGAGTTCGCCGCCGTACCAAACTGACAATCTACAAAACGCTCATTAGACCGGTAGTCCTCTATGGACACGAGACCAGGACGATGCTCGTGGAGGACCAACGCGCACTTGGAGTTTTCGAAAGGAAAGTGCTGCGTACCATCTATGGTGTGGTGCATATGGCGGAAGGTACGTGGAAGACGCGAATGAACCACATGAGCTGCTGGGAGAACCATCCATCGTTCACACCGCGAAAATCAGACGACTGCAGTGGAAGGGGTCCGACGGGCACAAGAAGGCGAGGTGCGCAGCAGGCAAGGTGGATCGATCAGGTGGAAGATGACCTTCGGACCCTCCGTAGACTGCGTGGTTGGCAACGTGTAGCCATGGACCGAGCTGAATGGAGAAGACTCTTATATAGGTACCGCACAGCCCACTTCGTCCTTAGTCTGAATAAATAATAATAATAACGGAATACATCCTAGCGAAATACCTATTATTTATCCCTGCTGATCGTGCTCATCAATTGATCAACTAACTAAATGCTGTAATAACCAATATTAGTTGCTTGATTTTTTGGAATTGAACGAATCGAAACGGAATCAAAAAATCTGATGATTGGACAGCCGTTTCGAATCACCTGACACGATTTTTTTTTTCGAAATACAGCATATCCTCACTATGCTTTACTACCTTTGCCAAGAGTGAAAAAGGCCAATTTATCACTCAAACACGAATCAGAAAATCAAATATTATGATCCAAAATTGGAAAACTGTAACAGATCCATATCACTCATGCTTTATAATTCCAATCAGCTTTAGTATCATATTCCCACCACAAATGGAGCAGTTCGTCTCTTTCATGCATTCTTAGTAAAATCTGCCTTTTGCGACGCCATTACCAACGTCAATGCGGATTGCACCAGTTCATCGCGAGCTGATAAGGATCAGTTGGCGGAGATTTGCTCTCATGACAGACAGACGGACAGCAGCAGCAGTCACCCGGTTGGTGTTTGCATATCACACATCATCGCGCCGCCAACGTCGTTTAGTGTCCATCGTGCGCGCCGTAAAAGCATTATAGAAACAATCGTTCCTGGAACGTGCTCCGTCCGTCATGACGAAGGAAGCCCTAAGCCCCCGGGAAAATCTCATTTCCAATGAGAGGTTGAAACTATCCGGCGCAGCAGGTGCATTCTGCTTGTTCTACTCGAAGTGCACTATTTTCGAAACGACTGACGCGAAATGAGATTATTCCGGTCGATAGTTGGGGAAAATTTCCCATTCAAATCGTTTCTTAATCAGTTTTTGGGCGCCATTGCCGGTCAGTTTTGTGGCTTTAATCTGGCTAGCGAAGAGCTTTCAGAATGGGTAGCTCACGTTTGGTTTGTCTTTGGCAGTTAACATCATCACAATCAGCCATGGGGCAGCCATCGGTTGGGTTTCGCCGTTTCTACCGTATTTGCAATCCAACGAAACACATCTGACGTCCGGCTCGGTGAGCATAGAACAAGCCTCCTGGATTGGATCCCTTTTGTGCATCGGAGGAATGATTGGGGCACCAACATTTGGGCTGCTTGCCGATCGATTCGGTAAAAAGCGCGGAGTGCAGCTGATCGTAATTCCTCATGTGGTTAGTGAAACGAGTCGTGAGTACAAGTACTACAGCACTATTGTGCTGTTGTTTAATCATTGTTGATGTTAATTTTTTGATTGATATATTTTGACAAATGCAACATAATTCTATTTGAGCATCTAGTTAAATACAATCACTGAATTGTAATGTATAGAAAAATAAGCATACTGCATACTGAAATCATTCATGAGTTACATAAGTTAGTAGGTCCTTGACGAAAGTGTATTATAAGAGGAAACATTCCAAATATATTTTACATATTTCGGCAATTTTATAAAACATTCGTTCATAGGGCAATATATCCATAAGAAGGTATAAAGTAAGAAGCCCCTTCCCCTCGGATATGTTACCTTGCCGCGGTGGGTCGGCTTACGCCATTAGCACTGAGATGGCAACCAAAGACATATCCTGTCGTGGTGGTATCACATGTTGACTATTTTTGTTTGGTGCCGCGTTACATATCTGGCATTGACGCACTAATTTACGGCATTTGCATGTGATCCAACGGACATCGTGTTATGGAGCCTTGAATGGTAGTGCAGTCTGGCAGAGGCCTTTTACATCAGTGATAATGATGTGAGTTCTCTTCTTTTCGGCAATACTTTTCTAATGCGTTCCCTGTGACGATGAGACGTAGCCACGCTTATATTTAGCTAGCTAGGCATTTATTGATACACAATGTATTCAAGACATTCGTAGGAAATGACTACTGGATTCGCTGAGTAGAAGTTTTTTTTAAACTAGGAACGTGGTACCAGTCTTATTTTGTTATGTCTCACTTCGAAGAGCCATAATAAAAAATACCACACATTATAATGATGGTATATGAACAATCTTATGACGGCTTCATTCTCGATAATTTTTACTAATAGTAGGGAATAGGCGTGATGAAGCTTTACTTTGCCACCGAAAAGTGAATCCTATAGCTGACTCATAGCTGATCATTAGTACATTATAGATATTGACAGTTTAGAAACGATTAAGCTACTTCTTAAAACATAATAATAATCTTAGACTACCTTGACAAAAGAATAACAATAAAATAGACCAAATGCACGAACAGTTTCCACTTTTTACAAGACATAACTAACATTGTGTTTGATAGTATTGACACAGAACAAAAACCATTAAGAACCAATAACTTAGGTAAACAAAGTAATTCGAGGAACCCATACTTCATACCTTCTGACCATAAAGACAAAAATGACATCGTACAAATCAATCTATATAATTAGGAATGAGATAATTGGAGAGAATATCTATTAAAGTTGTAAATATAATGTCTTTTGAGCCAGTTCAACAGTGTCTTAATGGACGACATGATCCTTGTACGGCTGGAAAACTGCTTCAAAAGTTATTAGCTTGTCATTTTTTATAAATCGGGAATTGAACACTTTCTTATATTTGATAAAAGAAAAACTTCCGTCTCAGTTTCTACGATGAAGCATTGGGCAGCATGTTCCATGTGAGTCGGATAAACTGCTTCGGTTGATTTTGAACGCGTACAATGACAATAGACATCTAAATAGCATAAAAACTGGTTTAATAATGTGACTCTGACAAGAAAATGACAAAAATGACTTTAAACGATTACGATGTTAGTTAGCATGAGACCTCTCTGACTATCTATGAACGTAATTCCCTCTGATTCAGTTGCAACAGCGTCTTCTTGGACGACATGTTCCGTGTACGGCTGGCAATCTGCTTTGAACGGAATTATGCAACGGTATCATCAAAGGCCTGGTGCAGAGGTTTCTACTCTATTCAGAGTCCCGCCAGTAAACCTTCAAAAAAAAAATAAAATAAAAAGAAGGTATAAAGTAAGAAGCTTTAGTAGGCGTGCAAAAATAATGGAACAGAATTTCGCAAGCGTTGGAGGAATGTTCCCTTTTGACGTGTACATACCAAATAGGTTCTTGAAAACAAGAAGATGATTCATCTGATTTAGAAATTTTACATTGATCTGCAGTATCCGATAAAACAACCAATGAGGTATTGTTTAGAACAAAACCTCCTTTGCATTCATCATAATCGTCTGATTTTCATGGTTTGGGATGATTCCCTCAACCCCTAAATCTTTTTTGGCAATAGATAACCGTATCGGTTGCTTCTTCGTTTAGTTTAGAATATTCTTAGACTTGGCTTATATATTATATTTTTTCATTTTCGGTTTTTTAATTCATTTTACAAATATGAATCAGTTTATGCCTTGGAAAGGCAAAATGCGTGAACGGTTTTGTTATTTCTTCTTAAAAATACTTACAGAAGTCCTCAGAAGTTATTTCACGAAAATCGTTGTTGATTGCGGTATTATTTACAACAATAAAAAGAACGACTAATTTTTTTTTTGTGACGAGATCGGTTATAAAATCAGGGAGTGGCAAAATCGGGACAACACTGTAGTACTTTTGAAGGATAAAGCGCCAGATTGTGAAGAGACTACGCCAATAATGCAACATGCAAAAAAAAGTGTTCCTGAATTCGTGAACTAACGAGTTCACGGTGTTTTTTTTTCGGGAACAACAGTCACGGATTCGGGAATACAGTCACGTTTTCTGGAACGTTCTGGAAAACGTGACTGGTGTTCCCGAATCCATGAGTTAAATCACGGTGTATTTTTGCTGGTTCACGCATTCAGGAACGCTTTTTTGCGTAAAGAAAGTTCTATGAGAAGTTAAACCGTCCACGTAAGGGCCACGTTCCACAGCCCGACATTTGTAATGATATAAACGGGAACCTTCTTATGAACGAGTGTGAGGTGGTCCAGAGATGGCTGCAGCACTATGAAGAACATGGCAAAGCGGTTGACAACGATGGCGGTATGGCGAAGAACCCAGGAGCACATGCACAGGACATACGTTTTCCGGCTCAAAGGAGAAAGGAAGAAGAAAGAAGGTAGAATGAATAAAAAATGGGAACAATGAAAAAGTAAGAGAATAAAAAATAAGAAAGAAGGAAAAGGAAAAGGGAAAAAGAAGAAGGATGAAGGCAGAAGAAATAATGGAGAAGCAAGAAAGTACATAGAAGATAGAGGGGAGAAGGAAAAAAGAAGAAAACGGAAAAAAGTAAAAAAATAAGGATGAAAGAAGTAGAAAGAAGGTATGTAGATTGAAAGGAAAAGTTAGGGAAGGAACAGGGATTCTCAATTCTCACATCTTACTTATCATTTCTCACTTCTTTCTTATTTCTTATTTATTAATTCTCATTTCTCATTTCTCACTTCCCCCTTCTCGTTTCTCGTTTCTCATTTGTCACATATCATTTCTCACTTCAATCTTTTCACTTCTCACTTTTCACTACTCACTTCTTACTTCTCGTTTTTCAATTCTTAATTCTTACCCTTCATTTCTTATTTCACATTTCTCATTTTTTCATGCTAGTTTGTCACTATCCACTTCTCACTGCTTACTTTGCACCTCTTACTTCTAACTTTTCACTTTTTACTTCTCACTTGTCATTTGTTACTTCTCACTTTCAATTTTTTCTCTTCTCACTACCCACGTCTTTGTCCTTCCCTCATTTTACACTTCTCTCTGTACGCTTCATGTAATTCTCTAACTATACTCACTTGGCCACTAATGCTCGATCAAGGGAATCTCTGCTCACAGGGCAACTAATGGAAGAGCTAGGAATTTTGGATAAGCTGGTGCGGTTGTTGGTTCCTTGTCCATGATTTAAAACCATTCATTCATTTATTTAATATTGTTTGTGAATCACAGCTTTTGATGGTATAAAATTTATTTTCTACCTGAAAGATATCTTGAGTGTACTTATGACAATCACAAACCAACGCACCAATTCTAAGGTTAATCTTCCTAACAGTGATGGTGTCTTTCTTGTGCATTAGAGAAAAATACATAATATATAAGTTATATTATCTATCTAGCCAAAAGGCTTTTTAAAAAATTAAACTATTAAAGGAGTTCGAAAACAGAACTTCACGGACCAACGATTACGAACAGAATGAAATTTATTGTACATTGGAACTTACGAGTACCCTATTTCTGCTGATTAATAATTTATTGCCCTAGCTGTCGTCAACGTCGTGATTCCTGCTGATTGGGCATCCTACTTCTGGACTGCTGATATGGGAAACGATGGTGTCGGGTTAACGTCGGTTAAGGTGCACATGTGTTGTTGTTGATGTTGCTGTTGGTATCGGCGGCTGACGGCAATGCATTGACGGTGCCCAGTGCAAGGGCTATTTGTTGTTGTTGTTGTTGTATAATTTGCAGCTTATTGCGTAGTAGCTCGGTGGAAGGATTATCGTGGTTCGATGGGTGTTCGATAACTTCTCCCTCCCCAAGTGAGGATCGTCTCGGTCCTTTGAGTTGAACTCGACATCTGGTCTTGGCTATAATGAAAATTATGATTGAGATGATGATGTAGATGCTGGAAAGTGCTCCGGTTAAAGTCCAAAATTTTAATTTCAAGCTATATTGCTCCAAATAAACGTGTTGTAGCTTGTCTCGGGTCTCGAGAGTTTCGTTGCTGAGTGTGAATATATCCAAATGTTGATGGTAATTCCAGCTAGTTTTTATGTTGTGTAATGCTCCATAGATTACAGTAGCCTCCTGAATGATTTCGTTGTTCCGAAATGAATGGTTGTTGAACGTGATAGAGCAGTTTCCAAATGATATTAGAAAATTTCCTTATAATGTACGATCGTCTGGTCCACAGTTACTACTAAGAGGGTCTTTTTCTGCATTCTGGACCAAAAGTGTATTCTCCGTTACAAGTAATTGAGATGTCCTATTATAAAACGTGGAATTGCATATCGATTGTTTCCCAAATACTAGGGGATAGATACAAGTATCGTGCATTTCCTTTAGGTATTTCGCCTTTTGAACGAATTCAAAGGGTTCACTTGTGGTATATAGAGAATTTTCACTTTTCACGACATATTCCGGATAATCATAAATAATTTGGTTCTTGTGTACTATTGGGTGAATTCGAATCACAGAAGATGTTACGTTATCTAACTGTGGCACGTGAAGGATGTATAGGAGGGTGTGTTGAGTTGCGGCGAACTTAGGGGTGACATGTTGTAGGGCCTCATCTGGAACATCTATGTTCACTCCTTGATTTTGTAGAAGCGATTTTATGAACGAAATCTCTTGAATAGAAAGTACTCTGTTGGCGATTGTAGCTGTTTTTGATAGGATGATGGCGTCTTGTATGTCTTCTAGGAGTTTGTTGATGATATCAATATTTATTATTGTAATGATAGCCGAGATCTCATTTGCTAGCTCGTTCGCTTTCATGCTGTTGATAATTTTGTTAATGCTGCTGGTCAGCTCCGAAATTCTTGCATTGATGCGGTTATTTATATTAACTTGCTGATTATTCTGGGTTATTAATTCATTCATTGTAGAATTGATGATATGAAGATCTTGTGCATCTGGTGATCCGGCCAGCCATTTCCAACCAGTTCCCAACGAATCCCATCTTTTTGCTCTATGATGTTCTGATGGTTTTATTTGAAGAAAATTGTTGTACAATGCTTTTATTTTGTGTTTGACTATGCCTCCTAAAGGGTTTCTGCTATCTACTCTTGTATAAAAGGATGAAGTCAAGTAATCGATAGATTCTTGTATCGTTGTTAGATTAATGGGGTGTACAATTTTTAAATTTCCAGTTTGAATTTTACAATTTCCATATTTTAAAAATAAAATGGGGTCTTCGTTGAGGTTTCTCAGGGAAAGTTTGGATGGTTCAATCAATAAGGGAAGTGTGATGAGTATCAGGAAGGGTGCCTAAAAGTGGAATTTCATAGTTTAGGGTTTTATGCTAGTTTCTAGTCTGATCTAAATCAATTCGCTACGTGTTCTGTTGATTATCTGTTTCAGTTTTCGAATTCTTTGACTACCATATCTACGATAATAATTAACCTGACGTTTCCTATCGATTTAACTGCAAATATTATGTATTTTTTATTTATTCTTATAAGACAAGGGAAGATTTATCTGAGAATAGATTGTAATAGGTAGTGTTACATAGTTCGTAATGGTATCTGTATAATATTTACGTTGGATAACATCGATTCAGTGGGGATTCACAATAATAAAGAGGTATTGCTCTGTCATCGAGAGCTAGTTCGGGACAGACATATAGGATTTAGGTGAGGATCTAGGATAACGGAAGGGAATGATTCGTAGGCAGGGAATATTTTACTTACTCTCCAAGCGTGGCTTGCAGGAGTTGGAATGCTTTGTTGCAGGGGTATCATATTCCTTTAGGCTTCTGTGTGAGCGCTGTACTTCGTGCAAGAGTGTCCTAAAATTTTGAAATCATGAGTATGGTATTTGAATTCATGTATTGGAATGTTAATGTATAATCCTCCAGGGGTTCATAGGGTTTTCATGCTTTTCGCAAGCTGTCCATTCCTAGGGTGGAGAAAGAAAAGATTAATATCGTAATATGGATTGATCAGTTAAGAATTAATACATTTCATCATTTCCTGATTCTTTTCAACCTTGTTTTATGGAGTTTCCGATTTAACCGGTCGCGATAAGTCATTTGGTTATCCTGATCTACTATTGTAGAGTTAAATTTCTCCAATCTTTTAGATTTGACTCCTTGTCTTTCGTTAAACACTACTTGACCAGGTTCTAATATTGGTGCGTTTTCACGTGAAGAGTTCCTTTGTAAATTTTGTTTTTTCTGCGTCTCTGAAATCTTCAACATTACTTCATCATAAATTTTATCACGGGCTTCGAGTAATAGGGGCAGGTCTAGGGGTCGTTCTTGGCCATCTTTAATGCCATAAAATACCTCTCGTGGTTTCATTCCGGTTGCCGAGTGAATGGTGTTATTGTAAAGTGTGTTTGAAATGAGGAACATTTCTTTTGGTGAGATGTTTGGGAACTTATGTTTATTGCAACGAAATATTTCTGCAATTGTCGAATGATATCGCTCGACAATCCCATTTGTTTCGCTACGATTGCAGGGGGTAAAGTATTGTTGTACGTTCAAATTGTCCAGTAATCCTCTCACTTCAATAGACTTTAATGAAGGTTCATTGTCTGACACCATCAACTTAGGAGTACCGAATAAGGAAAAATATTTCAAAATAGATTTTCTTATGTCTGGGATAGATCTTGATTTGATCGGTAAAAGGACACCGAATCTGGTTAATTTGTCAACAACAGACAGAAACATGTAAGGTTGAGAGATAAATATATCAACATGGATGATATCTAAAGGTTTGTGAGGGATCGGGGTTTCTCCATGTTTGATTTTGTAAGGTTTCCTTTCGTACTTCATCTTATTACAAGTAGGGCATAAGATGACGTATGTACGGATTTTCCTTTTCATATTTGGAAAATACCACCTTCTAAAAATTTGTTCTTTGTTTTCAAGGATTCCTCTGTGAGCAGTCTCATGAGTTTCCTCTATTACTTGATTTTGATCGAGATCAGTGGTGAGGTCGATCAATATTTTCTGAGAGATTAATACTTTGAAGGTTTTACAACGACTGAAGTGGTTTTTATATACCGTTTGTATCGATGGTATGACGTTTTCTGGACAGAGGATACAATTGAGTTTACCAGGACGCATGTAATCTCGAAATATTCGGAATAATGTTGCTATACCAAAGTTAATTTTGTTATAGTTCTTCTGTACATTTTTGGAAAGATTTCCTCATAAACTTCGGAGTCTTCCGCGCCAACTTTCAAAATTATTTGGTTGTGAAACACGTTTATGGGTTTCTCAGTACATTTAACAAAGTCCAAGTCGTCAGTATCAGCGGAGTGAACAGAACTATCATCCGTTGATTGTTCCTCTTCGTTGACATTGATTTCATGGGACGTTTCATTAGGTATCCTGGATAAGGCATCAGCTACTACGTTCTGTTTCCCTGGGCGATGCTTTATCTCGAAGTCGTATTCTAGAAGTTTCAGCCTCCATTTTACCAATCTGGTGTTTGGCGTTTTTAAGTTTAAGGCGTAGGTAAGGGGCTGATGATCAGTGTAAAGGGTGAATTTTCTTCCAAACAGATAGAGTCGGAAGTACTGTGTAGCCCATACAATGGCTAAAAGTTCTTTCTCTATGGCTGAGTAATTTTCCTCCGTTTTGGTTAGCGTTCTAGAGGCAAAGGCAACGGGTCTATCTTTTCCCACTTGGCCTTGTGATAAGACTGCACCAAGAGCAAAATTACTCGCATCTGTGGTTAAGATAAATGGTTTATCCATGTCTGGATACTGGAGGACATCACTTTGTGTAAGCAAGTCCTTACTATTTTCAAACGTTTTTACGAATAATGGAGTATGTTCCACTACTTCGCCTTTGCGTAACTGAGCCGTTAATGGCTTAGTGATTTTAGCAAAGTCTAGAATAAATCTACGATAGTACCCTAGGATTCCAAGAAATCCTTTGAGTTCCTTCTGAGTTTTCGGAAGGGGCCAGTTTCGAATGGCTACTATCTTGTCGGGGTTTGGTTTTACACCCTCGGCAGTGACAATGTGACCTAAGAAAGCAACTTCCTTTTTAAGGAATTCACATTTGTCTAACTGTAATTTTAGGTTCACTTCTTCTAATGCTCGTAATATTTTTCCCAAGTTTTCTAAGTGTTCCTGTAGAGAAGTAGAATAAACAATGATATCGTCCATATAAATGAGACAACATTTGCCTATGAATTTTCGGAGAACATGGTCCATAACGCGTTGGAAAGTAGCCGGCGCGTTTTTAAGACCGAATGGCATACGTAAATATTCGTATAGGCCATGATCTACTTGGAAAGCTGTTTTCTGTACGTCTCTCGAATCCACCTCGATTTGATGGAAGCCGGAGGCCAAATCCAACGTACTGAAATACTGGCATTTACCCAGCTTGTCTAATATCTCGGTGATATTAGGTAGAGGGTATTTATCGTCTACAGTTTTGCTGTTCAGTTTTCGGTAATCAACTACGAGGCGCCACTTTCGCTTGCCTGAGGCATCTAATTTTTTAGGTACAATCCATATGGGCGACGCCCACGGGGAGGTACTGGGTCTGATTATACCTTGGGCTAGCAATTTGGAAATTTGTGTTTGGACTTCCTCTTTATGAACAAACGGGTATCTGTAGCTTTTAGTGTAAATTGGCAATTCATCGCTGGTATTAATACGATGTTTAACAACATTAGTAAAGGAAAGATCATCTCCGTCCCTGTAGAAAGCTGCGGGGTAGCTTCGGAGTAATTGGAAAAGTTTAGATCGTTCTTCAGTATTGAGATGATCAGAACGAACTTCACTTACAATGTCTCGTGTATAAACAGTATTGTGGGGGTTCGAAGGGAACTTTACTTCCTCAAAATTGTTAATATCCATGATGAGTTGTTCGTAATTAATAGTCTCAATAATAGGAGCTTGTTGAGTACTAACAAAAAGAAGGCTAGCTTTATTATTACGAACGCTGTAAAGTCCTGAAGGGATGTACACATTGGAAGAAATTTGCATATCATTTTCCAAGTAAAAGTCTCCAGAGCAAATGGATGACTCGATTTCCTTAATGGTATGGATGGAATCATGAAAATTTAATTCCACGGTGTCGGGTATTTTTCATTAGGGAATCGTTTTGCCATTTATAATGAGACTATTGAATTTGTATCGATGATACATCCAAGTTTGTGGAGTGTTTGATAACCAATCAAACCGTCAAAAAATGTATGGAATTTAAATAAGTTAAATTTTTGACAAGGGACGTCAACGTTGTATTGCATGAAGGGGTTTAAAATAGTGAATTGATTAATCTTGCAAGAACCATTAATGTTCTTGACTAAGTGCTTTGCACCAAACTGTATCAATTCTGCGGGAACGACTTGTGGGGAAATATAGTTTTGGTTTGCTCCTGTGTCAATTAAAAATCTGAGTGGAGCATATGAGCCTAACTTTACTTCTAAATATGGCAGAAAACTCAATCCATTTCCTGTTGTTCTATCTCCTGATGAAAATTTAGGTTTTCTTCTCCGTTATCGCCTTCCTCTACAACATTTTCCTCGACGACATCGGAAGGTTCCGCGTATTCATTATGAACATTAATTTGGTGGAATCTTCTCACATTCGAACCAGAGGATGCTTCTTGTTTGATGGCAAGTGGTGAGCCTTGTTGGGGATTTCGGTTGCTATTGGGATTAAAACGATTATCTTGGAAAGGTGGGCGTGAGAAGTTGTTATTGATAGGAGGTGCTGGTTTGAAATTATTATTGGGAGGACCGGATGGTCTATTTTGGTAAGGATTTGGATTATTGAATGGTCGATGGTTGTTAGGGTAATAGGACTGTTTTAGTGGAGGGTTTTGAATTCTAGGCTCATTGACTTTAGCTAAATGTTTAAGTTTTTCTCGCTTTCTTTCGGCTGCGTTAGATTGCTCCAGCGCATGTTGGTATGCTGACAACAAACTGTTAGGTCGGCTAGTTCGAGTCAAAGAGGAAATGGGTTCATGTAACCCGTCTATGTACGCGTTCATAATCATTGCTTCGTAGGAAGCCACAATTGCTTTCGCGCATGGTTGGAGGTTCGGATCCAAATTAATTTTAGCATTGAGGTCCGAAAGGATCTCAGAACATTGCTCATAAAATTGTTCAACACTTGAGCTTCCTTGTTTCACATACGGGATCTTACTAATTATGGTTGCAAGATCACGTTTATCACCAAACCGATCAATAAGTTGGGATTTAATGTGATCCCAATCACATTTTGTTTGATTATTTATCAAAATTTCACTTGCTTTTCCTGTAATCTTATCCCTGATTACTGAGGACCAAATATTTATTGCGGCATCTCTGTCGTCTGCGGGGACGCGCGCTTTAGCGAAATCTAACTTTTGCTGCACGGAATTAATCCAAGCAGGCAATCCTTTGGCATCACCGTCATATCCCGGTATCAACTTTATGATATCAGGGATGCGTGTTATGTCGAAGGTTGTAGCTTGCTGCGGACTGGTACTAGGTCCAGCCGGAATGTTTAATAACCTTTCTATTTGAATTCTTTGTTGCTCCAGTCGATGCTGGAGTTCCTCTACCTGATGTTCTAAGTTTTGATTTTTGGCCATCTTAGACCTCAGTAACATACACTTTCACTTATATAAAATAAAATTGACTTACGTTTAATTTGCCGATGTTCCCTCGGCTGATTCTGTCCAGTTGAATCCTGTGTAGTTCCTAGACGCTTGGTAGTCTCCGTGGGGTGTATCCTCGATCCGTCGATAATCCGTCGATGGTGTCCTAGATGCCACAATTTCACTTTGTTTCACTTTCGGCTGGAACACACAACACACGGAGCAAAACCGAAGCGCTTATCCTACCGACTGCGCCAGTTATATTATCTATCTAGCCAAAAGGCTTTTAAAAATTAAACTATTAAAGGAGTTCGAAAACAGAACTTCACGGACCAACGATTACGAACAGAATGAAATTTATTGTACATTGGAACTTACGAGTACCCTATTTCTGCTGATTAATAATTTATTGCCCTAGCTGTCGTCAACGTCGTGATTCCTGCTGATTGGGCATCCTACTTCTGGACTGCTGATATGGGAAACGATGGTGTCGGGTTAACGTCGGTTAAGGTGCACATGTGTTGTTGTTGATGTTGCTGTTGGTATCGGCGGCTGACGGCAATGCATTGACGGTGCCCAGTGCAAGGGCTATTTGTTGTTGTTGTTGTTGTATAATTTGCAGCTTATTGCGTAGTAGCTCGGTGGAAGGATTATCGTGGTTCGATGGGTGTTCGATAACTTATATATACACATGCAAACACATAACATTGGCATACAGCAATAAAGGTTTTTGGTCCTTCTATCAAAAGCTCATTTTTGGTATTATGCTATAGCCTCTATCCACACTCAGTGGCCGAGAAAGACAAAAGGGTTGTTCCGGAATAATAAAAACAATCACTTTTCTATTCACAGGCCTTCTGGCTGTGCGTCCTCTATGGCCCAAATGTGTACTTCCTCTACCTGGGTCGCGTCCTGGCCGGAAGCGGAGGAGGAGGAATGCTGCGGGTAATCCCACTGTACATCGCCGACATCGCTCACTTTAAACTGCGTGGAATGTTGGGCTCGCTGCTGGTCATATCACTCAACGCCGGGATCCTTTTGGGATTTGTTCTCGGAAACTGTTTGTCGTATTTCGCCGTACCTGTTGTCATGCTAATGGCGCCAGTCATATTTCTTGCATGCACCTCCTGCCTACCGGAAACTCCCTTTTGCTTGTTGGAACAAAATCGAACCGAAAAAGCCGAACAATCCTTAATGTTTTATCGAGGGATCAAGGGACACTTTCAGAAGAATGATGACTTCAGAAAGGAATTCGAGCAGCTGAAAAAAACATCTTTAGTGTTAAAAGAATCTCTTGAGGAACACAAGTTAAACTGGCGGGATTTTTGTAAGAATAAATCATTGCTAAACATTTTTAATCCGCCTCATTCTAACCTTTCTTTTTTCAACAGGTACAAAGCAAGCCCGCAAAGGATTGGGGATTGGACTCTTCCTAATGGGATTAAATCAATTGTGTGGAGCACTGGCCATTATCACTTATGCGGCAAACATTTTCAAAGAATCCGGTTCAGACCTGTCCCCAAATGTATCCTCAATCATCGTGGCACTGATTCAGCTGATCGGAACGATTGTATCCTTTACCCTAGTGGACAATCTTGGCCGTAAGATTCTTCTGGTGGTTTCCACGATAGGAGCCACAGTTGGATTATTTTGCATGGGTCTTTTCTCCTTCCTGCAACACAGCGGCCAAGATTTGAGCTCACTTGGCTCTCTACCAATTTTAAGTCTGTCGTTCACCATTCTGTTCTCATCGTTTGGGATCCTACCGCTACCGTATGTTATTTTGGCAGAGGTGCTGCCACATAAAGTGAGTACATAATCTTGAAAAATGTCTAAATGGTTAGATTTAATTAACAAGCCTTTGCTTCATTATTCATTAGATCCGCAACGTAGGCAGCACATTAGCTATTTTAATAATTTCGTCGAGCGCATTTGTTGTCCTGAAGGTAATAACATTCACTCAATTGTTTATGATACTTATTGATGCATTCAATGTGTTGCAGTTATTCCCAGTTATGATCGACCGAATACATCTATATGGAACGATGTGGTTTCACGCTACGATATGCTTCATAAGTATTTTCGTTATTTTCTTCGCTGTGCCGGAAACGAAAGGAAAAGATTTGCTATCTGCAGAGGAGAAGCTAGATTCGGCCGATAAGAAAGAAATTGAAGCGTGAGTAAATACTAAAATTGAATAAAATAATAAAATAAATAAAATCGTGTTTTTCACTACTGGTTGGTATCAATTGAGCTATTGGGAGTTAAATAGTGCAACAAAGGGCTTAAGGTCATGCACTAGTTATAAATGCAACTCTGAATTAAAGCTTATCTCGTGAATGTCAATAGAGAAGAAAAGATGAAGGCAATTGAAAAACGTCCCTTTACGCCATACTCTGAGGAGGAGACATGATCTAATAAATGCGAAGACAGACGGTCCACACACGTTTTCAGATGCTTCTAATCTAATCAAATCTAATCGAACACAAACGCAGCCAGTGCAAAGAAAGCATCCTGAAAAATCATTAAGTTAAATGACGCTAAATATTTTTTCTGGTCAATATGAAGCTTACAGCATATACCAATAGTGGTATGACATAAACGTCAAAGCGGCCATTCCCACTGTATGGTGCCGCAGAGATAATTCTTCGAGATGTATCGTGTTCAAATAGTCACTTCAACATGATACCTTAATATTACGAATCTACAAGAGTTGAACAATGCGTGAACGTACCGTACCATACGCATCACGTTCTTTCCATGTTTTTGTTATGGTAGTTGTATATAAATATGTAGTGAAATGAATTACAATATAATAAGAAATTATATCAAATACCACACGTAAAAAAAAAAAATGTTATATATTATTAAGATTTCTAATACTTTTTTGCCGAAGCAGGCGCTTAATGATATGTATAAGAAAAAACTTATACATCGCATTAGTCACATACATTTCGAAACTTATACTTTTCATTAACTTATGAATGTTATTAGCTTTTTGATATGGGATCATTCATTAGGTGGCATAATGAAGAGTATAAGTATTTTCGAATTGTTTTTTGCCAAAACATATAAGGTTATTTTTTTACGTGTAGTTGACCCGGCAACCGTTGTCCTGCATAGTAGGCGAAAATGCGCATTGTTAACTAATTTTTAGTTTTTCACGATTGAATCAATTTTTTCTTGCAATTTTTGCATGAGGAAATATTATATAAACCCGTCGGAAACGATAACAAACATATTTGCTGAATAAATGAATGAAATCCATCCAACCGTTTTCAAGTTATGCGGATACGAACACAGCCCATTTCATTTTTATTATATAGAAGATGATATATTTGTAGAAGTTAAGTCGGGTCGTACTGGAAATTATGTAAAAAATTTAAAAATTATTTAAAATATTATGAGTATCGGATAGCAGGGACATCGGCTGCTTAAAGGTTTCATGACAGGTTGTGAAGCTTTCCTTCCTGGTGAAGTTTGATAGTGGGCTATGGAAATGTTAAATTATGAAAATATGAAGGTACAAAAATCTAATAAAATGAATTTATAAAAGTATGAACATGTGGATTTATTTTATAATATTTTATAATATGAAAACAAAAAAACATAAAAATATGATGTAATAAAAATATAAAAATATAGAAAACAAAAATAATATAGAAACATGAAATTCCAACCAGTTCTTTTCAGCACAGTAGACTACGTAAAGACTGATATGTTTTTGTAAATTGTTTTAAATGTATAACTTTTAGTTTTGTTTTATATTCGCCCAAATATTTTTTTTATCACACCATCATTGGGACAAATTAGTCTGTTGATGTAGCAATAATAAATAAATAAATAAATAAATTAAAAATAAAGATACAGAAATATGAATACATAAATACAAAAATAAAAATATTAAAAATTTGAAAATATTAAAAAAAATGACATGGAACTTTAAAATTATGAAAATATGACAATATAAAGATGTGAAAATAACAAAATTTAGAAATATGAGCACACAAAAATATAAAACATGAAAATATGAAAGTGTAAAAAATTTGATAATAAAAATATAAAAGTACGAAAATATAAAACAAGTTAATATGCAAAATAATATTATAAAAATATGAAAGCATAACGAGACGAGCCAGCCTTGGGCTGAAAGTCTCGCTAATAAAGACATATAAAAAATTGAAAGCATAAAAATATGAGAAAGATAAAAAATTTATATTTTCACTATATTATATGACATATAAATATTTTTTGCAATTATATTAATATGAAAACATGATCTTGTACAGGACAGCCACCGAGTTTATTTACGTTTTGCATTGTTTGCAAAATATTTTTTTCACGCCCGCGATTATCTCTCCCATCTACTGACAAAGTTAGAGAACCCTCCCTGGCGATAACATGAAAAAAATACAAATACACCCAGCTCTTTTTAACACGGTTGGGTTTTAGTCGATTAACACCAAGCGTCAATGAAACTATGAGTTAACTTCTCGTTAATTTGTTGATATTTTCGGTGAAAACTAAACACACACTTTTCATAATTTTGCATAACGTTTCGGCCTACTGCTTTTCAGCCATCATCAGATTTCCAATTAATCAATCTTCACCACCAGTGTGGTTTTTAAAAATAGATATAAAAGCTAAAAAAATAACAAAACATGAATGTGAAAAATTTGGGATGTGAAATGTTTCCAAAGCAAATGGATACGGGGAATTGACTGATATCCCATCGTTATTAGCTGGTTATGGATCAACTTTTTGTAAGGGCAGCTCTGTTGTATAATTGGTAATACGTCCGTGTACACTTAGACTGGCCCAGGATACAAAAAGTCGCCCGATTCTACGGGGCACCCTCCAGGATTTTGCCTTTGGGTAAGAAAATCATTCTCTGAAAATTTCAGCTTGATCGGTTATTGCATAAGCTGGCGCAATTGATTTGAAGTTAATATGGGGATTTCATCGAAATATATGGTAAAATACACCTCTGTTACTATTTCGTACAGGAAATTGGATGGAAAAGCCCGATTGAGCCCAGATTTGCAGGAAGTGCAATTAACATGCCATTGAACAATTCCACATAAAATTCTATTATGATTAAATAAACTTTAAATTAGTTTTTAGATGATTTATTTGGAGTTTGGTTGAGCACTTTGAAATTCATTAATTGCCTTGAAAACAAGCGCATGTAATCGAAGGTAGCTGCGATATGTGTTGTGGCGCGCGTGAAGTTACTTATGTTTCAGTGCGCCCGAAATCACGCATCGTAGGCACCTTTGATTGCATGCATATGTTTTCATGGCAATTAATGAATTTCAAAGTGCTCAACCCAACTCCAACTAAATCAGCCGAAAACTGATTTAAAATTTATTTAATGATAATAGATTTTATGTGGTATTGTTCATGGGCATGTTAACTTCATTTCCTGCAAATCTGAGCTCAATCGGACTATTCCATGCAATTTCCTGTACGAAATAGTAACAGAGGTGTATTTTCCCATATATTTCGGCTGAAACCCCCATATTAACTTCAAATCAACTGCGCCAGCTTATGCAATAACCGATCAGACTAAAATTTTAAGAGAATGATTTTCTTACCTAAAGGCAGAATCCTAGAGAGTGCCCCGTAGAATCCAACGACTTTTTTTTCTCCCCCTACTAGGCTGGGCCACTCTATAGGTACACCCTAGTTGTTTTATGTAAATCTGAATTCATTTCACACTTGCCGCTCGCTTGCGGTGTCAATCGAATCTGTATCTTCATTACTTTCATCTACTCCCTTTCGCTTTGAGTAGTATAATTATCACCGAAAAAAGCCAATAAATTAATTTCGATAAAGTCACGCGGTGATCAAAGCTTTCCTAATTATAAAATCTGAATTCAGTGGAAATTGTAAGAATATGGAAACAACAACGAATAATCCGAATGTAGAAATTTATAAGGGTTAGCTCTTACTCTACAAGCATACTTGAATAAATACAAATACAAATACACCCAACCAGCGGGTGGCAGATTTTAAACAGTTCTGCATAAGAATCTTACAGAAACTGTATAATAATTTGGCATATACAATTTCGGAAGATTTTAATACAATTGTTGTATTGAAATCTTCCAGATTTGTATTTGATCTAACAGAATTAAAATCTAACAGAATTGTATAAGCCAAGATTTTATACAATAATTGTCAGATTTGTTTTTTGGGTGTGCTTAATGGAATAGTGTGGGTTCAATTCCCACCAGCAGCCGAATTTTTTTCGCAATATCTCATAAAAAACACCTTAAATAGCAAACTTAACTATGTGTATCAAAATTCAACATCTTTTCCAAAAATATAATTTAAAAAATATGAAAAATGGATATATTGGAAAATTAAAAAATATAATACGAATATATGACAACACGACGCGACAGCATGTCTTTGCAGCGGTATACTTTGTGGGCTGGAAACTAGTGATACTCATGTTTCCTTTGAAATCTCTGTCCAGATTGCTATCAGTAATCAAGGTGTGTGGGTGTAATCCATAATTTCAATCTAAGGCAAAAAAAATGACAAAAGCATTAGAATTACTATTCCTGACCACGCTTATTACTACCACGGATATTGGGAAGGTATTCGTTGGGTCAGACTACCATGGATGTCACCGAGATGGGCCCGTAATTGATGACATCTCGGGAGGATATGTTGTTATTGGGAATGAATATGACCAAGTTTTTCGATACCCATCCAGGAAGGTTTGCTCCGCCCATGTTTGGTTGACCAACTTTAGAAACCGAAACTTGATGGTAGGAGAGAGGTTTTTGTGCATAGAGTACCCAACCCCGTTGGTACCGGATGTTGGAAAGGACGACCAATCTGCAGCAGAAAACGTTATATTGGAACCAGCATTTTGTAGAACTGGGTGGACCAAAAAGATTTCGTGGACTAAGTGCTACCAGCGATTTTCCGTTGGAACTCGGCAGAGTAGTAGTTTACCGACACTAGCCCGTTAAAGCCAAATTCTTCTTCTTATTGGCATTACATCCCCACACTGGGACAGAGCCGCCTCGCAGCTTAGTGTTCATTAAGCACTTCCACAGTTATTACCTGCGAGGTTTCTAAGCCAAGTTACCATTTTTGCATTCGTATATCATGAGGCTAGCACGAAGATACTTTTATGCCCAGGGAAGTCGAGACAATTTCTAATCCGAAAATTGCCTAGACCGGCACCGGGAATCGAACCCAACCACCCTCAGCATGGTCTTGCTTTGTGGCCGCGCGTTTTACCACACGGCTAAGGAGGGCCCCGAGGAGAATCGTATGCTAGGGAATGGAGAAAATTTTCATTGCCACTAAGCGCGTTGACATTCCTCAAGAATTCGGCAGCAAATTGAGCCGGGTTGGCTGAATCGAGGAAATCCTCTCACTGTTTCTCTTGGCTTTAAGTAATACTGACTTTCATTCATGGTGCTTTTCTTTATAGGCGTGAAGGGCACTTACCTTATCATGATTATCAGCGGCTAGGATCCTACATCAACGGGAAGTCCCCGTAGCACTCGGAGGGCATTCCTTCTCACTTGAACCACACGGCGCGTATCACTCGACGACCTTCGTAGTTCCTTACGTCCAGGCCGGATACTGGGTTGCGGGATGCAGGCAACGGCAGCGTCAAGAATAGCTTCGGTGAAGCCGGGAAGGTTGTGGGTGTATAACGTTCAAAGGTGCGTAGTAGGGGGAGGTCATATGCCTCCCAGTCGGCGGCATCGTAACGCCATCTTCGCATCTGGCTAAGTCGGCGAACACTTCCCACTTAAGAGCGTACATTATAGATCGATTGGCAACGGTCACGTCGATGGGAGTGTCATGAGGGCCTTTAAAGAAAGCGGGCAAACCATTCGTTGTTGAGTCGAGTAAGGTCCGGAGTTTCGAACGATTCAAGAAGGTCTGTACCTATGGGGGAGTGGAGCTAGAATCACCGCATGCCGGGTTTTGCGCGTTCATGTCCTCTAGGAAGAGGACAGAGGAAGGGGAATCGTCGATCACATTGCTTACCTTTTTATGCCCGATAGATTACGGCAGGGTAAATATATGTTTAGCATAATATCTGGGAAACTACCTTGGAGACGGATTCCAACATCTAGGAGGTCTTCGTTGAACTGGAGTTCGTCGAACGGGACATCTCGAAGGATCCCTATCGCCACGGGATGCCGAATGTTTGAACCTACCTTAAGAACTCATTTGGAATCGTTGATGTTCCACTGGCGATAGAAGTTGACCTCCAGCGAGAGTGTAGAAGTCAGGAAAGAGGCAAATAAGCTTCGATCCGATCCAGTGGTATTTAGGGGTGATGTGTTCGACGTAGCAGTCAAGTTATCCTGGTTAGAGACAGGAAACCAGGTTGAGTGTTGGCATGGCGTCTCCCGGATGTATCCGGAGGGGTGCTGTGGTGGACGGGAGATTATTTGTGTCTCAGATTTGGGTGTTTCCTGGATCCTGAGACAGGGCCTGAAGGAGGAGCTGGATGAAGATGCTGGAAGATGTAGGATTTACAACCTATTGTAATTTGAAATTTATTTTTATGCACATATTTGGAGTACGCAAAATGCAATTGAAATTATTGTTACTTTAAATAGAAATAAATTCGAACTGCGCTCGCTTTTAAAATTCGTTTGTTTTTTAACTGATCATCGAATGTTTATCTCTTTGTTGGAAACAGCTGTATTTTTAGATACCGTCGTCGGGGGTGACAATGGGTCAAATGGGGGTGAGAATGGGTCACTGTTTCAACTACTTAGAATACTTTTAGGATGGACTAAAAGTATCTAAGGGCAAGAAGACTAAAATATAAGATACCTTTTTGACGGATTTTGCTCTACGACCTCCAGGCTGCCGGTGAGAGCGATGACCCATTCTCACCCCTCAGACCCATTGTCACCCCCGATGGCGGTATCATTGAATTTTCATAACTTTTTGCTGTACAGGTTGGAATGCATGGGAGGCTTAGAAATGAACTTTTGGGGTGCCCAAGAAAAGATGGCTAGGAATACTCACAGCGTCGGATGTTGTAACGGAAGAACAGATGAATTGCATGATTACCATGTTGCTCCTCGGTGCCTTGACGTTGTCCATTGGGGAAAAATTAAACGTTCCGGGTACGCCAAACGTTAAACGTTTTATTTGGCTCAGAGTCTTCCGGAGAAGCAGTGGCTTGAAACATTGCGATATACAATTGGCTTGCAGGGGAAAAGACGTCCCTCTTCCGCTTATCCCCGGGCACCTGGGGTGTTCCCCAGTTCCGGTGTGAACGGTTGACGTCCGCACTGGGGCCCCGACTACCGAGAGATTGAAGAAACACATACAAATCAGCAATTAATAATCACATAATTTACTAACGAAATAGCAATATTTGTAACATGATAAAAATTAAAAAGTTCCTTGGGCAACTTTTTCAAAAGAAATTGAAAAATTGAACTCCTGGGTCATCGACACAGCAGTGTTGATGTCTAACTCGAGTACTCGAAAACGCAAGAAAGAAAAGCCAAAAATAAATCAGCAGATAGGATATATGGCCAAAATGCTGTGGTTGAGCACATTTATCGTTTTAAATCTTCATATATTGAAACTCTAACCAAAACTATGCCACGGCATTACGCCAACTATTCAGAAACAATAATAATTGTGAACAATCGCATTTAAGTCATCAAAAGTCTCGAGCGGAAGGGACTTTATGTTCGGAAAATTTTCCTAATCTTAGCTCTGGTGGTGGATCCTTTTTCAGCCAATGAAAGGTTGGTGCGTCCTACACATCGTTAGTAAAAGTCGTACGGTAGGAAATTATAATGTGCTGTTTCAAATGAAAATCGCAATCTGTGATTTGGCAACGATTTCTCCTAATACTGTCCCAAAAAGTTTTGGTTGATCGTGTCGCTATGCTAATGAAAATTATGAATTTAATATGAATGCTAAATAGTGAGATTTTTACCTATTCATCTAATATGTCCTAAAGTCCAAAGACTAAAAAAACTCTTCCATAGCTTAAATAGCTTTTCAGCAGCCACCGAGTCAAATTGATTTTTCACGCAGTTTTATAAGGTTTGTCAGTTGAAAAAGTGCATGGACGTAGCGTAATGTAACTAAAATATGATTGATACAGAATTAGTGATAAATATCTCTCTACAAAACGATGTATCATTGCTGAATTATTTTTAATTAATTTTATATTATTATTCGGCAACTCGGCCGTACGAAAATCATTTTTTTTGTTAAATATCACATGTTTCGAAATGAACGAAATTTGAATGAAATCCACGTGTCTTGGAGGGACTCGAACTCTTACCTCCTACTCTATAGATAGGCGTGATAACCCCTACACAACAAGACCACTTAAAGGTCACGTTTGCGGAAAAGCCATCAGAATCCGAGTACCAACCCCTACCGCGGTTAGCTCTTTTTTGCAAATTGAATATCTTTCGGATGCTTGATTTATCCAATCTTCACATGTGCTTTACTGATGTATATCAACAGTCAAGCGAGCCCACCTTGTTTATTATTCGAGAGCATCACACTCTATGCCGCCAACAACGGGCTGGGCGGATTTGTATAGAGTGTGAATCTATCACATACTGCTGTGCCAAAGGCTTGCTTGGCTA
The DNA here is from genome assembly GCF_024139115.2 of Armigeres subalbatus. Classification (NCBI taxonomy): domain Eukaryota; kingdom Metazoa; phylum Arthropoda; class Insecta; order Diptera; family Culicidae; genus Armigeres; species Armigeres subalbatus. The sequence continues at coordinate 263,831,649 of NC_085140.1, read as the reverse complement.
AAGCATTTGATGAGTGTAGGGGAAGAGGGGGCAATATGCCCTAGCTAAGCAAACACTGCTTTATTGTCTTATTTGTAACGCTATTCATGGGTGTTTTTACATTATGCATCAGTTAAACAAGATTGCTAGTTGATGCCATTCAAAAATTGTCAAAAATCTCAAGGTTCGGATGTGGACGTGGATTTTTTTTCGAAAATTTCATATCAATTTGTCCATTTCGAAACATATGCTGTGCTTGGCTGTGCACAAGAAATTTAACAAAAAAGCTGAATAATTTGAATAGCGCAATCAACAGAACAACATGAAAGCTTTTGATTGTAGTACTCAAATTAATTCATGAAAAAAATGTTACTTAGGTCCTTTTGAAAAGTTAAGCGAGAATTATTTATTAATTTGCGTGATGAGTCAACAACGTTACATCGTAGGCTAACATTACCTGTAAATGAATAAAAAAGCAATACTAATTGAACTATTCCCCGTTGAATGCTCATTGTAAGAGAAAAGAATCAAGATAAGTGCCAAACTGTTTTTTTCATAATAAATTTTATTTGGCCTCACATTTTGAAAAAAAAAATCAATCAATTTTAAATAAGAAAACAATTGGCGTGTCGAACGATAACAAATAAAATTTATTTTTGTTTCCATAGATTTAGATTCAGGAAGATAGTGTGGCATGCTACAAAATTACAACTTTAGTGATCGTTTTCCAAGGCTATCAAAGCATAGGTATAATTATCAAAAATAGGGAATATTTAAATGCTGCCGTTATGATCCCAGCAAAAATGAACAAATATGCGTATGGCGGCATTATGAATATATGTACGCTACAGACTGATAAACATGCCACCTAGCAGCTCATGCTCCCTTAATTTTGTATTTGAATTCCTACATTGCTTTTCGAATGAAATTTCATCCAGTGAATTCCGGTTCAGTTTGATAACAATATAACATTAATTAACAGTAGAAGGCAACTACCGTATCACATATGTAATTACTTTTCGAAATTATTATAAAACGATTAGTCAAATGCAATTGAAACCTAAGACAGGCATGACATTACCAGTCTTCTTCGAGCTTTCAAGAACAGTGCGCGAATGATTGTGCCGCAATACATAGTTCGTTACTTCTAACATCAGCGATGATTCGAAAACAGTGAATAACCGTGAAGTGATTGAATTGTCAAAGATGTAGCACCCACACTATCCGCGCGTCTAAAACACTCGAAATCTGGTAATGTGGCGTATGTGCCAAAATGCAACATACCCAGGGTTTGCAAAAGGCTCTCAATAGATAACGAACAACGATAGAAGGGAAGCAATATTCTCTTCGGATAACTACATGAACACACGTCGAACTAGAATAATAAAACGGCATTTACCATACCAATTTTAATGGGTGCTTCAACGACCATTCTTCTTCTTCTTCTTCATTGGCATTATATCCACCACTGGCACACTGCCGCCTTCGCAGCTTAGTGTTCATTAAGCACTTCCACTGTTATTCTGCGAGGTTTCTAAGCCATGTTTTCCATTTTTGTATTCGTATATCATGAGGCTAACACGATGATACTTTTATGTCCAGGCAAGAGACGAGACAATTTCCAATCCGAACATTGTCTAGACCGGCACCAGGAATCGAATCCAGCCATCCTCAGCGTCTTGCTTTGTAGCCGCGCATCTTACCGCACGGCTAAGGAGCAACGACCATTATGCAACTTAAATCAGTTGCATAATGGTAGTTTGTACAACTGGTTGCAAATAGATGAGTTGTACGTTGTACGTACGAGGCTTGCCGTTTTGGATAATTACTACGAGTGTTGAAAAAATCGGATTTTTCAACGAACACACGCTATTTTTTGCAATGACGAAAAATGGGATTTAAAATGATAAATCTATACCAAAATGTTTCAGTGTGATTTACTTCCCATGATCAATTTTGCCCAAAAATCGTGCAGAAAACTATCAGATTCCATGTGAATGTACCACATTGCCGTATCGACAAACCATGTAGCGATAGATGAACCTGCCTATGGGGAATTTCTATTTCCAAAACTATTTCATTATAATGCGTGGCAGAGAATTCACTATTTAAACACTCATCCAAGCTAATTGATTGGATTTTGTTCAGTTTGATTTTGTTATGTTTGAAATTCGAATGTTATTGTAATGTTTACATGTTGAAATGAATTTGAATTTTTTAAAACGTGGTAGATTTCCATATTTTTTCCAATTTACATTTACATTATGTAAAAATTGGAAAAGTCTACGTAACCGTCAAGGGGCGGGGTTCGGAAAAGTCTACGAAAGTCTACTAGGGGGAGGGAGTTTGAAAATGTGAAATTTCGATCTACGTGGTTTGTGCAGAGCCCCTGGATTAAAATCACATAGGGGAACTGTTCCGTTTTCCATCTCACTGAACATATATTCATCTCATCGCAAAACAGAGAAATACAGCATCAATCTTGTCGCTTTTTTGCCAACATGCGTGGTCACTGCTGGAAAAAAGTACAAAAATAAAAATCAAATCAAATTCCTTTTCATTGCTTTGTTTTTGATGGGATGGAAATGGGAGCTATGAGATGAAGTGCCGAACTGTTTCCCTGCTATAGGTATAAGCAGAGGGCTTTGGAATCAACGAACGCTTACCGTTGATATCTAGAATATCCATCGTTTACGAACTGATAACAAAGGGGAGTTGCCCTATAATGTATTATCAAAGTAGTAATGTAAAAAGAGAACCTGTTATTAAAAAAAGAACAAATTATTCTAGTTTAGTTACTTTCAATACTTTTTTACCCTAACAACCTTTTTGTTGCTGTGTGAGTACGTCTACCTTGCTACAAATCAGTATTATGATGAAGTCTAACCCAAATCTAGTGGCCACTAGAGGGCCAGCCGCGCGTTGATTGCATGCAACTTATTTTATGGCAAGAACTGCTTTATGAAAACAGATCGAACAAACAAACGCTTACCACAGTCTGCGCAAGCCGAATATGTGAAATAAAAGAATAATTTAGCCACTCGTCCGTCCTTATTACTTATGGACAGATGCCTTGTCTCACTGTCAGTGTTGAAAAAAACTCAAAATCTCAAAACTCATTAACGATTCAAATCAATCGTGAGTTGAAACGCACCCAACTCTGCATCTAAAAAATCATGGCTGAGTTGAATCATCCATTTGAATTATCGTAAGTTTTCTTTTGTTCTCCTTCGTAAACTTCGTAAAGTTTACGTTCAACACATAGAACAATATATACTCTTGTGTGTGTGTGAACAATAAACTGCACCCAAATTGATTTTAAACACTTTTTGGAGCGAAATGATTTTTTGGGAAATTAGTGAAATGATTCGTTTTAGCATGAAAAACTCAGACGTGATGTATTCCTTTAAACTCGCAAACGAGTTAGTGCGCGCGGGTGCGCTCAATGATTGAGATTTATGAATGATTTTACCAACACTGCTCACTGTTTCAATCAGATGAATAATGTAGAAAAAATGGTTTTCCAAACAACGATTTTAGAAAGACTTTCTGGCCACATAGGGAGCGAAAACTTATTACGTAGTTATGGGTTGCATAATGAAAAAACGGCACATTATAAAGTCAGAACCGTTCTAACGGACCAAGATATAGCGTCATGTTGCGGTTATCGACTAATTTTAGAATAAGGTTCAACCATAACCATAAGTTACTCATCTCGACGATTTGGGGTGATGTCCGCCTGTGTGTACATGTACGTACGTAAAAAAATCTAATCGGTGCCCCTGATTTTTTTTTTGTATTAAAATTGAGCCTGATCGGTTAAGGGTTCGTTCACAAACTGGGTAACACTTTCTGTATGTGTTTTTTTTGTGAGTGAATAGATGAACGACAACAAATGATTGTATTTCTCCAGGATTTAGCCTTACATGAAGTAAGTTGCAATGGAGAAAAGAAGTTTACTTTTCGTGTTATGTTGATAACGCTTGTCATATTCATGAGACCAGTTAACATGTAAGCGATATGCGGTGATAATGAAAGATGAACAAATCTCTGCAGTGAAGTGTATCATTGAATGGCGTATAAACAGCAAACGATGATTCATGACTGTGAGTCACATTTAATTTACAATACAATACAATATTTCAAGAAGAAAATTCCATTAGATGTAAAGACTGATTTCCTCTGATTATGAAGATTTATGGAAAGCAGTTGACAATTTGATACTTGATGGGCTACAGCTCTGCAATGAACCTACGCCGAATGGAGTATCCTTCTCCAATGGACTCGATCCTGGGCTAATCACTTCCAGTCGTCCTGGACATTGAGCGCCCCCTGCAAAAAGCCATCGTGTACGCGGCCTTCCACGAAGGCTGCGGCCTCTTCCGGGTTCTCTACTAAATATTATCTTTGCTTGACGTTCTTCCGGCATACGAACAACGTGACCAGCCCACCGTAGTCTGCCGTGTTGTATAAGCTTAATGATATCCAGCCCTTTATACACCTGGTAAAACTCGTGATTCATGCGACGTCGCCAGATACCGTTCTCCTGTTCACCGCCGAGTATTGTTCGCAGCGCCTTACGTTCAAACACTCCGAAAGCTCTCCGATCAGCTTCCTTTAACGTCCATGTTTCATGGCCGTATAAAGCCACCGGAAGAATCAGAGTAGTATACAGCGCGAGTTTTGTTTTCGTTTGCAGACTACGGGACTTAAGCTGGTTACGAAGTCCGTAATAAGCCCTATTTGCAGCTGCAATACGCCTTTTCACCTCGCGGGTAACATCATTATCGCACGTCACTAATGTTCCAAGATACACAAATTCTTCTACCACTTCAAATTTTTCACCATCCAGCACCATTTCGCTACCACCAACACTAATGAACCCACGTTGATTGCCAGCGACCATGTACTTCGTTTTGCTGGTATTGATTGTGAGTCCAATCCTCGCTATCTCCCTCTTAAAAGGCACAAAAGCCTCTTCCACGGCACGGTGATCAATCCCGATAATATCGATATCGTCCGCAAATCCCAGGAGCATATGCGATCTTGTGATAATGGTACCGCTTCTTTGCACATCAGGTCTCCTAATCGCTCCCTCGAGCGCTATATTGAACAGTAGCTTCGAGAGTGCATCACCCTGATTTAATCCATAACAAATGACGTCAATATTTCATCACGCAACCCTTGCACTTGATTGCGATCCCTCCAACGTTATACCACTCAGCCATATCAGTTTCGCCGGAAAACCATGTTCAAGCATAAGTTGCCATATTTCATTCCGTTTCACTGAATCGTACGCCGCCTTGAAATCAATAAACAAATGATGTGTCTGCAAATTGTATTCCCGAAATTTATCAAGGATTTAACTCAGGGTAAACATTTGATCCGTCGTTGATTGGCCCTTACGAAAACCTGCTCTTCAAGCGGTCTCAATCTGTTGAACAGAATACGGGACATAATTTTGTACGCCGAATTAAGGAGGGTTATTCCTCGGTAATTGGCCCACTCCAGTCTGTGCCCTTTCTTAAAGAGAAGGCAAATGAGGCTGTCTAACCAGCTAGCAGGCATTTCCTCTTCTTCCCATATTTTCGACATAATATGGTGCAGAACTTCATAAAGCTGCTCACTGCCATGCTTGAGAAGTTCAGCCGGGAGCTGTTCCTTCCCAGCAGCCTTATTGTTTTTCAGCTCTTTAACAGCTTTTTTAACCTCATCTAGTGTAAGCGACTCCACAGCTTGTCCGTCGTCGCTAATATTTATTCTATTTACCGACGCACCGTCACTTCCACTATTCAACAAAGTCTTTCTTTGCACGCCTTTGACAGAGTCATAAAACCTCCACATATCGTTCTGCTCCATTTTTTCCTGCGCCTCGCTAATCACTCGTTCTTCATATTCTTTCTTCTTCCTGCGGTGGGTTCGTTTTTCGGCTGCTTTTGCGGGTACCCTGAACATCCAAGAAAAGGCGCCCATCTGCCAGAACATGGTCTATCTGGTTGCAAATGTCACCATTTGGGTGTCTCCAGGTGTGCTTTCGGATGTTCTTTCGTGCAAAGTAAGTGCTACTAATGGCCATCCCTCTGGCAGCAGCGAGATTTACTAGCCGTAGGCCGTTATCATTGGTAGGCCCTCCCTACCAATTATCGGACGGAAAAAGTCCTCTCTACCGACCTGACCGTTAGCATCGCCGATAATAATTTTCACGTCATGCTTTGGGCACTCTCTATCCAGTATTTTGCGCTCGGTAATGGCGGCCAAGTGAGTGACTTTTTGACATTTAAGAGGTAGAAAATATTTACACATTCTAATCAACGTAGGCGTTGAATTCTTGAAAAATATTGGCACTCATCAGTCTTGTTCTCGAACGTCAAAATATGCTCTGTTGATTTTTCTTTTCGTTACAATTATTTATGTATAACCATAACTTCTTATTTCAGCTTCGAAGATTTCCTCTTCGTTTTTCAATTCACCATAAAACAACCTAAAAACCTGGGAATATACATAAGTCTGTTGATTCGCTTTTAAGACGACCTGGCGAATACTCAGAAGGATTAGATGGATGTCCGGTTCGGACTCTGGTCACCAGGACGTCAGGATGAGTTTGACGGACATTAAATTTTATTTCAATTAATTGTGTTTAATTTCGATTGAACGGGCTTTTACGGATTCGATGATTGCAGTTTTATTTCACACAATTCATTATTGAGTTGGCAGAGGACAATTGAAAAACTGTATGTATACTTCAATGCGACTAAGAAAATTCGTCCGTCCAAAAAGAATTGTGTTATAAGCTCTGATAGTATAGTAGTATGTCAAAGTCCATAAGTTCGCCTGTGTCTGCGTTAATCAAGTCCATTGAAACTTTTTGACTTCATATCAATATTAGTCAAGCTTATCCAAAGATTCTAATTCCCGGTCCGTTTGACTATCCGCCAAGCTGTTATTGTTCATTTTATTCTGGCCTTGGCCTTATACCAAAAAATTTGGTTAATTTAATACATGTTTAATTATGTCGCTATAGAATATTAAAGACATATAAAAAACTACAATGAAATATTTTTTTTTGATAAAGATAGCACAAACAACAAAACATGCGAATGGGATTCTGGACTACACAAAAAAGACACAATTAGTTTATTTTTAGGTTTTTATAGTTAGCTCATTCAAAACTCTTCGTATTTAAAATGAGAAATACGAATTACAATCAAACTTCTTTTCTGCAACACGAATTCCAACGATTCATACAAAATAGATTAGATGTGATTGCGTCTACGATTGACATTCCAAAGTGCTGGGCTTGTGATTTTCATATTCTTCAGCTAAAAATAAAGATGTATAATATTTGAAATTAGGATTAAATTGTAGCGAAAGAAAGGATTAAACAAATTAATGAAAGATACTTTTTTGACGTTTGTTGGTTCAAAGCAGAGCTGGTGAGTGCCAATATTTTGCATAAAATCGTAGCCTACTCTGATTATAAAACGTAAATATTTTCTACCTCTTGAACGTCACTAGGCACTCACTTCGCCGCCATTATCGAGCGCAAAATACTTGATAGGCTTTATCAAGACATTCATAAAACGTGTCCTTCACGTTGTCGGATTTATCATTTGTCATATTTTGGTGCGTAAGCGTTTATTAGACTGTAATTGAAGAATTTGCTCCATCTCCTAAACACACAGATTCGTTCGCTAATGGGCTTCCGACGCACAGTGGTGCGTTTGGCTAGAATCGTGAACTTTTTATTTTACCACTTCAGGGTGTTATTTTTTGGCATCGGTGTCTTTGGGAATAAATTTTAGAAAAATATGGCGCATCGAATGACGGAAAGTTGTAGTTCCAATTTTTAACACAGGTGGCGCTGCAAAATGTAACTTCTTATCAAACGATTTTTAAATATGGTGTCTTCGGCAAAGTTGTAGAGCAATTGATTATATTTTTTTCGCTGAAGATACCGAGTGTCCATTTATCATTGTTTTTTCAATACGGGCGTTTTTCAAGGACTGACCCTAAAAAACAGTTTTTAAAGATATTTTCGAAACTAACGGTTTCAGATCAATGTTCTACAAAAATGAATACTTAATCAAAATAGACCACTTTCTGGAAGAAACCAGGGATGTTTTTTGCAAACATGACTTGTTATCGGCGATTTAGGGTCGAAAATAGTGATATTTGAAGACTTCATATGCAACAGAGGGGCAAATTGGGGCAAGGAAATCCCCACAGGATTTAAAATATCTGGTCTGTAGTTTCATATGCATATAATTATGTCTGTCTCCACGTGTATCCAAACAAGTATTTCTAAATTTCATAAATCGACATTTTTCACTGATATTTATATAATAATTGAGATTTCACCACACTGCATACCACGCTGTTGAATGTTAATGTAAAAAGAAGTGCAGCGTGAAGCTATTTTTTGTTCTCTTCATTCAATCATTTCTTCTTCTTCTTCTTCTTCTTCTTCTTCTTCTTCTTCTTCTTCTTCTTATTGGCATTACATCCCCACACTGGGACAGAGCCGCCTCGCAGCTTAGTGTTCATTAAGCACTTCCACAGTTATTAACTGCGAGGTTTCTAAGCCAGGTTACCATTTTGCATTCGTATATCATGAGGCTAACACGATGATACTTTTATGCCCAGGGAAGTCGAGTCAATTTCCAATCCGAAAATTGCCTAGACCGGCACCGGGAATCGAACCCAGCCACCCTCAGCATGGTCTTGCTTTGTAGCCGCGCGGCTTACCGCACGGCTAAGGAGGGCCCCTTTCACACAATGCAATTCTGATGTCATACGCTACTAGGGATGTCGTAAAATCCCGAATAATCGATTAGTAACATAATCATAAAACTGACACGGTATTAATCAATGCCAAGGGTTACCGAACAAATTTCTATCCTAGTATCGAACCGTGAAAGAATCATCTAACTTCGTTGCTTTGCAGTCCCGCAACTTACCGCTAGACTAAAGATCTAGCTTCTTCTTTCTACATTTCAACTGGAAATTTGCCAAATTTACAGCTAATGGCATTTTCATATTATATTGGAATTTCTACGGATTCGTGCAAGCACCACCGAGAGGCGATAATAAAACTATATTTTGTTGTGCAGAATACATTGTAATGGGACCCATTTTAAAGAAATTTATCATGGAATCAGAAATTTATCCCTTATCAGCTCCTCATCGTAACAGCTTGCGAAAAACATTCATATATGGCGCAATTCAATAGAAAATTATGACAGAGCCGACCCACCTCCTCGCGAACCAAGCAGTGGAAGGCAAGGTTTACTGAACAAAGCGCATAAGATAGAGCAGCATCGCATGCTTTGTTGTCTTTTTCTTTTCCATTGAAGATACGGGAGTGCCGTTTGTCGATTGTTGATACACAAAGAGCCTACTTTGAAACTTACCGTTTATTCTATGATGCCTATCTGTTTTGTGCACATAGTCTTAAGGACCAGCAATTTTTTTCTCGCCTCCGTTCCGGCCACACCAGACTTTTACACAATTTCGGAGAGATGGCTTCCCTGGATAAATACTACGAGTGCTGGAAAAATCGAAAAATATTTTTTGCAATGACGAAAAATGGACTTTAATTTTTATAAATCTGTACCCAAATTGTACAGTCTAATTTACTCCACAAGATCATTCTTGCCAATAAATTATGGTGCTGCGGAGAACAATCAGATTCCATGTTACCGTGCTACATTGCATAGTTCGGTAAGCCGTGAAGCGATAGATGTACTTGACTTTGGAAATTTTTGATGTCGTGTCCACCAAACTATTTAATTTATTACGGGGCGCATAGAATTCACTATTTGAGCACTTACCGAAGCTAATTCAGCAAAATGTGGTCATGTAACTACTGTTCTGATGTTGGTTTTTCATTATAGCACCCAAATGAGTGTTATAATGAATATTATGCAACCCATTTGAGTTGCATAATGTTCATTAAAGCACCCATTTCGTTGGTATGGAAAAGTAGGCCGTTTTATCACTCAAAGACGAACTGTAAACCAGATATTATGATCAAGAATTGCAAAAAGGTAATTTACTGTACATTAAGGAAATAATTATGATACAAATCATTTCTTTTTTGTTTCTAGTGTTCTAGCACCTTCTTCTTTATTCCTCTCATCAAAAGTTGCACACCTCCGAAGTCAACTTCCTTGGCACATTTGTTCCCCATTTTGGTCATCTGAGTCGCGTCCCGAGATGTGTTTCCACTTTTCTTAAGCTTGCGTTGCTTGGGCAGTTGCGTGGATATATTTTACCGATGAAATCTTCGTTATTATCGCGGTACCACTGGATGACTTCCCGGCTGTAGTGATAACTCGCCAAATCTGGCCAAAACTTCACGGGACATTTATCTGCGTTTTGGAAGGTAGACCGCGGTTTTTAGACATTCCTTCTTGTACAGCTTCGAGTCCATCGTCTTATTCGTCGTCACAAACACTTAGGTATTTTCTCCACAGCTGCATATCCCTTGCCAAAATCATATGTTTTTTTTTTTGCAAGTATGTCAAAAAAGCAAACTTAAACATCGCAGGAACTACTCCTCGTGCCATCGCAATGTAGAATTTTTGGCTAGGAAATCCATTTTGACGTAGGTTCCATCGTCGATGAGCAGGATTATCAACGTGGGTGTGCAAATTTTTTTCTCTCCTTTCGGCTTCCATCTGGAATAATTTTTGACTCGCTGCACGAAACATCGTGAAATTTATACCACAGCAAGTGGGTGCCTAGGTAGACAAACCGCTGTAAAAGAATTCTTGCAGCGGTCACTTTCCGTGCCGCTGCAATACAATAAATTATTCCGGATTCTAAATGGACATAGTTTTACTGATCATTTGATCAGTCCTACAGAAATTCTCTAATCTGAAAAAAACAAAAATAAAAAACTATCGATCTCAAGCATATTTCCTTTCTTAGCCGGTTATGGAACGATGTTATTCACCATGTTTGGGTCCGACTGGCAGTTGAGGGGTTATCTCTTAACAGCGCACTTCATCATCGCATCGTATCTCTAAAACACCCACCCAATGTTTAGCTGCGGTGTTCGACTACATCACGCGTGTTGTACACCGTGGAGAGCTTTGAGTGCATGCATACTGCAACGTGGTAGTGGTCGGATTCTATATTCGCACTGTGGTAAGTGCGGATGTTCGTGTTATCGGAAACATGTTTACCGTCAATTAGAACGTGGTCAACACGGATTATCATTTCTTGGTCCGGTGATATCCACGTGACCTGGTGGATATTCTTCCAGGGGAAAAAGTGTCTCGAACTTCCATTTTGCGGCAGGCTACAAAGTAAATGCATCATTGGCCATTGTCATTCGAAACGGTATGCAGACTATTCGGTCCAATCACCGATTTATACTTTTCTCTTTCTTACCTGAGCGTTCATGTCGTTGATGATGATTTTAACGACCTGCAGTGAACCTCCATTATTGTATGTCAGCTCCATCTACGCTTAACACGTTTCGTTCTCGTCGTCAGGTCTCCCTTCGTATGTGCAATAAGTACACGTTTATGATTCTATAGTTTTTTTTTTATTCTTTATTAAGGTGTTTTTTTAATTCTAGATTAAGTTCAACACCGGGATTCTATAGTTGAAGAAAAGGCCCTTACATCCTCAGAATCTCAGTATTACCGGTTCCCTGCTCGTTGATGGTGCTACAGATAACGTGTTTGTAAATCTTACTCCCGGAGCTTATCAAGAACATTTGGACGATCATTGATTGTCCCAAAAGAAATCCAGGTTGGTTTTCGCCGAAAGAAAGACACCTCAAGCGATTTCCAGTCTTTTGATAACGGGGCATGATTTTGAATGACTAATTAAGGAAAATCATTCCCCGAAAATGGATGCACTCTGAAAAGAGAGCAAATGAGGCTCGAACCCAGGCAACAGGCAGTTCTTCTTTCTCCCTTACGAGCGATATTATATGGTGTAGAACTTCTTATATACTTGGTCACTGCAAGGTTTAGGAAGTCCAGCCGATAGCTGGTTCTCCTACACAGCCCTCAGTCGATTTGCTAACTTCATTTAAGCGTAAGTTAGTAAGCATATCAACTGCTTGCCCATCTTCTGGAAACATTGAATGCCAATTCAATATGACTCAGAGCATACTTAATTTTCATCGGCTTGGTATTTTGCTGTTTCCAAGCGTAATCAATCAACATCGGTAAATATGAACACAAGACTTTCATGCTACTTAGTTTTTGATTGTCTAGTTCTCTCGTAAGGTAACTTTTTTGAGGCATTTTTTTACTGTTTTTTGTTTTAAGGATCATAAATACTTGTCAGATAAATCCTTCTTCAGTATTGCGTAATTTGGGGATGGCGTCAAGTGGTCCACTTGAAACAACTTCCACATTCCAATCGTTCGACTCAAACCGCTCTTTGTGAGCTGCATCAACGTCGTCGCATTAATTCGATGAGCTCAAACTTCTTTTTGATAAAAAAAAATCAGTTCGCGCCGAATCGCAAAGTCCCCGTTGGCTGGTGCAGGAAACCAGTTCTGAGCTCTACTAGACTGAATCCACACTCACCATATACAAGTTGCATCCTTCGTGACGGACAGCGAAGCCAATGATTTGCGTGTTCCTTTTCTTTGAACTTGGGCTCGCTTAGCAAGACCTGAATACTAAACCAGCCCGTTCATTCAATACTGAGAAGCGTATTCATTCCCGATCGAACCGGTACAGGTAGGTGGATGGACAGTACAAGTTGTAGTATTTTTTTTCGTTTGTTTGTCCAGGTTGACGAACACTTGAAGTTGTCGTACGGAATCGCAATTTTCGATCTCGCAACGTGGGGGCACGCGCGAACCGTACGATAGATACCGTTTAGATTTATAACTCTTCCGGATTTTTTAAACAGTAAGACCAAGGACGGGTGATATTTCTGACTCGGATCGAATGGCAGATTGTGTGATTGTGATGCCGGATTGCGTTATCAGTCGCAGTGATTCGTTTGAATACGGTACGCTACTATTCATGTCGGTTGGTTCATGTGCCCGGCAGCGAGCGTATTGTACCTTCCGACATACTCTGTCTGCGCCGCACTATTATCGAGGGGGTGTTGATTCATTGATAAGTGCGTGTAAAGAATTAATTGCCGATTGCTTTCCAACGGTTTCCCCGCACCGGTTTACAGACAGCTATAACATATCTCAAGTTAGTTATGATGTTATTGAATCGTGAGAGAATCATTGAACACATGCAGCATGTTAATAAAGAATCATACAAAGAGCTCAATTCTCAATCAAACAGTTTTGAGAGTTTGATTGGTACCTTGAGTTTATTGTTTTAGTTTTCGTGTTCTCATATTTAAAAATTGGGCAACTGTGATAAACAGTAGCAAAGACATATCACATATAAAGTTTTACACTACTTTAAACAAAATAATATGTTGATCACAAGATTAAGACCGCAGTCTAATATTTATGCATCTACTGTTTGATCTGACTTTCTAACAAAAGAAAATTAATTACTAATTAATCTCTACTAAAAAGTAGAGATCATGATTCTGGCGAGGGAAGTGCTGGGCATGGAATTGAAGGAATAGTATTAACCATATTGACTGGTTCTTAACCTCTTACCCAGATATGCTATCCTACCTCTCCGTTTGAGAGCTTTGGTCGTTTGCTATCAGCAGGGCCGGATTTAGTGGGAGGGTCCACAAATCTTTTTTACCAAAACTAACCTTTTTGTACATTTTGGGGCCCCACAACCTGTCGGCCCGGGCCCCCCATCCGGCTAAATCCGCCCTGGCTATCAGATAAGAAGGGTTGCTTCTGAAAAACTAGAGCATCTTTGTTCCATGTTAGGGGCAGCTCACAACAGCTTCATTACCCCATGTTGAGGACAGCTGCCTACGTGAGACTGCCATTGCCTACGTGAGACTGTAAGCCTGGAATCTCGCCTAACAAGTACGAAAACACATCTAGGCCTACCAAAAACACCCCATTGTCACGAACTTGTTAAGGTCGCATGTCTGACGCTTGCTTTGTTCGTGAGCTTTGAAAAAGCTTTACTGTTTTGGCACCCTAGAACTAAAAATTCCATCGATTTTCAGTTCAGATCAAGATTACAAATGAATTCAAGATCCTATGGAGAGAATTTCACGAATAAAGCCAAAATGGCCATTTAAAAGCGAGTGTTCAGAACATGAGCCATGTTCGGAATTTGAGTCAAAACAGTACTTCGATTCTACGGAATTTTCAAGAAAAATTCTCAGGAAATGCCACAAAAAAATCTTCGGAAACTTGTTCCGAATCTCGAAAGAAAAATCTTTAGAACATTCACAGGAAGTTCCTTAAAATTCTCACGGTTTGGTATAGATGGTATAGAAAAATCTTCGGGAATTGATAATTGACCTCCCTAGTAACATTTTGGACTGGTTTTATAACCCTCTTGTAGAGTAAATTATGGTATTCAAGAGCGTTATGCTGATTTGGATTTATAAACCCTAAAATGTTACTTGGGCTTCCTCCTCATCGCTTTGCAGCACATACAAAGGTTAGACAAAAAGGTTGAAATAGGCAACATTTTATTGAAATCCAAATCAGCATAACTTTGCGTAGAAACTCTTCCAGTATTCTGCACGGAAACAAATGCTCGATGCTCAGTAGTTGTCTTCGTTGGAACCTCCAGATGTCACAGACTCGTTGACATCGAAACAGCTTGTGTATCGTGGTTTCTAGTTCTCCTGGACACGTTTCACAGTATGGATTGTCTACTACGACTCGTTGGTACAGCAGCTCACGATGTTTAATTTTTGTGTGCATAACCACAAACCAGTTGGATTTCTGCAGAGATGTGAAAGATTTGCTATGCAGATGTTTGAAGATAGTTCTCCAGTCTCGATGCTTTGCTGCTACAAATCAAGGGTCCGGTTTCAAACTCAGATGATGAAGATAGATCGCTTGAGACGTTGGTGTGTTTACCAAATGAATCGGCAATTGAGTCAATTCCATTTTTAGTTCAGAGATGTGGCAAAACATAACTGGAATGGGGTTGTTTGAATTTTGTAATAAACTATTCAAGAAGGGCAGCTGGTGAACCAGACTTATTAACCTATTTAAAAGTAGCGATTTTGCTTTTGTCTCAGGACAGTGAAGATTGAGACCACCTCTGGACTTCGGGAGAATTATGTTTGCAAATGCTACTCTTCGTAAGTTTTGCCCATACCAAATGAATTTTCCAATCTCTGCTTTAATTTTGTGAGCGAATTTTCTTGTAAGAGGGATGTTCGAAGCCATATACCATACTTTTGAGTTGATATAGGAATTAATCAAAATTATTTTTTGAACTAGATTTAACTTTCTTGGATGATGCAGCCACAATCGAATTCGTAGACCATTTAGGACAGCTTGCCAGTTAAATTTCTGTGCTTGTTTGATGTTGTCTCCGAATTGCACTCCTAGGATTTTTATGTAGTTCTCAATGTTAAGCCATTCCGTATCTCCCGTAAGATTGACATTCCCGATCAATACAGCAACAGTTTTTTGTGTGTTCAAAATAGCACCAGAGACGATTCCGAAGTTTTTGAAGATATTGACGAAATTCGGGTTGAAATTCATTCTCTCCAAGGTTTGCTTCAAAAATTGGTGGCTTACTGCAAACGCATGGTCCAGATCGAAGGAAACTAGCAGTGAACTTCTACGTGTATGCTTCAGTTGACAGATTTTGTCGTAGATTCGACTCGTTGCTTCAAAAATAGTTCTGTTTCCATTTGAGCAATTCTGCGAGTCAGATAACACCAATGGTAGCAGACAATGTAACCTCTGTTTAAGAATTCTGGCTAGAACCTTGTAGTCAAAGTTTAGTAAGAATATTGGTCGATATCCTCTTGCGCTCTTGTCAGCCCCTTTCTTTTTAACAAGAACCAGAATTCCATCATAGAATTGTTTCATAACAATTCCTTGAAGTGCGTCATTAATGACATTAGTGAACTCGAATCAAATGATCTGCCAGGTCTTCAGAAAGAACTCTTAAGGTAGCCGCAACCAGGAGATTTCCGAGAACAGCTACCTTTAATTGCAGCCAGTACTTCGTCTTGCGTAGAGCGTAGCAGCTCACATCAAGTTTTCATTCAAATCAGTTGAGCACTCAGTGTTTGCTGGAGACAATGGAATACCAAAATCAAACATTCACATGAGATATTTATATAAAATATTCAAGTACATTTTTCAAATACAATCTCTAATTCTAATCTAATATTAATTTCAATATTTCCAACCAAGCCAATTCCAATTTTCTTATCTTATAATCATGTTACCTCACCCAGGATCAAAATCAAATGTTGCATTTAAAACCAATATCAAAAACAATCCAAATTAAATTTGTCAATTCAAAATCTACATACTAATAAGCAAATGCATATTTACTAAACAAATTAATCCAGCCTTTTTTCGAGCCTTCTGAGCTGTCAACTATTTGTAATGTTCATGATACTCCAGCTGTATTCCTTCTTTTTTTTTGCAAATATATCCAGCATGTCCAGAACCAATCAAGTTCAATCCGGCAGACCATATCCAATACAATTCGATTGCCTTCAAACGTGAAAGCAAAAACAATTTCGATGGGTGTCCCAACCAACATGCTCTGTATTTGCCGTTCAAGCAGCCAATCAGTCCGGCACTCTCACAAAACTCGAAATTCAAATGTTAATCGTTGCGTTGTGCTGTGCATCAACTGCAGCAATCCGATACTCTTCCAGAGCACTTTCGACACAACACAACACAAGCAGAAAACCAATGAGAAAACAAATCATTTATTTCGAAAACAAATCATGGTAGGTCGAAACCGATAAGAACAACAAATTATTAAATATGGTACCTTCGACATTGCAAGTGGAAACCGATGAGAAAACGATTCATTTGCTTCAGCGCTACTCCAGAGTTATTTCGATATTGTAACTCATTTAAGTCAAACGGATGACAAAACACATAACTTATTGCGGCGCACTCTCAGATTGTCTTCGACGTCACAAGCCAAAACTGATGGGCAAATCATTCAATCCGGCGCTCTACCACAGCAGCTTCGACATCACATATCGAAACGATCGAAACCGATGAGAAAACAAATCATTTATGCTGGCGCTCTCCAAGAGCACCTTCGACTTCTCAAATCGAAACCGTTGAGAAATAACACATTTTTCAATCCAGCGCTCTTCCAGAGCGTCTTCGACATTACAAGTCGAAATCGATGAGAAAATCATTGCGTCGTCAACATCCCAAGTCCAAACCAATGAGCAAATCATTCAATCCCACGCTCTTCTAGAGCGTCTTCGACATCACAAGTCGAAACCGATGAGAAAACAAATCATTTATTCCGGCGCTCTTTCTTTCGATATCACAAGTCGAAACCGAAGAAAAAATGTACAAACAATAATTTCCAACCAGGAACAACCTGGCAGGATCGCCAAATTGGCGGCCTAATTCCGCCGAACGAGCCATCCGCTAATTTGATCGCTTGTGTGTTGTCTTATCAAGCGTGCAACTCCGTTCGTTGCCCGACGAGGAAAGAGGCAAAGTCATCATGGCCTGCTATTCACTAATCAATGTTGGCTACCGAACCGTTACAGGGGGAGAAGGCGGAGCAGTGAAGCCCTACTCCGACATTCTTCTTCTTCTTATTGGCATTACATCCCCACACTGGGACAGAGCCACCTCGCAGCTTAGTGTTCATTAAGCACTTCCACAGTTATTAACCGCGAGGTTTCTAAGCCAGGTTACCATTTTTGCATTAGTATATCATGAAGCTAACACGACGATACTTTTATGCCCAGGGAAGTCAAGTCAATTTCCAATTCGAAAACTGCCTAGACCGGCACCGGGAATCGAACCCAGCCACCCTCAGCATGGTCTTGCTTTGTAGCCGCGCGTCTTACCGCACGGCTTTAAGGCTCCCCCAAACCTAAGCGATTTCATCGCCGCGACGGCGACAACTAGTCGCCGCGATTCTATCGTTGGGTCGCTGCAGGCAATTCTCTATTTACGCTTTCACACCAACGGCGACAGAATCGCTGTCGCCAAGCGATAGAATCGCGTCGCGACTGTCGTGTCGCGTGTGTTTGGCGGAACCTTTAGGGTGGCTCAAAAAACACTTTTTCAAATTTTTTGATGGGCCTCCCTCTTATTCGGTTCTATTTGATGCCCTGATTCTCTGGACAAAATTTCAGCCAAATCGGTCATTCCATTTCTGTATTTAATTCTTTAAGAACTGAATGAGTATCATGGTTCTTAATCGTAAATAGTGCCGTCCAATTGCAAATCACTGTTTTTGGATGTTTTTGCATACATTTTTGCATATAAACTTCCAACGAGTTTAGCACCGCCCAAACGTTGACCGAATTGGCTGAAATTTTGTCCAGAGCATCAAGACATCAAATACAGGTCAACCTCGATTATATGGACCCTCGATTATATGGACTTGGATTATATGGACTTTTTACCTCGATTATATGGAATATTTTTTTTACAGCTCAATTTTTTTTCGTGTTTTGAGAGTTTGAAAAGCAGTTGAATATTCCACGTCATATTTTACATTGATTCTATATTTATTAAGGTGCACTGGGGCAAATTAGGGCCAGTATGGCATGTTTTCGAAGCTATATATGAAAGCGCATACTAAATCATATAGTCCGCTGTTTAGATTGATTAACCATTTTTACTTTGCAACTTTCATTGAAATTGTGTATTTCATTCATCAACAAAAGCCACGGCCACGTCCTTACAAATATGTGGGGGAAAGATAACACGTAGTTTAGGTGATCTCTGATACAAGAAAACGTGATCCGGCTTGTCAGTCTAACAGTATGGGAAGCAAGTAATGAGATGAGATTGCCGTGTTTAGCTGTTAGACCTTAACTTCCAAACTTTTTCTGCTTTTGGTGCGTGGAATTGAGTGTAGAAAAAAGGGATGTCGCATTACCATCCAGCAAATCTTTTAGCAGCAGGGGAAGTGTACCGGTTTTGGCTACCTTAGTGCCTAATTTGGCCAACCCTGAAAAATGAACAATTTCCAAAAAATATCGACCAGTTTCAACAGCGAAGAAAGATAAGGGATATATCTCCTGTTAGAGCAAATAAAACCCTCGAAAATAACTTTACTTTTGGAGTTAGGCGAGAAACTGGCCAAATTGGGAACATGGCCAAAACTGGTACCAGCGATCGTAATGCTCACTTATACTCACGAGCAGAAGATGCTCACTCACATGCATATTTACGCCGAGAAATTATTTTGCGGGAAAGAAAAAAAGGCCTGGTGAGAGATTACTATTTTCCCCCACTGTCAATGCCGCGAAAATCTACAAAAAGACTTTCAAAAAACCCAGATTAATCCACCTAGCAGTGATGATGCCTTTCTCGTGCATTATAAAATATATTGAAAAAATCGCATTAGAAAGGTCAAAAAAGCTCTTAAGGAGAATAGATCACATTTTTTCAATCATTTTCCCAAGCAGCACAAATTGTTTCACTTCTGAAAATTTCACTGTTTTGCAACTATTCGGAAAGAAACAAGCTTTGCGTATGTGCCATCAAATATAACTATCTTGCAAGCTAAAAAGCGCAAGAGGTGGAGCCTACGGAAACATCCTTCGATTGCAGTAAAATTGCCATAATGTTGCAAAATACTACAGCGGAAAAAAAAATGAAATAAAACTATAAAACTGGATTCGATTTAGGGATCTTGTGATTGGTAGTCCTTCACTCTACCACAACACCATTCAACACTTCGAAGGGACTGCATGTTGACTCGCAATAAAAACTATACGATTATGAAGTTTTGTACTCAGGTTTCCTGTTACTTGATTGCACCATCACAGGAAAAAATGTGAGTTGTCAAAACGTTGAACGATGCTAAATTAAACATGAAGACACATTCAACTTATCTGCAACTTAATTTAAACAAACAATTAAATTTTGAAAGACGCATTGAAGTTACATGGTGAAAAATATGCAACTTAATGATTTTGTTTCGTGTTTGCAACATGAAGTGCAGTATTTTTTGTTTGTTTGTTTCCAAATGTCAAACACGTACTGCATTGCCATTTTAATGAAACATTGATCACAATTCGAACGTTTTTGACATCTTGATGCAACTTTTTTGTGGTTTGATGATTTTCCAACGCCTTTAATGAAACTGAATAGGAACAAGAAGCTTTTAGGAAGATGTTGCGTGTGCTACTTGGGTTGCATGTTTTTGCTTTAGTTAAAATGCATTGCCACCATTTTCGAAAAAAAAACAAATTTTTCGACTTTGAATTTTTTTTCCAAGGGGGGACCTTTGGGAAAAAACAATGATTTTTCAATAATTCCTAAATTCCTAATTTCAATAGCAAACAATGGGACCGCATTCCCCGTCGAATGCAACTTGTTGCGAGTAAATCGGATAATGCTAAGTTCTAAAAAGTGTGTCTACAAAAAGTGTGTCTAAAAAGTGTGATTTTTAAAGGCAGGCAGAGAAATTGAATATCGAGAACGTAAGTTAGCTGTTTAAAGAAGATTACAAATGGTGCAGGCAGCAGAAATTATTGTAATTTAATGATGAATTTACATTGAATTAACATTTACAAAATCGAGCGTGATGCCACGCAAAACCGTTTACAACGTCAAACGCCAGGATCAGCATACTTGAGAATTGTGGCTCCGCAAATTGTCACACACGACTGAGCCTACCAAATCAATGAACTGGTTAAAAAAGTCTTCATTACTAACGTAATCTTAGAACGGTGTGCAAACTAGCGACTGAAAAACGGTTACGGTCCTATAAAAAATCAAAATTTTCTGAATCATCATAAAATGGGCCCAAACGTGCGGATTACACTGTAAGGAAATTAATAGATATTTTCTTTTATTGTATTAAAACTATTTTCATAGTTTAAAAACATTTTGAGATTTTTTTTTGCCTCTATTATATTTGCATCGAAAAAGTCCATATAATCGAGGTATGCCTGTAGAACCGAATTACTAGGGCGGCCCATCTAAAAAATTGAAAAAAGTTTTTCCCATACTAATTTGAGCCACTCTATCCGACATGTACGACATCTGGATTAGGTTCTAAAATGTAAACAACAATGTAAATTCTTTTTTTTTTATGGCGAGGCAATTTGTATACAAACTATTGTTTTCGATACTAAAACCAACCACTTAATCATGCAGCAATATAACGATGTGGTATGATTGAGATACTTGCTTGATTATAGCGACTCTAAAAATAATTCATTGGCAGTATTTAACCGAACATAAATATGATTGCGCCCTAACACAAATTCTAAGTTTCGATGCAGAGTACACGAACTTTGTTCGCCAATGACAGGCGTACTGGGCCTTTGAACCGTTATAGACCAATGCAAGATCTTGACCTAACCTCACTTATTTGACAGTTTACGAAGCTTCTTTACAGGGTGTTACACTACTAAAAATCCACACATATTTATTGGCAAAAATCCATAGATTTAACTTATGATGTATATCAGCGCACACATAACCATATATATATATCCAAATAAACTTTATGTGTGATCTCGAATTAGCAATTATTTAATTTATGTGTGGTTCTAAATCGATTATATTAGGGTGGAGCTATTGCAAAAATTTATAACGATAACACATATATCTTATATAGATATTTTTGGCAGTGTAGAATTAAAATCGATGAACCGGAAAAAGAAGTTCATATTATCCGTTCATTTTGATTTGAATATTCCAACTTTGATTCTTACCATAAATTAATCGCATAAGACATCAATATTCTTAATAAATCTCCAAACACTTTTTCCGGCAGCTGCTCCAGAGACTCTGTGAACTGTCAAACTGTCATCATGCAGTAATCTTTAAGGATGATATTTGCATATCTGTCATCCATGGAAGTGGAAGTGGATTGCCCAATTTCTAATGTCGAATTCGGTTTTAAACCTGGGTCAGTATCAACTGAATAACCCTGGATTTTTAATTTCCATTCCCAAATCCCGAAAATATATGTAAAAATCCGCAGACCAAATTCCCTAGGTGTAAGGCTAACTTAATGCTAGGAGTTCATTCTGAAATTCCTAATTTTTCAATAGTCCAACATGGAAACCTTAACCAGTGGTGCGAATTATCAATCTCAGTGACTGAAATTTGTTGAAATTGATACCATATCCTCTTCACACTCACTTCCTAAAAGTGAAAACTGAAAATGGTTAGCAGCAACAATCAAAGAAAGAGTAAACAAAAGACCTCTCTTCTAATTGCACACGCAGCCCGCAGTGACAGTCCATTCAGTTCACTCGCTGCTGCGTGAATGCGACGGCCCTATATAAATGCATGGGTGAATACTATCACTTGAAAGACAGTGACAGGAAATTTGTGCCAATTGATCATCAGCTTCAGCCCGCTGTTGGCAAACCGAGTAAGCTAATCTACTCCTGCTTTGTCTTACTGACTGAAAGACACCGTCATAGGCGAAGAGGAGCAGAGAAAAATACAAAACAAAAGAATCACACTCAGCAGGCATTGTTGATAAATTGCACCACTGACCTTAACAACGTTTCCTCCGGAAGTTTCTTCAGGAGTATACTTGAAGTTTTTTTCAGAAATTCCCCTGCAAGTTTCATCCTTACATGTTTCTTGAGGAAATTCTCCGAAAATTTCTTGAGCAATTCCTCCGGAAGTTCATTGAAGGATTCCTCCGGAAGTACCTTAAGGGATTCCTCCAAAGGTTTCTACATGATTTGCTCCCGAAGTTTCTTCAGGGTTTCCTCCGGAAGTTCCTCCAGGAATTCTTCCGAAAGTTTCTCAAGTTATTCCTCCGGAAGTTCCTCCAGAATTTCCTCTGGAAGCTCCTCCAAGAATTTTTCCGAAGTTTCCTTCAGGAACTCCTCCATTAATTCGTCCAGAAATTTATTCGAAAAAATTCCTGCTTCCTGGAAGAACTTTCGTGTTAGCTTCCGGTGAAACTCGTGAAGGAACTTTCGGGGGAATTCCTGGAGGATTTTGCAGAGCATTTCCGGAACTCTTCCATTTCCAGAAGAATTCCTCAAAGAACTTCCAGAGGAATTCCTCAAGAATCTTCCGGAAGAATTGCTCCGGGGGCATTTATATACGAAACTTGCGGAGAAATTCCTAAAGGAAACTTCGAGTAAGTTCTTGTATTCCAGAAGGATTTCCTGGAGGAGTTATTGCAGGAGTTTTCAAATTAATGCAGCAAGGTTAAAAGACTATTATTCTTCCATTTACTTCCACTATTAACTTTTTTAATGTATCAACAAGCAGATACGTATTTCGTTTCCTACTTGGAAACTTCTTCAGTGTTTGTTATCGACTGAAGAAAAACATTGCTCATTAACTTTAAATATGGTGTGTAGGTAGAACTGTAGGTAAAAATTAGGGCATGTTGCTTGGACCGATTCGTCGTCGTCCCGTGGGTAGTAATCTAAACAGCCAGGTATATCCGTTTCCTTGATCTTTGTTAAGTAAGTTTATTTGTTTTTGTTTGTAAATTTCTAAGCTTTCCGCTACGTCAAGTTTCCAAGGATTTTGTATTTGTCTGAGAAGTGATATGTTGTCTTTGGTTAATTGATGATCTTCGTTAAATATATGTTCGGGTACTTTAGATTTGAAATGATAATGTATACCTTTTTCAGTGTCTTTGTTTGCTTTAGTTACTTCTGCCAAATGTTCTTTGAACCTCGTGTCTAGTGTTCGTTTTGTCTGTCCTATGTAGATTTTGTCACATTGTGGGCATGATATTTTATAAACTCCAGATTTTCCTAATGCGTCAACGGGGTCTTTTGTGCTTCCAAGTAGTGTCTTCAGTTGCTTGTTCCTGCTACTGAAAACTAATTCGATACCAATTTTTCTAAATTTAGAGCGTAATGGTCTTGTTATATTATGGTCAAAATTAACGGATACTCGTCGCAATTCATTTGTTCTTGGAGATAATGTAGTTAATGATTTTCTGTACTGGGTTTTTCTATGTTTGTCTATAATAGCTTGAATAGTTCTAGTTGAGTATCCGTTTAGTCTAGCTGTTTCAAAAATGTAATTTAATTCTTTCTGTTTCCCTGTGACGCTAATTGGAAAAGTCTCGAGTCTATGTATCATGTGTTGGAATGCGGCAGCTTTGTGTTGGTGTGAATGGTTTGAAGTGTTGGGTATAACTCTTTGTGTGTGTGTGTGGGTTTTCTGTAAATTTCAAAATTCATTTGGTTTGATTCTCTAACTATTAAAACATCCAAAAAGGGCAATTTTCCGTCTTTCTCTTGTTCACAAGTGAACTTGATATCCCTATGTGCACTGTTAATGGCTTCTAGGATTGATGGAAGTGCGTCTTTCCTAATGATGCTGAAGATATCATCTACATATCTCCACCATCGCTCAGGAATGGCCCCTTTTTCCTTCAAATCCTTTTCAAGATTAGCCATGAACAGTTCACACAAGAAAGGGGACAGAGGATTACCCATTGGTGTTCCTTTTGTCTGCTTGTAGTATTCTCCTCTGAATGTAAAATAGTTCTCTTCTATGCAAAGTCTTGTTAATTTTAAATATGTGCGTACTTTTGTCTTCCAAGTTGCGTCTGATTTTTGTCTAACTAAGCTTCTTTTACGGGTACACTTGGGAACAGTGCAGCCACATCAAATGAAACCATTATCTCGTCTTCTTCGATATTTCCTGAGTTTTGCAATTTTTCAATAAACTGTTTTGTGTTTTGTACTTGTCTAGTGTCTGTTTGTGTATGTGTGTAGAGTGTTTGGAATTCTTTGACTAACCATTTTGCTATTTTGTGAGTTGGAGATCCTTCCGCAGATATTATTTCTCTGATTTCGTTTCCGGGTTTGTGAATTTTTGGTTGTCCTCTAATTCTAGGCAAAGTTGGGTTGGAAATTTTAAGTCGAGGCAAATTTTCAAATATGGGTTTACATTCTTTGATGGTTTTATCTACTTTTTCACAATATCTGTCAAGGGATCTTTTATTTGTTTTCTGTATGAACCATTATTAAGTTTTTCTATCATAAGGTTATCGTAATTAATTTTATCTAGAATGACAATTGCATTACCTTTGTCGGCTTTTGTATAGAAAACTGGTTTGTCTTTTAATTCCTTAATAATGTTAGTCTCGTGTGTGTTGGGTGTGTGTTCTAGTGTCTTTAATGTGTCTTCTGTAAATGTCCTAGCTGTGTTTTTCTGGTCAAGGGAAATTTGGCATGAGTCTATGGCCGTCTCTAAGTCTATAATTATTTGGTTTAAATCAGGCTTTGAGGTCAAAGCGTAATTTAAACCATTTTGTAATACCTGTACTTGTTCTGATGAAAACTCCTGCGATGATCTGTTGACGACGAATCCTTCCAAGGGTTGCACTTTCACTTTATCACTTTTCACTTTATCACTTCGGAATTTTAATAAATTTAGTTTTTTAACATGTAACAATCTTTTGCGCTCAGACTCACATTTTTCTGCTACTTTTACTTTAGTCAAAAAAGAGGGGAATTCTGCTGGATATTGTTTAGCTAATTTAAGGTGCAAATTATAACATTCTAAATTTTTGATATTCAATTTACTGTACAATGTTTTGATGCTTTCTTTTACGTGCTCTCGTTATATTTTCTAAATAAGATGGGCATGGGTTGGTGATCTGACTTTAATTTTATGGCTGACGGGGGTAAGTTTTAATTTTAGGCAACTTTTCAAAAAGGAAATATCTTTATGTAATGAGGCAATGACTTTCTTGAGTGCGATGAACTTATTAATCATAATCCAGCAACTTCCAGAGAAAATCCTGGAACAGCATTCAAAGATATTCCTAGAAGAATTTCCAAAAGAATTCATTTCCAAGGAATCCTTTGGAAAAAAAATATGGAGGAATACCTGAAAGATATCGCCAATGAATGCATACAAGAATTCAAGAATGAATTCCTGGAAGCATTACTGAAGTAATTTCTGGCAGAATTCCAGTAGAAAATTCTGATACGCACGAAGAAGTTTTTGAAAGAATTTCAAAGACATTCTGGATATTATTTAAGAAAGTATTCTATTCGGTATCCCTTAAATACACTTTTCTGTCAATTCTTAGCGGATTTTGTAAACGGGTTTCAAGGGCAATTCCCAAACTAAATCCATCAACTGACCTAATTTAGGACACAAACAAACCTAGTTCCAACCTGAGCGAGTAAAAAAACACTTTGACAGCACTTAGGTTGGAACTAGTTCCAACCTAGGTTGGAACTTTTTTAAAACGAATTCGACATAATATATCTCACCCTTACAGAAGCATTTGAATAAAAAGAAGATGTGGAAATATTAAGGATTTGTATAATCTACTGATTCAAAATATCTGAAGATTCCAAAAAAATAGGTCATGGCAATGTTCTGGATCGGAAGGATCTGGGTCGAGTCCAGAATCTGAAAATCTGCAAAGATCTAAAAATCTGTAAAATCAAGAAAACACCTGAAACATCCAAACCAACGGTTGTTCAAGCTGAACACCATATAACAACGGACAATTCCCAGTAGACCAGTGAAGAATGTTTCAGTTTTCGAAGAGTTTCTACGACTGGAGCAGAAATCGAACCCCTATTTCCTAATACACAACATACTACACAATACGCATGGCTACGAGATCTAGATTATATTTATACTAATTACATTTTGGGAATTTCTTTATTTGAAATTGCGTAGTTAACATCATACTGGCCGATGTAGGTTTATTGAAGAAACATCTTTTTGAAATGCTTTCAAAATATGTAATGCATACATGTTGTCTCGGATTGGTCGAAGAAAAATCTGGTCTCTTCACCTCACCTCTATGCAGGCGGCCTATAACCAAGTATTAAGCTCGATCGGAACATCTTCGTCAGAGTCTACAGTTCTACTGAACAAATTCCATCTCCACATGGTACCTACTTTGAATCATAAAAATCATTCGCCCATTGAGTATTCTGGTCAGTGAATAAATCATTATTAGAGTCGGCATTACTCCTGGCCTGGTGCAAT
Source organism: Armigeres subalbatus (assembly GCF_024139115.2). Lineage (NCBI taxonomy): Eukaryota > Metazoa > Arthropoda > Insecta > Diptera > Culicidae > Armigeres > Armigeres subalbatus. The sequence continues at coordinate 263,804,684 of NC_085140.1, read as the reverse complement.
TCGTTTTAGTGGAGGATGTGTTGGTCTAGTACCTATACCTTACGGACGCCTCTCACTCAGTGACAACTTCATAACTATTACAAAGTTGGGTTTTACGGAAATTATTCGTTGGGTCAGAATTTGCATAGAGCTGGCAATGAGACCATGTGACTTACTCCGAAGCAAGCCACGTAAAGCTGTCCACCCTTAATCTTGCACATTTTGGTTTATAGCTTTAAGCTTTTGTGTTATCTTGATGCATTGCCTTCTCGTTGATATCATATAAATTATTCTGTAGAGTTGTTGAAATTAGGTCGATAAATAATTTTTGCCTTTCTCGTATATAAGTATACGTAAAGGCAATATGTTCGCTTCAAAAATAAACTTTCAATAGAAGGCCTGGGGACCCAAAGTGTTATGTACCAATCGAATCAGTTCGACTAATTGAGGTGATGACTGCGTGTGCGTGTTAGAGTGGGGCGTCATGGTCATTTTTTCAAATCAATGGTTTTTCGAAGCTATTCTGGGTCCTAAACAACTGTGCAGAATTTGGATCCGTATGGTTTCTTTGAAGTTTGTATGGAAATTAGTATGGGAGAAAGCATATTTTTGCATTTTTACTTCTAGAAGTTTCAAACTACCTGGACCAATAATTTAACTGCGCCTTATTACAAAATTATTGAACTTATAGGACTTTGGAGCATACGGCAATTCTTCGGAATGATTTCACAAAGTCAAAATTCCGACAAAAAGCAAGATGGGTTTTGTCCTCCCATAATCATATGTTGTCCGGTAGTGCTGGCAGACACACTGAATTCTTGCTCATGGTTTGACCAATCAATTTTTGAAGCGTAATAACATTTTTTGTAAGCCTTCTAGCAACGTACCTTCTTCGCCAAAGTCTTTCGGCATCCTTCAGACTATATGCTAACGTATTGAGTCACGGGATTGACGATATATTGAAGTCGCATAAAGCAAAAATGTTAAAAAGTACGTTTTCCCATACTAATCTCCATATGAATTTAAAACGCGATGCGGAAAGCGAGGACGCAACCAATCGAGCCCATATTTTGCACAGTTGATTGGGGTCCCAAAACAATTCAGAAAAACCTTGATCTCCCTAGATTGGATGAAGTTCGCTTTTTTCCATACAATTGCGCCCCACTCTAGCGTGTATGCATGTGCGCAAAAAGTTTCGCCCATTTCTTAGGTACGTACCCTTAACCAATTTGCTCGCAACATATTGCTTTCGACGGAGAACCCTATCCCATTGTTTCCTATCGAAAATTATCTGGTTAAAACTATCGGATCAGAAGTTATGGTCAAAATAAATATTTTCCACACTAGAAACTCGCAACAATTTGCATTCGACGAGTAATCCTGTCTTATTGTTTTTGATTGAAAATTTTCCGCATCGAACTATGGGTTCGTAAGTTAGGGCGAATCCAATATATTAATTTTAAAACGTGTATAAACACAAGAAATATATATTTAGCACTTATGCTCACCCGATTTTCTTGCAATAAATTGCATTCGAAATGAGCATAACTAAGTGTGAATAATGGGCTTTTCCACCTATTAGTGCTAGTTTGGACTGTTCATATGTGTAATTTAAAGATGAGCACGAGGAAGGCACTAACACGGCCAGGTGGATTAATCAAGGGTTTTTCTGTAACAGTCGTTCTTAAATTCACTACAAAGCTGCAAATTGCAAAAAACTTAGATTAAGTTTGGAATACGCACAATCATTACCTCAACGTAATCTTCGACAAAAGTACCCGGGAAAATAATACAAAAAAAAATCCAAATTCCACTGTCACGACTCCACTAGTTTCAAGTGGCGACTCAACATTCCAGAAAGATCCGGTTCCCCGTAGGGTGATGCGCTTCCTCAAAATAGGATAACGCATTAGAGATTGAACAAACACCGAACCGAACGCTCTAGCAACAGCGGATAGGTGCCTCACGAAGTCGCATGATATTGTTTTTGTTTGCCCCAGTCATTAGCCGTTAGCATCGCCAAAGTCGTTTCGCCGCGCCGAACGAATGGGTTACTCGAATTCGAGCTTCCTCGAACCATTCATAATTTTTGTTCTCGCCCGGACGAAAATAGCCAAGATAAGGCGGTTTTTTCACAGCAGCAGAAAAAACGTGGGAACTTCGAGTACCCTTTCGTAATACATCTTACGTACCTTTCTCTGCCCAACTGATAGCAGCGCAACAAGGTCTATTTGTGCATTTTATTGCGCCGGATTAGCTGATAAGGCGTTATTGCTGCTGTATATTCCGGCCTACCCCAACAAGGTGAAGCCTTGAGCTCAGTGGTATGAATTTCGATGTCACAAAGCTTCTTAGTGCAACAACCCTAAATAAACTAACGTCACCGCTAGAGTAAAGACTCGGAAGCAGAGAATGTGCACTTGTGATGTACAGCTCATAAAATAATAAAACTGTCGATCGGATGCCAACAACCTGATTGGAAACTAATCCCACAGCATGGGATATGATAAAATGCGACAATAATGGGCATGTTCTAAAATATACATATTAAAATTATTATTAATTATTAAACCAATCGCATCAGCTCTTTGAATTGAGGTGATGTCTGTCTTTGTCCGTACGTGCGCAAAATGAAACTCACACATGTTTTATCTTGAACCGATTTGCTTGCGAGTATAGACTCAAGAGTTATGTTTAAAATACTATGTTATAATGCACAAGAAGAGCAGCATTACCGCTAGCAGATTAATTAGGTTTTCTTATTCTAGAATATATAAAATTTGACGGCACCGGTGGTTGAGCGATAAGTCCCAATCGGCGCTATTTGTATTTTCTGAGACGTCTTCCCGCATACAGGAAGTGAAGCCGATGCTCCTTCAGCACCTCGGCGAGTAGGGGTAAATATGGTCAGTATGCAACCCCTTAACAAATCTCTTAATTGTACGATGATTTCTTCCGAAAAAATGTATTTTTGAAGTGTTTAACAATTATTTAACATATTCATTATATGGTCTGAAAAAAACGATTTTTTTCAAAATTGTGTATTTCCACTTGAGTTTAATTTGAGAACGATGCGATGCTGGGAAATATGCGTCCGATATGATAATCAAAATATTCCAATATTTTTCACTAAAATTGTCACACTCTTCTGCACAAGATTAGTGTCAGCCATGTACTTCAAGGTAGTCAATGTCTCAGACAGATGGTAAGAAGGAGAAAATATTTCGTGTGTCTGAAGAAAAAGCTTGAAGGACGTAAACCTAAATTGCATCGCAAATAGCCAAAAACACTTTATTATGCAGAGTTTTTGACTAAGTTTCGTGTCAAGGCTTACAGAAGTTTATTGGCTTCAGCCGCTTATGATTTTGAGGCAAAATTTGGATTATAATATGATGGATTATAATTCTTGATAAAGTTGAGAGATTTGCAGTTAGGCGTATCGAGCTTCCAAACGCCGATCGCTATTTGTCACTGTGGTCGTCGCCGATAGTTCCGGTCCGCATTCTCTTGTTGCCTGTTCTTAAAAGCTGGCTTGCAGGGGTTTACGCCAACCCTAAAATTTTCCGGAGACCCTAGTGCCGGTTTTGGTAAGCCATGTAATAACCTCATATAAAAGGTAGTATTTAATGAATCGGCAAATCCTTCAAAAATGCCGTGAATACCAGGTCCCAACGCATCATCTGTTCGATGACTTAAGGCGGCATACGACAGTATAGACCGCATAGAGCTATGGAAAATTATGGACGAGAACAGCTTCCCTGGGAAGCTTACCAGACTGATCAAAGCAACTGTGAATGGTGTGAAAAACTGTGTGAAGATTTCGGGCGAACACTCCAGTTCGTTCGAATCACGCCGAGGACTAAGACAAGGTGATGGACTCGTGCCTGTTGTTCAACATTGCGCTAGAAGGTGTCATGCGGAGAGCCGGGTGTGCGGTCAAAACAGATTCGCCACCGCACCAAATGTGTCATGTACAAGACGCTAATAAGACCGGTTGTCCTCTACGGACATGAAATATGGACAATGCTCGAGGAGGACTTGCAAGCACTCGGAGTATTCGAGAGACGGGTGCTTAGGACCATTTTTGGCGATGTGCAAGAAGACGCTGTGTGGCAGCGAAGAACTATGGGCTCGCCCAGCTCTACGGCGAACCCAGTATCCAGAAGGTAGCTAAAGGTGGAAGGGTACGATGGGCAGGGCATGTTGCAAGAATGTCGGACAACAACCCTGCAAAGATGGTGTTCGCTTCCGATCCGACAAGTACGAGACGTAGTGGAGCGCAGCGAGCGAGATGGGCAGACCAGGTGCAAAACGACTTGGCGAGCGTGGGGCGTATTCGAGGATAGAGAGATGCGGCCTCGAACCGTGCATTGCTGCGTCAAATTGTTGATTCAGTCAGATAACACTAGATGTAGACTAAATAAATGAATTCAATTTAATGAATCGGACCACTTATCAAAAATATGTCTCATATCTTCAATGAAGGGGTCGTACACTTATTACGTAAGCATTTTTTTTGGGTTTTCGACCCCCCCCCCCTAGTTAGATTTTTCCAATACAAAGGATTTTTTATTTAAATGGTACGTAACAAAACGACAGACCCCCCCTCAGAAAGTGCTTACGTAATATATGTACGTATTGACTTCGAATAACCCTTGATTATAACAATAGCATTAGGACCGCTGTCCTGCGGTTTTATTGTATTTAGTCACTACCAAGTTTACGAATTTAGATCTTTTGAATCGAGTCGAATTGACCTTTCCTGTCAAAAATTGTATCTCGTTTTATTGTCTCAGTCGATTCTTTGGCTTATATAAGGTCAACTTTCCCAAAGAACCCATATTTGTTGAAGCCTCTATTAATTATTAATATCGAAAACAAAAATAAAAAAAGTGCTGTTTTTTTAAGATTGGTCCGATTTTGAACGAAGGCTGATTCACAAGTGCAGCACTTTACGGTTTTTGTTTTAGATTTTAAAAATAGTTAGAGGATTAAAAAAATATGGGTTCTTTTGGGAAAGTTGACCTTAAATAAGCCAAAGAATCGATTGAGCAAATAAAATTTTTTGACAGGAAAGGTCAATTGTCACATGTGATAACCGTTTCTTAAATCCGTCATCTAGACACAAGATTCACTGTATCCAAATAGATGTATGCAGTAGTATATTTCAAGTCTTCATGGTATTATCATGAACAATAGATATGTTTTTCAAACTTGTGATGTTTTAACATTGAATCGTTTCTCTAAGTTTGCGTAACTAATTAAATAAAATAGGACGATGTCAATGAAGTCAAGAATTTGGAATTTGAATTAATTTACTCCTCATTTCGTGGAATGGTTCCAATGTTGTGACATAACAATTACAAAATAAAAAATAGCATTTTAAGACCCAATAAACTCGCAATTTGCACAAAATTTCCATTTTGAACCCTATTGAATACCATTCATATTTACCAATGGCCTCAAAGACATGGCCAAAGGTAACGGATTTTGTATTACGCAGTAAAAGTAAATTTCCATAATTCATTTTAAAGTTCAGTCTGTTGTGAACATCAACAGCGAGGACATAAGCCGTAAAAGCTTTATTATAATTTTTCATTCCGCTATCATCAACTCATTGTAAGAACGATCCACACGCTCTATGTTATAAATGATGATGCAAACCCGATCTCACCTTCTTAAACGCGTTATCGATTCAGTTTTGTAATTCAGAAAAGGTTTATTTAGGAAAAATCGATGCCACGTATTTTACTATTTTCACATTCTTAGGCACTTAAAATCGAGAATCTTCAATTGAATCCAACTTTAATGTGAGATTGAGTGAAAAGTGTGAAGACTTTCCCCTCACCGATCAGTCCGATTTCCCACCGACAAATGAATCACAACAGCACAAACCGATTGATATCAGTCAAGTGTTTAGAATTTCTGTACCCTCTCTAAGCCCAAAGACGTGAGCAGGGGACGCCATCCTCCTAAGAGATCAAGTGGGTCAATTTACTTTCGCTTTCAGGCCCACGAAGCGCTTTGGATTGCCTGATAACAAACTAATGACATTGGTGTCATGCTCGATTGTCAGCGTGCTGAAGTATTAGGTGCGAATCAAGTGTGACATTGTCCTCGGTTTGGATTAACTGCTGGAATACGAATATACATACACCTAGCACCAGCCAGTCAACCCGAGCGTTGCGAATCTAGAGCTAGCTGGGGCAATTTGGTCATCATTCCTTAAATCGTTCACGATGTGGGCTTTATGACGCGCGCGGTATCATTGTGTGTAATGCGCCGCGACATTTTCAGCCGGACCCGGGGTTGGAGGATCCAAAAATAAACCGGTTTAATGAAAGCATAATATGGCCAACTAGAATGGTAATAGCAGATAAAACATGAATCAAGTAATGGCTCGCAAACTTTTGTTGCACAATTGAGGCCGCGGAGCAGTCGTATTTAGACCAAACATTTTTTTTCGCTTGCTAGTATTACTGAATGAATCTGCTGATGTAGGATAATGATGGCTGATCCTGATCACAATGTATCCTCCAATAAAAGTGTATGTCTAGATAGATTACATTGAAGTAGGATTCCAGAACTGAGTTTCCCGGAAAACTGAAACTGAAATTTTCCGATTCTCTCGAATTCACCCATAAATATTCAACAAAGTATTGCAAAGTCAAAGTAGGGCAATAATTTTTTTCAGATAATAAAAAAATGCAATTCGCCACGCTTATTGAAACAAAAACCATGAAAACAACGTTTGTATTTTGTATTCATATCGATATACATATACGATATACATATACGAAACATATCGAAATTTGACGGTAGAGTGCGAGCGCAAATAAAATATCATTTCCGGGTTGGCTACAGGCCTTGACAATCGCTTTGATATGCTACCGTTTGGAAGGAAAAGGTAGAAATTCGATATCCCGAAGGTTGTTCAATTAAGCTTCCACTGTTCGAAGATTTACAATAACGAGTGATGAAAGCTGTGCATAAGGATGCATAGATTTATAAAATACACATCAGATGTTATTTTAGCCTTGCAAAAGGAGTTGATATTTTAACTGGTGGAGGTGCATTGTAAGCAACATTTTAGTATTGGGCGCATGGTATGAAACTGCCGTAATACTCGGAGATGTTAGGCAGAGTTCTGTGACGCAATCTACAAACTTAATATCACTCATCATCTTTGGCTGTGCGAGTTTAGATTCGAGCACTTTTGAAAATTTCTTCTCATACTAAGTGAGATGCAATCCAGATGATGAAAATAACAACGCTCCTGGGGTAGTCCAACTACCAAGCGAGTTACTAAAATACGGTTGTAAGGCATGGGCCGATTACCGCATCGCATCCGTATATCCGTATATACCAAGAGCCATTTTATTATCTGGCGGGATTCGGCTTGGTGATTTTTTTATTGTGTTCGTTTCTTGAAGATATTTTTCAGGTTTTTTTTCGAAATATTTTCAAGTCGATAATGGGAGAATATTCATTGAATTTCGCCCAATGAACTTCCCCAGGAAATTTGTATAAGTTTTCCAAAAATATTCTTGAGGTTTTTTAAGATCTCAGATTACTTTGAAGGTTTAATGGGAATTCCATTGAAATTTACATGGATTTTTTTTTTTTAATTTCTGGATGTTGATTTGTCCATTGTAGATATTCGTCACCTGGAACCAACAAAATTTAAATAATTTAGTAGAGAATACAGCGTAAAACAGAAGTAACATACCTTATACATCGAGAGCAACAACGTTTTCACCGGCAAAGTAATGTCTACTTCTTCAGTGCATTCAAAGTTAATTGCCTATATGCCGGGTATTAAGCCACCCGGAGTGGAAATTAATTACTATGTCTGAAACTTGATTATGCATATGTACAACATGTGATAGATTTAGTTCGGAAAAGGTATTGGAGGTAACCGCCCTTTCGGTGGGGTTTGATCCCACGACCCCAGTTCGCATGACAGGTGCTTTCCCTACTAAGCTACGAAGGACCTCCGTCGTCCACCGCAGCTTAGCGGGTACTGATGAAACCAAATTCCCAGCACCAGGTACCAGCCGATCTCTCGCAATACATTTTCAGAACTAACTCTCTCAAATGTATTTTTGTACACAATGTCAACCAAGTAGGATGAGTATTTAGTATTGTCCGGCTCCTACACACTTGCTTCATCAGCAACGGCGCTCAATGAAGTAGGGTTGTGTGAGGTTGTGCCAGTTTGGTCGTCAGATCCCAACACGACCACACAAGCGAAGAGAGATCGCCACTCGAGATCAGTGCATTCAAAGTTAATTGCCTATATGCCGGGTATTGTGTGTACTGTAGTGTAGGAGCCGGACAATACTAAATACTCATCCTACTTGGTTGACATTGTGTACAAAATACATTTGAGAGAGTTAGTTCTGAAACTGTATTGCGAGAGATCGGCTGGTCACTGGTGCTGGGAATTTGGTTTCATAAGTACCCGCTAAGATGCGGTGGACGACGGAGGTCCTTCGTAGCTTAGTAGGGAAAGCACCTGTCATTCGAACTGGGGTCGTGGGATCAAACCCCACTGAAGGGCGGTTACCCTCCAATACCTTTTCCGAACTAATCTATCACATGTTGTACATATGCATAATCAAGTTTCAGACATAGTAATTAATTTCCACTCCGGGTGGCTTAATACCCGGCATATAGGCAATTAACTTTGAATGCACTGATCTCGAGTGGCGATCTCTCTTCGCTTGTGTGGTCGTGTTGGGATCTGACGACCAAACTGGCACAACCTCACACAACCCTACTTCATTGAGCGCCGTTGCTGATGAAGCAAGTGTGTAGGAGCCGGACAATACTAAATACTCATCCTACTTGGTTGACATTGTGTACAAAAATACATTTGAGAGAGTTAGTTCTGAAAATGTATTGCGAGAGATCGGCTGGTACCTGGTGCTGGGAATTTGGTTTCATCAGTACCCGCTAAGCTGCGGTGGACGACGGAGGTCCTTCGTAGCTTAGTAGGGAAAGCACCTGTCATGCGAACTGGGGTCGTGGGATCAAACCCCACCGAAGGGGCGGTTACCCTCCAATACCTTTTCCGAACTAAATCTATCACATGTTGTACATATGCATAATCAAGTTTCAGACATAGTAGTCTACTTCTTGATAATTAAATTATTTTCATGTTTCAACTTAGGTTTCGCGCTCCCGCTACTTTATTTACAAATTTTAGGTAAAACGTTATGGAATGTCCTATCCGTTTTTTTAAGAGTTTTTTAGCCATTGATATGATGCTATTTTCATCCATATGAGCAAAGAAATCTTTTGTTGAAATTAATCAATATTTTGCATCTAGAGAGATTAAATTTGCTTCATCAATATAGGTGAAATTCAAGCCTGTTTTAATAAAACGCATTTCTTTGTATAAATAAATAGGCCATTTTTAGATGTATTCTCCGTAAGTATCTTTTGAGCTTTTCATGAAAGCTCAATTTGACAGAATAGTTGAAACAATAATATTTTCACGTTGAAATCGGCATGCCAATTCTTGTTGGAATAATAATATGCATGGTAAACTTAAAAATATATTTCTATATAAAAATAACAAGCGATTTTTTTGATTCAATATGAACAATTTTGTGTCCGTGTACTTTGCTCTTCTCACTTTTCACAAGAGGAAGTGAGGAGTAAGTAGTGAGACGTCTTTTTTTTTTTTTTTTTTTTTTTTTTTTTAACTAAATTTATTTGCTAATTATCTAATACATGCATTCATCTCTTACACTAGGTGTTCCGTGTTTTCTTAACACTATCATCCTTATTTGCTATGTAACTTTTTAGTTATTATTAATACTTTTCAATAGACTCTGGCAGGATTTTTCCACTGGTTTAATTGAATCATGTAGGAATTACAATGTTTTCAACTTAAACTAAACTTAACCTATTTTATACTAAGGATACAGTGAGCTAATCGTTGCAATAGAAGATTGCAACGATTTTGTCTAAAATTGAAATTATTTTGTTGGACATTTGTTGCAATGTCTCAATATTAGAAATTCTATGAAGTTCATTGGTACTATACCACGGAGGCAACTTCAGAATCATTTTCAAAATTTTATTTTGAATCCTCTGGAGTGCCTTCTTTCTGGTATTGCAGCAACTAGTCCATATTGGCACAGCATACAACATCACTGGTCTTAAAATTTGTTTGTAAATCAAAAGTTTGTTCTTAAGACAAAGTTTTGATTTTCTGTTTATAAGTGGATATAGACACTTAATATATTTGTTACATTTGGCTTGAATGCCTTCAATGTGATTTTTAAAAGTTAATTTTTGATCTAGCAGAAGTCCTAAATATTTAGCTTCGTAGACCAATTAGTTGGAACCCCATTCATAGTGACAATATGTGTGCTAGTAGGTTTCAAAAAAGAAGCTCTCGGCTTATGTGGGAAAATTATAAGCTGAGTTTTGGAAGCATTCGGTGAAATTTTCCATTTTTGCAAGTAAGTGGAGAAAATATCCAAACTTTTTTGCAATCTACTACAAATGACACGAAGGCTTCGCCCTTTGGCTGAGAGACCTGTGTCATCAGCAAACAAAGATTTTTTACACCCTGGTGGTAAATCAGGTAAGTCAGAAGTAAAAATGTTATACAATATGGGCCCCAGTATGCTGCCTTGGGCTGGTGTCCCCCTTACAGGTAATCTATCAGATTTAGAATTCTGATAGTTTACCTGCAGTGAGCGATCTGATAAATAATTTTGGATCAGTTTAATAATGTACAGAGGAAATTGAAAATTCATCAATTTTACAATCAAACTTTCATGCCAAACACTGTCAAATGCTTTCTCTATATCAAGAAGAGCAACTCCAGTCGAATATTCTTCAGATTTGTTGAGCTGAATTAATTTCGTTACTCTTAATAACTGATGGGTGGTTGAATGCCCATGGCGAAAACCAAATTGTTCATCAGCAAAAATAGAATTGTCATTAATATGAACTATCATTCTATTTAAAATAATCTTTTCAAACAGTTTGCTTATTGAAGAAAGCAAACTGATTCAGCGATAACTAAGAGCCTCAGCTGGATTTTTGTCCGGCATTAAAATTGGAACAACTTTGGCGTTTTCCCATTTATCTGGGAAGTATGCCAATTGAAAACATTTGTTAAATAAATTAACCAAAAAGGATAAAGAGCTCTCAGGAAGTTTTTTTGATAAGTTGTAGAAAATACCATCATCACCGGGGGCTTTCATATTTTTAAATTTTCTAGCAATAGATCTCACTTCATCCAAATTAGTTCCTAACGAAGGGTCAAAAACATGCTCTTGATTGAGAATGTCTTCGAAGCTCCGTGCACCCTGATCTTCAATTGGACTCGTGAGACCTAGACTAAAATTATGGGCACTCTCAAACTGCTGAGCAAGTTTTCTAGCCTTTTCGCCATTTGTTAATAAAATTGTATTTCCCTCTTTAAGCGCTGGAATTGGCTTTTGAGGTTTTTAAGAATTTTGTTAATTTCCAAAAGGGTTTCGAACTGGGATCCAACTTCGAGACATTATTCTCAAAGTTGGTATTTCTCAGAATAGCTAAACGTTTTTTAATTTCATTTTGCAAATCTCGCCAAATAACTTTCAACGCGGGATCGCGAATTCTTTGGTATTGCCTTCTTCTCACATTTTTAAGACGGATCAGTAGCTGAAGATCGTCGTCAATAATAATGGAGTTGAATTTAGTTTCACATTTAGGAATTGCAATGCCTCTGGCTTCGACAATTAAATTTGTCAAAGATACGAGAGCATTATCAATATCACTTTTGGTATCGAGAGGAATATCAACATCAAAATTCCTATCGACATACGTTTTGATAAATCCCAATCAGCTCTATGATAATTAAAAGTAGAGCTGATTGGATTATAAATGGCTTCTTGTGAGATTTCAAATGTCACAGGAAGATGATCAGAGTCAAAGTCAGCATGAGTTACCAATTGGCCACACAGCTGACTTGAATCCGTTAAAACTAAATCAATTGTAGAAGGATTTCGACTGGAAGAAAACAAGTTGGTCCATTGGGATATTGAATAGTATAATATCCTGCAGAACAATCTTCAAATAAAATTTTACCATTGGAATTGCTTTGAGCATTATTCCATGAACGGTGTTTGGCATTGAAGTCACCAATTACGAAGAATTTTGATTTGTTGCGAGTCAGAATTTGAAGATCAGCTTTCAACAAATTCTTTTGCTGCCCATTGCATTGAAAAGGCAAGTAGGCTGCAATGAAGGAAAATTGTCCAAAATTTGTTTCAACAGAAACTCCCAAGGTTTCAAAACTTTGGTTTCAAATGAAGAAAATAATTTATGTTTGATACGTCTATTAATGACAATGGCGACCCCACCACAGGCGCTGTCAAGACGATCATTTCTGTAGATAAAATAGTTTGGATCTCTTTTAATGGAGAGTCCTGGTTTTAAATACGTTTCAGTTATAATGGCAATATGCACATTATGAACTGAAAGGAAGTTGAATAATTCATCTTCCTTACCCTTTAGAGAGCGGGCATTCCAATTTAGAACTTTCACACAATTATTTGGATCCATTGAAACGGAGTCCGATAACAATTTTTGTGTGTACTTTATACCAACCTGAACAGCTTCAGGAATGGTATTTGCTTTGAACATTGCATCAATCATGTGATGCAATTGTTCAGTTAAAAATCAAAATCGGAAGCAGTCATGCTACCTGAATCGGCAACATGACCGTTATTTTCCGTTGGGACATGGGTATAAACCTCATTTTGAGAAGAGAAATTTTGTCTACCAGCAGCGATGTTTGCATACGTAGGTACATTCGAAAAATTGGAATTTACTGAAGTGCTTGCTACCCGTTGACGAGCGGCAAAATTTGTTTGTGAATTGTGGTGGGTATGAATTGCTCGACCGGTAACCGGTTTCGAAATTTGAGCGTTTGAAAAATTTCTACCCGTCGAATCTGGGATCCGATTGGAATTTCCGTCATCAATTTTGCACGGAATTCAAAACTTTTTGCGTGAAGGGCATTCCCAGAAATTGGATTTATGATTGCCCCCACAATTTGCACATTTAAATTTATTGGAATCTTCTCTCACAGGACATGCGTCCTTGGCGTGAGAGGTTCCACCACAAATCATGCATTTAGCATCCATGTGACAATGTTTGGTTCCATGACCCCACTTTTGGCACTTACGGCACTGGGTGGGGTTTTGAAATTTCCCCAGGCCTGCGGAAATGTTCCCATGTAACACGGACATGAGACATAATACAGGCCTTTTCCAACTTTTCATATTATTTAGTTCACTTTTGTTAAAATGAACTAAATAAAATTCTTGAGAAATGCCCTCTGGGAAGTACCAGAGTGGGATTTCTTTTCATCTTAATTACTTGGACTGGTGAAAATCCAAGTAATTGAGAAATTTCAATTTTAATCTCATCCAGTGATTTGTCATCAGTGGGGAGACCTTTCAAGACGACTTTGAACAATCGCTCAGTTTTGTCGTCGTATGTGAAGAATTTATGGCGCTTCTCAGTTAAATACTGAAGAAGACGTTTGCGATCGTCAAAGGATCCCGGCAAAACGCGGCAGTCACCCTTCCTAGCAATCTGAAATGAAACCTTGATCCCCTGAAGGTTACTCAAAATCTCATTCCTAAAGCCAGAAAACTCGGCAACAGATACCACAATCGGCGGAATCCTTTGCTTTTTCGCATGAATCGAATCACCTGGGCTAGAGGTAGATTCGATTTGCTCAATTTCATCATTAATCAAATCGAACTGATTGCTCAGTTCGATTGGAGAAGAATTATTTCCGATATTAGAATTAGAAGGAATATCTGAATTCTCCAGCTTCCTTCTATTTTTTCCGCGCTTGGGCAGGACGGTCTTGAAACCTTGTTTCTTTGAAGGAAGTGGAGAATTCAGAGACTCCCCCTTCCTCTTGTTTTTGTTAATACTCATTGCTGAGCGTGGAGACGTGACCTTCTAAGAGGTTTTTTCCCAGAACGGTGTCCCTGCAGGATTACCACCGCTTGTCGGAATTTTACTTCCGCAAACGGGTCCAACGTAAAACGAAGGCACGGGTCCTTGCAAAGATCGTAACGGGATCAGTGGGTACAAATAGCGCTAAGAAGCACCGTTGAAATTAAAATAGCTTCGGGTAGTATTAAAAACTAGTAGAATATCAGTGTGGAAGCTGATATATCTCCACTGGCCATCCCCCTTCATACGGGAGCTTGGCAGAAGGAAGGTCGTGTGATATGTGCCATCACAAATATTGCCCTCCGCTCGCTTTCAAATCGACTTCTATAAAAACATTCTTCATGCCTGCCGTATCCTAACGGAACTATCAATTCTATACTTTCGCCTCTAATGCTATCATGAACATGTACGTCCAAGTTTGGAAGATGATATTAGCATTTTCCATATCATTGTAAATCGTTCAACTTCACGTAGAAGTAACACACACGAAATCATTAATTTAGATTTTTTATTTATATGGCGCGTAATAAAATGACGAACCCCCCCCCTCCCTCCATAAGTGCTGTGGGCTGAAAACCTCTCAAATGAAGACAAAAAAAATTACGGTCCAAAAAAAATTGAGCTGAATAAGCTAGTTTTTTAGCCGTAGAAGCCTATTTTTAGCTATATAAGCGCTTTATTCGTCTTCAATGTTTGTTGGGGGTCTATTCCCAGCAGTTCATTCAAACGTTTATCACTGGATTCCACTAGAGATTCAATCAAAAGTTCCTTCTAAGGAATTTCTCCGTAAGTTCCTCTGCATGTTCTTCGATGTATTCCTCCGGAAGTTCTTCCAGGAATTCATTCGTAAGTTTCTCCAGGAATTCCTTCGGAAGTTTTTCCAGAAATTCCTCTGGAAGTTCCACCAGGAATTTTTCCGTAAGTTCCTCCAGGAATTCCTCCTGAAGTTCCTCCAAGAGTTCCTCCACATGTTTCTCCAGGAGTTGCTCCGCAAGTTCCTCCAAAAATTCTTACAGAAAATGCTCAGGAATTAAGTAAGTTCCTCTGCATGTTCTTCGATGTATTCCTCCGGAAGTTCTTCCAGGAATTCATTCGTAAGTTCCTCCAGAAATTCCTTCGGAAGTTTTTCCAGAAATTCCTCTGGAAGTTTCACCAGGGATTCCTCCGGTTATTCCTTCAAAAATTTTACTAGGACTCATTTCATTTTCATTTATTTAGTCTACATCTATACAGATAACACTGAATCAACAATTTGACGCCACAATACACGGTTCGAGGCCGTATCTCTCCATCCTCGAATACGCCCCACGCTCGCCAAGTCGTTCTGCACCTGGTCTGCCCATCTCGCTCGCTGCGCTCCACGTCGTCTCGTACCTGCCGGATCGGAAGCGAACACCATCTTTGCAGGGTTGCTGTCCGGCATTCTTGCAACATGCCCTGCCCATCGTACCCTTCCGGCTTTAGCTACCTTCTGGATACTGGGTTCGCCGTAGAGTTGGGCGAGCTCATGGTTCATTCTTCGCCGCCACACACCGTCTTCTTGTACACCACCAAAGATGGTCCTAAGCACCCGTCTCTCGAATACTCCGAGTGCTTGCAAGTCCTCCTCGAGCATTGTCCATGTTTCATGTCCGTAGAGGACTACCGGTCTTATTAACGTCTTGTACATGACACATTTGGTGCGGTGGCGAATCTTTTTCGACCGCAGTTTCTTCTGGAGCCCGTAGTAGGCCCGACTTCCACAGATGATGCGCCTTCGTATTTCACGACTAACGTTGTTGTCAGCCGTTAGCAAGGATCCGAGGTAGACGAATTCCTCGACCACCTCGAAGGTATCCCCGTCTATCGTAACACTGCTTCCCAGGTGGACCCTGTCGCGCTCGGTTCCACCCACAAGCATGTACTTTGTCTTTGTCGCATTCACCACCAGTCCAACTTTTGTTGCTTCACGTTTCAGGCGGGTGTACAGTTCTGCCACCTTTGCAAATGTTCGGCCGACAATGTCCATGTCATCCGCGAAGCAAATAAATTGACTGGATCTGTTGAAAATCGTTCCCCGGCTGTTACACCCGGCTCTCCGCATGACACCTTCTAGCGCAATGTTGAACAACAGGCACGAAAGTCCATCACCTTGTCTTAGTCCCCGGCGCGATTCGAACGAACTGGAGTGGTCGCCCGAGATCTTCACACAGTTTTGCACACCATCCACCGTTGCTTTGATCAGTCTGGTAAGCTTTCCAGGGAAGCTGTTCTCGTCCATAATTTTCCATAGCTCTACGCGGTCTATACTGTCGTATGCCGCCTTGAAATCAACGAACAGATGGTGCGTTGGGACCTGGTATTCACGGCATTTTTGAAGGATTTGCCGTACAGTAAAGATCTGATCCGTTGTCGAGCGGCCGTCAACGAAGCCGGCTTGATAACTTCCCACGAACTCGTTCACTAATGGTGACAGACGACGGAAGATGATCTGGGATATCACTTTGTAGGCGGCATTAAGGATGGTGATCGCTCGAAAGTTCTCACACTCCAGTTTGTCACCTTTCTTGTAGATGGGGCATATAACCCCTTCCTTCCACTCCTCCGGTAGCTGTTCGGCAACATCTTGATGAGCTCAGCTCCGATACCATCCTTACCAGCTGCTTTATTGGTCTTTAGCTGTTGAATGGCATCCTTAACTTCCCTCAAGGTGGGGGCTGGTTGGCTTCCATCGTCCGCTGAACTGACGTAGTCATCTCCTCCGCTGCCTTGACTTTCATTGCCTGTACGCTCAGCGCCATTCAGATGTTCCTCGTAGTGCTGCTTCCACCTTTCGATCACCACACGTTCGTCCGTCAAGATGCTCCCATCCTTATCCCGGCACATTTCGGCTCGCGGCACGAAGCCTTTGCGGGATGCGTTGAGCTTCTGATAGAACTTGCGTGTATCTTGAGAACGGCACAGCTGTTCCATCTCCTCGCACTCCGCTTCTTCCAGGCGGCGTTTCTTCTCCTGAAAAAGGCGGGTCTGCTGTCTCCGCTTCCGTCTATAACGTTCCACGTTCTGCCGGGTACCTTGCTGCAGCGCGACCGCCCGCGCTGCGTCCTTCTCCTCCAGAATCTGTCTGCACTCTTCGTCGAACCAATCGTTCCGTCGACTTCGACCCATATACCCGACGTTGTTCTCCGCTGCGTCGTTAATGGCTGCTTTGACTGTATTCCAGCAGTCCTCAAGAGGAGCCCCATCGAGCTCACCCTCTTCCGGCAACGCTGCCTCGAGATGCTGCGCGTATGCAGTGGCGACATCAGGTTGCTTCAGTCGCTCTAGGTCGTACCGCGGCGGTCGTCGGTACCGAACATTGTTGATGACGGATAGTTTTGGGCGCAGTTTAACCATCACCAGATAGTGGTCAGAGTCGATGTTAGCGCCACGATAAGTCCTGACGTCGATAATGTCGGAGAAGTGCCGTCCATCAATCAGAACGTGGTCGATTTGTGATTCTGTCTGCAGTGGCGATCTCCAGGTGTACCGATACGGGAGGCTGTGTTGGAAGTAGGTGCTGCGAATGGCCATATTCTTGGAGGCGGCGAAATCAATTAGTCGTAGGCCGTTTTCGTTCGTCAGCCGGTGTGCGCTGAACTTTCCAATAGTCGGTCTAAACTCCTCCTCTTGGCCAACCTGAGCGTTCAAATCTCCTATGATGATTTTGACGTCGTGGCTTGGGCAGCTGTCGTACTCACGTTCCAGCTGCGCGTAGAATGCGTCCTTATCATCATCAGTGCTTCCTGAGTGTGGGCTATGGACGTTGATTATGCTGAAGTTGAAGAACCGGCCTTTGATCCTCAACCTGCACATTCTCTCGTTGATCGGCCACCACCCGATCACGCGCCTTTGCATGTCGCCCATCACTATGAAAGCTGTTCCCAGCTCGTGTGTGTTGCCGCAGCTCTGGTAGATGGTATGATTACCTCTAAACGTTCGCACCATTGATCCCTTCCAACAAACCTCCTGCAGCGCTACGATGCTGAATCCACGGTCCTTGAGCACATCGGCGAGTATGCGTGTGCTCCCGATGAAGTTGAGAGATTTGCAGTTCCACGAACCGAGTTTCCAATCGCTAGTCCCTTTTCGTCGCAGTGGTCTTCGCCGATGGTTCCGGTCCGTACTCTCTTGTTGATTGTTCGTTGCGTGAGTTTTTTTGGCTGGCTTGCAGGGCCTGACACCAAACCCCCTAAATTTCCGGAGGACCATTCCTCCTTATTTCCGGTGGACCATGGTGCACAGTTTCACTTAGAGTCTCTCGCTGGCACTCGGACGATGATCAGCCGCCCCTAACATGGAGAACAGACACTGTTGTGAGCCGCTCCTAACATGGAGAACAGACGCTCAGATCCGCACCTCCGGAGAGGAGCAAACTCCCCCTTCCCTGTCAGCATACGACCATAGTTCCCACCGGGGTTGGTTACCCGATCTTCCCTAAGGTTGCTCGTATCCCGGCCAGCACCGCGGGGAGGTAGGGATAGGAGTTGCTGGGTAAGAGGCTAAGGACCGCGAGATGGGGTCTATTTTATTCCTTCAGGTACGCGAAGTACCAATGGTACGCTTTACCCAGCATTTGCCGTGCCTTTTACTAGGACTGCGCTATGTGGTACATCTCGATATCCATCGTCCGAATTGGAGTTGAACCGCGTGTGCCAAAAAGTCGGGATCGGAACGGGAACGTGCTTACGCTCCAAAAATCGTATACTGAATGTCTAAGCAATTCAGGCGACGCCTCGAGCAAACTCGTGGACGAGTCTTTCCTCTCACTCAGAACACCAAGCATCCTTGTCGTTTGCTTTTTCTTTCTCTCATGTATTCGAACGATCTACCATTATAACTGTTTCCGCTACACCCACGGAAGAAGTCTCTTTTCAACAAGCTTTTACGAGTTTGCGTTTTGAGTCCACTGAGCTTTGCGTTTCTTCTACACGGTTAATTTTAAATACCAAGAGTATTTGAAACTAACCTTGTGACGATAATATATACTGCGTCTATCATGCATCCCACACGCTAGTCAAATTTTTCCACATTTTTTCGTGGATTTTTTCCATGGAAAATTCCTTCGAACATCTATTTTTTTAGCAATTTACTCAGAAATTCCCTAAGAAATATCTACGTCTCCTTTCCCAGAACTTCATTCTGAATTTCCCATGTAACTTCTCCTGAAATTCTCTCTGGAGCAGGGTTTGCAGAAATCGCTCTCTATAGATAACGAACAAGGATAAAAGAGAGGCTAAAACCTCTTCGAATCATAACATGCCATGAAAACAAAACTATCGCACTTGTATACAAGTTGGAAAAAAACTGATTCGGATAGGCGGCCTTCACCGATGGGGTTTGATAAAACGCTTTGTTCTCGCTCATTTCATGTTGGGGACCATATTTTTTTTGCACAGCTATGTAAAACAAGTTGAAATACATCATCATAGCCGGTGCCCTCCGCAATTGGGGCTTATTGAAAGATATTTATCATGGGTTGTAGCCCCCCGAATCAGTTCGTTATCGTAAAAGCTACCGAAAAACGTTTTTCACGGTATGCTACCTATCGAGAGTGTATACAGACATGATAAGTGAGAGATTTTTTCATTCTCCTTTGGATTCAAACCCTGCTCTGGAGTTTCTCTAGAAATTTCACCAAGATTTCTTCATTGATTACTTCTAGGTCTTTCCAGAAATTCCCTTTGAATTTCTTCAGTATCTAACGTGGAAGTCCTCGATAGCCAAGAACTCTCTCGAAAAATTGTTCAAGGATTTTTTCTTCGGAAATTCTCCCGGAAATTTCTTGAGAAATTCGTCTGGAAATTAATCTGGTTATTTCTCCAGAATCCAGATATTCTTCCAAAAAAAACCCCTTTAAATTCCTCTGGAACTTATTTAAGAAATTCTCCCGGAAAATCCTGCCGGAATTCTCAAGGTTTCTGCGGGTACTTCGCCTAAAATTTGAATGACAAATCATCTAAAAAGTTCTTAAGGATTTCCCGAGAATTACTTCCAGGATTCTTTCAAAAAAGAGATATTCTTTGCAGCAATATCTTGAAACAATAACCTCGGTAATTCTTCTACAAACTCTCCAACTTTTTCTTCCAGTAATTCCTCCATGGATTCTCCCAAATATTCCGTCATGGATTTCCCCGGAAATTATTGCAAGAACTTCTCCAAAAATTCCTCCACAAATCCCTTTAAAAGTTCCCCTAAAATTTCTTTCAGATTTTTCCGGGAATTCGTTTCGAAATTCCCACAGAAATTTCTCAAGATATTCTGCAGAAAATTCCTCCAAGAATTACTCCGGGAAGTTCCTATTTCAGGAAGAATTTCGTTAGCCAGCCAGGTTACCTTTTTTGCATTCGTATATCATGAGGCTAGCACGATGATACTTTTATGCCCAGGGAAGTCGAGACAATTTCCAATCCAAAAATTGTCTAGACCGGCACCGGGAATCGAACCCAGCCACCCTCAGCATGGTCTTGCTTTGTAGCCGCGCGTCTTACCGCATGGCTAAGGAGGGCCATTTGTTCTATATCAAATGCAAATATGCTTAGAGTACAGAGCCTTCTATCAAAATTTTGGCTTCCAGGTGGTTTTATAATCATTCTACTGATCCTTAATAAACAAAAAAAGCAAACAAAAAAAATTTGTTCGGATTTTTTTTTGCTTCGATAGTACGTACACTTAAATAACGCAGGTGTACGTACTATCGAAGTATGCCTGTATTACATAATGTTCTTCATCTGTATACATTGCAGTAGAACTATTAAATGGACCATCATTATGTTTATTTTTTGTGTAAAAGAGTATCGAAATCTGAAATTTGACTGCTATTCGTACACATATCCATATGGGACAACACAAGTTGGTTTTGATTTTTAGATTTCTGTATCAAAGTGTGTTACTTTATCAGTTTCTTTAAAATAGAAGGCAACTTTTAGGTACATTTCTGAAAAAAAATCCAAATAGTCGAAAATCGACATGGGAGCAGTTTAGCTGGATGCCACTTGGCTGGATAACACGCCAAGCCGAAAGTTAAGGTCGAATTAAACGTTTACGCATACCTAAAAGGACCAAACTTGTAATATGGCACAGAAAAAGGGTTTGCTCCAACAGCCGAATAGGTCATTTTGCCGAAAATGTTGTTTGGCGAAATGGTCGTATGGTGGATGGGCCAGTTGGACGAATTAGTCATACGGCAGAGAATGTAGTTTGCTGAGAAAGTAATATGGTTAAAAATGTCGACCTGTTCGGCCAAATGGCTTTTTCCTCCAAACGACCATTTCTGCAAAATGGCCATTCGGTAAAACGACTTTTCCGCTTATAGATCCAGTTCGACAGAACGACATTTTGAACCGTATATCTATCGCAGTCATATGACACTCTCGGGCAGATGAGTTTCGGCCTAAAGGTTTGTTCGGCCAAATAACATATTCGGTCAAACAACGGTTTTCGGCCGAATGACTTAAGGCCAAACAAACGGCCTCTCTCGTTATTCTCCGAACAGGTAATTTGGCCAAAAATACCATTTGGCAGAAGTGGCCGAACGGGCATAACGGTCGAAATGACATCAACATTTTAACATTATTCGTCCATAACGGGACGATAACTATGGTGGCGCTATACTGCACATGATTTCATAGTTGACGTATAAACCATTCGAAATTTAAGCGAATTTTACTTATTGCGGAATTACTACGATACGATGCTGGTTCTAAACTTCATTCAAGTGCTTACGGATTGAAATGTTATAATTTGCAATGTTTGTCCCTAAATTTTTCGAAATATATGCGAAAGTGCAATGGTTGTTACGTCAACTATGAAATCATGGGCAGTATATTTAGAATCAAAATTGCTACTCCTTCTACAGAATTCCAATCCCGTTTGTTTTTGGCTTAGAAATCTTCGCTTGCCAAGTAAATGTAATGAATAAAGACCTTTGCATAGCTTCGGTTTATATTCCACCAAACGCATCACTTAATCGTCGTCAACCTCGGAGCGCTGTCGTTCTTCTATCATCCCCAGTTTTAATACTGGGTACTAAGTTGTATCATGAGAGATCTGATACCTTCAAAGCTTTCCATAAACACGGAAGGCCTGAGCTTTTTAAAGCGTACTGGAAAAAAAGTTCGAAAAATTTCTAAAGGCTAGAAAAACGTAGCTACTGGCGACATATTGTCGAGGGACTATCACAAAAACCCTCAATGACGAGAATGAAGAATACTCCTAGGGTGGACAATTCTCAATGCTGGAACTGTCATACAATTTGTATGAAACGAAAAAATATTGAAAAACTTTTAAACCATTTTTTTCAAAAATATTTTTTTTGTCACTTACACTCCTTTACGTTTGACCCCCTCATATAACTTATCACTTTTTCATCTGGTAACATAGCTCTGGTCCTCATGAGTTCCAATACTCACGCATCCACGACCGCCAATTAAGGGTTGCGTACTTAGCTAGTAGTGAGAGGGTTCGCCCTGTGGGGTCTGCCTAGGATGTTTGACAGTGGGCTCTGTAGAATATTCATAAAAAGCTGCACGCATCCGCAAGCCGGTCCTATCAAACCCTAGCAGCACGCATACTGGTTACTGCAACTCATATGTGACCAGATTCAGTCACAATCAAGTCGCTGTAACCATTTTTGACTGATTTGTGCTGCTCGAAAGCGAACGTTTGCCGATATTCTCCGTGAGCTATGCCTAAGATGGCAGCCCTATTCCGGTAGATAGGGAACCTTGGACCAATAACCTACTGTTCCCGAAACATCAATTTGTACGAGAATCTGACAATGAAAGCATACGGACTGATTTTACGGCCACGACTCTTAGCGCGAAAAAAAGACACAAATAGGAATAAACATGGAACATGGAACGTTTTAACCCTAGCCCAGCATGGTAAACTCGCCGAACTTACCAATGGAAGCTTGAGATACTGAGACTGAGTGAAGTCCATTGGCCAATCTTTGGAGAACACAGAATACCATCGAGACAAATTCTGCTATACTCTGGTTCACGAGGTGAACACGCTCCCCGGCATCGCGGAGTTGGCTTCCTACTAAGCGCCCAGGCACACCTATAAGAACCTATAAGTGAAAGGATCATCGTTGCGCGACTTGTAACACGGGTCCGAAACCTTCTTATAATCCAATGCTAGACGCCAACCGATGCTGCCGATCTGCAAGACAAAAATAACTTCTACAGTCAACTCTATGCCGTCGTAGATAGAATTCCGAAGGGTGATATTAAATGAAGATCGGATCCGACAAATCGAACCATGAGCGCATTATGGAACGCCATGGTCTAGGATAAAGTATGGCTTCATCGCCACCAGCGAGAATAATCTAGACGAACTGCGCTCCTAGAGCAAGCAATGAAACACCGATGATAAGACCTGGAGGAAGATAGAGGAGCGAAGGAGACAAATCCGCGGTAGAGCGAACAAAAACCGGAGGAGCCACAGTTTTAGGCCGTCAACGATACTCGGCTCTGGAGAAAGAAGTGAAACGCTCATGACGACGTGACAAGCCAGAGAGTCCAAGACGATAGAGAGCCATAGCAAAGCGGGGACAATCGCCTCCTCTACGATATCTCTGGTCAGTTATTGACCGACCCAACTGCCAGGCCACCACCACCCGGCATGGTCTGCCTAGGATCCGACATACAACACGCGTTAATACTAAAGCTCTATCACTGCTAAAGATTCAAACAGCCATCCAAAGCATGAAATCCCCAAGGGTCGATGGCGTATCAGCCGGGCCAAAGCTGACCCCACGACATCCGACAACTCCATCGTCTTTGTCCCTAGAGGCCGATGGCTACAGAAATTCAGGATCGGAAGAGGGGCTGGGTCGGCCACACCTTACGTAAGGGCGGAAACGAAATCTGTAATCAAGCATTAGACTAAAACCCAGCGGGACATCGCAGCAGTGGTAGACCCAGAGGCCTATGGCGGCGAAGCCTCAATGAGACATAAAATAAGTCGACCGAAATCTAACCTGACAACAGGCTAAAGCGATAACTGGGTTTCGCTCAGGATGGAGATCTTTCAAGTCGACCCTTTTCACCACCGAATGTATACAGGACCCATCAGTATTAAAGTAACTGATTTCTAGCAAAATATTTACCGTATCTCAGCAGCCGGAACGTCACTTTTACTGAGATTTTGACAAAAATGATGTGCCCACCTCGGGAAAATAAACAAATAAATCTGAGATCTCGGCGATAAAAAATAAGAGTGTAGGCCATGTTTTTCACCAATGCTGTGCCTCAAAGTGCTGAGGAATGCTCAGTAGTCCTCTTCGTGTTTTATAAAAGTATCATAAATTCGGCCAGTCAAAATCACAACGTTTATGCCATGATAAACCTTCAGTATAATTTTCAGCAAATGTTAGGACTAGTTTTCGTGCTATTTTCAAGTTCTAAGCCCAGATTAATCCACCTAGCGCCTTTCTTGATTATTATGAAAATAGAATTAAACGATAAATTTTGAGCTCATATTCCGCTCTGACCCATTTTAAATAAGAAACATTGGGGCAGGATTCCCTTTCGAATGCAAATTATTTCGAGTAAATGGGTAAAAGATAAGTGACTTTTTCACTAGTTTTGATTTTCGATTACACGATTTTCGAAACAATAAGACAGGACTCCCCGTCGAATGCAGTCTGTTGGAAGCTAGACATACACACACAAACATCTCCTCAATTCGTCGAACTGAGTCGATTGATGCATAAAACACTATGGGTCTCCGGGCCTTCTATCAAATGTTTGTTTTTGGAGTGAACATATAGCCTCTTTAGTATATGAGAAATGCAAAAAATCTAACAAGCGATAAAAATACCGAAAACCATCGCAACAATCTGTAAACGAAAGCCTTGGGTGAGCTCTACACGTCTTGCGATTCCACTTGTTCTGATTTTGACTATGTTTATGTGATTTTCAAGCTTTTTAGTGCTTAAAAATACTTACTTGATACTTGATGGGCTACAGCTCTTCGATGAACCTACGCCGAATGGAGTACCCTTCTCCACTGGACTCGATCCTGGGCCAATCGCTTCCAGTCGCCCTGAATATTGAGCGCCCTCAGGTCCTCTTCAACTGTAAAAAGCCATCGTGTACGCGGCCTTCCACGAAGCCTGCGGCCTCTTCCGGGTTCTCTACTAAATATTATCTTCGCTTGACGTTCTTCCGGCATACGAACAACGTGACCAGCCCACCGTAGTCTGCCTTGTTGTATAAGCTTAATAATATCCAGCCCTTTATACACCTGGTACAATTCGTGATTCATGCCGAAGCCGCCAGATACCGTTCTCCTGTTTACCGCCGAGTATTGTCCGCACCACCTTACGCTTAAACACTCCGAAACCTCCGATCAAACACTCCGATCACCTTTCTTTAACGTCCATGTTTCATGGCCGTATAAGGCCACCGGAAGAATCAGATTAGTATTCAGCGCGAGTTTTGTTCTCGTTTGCAGACTACAGGACTTAAGCTGGTTACGTCCGTAATAAGCCCTATTTGCAGCTGCAATACGCCTTTTCACCTCGCGGGTAACATCATTATCGCACGTCACTAATGTTCCAAGATGCACAAATTCTTCTACCACTTCAAATTTTTCACCATCCAGCACTATTTCGCTACCACCACCACTAATGAACCCACGTTGATTGCCAGCGACCATGTACTTCGTTTTGCTGGTATTGATCGTGAGTCCAATCCTCGCTGTCTCCCTCTTAAAAGGCGCAAAAGCCTCTTCCACGGCACGGCGATCAATTCCGATAATATCGATATCGTCCGCAAATCCCAGGAGCATATGCGATTTTGTGATAATGGTACCGCTTCTTTGCACACCAGCTCTCCTAATCGCTCCCTCGAGCGCTATATTGAACAGTGGATTCGAGAGTGCATCACCCTGCTTTAATCCATCTAAGGTAACAAATGACGTCGATATTTCATCCGCAACCCTTACACTTGATTTCAATCCGTCCAACGTTATACGAATCAGCCGTATCAGTTTCGCCGGAAAACCATGTTCAAGCATAATTTGCCATAATTAATTCCGTTTCACAGAATCGTACGCCGCCTTGAAATCAATAAACAGATGATGTGTCTGCAAGTTGTACTCCCGGAATTTATCAAGGATTTGTCTCAGAGTAAACATTTGATCCGTCGTTGATCGGCCCTCACGGAAACCTGCTTGGTATTCGCCGACGAAGGACTCTTCAAGCGGTCTAAATCTGTTGAACAGAATACGGAACATAATTTTGTACGCCGAATTAAGGATGGTTATTCCTCGGTAATTGGCGCACTCCAGTCTGTGCCCTTTCTTAAAGAGAGGCCGTCCAACCAGCTAGCAGGCATTTCCTCGTCTTCCCATATTTTCGACAAAATATGGTGCAGAACTTCATAAAGCTGCTCACTGCCATGTTTGAGAAGTTCAGCCGGGAGCTGGTCCTTCCCCGCAGCCTTATTGTTTTTCAGCTCTTTGACAGCTTGTTTTTCAGCTCTTTGACTTTGACAGCCTCATCTAGTGTAGGTGACTCCACAGCTTGGCCATCGTCGCTAATATTTATTCTGTTCACCGATGCACCGTCACTTCCTCCATTCAACAAAGTCTCGAAGTGTTGCTTCCACCTGGCAGCCACTTCAGTTTTATCTGTCAGCAAATTCCCTTTTTGGTCGTTGCACATGACGGGAGATGGCGCTGTCTTTCTCCGCACGCCATTGACAGACTCATGAAACCTTCGCATATCGTTCTGCTCCATTTTTTCCTGCGCCTCACTAATAACTTGTTCTTCGTACTCTTTTTTCTTCCTGCGGTGGGTTCGTTTTTCGGCTGCTCTTGCTTCCTTGTACCGATCTCTATTCGATCGGGTACCCGCCACCAACATTCGGCTTCTGGCAACGTTCTTCTTGTCTGTCACTCTCTGACACTCCACATCGAACCAACCCGTCCTGGATCGCCTCTGTGCAGTGCCTACCACACAGATAAAAATATGTTGTGATTTTAAATGTATTTTCATGCACATATTTGGAGCATGCAAATAAACGTAACATTCAATCGATCTCACTATTCTTTTAAATCGAAATAAATTTAAAAGGTGCTTTCTTGTAAAATTCAACCAAATTGAATTGAATATCGAATGTTAATTCGTTTGATGGGATGAGCTGCAATTTTACACGTCGTTGAATTTTCAAAATTATTTGCTGTGCACTTCTCGTGCTGTTGTGCTCACCGCTCCATGTATCGACTCCCATAGATCGTTGATGTTGTCGCTAACGTTGATTGCACTTATCCGTTCGTCGAGCTTCTGGCGGTACTCAGCCAAGTGGCGTAGCTCGAATCGATCGAATTTTACTGACAACGAGTTAGTGATCAGAGCCAATGTTCGGACCTCTGAATGTCCGCACATCGATAACATCCGAGAAATGGCGCCCATCCACCTGAACATGGTCTATCTGGTTGCAAGTTTCACCATTTGGGTGTCTCCAGGTGTGCTTTCGGATGTTCTTTCGTGCAAAGTAGGTGCTACTGATGGCCATCCCTCAGGCAGCAGCAAAATTTACTAGCTGTAGGCCGTTGTCATTGGTAGCGGAGTGAAGGCTCTCCCTACCGATTATGAAACGGAAAAAGTCCTCTCTACCGACCTGAGCGTTAGCGTCTCCGATAACAATTTTCACGTCATGCTTTGGGCACTCTCCATAGGCTTTATCAAGACATTCATAAAACGTGTCCTTCACGTCGTCGGATTTATCGTTTGTCGGTGCGTAAACGTTGATTAGGCTGTAACTGAAGAATTTGCCCCGTATCCTCAACACACAGATTCGTTCGCTAATGGGTTTCCACCGCATCACTCGATTCATCTGCTTGCCCTTCACTACGAACCCAACTCCATGCTCTGCTTTTTCACCGCCGCTGTGATAGATGTTATACTTGAATGCAGTGTTGGTCGTGGGGTCCACAGTTCGGAATTCACGTCCTCCGGATCTGGGCCATCGGACTTCTTGAATAGCGGCCACGTTCACTCCAGTCTTCTGCAGTTCGCGAGCCAGAAGGGTCCCTCGTCCAGGTTCTTTTAGGGTCCTGACATTCCAGGTACCGAGTTTCCAATCATAGTCCTTATTTCGTTGCCGGGTCGGTTGCCAAAAAGGTTCTAATAGAGTCCAAGTTGCTCAAAACTTCTAATAGAGTCCAAAAAGAGGTCAAAAAAGTTCATGAGTATTCCTAAAAGTAATATCCATAGAAGTAGAGGCCCTCCTTAGCCGTGCGGAAAGACGCGCAGCTACAAACCAAGACCATGCTGAGAGTGGCTGGGTTCGATTCCGAGAGCCGGTCTGATGCCGGTTTGGAAATTGTTTCGACTTCCCTGGGCATAAAAGTATCATCGTGTTAGCCTCATGATATACGAATGCAAAAATGGTAACCTGGCTTAGAAACCTCGCAGTTAATAACTGTGGAAGTGCTTAATGGACACTAAGCTGCGAGGCGGCTCTGTCCCAGTGTGGGGATGTAATGCCAATAAGAAGAAGAAGAATATCCATAGAAGTACAATTACACTACCCACAATGTAGAAATACTCACTGTTAGAAATATATTTGCTTCCTTTGTAAAAATTCTGCGCTTGGGAGTTGAAAATCAAATGATTTTAGAATAGACGCAATATGTAAGTGAATGCTCTTTTGTAGATATAGTAAATAATCGTCATAATACAACCTAATGCCCTACAACAGCTTTTGGCTGTCAGCTGATTGTAATAATTAGTGTAGCCCCAGATCTGACCGCCAAACATAGCACGGGTAGATATGGAGAATCCCAAGGCTTTGTCTCTTTAGGCATGATATATGGCACCCCCTGCTGTAACTATCCTACTGGTGATAAAACTTTGAAATTCTTCCTTACACTTACAGCACATTGTAATCAGTAGGTGTAGCTGCTCGCAACGCAGGAAATGTATAAAAGCGTTTCATATTCTGCAGCCAGGCGCAATGGAAGCTCAAATGTGCTCCAATCAGAACTTTCAGTCCGCGCTCAACGTTCATCGGACATATCACGTCTCAGTTCGGTCGGTTTATCTCCCATGCGATATTCAAAATACGTTTGTAATTATTAGCACGATTTAAGTGACGTCCCGGCAAATCCAGTGCGCTGCTTCACCGTAGCTTACTTTATAAATTTTCGCATTTGCGATCTGTTCCCTTCCCTCGCCGACGCTTACCGCTAGCCGCAAGCGCCAAGAGCCAAGCGACGACGCTGGAGAACTATCATAATCATTCGTTCGGTACCCGGTGTCCGAGAAGCATCATCTCTCGCCATCCAGTAGCAGCGCTCGAACCTCGAATATCTCAAATCGCAATATTGAGTCTAGAACATCCCGCGGGTACAGTGTGCGGTGCTAATCAATTGCTTAAACTTTGGGATATCGGTATCAAATCAACGGTGTAGTGCTGACCAAGTGATTCTTCATATCCGGCGAGAGTGATAAAATCCAGGAAATCGAGACCAATTAAACGACTTGATGACAAACAGCCGTCCAAATCAATAGTGCGCAGTGACGATCCATTCGGCTGTATTATTGATCACCACCTAGCCGAATCCGATCACGTGCCAATACGAAAAGAGATTTCACCGCGATAGAAGAAAGAAAAAGTAATCCCAGTGCTGTTGCAGACGGAAGTGTTGTTATTTAATTGCCACTTATTACGCGCTAAACCACTTTGCGGTATTAGAACAACAGTGCAGTGATCGGGGTTTGCAACTAACAAAGTGATCTACAACACTTGATCAGCGATAGCTCTCAACAATGACAGAAACGAAACTCCCCATCTCGATAAAGGCCAATCGACGGCTCGTTCACCAGTATTTGGCGGCTATTTGCGGTAGGTTGGGATTTACGGAGAAGGTGTTTTTATTCTCCTTTCAGCAATCTTGCACAGGTTCAGCGTGAAGCCAGTTATGCTAACTCTGTACGGGCTCTTTTTTATTGGATTTGATTTGTTTCAGGCTTATCGGTCAGTGGTAATTGATTATTGAAATCCAGAAGCTGTTGTGGCAATGGAATTATAATATAAACCAGAACAAATGGTTCAATAGATAGTTATTGTTGATATGGAGGGAGAGTTTCTTAACGAGGATATCAATTCTATGCACTTGAAGTTTGTTTATTCGTTCAGCACACAAAGTAAATACAGATGCTGTAAAGTAAATAGGTATTGCAAAATTTTAAGAAGCACAGCTAGATTTTTATCCAAAATTGTAAACTTTGGCATACTGCTACTCTATTTCTTATGTACTCGAAGAAATCCAATTTTTGAATGATTAATGCTCACCACTGGTACTGTAGATACTCAAATTTCTTACGCTTTAATTCGATTTGGATAGGAAGAGTGGGGGCCCTCCTTAGTCGTTCGGTAAGATGCGCGGCTACAAAGCAAGACCATGCTGAAAATGGCTGGGTTCGATTCCCGGTCCGGTCTAGAAAATTTTCTGGTTGAAAATTGTCTCAATTTCCCTGGACATAAAAGTATGATGGTGTTAGCCTCATGATATATACGAATGCACTGCCCATGATCGCATATTTGTAACATTTGCATTTTGGTTGATTTTGTAAATCGTTTGTCATTTCTCCCCACAAACTCAATCATTTCCAGCGTACCACAGATAAGCAAGATAGTAAAGACTATTTTATTGTTGTGGGATTAGATGC
Organism: Armigeres subalbatus; assembly: GCF_024139115.2. NCBI lineage: Eukaryota > Metazoa > Arthropoda > Insecta > Diptera > Culicidae > Armigeres > Armigeres subalbatus. Next base: position 263,774,008 of record NC_085140.1, on the reverse strand, counting down.
AGTAAATTGAGCTTTCTTAACGATTTACAGGCTTTTAAAAAAATAAACAAAAATGCGGTGTTACAAATATGCGATCATGGGCAGTGCAGAAATGGTAACTTGGCTTAGACACCTCGCAGTGGTATAACTAACTTCGGTTTATAATCAGTTGATACATTCAAATATTTGTAAAACACTCACCCAAGCTGTTTGAGCAAAAGGGGGTCATGTAACTGGTGTTCTAATATTGGTTTTCCAGTATAGCACATACATGAGTGTTATAATGGATTTTTGCAATTTCTGATCATAATATCTGGTTTACAGTTCGTCTTTGAGTGATAAAACGGCCTACTTTTCCATACCTACGAAATGGGTGCTTTAATGAACATTATGCATCTCAAATGGGTTGCATAATATTCATTATAACACTCTTTTGGGTGCTCTAATGAAAAACCAACATCAGAACAGTAGTTACATGACTACATTCCGCTGAATGTGCTTGGGTAAGTGTTCAAATAGTGTATTCTCTGCGTCGCGTAATACATAAAATAGTTTGATGGACATGACATCAAAATTTTCCAAAGGCAAGTACATCTATCGCTTCACGGCTTATCGAACTATGCAATGTGGCACATGGAATCTGATTGTTTTCTGCAGCAACAAAATTTATTGGCAAGAATGTTCATGTGGAGTAAATTAGACTGTACAATTTAGGTACAAATTTATCAAATTCAAGTACATTTTTCGTCATTGCAAAAAATAGCGTGTGCAACTCATTGCAAAACTCGATTTTTTCAGCACTCGTAGTATTTATCCAACTCGGCTAGCCTCGTTGGATAAACGTACAACTCGTGCTGAAAAAATCATCTTTTTGCAACTTGTTGCACAAACTACTATTATGCAACTCTTTTGAGTTACATAATGGTCATTATAGCACCCTTTCCATTAGTATGGTGAAGTAGGTCGTTGTATCACTTAAGCACTGTATAACCATTTTTTTAAATTCAAAGTTCAACTTAAAAAAATCCTTTCCGAATAAGCTATCTCGATCGAATAATAAAGCCACGAACTACTGCATGTATGACACTAACTGCATCATTCAGACACACAACGGAATAGCTGATGAGCTAATTATACCTGCCTAATTGTGCTTGATGACGCTTTGCCAATTGAAGTAAAAAAGCATCTTGATCGTGATAGCCGTTTTGGTTTGTATCATTTCACGTCAGGCTAAATAAAGACTAAACAGAAGTTTGCACTTAGTTAGCAGCACTTACTTTCACGTGTTTGTATACCTATTACTGAACGCAGCTCGCCTCGCTCTATCGTAAAAACTAATCAAGAACAATCCGATGAAGATGAGTTCAGTTTTTACGGCAGGAGATTTTCGCATCTAGTCACATTTGGCCTTGATGGGATGAAGAAAGGTGTGGTGGTTGGCTATTATTTAATTCATACACTGTTAAAATGTAACTTTATTAATTAATACCGGTAAAAACCGGTATTTGTAAAAATTTCAGATATAAAAACTTTTGGGCGAAAAACAATATTTATTAATAAACTTCAAGTGTAAAAACCCAAGGTAAAAACCATTGCTGGTTGAGCTGGGCAAAGTGAAATTTAAGTAGACATAACATACTGAGCAATTCATTTCCCAATCCGCATCGGATTTTGTTGACAATGTTTCCAGCTGCTGAGAATGCTTTCTCTGGTTCAATCGAAGTTGGAGGAATGGTTCCAAGAGCGTCGAAAATCAGTCTCAAGTACTTGCCTTTAATCGCTTTAGATTCATAGTAGGAGAAATCTTTATGAATTGCTTGCAAGGATCCTGGCGTCAAGGTAATTGCCACCAGCAAAGTATTTTGCTCTGCTACGGTCTCTTAACGAATTGTTCTTTTACCGATAAACCAGAAAAATCGTCCACAGAGGTATCTTCTATGCATCGGATGTCAGGGGTTGTCATTGCCTATGCATTCTGCTTCAAGATCTTGTCCACTTGCTTAATCAAAGATGGATGTATTGAAGAAAATGTAAAAATTTCTGATCGTCTCTTGGATTCGTTCTTTGAGAGCATCGCAACGGCGGCAATTTCTGTGGCTTTACTTGATAAATGCCACGTCGGCAGAGTAGTTCCACAGCAGCTTGAACATGTTCGAGGGCTTGAATTATTTCACCTACCGAAAACAAAAATCATAACCACGGAAGATAAGTTTGGATTGCAGCTTCAAATCGATCAAAGTCTTTTGAAGGGCCCCCTGAAACTCGTAGAACCGTTCGAGCATGGATAACATGCTATTCTAGCGTGACTTGGTGTCAGTCATCAATACAAGTTTTTTTTCCGAATTGAGAACGGACATATTTTTGCAGCAATTTATTTTTCACATGTTATCTCCGGAAGAGAACTATTACGGCATTTTTAGCGGTGAATTTTTAGCTTAACTGAAAACTATTATTCGAGATTTTTATTTGCATTTAATTTACAGCAAAATTTGAAATACCGGAAATACCGGTATTTTCCGTCTCTAAAACCGGTATTTTCGGTACTCAAAATTGGCCGGTAATACCGGTATTACCGGTTAGACCACCCTAATCATATCCTTTCTCTGTACCACAAGTGTAGAGCTCAAGCCATTTCTTGGATAACTGGACGGACTTTATGCAAAATAACTATCATTTCGGTCAATTTCAAAAGTCAAATTTGAAAGTTTATTTTCGGTTCCAGTTAACAAAAATTTCCTAGTCCAATCCCATTTCGACCGCATAAAAATGGTTTTGATTGTGCTGCCATTCAGTGAAATGCCTCAGTCTGTCTGCTTAACAGGTACGTGGGTTAGGGTGGCTCAAAAAACACTTTTTAAAATTTTTTGATGGGCCGCCCTTTTATTCGGTTCTATTTGATGCTCTGGACAAAATTTCAGCCAAATCGGTCAACATTTGAGCGGTGCTAAACTCGTTGGAAGATTATATGGAAAAATGTATGCAGAAACATCCAAAAACAGTGATTTGCAGTTGGACGGCACAATTTACGATGAAGAACCATGATACTCATTCAGTTCTTGTAGAATTAAATACATAATGTTATGCTGAAAACTGCGAGAAGATAAGAGTTTATAAGGCAAAGATATGAACATTTTACTGGACTGTTGTAGGAGTGAATTTATTTATTTTCAAAGGTAAAAGAAATGAAATTTGCTCAATCCCCACTTCACAGAAATGCTAATAACTTAGCCGGTTAGACTCTAATCTTCTCGCGGTTTTCAGCATAAAATTCTGTATTAAATTCTTCAAGATCTGAATGAGTATCACAGTTCTTCATCGTAAGATATGCCGTCCAACTGCAATTCACTGTTTTTGAATGTTTCTGCATACATTTTCGCATATAAACTTCCAACGTTTTTAGCACCGCCCAAACGTTGACCGATTTGGCTGAAATTTTGTTCAGAGCATCAGGGCATCAAATAGAACTGAATAAGAGGGCGGCCCATCAAAAAAAATTGAAAAAAGTTTTTCCCATACTAATTTGAGCCACCCTAGTGGGTAGTGCTGCCAACAAATTTCCATTAATAAATTATTTCTCCTGCTTCAAACTTTTGGAATAGTAGAAAATTTTAGTATGAATGACAAGTGTGTATGAAAAATATATATTTGGAAGCCTTTACTTTTATTACGCTAGCGGAAAATAATTGAAAACCCCACTTTTATTGACAGCATGATGTATTATCAGATGTATAGCATAAGATTTTTTCAGTTAAAACCGCCAGTTTGGCAACGCGTTTTTCGACTGTAAACAAGGCGACGAAGAAAAATAATTTCAAACGCTCTTAAGTTTTAAAAACAGATCATTTGAACGCCTTTCGGCAGTTTTTTTTTTCAATTATAATTCACTCGAGCAATAAATAGGGTAAGAGGCCCCAAAACGCCCTCTACGGTAAATGAGTTTCAATTTTTCATTGATTTACGTTTTATTACGATATGCATCACAGTCAAAAAAATCCTGATTAATCACCCTAGCGGCAATAGTGCCTTTCTCGTTCATTCAAAAAAAAAAAATTTTGGCCATAAATTTTGATCCCATAGTCCGAACTAACCAATTTTCAATAGGAAACAATGGGAAAGCATTCCCCGTCGAATGCAACTTGTTGCAAGCAAATCGGTCAACGCTTTGTTCCAAAAAGTGTGTGTATAATAACTAGACATGCCCAAAGAACAAAAATATTAAACAAACTCATTATTTCGAACAATTATGTCAAAATAATTATACAAACTGCATAAAAACGTTATTAAAAATAAGTTAAGGGACAACTAAAACGATATTGAATGATTTATCAATAAGATGAGGGTGCCCATAACCGAACCAATAAGGGTGCCCACAATCGAATTTCGCAGCCTTTTTGGAATGTGAAGAAAAAAAATTTCGCGCTGATGGCAATCGACATTGGGCCTCAAAATTGATTAAATTTACTGTGTAAATACGCATTAGAATTCACTTTTTGAATTAAATCACTTCAATTTATGACACTTTGAAAAAGGCAAAAAAAAAATTTCGCGTTGTTTTCCTTGTACAAAAAATTTATTTGTTTCTAGTTCAAAGTAGAGATGCCCATCCGGTTTAATATTGAGCACAAAACATCATGCTATTATAGCAAACAAATGACGGTTGTCAGAATGACAGCATCTCTTAACTGTCAAAAGACACATAGGGGTGCCCATAACCAAACGGTGCCCACAATCGAGCCTCCTCCCCTACTCTATGCCCAGTCAGTCGAGGAAATTTCCCCACTTGAAGACATCCTAAGAGGAGACCAAGAATCGAACTCAACATTTCCGGATTGCTAATCTTACGCCTTGCAAGGCTAACTGGAGCACCCGAGTAGGTCGTTAAGTACGTTATTCAAAATGTTATCATTTCCACCGCTTTTCCCCATCGGCATGTACCATTGGCATTACATGTTTGATATTGTTACGTTACTGGAAACGATCATTCTTCCATAAATGTAACGTAAATCATACTAATTCCCATACATATCTGTTTTGCAAATTTCATCGCACAGTTTAATTTAGGAAAAGCAAATCTTGAACATTGACTCAATAAATTAGAGAGTCTATTTTAGGAAAGACACGGAATGTGTTATTCGTTTAGCACACAGCTTTGAAAAACAACAGAAAAGCATTTTGAATAATAGGAATCAAAATTTCTATACGCTCGTCCGTGATTCAGAATAGTTAAAATCATAATACCAATCAATAAGTAATATAATCCCGAACTTTCAAGGATATAAAATGACAATTTTCTTCTTCTTCTCTTCTATATATAAAAATTGATTTACATTTCTTTTGAGGTAATATAGTTCACGAACGGTTGGATAGATTTGCAAGATTACCTTACTAATCGATTAGTCTGGAAATCAGCTGTGTTTACATAAATGAAAAGCAAAAAAAAAATTACCGGGAAAGTTAAAAAATGGTCAAGTGCAACGTTTTCATGATTTTTTGAAGAAAGCCCTCAAGCTCCAATTGAAATCGATCTAGAGGGCGACGCCGCAATTGAATAAAGGATTGACAATTTGGTTGAAAAAAGCAACCCGAGCGAGATTTTCAACTAAAACTGGTCATTTCGGTAGATTATCGACATTAAAAATAAGCATTTATTACACAATGCATTCGTTGCTTTTCCCAAAGAAATGTTCAGTCAGTGCAGATCATAAAGTGAATCAATCAGCGAAAAAACTATAAGCTCCTAATGTCCCGTTAATGATTCATTCATTTTGTGACGCAAGAAATGTACACTTCGGTAGAGAAAAGGGGGTAATTATCATCAATTATACACAGCCAAAGATGTCTCCGAAAAGCACTACTCGATTAGAAACAAGTTCTAGTGATAAAAATCCATTGCTTTTTATCTGTTGTCTATATTGCATCACAATATTTGACACTCTGTGAAATATAATACCTTTTCATATGAGCGCTAACCTTCGTTCTACAAACGAATGGCAAAGCCTAGTCGAATGTGATGTTGGCGGTTTGATGTTGCTAAAAAGAAGAAGAATAACAATTCCGATGTTTCAAAAAGTTATCATCGCAGCTATAGGAATAAGATCTCAAAGAAGAGACATAATCTATCTTCCTATTGCAGGTGGATCGATTCACAATTTAAATCATAGCTATAAAAAGTATTGTCTGATCCTTCATACTAAAAAAGCGTAACATACTAAAAAAGCGTGTACCTTTCCACTATCTCGATCATAGGTTGTTAGGAAACTAGGGTAACGGTACCAATAGTGGAGGTATTAGTAGATCAACAAAAGAAAATATTTTTTAAAAATTGATAATTATGGGAAATTTACAGCTTTAATATCTTAGTAAACAGATAAACTAATAAATTTGCAAACAAAAAAGAGATCTCGCATTTAGTTTCATAGGGGCGTAACTGTATTGATCGATTCCTCTTCGTCGATGTTTTCTTTTCATTATTGTACCGAATTGCGCTAGTTTGTCGATGATTTAATGGTTTGGTGTGATCTTGCACCAGAATTACTAATCACGGTTATAGCTTTTGAAATAATTGAGTTATTAACAAAATATAGAATCGATTAAGAGAAATCGATCAATACAGTTACTCCCTATGAAACTAAACGCGAGATGATAGTTGTCATTTGACATCAACAATTACCAAAATTGCTTGCACCACTATGGGTACACTGTTCCTTTAGTGACGGTAAAATTAATGTTGGTTCCCATAGTGGTGCTATCCATTGGTTTCTTATGAGACTCGCCACTATTGGTACAGTTGCACCACTATAGGTGCAAAGGAGTCAATTTTGTTGAGGAAAATAATTGTTTTCAATAGTTTTTTAAGCGAAATCTTAAGATAAATTGCATTTAACAGGATATTTAAGGCCAAAAAAAAACAACTGAAACCATCGTAAAGTGTATAAATATGATAAATCTCATCGAAACCCCACTACCTCCACTATTGGTGCTACCTCCACTAAGGGTACGGTTACCCTATCAACTTTTACTTCAAGTTCGGTCCTGCAAAAAAAAAATTGGAAATCGAAAAAGATCCACACGGAATTCACTTACGGATTGTCTTTGATGGTTTGGCGATTGCAGGACTTCACTACTCTGGAGACTTAACTTTTTCTCCAATGACTTAACTTTTCATTCGGGCTTAAGGACCCGTGAGCAGGCCCTTAGTATCTACATCTTAACCCTTCCGGGACGAATGAGTCATATATGCCGAGAAGAAAGCTAGGTCCCCACTTCCTTCGGCAAAATTGTTCCTCAGGATGTTGGCTTTAGAAGAAAAATATCGAAGGTCAAGTTTGACTATGCCCTGACGATTCAGTCATTTGAAACCTTGGAATGATTTCGCTTCTATTCCAAATTGTATGATAACCCTGAACCCTCAATCAAACTTAGTCATCCTGAACGTCAAACCAGTGATATATTTTTGGAAATACGAGATGCTAGAGGCTCGGTAAATAATGCCCTTATCATCGGTATACACACAATCCAGTTCCATATGGATCTGATCACAATTTCCATGAACATGAGAGTCCAAGGTCCTCCAAAGTTAAGATCAAGGTATCTACCAGATGCACAATAACTTACAATGATATGGAAATGCTAATATCATATTCCACACTATGACGTACATAAATGTTCATGATAGAGGCGAAAGTACAGATTTGATAGTTCCGTTAGGACACGGCAGGCATGAAGATTTGTATATAGAAGTGGATTTGGCAGCGAATGGAGGGCAATTTTTGTGACGATATAAATCTCACAGAAGGCAGCAGTAAGGTCGTGAGATTTATATCGTCGCATTGACTATGGAGGTATTTGTGTCGAGCAATGTATTATTATTATTTATTCAGTCTAAGGCCGAAGTGGCCTGTGCGGTATATAAGAGTCTTCTCCATTCGGCTCGATCCATGGCTACACGTCGCCAACCACGCAGTCTACGGAGGGTCCGCAAGTCATCTTCCACCTGATCGATCCACCTTGCCCGCTGCGCACCTCGCCTTCTTGTGCCCGTCGGATCGTTGTCGAGAACCATTTTCACATTCTGGCTACGTGCCCGGCCCACCGCAGTCGTCCGATTTTCGTGGAATGAACGATGGATGGTTCTCCCAACAGCTGATGCAACTCGTGGTTCATTCGCCTCCTCCACGTACCGTCCGCCATCTGCACCCCACCAAAGATGGTACGCAGTACTTTCCCTTCGAAAACTCCAAGTGCGCGTTGGTCCTCCACGAGCATCGTCCAGGTCTCGTGTCCGTAGAGGACTACCGGTCTAATGAGCGTTTTGTAGATTGTCAGTTTGGTACGGCGGCGAACTCTATTCCATCGGAGCATCTTGCGGAGTCCAAAGTAAGTACGCTTTCCAGCCACTATGCGTCTGCGAATTTCTCTGCTGATATCATTTTCGGCAGTCAGCAATGAGCCCAAGTACACAAATTCTTCTGGTGGCTCACATTGCCTTCTCTTGAGTCTCTTCCTATCATGTACTTCGTCTTCGACGTGTTGATGACTAGTTCGATCCGCTTGGCTTTCCCCTTAAGTCTGATGTAGGCTTCCTCCATCTCCTCAAAGTTACGTGCCATAATATCTATGTCGTCGGCGAAGCCAAATAGCTGGACGGACTTATTGAAAATTGTACCACTCGTGTTAATCCCTGCTCTTCGTATTATCCCTTCCAAAGCGATGTTGAATAGTAGACACGAAAGACCATCACTTTGCCGTAGCCCTCTGCGGGTTTCGAAGGGACTCGAGAATGCCCCTGAAACTCGAACTACGCACATCACCCGATCCATCGTCGCTTTGATCAACCGTGTCAGTTTATCCGGAAATCCATGTTCGTGCATTAGCTGCCATAGCCGGTCCCGATCGATTGCATCATATGCGGCTTTGAAGCCGATGAATCGATGATGTGTGGATACGTTGTATTCGCGGCACTTCTGCAGTACTTGGCGAATGGTGAACATCTGGTCCGTGGTAGAGCGTTCGTCCATAAAACCCGCCTGGTACTGCCCCACGAACTCCCTTGCAATTGGTGCTAGTCGACGGCATACAATTTGGAAGAGTACCTTATAGGCGGCGTTCAGCAATGTGATTACGCGGTAGTTGCTACAATCTAGCTTATCGCCCTTTTTGTAGATGGGACACATGACACCTTCCATCCACTCCTGCGGCAAAACTTCCTCCTCCCAAATCTTGGTAATGACCCAGTGCAGCGCTCTAGCCAGTGCCTCACCACCGTGTTTATATAAATCTCCTGGTAGTTTCTCAACCCCAGGGGCTTTGTTGTTCTTCAGCCGGCCAATCTCCTCCTGGATTTCCTGGAGATCCGGAGCCGGTAAAATTATGTCCTGCGTGCGTTCTCCCAGGTCCATCACCATACCGCCACCTTTGGATCACCTCACGCTCGTTCGTAAGAAGGTTCCCGTTTATGTCCTTACACATATCAGGCTGTGGCACGTGGTCCTTACGTGAACGGTTTAACTTCTTATAGAACTTCCGTGTGTTATTAGCGCGGTACAGTTGCTCCGTCTCTTCACAGTCTCGATTTTCCTGCTGGTGCTTTTTCCTCTGGAAAATCGAGTTTTGTCTGTTCCGCGCCTGTTTATATCGTGCCTCGTTCGCCCTCGTGCGGTGTTGCAGCAATCTCGCCCATGCTGCATTCTTCTCTTCTAGTAACTGCTCACATTCGCCGTCATACCAGTCGTTTCTCTGATCCGGAGGCACCATGCCAAGTGCAGCGGTTGTGGTGCTACCAATGGCGGATCGAATATCTCTCCAGCCATCTTCAAGAGACGCTGCGCCTAGCTGCTCTTTCGTTGAGAGTGTCACTTCCAGCTGCTGCGCGTATTCTTGGGTTAGTCTACCGTCTTGTAGCCGCCCAATGTTAAGTCGCGGCGTCCGACTTCGACGCGTGTTGTACACCGTCGAGAGTTTTGAGCGCAGGCATACTGCAACGAGGTAGTGGTTGGATTCAATATTCGCACTGCTGTAAGTGCGGACGTTCGTAATGTCGGAGAAGAATTTACCGTCGATTAGAACGTGGTCGATTTGGTTTTCCGGTCCTTGGTTAGGTGATCTCCATGTGGCCTTGTGGATATTTTTGCGGGAAAGAAGGTGCTTCGGACTACTATTCCGCGGGAGGCTGCGAAGTTTATGCATCGTTGGCCGTTGTCATTCGATACGGTGTGCAGACTATCCGGTCCGATGACCGGTCTATACATTTCCTCCCTTCCTACCTGTGCGTTCATGTCACCAATGACGATTTTGACGTCCCGCAGTGGGCATCCATCGTATGTCTGCTCCAGCTGTGCGTAGAACGCTTCTTTCCCGTCGTCGGGTCTCCCTTCGTGTTAGCAGTGCACGTTGATGATGCTATATAGGGGTGCTTGGTGGCCTTGTGTCACTGCTTCTGCCTCATAAGCAGGAGATTAAGGGTTTGATCCCTGGCCCTTTCCAATTTCCTATTAGATAATTTCGTTAATCATATAACTCAATCTCTTTGCAAATCAAATTCTCATTGCTAGCAAGTATTATTCAAAATATAGAATTGTTATAAAAAAAAGCTGCCTGTTACTTAGTAGCAGTAAATATAAAATGTAAAAATAGATTGGTATTCATTTGTACCCGCATACGAATGCTATATACGATCGCTATGCTCGTGCAGGCCTCATACAAGTAAGAATGTGTGAGGTTGATGTTCGGGTAGCGATGGTGTGGTAGATGTGTGCCTGGTAGGAGAATCCAATAGCATTCAAATTTTAATTGTTAAAAATCAATCCCACAGGGTGTCGACTACCTGGAAAAACCTGGAAAGTCAGGGAAAGTCAGGAAATTTCAATTTGGACCTGGAATGTCAGGGAAAGTCAGGGAATTTTGTTTGAGGTCAGGGAAAAAATCACAAAACTGTAATAATAAAAATTCATATTGATTTAAAAAAAATTAAGATGTGAAGCATATTTTATTTTTTCGTATGACCCGTTGGCAGTCTCTAGACTAAAAGTCTACTTTGGGCGTATTCCATGTTCCTCATGGTAATCTAATTTGCCTCTATTAATCTATTTTAGATCAATAACAGAGGTTGCTCAAATGGTCACTGTTCAGGCCTGATCCAAATAGCTTTTATGAAAAGTCCCCCCTTATAATTTATTATTTAAATTTCAAAAATCACATGAATAAAGAAAAAAAACACATATTCAGTTTTTTCAGTTATTTTTTGCAGTTTCTTCATTAGTGGCGTGCAAGTCATGTTCCCATCAAACAAAAGAAGTTCTAAAAGTTCGGTCAAATATTTAATCATCAATCGAGAGAGTTAGTCGTAATGTAATTATGTTGATGTGATTGTAGGAAATACGATATATCACAATGAATTTAAATTGCTGACTATATTGCAAGTAATCGACTCCAATGAAAAACCAATAATATCCCATTATCTTTTGATGTAAATTTATCGCCTAAATGTATGAAAATTATCTAGTGGAAGCAATCGAAACTGAATCGAAAGGCCTAAATGGGCCATAGTTCAGAACCGTTCAACAAACAATCATCAAAAAATTTCAACCTACAACCAAAAACTTGATATTTTAAGGCTTATTTCAAGAAAACGTCGAATACTACGATTGAAAGTGCCACAAACAAGATTCTGTAGATAATGTTTAAAAACCATTTCATGAACTTCCATTTGATGATAGGCTTATAAAGACATTGGCACTTAGGTGGTCAAATTATTGAGCATGTTGGGAGAATGATAGTGGCTAGAAGCATAATATGGTCTACCGCATGTAATACTAATGACACACTGGTGGTACAAGTACCATGGTACAAGAATCTTGAAATGAGTACCATACCAATTATTGTCTTTATTAAAGATAGTCTTGGAATAATTTTCTTGTTCTCCTGTACCATGGTACAAGTACCATAGGTGTGTCCTTAGTATAAGTAGGTGGTGATGGTAAAACCACAGACAAACAGACATAACACTTATGAAATTCTCATCGTTCACTGATTTACTGGTCAATTTGAATAATCATTAATTGGCCAATCGATCACTCGTGGCACGCGCATCGGATTTGCTCGAGTTTTCCCGCGTTTTTCCACTACCGCCATCTGATTCGTGATTTGCCCAACTTAGTGAAAACAACAGATGTCGTTAGTGTGTGTACGACGATGAATTTGATGAGTCAATGTTCAATGTGTTATGTCTGTTTGTCAGTGGTAAAACGTTATAGCCAAATTCAGATTGGGCTATTTATGACTTTGTTAAGTGAGAGGGTATCCAATTATTACGAGGTGTTCAGACTGCAGCAAGATAATATATCTTGACGTTTCCATGTTTCCTCATTTGCACGCTAATACAGGGTTGAACTCAAGGAGAGTTTTAAAATTTAATTTGCGAAATCAAGCATTTGTGTGGCGACAATCGAACAAAGTTTCTACGAAAAAAAAAAAAATATGAAAAGGGATTTTCGAAGAATATTTGAAGGATAATGAGCGAAGCAACATTCATTAGTTGGGTGCGTCGTTCTTCGGGCAATCAGACTATTCCTCAATTTATTTTTAAGTTTAAAAAGTATTTTGATTCTGTACTATGATCGAACGGAGATAGAAAAATTTAGATACTTTTGGGAATTCTCACAAATAAATAAAAAAAAGGACGATTGGACCAATTTTCAAGAAATATTATCGAACTAAAATGTATTTCCACCAGTATCTCCATGTATGAAGGGCAACTCAGCAATTTATTTTTTTTCAAAAATGGAAACTGAACCATTGCGTTCTACTCGACAATCAATGATACAGCTTCTAACAAAATCGAATCGTGTGAATGTGATATAATTTAAACTGGATTTTGGATGAATTAATGCATTACCAATCCATGTTTCATTTAAGGTTATTCTACTTTATATATACATCCCATTCAAATCGTACAGTTGTCCCACGTGAAAAATGTTGAAATCCAAAGTATATTAAGCCATTCAAGGAGCAGAATTGAAACAATTTATGAAATCATGTTTATTCATCAAATATATTCGTTTTACAACCATTCCTACGTTTTAAATTGTCTTCCGCATTGGCCCTTGAACTTTGAAAATTTATTCGATTTGTTCTATTAAATCTAGGTTTAAGTTAAATACTTCATGTTAATTCTAGAGAGCATCTGTTTTTAAACAATTCATGTTGAATAAGTGGAGAATAAATAATTATCATCATTATTTTCATCATATAAAATGCTTTCCACAAAACCATCACAATCCGAGTTATTCTTCAGCGCTCAGAAGATTTCCATCTAACATGCATTCGACCCTGCTGCGACAGAAAGAGCATGACTGTCAACTACGAAACGAAATGAAAACAGAGAGAATTTTCTCTCTGGCAAAGAGAGCGTGACGCTTGTCAGTTTTGTTTTGTTGAATTTCTCCCTGCATTCCAGTTAGAACGAAAGCTCTCTCGTAATAATTGTTCGTAATAAATTCTTTTTAGTGGGTATCTTTTGACAGCGCAAAATGTATGGAATATTACGTAAATAATGACATCATAAAGCGTATTTACCCTGAAACGCCAATTATTATGTCATTAATGGCGTAATCTGAATAGGCTATTACTCCATACTCCACAATCATAGACGCTCTCCTTGAAAATTTAAAGTAATTTGATATAAATTCAATCATCAATCAGACGGTTTCAAAATAATTCTTCAAAACTTTTCAACAATGTTTGTATTATCTACAGAAGACAAAGACAATGCTACGTTCAATTATATTTGCAACCGTGAGATATTTGTTGTGAACTTTTCAAACTGCGACTATTTGCATATTTCCTCTAAAGCGAAATTGTAGTCATGTTAACAGATGGGTGTGTTTATCTCTAGACATTGACTACTTATATTTTTTTAAACCAAAAACATTATTAAAAACCGGCAATGTTTCAGTATTACATTCGCTGCTTTGATTTTTTGTAGATTTATTAGAGTGATTTTGTGTGTATAAAATAAGTTCATCACTAAACGTTACTATTGATGTTTACAAAACAATTTTATCAGGAAATATTCTGGTTGATGTTTAAGAATTTTGTCCAGAAATTACTGCAGTGAGATACACTGGATTCTGTTTTTACACGATTTACATTTTCTCATTTTTTAATTCATCCTAAATGTTTAACGCATAATAATAACCATGTGATTTTTCTTTGAATTATTTAGAATTTTTTTTAAATATGTTGCAAAGACTTTGGTGGCAAATTGAAGTTTAACATCGAGTTGACAGTAATTGAACTTTCTGTAAAAAAACAATGCTGTTAATCCAACCGATTGATCCAGTGTGGAAGTTTTGGCAAATAACTAAAACTCGATCAAATAAATGGAATAGATGTAGCTTTTTTGTCTTTATTAGCGAGACTTTCAGCCCTGGGTTGGCTCCTCTCGAGATGTAACTCTCCCTAGCATTTGAGGCTAGTTATGCCTCTTCTTCCCTGAAGGACCTGAGCATATTCAAACCAATATATTTAAAGTATCCCAATGATTATAATGTTTTCCTGGACTTATTGTAAGTGCTGAATAGATTTGTGTGAGATTGTAGGAATTGAATTCTTGAATATCTGTGAGATTTCAAGCAGTAAGTGACGATTATCAGAAATGCATAACCCCACAGAAAGTGAATAAGCATTGTTATTCCGTAAATATACTTCAGAGAAGGTTTTTTGGTGTTCCCGATAATACCCGCAAATCTGTAAGCATTTTTTCACAGAATTTAAAGGATTTCTTGAAGCTCCCACGATTGTTTGGAAAGAGTTCCAAAGTCTTATCAAAAGATAAGATAGGTACAAGATTTCACATAAATTTTCAGAGAGATTGTGAAAACTTCAACGATTTGAAAAAGTAGCCGTGGAGATCTATTGCGATTCTAAAGAAACCGTGAGAATTCCAGAAAGTTTATAACATTATTTGGAGCCAATTTTGGAGAGATGTGTGTAATGCTGAATTATAATAACCTTTTGGGAGCTCTGCGCATTTACTAGAATCTTTGTGAACGACCAGAATTACCTACCATTTATTACAAAACCTTAATGTTCTGCTTCTACAAGTGAATAGGCTTCCAATAACTCAGGAACTCGTTTGGTCTTCAAGGATTTAAACATGCAGGGATTTTCATATGCTTAAGAATTCGAAAAAAAAATCATACCTGGAATTTTTCGAGAAATGACTGGAAAGTCAGGGAAAGTCAGGGAATTTTATTTTCAAATTTAAGTCGACACCCTGAAATGAATCCCATTAGAATTGAATTTAATATTTTCTCATTACTCTAGTACTTCTAATTCTCATTCATATATTCCAATCCCATAGATCGCATCACTTACCAAAGTGAATCCAGATAATATACCCCTTCATACTAACACAATATCCTATCCTAAGACTATCGTGGAGATGCAGAGGTATACTTGGTCTCTAGTAGCAACGAGAGATGAACTAATAATCCTTCCTTCCCTTGATGACCGTAAGGACGTGGCCGGCGCCGTAATTGACTTAGTCAAATGCATTGAATTTCCGAAATTTGCACATTGAGCTAAACCCAAGCTCCATTCAATTGGTTCCCTGTGCAATTTCGCAAGTTCTAATCAATCACGGAGTAGCAACTACGAATTATACGGTTATCCTGCTGATGCTCATGCTCATGCAGTGCACGTTGATGATGCTATAGTTGAAGAAACGGCCTTTAATCCTCAGCTTGCACAACCTTGCGTTGATTGGTTGCCACCCAATCACACGATGGCGCATCTTACCCAGCACTATGAAGCCGGTTCCCAGCTCGTTGTTGGTGCCATAGCTTTGGTAGAAGGTAGCCGCTCGTTTCCCGCTTTTCCACACTTTCTGTCCTGTCCAGCAAATCTCCTGCAGCGCCACGACGTCGAAGTTGCGGGGATGTAATTCATCGTAGATCATCCTGTCGCAACCTGTGAAACCTAGCGACTTGCAGTTCCATGTTCCAAGCTTCCAATCGTGATCCTTTATTCGTCGCCTAGGTCTTTGCCGATTATATCGAGTCGCATTATCTCTTATATTGTTCGTAATTATTGGTTTTCCAGGCGGCTTATTGGGCCTGCGCAAACCTCCTGTCTCGTCTCGTCGTAATAGCTTTTATAAGTATAGAATCATATGTCATTTATAAGTTAGTTCTTTGAACAAATCGAATAATCTGAGCTCTAGAACGTTTTGAAAATCCAGAAAAGGGTCTGTAATACAATCAACCCACCATGAGTCGCTAATGGAAGTATCATAGACTCAAACATATATCGAAATGTGAAACAGTAGTTCATTGGAAAAATGATCGAAAACACCATCAGAGCAACCGAGAAAATATGGTTAGTATTGCATCATTTGCTTCCACGAGTCGATATCAAGTCTTAGGACATTGATTCATAGAGGACCCACTGTGTGTGTGTCAAAAGTGTGTTAAATTCTATCAGCTCAATGGACTTGCTGGGATGTTCAGGACTTGGCTGATCGAGTAGATCACATGTTCTGATCTCCAGGACGTTTTTAAGAACCAAATACGTCTGAAAGAGCTTGTAAAAGTAATGAGTGAAATCGTAAATTCGTAAATTCTGAACTTCATGACGTTTTTGAGACCCTGCAATATTTTACGTTTATTCAAAACTCGATAATTTTAAGATCCAATGATCACATAGATATTTTTAAACATTTATCTCAGCCTAGGACAATTTGTTTCATATTTTCTGGTACATTCAAGGATGCGAACTCCAGAACAGTTTGGGCGGCCCACGGCAAAACAACATTTCAACGCCTTTCTAGTTCTATCTATGCCAGTTTTAGCAGGATCCAGTGAAACCAAATACATACTTTAGTTCAACGTAAAAAAGATAGAGCAGATTAACCCAATGCAAGCAACTGAGCAAATCATTGAAGCTTATTCGCAAACACTCAACACAGACTCAACAATTGTTTCGAGCCAGTTTTTCTGGTTTTGAAAACTGATTCAATTTTTCATTGAGTCGAAAGAGTGTGCAAGCCATTTAGTTTGAATCACGTTTTATACTGAAATAAAGAAACAAAACAAAAAATGGTTCCATGATATAATTGGCTTTCAACTTGACTATATTAATATCAAAAAAGGTTGACACGTATCTCATAGATTTAGTGTGCACCTAGTCGTTTGATCGAGCAATAGTGAATGTAAATAGTGCCTAGTGACAAACGATAATGGAGAAGTGAGAAGAAAGAAAGGTGTTAGGAGTTAGAAATGAGGTGAGAAATGATAAGAGAGGAGTGAGACATCTTACTTTTTACTTCCTAATCATAACTTTTCACTCCGCAGATCCCTCTTTTTACTTTTCACTGTGAAAAGTAAGTAGTGCGAAGTATGAAGTGAGAAATAAGTGAGATGTCTCACGTCTCATTTCTCATCTCATTTCTAACTTCTCGTTCACTTCTCCAGTGTTGGTAGAGTCATACTCAAATCTCAATCATCGACGCTTTATGCACGAGCTAACTCGCTGGCGATTCTGTAAGGAGAGCATCGAGCTTGAGTTTCTCAGACAGAATCGCATCGATTCGCTCACTCGCCGAAAAATGATTTCGCTCTAAAAAGCATCAAAACGCAATCGAGGCGTATGTTTTGTTTACATATGGATTTATCAGCCATTGTTTGAAGTAGAAAAGGTAATTCAATGCATTCAACAATGAAGAACACGCAAAAATCATGCGATGATGCAAAGCGCGAATCGAATCATGAGCGATTCTCTGGGTTATGTTTCTGATGGGATTTGACTCACGCATGATTTAAATCACCGATGAGATTTGAGAATTTGAGATTTTACCAACACTGCTCTTCTCTCATATGAAAAGAAAAGGAAGGTTAAAAAATGCAACATGAGACATCACACTTCTCTCTTTTCACTGAGAGGCATTTTTTGGAAGCTGTTACAATAATGAGCTGTTTCTGGGGGCTATACCCCATGGAAAACTTTTTTTAAAAAAGCCGCAGTTGCGGGGGTCACTGGTTCTGATGATGCATTTCAACTTCAGCACATTCAATGTTAATTGCCTATATGCCGGGTATTAAGCCACCCGGTGTGGAAATTAATTACTATGTCTGAAACTTGATTATGCATATGTACAACATGTGATAGATTTAGTTCGGAAAAGTTCTTTTCCGAACTAAATCTATCACATGTTGTACATATGCATAATCAAGTTTCAGACATAGTAATTCATTCAACTTACCCTCCAATACCTTTTCCGAACTAAATCTATCACATGTTGTACATATGCATAATCATGTTTCAGACATAGTAATTCATTTCAACTTGTTTTACACTAAAGTCGACTCTGCATTTGATTTTCACGTTCCGTTTCAGGATGTTCTTCTTCCATATTAGGTTCACGAATTATTTAAATAGGGAAATCCCCTCAATTATCACAGCATTTAATCATCTAGTCTACCATTTCGAAAACAAAAGATGAGCCGCTAATTTATTCGTCACTTTTTGTTGCTTTTGGACGTGACTGAACAGAAAAAATAACAAACAAACAATTTACACCAGAGTCAGTTTGTCGAGTGTATAATATGCCAACATAAGGTGCATATTAATAAGAAGGCGTATCGTTTGTACTCCTAATAGTTGATTTTTTATGCAACTCGTGCTGTTGATATTTATTTATGACGAAAAGGAAGTCAACATGAACACGTTGACAAATTAACTATCAATTGAATTTGTAATCAACAATTAGCAATTATGGCAAAAGTACTACAGAAAATAGCTTTCTGGAAGGCTACAGTCAAACTTTTCGAATATTAAATAATAACAATAAAAAGTAGTCCTAGTTTGAAAAGAACAACATTTATTTTTTTGTTGTAAGAGTATGAAGTTCTCATGCAGATTAATTGTTTTCTACTGGCCGCAATTGAACAGTAAGTTATGCTTCACAAGTATTCTTTGAGCTTGAAATTTTCCTACCACGAGTAGGGTAATTCGCCAAATGTTGAACGACCAATTTTTTGCACCTATTGTGCATTTCATATGGGCGTTCAACAATATAGGCGAAAAATTAGCCGTTCAACATTTGGCGATTTCCTCTACTAGTACCCACGAGATGAGTGCCCTTCCAATCCAAGATGCTGGACCGAACGGCAATTTTTCATCCTCTCAGTAAAATAACCGCTTATTTCATGTCTTTCATGTCACATTAGAATGTTTCTTATGGAATTGATTACTTCACCTTATAAATTACTACAAACCACGTCAAATCTTGCGTCAAATACTTTGATCTAGTGCTGACAGCCTGGCGAGCGATCCGCAGTTAGTGACAAGATGTCACTAGTTTTGAGAAGCGTTGGAACGTTGAAATCAATCAGCAGAGCAGATGTTTATACATTCGTTAGCGTTATGTCTTGGATGTTTGACATCTGAACATCAAGTGATAAGAAGGCGTACAACAGGATCCAGAACTATCGTAGCCCGACACGTGTATGCCATGTGCTTAGTTGCGATAACTGCAAAATATTCGTATTTTGAGATGATAAACATGAGACACTAAGCTCATTTCAATGTCGTGTTTTGACGTATTTTTAGCAATGCATTGCACGGCGCAATTCAGAAGATTTAAGTTCCTCGTTTGTTTGTGTTTCTCATCAGGAAGATTTCGAATGGTGAAATACTTGTAAAATAATGACAAGGTATAGAATTAAATGATCGATGATATATATGGTGGCAATGTAAGAAATTATTCTTCAAAAGATCCACGCTTACTCAGCTCATTTGAAAACTCATGGTTGGCCAACAAAACTAATTTTATTTTAACTTCCTCGTTCCATAACACCGATGGGAATTAAACAAACCAATAACAAACGGCAATATTGTTCGATTTTCACCTTGACTTTGACTGGATTTCCACGTTTGAAAGGACCACCGCTCTAATTGAGCACATAATATGAACCTTGGTGATATTCTGTAATGAAGCATAACATAATCAATACTAAACCAAGACGGATTAAATGATGCCATGAGTTTGCCAACGAACCGATGTAATAACCGTGATATAATTGTTCCGAATGAGAGAAAAATCAACTTTCCGGTGCATCAAAGTCACTTGACGATCAACATGCAGCAGGAGGCCATCACGAGTAGAACAGAACGGTCAACTTATGACGAATAAGATTGTCTAGTGCAAGATGTGTTATTTATAATGCAATCATGTTTCGCCTGCATACATACCTGCTAAAGGCGGCTCACAACTATTTGCTGGTAATTACACGAAAAGGTAGTATCATTTTGAGGTATTGTCTATCCGGTACAAACTTAACCGACATTTTCTATTAATTGCATATTGCATATACGGCAACTCGGCCGCACGAAAATATTTTTTTGTTAAATATCTTGGCTGTGCATATGCACAGTACATGTTTCGATATGGACAAATTGATATGAAATTTGCGAAAAAGAATCCACGTGTCTTGGAGGGACCCGAACCCTCAACCTCCTACTCTCTACATAGGCGTGATAACCCCTACACAACAAGACCAGTTCAAGGTCACGTTTGTAGAAAAGCCATCAGAATCCGAGTACCACGCTCCACCATGTTAGCTCTTTTTTGCAAATTGAATATCTTTCGGATGCTTGATTTGTCCAATCTTCACATGTGCTTTACTGTTGTATATCCACAGTCAAGCAAGCCCAACTTGTTTATAAATCGAGAAACACATGCCCCCAACAACAGGCTTAGCGGATTTGTATAGAGTGCGAATCAATCTCACTCTGCGGGGGAATTACGCCTATCTAGAGAGTAGGAGGTTGAGTGTTCGAGTCCCTTCAAGACACGTGGATTCTTTTTCGCAAATTTCATAACAATTTGTCCATTTCGAAACATGTGCTGTGCATATACCCAGCCAAGATATTAAACAAAAAAAAAACGATTTTCGTACGGCCGAGTTGCCGAATAATATGCAATTCTTCTTCTTCTTCTTCTTCTTCTTCTTCTTCTTCTTCTTCTTCTTCTTATTGGCATTACATCCCCACACTGGGACAGAGCCGCATCGCAGCTTAGTGTTCATTAAGCACTTCCACATTAACTGCGAGGTTTCTAAGCCGTATATCATGAGGCTAGCACGATGATACTTTTATGCCCAGAGAAGTCGAGACACTTTCCAAACCGAAAATTGCCTAGACCGGCACCGGGAATCGAACCCGGCCACCCTCAGCATGGTCTGCTGTACATGGGTGTCGAGGATCTCAGTTATGTTCGCCTCGGTGAGATCACGGAGTTCTGTGGGTTTCACAATTTCAGCAACATTCCGTACTAGCCTCGTTGATCGATTCCCCTGCTTGTACTTCGTTAATCGACCAATCTTTGACCCCAGTGTGGCGATGCGGGTCTCTAGACGTCACATCCACGCGGGTTTTTTGTACTTTGGGGCGTGCGCGTCCATCACTCTCACCTAGTGGGCGCGTTCGCAATCCCAACGTTCTTACATCAGCCACTGCAGCCGAATACACGATAAATTGCAGCTCCTCAAGGTTCTCCACGGTTTCCAAGTACTGTGCCAAAATATCCTGGTTAAGGATGCTTATTGTATTCGTCAACCGATACGAGTACTGCAACTTGGGTATCCGGTGTCGGGACATGGGGTCTGTCCCACGGAACTGTGTAACTGCTGTGTTCATATTATTGGCTAGTTCATCCTTCAATTGCTGTCGTTGCAATTCTACTGTTGGTCCTGGAGCAGCGGGTGCAATCGAATCTCGACGATTACTTGCGATTGATACATCCAACCCAACAGAACTCCTTCTCGACGTATCGCTCGATCTTGCATCCTCCTCCTCTCCTAATTCCCTCTGCACTTCCCACTTGATGTACACTACGTCTTCTCGAGTCAGCATTTTATGTGACATAATAGCTCTCTGGCGTGTGCACAATTTGTTTTGGTCAAGCTGGGGGCAAACCGAGGGAACCTCTCATTGAACATCTCCAGCATCGCCGGACATATCCGTCTTCATCCTGGTGCAAACGTAGTAGCAACGGAGTGATTGACGTCGATCAACCACAGCAACATCAGCAGGTGCAGCATTGCCTTGGTGATTTCTTCTGTTGTCGTTTCTGCTTAGCCTTGTCGGCACGGGCTGAGCCCGATGACTAGAGGATTGCTGTTGCACCTCTCCTTCCCATAGCCGCTGGCCACTCGCTCTGTCCCCCGTTCCAGGACCAGCTCCAGTAGGGGCTCCCTCCTCGGGCAATCACATGGGTGGTATTCTTCTTGAGCGTAACTCCATATCACGGTATGCTTTCATTCCCGGAAGCTACGGGTTCTGTAAAGTTATTTAATGCTTTACAGTGCTAAATAGCTAGATTAGATTCAAACGCCAGTGCTCGCCAGAGGGTGATTTTTCATTGGTGCTTAGGAATTGGACTTTCAGCTCTCACCTCCTCGAAATGGTGGTTTTTCATGGACGCCCAGGGTATTTCACCTGAGCTCCCACCTGCTGATTATTATTATTGTAGAGTTTTGGCACTTCCTCAGCAAGCGTGCTGGGAATTTTCACCTACCCCGGGTAATCTGAATGCCAAAGGGATTAGGCTCTGTGGATCTCATTCGCCGGTTGACTTAAAATCTTATAATAAACGTTTGCACCGGATGTATTAGTTATGCTGGTTCAGGAATCTTCTTACGATGCAGCAAGTTCCAAGAACCACTGTCTTTTGGATGCTATGAAGGTTATGAGATAGTTCCAGCTCTCCTAAGGATCTCAGAAGAGATTTCGGGACGATTCCGGTTGCTGAGATAACAACCGGAATTATACGCACGTCCTCCAGGTGCCATATCTGCTTCAACTCCTCCGCCAAGTCGTGGTACTTCGTTATCTTGTTGGAGAATGTTGTTTGGACATTATGGTCTAGCGGTACAGCAATGTCGATGAGGGTTACCCGCTTCATCCTTTTGTCGTAGACCACAATATCGGGCCGATTGGCACGAATGAGGACATCCGTTATGATCTCGCGATCCCAGTACAGCTTCACGAAACTATTTTCCAGAACCGGGACAGGCACATATTTGTAGTAGGCGACAAACTGGTTAACCAAGTTGTGCTTTAAAGCAAGCTGTTGGTGCACAATCTTGGCTACTTCGTTATGACGACCGAGATAGGCTGAATCAGCTAAGGCTGAACACCCGGACACGATATGTTCGATCGTCTCTCCTACTGAATTGCACTTCCTGCAGCGGTCCTCCACGTTTTCGTGCAATATATAGTGCCGATAGTTCTTCGTCGCAATTACCCGGTCCTGGATGGCTACCATGAATCCTTCTGTTTCCGAGAAGAGTTCACCCCGCACCAGCCACGTATTCGACGCCGCTTTGTCGATATATTCCAGCTCCTTCTGCTTCCACGATGCGATCATCTCGTCGACAGATTTGATGTCGCAATTCAGCTGATAGTCCTCCTGCGCCAGATGCAGGGCACTGAATCCGTGGTCAGCTTCACACACAGCGCGATAGATTTCGTGGCGGTTCTGGCTTTCCACGAAGTATCTTCGCAACTGCTGGATCTG
Organism: Armigeres subalbatus; assembly: GCF_024139115.2. Lineage (NCBI taxonomy): Eukaryota > Metazoa > Arthropoda > Insecta > Diptera > Culicidae > Armigeres > Armigeres subalbatus. Next base: position 263,750,451 of record NC_085140.1, on the reverse strand, counting down.
GGAAACACATAGTGTTTGTATATCGGTGACGCCTCTTCCTCCTACTGTACGTGGCAGGGTGACTCTCTCAATGGACGGTTTTGAATGTCGCATGCGAAGCTTAGTGAACGCCACTCGTACTGCTCGTTCTAACGCCTCCAAGTCAGTCTTGGTCCACTTCACCACCCCGAAACTGTATGTCAACAAGGGCACAGCAAATGTGTTTATCGCCTTCACCTTGTTGCCGGCCGACAAGAGGCTCTTCAAAATACCGTTTACACGATGCAAGAACTTTTCCTGCAGCTCTTTCTTGATCGTCGTATGGCGAATTCCTTTCAGTTGCAGGAAACCTAGGAACTTGTACGTTTCGCCTTCAACCATGTTTCGAATCTCCTCCTGTTCGTTGACGCGGAAACTGTCGGCATCCACCAGGTGACCCCGGTGTAGATGTACGGATCGACATTTATCGATACCAAACTCCATCCGGATGTCGTTGCTGAATACCGTTACAAGCCGCAGAAATTGGTGCAGCTTCTCCACAGATTCCGCAAACAGCTTCAAGTCGTCCATAAAGAAGGTGTGGGTAATGTTTGTACTCCTTTCCCCACTCTTCAAATGATAGCCATAGTTGTGTTGGTTGAGTGCTCTGCTAAGAGGGTTCATGGCAAGGCAAAACCATAGAGGACTAAAGGTATCGCCTTGGAATATGCCCCTCCTGATGCTGAGAGTCCTGGACCGTAACACCTTTTCTCCGTCGGTAATGTGTAGGGATGTGCTCCACATCCCCATAGCGTGCTGCATTAGCCTGATGACGTTACCGTCTATCTTATACAACTGCAGTACCTTAAGAAGGTACGAGTGAGGTACTGAGTCGTATGCCTTTTTATAGTCGATATACGCCATGCTCAGGTTTCTTTGCTTGTGGGTGGCCTGCCCAACAACGACTGCATCAATGATGACCTGATCCTTGCAGCCTCGTGTGTTACGTCGACAACCTTTTTGTTCCTCGGTCATCAGGTTGTTGACGTCGCAATGGTTCTGTACCCTCCTCGCTATTACCGATGACAGCACTTTGTACAGACTCGAAAGGCACGTTATTGGTCTGTACTTGGCTGGGTTCAAAGTGTTCCGATCCTTCGGCAGAAGATAAGTGACACCTAGTGATGAATTCCGGTAGCTGCCCGGGGTTATCTAGTACCGTGTTGAAGCATTCCGCCATCCGCCCGTGGACCGTTGTGAGTTTTTATACCAGAAATTATGCACAAAATCGGGTCCTGGTGCAGCCCAATTCCTGGTATACCGAGTAGCCTCACGTATGTCTTGGGCGGTCACGTTGATAGCGGTCATGTCTCCAATTCCACCACAATATTGCTCTTCTTCTGCCATCCACACCCGTCGCCGTTGTGTATGAAGGGTTCTCCCATAGATTGGACCAAAACTGCGTGACTTCTCCAATCTCCGGAAGGCCCTCGCCAAAGTCGGCTTTGTCGTTTCGGATGTGGTTGTAGAACTCCCTTTCGTTGATGTTGAACATTCGATTTTGCTCCTTCCTCTTCGAACATTCTCCATAACGTCGCAGTCGTTTAGCAAGAGCACTCAACCGCTGTACATGGGTGTCGAGGATCTCAGTTATGTTCGCCTCGGTGAGATCACGGAGTTCTGTGGGTTTCACAATTTCAGCAACATTCCGAACTAGCCCTGCTTGTACTGTGTTAATCGACCAACCTTTGACCGCAGTGTGGCGATGCGGGTCTCCAGACGTCGCATCCACGCGGGTTTTCGTGCTTTGGGGCGTGCGCGTCCATCACTCTCACCTTGTGGGCGCGTTCGCAATCCCAACGTTCTTACAACAGCCACTGCAGCCGAATACACGATAAATTGCAGCTCCTCAAGGTTCTCCACGGTTTCCAAGTACTGTGGCAAAATATCCTGGTTAAGGATGCTTACTGTACTCGTCAACCGATAGGAGTACTGCAACTTGGGTATCCGGTGTCGGGACATGGGGTCTGTCCCACGGAACTGTGTAACTGCTGTGCCCATATGATTAGCTAGTTCGTCCTTCAATTGCTGTCGTTGCAATTCCACTGTTGGTCCTGGAGCGGCGGGTGCAATCGAATCGCGACGGTTACTTGCGATTGATGCATCCAACCCAACAGAACTCCTTCTCGACGTATCGCTCGATCTTGCCTCCTCCTCCTCTCCTAATTCCCTCTGCACTTCCCGCTTGATGTACTCTACGTCTTCTGGAGTCAGCATATTATGTGACATAATAGCTCTCTGGCGTGTGTACAACTTGTTCTGGTCAAGCTGGGGTGCAAACCGAGGTAACCTCTCATTGAACATCTCCAGCATCGCCGGTCTGCCGGACATATCCGTCTCCATCCTGGTGCAAACGTAGTAGCAACGGATCACGTACTGATTCATCTCCCTTGTCCACATGATCCGTTGCCGTCGGCGGCCCGCTAACGTGAGTGATTGACGTCGATCAACCACAGCAACATCAGCAGGTGCAGCATTGCCTTGGTGATTTCTTCTGCTGCCGTTTCTGTTTTGCCTTGTCAGCACGGGCTGAGCCCGATGACTAGAGGGTCGCTGTTGCACCTCTCCTTCCTCTAGCCGCTGGCCGCTCGCTCTGTCCCCGTTCCAGGACCAGCTCCAGTAGGGGCTCCCTCCTCAGGCAATCGCATGGATGGTATTATTCCTGAGCGTAACTCCATATCTGGGTGTGTTTTCATTCCCGGAAGCTACGGGTTATATAAAGTTATTTAATTCTTTACAGTACTAAATAGCTAAGTTCAAGCGCCAGTCCTCGCACGAGAGTGGTTTTTCATTGGTGCTTAGGAATTGGGCCTTCAGCTCCCACCTACTCGAAATGGTGGTTTTTCATGGACGCCCAGGGTATTTCACCTGAGCTCCCACCTATTATTATTATTATTATTATTATTATTGTTGGCATAACATCCCCCACTGGGGCATTGCCGACTCGCTGCTTAGTGTTCAGTTAGTACTTCCACAGTTATTAACCACAATGTTTCTAAGCCAAGTTACCATTTTTGCTTTCGTTTATCATGGGGCTAACGCGAAGCTACTTTTATGCCCAATTTCCAAACCGAAAATTGTCTAGACCGGCATCGGGAATTGAACCCAGCCACCCTCAGCATGGTATTATAGCTGAGCATCTTACCGCTAGGCTAAGGAGGGCCCAAAAAGTAAACATATTCAATACATAAAAATTAAATTTTTACACTGTATGTAATTTTACGTCCAATTTGCGGTCATGTCTTTTACTTTTTTTGGTTCATTGTCTGATAGTTTGAAATATTTGCATACTTGTGAATCGACTTCTTTTTAGCTAATTGTAGTACGTTTGTAAGATTGTTTCTGAGGTTGATAATGACGGTCTTTCAACATCGATACTTACTTGCCAATTGCTCTTGGTATTGTTCCTTCATCAAGGGGTTGGCAAATTCGTATTATTCTCACGGACCCGTATAGCTCTTTACTCGATAGTATACTATAAAGAGAAATTTGTTTCTATATGAACCCTGAATGTAATCAACTAGCCTCTAGATTTTTTTACAAACACTTTTTAAGAGCTGGTGTTTAATATTTGATCAATTTGCGATGATTTATCCCTACATGACCTTGTTATGAAGGCCATTGTGCTTTTGAATTCCATGTCGTCAAGTTGTGCGTACGCATGAAAAAAATATCAACGGGAATCAACTTCCGTTTAACTTGTCGTGTCCTACAAATGTTTCGATTAAATGTTTATCATTCGCACTAAGCATATGCGGTATTTCGAAAAATTTCGTTTTAGGGCATTCGAAACGAAATTCCGCGGAATTCCGCGAAATTTGAGTATGGCGAAATCTGATATTCTGATTTCGTTTCGTATCGTAAAATTTGGAAAATTTCGACTGAAAAATCATACTTTTAACGAAATTTTACGAAATTTCGCGGAATTTCGAAATGAATTTTGATTAATTCAAGTTTTTAAACATAAAAAAATTCGGCTGCGCCGTTGAATAAATCATTCAAACTCTACTCAAAATTTTATACATATAAATTTCTTCACTAAATCTAACTACGTTATTCAATTCTGTATCTTCAACAGAAACGCATTCAGGTTTCCACTTGAAAATTTCTTCAATGTTTTGTTGAAAGTGTTCAACTATAAATCGTAATATTTGCTGGTTTAAATAAAATTGTTGATTGACGTAAACATAATTTGTACATCTCATCGTTTTGACATGCTCTAATTTTATTTAAGTTGACTGAGTTGTGTAAATAAAATGTAAAAATCTTTCGTTTATTTTGGAGGCTTAATTGCCATGAAGCGTTACGAAGCCGAGATCAAGTTTAATAGTACATTTCTTGATTCTTATTCATAGTGTTAGTTTTGGGGAAATGTAATGTATTTTGAGGCGATTGTTCGAACTGTGCTTTAGTTATGGAAACTTTTCGGTAATCGAAATATTACTCACTGATCTACTGAGTATTGTTTGTTTTCCTTTGTCTTTTGAACGAATTCAGTCCGATTGGGATCATTTACATGACTTAAACTTTTACTTTCAGATATTTTTGATTCCGTATATCATGCACGCCAAAAAGCGATCATGTACTCGTGAACTAACGAGTTCACGGTGTATTTTAAGTCACGGATTCGGGAAAATCAGTCACTTTTTCTGGAACGTTCTGGAAAACGTGACTGAAGCTCCTGAATCCATGACTTATCACTTATCGTGGTGTATTTTTGCTGGTTCACGAATTCGGGAACCTTTTTTTTGCGTGTGGAAATCTAGATTTTTTTCACATTTTCTAGATCCTGCAGTTCCAGATTATTCAAATGCTTCAAAGTTGTATCGATTTTCTGTTACAATCGTGCCGGTGGGGCGCGTTTTCCGTAGGGCAGTTTCTTGTTAGTTTGGACGTGTTGCCGGTTTTAAAAGTTAATATTTAGCAATAAAGGTAAATGTCTGCGTATGAGTTTGTTGGCATAAAAGGCCTATACATTATTCTCAAGGTCTGCAAAGATTTATAACTGATGATTTTAAGTATTATATTCATTTTTGTCATTTTTTAACTAACAGTCATATTTTTTAAGTGAAATCTTTTGTGTTTGAATCTTTCGCTTCTCTACAATAAATAATGGATATGAAGGAAGATAAACATAGAGTTTTGAAACACATTGTTTGGAAGATTATGTACCAAATTATTTTCGATACACTGGTCACCATCTGGATACAATGGATACAATGGCCATTTTGGATTTGTTTATGTAATTTTCTCCATAGTGCTTGAATTCTTTTGCAATCTTGATCCTCAGTACAAAAAAAAAACGATGAAAACTTTAGTTTTAGGGCGCTAAAACGCCAGTGTTTGGGATTTGAGTTGTTTAGATACTCAAAATTACCTTGATCCTATAACTTCAGTAGACCCTCAAGACCCTCAACTTCAGTAGGCTCAAGTTCTCTATTTTCTCTTAATTATTCAAATCTGTTGCAGATTTATTTACATTCCATATAAAATGACAATCCAACGCAAGCAGGCTGAACCCGGCACTGTCTCACATGATCTGGGACTGGTCACTGTAACCTAACGCCTACATGCAGATAACGTAATGGTGTTGCTAGAGTAAGCGGCTATTATTTTTAAGGCTCGACTCCCATCACAGCGTATCATACACGGTTAGATGACTTTACCCATTAATGGGTACTATGTTATTGTTGATATTATTCCCACCGTGAAAAATTCACCCATTTTCTTTAAAAAGCGCCACTTAAAGAAAATGGGTGAATTTTTCACGGTGGGAATAATATCAACAATAACATAGTACCCATTAATGGGTAAAGTCATCTAACCGTGTAGAATTTTTCTAATTGTTCTCACACGAAGTGAGTGAGAGGTGAAGTGATGAAAAAATGTTTGTAAAATTAAGCTAGATTCTCTCTATGGCATTTTGGGTAACAATATTTGGCTTTGAAAATATGAAACAAAATTAATTTTCTTCGCGATTTTTTTTTTTTCGTTTTTGCATTATACAGTCGACTCTCTAGGGTAAGGGAGGTATTTTGGACCGCTATAGGAGATGGTCGTACAATTTTTCGAATAAAAGTTAGATTTTGTAATAATGCTTGATCAATTCCCTATGAAACTACAAAGTTGTGAATGCTAGGTAGGATTTGTAGGTAAAAATGATGTAAATCCCACCGAAAGAACCAAACTATCATAAATTCTGAAGATATGTAAGATTTAATTTTGGACCGCCTGTTTTTATTTTGGACCACCTATTGAACATATTTTGGACCACTAAAATAATGTTGTATTGCTCGCAAAGTTATGTTACTATTAGATTAAATTAGTGATCTCCAGCATTTTCGGCTTTTTCATCCTGAAATTCCTTGTTAAGCAATACATTTTTACAAGCACTCAAAAGCTTAGAACAATATCTGCAAGCTAAGGGTATTGAAACTAATATCAATTTCAGTACCACTCGGTACAGCATCATGAAAGCAAAACAAACGTGCGGCCCATGGCCGTGATGTATGCACCTGGTCACTCCTACCCTGCCATATTTTATGTAGATCTGTTCCATTTGCGCCATTGATAGTAGTGGGTTGCCCGGTTCTTTCTTGCTCCTTGGACATTCTTTTAAAAACGAAACATAACCGTAAGACGTGGAACACTGTTGCATTGGCAAGCAGCACGGATGGAGAGCTCTAGCAAAGATTGGTTCTTGTCATGGAGCTTTCTTAGCTATTCTGCCCGCAATAGCATATTTGTCCCATATGGATAGGAATTCCAGTAAAGATGGGACTGATATGCGATCATAGGCAGTATTTTCGTATGGAATTAATAAAAAAAAACAGTCACATGTTGGGTTAATAGACATTTTTAATGACTTTCATTTTTCTACATCCATGAACGGTAATTTATAAATGCGATATGAACAGTAATTTATGAATGGTTTGATACTAGAGAAACTCATGGTTGATAAAAACAAAAGTTTAAGAGATCTAGAACTTAAAAAGAAGATATGTCGAAAATATGTTCGGCTCAATGAAAAATGAACCTATTTTGGACATGCCTAAGAATACTGTTTTTAAACTTACAATGTTTTGCTCGAGATAGGAAACTGCTCCTATTAGGTTGTAATAATTCAACAACATCATTCACATGTTTTAAATCTATGTACAAATAAACTTACAGCTTTTGAAAGTTGACTTAAATTTTACTATGTCGTCTTTGTTTTGGTCTAATCCAGCTAGAATGGGTAAATGCGTGCAAATATTCTTAATAATTGCAATATTTCTTAAGAAACAAATGTAGGAAATACTGTCTGGATAGTTTATTTTTGCAATAACATTTAAATGTTGCATGTTTTATTTAGTTTTGTGTGATATAAATACAAAATTCTGCTGGGTGGTCCAAAATATGAGCCCGGTCCAAAATACAGCCGTTACCCTACATCTCGATGTTCTATATCTCGATATCCCTTCCTAAGTCGATGGTTTTCTCAGTCCCTTCAATCTATATATATTTGGGCTTTCAACATCTCGATAACTTCCCTATCTCAATATCTCTCTATCTCGATGTGTTCTGATCATATTTTGTTCAGGATTCACTCTCCTTATGTCGATATGCTCAAATTTTTAGGCTACTAGACCATCTTTGGACAATAACAAACACATCAACAACAGGAAACGACATTTGTTTTGTTGTCGTTTTTCATAGCAACGAGCTTTTTTAAATCTAGTACCCAATTCAATTTTCCTTCCACTCCTCGATCTCTCCCTATCTCGATAGTCCCTTCAATATCGAGATGTGGAGAGGCGACTGTACTAAAAACTAGAAAATAAAAATTCCGCGGAACAATAATTTAATTTCGTTTCGTTCCGTAAAATTTCGAATCAAATGGACCTCGATTTCGTTTCGTTTCGAAGTCTCGGAAGTAATCTGAATTTCGTTTCGTTCCGTTTCGAAACAACAATAGCTTTTCTAATTTCGTTTCGTTTCGTTTCGTCAGGAAAAATTGTGTTATCGCATACCCTTAATTCGCACTTATGTCCATATTGCGTAGCTGGTATTAAAATCCCCACAGATTAAAACTTTCTTCATTTTTTCTCACTTAATTAATTTTACACGGAATTGTACCAATACAAACGGCGAGGGAATTCAGAAGGATTTACCATTTCGGTATTATGCTGATTAGCTGCTGAACGAACTATGGTTATTAGTTGCAACCTAATTGGAGGAACACTTGGCGTGAAGGTTTTTCATTGTTCAATGTAGAAAGTAAATGTTGTCAAAATGCCCTAATTAGCAAACAGCATTCGCCGCTGTCGCCCCCATTAGCAAGTGACACGTTTTATTTGGCTTTCATTTTGATGACTGTTTACGCAGCTGTTTTAAAACGCACTCTTATTAATGGGAAATATGAATTCTTTGAATTTATAAATCCTGGAAAGATTCATAACAAAGGCCAAATGTGCCCAATTAAAATTAGAAGAACCCCTGCATCATATCAAACAAAAAACATTTTCCATAGAACAAAATTCCTTCATTGACGATGAGGTCATCTGCAGCTATGCTTTCTTACGGGTCAGTTTGTACCAGTTTGAGGCAGTTCTGGTACCGGTGTTGTGGAGCGATCGTTATTTCTCATATTACAGTTGGCTTTTCTTATACAATAAGCCAAATCTTTGATATTCGTTATGGATGATCACTAATAAGGCGTTCTGATTTAACTTGTTTTATATAATTTTGGCAGCCTCACATCATAGTACATGTCTCTAACCGGCTTACCGGCAATTGATTGATGCATCATATAACATATGACTTGTTCATTTTAAACTGTTTGAATTCGAATTTCGTGAGCAACAAATTCCTGGTAATTATAGTATATCAGAACTATTTATATCAATAATTAGATGTTATACACATATAAAGGCATCAATTTGCATCCATATACAAAAGAATTCCATACCAGGCAATTCTCAATGACGTCTTTAGAACGGCCCATGACATGCATTTTAAAAATCAAACCAAAACAAGTGCTTATGTTGGAAATGCCGAATAATTCACCTACTAGGGACACCCTTCGGTATTTAGGTAAGCAAAGGATCAGTGTTTTTTTGGAAATCAAATAAATTCTACTACCCTTTGTAAAAGATGGAATGTTGTATGCAGAAAGTCTCACGTTTATAACCGACAACGTTTATAACCGGAAAATATGATCATTTATCTTTGGAACTTCTTTTAAGGTAAATGATAACCTTCCAGTACAACTGGATCAACGAGGAAGGCAAAAATATTAGCTATGTGCAACGATCCATTATAAGGTATTTTTAGAACAGATTACTTCCTAAATTGTCCAACGGCCTTTATCCGTCCGCATTGAAACTCTTCTGAGTCGTTTCAATCATTTAGCCTCATCATTGGACAGTGGATCAAGCGGTTGTATTCCGAGGGGGGTATTTTTCATTCCGCCCACCACCTTCGTTCTATCAAGCGAATGTGATCACGATACTCCCAACCCCCTTGTCGTGTGGTTTCCCGCTTCTTAGCATTGAACTCGCAGGCACCAGGCAGACAAATTTAAGCAAATCATTGCATTGTTCATTTTTCTATATCTGTATCAAGCGTGTGCGACCGGATCAACGTACAAGCTGTGCGTAACAGCATTAGCATTAATTCCAGTAGAGTAGAGTGGCCACTAATGTTACAGTGAAAGTTCTTAATCGAACATAGATTTACTGCAACTTGTTCTTGTTTATTTTTTTTATTAGGGAAAGTATGTTTAGATTAAAATTATTATGCATTGTCTATTTCCTTGTCCTTACAATTTATAAAATATGTAATGTATTTCAACTACGCAATAAACATAAGAGAATATATTTTTCAAATCAAATCATGTTGAAGTCTTTTCTCCCTTAATGTCTGGAATGTGTTGTTGCGGGTCTGATTAGAACACGCGCGCATTAGAGCGGGTGCTGATACGAATGCCACAGAGGAATGAATTTCACGTTCGTGTATTATCACTTGCTACGTAGATCCACCGCAGAACGTGCTGAACGATTTATCGGCCCGCAATAGATGGGTACGGTAGAAGTGTGCCGTTTTTTGATGATCTCAGACAAATTGTTGCATTGTGTTAGATTTGGGCATCTATCAAAATACGAAGCTTCTAGATTTAGTTGCTGCTCTCCAATCATGTGGCATGCAATGTAAAATATTTGTTCATCCGATTCGTTACTGTTCGGAGTGGTATTGAACACATTTGTTGGAATAAATTAATGAGTATTGTACTGGTTCGAACCAGTTAATCATTTTTCTATTCATCGTTTATTCAAATTGTCTGCTTCTGTTGGCGTTATCATCATGAGTACATCATGAGAATGTTTTGCATAACATGTTCGTTTGAAGCTTGGTACATTTAGAATCTTGAACTACGATATTGACTCCTTCTCGAGAATTCACGTTAGAAAAATATTGAGTAGTAAATATAAAACGACAAATGGAACGATGATTCAAACGAATGTACTCAAACTAGGACTATATGATCTATCTCATCAATAGTAAACAAATAAAAAGTAAATAAATATAAATAAATAAAAGTAATGTTTCCTGTATTGTATTGAGTTTTTGTTACTGCATGATAACTACTTTGAACAGAACCTATGACCATACCAATAGCAGCGCTTTTTATTATTCATTATTCCGGATTATAATATTTATATGCTTGTTAAGGTGTTCATGGTTCTGTGGCTCGATCTTGTCGCAAATTTTCAGCATGAGCATGGTTGTTGTCTATTTTGTTGTAGTTTTGAATGATCTTGAGAAAAGCTATCAAACAGCAAGTTGTGATTCGTCAATGCTACAAACGTTTTTGCATTCTTCGTACAGCATGGTAAAACCTACTAGTAAAGCTAATTGTTGAAACGAACTTTTAATGGGAGGTGGTGTGCAGGATCGAGCGACAAAATAATTCATTCTACTTGTTGGGGTTATTTTTTAATCTATCGTTTATTTAGAAGGCTTATTCGCCGTGAAGCGTTACGGAACCGAAATCAAGTTAAAATTATACATTTGTAGATTCTCATACAAAGTGCTAGTTTTGGGAAATCAAAAGTCTTGCGGTTCGGTCAAGGTTTAAAAAATACAATAACACAGTAGGAAAAGAAGGTAATTTAGGGTGCTTAAGTAATTATGCTGATGTTCACAAAGTTTAAATTCTAAGCGATGTTTCTCTTCTGTTACGGTGACAAACAAACTTTTTCTCGAGAGACAACAACAAAAGGAATGAACGACTGATAATGAAATGGAGCCGTTCGCAGAGTTATTTGGTGATAACGTCATGGTGATCGAGGGATTGCATTTTCCCCATCGACTGGTTCATAAAGTCACGTGAGTCTTCCGTGAAGGCTTTACAGAAAATCGAATCGACCACATCTGCGTCAGCCGAAAATGAATGGCTTCGTGCCTTCTTGATGTAGTGTCGATATCGCGTCTGATCATCACCTCCTCATCGGCGATAGATGCTTTCACATTGCGCAGATCAGTCGGTAGGAGGAGAGAGTTTGACGACGGTCTAACACACGCCGACTGGAAGATGTCACAGTGAAACGGTCTTTCGTTAAAGAACTGGATACGGAAGGTGGTAGCGTGGAAGACCAATGGACCGCCATCAAGAATGCCTTCAGCGCCACCAGCGAGAATAATCTGGACGAACTGCGCACCCAGAGAAAAGAATGAATCACCGATGAGACCTGGAGAAAATCTCCAGATAGAAGAGCAAAGAGAAGCCAAATCCGTGATAGAGCGAACAAAAACCAGAAGAGCCAAAGTCTTAGCCCGTCAACGATACTCGGTTCTGGAGAACGAAGGATTCTCTGGCGGATTCTCTGGCCGACGAAGGAGAGAGAGCCACAGCAACCGGGAACATTCGTCTCCTCTACGATATCTCACGACGCTTAAACGGAGCAAAGATGAATGCAACGATACATGTGAAAGACGCGTATGGTCAGTTATTGACCGACCCAACTAACTGAAACTCTGGTTCGACCACATCAAAAAATGTTTTTCAAGTGCCAGCCAAGCCTCCATCTCCTTGGCATGATCCGCCTAGGATCCGACGTAAAACATTCGTCAAAACCGAAGCTCCATCACTGCTAAAGATTGAAACAGCCATCCAAAGCATGAAATTCAACAAGTCCCCAGGGGTCGATAGCATATCAGCCGAGATCCTCAACTATTGCATCGTTTATTTGGTAGTACCTGGGACTCTGGGTATCTCCGTATCATTCTGGAACAGGTATACGAATTTCAAAAATCCCTTGACTTGGTATTCATCGATTATGAAGAAGGTTTCGTCCGTCTCAATCACGAGAATATGTGGGGCGCCCCAAGACGCAAGGGAGTTCCTGAGAAAGTCATCGGCCTCATCGCGGCACAATACGAAGCCTTCTCGTGTAGAGTGCTGCACAATGGGGTCTTGTCCGATCCTATCCGGGTCGTAACTGGTGGTGTGAGGTAAGGATGTATTCTATCTCCGTTACTGATCCTCATCGTAATCGACGAGATTCTGGTAGGCACGTTTGACCGTGAACCAAGCCGCGGGCTGCTATGGCACCTTATAACCATGGAGCACCTAAACGACTGCGAATTAGCCAATGACGGTGCACTCCTCGCTCAACGGCGAGGATGATATGCAGAGTAAGCTCAACAACCTAACCAAGCGCTCCTCTTTGGCAGGTTCACTCGTCAACGTCACTAAAACCAAATCGTTGGACGTAAACACTGTGACCCCTTCCAGTTTCACAGTAGCCGAACAATAAATGGAGAATGCTGAAAGATTCAAATATCTTGGTAGTCAAATGGCATCAGACAGCGGTTCCAAGATTGACATAGGCGCACAGATTGAGAAAGCAAGGGCTGCCTTCGCGAATTTAAGAAATATCTGGAAAAACAGGCACCAAAATCCGAATTTTCAATTCTAACGTGAAACCTACGCTAGCGAAGCATAGTGGGTATCGAGCACTCAAAGGTTTCAGGTGTTCATCAACAGATACCTGCGGTACATAATTCGTGCTTGGTGGCCTCATAACTGGATCTCAAACAACGAATTCTATCGTTGTTGTTACCAAAGACCTATAGCAACAGAAATTCGGGACCGCTCAGGATGGAGATCTTTCAAGTCAACCCTTTGCACCACCGGGGCTGTTCAGAACCCATATATAAGTATGTAATTGAAATTGACAACAAGAGAGAGACATTCGTGATGGAGTACGACAGTCAAAAGGCATGAGCAGATTAGGATGACAGTCTTACATCAGCAACTTTAAAAAAATTGGTGAACAAGGGCCATGTATTCGGGGTATACCCCGTTAGGCATAAGTACGTTAGGCATAAAGACGTTAGGCATAAGTACGTTTGGCATAATGGACGTTAGGCATAACGGACGTTAGGCATAATGTACGTTAGGCATAATGGACGTTAGGCATAAAATGACCCAAAGAACAGCCCATGACATAAAGAAGGCAGAATTATGCCAAACGTCCATTATGCCTAACGTACATTATGCCTAACGTCCATTATGCCTAACGTACTTATGCCTAACGTCCTTATGCCTAACGTACTTATGCCTAACGTCGCGGACCCATATATTCGAGTTCAAGGCCCGCCAATCCTTCTCTAATAGGCTTCGGTTGTTTCCTCCGGACTCGGCGATGTTCACTTAGAGCAGATTTGAGTCCACGATGGCCCTCATACGGCCACACAACATGGTCAATATCCTTATTATGCTAGCCGCAAACACAGAGATTGCCTTCCGAGGGCTCAACTCTGAAAATATGTGCATCCAGTGTATTGGTTGGACATTAGACGACACATGCAGCGAATGAAGTCTCGTCTCATATTCAATTTTTTTAACCACGAACATTTCGACACTTGCGGGCAAATTAAATTAAACCATCTACCCAATTCGGGGGTCCCGTAGCGTAGTTGGCTACACGTTCGCCTTATAAGCGAATGGTCATGGGTTCGATTCCCAGCCCCTCCACAAAAACCCTTGTCAGTCGCCGGAAGCGCAGTTCGTACGGTGGCGTTTTGGGAGACGCGCCTCACCGACACTTCTGCCTGATGACGACTGACAAAACTGTTCTTCTCGGAGGCATTCCTCCAACGATCCTCGATAAATGGCAACCGGACAAAGCAACGATCATTGGATACACCATACGGACAAATGGACACAATGGACTCACGATGCGATGAACTGGCAAACGACAACAATAACGAATTAGGGATATCTAAAAATAGATTCTGTGTGGATTCTGTACAGCAGAATACCACAGTAGATCACGGCACAGTAGCGGTTAAAAAAAACACAGAGTGCCTACCAAATAAATATACGAATAAAAAAAAAAAATCTACCCTATTCCACACTCTTCCATTTATGTTGCCATCTGTTCAAGCTCAAGGCCACCTGACGAGTTAGTGTGAAAAAATCATCGTAGGTCTACCTTATCCAAAGATTCCACTTTTCCATTTTCCGGGATCGAACAATAAGAAAGAACCCAAGTCATTTTTATTGTGGAAAACCGTTTTGATAAATGCAAAGATCAGTGTAGGTTTGTTTGTGTTTTGTATTGGACGTAGAACGATCGGAGATCGCATCCAAAGCTGGGTGCTGCGGATAGAATCGCTTCTCTGTTTTCAAGCGAGTAGCGGGATATTTTGAAATCAATCCCATAAGCAAAATTATTTTGCAGTTACTTAGCTGTCAAACATTTCCCGCTCTTCGAATTTCTCTTTCCATGCTACATGAGGGCGCACAAATGCGCAAGACTCTACATGACTTTTTGATGGTTTACATACATTCCTGCTCCAATCAGCTGTTGAATCTCGTGAAATTTCATAACGAGTGCTTTTTAATAGCATTCCTACTAATTTTCCACTCGAAATGTAATGTGAAAATATTTGTTACAAATAATAAAAAAAACTCAAACTAAGTTTATTTTTATTTTTTTTTCCCAAATAATAACAATACTTCTCAATATAGAATCTGAAACGAACATAACCACAATCTTCAATGTTTGGCTCCGGCACAATAGAAAATTTTGGCTTCAGTTTGACAACCAAATCGATTCTATTGGCACCACCCAGATCCAAACATGTTTTCTTCAGTAAGCAGAACGATCGGCCGGTCACCAAAATTTTGTTCTGCGCGTGAACGCGTGTTCGTGTTCAAAACATTCTTGAACTTGAACAGCACACTGCTCAAGAGCACTGACCTAACCTAAGCAACTTGTATCCTAGAAAAACAAATTCAAACTACGGCATGCTACACATTTTTCGTCTAGTAATAAAACCGTTGGGTATCTAACGAATAGAAATCAGGTATGCTCGTATGTTTTTGCATAGTTTCAAAACTAAGAACACCAAGGCACGCTCTTGGCCCATGTTCTGTTCAGGATGCATCTCTGGCGTGAGTTTCATTGCAAAATTTACGGCAGTTTCAAAAATACAGTCGAAGGAACAGGGCGTGCGCGAGACAATTTAGCGCACTCTAGAGATGGGCGTTCAGATCCGGAACCGTTCAAATGATCCGGATCTTCAATGTGAGTGAATGATTCGTAGATCACTTTTTAAAAGACCTGGTTAACCAGATCAGTAAAATTCGTGAGCATTTAAAGAGGAATGACAAATTGAAAAGAAAATTGTAAGTACTTTTTACATGTTATATATGATTGTTAGCGAAAGAGGGAGGAAATATTGTATGATTGTGTCAAAAGAGTGAGCCTGAATAACAGCCGCTACGCCATTTTGCATTTTCCTCATGTTAAGTTCAAAAGATCCGATCCGGTTCAAAGATCCGGATCATTAAAGTGAAATACCCAGATCTGATCCGTTCAACGAAGTGATCCGTTTTGCCCATCTCTAGCGCACTCACTTCAACATTCCACATCCTATGTAAAGATGATAGTAATCCATTTTTGTGCCAATGATTCCAAATCACCGGAGTTGTGGCCAATTCAAAGATACTTCTAAAATCAAAAATCAGAAAAGTGCTGTAATCTAACTTTGGACTGATATTCGCCACATTTTGGGAGAACATCAAACTTATTGTTCAGGCCGGTTCACACTGCAGCACTTGTTTCAAGACAAAATTTTCAAAACGACTTATCTGCTTTTGTAAACAAAGATTCAAACGACGATTTGACGAATCTGATAGCTCTCCCACGCAAACCAACACCACCAATAGGTAGGTGAAGGTTTCCGCTACCTGTTGATGGTGTTGGTTTGCGTGGGAGAGCTATCAGATTCGTCAAATCGTCGTTTGAATCTTTGTTTACAAAAGCAGATAAGTCGTTTTGAAAATTTTATCTTGGTTTGATTTTTTGTTTTCGATTTTTGTAATAGTTAAAGGCTTCAAAAATATGGGTTCTTTGGCAACATTGGCGTAACTAATGAAAAATTCTAGAGGGGGCTAAATTTGTTTAAACTTTTCTATTTTAACACTCATAACACAGAAAGTTTACCATTTTCGCTCGATTCAACTGATGTATATTGTTGGTCTACCAGAAATCAATGGACGACTTTTAAATATTTCAGATGATGTTCATCGACGCTCAGCCTTGTTACAAAAATCTAGAAATCTCGTAGGATTCCCAAAATCCTTGATAGCTTCAGAAAACCATAGGTGTTGCGCGTGCCGTATATAGAATGTGAAGCACGATCCTGATTTTTGAAGATTTTTTTTATTTGCTTCGAACCTAGAATACATTGTAAATCAAATATTGGATAAATTAGTTAGTTAAACTCTTTTCGCCAGCTTTCAATTCAGTGGCCTGACAATTCCTACGAGCTTTCAAACGACGATCTGACCACAACAAACTAACCTTTCTTTTCTGTTAGAATAACTTCTAGGACGATTAAAAAAAAACAGTTTTACATCCCAATACAACTTATTGGTCGTTAATTTTAAATTTAGTTAAAAAAAAAAAGCCAACAAATTAACTTATAGGAGCATTTGTTAACACATAGGAACATTTAACACATCTTTTCTCTCAGTAGGTCTGTTTTACGCCTACTGAGACATGTTCACTGGTTTCATTGCTGCAGCGACAATTAGCGCTTTATAACCACACGTAGTAGCCTGGTTTTTACGCCATGTTATGGGAACAAACATTTCACAAAACGTTTGTTTGATCGCATAAACTGTCGTATGCATATTGTGACCATTTCAATCAAAGGAATAATAATTAATTCCCCGCGGCCTTAAAATAACTACTAATATTGTCCATTTAGACAGATTAGTTCATGTATTTTGCTGATTGATATGATGATTCGGGTAAAATTAATAAAAATGCGTTTTCCCAACATCGATGGTGCTGGTACGTCAACTATGAAATCATGGGCAGAATAGGAGTTTAGAGAATTAAAAAGTATGCGGAGTTTCTAAAATCCATCCGAAAGAATACAAAGTTCTTTCTTATTCAGCTTTTAGTTACCACTACTTGAAATCTAAGAGTTTTACCGAACCTTTCTCAAAAAGCCTACAGTGATAATTAAAATGCGCTGCAGCTTTTAGGATTGGTGTTAGTTAGGAAGGTTAAGATCATAAGCTCGATTTAGATAACAATTACTCACAAAACCCTGGAAAAACTTGTATTTCATAAGTTATAACGTGTTTTGAGGGGTCCAGACCTGAGCGAATAGATTCAACTTGTTTCGAAGAGAGGGATTGGATAATGAAGTGGACTAAATATGTGCAATACTTATGGGTAGGAAAATGTTGACGTGATACTCGCTTTGATAGAAGCCGACGAGTCATCTGCACTTCCACGAGAAATCACTGGGATGTTGGACATTATGGGGTAGGTATTGTGGAAGGGTTCGTTTTGGTAAACGATATGCCGTGTATAGCGTGTAGTTTAATCAATTTAAAACATAATCGAACCAACACCAATTATTTAATTTACCGACCGCACTAAGCAGAACAAAATTGTCGATGACCAGCCGATCTCTCTGCTAGCCGCACAAAGCAGAACATTTTTTTCGATGACCGGCCGATCGTTCTGCTTACTGACGCGCACTGAGTCTTCACTTTCTAATTAATTTACTCACCCGCACAAAGCAGAACAACATTTCGATGATCGGGCGATCGTTCTGCCTACTAAATAAATCACGACTGTACGTGACCTATGAATGCTGTACATTTGTCTTTCAAGCAACAAACATGATCTACTTTTTTTCACCCAATTCCGACAGAAAAGTTGATAGGGTTTCTTACCCCATTCCCGGCCTAACATGCGTACGACTGCATTATTTAATTGATATTTATGACAGGAAGCAACTTTTCTGAAATTTGTAGGCTGTATAATACTGCATTGGGGTTCACTTCTGCTTAAAAAATAGCTATTCGTGCTAAATATCGTTCAAAGAAGCTTTTATTTGATTTAAATTAACGAGGTGCAGCACTCATTTCAGTCATAGCAATTCCCAATCCGGCATACAAAAAACCAGTTCCCGGCCTAAGCAAAATTTCACTCAATCTCTCAACATTTTACTCTCATTCTCTCTCGGAACGGTAGAAAATGCGATGTAAACAAAAATATGCACGTTCCACGGCAACAAGATGCCAGATGGTATTATTCATAATCATTTTTATTTGGTTGAGAAGATCTGAGAGAGAGAAGACAGTTCGCTTTATTTATGTTGATCCTAGTGTCACCGCAAACCAGTAACTGCGAACCGAAAAAGTAAACACTGCGATGCAACTTCAAATGGTCGTAACCAAAATTATTCATTTGGCAATTTATGTTCGCAACTTTTCTTATATTATATGTGCAGCTCAAAACCGAATTTTTGAACTCACGACAATCAATTTTTCTCCTACTAGTCGCAAGTTTTATTACTGCGCATCTGGTGCGCTGTATAGCGCATCTGGTTGCGAACAATGTGCACCAGTTGCGCAACGATGCGCTTTAAGTTGAACGCGAATAAAATCGGTTTTCGCGACTTCGAAATTCGATTTTCAACTGGAATCATAATATCTGCTACAGTGAATTGAACCCGTAATTATCCATGTGAATGATCCCGTATTATGAGAAATCGGTTTTGTTGCCCGTTAGGAAGTTCATAACCATTAAAATCAGCTAATTCGAACAAGTTTTTATTGGAGTGAAAAATGTTGCTTCCGACGTTATGAAATGTTACTTTTATTTGTTGAGTTTCCTCGGTTTCCACACAAAAAAAGAAGAAGAAGACATAGTAAATAAACGATCTGTCAGTGAGCTGGCTTCTCTCTCTCAGGAGAAGATATATAAACTCATCCAAATTTCTTCCAAATACTTTAAAACAATATTTATTTCACCTTTTAAAATCGAGAGAACTATAAATAACATGATAACGTCAACATATCAGACAATTTTCCTATTAACGATGAAGGATCATTATTATAATCCTGGCCTTTTGGCAGCACGGTGCGGCTAGAAGTTCTTGGGCCGAGGTGAATTTTTGTTCGGTTTGTGAATACATTTTAAAATGTATTCTAGTATGTTTAAATAAGTTCTAGTGAAACGAACAAATAAGAATAATTGAAGTGCGGGTGTTTAGAATTATGGTGTGGTGATTAACAGCTTCATGCAATGGTTGTGTCGAGCACTGTGACGATTTTCAGGTAGGTGTTTATTCGATAATACCGTTTTGTAAAAGTGGAAAGAATCACTCCGGCTCAGTGGTGTGGCATCGGAGAGTGAAATTTTGAATTCTACATTTTTATTTTCTACAATTGAATCAATTAGGAGTAAAACAAGTGATAGGAAAATATTGAGTATTGTGAAAAATAAATGGAAGACTTTTTAAAAATTATCAACCATAAACCTACGACTTCCAAACAGTTTAAATCATTAGTTTTCTGTGCAGTGAGCCGGGAACCGGATCCATAGGCCCAAGTAGTGATTTACCCTACTCCTAAATAAACGTCTCTGAGGCATGTTTTCAAATACAGCATTGCGATTAATTAAATCTATTCACATATCGACCGCACAAGCAGATCAAAAGCTTCTGATTCTCGCGAACAATCTGCATATCTAATAAAAACGCACTCTGATCTATTTTGTTACCAACCTATTGCAAATTTTGCGCCGTGTTCTACTTGTGACAGATATATGATGCGAAAATCACTGTACAGCATAAAATCATATATCTGTCACCCAGAATCACGTTGGTATTACCCAAGCAATGATGATTCTACGCTGATACGTACCCTGCTCTGCGCCCGTTGTATACAACGTTACAGGTACAGCGCAAAGCAAATTTGAATGCAAGCAATGCTAGTAACGCATACAATGGCGCCATCTGGTTGCGGTCACTACCCATCACTGACTTGTTGGAATATGAAAACGACCAATGAACGTGTTCGTCGGCGATATATTTGTATATTCCATTTTAGTTCAAATTACTTATTTTACAAATTTATATGCCACATCATATCACTGAATTTACTAAATGATTTGTTCAGTAGGCATATATTTATAAAAATATTGTAACTGTTTGTCCTGGTTATACTTGATGACCTTAAATAATTTTCTTTTGCTATTATCAGCTTTTTTGAATTCTGAGTTTCAGACAAGTCTGGAACGCTGATCTTTTTTCTTAGTTTCTTGTAAATATTTCTTATAAAGAGGAAACGTCAACATGTTTTCTATTTATATTTGAACTAATTATTTCCCAACAATTAAATGAATATTTCATCGCCTACAATAAGTAATACTTAACAGCACGGATATCTCCATCAATCCTTTTACTAATTTTAATATTACAGTCCTGGATTCACTGATTCAGCCTGCTTGATCCGAATTGCCCGGAGAATGTCCCGCATTACCACATGATAAATCTCTGGATGAGCTATGGAATTCGTAAGAAATTGGATGGTCAACATCGGGAAAACCAGGAGAAATAAGAAATCTTGGACATTCTGGAGGGTCTACTGAACTTGAAGAATGGAGGTTTAAATAATTTTGAGAATCTAGGCCATTTCCGTATATGTATCGAAAAATCAACGAAAGTTGAAATAACTTGTCAAACTCTGAATAATGCAGGAATCTAAGGAATCTTAAGTATTTGATTACTCAGGAGGGTGTAAAGAATGTGCAAATATTGAGAATTTGTATGATTTACACAGTTAAACGTGTCTGAAGATATTTTGTAAAGTTAAGATCATGATAATGATCCAATCGAAGCTCTAGAATCTAAGAAAATGGGATATCAGAAAATGTGAGAGATTCTTTTGGAGTATCCTTAAATTAGCAAAGATCTAAAAAGTTAGGAAAATGCCTTCAAAATCCGAACACTTACATTTTTTTTAAATCACGATAATAAAGAATATAATAATAATTACTTACATATTTTGTAAGACAACGGACAATGCCAGAAAATTTTGCATATCGAAGAGTTTCCACGATTGGAGGGGGAATAGTTTTAATAGGGATTTTGTTTGGGCGTAAATAGGGATTTTGCGTTTTCTTTTTCAATTCCAATAATCAAAAAAGCTGTACATATTGTAATATACCTAATAATTTTGATAACGACAAATTTACTTTTTAGCAATTTTACAGATAGTAGTGTTTCTCTACATCAATCGAAAATTAACCAAGTGTGTTTTGAACAACAATAAAGATGTTTAAAATAATCAGCAAAAGGCCGGATTTGAATAAAGTATGTAGGGGGAAAGACGGCTTTGGCAGGTTTTGTTCTATTATTGTCAGGGTGGTTTTTGTCGACCAAATTTTATGAAATTTGGCCACAATATTCTTTGATATGCAAAGAATGTTTAGGGCAAATTTGAGAATTGTCAGTGATAAACCCCCCCCCTGCCAATAATAGAACAAAACCGGCCAAAGCCGTCATTCCCCTTATTTACATTTTAATAATATATTTACAGGTCATGTAAAAATGGAAAATATTTTTTTATTATTTTATAAGGAAAATCTACGTGAAACGCAAATAATACTATAGTAACGCAGCGAATGGTAAAACAATATGTGTGTCATCCTGCTGCTGTACGCGTACAACATGGTACGTGTATCACTGTACAGAAATCATATGTCTGTCGATAGTATTCGACTCCCATGCAAAAAATATTGTCCCACCAAAATATGTTCCCACCAGTTTCTCCATATATGGATGACGTCTCCACTGCAAGAAAGAGCTGTTTGGGGTGTGAGATAAGGTGCAAGAATGATGTTTTGGATTGTGCTTTCGCTAATTTCTATAGAATTGGACGTGTGAGTATTTGTTTTGGTACTTCGACAAATTTGCACGGTAGTCTATTCTTCGGTGAGAAAAGCAATAATAGGTACTAGCATTAACAATTCTCTGTCACGAACATTTGACCTCTGGATCTAAAGGCAAATGCTCTATCCATGTGCTATTCAGTAGCTCTTCCTATTTCTAAATGATCTGGTCTTTAATGCAAAAAATGTGATTGATCTAAATTGTAACACAATTATAAGAGCATAAGCATTGAATATTTATTTTGAAGTCAGGGAATAGAATTTGCACGATGAATATACTGTTTTGGGCGTTACTTGGGAACAAGGATTATTTTTAGCATGAAACAAACAGATTTTTCTTCAGGTTTTCGATATTCAATACATATACCAATCTCATGAAAGTTCTTCTTGAGTAATGAAATCAAGAATGGTAATAAAAATCTAATTTATTCGTTAAGGCTGGGTTTCATACCATCATTAAGTTTGTTGCACTATGTATCCGGTGTGTAATTCGGAATATTGTATACTCAATCCGCTTAACTGTCGAAGTGAGCATACCGATAGGATTTTCAATGAGCATGTTTCTGATAGGAAGAAGTTAAAAATAAAAAAAGACTTCCATAAATTTTTATTATCTTCAATATTATCTTTATCTATATATATAAAAATCAATCTATGTATGTATGTTCGCTAACTACTTCTGAACCACTTGGCCGAATTCAACCAAATTTGGTACACACGTTCTCTATCCTCAGGGAAGTTGACAAAGGGGTGGGAGGGTCATTTAGAAAGGGGGAGGGGTTTTGTTTAGAAAACGAACAATTATGTGTAACTTGCATCTCCTAGGACCGATTTCAACCAAATTTTGTACACATATTCAATATAAGGAAACAATCATATGAGAGTGTAATCTTTGAAAGGGGGGAGGGGTCTGGAGGGCGGGGTATTGTTCAGAAAACGGGTAATTCAGAGTAAATTCTGAACCCCTGCACCGATTTCAACCAAATTTGATACACACATTCTCTATCCTAAAGAAAAGATAACAAAGGGGGTGGGGCGGTCATTGTAAAAAGAAGGAGGATATCGGGGGAGGGGTTGTCTTTATAAAACGAGCAATTCAGTGTAACTCCCAACCCCCAGTACCCATATCAACCAAATTTTGTACACATATTCACGAGTATTCGATCATATGGAAGGGTAATTTGGTAAAGGGAGGAGGGGTCTGGAGGTATTGTTCAGAAAAAGAGCAATTCAGTGTATCATCTGAACCCCTGAACCGATTTTGGACCAAATTTGGTGCACACATTTTCTATCCTAAGGAGAAGATAACAAAGGATGATCATTGGGAAAAGGGAGGGTAAGGGGAAGGGTTGTATTTAGAAAAGAGCAATTCAGTGTAACACCTAACTCCCAGGACCGATTTCAACCAAATTTGGTGTACACATTTTCTATCCCAAGGAGAAGATAACAAAGGAGGTGGGAGGGTCATTGGGGAAAAATTATGGGGAAGGTTGTCTTTAAAAATGAGCAATTCAGTGTAGCTCCCAGGATAAATTACAACCAGATTTGGTACACTTATTCTCTATTTTTGGAAGATGTTTATTGAAAAGGTAGAAGGGCCAAACAAATATATAAAAATAGATTGATACAAAGGAACAATTCTATGAGCGGTAGATCTACCTCTGTGGGTTTTGTGCTACAGCATTGGACATTTTAATTGAATAATTTACTTTTCAGTCCCTAGCAAAGCCGGATACATATAGCTATTAGCTATCTATATATCTCGGATACTTATTCAGTGATGTGACGTATGTGATTTTGTAAACAAAAATTTAAACGTTGATTTCTGCAATCTGATAGCACTCCCACGCAAACCATCGCCACATACAGGTAGGGGAGGTTTCGGCTACATGTTCGTTGTGTTGGTTTGCGTAGGAGTGCCATCATATTTGACAAATCGACGTATGCATCTTTGTTTACAAAATCACATACGTCCTTTTGAATAAGTACCTGAGATATATAAAACTCAATGTTTGTATGTTTGTGTGTATGCTCAAGCCTAACTTCTGAACCCATTATTGTATTGTTTAGTTATCGATCAATTTAACCATTTATCGAAATTATGGTTTGCCCAGTGAAAAGCAATCATTAATGTGTTTCCTTCTGGATGGTGAATGTGATCCCTTCTTTGAAAATGGGCGTTTTCCCGGAATAAGACATCGGTGGATGTTTTCCTTCTTTAGAAATAGACGTTTTCCCGGAGTAAAGCGATTTTGGGTTAGATCCCTTTTTCAAAATCATTCAATGTTTTCAAATGAAATCTGCCTTTTTTTAATCAAATGATGAAGTATCGATAAGAAAACGCAATTATCCTGTTGACCAATTGGTTTATTCATTTTCCGATTGTGAAAAAAAAAACTGCGAATCAAACTGGCAATTCCGAGCAAGGCCGGGTACATAAAGCTATATATATATATAAAACTCAATGTTTGTATGTTTGTATGTATGTTTGTATGTATGTTCCAGCATAACTTCTGAACGCATTGACCGATTTCAACCAAATTTGGAACACTCATTCTTTATCTTAAGGAGACGACGATAGGGGGGTTATGGATGCTGTTTGGAAAAGGGGAGGGTGTGGGGGGAGGGATATTGCTTAGTAATCGATCACCTCAGTGTACTTTCTGAACCCCTTGGCCGTTCTCAACCAAATTTGGAACACACATTCTTTATCTTAAGAAGACGACGATAGGGGGGTTATGAATGATGTTCGGAAAAGGGGGAGGGTGTGGGGGGAGGTGTATTGCTTAGTAATCGATCAACTCAGTGTACTTTCTGAACCCCTTGGCCGATCTCAACCAAATTTGGAACACACATTCTTTATCTTAAGGAGACGACGATAGAGGGGTTATGAATGCTGTTCGGAAAAGGGGGAGGGTGTGGGGAGAGATGTATTGCTTAGTCATCGATCAACTCAGTGTACCTTCTGAATCCCGTGGTCGATCTCAACCAAATTTAAAACACACATTTTTCACCTTAAGGAGACGACGATAGGGGGTTAGGGATGCTGTTCGGAAAAGGGGGGAGGGTGGGGGGAGGCGGTGTATTGCTTAGTCATCGATCAACTCAGTGTATCTTCTGAACCCCTTGGTCGATCTCTACCAAATTTTGAAAACACATTCTTTATCTTAAGGAGACGACGATAGGGGGGTTAGGGATGCTCTTTGGAAAAGGGGGATGGTAAGGGGGGAGGGATATTGCTAAGTTATTGATCAACTCAGTGTAACTTCTGAACCCATTTGCCGATTTCAACCAAATATGAAACAGACATTCTTTATCTTAAGAAGACGACGATAGGGGGGGGTTAGTAATGCTCCTTGAAAAAGGAGGAGGGTGAGGGTAGCGGTATTGCTTAGTTTTTATCAACTCAGTTTACCTTCTGAACCCCTTAGCCAATTTCAACCAAATTTGGAACACACATTCTTTATCTTAAGGAGACGACGATAGGGGTTAGGCATGCGCTTTGGAAATAAGAGATGGTATGTGGGGAGGGGTATTGTTTAACAATCGATCAACTCAATGTAAGTCTTGAGCCCCATGACCGATTTGAACCAAATTGGTATCAAATATTGTCTGTCCTAAGGAACCGATTTTAGTGGATATTGGTAGGTCCTTTTAAAATGGGGTGGTTGTGAGAGAGGACTGTCATAGCTGAACGAGAGAGGGCATATTTATTAAACGAACAGTTTAGTATACCTTTCTATCGCATGGGTGAAATTAAACCAAATATTTAAACACGTATTGTTTACCCAAAGGAAATTATTTTTGGGTATTGTATAGAAAACGACTTAATTTGAAATCCCTCTTATTTAGTTCATCCGAGGTTCTTTGACATTGTACAATGCTCCGAAAACAATTCTTCAAAAATAGCAAATCCTCGACAATAACATTGCCCTAAAAATGACATAACCCTGAATGAATCAGGCCATTAACATAACACTATTTGGCCTAAGGTCATTTAACATGAAGTGAATTTGGGATAATACTGAAAAAAATTCATATAAAGCATGCATTTGCTGGGTATAAAGCAATGATAATTGTTACCCTTCATCGGAATCATAGTTTGCCCAGTGAAAAGCAATGAATAATGTGTTTCCTTCTGGATGGTGGATGTGATTGCTCCTTTAAAAGTAGGCGTTTTCTCGGAATAAGGCAATGGTGGGTGTGATCCCTTCTTTAAAAATATGCGTTTGGCCGGAATAAGACATTGGTTGATGTTTTTCCTTCTTTAGAAATAGACGTTTGCCCGGAATAAGGCTATTCAAAACCACAATCCCTTCTTCAAAATCAGTCAATATTTCTAAAAGCCTTCTTTTAATCAAATGATGAAGTATCAACAAGTAAACACAATTACCCTGTTAACCAATTGGTTTTATTATTTTCCGATTGTGAAAAAAAACTGCAAACCAAACTGGCAACTCCGAGCAAGGCCGGGTACATAAAGCTAGTTTTTCATAAAATCTATCAGAATTACGACGTGAAAATTTTTAACGTCCTGTCACAGCTACAGCATCGTTACGCCAATGGGCAAAGTTGATCCTTATTAAGTCAAATAATCGGCTGAGACAATAAAATGAGTTTAATTTGTTTGTTGGGAAAATTTAAAGCAGTAAAATGTTGGTTAAAAATTTGAAAAGCTGTTTTAGGAGATGAGTCATTAAAGGAGGAACTGCTTTGACTGTTCTTCACTGAGTCGGAGGCATCAAAGATGTTACGGATAAGTTCTACGATGCCAGAAAGTGGACATTGGAGCATCCGGATGTTGTTCCGTTCGTTCTCTATGCTCTCTGTCTGGCTGAGAAAACGAAAAACTTGGATTATCTGGGTTCGCAGAAGCAGACGAAACTCTCGTTCATCATGATGTGGAACCACATAAGTTGAAGGTTTTCTTCTAGTCACACTCGAATATTATCTGCTCTCTATACACAATTTCGGCAGTTTTTTTTTTTTTCAAACTTAAAAATCACTCTAATAAAGTCCAAAAAAAACACAATTTTGGTAGCCCAACACGCGGCAAGCGACTTTATCCAGCGGCAACAAAACTCTAACGCAGAACCTACCAACGATTGGCGACACTGAGACCTTTTTATTGAATGCGTCACCCAACATGCGACAGCTTCAGTACTTGACATCGCTGCCTTCAATTCTATAGAAGAAATGCTGTTTTTGTATATCCAAAAGCACCCATCCATATCAGTTTTCCCAATCCCGGTGAATGATATGAAAATCGAGGAAAAGGGAATTCCATTTCCAACTTCAAAGTCAGAGTCAGAGGAAGGGACGAGTAGATGATGTCAGAAACAACCGGGGCAGCGACCTTCCTCAGAATCCTTGTGTAGCTTCATCGAGATAGCTGCTGAAAGATCGCTTCTGGTGAATTCGCCGCTGTATGTACGTCGAGTAGGATTCGAGGGCATGTGGTGGGCATTCGATGCTCAGTGACGTTTATTACAGCAGTACTGAGCGGACCCAGCTATTAGGAAAACTTACTGTGGAAGAAAAACTTATTTTAGTGGATTTCTTTGTGAAATTTCTATTAAAATAAAAAATAACTTCCGTGGAATTTCTGAGGAAATAATTTTCTGTTGAATTGAATCATAATAACCTTCCATAAAAACAAAATAAAAATAATAAAAAATAGGTGTTTTTATGGCAATTTAGAGGAGTTTCAGAAATTTTCTCGAAATTCAGTATATTTTTTTAAAAGAAATTTATACACACGGAAATTTTGAATTCAGCATCATGACAAAAACGCTACCGCTACCATTTTAAACTACAACCAAAGCCACCAAAATGAGTATGTAATACAGTCGACCTTTCATGAGTCGCTAATGAAAGAACCATTGACTCAAGCATAAATCGACATGTGGAACAGAAGTTCCTTGGAAAGTTGTTCAAAAGGACTATCAGAGTAACAAAAATAAATTTTTAGCATGGCATCATTTTATTCCACAAATCAACATCAAGTCTTACAACAATGACTTGTAAAAGTAATGTGTAAAACCTTTCAGCTCGATTAACCTACTAGGAAGTTTAGTTATGCACAGATATGTTATTCAGGACTTGGTTGAACGGATAGATCGTATGTTCTGTATTCTGTGTGGTTTCAAATGGTCGGAGCGGAATGCAATGACAGCAGCTCTCCGTGGTGGGTGCATGTGCACGCCACGGCGATCTGAGAAGAAGAGGCCGAGTCATAGCTTGCTGCTCACCGATTGACACGTTGAGGTGTCCATTTATAACCACACGCTGATGGTAACGTACACAAACCTCACATATTCCATGACGTTTTGGAGAACAAACAAGGTCTGTACTGCCCATGACCGTTATTTGTAACAATCGACAAAAGTAGGCATGGGAGAAATGGAACGATGAAGTTTGTGATATGCATTATTATGGAAATCTAACGCATTTTCAAAAAACACACACAAACGCTTTTTGCAGTTAAAATCATCGGCAGCTTATATCACTTAATATTTGAGTGCAAATCAATTGTGCTAATTTTTGTTCAAGGAACATGGCACACCGGTGAAATAATTTTCCAGTGTTACAATTATGCGGTCACTATGCTCGATGTTACAAAACAACTTGGTAGTTTTTTCAAGATTTTTAGAACAAACTTTCAGATTTCACCAACTTAGATGGAAGAACTAACAATTTGAAGACAATTCATGAGCCTAACTCAAAATCGCAAAAAGTGCAATTGTTACAAATATGCGATCATGGGCAGTGTAGTAGTGTGTGAAAGTAATGAGTGAAATCCTCTAGGCTTGAAAAACCTGCTGGAATAAATGCACGGATAGCTTGTAAAAGTAGTGGGTTAAATCCTATCAGCTCGATGGACCTGCTGAGATGTCGATAAATCCATGTGTTAAATCTACATAAAACGTCGTACTGGAAGAGCTAAAGACGGGTAGGATTAAGCGTTTTAACTTCGCCACGGTTATGGACAGCGATTTCAAATCTCTGGAGAACAATATTAGAATCATCATCCCGAGACATCCTGCTAAAGGATCATAAGAAGGCCTTTGGACTCATCGAAGTTATGACACATGAATTTCTTTTTAAAGTGTTGCTTTTTTGCTGTTTGAACTTATAATTGTATTATTTATGCTAATTTAAATATGCTTGCGGAAGGTCCCTAAGGGTATACCGGAAGATGGCCTACCCAAGCCCAATCCCCTATTACCAGGTGCCTCTCTGACCATAGTTGCTATATATAACGAGTTAAAAACTGATATATTATCAAAATTCACATGATTGAAAAATAAAAATTGGTTTGTATGAGAAAGGTAAAAAATGCAAACCGTTAACCAAGACGAACTTCTGCCATACAACCTGAATTCAAATAAAAAGTACCGAGGTGTTCTCGGCTTATTTTAATAACTTTTAGCCAACTTTTGTAAATAATTATTTTCGACACATAGTTTCATACCCAATTAAAAAGTTCACAATTGACTTTCTCTTCAACAGTTAACATCATTTCGTTAGCGCAAGGTACCGCCATTGGATGGTTGTCGCCATTTCTCCCGCTGCTTGTTTCCGCGAATGCTCCCCTGCACACCGGCCCCGTAACGGATATCCAAGCTACGTGGATCGCTTCGCTGCTCTGTGTAGGTGCTATCTTCGGGACGGTTCTTTTCGGCTGGTCAGCGGACAAATTCGGGCGGAAGTTTTCGCTCTGCATTGCAGCTATCCCCCTTCTCGGATTCTGGGCATGCGTTGCCTTCGGAGGATACGTGGAAATCTTGTACCTGGGGCGAGTGCTGGCAGGTTTGGGAGCTGCCGGAGTATTCCTTCTTGTACCGCTCTACGTTACAGAAATTGCAGAGGATAGGTTAGCTAGTGAAGAATAAAGTTTATCGAAGTCAACTGATATACATCTTTTTCATATTTTACAGCATACGAGGCTCTCTAGGATCATTCTTCATCCTATTCATAAATATAGGAACGTTGGTGTCGTTCGTCGTTGGCAGCTATTTGTCATATCACATCACATCGTACATTCTCATGACATTGCCGATCGTGTTTTTGCTGTGTTTCATAAATTTTCCGGAGACACCGCAGCACCTTATTCGTTGCAACAAAATTGAAGAGGCTGAGTGCTCGCTGAAGTATCTTCGCGGTTACACAACTTCTTTGGAGCATGTTGAAATGATGAAGACGGAAATGACTACCATGATTAACCAGGTTTACCCGAACGGAAAAGATTCCAGTGAAGATTCATCTCTGAAGTTGGCTGATTTTGGTAATGCCCACTAATCATATTGCTATAATGAACAAAGAAAATAATCCTAATAAATTTATCAAATTTAGCACCGTTTTCAACCAAGAAAGCTCTCTTGATAGGAATGGTCCTGGTTACGTTGAATCAGTTCTCGGGATGCTTCGCCCTCATCAATTACACAGCGAACATTTTTGCTGAAGCTGGATCGGATCTGAATCCCAACACAGCTGCTATGATCGTGGGCAGCATCCAAATCGTGGGTTCTTACGTTTCCACCTTAGTGGTTGATCGTTTCCAGCGGAAGGTAAACAGTTCCGTATTCCAATCTTGATGATCGATTTTTGAACAACCTCTTCATACATTTTCCAGGTGCTTTACATCGGAACTGCCTTCGGATCTTCTGTTGGTCTGGCTGCGATGGGAGTTCACGCCTACCTTAAAATGTACGGATTCGATGTCAGTGCAATCAATTGGATCCCGGTGGCCAGCTTATCGTTTGTGATATTCATCGCCGCGTGCGGTATCCTGCCGCTAACTTTCGTGATCCTGTCGGAGATCTTGCCACAGAAGCTGAGAAGCTTCGGAGGATCTCTGTGCACCACATTCCTTTGGGTGGTGAGCTTCATTGTGATCAAGTACTTCCCTGTGATGGTGGAAGTGCTGGGTATGCATGGCTGCATGTGGACCTTCGCCGGATGTTGTATGTTCGGAATGTTCTTCAACGCGTTGTTTATTCCGGAAACGCGAGGAAAGAGCATTGAAGAAATCACGCTAGCAATGGAGGGTAGGAACAAGGATTAAAAGGGCAGTGCCATGAGTGTGTGCGTGAATATAAGTTTGAGTGCCATTAGAAGGTTATGCAACCAAATAAGTCGTGAGGAAATTATGCAAAAAATGAAAAATGTGTGTAGAGAGTGATGAGTCAGTGACCGATATTTAAAGCGTATAACGCAGTGTTTCCTATTAGTTTGACTTCTCTCATTAGCTTTACGTAGAATATGGCATTATTTAATTTATATCAACAAATTGTGATTGATGTGATGAAACTATTTTACTTTCTAAATAAATTATGAGATTATAAGAAGGGTAATTTATTTTTTGTTCGCAGTTCAGTCTACTCTCTACATCTTAATTTTCCATATTTCGATATCTTTAATATGTAAATGTTTTTTTTTCGGTTTCTTCAATCCACACAAATTTTTGCTTTTTCCATCTCGATGAACCCCTTATTCGAATATCTTCCTATCTCGATGTGCAATGGTCATATGTTTTTTTCCCAAGCAATGGAGGGGGAATCTGCTTAACAGACTTCCTGGGTTGTCCAGGAAGTGCGGGATTAGGGACTACCTCCAACAGAAAACGAGGGAGGAAGGACTACATCCCCGACCCGCTAAACCGCTTGTGACGCCCCGCTTCAGCTCGAGGATCATCTCGCCCATCCGGGTACGTCTTATTCGACGTACGTCGGCGCCGAGTTCACCGAGCTTGACGTCACTCCTCATCGCCTTCAAGACGTCCGAGTACTTAGCCTCGTTCGTCTTGATGACTAGGGCATCGCCCCTGGAGCGATTGGCGCCTACCCTAGACTTCTTGCTACCCTCATTCGCCTGGGCCTTCTTTTCGGCCCTTGACGTCTTCGGTTTCCTCTTGTTCTTGACCAGGGTCCAGGAGGCGTCATCCCCCTCTATTTCCCTGGTCTGGGGCGGCTGAGAGTTCTCAGCCTGCCGTAACCCCTTACCACCGTCTTTCCTGGGTGGACGGACTTTTACAGGTCCTTCCTCCACCGGTTTGGGAGGTACCTGGCCGGGGCTCAGCTTCCCAGCCCCACTACCCTTGTTCGGGGTAGTAACCCTCCGCGTTACTCATCGCCTGGAGACTGTCTCCCCCGTTTTTGTGTCTGCTCCGTTGGAGCAGTGATCCCCGACGTGCCTGCGAATACTTGAGCCTCAGTCTGGGTAGACTTTGGCACCACCGTCTTCGCTGGCACGCCCTCGGTCGATTCGACCTTGCCCGAGTCCGCGAATCCTTGGGCCTCCTGGGTCTCTGGGTAGACCTCCACTCCACGCATTTCACGCTGCGCACCGAGCTGCCGACTGTTGCTTCTGGCCTTTTAGGCGGAGACCTGAACAACCCACCTCTTGCGAAGGGGTTACCCGAATAAAAAATACAGTTGAATAACAATATAATTTATTGTAACACTACTATTAATAACATTAAGTTGGCAATAGATTATATTGTAAATGAAACCATAGAAATACATTAGAATGCATTGTTATGAACCATTTACTCAAATGTAAATGAAATTTTCGCAATAGAATGTACGGGTTGTTAAGTATCTTAACTATACAAAATCTGAGATTTTTCCATACATTCTTTTCGTCACACAATAGAGTGTATGGTTAATTCTTCTTCTTGGCATTACATCCCTACACTGGGACAGAGCCGCCTCGCAGCTTAGTGTTCATTAAGCACTTCCACAGTTATTAACTGCGAGGTTTCTAAGCCAGGTTACCATTTTTGCATTCGTATATCATGAGGCTAACACGATGATACTTTAATGCCCAGGGAAATCGAGACAATTTTCAATCCGAAAATTGCCTAGACCGGCACCGGGAATCGAACCCAGCCACCCTCAGCATGGTCTTGCTTTGTAGCCGCGCGTCTTACCGCACGGCTAAGGAGGGCCCCAACAATGGTATGGTTAATATATTGTTGAAATATCCGAACAAAACTGTTCAAAATACAATGGATTGTATTGTATTTGTATAGTAAAACAATACGATTTTTGATTTCTCAGTTGTGACAGCTTTACTGTTCAACAATACAATTTAAAGGGAATAAAATGCATATTTGGCGCTATGAGGCAAATATTGTTATACAGTTTATATGCAATGTAAAGAAACGTTTCAAAAGTTATCAATGTTTGAATCTTATGTACGAAAACGTTTCAAAAACAATTGCAAGTATTGTTACAATAAAGAAATATGTTGATGTATTGTATCCTCAGTGTTGACACGATCTGTGCAACCATCAAGAAACAATGTATCCTATTGTATACCGTACATTGTATTGTAATTCAATTGTTTACACTATTGAATTAATAGTACATTTTTATCCGGGTATCGTCTACACTACTACCACTAATTGAAGAATTGACTTGTTTTTCCATTTTGGTCCCACGAGTTGCTCGGGAAAAGAGGTCCACCACGCTAGAGCCCAGCATGACGCAGTAAGGGACAATTACTGTGGAGGGTGCCCAGGTACCCCACAGGCTCCGTTAAAAGCCTAGCTCATTATTTCACCCCCCTGGTCATGCATCCCCTCGGCACGGGTCGCTTAACGCTTTGGGATTAGGGGTTAGGGACGATGGTCCCTTTGGTCGGTCGCACCCACTCACTCTAGCTGATGTCAGAAGGACAACAGTGCCCAGGCTGCACTACCAGCTAAGTACAAAACCCTTAGCTGGCGGTCGATTGTCATCGGAAGACCCGTGGGAGCGTGAGATTGGAACTTGTGAGGACCAGTGCTGTGTAGGTCACTCCTTCCCAGATGTCAACTCACCATTTCGCATATGTTATTCATGTTAAGTGTACAACACTGCTGACCATTCCGCCAGTCTATGAGTGGCGATAAAAGACATTTATTACCAGATAAAGATTGTCGCTTCGGTTCCCTTTGTTCTGCTGTCCGAAACATGTGTGGTACCTAACTGTCAAATCGTATGTATTTTTCCTTCATTCACATTTAAGCCCTCAGTCCACTGTTTGTCATAATGACAAATATTTCTAGACAAACATTTCAAATGGGCCTACCTAACATCTGCCATAATCTGAGAAATATGGGATGCAAAAATTGGCAGACGAAAATAAATCTGAATTAAAATTCCAACTTCGTTCAACGATTTTTAAATCGTTGACAGGCAAAATAATAGTCGTAGAACTGAATAAAAGTAATGGTTTTCCAGTACAGGTCATTTTTCTTGGATTTTAAGATACTTTTGTTACTTCGGACCCTTTGCATTAGAACAATCAGATGGGACCTGTTATATTGGACATTTTACTTAAATCAAATTTACATAGGACCTTGAATGAAAATTACTCAAACTTTGCAAAAGGAGGCTAGTTTTAGGTGGATAGTACAGAGGATCATGCGTAATTCAGCGAATATTCATATTCTTCAACATTAACTTGTTGAATATTGGATCGGTGTATGTATTTCGACAACAAATCGCGTCATATACATACAGGACATTGATAGCTTTGCTGATAGGATCTGATACTTGAATACATACATTTAACATCTAACAGAATATCCCGTCTGTTGCAGGGCAGTCCCGTCTTGCATTATAGCAGCTAATACTGTGTATATACCTTCCATTTTTGAATCCACATCCTTAGAGATAAGAAGGTGCTTAGAGGTGCTGAAAATTTCGGAGTAATGTCGAGCCGAGGTTTTCGACTTTTGCACCCGCCAGCAGTGGCATTTCGGGACGACGGATACTTTCTTTGTTCAAATAATCAACAACAAAGTAACTTGTCCGGGAATCCTCCAATATTATATTTCAAGAAAAACATATTGATCTCGGGCATACCGGAAATTTTCGAATAACTGTTACCTCCCAGCAAAGGATCGCCTTCGATACTGGTGATGAGGTTTTTACGGCAGGTGAAGCGACATAGAATGAAGCATTCTGATACTTATGTTGGAAGTCTTTCGTGATAGAGTACAGAGCATAATCTTTTCCGGATTATCGTTGGCTATAATCTCGAAGTCTGGAATCGTAAGGGCATTCAAATCGGGTCGATCGAAACACACCCGATATTAACTGGACATCACATCAATCGCCTCCATGGTTTACGTAAAAAGACCATCCTGAGGAGAACGCAAAGGAGCCGTCACCTTGAGGAATATCATTGGGAAGATTCCGAATAAAAGAAAGCTTGGACTGCAGTAGCCGAATCTTACGCCGCTTGCGTTCCAACTCACAACGTTCCTCCTCTAAAACGACTACCGATCAACGTCTTGGACTTCCCATAGTCCTTCGAATTTGGTTCCACTCAGCTCTGAAATTTAAAGATAGATTTTTATTTATAAACCCGCATTCAAACCGAATCTTATTCCTCGTACCTTGTCAAACGCCTTGTTTTTCAAATCCGGTTACATTTCCCTCGGGCAAAACTGGAAGTCATTCTCGCCCTCGAGCAGCGCTCGCTCGATATTGCTGTAAAACCATTCGTAGCTAACATTTTTTTTGCACCTTCGGAAGCTTCAGCAGGTTCCTCAACCGGAGTTCGATCCGCTGGGTGGCTTTCTTGTCCAGCAGGGCCACCGGATTGATCACCCGCAGTGCGCTCGTCCCTTCATCCAGATCTTCATAGCGTTTCTTCAAACTGTCCTTCATCGTGACGTACCACGATATCATCTTCTTTTTCCAGAACGAGTCCAATTTTTCTCCGGAGTTATCATTCCCTTCTGCGCCGTCGAACCCGTCCCCCAGGGGGTGCCACCCTTCCGTAGGCTTCCCTTTGGTGGGATCCGATTGTTAATGACCTGTTTACTGTTTCTGAAGCGGGTCCTGTAATTTGTATGCTTAGGATCTGTCTCATTTGGAGAATTAAACTTAAAAGTGACAGTTCGAAAATTAGCAAAAAAAAAACCGGTCATAAGAATGGCTGGTGCTACCCCGCAATTCCAATAAGACATCGATGCAAAATGATTCTATATCTGTCAAAAGTAATCTTGCTCTGCCAGCAGGGTTATTCGATAATAATTATTGAAGTGTCACTTTTAAGTTTAATTTCAGTTTAATTCTCCAAATGAGACAGACCCTTAATATACCATAACAACTTAAAATTATGCTTTTACAAACTTACCTTAACAGCGTGTCTTTCGTGTCGGATTATCGGATCGGATATATACCTTAGAAACAATTTTAAATCATTAAAATTAATAATTAAACCGATGGACAACCGAAGGTCCAATCTGATAATTCAAGCTCTATCTGGAATAAGGGCGAATGTCGCAAGAGAGGATTCTCTTCGCCGACTTCCCCTCTTTTTAATAAAAGTGACAAGCAGTGGATTTCTTTGTGGTTTATCACCTCAGGACGATAGAAAACGATGCGAACTTGCATTCTGAGGTGATAAACTGCAAAGAAATCCTTTGCTTGTCACTTTTATTTAAAAGAGGGGGAAGTCGACGAAGAGAATTCTCTCTTGCGACATTCGCCCTTTTACCAGATAGAGCTTGAATTTGACAATGTTTTGGTAAAATTTAATATCAGATTGGACTGTCACATTGCAAAACGGCCAGTCGTCAAGTCAAGTCAGATTGGCCGTTTTGCACTACTATAAATTTTAGTAAAAAAAGTAAAATCGATCTGATTCAAATTTAACATAAAATTTTAAAGGTAATGTTAATAAACTAACAACTCGATTTGTTTACTTTTGTTAGATAGGACTATAGATAGTAGAATCTATAGATGAGCGAAAGCATGGCTGAGTCGATTTTTTTGCCCGTGCACACGCGCGTATGACGTCACAGCCCTTAACGTTTCCATTGAAATCGTGACGTCATGCTCGTTTGGAGACACGTTTGACAGTTTGTTTGGAGACAGAGGATTTATCTTCGCTCATCTATATATTCCACTATCTATAGATAGGACCATATGAAATATTTCTCTAGGTCAAGTTGATCCGGACATCTACCAAACCGATTAGAAATCGACATGGATATCAGACTGACTTGACAAATATTTGTCATTATGACAAACAGTGTACTGATAGCTTTAGATCCCCTATCCTCGCCAGCATGCCACCACATTTTATTTTCAAAGTTTTCTTGCTCGCGGCAAGCACGTATCATCGTGCACCACACATATATTTTTAATTTTCCAGCATAATTGGTGAGTATTTTTATTAAATATTTATGGAATTGAACAAAATGAACTAATAAGATGCTAATTCAACAGGAATTAAATATTGAAAATGGCAACATCCACCACGAATTGTAAAGCTGCTATGTGAGGGCAGAGCACCGCAGGAACTTAGAATCCAGCAAGTGTTCGTTTGGTTCAGACGCTATTACATAGGTTCCGCTCGGAAGTACATCCATTACCGAAGGGACCAGTGATGGGCCGATAAGAACTACAAGAATGCCCACTTGGGCACCCGCTGGAAGTCCAACCCGTTCGCCGGAGCCTCCCACGCCAAGGGCGTCGTGCACGAAAAGGTCAGCTTCGAATCCGAACTCCGCCATCCATTCCATAAGTACCGCCGAGTGCAGCTCATCAAGAACGGCAAGAAAATGACCGCCTTCCTACCCCGGGCCTGAACTACATCTAGGAGAACGATGAGGTCCTGGTTGCCGGTTTCGGTCGTAAGGGTCACACCGTCGGTGACATTCCCGGAGTTCGCAAGTTAAATGTGTTTTCCTTTAACGTCACCTATTTGATAAGCATGGTTTAGCATTTGAATAAATATTTAGTATATGTCTATTTTCAAATATTGTTTTTGCCTTTTTTTAATTGAAAAGAAGAAATAAAAATTATATTGCTCTACAAGGGTTTGATTCTTCATAGCTTCACAGCTGTCCGATATCGGACTTCTACGTCAGGCTCAGAGGGCTTGATTTTGCATAGCTCGACATCCGTCCGATAACGGGCTTTCACGTCGAGCCTCATTTGTTTTGTCGACGCTCGATCCGCTCGACGCAAACGGTGCAAAATCGTTGGATATGAGGCGGATCGTCCAACCCTTGGAAGCCCCATATGGGGCTCAGTCGGACTGATCGTCGGCCTTCTAATCCGACTTATGCGTCCGATTTTTTCTTACACGCTTAGTTAGGATAATCTAAAAGTCGGTAAAAAATACCGATAATCGAACTAAAGTGCACATACCTAAAATGTACACTGACAAAAATCCAATCATATCCATTATGTGTGGCACACATAAATTTTGACTATAGCATTTCCCACATAATGGCTATGTGAATTCGCATAGCATATATGTGAAAACACACCTAACCGTTATTAACTAATAACCTTTATGTGGATTCTCTCATAGCGGGTGGTTATTAACGCACACATAAAATTTATTTGTAAATTTCTTTAGATTTTTGCCAATAAAAATGTGTGGATTTTTATTAGTGTAGGTAATCATCGATTACCTAAAGTTAGGTAGTGGTGGTTATCAAGAACTATCGTTAAAAATTACCGATTTCGGTCGTTTATTTTTACCTAAAATAGGTTTTGGATGTTTGTTTTGGTCATGCAAAAACGTTGAAAATTACCGATTAGGGTAAGACACCCAGAAATCGCCCTCCCCCCAGTTTTCGCCCACCTACTTTAGAATCTTCATTTCTCGTAAACTAGTTGTTGAAAACAGTTACAGTTGAAGTTTTTCCATACAAGCATCAATCAATTACGAAAAAACTTGAACTTTGACTGTTTCCAACAACTAGTTTTCGAGAAAGGAAGGTTTTAAAATAGGTGGGCGAAAACTGGGGGGAGGGCGATTTCTGGGTGTCTTACCCTATTAGGTTATTTTTTAGTGTTTTGTTTAAAGAAAAACAAAATTCTTCAATTGATTCATTTATTTTTTATTGAGTAAATTTTGAAACCGGCTAAATTTTCGGCCGGATTATGGTACCTGTTGTATGGCATTGCAAATACTGGGTCCTTAGCCTCTTACCTATGCCTCCCCGTGGTGCTGGCCGGGATACGAGCACCCTTTTGGAAGCCCAGGTAACTAACCCCGGTGGGAACTTTTGTCACATGCAAACAGGGAGGGAGGGTGTGGTAGTTAGCTCCTCTCCGGAGGTGTTAACCTGATCGAGCGTCTTGGAAGTGATGGGAAGATCAGGTAACTAATCCCGGTGGGAACTATGGTCGTATGCTAACAGGAAGGGGGGGGGGTTGCTCCACTCCAGAGGTGTTAACCTGATCGAGCGTCTGCTCCTCATGGTATGAGGGTCTGTTCCCCACGCTAAGGGCGGCTGATCATCGGCCGCATGCCAGCGATTAAACCCGTGACCAACATCCCCAACCAACACAGTGACAGGCGTTCGAGCCCTGATCCTGGAAGCATTTCGGAAATGTGAGACCAAAAAACCATTTTCCGTAATTCTGAAAATAAATATGTAGAAGTTAATATATTATTCCCGGGAGTTGTCCCTTATCAATCAACCACTTACCATCAGTTTTGAATCGTTGATTATCTCGATGTTGCCCGAAGAATTCAGCGGCAGGAACAAGTAGGTTTCGATAGGCTACACAGCAAATAGCCGGAAGAAGCACTTGTATTTACAAAGTCAAGAAAAATCTAATTTTAGGTAAAAAATAACGTCATCGTCTAAAACCGTCGAATACTTAAAAGTAGGTAAAAAGAAACGAGAATTATCGCCAATTTTTACCGATATTTCTAGTAAACATCCACTCTGAGAAAAATCTATACTAAATAGATTAAAAGTCATTCTAATCGGCTATTCGCCTGGTTGACCCCGGCTTGGTTTAAGTGCCAGTTATACATGGTTAGTATAACTTTCATGTATATGGAAATAGTATAAAGCGAATATATCAAAAATAGTATTTATGGAGTTTATTTTGTTTTGTTTAGAAATAGTAACAAAAGGAAGCAGGGAAACACTTTCGACAAACTTTTTATTCATTTTATTCAAACATAATCTAACAAACGCTACTGAGGGTCTTGTTGATCCTGTAAATGCGAATTTTGCATCAAACACTGCTGTAGAGTTTAAAGCTCGCAGTTCCTCATGTGCAATCGCTATTTTAGCTGTTTATATCGGTGTCCCAATTTGCTGTAAATAATTTAGTTGATGAAATATAATATGTATTTTTAGATTTTTCAATGAACTCACCTGATCTCGAGCACGGACGATCGGGCGAGTACAAGTACGGCCGATCATTTTTTTTCTGGCATGCCAGGTAACTCCACTATGTCACTATGTTGCAACGCGGGACATTGTCTGCGGGTAGTAGGTTATCTGCTTCGCCACATTTGTTCTGCTAGGAAATAGTATCCAGTAGCCAGTTCTAGCTGATGGTCGTTAATTAAGCACGATGGAGCTGCAACTGCTTGACCTAATCATCCGCCAGCCGACAACAAGACTATACAGTGCACTGTTGGGCGATCAAAGTTTAGCTCTGGATCATGACGCTTGAAAGGTCCACCTATTAGGTCTGCTTGCGATCCAATTTGCCATTTTTTTTTTGTAAAATAGGATGATTCCCGGCGTTCCGTCTTTTTAATGATTATGTGTATTTCAGCCATTAGAACGTCCGGAAGAGTATCGGGAGGATATTGGTATCGATACTAAAATGAGAATCATATAAGCGATGTTTTCATCGGAAAATTATTTCAAAAACCTACCTTAAAAGTTCGTCTTCTGCATAGCCGTATATTCCTTAATAAATCCGCATATTCTGTAACAATCGATTCCATATATTATAGTTGCCAAAACAGACCCGGGATCAGAAATGATTTATTTATAAAGCACAAGCCGGGAAAAAACGTAACCCCAGAAAATTTCAGAGCCGCAAATATACTTGTGGAATATATTTTTGCAAAATTCATTAATAGATTAAATGATCATCTTGAACAGAATACTTCGTAAACTAGACTAAGTATAAACTGCGTATATATATAAATAGATTTGTTTTCATACTATCATTGGTTTGTTCTATTTCTGAGTGTCCATTACCTAATTTTTGGGTAAAATAAAAACCTAATTTTAGGTAATCTTATCTAAGCGTGTAGAGGGCAAAAGATCACAAAAATAGCTCGTCGATACTTCCGAAGTTTTGTTATCATGAATTAAACGAAATTAAAACAAAAACATTGTACGCCATATTGAATGAATGATGGGTAGGCGTATTAGCCTTCTCTTCAGTCCCCTGCACTGTTAGATGACTTTACCCATTAATGGGTACTGTGTTATTGTTGATATTATTCCCACCGTGAAAAATTCACCCATTTTCTTGAAAAAGTGCCACTACCCATTTTAATGAGTAGTGGCGCTTTTTGAAGAAAATGGGTGAATTTTTCACGGTGGGAATAATATCAACAATAACACAGTACCCATTAATGGGTAAAGTTATGTAACCGTGTGGGCGTAAAGGCTACCTTACACCTCGGGAAAATTTTCCGCCGGATTTTTGCCCCCGTGTATTTTAAAGGGGCTGGATTTTTATTTTCCGTGCCCATATTCCGAAAACATCGCATATGCAAAACACATGCACTGTGAACCACCAATACCTATTAAAGAGTAAAAATACCTCATTTTTGACGATGTATGGAGCTGTCAAAAGTGGGTATTTTATTTTTTTCGATAATGCGTATTTAACAACCATTTTGTCATATTGAATAGTTACTCATTAAAGAGTGAAAACTACTTAAGTGCATGCCAACAAAAACAAATAACGAATAATCCGCTGAGCCCGCGTTTGCAAACGTCATGCAATAAAATTTAAAAATCTTTTGTGATTTATGGTAATTAAACGTAAGTTTTTATATTTTTAGTTGTTTTAACAACTATTCAACATCATTCCTTTATTACAGACCAAAAACACAGAGGAATACATAAAATAAGGAATATGTAATGGAATCGCACATCAAGATCCTGATTACCGGAATCTGATCCGCTAGCGCCAGCCGCAACAGCTGCTCCCGAAAAGAAACCAGAGCCCTACATGCAGTAATCAAATGAATAAGGTTTGATTTCTATTTTGTGTGTGAAAATAAGTCGATAAACTTATACTTATTTCAGATAATGGTTACGACTATAGATAGTGGAATATATAGATGAGCGAAGATAAATCCATTGTCTCCAAACGAACTGTCAAACGTGTCTCCAAACAAGCATGACGTCACGATTTCAATGGAAACGTTAAGGGCTGTGACGTCATATGCGCGTGTGCACAGGCAAAAAAATCGACTCAGCCATGCTTTCGCTCATCTATAGATTCCACTATCTATAGTTACGACCAAGCGTACGACAATGTCGTCCATAATAATTGACGGCCGGGAAATCAAGCGGTTTATCGGCGTTCATCTGACGGCAGTTCCGTTACAGCAGCCGCTGAAAGGAGACTTAAGAAGCCAATGTAAAATGAGGACGGCTGATGACAACAATTCGGCATTGGTTGATCTCGACTTTTACGCTGTATAAGATTGTTTTCGAGATTGTTTCTAAGTGATATGTTGTTGTATGCAAATAGATCTTAATATCAGGAAATAAAACTTCATGCCTCTTCTATTATAACAATGTCTTTTTCAAATCCATATTATTTTTTCTATACGAATTATTTAGTATAGAAAAGAGTAAATTTTACTCACTGTGGGCGATTTTTTTTTACCATAATGGGTAAAAATCACACATGAACTTGACGTACAGGTCTTTTACCCATTAATGAGTAAACGCTGTTTACTCTTTTAATGAGTTGAACTATTTAACTTCATAATGGGTACATTTTTACCCATTAAAGAGTACTTTGGTGGCACAGTGTGGGGGAAAAATCCGCTAACCAAATTCCCGAGGTGTGAGGCTACCTTACACGGTTACTGGCTAAAACCCATTAATGGGTACTATGGCACCCATTTTCGTCAAAACCGCCACTACTCATTTAATGAGTAAAAGCGATATACCCATTAATGGGTAAATCATGTTTCTGTCAAATGATGGGTATTATTTTACCCATCAGCCGGAAGCATTTTTCTTGCAAAATGGGTAAATAAATACCCATTTTGTCAAAATGTAATGGACAATTTCTTAATGTTGGGGAATAGAATATTTGCAAAATCATTCAAAGAAAACACGCATTATCGACTACATTATATTTCTAGATATTCACATTTGTTGTACAAAAGCAAATTACACATAATTCATAAAATGTTTGAGCGATCTTTTTTCCTGCGACAAGCCACTAATTCCAATGATGCAATCGATAGTTATTGAATGTCCACTACTTTTGCCTTTACCAGATGCTGCCCCTCGAACCATGCCGCTCCCTTTTAAATTACGAATGTTGCACCACATGATAATGGTCTGGCCACCGAATTTGTTCCGGGTTCTGGTTCTTGCCATTTCACCAGCCGAAAATTTCAAGCTGACGATATCTTTAAAAAGAAGGGTTGATTTAAATAATAA
Source organism: Armigeres subalbatus (assembly GCF_024139115.2). NCBI lineage: Eukaryota > Metazoa > Arthropoda > Insecta > Diptera > Culicidae > Armigeres > Armigeres subalbatus. The sequence continues at coordinate 263,706,741 of NC_085140.1, read as the reverse complement.
ATGAATAATGAATATTATACTACACTACTTACCTTCTAGTGATCCTTTAAATTGTCTCCAATCTTTAATGACTACGAATAATTTATTGTTCTTGCTAAAAGAATCCGCACCAAGATGCGCGTTGTGAATTATATGACGAAAATTGCTAACTATTTTTTCACCCATTAATGAGTAAAAAATTGCACATTTTTTAACGTCAAATAAGTTTTAAATATGGGCATTTTTTTACCCATTTATCCACATTTAAAATAACCCATTTCTTGACAGATTCATAGAACTTGAAAAAATGTATACTTTTTTACCCATTAATGGGTTTCAGCCAGTAACCGTGTAAAGGCCACCTTACACGCTCATTTGAATCTACTCAAAAGTGAGTCAAAATGACTCACTTTAAAATTTTAATGGAAATGTCAAAAAGTGAGTAACATTATATTTAGCAAGTGAGTTAATTTTCACTCACTTCTTATAATTTTAGGGTTTACTCACTATTGCGTAATTGTTCATATTGTCGCGCTTATCTTTTTCTAGAATTTCGCGGCGATCTTACTCTCGCAGGCTCGACTGCGAAGGTAGACGTCAAGATAGCCGCCGGGTTAAAAGATAGGGAAAATTTTCTCTCTCAAAACAATACCACGTGCTTTTCGCCAAATGACAGCAGTACTCGATTGTATTAGTAAGAGGCAACCGGAGTCACTGAGTACATGGAGAGTGTTTATCATGACAAGTGCATACGGTGGATAAGATTTTTATTGACTCTGTCGTGTTTAGTGACTGTTGCGATTACCTGAGAAGCAGCCAGCAGGACGACGCAGTAATCTATATTTTCTCGAGATGCATAATATCAACTGTAATAGATTGAAAATTTTCCGTGAAAAATATTTGCGTGTTTTTGAAAAAAAATTAAAAAACCGAATAACTCGTGTTTCTAACGACTCGGAAATGTTACGGACGTAAGTACGACACTTGAAAAATATCGGAGCATGTGGGCGGATTTATCGGTGGTGATCCCGCTGTATATGGCCCGCAAGGATTCTCACTAATCTGGTTGTTCCACAGCACGATCGATCCGAATGTGCTGCTCCGTTTGATTGTCGGCGACGGAGGATTCAAAGCCGGTTCCGTGATTTCTCCGATTAGAGATATTGCATTGATGACGCCCAGGAAGCAATGATGAACTAGAACTTTGTCTTGCGGTATCAACAATTGTTGTATATTAATACATATACGTCTTCAAATGGTAGACGGTTCAGCCAAGGGGGACGACACAAGCCAATTCACAAAAAAATACCCAATATGCATTTTATTCTGAGTGTACTTTGAAGTTTGCAGTTTGTTCTATGATGTCTATCTGTTTTGTTGTAAAAACTACTCCTCCGCCTTTAAGGCTGGTTCGAGGCTGGTTTACAGTTCGGAAAACGTGTCCGCGGGATTTGTTACGGGATTTTGCTCCGGGTTTTGTCAGGGAAAATTTTCCGCCGATAAGTCTCCACTGTCAAAACATTTTCCGTGATTGGGTTTACACTTCAGGATTTTGCTTCGGGATTTGAGAATCTGCGTATCCTCGTCCGTGCTTGAGTTTACACTTCGGGGTTTTGGTTCGGATTTCTTTATACAAGAGGTGGAAAGATAACGAGAAGAGTGAGATATAGCGAGAAAGGGAGAGAATGAGTGAGAGAGAGCGATTGAGTGGGAAAGAAAGAGGAAATGAGTGAGCGAGTGAGTGAAAATGAGTAAGTGAGAGTGGGTCAGTAAGTCAAAGTGAATGAGTGAGTGAACGAGTGATTGAGTGAGTGAGAATTTGTGAGTAAGTGAGAATGAGTGTGTGAGGTTGAGTGAGTGAGTGAGAATGAGTGTATGAATGTAAGTGAATGAGAGAGAGAGTGAGTGAGTGAGAAAGAGTTAGTGAGTAATTGAGTAAGAATGAATAAGTGAGTGAGCCAGAGTTAGTGAATGTGAGTGAGTGAGTGAGATTGAACGAGTGAGTGAGAATGTGTGTGTATGAGTGAGATTGAGTGAGTGAATGAGTGAGAGAAAGTGAGTGAGAATGAGTTAGAGCGAGTGAGTGAGAATGAGTTAGAGTGAGTGAGTGAGAATGAGTTAGAGCGAGTGAGTGAGAATGAGTTAGAGCGAGCTCATTATGCACTATTTCTCAATTATCACTGCTCACTTTTCACTTCTCACTTCTTAGTACTCATTTCTCACTTTACTCTTTTTCTTCTCATTCTCAATTCCCACTTCTCACTATTCATTTCACTTCTGACAACTCATTTTTTCACTTATAATTCTTCACTTCTCACTTCTCACTTCTCATTAGTCACTTTTCACTTTTCTTTTCTCACTCTTCATAACTCACTTCATACTCTTCACTTCTCGCGCCTTATTCTCACTACTCATTACACTACTCAACTCTTACTTCTAATTGTACACTTCTTACTTCTTATTCTCACTGCTCATTGCTCATTGCTTACTTACTCATTTTTTCATTTCTCGCTTATCATTCCTTAGTTTTCTCTTCACACTTCTCACATTTCTCACGTTTCACTATCCACTTCACTAAATTCTTCCCATAATAAATTTCCGTCATAGATTACACATTCCCCGTGCGAAATCAATTCAAACGTGGGATTCCCCGTGGGATTTGCATCTCTACACATGGGATTTTTCACCGTACACTTTTCCCGCGATTGGGTTTACACTTCAGGAAAATATTTTTTCGTGTAGACTTCTGCTCCTGTCACGGGAAACGCAAATCCCGCTCCCATTTAAATTACATGGGAGACCAAATCCCGGGACACGTTTTCCGAACTGTAAACCAGCCTTTAGCCAAAAGTACGCATATTTTGACGTATAGGCAATATTCTCAAAAGTGATTGCGGTGTTGAACTTAATAAATAGAGTTAAAAAAAATCAAGTGATTGAAAAATACTCCTAAAATGAGTATTCTGGTATTACCGTGTATATACGAGAAAAATAAAAAAATATTCAAAAAATAGCCTTTTTTATTACCGTGTATCAGAAATTATACAATGATTGAGTAAATTCAGTTTAGCGTGTGCAACTGTCCGCTCCCTCAAAAACATCGACTGTCAAAATTTAAACTTCAAAACCAGGACTCTGGCATTCCTGCGGAATGTTTACAATTTGAGATATAAATTGATCAAACATTTAACTTGAACAATCAAATTGTGGAATTAATAAGTCAATTGCTACCATAATATCGTAGAATAAATATTTAACAAAACGTAAAAAAGTGCAGCAAGTATTATACCATTTTATTGGTATCTTTTATGTTGTTTTGGAGCATTCAGTTAGATGGGCTCCTTGACTTGCAAAAAGTAAAGCTACGGCAGGGTCTTGGTCAAAAGTGAAAAAATCTTTTTTGTTGTGATGCGATCAGAAGTTCCGGGCAAAGTTTGATCATGGAAATGTGAAATTCATTCTTCAACTAAAATTAAGACCAGTTTAAGACTAAAAATATAAATAATATCTGTGTTAGCTAGTTTTGCGCGCCTAATAATTATAATTAAAGACACGTTTGTCACGAAAAGTTGAAACTTTAAAATGGATTACAATTCGTACAACAAAATTTTGTGAGTCTTCAAATATACTTCCGGTTTTTATTCATTAAAAATTTAAAACAACCCTCTGCTTGTTTCAGCGTAACACCGAATCAACCAACTGCTGGTGGCTCGGGTTTCTTTCATACCAACAGTTCAGCTGCATTCCTCAAAGTGCCGAATCCGAGCCTCGTCTTAAAGCAGGAACCCGAACCAAACAGTGGAACTGCGACGCCGCCCGTGAACTACAGTCAAAGTGGTCAACATTATGCGGAATCCAGTGGGCATCATCAAGATAAGCAAATTTACTATGGGAAACCTCTGGATCTGCAATTAGTTTCGAATCCATATCTGCCGCATAATCAAACTACGGTGATTGGTCAACAGCAAGCTACTTTTCAGATGGCCCATGACTATCACGACCATTCCAACGCATCCACCATCAGTTCTGTTGATCATCATCAGCCATACAGCGTCCAAGCTTCGCCGGTTCCTCAGAGTACCAATACTCATTCGGTCGTGCAACATTCCGGTCACGTCGCAGCCCAAAAAATAACGTACGGCTGTGAAATTTGTGCCAAGACTTTTGATTCAAAAGCAAAGTTGGACAAACACCAACGTACTCATAATGAGGATTTGTCCTTTGAATGTCGTGTGTGCGATAAGAAATTTCGCTCCCAAAGCACGCTTACCTGCCATGAGAAGGTGCACGGAGAGAATGCATCCGGTAATACATTCTCTTGTGTTACCTGTGGAAAGGTGTTTAAATCAGAAGAGAAACTTCAGGTCCACACGCGTTTGCATACCGGCGAAAAGCCTTACCAATGCAAGATTTGTATGAAGTGTTTCAATCACCAGTCGAATCTGATAGCCCATTCAAGGACGCACGAGAAGATCCGGAAGGCACTGAAGTGTGATCGTTGCAACAAAGTCCTGGACAACGAGGAACGCTTGGCGATACACATGCGACTGCACACCGGCGAGAAGCCCTACAAATGCTCGTACTGTGACAAACGGTTCAACCACAAAAGCACGGTTTGCACACACGAAAAAACGGTCCACATTGCGGCCAACGCCTACAAGTGCGACCGGTGCCACAAGACGTTCAACCAAAAGTGTCAACTACAATATCACGAGAAGCTACAAGAAGCGCATACGATTGCGTGTGAGCATTGCGACAAGGTAAGAACATTTGTTTTTGATTGTTTTTCAAAATGGCATAATTTAAAAAATCCTTTATTTGGAGCAAGACGGTTGTATCGTTTACATTTTTGTGCTAATTGCTCATGGCTCATTTGCTGAATCAAAATTAGATCAAACTTGATCGACTGTTGTATAAGTTAACAAATCGCAGTATATAGCCCATTATGCGTTGAATCGTCCGAAAGCTACTCTGCCGTTCTACGCATAATTGTCCCATGTTACTTTTGATGAAAAATCTCAAACTCGAATCAATTTGTCCCACTGAAAAAATGAAGTTGTTGTTTGATGATAATAGAGACTGAAAACTGTTTAAATAAGTAGTGATTCGTTTTATGTCGTGGCAAAGTTTTGCCTACGCTCATTAAATCTCAAAAATATTTGTTAAATTTCAAGATCAAATCGGTTCTGAAACTAGTGGCACAAATTGACTGGTTTGGATTTTGAATTTTTGAAATTGAATGAATGAAAATGAATTTAAAAAAATTGAATTTGGAATTGATAGCTCTCCCACGCAAACCAACACCATCAACAGGTAGCGTAAACCTTTACCTACTTATTGGTGGTGTTGGTTTGCGTGGGAAAGCTATCAGATTCGTCAAATCGTCGTTTGAATCTTTGTTTACAAAAGCAGATAAGTCGTTTTGAAAATTTTGTCTTGAATTATGCGTAGAACGGCAGTACTGTATTTCGAAAAAAAAAATGGAAATGGTTCGATATTTATGGCTGGACTTGCTATGGTAGTTGATCTTCTAGAACGGGTTCCGGCGAATCGGTTTCGTAATCGACCCTAAGAAGAAATTCAGGGCCGTCCCACCAGAGACTGTTGTGCTCCAGTGCTTCAGGTAGTTGACCTCGGGAAACGATGTCCGGTTTCGTTGAGACCGGACATATTCCCATGTGTAGTCACCAGTAAGCTCTTGGATTACAGCGATTCGGTTTCGCACGGATACCTATAGCTGGTTGTAGTGGTTTCCTTATTCAGGCCAGGACAATCGCACTATCGCACCACAGGGCAGTCTGCCAGAACTTCATATACAGGGCTGGTAACACCTTCTCTACTAATCGAGTGAGCAGAAGAGCGGCGCACAACTCTTTCCGAGGAATGGAAAGATCATGCAGAGGAGCCAGCTTCGATTTGCTCGTGAGGAGTCGTAACTTCGCCGCACCATCGGCAAACAGGCTTCTCAAGTAGATGCCAGCCCCGTACGCCACGGTTGAAGCATCAGAGAAACCGTGCAGATCATACGCAATCGTTTCGTCGATTATCGCGCATCTTGGAATACCAATGTGGTGCACATGTAACAGGGATGTTTGGAGTTCTTGCCACTCTTGCGCGGTTGCTTGGTCGACTGGATCGTCCCACCCGATCTTAAGCTGTCACAATCGTTGAGCCAGGAGTTTCGCCAATACGATGACTGGCGACACCAACCCGAGGGGGTCAAAGAATTTGGCGATCTCCGAATACATCACTCTCTTCACACGTTGCTGGTCGCCTGCTGTTAGGGATCTGGAATGGTTGGCGATAAACAGTGCATCAGCACTCGGATCCCAAAGTAAGCCGAGTACCTTTATGGCTTCATTCACTCCTCGCTCTTCTATTGGTGCTGTTTTCTCACGATCTTCTTCCGGAATGTGCTCGAGAAATTCTCGAGAATTCGAGCACCACTTATGAATGGGAAATCCTCCTCGCTCTAGGAGTTGCTTCACTTGTCGTTGAGCTTCGATGGCATCCTCCACCGAATCCGCACCGGAAAGTATGTCGTTCATGTATGTTTCTTCCTTTACGATGCTCGAAGCGATTGGGAAAGCTTTGCCGTCTTCTTCAACTACCTAGTTGCACCAAACACCGTGTGGCCAGAGACGGTGCTGATGCTGTACCGTATGTAATGGTACACAATTCTAACTCCCGTGTGCGCCGGTCATATAATCGGCGGCGGCGGCGTAGTGGTCACTTTTGCCCCGGCGGCGGTGACATCACGGCGGCGCGCCGTTGGCTTTTATCGGCGGCGGCGTGATCCAGCGTGGATGAAAAAATCAATGGCTAAAATATCGCTTTTAACGCGGATTTTTGAATTCACGCGGTTTTGATTCACACCGTACGAATCGCCCGTATAAAAATCGACTTCTGTGGATTAAAATTGTAATATTCGATCGATCATCAAACAGCACTTTCCATAGTCAATTACCAGCGACACTAATAAGTACCTCAAAATGTTATTTAAATTGAAACTATTTTATTATTCTTTGATTTTGATGAATCAAAATTTAACAACGAATTCTGCTTCATTATTCGTAACCCTTGAGCAATATTGAGAATTAGACTTCGGTGTCATAGGACTAATTTGTAATTATTTTCCAAAAGATTTTCTAATTCAGGATTTTGATAAAGTCCAGTCGATTTACTTCTCAATATATCTATATTTCAGAAAAATGCTGCTATTCTTTGAGTTACATATATAATTGGGCAATGTCTGAGCGGCTGCATATCTAGTATATTTAGAGAATTTGCAGTTCGTTCACCTGCTGTGACCCTGGAAGGAACATTCACGATAGAATCCACTAATGACAACCACAATGGACAGTTTACTCCCCACCTCGCGTTCTTGTATGCACAAATCTCAATAGATGATCAACATAACTAAAATGAGCTCTCGCTGAGTAAGATTGGGGCACGATGACCTACAAATTGAATATTTTCCTCAAAAGTTGGTTAAATATGACAAAAAAAAAGTTCTTGGTGGGTTCCTGAAGAGATTTCCGGAGGAAACTACGATTTTTTTTTGACATTGTAAAACCCTATAAGAAATTCTGCGGAAACTCATATAGGCATTTTTTCATAAACCATTAAGGCTCTCGTTGGGAAATTCCTTAGTAAAACCACAGGTAAAACCATTGAATATTCTTTCAGGATTTCATTTGGAAATTTATTAAGGAATGTAATATTTGCCGAAGAAATTGCTGAAAAAATCTTCGAAGGGGTCAAAAAGGACTCTCCGAGGGAATAGCGAAAAGAGTTTATAAAGACATTTCTGGCAAAATTTTTGAAGTAATTTTCAAAAGAACCTAGTGTAAAAATACTTCGTCCGTACTTTTATCCCACGACGGACGGAAATACAAAACCGAACTAGCTTGTTTCCTTGCTAAAAGTAGACTCGTTTATTCGTCATAAGGAACAAAGGTTTGGGCATGCAGTCTTTGCTTATTATATGTATAGGTATTTTATAATTTTGCCCGGAAGCACCGACTTCAAAAATAGTTTACATTAGGGAACCGAAGGGATTCCCGAAGAAAAATAATAAAGAATCTTTTCAGTAAATTTCAAAAATGTTCTAGGAATTCCTAGAAGAATTTCCGAATGGTTCCCAAACGCAATTTCTGAAGAAATTTCTTTGAATGAACTTCTGAAAAGATTCTCGAAAAAATCAAAAGAAATGGAGAATGATCCCAAGTAACATTTTAAGTTTTACAACGCTCTTGAAGACCTTAATTTACTCTTCAAGAGTGTTATAAAACCTGCATAAAAACTAAGAGTAAAATCAGCAGTGATTCAAATCGTTCGGGGCTGTCAGTTTGAATATGAATCTGAAACATTGAATTTCCCAGCAGCTGTTCTAGATTCAGTTCAGATTCAGTGGTATAAACCAGTCAACTGTCAAAAAAATAAAACTGGTATAACGCTCCGTTCTATTTTCTGCAGATTTGAACCACGATTGAATCACGAGATTCAAATATTTTTCAATTGTTTTGGTGTATGGATGCGTCATTTTATCTACGGATCAATCCACTTTGCAATTCTGGCGCCTTTCTTGGCAGTAACATAATGATTTCAATGAAAATTTGAAAAACATGAATAGAACACTGCTGGGGAAACCAGCGAGTTTGTTCTATTTTGCTCCAGATACAAACTAGAATAGTGGTCGAAAATTTAGAATCAAACTGAATCACTCCTGATTTCACTCTAAATGTTACTAGGTTTGAGACAGAATTACTGAGGGAAATGACCAAGAACTTCTTCCTTAAGTTACCGAAGAATTTTCAAAGGATTACCCGTAGAAATTCCCAAGGAATTACTTAAGGTAGTTCTGAAAGAATTCCTATGGGAATTTCAGGAAAAGATGGAAAAGATAGAGGAATTTCTTAAAAATTTCCAACGTTTTTTTTCCCTAAAATAATCCTCCATATTAATTTCCGAAGAAATTCCTAAGCAAACTTTCAAAGACTAAACATATTTCCGAAGGAATCTGTAAATGAATTTCTGAAGGAATTTTTAGAGAAATTCTAAAATATTTTCCGTCGATATTTCAAAAGCGATTTGCGAATGATTTTCGGAAGGTACATCCGAAAGAATTTCTAAGGGAGTTACGAAAGAATTCCTAAAGGATTTTATGAAGAAATTCCTAAAGCAATTTCCTACGACATTTTTAAAGGAATTTCCAAAAGAACGAACCTTAACAAATTTCCTATGGTTTTCTTAAACAAAGGAATACGTGTAGGAAATTCTGACGTAATTCCTGAGGTAAATTTTAAGGAACATCCGAAAAATTCTGAAGGACTTTCTGGAATTCGTTTCCGGAGGAGTTTTGTAGGTCTTCTTGAGGCAATTTCTAGGGAATTCCTGGACAAATCTTCAAAGAAATCTCTGGAGGAAATAGCGAATAAATTACTGGGAAAAATTCCAAAGGTATTCTTGAAGAAATCTAGGAATTACATCAGAAATACCAGTAGGCATTTTCTCTGAAATTCTATTGGGAATTTCTTCGTAATTTCTTTTAAGAATTCTTTCGGAAATTCCATCAAAAAATCCTTCAAAAATACCTTTATGGATTCATCTGGAAAATCCTTTAGGAATTCTTTAGGGAAATATTTTACCTTCAAAAACTCTTTTTAAGTTCCTTTAGGATTTATTTTTGAAAATCCATTCAGGTTCTCTTTTGGGAATGCCTTCAACAATTTATTTGGAAATTCCTGCACTAAACCCAAAACAAATTTCTTCAAAAACGCCTACAAAAATTTATTTGGGAACTCCTCCAGAATTTTATTTCTTAAATAAACAAAAAAAATCCGCCCAGAATTCCTTCGGAAATTCCTCCAGGGACTTCTTCAAAAGATTATTCGAAAACCTCCGAAATTTCCTTCGGAGATTTCTCCAGATTTTTTTCGGTAGATCTCCCAGGAAAACCTTTGAAATTTATTGAAAATGAAGTTGTTTGCGATGTTACTTTTTTGAATTTTCGAAAAAAAATCTAAAAATAAACAACAACACTAAAAGACTTTCGGAAAGATGAAGGCATTTTCGAAGAAATTCCTGCAGGAAGTTCTGGAAGAATTCCCGGAGAATATTTTAAAGGAATTGCTGGAAGAAGTTCTGAAGAAATTCCGTAGGCAAATTTTGAATGAATACTTTATGGATATCTAGAAGAATTTTTCTAGCGATTCATGAAATAAGGCTGTTACAAATATTAAATTGACATTTTGTCCTACTGGGCGCCGAAATGTCAAGGGTGGATAATAAAAATAAATATTAAAATGAAAAAATCAAAAATCTCCATGGATTTGTTAAAGAATATTTTGAAAATCCTTCAAATTGTCCGAATTTTATTTTGCTGCCCTCTAAATATTATTTTTGGCAAAAAATCCGAGGAGGAGGGAGACAAAATAGATTTTAAATATTTGTATCGGCCTAATTGCCGAAACAATTTCAAAACGAAAAATTTCCGAAAAAATCCTCAAAAATGTCTGAAGAAATTCTCAAAAAAAAAAACGAATTGAATTTTTTAATGAATTACTTAAGAAATTTCCGCAGGAATTGCTAAAGAAACTTCCAAAGGAATTCCTCAAGGAGTCTCCGAAGGAGAATATAGGAATTCGTGGAACAAAATTCGAAAGCATTCCTTAAGCAATTTCCGAAAGAAATGCGTAGAGGATTTTCCGAAGAAATCCGTAATGGAAATTCTTAAGGAATTTTCGGAGAAATTTTGTAAGGAACCTTTAAAGGAATTCCCAAATTCCTGATTTCTAAATAATCTTATAAGGTTTTTTTAAAAGAAACTTTTCGGAGGAATTATTAAATAAATTTCTTGATTTATTTCCGAACTAATTTCTGGAGTATTTTTCGAAGGAATTCATAAATGAATGTTTAAACGATATTTTCAGAAATTTCAGGAATTTTACAATAAGGCTTTTACAAAACAGTATTAAATAATTTCAAGACAATAAAATAAAATTAAAATAAATAAAATTTCATAATGTTTGAAAATACCTGACGTTTTAACTAAATAATTTGACTAAATACTATGCAGCAAGGCGACAACGCCCCAGTTCTGGGTTACAATAGCTGTGAATAAAAAAATAAGAACCGTTTTTAACTGATGCTCGTAATATTTGCTTTGCTGATGCTCAGCAAGTGGTTTTGTAATATTCAGAAATTGATTTCAAAATATAAACTACTTACTCGGGGGTCGGAACAAAAAAATCGGTAATTAATTTATTTAAAGATTTAAATATTTTTCTAAATCAGTTTGCCTTATAAGCCAACTATCCTAATAGCACAAATCTTAAAACGAAGCTGATTTAAATAAATTAAAAAATAAATATTGTCCAAATTACTAATGTGCAACTTAACTTAAAATTTCAAAACTGCAATACCTGCACCAATGCCAGATCCTTTAAGAATGGCAACGCTTTGGGCATGTATCCAGGCCCCTCAAAAGCTTATGAACCACAACAAACCCATTTTGCGAGTCACCTGCAAGTTTAGGTGCCCGACTGAATGAGGCCTTGACTTAACGCATTCCAAAGATCAATTTAACAATTTATATTTTACTAGTTGACCCGGCAGACGTTGTCCTGCATAGTAGGCGAGAATGTGCATTCCGAACTGCCCATGCAAAGTTCGCATAGAAATCACAATTTCAGTTATTCACGATTTGCTCAACTTTACTCGTAATTTTACCATTAGGAAATATCATATAAACCCGTCGGAAACTATAACGAATGTTTCTGCTGAAGAAATGAAAAAATCCATCCACTGTTTTCGATTTCCGATTTACGATTTCGGATACGAACACAGACCATTTCATTTTAATATATAAGATTACAATTACTTATTAGCTATACTAGATAAAGCCTCATTCAAATTCTCAAACTACCGTGAGCGTGCCTTATTCTGCGCGGCTCCTAATTCTGCGCACTTCGACACAAAAACATTTTTTTAAATTTTCTTTACTGTTTTTATCATATTTACTTACATGTCATCAAAAAGTTGGGAATTTATTGTTGTCATAAGCAGATAATAAAGCAATAAGTTAGCGTTGATAACGGGAATGTTAGGAAAAACAAAATCGATAAAAACGAAAAATGTCAAAAAATGTCGAATTTGAGCAAAAAATGATTTGGACTCATTTTTTTTAAAGCGAAGTGCAAAGGCAGATTATTTGTTGCTTGAATATTATAAAAATCGGCTTTCAGAGTGTAATCTCTATCCAATAGGAAACAATTTATGTTGCGCAGAATATGGCACAAAATTTGCTTTCTGTTCCTAATTATGCGCGCGGAATGGATAGGTACAATAAGCCTGGGTTGTCAACCCAAATTGGACGTAACAACTGTTTTGGCAAGAACACATATTTTAAAATGATATCCGGAAAGATACAAGGGACATTTGCTACTTGGCCTTGCGCACCACAGCTCCACTATGCGTTTTTTTTTAAACTTCGAGGTATCTAATCTAAATGTGTAAATCACGTGACTAGCGCGAATAATTTTCCCTGAAAATTCGACATAATTCCCCACTTGGATATTTCCTAGGCCGGACTGGAATTCCGACATTTGAGAAAACAGCACTTTGGGCAATATGACCATTTATGTAGGACTAGTCTTATTATTCACGTTGGATTTCATTTATTTCCATTTCATATAAATATCCGATTTCATCAGAATAATAAAATGGCTTTTCATCATTGGAGAACTTTAGTAAACACAACAAAATAGTGACTTGAACATTGACATGGACACAATAACCTATCTGGAATGTTGTCTAACAGAAAAAATGGATCTTTGAAAGTAACTTGTGGCGATGGCGAGCAAACGGATAATGGTCTTGAAAATGAATAGCATTTGTGTGGACATACATCATACACACATATACGCACACACAGGCATCATCTCAATTCAATGCAGCTGAATCGATTGGGTTTGGGTCTAATTCGCCTTCTAATTCGTTTTGGAGCGAATGCTTTTCGTATACTTAGCGAACGTTTAGACGGTGTAGTCAGATAGACTTCAGGAAACATACATGGCACTAAAAACGTGCAAAAGTAATGAAATATTTGTATAAATGCTCAAAACCATTTTATGAGACACAAAATTACCCAAACTGAGTTTTTATTATTATGCGCAGAATTAGGAACATTATGCGCAGAATATGGAACATTTCAAAATATGTGCGCAGAATTAGGAACCATATGGCAGTTTACAAATCGATTAATAATATATGTTCTTACTAAGTTACTGATTCCTACATAGATCAGGCTTCGGAATTCTCACTCATATGAATAAAAACCTGCGATTAATCCATTTAGCAGAGTGTGATTTTTCATGGTCCCTCTGTGAGGAAGTATTCTCACACAACATTTTTATCCGGATAGAATGGCGAGTGATAAATTCGTGAGCGCCGGATCGCCCGGATAATTTAATTTTAATCCACAAATTTTCCTTCTCGTCGCCTCATCAGATAAATTTTACAAGCATATTTACAAAAATTTAGGACCGCAACGGGATTCGAACCCAAAACAATTTTAAAATGTTCAGAGCGCCCACTAAAACCACGCCACCACATGAATTGATTGAAAGCGAATGGAAAAACTGCTGTATTGAACCTTTTCCTTATCGTGGCGCATCGTCAGATTCAATCAGCTTGGAGAGGCAAAGCAAGCGGCATTTGATTTTCGCGAAACATGGGAAGAAGGATAACAATTTTTCGCACCACCGATTGTGCCGGAGTTTATCGCACTGTAATTTATCCGGATAAAATGCATGGTGGAGTGATCAGTTGTCGCGTGAGTGAGTGAGAAATCCGAACCATGCATAGCATCATCTTTCGCTTGAGATGCCGCTCAGTTATGAATACTACAGCTTTTGTTCGTGTGTCTTCGTCACGCGTGAGAACACGATACGCAATGAACCAAACCATACATTTTGGGCTTCCCTTTTCATCCGTGCTTTTGCCAATCACTGAGTTACCAGTATCTGCAAATTGGAAGCAAACGGCACTCACCAGTTATTCGTATCTGCACGGATTCTTGCTTTGCGTATAAAGTGTTCATCGGATTCCTTGTTGATTGCATCACGAGCGATGGATCGCCAAAACGCATCGCGAGTGATGATGATTGGGTATGATTGGAAGTTGTAGGGAGCGTTACACAGGATTCTCTTATGGATATAAACCTAGAGGTTCTGCTTTAGCCTTTCGGAACATTTGAAGCGCGAGCCCACGAGCTTTGTATTTAGTACATTTAGACGTTAATTATTGTTATATCGCTTCAAACTTAAAAGATAGACGCTTACAGTCTTCATTAAAGTTATTTGGGAGATCTAGGGCTTTTGGAGATCTAGGGCTTGACAGCGTTAGCGTATGTGCGACGACGTAATGGGGTCGAAACTTATACGATTTTACTCTTTGAAAGGCAGACGAATCTAAACAATAAATTAACAAAAATAACAATAAGACGCAATGTTTACATGGTATTAAACTCGAATGAATGTTTGTTATACATTAAACAGTTCAGAAACATTGGAAAATTTGTGGCAATATATTTGCCACTGCCTTGCAAGCGCAATTTCAGCGACAACAAAAATAAATAAAATATTTTTAAAAATTAGGTTTTACGCTGGGTGCTGCGGGTTAGAGCCGCTTTTCTGCGCTCAAGCGAGTAGAAGGATATTTTGAAATCACTCCCATTAACAAAATTATTTTGCAGTTACTTGGTTGTCAAACATTTCCCGCTCTTAGAATTTCGCTTTCCATGCTGCATGAAAGCGCACAAATGCACTAGACTTCACAAGACTTTACGGTTGTTTACATACACCCAAAAAAAAATTGTGTGACATTCTTTGTATTAAGCATTTTGTGTCAAATCTTACATTCAAACCGATCAGAGAATGTCATGCTTGTTAATACAGCTCATTGCATTAAGTCGGTTTATTTGGTTGCGATAAATACATCCAAACGCTCGTTGGCTCCTTCTAGAACAAGTATATGAATCGTGTACAGCAATATGACTTTAACCCACACAGTCTTCCTGATTGCATCTAGCTTGATAACGGAAAAGGACACAAATATGCATGATGCTTATTCCACTCGTATCATTCATTGCTATCCCTGTTACCCTTCCACTTGTCATATCCTCATAGCATGAAACGTGGATTATGATTGCCTTTGGGCACGTCGTTCCTCATCTGGTAAATAGTCCAGATGGTTAGCGCGTCAGTCAAGATGTGCTAAGGGTGGAGGGTCCGGGTTCGATTCCCGTCTTTGACCGAATTTTTTTGTATGGTTGCTGAGGTTGTCGAAGTATACAGCATTGCACTCCTCGATGAGGGAGTGTAAAATTAGATTCAATGTATAGACACTAACACATAACCAGTTCTTATTTTCTCGTGGCCGGAGACCTAATGCAAGGGCCTGCCGTTTACTTAATACAATCTGAGCATATGTCGCAAATTATGGCAAACTGTACACGAAACTAATGCGAGATTGCAATAAAATGTTGCAATCTCTGGTTGGGTGTACATTCTTGCTCCATTTAGCTGCTGAATCTAGTGAAAGTTCGTAACGAGTGCTTTTAGTTGCATTCCTACTAATTATCCACTCGAAATATAATGTGAAAATATTTGTCACAAAGAATACAAAACTAAAAAAACGCAATTTCGTCGAAAATCCAAAAATTAAATATACACCCAGGTTTTTTTACGCGGTTGGAATTCATTAATTTCTCGGTTAACCTGAACGTTCACAGCTTTTTAAATACCCCCTGAATTTTTTTTCGATTTTTTGTGATTTTTTTAGTAGGGTTAACTCATTGTTTCATTGACGCTGAAGGTCTTAAACGAGTAAAACCAAACCGTGTAAAAAAACCTGGGCGTACAAGAAAAGCAACGCATTTTTCACGCTAAACACCTTATAATCTAACACAGGAGATACAAAATAATTATTACCAATGGGAAAATGTATAACTTTGTCGTTTTTTTAACGAATTACAACTGAAAACCCTTCTTTCACTCGAAACATTTACATTTCAATTTTTATGGCTTAAATTCATCTGAAGTGTTACTAGATATGAAATATAGCTACTAGATTTTTTTATTCTTTATTAAAGTGATTTTTAAATAATTATAAAGTTCATCACTGATAGTACACGTGTGAATTTTTTGTTCCGAATTTCGTATTTGTGATTTTTTATTTTTTTAAACTTACTCACTCGACTCCGAGAATAAGTATCATGGAAAAATTGGAAATTATTATATTTCCCCCATTCGCATATATGCCAGTCCCATGCCGTTTTTGTCGCATACAGATATAATAGCCATTATTAAAGTGATTTTTAAATAATTATAAAGTTCATCACTGATAGTACACGTGTGAATTTTTTGTTCCGAATTTCGTATTTGTGATTTTTTATTTTTTTAAACTTACTCACTCGACTCCGAGAATAAGTATCATGGAAAAATTGGAAATTATTATATTTCCCCCATTCGCATATATGCCAGTCCCATGCCGTTTTTGTCGCATACAGATATAATAGCCATTGATGTTTCAAATCGCATGTTTCATATAAAGTTTCAAAAAATCTAATAATGATGTTTTACATTAGATGCTATTAAAATTTTGCTGAGTAGTTCATCATTCGATAGATTACCGTGAAACAATTTAGTTAAGGTTAAACAGTGTTTGGTTCTGTGCAGTCAGGTTGTGCAAATTCTTAATGGAACTATTATGCGAGTACTTTCAATATTGAACGCACATGACTTTGTATTTTTGGACATACAAGATCAACACTATCCATTCCCGAGTAGACGATAATAGTTCAATAATATCAAATGGTAATAGGATAGCCCAATAAGATATGGATATGATTGATATAAGAGATAAAAGATAGATATCAATATTTTGCACTAAAATATCATGAGGAGACCAACTTATGCTATTTGTAATAAGTGATCAATATCATGTGCCATTAGTTCTTATAGGTTCTTATTCATAGCATATCTTGATATATTCTTGATTTTTTGATATATTTGCCTGTTCTTTCATCTCTTATATCAATTAAGTCCACATCATGTTTTATTATTCTGTTCATGGCTTCTGCCCGAGTTGGGTTAACTCAAAAGTGATGAAAAGTGAAATTTTACTGTTATATGAGTGGGGCAGTATAGGAGTTTCGATGAAAATTTATTTAGGAATCCTTTATAAATGCTTTTGGATTCTTTCAATTAATTTAGTATTTGTATTTGGTGAAATTCCAGAAAACTTCTTGATGAATTGTTCCAGAAATTTCTTGGAAATTACAGGAATTTCTTCAGAAAATAATTTGGAGATTTTTTTACAAATTTTTTAAGACATTCCTTCGGAAATATTATCAAAATTGGCGTATATAATTAAATTTCAGAATAAACATTCAATTTGGTGGGTCACGTGCCCCATCATGCCCTAGCTCCATCATTGCCGATACACTAGCGCCGTTAAATTATTGAATTGCAGACTAAACTTACTTCCTTAATAATGGTTCTTATCTGTTCTTACAAACCAAATGGATTTTTGGTTTTGTGAAGGCTGCCTCAAAAAAATTAGCGGAAATCATTTTGTTGAATGGTTATTTGGGGAATACATGTTGGTTCGCTATCGATATTTGACTCGAGTAAAAAAGTCTTTGAGGTCATTGAATGTCTCAGACTGTCACTATAGAACGTCGTCAGTTGCATTCTAGTAAAAATTCTGCTGAGGCCTACTACACATGATGGTATAATTGCAAATATACATTACCAGATGACCATGACAGATGGTGTTATGTTGTTGCGTATTTGTATCAATGTGGTTCAGCTTCAGCATAAACACTAGCTGTGTCTGCCGTTCAATATAGTAGATTTTCTTCCACACACACGAGGTGGAGAACAGCCTTGAAGAAATTTAAAGTAAATAACTAGAGTTTGGTATGGAGACATAATGAAAGCTCTTTTATTGTTTTAAACTGAAACCTATTAAATATTCCAAGCATTCTGTATCCGTATTTAATATCGATGAGATGCGTAGTTGGTGTGAACTACGCATGGTGAGAATGGGTGATTTGTCCAAACAAGGAAATTAATTATACTTTAAATGTTGTGGCGCCATCTCTTTCAAACAGCACCACCGTTTTAGTACAGGTTCCCTGAAGACAAATTGGAAGAAGCAGTCCGTGCCCTATATTAGAAATCTAAGACTTCCGTTTGATGCCAACATATCGAAAACCTATTGTAAAATGCATTTTTGCTATCACAATAATTAAATAATGTTCAATTTGTCATGCTATCAGAAATCTATGGTAAACTACGATGGACAGCGATATCATTTGAACCTCGCTCCACACCTCCCACTCCCATACCTAGGTAGGTATATTATTCTCCACCCGCATCGCTTGCTGTCCGTTGCAATGTTTGCCGGCGGACTGCGATGATTCAATTTTTCTATCATCATCACCACTCATCGCCATTCATCATCGCATCCGATCGCAAATCTCCAAATTCTGCTGGAGATAAATCGAGGCCGATGCAAAAGCAGTACGAACAGTACAACACTTTTGCACACACCGGAGTCACTCACCACATGGTGATGAATCAAACCCGAAGCTAATGCAGTACGAATAAATACGAAACATATTCATACAGGATTCACTCGTCAGCTTTGGGAAGATATATTTTGTGCGGTTCATTCGGGATGCATCATTTATCGTTCTTTTCCGATTCCGTTCGCAAAGTATGAGTGAATGCGAGATACTTGATGCGATTTCCAGTAACCCTGGTTCTTAGTCAATTTAATCAAAATTTTCATGACTCATTGTCTTCCGGTGATTATAGTTACAGATCTACTACATAAAGATATTCATAAATCATTATGGTTTCTCGATAACAACGATTTTATTTCAAAATTTTCTTAAATGCGCAGAATATGGTACCTCCACTCAACCAAGCTATTAATTTAAGATTTGACATTGAATTATGACGAGAGCCATCTTAACAACATTTATGAACTGTCATAAGACTAGTTTAGTACTATTCCAATTAACTCCAACACGCTGTATTTCTTCACAGATACGTATTCCGACCTCAATTATTAGGCCGTTTTCAGTGTCTCGTGTTGGCTCGACTCGACTTAAGTTAATTGATTTTTTTATTGCGATTAGTCATCGGCGTGGCAAAATTATGATCGGCGGCGTGCCGACCCAAAATCGTCGTCGGCGGCGGCGCGAGTAAAACCACCGGCGGCGGCGGCGTGGCGCGGCGGCGCACAGGTCTATGTAGTACCTGGCAGTACATTTTAGATATGTCTCCGGAAAATGCTATTTTAAACTTTCGAAAACGTAGAACGATGAAGTGTAACTTATTCTGTACCACAGGTCCGACTTGCAGCACATCGATGATTTGGCACTTGCGTCGAACACAACTCGGCATTTCGTTGTGGTACTTGATGGTCGCAGGACAGCGTGGTGCGACATGTAGTACGCTAGTTGGTTTGATGGATCGTCGTCTTCATTTACTTCATGGCAGTGTCCAGGAGCTTCGTACTCCCGGAGGAATTACGATTGTAGATCGGGGTTGCGAATGAGCCGCTTCTCCAACATTAAAAACCGCTTCAATGCTAGAGCGCGACAATCGTCTAGCTGGTCATAATTTTCTTTGAACGGAAATCTCACGATAAACCTTCCACTCTCATCTCGTTGATGGGAAGACAGAAAGTTGGCTTCGCATGTCAATTCTTCGATAGAGAGCTTGGGAACGTCCGGAACTTCCACTATTCGTCCGGAACTTCCTCTAGAACTACTGCATCTTTCGCTCGATGTCGTTCACTGTGGCGTGATGGAATTGTTGGACGAAAACGTTGATCTTTTGGGGATCGATGATAACACCCGCTACGATCCACCCAAAGTGAGTGTCTCGCAGCATCGTTAGGTTGTCTGATAGATTCAGTTGGCTGGGCTTCAAAATTTCGAAGAATAATTCCGCATGTTCACTTTATCTGGCGTGTGGAACTCGGGATCAGCTAGCACCACGCCATCGGGAATGTCCCAATGAGAGACATTTATTTTGGATGATGGGATTGTGCCTGTCACTTTCGGTGTAACTAGACACTCGAGGCTTGCGTGGAAACTGGATACGCGGGATTGAATTTTTAGCGTCACCTTATCATGGGCAAGGGTACGCAAGGCGTTGATACCAGTGATCGGTACGTTCGCTGGTTTCTCCGGCAGACCCAGGCGATTGATCAACTCCTCCGTCACGAAATTTACCTGCAAGTCACTGTCCAATAGGAGGCGGCATGAACACGGCTGACTCTTCTTATCAAACACCTGTACGACCGTGGTAAGCAGCAGTACTGTCTTGGTAGACTGCGTGAAATTCGATGAACAGGTGGTAGACACAGGCGGGTCCGCCGGGAGCGGCTTCTTCTGCACCGTCATACTGAGTTGGGACGGATCTGATGGACTTGGTGGTAGGCTTTCCCCATGCTTCCGTGGGAATGGGAAAGTTGGGTTTCGGATTCTTGGTGGGTGCCCCGTCATCATGGAGCAGTGTATGGTGCCGGGCTTGACACTTGAAGCATGACTTATTGTATGGACACTCTCGAGAGCGGTGTCCCTTTCGCAGGCAGTTGAAGCAAACTCCTGCGGCCCGAACCTTTTCGTTCTACTGGGAAGCGGTCAGGTTGTTTAACGCTGTGCACGGTGGTAAGCGGCTGGGACTGCTTCGGTTTCATTGTAGAGCTGGGTGCTTGGAAGACTGTGTCACAATTCTCCAGGATCTGACACCTGGACTTCAGGAAATTGATTGTCTGCTTATACTTTGGAAGATCTCCTTTCTTCTGGGTTCCTTCCCAGGCCTTTCGTGTGGACTTGTCAAGTGCTGTAATGATATTCGAAACACCAGTCATTTCTTGTTTGAGGGACAACAACCCACGGATGTGAGTTTCTACGATGACACGGTTGTTCTCGAAGCGGTCCGTCAGAAGTTCCCATGCATAATCATAATCACCTTCACTCAGAACTTTCGTGTCGTGCACACCAGCAGCCTCACCGATGAGCGCCTTATCGAGGTGATAGAGCTTGATGGCATTGCTATCTCCCGAATTCTCCATCAAATCCAGAAAAATTGCCTTAAACTTGGGCCAGGCTGCGTAGCTTCTGTCGAATGTTGGAATCGGAACTTTTAACGGCTGTTGCTGAACCACTATTTGAGGCGCTGTTGGACTTTGCGTTCGAGGAAGCGGAACGGCGGCGGCAGCTTTTGCTGCTAGTGACAGTTCTTCGACCATATTAGCAACTTCGAAGTAGAGGTCTTCAAACGATTCATACTCTGTTTCATGCTCCGGAAGAGCTTCGTTGGGAATGATGGCTACTACCTTGCTATGAAACTGGCAATAGCCGTTGTAGGCAGTTGAAAGGGTTTGAGAAAGCACATTAAGTTGTGCCAGCCCAAGCGATTGATTGTTGATCAAGGTGCGTTGGAATCGCACTACTTTCAGTTTTGTTTGCGACCGCTGACGGATGACATTCTCCAAATCCTTTCGTGAAGCGTCATCCATTGCAGTTTCCCGCTCGTCAAATCCGTGGAATGATTCTGGAGTACTCGTACTGGATAACACAGCTGCTTCTTCTTGCTGAGGCAGTTTTTTCTTCGCGCTTTTCATAATCGGAATTTCGCACGAAATCACTTTCGGAAATGTTCTATGACTAAGTTCAACTTTCTTTTTCGAATTCGCACAAACTTTTTCGGTTCTCTCGCAATAATGTTCACACCATGTACCAAACTTCCGAGGTTTTTGCTCGAGCACACACAGCAGCGGGAGCAGTTTACATTTTTTTTGTTTCACTTTCCGATTCGTTCCACGCTTCTTGTTTGTTCTGCGCTCGGTCGTGGTTCGGCCGGCGGTCGTCGTTCAACAGAAACAGAATCGAGGATTGAAAATTCACTTTTCCGGATGCACCAGGCGGTGGCTCGATCCACGGCAGATCGTCACGGGAAAACACTATCGGTTCACTAGAGATTCGGCTCGAAGGACCATATGTTCTGACCCAAACAGGGTGGGTCAACAATGCAGTGGACTGTAAGGAGAAAAATTGACGTATTTCGGAAAACACTTGGTGGAACACTCTTTTGGTAAACTTTCTTCGTCTTTCGTGTACGGAAAGAGATATATACACTACAAACTATTTATTCTCTTTTTCGATACTAAATTTTAATACTGCTTTTGCTGCTGCTTGCGCGAACTTGTCGGGGATAAACTTCGACGTGTCTTGTCGCGGGCGTGGTTAGGTTGACTCTCCTCTGCTCTTGTCGTTGCTGAAGGCTGCGACTTGAAGAAGTGACAACAGACATACGGCTGCTGTGGAACAATGGAAATAAGGATAGCGTGGCGCTCGCTGGTTGGTGCGCTTCTTATTTTTTGCGGGCTCGCTTCCAACGGGAGACGGAACAGCAACTTAAAATGTTTAATACTAATTTGTTAATTAATTGCATATTTTTCGGCAACTCGGCCGTACGAAAACCATTTTTTTGTTAAATATCTCGGTTGACAAATTGATATGAAATTCGTGAAAAAGAATCCACGTGTCTTGGAGGGACTCGAATGAAATCTAGAGAGTAGGATGTTGAGGGTTCGAGTCCCTCCAAGTCATGTGGATTCTGTTTCGCAAATTTCATATCAATTTGTCCATTCCGAAACATGTGCTAATAATGATATTTAACAAAAAAAAACTAATTTGTTACTATATTATCTATATTTCAGTTATGTATAATATTTCCAACCAAGATAACTTGGAAAAATTCAAAACTTAGAACTCATGCAGGATTTAAACCAAATTATGTAGATTCGATCAACAGTTTGCATGATTTGTGTTATTTGTTTCGTAATGCGGGGATTTTACGTTCTTCGCATAGCATATGTGATAATCTTAAATACGTGAAAATTAAAGTGCTCATTTGTTAGTTTTCAAAAGCCTTCTCGTCGAAATTTTTTTTTCTGACTAACATTTTGCATGAAAAATTAAACTGCGATATTTTTCTGCAGAATCGCAATGTCCAAATAATTTGTCATGAGCTCATACTTACTTGAATAACAAAATCAAATTTATGAAGCTAAAAATATAGTATTCCCAGTCAACATCGTATATGATGCAACATAAGATGCTAAAGTGGAGGCAATAGCCGTGTTAGTGTACGTATCATAAAAATTTGAACATAGTGTTAGTGTGAGCATCAAAGTATATTCTTGCACAATGTTATGGTGTGATAAAAATGGTAAAGTATGTTCAATTCCGATTTTTGGAGCTGATTTTTACACTTACCCCCTTTTTCCACTTCCCCCGGTGTACCTTATAGTAGGTCTTTTGATTGTGATTCATTTTTTACCTGTATGGTAATCAGTTTTGTATCAAAACCTTATTTATAAACGTCAAATCTTATAATAATTCTGCCTGTGCAGCAAAAATTTACATTTTCAACTGTATTTTCATGTTTGTATTGAATTTTAATGCGGTTTTTACGTTAAGGCCAGAGCGTTAATGAATAAAGCTTCTAGTGAATGATTAAATTTGTTATGATTAAATCATTCAACTCTATGATTAAAGATTATGAATAATGATTTATTCGTTTTTGACAATGATTAATGATTATGATTAACGATTAAATTAATTTTTGACAATGATTAACGATTATGATTAATGAATAAAACGTTTGGAGTGTGATTAACGATTATCAATCATGATTAAATGTTGACACAATATGTGTATGATTAATGATTAACGATCGATATGATTAATGATTATCGATTATGAATAATCAAATTGAATGATTTGCATAGTGATCAAAAAGCAAGTAACCTTTATTCCAAATTGGGTTATTAAAAGGTATGAAAATTATATGATTATGATTAAATATTAATGAATAAAAGCGATGTATGCAATGATTAAAATTGATGATTAATGAATAGACTCAAAATAATTATGATTTAGATTAGTGATTAATGATTAAATGTAAAATTCTATGATTAACGATTAGTGATTAATGATTAAATCGTATTTTTTGTATGATTATGAATAATGAATAATGATTAAAACACCCATTATTCATTAATCATGATTAAATCTATGATTAATCACTAATGCTCTGAGGCATATGTGGAGCATTCTCTTTAAGATCATATAACTTTTACATGACTAAACTTGTCAATAAGCTCAAAATGAGGGTGGCTCATATTGCCCCTACTGCCCCTATTATTTACTTTCATTTTCTCCCATCAATTGGACCAGAGCACAGTGGCAGGCCCTCATACAAATCCCGGACAAAACCTGAGATTGTGTTCAAAACTTCACCACAGAGTAATTTTGAAACGTTGCATTCATTTTGAGGTTAAAATGGTTATCCGACATACTTTGTTATCCAAGGACTTGCGTAAGCCCCATGCCTTAGGAGCTAGAACAAAGACAGTGTCCTCGTTCTAACATTGCACCAGTGAATTTCCCGCTTTGGCGCAGCTATGTGCAATTCACCACACTAACCACCGGAAAGTAGACAAAAAATAGATTTTAATACATAATACCAGATCTTTTCGAATCTTTCCCAAAAAATTTTAGCCAAATTTCTTTTTCCCATACATATTTGTTCGGGAGACATTTTTTTTTTATTTATTTGCCGTCAATCAAATGTAGACCAATTATACTTTGTACAATAAATACTTATTATCTAGTCTATGTGTACTTCAGTCATTACCTTGTCTAGAGAAGAACACTTTTTTTAGATTAGTTTTACTCATCGTTACATCAATTGTTTCACAATGTGCATTATAACATGTCATCATTCTATTTATTGGGCCATTTCTGCCATAGTTTGTTCTTTGATTATTGATATAAAATAGACTTCTATTTCTAAGTGGACGGATAGGGGCGTAAAAATTAATATTTGCCAAAATTTCACTACTATCCACTCTTTGTGCGATAATATCGTTCATGAAAGCTATCATTGAGAATTCCCTGCGTTTTTTGAGTTCTTCTAGGTTAATTAATAAACACCGTGATTCATAAGGAATGAACTTCAACAAGACACCCAAAATTTAATTTACAAGCTAAAATCAAAACATTTTGGAACTAGCTCACTCAATATATATGTTAAATTAAAAAAATATGGACTTCACAAAATCGAGAAAAAAATTTTGAGGTTTTGTCCGGCTTTCCGCCACTGTGCAGAGCATTGACGATTATTTCTTGCCCAACATTTGAAAAGAGCGTTACATTTAAAATATATTCCTTCCAGTTTTTTGTTTATGCATAAAGCTATGTATGTAGATAAAGAACCCGAAGAGCTGTGTTGGCTGTTACGCCATTTCCAAATGTTGGTCTAGAATTTGATCATAATATTATGAACAAGATCGTAATAATTATTCTGATTTTATTTACAGATATTTTGCTACAAAGCCAGTCTCAAAGAGCATACATTCCGTGTGCATTGTCCTCGTCGGAAACACAGAAGGGATCGATTAGCTGGACTAAACATAGATAATGAGGGTCGGAACAAATTTAGGTGTGAAATCTGCTACCGTAGGTTCTACTATAAGCGCGCCTTGGACATGCACATGGGAATCCACGACATCGCGCTCGATGTCAATTCTCTCTATTTCTCGTGCAATTATTGCGCGGAGACTTTCACTGATGAGGAACCACTGCTCAAACATGAGGCCGAACATGTGGCTAACAATACAACCGATTTCATGGAGAACATGAAATCCTTAGCGCAATCCGAAGATCCGGAAAATGGGCAAGTTCTTGGGAAACATCGCTGCCCGCTTTGCCTAAGTCGTTTCGAAGAGCTTGCAGAACTAAAAGAGCACCATAAGTCTCACCTTTGTTCCAACCCGGAAGATTGTACCAAATGCAAGCCAACTCTGGCCGATGATTATGATTTCAACAAGGGAAATTATGACGAAACCGAAGACAACCACACCATTCAGTGCCGGATTTGCGAACGACAGCTGCCATCGTTCGAGCAGTTCCAGATCCACTTCCATTATCACACGGCACGGGTTCCATTCTACTGCTACCAATGCCGAACGGAGTTCACGGACAAGAAGGAGCTCTACGCCCATTCGAAGTCGCACGCACCTAAGGAATCGGAGGCACACACTTGCGAGGTTTGCAAGAAAATTTTCTCCACTAGAGGCAACTTTAGGCGACATCTCAAGTCCCATGAAGCCGTCCGCGATTTTGCGTGCGATCGTTGTTTCAAGCAGTTCGATTACAGAAGTGAACTGGACCTGCATTTGAAAAAATCGCATGGAATAGTCTATCCCTAGGAAGTATTTAACGATGCTACAGGAAATAATTAGATCGTCTGGAAACTTAATCTTACGTATAATTTGCGGTTTTTTTTTCATTTAGTTATATAACAATAAAACTACATTTCTGTACACTTCGGTGTACACTAAAGGTAAAAATTAATCTTGAACTAAGAATGCTTCATTAGAATAACTACGAGCTAGGATAGGGTAAGCTCTAAAATTCGATTGAATTAAATTTTACTACTCAACTGATTGTTTTTATTTCAAAGAAAATTGCCATCTTGGTGGGTTGAGAATGTATATATAATTGTAATATAAGATGAGCAATGTTACGCCAGTAAGAAACATAATTGGTGACGATTATTTGTCGTCAAACGATCGAACACTATCGCGGTAGATAATTGATTTTTTTCTGCGTGTAGAGTAAGGCACGTGAGGTGAGTCAATATTAGCTATTCTTTTGTTACGTGAGGTTACCATGTTATTCAAATGGGCATATACGGCTATTCTCAATTAGTCTCCAATTAGCTTTGCGAGCAAAGGCGTAGAATTACCAATCCGGGGATAGTGTGATCGATTCTCGGTCTAGCTTAGGATGTTTCAGGTGGTAAACATTCACGGCTCCCTGGGGCCTTATGCGAAGACAGACTTCTGGTGGAAATTTTAGCTCAATTTTTGGAAATTTAGGTTTGTTTCAAATCGATTTAGTGTTTTCGACATGATTTTGCCCCTAAAAAAATTGTCTGAGTGGGATGGACGAAACGCATTGCAACAACAACTAAATGGAAGCCATACCTATTTATCCTCGAGAACTTTGTGTTCCCTATCATATATGTGTTTAAATAGATTTCGTCCTTCGAGATACCCAAAAATCAACATTTTTCGTTGATTAAAAGCCTATGAAATCTACAAACAGATAACTTTTTAGGATTGAATTTGTCAGGAAGCTACATTCATTTTAGTATAAGGTACAGTGGGGTAAGTGGGTAAATGGGGTAAATGAAAAAAAACGCAAATATTTCACTGATGAAGCACAGAATTATTCAATTTCACTTCACAATCATACAAAGCCATTCAAATCAATGCGTTGAATAAGTGAAACATGAAATAATGAACCATTTCAACATGCGAGAGAAAAAATTTATTAACCTTTCAAGTTTATCTTTTGCACAAGTTGTTTTGCGTGTCAATAAATACAAATATTGTTTTATGTTGGTTTTGAATCCTAGCCACAAAAATATTGATATGAACGTCAAAAATTTTGAAAAAAATATTTTATTGCTTTGCCTGTTTTTTACCATGGGTGGGGCAAGTGAAAATTTTCCGACACTGAATGCATTTCTCTATTTTTCCAAACACAAATAATTTCTATTAAGCGTATATAAACAAATGATACCAATTCGAACTCGTTCCAAGGCTTTTGGTTATTACAGTGATACGTGGTAATACTAAATCAGGAACCCAAAGTGCCAAGCGTGTCAGTCTTTTAAATAATCCATGTTTGATAAATAATTCGTGAAAAAATGTTATTTATATAGCTTTAATACAAGAATCACTACTATTGCAAATATATCAACAATTATGATTTATTTAGTTGAAATTTATAAAATTTATCTAGTTATTATTTCTCTAGTTATTATGTGATATTGACAATACTTTTTTCGTCAAACTTTTCATCAAACTTTTCTTCAATATTTTTACTAGTTAGCCAGCATGGCCGTAGCTGAAGAAAAACTCATTTTTTTCTTAAACTCATACGAATCAAATAGCGGTATAACGCACAAAACACGCACACACTCAACCGTCATCGACTCCTGTGGGCAAACTGCGGGGGGAGATGAGGGGAAATATTGAAAAGAATATCAAACTTTTCTGATTTCCCTCAATATTTACTTCAATATTTTGGGTTCGCACTCACACCATCAATCTTTTCCTTCAATAATCAAGAGTTTGTCAAACTTTTTAAGTCGTGTGGGGTCTGTTAATAAATTGCGGCTGACATCTCTTTTTGTTTTGTATATGGACAACACTGCGTAAAATTTGGGGTTCGTTTTAATGAGATTATCTTACTGTTTTAACACAGAACTGGAAATACGGGACAAATGGATGATTTTTCATATTACGACGGGATAGTACAAAAAGGTCTGAAAAACGGTGCTGTCCCGTTAAATAAGGTACGTATGGTCAGCCTAATTGTATCATGCCTTGTTCACCCTCACCCTGATGGATTCTTCACCTCTAACTGCTCATATTCGCCGTCATATCAATCGTTCATCTGATCTGGGAACACCGTGCCTAATGTAGTGGTTGCGGTGCTACAAATATGGTGAATCGGCTGGACCGAGAATCGAACTCGCCCTTATCTGGATTGGCAATCCTATCCTACGCCTTTACTCGCGAGGCTAACTGGGAGACTTAGTGCCTATCACTTCTTGCATTATTGTATTCACTGTTTTGTACATATTTACTCTAAAACTGTTGATGTCATCAAATCCTATATTTTAAATAAAATGTGATTCAGTAGTCTGAACGTATATTGATTAACTTTGAACTCATAAACATTAACTCTCTATACCTCAAAATTAATGCGCTTATAAAATACTTGGTTGCGAAATACTTAGGTCAAGAATACAAACATGTTATCAATTTTATCTTGCTAATAATTGTTTATAATAAAACGATGACACCTTTCCTGTTTACCGTTTGTATTACGAACAGTCTAAACTGCCGCGTCATATTTTGGAGCAACATTTTTATCACAACATCACGTTGCACCGTGTTTGCACTATCGGTCATTGTTCCGAAATATTCGCCTCTCCCGCGCTGTTTGTCAACGCTGCTCGCCATCCACATCTTGTGTGCGTGTTTCATTGGTCCAGTTTGAACCGCTTGATGATCGTAAATAGCAACGCGCGGCGAGCCAATCGAAAAAGAGGTTACATCAGCGCATCGTATCGGCGGCGGCGGACGCTGCTGCAGCGAGCAGAGTTCAGTTAACTTTCGCTAAATTTGTGCATTCTGGACTGGTAGATTTCGCTCTGCATTCAGGGCCGGATTTATCTTTTGTTCAAAAATTTCGCATATTCCCATAAGTTAAACCAAGTGAATTAAATTTGAATCTAATAACTTTCATAACTTTTACCATTAATTAGATCATAGGCATTAATATTGTTATGGGGTCCAAGATGAATACACAGCTAGGTGTTCCAATCTGCCAAATTCACGATTCAGTCATCTTGGATTTTAGTATGGGAGAGCCAGCCGGTTTGTTTATGTTTTGCACCGAAAATGAATTTTTCACCCCCACCTTCTTCTCGTCCATAAATTGGGCAGATTGAAACACCTAGCTGTGTATTCATCTTGATGGGGTCTATGGATAATAGACCTGTTAAAATTTCAAAAAGTTTCTTAAAGTCGACCGGTCAACTTTAAGAAACTTTTTGAAACATTTCCATACCGTGGGGACCGAAATCCGTCCACTTCGTAAGATATCAATAAAATAAAGGGGGTTTGAGGGAATTAATGTATGAATCATTTATCTTATCTTGATCTTAAGCTTGACAGAAAGCTTTCTGGCCATTGAAATAGAAAGTAGGCTCTGAAGTTAAAATAACATAGGTAATTAAAAAACAAATCGGCACCCGCAAACGCGAAGTTTCAGGTGCCATTTTGTTCGCGTGTTGGACACAATTGAACCGAAAGTGAGTGTGTTTAAATTGCAAATTGCAATTAATAAAGCAAGATCAGCAGCATAAATAACAAAGGGATCGCTTCTCACGGTGCGTATTACGCTATTCACAGTATTAGTTTGATCAATTGGTCTGCTTTAATTTAAATATTTTGTTAGAAAATAGCTGTACGGATTATGATCCTATGATTCGAAGTCCGTCCACGGTGGACGGATTTCGATTCAGGAGGTGTTGATTTTGTTCGTAATTTTATCATATTTTTCATTACTTTCAATGCAATACAGTGGAGCACACAAAAAATAGAGGCCCTCGTGCAGTTAGATCAATGACGAACGTTCGATTTGCATTCGATTTGTATTTTCTAGAGACTTTTACATATACTGAAGTGCTTAAATGTACGGGTTTCGATGCACCACGGTATCAAGAAGATTCTTTTAAAGAATTGTCAAAACAAAGTTCTACAAGCCGAACGCCTTACCAACTGCATCAGATACGCTTGCTGTTGCAGCAAGATGTTACAGTTGAATGACATTCTGCCAAGTCACCAATGATTACTTTGTCTCAACATCTCATGTCCCAGCCAAACATATTTTAAGACGATAGATGACGATCATTGAAAAGCTATGGTAACTTGTTCGATGAAAATGCTTGCCAGCGTGCTACTCTTTGTAATAAGACAATCAATTAAGCAAATTAGAATGTGAATCCACTTCTAAATTTTCTACAATTTTTATTTGAGAAGGTATTCAAGATTTAATATCGGGCTATACTATAATGAATGTGTAGCTGCAACTACCCGACAAATGCAATAAAAAAATATATGTAGATTTCATAGGCCTGTTTATCGTCGAAAAATGTTGGTTTTTGGGTATCTCGAAGGACGAAATCTGTTGAAAAACATAGAAGATATGTTCCGATTACAAAACAATGTTCTACAATGTTGTCGATGATAGGTATGGCTTTTATTTAGTTTTTGTTGCAATGAATTTAGTTCATCCCACTCAGAGTTACGATTTTTTAGAGGCAAAATCATGCCGAAAATACTAAATCTATTTGATGCACACCTAAACTTCAACCAATTGAGCTAAAATTATCACCAGCGAGGATTGGTCTCCACGATCAATACCAGCAAAACGAAGTACATGGCTGCTGGCAATCAACGTGGGTTTATTACACGCTCATTTTGATTTTACTCACCGGTGAGTAGTTTTGTATCGCCGTCTTTTTTTTCCCACAGAAATTTTACTCACTTTTTGAAAAAAAGTGGAACCACTCAAATTTTGAGTGGTTCCACTTTTAATAAAAAGTGAGTAAAATTTCTGTGGGAAAAAAAGAGACGGCAATACAAAACTACTCACTATTGAGTAGAAAAAAATGAGCGTGTAGTGGTGGTGGGAGCGAAATGGTGCAGTCGGACTGCTTTGTCTCTTTCTTGCTGCAAAGAAATTTGAAAACAACAAGGCCAGTAAACGTCAAAATGTATGAGGCATGAAAGAGATAGAGGTGTTTCCGTGCAGTGCCCTATAGAAGTTAAACGGAGCCTACTGCAAAATCCCATCACAAAGGATAGGGTCGTCAAACTCTTGGACATAGTCCCTGTGTTCCCATCATAGTGTTCCCCTAATCCATATTTCTAGATTGCTTTGAGAATAGGTCGTATGTGCAAAAGAGAGGCTCTCTTTGTTCACGCTCTCTTTCGCTTGTACATAAGCTAGTTTTGTATATTTTGCCACATTTTCACTTCAGAACGCTAGACAAAGCTATAACCTTTAGATATCTGCCAAGAAATCTGAAGTAAACTTTATTATAGATCTGTAATAATCGAAAGAGAATGGAGGCAAAGAGAGACTCTCTTTTGCACATACGACCTATTCTCAAAGCACTCTAGATTTATGTTAAAGAGGGCTGGATTTCTAAAAAAATCTTGATTTTCCTGATACGCGCTCCTTTGGGAACGAAAACTGAAAAATAGAATCCAAGCTGTCTTTAGAGTAGCACACAAATCGGTGAAATATTCAATCGAATTTGGGTTCCCATGTATTTTAAATTACCGTCATCGTGGGTGACAATGGGTCATCGCTCTCCCCGGCAGTCTACCCGATATCAGCAATGCATAACAAAATTATTCAATTCTATCAATGGTTGTTATTTAAAACAACGTGTGTTATAATTAGATAATTCGATAAAAATGTGTCTTCGACCAGTTCATATCAAAATTATAACAACATTAGTTATGTATATTCACACAAAATAATTGCCTACATTTTTGGAAAAAGCGGAGGTAATCACCTCCAGTATAAATTGAATCTATGTTCGACATTTAGCTATTACAAAGTTAATTGCGTTCATTATGGATGGAAATCAGTCGTAGTAGCGTACAAGATTTTTTTTACGTGATGTAGGCAATTACCCATTGTCATCCCGGTATATTGATTTTTTTATTTTTCTCGTAAATATTCGACAAAATTTCTGAGATGTGTTTTTTAAAACAAATTTTTGAAATAGATTACCACGAGTTTTATTCCGGGCCTGTCTGCATCTCTTCTCTGATATTAACTACACGACAAGCATGTGAGGGATGGCCGGTTGGCGAATGGAAATTTCCTTTCCAAACTTTGTACCGCCTGTATGGGGTGTGGGGATGATGTGATATAGGTATGGGACAACAAAAAAATCTTATCTGTGCGATGCACTTGCACTGGTGGACTCATGGTGTTTGTTCATTTTTTCTGCTTATGAAGCTTTTTTTTTTTGGTTCACCTAGTTGCAGCCTTAATGATATGGTCGAAACAAAGGAACGTGAAGAGAGTGAACGATTGCATTTGCACGGAAAATAGGCCAACCAAACAGTTGATGCAATAAAGCAGGGAAAAATGCAGTAAACAGTAAAAGAAATGCACCATCAATGCCAGACGAGCACGCATCCGATTGGCAGACCGGCAACCGGACAGATGTTATCCACATA
Organism: Armigeres subalbatus; assembly: GCF_024139115.2. Taxonomy (NCBI): domain Eukaryota; kingdom Metazoa; phylum Arthropoda; class Insecta; order Diptera; family Culicidae; genus Armigeres; species Armigeres subalbatus. The sequence continues at coordinate 263,673,750 of NC_085140.1, read as the reverse complement.
CAAGCCCTAGTTTTTCGGATGTTCTTTCTTTGTTCGACTGGGACAGAGTCTGACTTAATTCTCGTTTGTGCGTCATCATCACATAACTCGAACGGTTACGACGGTAAGTACTGGCATAAAGGGTGACGGTAGCTTTAATATTATTTGAGTTGCGATGGACAATGCGAATTTCATGGAAAAAATGGAGTAGGTCAGAATGATAAAAAAGTAATGGCTTGAATCATAAATGTTTTTTACGCAGTGGAAATGATACACTTATAAATAGGAGGTTGCCAGGTTAGACGTCTTACCCGAAGTATCGCGAAAAATCCACCCACCATTCTGTCATGCTCTTCCATGTATAGACGAACTTTATTTCCGAAAGGGAGGTGGTTCCGAGAAGCGCCATGGTCCGTACGATATAAGATTTTTCATACGATAGTGTGATAAAAGGGGAAGGGTGTTTGAGAATAACATTTTTTGCAATTGAGCAATTAGGCTCTGCGATAAGTTGTCTATATTTTTAGTCTTATTTTAACTTATCATCCCATAACTTTGGAGATGCAAATTTCGGTTTTCAGTTGCTTGATGTAGGGGAGAACAGTACATAATGCACTCTTGGGGCTAAATGTCATCACTCATATAATCTGTCGTAGGACATTTATGAACGAATACTACCTACAATTCATAATTAGTTATCCATCATTGAGCTCCATTGAAAAAAATGAGCAAAATCCCTTCATATTTACTGAAATTTAACGATTTGCGATTCTTCCACCGTCCGTAAGATTGTAGTTCAATCCATCAAGAAAAAACAAACAACCATGCGTTCACCATTATTTTAAATGCAATTGGGCCATTTTACACCACCATTCGGGCGTTTTGCCCCAGGCCTATTTTTACAACATTTTTTAAATGCGTTAGAAAGTCATGAAGCCCTTATTGTCATGATTCATTGTGAAATGTAGCTGGTTTTGTAAATTTTGCATCTACACGTTGAAATGGTACAGTATTCTTGTTTATATGAGTGAAATCATCGAAAAAGCTTAAGGGGTGCATTTAGGAGTGTTCTCGCCTAACTGCAAAAATGTTTCAGCATGCATATTACGAGTAAGTAAATGGCGTAATACTTTTTCATATTGAAAGTCAAAGGATTTTTCTCAATTTTGACGCTACATCTTGATAATGAATAAGACTTTTGCTTACAAGACAAAATTGCTTGCTAGTATTAAATCTGATTTGGACGAGTAAATATTCAATTACATTTTAGCAATCGTGCAAGAATGACATTTTTTAGCTACTATTTGCTGTTCAAAAATTGCCACGTCCTGGGAAGGCCCAACAAGACGCATTACTTCATTCTGACCGGTGCCAAAGGGGCAATAGTGCTTAGACTGTACTATAATCCAAGGTACGCAACCCTTAACTGGTGGCAGGAAGCGTGAGTATTGAACCAGAGCTATGTTGAGCGCCTCTTTGGGTCCATTCTCAAATTACATAACGCATTAGGGGGTAGAATAACTTGACAAAATGTGGTAATTTACACAGTTCCGATAGTCGTGGATGCTCCTATAGTTGCGGTAGTGTAATTTTTGGGGAATCTACAGATTAAACATAGCAACCCACATTGTCGATCAATTAGTTGAACTGTCAGCATAGAATATAAAGGAAAACAGTCTAGCAATATCTTTGAAATCGGTAAATTATCCTCAAAAACATTATTTTTTTCTAGCCTTTGCACCAATAGTTGCGGTAGTGTTCCTTTAGTTGCGAGTATCATACAAAAACAATGAAATTCGCAACTATAGGAACACGAGTTAAAAAATGTCGCAACTATTGGAACATTGTACCAATAATTGGAGGATAGATTTTAAACAGCAGTGATAGTTTAGGGGAGGGGTTTCGAAAAAGTCTATGATAGTCTACGAGGGGGGACGGGGGGTTATACCAAAAGTCTACGTAGACTTTTTTATTTATTTATTTTTTTTAAAACGATTTATACAGCAGCTTTGTACGGAGTTCACCAGTTTTATTTTTAAGGATTTTCCAATTTTTCACATGACTTTATAAAAATGTTATGAATTTCACCAGGAAAGTCTTCTGTGTTGAGCAGGAAAATTCTGCAAAGTATTCTATAAAAACTTTCGAATTTTTTTTCAAAGTCTTCACTTTGATTTTACTGCAGATTTTACTAGAATTTCTTTTGATTTATGACAGGAACTTCTTTGCAAACTATGGAAATTATGGCGTACTTAAACGGATTTCTTTTTTGAATTTATGTACAAAGGAAGCATTTTGGAATATTTAAGAAAAAGTCTTTGGAAAGCCCAAAAGATATTCTTTGGAACTTGTAAAGGGAATTCTCCGAAATTTCCGCAAGAAACTCTTCAGAATATTCACTGGAGATTTTCTGGTAAGTTCCCGAATTTTTTAATTCGGAAATTCTTCGGAATTTTCGCGAGGAATTCTTTGGACATATAAATAAAATTATTCGAAATGCCCGTGGAAAATTCTTCGTAAATTTCTTTGGCAGTTCTAATGCAAATTCTTTGGAACTATCGTTGGAATATTTTCGGAACTTCTAAATAAATTGTTGAAAACTTCCACGAGAAATTATTTGAATCTCCCACCAAAAACAGTTTGAGTTTCCACAAAAAAATAGCATTTTTTTAAAGTCTTTCTAATTTTCATGAAAATTTATTCGAATTTTTTACGAGAAGTTCACAAAAATTTCAACTGAAAATTCTCCATAATTTCCACCAAAAATTATTCAGAAAATATGTTTTGGAATGCCCGAAAGATTTATTTAAATTTCCTCAAGAAAGTGCTTCGAATTTGCAAGAGAAATTAAAAATAACATAGGAAACCATTCTAAATTTCTACGGGAAATATTTCGGAATGTCCGTTTGAACCTAAAATTACCTCGGGAAATAATTCAAAATTTTCATGGAAAATTACTTGTGGTTATCAATTGGTAAATTTTACGAAATTTCCACGCAAAACTTATTGGAATGTAGACTAGACTCGACATTTTTCTAAATTCTGAAAATTCTTCGGTTTTCACAAATTTTGTTGTTGAAACACATGGAAGGTATATGTCTTCGCGAGAGTTGAAGCAAAAGTTCTCCTGAAAAAAACTTTGTCAGACACCAAGTTCGTTATTTCATTACTTTCGGAGATTTATTGCTTTTTATGCCAACAAGTTTTAAACATGTTCAATGTATAAGCATGGAGACGCATGGTAACTCCTTGTGATGAGTGATTGATTTCTACCTTACATAGTAGGAAATGGATTTTGATTAAACATTCCTTACATTCGCTGACAACTCTACAGTTAAGGTATTGATTCTAAGTTCATTACTTGAACTTTTTTATGCATATGAGATTGACTGCCACGATTTGCCCGGTGTCAAGTAGCAGTTAAATAAAATATGACTAAAAAATCCAATAAAACTTTTATAATTTTTATTTTTTAAGTTTTTAAGTCACAATAGCCACCCAACGGCGTATTTTAATATTATCTAAAACTTTTTAGAACATGCGAAAAATGTAGAAATGAAAATGTAAAAGATATGATGAAAACCCCTTTTTAAGGGGTTGTCAGCATAAAACGTGAAAAATCTCCAAAAGTATAGTTCCGAACTTGGTGCTTTTGCTACAACTTTTATGAAGAATCAAAACTTATATGTTGTGAAGTGGAAAAAATAAATTTTACATCTCACTTTTAAGTGGATTGATCAGTAAGCTGAATACCTCCAAAGAAGCTCATAAACTTACTGATTAAATGTCTTAAGGACACTATTACACCAGTTGCATAATAAAGGAATTATTAAAAAACGCGCTAGAAACCCGATTTTAGCCACTCTGCGGCGTTGAGAATTATAGGTCGGATGCGTGACAGATGCGCGCCGATGCAAAAGTGTCGGCGATGGTGGCGCACACCTCTAGGAGGAATTGAATTCAACAGTAATTAAATTATTTGGCTTTTGGGATTTGATTTCAGAAGTTATGGACAGAGCATTAAATTTGATTTCGTTTCAATTTGATTTTCGTTTTGTTGGGTTTTGTTCAGATTGATGTTATTATGTTTGAAATTCGATTTTTTTTGTAATGTTTACATGGAAATTGCTGAATTGCTTAAAACGTGGTTGTTTTCCATATTTTTACAATCACGTATGATGTTTTGTAAAATTTGGAAAAGTCTACGTAGACTTCAAGGTGGGGGGGAGGGGTTTCGGAAAAGTCTACGAAAGTCTACTAGGGGGGACGGGGGGGTTTGAAAAAGTAAAATTTCGATCTACGTGGTTTGTGGACAGCCCCTTACGTTGCGATCAGAATATATTTCGCTTAAAATAGTGTTTATGGGCTTTTGGATACACCTCCAAGGTAAGTGAAATGCAGTATCGCTTAGATGTAAGTGATAAAACAGTGATTGCGCGTGCTTATTGCCTCAACCATTGGGTCATTTACCCTATAACTGCTTGTCCAAATAATATTTTCATCTTTAGATCAACAAGTGTAAAAACATTTAGACATTGCAAAAGGGTGATAATAATTTTCAGATTTGATTTTTCCACAAATGTTACCTTGTGAAGACTATTGGGACTTTTCAAGACGCGTGGTTTACAACGTGGCAAATTATAAAAATTTGACCCATTGTCACCTCCAATTTGCTGATACCATCATCGGGGGTGACAATGGGTCAAATGGGGGTGAGAATGGATCACTGTTACAACTGCTTAGAATGCTTGTAGAGAAGATTGAATACATCTGAGAGCTAGAAGTCCAAAATATAAGAGACCTGTTTGAACGATTTTGCTCTACGACCTCCAGACTGCCGGTGAGAGCGATGACCCATTCTCACCCCAGACCCATTGTCACCCCCGATGGCGGTATAATAAATAATATGACTTGAATGTAAACATATTTTTTTGGTCTGCCCCCATCCGGAGATATCAACTTTTGAAAAAAGGTATTTTTGACAAAAAAGGTTATATATTTTGATCGGAAAACGATATTGAGCATCAAAAGCTGTATTCGCCCGAAGATGACTTTTCCGAACAATCGATAACAAAAAAAAATAGATTAAGGGCAAAAGACCCAATAGTGGAGGAACTAAGCACGCTCCAACACACATTTCTCCATAACACCTAATCCATAATTCATTTCCCTTACCTTTATAGTGCTTCCGGAAGCTCATTATCTCTATTTTATTCGAAACGTGCCATAATTTCATCAAAATCGTTTATTGTTACCTAAAATCAATCCTCCAACTATTGGTACAGTGTTCCAATAGTTGCGGTATTTTATTATTCGCGTTCCTATAGTTGCGAATCCCATAGGTGTTATACCGGACTCGCAACTATTGGTGCGAGGGAAAGATAAAAACAAAGTATTTTAAAGATACTTCACCAGTTTAAATGAGATTCCAATGTTATTTTTGGTTCCATCGTGTTATGGCAGGTCGACTAATTGATCGGTGATGTGGGTTACTGCGTTTAATTTGTAAATTCCCTGCAAACCGTACTACCGCAACTATAGGAACACTCACGACTATCGGAGCTGTTACCCAATATAATGTTCTCTTCAGGGACACCCTAATCCAATAAAAGGTAAAATTGCTTTTATTTAGCCAAATTAAAAGTTACAGAAACAAATTGTTTTGGCAAAATTTATTGAAATAAGCTGCGCTGCAACTTTGCAGAATATTGCATGTCAGTATTCCGCTAGATTTTTTTTTCTTACTTTTTCTATTATGGGCCACCATTATACCTTCATGACGGCCTTACTATTTTGAACCAAGGGCACTATGAAGCCTCCCCATACAAACAGGCGGATAAAAATATTTTCTTCCTTTTTTCGAGCTTATAAAATGTTTTTCATGTTGTCATAACAGGGAAATGTTGTTAAGCAAAATTCTCAGTGATTTCGCGATTAACTTTTGAAAAGGGCCTAATATTTTGAGTCTTTACAAAAATTAATAAATTTCCAAACGACATTGAATTTTTATTCACAAAATATCAAGAGCAAATAGGAAAGACCGTTTATCATAGTAGAATATTGAAATTTGTGTTGCTATGATGCACACTAAGAAAAAAACAAGTTTTGGGGCACAGGCGTTTTTTTTAATCGCGTTTTTTTAAAATGGTGCAAGTTTGCGCAAGATTATCCATGGGAATCTGAAATATCTCCACGGGGGAATGCGGGGAAAAAAGTGGCTAACTTATAAAGTAGAAAAAAAATCCTTTGCGATATCATGATTTTTGAATCCAGATTTCCACGTTTACCATAATGGCGGATACTATATTTTTTTTTGACAATAATTGCTTCCAGACACTGAACTGAAATTTTCGTCTAAGCAAAAGCTGATTTTCCCGTTTGCTATGTTACCCCTTTTATTTGTTTATCCGTCGAACAACAACGAAATTCGTGCAAGATTTTTATTCCTTCAGTTTGGATTGTAAATTGCTTACTAATTATTCATTTATGTCAGAAATTATCATGTGATGAACTATGCATATTAGTTCAATCAAAGTTAATTGCCTATTTCCGGGGATTAACCCACCCGACTTGGACGTTAATTTACAATGTTATGAAAACTCATATGTGAATATGTACGATATGTGGAAGATAGTGATTTGGAAAATGTATTGGAGGTAACCACTTTCCCTCTGATGGGACTCGAACCCACGACCCTACAGTACGCTAGACTGGTGCTTTAACCAACTAAGCTACGAAGGAGCTCCGTCGGCCTTCGCAACCTAGCTCGAGATTCCTAAATTGGACGCATAGTCAAATCACTCGAGAAATGGATTGGGAGTGATTAGACTATGCGTCTAATTTGGGAATGGGGTTGAAGTTTTATTGATGGAGAATTAAATGCATATCGCACATGCATATGCAAATCAATTGAAAAATGAATGATGATTCGTTTAATTTTATATGTTTTTCAATGCTCTCAATATGTGCATTGATTTCGATGGAAATTTCAATCAAATAACGGATTCAATTACTGTGTTTTTACGAGTGGGCCTGTTTACATGTCGTTGAATTTTAAATATTTTTTGCTGTGAGACTTATTTCAATGAAGGCAGTTCCAACTCACACCGTATTAGTTGGTCTTGATATCTGCAATACATCGGCAACCTTCATGCTGAATTATAAACTCCAATTTTTCCATTGTTCGTTTAGTTAGATTGGGTAAACGTAAAGCTTTCCGAACTTCACGCTAAACCTCCTAGGAACAACAATCTGCTCAATTGCAGAAAAATCAAACCAAACTTGTCCATCATGTATTTTCAAAGCAAGAATTGAAATCAAGTCATTCTTTGTTACACTTCCTCCTTGCGGGGATCGCTCATTGCGCATTATTTCCGCGGAGCTATTCATTTTTTTCTTTTCTCCGTAATATTATGAAATCTTTTATTTAGCTCCTCATTAGAATCTAATGAATAGTTCAGAAAGTTATGATTAGAGAATGCCTCAAACCACTTAAGCCCCGACGTGAACGATAAAATTTGGCAGGAAATATATGAGCGCTGTCAAATCCTGCAGTTACCGTCACCGTTGTGCTCCATTGTATTGGTGGTTTCATTCATTTACCCCTTTGAAAAGTCGATTAATTGATGATTCTAAATGAAGTCAAAATTATTACCAATAAATGTATGTTGACCATACATTTTGAGTTCATTGGACTATGAACTATGAAGGTTCAATTAGAATAGGAACCGATGTAACTGGATTCCCCGTCGAATGTAACTTGTTGCGAGAAAATCGAATACAAAAAAAAGTCAAAATGACGATTAAGATTTGTTTGCGCACACACATACAGACATCACCTCAACTTGTCGAGCTGAGTTGATTGGTATTTATCACTAGGGGTCTCCTTCAATCAAACATTCGTCTTTGGAGTGAACATTGACCTTGAAGTACGAGAGAGGCAAAACACGGTAAAAATCCAGATTAATCCACCTAGCGGTGATTGTGCCTTTCTAGTGCATTTTAAAAATAGTATTTTCGCCATAGTTTTTGATCCCATAGTCAGATCTGGCTCATTTTCAATATGAAACAATAGGACAGGATTCTGCGTTGAACTGAACCAAGCAAATTGGTTCAGGGTAAGTGCCACAAAAGTGAGCTAAACTCGTACTTAGAGTACGAGAAAGGCAAAAAGAAATTAAAAAAAAATCAGATTGACTTAACTCTGTTAATTGCAAATAGTGGCAAGAAATTCCTTCGGAACATTTTAGTCGAAGCATCGTCCTTGATGCGTATGGCGTATCATAAAAGAACCCGGTGAATATTGAGAAAAAATAGTTCTTCACTTCTTCTTCTTTTTATTGGCATTACATCCCCACACTGGGACAAAGCCGCCTCGCAGCTTAGTGTTCATTAAGCACTTCCACAGTTATTAACTGCGAGGTTTCTAAGCCAAGTTACCATTTTTGCATTCGTATATCATGAGGCTAACACGATGATACTTTTATGCCCAGGGAAGTCGAGACAATTTCCAATCCGAAAATTGTCTAGACCGGCACCGGGAATCGAACACAGCCACCCTCAGCATGGTCTTGCTTTATAGCCGCGCGTCTTACCGCACGGCTAAGAAGGGCTTCACTATCAAAGCTGAAATAAGCGTTGTTTGTGAAAAAAAATATTGCATTCGTATTAAAAAAAAATACAGCGTGTTCATTAGTATTTGCACACCATTTTAGAGCTTATACAATTACCTTTGTAATGATGTATTAACATAAGAAAAAACCCTGATTAATCCACCAAGCGGTGATGGTGCCTTTCTCGTGCATTATAAAAATAGTATTTTGGCCATTTCTTTTGAGCCCATAGTCCGATTTGGCCAATTTTCAATAGGAAACAATGGTAGATTATCCTGCGTCGAATGCAACTTGTTGCGAGTAAATCGGTTAAGAGCCAGTTCGCGAGAAGCGCGACCCCCTTTCCAAGAGAGGTTGCAACGATGTTCTCCGATTTGAATGAAATTTTCAGGGCTTGTTCATATATGTAAGAGAAGGCATTTAGCAAATTTTCAGATTTTTTCATTGAGGGGAAGTGGGGTAAAACGGCCCTTTAAAAATTATTGTTCAAAAATCGCCAAAAACAAAAAAATGCAATAACTTTGGCAATGAGTGACCGATTTTGTTTAAATTTTGCACGTTTTTTCTACTCAATTAGTACTTTGTACCAAGTGGTTAATAGGGTTATAAAGTTGTTTACTTTAGGAGAAAATTGACTTTTTCGATAAAAAATGGTCGTTTTTCAAAGGGAATATTTTTCACCAACAGATCTAGGATAAAAAACTAAACCCGTAAGGCAATTAAGGAACTAAAGAGCTTTCATCTCATATATAATTCAGAAGCGCCAACTCTAAAATTTCTTAGAAAATCGCAATTTTCTGCAACACTGTTTATTCTTAAGAAAGTTCGCGCAAATTTGGCCCCCTTCTTATGTTGATGTTTTCCGATCTGGTGAAAAATGTCCAAACTTTTTTGTCTCAGTTGAAATTAAAAATCAGAATTTTCTATTAGGGAAGTGTAGGGTAAAATAGACCTTTAAAAATAAATGTCAAAAAATACATAATTTTTTATGTGAGTTCTAGCAGAAAATACATAAGTTTAAAAAAACTGTTTCTTCTTTCTTTCAATTCATCTTTTTTTTTCGTCTCAATAGATACGTATATCCTTCGCTGATCTATATTAGATAGCAAACTATTTGCAGAACAATTTTCAACAGAAGTAAAATAGGACCAAAATAAGTGCCTTAAACATTAGAACGTCTTTCGCAAACTGAAACAAAAATGAACGATTTCGGCGAGCGTGCTTGTGATATTTTTTTTTGAATCAGCTACAATTAATGTGGGTACCGGTAGTGATGTTGTTTTTACATCTATGCGAACAAAAAACAATTATTCTTAATGACAAATGAGCAATTTCGGTAAATTGGTAAAATAGCCTTGTAAAAATAAAATGTCAAAAATTCATAAATTTTTATATGTGAGCTCAAGCAGAATATACATCAAACTTATTGAAACTTATTTCAGTGCGCCGACTTAAGAATAATCAATCAAATTATGAATTTCTGCACATTGCACTGTTTGTTTGCAAGCCAGTTTGTGAGAATCGCAACTCCATTTTATCGATGTTTCAGCATCTGGCTGAAACTCACAAGGTTTATTTCTATATGTAGATGAAACTATTTGGCAAAATATTGGGATGGGGAGAGAGGGGTAAAATAGATCTCCACATATAAATAATGTTACGAAACAAGATAATCGTAACCACACTACTTAGACTTGATTATTCCGACCCAACTGGCAACTAATCTAGTGATTTTGCTAGTTTGCTTCGAAATTCTTCCAAGCTTAGTATTTTTATGGTTTTATATCTGTCAACAATCCTTCACAATCTCTCAATCTCAAAAAATAACGTGAACTAGTCAACTAGTCATGTCATTTTTATAATATTCCGGCGGAGGTATTGTAAACTTTGCGCCGTCTTAAATTCCGTTCAAAAATAATGTTCCACCAAAATATATTCCCACCAGTTCCTCCATGGTGACGTCTTAATTGCAACAACGATGCATGGTTCAAGAACGACGTAAAGCAAAATCCAATGCTTTAGCTAGTTTCCATCCATTCGGAAGTGAGAACATTTGTTTTGGTACTTTGTTTGTTACATTGGTACTTCAACACGGTAGTCTATCCCTCGGTGAAAAAAGCAATAGATAGATTTCTCAAAAAGTATTGCAAGCTGTTACTACCCAAGTACTACTTCTTAGCAAACCACACCTTATGGTTTGTTGGAAATATGTTCATATAAGGTTAGCAAAGATTTCAAGAGAAAAAGGCTGATATTTAAGTCCTCCTTTTTACAATCAACTACACAGTTTTGTTGAGGTACTCAAGCACTTTCAGGTGGTGTAAATTAAGCCGAGAATAAAACAGTTTTGCTTGGTAATCTTTAAATTAATTGATTAAGCGATCTACAATTTACATACTTTATCTATGAGTGTAGAAACGTGTATCCTAAAATTTGAAGTATTTTCATGAGGGGTGTGTTTTCAAATCGTCAGACAATTGATACACTATCCTATTCAATAGTATACACATTACATTGTTACGCTCTCCTTGTAAAAAATCAGCTCGTTGTAGAAAAAAAAAGGTTTCTCCCGTATTGTGCAAAATTAATGCAACTTTGTTAAACTTTGGAGTGTTTTTTACACAGTTGTGTAAACATAGAATCGAGGGTATTCCATTACCTATGAGATAAAATTGTCCAACTCTTGAAAATATATACACCCGATTAGAACTGGTATAGTCCATTCAGTCAAACATTTGGTTTAGATTGTATCTCTGTAATATTAGCTAGCAGTTTGAAGGTTAGTAATTCAAAATGTATGAATGGTACACGGTTTGACTTTTTTGCACAATAAACTTGCAGAATTTGGTTTAAATTGATAATGATGGAGGATGAAAGAGAGTTATGAATACCACACAATCGTTACAAGCTACAAAAACAAGCCTATGGTAACCTGATGCAAGTAGGTACAAAAGAGAAATATAATCTGAGAAGCAGCTCCACCAACAAGCTACACAGATAAAAATATGTTGTGATTTTAAATGTATTTCCATGCACATATTTGGAGCATGCAAATAAACGCAACATTCAATCGATCTTACTATTCTTTTAAATCGAAATAAATTTAAACGGTGCTTGCTTGCAAAGTTCAATCAAATTGAATTAAATATCGAATGTTAATTCGTTTGATGGGTTCAGCTGCAATTTTACACGTCGTTGAATTTTCAAAATTATTTGCTGTGTATGTTTAAACGTTACGAAATTGCTCATTTGCCGTTAAGAATAATTGTTTTTTGTTCGCATAGCTGTAAAAGCAACATCAAAACCGGTACCCACAGTAATTGTAGCTAATTCAAAAAAAATATCAACAAGCACTTTCGTTGAATCCGTTGATTTTTGTTTCAGTTTGCGAAGAACGTGCTAATGTTTAAGGAACTTATTTTGGTCCTATTTTACTTCTGTTGAAAATTGTTCTGCAAATAGTTTGCTATCTAATATAGATCAGCGAAGGATATACGTATCTATTGAGACGAAAAATATAGATGAATTGAAAGGAAGAAGAAACAGTTTTTTTTTTAAACTTATGTATTTTCTGCTAGAGCTCACATAAAAAATTATGTATGTTTTGACATTTATTTTTAAAGGACTATTTTACCCTACACTCCCCTAATGAAAAATTCTGATTTTTAATTTCAACTTAGACAAAAAAGTTTGGACAGTTTCCCCAGATCGGAAAACATCAACATAAGTAGGCTCAAAATTTGTGCGAACTTTCTTTTGAATAAACAGTGTTGCAGAAAATAGCGATTTTCTTAGAAATTCTTGAGTTGGCGCTTCTACATTATATATGAGATGAAAGCTCTTTAGTTCCTTTATTGCCTTACCTGTTTAGTTTTTTATCCTAGATCTGTTGGTGAAAAATATTCCCTTTGGAAAAACGACCATTTTTTATCGAAAAAGTCAATTTTCTCCTAAAGTAAACAACTTTATAACCCTATTAACCACTTGGTACAAAGTACTAATTGAGTAGAAGAAACGTGCAAAATTTGAACAAAATCGGTCACTCATTGCCAAAGTTATTGCATTTTTTTGTTTTTGGCGATTTTTGAACAATAATTTTTGAAGGGCCGTTTTACCCCACTTCCCCTCAATGAAAAAATCTGAAAATTTGCTAAATGTCTTCTCTTACATATATGAACAAACCCTGAAAATTTCATCCAAATCGGAGAATATCGATACAAGAGGGGGTCGCGCTTCTCGCGAACTGGCTCTTAAGGATAAGTGCCTGAAAAATGAGTGGCATTTTTTTACTCAATTTTTCAATAAAAAGGTGGTATTTTGGCCATAACTTCCGAGCCCATAGTCTGATCTGACCAATTTTCAATAGGAAACAATGATAGAGTATCCTGCGTCGAATGCAACTTGTTGCGAGTAAATCGGTAGATGATAAATGCCTAAAAAATGAGTGACATTTTTTTACTCAATTTTTCTATAAAAAAAAGTGGTATTTTGGCCATAACTTCCGAGCCCATAGTCCGATCTGACCAATTTTCAATAGGAAATAATGGTAGAGTGTCCTGCGTCGAATGCAACTTGTTGCGAGTAAATCGGTTGAGGATAAGTACCTGAAAAATGAGTGACATTTTTTTTTGGGCTGGTGCGCACAGACACACACACACACACACACACACACACACACACACACACACACACACACACACACACACACACACACACACACACACACACACACACACACACACACACACACACACACACACACACACACACACACACACACACACACACACACACACACACACACATACACACAGACATCACCTCAATTCGTCGAGCTGAGTCGATCGGTATATAACACTATGGGTCTCCGAGCCTTCTATAAAAAGTTTGTTTTTGGAGCGATCATATAGCCTTTACCGTATACTTAGTATACGAGAAAGGCAAAAAGTATTTTGGCGATTCCGATCCCATAGTCCGGTCTGGCCATTTTTCAATAGGAAACAATGAGACACTTTTCTGCGTCGAATGCAACTTGTTGCGAGTAAATCAGTTGAGGATAAGTGCCCGAAAAATGAGTGACACTTTTTACGCGATTATTCCGTAAAAAAGTATTTTGGCCATAACATCTGATCCCATAATCGGATCCAACCAATTTTCAACAGGAGATAATGGGACACGATTCTGCGTCGAATGCAACTTGTTGCGACCAACTTGAGAATAAGTGCCCGAAAATGAGTGACACTTTTTACGCAATTATTCAGTAAAAAGTATTTTGGCCATAACTTTTGATCCCATAGTCCGATCTGACCAATTTTCAATAGGAAACAATGAGACACTTTTCTGCGTCGAATGCAATTTGTTGCGAGTAAATCTGTTAAGGATAAGTGCCCGAAAAATGAGTGACACTTTTTCAGGCGATTATTCCGTAAAAAAAGTATTTTGGCCATTACTTTCGATCCCATAGTCCGGTCTGGCCAATTTTCAATAGGAAAGAATGAGAAACTTTTCTGCGTCGAATGCAACTTGCTGCAAGTGAATCAGTTGAGGATAAGTGCCCGAAAATGAGTGACACTTTTCTACGTGATTATTCAGTAAAAAAGTATTTTGGCCATAACTTCCGATCCCATAGTCCGATCTGACCAATTTTCAATAGGAAACAATGGGACATCATTCTGCGTCGAATGCAGCTTGTTGCGAGTAAATCTGTTAAGGATAAGGGCCCGAAAATGAGTGACACTTTTTCACGCGATTATTCCGTAAAAAAAGTATTTTGGCCTTAACTTCCGATCCCATTGTCCGATCTGGCCAATTCTCAAAAAGACACAATGGGACAAGATTATGCGTCGAATGCAACTTGTTGCAAGCAAATCGGGTAAGGATAAGTGCCTGAAAAAATGAGTGACATTTTTAATCAGTTTTCTATAAAAGAGGGGGATTTTGGCCATAACTTCCGATCGCATAGTCGGATCTGGGCAATTTTCAATAGGAAGCAATGGTAGAGTATCCTGCGTCAAATGCAACTTGTTGCGAGTAAATCAGTTAAGGATAAGTACCTAAAAATGAGTGACATTTTTTTTGGGTGGGTGCACAGACACACACACATACACACACACACACACACACACACACATACACACAGACATCACCTCAATTCGTCGAGCTGAGTCGATCGGTATATAACACTATGGGTCTCCGAGCCTTCTATAAAAAGTTTGTTTTTGGAGCGATCATATAGCCTTTACCGTATACTTAGTATACGAGAAAGGCAAAAAACATTTAAAAAATCGTTGAAAATTTTTTTTTACCCATTTCTGACTTTGACACATTATATCTCTGGAGCTAGTGCACCTATATACTTCAAATTTAGGACTTCTCTTAATTAGGGTATTGACAATAGAGAGAACATGTTTAAAAATGATTTGGAAGTCATGACATTTTCGATTAATGACTGCTCGAAATCCTATAGTGGGGCTGTCTTATTGTGGAATGTTTTGAATTGTTTGAGAAAAAAATATTTATTCTGTGGAATGTTTTATAATTGTTTATTGCTAAAATTGAATTATTTGTACAAATTTTGTATTTTTGAATTTTGGTTTCTTTATGGAATTTTTTTCTTTTATGATTGTAATTTTTACATTTATAAGTACTTATATATTCTCGTTTTTGGATGTTCTTAATTGTGTATGAAAATTTTGCATTATTTAGGGAAATTTCATATTTCTTTATTACTTCTACCCACCCTGATCTCTTCATTCAAATTTTTTTATGGAAAATTTCCAATTCTTTATGGGAATTTTATTTTGCTTCCATTATATGAGCCAATCTAAGAAAACACTATCCATACTACCTACTTATACCCTACCTACACCTGTAGTAAACCTATGCTATGACGCACCGTCGTAGAAAGAGAAAAATGGAAAATTCTCCAACAAAGCTGAACGAACGGATACGAATGCGTATATTTCCCGAGTCAAATCCATCATTATCATCATCAGCATCATTTTCGTCGTCATTATCGCGCTTTTGGTATGATCATGGTCTGGGTCGGGCCGTTTTCCGACCAGCTCAACATACAGTTTCGGGCTCGGGTAGGGTGGATAGCAAAAACAGACGGAGTGAAAGACGTGAAATTAGGTCAAGTGTATGTGTGCGGGGTAAATTATTTAATGCTCTATTTCGATATTTGCATATGAATGGGGCTGCGTCGCGATGCGATTGATTATGCTCGTCTGATAATGTCATGCTCTATTTTGATGAATACTCTAATTCATGGTTCCGTGCGTTAATTCGAAACGAACTTGAATTATATGAGATTGTATTAGGACTGCACGAGGGGTGGATAATATAGTCGTAGACTGCCGTGATCTGATAGGGGAAGATGCCCCAAAATTTAGGTGAAAAAAGTGTCAAAATAATAGACAGGAAGGTAGGAAAAACCGAAATTTTCCACATTTCGATGAAACATCTAACATTTAGGCGCGACAAAATACTCTAGTGAGACCAATCTACAATGTACTACGCGTCTCCACGCACTATCCATAAACAATGCTGATTTACCGACGCTTGGTGCGTTGCTCCCAAAGAGATGCCAATCAAGAGGCGTTTTGCCTAATGAGTTTTCCTGCAACGAAATATCACCACTTTTTTAAATGTGAATATTATCAATATGATGTGATTTTCTACTATTTAAGAGATGACATTAGCTAGCTAGACTGTTTAACTGTTTCATAAGCTATAAGCACCCATAAAATTCGATACAGCTAAGACATTGAAGCATTATAGGCTTAGCTAGGGCATATTGTCCCCCTTCTCCTAGTGTAGCGTATACGTCATTTAGATAATATTAGTATTTTATAAGTAGCATTCATCGATCTTTTTAGTATAGGTCCAGCTAATGCTAGGACTACTCATCGAGCGTTTTGACAGAAAAAAACTTGTGTGTTATAATTTGGCGCATTAGATCATTTTTTCAAATTATGACATTATTATCATTTTATCTTTTCCAGAAGTTTTCTCTACATATCTGGTCACATCAGGGAAAACGTTGGTGAAAACACATTATCACCGGTCTGCCAATACAATAGCAAGGCCGGATAGAGTAAACTCGACGTGCGATGCGATTCACGTAAAAGAATAACAATTATTATCAAGAAGAAGCTTACATTGTTTGTATAAGAATCTCATACCGATTTTGGCAGATTATTATGCAGAATTGTTAGAAAATCTGACATCCACTGATTGGGTGAGCTGCACATCTTCCCGTTGAACTACGGATACGGAGTACCCCATTTCTGCCATTTTACAAAATATGTTATTTATTAAGAAACCTGTTTATACACATAATGCTGACATAATGAAGCCCGATCTGTGCTCAATCTTCGCTTCATCATCGCCCGACTAACGTAATTAGACTTTCTCTGTCCGCGCTGTGCGTATACGCCATAGGGGAAGAGGCCCCAAAACGCCCCCCCGATGCAAAACGCCTTTTGTGGTTTTCCTCATATTTACCGTCATTAAGATGTCCGTAACAAAACTAGATCTAAAATTATGTAGGATAGGCGAATAAAGTTTCAAAATAGTGCATGGGAAGGTCGGAAAAACCGAAAATTTCCACATTTTGAAGAAACATCTAACATTTTGGCGAGGCAAAACGCCCTAGTGGCAATAACCTACAAAGTACTTGCGTCTCCACGGACTCTCCATACTAGAATGCTGATTCGCCGACGCGTGGTACTTTGTTCCCTAGGAGCTGCCAGCTAAAAGGCGTTTTGCCTCATGAGTTTTCCGGCAAGAGAATATCACCACTTTTTGAAATGTGAATATTATCAATATGATTGAGATTTTTGACAATTTTGAATGGCATCAACTAGCTATCTTGTTTAACTGGTGCATAATGTAAAAATACCCATGAATAGCGTTATAAATAAGACAATAGAGCAGTGTTTGCTTAGCTAGGGCATATTGCCCCCCCTTCCCCTACGACCATCTATCTGAGCGTGAGGCAACGCGATAGATTATTTTTGATTCAATATCAACCGCTGACATTCAACGCTGTCATGGTCTCTGAGCCGACCGTGTTTTTGGGGTCAAAGCCGGCGGAAGACGGAACAAAAGGAAACACATAAAAACAGCATGTCTCTCGGGCGAGAGCTGTTTGTATCTACAATGAAAGCAGTCGTCTTTCGCACAGTGTAAGGTGTAGAAAAATGGATCTTTGTTGTTTAAACATTTGATGAGTGTTTCATGGAGGTATTCTTAATAAATTGACTATAAAATGTAAATGACACAAAAGCAATATTATGCTGTTTATTCGAAGTTTTCCGTTATTTTTGAAAAAGTTTTCTCAATTAGGTCGTCGTTCAAACTGTCATTGGCGTTGGGCATAATTGGGGGAAAAAATAGTAACGTTTAAGAAAACAAACAAAACGCGTTTTTGTGATAAACCGTCATTTATAATTTTGTACTACTTTATAATGCTTTTCTATTATTTTTTGGCCCATTCTGTACACCAACAACTACCGAAATACTGATCCCTGTTAGCAGGTCAAACGGCGGATGATGGTTGGTGGCAATGATGACGATGGCACCAAAAACAGAAAGAAAGGAAGAAAGGTTGAATGTTGAATCTCGATGCAGTGAATGCGTGTCTGCCGTAACCGCTTGAGTGAAGGGAGACCGAGGGCGGATATCAAACAACGCATGACCTAGTGGGGCCACGCCATGACCTAGTTAACAGATGTATCAGACATGCCTATAATGCCTGCATAATGTAGAAGAGTGCGTATGACGTTGTACGTGATTGAATTGAGTTTTGTCTCTGCGGTAAATTTGGTAGCCTATGTTTCTACTATCTAATACTCACTTTTGCATATACAAGGGAAATCGTATTTTTTATCTCTATTATAGTGATTTTTAAATTTACATAAAGTTCATCACTAAAAATCGTTAAATGTTTTTTTTTTTTGTAAAATATCGTTTATTTGTCAATGGTATAATTACATTAATAGTTTTACATTTATATTTACAAATTTTCTAAACAAAATTTTACAGCATTTGGATCGATAGTATTATTAACAGAATTAATATACTTGATGTAGTTTATAAACAACTTCATTGTTTTCATCTTCTTCTCTCTTGTGGTATTTACTTTTGTGAATAACAAATCAGAGAAACTAAAATTTCGTATGTTGAACCTAAAATTCTAAAATTATTGCATATTGTTGAACAGTCTTAAGGAATGCACATGTGTTAAAAGGACGCAACGTGTGCATCGGGCCTGACGGTTACATGTTGAAACAAGGTGTTTCCCAGAAAGATCTTACTTTATATATTCACCGGATTCTGCTTTTACACGATTTTGTTCCGCTCGTAATTTGGATCGTATGACTTCAATTTCAGGGGCCCTCCTTTGTCGTGCGGTAAGACGCGCGGCTTCTAAGTAAGACCATGCTGAGGGTGGCTGGGTTAGATTCCCGGTGCCGGTCTAGGCAATTTTCGGATTGGAAATTGTCTCGACTTCCCTGGGCATAAAAGTATCATCGTGTTAGCCTCATGATATACGAATGCAAAAATGGTAACCTGGCTTAGAAACTTCGCAGTTAATAACTGTGGAAGTGCTTAATGAACACTAAGCTGCGAGGCGACTTTGTTCCAGTGTAGGGATGTAACGCCAATAAGAAGAAGAAGTTGACTTCAATTTGCCACAAGTCTTTGCAACATGTTTCAAAAAATCCTAAATAATTCAAAGAAAAATCACATGGTAATTAATATGCGTTAAACATTTAGGATGAGTGCAAAATTGAGAAAATGTAAGTCGTGTAAAAACAGAATCCAGTGTATTTATATTTCGATTCGACTAAGACTTCATGTGGCGCTAAATTGTAATTCGAAGCTATTCTCACATATGAGGCTTGCGTTGCTTCCGATTTGTTGTAATAATTGATCATGTTTTGTATCATATTGATATCATTATAACACATATTCCGAAATACTAACTTTGTGAATTATTAGCAAAAGTACCTGTCATAAGACGAGTTTATACAATCCCATTGAATTCCACCACCTAATTGTATCTTGACAGATACGTATTTCGACCTCAACAGTAAGGCCGTCTTCAGTGTCTTGTACTTACAAGACACTGTACAGTACAAGACACTGAAGGCGGCCTTACTGTTGAGGTCGAAATACGTATCTG
Organism: Armigeres subalbatus; assembly: GCF_024139115.2. Lineage (NCBI taxonomy): Eukaryota > Metazoa > Arthropoda > Insecta > Diptera > Culicidae > Armigeres > Armigeres subalbatus. The sequence continues at coordinate 263,653,965 of NC_085140.1, read as the reverse complement.
TCAAGATACAATTAAGTGGTGGAATTCAATGGGATTGTATAAACTCGTCTTATGACAGGTGACAACATTCCACTAAAAAACTCAAAATAAGTTTCTTAGCAAAAGTTAGTTTACGGGTAGCAGGAACTATGTCCAAGAGCTTGGAGACGTCTCCTCAAGCTACCACGAGTAAGGATCGGGAAACCGTATTACGTCGTTACATCAATTTACTACGCGCCTGATAGAGAACTACTCAACGCAGCGAAGCGACAATTTGCCGGGCCCCCGACATCAAATGGCAATAATAGATACACCAATTTCCAACGAGGAGAGACACTCAACCCCCTCATCAGACCGACGTGTGGCTCTTCCTCGCCCAACTGGTTCATAGGTCATTCAAACCATATAGCTTCGTCGAATGTAGGTAATGCAAATTTTCTTTATTAGAGACGCAAGATTCTGAAGAACGAGGCATTGACGCATTAGGTTCAACTAAAGAAGTAACGATTTATTGTCAAAATTTTAACAGGATGAAAAGTGCCTGTAAAATTAATGAAATTTACAAACAGGTAGCATCTTGTGATTATAACTTCATTTTAGGAACTGAGACTAGTTGGGATTCTAGTGTGAATAATGAAGAAGTGTTTGGGAATCGCTACAATGTTTTAGAGATGATCGCGATAAATCGCTATCTAATAAGAAATCTGGTGGAGGAGTATTGATCGCTGCTAGCACAGATTATGAGGCCGAAGAAATTGAATCAGTTAAATGTAAAGAATTTGATCATATTTGGATCAAGTCTGCTATTAGGAACCAAGTACATATTTTTGCGACAGTGTACTTTCCTCCTGAACATGCAAAAGGAGTCATATGAAAATTTTTCACTATTGCTGAAGAAATCGTATCAAAATTTAATGCCGAAACAAACGTTCACATATATTGTGACTTTAATAAGCGAGCAGCTATTTTTATTGTTGACTGCGAAAATGACCATTTTTGATACCAATTGTAGGAGATAATGAAACACTTCAAACTCTCTTTGACAAAAGTTCAAACATAGGATTTCATCAAGTGAATCATGTTAGAAATCATAACAATTGCTACCTAGACTTACTTTTTACTAATATGACTGATGATTTCTGCGTGACCGAGTCATCTTCCCCTCTATGGAAAAACGAAGTGTTTCATATTGCAATTGAATACTCCATTTTCAACCACGAGACATCTAGAACATTTGATGACAATTTATCCGAACCCTATCTCGATTTTAGAAATGCAAACTACGAGCTAATTAAAAATAACTTGAACTGTATCGATTGGCAAACCCTTATCGGCAACCTAAATCCTGACCAAGCCGTAAATGTATTCTATCAAACATTGAGCGATGTATTAATGATGGCAGTACCTATAAAGCAAAACAAAAAAAAATATAAAAATAAGATTCCAGCATGGTACAATAGGAATATAGTTAATATAAAAAATAGAAAACAAAAAGCGCATAAAGCGTATAAGAATAATAGGAACGATTCAAATTTAGCATATTATTTGTCATTATGTGATGAGTTGAATTTAGAAATTAAAAAGGCACATGATGATTACAATCTGAATCTGACATTAAAAATTACCGTGGCATCGCTATATTGTCTTGCATTCCTAAGTTATTTGAATCCATTATTAACAATAAAATCTTCACACAAGTTCAAGGTTTAATTACCCGTAACCAGCACGGTTTTGTTAAAGGAAGGTCAACAACGACTAACCTGCTGCAATTTGTATCATTTTCGATAAACGCTTTAGATAGAGGAAATTATGTTGAAGCTCTATACACTGATTTCAGTAAGGCGTTTGACAGAGTTGATCCTCTCTTACTTTTCAAATTATCCAAGCTAGGCCTCAATCCCAGGTTAATAAAATGGATTGAATCATATTTGACTGGCAGAACCCAGAGAGTAAGATTTGATGGATGTTTGTTAAAACAAGTTAAGGTTACATCTGGAGTACCACAAGGATCCCACCTTGGTCCATTGTTATTCATCTTATTCGTCAACGATGTGAATCATGTTTTGAATTACCTGAATGTTTCAATTTACGCAGATGACATGAAACTCTTTTTAGAAATACATAAGCAATCTGATCTACTAGTGTTTCAAAAATAAAATCAACGATTTTTATAAATGGTGTAAGAAAAATCTGTTACAACTGAATATAAAAAAGTGCTATTCAATCTCGTTTACAAGAAAGATCAATACGGCACAAGAACAAATATACATAGGTCAGAAAACAGTTGAAAGATGCAAACTAATTAGAGATTTAGGTATCATTCTGGACTCCAAATTATCGTTTATAGATCACTATAATAATATTATCTATAAAGGAAGCAACATGCTTAGTTTTATCAAAAGATTCAGTTATAATTTTAATGATCCTTAAACAATCAAAACTTTGTACGTTGCACATGTTAGGCCTCATTTAGAATACTGCAGTGTAGTTTGGGCTCTGTATCATGAAACACATGTAAACCGCATAGAATCAGTTCAGAAACAATTTTTACTTTTTGCGCTTCGAAAACTAGGGTGGACGTCTCTACCATTGCCTCCTTATGAATCACGGTGTTTATTAATTAACCTAGAAGAACTCAAAAAACGCAGGGAATTGTCAATGCTAGCTTTCATGGACGATATTATCGCACAAAGAGTGGATAGTAGTGAAATTTTGGCAAATATTAATTTTTACGCCCCTATCCGTCCACTTAGAAATAGAAGTCTATTTTATATCAATAATCAAAGAACAAACTATGGCAGAAATGGCCCAATAAATAGAATGATGACATGTTATAATGCACATTGTGAAACAATTGATGTAACGATGAGTAAAACTAATCTAAAAAAAGTGTTCTTCTCTAGACAAGTTAGGTAATGACTGAAGTACACATAGACTAGATAATAAGTATTTATTGTACAAAGTATAATTGGTCTACATTTGATTGACGGCAAATAAATAAATATAAATACACATGGGCTGATTGATATGCAAAGTTGCGTGATCGGGTTGTGGCCGGTCAATTAGATAATGTACAGTGCAGATTAAGCATAATAAGTCGGTTCTTCAACTTTAGCATAATCAACGTTCATATGCCACACTCCGGAAGCACGGATGATAAGGACGTATTCTACGCGTAGCTCAAACGTGAGTATGACAGCTGACCAAATCATAACGTCAAAATCATCATAGAAGCTTAGCTCGGCCAGGTGTAAGGGTATCCCCAACGACGGCTAACGAGCTGCTACTTTTCAACACTAGGAATCATTCGTTCAGAAAATTCTTGTAACTAAATTTTCAAATGGCTATATCTCAGTGGGTTTCAACCGATTCCCTCAGGTTTTTCGCCAATCTCTCTAGCTTCTGGACATTACAAAATATTGTATCTAGGGGCGCTCAATTTTTTGCTAGAGCTGTGGGAGTAATGCAACGGAGTTAGAAAAAAGCCTTTTTTGCGATATACTCATATTTTATTAGGATCTGTTCACAAATTCCGTAACGCGTTTGGGTCCAACTTGCGTTTTATTTTGTTACACTAAAAGATGGGGAAGAGGGCGGTTAATACCAATTGTTACGCATAACGCGAATGAATTTTTTTGGTTTTTGAATAAATGATTGAAGCAACTGGACATGTCTTGATCAAGACGATGAATCCGATAACACCTAACTGCTCAACTGCCCTTCCACTTTTTATCTCAAAGTTGTTTATTTTAATGTGGGGCCCTCCTTAGCCGTGTGGTAAGACGCGCGGCTACAAAGCATGACCATGCTGAGGGTGGCTGGGTTCGATTCCCGGTGCCGGTCTAGACAATTTTCGGATTGGAAATTGTCTCGACTTCTCTGGGCATAAAAGTATCATCGTGTTAGCCTCATGATATACGAATGCAAAAATTGTAACTTGGCTTAGAAACATCGTAGTTAATAACTGTGGAAGTGCTTAATGAACACTAAGCTGCGAGGCGGCTCTGTCCTAGTTATTGAAATTTTGTTTTCTGATTAGGAATTCCAAACTAAGCCAAAAGCAATAGATGCAACTTAGAGAGTTTCAATTCTAAGTAATTGCACATGGAAAATAAAAAAATGAGGCAATATGAGAGATATGTTCTTCATATTAGGCGGAATCAAGCAAAAAAACGGGACTGATTTGCGTAAAAATGCCATGCAGAACTGTCCCGCTAAACTATTGTAATGGTCACTCATGGTCTCAAATTATATATCCGAATAAAAAACTAGACTGATTTCAATGAAAATAAGTTTTCTTAACACTCCTGTATTTCCAAATTCACTACTAGTTGGACGCTAGCAATGGGAATAGTGGATTAAAATGCCATTTTCTCATTTCTGGACCACGCAAGTAAATTTGGATCACGCAAGTTATTCTCCACATTAATACCCTTATATGACGGAAAAAGCTTTTCGAACACATTCCGTGATTTCCCAGGAAATGTTTGTTTTAGCAGGAATTTGCTTTTCAAAATTATGTACGCTTAAATCACTAATTCCTAGAATGACAGTACAGGAGCTACTCGCAAGTGGCTTCAGACCTTGGAAATTTTGTCTACAGATTTTGTTCTAATATGTGTTTTAAATGATTGGGGTTTGCAGGACTTCAGAACGGAAAAACAAAAATTCCGTATTTTAGATACATTGGAGATGAATACGGGCTATAAATTTTCTGGCGCAGCTTTTAGGATTTGGTAGCAACATTGGGTTCCATAAGGAAATTGACATGTATTCCCGACAGACTATTGGGCATCAAATGGTCTACTAAACTAACCACGACTTCCTGAAATTTTCTGTCCTCCACGTATTTGTCTTCCATTTGCGTTTAAAATCCAGGCATAAGAGATGTTGTAATATCTCCAAATTGTCCTGGAGTTCTTATCAAATGGTCTACCGAATTAATCATGACTTTTATGATGTCCACAGCCGCGGTATCTACCTAATCATGTCCTCTGAGCCGAGTATTTGTCTTTCATCTGCGTTTATAATCCAGGCATAAGAGATGTTACAGGATCTGCCAAATTGTCTTGGAACTTGAGTAAAATGGTTAACCACGACTTCCATGATCCATGATCCAAGCCCCGTTATCAACCCAATTATGTGCTCCAAGTATTTGCCCTTCATTTGCGTCTTTAATCAAAGCATGGGAGTTGTATTAAGAACCCTAAATTGTCCTGGAATTTTTATCAGATGGTCTACCGAATCAACCATGACAACCACGTCCCTAACCGCAGTATCAACCCAATCATGTTCTCTGCGTATTTGTTTTTCATTTGCGTCTTGAAGCCAGGCATATGACATGTTGCAGGAACTCTTCAAATTGTCCTGCAGTTCTTATGAAATGGTCTACCGAGTCAACCACGACTTCCATGATGTCGCTAGCTGCGGTCATATGCAGCATGCAGGTGCACCTACTTCCATCCGTATCGTTACACTTGGACATCACCACTGTAGATAGTATTCTCAACGCATACCTCAAAGACTTTTTGCCGCTAGTTTAAGTGTGTAGAGTTAAGGAAGAGAACATCTTTGTGGACGAACGTGAGGTAATCGAAAAGTAGAAACAGCACATGCAGTTTACAAAGTGATATCGCATATCATTTTCCGTCATCTGCCGTCAAGAGTGAATGAGTTCGTGGGAAGTTGTCAAACCGACTTTGTTGACGACCCCTTGACAAAGGACCAGATCTCTACTCTACAGCAAATCTTTCAAAACGCTTTTTATTCTTATTTTTGAAGTAGAATACTTCTTTGTTTTCGATTCACAAGTTCGAAAAATGAGCGCGTCACGAAAAAATTATAAATTTCAGTAGCTAAGCTATTCATTTTTCAAACGATTTTCAATTTTTTCCTATCAATCGATTAGAAATGTTCGTCAGAATCAATTTTTGCCTTTCTCGTTCACAAAGTTAAACCGTTTTATTTATTTATTCAGACTAAGGCCGAAGTGGCCTGTGCGGTATATAAGAGTCTTCTCCATTCGGCTCGGTCCATGGCTACACGTCGCCAACCACGCAGTCTACGGAGGGTCCGCAAGTCATCTTCCACCTGATCGATCCACCTTGCCCGCTGCGCACCTCGCCTTCTTGTGCCCGTCGGATCGTTGTCGAGAACCATTTTCACCGGGTTACTGTCCGACATTCTGGCTACGTGCCCGGCCCATCGCAGTCGTCCGATTTTCGCGGTGTGAACGATGGATTGCACCCCACCATATATGGTACGCAGCACTTTCCTTTCGAAAACTCCAAGTGCGCGTTGGTCCTCCACGAGCATCGTCCAGGTCTCGTGTCCGTAGAGGACTACCGGTCTAATTAGCGTTTTGTAGATTGTCAGTTTGGTACGGCGGCGAACTCTATTCGATCGAAGCGTCTTGCGGAGTCCAAAGTACGTACGATTTCCAGCCACTATGCGTCTCCGAATTTCTCTGCTGGTGTCATTTTCGGCAGTCACCAGTGAGCCCAAGTACACAAATTCTTCTACCACCTCGATTTCGTCACCACCGATGCAAACTCGCGGTGGGTGGCTCACATTGTCTTCTCTTGAACCTCTGCCTATCATGTACTTCGTCTTCGACGTGTTGATGACTAGTCCGATCCGCTTAGCTTCGCTCTTTAGTCTGATGTAGGATTCCTCCATCTTCTTAAAGTTACGTACCATAATATCTATGTCATCGGCGAAACCAAATAGCTGGACGGACTTATTGAAAATTGTACCACTCGTGTTAATCCCTGCTCTTCGTATTACACCTTCCAAAGCGATGTTGAATAGCAAACACGAAAGACCATCACCTTGCCGTAACCCTCTGCGGGTTTCGAAGGGACTCGAGAATGCCCCTGAAACTCGAACTACGCACATCACCCGATCCATCGTTGCTTTGATCAACCGTGTCAGTTTATCCGGAAAGCCGTGTTCGTGCATTAGCTGCCCTGTATTCGTCGCCTAGGTCTTTGCCGATTATATCGAGTCGCATTATCTCTTATATTGTTCGTAATGATTGGTTTTCTAGGCGGCTTATTGGGCCTGCGCAAACCTCCTGTCTCGTCGGAGGGCCGTCGTGTCAGGGCTGTTTAGCGTCCCACCTAACACCAGGACTTGGGCTTGTGCGCTTTGAGCGGCACACGGTCGCTTTGGTGGAGCCTACTTGCGGATACATGCAGCTTTTTATAGAGGTTTAACAGGGCCCACTGTCAAACCCCACCACATCCTAGGCAAGCCCCAGTAACTCGCAGATGGCCTGGGGAGGGATCGTCAAGCCCTTGGACCGTAAGACTACAGAATTATTCCAAAAAAAAATTTGATAGAAGGCCCAAAGACCCGTAGTGTTATATACCGATCAACTCAGTTTGATGAACCGAGGTGATGTCTGTATATGTGTATGTATGTTTACAAATTTTGTAGACACATTTTTTGGAACTTTAGCATAACCCTATTTACTCGCAATAAGTTGCATTCGACGGGGAATTGCGGTCCCAAAATTTGGGCGTTGCATTGTTTGCCTTTAGAAAACAAAAATGAAAATATGAAAATAAAAAAAAAATCAAGAATGGTGACAATGGGTATTAATTGCATGCAAAATAATAGAAAACATGCGTTTTTTCCCCTGAAATGCTTTTTGACCTTTCTAATGATTTTTTAAATACATTTTATGATGCACGAGAAAGGTATCATCGCCGCTAGGTGGATTAATCTGGGTTTTTATATCAATCATTGATTTGAAAGTTTCATTTGCCATGAAGCGTTATGGAGCCAAAGACATGTTTTTAACACCTTGATTTTCACCTTTCTCGTACAACAAAGTTGTATTAGTTGAGGGGCCGACAAATAAGATATTGACTTTGAAGATATTTAATGTAGAGCAAACAAAAATACTTCTTTATTTTCATCAATATGTCATAAGGATAGAACACTATAAATTTAAACATGTATTCTGGTTTCTCGGCGACTTCCGGAAGCGGTTACAAAGGGCCAGCTTGATAAAAAATCCATATAGTGTCATACTTGCACTGCTTGATCAGATTAGTTTCATTTTGCCGATACAACCCAGGGACCTCCGAAACCGTAATGTAAAGCAGTAGTGAGTACAATTTACTCTCAATTTTGTTGGTTTGAAATAACTCAAATTTTCTCAGTTCATTCCTTCCTGTAACCCAATGACCAGCCGGTTAACCAAGTTCTGAAGAACCATTTTACTCTAATAACAGATTCATGATTATTATTGTCTTTATTATAAAGGCTGGCTCATCTCTAATTCGAGATAAATTGCTTGTTTCATTCTAAAAATGTTCATGTGATCCAAGATGTGATCCAAAAAAACCCAACTTAATTCACCGAGTAGTGATACTGCCTTTCTCGCATTGAGCCAAGACACCATCCTTATATGGCGTTAATATAGTTCGATTCCATTTTCTAAATAACTTTCAAACGCAATGGTCGATCGTTATCAAATTCAATAGTGATCAACAAGGCTTTCTCCCCTGTCGAATACGACTTGTTGCGAGAAAATCGGTTAAGAATTACTATATGAAAAAGTGGCTAATGTTTTTCGGTTTTCGTGTGCACACACACACATACACACGGACAGACAGACATTTGTTCAGTTTGACGAACTGAGTCGATTGGTATATAAAATCATGGGTCTCCGAGACTTCTATGAAAAGTTCGATTTTGGAGTGAAATGATAGCCTTCCGGTACAACTTTGTTGTACGAGAAAGGCAAAACATCATTTCGGCCGCATTTGACCTAGCGACTTTTTGTATCCCAGCAAACTAGAAACTTGTACTAGCACAGTGGCTGTTATCATTGATCATCTCACTTCAGAGTTGAATTTTTGACCCAACTAGGTCTTTTGATTTGCGTAAGTTTATTCTATCTTTCGGAAATTTATTAAATTTTCAAGAGTTTTCTATGTATTTTATGGATATTTGGCAATCTATACTTTGACCATACACGAACATAGATTACAGAAATTATTAAGGAATTATTTATAAAGTGCATTACGATCGTACTTTATGATTTTGATCCCCGTCACTCTTCTCAAATTACTTGGCATGGTTCTGCTAAGTTCTTAGCATATTTTGCGAATAGTCAAAAAATACCTTGAGACGATTTCCTATCTACAATTCCTGAAATTCAAATTGTTATCCAAATGTAAAATATTGAATATTGTTTTCCTTAGTAGAAAAGGGGCGCCCAATGAATGGCTAAGGGCGCTGGGATTCTACGCTACGGCTCTGCGTGTGCCATGAAGTCGAACAATGCTGCCATTCTGTTTAAAATCCGTTGAAAACCATTAACTCCTCCTTGCAGATCTTAGTTTGAGATATAAAGGCAACCGAAGCATTACCTTTTTGCGAAGCATGCGTTGTCTCAATTGATTCGACCTTGAAGCGTATCAGCAATCGTTCTTGCTCTTGATGTATCACTTCCGGTACGAAGCAACTCGAGATTTATTAGCCGACATCTGTCCTCGCTGCTTGGCAACTGGAATAAGAATGTTTCCAAAAATCGAAACGAAGGAAATTTACGAGTTCTAATTTTTCAGAGACATTGTTGTAGTTCGTAGCCAGAGCTGCCGCACAATATTCGCCGGAGACGTCTATCGAGGAAACTTCTCGACTATCCGAGTCGTTCCCGATCACGACCGAGGTGGGAGCTGCATTGCTCAACGACTAAGTTGAGAGCACAATGGATTGAAAATTGGTTGTCGGAGTAGGCTGGATTCACCGTCGGGGACTAGTTGAGTAGATCGTTTCGTGTGAACGCTTCGGCTTCGGATCGTCGGTGTACCATTGAACCGGAAGCTATTTTACACCCGGAATCTTCAGATCGACCTCGGTACCGGTTCGGTCACCCGTTGATGCGGGTCGTTTATTGCGGGGGAGCTTCCGTTGTCGAAAACTCCGCGTTGGGGTTGGATTGATCCACCGCCGAGGACTATCCGAGTAATCCACGATCAAAACGAGAGCTGAATGGCTCAAAGGTTATGGGAAATCAGGTAATTGAAGTAGGTTAGGTCCATCGCCGGAGATTGATCGAGTAGATCGTGGCGTGCGAATGTACTGGCTTCGGGTCGTCGGGGCACTGTTAAACCGGAAGCCTGCTTCGTCAGGAATGCTGACCTCGGCACTCGTCCCGTCATCCGTTGAAGTGAGAAAGTGCTTAGAACTTAAGCTGATCTATGACTATGCTTACCAGGTGAAAGAGTAGTGTTGGTAGTGTTGGTCGTCGGTAGAGAGACTTTTTGTCGGAGTTGGATAGATCCGCCGCCAGGGACTATCTGAGTATCTGTCACAAGGAAAAGATCTAAAGGTCTAAAGGCTTTGGTATGCTTACTGGCACGAACAAGGGAGCGTCAAAAAAGTATGAAATATGAATCCAAAAGGCTCAGACGTAAATCCCCGAGACGTAAAACTGAAAGGCAGTCCAGAGGGGAATTATGTGGTTGGAGCTCAAGTAGGATTTAGTGGGTGGGATCAGAGGGTTTCCACAGTGCCGCGGGGTAGCTTGGCAACTACTTAAGGGTTGAGAGAATCAAGAGGGTTTTTTTTTAAGATTGTCTGCGTAAGATGACCGTAGGCTCTTTGATTATTGATGCGCGTTGTTGAAGTAGAGCAGCAAATTAGTGGAACTAGATGACTTCCATGTGGTATACCGGATGTATCATAGGAGCAATCAGTCCAGTTTCTAGATTGGACGAGAATCGAAATCTCGATTAGAGACTCATAACTGTGAACATCGGATGCCATATGATAACTGGCAAAGAAATGCAAAATCAGGGATGAGAACCGCATTTTCGGAGAGTTTAAACACTCGCTCTTGCGATCGAGAATAAAGTTCGTTGTTGAAAATACTCCATCTTGCTGTGACAACTGGTTTAGGTTGAAAACGGGGAAGGTTCATTTGACCGATATTCATTCGACTGAAAGCTATTTGGCCGAATGTCACTTACGCCGAAAGTATTCGAGCCGAAGTCCATTTAGTCGAGTTGAACGTTCGTCCGAAACTATTATATACGAATTGGTTGTTTGGCATAAACGGCCATTTGATCGAAAATTTCATTTGGCCGAACGGATAATATGATCGGAAATATTGTTTGGTCGATCAAATAATATGACCAAGAAAGACATTTGGTTCAAAAAATCATTTTGTCGATATGGTTCATCTATATATATAAAACTCAATGTTTGTATGTTTGTATGTATGTATGTTCCAGCATAACTTCTGAACGCATTGACCGATTTTAACCATATTTGGAACACACATTCTTAATCTTAAGGAGACGACGATAGGGGGGCTATGCATGCTGTTTGGAAAAGGGGGAGGGTGTGGAGGGAGGGGTATTGCTTAGTCATCCATCAACTCAGTGTACCTTCTGAACCCCTTGGCCGGTCTCAACCAAATTTTGGACACACATTCTTTACCTTAAGGAGACGACGATAGGGGGATTATGGATGCTGTTCGGAAAAGGGGGAGGGTGTGGGGGGAGGGGTATTGCTTAGTCATTGATCAACTCAGTGTACCTTTTGAGCCCATTGGCCGATCTCAACCAAATTTGGAACACACATTCTTTATATTAAGGAGACGACGATAGGGGGGTTATGCATGCTGTTTGGAAAAGGGGGAGGGTATGGAGGGAGGGGTATTGCTTAGTCATCCATCAACTCAGTATACTTTCTGAACCCCTTGGCCGATCTCAACCAAATTTGGGACACACATTCTTTATCTTAAGGAGACAACGATAGGGGGTTATGGATGCTGTTTGGGAAAGGGGGAGGGTTTGGGGGGAGGGGTATTGCTTAGTCATCGATCAACTCAGTGCACCTTCTGAACCCCTTGGCCGATCTCAACCAAATTTGGAACACACATTCTTTATATTAAGGAGAGGACAATAGGGGGTTATGCATGCTGTTTGGAAAAGGGGGAAGGTATGGGGGGAGGGGTGTTTCTTAGTCATCCATCAACTCAGTATACTTTCTGAACCCCTTGGTCGATCTCAACCAAATTTGGGACACACTTTCTTTATCTTAAGGAGACGACGATAGGGGGGTTACGGATGCTGTTTGGGAAAGGCATCGATCAACTCAGTGTACCTTCTGAACCCCTTGGCCGATCTCAACCAAATTTGGAACACACATTCTTTATATTAAGGAGACGACGATAGGGGGTTATGGATGCTGTTCGGAAAAGGGGGAGGGTGTGGGGGAGGGGTATTGCTTAGCCATCGATCAACTCAGTGTACCTTCTGAATCCCTTGGCCGATATCAACCAAATTTGGAACACACATTCTTTATCTTAAGGAGACGACGATAGGGGTGTTATTTATGCTGTTCGGAAAAGGGGGAGGGTGTAGAGGGAGGGGTATTGCTTAGTCGTCGATCAACTCAGTGTACCTTCTGAATCCCTTGGTCGATCTCAACCAAATTTGGAACAAACATTCTTTATCTTAAGGAGACGACGATAGGGAGGTTAAGCATGCTCTTTGGAAATAAGAGATGGTATGTGGGGAGGGGTATTGTTCAGCAATCGATCAACTCAATGTAAGTCTTGAGCTCCATGACCGATTTGAACCAAATTTGTATCAAATATTGTCTGTCGTAAGGAAACGATTTTAGTGGATATTGGTAGGTCCTTTTAAAATGGGGAGGTTATGAGAGAGGGGTATTGTTTAGTTAGCGATCAATTCAGCATAACTTCTGAACCCATTTACCGATGTCCACCAAATTTGGAACCCATATTATCTGTCTAGGACTGTCATAGCTGAACGAGAGAGGGTATATTTATTAAACGAACAATTTAATATACCTTTTTATCGCATGGGTGAATTCAAACCAAATATTTAGACATGTATTGTTAGCCCAAAGGAAACTATTTTAGAGAGGCTGGGAGGAGTTTTTGAAATGCGGGAGGATGTTGGGGTTGGGTATTGTTTAGAAAACGAACTAATTTAAAATCCCTCTTATTTAGTTCATCCGAGTTTTTTTTTGACATTGTACAATGATCCGAAAACAATTCCTCAAAAATAGCAAATCCTCGACAATAACATTTCCCTGAAAATGACATATCCCTGAATGAAGCAGGCCATTAACATAACACTATTTGGCCTAAGGTCATTCAACATGAAGTGAATTTGGGATAATGCTGAACAGCATCAGAAAAATCTTTCATAGAAAGCATGCATTTGCTGGGTATAAAGCAATGATATGTGTTACCCTTCATCGGAATCATAGTTTGCCCAGTGAAAAGCAATGAATAATGTGTTTCCTTCTGGATGGTGGATGTGATTGCTCCTTTAAAAGTAGGCATTTTCCCGGAATAAGGCGATCGTGGGTGTGATCCCTTCTTTAAAAATATGCGTTTGCCCGGAATAAGACATCGGTGGATGTTTTCCCTTCTTTAGAAATAGACGTTTTCCCGGAATAAGGCTATTCAAACCCACAATCCCTGGTTTTATTATTTTTGGTTTTGTTATTTTCCGATTGTGAAAAAAAACTGCGAACCAAACTGGCAACTCCGAGCAAGGCCGGGTACATAAAGCTAGTACCAAATAAAAACAACCTTATTACAAAATAAATTATAAAAAAATCACAAAGAGTAAATCCTAATACAAAGATTCAAACGTCTTCTTGAAGTGAAGCGAGAGTGATAAATAATTAGAAGTGTGAAGTGATTAGAGAGAAGAGAGTCACTGCTTTCTTCTCATTTCTCACTTCTCACGTATCATTACTTAACACTTTTCACAGAGAGAATGAGAAGTGAAAATCGAGGAACGTGTTTTATTTGGGCTAGACCTAATCTCCTGAATTATATTTTTCTCCAAACAACATGTTCCGCTTAATCTGAAATGGCTTATTTTGTCAAATGGCCTGTGTACTTGAATGTTCGTTTAAATGTTTTAAAGTTTTCGGCCTCTTCAGCAAAATGATATATTCGGCCTGACTTCACTCTTTGTCAAATAGCTATCGGCCTAGCTCACTCCTGGCAGATGGCCTTCAGCTGATGGAATTTCGGTCAAGTGAAATCCGACATTCAACAATGTGGTTGGCTACATTAAAAGTCATTCCCATCCATGGCAAATTTTGCCCCGAGGTTTCAATCCGAGATAGATGCTTTCTAACCCCGGTAATTATTACAAGCAGCCCAACATTAATATAGGGAAACACGATTCTTTTGTGGAATAGTGGTGTTCCGATCAACACCACTGGGCTGACCACAACATCCCTGCAGAAGTGTGTGACGTTGGTTCGAGAGACTGCGAATTTGATAACTCCAAACAATGAAGAGGCAAGATATATTTGCAGACCCAAAGCAAAACAAAGCATAGATAGGCATTCAAGGAACGTGGAAGTGTGTCGCAAAATTAAAATACGTCGAAAAGTTAAATTATATCCGATATTTAATACTACTTTATTAAGAATTTATTATATTCGTTACTATACAAGTAAGTTGCATTGAATTTGATAAAGATTTCTACTTAAAACTAACTAAATTGTGAAAAATAGGTACGACTCGAAATTCAGGTTAGGCTATATGCAAAGTACACAGCATTGGTCTGAGGATTGCTATAGTGAATTCATAGTAAGTTACTCTCAAAATATCCTTATTCCTACGCCTATATACAATAAGTGGAAACTATTTATAATTTCAATAACTTATTACCTATGAACAATTAATTTCGAATTATGTAAAATAGGTATTTGCATATTGCCAGTATCGACCTAGCGAGACCCGTCCGCAAGAGGATAACGGATAGGAAACTAAATTGTGAGTAGCAAACCTTCAATTGACATTTGAACTATTGGTAATAAATACTCATTTTAGCTTTGATCAGCTGTAAACGTAGACGGTGATTCCGAAGACAATTTCCTAAAATTATTCCGAACATTAAATCAAAGAATTTAACCTCAAAGGATGGACTCGACTGTGGGTGACTGCATGAAGTGCCGTAAGTCAAACAAAATATGCGACATGGTGCAGTGTGACACTTGCCAGTCATGGGCGCATTTCTCGTGTGTCGGAGTTACGGCAGCAATCAAAGATTCGGATTGGAGCTGTAACAAGTGCAGCGACGAACTGCAAGTCCAAAAGCTAACAAAGAGGCGTTCAAGCAAGAAGGGGAGCTCGAAGTCCAAGAGTGAAAGAGGATCGATCCAACCCTCCATCCCTGAGGGAACAGAAGGTCTGAACGAAGAACTGCGTAAGTTAGAAGCCGAACAACGTGCTATGGAAAAAGCCTTAGAGGAGGAGATGATCATTCGAGAAAAGCGTCAGACCGCATCGTGCTTTCGTGCTGTGCGGTTCTTTCTCTCTTTGCGGAAGGAAGTTTTTAATACTACCCGAAGCTATTTTAATTTCAACAGTGCTTCTCAGCGCTATTTGTACCCACTGATCCTGTTACGATCTTTGCAAGGACCCGTGCCTTCGTTTTACGTTGGACCCGTTTGCGGAAGTAAAATTCCGACAAGCGGTGGTAATCCTGCAGGGACACCGTTCTGGGAAAAAACCTCTTAGAAGGTCACGTCTCCACGCTCAGCAATGAGTATTAACAAAAACAAGAGGAAGGGGGAGTCTTTGAATTCTCCACTTCCTTCTAAGAAACAAGGTTTCAAGACCGTCCTGCCAAAGCGCGGAAAAAATAGAAGGAAGCTGGAGAATTCAGATATTCCTTCAAACTCTAATGTCGGAAATAATGTTTCTCCTATCGAACTGAGCAATCAGTTCTTCCGATTTTGATTTTTTAACTGAACAATTGCATCACATGATTGATGCAATGTTCAAAGCAAATACCATTCCTGAAGCTGTTCAGGTTGGTATAAAGTACACACAAACAATTGTTATCGGACTCCGTTTCAATGGATCCAAATAATTGTGTGAAAGTTCTAAATTGGAATGCCCGCTCTCTAAAGGGTAAGGAAGATGAATTATTCAACTTCCTTTCAGTTCATAATGTGCATATTGCCATTATAACTGAAACGTATTTAAAACCAGGACTCTCCATTAAAAGAGATCCAAACTATTTTATCTACAGAAATGATCGTCTTGACAGCGCCTGTGGTGGGGTCGCCATTGTCATTAATAGACGTATCAAACATAAATTATTTTCTTCATTTGAAACCAAAGTTTTTGAAACCTTGGGAGTTTCTGTTGAAACAAATTTTGGACAATTTTCCTTCATTGCAGCCTACTTGCCTTTTCAATGCAATGGGCAGCAAAAGAATTTGTTGAAAGCTGATCTTCAAATTCTGACTCGCAACAAATCAAAATTCTTCGTAATTGGTGACTTCAATGCCAAACACCGTTCATGGAATAATGCTCAAAGCAATTCCAACGGCAACATTTTATTTGAAGATTGTTCTGCGGGATATTATACTATTCAATATCCCAATGGACCAACTTGTTTTTCTTCCAGTCGAAATCCTTCGACAATTGATTTGGTTTTAACGGATTCAAGTCAGCTGTGTGGCCAATTGGTAACTCATGCTGACTTTGACTCTGATCATCTTCCTGTGACATTTGAAATCTCACAAGAAGCCATTTATAATCCAATCAGCTCTACTTTTAATTATCATAGAGCTGATTGGGATTTATATAAAACGTATGTCGATAGGAATTTTGATGTTGATATTCCTCTCGATACCAAAAGTGATATTGATAATGCTCTCGTATCTTTGACAAATTTAATTGTCGAAGCCAGAGGCATTGCAATTCCTAAATGTGAAACTAAATTCAACTCCATTATTATTGACGACGATCTTCAGCTACTGATCCGTCTTAAAAATGTGAGAAGAAGGCAATACCAAAGAACTCGCGATCCCGCGTTGAAAGTTATTTGGCGGGATTTGCAAAATGAAATTAAAAAACGTTTCGCTATTCTGAGAAATACCAACTTTGAGAATAATGTCTCGAAGTTGGATCCCAGTTCGAAACCCTTTTGGAAATTAACAAAAATTCTTAAAAAACCTCAAAAGCCAATTCCAGCGCTTAAAGAGGGAAATAAAATTTTATTAACAAATGGCGAAAAGGCTCAAAAACTTGCTCAGCAGTTTGAGAGTGCCCATAATTTTAGTCTAGGTCTCACTAGTCCAATTGAGGATCAGGTTACACGGAGCTTCGAAGACATTCTCAATCAAGAGAATATTTTTGACCCTTCGTTGGGAACTAATTGGGATGAAGTAAGATATATTATTAGAAACTTAAAAAATAAGAAAGCCCTGGGTGATGATGGTATTTTCTACATACTTATCAAAAACTTCCTGAGAGCTCTTTATCCTTTTTGGTTAATTTATTTAACAAATGTTTTCAATTGGCATACTTCCCAGATTAATGGAAAAACGCCAAAGTTGTTCCTATTTTGAAGCCTGACAAAAATCCAGCTGAGGCTTCTAGTTTGAAAAGATTATTTTAAATAGAATGATGGTTCATATTAATGACAATTCTATTTTTGCTGATGAACAATTTGGTTTTCGCCATGGGCATTCAACCACCCATCAGTTATTAAGAGTAACGAATTTAATTCGGCTCAACAAATCTGAAGGATATTCGACTGGAGTTGCTCTTCTTGATATAGAGAAAGCATTTGACAGTGTTTGGCATGAAGGTTTGATTGTAAAATTGATGAATTTTAATTTTCCTCTGTACATCATTAAACTGATCCAAAATTATTTATCAGATCGCTCACTGCAGGTAAACTATCAGAATACTAAATCTGATAGATTACCTGTAAGGGCTAGTGTCCCCAAGGCAGCATACTGGGGCCCATATTGTATAACATTTTTACTTCTGACTTACCTGATTTACCACCAGGGTGTCAAAATCTTTGTTTGCAGATGACACAGGTCTCTCAGCCAAAGGGCGAAGCCTTCGTGTCATTTGTAGTAGATTGCAAAAAGTTTGGATATTTTCTCCACTTACTTGCAAAAATGGAAAATTTCCTGAATGCTTCCAAAACTCAGCTTATAATTTTCCCACATAAGCCGAGAGCTTCTTATTTGAAACCTTCTAGCAGACATATTGTCACTATGAATGGGGTTCCAATTAATTGGTCTAGCGAAGCTAAATATTTAGGACTTCTGCTAGATCAAAAATCAACTTTTAAAAATCACATTGAAGGCCTTCAAGCCAAATGTAACAAATATATTAAGTGTCTATATCCACTTATAAACAGAAAATCAAAACTTTGTCTTAAGAACAAACTTTTGATTTACAAACAAATTTTTAGACCTGCCATGTTGTATGCTGTGCCAATATGGACTAGTTGCTGCAATACCGGAAAGAAGGCACTCCAGAGGATTCAAAATAAAATTTTGAAAATGATTCTGAAGTTGCTTCCGTGGTATAGTACCAATGAACTTCATAGAATTTCTAATATTGAGACATTGCAACAAATGTCCAACAAAATAATTTCCAATTTTAGACAAAAATCGTTGCAATCTTCTATTGCAACGATTAACTCCTTGTACCCTTAGTATAAAATAGGTTAAGTTTAGTTTAAGTAGAAAACATTGTAATTCCTACATGGTTCAATTCAACCAGAGGAAAACTGCTA
This sequence comes from Armigeres subalbatus, assembly GCF_024139115.2. Lineage (NCBI taxonomy): Eukaryota > Metazoa > Arthropoda > Insecta > Diptera > Culicidae > Armigeres > Armigeres subalbatus. The sequence continues at coordinate 263,635,402 of NC_085140.1, read as the reverse complement.
GAGGCAATTGAAATGTATTAATAATAACTAAAAAAGTAACATAGCAAATAAGGATGATAGTGTTAAGAAAACACGGAACACCTAGTCTAAGATATGAATGCATGTATTAGATAATTAGCAAATAAAATTAGTTAAAAAAAAAAAAAAAAAAAAAAAAAAATCGAGAAAAGCGTCTCGATATGGAGCGTGTCCTTCAAGAAAAACGTTGTCGAAAGGAGAAAGAATTTCATGAAAAGCAGATGCAGCAAGATAGAGATCTAAAGGAGCGCCAATTGAGGGAGGAACGGGAGATGTTGGAAAGGCAGTTGAAAGAAGAAGCTAGATTTGCTAGCGAACGTAAGAAGCTGCACGAGCATTTTCAAGATGCGAAGAAAGCAATTGCGAAGAGTATTTCCGAAGAAACAGAAGGTGCTGTTGGAGGGGAGAAGCTGAAGAACGACAACGAATTATCGTTCGATAAGAAGGTCCAGTTCTGGCTGAAGCAGCAGGATCAAGGTAGAAATGGAGCGAAATCCAAACTATCCTGCTCAATAGCGGATAGTGAAGACTACGGTGAAATCGAAGAGGATGATGCACCTGAGGAAAAAGGTAATTCAGAATACCCCGCAGGAGAAGATTTCGGATGTACTTCCGAAGACCGCGAACTACTCGGAAGAATCGTGCGGAATGGGAGGATGAATGGGCCGGGGGAAATTATACCACCACCGCAAGATCGGCCACAACGGCATACAGTGAAATTATCCCAGGAACAATTGGCAGCTCGCCAAGCCGTATCGAAAAACCTACCTGTCTTCAAGGGTGAGGCAGAGAAGTGGCCAATGTTCATAAGTTGCTTTGAATATACCACTAAGGCCTGCGGTTTCTCTAACTTAGATAATCTGAAACGACTCCAAGATTGTCTTCAAGGAGATGCTCTCGAAGCTGTCCGGAGCCGGTTAGTCCTTCCGGAGTCGGTACCGGATGTCATCAACGACCTTCGTCGTATATTTGGCAGACCAGAGAAACTGCTGAAGACCCTTCTCACGAAAGTGCGGAATGCACAAGCGCCAAGGGCCGATCGCTTGGAAACCTTCATGCAATTTGGAATAACAGTGAAGCAGTTGTGCGATCACTTGGAGGCGGCTAAGCTAGCGGATCACCTTAATAACCCAATGCTTGTCCAGGAATTGGTGGAGAAACTACCGTCAAATTACAAAATGGACTGGGTCCGTTTCAAAAGGAGCAGGATAGGATCTCCTTTGAGAATATTCACCGATTTTATGAACGACATCGTAGCAGATGCATCCGAAGTATCAGAGTTCTCGACACTCTTTTTGAGTGACACCCGAGAAGCATCGCACTGCGGGAAAGGGAAACCAAAACGAAAGGAGTATATAAACATTCACCATTCTTCTTCTGGCCTACCGGCAGTTCCACCCCCCTCGAAGGAAACCAAGCCCTGTCTCGTCTGTAAAAGGTCGGATCACAAACTACGCTTCTGCGACGATTTTAAAAAGTTCAGTTTTGCGAACAGATTAAAGGTCGTGGAGCAACACAAGCTCTGTGCCCTGTGTTTGAACAACCACGGGAAGAGTCGTTGTACCTTCAGGATTCGCTGCAATATCAATGGATGTCAAGGTGGTCATCACCCTCTATTGCATCATGCTGAGGGATCCATGCAGCTTATGGACATTGCGTGCAACGCGCACGGCGCACTGAGCCGCGGAGTGATCTTCCGGATGGTGCCCGTAACTCTATATTTCGGAGACCATGCACTGGATATTCTGGAATTCATGGATGAAGGTTTGTCATCCACTCTGGTTGAAGATGCCGTAGCTAGAGAGTTGGATGCCCGAGGGCTCGCGGAACGGTTGGTAGTTACATGGCCATGCAATGTGAAGGGATTCGAAACTACGTCCAAAAGAGTCAACCTTATGATTTCAGCGCGTGAATCGGATGAAAAGTTGCCGTTGAAAGACGTTCGCACTGTTGCTGAACTAAAACTCCCAAAACAGAGTCTCCAGTATACAAAATTAGCTGACCGATACCCACATCTCGACAATATTCCCGTAGCGAGCTACGAGATTGAAGAGCCTAGAATCATCCTTGGACTGGATAACCTAAATGTGTTTGCTCCACTCGAATCACGAGTTGGATCACCTGGCGAGCCGATCGGTGTTAAATCCAAGCTAGGGTGGACGGTTTACGGCCCGCAACCGAGCGGAACCGTAGTATCAGAAGTAAGAGTCAACCTTCACTCGTTGGAACCAATGACCAACCAGGAGCTACACGACGCCATGCGTTCTCAGTTTTTGTTGGACGATCCCTCGGTAGCCTCTGTGGCAGAATCAAACGAAGATGCGCGGGCTCGGAACATAATGCAGACAACAACAAAGCGAATTGGAGACCGGTACGAAACCGGATTACTGTGGCGACGAGATGAGCAGAGATTCCCAGATAGCTACCCAATGGCTGTCTCACGATTGAAAGCGTTAGAGAGAAAGCTGGAGCGAGATCCGGAACTTGGTTCGAAGGTTCATCAGTTAATAGCTGAGTACCTGATAAAAGGCTATGCGCATAAAGCTACCGTCGACGAACTGGCAGATATGGCGAAGGGAAATGTCTGGTATATTCCTCTGAACGTTGTTATCAACCCTCGAAAACCAGGGAAGATTCGTCTCGTGTGGGACGCGAGAGCATCTGTCAATGGGATATCACTAAACTCGGAGCTCTTAACCGGCCCTGATCAGCTAGTGCCTTTGCAGACCGTAATCAGCAAGTTTCGGGAAAGACGCGTGGCGTTTGGCGGGGACATCCAGGAGATGTACCACCAGTTCCGTATAAGAAGGGCAGACAGACAGTTCCAAATCTTCCTCTTCCGACGAGATCCGGCCAGCTCTCCTGAAACCTATGTGATGGACGTCGGAACATTTGGGGCGACGTGTTCTCCATGCTCTGCCCAATTTATAAAAAACTTGAATGCGGCGCAATTCGAGCAACAATTTCCGGAAGCATCAGCAGCAATAATCAACAAACACTATGTTGATGATTATTATGATAGTGTAGATACCGTTGACGAAGCCATCAAGATAGCTACCGATGTGAAATTGATCCATTCTCGTGGAGGATTTCACATCAGAAATTGGGTGTCGAATACTCCAAATTTCCTGGAAGCGATGGGAGAACAGCCGATAAACTCTACTGTGCGCTTTCATCAAGACAAGGAAACGTTGACTGAACGCGTCCTTGGAATAGTCTGGAACCCAGTGGATGATGTTCTTTCTTTCTCCACGGCTACACGTCCTGAATATCATTTAATGCTTCATGGGGATTCTGTTCCTTCCAAAAGGATCGTTTTGAGCTCAGTAATGTCAATGTTTGACCCCCTTGGGCTATTATCACCATTCACGGTGTATGGACGAATATTGATACAAGACTTGTGGAGAACTGGCTGCAGCTGGGACGAGCCCATCGATGGTCAGTCGTTCAAAAAATGTACTCTATGGACGAAAGTACTTCCGAGTATCGAGGCCATTCGCATACCCCGGAGCTACTTCGGGCAAGCAAGTTCGGCGGACATTCAAGACCTTCAACTCCACATCATTACTGATGCCAGTAAAGGTGCATACGGATGCTCGGCATATTTTCGGGCAGTTGTTAACGGAAGGATACAGTGTGTGTTGGTATCGAGCCGTGTCAAAGTAGCACCGTTGAAACCAATGTCTGTGCCACGGTTGGAACTGCAGGCAGCAGTATTAGGAGCAAGGTTAGTGGTAGCAGTACGAATTAATCACACGTTCAACATAGCGCAACAGGTTTTCTGGACCGACTCTACAACCGTATTGTCCTGGATTACCTCCGACGTACGAAGATACAAGGAGTTCGTTGGATTACGGATCGGCGAGATCCTGACGCTTTCCAAGCTTTGCGAATGGCGTTGGGTTCCTACCAGGCTGAACGTGGCGGACCAACTAACAAAGTGGACCCGCGATCCAAATTTAAATTCAGACAGCGAGTGGTTCATAGGGCCTAAATTTCTCTATCGAGAGGAGGAAGACTGGCCAAAACAGAAAAGGTATGAATCCACGCAGGAAGAAGCAAAAGTACATCTACTTGCTCATGATATTCAGCTACTCGCACCGATCATCGATGTTCATCGATTTTCGAAATGGACCGTTTTGGTACGAACTATGGCTACTGTATTTAGATTTGTATCCAACTGTCGTAGAAAGATAAACGGATTGTCGATCGAAGTGCTAAAAGCTACAGATAGGCAAGCGAAAGCAATCAAGAAAAACTATTCGATAGAACATTACCCTTTAAAGCAATTGGAATACGAGAAGGCGGAACGGATTCTGATAAAAGTAGCACAAGCTGAATCGTTTGGTAACGAGGTGAAGGTATTGATGAGGAACGCAAATGTGTCCGTAGCGGATAGGCAGCAGATCGAGAAGTCAAGCTTCCTTTACAAACTGACGCCCCTTATTGATGGCGACGGAATTCTACGGATGGAAAGTCGCGTGGAACGTGCAGAGTTCCTATCGTTTGACCTTCGTTTTCCCATAGTTTTGCCAAAAGAGCACGAGGTTACAATGAAGATTGTTCAACACTACCACGAACGATTTGGTCATGTAGGGAGACAGTGAAGAATGAATTACGGCAACGATTATTCGTACAAGCGGTGGGTGCAGTGATCACCAGGGTCATGAAAGATTGTAAGTGGTGCAGGATTAACAAAACTCGTCCACGGATACCTAGAATGGCAGCATTGCCGGTACAGAGATTGACTCCATTTCTGAGGCCCTTCAATTTTGTAGGCGTGGATTATCTGGGCCCATTCGTAGTCACGGTAGGCCGTCGCAGTGAGAAGAGATGGATAGTTCTATTCACGTGTTTAGTCGTCAGATCAGTTCATCTCGAAGTAGCGCATTCACTTACTACCCAATCCTGTTTAATGACAATCCGCCGTTTTATATGCCGACGTGGTACACCAACAGAAATCTTCTCGGACAACGGGACCAATCTGCGGGGTGCGAGTAAAGAAATGATTGACAAGGTTCGCTGTATTGGGATGGAATGCGCCGATGAATTCACGTCAGCTCGAACAAAATGGACTTTCAATCCTCCGGCCTCTCCCGACATGGGGGGAGTTTGGGAGAGACTTGTGAGGTCAGTGAAGGAGGTACTGGCAGCAATTGACGATGGAAAACGCTTGACCGAAGAAATTCTCCTAACATCGATTGCCGAAGCTGAAGACATTATAAATTCTCGCCCACTCGTGTATGTCAGCCAGAAACCTGACAACGCTAAAGCACTCAGCCCAAACCATTTTCTACGTGGCAGCTCGCCAAATGAACCACTGGTTGTAGCACCGCCGGTACCTTCTGCAGAAGCTCTGAGAAATTCGTTCAAACGCTCACAGGAGTTGGCCGAAAATATGTGGAACAGGTGGATCAAGGAATACATTCCAGCGATCAGTTAACGGAAGAAGTGGTTCAGATAGATAAACAATTTGAAGGCTGGTGATATGGTTTACATTGTCGACGGTGAGAAGCGGAAGTGCTGGGTACGTGGTGTTGTAGAGGAACCTAGCGTTTCTGAAGATGGGAGAGTACGACAAGCATTCGTTCGAACCAACAGTGAAGTACTCAAGCGGGCCGTTGCGAAGCTCGCTCCGTTGGAGATTAGTGATGGGGCCGTGTTTCCTGTTAGCTCCTCCGGACCAAGTTCACGGGCCGGGGTATGTTCCGATCAACACCACTGGGCTGACCACAACATCCCTGCAGAAGTGTGTGACGTTGGTTCGAGAGACTGCGAATTTGATAACTCCAAACAATGAAGAGGCAAGATATATTTGCAGACCCAAAGCAAAACAAAGCATAGATAGGCATTCAAGGAACGTGGAAGTGTGTCGCAAAATTAAAATACGTCGAAAAGTTAAATTATATCCGATATTTAATACTACTTTATTAAGAATTTATTATATTCGTTACTATACAAGTAAGTTGCATTGAATTTGATAAAGATTTCTACTTAAAACTAACTAAATTGTGAAAAATAGGTACGACTCGAAATTCAGGTTAGGCTATATGCAAAGTACACAGCATTGGTCTGAGGATTGCTATAGTGAATTCATAGTAAGTTACTCTCAAAATATCCTTATTCCTACGCCTATATACAATAAGTGGAAACTATTTATAATTTCAATAACTTATTACCTATGAACAATTAATTTCGAATTATGTAAAATAGGTATTTGCATATTGCCAGTATCGACCTAGCGAGACCCGTCCGCAAGAGGATAACGGATAGGAAACTAAATTGTGAGTAGCAAACCTTCAATTGACATTTGAACTATTGATAATAAATACTCATTTTAGCTTTGATCAGCTGTAAACGTAGACGGTGATTCCGAAGACAATTTCCTAAAATTATTCCGAACAAGTGGAATTCAATGAAAAGTACTAAACTCGTCTTAGACAGTCAAATTTTAGGCTACCGAACCATTTTAGTACAATTACAATTACATCAAAAACAAGATATGACATTTGTTTTGCTGTCGTTTTTCATAGCAACGAGTTTTTTTTCGATCTAGTACCTACCCAATTGAATATTTACTTCTTCTTTTTGATCTTTTCTTTCCTCGATGGACCCTGATATGTGGAGTGTCGCCTGTAAAATATATTTTTTTAAATTTTTCGTTCATTTGGAACAATACAATTCTTGATTCTCGGGAACCGAAAGACTCGCGGTGTGGTCGAGGTTACTTACTTGATACTTGATAGGCTACAGCTTTTCGATGAACCTACGCCGAATGGAGTATCCTTCTCCACTGGACTCGACCTTGGGCCTATCGCTTCCAGTCGCCCTGAACATTGAGCGCCCTCAGGTCCTCTTCAACTGCAAAAAGCCATCTTGTACGCTGCCTTCCACGAAGCCTGCGGCCTCTTCCGTGTTCTCTACTTAATATTGGTCGAGGTTAGGGAATACAATAATACAGTAGGAAAGGAAGGGAATTTAGGGTGCTTAAGTAATTATGATGCTGATGTTCACATAGTTGATATTCTTGGCGATGTTTCACCTCTGTAAAGTGACAAAAAAAATTCTTGGGAGACAACAATAAGAGGAAGATATACGGAAGGGATTAACGACATACGTTGAAATGTACCTACAACAAGAGAAAGACATTCGTAATGGGGTACGACAGACAAGAAGATGAGCAGACTATGATTACAGTCTTAGATCAGCAACTTTCAAAAATTGGTGAACCAGGGACATGTACTCGAGATCAAGGCGCGACAACACTTCCCTAATAGGCGTTGGTTGTTTTCCTCGGACCCGGGATGTTCAGTGCTGTAAAATATTGTAAGAAATAAAATTAGTATTCTATAGGCATGTTTGTATTTGTATGTATGTATGGATTTGTGTATGTTTATGTGTGTGTACGTAAGTACAAGTTTAAAGTGTATATTTTTTTCAATACCATTCAAATCTTCGGTTTCCATGATTTTACAGAAATATTAATAACCTACACAATTATCAAACGATTTCAACCATTAAGGCAAATTTTCTTCAGTTTTAAAAAGTCATTGGCTTCTACATTGGAAACGACCATCAACTCATTGAGTTAAAAAATTATGTGAACTAGTGTAATCTATATAGGTAGTAGTTACAATCTCTGGTTAACACCAAGGAAAAAGATGTACACTTCCGATTATGATGTAATAGATAACTATAAAACTAAACAGATTAAATTTGTTTTTGTTTTGCCAAAGCATTTACATAGGCCCGTCGACATTGTGTGCTTCCGACTATACTATTACGATGTGCAAACAATGTTACGAAACACGGCCTAATTTCGCAGCTGCCAGTTCTGTCTTGAAATACGCATTGTCGTCACCATGTGATCGAATCAATTCGTCCTTATACGAGATTCTAGTCGTATAGCCAGCACACTTGATGTCTCCGTTGGCTTGGCACTCGCTCGTATAGAATTGGAAGGAGTGCGTCCGCAGCAGCAACCTGCCCATTGAACAACGGATGACGTAACGTGTGTATGGTGATAATTACCATCTATATTTATTCTTACATTTTCCGTGGCATTCCTGCCATGAACCTGTTCCAATCAACTCTCGCTTTTTGCGGTAATTTATGCAGTAAGTAGGAGCATTATCAACTGTTGTCGTTTATTTTCGAAACAAAGGCATTTAAAAGAATATTGGATTATGCGATCGTCAGATTATCCTACAGTCCTACAATATCGCTAATTAACATTGGTAGCATATGGAAGTAAATATATAATAGGTTGTTTGACATCTTGCACGCACTTTACAAATTAATGTAAACCTCGAAAATCTGCATCGACAATCGATGACGATTATTCTGGTTAGCAAAACTATAGTTTAATAGAAAATTGTTTGATTTTGGATGTACAATAACAATTATGACTACGAGTCAGCTTTTCATAAACATTGGTCCTTGACGTTGATTGAATGGAAATAAATCACAATGACAATTTTTCAATAATACGTGTTTTGCATTTTATCGTGACCCGCCATCGTATACGATTTTCGTTGCAATCTAATCATTCATTACATAAGCGATAAAATATATTAAAAACAAAAAACACTCTTTTGCAAAACTCAGTTCCCACTAAGTACTAATAACGAATCTATTTCTAACTAAACTCATATACTTCCTCTAAATTTAGGCGATTTCACGTGCTCTTGCCACGTGCCCTGATTTGGATTTATCAGCTAATCAGCCAAGTCTATTGAGCAGTCAATGTGAAGTAGATCACAACTGGGAACGAAGAGTTAAATAGGTCATCATCATTATCAGCCATTTGTTTTGCTCCTTTTAGTCCGATTTCTTCGTAGATATTGTGCAACTGATATTAATTCAATCATAACCAACAGAGCCGGATGAAAAGGATGCTTTTAAGCATCTATTATAAAAATAGATTCGTATGCTTTTATTCGACTTGAACAGTAATGATAAGCTTGTTTTCCTTGATTTATCTCCATATATGAATTACCCAGCAGTGTAAAGATAGTCCCGGCCCTGCCGTTCACTATAAAGCGTCTCTCAGAGCATCCATCAGATATCTAATTCTGTTAGCGTTGCATGCGCTTCACCTAAATAACACTCAATCAGCACCGAAAACGAGGCGAGGAAATTTCAAAACCGCGTTGATATTGAGCTAAATTTCAAATCACCTCACATTCTATGCAAGCTGAGCCGAGATTTTTTTTTCTGCTTCTCGTGATCACCGCCAACCGGGAACAGAAGACCGTTGGCTGTTGCATCGTGCCAGACTAAGTGGTACGATGAATTAACGTTAGTCGGAACGGCTCACGCTTACATAATAACTGTTTCAGTCGTATAAAAACATCGATGCTTCGCCAGAGCGAGCGTAACCTGCAAACTATGAGGAAAACCAAATTTCTAGGCTAAAGCGGCAGTACCGCTCGGCGATCAGAAAAGTGTGACTCTCCTATAAATGCCTGCCTGCCGGTGGTGTACCCACCCGCCTGTCTGCGCGCTGCTGATGCTGTGCGGTGTTCTGATCATATGGAGTGGCGCAATTGTGGAAAAGCAAGTATGTGACGGTATTATTTAAAGATTTGGGAGATTAACATATTGTAATAAATGTATTTCAAATTATTTTTTTCTAGATTTCTAAGGGAAGTTCTTTTTTATTTCTAAAGAAAATTATTTTGTTTCAATGAAAATCTTCTTTCTATATAATAAAAATGAAATGGTCTGTGTTCGTATCCGCATAACTCGAAAACGGCAGCATGGATTTTCTTCATTCCTTCAGCAGATATGTTTGTTACAGTTTCCGACGGGTGATATTTTCTTAGTCGAAAATCATAAGTAAAGTTGGGTAAATCGTGAAAAACTAAAATAAAGATCCGTATGGGAAATTTGCATGGGCAGTTCGCAACGCGCATTTTCGCCTACTATGCAAGACAACGTCTGCCGGGTCAACTAGTCTTCTATATTTCTCAGGGAAGTTCTGTTTAATTTCCAAAAGAAGTTCATCTAAATTTGATACAGAATTGCTAAGGAAAGCTCTTCTGCATTTCCTAAAAAGTCTTTTGAAATTCGGACGGAAAATCTTCCCAATTTCGGACGGAGATTCTTCTGAATCTTTTGAATTCTTCTTTTGAATCTCCGCGGAAAATGGAATTTTTTAAGAGTTTCCAATGAAAATTTCTTCTTAATTTTCAATGAAAATTATTTTAATATTTTTGATGGAAAATCTTCTGTCGGAAATATGTCTCAATTTACAACAGAAATTCTTTGAAAATTCTACTCCGGGGTGACCCGGATGGAACTGCCTGATGATTTCCCTTTCGAAGTGGTGAGGAACTACCTCAAGTCGTGTAGCATCACGCAGCTACCGATGATGCTAAACGAGTCCCGCCGATTATAGTATGGCAACTAATTTGGGTTTGTGATCCACATCAAATCACGTGGACAGCCTTCCTCGATCCATTTGGCCACCGGTTGCAGAACGATGTTCTCTATTGACGATTGCAGAACGATATTCTGCATCGTCGCATGTTGTAGATATGTTAATGACCTTCCAGTGTTTGTCTGAAACTCACCATGAATGAAGGAAGGAAATCGTTAATGTCCTTTATGATACTCGCCATGATTGTACAACAATTCTGTTTCCAGAGAAGAGCCAGAACCTAGGGCTACAAATCTGTATAAAAAAAAGATAAAAAAAACAATTCTCCGAAACCAATATCCCAACTGCAATGCCTCGAATAATAATTCCCGGGACATAACATTTCCCCAAATGTATTCCTCTTATACTAAGTTTAAACAAGGCAAGTGGATTGAACAAGTCGCCTGAATTGAACGTGTAAACATCTTCATTCAATTCACTTGAACGGAAAAAAAGTTTAACATGCTCAACTTTTGGCAAGTCAATTGAATTCAACTGAGTTTCACTTGCCCTGTCAAAACGTAGCATTAGTTGGCCTTGCGAGCAAAGGTATAGGATTACCAATCCGGTGGTGATTCGCGGTCCTTTGGGAACTATGGTCGTATGCTGACAGGGAAGGGGGGGTTTGCTCCTCTCCGGAGGTGCAAATCTTATTGAGCGTCTGTTCTCCATGTCAGGATCGGCTCACAACAGCGTCTGTTCTCCATGTTAGGGGCGGCTGATCATCGTCCGAGTGCCAGCGAGGGACTCTAAGTGAAACTGTGCACCATAGTCCACCGGAAATAAGGAGGAATGGCCCTCGGAAATTTAGGGGGTTTGGTGTCAGGCCCTGCAAGCCAGCCAGAAAAAACTCACGCAACGAACAATCAATAAGAGAGTACGGACCGGAACCATCGGCGAAGACCACTGCGACAAAAAGGGACTAGCGATTGGAAACTCGGTTCGTGGAACTGCAAATCTATCAACTTCATCGGGAGCACACGCATACTCGCCGATGTGCTCAAGGATTCGGCATCGTAGTGCTGCAGGAGGTTTGTTGGAAGGGATCAATGGTGCGAACGTTTAGAGGTAATCTACCAGAGCTGCGGCAACACACGAGCTGGGAACAGCTTTCATAGTGATGGGCGATATGCAGAGGCGCGTGATCGGGTGGTGGGCGATCAATGAAAGAATGTGCAGGTTGAGGATCAAAGGCCGGTTCTTCAACTTCAGCATAATCAACGTCCATAGCCCACACTCCGGAAGCACTGATGATGATAAGGACTCATTCTACGCGCAGCTGGAACGTGAGTACGACAGCTGCCCAAGCCACGACGTCAAAATCATCATAGGAGATTTGAACGCTCAGGTTGGCCAAGAGGAGGAGTTTAGACCGACTATTGGAAAGTTCAGCGCTCATCGGCTGACGAACGAAAACGGGCTACGACTAATTGATTTCGCCGCCTCCAAGAATATGGCCATTCGCAGCACCTACTTCCAACACAGCCTCCCGTATCGGTACACCTGGAGATCACCACTGCAGACAGAATCACAAATCGTTCTGATTGATGGACGGCACTTCTCCGACATTATCGACGTCAGGACATATCGTTGCGCTAACATCGACTCTGACCACTATCTGGTGATGGTTAAACTGCGCCCAAAACTATCCGCCATCAACAATGTTCGGTACCGACGACCGCCGCGGTACGACCTACAGCGACTGAAGCAACCTGATGTCGCCACTGCATACGCGCAGCATCTCGAGGCAGCGTTGCCGGAAGAGGGTGAGCTCGATGGGGCCCCTCTTGAGGACTGCTGGAATACAGTCAAAGCAGCCATTAACGACGCAGCGGAGAACAACGTCGGGTATATGGGTCGAAGTCGACGGAACGATTGGTTCGACGAAAAGTGCAGACAGATTCTGGAGGAGAAGGAAGCAGCGCGGGCGGTCGCGCTGCAGCAAGGTACCCGGCAGAACGTGGAACGTTATAGACGGAAGCGGAGACAGCAGACCCGCCTTTTTCAGGAGAAGAAACGCCGCCTGGAAGAAGCAGAGTGCGAGGAGATGGAACAGCTGTGCCGTTTTCAAAATACAAGCAAGTTCTATCAGAAGCTCAACGCATCCCGCAAAGGCTTCCTGCCGCGAGCCGAAATGACCCGGGATAAGGATGGGAGCATCTTGTCGGACGAACGTGTGGTGATCGAAAGGTGGAAGCAGCACTACGAGGAACATCTAAATGGCGCTGAGAGTACAGGCAGTGAAAGTCAAGGCAGCGGAGGAGATGACTACGTCAGTTCAGCGGACGATGGAAGCCAACCAGCCCTTACCTTGAGGGAAATTAAGGATGCCATTCAACAGTTAAAGACCAATAAAGCAGCTGGTAAGGATGGTATCGGAGCTGAGCTCATCAAGATGGCCCCGGAAAAGCACAAATTGATAGTCAGAATCTTGGAAACCGAACAGCTACCGGAGGAGTGGAAGGAAGGGGTTATATGCCCCATCTACAAGAAAGGCGGCAAGCTGGAGTGTGAGAACTTTCGAGCGATCACCATCCTTAATGCCGCCTACAAAGTGATATCCCAGATCATTTTCCGTCGTCTGTCACCATTAGTGAACGAGTTCGTGGAAAGTTATCAAGCCGGCTTCGTTGACGGCCGCTCGACAACGGACCAGATCTTTACTGTACGGCAAATCCTTCAAAAATGCCGTGAATACCAGGTCCCAACGCACCATCTGTTCGTTGATTTCAAAGCGGCATACGACAGTACAGACCGCGTAGAGCTGTGTAAAATTATGGACGAGAACAGCTTCCCTGGGAAGCTTACCAGACTGATCAAAGCAACGGTGTGAAGATTTCTGGCGAACACTCCAGTTCGTTCAAATCGCACCGGGGACTAAGACAAGGTGATGGACTTTCGTGTCTGTTATTCAACATTGCGCTAGAAGGTGTCATGCGGAGAGCCGGGTGTAACAGCCGGGGTACGATTTTCAACAGATCCAGTCAATTTATTCGCGGATGACATGGACATTGTCGGCCGAACATTTGCAAAGGTGGCAGAACTGTACACCCGCCTGAAACGTGAAGCAACAAAAGTTGGACTGGTGGTGAATGCGTCAAAGACAAAGTACATGCTTGTGGGCGGAACCGAGCGCGACAGGGCCCGCCTGGGGAAGCAGTGTTACGATAGACGGGGATACCTTCGAGGTGGTCGAGGAATTCGTCTACCTCGGATCCTTGCTAACGGCTGATAACAACGTCAGTCGAGAAATACGAAGGCGCATCATCTGTGGAAGTCGGGCCTACTACGGGCTCCAGAAGAAACTGCGGTCAAAAAGATTCGCCACCGCACCAAATGTGTCATGTACAAGACGCTTATAAGATCGGTTGTCCTCTACGGACATGAAACATGGACAATGCTCGAGGAGGACTTGCAAGCACTCGGAGTATTCGAGAGACGGGTGCTTAGGACCATCTTTGGCGGTGTGCAAGAAGACGGTGTGTGGCGGCGAAGAATGAACCATGAGCTCGCCCAACTCTACGGCGAACCCAGTATCCAGAAGGTAGCTAAAGCCGGAAGGGTACGATGGGCAGGACATGTTGCAAGAATGCCGGACAGCAACAGCAACCCTGCAAAGATGGTGTTCGCTTCCGATCAGGCAGGTACGAGACGGCGTGGAGCGCAGCGAGCGAGAGGGGCAGACCAGGTGCAAAACGACTTGGCGAGCGTGGGGCGTATCGGAGGATGGAGAGATGCGGCCTCGCACCGTGTATTGTGGCGTCAAATTGTTGATTCAGTGTTATCTGTTTAGATGTAAACTAAATAAATGAAATGAAACTTTAAAGGTAGTGTTCCAATTGGAATGTAGTCAAAAATGTCGAGTTCGATCATTTAGTAGTTTGTCAATAACTCATTCCAAAAGTTGAATTTCAAAATGTGTTGTACGGTGAACTTCTAGTGCAAAGGTTTTCCTCAGAGTGTAAAATAATCGAAAATTTTTGGTGAAGTCCATTTTTCTTCATTTGTCAGTTCATTTCCGACACATTCACAGTCAATATTCAGTTGAATATTAGTCATTGAATATTTATGCACATTTTACAAATTGATAAATTATCTGAAATCTGAATACGTTTCAATTTTTCATCCGAGTGGCACTTTCAACGGTAAACATCAACATAAACAATGCTAATTATGTTTTTTTCTGCACATAGTAAACCCACTCAGTGACAGTCGAATGAATGAGTTCGTGGAGTAGTCGTCTGGCTATGTCATTCTATGTTTTGAATATTCATGCGATGTTTGTCAAAATTCGGACCGAACTTGCTTCATGAAGATGAATACTTTAAGCTCTGGTTCTGATAAAGGCTTGTTGCGAGGTGCGTTTATCAGTAACAAACTCGGTTGATGACAAAGGGTATATTAGAATCTTTGCCATTTTTAAAATATGATCCTGTTGATGTTAAAAGAGTTGTTAAATAAAAATTAATTAAAATTTCTGAAAATGTGGAAAACGAAAATAAAAATTTCTCACTATTACAATTGCTTTGGTAAGGGAAGAAGAGTCCATAAAATTCCATCTAGGATCAAAGAAAAGAGCAGCTTTGGCAGCTTTATTGGACAAAAATTTGTGCAATTTTTGCAGGAAGATTTTGATAAGTCGAAACATGACTCCAACGATTAGGCTCTGCTTCTGTAACTCTTTCGTTAAAATGTTTGCTGGTTCAAATGCTTCAAGAAACTGTTTCATTAAGATCCATTCTTCCTCGGTAATGTTGATATTCTCATAGAATGTTTCATGTTTCATTACATTCTCGAGCCAGTGGCGTGGCCACGGGGGTGGTTTTGGACATAAAACAACATTTTTAGAAG
This sequence comes from Armigeres subalbatus, assembly GCF_024139115.2. Lineage (NCBI taxonomy): Eukaryota > Metazoa > Arthropoda > Insecta > Diptera > Culicidae > Armigeres > Armigeres subalbatus. The sequence continues at coordinate 263,620,110 of NC_085140.1, read as the reverse complement.
AATTTTTTTTTTCAAATAATCTTTTTTCCAAAGACCCCCCCCCCCAGACCAATTTTCTGGCTACGCCACTGTCTCGAACATACTACATGTTGGAGCTCCAACATGTAGCTACATTGATTTTCGGTCAGGGTTTGCAGAAATGGCTCTCAATAGATAACGAACAACGATAAAAGAGAGGCAAAACTGTTCCGAATCATAACAAGCCATGATAACAAACTTATCAAACTTGTATACAAGTGCGAAAAAACAGAATCGGATAGAAAAATGGTGATTTTTGCTTTGTTTTTGTTTCTTTCGTGTTGGTTACTGCACAGCTGTGTAAAACAAGTTGGAATGCATCATCAGAGCCAGTGCTCCCCGCATTTGGAGCTTTCTAAAAGAAATTTATTATTAATATTATTATTGATACATTCATCGGACAATTTTGCCTACATGAACACTTATTTGCTAAAAAAATAGTAGAATTAAATTAAACATTCGACAGTCGGTCTCGAAAAACTCTAGCACTAACATTGAAATCAAATAAATAATAATATGAATTGAACAAAGAACACATAGCTCTTATTGGTTCGTTCTGTGCATAATCTGTCCTGTGTTGTTGAAGCCTCAAAAATCTTCGGTGTCGTAGTGGACGAGGGACAATATTCATGCCAATTTGAGCGAGGATCCATGGGGCATTTAGCTCACCTAGAAGTGTTTTGGCAACAAATGTGGCTCTCATATCGTTCCGTCTCTTCTGAAGTGTATCCATACCTAGCAAACGGCAACGGCTCTCATAAGATGGCAGATCATTGGGTCTTTGCCAAGGAAGAAATCTAAGCGCGTATTTTATGAACTTAGATTGGATTCTCTCAATTCTTTCGATCCAAACGCTGTGAACAGGACTCCACACAACAACTGCTGTTTCCAATATAGACCGAACTAAGCTAAAGTATAGTGACCTCAGACAGTATGGATCACGGAACTCGGAAGAAATCCGGAAGATGAACCCTAAATTCCGATTGGCTTTATTGATGACGTGGCTGTAATGTTCCCGAAAATTTAATTCAGAATCTAGCATAACGCCGAGATCCTTCACAACGTGACTCCTTTCTACTGATTCGTTTCCGATGTGATAGTCCCAGATAATGGGAGATTTTTTCCTGGCAAACGATATTATGGTGCACTTTTTCACACTGATGATCAAGAAATTACGTCTACACCAGTCCACAAATTTGTCGACGAACATTTGCAGCAATTGGCAGTCATCTGGTGACTTAACGAGCCAATATATTTTGAAATCGTCGGCATAGACAATTTTACAATTTTGGGGCATGACAAAACATACGTCGTTGAAGAACAAGGAGAAAAGCAGAGGCCCTAGATTGCTTCCTTGTGGCACGCCGGAGTTGTTGCTGAAAGGTTTAGACTCAGTAGTTCCCAGTTTCACGCTCAGCTGTCGGCCGATAAGGTATGACTCCATCCACCTTACTAAGTTTGTCGCTACTCCTAAGCGTTCTAATTTAGCCAGAAGAATACGATGATTTACTCTATCGAAAGCTGATTTAAGATCCGTGTAGATTGAATCTACCTGAATTCCGAGCTCCATAGATTTCAAGCACAGTGAAGTGAATTGCACTAGGTTTGTTGCTATTGATCTGCCAGGAAAGAATCCATGTTGGTCTGGCGAGATATACATCTTTGCCGATCGAAATAACTCACTGCTCACCAAAATTTCGAGGACTTTGGATCCTGCGCTCAGTGATGTCACTCCACGGTAGTTCGATATGTTACGCTTGTTCCCTTTTTTAAATGCTGGAAATATGATGGATTTTTTCCAACATATTGGAAATACTGCCTGAGCCGTGGATTTATTGTAAATTGCTCTCAAAGGCCCACAGAGAGCGGCATGACACTTAGTCAACACAATGGGGGGAATCCCATCAGGCCCTGGGGCAAACGAAGGTTTCAGTTTCCTAATAGCTCTCAAGACATCTTCATCATCAAACTCACGAATGACTGTATGCAGTGCATTTAACGGAACATCCGTTATAGCGCCATCAATTTCATCTTGACTACTCTCACTATCATCGAAAGTACTAGCAAACTGTTTGGCAAACAAATTGCAAATGCCCTCTTCATTAGTGGATGTTTCGTTCTCTAAAAACATGCTTGACGGTAAGCCAGTTTCCTTCCGTTACTCGTTGACAGAAGACCAGAAGCGCTTAGGATCTTTTCTAAGGTCACCCTGTTTTCGAACCACTTATCGACCATAAAGCACCCGATTATAGTTTTTATATTTCGAACTCGCAATGTTAAGCATTCTTTTAGTGAATGGGTTCCGATTGCTGGAGAAAATCCTCAAGGTACTTGCACGTTGCCGTTTTTAAAATTGAAGGCGATGATTGGACCAAGGTGGTTTGCGGCGACCGCGTGGGGCAGGCACAAACTCTGGAAATAGTAGCGTTAACGTAGTAGTGAAGAACCGGACTGCTTCATTTACGTCGTGCGTTAAGTACAGGGGAGACCAGTCAACAGAGAGAAGAGCCTGGTTCAGTTATTCGAAGTTAGTTCTAGAGAAATCCAGCATTCCATCATCTACGGCCTCATGGGGTATATCCTCCCGAATCAGTTCTCTATCATGACAGCTTGCGAAAAAAGTCTCTAGCGGTATGCTACATATCGTATATGTATAGGTACAGAGATGATAAGTGAGAGACTTGTTCTTTCTCTTTAGGATTCAATCCTTGTTTTCGGTAAAGGAATATTCGCTACCATGAAGAACGAACGATATTGAGCAGTTTTAAAAGTTTAAGCTTCGAGAATCGAGAGAATTCAAGATATTTTTGCTAATTTATCTTGTTTGATAGCACCATTTACTGCAAGCTGAATAGTGTGAGCACCACAGTGTACAAAGTCAATACATTCCGCATTGGTGCTTGAGAATGAGAAGATGTCTTTCAACTGTATCATAATCAACGATGTTATCGTCGAAATCTGCTTCTGCATTTTAAAAAGTCGTCCTCACCTGGTACAGCATCAAATAGGTATCATATTTACTTCTTCATCGAAAACGTTCAGTGCAAGTGCTTGCTCAGCACCAAGTCGTTTGACGCATCCGATCATATTCGAACCGTTATCTACAGTAACAGCGTAGATGTTAAGCACACTGATTTGGTATTGCTCCAAAACTTGAAGGATTCGTTCTTTCAAATGAGCGGTAGTCTGCCTTACATTAATTTCAAGCATTGAGAGCGTTTGGACTTGCACAATACCATTATGTAAGTATTGTGCGTTAATACCGAAAAAAAATTCTCATGACGTGATGCACTGTCACATTTGAGGCATATCATCCGGTTTTTGGTTCTTTCAGATATTATGTTTCTTATTTCAGAGGCAAGCTTTACTACTTCAGTGGATACCGAATCCGAGTTTATTGTCATTCCGAGTTATTTGGCCAAGGGACCAATTGCAAGCTTCTGAATTGAAGAAATTTAATATGTAATATCAATTACTTGACCGTTAGAGATGAGCCATCCTAGGGCTGAAAATCTCTTTAATAAAGATATAAAAAAAAATGCTTAACCCGCATTTCGACAATACCAGATCGAAACTCATTTGGATCCCAACTGACTACTACTTTTTCACCACTTTTGCAACAGAGTTGTCATCTTGAGCTTCTGGTTTGCGCTCCATCGAAATCCCAAGCACCTTATCAATGAATATACAATTAAAAATATGGTTATCATAAACTTCATCAGCTTTTTCGATGTTTTCGCTCATATAAACAAAACTACCCAACAATTTCATCGTTTAGGTGCAAAATTTACAAACCCAGCTACACTCAGAAAAAGTGCATATTATTGCTAAGTTCTTCTTCTTCTTCACTGGCATTACATCCCCCACTGGGACATTGCCGCCTCGCAGCTTAGTGTTCAATTAGCACTTCCACAGTTATTAACTGCGAGGTTTCTAAGCCAAGGTACCATTTCTGCATTCGTATATCATGAGGCTAACACGATGATACTTTTATGCCCAAGGAAGTCGATACAATTTTCAATCCGAAAATTGTCTAGACCGGCACCGGGAATCGAACCCAGCCACCCTCAGCATGGTCTTGCTTTGTAGCCGCGCGTCTTACCGCACGGCTAAGGAGGGCCCTATTATTGCTAAGTGGTTTGCACATATATTTTGACCAGTTAACTTAACAACTGCAGATGTATTACCTTTACCATAACTTTTGCACTTAAAATGTATAATGTTGCTTCTTATACAAGCAGTCATTATAACTTCGCACATATTTCATAAATAAGAAATAATCTGCTAATAATCCATAAATAATGAGCATACATCAATCCTTTTCCTCTACTCAATACTTGTTTATTTAAGCAATTATATTCACTTATAGAAGAACAATAACAATCTATCTTACTTTGCTGCAAAAATTAACATCTGACTTGCTGATTTCTTCCCAGAAGTAGCGCTGCTCCATCGAACAGATTTTAACCGCTTTCATGGGATGGGTTTGATCCTGACTGTCCTGATCCTGAAGCTGTTGGTCTCGGTTTGGAAATTGGTAACTAACTGGACGCTGTGGAAGCATCATCCTCTCCGAATTCTTTTGTTGTATCCGGGACACACCAGCGGAGATCGGCTATGGTATTATTGTTTGAGAGTTCTGCCATCCAAGAACCAGTTCCAATCCTGGATTAACTTTCACTCGGAATCAAGTCCTTTTCAAGTCAGTTTTCAAATCACTTCGAGTTAATTTGCTTCTTCTCCGGAAAGTCCATTGTCAGTTCTCGTCGAACTGTAGTTTTGAAATAGAACATTTTGAAAACAGATACAAACAAATAAGGAAAAATATATCAAATCTTTCTGGATACTGGAAACGCTAAAATGTACGTCTCGCATTTGACTGCTTTCCGGAGGTTCAAAGTAAATAGCACAGATGTACACCAGAAAGCTTTTATCGGATTCTCGAGCCTCATGTTTTTGGAATCTTGGATGTAATGCGTAGAGTGGTCCAACTGAGGACATTCAACGGCAATAGCTTTCCTCTGCGATGTTGTGCATTTCCTCCACTCTCTGCATAATTGAGCCAGAGAAATCCTTATTACGAACACATTCGATAATTCTGATGGAGAATTGGAAATTTATATAATTTATCTCCAATAGAAAAAAAAAAGCAAACTTACTTTAACATTTTCACACGAGGAAATATGTTGAGGTTATGGCCGTGCTCTTTTGGTTGTGTCCATGTTCAAGTTGTCGAACTTGGATTTCATAAGTGAGCATTATTTATCTAAATAGTGCGCACTTAAAAAATATTGGTCGCAGTTATACAACTCAATATCGATCACTTAATTTACATATTTCGCACATAACTAATATTTTACTCGATTCGATTGAGCTATAAGTGCAAGGGCACTTATAATGTATCAGTTGTTTAATTTGAGTGTACATTTCACAATGGTCTCTTATTCAAAGCAATAAGGTTTTCATGACTTTCAAACGCATTTAAAAAATGTTTTTAAAATAGACCTGGGGCAAAACGCCCAAATGGTGGTCTAAAATGACTCAATTGCATGTAAAATGATGGTGAACGCATGGTTGTTTGTTTTTTCTTAATGGATTGAACTACAATCTTACGGATGTGGTGGAAGAATAGGAAATTTTTTAATTTGAGTGAATATGAAGGGATTTTTTTCCAATGTTTTGGGAAGTGGAATGGGAAGTTTTTTCCAATGGAGCTCAATAAGGGATAACTAATTATGAATTGTAATGGTAATATTCGTTTATAAATGTACTAGGGAAGGGGGGCAATATGCCCTAGCTAAGCAAACACTGCTCTATTGTCTTATTTGTAACGCTATTCATGGGTATTTTACATTATGCATCAGTTAAACAAGATAGCTAGTTGATGCCATTCAAAAATTGTCAAAAATCTCAATCATATTGATAATATTCACATTTCGAAAAAGTGGTGATATTCTGTTGCCGGAAAACTCATGAGGCAAAACGCCTTTTAGCTGGCAGCTCCTAGGGAACAAAGTACCACGCGTCGGCGAATCAGCATTCTAGTATGGATAGTCCGTGGAGACGCAAGTACTTTGTAGGTTATTGCCACTAGGGCGTTTTGCCTCGTCAAAATGTTAGATGTTTCTTCAAAATGTGGAAATTTTCGGTTTTTCCGACCTTCCCATGCACTTTTTTGAAACTTTCTTCGCCTATCCTACATAATTTTAGATCTAGTTTTGTTACGGACATCTTAATGACGGTAAATATGAGGGAAAGCACAAAAGGCGTTTTGCATCGGGGGGGCGTTTTGGGGCCTCTTCCCCTACAACAGATTATATGAGTGATTTTATGAATGAGGCCATTTTGCCCCAGTTCTCCACTACTATGTGGAAAGTTCACTAAAAATTCCAATTTATCATTTTTTTGTGAAAGACGTTCTGCGTCACAGTTGGGGTGGGTAGGTATAAAGGAAATATTACAAACAAGTCACAGAGAGGTGGGTGGGTGTTCACATTTGTCTTTTTTTGCGTTTTGAAATTTGTGAATGAGCCCTTATGAAGTTAAATTGAATACATAGTACTAAATTCGTCTTGTTCAATTTTACGTATGTGCATCTCCATGCAGACTAATGCATTTTCGCATTTTTTAATACGGTTCATATTCACCACTTACTTGGTTTTGGTACACTGGTGCATATGTACCGCACTCAAAGTACAGTTTCTGAGTAGGGTAATCTTATCTGTCACGGGGAAACCTTGAGAACCGGTACACTGGCATGCAATGCAAGGCGCGCAGTAGTGTCGCATTACACCTTCTAAATCACTGCAACTCTTATAGCACAACTATATTTGCTCACTTGCCACATCAAGGCTTGCGTCGAAGGAAGTCGGAAGATTAGCTCTACTACGAGTAGTAGGTGGCGGAGGGCTAGCACAGTGTGAGTTCTCTTTACGCGGATACTTTGGTCAAATGTCATTCATTTGTTTTTAACAAAGTAAACAATTGCCTATACGATTGTTGTTTATAACAGCGTTGATTATTTCATGATTACAAGTTTGATATTTTGCAAGTCCTATACGAAAAAAGTCAGAGCTGTACCAATAGAAGTAAAATCAAGGCAAGCATCTGAAAATGTCTCAAGTATAATACACATAATAGGATTATCAATCTATTTCATTGATTACTTGACTGTTACGAATTCCTGTTTCTGTATTTGTCATGTGCCCTGGAATGCTTTTCTTTTGACCTTGAGGAATTTTGAAACGTTAATCCTGAACTGTTGCTTTCATCAATAGTGAATGCGGCGACCGATTGCAAAATACGTGTGTATGCATCTAACTGTAAACACACTTGATCTTTCATTCATCTAATTAATTCAAAGTCAAGTCGAGGCGAAGTTGTCGCTGCCGAGATTTTTCACTCTCCGCTCGACTATATTACATTTCGTTGCTCTTGGCCAATATCCGGTAGTAGCCGTTTGTTGGTTGTCATTCCCGTAACTTCGGCCTTTCACGAAATAATTTACGTTGTTGACATAGGTGCACGCTACCTATAGAAGTGGGCTATTATTCGCCTTATTTCTTCTGTTTCTCGCCGCAGAACTATTTCGATCCCTTGTGTTTACATCACCGATTCACGGACGAGCAGGGCTGAAAGCAGAGCAAAGTGGGTTGTGAAAATGGTTCGATTTAGAATTTTCACGAGTCATGCGATTATTTTTAGCGGATGAAAGTATCACTTACTCGGCCGTTTGGTTTTTGTGTGGGGTGTGTGCATTGAGTAATATTTGAGGTTGTGCGGCTTGTGACAGCGGTTATTTTGAAATGAGGTGTCGAAAGAAAGAGCACAGTAATCCCCATCGACATGAGGTCCGTTGTCATTTGCGTTTTTGAATTGTTTACATTCGGCATGTTGAGGATGCTTGTCTAGGATTAAATTTAGAGAATAATTTGAACAATTTAGTTCAACAGGTATCTTAGATATTGTGCAGTAACTACGCAGCACTTTGAAGTGGGATGGAGCTAGGATGACCATATTAAAATTTTCCAAATGAGGACAATTCCTTCAAATCGTGCCAAAAAGGAGGAAATTTGGTTGAAAAGGAGAACATGTGAAAGAAATTACCAAGTCTAAAATTTCCTGTAGTTCATATTAAATTGACTAATTTTTCAAGATGTCAAGTCAAATACTACATACAAATTTATTAAAATAAAAAAGGAAAAACAAACTCACCATCCTTATAGTGATATTCTATTAAACAAGCTTCAACCTATCTGAATAATGGTACACAAATGTTTGATATATCAATATGCTGGCATTTTAGGCAGCATTGCAGAGAATTTTAGCAAGAAAAACTGAAATATGATTATTTTCGAATGACTTAACTATCGCATACAACGGATTGTATGTTACTTAACATATCAAGTAACCCGGCGGAGATTATTTTTTGAATACCGACAAGTTTATGGCATGCGAATGCACCTAGACGGCTAACACCATGACCACGAGGCTTTCAACAGTTGTTTGTGGAAATCAATGGCTGAATACAACTACGGAGATTTTCATTGCAATTTTGAAGCTTTGCGGGGTGTTATTTCCAGATGATACTAGAATGATGAATCCAAGAAAGATTACAATTAATTTTACATTTAATGTAAATTTGGAACTTTATGTTTGATTAGAGAATATTTTTGAGTATGGAATATACTTTTGCACCCTTCTTTGCAATGGGGTCATAAGTGTCCCATGTTTCCTCGAACAATTTGTTTTAACAAAAATTCCACATGCTGTAATTATACACTATGAGCTTCCAAATATAGTCCACGTTGAATGGAGAATAGGGATTTAACTTTGATTCACTATTGAAATCCATTCTAGCACCATTTTTTTGGAGAACTATTAAGCTCTTTTAGTGGAATGTTGTGGGATGAGTTTAGCACTATTCACTTTTATGTGCAGGTGACCATTATTAGACTTTTTTAGACTATTTTGGAGGAAACGTACCATGTGCTACGATCGAAATATGATTCAATGTATGCTTTTTTCGCAGCAAACCTTGAGAAGGATTTGAATAATTTTAATGGGCTATGACATTATGTACTCACAATTTCATGAAATTATCAAACTATTATTTCAAAACATTCTTTTGACATTTTCTAATACACTCATCTAATGTATGTTATTTACATTGATTTTAATCGAAAACTAGATGGAAATCACTATTCCATTTACTTCCACTAGAATCATTTTGTACCAACAGATACGTATTTCGTTTTCTACTTGAAAACTTCTTCAGTGTGTTATTATCGACGTGTTTTCATTGTTTTGTTTACTCTATAACATTTTCTCTAAGACGCTCAACAATAATTAATCATAGATGTAAATGTTCCAAATTGAAAAGGAATTAAATTCAAATCTCTATTTACAACCGTACGTTTTATTTGCCAATGGATCTCTGTTGAATATTTTCTTCAGCGATAAGAAGAAAAAGCTTGTAGGTGCGGAGCCGATTATGACGACATCGATCACGTAGTTTGGGCCTGCTCGGAAAATGACGGCTCCAGAGAGCAATTATTGGATACCCTAGTGGCCCGAGGTGAACAACCCTTCAGGGAAGTTCGAGGTGTTTTGGGAGATCGTGATGTGATCTATATGCAGGCAATTTATAGTTTTCTTTGTGCTTCTGATATCAAAATCTAATAGTTTTTTTTTTTGTTTAGTCTCTGCTTTCTGTTTCGTAGAGCACCATAGCTCTTGCCATCCGGAAGATGCTCCCAGTCGAACCATTCCTCGAGCACGACGACACGCCACATCTTCCCTGGCTTCGACCCCTCTCTTACTAACTGAAAAATTAAATGATATTGATTGTATATATCAGAAAGAACCATGGCTCCGTAAAGTGTTATACACGCCTGAGCCTACCAAATAAACGAACTTGGAAAAAAAAGGAGAAAAAGCTCTCAAGAAATTAATGTCTAGTATTGTTAATTGTTTCCTCAAGATTTACAAAAAGGAGGACATTTCAGCGCAGGAGGGCACCCCATTTTTATCTAAAAAGGAGGACATGCCCTCCTTTAGGATACCATATGGTGGTCACCCTAGATGGAGCGAATTTGACAAAGTTCCTAAACTGATAAACATGGATCCCTTATAGTTAAATTCAAGAGTTAAAGAGTATAATTATCACTGAAAAATTATAAAAGCAAGCAAAGGAAAAGTGGGTTTCATTTGTTACAGATAGGGTTGATCTGCTATATTTCTAAGCTCTCATCCCACTTTATCATACCAAAAGTGGAGACATAAGTGATCCAGACAGGTGGGCGGCACGACGCCATGTTTTCGCAGCTAGCATCTCAAAGAAAAAGCTATTGTAGTATTTGTTTTGCTTACAAACATCTGATTTGATTTCCATTGGGACCCAGAAATGTCAGTGGAGACCATTCGTGGAATGTTGGCTGCAAAGCAAGCCCATTCTGCGGGATATGCACACTTATTTTTTGAACTTTTACCGAGATTCGCACAGCCGTGCCCCAGCAAACATGTTTTTTGCCGAGATTTCTGTCAAAATTGCTGAAAATCAGCAAATAATTTGCCGAAAATCAGCTAACAAACGTCATTTTTGCCGGAATATCAGTTTTTCATTTTGCTGGAGCACGGCTGTGCGGATTTTTGCCGAGCTGCAGAAATAAAAACTAAGTGTGTGGATGACACCCACCTGGATCCAGACGAATAGAATATTAAAACCCAGATTAATCCACCAAGCGGTGAAGATGCCTTTTTCAATTCAATCGTTTAGTTTCGCATTAGTGAGATACACATCTTAAATAATTGCCTACATTACGGCTCTTGCAAACACTGTATAGCAAATCATCCAACCAAGCTTATATGGGCCATCTTCTTCATAACTTTTGAAAGCAAAGACCGATCGTGATTATACTTAATAGTGATCAACTAGGGTTTGTCCCAAGTCGAATGCAACTTGTTGCGAGAAAATCGGTTAAGAATTACTATATAAAAAGTGGCTAATGTTTTTCGGATTTTGTGTGCACACACACACACACGGACTGACAGTCATTTGTTCAATTCGACGAGCTGAGTTGATTGGTATATAACATCATGGGTCTCCTAGGCTTCTATAAAAAGTTCGAATTTGGAATGAAAGATAGCCTTTCGGTACAACTTTGTTGTACGAGAAAGGCAAAAATATGTATGACCAGGGTTCTGCTAAATCACACCAAGCGCCAAAGAAAAAACTTTCAAAGCAATTTCACAAAAGTTACTCGGCCAATGTGCCCTTTGCTAGTCAGGGATGGAAAAAATAAAATTTTCAAATAATCGAGGATGAACACCACTCTCAAGCTATAAAAAATATGTATGTATGTAGTTATTCACCATTCTGGCTTGAATCTTGCTCTGCTTACGGGTACACCCAATATTAATTAGATTATTATTACCATTATTAAATTACCATTCTGCTTTCAATGCACTGCTGTATGAAGGGCCAAAAAACGGAGGCGGCGTACCCGTAAGTAGAGACATTTATGCGAAACCCGCGGGATAAAGAGAATCTCCTTCCATCAGTGTAATCCCACAGACTAATAACTAGATTCGCAATACTTTTAGAGCTTTCTGAGGGATAACTCACTTCCATTCAATTGTTTCTTCTTGCTAAGGTAGGTATAAGAAAGCCACATAAATAAGCAGAAACAAAAATTGAAGATGTCATTGAAAAGGTGGGAGTTGGGAGTAAGAATGTAAGACATTTAGCTGGAGAGTCAAATAAGCTCTTCTAACACATTTCAATATCTGAAACTTAAAGCAAGTGAAACCACTCTCACGCGATAACATATCCAAATAATCAATTGATAAAACTCGTTGGTGAGTGAAAATCGTTCGATAATTGTATCTTGATTTAAAGCATTTACCGTTACTTTTTGAAATTTTCTTGAGTTCTTTGGAAATTCCTTGGAAAATTATTGTTATATCCTCGGAAAATGCTTGAAATATCCTCGGGAAATACTTCAAGAATTCCCCGATAAATTCTTTAGAATTTCCGCGTTAAGTTCTTTGGAATTTTCTGGGAATTTCTTCAGAATTGCTTTGGGAAATTCTTCGAAATTTCCTCGGTAAATTCTTCAGAATATCCTGAATAATAGATTGTGGATGCATTTCGAATGTGAATTTTGTAGTTAGATTTTCGGAGTGGCTTTCAGTCTTTCAGTGAAAGGCTTTGAGTGAATAATAGCGTTGACCATTTTTCTTTCATCGCCGACGTTACGATTCGGGGATGGGATCTTCTTCAGGGCCGGTTGTTTTATTAATATATTGTTGTTTATCTATCTGCTATTGATTCTACTCGATGACAGTCAATTTGTTAATTATCGCTTTATTCGGACAGAGTTTTGTCAATTGTTAGTATTTTTGCCTTTCTCGTATACTCAGTATACGGAAAAGGCTATATGATCGCTCCAAAAACAAACTTTTTATAGAAGGCCCAGAGACCCATAGTGTTATATACCAATCGACTCAGTTCGACGAATTGAGGTGATGTCTGTGTGTGTGTGTGTGTGTGTATGTGTGTGTGTGTGTGTGCGCACAAAACGACGCAAAAAATGTCACTCATTTTTTAGGCACTTATCCTCAACCGATTTGCTCGCAACAAATTGCATTCGACGCAGAATCCTTTCCCATTGTTTCCTATTGAAAATTGGCCAGGTCGGACTATGGGATCGGAAGTTATGGCCAAAATACAAATTTATACGTAAAAATCGCGTAAAAAATGTCACTCATTTTTCAGGCACTTATCCTCAACCGATTTGCTCGCAACAAATTGCATTCGACGCAGGATACTGTCCCGTTGTTTCCTATTGGAAAATGGCCAGGTCGGACTATGGGACCGGAAGTTATGGCCAAAATACAAATGTATACGTAAAAATCGCGTGAAAAATGTCACTCATTTTTCAGGCACTTATCCTCAACCGATTTGCTCGCAACAAATTGCATTCAACGCAGGATCCTGTCCCATTGTTTCCTATTGGAAATTGGCCAGGTCGGACTATGGGATCGGAAGTTATGGCCAAAATACAAATTTATACGTAAAATCGTGTAAAAATGTCACACATTTTTCAGGCACTTATCCTCAACCGATTTGCTCGCAACAAATTGCATTCGACGCAGCATCCTGTCCCATTGTTTCATATTGAAAAATGGCCAGGATGGACTATGGGATCGGAAGTTATGGCCAAAATACAAATGTATATGTAAAATCGCGTAAAAATGTCACTCATTTTCAGGCACTTATCCTCAACCGATTCGCTCGCAACAAATTGCATTCTGACGCAGGATCCTGTCCCATTGTTTCCTATTGAAAATTGACCTGGTCGGCCTATGGGAGCGGGAGTTATGGCAAAACTCCCTTTTTGCCTTTCTCGTATACTCAGTATACGGTAAAGGCTATATGATCGCTCCAAAAACAAACTTTTTATAGAAGGCCTGGAGACCCATAGTGTTATATACCAATCGACTCAGTTTGACGAATTGAGGTGATGTCTGTGTGTGTGTGTGTATGTGTGTGTGTGCGCACAAAACGACGCAAAAAATGTCACTCATTTTTCAGGCACTTATCCTCAACCTTGCAACAAATTGCATTCGACGCAGAATCCTTTCCCATTGTTTCCTATTGGAAATTGGCCAGGTCGGACTATGGGATCGGAAGTTATGGCCAAAATACAAATTTATACGTAAAAATCGCGTAAAAAATGTCACTCATTTTTCAGGCACTTATCCTTAACCGATTTGCTCGCAACAAATTGCATTCGACGCAGAATCCTGTCCCATTGTTTCCTATTGGAAATTGGCCAGGTCGGACTATGGGATCGGAAGTTATGGCCAAAATACAAATTTATACGTAAAAATCGCGTAAAAAATGTCACTCATTTTTCAGGCACTTATCCTCAACCGATTTGCTCGCAACAAATTGCATTCGACGCAGAATCCTTTCCCATTGTTTCCTGTTGGAAATTGGCCAGGTCGGACTATGGGATCGGAAGTTATGGCCAAAATACAAATTTATACGTAAAAATCGCGTAAAAATGTCACTCATTTTTCAGGCACTTATCCTCAACCGATTTGCTCGCAACAAATTGCATTCTACGCAGGATCCTGTCCCATTGTTTCCTATTGGAAATTGGCCAGGTCGGACTATGGGATCGGAAGTTATGGCCAAAATACAAATTTATACGTAAAAATCGCGTAAAAAATGTCACTCATTTTTCAGGCACTTTTCCTCAACCGATTTGCTCGCAACAAATTGCATTCGACGCAGGATCCTGTCCCATTGTTTCTTATTGGAAAATGGCCAGGTCGGACTATGGGATCGGGAGTTATGGCCAAAATACAAATGTATACGTAAAAATCGCGTAAAAAATGTCACTCATTTTTCAGGCACTTATCCTCAACCGATTTGCTCGCAACAAATTGCATTCGACGCAGGATCCTGTTCCATTGTTTCATATTGGAAATTGGCCAGGATGGACAATGGGATCGGAAGTTATGGCCAAAATACAAATTTATATGTAAAAATCGCGTAAAAAATGTCACTCATTTTTCAGGCACTTATCCTCAACCGATTCGCTCGCAACAAATTGCATTCGACGCAGGATCCTGTCCCATTGTTTCCTATTGAAAATTGACCTGGTCGGACTATGGGATCGGAAGTTATGGCCAAACTACCTTTTTGCCTTTCTCGTATACTCAGTATACGGTAAAGGCTATATGATCGCTCCAAAAACAAACTTTTTATAGAAGGCCCGGAGACCCATAGTGTTATATACCAATCGACTCAGTTCGACGAATTGAGGTGATGTCTGTGTGTGTGTGTGTGTGTATGTGTGTGTGTGCGCACAAAACGACGCAAAAAATGTCACTCATTTTTCAGGCACTTATCCTCAACCTCGCAACAAATTGCATTCGACGCAGAATCCTTTCCCATTGTTTCCTATTGGAAATTGACCAGGTCGGACTATGGGATCGGAAATTATGGCCAAAATACAAATTTATACGTAAAACTCGCGTAAAAAATGTCACTCATTTCACTCGTTTTTCAGGCACTTATCCTCAACCTCGCAACAAATTGCAATCGACGCAGAATCCTTTCCCATTGTTTCCTATTGGAAATTGACCAGGTCGGACTATGGGATCGGAAATTATGGCCAAAATACAAATTTATACGTAAAAATCGCGTAAAAAATGTCACTCATTTTTCAGGCACTTATCCTCAACCAATTTGCTCGCAACAAATTGCATTCGACGCAGGATCCTGTCCCATTGTTTCCTATTGGAAAATGGCCAGGTCGGACTATGGGATCGGAAGTTACGGCCAAAATACAAATTTATACGTAAAAATCGCGTAAAAAATGTCACTCATTTTTCAGGCACTTATCCTCAACCGATTCGCTCGCAACAAATTGCATTCGACGCAGGATCCTGTCCCATTGTTTCCTATTGAAAATTGACCTGGTCGGACTATGGGATCGGAAGTTATGGCCAAACTACCTTTTTTTAATAGAAAAATCACAAAAAATGTCACCTATTTTTCGGACACCTAACCTTGATCGATTTACACGCAACAAGTTGCATTCGACGCAGATTCCAATGCAAACGTTTACGAAAAAAATCGCTTAAAGAATGTCACTCATTTTAGGCATTTATCTTCAGATTATTTGCTCGCAACAAGTTGCATTCGACGCATAATCCTGTCCCAAAGATCGAAATATGGGATCGGAAGTTATGGCCGAAACACCATTTTTGCCTTTTGCCTAAAAAGTATACAAAAGGCTATATGTTCGCTCCAAAACCAAACTTTTAAAGAATGCCTTGAGTTCCATAGTGTTATATAGGGTATTTGTTCCTATATCAATAACAATAAGGCAATGTGCATATGAAATGCATTGATTTCCCACCCAATAATCAAGAAACATGAGAATATGTATGCTCGGCTCACGTAATTTTTAATTGAAAACAATTTGGTAACTTCAAAAATGAATTTTTTATCACATTATAGAAGTATTTAGCTAAAACACATCATCACCGCCATGTACCTATTTCAATAACATTCAAAAACAGTTAATTCTATGCCTGTACCTATATCAATGATACTGTTTCCAACATAAAATACGCACACGTGCGCACACTATTACTTGTGTGTATACGTAACGAAATGATTGCAGTGATGCCGAATTATTCAATGTTTTGTATTCGAGTTGAAATATAATCACAAAATTGCAGTTTTTGTTATAGTTTTCTAACTTATCAGTTTAATTTTATGTCTGTCATAGCTTATCTTTTCAATATACCTTATTTTACAAACATAAGAGGTAAATTTCACAAAAAAAGTTTATTCAAGCATTTTTGAAATCAAAATCTAGGTCGGCAACCCTTGCAGATAATGCAAGCCATGTAAACAGTTTGGAATACGGACAATGGTAATTTAGACGTTGTTCAAAAGAAACCTATATCAAACTATAGGAAATCGCGTTGGTTTTTAAAATATAATTATATTTATAGTGAAAATGTGATGTGCTTTATGTGTTGTGAAGTGAATTGTGAACGAATAGAATTGTTTAAGCTTGAAATTGAGTGGAAAACAACGTCGTGAAAACAGATGAATCTGCTAGTAACAATCGAGCAGTGCATCAAACCAACAGCTCAGAGGTAGGAAAATGAAAATAAATGTGTTTTATCATTTTGTTTGAAATAATTCAAGTCTTGTGAATTAAAACATTACTTAAACAAAATCTTGAATAATATTCCAAACATTCAATGTAAGATGTAAGAAATTGTGAATAAATTGATTTTTTATTTGGTTCATCGACGGTTGGGATTAATATACTGTTATTAATATGGGAACAGATACCCTACAATCGAATCAGCTCGACGAACTGAGATGATGTCTCTGTGTGTGTATGCGCCCAACAAAAGTGCGAAAAGTTTAGCTCACTTTTTCGGTACTTATCCTCCGAAACGATTTACTTGCAACAAGTTCCATTCCACGCGGGATCCTGTGTATTGTTTTCTATTGAAAATTTGGAAGATCGGACTATGGGCACAGAAATTATGGCCAAAATACTTTGTGTTATAAAAAAGCGCGTAGAAAAGCCTAGCTCACTTTTAATGCACTTACCCTCGATCGATTTACTCACAACAAATTGCATTGGACGCGGAATCCTGTTCTATTATTTTCTATTGAAAATTGGCCAGATTGGACTATTACCTTAGAAATTGGCCACCATTTTTGCCTTTCTAGTGAAACAAAGTTGTTCCGAAAGGCTATAATTTCTCTCCGAAAACGAACTGTCGGATGCTTCCACACTGATACACTTCCCTCCCTCTGCATACGGGAATTTGGCAGAAGGACGGTCATGATATTTATATCATAACAAATATTGCCCTCCGCTCGCTTGATGGGAATGACATTTTGGTTTTCTTTTTGTGTAGTTCTTCAGTTTAACAAACATCCAAAAGTAATATCCTTAAAATATATGACTGGGTAAAATAAAACAGAGGTATGTACGTCAAAAGATTGGAAAAGGATAAAAATGTCGAAATTCTTATTAGCATATTGTAAATCAAGTTGAAAACTGAACCGATGTCTCGCGACAATCGCATTTTCTGGCATTTCCGGATGTTGCAACTGCATCGCGAGTGGTGCGCATCTATGCCATAGTCGTGCACCACTCGCGATGCAGTTGCGACATCCGAAATAATCCGATTTTCATAGAACGGACAAAGATTTTTTTTCTTTTTTACTCCTAGCTACTAGCTCATCTATTTTCAAGCACACACATTTTACGAAGGTCGAGAAAGGCACTATCACCGCTAGGTGGATTAATCTGGGTTTTTTTCCTCTAAAACTATCTTACTTGGACAAAATATAGTTCACTTCGAACACTTATCAATACTGATTTTGTCACACACTATAGGGGGTGTTATACAGCCGGAGGATGGGTGATTACTGTGTGTTGTATATATTGGGTGGTTGGATATATTTGTGTTGATTGAGTAGTGTGACCATTATGTGAAGATTGATCACTACGCTGGCGGTTTTAAAACGGTATCTTTTCTGTGAGGCTATTGTTTTTATGAAATATTGTATGTTAATGCTTCGGAACATCCATAAATTACGTGATATTCGTGACGTTTCAAAGATATGTTACACATCATGCATAGTTATGCATGTTACTACAAAAAGTGACAATTGGGGGTGGATGACAACGTTTTTACGTGACGTATTTTATGGATTCCATTCCACCTATAGATTTTATGTAAATGAAAAGTAGCTCATTCTGCATTACGTAGTATAACATCTAGTTACATACAATTTCTGAAAAAATAGGTCAGTACAGTAAAGGTTAAATCTTCACAAATCTGAAAAATCAGGAAACCACCTGAAATATTCGATTATAGAAAAAGACAATTTCGCCATCTTCATTCAAAGGATATTCATACTGAATACTTACGTAATATAATGGACAATGGACAATAACTAGTACTTATTTGTTGCTATGAAATCGAGTAATCTTACTTGACGTTGTAGATTGGTAAGAAAGAAACCTCATTTGAAACGATTTGATATTTTTAAAAATATAATGCTTAAGCTGTCCCGGATTTACCCAATAAAAATCTGGTTTGTAATTTAATCAGGATTTGCAGAAATCGTTTTCAATAGATAACAAACAACGATAAAATAAAGACAACAACTGTTCTGAATCATAACAAGTCATGAAAACAAATTTTTGCAATTCCTGATCATAATATCTACCTGGGTTACAGTTCGGCTTTGAGTGTTAATACGGCCTACTTTCCCATACCAACAAAATGGGTGCTTTAATGAACATTATGCAACTCAAATGTGTTAGATAATATCCATTATAGCACTCATTTGGGTGCTATAATGAAAATCCAACATCGGAACAATAGTTACATGACTACATTTTGCTGATTTAGCTTGGGATAGTGTTCAGATAGTGTATTCTCTGCGTCGCGTAATAAATGAAATAGTTTGATGGACATAACATCAGATTTTTCCAAAGACGAGTTCATCTATCGCATCAAGGCTTGTAGAGCTATGCGATGCAACATGATAACATATAATCTGATTGGTCTCTGTAGCAACATTATTTATACTATTTTGGTACAGATTTATCATAACAAAGCTCATTTTTCGTTATTGCAAAAAATAGCGTGTGCAACTCGTTGCAAAACTCGATTTTTTCAGCACTCGTAGTATTTATCCAACTCGGCAAGCCTCGTTGGATAAACATCCAACTCGTGCTGAAAAAATCATCTTTTTGCAACTAGTTGCACAAACTACTATTATCAAACTTGTATACAAATGTGAAAAATCAGAATCGGATAAGCAGCCACCACAGAGAAGTGATGATTACCGTTTTGTTCTCGTTCATTTAGTGTTGGAGACCGCACAGCTATGTAGAACAAGTTGAAATGTATTCAAAAATCAGTTCTTCCCCGCGTTTGAAGCGATTTAAACGAAATTTATCATGGAGTACAGAAACTTCCGAATCAGTTCTTTATCATGACAGCTTGTGAAAAAAGTCTCTCACGGTATGCTACTTAAACTATCGTTTCATGAAAACCAAAATCATATAAATTCACGTACATAATATTGATTTAGTAAATCAGCTTGTTATGAATCGGATGCTGCCATGATTGCTCAGGTTTCGCAGTCGGATATGCGCTAAAAGTTGAGGCTTGAGAGAATGTTCAATTGGAGTTGGTTAGCTAATTTAATAAATGTAATATACTGCATCATATATTGACTAAAAAAAACTATTCGATACATTATGCATATCTAACCTACCGACTTAACCTACTGCCCGATTCCCCGACAAAAAGCAAACTGCATATCTATTCCACTTTCCATAAAATAATAGTCAACACAACAACAACATTAGGTTGATAGTGAAATCCCCGCACATACGAACATACCAGTTGATCGAGCACTCGAACAGGCCGGTTAGGTGCAAACATGTTATCATCATTTCCTACGATTATTATGGTTCAGGTGTTATGCGCTCCTAACACATATTATATGCTACGATAGCTGAGTCGCATTCGCTTCTATAGATAATTGTCGGTATCTCTTGCATTTCCATTTCCATTTCCACTGCTGTAATATGATGAAGACCCCACACTTTAGTGCGAGATGCGTCCTCAATGGAGCAACAGACAGCATCAATACCTCAACATGGATGAAGTAATATTGTGGTACATAATAATGTTACCATCACTCGTGGAAGCTCGTGGACCACTTCTTGGTGGAAACGGTGGTATGGGTAACCATAACCACGAAAGAAAAGAAAAAGAGAAATTTCACCCATCTTTTAAAGTCTTGCAGATAGATCAGCGCTCGTCTGAGCTATGCTGAGAAATTCAGCAGAAAACTCCGTTCTCTGATGTGAGCCGTGGCAATGCCGGAGGTTTGTTTTGGGCGGTTTTATTACTTTTTCTGCCGGTGTGGTGGCTCGCCCAGCAAGCACAATTGGAAGGTGAAGCTTTTTGATTGCCAATGTCAATGTGAGCGATGCACGTGCTTTAACGGTGGTTTGATTGTCGGATGTTCGGTTGATAAAAAATTTGCATACAAAATATTATAGGTTGAAAGTGTGTCGAAAATATAAAAGTACTAGAATACAAATCACGCTCTGTGCATATTGTTATTTAGTGAATATAACCGCTTGATAATTATTCATTGCTTTCACTTTAGCTCATTAACCCGGTACGTAAACACTATTTACAAAAACGCAATTCATCTCCATTGTCGATATTATTACAGAGTTGTAAGCTATGTCTATTACCGACTATATTTGGACTCTTTTATAGAGACGTAAACACTAAGACATTCTCATTCTATTTCCTGTAGTTTAGGATTATGTAGTTTGTTAATTGTTTTTTGGTTTCTACAATACTTCATTGGCAATTTATTTCAAATATATTTTGTTATGCGTACAACGTTATTTACCGTTAACCGTGACC
The DNA here is from genome assembly GCF_024139115.2 of Armigeres subalbatus. NCBI lineage: Eukaryota > Metazoa > Arthropoda > Insecta > Diptera > Culicidae > Armigeres > Armigeres subalbatus. The sequence goes on along the minus strand of NC_085140.1, from coordinate 263,599,059 downwards.
ACCAAACGCGCGCAGCATTGAAACCACCAACCTGCCTCCAGCAGAAAAAAAACAGCACGCAGCCGTCGACGACCGTTGGCGCGGTGACTGCGCGGTGTGTTTTTCCTACCTTATTTACTTACTGATCTCCCGAAAATGATGTGGTTAAATAAGCCTAGCTGGCGCGAGTGAATTTAGGACAATTGGAGAAATTGTTGATTTGAAGGGGATTTTTGGGGTTTTTTGTATTGTCTCGCTCTGCGCTGGTAGCGATTTCAGGTGGGAACGATCAGCTAAACGACCGGTAATGAATCTGACGACAGAGGATGACGGTGGTGATGTAATTCTCAATTTATGGTATAACTGTGAAGTCTACTTTTGATTTTTTTTCTTTTGAATTCGTGCTAGTCATACTGTTTTTGTGGAACTGAGGCTAGGATGAAAACTTCTACACTTTTTGAAGTAACAAAATCTATTCCAGTCCAGACACAGTAATTTGGTATCAATTCTTTTGATAAGTGAGTGATCTCCAGACACAATGAAGGTTTATATTTATGTTGAGAGTTTTTGGTGGTATCAACACCCAAGCCGTGACTCTTAGAATTTCTAACAATTCTAACAATTATCCGAATTTTATTTTGTTGCCCCTCAAAATATTATTTTTTGGCAAAAAAAATCCGAGGGGGGGGGGAGACAAACCAGTTTTTAAATATTTGTATCGGCCTGACATAAAATTCTTTAATCAAATTTGTATAAATCAGCGTTCATGCGATTTTTAAAGCAATGGGAATAATCCCATAACGCAGAATCTTCCATACGGAAACTTTGTTTTTTTTTTCAATTTTTTAACAATTCTGTAAAAGAACCAATCAAAACCTGGGCACATGCGAAATTGTTGGATTCTTTTACAAAAATGTAGGGGCAGGTGGGGAGACTTGATTACCCCCTGTTTTATCGAGAACAAAAGTAGTTTTGTTCTAGCGTATTTTTTAGTATAGATTCTATAAACAAATGACCTTTATGTGGTGAGTTATTTTTTGGATTGACAATCTTTTTTATTCTGCAGGATATTTTGTATGTTTTGACCTTCCTAAAGATTTTTTTATTGGTCACGCAAAATTTGAACAACTTTTCATAATAATGACCTTTATGTTTTCGTTTTTTTAATTACAGCACAAAGCCATAAATATGTTTAATGATCTGTACTGATGAAAATGTAAACATAACATACCATCAAAGTTTTAGGATATTTTGATTTGAAGTTATTGCCTCAATATGGGGACACTTGAGCCCCTATTAGCCACCCATACAAAAATTTGAGGGAAAATTTAAAAAATATATAAATCTATTCTCAGGCTTCTATTTTTTGTAGATTTGACAGATTTGATGAAGGGTTGGCAGGAAAATTATTTATTGCGTAGATATCATAGAAAATGGATCAAGTCTCCCCAAATATTAAAATTGCATGTGCTGTCGAATTCAATAAAAAAAATCGTTCATGCATACGCACAGTAAATCGAAAATTCCGTGTATTTTGAAGGAAAAATATTTGAATAATCTGAGAGCACCTTTCTAATTTTATCAAAGCAAGTTCTTGGAAAGGGATCAATTTCCCCCAAATATTTTAAAAGTTGATTTTTGACAGCACTCCAAAAATCGATTGTGTATCATTAACAACAATAATTTAAAGGACATCAGTAAAGTTAAATACTATATTTCTTAGAGAGTCTGTGTGGGAATCGCGTATGTTTATTTATTTTTGGCTATTTTTACATCGGAAATCAGAAAAGGGGATTGTAAGAAAAGCTTGCAAAATTGTAAGATGTCATAAAATATTTGTACGGTATCTGGCGGCGTCGCATGAATCACGAGTTGTACCAGGTGTATAAAGGGCTGGGTATTATGAGGCTTATTCAACACGGCAGACTACGGTGGGCTGGTCACGTTGTTCGTATGCCGGCAGAACGTCAAGCGAAGATAATATTTAGTAGAGAAACCGGAAGAGGCTGCAGGCTTCGTGGAAGGCCGCGTACCCGATGGCTTTTTGCAGTTGAAGAGGACCTGAGGGCGCTCAATGTTCAGGGCGACTGGAAGCGATTGGCCCAGGATCGAGTCCAGTGGAGAAAGATACTCCATTCGGCGTAGGTTCATCGAAGAGCTGTAGCCCATCAAGTATCAAGTATCATAAAATATTTGTATAACAATCTATCATTTTCGTATATGCCCAGTTCTTATATAGGTTTTAGTAGGTTCTTGTACAGAATCGTTAGGAAATCTAAGAGTCACTGGTTGGGTGTTGATGACATACTCTAAATGAGGCCTGCCTAACCTTTTCAAGCCACGGGCCAAATTTCAGAATTAACATCTTCTGGCGGGCCAAACACTATTCGGCAATTTTTTAAATATATTTTCAAAACTTTCAAACATTGAGCTTTTTTTCATTTTTCCAGAACGGCAAAAAACACGATTGAATTGGATTCAAAAATACATTTTTCGAATAATCATCGTATATTGTTTTCGCAATCGGTGACCAAAATTCGCAAACAGGATTCGAAGTTTATTACTGCTTTTATTCCTAAAATGTGCTGAGATGAGAGATGTTTTCTTTTTGAAATTTAGATTTGAGCTCGTCGTTGTATTGGAAGTCGATAATCTTTATTTGAAACATTTCGGATACGTTATATAATTCCCATCATAAAACGGTGATGAGAAAATGGATAATACGTAACTGTGTCCTACAAAATCAACAAGATGAAGGAAATGTACCAGTTTTCAGCAACAAGCTGTACAAAAATGTTTCACACCAATTTCGTTTCAAAAGCTTTAATGTTGGATAATAAAAGTTCGACGTGTTGATCCGTGCCTTACAGTTTTATGTTCAAGTCATTGAGACGTCTGGTAAAATCCACCAGAAAAGCGGGCATAGAATTTTCTTTATCTTGTAAAAGTGGTGCGATTTCGTCAACGAACTTCGCAACAATACATCAAATTTTCGTATTCTGCTTCAATTCATTTAGAATTGGTGGTTGTGGATCCCTCGCGTTGATAAAGTTTTTTTTAACTTAATGCGCCAGTACTTCAGGAATATTAATCGTTGAAACCGTTTCGGCTGTCGGTGGCTCGGGTTGCGCACCCGGAAGCTTATTTAGAAACAGCGAAAGTTCTTGCCGCGTGTGATTTAAATATTTTGCAAGCTTGCCTTTAATTCGAAATTTGATTTAATGTTCATATTGAGGTTTTGAATTGTTGCTTGAAGAACGCGTGATGATGGCAACTTTATGTGATGCGATATTAGTGTTTTTTTAATCAGTATTTTTTAATCTATGTTGTTGGTGTCGTTCGACTATGCCGAAATTAAGTGCTTGGAGCTGTAGGCTGTAGTGGATAATCTGGTGAGATCATTTCATGTTGAATTTTTGTCCTGCCAGAAAGCCCAATTTAATCTAGCAGTTTCCAAGCATTCCTCTATACAATAGAAGATACACTCAACTAGTGGATGTTGGATTTACTTGCGATTCTGTATGGGGGCCTGCCGGAATCTGTATGGAGGCTTGGAATGTGCACAAGTGCTGGATTATCATACAATAATCTAAGTTTGTTTTATACAGGCATATTGCTAGAAAAGCTTTGCGAGTATATTGTGAAAGAAGAATTTGTGGAGTTCAGATCAAACAAGCAACTAGTTCGGACGTGTTTTGCTTTTCGGTCGCGTGTTTTTCTAGTTTCGGCTGGTGATTCGGCTAGTAGTCAGCCCTTTAGTGGAATTTGGCCAAAAAGTTACCTGTCATTTTCTAGCGTCCGTTGGGTGATATTTGGCCAGTGCGTCAGGGACCAGGTTTCCTTACAGGACCGTACAGTGAAAACAGGCCCTATTCGCCCGAGTGGACTTCTCGTAGCGTTCGGTGCTTCTGGACAGTGCATCCAGGGTGGGGTCCCTTATCATGTGGCCAAAGAATCAGCCCGTTCGGTCCGAGGTGACTGGAGATACGGATTTTTCGTTCCGGATGGTGACGTCATTTGGCTGACCGGTCCCAGTTTTCCCATTTTTTTTGTTTTTGTTTACCGACTGTAGTGTGCGGCCGTGCTGAAAAGTAGGGGTGCGATTTCTTCATCGGCGTGGTACCATCACCCCAGAGCGTTGGTGTTGTCTATTCGTTTTGCTTGGTTAGCTCGTTATCGTTCCGCGCGTATCAAAATAAGGAGTATTCGGTTCATGAACATTTAAAGAAGAAAAATATAAATAAAATAGATATTACTATAGACTCTTTCGACAGCCGGCTGGCAAGAGTTTTAATTGTAAACACATGAACAACATTTGCAATGGGTCGAGTTGTCAGCTTGAGGCAAACGTCCATGACTTACCTAACCCTACCCAACCACAAACTCCGTAGATCTTATGAGGGCGTCGCCAAGTCGGGGGCCTCTAGCTAAGTAAGTTCTGCATCAACATTTCCTTCCCTATCCCTAGTTACGGTAAAGATGGGCGTGACCGGGAGTAGTAATCCTCATGTTTTTGTCATTTTTATCTTAGATTGAAATCAAGGATTACTCCTCATCTTGATTTCTGATAGCAATCTGGATAAGGATTTCAAAAGAAACATGAGTATCACTAGTGTCCAATCTACGAAGTATACCGTAACAACGCTAACGCTAACGCTATCTTCAGGAATATTAATCGTTTTCGCCCAGATTCTCATGATGCAAAATGCAATGTGCGGAGAAATATAACCATACCACTGTGATTTCTTTTCCTTTCTTAGAAGTGTCACAATGCCAGTGTTCTTTACCGTCATTGCCAGTGCCGGTTCCATCAGTTGTAAGGCCTCTTAAGATTTAAGAGTAGTGTCTAAGCCCCGTCATACATGTTTAACAGCTCCTCTCAGGTCTTTCCCGGCAGTCGTTCCACTCATTGGGATCAAAACTGCCAATTCCTCCTTGATTTGAAGATGATCATCAACTCCCTTAATGAAGACAGCTAACTGCACCAAGTTTTCAACTTTTTTCACGTAACGTAGTTTTAAAATCTTCTGCAAGAACTTTAACTTACCGTGTTCCAAGGCAAACTAATGCTATTGAAGGAGACTTTTTCCTTAGGGCACCCGATGTGCATCTCAAGTTCTCCGTCCTAGAATAGTTTCATTCATTTTGCCAAAATCTCACTAACAGCAAAACTGGCCCGTACTGAATTTTCTGGCTTCGTGTTCGTCAGAGTGAAGAGAGTTTGCTGCTTCGATAATCCGATATAATATATAATATATTATATATTATATATTATCATATATTGATCCGAAGTTTATATCATTTAGCAGCAAATTTAGTCAAGATTATGATACCTTACTCACAATAAGTATTTGTGATAACAGGAAATAATATTTTATTCATTTCTTGAAAGTGGTGAAACTGATCAATGTTACCCCGCTGATCAATGTTCCCCCGGATTACGGTATTATTGTTTGGTATTTTACCTCTTATGCAAGGCAAGATCAAACCACTTTCTGTTATCAAAATCGTCGCTCCTGTTCGGGGTGTTCCATTTACGCTTCCATACCAACGGCGACAGAATCGCAGTCGCCAAGCGATAGAACCGATTCGCGATTGTCGCATCGCCTGTGTTTGGGGGAAGCTCAATCCAATGAACTGGCATAAAAAGTATAACCTTCTCTGATCGGTTTGCATGCGAAATTTGATACAAAACGCTTAATGCAATGAGTGTCACATAAAATATTTGGATGTTGTTTTAGTTGCATTTCTTCACCTGTCATAAGACGAGTTTAGTACTTTTCCATTTAACTCCACCACTTTGTAATCTTTACAGATACGTATTTCGACCTCAACTATAAGGCCATCTTCAGTGTCTCGTAGTCGAGTCAAGTACGAGACAATGAAGACGGCCTTACAACGAAGTGGAATTAAGGTCGAGACCGAGGAAGATTGAGGATGAACAATTGCAGTAAGCTTTATGAAGTGATACTCGTTTATGATAACAGATCGCGATCTTTACCGTATATGACAAGCTAGAATCAAATCATGTGTATTTGGTTTTCATCGCTACTTATAGCTGATGATAGATCTTTTGTAAATTACTGAACATCTAGGAGCATCATTATTCTACTATTTATTTACTCAGCATTAAATCCTACTGCCTCAAAGTTCCCTCTCCTTAACGATCACAATTAAATCGAACTGCTATCGCCTCGCTCTGAATATTGCGCAACAATGGGTGTCATTAGCACTGAACAGTCGCGATTAATTCACGGCTGACCCAGATCCAGTATAAACAAAATCAGTTACATTTCACCGTTGTTTCCATTCTGTCCAATGAAATTCTTACCGAGTTTAAACAACAACGTCTACGGAGCGACAGCCTTGGCCCGGGGCATTCAAAACCAATACCAAAAATTGTATTCACTTCGCGTTCGTGTATGAGACAAAGCATACACATGGCTTTATACTGCCTTCCTCGGACTGCCCTCGTTAACCGTATACTGAATGCAGCTGGCAGAGTTGACCAAGCCCATGTACCTATCTATATCTATCTGCCAACTATTTGTGACTGTAAGGGTTTGTACTTCGCTGCCTGCGATCTAGCAATGTGTTTTAAAAACTTTCACCGCGCTGCAATGAATGGCATGGCCGTCGTACCTACATTTCGCGGTCGCCAAACAAGTTTTTTTTTCCTTCAACTCTTTCACCGCGCAACAGCGAGCGCCGTTCGTGTGCCGCTGTTGTATACATTTCTCCCCGTAACTGGGTCAACATTTAGAAACTTGTTCCCTCATTTGGGATGTGTTGTGGTGTGCTGTGTTGGTTCGAACGTTTTTTTATTACTTCACATTTTCTTTCTTCTTTCACTCGGACGTCATCGTTCCATCCATCCAATCCGCGGTCACAGTGGTGGGTTTTCGGGTCCAAATGGAAACATTTGCATGGAACGGAGTACACTAAAATAATTCGGAGCATAATTTTCGATTTCGACCTTGGCGACCTGATACAATTAAAAAAAAAATTATGTCTTTCCTCCATCGATTTTTTATTACCATTTAAGTAATAATAAAATTTCCGAAAAAATCAACATTTCCTAATACATTATTGAACAGATCCTATAAGTTTTTATTTGATGTTTCATTCATTTCATTTATTAAGCTTACATCTAAACAGATAACACTTAATCAACAATTTGACGTCACAATACACGGTTCGAGGCCGCATCTCTCCATCCTTGAATGCGCCCAAGCCCCACGCTCGCCAAGTCGTTCTGTATTGGTTAGCCCTAGCCCGCTCGCTGCGCTCCACGTCGTCTCATACTTGCCGGATCGGAGGCGAACACCATCTTTGCAGGGTTTCTGTCTGGCATTCTTGAAACATGCCCTGCCCATCGTACCCTTCCGGCTTTAGCTACTTTCTGGATACTGAGTTTATTTTATTTATTTATTTATTTCGTCAACCGACGTAGACTTGTACATATACAATATACATGTTTTTATTTATTTTCTTAATGATATAAATACGGTATTATAGTGTATAAAAATAAAAATAGTTTGGTTAAGTAGTGTTTAATTTTGCGATTTAAGGTGATTATAGAATGAAGCCCGTGGTGAATTTCAAATTCACCACACGTTTATCTACATACATTTCAAAAAGCCCAAATCTGGCGTAATAGTTTTCGTACAGTGCCGAAACTCAAATGATGATTGTTTAGCATGTTTTGTCATCTCGTGCTCGTGAAAAAAATATTGGAAAAGCACGTGGTTTACAAAATGGTCGATTTCTGGCTTCATTCTATAATCACCTTAATGTAAATTTAGATGTGTAGGTTTCGAATTGTGACAAAATATTTTTTTTATGTTCTGCCGAGACATTGTAAAGTCAATAGTTTCGCAGTGTTGATTATAGATGGCCATTATCTGATTGAGAGGTCCGAATTTTGTATAATTTGTACGGCAGGGATTAATTAAAAATGTATGTCGATGACGCAGTTGTCGAGATGGTATGTAGAAATTTAATTTCGATAAAATGTTTGTTGAATCAATACGCTGCGAAACTATATCGTTAATAAATGAAACCATTGCAGTTTCACGATGCTCTTTCAAAGATTGAATGCTTATAAGCTTGCAGTGTGCCTCATATGATGGAAGTGGGAATGTTGTCCAACCTAATTTACGAAGAGCAAATAATAGGAATTGTTTTTGTACTGATTCTAATCTTTCTTCGTGTGTTATTGAAAATGGATACAATGCTGAAATATTCCAGTATCGACCTTACATAAGCAATAAATAATGTTCATAAGCAATAAATAATGGGTCATGAAAGTTATAGCAGAAACGTTTTATAAAACCCATCATATTATTTGCTTTATGAATAATTGTGTTGTTTGGAGTCTAAGATAATTCCGAAATCCCTAACTCTATAGCATATTTCTACAACCTGGTTTCCTAATTTAATTAAGAGATTTTATGCTGTTCTTTTTCTGCTGAATGATATAAGGTTACATTTTTTTTACATTCAGTTGCAATATGCTTTTATTGCACCATTCGTAAATGTGCATATTCCGTTCTGGAATATGTTGAGGTCATTTTTATTCCCTATTTCCAAAAAGAGCTTCATGTCATCTGCATAGATTAACACTTTAGGTTTGTCAAGAATTGAGGAAATGTCGTTTATATATATTATGAATAATAGAGGCCCCAAATGAGAGCCCTGGGGGACACCGGAAGTGGCTTGAATGGGTTTTGATCTATTGTTGTTAAATTTTAAAATCAATTGGCGCTCAGTTAAGTAGGATTCAATCCATTTGAGTAGTTCCGGCTCAATTCCAGTTTTTTTTTACAATTTGAATAGAAGCATGGGTATATCTAGGCGATCAAATGCTTTACTGAGGTCAGTATAAAGAGCTTCTACATGGTTTCCTTTATCCATTGCATTCAGGGTATAGTCAACAAATTCAAGAAGATTAGTTGAACTTGAACGCCCTTTAAAGAAGCCATGCTGTGCGTCTGTTATTCGTTTTTTTACTTCGTTCGTTTACTATGGCCTCAAAAAATTTTGGAATGCAAGAGATAATGGTTATTCCACGATAATTACGTATGTCTTATTTTTTTGTCCAGATTTGAAAATGGGTATCAAAAATGAGTTTTTCCATATATTTGGGAATTTTATTGATTCTAGTGACATATTAAATAGCCAAAATAATGGAGTGGTTAGTTCCACTGCTAGGGTTTTCATAAATGTAGGAGGGATTCCATCAGGACCAGGACCTTTCGAAGCATCTAAACTACGTAGGGCCTGTAAAATGTCATGGACATGAAGTTGATTCACTCCAATATCATTTGAAAAGTCTGGGAAAAATGCAAAATAGTCGCGGTCACGATCATTTTCAGAAAATGTAGAATAGGTTTCCTGGAAAAATTCTGCAAAAAGATTACAGTTCTTTTCCCAGCTGACCCCGCGTTTTCGTCAAGATGCATAATTGATAGAAAGTTATTAGATTTCAGTTTAGTTTTTACGTAATTAAAGAAGTTCTTTGGACAGGACTTTATTTCGCTCTCAGTTTTTGAATTGTAATCTTCCAAAGCGTTACTGATCACATACGTCCAAGTAATATGCTAAATTTTCATTACTGTACTTTTGTAAATTTTGTGTGCCTTATGCTTGCGATTTCTTAAATTCTTGATTTGCCGATTATACCAAATTGGGTCTTTATTATTGTTATGACGTCGTTTTAGTGGAGTTTCTTGTGAGATTATGTCAGATAATAATCTGTAAAAAGTGTTAACAGATGCTTCGACATTTTCTTCATTTCTTAAAACTATTTGCCAGTTTACACTACTTAACCTACCTCGAATATTTTCATAGTTCGCTAAATTGTATTCAAAGACATTCTCATACTCACAACCGTTGGGTCTTTGTTGTTCATGTATGAATAACGAGTATTCGATTGCAGTGTGGAACGCATCATTTTTCCACAATGGATTGATAGATTCTGTTACACAGAAATCTTCATAGATATTTGTCAATAAGAGGTCCAAATAGCAATTTTGATTATTTTTATATGATAAATTTAGTTCTATCCTAAACTTGCAGACTTGTCAAAAATTAATTGCAAAGTTTCGTTATCCCCAACGACTGGCAGTAGGATACATTCGTTTTCTGAGTCTAGAATAAAGTCAGCATTACGTTGGTTAAAGTCCCCATAGATGTGAACTTTAACCTCCGGTGGATGTTCTGATAGTATTTGTTCAGCGCACTCAAAAAAGATTCATAGTTGTGCTTACAAGCATGATTAGGTGGGAAATATCTTCTTGTTCTTCTTCTTATTGGCATTACACAGAGACAGAGCCGCCTCGCAGCGAAGTTTCTAAGCCAGATTATCATTTTTGCATTCGTATATCATGAGGCTAACACGATGATACGTTTATGCCCAGGGAAGTTAAGACAATTTCCAATCCGAAAATTGCCTAGACCGGCAACGGGAATCGAACCCAGCCACCCTCAGCATGGTCTTGCTTAGTAGCCGCGCGTCTTACCGCACGGCTAAGGATGGCCCCACCAGGTGGGAAATATACCGATGCGAATATATGCATTTCTCCAGCTATATGGGTTTTTACCCAGACATGCTCAAATTCATTGAATTTTGTTGTTGTGATGATTTCTGAATTAAAGTTTGCTCAAATAGCTATTAGAACACCACCACCGGACTTTTTCTGAGATGTGAGAAAACTCCTGTCATCTCTAAATACATAAAGTTACTTCCAAAAATGTCTTCACTCCTAACGCTTTCATCCCAGCTTGTTGTTGCCAGAATAATCGAAAAGGATGAGCTTAAATATTTAAATATATCCTTCATTTTGGCTGGGCTTTTCATTCGATTGAAATTCTGACAATAAATTACAACTTCAGTCGAATTCGGTTTCTGCGAAGAAGTTTTTGGAAGTATGACGGTCGACGAAATATTTACCTCTTCTGATTTTTCATGTAGCGTGTTATCTTCACTTGTTAATGTTACTTCCGGAGAGTGCGTCATTGCCGATGAAAATTTGATGGGCTGTAGAATTTATATGCGGCCTCCCTAGTGCGTTGAAGTTGTTGAGTGCGTTCACTGGAAACGAACGAACGGTGTGATTGAAGGTCTGCCAAGGCGTCGTTGCGAGATATTCCTAGATCCTCGTGTACATCCAGGAAAATTTGACGCAATAGTTGTAAGTCTGTTGGTAGTCCTTCAGATGCTAGCATTACAGTGGCGCTGGTTTTGATGGTTCCACGAATGCATACTATAGGTGGCTGGTCGTGCAAGTATGACAGGAACATCCGCACATCCGTCCCGTAGTCGTGCTTTTAAAAAACGTCGATCACCAGACACAGATTGCTCTGTGAGTCTTACTATAGCTGGTCGCATTGGGTCCAGCAGAGGAGGGTGCTCGATATCCATGTGAAGACTGCTTTCACTACTGCATGAAAGTTGTGCTGGCTGTTGCTGTTGTTGTTGGCTTTGTTACTGTTGATAGCTTTCTGGTTGATGTTGTTCTTTTTGAATAGGTGGTTCTGCTCGATATGGGTTGATAGTTTCACCCTTTCTAAAATTAATTAGTTTTGGGACCGATAGACCAGAAATAGGATGGTCGGTGATAGAGGGTGGACCGGCAAATTTAACTTTAGAAATAGCAAGTAGTTCCTTGTCTTTACTCATGTGTCCTTGAGTATGATCTTTGACAGTTGCAGGTGGTTTGTAGCTAATACGAACGGATTGTTGTTTTCTTCGTTTCCTTCGTTGTCTAGCCTTATCAACGGCTTTTTCTTGGAGCTTTTGCCTATTCAGTTTATTGTCGTACGTCGACCGGTCTGGCCTCCAATACCATTTATTTCCCAGCGTCCGCCAACCAGCGGAGGAAAGGTCTTTTTTCGATTGAGCTTCGTTGCTCAATTTAGAGAATGTGGCTCGACGCTCAGCAAACATGTCCATGATTGCATTATTGGTCACGTCTTGCTGGGACTGTTAATTTTGTTGTTGTTGTAGATGTTCTGATGCCTTTTGCTGTTCATTGGAGTCTTGGAATAATTGTTGTTGCTGTTTTTGTTGTTGATGTTGTTGGTGTTGATGCAGTTCTTGTTGTTGTGGAGGCAGCTCAGTAGTCGAAAGGTCATAGCTCGTATGCCAAAGTGTTGTGTTAAAGGGGTGAATTCATTTCTGCACTGTTACTTAAGTTGGAAACAGCAGCAAAAACATGTTTCACTTCATCCAATAATTCATCCATTTTTTTTGATTCAGTGAGGACTAGGGAAGATGGCACTAGGTCGCTTCTGAGGTCATTTATTAGTTGTGGAATAAGGTCCATTGAAATTGTTGTTGTTTCCATCGTCTCCACTGCTGCTGCTGCTGTAGCTGATTCAACCACCTTTTCTACTATGAGGTCGTCCGGAGGATGTGTGTCCAAAAATGCTGATAGCTTGTTTTTAATTTCTGTAGCGTATGCTCTGTTGTTGTTGCTGACATTAATGACGCCCCGCTCAATGTTGGTAAGCATTGTTTCGACGTGAGCAATCGTCTCATCGTGTGTGTTGTTTAACGTCTCAAAATTTGTGAGCACCTTATGATTTGCCACTAATGTGTGTTCAATTTTCTCAGAGATGTTTTTCAGAGACATTGATAATTTATTTAGATTGAGTTCTTGCGCGAACTTTTCTTGGCAATCATTACAGAGAGGCAGCATACAAGTGCGTAGCGCTTCTTCGTGATTTCTTTGGACGCCTATGCATGCTGCATGAAAGGTGCGTTTGCAGGACCCGTAACAGCGCCATAAAAAGTGATTGTCACTTTGCGCACAATTCCTTGTTCCACACTTCATGGCACAATTAAATGCGAAACGCGCGCGGGTCAGGTCAAAATATTTAAAAGATAAACACGGCAGGGTAAAGTTTAACGCGAGGAGAACGCGTGGGTATGTAAAATAAAAAATATTTATCACGTCAAGTTTGAATGTTTAAAAATTGTTAAGACGCCGCGATACTAAACGAGTGGCTACACGAAGAGAAAAAAATAAAATTAAAGTTCGCGGTAGAACTGGGCTCGTGGTTCATTCTTCGCCGGCACACACCGCTAAAGATGATCCTAAGCATCAGTCTCTCGAATATTCCAAGTGCTTGCAAGTCCTCCTCGAGCATTGTCCATGTTTCGTGTCCGTAGAGGACTACTGGTCTTATAAACGTTTTGTACATGACACATTTGATGCGGTGGTGAATCTTTTTTGATCGCAGTTTCTTCTGGAGTCCATAGTAGGCCCGACTTCCACATATGATGCTCCTTCGTATTTCACGACTAACATTATTATCAACCGATAGCAAGGATCCAAGGTAGACAAATTCCTCGACCACCTCGAAGGTATCCCCGTCTATCGTAACACTGCTTCCCAGGCGGTTCTGTCGCACTTGGTTCCGCCGACAAGCATGTACTTTGTCTTCGATGCATTCACCTCCAGTCACCTCCATATTATTTATTATTATTATTTATTCAGACTAAGGCCGAAGTGGCCTGTGCGGTATATAAGAGTCTTCTCCATTCGGCTCGATTCATATTTCCATATTGTGGCATTTCAAACCCATCCTGTATCGTATCAAACTTGTGTCATATCAAGATGGAAACTATCCAGAAGTACAAAATTTCTCAGAATACTCGAGAGCATGTACACCATTTTAGAATTTCATGTTTCGTTGGTCATGTTACAGATTACATGATTCAGGATTCAGAATACATAAAGCAGTTTTTTCATCCCCGAGGGCACCAGGTTACTGGCATAATGAGAAACGTCTGCTCGTTTCGCGAGATAATGAAGTTTGAGACGTCGAATTATTGTTCAGCTCAGTTCACATTAAAAATTACCACATCCCCGGGAAAACCTGGGGTGGCATTGTGCATCTCGATTCGAACGTAATTCTATCGAGTCGAACATGTTTGGCATTACGGGTTTCGATTCGATCTCGAAAACGACTCATCGTTCGAGTATGCTCGAGGAGGTACAAGAATAACGAGATGTTTTGGCATTATGGATGCTCGATAGCACACTGAAAAACGACTCAAGTCGAATGAAAAACACTCGTCACCTTTTTAGCTTTCGAATGTTGTTCGAGAGTCATTTCTTGCTGAAAGTTTTTAATTATATTAAATGTTTTATTATTGTTTCTTGAGGAAAACAATTATCCCGAAATCCGCGTAAAAACGACTTCAACTAAAATCGGTTTTTCGAAGTTTTCACGTATTTCTTGACGATTTCGATAAACCGCGTGAAAAATCCATGAGGAAAATCTGCGTAAAAACGTGTTTATTCCACAAATAGCAGACCCGACGAACTACGTTTCGCCTAAAATTAATTTATGATCAGAGACAGTTAAGCAAAAAGTTGTGTTCCATTTGTGTGGGAGCCCCTCCTTCTAGAGCGGGGAGGGGTCTCGAACCATCTTAAGAACCTTCTCCGGGCCCAAAAACCCCACCATACAAATTCTCACGCCGATCGGTTCAGTAGTTTCTAAGGTTCAGACAGACAGAAATTCATTTTTATGTATATAGATCTACGTAAAAATAAATGAGTTAAATAAAAAAAACGCGCATGAGATGACTCAAGTGCATTTAACTAAAACACATAGAAACATCAAAGAAATTTATTATCGAATCCTTCTTTAGCTTTAAATTATTTAGCTCAAAATTGGATCTGTGGCATAAATTCGAATAAACATAAAACTTATAATTTGTGTCGTAACAATATCTCAATTTACAAAACATGTCGTATCGGCATAATGTTTTAATCGGTTGCAACTGCTCAATAAATAATATTGCTTTTTAAAGTCATCGAGCACAATTTGCTTGTTTATAAATTAACTGTCAATTCATGCCATGAAGGATGCCTTTCCAACAGGCAACATACTACACGCAGATGAAATTACTCTTATTCTCTCTGTTTACTCACATTCGCCATGCGCTGAAGGTTGTCTCTCCTGCAGGCGGCATACTAAACACGGAGACAGCTATCTCTTATTCTCTCTGTTTACATTCCGTTTGACAGAACATACTCGATTGAACTAGTACAACACCATTCGAAATCTTGTACTGCGACTGAATGAAGTCGAACGAAATACATAATGCCGCAATTTTTTCGAAACGAATCGAAAAAATTACGAATCGAGTGATTCGATTCGAGATGCGCAATGTCACCCCTGGTTTCGCGAAGTCATGAAGTTTGAGACGTCACAAGAAGTCGTCACATCAAAAAGTGCCCATTCCTCGAGGGAACCAGGATCCCGCAATGCCACGGAACCTGACTGACACCACTCGAGCACCTTGAAATACACTCTGGGCACGTTCCGTGAAATCATGAAGTTTGTGTCGTCGCAAAATGGGTTTCAGATCACATAAAAAATGGACCACTTCATTGGTGGACCAAGGCTCCAGGGATGCCACGTAACCTGACCAGCACCACTCAGGTACCTCAAATTATACCCTGTAGAGCTCGATTCGCGAAATCATGAAGTTTGAGACGTCGCAAGATGGATTTCAGATCACATCAAAAAGTGGCCACTTTCTCGAAGGAACCAGGTCCCCGGAATACCACGGAGCCTGACCAGCACCACTAAGGTACCTCAAATTAGACTCTATTGAGCTCGTTCCGCGAAATCATAAAGTTTGAGACGTTGCAAGATGGATTTCAGATCACTTAAAAGTGGCCACTTCCTCGGGGGAACTACGTTCCTGGCATGCCACTGAACCTGACCAGCGCCACCCAGGTACCTCAAATAAGACTCTACTGAGCTCGTTTCGTGAAACCATGAAGTTTGAAACATCACAGGATGGGTTTCGGATGAAATAAAAAAGTGGCCATTTCCCCGACAGAACCAGCTCTCCAGAATGCCACGGAACATGACCAGGACCACTTAGATACCTCAAATTAGACTCTATTGAGCTCGTTTCGCAAAACCATGAAGTTTGAGACGTTGCAAGATGGGTTTCGGATCAAATCATAAAGTGGTCACTTCTCCAGAAGAACCAGGTCCGCGGAATGCCACGGAACCTGACCAAAACCACCCATGTACCTCAAATTAGACTCTATTGAACTTGTTTCGCGAAATCATGAAGTTTGAGACGTCGCATGATGGGTTTCAGATCAAATTGAAAAGTGGCCACTTCCCCGAGGGAACCAGGTCCCCGGGATGCTACGGAACCTGACCAGAACAACTCAGGTACCTCAAATTAGACTCTATTGAGCTCGTTTCGCAAAATCATGAAGTTTGAGACGTTGCAAGATGGGTTTCGGATCAAATCAAAAAGTGGCCACTTCCCCGGGGGAACCAGGTCCCCGGAATGCCACGGAACCTGACCAGAACCACTTAGGTACCTCAAATTAGACTCTATAATAAAAATGACAGTTTTGCGTTGCTTTCGTATCGAGTGGTGTGCCCCCGAAAACGCGAGCACTTTGAAACTTGGATTCCGTAAGGAGTGACCCTAAATAGCTCTCCTGGTAGTTGGTCAACCCCAGGGACTTTGTTCTTCAGCCGGCCGATCTCCTCCTGGATTTCCTGGAGATCCGTAGCCGGTAAAATTATGTCCAGCGCGCGTTCTCCCAGGTCCATCGCCATACCGCCATATTCGTCTGCCACATCGCCATTCAGGTGTTCTTCGTAGTACTGCCGCCACCTTTGGATCACCTCACGCTCGTTCGTAAGAAGGTTCCCATTTGTGTCCTTACACTTATCAGGCTGTGGCACGTGGCCTCCGGTAGCTGCTTAGTTTCCCAGATTCTGACTATCAGTTTGTGCAGGCAAGTGGCCAGTTTTTCCGGGCCCATCCTGATTAGCTCAGCTCCGATACCATCCTTGCTAGTTGCTTTATTGGTCTTTAGCTGAATAATGGAAATAACTTTAGGATGAAACAATAAAACAAAATTACCACACTTGAAATTAAAAAAAAAAAAATCAAAAATAATAATTTATTTCTGCTTCCGGCCACTCTGCATCGTGATACTATGGTATAAAGAAAGCCTTGTAAAGTTCCTCATAGCACAACGGTGATGAGGATGAAGAGAGCGAGTAGAATTGAGATAGTAGTCACGCCGCCCGGTTTTAATGGGTTTAACCTGGAGATCGGGGAACGTCGTCGTCAGGAGAAATGTGCTGATGCTGCTGTTGCTGCCACCGCCGCGCGCTGCTGTAACACTTTCCATCATCGCTCCGAAGCTGCCAATGACGGCAAGAGATTTATGTTTTGCTGCAGTAGGACTTCGATTCGAATGTAGGTTTGTAGGATGGCGTGAAGGTCTAAAGTCAAAGACTGAGTGTCCAATTAAGTTCGGAGCGACGGAAAGTTTGATTAACGAGGTGGGTATTGCTGCGCTACTTACTTCCAATGGGAATCGATCTGGAGATTGTAACCTTTGAAGACTTTCTCGCATGGACGCATCGTGAAATATCTTTAAGATGCGTTTATTTATGTTAAAGATGATAGGTCAGATGCATACGGCGGAGTCCTAAGTGATCCAATTACTCGAAGAGATGTAGTTGTTTTTATTTATTTTATCAAATATTCAGAAAATAACTTCCAACAGAGATCTTGATAGCGAATGAAAAATCATATAGGTATCATATCGAATAATCGGGCAAAGTGGAGGTCCTATATCTACATTTTGCAGCAGTCCAATAGGTGCATCATGTCGGTATATAAAATCTTTCTATTTTTTCAGATTTGTTTATCCATTAAGTAAATTATTTCCATTCCATAGCATAAAAATAAACATAATTACTGATACAATAATGCATATGTAGGATAACTACGGGTGGTAGATGTTCTAATCCCGACACTGGCCACGAAACCCAATGATAAATTAGTAATTCTGCGAAAGCTCCGCTTTCCTGTTTACTCTAAGATTTTCGATTCAGCTATTTCAAACTAAACGTAAAGCTAAAATCAATGGATTTCTTTGTTAAAGGGGCGTGCTGAAGCGCAATACAATTCTAAAAATTATCGGCGTGCCACGTGCCGTCCGAGTGACATTCTGTGTGCACGAGTCTTAATAGTTCGTGAAACCACGATGTCAATAATCTGCGCGAAAATAAAAATCATTCTGCTTACTCGTAATTAATTCCCAGTTTATTTATATTTCGGTCTTGCTCCATTCTCAATCGGGTGCTTTTGCGTGATACGCTGGCGTGTGTTTTGGTGAACTGTTTAAAAGCCGCTCTATCAGCGTGCCCCACTACGTAACGAACGCTTTTGGGGTCAACAAAACCCAATTCTTGTGGCGTAATTTGTTTACCCGCAGAACGGGAATCGGCGAATAAATGAGGTGACGGTTTGTTGGGAATGTATTTTGTATTTATATGCACACATAAATAAATGGAATAGGGTGGCTTAAAAAAAGGTGTTAGTCAAAATATATACAATGATCGATATGTTAGTATTACGCCACTAGTTGAAGCTGTAGATCCAGCGCATAGTCAAATACAAAATTCCAGGGCAACCGAATTTCTCTTCTGATGCTGCAAGTAAGTAAAAGGTAATCAAAAAGCTCATGATATTCTGTAGACATTATTTTTCCTTATTTTCGTATAAACGTGATAAATTGCTTTGAAATGAATAATGATAAAATTGTGCTACTTTTCTCATAATCTGCTTATTACGCGGCATTCGAGAGACTGCCTATTTCTCAGATCCTAATTCTATAATGATATACAATTTGATGATTTGATTTCAAACAGACGCGAACCCGTGTTTTGGAATTTGATGTATGCCACCAAATTTTACTCAATATTCCCAATTCCTAAGACACCCTAATGCGGAAAGGCCATTTTCGGATTTAATAACGAATCCTGTTCGAGCGCTGATGAAACATGGCAATTTCAAAGTGGTGCCCCTTTGTGTGCTCATCCACTTGTTGATATTCTAAAATTAAATTATTTCACAACACCCCAACAAAGAATGATTTCATAACCGTGTTTGGTTGCCGCTTTCAGGCCTGATGGCGGTCGATGTATTCTGTATCACGTGGTGCACTGACCGCCGAAATGCGCTATCATCTTGAATTATATTTTTTAATTGAGGGAAGTAGAAGCTGCAAAATGTTAGATGGTATGCTATTGACAGAGGGTTTTCCACCTATTTGGGCTGAACATTCACCACATATATGTGAAAAGGAAACAAACGTGAAAAATCATTTCCCTGAAATCAATTCCGAGTATCACTTACTTACATCGCAATATACGCAATTACGATTTAGCATTTCACAAGAAAATGCGCAATTTGCGGAAAATGAGAACAGATCGTGAGGACGAGTAAGATGAACTACCATGATGTACACATGTGGGTATGGAATAAGAATTTGTTGAAAAGTAGAATGATGAGAGCAAACGGAATATTTGTGTAATTTATATAACATTATAATACATTTAATGAAAATGTTCGAATTCTATTCGTTGTCTAATTGCCAATGAATTGTAAATAATAATAAATAAGATGATGAGGTGAGCTCTGTAATGTAACAATAGTCATCGAATTGATTTGCGTAATTCTAGTTTTACGAGATGTTCACGAGTCCTTTTGAAACGCGTAGACGGTAACGACAAGGTGATGTTCTTCTTGCCTACTGGTTAAAGTCGCTTCGAGGGGATAATTCGAAAGATAGGGATTGACATGGTCTACAGTTAGCTTTCAGGACTCTGCGATGGCGAATACATCAAAGCATGATTGATAACAGTCGGATTTCAGAACACCAGCGGTCAGATTGTCGGATCAAAATTAGCTAAACAGTTTCTCAAATGGCAGTCACGACCACTCCAACATTTTTCATGGCAGAGCTATTGTGTTATTTGCGAAAACAATGCAAAAGAGAATGGTCCTTCGTGGGGACCTATTTACCCAGGAATTAGTATCAGTGACGTCTCAACCCAAACCTCATTTCCGTCTTTCTCTTTGATCACCTCATATTTCAATTTTTCTTAACATTCACTTATTTTCAATTTTATTTTTATTTTATTTGTTTTTATTGGCTTTCCATTGTTGTTCATCAATCTTACTTTGATGCTTTCAAATCAATTAGATATTGCCCTTTCATAATTAACACCAAGTGCAATTTCACTGCCACACAGGAATCTTTCTCAGAAATGAGAAACAAGCTAATTTATCTTTCACTAATTTCATTATGATAGGGTGAAATATGGGAGATAACACTTTTGCCTTCAAACTTTTTCAGTGATTCATTATGTTATATGTTGATATTTGATATCACTGCTAACTAACTTTTCAAATCCTAGGGGGGGGGGCTATTTTTTCATCATCATTTTTTTCATCATTTTTTCATTACGCCAAAGGGAGCAATTGACATCCGGGAGCGCAATGGGACTGGGTCGACGACACCATACGTAGAGTGTGTAATTTATGAACAAGCTTTGGATTGGAACACAGCAAAATCGAGCAACAGCAATAGTAGACTCAGCGGTTAATGGCGGCGTAGCATCCATAAAAATTACATAAATCTACTAAAACATATCCTGGCAGTCCTGGCAATAGGTTAAAGCGAGAACAGACAATCGCCCAGGATGGGGACCTTTCAAGTTGGCTATCTGCACCACAGATAGGACTCCTAAGAAGAGTACGTAGTGACAAATTGCAGATACGCTTGACAGATTTCGAACAGAATGTATGACAATGTTAAGATGATGAGATGGGAACTGGGAAAATTTGCCTTCACAAGGCGGTTGTGTACACGTTCGAGGATTCGGCATCGAGAAGCAAGTTACCGATCAATAGCCGGGACGACAGCGAGATCGTACGTAGGCAGTGTGGACCATTCTGGTCAGCGCGTGACAGCCAGCGGAAGCGGCCTATCAGAGGTCAGAGGATCGAGATCCAGGGCAGATGAGCGAGAAGTCTGGCCAAAGGTGGCGAAGTCGGGATTGAAGTCGCTTAAGGTAAAGTGATACAACGAGATCCTGTGAGTGATGACAATGTTAGTTTAAGTCAAGATTTAAGATTCAATTACCCAGCAAGAATGCGATTAATACAATACACATGTTTGGCAACCCGAGTGGACGAAAATAGCTCAATAATATTAAATGTTTATAAGATAGCAAAATGAGATATGTACATGATTGATATAGGTGATAAAAGATCAGACGACAATATCAATATTTTGCACTAAAATATCATGAGGATATCAAGTTATGCTATTTGTAATAAGTGATCAGTATCATGTGCCATTAGTTTCTTCTTATTCATAACATATCTTGATATTTAAATGATATTTCAGTGGAAATTTTTGATATTGATGCCTGTTATTTTATCTCTTATATCAATCAAGTCCACATCATGTTTTGTTATTCTGTTCATGACTTCTGCCCGGGAATAAGTAATCATTCACCTGCTTGTTACTTTATTGAACTTTGAGAAGTGCGAGCAAAGAAACTAAAAAATGTAGCCCAATCGGGTTGTACGCAAACGTAAGGTTACGTAGCTATATGTAACGGATATTACGTAAAATTTTAGTCTGTCTTCTTTAGTACATTGATTATTAACCCAACGGAACTAATTCCAGAACAATTTGGAGATTCTAGAACATCTGCATCAAATTACTTTGAACTCCACATAATACGCAAGGACTCTAGGGACTTGTATTGACATGCTACAGTGCTACACACTTAATAGACATTTGTTTGCTCGGTAAATTCATTTGACGAACATGACCGTTAAAGCTCATTTTAGTTGACATGTCGTGAACAAATGACATTTCTACTGAATTGCTACTGAAATTCGGCAATCGACTATGCCACGGTTTTCGGAAATTCAAAAATGAACTGAATTTCGGCAAACTCATCTGTTAAAAAAATAACATTTTATTCGTGCTGTTTTGCTCTATCGCTCACACGTGGAAAAAGCTTAGCTTAGCTTAGACTGACTGTACATATCAATGGTTGCTACTCCGTGATTGATCGGAGCTGGTGCGAATTGCACTTCGATCCAAGTGAATAGTGGTTGGGATTTATCATCTATTCTCGAAGTGCACGTTCCAGCAGCTCTCGAATTTTGATCAATAACGGCGCCGGCCAAGTCCTTACAGTCAGTTGGGAAAGGAAGGGAAGGTTAGTGTGTGGTTATTGTTGCTACTAGAGACCGAGAATACCTCTGCATCTCCACAATTACCACGGGAAGGAATTTGTGTTAGTTGGGTGGGGTAATCAGAAACATAGATCGGGATTCACCATGGAAAGCGATGTGATCTACGCAACTTCTATTATACCAATTAGTTGGGACATTTTATATACAACAGTATTGACATTTTCTCATCAGATCTTATAGAATACGTGTTGAATTGTTTATCCATGGAGAGAATAAACAATCAATCACTCAAAGTGAGCGATTGTTCATTTGAATGTGGACTAAAACGTCAACGTCATCATTATTGTTTGAATGAGAAGATATGCCATGTTTACTGCGAAGTGCCGACAATGTAATAATGAAACTATTTTTTGATATTTGAAACTAAGCAAAAAAAATATCAACGAAACTATCGCAAGCAACTCCATCGGATTATTAATTCTGTTACAACTGTTTCTGTGAGCACTCGAAATTATCCAGCTTTTTACGCTAGCCATAAAACAAACAAGGGGTGATTCATACATGACATATGCTGTGAACAGATCTCTGTAACCGAATCATAGTAGCCTTAAATCGAGGTTTGTTTAACAATCCGTCAAAAATTTGCGCATAAGTATGTTTACAATTTTTTAATTCACGGTAAAACTATTTAAACCTATTTAAAATTTGTAAACTATATTTCAGCAAGAAAGCTTCTTTGGACATTGGACACAAATTAACAAAAACATGATCATCGATACCATTAGCTGAGAAATACCGTCATCAATAGCGGCCCAACTGTACCGGCTAGAATGTAGATAGTACTGGTGCGGCCACCAATCCCGCATGAAACCGTTTCTCAGATTCGCTGAACACGCGAGTTCGTCCCTTATTGTTTGTTGAAAACTTTCCATTTCCACGATGTAAAAAGTGAATCAATCTCTGGCAACTATTCGCTATCACATTTCTATAAGAGTTCGGCCATATATGAAAAGCTAAATTTTTAAGTTCTAAACGATACTGGTCTTGTGCATATTGAAAAGATGGCATAATGATGCAACGGACAAGAGTGTATTTCTTATGGACGTCACCGGTCGATTAATCACTTCTTGGACAATTCGGAAATCACTGTTGGAACGATGTAGGATCTTCATTTAAATCACGTTAAAATATATTAGAAATTTCCCGTCTCCGACCTCATATTATACATTAATGACTAGAGCCTATCCGGAGAAACTGTTTTTACTGCAATGGCATCGTATCCAACAACGCTTTTTTCGCGCTCGGAGGCTACCGCCCATGAAAACCTATATGGTATTCCAAATCGGAATTGCTCTAAAACGACAAAACGACTTGCTAAGGTCCTAGAAAGATTACTGATAGGGAATGATACAACCGAAAAGACTTTTCGTTCGACTCATTGCGTCCTATTACGTTTTTTCCACCTCCTCCGGTTGCCATTAAATGCATTGTGATGCCAATTCCAATGCTAATAAATTTAATAGAGATTCTCATCAATGGAACTATCAGCAACTCTTGAATTTCCTAAAAAGATAGAAAATATGTAAAATCAAAATCAAAAGAGATTATTTATGAAAACATTGTTTGTTCCGTTCCGACATTAGTTATTTGCTGGTTTCCATGTAATCAATGTTTTCTTCACATAACAAGGCATACTTTGTTAGAATTATAAAAATTATAGTGGACGCATGAAACGTCAAATAGGGGTGATTCAACTTTTATGGCATGGCCTGCGTAAAAAGCTGGATAAGGTGCTGGACACAAGCCAGCAAATAACCGTTTCAAATTTATCGGGAAAAAATCAGCTTAAAGCCTTACATTGTAACGAGCCAATAGTAGCTCGAATAAATCCATCCAATCAAGATTCAAAATTATATCGTCATCAACAGCGAATCAGTAACATCACCGGCAAAATTAAATTGTAGCCAATCAGATTTGTTTGCTAGGTACAAATCATTCTGGTCCCCGCGCAAAAGTATAAAAGTAGGGACCCAACACGTGCAAAAGCATCAGTATCGCTATATTCATTGGACAGTAAAATCAAAACCAAAAGCAGAGAGAGATTCCCAATCCTATCCCAACCACTACCAGCGAACCGAGGAGCAAAGCCCCAACGAGGAAGCCCTGTCGTGCCAGACAATCGTACCCACGACTGCGTGACGCACGAGGTACCCGGTTGCCGGTACTCACGCTCAAGAGTACGCGGCCGCATTACGTTATTCCAATCGATTCTCGACTGCCGGTCCGGCTGGACCGTATCTGTCCCGGCCTTTGTTCAAAGGTGCGCGGGTTGTCATCACAGTGGCTTTGGCAGCTCCAGTGGTTCTGCGGTAAACCAATCGCAATTATCATTGCGCGGATTAATCAAAAGGCATTTCTGAATGCAATTAGAATAATTTTCAGAAAGAGTTAATTTTCCCTCCTGTCTTTTGATAGGTCTCCTCTGCATGTGAATATGTCCAACAAATCTCATTGTTACAACACAGTAATTAGTTGTAATTAGTGTTTGTGATTATCAGTATAACCGACCTAAGCACTGAATTGATAATAGTTTTTATCATTGAGTGATCGCCTCCTTTTTGCAACAGCACCAACAACGGTGGTCGGTTTGTCGGAGCTTCGTGCTGCCTCCAACCAACAGGCGTTCCCAACCAGTGACCCAGCAGCTACGTGGGAATTGGTGTGGCTTTGGCCGAAGAGTAATAAGTGTGCACACTTCAGTAATGATGCTATTTTTTTGTAATTGCGCGTGAGTAAGTTAAGAAGAACATTAGGGTAAGTCAAAATTCCCGATACGGCCGTTTTTTGAAGACTTAGTAAAACTGTATCAAAATGGATTTGATTGGTAATTTTTTTAGTAAATAGTTTTAAAATGAGTGAGATTGTGTTATTTGTTTTTGAATTTTGATTGATTTCCTATTAATTGCTGTGCGATTCCACGACTAGCCGCAGAGCTAAAACCGGGCAACCATTAGAGAAAGTGAGGTTTTGCATCAGGTTTCGGCCTGATTGGCGCTAAAGCAAAACTTTTGGCAACGGAATCAATCTAGATTCGTGTCGTTGGATATTTTGTTGTCCCTAATTTGTGGTCCACCAAGTGAAAACGTTACAAAATGGCGCCCAACGTGGGGCCCGATGCTTGGTGGTTTTGTTAGACTTTTTGAATTAAAATAGTTTTCTTTTGTTTAGAAATTTAGTCATAGTAATTAATTTGGTGCAATGGAGGAAAATAATAGGTCAATTGACGGCATGATTAATGACATGAATTTTTCTGATTTTGAAGCTGGTGCTCGGCAGAATCGGCAGGCGCATTACGTACCCATGACGAAGTGGGGAATAAGATACGATAATGAAAACGGTAATTTGAGTGTTTCGGATTTTATCGAATCGGTTGCACGGAAAGCAATACTCTATCGCGTTTCAGATTACGAATTGTACGAGAATTTCGGAGAATTACTTGGCGGAAATCCATTAATTTGGTATCGCGCTTTCAAAGATCGGTATGTGACGTGGCATGCGTTGAAGCATTATTTTGTCAAGCAATTCACTAAACCTGATAATGATCACTTGATCGAAAGACAATTGCAGTCCCGGTTGCAACTTCCAGGGGAAAGTTTCGGTATTTACTACGCTTGTATGGAACTGCTGTTCAAAAAGCTCAGTAAAAGGACACCAGAAGCAATTAAACTAGAATATTTAATTAGAAATCTCAACGATTTTTATCTGAATCGTATTCAAGAAGAGCAAATTAAAACAGTTGAGGATTTAACAAGATTTTGCGAGGGTCTCGAGCGAAGCCAAGAGATTTTGAGACGTAGGAAGTTGAGTCAGTACCCGCTGGCGGAACCGTCGTTGCAGGGACGCGTTCACGGAATAAGAAGGGAAGTAAACGAAGTTAGATCTGATTCGAATTCCAATCCATTTTTCGATATTACCCATGACACCGTTGTGCCATCGGAGACCGGTAATAATCAGCCACATTTTCAAAAATTCCCCTCGGTGTCTTCCCATCACCCGTTTTATCCAACGCAGAAATCATACCCAATGTCAGCTAATACGCATCGTTGCGAGGCTGTGTTGCATTGTTCAGGTTCAGCCGATTTAGGCATCAATTGCGGTGCTACTCCATCTCATCCAGAGGTTGGCTATTGTTCACAATTTTCGCATCCTACAAACAGTTGTGTCTACCAAGGCCATGGTCGAAACGAAAGTCACGGTCAAAATAGTCATTATCTGCAATCGTTCCATCCACTACCACGCGGTACTGGTTGTAGTGACGATCCGAGATCGTTCCATCCTCTATACGATACTAGTTGTGGCTTCGGTTCGACGCTACCACATCCAGAACCTAACTCAATCCCGGTGAGCGTAGGTAAAAGCGATGGGTCTCAATTCTCACCAATGATTAACGAGTGTGCGGCAATCAGAGAATTTTCAGGCAGGTGCTTTAATTGCAAGAATATCGGTCATCATTGGCGAAATTGCCAGCAGCCGAAAAAGTTGTTCTGCCATCGGTGTGGATTAGAAGGGAAGACTATGCATTCGTGTTCGAACTGTTCGAAACCGCGAGCCCGGATCAAGATCGTAGAGGGAGTACTTGATTCCGGATCGTGCTTCAATCTCTCTGATCTTCGCATGTGTGAAATTGTTTATAAACCAAACGATAATCGTCCGTTTGCAAAAGTGGAAGTTTTGGAAAATTAATGGTAGGATTATTAGATTCCGGTGCTTCAATATCCATTCTCGGTAAAGGATGTTACGATACTGCAAAACAACTAGAATTAAAGCTTTTCGAAATCAACTCTTCAATTTCAACTGCGGACGGCTCTGCTCATGAAATTAAGCACTGTGCTTACGTTCCATACACCTTCGAAGGTAAAACTAAGGTAGTGTTGACGGTGTTGTCTGAGGCTGTATCGAATCAGTTGGTTCTCGGGATAGATTTCTGGTCTTCTTTTGGTATTAGTCCTAAAATTATTAGCGAGTTACAACTTTCGGAATCGTCCGGTGCGAATGAAATCGGAACAAAAATTTATTCTTGTAATCCCGATCAGCAGAAAATACTCGAGGAAGTTATTAATGAATTTCAGCCTTACGTGGAAGGTAAACTTACGAGGACGACAGTCGCTGAACATTATATCGACACGGGAAATAATGAGCCAATTAAGCAGAAATTTCACCCTGTTTCCCCTTACGTACTGAAGGACATCGATAAGGAGCTTAATCGAATGTTAGAACTGAAAGTAATTCAGCCGTCTTCTAGTCCGTGGTCCAATCCGGTAGTAACTGTTAAGAAACCCGACGGTAGTGTTAGACTATGTCTGGACTCGCGAAAACTTAATTCCGTTACCAAGAAGGACGCGTATCCTCTCCCCCATATCGCGGGAATTCTCAGTAGATTCGAAGGTACCCGGTACATTTCTAAAATTGATTTGAAGGATGCTTTTTGGCAAATACCCCTTGAGAAAAGCTCGCGCGAGAAAACGGCATTTACTGTTCCCGGTCGAGGTTTGTTCGAATTTGTAGTTATGCCATTTGGCCTTCATAACGCTCCCCAGACTCAGTGTCGGTTAATGGACATTATTCTCGGAGTAGATTTACAACCGTACGCGTTTGTGTACCTTGATGACGTTATCATCATTACAAAACCTTCGAACACCACATCAAGATTCTTCGCGAGATAGCCAAGCGGTTAAAAGCTGCTAATTTATCCATTAATTTAAAGAAATCGCAGTTCTGTGCGCCGTCGGTTAAATATTTAGGATACGTAATTGATTGCGACGGGATTAGAACGGACCCCGACAAGATCAACGCGATTGTCGAATATCCACCTCCGACAACGGTAAAAGAGGTTCGACGTCTAGTCGGATTGGTAAATTGGTATCGTCGGTTTATAAAAGATTTCTCGTCGATAATTGCACCGATCACGGAGTTGCTCAAACAACCCAAAAAGAAATTTGCTTGGACGAGGCAAGCAAACGACGCGTTCCTGACGTTGAAAAGTGCGCTTTGTTCGGCTCCACTCTTATCATGTCCAGATTACGATCTCCCTTTTTCGTTCAATGTGATGCATCAGATGTAGGTATAGGTGCTGTTCTTTGGCAGAAACACGACGATGGTGAAAAGTGGTGGCTTACATGAGCCAAAAGCTTTCCAATGCGGAGCGTAAATATAGCAGCTCAGAGCGTGAGTGCTTTGCTGTTTTAGTCGCGATAGAGAAGTTTCGGATTTACATTGACGGAGTCCACTTTACAGTCATAACAGATCATGAGTCCCTTAAGTGGTTGATGAATTTAAAAGATCCCTGTGGCCGTTTAGGTCGATGGGCGCTCAAGCTTCAGGGATACGATCATACGATTGTCCACCGCAAAGGAGTACACAACGTTGTGCCAGATGCGTTGTCGCGCGCTATCAACAGAGTGATGCTGGTTACGGTCGAGGATAAAGATAGGGTTTGGTATAACGAATTGTTTAAATTAGTTCAGGAAGATCCTTCGGAGACGAGAGATTATCAGATTCGTGACGGTGAATTGTTCCGCTATCAAAATCCAATCGTGGTTTGCTGTATAATTGGAAGCTAGTAGTGAGACCTGATGATAGAGTAGAGATTTTGCGTCAGAATCACGATAATGTTGCTCATTTAGGAATTACTAAAACGATCAACCGAATTTGTGAAAACTATTTCTGGAAAGACATGCGTAAGGATATCACAAAGTATGTCCGCTCTTGTGAGGTGTGTAAGGCTAGTAAACCAGTAAATGTGAATTTGCGTGCGCCAATGGGGAATAGAAAAGTCGCCGAATATCCATTCCAGGTGATCTCAATGGATTTCATAGGAGTCTTGCCTAGATCCAAAACCGGTAATACTGTGCTTTTTGTGGTGTCGGACTGGTATTCCAAGTTCGTATTTCTGCATCCAATGTCTAAAGCAGACACGACTCGAATGTGCTCGTTTTTGGAAAAAGAAGTGTTCTTAAAATTCGGAGTGCCTCAAACAGTGATATCTGACAACGGCAGTCAGTTTATAAGCCGCGATTTTCAAAAATTTCTTGAAAATTATGGAACTAGTCATTTTAGAAATGCGGTCTACCACCCTCAAAACAATCCAGCTGAACGTGTCAACAAGGTAATTATGTCCTCTATTAGAGCCTACTTAGGAGAAAATGCGTCTCATAAGGATTGGGATAAGGAAATAGCAAAGATCGAACATGCAATCAATACAAGCGTACATGAATCCACCAAGTTATCTCCCCATTTCATAGTGTTCGGTAGAAACCACATACGTTTCGGTAAACAATACAACCTACCTTCTGATATTGCGGAGAACGAGAATTCTGATGAGCTACGTGAACGGTTAAAAACGCTAGATAAAATAAAAGAAATTGTTTCTCGGAACTCGTCGCCGCATATGACCGTCAAACACACTTCTACAATACCCGAAGCAAAAATTTAACAACATTCAAAACCGGTGATATTGTATGGAAGAAAATTATGTTTTGTCGAAAGCGTCGGAATATTTTCGGCAAAATTGGCTCCATTGTATATTCAATGTCGTGTTGTTCGGAAGACAGGCAATAATACTTACGATTTAGAAGATATGAACGGTAAATTTCTAGGAAATTATTCCATTCAAGATCTTAGGCCGTTGTAGTTAATTGTTGTACATATTCTAATATTTAAATCAAGTCTTTGCTAGTTTTGCGGAGCACTATTCTTCATATTTTTTTTGATTTTCATAAAGTCTTCGTTTAAAGGCGCGGAGCATTTTCAACTCATAAAAGTCTCTAGCAGTGGCTCGGAGCATTCAATTAATAAATTAAATACAAGTCTCCGTTTGATGAATTGGAGCATTTTTTTTGTCAAAACAAGTCTCTAGCAATGGTTCTGAGCAATAATTTAGTATATTTAATCAAAGTCTTATCTGAAGAGAATAAGCACCACATATTTAATAGAATGATTTAAGTTTCTAAATTGAAGAGGTATTTTGAGATAATAAAAGTCACTTGACCCAAAGGCAAGGCTTTGCCAATTGTTTCATATCTCTCAGTGGAGCACACGTGTCGGTAGCATTTAAAAAATAATAATAAGAAATGGAAAAAAAGAAAAAAAATTAAAAAAAAAACATACAATTGAAAAAAAAATATAAATTTTTGCCGTTGTTATCAGTTTACTTTAAGCAAAATTTCATTTTTTCGCGGAGAAGAGAGAGAGTGTAACGAGCCAATAGTAGCTCGAATAAATCCATCCAATCAAGATTCAAAATTATATCGTCATCAACAGCGAATCAGTAACATCACCGGCAAAATTAAATTGTAGCCAATCAGATTTGTTTGCTAGGTACAAATCATTCTGGTCCCCGCGCAAAAGTATAAAAGTAGGGACCCAACACGTGCAAAAGCATCAGTATCGCTATATTCGTTGGACAGTAAAATCAAAAACCAAAAGCAGAGAGAGATTCCCAATCCTATCCCAACCACTACCAGCGAACCGAGGAGCAAAGCCCCAACGAGGAAGCCCTGTCGTGCCAGACAATCGTACCCACGACTGCGTGACGCACGAGGTACCCGGTTGCCGGTACTCACGCTCAAGAGTACGCGGCCGCATTACGTTATTCCAATCGATTCTCGACTGCCGGTCCGGCTGGACCGTATCTGTCCCGGCCTTTGTTCAAAGGTGCGCGAGTTGTCATCACAGTGGCTTTGGCAGCTCCAGTGGTTCTGCGGTAAACCAATCGCAATTATCATTGCGCGGATTAATCAAAAGGCATTTCTGAATGCAATTAGAATAATTTTCAGAAAGAGTTAATTTTCCCCTCCTGTCTTTTGATAGGTCTCCTCTGCATGTGAATAAGTCCAACAAATTTCATTGTTACAACACAGTAATTAGTTGTAATTAGTGTTTGTGATTATCAGTACAACCGACGTAAGCAGTGAATTGATAATAGTTGTTATCATTGAGTGATCGCCCCCTTTTTGCAACAGCACCATCAACGATGGTCAGTTTGTCGGAGCTTCGTGTTGCCTCCAACCAACAGGCGTTCCCAACCAGTGACCCAGCAGCTACGTGGAAATTGGTGTGGCTTTGGCCGAAGAGAAATAAGTGTGCACACTTCAGTAATGATGCTATTTTTTTGTAATTGCGCGTTAGTAAGTTAAGAAGAACATTAGAGTAAGTCAAAATTCCCGATACGGCCGTTTTTTTGAAGACTTAGTAAAACTGTATCAAAATGGATTTGATTGGTAATTTTTTTAGTAAATAGTTTTAAAATGAGTGAGATTGTGTTATTTGTTTTTGAATTTTGATTGATTTCCTATTAATTGCTGTGCGATTCCACGACTAGCCGCAGAGCTAAAACCGGGCAACCATTAGAGAAAGTGAGGTTTTGCATCAGGTTTCGGCCTGATTGGCGCTAAAGCAAAACTTTTGGCAACGGAATCAATCTAGATTCGTGTCGTTGGATATTTTGTTGTCCCTAATTTGTGGTCCACCAAGTGAAAACGTTACAACATGCAATGCTTCTGCTACTGGAAATAATGTCCCGCGCTATTTATAACTTTATCAATCAATAATGACAAAACGAAGGCGGTATTTACGATGGTATTGTAGTGAATGTAATTTGGAACCTAATAGCACTCGAAGGTTGGAGAAATACTCATTCATTCATAAATTTGAAAGGTCTCGAAGAAGTCCACCGATTATTGTTTCTGTGCCAATTGTTTTATTTGAAGTTATAATTCTCGCGAGAGCCTGAGGAAGCAGTTACGTAATAAACGACATCAAATGTGATTATTTTTAGTTTAAAAAATTGTAATTTATCCAGCTTTTTACGCTAGCCATAAATCAACTGTGTTATTCATTTTATGACGTTTGCTGTTTGTTTGTTTATTTATTAATGACATTTTACACCAGAAAGGTGCATTCGTGTCAGGCAGCGGGGTTTTGAAATACAATTTAGTTTACAATGGCATTACGATCACATTTGATCTTCTTTTTCTTTTTCTTCTCTCTTTCTCTCTCTCTCTCTCTCTCTCTCTCTCTTTCCACTTATGTTTATTATTTTGTTCACTTCGAAATGTCGGAGATGACGATGTGCTCTTCATCCAGGATTTGCTGTGGAAATAGTGTATCGCGGTAGTATCCGTATAGGAATGTTTAGGTGAAACTTGCCTGTGAGGTACTTTGCCCCACAGTACCGGCTGCTGTCGAAACCATCACACTAGTTATACCAATACCGACAACAGCCGGCACTGGGGATGCGCTTTGTGTGATATTTCTCCGGTGGGACGTCCGTTTTCTGGTCGGAGGATGGTTGAAGTTTGGTGGTGACCTGGAATTTTAAGCGAGACAGTATCTGCTTCCGGTTGGAGAATTCAAGTACTGACCTGTGGGGTGCCAGTGCCCCACAGTGCCAGCCGTTGTCGAAACTACTACACGATTCTTTCCAGATACACCGACAACAGCCGGCACTGGGGAAAGGCTTTGTGTAGTGTCGATGTCTTCGTTGCTTTCTCTTTACAGTTGCCTGAACAGCCCAGTTTGGTGCAGGAATGCCAGCAGCTTCGTCGAACTTTCTTCATCGTTTCCCAGGGCATCGGTCAGGCTGGTAGTGCTGATATTGTTTCTTTGTCGCTCTTGCTCGTATTTCCGGCAATGCAGGATGATGTGTCGTACGTTCACTTCAGAACCGCAGCATTCGCAAGTGGGCGGCGGGTCTTTTTTAGTAAAAATGTGTGGGTAAGCCGAGTGTGGCCGATCCTAAGTCGCGTAAGCGCACGTTGGTCAGCTACACTACCTCGGTCTACCCATCTTTTTGTGTCGTACTTCACTTCCCTCAGTTTCGAGTCCCTTGTTTCGTGCCACTGGTGATCCCATCGGAGTCGAATTGCCTGCTTTACCGCTCTTAACGCGTCTTCACCCGGGATGGGCATATCTATGGCCGGTTGTCTCCTCGCCTCGTTCGCTAATCGATCAGCCTCGGTATTTCCATTCACGCCGGCATGTCCAGGGATCCAACAGAATCGAACACGTTTGTTGCGGACCTTCTCTTCGACTTCCTGGATCCATGGATGTTTTGATTTCCCGGACTCTAGTGCCAACAGGCAACTGGCCGAGTCCGTGAGAACCACGATCTCACTACCGACGTTGGGGATTGATACCGCTTTCTTCAAGGCATACGCCTCCGCAGAGAAAATGCTGCATGTCTCTGGAAGGCTGAATATTCCTGCGAGGCCGGTCGAGTAAAATGCGGCTCCAACAGTATCTTCACATTTCGAGCCGTCGGTGTAGACTACTGACGACCTATGGAACCGGGTCGAAAGCAGCTGTTGAACAACTGGTCGGACTCTATCCGGGGGATCGCCAGCTCGCACACTTCTCTTCACATCCCACACAATCGACGGTTTTCGTGCGTGCCACACGGTCGCTCTGCCTCACTAGTTGGCCGATAGCGGGAAACGCTGTTCTCGTAAGTTCGTGTACCCGGTCCGACGCTCGTCGGATTAACGGTAGAGTGCTGTTGTTGCTGTTTTTGGATAAAATCCGGATGGCCATCCTAGCGATGATTTGAACTGCCAGTAGTTCGAATGGAAGGGTTCCAGCTTCGGCCATGACCGAGATGATCGGGCTGGTCACGAACGCTCCGGAAGCGTAACGAACCATTTTATTGTATACCGGAGCGAGTGTCTGCAGTGTGTCTGGCCCTCCTCGGCTCACTAGTCCCACTCCGTACGTCAGCTTCGAAGTGACTAGCGCCGAGCCGACCTGCAGTAACTTTGAACGATTGCCGCGCGGCAGTTTTGTTCCGATCATCTGGAGAATCCGTAACCGGGAGTCGCATGCTTTCTTCACCGCTGTACAGTGCGGCTTGAAGGTTAATGTTCGGTCAAGGGTGACGCCCAGGATTCGCAGACGGTTGGTTTTCGGAATGGCAGTTCGATCAATGGTGATCTGCTTCTCTGGCTCTCGACGCGCGTTGGGGCTACAGTAAAACGTCTGCGATTTCGTCGCCGATATGGAGAAACCAACGCTCTTCGCCCACTTATCCACAGCTTTAACCGCAGTTTGCAGTTTTCGGTATAAGCCTTGTCCTTTGGGCCCGCGTACCACGAGGAGGATGTCGTCTGCGTACACAAGGATTTCGACGCCCACCGGAAGAACTCGAAAAATAGGCTGCATCGCAACGAGGAACAGCGTCACGGAAAGAACGGAACCCTGTGGTACTCCGTTCTCCAGCGGATATTCTCCGGACATGTGTCCTCCTATAGACACCTGGAAGGTGCGCTCCGAGAGAAAGCTCTGCAGTAGGTTAAGCATCCGACCACGTATCCGCCAAGACTTTAAGGTTCGCAGGATGCCGTGTCGCCAGGTGGTGTCGTAGGCCTTAGATAGGTCCAGGGACGCTATCAGACAGTGCTCGTCGGTGGTAGGCAGCGACCTTTCAAGCTCGGCGAAATATGTGTCGGTGCCGCGTCCTGCCCGGAAAGCGTGCTGGCGCTTGTCGAGTCGTCCACTCGATTCGAGTTCGGTGATCAGTCGCCGGTTAATGATTCGCTCAAGAAGTTTCGCCATGCAGCTGGTGAGCGAGATAGGCCGAAAAGCATTCGGACCGGTATCGTGGCAGTTCGGCTTCCGGATGGGAACGACGATGGCATTCCGCCAGCTGGCGGGAAACTCGCCACTGCGCCAGATGTCATTCAGCAGATCGAGGAGTGTCGTTTTCACGGAAATAGGAAGTCGTTGCAGCAGAGGGTACCCAATCGAATCTGGGCCTGTTGAGGTACCTCGCCCTTTGTCGAGGGCCCACAGAAGTTCGCTCAGGGTGATATCTATGTTATACACATCATCGTTGTTGTGCGAAACGTCTATGGACCTTCGTTCAGCTGCCGCTTTCACCATCTGGAACGATGGAGGGTAGCTGGAAGTCGCCGATCTTTCGCAATAGACTTTGCCAGTTCTTCTGCCACTTCTTCGGGGTCGTCCGTAAACCCGTCCGCTCGCTTGAGCACTACCGGACGCTGTTGTCGGTTGCCACGCAGGGTATTCACCGTCCGCCATAGTTCGGTCGCCGTGCTGCTTGGTGATATTTTCGCCACAAAATTTTCCCACGACTGCTCCTTCGCCTCACTAATCGCTTTTCGTGCCGCTGCTCGTGCCTCCTGGAATTTCGCCAACGCATCGGGTTGGTTCGGATCACCTTGCTGTAGGCGTCGGAGAGATCGAAGGCACTTTCGCCGCTGTCGGATCGCCGCTTTTGCTTCAGGGCACCACCACGGTACCGCTTTCGGTCCAATCCGCCCGCTGGTACGTGGAATAGCCTTCGTCGCTGCTGCTATGATACTCTCTGTGAAGCTCTGAATATCCCATTCGGTATCTGATCGGATGGCTTCTGCCGTAAGTCGCTCGTATAGCGACCAATCCGCGTGATCGTAGAGCCATTTGCGTCGTATCGTTCGTTGATTCGACCACCCGGGAATGGACACCGTGATCGGGAAGTGATCGCTGTTGTGCGTGTCCGACATAGTTCGCCAAATGAACCTGCGGGCCAGATTCTCTGAGCAGATGGTCATATCGATAGCCGAGGTATTCCCGGTGGCCGGGTCGATGCGGGTGTGTGAACCGTCATTTAATATGACTAGGTTGTGCGTCAGTGTGTTCTCGGCGATAAATCGGCCGAGCGCGTTCGATTGGTGAGACCCCCACGCGAGATGGTGCGCGTTGAAGTCTCCCAGAAACAGCACTGGACCTTCCAGCTGTTCAAATAACTGACCCAATGCGGCCTGAACATGCGTAGAATTCGGCGGGATGTAGACAGACACTACCGTTACTTGGATCGGCGCGTGGATGCGTGCAGCGATGAGGTGCAGGGTGGTGTCAATCTGCACACGCTCGAACGGTATGCCTTCTCGGATGGCAAGGCCAACCCCGTGTTGCCAGTAATGTACACTGTTCCATTCCAGAAGCAACGTGTAGTGCCTGCCGACGAAATCTGGTGGGACGACCGTTTGGTTAACTTTCGTCTCCTGCAGTGCCACGACGCATGGCTCGAGATCGGCGATGAGGAGCTTCAATTCACTGATGTTGGCCCTGAGGCCACGCAGGTTCCACTGTAGGGCGAAAACGCCGCCAGAGCGGCTGTCTGTGACGGAACAAGTGACGGACGACGACGTGGATGTTCTTCTTGTCGGCGGGTTGACTGTGGGAGAAAAGGATGGTGCGATAACCTCGGCAGAAACCTGAGCGATGCTGGAACTTGCCTGTGGGACGATTTGCCCCACAGTGCCAGCAGCTGTCGAAACCATTACACTAGTTCTACCAATACCGACAACTGCCGGCACTGGGGATGCGCTTTGTGTAATATTTCTTCGACGTGACGGGCCTTCTCCGGGTGAGGTAACTGCTGTGATGTGTTGTTGACCTGAAAGGGTTTTCGGGAGAGTATATGCACACGGGTGGAAAAAGCGAGTACTGACCTGTGGGACGTCTTGCCCCACAGTGCCAGCCGTTGCCGAAACTACTACACGATTGCTTCCAGATCTACCGGCAACAGCCGGCACTGGGGAAAGGCTTTGTGTAGTTATGTCTACTGCTTCGTTGTTGGGTATGCCGCTTTCATCGGATGTAGGTGCTGGATACTCTATATTTGCTGGTGTAGGGCGGCCGCCAGGGCATAGGAGGGCAACCCCTCCTCCCTGCCGTCTATCCCGGAATGTCGATGTCGTGATGCTGTTTGTGGTTTCAGTTCTTGTGCTCGCTATGGTCGTTAGTGTAGGGCGGCGGCCAGGGCAAAGAAGGGCTACCCCTTCTCCTGCCGTCTATCCCAAGTTTCCGGTATCGTGGTGTAATCAGTGTGTCCATCGGCTACGGAGGTGAATTCGCCATCAACGGGTTGGGGTAAGACGTCCCGGATGACTCCTTCAACCTGCCGTACTTGCGTCGGAAAAGGTACTACACTTTCCCTTCTTCCGAACCGATTAGTCTCGTTGTCCGTGTTCGTGCCTTGGTCATCATTGGAGTTCATGCGATGTTGGGGAGTGGAGCTATCGAATACCTTGGCTAGGACAGGTCTCCGGTATCTCCGACTCCTCACTGGAGAAATCCATTTCCGTGGGGTTGTGAGTGATGGCGGTCTTTTTCGGCGGCGGACTCAGATCTGGGGAAATGACCGGTTTGTTGTAATTATACTTCACAGGACGCCCGCGCTTGGATTCTTGAGCGGCTGGAGAATTGTTTCTCGATCGGGTGAAAGGGCCTGTTGTCGTGGGGACTGGTCGTTGCTGGTCACGTGATTTTTCTTGGCTGACGGTTGTTTCGCTAGTGAGGCTCTGTTTGGGTTGACTGGCTTGCTGCTTCGTTTGTTTGATGAATGCCATCATTTGGGCGATCTTTTCATCCTTCCGCTTGCTTTCTTCCAGCAGTCTGGCGATCTCCTTGTCCTTTTTAATCATGGCCGTTTCTAGCTCCTTCAGCTTTTGTTCGATGGCGTTCTGTTGTGCTGCTGCCTGTGCGTAGCTTCCACTAGCTTGCTGGTTGACGCGCTTTCGGGCTTCCGGAAAAGTGATGTTGTCTCGCACTTTGATTTTTACCACCTCGATTTCTTTTTTATACACGGGACATTGGCGGTTGGTTGTTCGGTGTTCACCTTTGCAACTCAGGCAAGATGGTGCCTTGTTACATTCTTCTCCGTGATACTCGTCGGAGCAGTTGAAGCAGCGTCGTTCGTAGGGGCATCGTAGGCGAGTATGACCGTAGCTGAAACATCCGTAGCAGAGCATCGGGTTTGGAAAGTAGGGACGGGTGGCAACACGTAGAAGGCCAACTTTGATGTGCTCCGGGTACGTAGTTTTGGCAAAGGTAAGTATAAGGGCGGGAGTATTAACTTTCTGGCCGTTCTGGTTTTTGGTGATCCGCTGAACACGGACAACTTTGTCATTTACCAGCTCCACTAGGATGTCCTTTTCCTCCATATCGATCAACTCGAAGCACGAGATGACACAACGGCTAACGTTCAAGTTTGGATGCGATACCACTTCTACCTCGGTTCCGTCGATGAGCTTTGTCAGTTTAAGTAACTTTTGCACTTGGGCCGGGTCACGGACACTCAGGGAGTATTTGGTTCCTTGCGCCTCAGTTTTCGCGTTCTCGATCGGTCCAGCACATGCCTCTACGGACTTTGAAATAATAAACGGGTTCTTTGGGAGTGGGGTTTCGCCTTTACCGATCAGCTGCAGGTACGTTAATTCACCGAATTTGTTCGTCGGGTCCATAAATATCGGAAGTCTACGTTTTGCTGATCCTCCCGGGTCGCCGCTACTAGCGGCCGCCATGTTGCTTACGTCGGTATTCCCAAGATTGGCAACGGTCACCCGTTACCTACCCCAAATAAACGGAAGAAAGATAAAAATGACGATCTTACCTTCTTCGTTCCTTCGACGTTATTTCTTAAGCGTACGCAAAATTTTGGGAACCACTGTGTTCACACACTTTCGGAAGACACTGTATAACTCCCCAGATTCTGATTAAGTACTTCTCAAATTTTCCCAAAACTTTTCGCCAAAAATTATTTTTTCTTCTTCGATAGTATTTCCTGCTCGGGTCACCCGACCGACAGCAGCAGAAAACGGAGCAATCAAACACACGAGCCGGGCGTAAACAATACGATGGCGGCTTATTGTAACCACGCGGTGGGATCACTTTTCACCACTTTTTCACTAATATAACGCACCGATATCAACCGAAATTGATTGTTAATTAGCAATTAATGCCGGACACTATCCGGCGGGACACTTTTAGCGTATTTACGGTCGCAAAAACCACTGATACGAGGGTGTTTATTCGAGCGCGCACTCGACTGCAACAACGTACAGTGGTATCCCGAGCAAAAGCCTGATGACGTTTGCTGTGTACAGAATATACAGTGATGTTTTGCAGCCATCGTTGTCATGGCTATCAACTAAGTTGTTTGGTTTTCATATTTTCAACTGTTTTGAAATCTGAAATTTGATCTAATAATCATTTTTTCAAGCATTTAATCACTACTTTTATTTTCTAGGTATAGAAGAATTCAAGGCTTTTTGATAATTTGATAGAATCAAGACAATAATATTGTCTTGAACCCTTTGTACTTTGAATGAAATATCGTTAATGATCCCTTTAGTACTTTTTATTATATTTTATGAAACACACATGAAGTTTCTAGCTAGTTCTAACAGTATTCGATTAGGTAATCAATAATCAAAAAATATTGTTA
This sequence comes from Armigeres subalbatus, assembly GCF_024139115.2. NCBI lineage: Eukaryota > Metazoa > Arthropoda > Insecta > Diptera > Culicidae > Armigeres > Armigeres subalbatus. Next base: position 263,559,712 of record NC_085140.1, on the reverse strand, counting down.
CTAACTTTTTCACATATCCCAATCAGCCACATACTTCTCCATTTAATGTTAGTTCTCCCATCTACCTAAGTTTCTCAAATTTCAAGTCTTTTTCGAGACGATGCTCCAACAAATCATGTATTTATGCTCCGTTATAGACATTAGGTACATTGCCGTTGAATGGCAGGTGGTATTTAGGCGTGAATAAAGCGCATTTTCCCTCACGTTTCTCTAATGGTAATTCGCAGAACCGTTGTCTGATATCCGACAAGATCGCGAATATCCAGCGCTGGGAACAGTTAACAAGCCCAGGGAACGTCGATAACCACTCCAGGACGTTCAAGGAACCGAAACCAAATCCGTACTTTTACCGCCACCATTAGGCAATAGGCTCAAGGGCGTTGACAATCGTTTTATTCAACTGTCACCAAGCATATCCTGCTCTATCCTGCTAAACCATTTATCGGCAACTATACGGTCAAATCCGGGTCACAACCCGGATCTTATCTAATATAATCCAATTAGATCCGGATCTACACTATCGGAACCGCATGAAATGGTAATCTAAATCAATTTCAATTCAATTAAGTTCAATTTAACTAATCCTGCTCGGGTTAAAATAAGTTAGTTTGAGTATGTAGAAAGTAGAAATATTTATCAATGATCTCCAGATTCCCGCAAACAGACCAGTTTCATTCATATTCTTGTACCTAAAAAAGGAAAATGTATTAGTAAATTTTTATATGATTTATTGTAGCTCATTTGAAAACTGAAATTCTTTGATGTTTTCCACGAATCTAGGCCTACTAGAACAGTGCTATAAATTGTACACAGCAAATGTCAAAACTGGACTACCATAGTTGATCCGTGGCTATAATGAAAAGCTGGATTGAATTTTTTTTTTCACAGTTTTATCGTATGGGTTAATCATTTTGATGAGAACAAACAAATACTTCAGCGGGCTTGGTAGTCATATGGCTACTGCTTCTGCCTCATACGCAGGAGGTCGTGGGTTAAATCCCAGGTCCGTTCCATTCTCCTACTTTGTATCTTTCTCTTTATTTCTCATGTTCTAACAATCGACTTCCATACCGTTTCCATTACTATTCCTATACCTTCAACTTGAGTATTCTAACAGTAATCTGCTAGAATCGGAAATGAACTTATATAGCTCGTTTCCTACATCCAATTAGAAATTCCATCAGTTACCTTCTCCTATCTATCACATTGGCAGCTCGTTAACCAAGACGGACCTCTGCCTCTCCAACCTAACCCAGAAATTCCAACAAAACGACTTGCATTCTGACGTGGCAGGCGCCAGTATGACCTAACAAATGAGATCACCAGTACTTGTACATTGAAGATGTGTGCTAGTCCCAAGCAAACATCTGTTGGTTCCCTGTGCAAGAACAGCTGATCTGGTCATAATGGAGTAGCAACTACGAGCAGTCAATCAAGCTCAAGCTCAAGCTCAAGCTTGATGAGAACAAACAAATACTTCGATTTATATTTCCTGTGGAGTTAAACAAAAACGGACGAAACGACAATTGATGTGTGTTTTCAAGAAACAATGTTGAAAGAAACAAAGCAGCTACAGGAGCATTCTCCTTGCGAATCAGAAGATTCAAGATTAACATAAAAAGACAAAAGAGACAAAAGACAAAAGAAATACGCAAGAAGAAAGCAAGAAATAATATGAAAATATGAAAATAATACTTAACAAACTTCCGCTGGTATGAAACATCGGACGACGCCCCCACGCAACCAATCGAAACTTCACTTAAGCGAAACAGGACCCTTTTTCGATCAAACAGGATCGCACTCAGAATCGAATCTTTAAACTTCAAACACCAATATCTTCATACCTGAACCTGGAAGGCCAACAAATCACACACACACGCGCATCCGAAGAGCTGTCCGAAAGCTAAAAATCACTTTTTCCACGCGAACTGCAACCGAAAAAATACACCACCGAAAACGCGCCGCACCGTAAAAATCACTCGAACTAGGATCCCGGGGCCACAACCAGCCGAAATAAACAGAAAGCACTGGATCAATTGTCACACGTGGAAAAAAGGTCGAAGGTAAAAAAAAAAAGAATGTTCAGAAACCCCCCCCCCAGACCAATTTTCTGACTACGCCACTGGGTCGAATGACAGAAGGTCGATGGTCATAAGGTCGAAAGGAGAAAAGGTCGAAGGGTCAAAAGGTCGAAACAAAAAAACGGAATGGAGCGGAATGGGGCTGGGTCGACGACACCATACGTAGAGTGTGAAATTTGTGAACAAGCTTTGGATTGGAACACAGCACCCTCTTACCTTCTATTTTCTTCCTTCATTATTTTTCCTTCCTCGTTCTTCCTTCTTAATTCATATGTTTCCTTCCTTCCATTACCCTCGTTTTTTTTCTTATTTCTTGCTTTTTTCTTCCTTCTTCCTTCCATATATCTCTTTTATTTTTTCTAACTTATTTCTTCCTTCTTTATTCTATTTCTATTTCTTTCTAATTTCTTCTTTTTTCCCTTTTTTTCTTGTTTCCTGGTTTTCTTCCTTCTTTCTGTTTTCTTTCTTCCTTTTTTCTTTCTTCTTTCTTCTCTCTTTCTTCCTTCTTTCTACCTTCTTTCTTTCTTACTTTTTGTTTCCTTCTTTCTTTCTTCCGCCTTTCCTCCTTCTTTCTTTTCTTTCGTTTTTCCTTCTTCATTTCTTCCTTCTTTCTCCCTTTTTTCTTTTTTCTTTCTTCCTTATTTGTTTTCTTTCTTTTGGTTTTCTTCCATTCTTTTTCTTTCATTCTTCCTACTTCCTTCCTTCTTTCTTCATTTTTCCTTTCTGTTTCCGCTTTTCTTCTTTCTTTCTTCTTTCTTTCTTCTTTCTTCCTTCTTGTTTTTCTGCCTTCTTTTTATCTTTCTTCCTTCTTTTTGCCTTCTTTGCTTCCTTCTTCCTTTTTTCTTCTTTCTTCTTTTTTTCTTCCTTCTTTTTTCTTTCTTTCTTTCTCCTCTCTTTCTTACTTCTTTCTTTCTTTTTTCTATCTTCCTTTCTTCTTTTTTTCTTTTTTCCTTCTTTCTTATTTCTTTCTTTCTTTTTTATTCTTTATTTCTTCCATCTTTCTTCTTTTTTTCTTCCCTGTTACTTGCTTCTTCCTTCTTTCTTCTTTTTCCCTTCCTTGTGTCTTCTCCTCTTTTTTCTTCTTTCTTCCCTCTGTTTTCCTTTAATTTTCCTTTCTTCCATCTTCCTTCTTTATTCCTTCTTCTTTTCTGGTTCTTATTTATACTCTTGTTCTTCTTCCATCCTTTCTTTTTCTTACTGTATATTTTTCCTTCCTCCTTCTTTCTACCTTTTCACTTGTCATCTTTATCTCATTTCTTATGTCTCCCTTCCTTACTTCTCACATGTCACTTTTTATTTCTCATTTCTTCCTTTATACTTCTCACTTCTCATTTCTCACTACTAACTACTCACTTCTCACTTCTCATTTCTCACTTATCAATTCTCACTTCCCACTTCTCACTTTCCACTTCTCATTTAACTATGCTCATTACTCCCTTCTCACTTCTTACTTTTCACTATTCATTTCTTATGTTTTTGTCTTTCGACCTGTTGTCCTTTGACCTTTTGACCTTCGCCGTTATGATACATGTTCGACATTTTGACCTTTCGAACTTTTATCCATTCGACCTTTTGCCCTTTAGACCTTTTGACCCTTCGACGTTTTGTCCTTTCGACCTTTTGTCGTACCCTAAAATCCTTTCCTTTCCTACTGTATTATTGTATTTCATAACGTCGACTAAACCGCTAGTCTTTCGGTTCCCCAAAACTAACACTATGTATAAGAATCGAGAAATGTATTGTTAAACCTGATTCAGGCTCCGTAACGCTTCACGGCAAATGAGCCTTCCAAATAAACGAAAGATTAAAAAAAAGATTCATCACAGCAAAGGCGTGCTGATTGACGGCAATTGTCTTCTTTGCACGGTGCCCCGGTAGACCGTTATTATAAAATAAAAATGTTCATCAAAACCAAGTACAGGGCTCGATTCCTGTGGTAATTCTGCACCTCTGGACCAATTTAAAAAAAATCCCTAGGAGGAATCTCGAGAAATCTTGATTTGATGTTTTTAATTGAGGAATTTCAAAAGAATCTATATTTTAATTCAATAATATCCCCAAAATACCTTCAAAGGCGTCCAAAAAGTGGTCCAGGTTGTTTTCAACCAGTTTGCATTTGTTGCCTTTCTTTCTCTTCATTGGCATTTCATCCTCCACTGGGACATTGCCGCCTCACAGCACTTCCACAGTGTTCATTAAGCACTTCCACAGTTATTAACTGCGAGGTTTCTAAGCCAAGTTACCATTTCTGTATTCGTACATCATGAGAGCACGATGATACTTTTATGCCCAGGGAAGTCGAGACAATTTCCAATCCGAAAATTGCCTAGACCGGCACCGGGAATCGAACCCAGCCACCCTCAGCATGATCTTGCTTTGTAGGCGCACATTTTACCGCACGGCTAAGGAGGGCCCCATTATTGCCTTTATTACAATTATAAATTTTGACAACTGATTAAGCTCACCAAACTGACTTAGGTATGTTTTATGTATGGCTTGAAGCCTTGTTCAGAACCATTCTAGAATTCACGTGCAGGCTGCAGATTATTTTTTGAATGCCATTCAGATTAAAGTTGGTATTTTTTCATTGTATTCACAAATATATTAGAGAATCAGAAGTAAAGATTGGAGTACGGAAGAAATTGATGAAAAAACCAACAGCTTAAAGAATTGTTTAAAGTAGTGTAGTTGTTTAGCATTATATAACAGGTTAGATCTTCGTCAGATGCTGTAACAATTGAATTGACGGAGCTTTATCAAATTCTGAGATTTCCCCGCAAAAGGATCATCGGAATGGTAGGGTAAGGGAGGTATTTTGGACCACCAGTTCGACGGCTCTTATTTTGGACCACTTAGTGCAAATTCCTCTTGGGGGTCCAAAATAAGAGCCCCCGTAAGGGTGGTCCAAAATACATCCTTTACCCTAATGACTCCAAAGAAGGTGGTAAGGAAAAGCTACGATTTTTAAGAGTGAGCTCGGCATATAGAATGAGATCTCGAGAACCAAGGAAAACATCAGGAAAAATGCACAAGAGAAAGAAAGAATTTTACAAGCTTAGTGTATATTCTTTTGGGTTTTCGGTTACGACGAAGATAAAATATTCAATTTTTGAACTTAAAAAAAACACTTTAATAAAGAAACAAAATAAACCTTTGCTTATCTCCGCCACTACACATCTAGTTCGGAATTGTTAATACGATTTTAAAGTTGCTCGAGAAGCGCCATGTTGAGTAAATTTATGGGTGAACCAAGTACAAATGATGCATCAACAAATTGCATAGAGTTCACTAGAATCCCGACCTTTCGGATTACGTTACTCTGCTTAAACTTTAACAATTTTCTAATTAATATTTCAATCAGCAGATTCTGAATGATTTTAAAAAAGTGTACGCAAGATACAACTCTTTGAAAATCGAGCATGGTTTTTAGTAAGCAATTGATGGCTTTGCTAGCAGCTGGAAAAACGCTCCAGTTACATATCTTGAATTATCATGTTTCAGAGTTCTGTAGAGGTACCGTAATATGTCTTGGCTTACATATCAAACATGCTTTTCTAGTCCGTTGATTAGAACTTTGACGAGATTTGGCAGCAAAGATCGGTTAATAAGTGCTGTGATCGAGTATAACAGCTTCTAACTACTATTATTCTACACGAACTCTGGTCTTACTTCTCTCCATTATGAACATAAATGCTAAATTAAAATTAATTTTTACCTTTCATTCTATTAAAAGTGGAAAGCAACACACAATTCGAGCAAGTTAGCCATACAAAAACATACTTAAGTTAGTTTTTTAAGATAAGTCAGTTGTACATATTTATGGTTCTAATAACGGCAACGCGTGCTTAGGGCCATCTTTGGCGTTGTACAAGAGTGGCCAGATTATAATTTGATAAATCGGTAGCTTGACTGTAGAAAAATCGGTAGTTATCGGTAGGCCGGAAAAAGTATCAAATCATAAGAAATGACATAATTAAATATTAAATAATTATGTACATTTCATATAACCTCTTTCAAAATATGTGAATCTCACAATTGAGAAGTTCATTCATGAGAACCATAGGGGTATTGTTTATATGTACTTTCAACATCAAGGTGATTTAATCACAGAAAACAGACATGGATCCTTGAACAAAATTTCGGTAAAAACGTGTGTAAAGATTTAAATCGCACCTCAGCGCCGCCAACGCAGGCTGCCCGACATAAAAACTCTTTTTCACTAAGTGATGGCGTTAGCATACACTACATAAACAATGTAGTGCTGCCACCTAGGAGCGATTCGGAATGAACACTAGCGCTAAAAAGTAAAACACGGCAAATTTTAACCATATTTATCAGCACACTAGCACCGCGCAACGGGGGCATAACGTCATACTTAAAAATGACCAGTACAAACTTTACACAAGCACGCGAACGAAGATGAACGTCTGTTCTCTGTGATTTAATAAAGAAAAATATAATTTGATTTTCAAACTAGATAAAAGAACAAAGCTACACACTCAGTTTTTATTTCTGCAGCTCGGCAAAATTCGCACAGCTGTGTGCCCAGCAAAATAAAACCTGATATCCCGTCAGAAATGAAGCTTGTTAGCTGGGTTTCGGCAAATTATTTGCTGATTTTCAGCAACTTTGACAGATATCTCGGCGAAAAACATGTTTACTGAGGCTCGGCTGTGCGAATCTCGGTAAAAGTTGAACAAATTGCTGAGATCCCGGTAAAAAAATTAAGTGTGTAGACCAACATTTGGAAAGGGCGTAACAGCCAAAAATTATTTCTTCTGATTCTTCGTCCACATATATAGTTATACATGTAGACAAAGAATCAGAAGGACTAAATTTTGGCTGTTATGCCCTTTTAAAATGTTGGTCTAGAAATTGCATAGTTTGCCCAGCAGTGTCCTTTTTATATTTTAAATCTATTACAATATAATTATTGCTAATGCTGCTGTCCAGAAAAGTTGCACATTTGGTCGGGGTTCGGCCAAATCTCACTAAGCGGCTTTTCGATTGAATTGTGATATTTTGTTTTGGAAAACGGAAATGATTCCATGTTAATTCATATGTACATTTTTGTATGACATCCTTAGTAATGGCGTTGAGCAATGTCTGATGAGATTTGTGATCAATTGAATCTGCTACAACAAGTTGGGTAAAAAAATAGGAAAATTTTCATTGGCAGAACCCCGACGATTTGTAAAAGCGGATTGGTCTGTTTGCCATACACCAATGCACTTACAAAAAAAATATCGTCCGATTTATTTGAGGTTCGAATCCGCAGAAAATAAAACTAAACAATATGACAGTTTCAAGTATATGAATCTAAACTGATATAAAGATGAATCCAAAATAGCCTTCTGAGAAAACGTTTGTTTCTCAGATTCAAAATCAGTTTCGTAGAACAATCTGAATTACTACTCTGGTAACTCTAAGTATTTCCAAAGATATTGACGGACTTCAGACCGGACCATTCTTCAAATCTAGCCACGTAGCACTATTGGATTTGTAGACTCGACGGTTTTTATCAAGGAGACCCATGTAAAAGCCAATATTAAATATGCTAACTAAACTATCCCTTTTCTGTTAATGTAAAGCAGTCGGCTATTCTATCCATAATATTAAATAGGGTATATGCTCCCATATTAATCTCTGCCCATATGTTCATCTCATGCTAAGCTTCACGTAACTTTATTCGTTGAAAAATGCACTTTATTAAAACGTTTTCGCTCAAAACTTTGTCGGAGTGAATTCTTTAGAGTTGATTTTACGTTTGACAATGCTTTAATTTTCATATTCATTACAAAAGCCATGTTTTTAATCAAATGAAAAGGTTGATAGGTATTTTACTACATTCTCTTACCTGAGTATGAAATATCCATGACACTATAATACCCGTACTAGCAATATCAACCAATTTCGGACTATTTTTCTTACTCGATTATCGCTCACATTTATTTTAGGTTTAAGAACTTCACCTGCAGCACAAAGGTCACTTTTCACTTCAGAACGTACATGAATTATAATTTTAAAAAAGCCTTCCAAAACATAGAAAAATATGAGATGAACTTTTTGCATTAAATAAATAACTTTGCCCATATTTTCAGCTCTTGTTACTTTCCACATTAACTCGTGAGGTTGCCATACTTTATTTTCCTTCAGATATCGCTTAAATATAATTTCGTGGAAAATACTTCGTTTTCTATTTACGGGAACGTTTTAAGTATGTGCATTGTTATACTTAATTAATGTTTTGAAACTAAACAAAATACTACTCTGTCACAACAAGTTTTATGAAAGTTTGGTGAATTCCATATTTAAAAATTTTCAACTCATTCAAAAAAAACATGATTTTGGCACCATTGCATGTTGATAATTATTAATAAAGTCATATATTAGTGTAAGTACATCATCCACTGTATCCTGCTATAGATCAAATAGAACGTGACGTCACCGAATGATTTTTTTCAACATTTTTCTTTTAGAAGTCAATAAATAAACCCATCCTTTTTGTCATTTGCGAAGGACTCGCACCAACACAGATTCAAATGCAGGTACAGCTGTATATTTCCCCAACTTCAAACATATTGATATTTATAAAGGGCCTAGTCGAACTGTAGTGTCAAATCCAAAACGTCACTTTTTCTAGCTTAACATTAGATTAGAACCAAATTATCTTTTCAGGCATTCCTTAATACTGAATGTCGTAATAAAATATTTGTAGCATGATTGCTAAATTATAAAATAAAACTTTAATTCCTAGCGAACTATATATTACATTATTGAATGTATAAAACAAATTAACAATAACTTTTGGATGCTTTTATAGTTTTAGTTTGCTTTCAACATTTTGAATGTTTTCAAATGTTGTGCGACCTGAAAAAGGTAAATAGTGTCGGAAAAATAGTTGAAACAACAAGGATTCAATTTTTAAAAAATCGTGCTGCTCTAGAAATTGAAAACTGTGTAAACCATGGACACCAAAAAACAACCAGGTAAGTAATTGTTAAAAATTTATGGTGTATATTTCAACAACTTATACGCGTTTTTAGATGATATTGCTATCAGCAAAACATTGGATCTCTGGAACATGGAGCTGGAGAGTTCATTTGTGCAAGAACCTCATTGTTCGAACGGTTCCGTGCTTCAGGCACAGGGTGAACCATTTGAGCCGGATGTCATACAACCTCCCGCCGGAAATATTTGAAAATTCAAAGAATCAAAACGGACAAAATCGTACTCCGAGGATTTCCTAAAGAGCATTTTGAGCAAAGTTCGAGATGGCACCATGACGAAGTACCATGCTCAAAAGTTTTACGGTATTCCACGAGGAACGCTGCAGTATCGACTTAGCGAACACTTTAAAAATAAAGGGCGCACAGGACCTGACAGCTTATTATCCACAAGCGAGGAAACGATCATTGTTTCGTGGCTCCAGGTCATGGAGAAGAGAGGATTTCCAATAACGCGCAAGGGATTGGCTTCGAAAGTCGCCGCGTACCTGCGCAAGCACCCGAGAGATAACCTTTCTCGTAACTACGTCCCAGGTAAAAACTGAATAATGAATCTATAGATCTTCTTCTTCTTCAATGGCACTACATTCCAACTGGAACTTGGCCTGCTTTTCAACTTAGTATTCAGTTAGCATTTCCTCAGTTATTAATATAAAGCTTTTTCATGCCCACCACTGCATGAGTATGTATCTTGTGTGGCAAGTATAATGGATACACTATGCCCAGGGAGTCGAGAATGTTTACAACCCGAAAACATCCTAGACCGGACCGAGACTTGAACTCGCCCGAGGCTGGCTCGTCTCGTACCCCAGAATCTATAGATATCTATATATATATAAACCAATCTATGTATGTATATATGTTCGCTAACTACTTCTGAACCACTTGGCCGATTTCAACCAAATTTGGTACACATATTCTCTATCCTTAGGAGAAGTTAACAAAGGGGTTGGGAGGGTCATTTGGAAAAGGGGAAGGGGTGGTTGGTGGCGTGTTTAGAGAACGAACTATTCTGTGTAACTTTCAACTCCCAGGACCGATTTTAACCAAATTGTGTACACATATTCACTATGAGGAGATGATCATATAAGAGGATAATTGGGAAAAGGGGAGTGGTCTGGAGGAAGGGTATTGTTCAGAAAACGGGCAATTCAGAGTAAATTCTGAACCCCAGGGCCGATTTCAACTAAATTTGGTACACACATTATTTATCCAAAAGAAAAGATAACAAAAGCGTGGGGTGGTCATGGAAAAAAGGGACGGTATGGGGAGGGTTGTATATATTAAAATATATTAAAAAATGATTGTGGTTTTAATAAGCTTGGAACACACATTCTTTATCTTCTTCTTCTCCTTTCTTCTGCTTCGGATCTGACATTTGTAGATCCTGTTGAGGGCTAGCTGCTATGGCTATATGCCCATTCTTTATCTTAAGGAGACGACGATAGGAAGGTTGGGGATGCTCTTAGAAAAAGAGGGAGAGTGTGGGAGGGGGAGTATTGTTTTATTATTGACCAATTCAACCCTTTATCGAAATAAATGTCCAGTGAAAAGCAGTGATTAATGTGTTTCCTTCTTGATGGTGAATGTGATCCCTTCTTTAAAAATATACGTTTGCCCGGAATAAGGCATCGGTGGAAGTTTTTCCTTCTTTAGAAATAGACATTTGCCCGGAATAAGGCGATTACGGGTTTGCTCCCTTCTTCAAAATCAGTCAATGTTTTCAAATGAAATCTGCCTTCTTTTAATCAAATGATGAATTCTACACAATTATTCTGTTGACCAATTGGTATAATAATTTTCCGATTGTGAAAAAACTGTTTGTATTTTGATTACTGTTTGTATAGGTCCGGGTCGTGAAGTAAAAAATTTCAACAATACTCAACTATAGTCAAACAGAAAAAGAATTTGTACATTTTTTAAGAATTAATTTTTATAATATAGATAAAATGACTCAAATTCCTTTCTCTGTATGTACAAGCAAATACTATATTTATGCTTCTTTAAAATATTAAAATCGAATTATAGTTTTATCATAAACCAAAATCTATCACGTCCTGTTTTTTTCGTATCTAATTTGTTAGTAATATTTTAATGATGGATATCACAATGATGTGAATCATTGATTTTTTATCACACTTTGCCTACACGTTGCGTGTTTTGGCTTATAACGTAAGCTGTGAACAAACCGAAACTGCGCGGCGCATAGAATCACGGAATATATCGGTCTTTCGATACCTCGAACTTCTCAGAATCTCATAAGTTACCTAGAAAACACCATAGTTTCTTGGTAGGGCAAAACTGGTCATTCTATGGCCATGGAACAGGGTCCGCAAACCCAGTATTTTCGGTACAAAAGGTCATTATAAAACTACAAAACATGTCAGGCTTCCAAACTTTGACAAAAGTTGTTAATTGAACCCTAAATAAATACAGAAAATTTGGTACAGATCGGAACAACAAAAAATCTAAAATGGGGTGTACACGAAGAATCGATATTCGATTTTCTTTCAGGGAACGATGAAGTTAATCATTCTAAACGTGTCAGTTTTTCTTTAGACTCAAAAATCGAAAAGAACATTGTTTAATTTGAAATTTGAAAATAGATGAAAAATGCTTCCTCGACATTCTCGGTCTTGTTTGACGTACGCAGTAATATGATTCAAACGCATTACACGCTAACTTGAAATAATTTCAATGTTAGCAGTTGTCAAATCTGGGTATGTCAACAAAATGGATCTGAGTCAGACGAACCCGAAATCTGGGTAACCGGGGACTTAAACATTTTCGGATATAACAACATGGCGTCGACGTCGTATGCCGGAGTAAATGCTAGGGGATTTTGCTGAATGCAGCAAGAAAAAGGTAAGCATGGTCAAATTAATGGCGGCGGAGTATTGTCGGTACAGCCGGAAAGTGATATGCGTTTGGGGAATTTGTTTCCTTTAACATTTTTTATAAAATAATAATTTTCTGGAGCGAAAATAGCTGGGTACCGATTAAGGCAGCCTCACACCTCGGGAATTTGGTCCGCGGATTTTTTCCCCATGCATTTTTGCATATGCGATGTTTTCGGGATTTGGGCACGGAAAATCAAAATCCCGGCCCCATTTAAAATGCACGGGGACCAAAATCCGGAGGAAAATTTTCCCGAGGTGTAAGGTGGCCTTTACCCAGATTTTTCGCTTATTCGGTTACCAAATTTGAGTTTAGGTACCCGAACCCAAATTAGAGTAACCACGGTTTTGCTGAATCAGGGTCACTTTGACATGATTCTGAGTAGGTCCAGGTTAGCGTGTAGATAAATACCGCAGGCCACTTGACTCAACCTTTGACAGTTAATATATGGGCCTGCATTTTTGGGGTGATGGTTAATTCGTTCTGAAATGTTGCACAGCCCAAAATTATCTGTGCCCAAAATTGGCCTTAAAATGTCTTAAACACAAAAATGTTATTTTTACTGATTTAGACTTTTACAAGAATTTTGATAACATTGATTCAAGTATTCTTGACCGATGCACTATCGTTTGCAACCATAAACGAGGTAGGGCTTTTGGATCCAATATACTAAGCATAAATAATTTATCTTCCACCTGTGTTCAATGCTTTTTACTATTCAGTTTTTTACTTATTTGTAGGCCGGAAATGGCTTGAAGGTTTTATGCGTCGTCATCCTCAACTTACTCTCAGGACTCCAGAAGGAATCACATCAGCCAGCGCAAAAGTTTCAGAGCAGGATATTCGGAAATGGTTCAAAACTGTCGAAGACTATTTGGTTGAAAATAATATTGCCGATATTTTGAACGATCCTTCGCGAATTCTCAATGGAGATGAAACTGGCTTCTGCATGAACGTTCCTCCAAAAAAGGTGCTGGCAACAAAAGGTGTAAAAAATGTTCCGTTTGTTGAAAATCAAAATGGAAAACAGAACGTTACTGTTTTATTCACATTTTCGGCCGATGGTACCATCATTCCACCGGATGTAATACTGCCATATAAGCGTTTAAGTAGAGACATCGTTCAGTCATTCCGTCGGAGTGGGGGCTCGGTACCTCCGACTCAGGTTGGATGAATTCATCCAATTTTACGCTTTATATAAAAAAAATTTTATATCCTGCCTTGGTCAAAAACAATGTGAAATTCCCTGTATGTTATTTTGTTGACGGACACAAATCGCACACAGCCGTCGAAGCAGCGGATGCATGTTCGGAGTTAGGCATAATATTGATTGCATTATACCCTAACGCAACACGAATACTGCAGCCTGCCGATGTCTCCATATTTAGACCACTTAAAAACAGCTGGGGAAAGGTCGTCGAAATATGGAGAACGGATAACATGGCAGAAAGGCTTTCAATTCCGACGTTTGGTGCGCTCTTGCAAGAGACAATGAAATCTGCCTTCAAGATATCCACAATCATCAACGCATTTCGTGTTTGTGGTCTATTTCCGTTCAACCCAGATGCCGTGGATTACAGCAAATGTATTTCGACCAGCATCTCCCACCTGAGACCAGTTCCCCATTCATCATCGGCATGCGCGTTGCCTGTGGATACAGAGCCTATGACTCTTGTGCCAACGACGGCGATTGAAAACGCCTTGAGATTAATCGGCAGTGAGAAAGCAGAAATGTTCAAATCTGGAGACCAGAATCTACTCTCCAGCGAAGGCCAAATATTGAACTTCATTTATCATAACATACTCACTCTTGGACAGCCTGATAGGAACGATTCAGAGCAACCATTCAATGCTTTGAATGACATAGACATGGACTACGAAGCAGCTATTAATGAACCAATTATCATTCTTGAAGATGACATCGAAGGTGAATTAAGCTTTAATTCATTTTCTTATTTGGAAAATCGTGAGCCTGTTATGGACAATCCAGCGGACGCAGCGATTATTGAATCTGATGTTGACGAGAACGATGATCTACAACCAACTTATTACTCCTTCCCACCAGAAAGCTTGTCGGCAACCGAGACGCCACATAATGAGTTGGATTTACGTAGCAGTGGTAAGTCGTGTAGAAGCTCGTGTGCGTATGGATGCGTATATGTATGCTCGTGTTTGTGTATATATGCGTTCGTGTTTGTAGACGCATAAACGCATGCGCATAGGGAAACAGAGTTACGTGTGTGCATGTGTATATGCCTCTGGGCGTGTTTGTTTATGTGTGTATTTTCCTATAATTGTATTTAAAGAATGAAAAATAAACTAATTGCAATTTTCCAGCAGCTTTCGATGATATTTCAAACTTCCTGAATTACATCATGTCAATGCTCAGAAGTTCTTTGAAGCTCCACCAACCCCAAAGCGCAATCCAAAGCATCGATTCTATAAGCAAAAATCTTACGCTATTCTGACAGCTGGGGAACGATTGGAAGAAATTCAATTAATCGAGAGCAAAAAGGCTGAAGCAACAAAATTGAAACAAGAGAGAGCCGAGAAACGAAAAATGGATAAAATCAAGAAAGAAGCTGCAGCAGCCGCAAGAGCGAATGCAAAGAAGATGAAAGAGTTAGAAAAGGAAAAGAAAAACTGATAAAAAATCTACCAAGAAGCGGTCTAAGAAGTTGTTAGTGTAATACGAATGCATAAATGTATCTTTGACACAATGTAAAATAAAATAATAATCCACCAAATTGAAGAATAATAAAAAGCAAATGAATTCAGACGCAAAATAATTCATATTGGTATTCATGGTATTAGTACCCTTTCCTTAAATGACATTAATCCTTTTGTTACCGACAAAAACACCCTTACGAAAGGGTACACGGGTGCCCACGGACTTGAAATGATTATAACATTGTCAGTTTTTCACCAGTTGGGACAATTTCGATTGCTACGGACTTCAATGGTTTTACATGACAACTGCTCTATTTTTCAACTTAGTATTCTCCAGTAGCCTGGAGATGAAGAAGAAGATTCTATATGTATATCCACATTTCTTTTTCGTCATCAGAAGGTTATAATGTGGCAATGGGTTTTATTGTTAATTCTTATTAATGTAATCTTAAAAACCGCTCCTAGAGTGGAATAAAACTATAAATGTTACTTGGGATCAGCACTAAAGTTCAAACATATTTTTGCTTCTTCTTATGACGTCCGAATTAGTTTTTTAAAACAAATATGATTTCATTGCATTTGTCTGTTCTGAATCTCAGCTCTACACACAGCTCGATTTAATCAATACTTTCAGTACAGCCACCAAATTCATATGTACTTTTATCTTGATAACCGAGCGTTGAGGAGTTTGGAGATTCTCATCAGCTCAGAAACCATCCTAAGTTTGATTGAGCTGCGTTTTATAAATTGCTTCACTGACCTGCTCTTCTTTTTTTCTTCTTCTTCTTATTGGCATTACATCCCAACACTAGGACAGTGCCGCCTCGCAGCTTAGTCAGATGAGTTTGCTTTTAAATGCCACAACAGGATGTTTTTATACCGAAGTTGGATTTTGCTCCAAATACAGCTAAATTACCCAACTTTGGAAGTAGTGCGCTACATTCGCCTAAAGATGCGCTAAACAACGCATCAATCAGTTTGACAAATAAAACTTCGGAAGAAAAATCGGTGCGGAAACCCTCGACTTCCGAATTCTAATTTGGTGCTACGCCGACAATAGTTAATCTTAATTGGTTCTGTGGCGCACTCAACTTATCTTGCATGTAAATTTTACCGGATAATTCAGGTAAACAATAAAAATTGCTTATCTGATTCTTTTCATATGTTGTTGGTAGATATTATAGATATGCAGGTAAACTCCACCAGATGTTCAGGTAGATATTACGTGAATTTTGGGTGAATTTTATAGGAGAACATGTAAGAAAAGTTTAGTGTTTCGTGTCGATCGTTGAAGGCGGTGACATCGAGCAAATGAGTTGTGAAAATAGTATTAACCATGAAGGAAAGCGAACGTAAGTTTTTGTTTGTACTTATAAGTGGAAAAATAATAATGGCCTCATTTTACTCATTCAACAGGAATCATCAATCATGGATTTGATAATATTTACCATACCGTGTTTATTGAGCTGGAAGTCGAGCTGGCAGTTGCTGGAGCGGGTGCCATACCTGGCCTGGCCATACTTCACTAGAAGGGTAATGGACCACGGTGTGCCTGTGACAGTTATTAACGAAAAAAATGTCCATCCATTCTGAACTCGCTTTTCGAAGAATATAATATCCAGGCGTCTGCTATGAAAATTTGAAAATATTTCATCTAGGGAATCGAGAGTTATAGCAGTTTCAAATTCAATGATTTTTGCGATTAATATTTCACTAGTATGAAACCTATATACCGAGAATTTCCTCCTGATTACATCCAAATATTTAAATTATCATCAAATATGCAATTTGCAACCTCAACCAACTATAACCTAAAACCTATTCTTTGAATTAAAGAAAAAAAAAGGATGTTAGAGATAATATTGTTCTAATGTCAACGACAAAATAGGCAATACAACCACAATACAGTATTTAAATTACAGAATTATTGCACTTCAAGGCTAGATCACACGAGGAAAACCGCCTTTTCCGAGAACGGTAGACGGAAAGAGCATATATGCCCCACTTCGAAACGTCTCAACAATTTAACTGACTTGTTGAGCTACGATGCAT
Organism: Armigeres subalbatus; assembly: GCF_024139115.2. Lineage (NCBI taxonomy): Eukaryota > Metazoa > Arthropoda > Insecta > Diptera > Culicidae > Armigeres > Armigeres subalbatus. The sequence goes on along the minus strand of NC_085140.1, from coordinate 263,543,004 downwards.
TTACTTCATAAATTAACTGACACAGGGTAACTAGTATCCGACTTATAACTAGAAGAGGGAAGCCATCGCATTTCCATAAAAGCCAGGTAAGAAAATGAGAGATTTTAAAAGACTGAAACTATTTAAGAAATATATCACTGTCATGAGACGAGACCTTAACTGTACACACTTAGTTTTTATTTCTGCAGCTCGGCAAAACCCGCACAGCCGTACGTCAACAAAATAAAAAGCTAATATTCTGGCAAAATGATGTTTGTTAGCTGATTTTGGCAAACCATTTGCTGATTTTCAGCACTTTTGACAGAAATCTCGGCAAAAAACATGTTTGTTGGGGCACAGCCAATGCGAATCTCGGTAAAAGTTGACCATTTTGCTGAGCTCCCGGTTAAGAAAATTAGTGTGTTAGATCGTCTCGTACTTGACTTCGACTCACGTCGAGACACAGAAGACGATCTTACTAGTAAACAGACTTGAGTCGAGTCTAGTACGAGACACTAAAGACGACCTTACAGTTGAGGTCGAAAAACGTATATGTAAAAGTAATACGATTTGGTGGAATTAAATGGAATTGTACTAAACTCGTCTCATGACAGTGAAATATTTCTTAAATAGTTTCAGTCTTTTAAAATCTCTCATTTTATTATCTGGCTTTATGGAAATGCGATGGTTTCCCTCTTCTAGTTATAAGTCGGATACTAGTTACCCTGTGTCAGTTAATTTATGAAGTAAATGCATCGTAGCTCAACAAGTCAGTTAAATTGTTGAGACGTTTCGAAGTGGGGCATATATGCTCTTTCCGTCTACCGTTCTCGGAAAAGGCGGTTTTCCTCGTGTGATCTAGCCTTTCCCATTTTTTCCAAATGGAACTCGTTTTCGTACCACTGCTTGAATCGAACTGGATGACGGTTGTATAACTGACAACAAATGATGCGCATTGTTGTTTAAATGTTGGTTACTGGTCTTACTAACTACCCAGTACCCATGAAAGACAAAATTGTTTAAGCGCGGTATTCTATGTTACCAACTATTATCATATTTAATAAAAGCAGAATCATTATACAAAGTGTAGTTACTTGTATGTCATAGACAATATTCACACTTTGGTATGATTAGGAGATTGAAGTGCAATAATTCTGTAATTTAAATACTGTATTGTGGTTGTATTGTCTATTTTGTCATTGACATTAGAACAATATTATCTCTAACATCCTTTGTTATTTTTTTTTCTATTATTCAAAGAATAGGTTTTAGGTTATAGTTGGTTGAGGTTGCAAATTGCATATTTGATGATAATTTAAATATTTGGATGTAATCAGGAGGAAATTCTTGGTATATATGGTTTCATACTAGTGAAATATTGATCGCAAAAATCATTAAATTTGAAACTGCTATAACTTTCGATTCCCTAGATGAAATATTTTGAAATTTTCATAGCAGACGCCTGGATATTATATCTTTCGAAAGGCGAGTTCAGAATGGATGGACATTTTTTTCGTTAATAACCGTCACAGGCACACCGTGGGACCACTAATATCGCTTTAATTCTACGGGTAGCCGTCTTTGGATGAAGGATTCAGTTTAGTTACAACAATGAGAGACACTTATGGCCGGGGTTCTGCCAAATCGTATCAAGCGTATGGGTTTAAAATTATTTTCGTTTTCCGTTTTTCCGAACAAAATATTACAATTCAGCCAAAAGCCGTTTGGTTCGGTTTGGCAGAACCCCGACCATATACACAATTTATTCGTGTATGTAGCATTTGATAAAAATACATCATCTGAAGCAAATCTGGAATGATTAATCTTTGTATTTTTAATTTTCAATGAATAATATCTAAGTTTAGAATTTAGATTCACCCAAAAATCCTATAAAATTCATATGAAAATCACGTAAATTCTACGTTAATCGTGAACGGTAAATGTTACGTGAAAATCAGGTACATTTCACCTGAATCAGATGAATCGATTTTGACATTTTGATTCACGTAGAATTCACCTGAAAAAACAGGTGGAAAATATCTACGTGTCTTTTCAGGTAAATGCTACGTGAATATTATTTGCAGTGCATGGATCGGATGTAGAATGAATTTCGAAATCCACAGCAAACGGAATCATCTCAAGATCGTGAGTACTCGGATACCCTATCTGTACGTTATGGAGTAAACATTTTCCGAAGAACCCCCCCAAACCACTTCAGCCGTTGCTGGATTTTCCTTTTATATCACCCAAACCAAAGTGTACGTAAATAAGAGTGGCGACATGTGCCGCATTTGACAGGTTTCCTGCTCGTTTGGAACACTGGTATTTGGTTGCTGTTTTTGCTCTTTTGTTTTGACTCTGCGTTCTGTTTTACGATGTTCCATTTTTCCGTTCTTCAAACCACGTGCTAAATGTAGTTTGAACCATTTTCAATTTGAACGTTTTTTAAACTTAGTGCTCGTTTAAACGAACGAAAATTAAAAGCGCATTGATAAACTTCGCAATACAAACTGCGAATTTCGATTCAGTACCGATGCAGCAATATCAGCCGTCAGTATTAAAAGCTAGACCCTTTATGTTATTGCACTGACGTTTACGGGTTGAGAATTGAAGGAGTCGGTAGTAGTGAGATGTAGAATTTTGTTTTCTTTTTTTATGGATCAAAACAGTGAGATGGATAAAGGCAAAACCTGTGGGATGATTTTGTTACGTTGAGATGGAAATGTATACTAAACGGTGCTAACTTTTTCTATTAATATTTTGAATAATTGAGTGAATCGGATATTCTATTGTTCGAAAATTGAGTGTATATAACTGAGCAAGTGTGTTATTATAGAATTTCAAGTAGTATGAGGAGTAATAAGTAAGTAATTTAATCTTTTTGTGATGGCATCGTCTTATTGAGATGGATATCGGAGCGTATACCCTACTTGCATAAGTCACAAGTGAATATTTTATAAAGTTCGTTGTTCATGAAAGGATGCAATTCGAAACCGCCGAGGAAACCACCGTAGAATCAGAGAAACCTTCATATCCCAAGAATAGTTGATTAAACAAAATTAAAGTTAATGCTACAACTGGAGATTTAAATATTCTGATAATTGGGTCCTAAAATGAAGAATCGATATTCGGTTTTCTTTCAGGGAACGATGAAGGTAATCATTCTAAACGTGTCAGTTTTTCTTTAGACTCAAAAATCGAAAAGAACATTGTTTAATTTGAAATTGAAAAATAGATGAAAAATGCTTCCTCGACATTTTCGGTCTTGTTTGACGTACGGATTGAAACGCACTAGCAAAACACCGCAGGGTACTTGACTCAACCTTTGACAGTTAATATATGGGGCTGACGTTTTGGGCTGATGGTTCATTCGTTCTGAAATGTTGCACAGCCCAGAATTTGCCTTAAAATGTCTTAAACACAAAAATATTATTTTTACTGATTTAGAATTTTACTAGAATTTTTATAACAACGGTACAAGTATTCTTGACCGATGCACTATCGTTTGCAACCATAAACGAGGTAGGGCTTTAGGACCCAATTGCCTGGAAATTAACTGAAATTATTTAAACCGTTTATGAGAAAGATTACTTTGTTTACCGCGCCTTTGGTTGGCGAGTTGAAAATCGGTAGTTCTCGGTTGGAATCTTGAGAAATCTGTAGTTTTCGATCTTTCGTCTGTGAATCGGTAGGTGAGTCAAAAATCGGTGGGACTACCGAGAAATCGGTAGGTCTGGCCACCCTGGTTGTACAAGAGAATGGTGTGTGGCGGCGAAGGATGAAACAAGAGCTCGCTCAGCTCTACGGCGAACCAAGCACCCAGAAGCATAGGTGCATCCTGAACAGAACATGAGCCAAGAGCGTGCCTTGGTGTTCTTAGTTTTGAACTCTGAACACAGTTCAGTGTGCACTGGGTTGGTACGCAAGCAAAACGATCATGAAACTAAGATTCCTTAGATTTGGAACTATGCAAAAACATACGAGCATGCTTGATTTCTATCCGTTAGATGCCCACGTGTTAATTTACTAGCCGAAAAATGTGTAGCATGCCGTCGCTTGAATTTGTTTGCCTAGGATACAAGTTGCTAAGTTAGGTCAGTGCTCTTGAACAGTGTGCAGTGTTCAGAACGCTTTGAACATGAACACGCGTTCTCGTGTTCAGATGCATCTCTGCCCAGAAGGTAGCAAAAGCTGGATGGGCAGGGCATATTTCAAGAATGCCGGACAGCAACCATGCAAAGCTGGTGGCTACTGCCGACCCGGCAGGCAGGTCTATCTAGCTAGGTGGATTAATCAGGGTTTTTGGTGATATTTTTGGATTCTTATATGGATTCTTTTGAAATTTCTTAACTAAAAACTTCAAATCAAGATTTCTCAAGATTCCTCCTAGGGATTTTTTTAAAAATTGGTCCAGAGGTGCAGAATTACCATAGGAATCGAGCCCTGTACTTGGTTTTGATGGACATTTTTATTTTATAATAACGGTCTCCTCTAATAACGGGGCCCTCCTTAGCCATGCGGTAAGACGCGCGGCTACAAAGCAAGACCATGCTGAGGGTGGCTGGGTTCGATTCCCGGTGCCGGTCTAGGCAATTTTCGGATTGGAAATTGTCTCGACTTCCCTGGGCATAAAAGTATCATCGTTTAGCCTCTTCTTCTTCTTCTTATTGGCATTACATCCCCACACTGGGACAGAGCCGCCTCGCAGCTTAGTGTTCATTAAGCACTTCCACAGTTATTAACTGCGAGGTTTCTACGCCAGGTTACCCTTTTTGCATTCGTATATCATGAGGCTAACACGATGATACTTTATGCCCAGGGAAGTCGAGACAATTTCCAATCCGAAAATTGCCTAGACCGGCACCGGGAATCGAACCCAGCCACCCTCAGCATGGTCTTGCTTTGTAGCTGCGCGTCTTACCGCACGGCTAAGGAGGGCCCCTATCGTGCTAGCCTCATGATATACGAATGCAAAAATGGTAACTTGGCTTAGAAACCTCGCAGTTAATAACTGTGGAAGTGCTTAATGAACACTAAGCTGCGAGGCGGGTCTGTCCCAGTGTGGGGATGTAATGCCAATAAGAAGAAGAAGAAGAAGAAGAAGAATAACGGTCTACCGGGGCACCGTGCTTTGCTAAGGAGCCAAAACTTGACAATATCGTTAGGATACCATCCAGAAACCAGGGATACAGTACCGCACAGTAGGTGCGACAAACCAGAAACAACAATTTTCTTAATCCTAATGTTACATCGCGAAGCAATGCACGGTTGCATGTTCGTGGCAACGGTCCCGTGTGTGTGGCAACGGTGCGGTGTGTTGTGCAGAGAGTTTGTTGGTACCTACCTACAAGTGTTTGCATTAGCTTACTTAGCAATAAAAGAAGTAGCACCGAAAATAAATTTTCGTTTTCATATTTTAATTTGATTTCATTATTTGATAACATGAAACAAAAAATAGTAATAAAATAATAATGTGCTAAATTTCGGCGAAGCATTTTGCCGATCGATTCGGTAATGTGTTACCAAGTATTATCGAATAGCAACGACAATTTTTGACAGATGAGTGTTGTTATATTATTTACGACCAGTAGATAATTTAAACTTCCACCGAGATTCCTAACGAGATCTCAGCTGTTGGATTATCAGCAGTTTAATTTGCAGGCCACGGCGAAAAAAAAATAAGTGTGTAGACCTAATGATTTGAACTCCAGAACAATTTGGAGAACCTACAACATCTGCATCAAACTAATTTGGGCTGCACATCATACGTAATAAGGGCTTTAGGGGCTTCCAGTGACAAGCAGAGTTATTTTCCTTTATGAAGTTCTTGTTTATCGGTAAATTTTACTCATATTGAATTCGGTAAATCAAAGTTTTCGACATTTTAAATGACAGCATCTGTACTCCAGCTGATCTAGCAAACAAATAATGAGGATCTGTAGAAACACAACAAACTAGCAAACTACAGGAACCTGGATGGATGGATGCATAAGACAACCGTGGAAAAATGGTAAAAATCGCTTAGTAAACGCCCGGAAGGCTGCAGTTTGAAATCATGATTCTAATGACTTCTTAATCGCAATATTCGACATGTTAATCAAGAACATGAGCTTTCCAACATGCAATTAGATTCAGGTTCCCATAATACAAGTTCCATGCAAATGCTTGTACACTTGTTCATTTATTTAATAAAACGGATGAGATGAAATTTGCATAAAAAAATAGTCACAAGATGAATCACCGCACAAATGTACCATGCGTCTCCATATGATTTTATGCTTATCTCCTGCTACCTATCGTTTCCCCTGGGAGGCCCATTTTGCCTGAAAACACTCATGCGGACATTTAGATATCCTAATAACTAAGATCAAAGTAATAGCTTAGTATTTTAACTTAACTGAACATTTAATCATGCCGTTAAACCGATGATACATTTCCTGCTTTGTGACCCGAAAATCTCAGAATCATCCCAATGAAACAACAAATGATAGTAACCAGTCGATTTTAGAGGTCGAGAACTATACACATGCAACACATTAGCATTGCGAACACAAACTTTTTTTTTCTGATTTTGTAGTCCAGTGAATCAGCCCGGTGGTGATCAATACATCATGAGTGAAACCCCTTCAATATGATGATCATTAGACTGGCCCAGGAAACAAAAAGTTGTCTAATTCCACGGGGCACCCCCCAGGATTGTGTCTTAGGGTGAGAAAATCAATCTCTGAAAATTTCAGCTCAATCGCTTGTTGCATAAGCTGGCGCATTTGATTTGAAGTTTGTATGGGGATTTCATCCAAAATGTATAGGAAAATACACCTCCGTCACTCATTCGATCTGGAAATTGGTTCTGATTGCTCGATTGACCTTAGAATTGCAAAAACGGCAGTTGGTATGCTACAGAACAATTTCACAGAACATTGTATGATGATTAAATGAACTTTTATATGGGTTTCGGCTGATGCGATTCGATCAAAAAACCCAAAAATACACAAATCAGCTCCTAATAATTCAGCCGAAAATTATATTAAAGTTTATTTAATCATCATGCAATGTTCTGTGAAATTGTTCTGTAGCATACCAACTGCCGTTTTTGCAATTCTGAGGTCAATTGAGCAATCAGAACCAATTTCCAGATCGAATGAGTGACGGAGGTGTATTTTCCTATACATTTTGGCTGAAATCCCCATACAAACTTCAAATCAAATGCGCCAGCTTATGCAACAAGCGATTGAGCTGAAATTTTCAGAGATTGATTTTCTCACCCAAAGACACAATTCTGGGGGGTGCCCCGTGGAATTCGACAACATTTTTTTCTCCCCATAGTAATCTGGGCCAGTCTAATGATCATGATCCATAAAAATGGCTTCATGATCCATAACTTTGAATAAATGTACCAATAAATCATACAATTAAAAATATATTGAAAATTTGTGGATCGTAACTTCACTCTATGTGCAAGAAACATTTTGCTCTTCTCAACATTAAGAAAACTCATACAATGGCCTTGACCTAAGAATTACGGATCCGAGATAACGGCAGTAAAAGCTTAAAAAAAATCATTGGGAAAGAACAATGCCATGCAAAAAAGTAGCAATTTGATTTGAAATATGATAAGCTTCCCTTGAACAACCTTCATCCTTCAACAGAGTTGCATCATCCCTACTCTGATTAACTCAACAAAGGATCGTTAGTCAACTACATCAACCATCGGGTATTTGTGCATTTGACAATCATGTAACATACACAAAGCAATATCTCGCCATAGGTATTAACCAGCAAACTGTTGCAACTGATAAGACGAGGCCAAGTTGTTTACGTTCTGTTTCCATCCGGAGAACGATGACAAGTTGTTTTTTTACTGCCACACCACCCGGTTTGGCCCGTTTTTCACACATGATGCAAACTATTGACGTTGGTTATGCAACTTAATAACCATTCTGTAAAGATGTTTACTACACAGGCTCGTATGAAAATATTTATTGACGGGCTTTGTTGATTAGAGTTATTGGATTTTTTAAATGTAATAGTGTACATTTATTTTAATTCGGTGGTAAACAAAATGATTAAAAAAATACTGCGGTAGTGCGAGGTGTAATTTTGATTTTGTCCATTATACTAAGAGAAAAAAATTGGTTTTGTTCATTATGAAAAGAGAAAAGGCAAATATTTAGAAAAGGTACAAATGCCCTTGCAAATACATAAAACTTGTGAAAAAGGATTAAGGTTTCATTATTCTTATATCACAGCAAAAATGATATGTTTCCCTAAAACACATAGTCCGGATTACCTACACGTAAAAAAATAACCTTATATGTTATGGCAAAAAACCATTCGAAAATACTTATACTCTTCATTATGCCACCTAATGAATGATCCCATATCAAAAAGCTAATAACATTCATAAGTTAATGATTAGTATAAGTTTCGGAATGTATGTGACTAATGCGATATATAAGTATTGTATATCATTTTATGTATATCATTAAGCGCCTGCTTTGGCAAAAAGTATTAGAAATATTAATAATAAATAACATTAAAATTTTTTACGTGTAGTAAATATAGCTTCCTATGTGTAAATTGATACAAAAATCAACCATGTCTTCAGACCATCGATTCATCGAGCTATTGTGATTGGTATACAATACTATGGGGTATTAAGCTTACTATCAAAACCCGTTTAAGAGTGATGTAATAACCTAATTTTACCTACAAGAAAGATTATGTTTATAAATAGTAAATCTTTCTTTTTTTCCAAGTTTTGATGAAGATGATTTGCGGTAAACAATAGTGCAGCACTTTTACTCAGCAAAACATGATTCGTAATATCGCTGTGTCATTTGGGTAGGTATGTAGGGACATACGTTCAGCTAGGAAGAACTTTCTTGCCTAAAACCTCGATCAGTCATCCAACCGCTTGTAACCGCATTTTATCGGTCATTGAGCTAACGTGTGAATCAAATTGGCAAAGCGTGAAAGTTAGCGAAAATTCCAATCGAATCAGGCAACTCATTCTAAGTTGACGCCATGCCCCAGAAATAAGTCCATTTGCATGGCAGTGTATAGTCATTAGAGAAGATTAGCGACTGAACGAAAAAATCTCCAGAATCACTAAGCAGACGACTTTATGGCTTGCCTTCTGCCTCTCCTGTTTTTTTTTTCAAGCAAGACATTCCGTGGAATGCGGTTATGCAATAGCCGAGACATCTACTGCTAATAATTCTTATTTGATTTGGAAGATGCTTGGGTTTGGTGTCCACATATTGAATATTTGCTTTTTATGTAGAGTTTGTTGTATTCATTGAGAATGTGATTATATGAAGCATATGTAAGGACAATGCTTGCATTCTTTTGCCCACGATCATTCGTAAAGGTGATCAAATGTGTGATATGAAAATTTATGGACTTCTAATGATTGATTGAATAATTACAAAATCCTTTCGAACCGGTAAACTTATTTGTGCTCATGAAGTGCCAATCCATTACCTCCCACTCAAATCCGTACTATATTTCTATGCCCAGATTGCCAGTTAATATCGATACTAATGTAATAACTTATTTGCAGTCAGATACTCGGCAAACAAGACAAGGAAATAATTTAAAACATTTCTGAGCACGCGGTCCGAGGTGGCCTTCAACCGAACGATAAGGTTCGTTATTCCTGCAGTCAAGTTGCACCGCGCCATTTGGAGCTAACCAACTAGAAGCAGTCACTTCGGTGGAGCCCATGCCCATTAAATACGTACACATTACGCCACTTTGAGACTAACTCTCAGGAGCTAATAAAGCGCAACTTCTGCGCTTGTGGTCATTCGACAGCAATGTTGGCGGTTGATGACTGTCACGGTTCATGCGAGAGAGCAAAGTAAGTTATGCCCTACCTAGTGCTTAATGCTTCAATTGTTGGAGAAACAACAAGTTTCCTGCAAATTACAGTGACGGTCGAGTTAGTACCGATGATAACTTTACTTTCTTCATTCGTGCATGGTAGAACAAATTCAATACATTGGTTTCGCGGACAGTAGTGATGTTAGAGTAATATCCTCCCTCCATCACTTTCCTAGTGCATTGGGGTTTATTTTGACCTAGAGATAATTCAAAACCTGGTAGTATTGTAATAAAATGGGACAAGGGTTTGAATTTTTTGACTTTTCCTTTTTGAAACAAAAAATCCGGTGTTGAGCAGCTTTCAGCGACCTCAAGCAACGCTACAACAAAAAAGTGACACATAGTGCATTAGCGGGTCATAAATGGCCCCAACTTCAATTCGCTGCTAAAAGTTATTTATTATTATTGTCATCTCGAAATTCCTAAAAGTTCATTTTCGAGCCAATTGTCAATCTTTTGGAATCAAAATGAAGGTATGAATTTTACGAATGTTGATCCAGACTGATTTTTACAGTTTGGCCATTTTGATTCTCAAGAATCGGTTCGGAAGAATCAAGTAGCCTTTGACTATTTCCATACATCATCACATTTCCTGGTTATTCGATGGCCCATTGTCCCTCAGGAAGATCTGGAACATCAGTAAATGTGATCAATTCATGAAGCACATTCTAGAAGAGCGAGATATTAAAGACAAATATTACCCCAAGTAACAAATGATTGGCGTGATCCATTCTGATGGACCTAGGTGGCCACTGTAAGATCTCAGGAAGATTCGGAGCATTCGTAAAACGGAAGATCAAACACGACTGTAATTATGGTCAATTAATATTAAATAATGATTTAAATGAATAATATTTTTTTTAAACGTGGGGAACTGCTCCTGGATTTCATCTCATGGCTCCGATGTTCATCCCATCAAAGACAAAGCGATGAAAAGGTAGGATAACTGTACCAGTTTTGGCCATGTTCCTAATTTGGCCAGTTTTTCTCATAACTCCAAAAGTAAATCAATTTTCGAGAATTTTATTAGCTCAAACAGAAGTTACATCTCTTATCTTTCTTCGCTGTTGCAACTGATCGATATTTTTTGAAAAATATGCATTTTTAGGGATGGCTAAATTAGGCACTAAGGTGGCCAAAACCGGTACACTTTCCCTAGTTGAGTTATTTTTTTATTTTTGTGATTTTTTCAGCAGTGTTGACAAAAAGAAGCGACGAAATTGGTGCCGTATTCCTTTGTTTCTCGATGAGATGAATATATGTTCAGTGAGATGGAGATCGGAACAGTTCCCCTATTTGTTTTAAAAAAATTAGAATAACATCAAGACATATTTTTCAAAACATGTGTGTAGAGAAATGACTCAACAATCTCCGTTTTTTATCCACAATTTGCCTACAAGCTAAAAAAGGAAAAAAAAGTACACAGAAAAAATAAAGAACCTAAAAAAAGATTAAGAACTCAACTTTGAGTACGAAGTTCAAATTGTTTACTCAATAGTAGGTAGATTTCTCACTCACTCTCATGAATGATGTTATATACAAGGAGAGCTGCATCGACCCAACGTGTGCTGTTCCGTGGAAGAAGCCAAATTTGAGTGAAAATAACATAAATTTGAGTTGGTGAAAGCTAATAGTGAGTGAAAATTCAACACGGGAGTAAAGGTAAAGTACTCACCAGATTTTTTTTTGCATTTTACTTAAATTTGGTTTATTCCACGCAAGGGCGGATTTGAGTGAAAGGAACCATAAAATGAGTTGTTTCGCGGCTCCGTGTATAACCATTGATCTGGATGCAGAAGTAGGCTTTGCCGCGAACGGTTGACTGTCGCCTTTTCTGTCACGAGTTTTCCCAAAAAAAATGTTTTTTTTCGCATTCTAAGTGTTACTACTTTCTACTTTTGTTAGTTGTGGATATAGCAATTTAGGAGTTATTGCAGTGGAAAATTTTATCGAAGATTGCAATGACAAATTTTCATCACCTAAGAGTATCTTTTTATATAAGCATTTTTGTATGTATTTAATGTGAGTGGGTTTCTCTGAGACTATTTTCCAAACTGCTAATATTGTACCTCTCACAAAAAATCTACTCCCACGTTAATTTTTCGTCGCAAACAAAAATAAGCGCCAGATTGTCGCCTAAGAAAAACATACCTCCAGAGGAAAAGCTACTTTACAAATTTTGAAAATTTTGCCGTCACGTGGTCAATTCAAGGCAAAATTTTCAAAACATTATCTGCTTTTGTAAACAAAGATTCAAACGACGATTTGACGAATCTGATAGCTCTCCCGCAACCAACACCATCAACAGGCAGCGGAAGCCTTCATCTACCTATTGATGGTGTTAGTTTGCGTGGAGAGCTATCAATTTCGTCAAATCGTCGTTTGAATCTTTGTTTACAAAAGCAGATAAGTCGTTTTGAAAATTTTGTCTTGAATTGATGCTTTGATAGCACGTGCTATTTGCACTGCAGAAAAAAATTTACACATCTATGAGAGCCTTGGAAAATGATTACGAAAGTTGTCATTTTGTTGCAAGGCACAATATTGGCTCTCATAGATGTGTAAAATTTATCCGCAGTACAAAAAGCACGTGCTATCAAACCATTCACGGAGAAAACGGAATACTCAGAAATGGGTGTTTTTTCACTCATCTTCGAGATAAGTGGACTAACCTATAAGGTAGGTAAGTCTGCGATACTCACAAATGGGTAAAAGGGTTGTACGTCAGAATGGATGTGTATTTTCACCCATCTTTTCGAATTCCGGACCTGTGCAGGTGGGTGAAAAATACCCATGTAAATTTGAAATAATTTAGTTAAATTATAGAAAATTCAGATAATAATTGAATAGATTATAAAACAAAATCGACGGAGAACATCATTAGTTTATTGCTGAATATTAGAAAAATCCTCCATACCAGTCGTATGTCCTATTAGCCTTCTATTGCTATTCTCGTTAAAGTTCAATCTGCGAAAAAGAAAAAAAATGTAGAAGGTTGTATCCGAGACACGACCACCAATTGAACGTAGGATTACGTTAGCCATTGAAAGTGATGTCTGTGCTAGAGAATGCATGCATATTGAATGCCAGTCTGAACCTGGTGAGAAAATGTTTATTTACCCCTGTTTAGTAGGTGCTGGGGTTAAAGATAATATTCGATTGAAAATTTACTCAACTGTTAGCAATTTTCATTCTTATTTTAATAAGGGGTTGTTCTGCTGCTCCCAAGCAATTATGAGTTGCCAGCTCGTCTCAGCTCGAACTTCTCCCAAACTGATAAGAACCAATTTGTTTTCCAAAATACGCCTATTCAATCACAAGCAGCAAAAAAGCTTATGATTTGTACTTTGAAAAATATTTGTCTCGGCTCAACCTTCTCTCGTGTAAAACTATGATTCTGAAAAGAACCCATTTGTTTTCAGTAATGCACCTTCCCAATCACAAGCAGCGACAAAATCGAAGTAGAATCTAGAGAAAATTTCATTTCATTGTCAGTGACACCAACGCCAGCCACTCGATAAGTTGCCGCTATAACGCGATAGATACCATCCATGCGAATCAATTTTCGTAGCATCTCCCTCCGAAGAGCGCTTGCGCCGCTGCCGACGCCAAGCGATTATAATTTGCACTTTGAAGAAGTAAAAGAAGAAGAAGAAAATGCATTGGCCCTGGTTATGTACGAAAGCACTGGCATCAAACGAACGAAAGGCGGAGCAAGCAAGCCGATGCCAATGATACGGATCCCAAAAGGGCAGGGCCTCGGTCTCCATGCAAACGTATTCTGACCAGCGGAAGTCGGGTTTTCTCGACATAATCGGCAGGACAATTGCATCGCAGTGCCAGAACAGACACCACAGGCGTATTGAGCTGGCCAAACCCGCTGTCTCGGAGGGTTCCAGAATCGTCACCAGGTAAGTCAGCTCCTATTGAATGAACGAGGACGCAGCTCCACTTTAAACGGCCCTTTTCAGGGCCCCAGTCTGACTCAAAGAGGAAAGGAGTTTTCGTACCGCGCACGCAGGAAATCAAAATTTTGAAATGAATTTCCACTTCACTGTTACTGACGCCACTGTCAGCCAATTTATGATTTGCCGCAGGAACACGATAGACGTCATCCATTCTAATGCATTGTTTTGCAGCGTCTCCCTGCAAGGAGCGCATGGGCTGCTACCGACAAAGACCCGTCACCAAGTGATTATGATTGGCATTTTGATAAAATTTTTGTCTTGGCTCAACCTTCTCTCGTGTAAAATGATGATTCCGTTTCCAATGACGCGCTTAGCCTATGATAAACAGCAAGAATACCGAAATCAGAATCTTGCGAAAATTTCATTTGACTGCTACTAACGCAACTCAATGATATGAGACGTCACCATTGCAAATAAATTTGTAGCGTTTACTTCCCGCGCTTTCACTGCTACCTATTCCAACTTTCTACCGTCGCCAAGCGGTTATGATTTGCACTTTGAAGAAAATATTTCGGCTCTACCTTATCTTGCGTAAATGGTAGATTTGACAAGAATTGATTTTGATCCACAATGCGCCTCAAGGCAAACAAACAATAGTCCGTACCTTGCGTAAAAAAATCACTAGACTGCTGCTACTGGCGGACAGTCATTCGAAAATTTTCTGCTAAGTAGCCACTATTAAGTAAACATTTTTAATGACGCCACTGGTATCCGGGGACCTCAATCGACGCCATTTCTGCAATCAACCCTTTCTTCTCATAAAATTTTGGTCCTGAGAAGAACCGGTTTTCTTTTCACAATGCGCCACTAACAGTAACTAAACAATAGTCCGAAGATTGCTGCTTTTAGTGACGGCCTCTCGATGATCCGCTTTCTGCTTAGACTGCTGCTACGGGCGTCATCGTTGTGTCCGCTCTTCAAAAAAACTTAATTGAACTGAGGATTAGAGACCAGCCCGTAAGTTGCACGATTTTGATGTCTGTGCTTGCGATGCACATACGCGATTTTGCATAAATTCATACTACCCACCTTTTTGACAGCTCCATACTGCATCTCAAGGTGGGTGATTTTTATACATAAAATGTGTTTTTTCAAATCTCTGTGAATTCGCCGCCAGAGACCACCACGTGGCGGCCAAGGTTCTTATCGAAAGTCGAGGTGTCGCGATTAAGCGTAGAAAATTGAACTTGAACCAAGTAAAAGGAAAGCTTTTATTTTAAAAGTTTTTTTTTTGTATCTTTATTAAGGAGACTTTCAGCCCTAGGCTGGCTCGTCTCCGATTTTAAAAGTTGCTATTAAATTAAATGCAGTGTCACACGCAAAAATTGCTACGCATGAACAAAAGTGGACGCCATTACAAAACTACGACAACCAAATGCAGGGCACTACATACACCAACAAAAATACAAACTCCTAATCCTTTGAAGAAGTTTAAATAAATTAACCGAAACGTCGGATGTAGGAGCAACAAAGTATTTGCTGCTTATTAAGACTGCTATCGCCGAAAGAAGTCAATCTTAATAGCAAAACTTCAGTCGTCAACCCCCAGATAACTTGTTCAGATAAGTGAACCATTTGTATAAGATTTGATAACACCTTTTATTTCCTCCAGGAAACGCAAAACATATAAATTGTGAAAATTCATTTCACATTTCACATTTTTGACCGCCTTTGCACCAGTTGTTCCACTGGTGGATCCATTATGGCCAAACCCATTAGTAAACAATGAAATTTGCCAAAATGGGATATAAAATTATGAATAATGCCACAACTGATGCATGCGTTCCTATTATGGTTAAGCGATTTTAAAAATAATTACAAATTTTAATGTGGTTTTTAAGGTCGGCTTATGTCCAACGAGGGGCCCTCCTTAGCCGTGCGGTAAGACGTGCGGCTACAAAGCAAGATCATGCTGAGGGTAGCTGGGTTCGATTCCCGGTGCCGGTCTAGGCAATTTTCGGATTGGAAATTGTCTCGACTTCCCTGGGCATTAAAGTATAATCGTGTTAGCCTCATGATATACGAATGCAAAAATGGTAACCTGGCTTAGAAACCTCGCAGTTAATAACTGTGGAAGTGCTTAATGAACACTAAGCTGCGAGGCGGCTCTGTCCCAGTGTGGGGATGTAATGCCAATAAGAAGAAGAAGAAGAATGTCCAACCACTACTCACTAAACGCGCATTTCTTTCAAAAAGGGCTCGCAGACAGCAATCGATGCAGTTGTGGGGCAGACTATCAGGACATCAATCACGTTGTCTGGAGCTGTCCCGAACACGATGTTGCCAGGTCCGATCTACAGCGACCGGCATAATAAAAAGCCCACTCGCCGTTTTTCATACAAAATGGTCAACTTTGGAGATCTAGATCTCGATTGCGTGTGAACCAATTTTACTGAAAATTTGATCAGAGCTCAGATATAACTTGAATTTTACCACACCTAAGTTTCGACCATATTGATTCATAGGGTAAAAAAATATTGCGGTAATTCCAAAATGAATTTTTTGACAAAAATTTATTTTTTAAATATTTGAATTCTATAGGTTGTAAACTGATGACTTATTCAGCAAAAACGCGTATTTTGGCAATACAAAAAAGTTTGTGGAATATACTTGTACACTAAGAGTTGTAGTTTTCAAGATATTATAAAATCAATTTTTTGCTAAAAAAATCGTTTTGGTATTACCGCGATAATTTTTTACTCTATGAATCAATATGGTCGAAACTTAGGTGTGGTAAAATTCAAGTTATATCTGAGCTCTGATCAAATTTTCAGCAGAATTGGTTCACACGCAATCGAGATCTAGATCTCCAAAGTTGACCACTTTGCATGGTTGGGAAAAATCAAATTTTCAAAAAATCGAGGATGATCAAACTCACCCGCGATCTTACTTTTAAATTATCAAGTGATAAAAACTCGCCAGTGATTAAGAATCGTTTGAAAATCGTATCTTGATTTGCAGCGCTTACCGTTACATTTTGAACACTTTTTCCTTACCACCATGAAACCATAACGCCAAATAGAATATATAAAGGGACTGTTGTCAATTAGCTGATTATAGTAAAGATTAATGTTTGAATGAAAATTCTGTGTTTATTATCGTTTGAGTACATAATTTGAGAAGTTGTCGCCGGCGACAACTCGCCTCCTTTTTTCACGTGAAAAGTTGTCACATGAAAATTGCAATCATTTTCGTCTGACAATGATTCAGCACAACACTGCCACTTTGTATGAAAAACGGCAAGTGGGCTTTTTATTATGCAGGTCACTGTATATGCGTCCCTCCGGGCCGCAGGGAAACCAAATCATGAGAACATTAGAGATGTGTTGGGAATGCTTGATCTAGACTACATGGCCCTTGTTCACAATTTTTGAAGAGCATCAACGTCATTGTTTAATTCCCTCTCCTCCGATTTGCAGGGCCATGTTCTCCACTCCGCCCGGTAGAGTCATTTTGCTTGTATCATTACAGATTGTCCCTTGTCTTCACCACACCATCATCATGAAAAGACTGCATCAACGCAACCTATGGACATCATTTTAATTCCCAGGCCCTATCCCATCCATTTTTTTGTATGTACTCCTTAACCTCGACCAAGACGCGGGTTTTTTGACTCCATAACACTAACATTCGAACATAAGAAGCAAAATATGAAATTGTAATAAACTTTCAATTGACTATCGGCTCCGTTATGCCTTCCGGCGCTTGAGCCTTCAAATAAACGATAATTTAAAAAAAAGAGGTTTTTACTATTGTTCTATGGAAAGGAAACCTTTCGTTCGTTATACTGACACCATCCAAATAAATTTTATTTTTGTTTTTGCCTTTCTCGTACAACTAAGTTGTACCGAAAGGCTATCATTTCACTCCGAAAACGAACTTTTTATAGAGGCCTCTGAGACCCATAGTATTATATACCAATCGACTCAACTCGACGAGCTGAGCACATGTCTGTCTGTCCGTGTGTATGTATGTGTGTATGTGTGTGTGTATGTGTGTGCACAAAAGCTATGAAAAACATTAGACAACTTTTCGTATAGTAATCCTTAACCGATTTTCTCGCAACAAGTTTCATTCGACAGGGGACAAGGCCTAGTTGATCACTATTGAATTTTATAACGATCGGTCATTGCATTTGAAAGTTATGAAGAAAATGGTACATCGGACCATATAAACCCCATATAAGGTTGGTGTCTTATCTAAATGCGAGAAAGGCACCACCAACGCTAGGTGGATTAATCTGGGTTTTTTTTTCAAAATCAGTTGTTCTTAAGTATGGCGACGATTAGCACACCCACCTTATTCCTTAAGGATTTTTTATGTTTTTTAAATGAATTTTTGACGGAATATTTTGACGCTTTTCCAAAAGAATTTCTGAAGCTACATCCAAAGTATTTTCCTGAGAATTTGCCGAAAGAATCCATGGAGAAAGTTCCGAAGATATTATTGGAGGAATTCATTGAGAAACTAAAAGAATTTCGGAAATTCCTGCAGGAGTTCCTTCGGAAATTTCTTGAGAAATTCGTTCGGAAATTTCTGAAAGAATTTCCAGCTGAATTATGGGAACCGATGGCATGGAATTTCCGATGGAATACCTGGAAGAATTTCTGAAAGTGTTGCTAAAGGAATTCCCGAAGGAAGTTTTTGAAAAGACAGACAAATTTTAAAAGGAATCTTTGAAGATATACGTGAAAGACTTTCTTGATAACTAACCGAATTAATTCCAAGGGGAGAATTATCCGAACGAACTTTTGAACAAATTCATGAAATATCACCTGAAAAATATCACTGAAGAAATTTCCGAAGCAACTTCTGAAGTAAATTTCCAAGAATTTATCGAGAATATCTGAAGATGGATGGTGATGGATCTACTGCAATCCCGGATTTTGGTTGGAATTCGTTCAGATGCTTTTGAAGGCATTCTTCTAGAAATCTGAAAAATTATATGAAAATTCCAATATAAGTGTTCGGAGTAAGAGTTGCTAAACAAATTGTGGAGGAATGACCCAAGAAACCCCTAAAGTAATTCGAAAGAATTCTTGGAGGACGTTCTGAAGAAATTCCTGAGGGAATTTTCGAAGGAATTTCAAGAGTTTTCCTACAGTTTTCAAAGGGATTTCTTGAGAAAGTACTGGTAGAATTCGTAAAATCTGTACCGAAGAAAACAATTTCCGTGAGTGTTGTAGGTTCTGGAAAAAAAATCTTTTGAAATTTTCTTATAAGGCCGATACAAATATTTAAAATCTATTTTGTCTCCCCCCCCCCCCTTGGATTTTTTTTGCCAAAAAATAATATTTTAAGGGGGCAACAAAATAAAATTCGGATGAAAATCCGAGGAGTTTTTTTTTTAATTTTTTTCATTTTAACCAGTAGGACAAAAAGTTAATTAAATATTTGAAACGGCCTAATTCCTTCTTTGAATTTGTCAAAGAATATTATGAAGAATTTTCAAAGAAATTTCTAGATTTATATGCGAAGTAATTTCCGGAAGATTTTTAAAAGAAATTTTGCAAAACTTAAAAATATCAGAAATTCTTTTACGAATTCGTTTAAAAATTGCTTTGGGAATTCCCTTAAAGATTAGCCTCCCGGAAACTCCCATCCAAAAGTTTTCAAGACAGGGCCTGGGAATCTAACCTAGCCAGCTTCAGCATGGTCTTACTTTGTAGCCGTGCATCTTACATTTACATAAGTTTTTTTGATTACATCACCAGTAAAAGTCATGTTTTTTTTTCTGTGCGGTACTATATTGAACAAAGAACTACATAATTGATTAACAAAACTTTAAGTTCTACAGTATCAATCGTATTGTGTCCGCCACTGTACAGCAGCTCAGAACGAATATATGCAGGCTCGTGCGCCTGCCCCGATCAGGCACGATCCAGTCACTATTTCCTATATATGGGATCAGGTTTTTGCACTTGATTCCATTTTATCGGCTCGTTGTTGATCGCTGTTGCGTGGTGTAGGTATGTATGTAATTGGCCGATCGTCACCGTTGAGGAAGCCCGACAACCGGCGGCGGCGGCGGCCGCACTGACTGGCATAAATGTTCAGCATTCTACCGAGAACGAGTGGGTGCATTCTGTTAGTAGGAGAATGTATGCAAGAAGCGGTTGCATCATTTATTCACTCTCCATCTCATTTAGTGGCGTTCCTCGAGTCGTACGTAACATTCAATGGAAAGGAGTGTGACCTAGGGTTGTCTCTATTAAAATGGATTTCGTGGAACTATTCTGACTGTTGAATTTCGCCTTTCACGAAAACATGCCGTTATTGATGATTACAAAATGATTCACTATTTGACAAACATTTTAACGAAAAGAGCCATCCCGTTGCGTGCACTTACTCCGCATTTATTGGTTTCATTTACTGTTCATATTCCTGATCCCTACTCAAGTGTTGAATGCCCTTCTTTATGTCTGGCACCATCATCCAGTAACTGCTATGCAAGTCAGAACCAAGAACCAGCGGCGCATGAGGGGATTTCACGACTCGAGTGAACTGGAAAGTTCATGGCCACTGGGAGGGATGAGCGGAAATACATAAAATTCTTACTACATACGTGTCGAGAATGACTGCGTATACGGCTAAAACAGATTCTAAATATCATGACTCATTATGGGTAGCGATTGGGTAAGCTTTTGCAGATCGTTCACAGTCGTGAGTGATTCATTAATTGAATGATTATATGGATCGACTGAGCAGCTCCTCGCTTTACAACGATTTGAACCAGGATGATGTGTTAATTCCAAGCCAAGAGATGTATTTTCTGGCAAGAGCTTCAAAATAAAACGAGTCGCCTGTAGTGTTACGTAAAATTTGATTTGCCTAAAAATTTTAGCAATCATTATCGCTTCGTTTAATTTCGAAGGTTCTGCTATAACGTGAGATGACAAAATAAATTTGTGTTAATTAGTTGTTTATGCCCTGTGGTTGTCTACCCAGTTTTTTCGAACCTGCATTTGAATTTTTGAATACAGAACAGGTTTTTGAGAAAAAACATAATATGTGGGAAGTAATAATACTCAACACGAAAATTGGGGTGGTGACTAAGTTTGATGAATTAAAGTACATTCTCTATTCCTTTATGTGTGTCTATGTATCTATTCAAAATATTTAAAATTCACGTTTTGTACTTATACCAATATTAGTACCAATATTCTCAATAGTTAAAAACATGGTAGAGATAGTCAATAGAAAGTTGTTGTAGCTAATTAATATAAAAAAGACAAACTCTACAAACATACCGTAAAATGAATCAAAGTGCGATATTTTATTATCATATATAGAAAACTGATTTTTAGCATGGTTTTTTAAAATGGCATCTTTCCAAATGAAAGACTTTCTGCTAAAAAGTGCTAAAAAATCCGATGTGAAGATCCATTTACAGGCACACAAGCAGACATTTGTTCAATTTGTTGAGTTGAATTTTGTAGATTTTGTATCACAACGTTACCGAAGATTGCATGCCAATTTAATGAGTAAATAAATAACCACTTATGTGGCAAAATATTTGCAAATTATTTGAGCTCTTGTATATTTTTTCACAATCCAACATTCGTAAAGCAATTTTTCCCATTTACATTTCACTGTATCAAACTCATTTCATCTCGAAAGATAATTTCATTTTGCTTACCTGTATGTTTACAGCTGAAACATGTAAAACTTCTTTAATTTCTTTTCTGTTAAATTTAACTCTCGCCCAAAAAACTGTAAGAAGCGACTACAGGGTCGACATTCTCGGGAGGACACACTTTCTATACCTTAACTTTGTTACAACAGTGGACCAACACAGAACAAACAAGACACTCTTCCTAATTATTACAAAAGTTACAAACATTCCGAATAAGCTTACACGTATATTTTTTAAAGATACAGGGGTTAGACAAAAAGGTTGAGATAGGCAAAAATTTGTCGAAGTTCAAATCAGCATAACTTTGCGTAGAATGATCCGATTTTGATCAAACTGGGACCATCGGACGCAGAAACTCTTCTAGTATACTGGCCCTATGCGAAACCTCTGATTGGCCCTTGGCCACCGGTGGTGTTCCGGGTTTTCCGAGGGTATGTTAAAAATGCATTTTTTCTGCTGCTTGTCATTTTATATGACGTTTACTGCCATCATGTTTTATATTTTCCCCAGAAACTAGAACTAATATGCTGACCAATGCTGGCTGCAGATCGAAAATCCGGTAAGTATACGCAGAGATATTTCCATTTTCGTGAAAACGATACGGGATTGGCCATATACCCTGAACAAATGTTACTTTCGCAGAACTTCCGGAACCTGTTACAAATTGGCCAAAGAGTCTTACAGTCTTCAAAATATATCTCTAAGAAAGATCCTATATTCATGGTCTTCGGAAAACATGAATTTTGACACCCATATATGCATGGTTCCAGATAGTGCCAAAACCGGCCCCTCCTGGAAGGCCCATGGAACCTGCTATAAGGGTGGCAGTGGACACTATCATTCTGGAAATGTTCCTGTAATCATCGTCTCGCAAATCCATGAAGTCAGATACTCATATTTGCATTATTCCGATCTGTTATTATTTCATCATGTCACCGGTACCGTTTTTACGGAAATGGCCGTATCTCTGTGTAGTTTAGATGGATTATCGATCTACAGCCACCATTGGTCGGCATATTAGTTCTAGTTTTCGGAAAAAGCATAAAACATGATGAAAGTTAACGTCACATAAAATGACAAGCAGTGGAAAAAATGCATCTTGTACATACCCTCGGAAAACCCGGAACATTTCCTGTGGCCAAGGACCAATATTAAGTTTTGCAGGGGGACATTATACTAGAAGAGTGTCCGCTTCTGATGGTCCTAGTTTTATCAGAATCGGATTATTATACGCAATGTTATGCTGATTTGAATTTCGACTTATTTTTACCTATCTCAACCTTTTTGTCTAACCCCTGTACATAAGTAAAGGGGGGGGCAGTATCGTTGCGGCCGTTCCGGATTCGTTGAGGTCTCTGGTTCGTGCATGCATGCTAGGTGGGAGAGGTGTTATTGGCAGGTTACCTTAGCGGTTGTGGTGGCATTGTAGTCGAATTGCTGGTCCGTGATTCGTTTGAAAGCTTCATACCGACGTTCCGCGTGCTCGCGACCGGCACAGTGGCACATCGGGGCGGGGGCGGACCCACCGGGCCTTGCTGAACCCTCACCTCCATAACTTTGGCCACTTGCTCTCCGGGCGTGTGGTGTGGCAATTACGGAGGCTCAGCAACCAACAGCACGGGACTCGCCGATCTATCACGAGAGGGGGGGGTGATTCGGTCGTCCGTTCGGTATTCAATACTGCTTCTACGACATGATGTTGAACGATGGTGCACATTCCATACGAGAGATAATCAAAATCACTCGACTTTTGGCCTTTGGGATGGGAATTCGTCCAAAAAAAAACTATTGTTTTCCGCACTCCGAAAACTGCATGTCATCTGGTTCCTTCCACTTCGTTTTCCTTTTCACACTCTCCTCCTTTCCTCTCCTCTCTTTTCCCTCTCTTCCTCCAGGCCTTCACATTTGCTCTCCTTTTTCCTTTTGCTCTCCTGTCTACTAGCAACCCTATAACCAGAGACCAGCGGAGTGAAAAACTGTCGAAATGGCAACGTATGAAAAGGTGTGATATCGTGGAAATAATACTGGCATCACTTGAACTTTTTGCTTGCCTCTTATGGGTGAAAAAAGTAAACAAGTCGATTTGGAACCGCTTCTGACGGTTCGATTGGAAACAAGATGGCGTCTTTGCCGATCTCTTATTCTAGTATTTCTACTGTCTAACGAACTGTCTACTGTCTTTACGACATTTGATTGTCAATTAGGTGATTAAGGGGATGTTAACAGTATTTTGAATTTACCGTTCAATTTGTTTGTTAAGTTTGTTTTATAAATTCAATTTGGTAACATTATATTTAGTGTCTTGCTAACCTATACTTACTTACTTACTTATGGATCCTGTACACCTCCGGTGGTGCAAAGGGCCGACTTGAAAGATCTCCATCCTGAGCATTGCCCGGCTATCGCTTTAACCTGTTGCCAGGTTAGATTTCGGTCGACTTCTTTTATTTCTTTATTGAGGTTTCGCCGCCATGAGCCTCTGGGTCTGCCTCTGCTGCGATGTCCCGCTGGGTTCCAGTCTAATGCTTGTTTGCAGATATCGTTTCCGCCCCTACGTAGAGTGTGGCCGACCCAGCCCCACTTCCGATCCCGAATTTCTGTTGCTATCGGCCTCTGGTGACAACGACGATGGAGCTAGTTGTTTGAGATCCAGTTGTGAGGCCACCAGGCCCGAATTATATACCGCAGGCATCTGTTGATGAACACCTGCAGCCGTTGAGTGTTCTCCACTGATACACACCATGTTCGCTAGCGTATAACAGCACAGATTTCACGTTAGAGTTGAAAATTCGTATTTTGGTGCGTTCACTTATCTGCCTGTTTTTCCAGACATTTCTTAAACTCGCAAAGGCAGCCCTTGCTTTCTTTATCCGTGCGCCTATGTCGATCTTGGTACCGCCGTCTGACGCCATTTGGCTACCAAGATATTGGAAGCTTTCAACATTCTCCACTGGTTGCCCGGCTACTGTGAAACTGGAAGGAGTCACCGTGTTTACATCCAACGACTTGATTTTGTTGACGTTGATGACTAAACCTGCCGAAGAGGTGCGCTCGGCAAGATCGTTGAGCTTACTCTGAATATCAGAGCGCCGTTGCGCGAGGAGTGCAACATCATCCGCCAATTCGAAGTCATTTAGGTGCTCCATGGTTATAGGCTGCCATAACAGCCCGCGGTTTGGTTCACGGTCAATCGCATCTACCAGAATCTCGTCGATTACGATGAGCAACAGTAACGGTGATAGAATACATCCTTGCCTCACACCAGCTACGACCCGGATAGGGTCGGACAAGACCCCATTGTGCAGCACTCTACACGAGAAGGCCTCGTACTGTGCCTCGATGAGGCCGATGATTTTCTCAGGAACTCCTTTGCGTCTCAGGGCGCCCCACATAAAGCCTGTCCACGTTAAATTTCGGACACCCATCTTCCAATGCGATTTTTTAAAATTTCCATAAACCACTGAGAAGATCAATTTTCGCATAGCTGAATCTTTCCGCTTTATGTGATGTATTTAGCACGTTTTCATCTTCGTGCAAATTGATAAAATGGCTGAAAAACATTTGGACATTATCTCAGTGTCCGAAATTTAACGTGGACAGGCTTTATTCTCGTGATTGAGACGGTCGAAAGCTTTTACGTAGTCAATGAATACCAAGTAAAGGGACTCTTGAAATTCGTTGACCTGCTCCAGAATGATACGGAGCGCGACAATTAGGTCCACACAGGATCTTCAGGTACGGAATCCGGCTTGCTGCCGGCGGAGAGTCGCATCGATCTTCATTCAGGAGAAGGGCTAGGATAATTTTGCACAGAACTTTGAGAACGGTACACAGCAACATAATGCCTCGCCAGTTATCGCATACAGTCAGGTCACCCTTTTTGGGAACCTACACTAAGATACCTTGCATCCAATCGACCGGAAAAGTTGCGATGTCCCAGATATTACGAAATAAACGATGCAGTAGTTGAGCGGATGTCATGGGGTCAGCTTTGAGCATCTCGGCTGATATGCGGTCGACTCCTGGGGCTTTATTCGATTTCATGCTTTGGATGGCTGTTTGAATCTCTAGCAGTGATGGAGCTTCGGTATTGACGCGTTTTATACGTCGGATCCTAGGCAGATCATGCCGAAGTGGTGATGTCCTGGCTGGCACTTGAAAAAGTTGTTCGAAGTGCTCGAACCAGCGTTTCAGCTGGTCAGTTGGGTCGGTCAATAACTGATCATTCGCGTCTTTCACAGGCATCGTTGCATTCATCTTCGCCCCGCTTAAGCGTCGTGAGATATCGTAGAGGAGGCGAATGTCCCCGGTTGCGGTGGCTCTCTCTCCTTCGTCGGGCTAACATATACTAATTAAGTTATATTTACAACAATTTCTTCAAATAAATAGTTTGAAATTGAATCTAACAAATCTAGCCTTAATTATTCGATATTGTATCGAACCATTGTTCCAAAGTTGTTGGTAACAAGACTTTGCAGCCAAATAGCCCTTTCTGGCAAATGACTATTTCCACCAAACAGCATTTTCGACCAAGCAGAAGACTTCTATGTACTGCACAGGCCACTCTGAGCAAATAAATACTAACCAGTTTGTACTGGTCCTTCCTAGCTAGCTGACTCAGAACAGATAAGATTAAAAAGCAAAGGAGAAAACTGCTACTAATATCAATTTCTGAATCTCCTGAAAATAATGATTTGATTTCAAATTCAAAACTTGTATAATTTGTAGTATCATTGGAAATACGTTTGTTAGAATAAAATAGGAAACCACGTATCATATAAACCCGAGGTGGTAAACTTATTTTAGAAAAAAATATCACAATAATGAAGTTTAAAATAAATCAAATAAATCTCTCGGTTTAACCCTTTCCCGCCCACGACTTTTTTCAAAGATTTTAATAGGAAGGAATCATCTTTGAGAAAAATGGTAGAACAAAAGTTATTTGGCATAGCCAAAATTAATGAAAAACGAAAACAAAAGTTTTTGATTGTAAATCAATAGTTAATTGATTGTTTTCAATAGTTTCACTATTTGTACTCAAAATTGATTATATTTCCAGTCTAATGAAACCATAAAGATGTGTTCAGTATTCCTTTTTGTTGTTGAAACAATTCGATGAAGGTTAGAAGGTGCAAAATTTGATGGTGCGCCACAAACACCATGGGTGGGAGAGGGTTAACAGAAAACCAATTGGAAAGGGCATTTGATGTGTCATGGAATTGTTTTTATGTGATGAAGCATCTACATGATCAAAAATAAAATAAACCCTCCTGTGTCACAAATACCACCTCTGGAGTGCAGGGTGGAACGATCGAGCATTTTTCAACAGTGTTACAACAGCACGTGTGATTTTTTTATAAAGTAAGCTCCAAACTAAAAAAATTGAAACAAAAAAACATGTGACATGTTACGCCATTTCTTTGCTCATTGCTACTTGAACTTGGTATTCCGACGGCAGGCATTTTTTTTACATAAGTTGATGAGTCGAGCTTGAACGTCTGTTTGCGGATATGGTCACCAGAGAATTATTTTCAGATTTATAGTTTTTTTTAGGGAAGAAGGAGGATGTGAGGTGTATACCAGCCTTATTCCATCAGTTTCCTTGCCCTTCTCAATACAACACAAAGTCAATCGCTTTCTCCTGACATCACTGTGGGGCAATAGTAGTCCTGCAGCATGATGATGCTGCCGACGTTGCCGGCCGGAGTTTTCCCGATCTTTCATTGTGTTGTGAAGTTCGGTGCAAGGCAGACGTGTCCTTTGGCCAGCAGATGCATCGCGTGTGTTTTACGGATTGAAATATTTGAGTATTCACAATCAGTACGGCCGAACGGCATTTTTGGTCATATGTCTTTTGCAGCTAAATAACTTTCAGCCAAATGGATTTCGGCCTAATGGCTTGTTCCGCTAAATGACACATTTGTCCAAGACTTTCGATATCATCCGCTTCGGCCATATGGCTTTCGGCAAAACTGCCTTTTTTCGTTAAACAATTTAGTTAAAACCGGTAATTCTTTTGAATTCAACGGAAAATTCTTCAGACTTTACACGGAAATTTCCATTATTTTTCCAAAATCTACACGAGTTTTCAACGGGAGTATTTTTGGAGTTTCGAATAAAATTCATTGAATGTCAAAGGAAAAACCTTCTGTATTTCCACTGGGAGTTCTTCTTAGTTTTAACGAAGAGTCAAAATGTCTATTAACCGAAAATTCCACCGATCTTCAGATTTTCCACGGAAAAATCTGCAGACTCCTGAAATTTAAATTGGCATGGACTATTATAGATCAGTGGCGTGACAGACTTTAAATGGCGGCGCCATGATGCCAAAAATTGCCTATAAGAATTTACAAATGAGAAGCAAGAAGCAAGAAGTGAGAAGTGAGTGGTGAGATACGAGATAGAAGGAAGATGAAAGAATGAAGAAGGAGGAAGGAAGAAGGAAACATGGAGACGGAAGATGGAAGAAGAAAGAAGAGAAAATGAAGAGGAAGAGGAAGAATAAACATAAAGAAAAAAGAAGAAAAAACGGAAAGGAAGAAAAAGATAAGAAGAAGGTAAAAGGATGAGGAAAGAGAAGAGGAGAAAAAAGGAAGAAATGAGTGAGAAGGAAGATGAAAAAAGAATGAATAAGACAGAAGGAAGTAGGAAAATGAAAGAAGGAAGAATAGTAAAGGATGAAGGACGAAGTGAGACAGAAAAAGGATGAAGAGGGAAAGAAATAAGAAGACGGTAGCTGAGAGAAGCAAGAAATAATGATCATTATCTGAATTTTCAATTCTCACATATAACTTCTCATAGTTATCTTTTCAGTTGTTGTCACTTCTTTATATGATGATGATGATGGTCCCGCCACACACCCCTACAAAGGTTTGAGCTACACGATTTATCTTTAAGATAATTAATTGAATTTGATATAACTATTTAATCAGATTTGCAAAAAAACGATCTGATTACCATTACAGATATGAATTACATAACTTTTCGTTACTATCCAGCAAAAAATGTAAATTAAGAAAAAACTGTTGTTTTCATCTATAAGCATCGGTAGTGATACTCCGAGTTTATACTAAAATGCAAAACTTGTGATACCTCTCGCACAGATATCAAAAGTTCCACCAAGAATTGCGTTTCATGTTTATACAAGCCCACTTAACGTTTGTCACTTATAAGCATCAATAAATTAATAATATAAGTCGTCAACAAAACTAAAACTGGTGTTACCGCTCCGTCGATATCAAAAGTTTCGGTATCAACCACGGGAACAAAACTCTACCAGATAGCCCATTACTAATCCGAAGAATCATTCAAACAGTTGAAAATGCGCAAGTCTGTACATAAATTTAATAAAAATCATTCATATCTGCTTTGCGCGCGCGAGACTCAAACTTTTGTAGACTACACAAAAAAAGGTCAAATTACAATTACGTCAATATATATAAAATCCATCATCATCATCGAGGCGAACAAAGTAGTTTATCAGTGCCTCAATAAATAAAAATATATAATTGTCCAAACAAACAATCCGTAGGTCAAACTTCGTCAAGATACAAAATTATTGAATTATAAAAAGTCAACTAAGTAGCTGCTTAAAAGGCTGCTTTTACGTGTGAAACACAAAGTCTCTTAAACTGTGATAATGTAGTTGCACGTGTGATATGTGTAGGCATCGAATTGAAATAATTGATATCTTTAAAAAACAAAGAATTTTGTGAAGCTCCATGCAAAAAAAAACGGTGTTCTTATATCTTCCGCGCTTCTCGTGTTATATCTATGAATGTCACTTCCTCTTTCAATTCGATCACACAAATATCGAGGCAGCAATCCGTTAATCACTTTCAAAATGGACACCATTGTCAAATACACAATTCTTTGCTTCATCGAGAGCCACTGCAAAGCATCCAACAAAAAAGTTGAGGAAGTGAATCTGCTACATCTCAAAATCAAACGCATAATCTTATTCTGCAAACGCTGCAATCTCGATATTTGTGTCTGATTTGCTAAAAACAAAATGGAAGGACAAAAGTCCAAGTGAGGAGAGATGATTGATTTGTACAACTGTATTTTATTAGCAATATTTAATTCGTTTTTCAGTCGACAGAGGATTCCATACTTCTTTGCTCTTTTCTTGATTTGTCAATACATTGATCAAATTTCAATTTATCATCAATAATCTCGCCAAGATATTTAGTTTCCCGTACGTGATCAAGTGTCTCGTCATCAATTTTCACAGAGACATTATCTATTGAACGATTTCGCGAAATAATCATATACTTTGTTTTACTAATATTCAATTTCAACTGTTTGTACTTCAACCATCTACTTAAAGAATGCAAGTATTCATTCAAGCGTTCAATAACATCTTCTAAGTCTCTAACTGCAATGAATCGTTTGCAAATAAGTTAATATCACAAAAACGTGAAACCCGCGGCATGTCGTTTATATACATAATAAACAAAAGGGTCCCCAATACACTTCCCTGTGGCACTCCTAGGGTGTTCTCAACGGGACGAGATACAGAATCATTAAAAGCAGTCCGTTGAGTTCTGTCAGACAAATAGCTTTTAAACCAATTGTATGCAGAACCCGAAATTCCAAAACGCTTGATTGTGCTCAAAAATAAGGGCCGAGAAATTGTCTCAAAAGCGCGTTTCAGATCCAAGAACACAGCAACAATCGTATCTTTCGCTCTATGCTTTCTTTCCATTTAGCTAATACCAAGTGCAAAGCGGTTTCGCAGGAGTGACCCTCCCGGTATCCCGATTGTTCCGATATTAACAAGCTATTACTATTTAAATACATAAGTAGCTGGCCTTTCACAACAAGTTCTAAAATTTTCTCTACTGTGTGCAACATGTTGATGGGACGAAACACTTCGGCTTTAATCGTTCCAGCAACTTTTTTAAATTGGAATCACTAACGATTCCTTCCAAACTTGCGGCACGTGCCCAGTTTGCAATGATTCATTTATCAGGTCCAGCAGGTTGTGTCCGATGACATGAAAGCAATCTTGTATAATTTTAGCATTCTTGTATAATACCAGCCGTTTTTCCTAAATTAAAACAAATCGTTTCAAGTTCTTGAAATGTTATGGGGTGAAAACTTTAGAACTTCTAGCTTCTTGTAACTTATCACTTCTTATCATTTATCACTTCTTGCTCTTCACTTTTCACTTCTCGCTTTTTACTTCCTTATTTCATAATTTTCACTTCTCAGTTCTCTCGAATCGCATTCCTCACTTCTCGTCTCACACTTCCCAAGTCTTTCTAATCACTTTTCACTACTCGTAACCAGACGATTTTTTTAACTACTCGGTAAAACGATATTCGGCCAAAAATCCAGCGGGGCAAAAATTCTATTTTTTTCTAATGTTGTTTGAACAATGACAAATCTACAGGGTGGAAAATTTTCAACGAAGTGTTGACATTAATTCGATGCTCCTACATATGGCACTGCATTGAATCATTTGTTGTTGACTTTCATATACTCTTCTTTGTCAATGCAATAATCCCATAAATATTAAAATCTGAATAATATTGAACTTTGCGAATGAGCTCGTGTATATTTCGGTATATTTCGCTTAGAGTGAAATCAGCAATAATTCAGTTTCATTTCAAATTTTTGACCACTATTCTAGTTTAAATCTGGAGCAAAATAGAACAAACTCGTTGGTTCCCCCGAGCAGTTTTCCATTAATGATTTTAAATTTTCAATTAAATGAAATAATTAAGTATGTTGCTGCCAAGAAAGGCGCCGTTATTGCAAAGTGGATTGATCCAAAGACAAAATGACGCATTCGTACACCAAAACAACTGAAAAATACTTGAATCTCGTGATTGATTCGTGGTTAAAATCTGCATTTCCCGAGCGTTATGCCAGTTTTATTTTTTTTATAGTTGACTAGTTGATAAAAAATGAATCTAGAACAGCTGCTGGAAAAATTGATGATTCAGATTCAAGCTGACAGCCACGAACGATTTGAATCACTGCTGATTTTACTCTTAGGTTTCTCATGGCGGAAGGCAGATGAAAAACCCAGATTAATCCACCTAGCGGTGATAGTGCCTTTCTCGTTCGTTCAAAAGGTTTGAAAAAATCTCAAATAACACCAATATGTGATGATATGGAAATGCTAATATCATCTTCCAAACTTAGACGTACATGTTCATGATAGAATTAGAGGCGAAAGTATAGAATTGATAGTTCCGTTAGGATAGTCGATTTGCAAGCGAGCGGAGAGCAGATATATCAGCTTCCACACTGATATTCTTCCCTCCCCCTTCATACGGGAGTTTGGCAGAAGGAAGGTCGTGCGATATGTGCCATCACAAATATTGCCCTCCGCTCGCTTTCAAACCGACTTCTATTAAACATTCTTCATGCCTGCTGTATCCTAACGGAACTAGAAATACTAGAATAAGAGATCGGCAAAGACGCCATCTTGTTTCCAATCAAACCGTCAAAAGAGGTTCCATATCGACTTGTTTACTTTTTTTCACCAATAAGAGTCAAGCAAAAGTTCAAGTAATGCCAGTATTATTTCCACGATATCACACCTTTTCATACGTTGCCATTTCGACAGTTTTTCACTCCGCCGGTCTCTGGTTATAGGGTTGCTAAACGGAACTATCAATTCTATACTTTCGCCTCTAATTCTATCATGAACATGTACGTCTAAGTTTGGAAGATGATATTAGCATTTCCATATCATTGTAAATCGTTTAACTTCACGTAGAAGTAACACACACAAAATCATTAATTTAGTGGACCAATATGTGGATTGGTCTTATTTTTCATATTTGTTTCTAGGGTTAAGGCAGGTATTCTCGTCTTTTCGTCGTAGTCTCAAAAACCAATAAAAGAGAAACTTTTTTGACAAACTCATCCGTATCAAATCGTAAGCTCAGGAGATACGTTCTGCTATATTGGAGTTCTAGCAAAAGGACGTTCCTTTCGATGATTTTAGCCACCAAGACGATGGACGGAAATACCTGCCGTGTCCCTATGCATAAACAAAAAATTCTCGACAAACGCAATTTGTTGCAAACAAATCGGATGGGCATAAGAGCAAAAATTGACATTTTATTTTGTAGTTTTAAAATTAGATTTTCGCCATAAATTTTGACCCAATTGTTCGATCCGGCCAAGTTTCTATAGGGAACAATGAGACAAGATTCTGCGTCGAATGGAATCTGTTGCGAGCGACCTGAGAAGCACACATATTGCACATCAATCACAGTAACTTAAATATGACCGGATTCAGTCACAATATGGTTACTGCAACCAGATGTGTTGAACTTGTGTTGCTTGGGGAATAGATGAAGTCTAAGTGCTAAAAAAGTGAGCTAGACTTTTTTGAACTCTTTTCACAATAAATAGTAATTTGACCATAACATCTAAGCCCATAGCCCGATCTGGCCAATTTTCAATAAGAGACATTCTGCGTCGAATGCAATTTAATGCGAGCAAATCGGTTGAGGAAAAGTGCCTGAAAAATGAGTGACATTTTTTTAGCGATTTTTCCATAAAAAAGTGGTATAATTTTCGATCCCATAGTCCGATATGGCCAATTTTCAATAGGAAACAACGGGACAGGGTTCTACGTCAAATGCAACTTGTTGTGAGCAAATCGGTTAAGGATATGTGCCCGAAAAATGAGTGACATTTTTTACGCGATTTTTACGTATGAATTTGTATTTTGGCCATAACTTTCGATCCCATAGTTCGATCTGGCCAATTTTAAATAGAAAACAATGGAACAGGATTTTGCGTCGAATGCAACTTGTTGAGTTTAAGTGCCTGGAAAATAAGTGACATTTTTTACGCGATTTTTTCGTATGAATTTGTATTTTTGCCATAACTTTCGATCCCATAGTCTGATCTGGCCAATTTCAAATAGGAAACAATGGGACAGGATTCTGCGTCGAATGCAACTTGTTGCGAGCAAATCGGGTGAGGATAAGTGCCCGAAAAATGAGTGACATTTTTTGAGTAATTTTGCGCGCACACACACACACATACACACACACACACACACACACACACACACACACACACACACACACACACACACACACACACACACACACACACACACACACACACACACACACACACACACACACACACACACACACACACACACACACACACACACACAGACATCACCTCAATTCGTCGAACTGAGTCGATTGGTATATAACACTATGGGTCTCCGGGCCTTCTATAAAAAGTTTGTTTTTGGAGCGATCATATAGCCTTTACCGTATACTTAGTATACGAGAAAGGCAAAAAATGGTATAATTTTCGATCCCATAGTTCGATATGGCCAATTTTCAATAGGAAACAACGGGACAGGATTCTACGTCGAATGCAATTTGTTGTGAGCAAATCGATTGAGGATAAGTGCCCGGAAAATGAGTGACATTTTTTACGCGATTTTTTCGTATGAATTTGTATTTTGGCCATAACTTTCGATCCCATAGTTCGATCTAGCCAATTTCAAATAGAAAACTATGGGACAGGATTCTGCGTCGAATGCAACTTGTTGCGAACAAATCAGTTGAGGATAAGTGCCCGAAAAATGAGTGACATTTTTTACGCGATTTTTTCGTATGAATTTGTATTTTGGCCATAACTCTTGATCCCATAGTCCGATCTGGCCAATTTCAAATAGGAAACAATGGGACAGGATTCTACGTCGAATGCAACTTGTTGTGAGCAAATCGGTTGAGGATAAGTGCCCGAAAAATGAGTGACATTTTTTACGCGATTTTTTCGTATGATTTTGTATTTTGGCCATAACTTTTGATCCCATAGTTCGATCTGGCCAATTTCAAATAGGAAACAATGGGACAGGATTCTGCGTCGAATGCAATTTGTTGCGAGCAAATCGGTTGAGAATAAGTGCCCGAAAAATGAGTGACATTTTTTACGCGATTTTTTCGTATGATTTTGTATTTTGGCCATAACTTTTGATCCCATAGTTCGATCTGGCCAATTTCAAATAGGAAACAATGGGACAGGATTCTGCGTCGAATGCAACTTGTTGCGAGCAAATCGGTAGAGAATAAGTGTCCGAAAAACGAGTGACATTCTTTACGCGGTTTTTTTCGTATGAGCTTGTATTTTGGCCATAACTCTCGATCCCATAGTTCGATCTGGCCAATTTCAAATAGGAAACAATGGAACAGGATTCTGCGTCGAATGCAACTTGTTGCGAGCAAATCGGTTGAGGATAAGTGTCCGAAAAATGAGTGACATTTTTTACGCGATTTTTTCGTATGAATTTGTATTTTGGCCATAACTCTCGATCCCATAGTTCGATCTGGCCAATTTCAAATAGGAAACAATGGGACAGGATTCTGCGTTGAATGCAACTTGTTGCGAGCAAATCGGTTGAGGATAAGTGCCCGAAAAATGAGTGACATTTTGTTGAGTAGTTTTGCGCACACACACACACACACACATACACACACACACACACACACAGACATCACCTCAATTCGTCGAACTGAGTCGATTGGTATATAACACTATGGGTCTCCGAGCCTTCTATAAAAAGTTTGTTTTTGGAGCGATCATATAGCCTTTACCGTATACTTAGTATACGAGAAAGGCAAAAATGGTAAAATTTTCGATCCCATAGTCCGATATGGCCAATTTTCAATAGGAAACAACGGGACAGGATTCTACGTCGAATGCAACTTGTTGTGAGCAAATCGGTTAAGGATAAGTGCCCGAAAAATGAGTGACATTTTTTACGCGATTTTTTCGTATGAATTTGTATTTTGGCCATAACTTTCGATCCCATAGTCCGATCTGGCCAATTTCAAATAGGAAACAATGGGACAGGATTCTGCGTCGAATGCAACTTGTTGCAAGTAAATCGGTTGAGGATAAGTGCCCGAAAAATGAGTGACATTTTTCACGCGATTTTTTCGTATGAATTTGTATTTTGGCCATAACTTTCGATCCCATAGTCCGATCTGGCCGATTTCAAATAGGAAACAATGGGACAGGATTCTGCGTCGAATGCAACTTGTTGCGAGCAAATCGGTTGAGGATAAGTGCCCGAAAAATGAGTGACATTTTTTACGCGATTTTTTCGTATGAATTTGTATTTTGGCCATAACTTTCGATCCCATAGTCCGATATGGCCAATTTCAAATAGGAAACAATCGGACAGGATTCTACGTCGAATGCAACTTGTTGCAAGTAAATCGGTTGAGGATAAGTGCCCGAAAAATGAGTGACATTTTTTACGCGATTTTTTCGTATGAATTTGTATTTTGGCCATAACTTTCGATCCCATAGTCCGATATGGCCAATTTCAAATAGGAAACAATGGGACAGGATTCTGCGTCGAATGCAATTTGTTGCAAGCAAATCGGTTAAGGATAAGTGCCCGAAAAATGAGTGACATTTTTTACGCGATTTTTTCGTATGAATTTGTATTTTGACCATAACTTTCGATCCCATAGTCCGATCTGGCCAATTTCAAATAGGAAACAATGGGACAGGATTCTGCGTCGAATGCAACTTGTTGCGAGCAAATCGGTTGAGGATAAGTGCCCGAAAAATGAGTGACATTTTTTGAGTAGTTTTGCGCACACACACACACACACACACACACACACAGACATCACCTCAATTCGTCGAACTGAGTCGATTGGTATATAACACTATGGGTCTCCGGGCCTTCTATAAAAAGTTTGTTTTTGGAGCGATCATATAGCCTTTACCGTATACTTAGTATACGAGAAAGGCAAAAAGGAGAAGAAACATTGAATATTATTGTATTCCATTCCATCATAATGATTCTTTTGTTTTCCGTAACACTGGACGCCAGAATATTTGCAACTGCGAAGTAGTTATCCGAGTCAGTGCTGTTTGTTCTTTTTTGCTCCAGATTCAAACTAGCATAGTGCTCGAAAATTTTGAATGAAACTGAATCACTACTGCTTTCACTCTAAAACCCTGTCTCATATTCCGTTTTTATCTAAAATTAAACGCAAAAGTGACAGATCAATAGTTTCCAGAAAACCCTCCTCCCGGAGCAAGAACACACTGACAGACATCGAATTGTTTTTGACAGATACTTTATTGGTGTTATTGAAAAGCATCAGCGATGCTCATTGCTGAGCAATTTTTAATTTGCGAAACATTAATTTAAAGTTTTATTTGATTTTAATTCTGTAAATAGAACGCAGCCTAACCTTCTGGTATTTTACAAAAAAAAAGTGTGAAGTCATTTATG
Organism: Armigeres subalbatus; assembly: GCF_024139115.2. NCBI lineage: Eukaryota > Metazoa > Arthropoda > Insecta > Diptera > Culicidae > Armigeres > Armigeres subalbatus. The sequence continues at coordinate 263,506,274 of NC_085140.1, read as the reverse complement.
GACGTTGTATGAATTACCTGATTAGCCTTTTGAACAAAAAAAAAAAAATTGTTGAGAAATGGCATGTTTATGATAAAATCTGCTGCTTTTAGTGTTAAGGTGGTTATAGAATTGCACACAAGATTTTCAATCTTCCATTTTTAAAAGCACAAATACGAAATAATAATGTTTGTACAGAGTTGAAACTTGAGTCGATTGTTCATTATAAGTAAGCAAATGCTCGTTGTGGTTCCCTTAGCTAGTGCTCTTTAAAAATAAAAAGCACATGTTTTCCAAAATGGTCAATTTATGGTGCTGTATAATCACCTTAATATTTTTTTGATTTTTCATCCTGCTGCATTCCTCGTCGGTTAAAGCTTAGAGTTTTCAATATCGTCAAACCTAGATTTGCTAATGCACTGACATCACTAAATTAAAACTATTAAAAAAAACTTATAAGTAGATGTCATGCGAAGACCTTTTAATGACGCCATTTATAAAAACAATTACATTAAATAACTTCATCTGTGTGGGCGAAATAACGACCCTGTTGAAGGCAATAATCTCAGAACCCGACATACCCTCCGATCCTGCAGCCGAAGACCAAAAGCAAAAAGCATCATTTTTCTCCAACGAATGTCCCAGCAGGAGGCAATAAAACGTCTTAATAGGTTACAAGCCTTTATTATTGCACGTTATTCTTTGTCTAGGTTTCTGGTTTTCCCTTTCTACGGCAGAATCCAGGAAAATATCGTTGCAATAAGCTCCACTCTAGACTCTCCCTGCTCATATAAGCCGGGCCGAGATCTTTCTCAGTGCACGTTTGGTGTGCACAAGCATCATTGTAATATCGTTCGAATGAACAACTTGTTCGGAAATTGATTTTTTCATACCGCTTAATTGATTGCAAGAAATGTGTTTATTATTTTTCCTTCGGCTGAGGTGTTTGTACCTTTCAACCGAAGTCCTCCCGATCCAGGGAGTCTTTGAACTTGAAACTGCCACACTCGACAGTTCCAGACAGAGCTGGCAGACGTCTGATATATGCTAAAATGTTCCTTCTAGGAAACCGCACTTTGCTCGTTGCGGTGAAACCCAATTTGCACTGCTGGATACGGTTTGTGTGTCGTTACGGACTTTACAAGATAGCTGCACACTTCGGACCGATTCCCACATTTTTTTTAATAGTGCATAAACAGCGGACTCGCCTCGGGAAGCACAAGGAAACTGCATTTACAACAATCTATAGGTGCTTTGCCTATCTGTTCTTCATTTTCTCGCTTTTCTGTTTAGATAAGTATTTTTTTTCATCTTCTGTATTTGCACATGCAGTCACTCACTGCACCGGTTAACGTCGTGGGATGTCGGCAACAAGCCATCTTCCGGCTACTGATTGCAAGATTTCATGGTAGGACTTGGTTTCAGTGATTCTCCATCTTCAGTCCACAGCTCATCAGGATTGAAAATCAATTTGGTATGTTTTTCAGGTTATTTTACATTGAATGTATATATTGCGCCTCCAAAATCGTTAGATGTGGATTTCAAATAGGTATTGAAAATATAAAATAAAATTGATATAATATTCAGGAATGACAAAAATCTTAAGCACCGCAATACTCAATAATGCACCGTATAAGTAATCTTGTTCTAGGATTGAAAGATAGATTGAAAACGATACAGAATTATTTTGTTTCTGAGCTTCATAACTTGGTATCAAATACTAAAGCTTGATAGCCAGTTTACAAAATGGCTATTCTTTCTTGCCGAGGGCTGCACATCTCTATAATAAAGAAAATGATAAAAATAATATCTACTTTTTCTTATTCCACAACTTTATTTATATTTCTAGGAACTTCTTTCAAATAGGCGTAATTGATTCTGGCCTTGATTTAAACTATTTTGATCAACAATGCATCCAATATAAATTGCGATCGTTCTGATAGTAGCGTCATTTGAACGATATATTCTAAATAGAGAGATTATGAGTCGTTCCAAATTTCAAGATCAAATATAGTTAAGATTTGTTCAGATACACGTTCTCAGAGCTCAACTGTAAGGTGGAATCAGGGTTATTTATTAGGGTAATTCCTTTATGAAGCTTTATACGAATTTGATCAACTATTTTACGGCATACTCAAATGATGTCCGAATGACTATATATTCTGAAGTCTAATTCAGAAAATATTTCAAAAAAAATGTGCTTCATTATTTGGATCTACGTTCCTGGGGTCAAGTATCTACAAATCACGAACTCATTAAATAAGTGTACCGTCAAAAGGGGTAGCTTGCAATACTTTGACTTTTTTAAAATAAGCCTCTTTGAACAAATACGCCGTCGTGGCTACAGATGACATAATTGCTGTTACGTTTTTTATCACCTCGAAAAAAAAATCGTCCACTCTCTTCCATTTAAAATGTTTGGTCCTGAAAAGAACCGATTTAGCAATCACTAACATCAACCAAACGGTTGTCCGAATCTTGCGAGAATACTTCACTTGCAGCCGACAATGTCCACTCGATGTTTAAGGACCAAATCAGATTTCACTCGCGTGAAATCCAAATCAGATTTCACTCGCGTTTTCAAAAGCAACCCATCCAATACGGAAGCAACACACAACTGTCATTTTTATTTTTTCACGTATGCTGCGACACAGCAAAGCTGTTTTCATTTTCATGAAAAATATATTTAAGCTCCTTTACTGGAATGTCTTTAACTATCTAACTAAAACAAGTTTAGTACTTTTCATTTAATTCCGCCACGTTTTGTTACCCATGGGGTCACTGTCGGTTCAAGCAGCGGCCATCGACGGGTGGTTGCTGCAGTGATTGGAAATGAAATCGGTTCCGAGATAAATCTTATTCAAAGTACAATCACTTGGCGACGGCACAAAGTTTGCCATCGGTAGCAGAATCTCTCTTATTAGCTGTCGTCAGGTGTTTGCCCTCGAAAATGTATACACTACGGAGAATGCCTCCGAAAATGTATTCATAAGAGAAGGTTGATCCGAGATCAATGTTCTGTTACAAAACATAATTGCTTGGCGACGGCAGAATGTTGCCGTCCAGTGAAAAATTTCAAGCACGTGTAGGAAAAAGACGCTTCAATGGAATTACTCCTACGGTGACTAAAAAAAAGTTTGATGGAGTCAGTATCTGTCGTCTGGTTGTTTTTTTTCAGACGACATATAAATTTGGTCAGTCACCATGTGAATGACTTTATTGCTCTGACACGCTCGTCACTCCGCTACCGAAGGCACCGTTACGATCTAATAGCTTGCCATCGTCAAGCGATTGTGCTCTGAAATATGAAGAAATATTAACTCAGATTAACAAATGGTGGTCCTGAAAAATCTAATTATTTTCAATAAAGCACATTTTCAATCACTAATAGCAACAACACCAAACTCAGAATTTTGCGAGAAAATTTTAGCTTTCACCGACAACAGTCAAACTGATGAAGACGCCACCATAGTGAAGACATTTTATGCCGTCGTATGTGAATAAATTTATTGCAGCGTCCGACGAACTGTGCCATCGTCAAGCGATTGTGTTTTGTATTATGATGAATATTCGTCTCAGATCAACTCTTTAACAAATCTTGGCCCTGAGCAATAAAACCAAAGTTAGAATCTTGAAATAAAAAGTTAATTTTCGCTGGCGCTGGCGATACCTGATAAGTTTTTTCTACCCACTCCCCCATATAAGATTTCTTTCCTATAAATGATTTCTAAATTATATGATGCGTACTAAAATGACAGACCCCCTCCCTCCCCCCATAAGGGTTTACGTAATAGGTGCACACTGCACAGCCTCTAACAGTACATAACCAAACCCAGAATCTGGCTAGAAGTTTTTACTGGCCATGCAATTGATAAGACACGGTGCAGTCTTTTACCACAGAGAACAGACGTTCATCTTCATTCGCGTGCTTGTGTAAAAGTTTGTACTGGTCATTTTGAAGTATGTCGTTATGCCCCCGTTGCGAGGTGCAAGTGTGCCGATAAATATGGTTAAAATTTGCCGTGTTTTACTTTTTAGCGCTAGTGTTCATTCCGAATTGCTCTTATAAGGCTCGCTCCTAGGTGGCAGCACTACATTGTTTATGTAGTGTATGCCAACGCCATCACTTAGTGAGATTGAGTTTTTATGTTGGGCAGCCTGCGTTGGCGGCACTGAGGTGCGATTTACATCTTTACACACGTTTTTAACAAAATTTTGTTCGACCATCCATGTCTGTTCTCTGTGCTTTTACTTTCTTCCGAATGTAATGGTGGTCCTGACAAGAACCGTTTAATTTTCAATAATATCTGCAATCACTGTCAGCAACCACTCAATAGGTTGAATCCTGCGAGACAATTCTGACTTGAGAGCTGCCAGCTGCCCGACCACAGATGATTCGCAGCTCCATCATCAATGACCGCCACTGAGGCAATTGATGCCGCTGCTAACGTCATCGCCGCATCGAATTTTCTGTAGCAACCCCTCCGACGATCACCATCCAGATAATCTTAATTGATGCTGCTACTGGCTGACCACTCGACAATTTGCCGTTAAACGGCAAGACTGCCGCAGCGGTACCAACGCCGATGGTACCGACGAGAGATAGTAGCGTAGCTTTCTTGTATTTAATGAAGTAACACCATTAGCCCCACCCCTTCGGCAAACGATATGGGTGCACATTTTGATTACGCATTCCCACCACAGCGACATCACTGGCAGTCGTCGAAGTGGGAGTAACGAATCATCGGATGGCGGTCGCGCCAGTCCGCGCCAGTTAAGAGGTAGCTGATAGTGATTAAAGAAGTACCTTATTGAAAATAAGGTTGGTTCTTGTCAGAACCAACATTATATTCGGAAGAAAGTAAAAGACTGTACTGTGACTATAGCAAATTGATGGCAAGTAAAACTTTCTCGCAAGATTCTGAGTTTGGTTCGTGTTGTTAGCGATTTAAAACTTTTATTGAGAATTAATAGGTCTTTTTCTTAATTCGAGCGACCTTTTCAAAGCACAAACTGAAATCACTTGGCGCGCATTGGAGCAAGACGCTACATTAAATTCACTCGCATGATAACTGGAGAAAATATAATGGCGTTAGAATCGGTTCGATCGGCGGCCGTTGGCAAGTGGTTGACAAGAAAATGTATAGACTATGAAACCTTTTATTTTCGATTTGGCTGTCGTCCGCGAGAACTGAAATAGGCCCGCAAGATCCTGACTTTGTTTTGTTGCTCTTAGTAATTGAATACGCATTTTATTCAAATTTAATTGGTTCTTCTCAGAATCATAATTTTATCCACGAGGAAGTTAAGCCGAGACGACTTTTCGGCAAAGTACAAAACATAACCGCTTGGCAAAGATAGAAAATTGGCGTCAGTAACGGAAACACAGGCGTGCATCGTTTATTCGCATGGATGGCGTCTGTAGCATTTAACAACCTAATATTTACAAGATGCTAGAATTGTCATTGTACCAAAAGGTTTTGCGTATTTTACGTCGAGCGGTCGTTTGTACACAACCCTTATTATTTTTTAAATTATTTTGGACAAATTTCAACGAAAGACAATTAAGATCCAGTAATTTCAAAGGAGATTTTGAAATTTCGTGAAGAATCCTGAGAAAGGCTTGATGGTTTTTGTCAGAGTTTAATGTTTGTTTGATTACGCATGGAGGGAATCCGAAAAGATCCCACGATGAACAAACGCGGCATTAATAATGACCGTCGGCGGTGATTGCTGCAGAAAATTTATTCGTCGCGGTAGCATCTGTAGCCATTCAGCGATAGAAAGTGAAATTTTCTCGCTAGATTCAGAGAAATTCCTGAAGGAACTTCCAAAAGCATTCCTAAGGGAACTCCCGGAAGACTTTTTGGTGGAATTTCCGGAGGAATTCCTGGGCGAATTTCCGGAGGAATTCTCGGAGGTATTCCTGGAATATTTTTCGGAGGATTTTCTGGAGGAAATCGTAGAGGAATTTGCGGAGGAACTCCTGGAGGAAATCGTGGAGGACTTCCCGGAGAAATTTCCGAAGAAATTGCTGGATGGATTTTTCGAAGAGTTTCCGGAAGAAATTTCGGAGAAATTTCTGTAGAAGTTTCCAAAAGAAATATTGGAAGAATTTCTAGAGGAACTTTTGGAGCAATTCCTGGAGAAATTTCTAAATCAATTCTGGAGAAAATCCCATGCGAATTCCTGGAGGAATTTCCAAAGGATGAATTTACGGAGAAACTCATGAAGGAATTTTAGGTGGATAGCCGTGGAGGAATGACTGCAAGAATTCGCGGAGGAATTACTGGAGAAAAACCTGATAAAAGGAGAAAGATTTTTTGGAGGAATTTCCGGAGGAATCCCCAGAAGAAATTATCTTAACATTTATGAGTGAGCTCTCGGAGAAATTCCTGAAGGAACTTCCAAAAGCATTCCTAAGGGAACTCCCGAAAGACTTTTTGGTGGAATTCCATTTGGAATTTATATAGCGATTCCAGGATGAATAACAGGTGGCATTCCCGGTGACATTCGCGGAAAATTTTTCAGAAGTATTTTCGGGGGAATTTGTGGAGACATTTCAGGAAGAATTTTTTAAAGAATATTTGTGAGAACTCCCGATAAAAGGAAATATCCCGAAGGAATTCCCGAAAGTTTATCCGTTTATCCGCATTTGATGAGTTAGATTGCCCTACGCATGCGGTCGCGTGTACAAATCAAGGTCAAATCAAGCATTCGAAAGATATTCAATTTGCAAAGAAGAGCTAAGGGGCCCTCCTTAGCCGTGTGGTAAAACGCGCGGCTACAAAGCAAGACCATGCTGAGGGTGGCTGGGTTCGATTCCCGGTGCCGGTCTAGGCAATTTTCGGATTGGAAATTGTCTCGACTTCCCTGGGCATAAAAGTATCATCGTGTTATCCTCATGATATACGAATGCAAAATGGTAACTTGGCTTAGAAACATCGCAGTTTATAACTGTGGAAGTGCTTAATGAACACTAAGCTGTGAGGCGGCTCTGTCCCAGTGTGGGGATGTAATGCCAATAAGAAGAAGAAGAAGAAGAAGAAGCTAACCGCGGTGGAGGTTGGTACTGGGATTCTGATAGCTTTTTCGCAAACGTGACCTTTAAGTGGTCTTGTTGTGTAGGGGTTATCACGCCTATCTAGAGAGCATGAGGTTCAGGGTTCGAGTTCCTTCAAGACACGAGGATTCTTTTTCGCAAATTTCATATCAATTTGTCCATTTCGAAATATGTGCTGTGCATATGTACAGCCAAGATATTTAACAAAAACAAACTGTCAAATTTATGCAAGAAGCTTTCGTTGCTCACGCATACAATCACAAACAAAATGTATGCTGCCCTCCGGGATGCAACCTGGGAGACAAAATATCGTCGGCCAGAAATTTTTATGACAGCCCCCGTGCCGCCCCGGGCACGGCACGCCGGTTCGATGTGACCGATTGCATTGAAAACACATGGCAACCAATTTGAAACACAACCCTACCGGGGCCTGGCCCGGCACGGCGAAATGAGAATAGCGCTTAAAGAAGATCGAATAACCAACTCCAGTGAGAGCTTTGGTCGTATGCTGACACGGGAGAGGGAGGTTTGCTGATCGAGGGCCTGTTCTCCATGTTAGGAGCGGCTCACAACAGCGTCCGTACCCAATGTTAAGGTCACTCCTGACGGAATCCAATTTTCAAAGTACTCGCGTTTTCAAGGGCACACCATTCGATACGGAAGCAACGCACAACTGTCATTTTTATTTTTCACGCATGCTGCGACGCAGCAAAGCTGAAAAAATAAAAATGACAGTTGTGCGTTGCTTCCGTATCGAATGATGTGCCCTTGAAAACGCGAGTACTTTGAAAATTGGATTCCGTCAGGAGTGACCTTAAAGGCAGTTGATCATCGTCAGAATCCCTGCAAGGGACTCTAAGCAAAACTGTGTGCACTGCGCTGCATCGTGACAGCATAGAGAAGGAAGCCCCTTCAACGCGATGTTGTTAGCGCAACCCTGGTGGGTTGGCCTATCGAAAATTTTACAGTTACCACGAAAGGCAGAAGCTTGGGACGTAGGCACGGGATTGGTTGGTCCACTTTTTAACAATTATCGTTGATAAAAATGGAAAACCAATAATTTCAGATAGCCGCACAGAAGCGTTTACTCTTTCTTGATCGAATGGTAAAAATGAAAATAAATCGAGCAACGAGTCCGATTACCTAACATATATAAGACAATATTGCGAAGATAGTTCCAATGTACTGCAACTATTTTGTGCTGCTGAATTTAATTTTAAAAAGCAATGTTCTTATCTTTCACTTGTTCATCATTCTGATCAAAACTCGAGCAATTCTTGCTCGATTATTCAAGCAATGAATGCCAAAGGTTTATATTTATTGGTCTAAGCCTTGCCATTATAGACCATTCAATTGCATTGTTCATAGCAAGAGATTTCAAAGAAAAACATTCGGTGTATGCTCAATTTTGCGACATCTTATAGGCCTTTTGCGCCATAATTTTCGGTATAAATCGTGTTCTGGTACGATATTAGCAAAACGAACGTTGAGAACCGCTAACCTTTGTAAGTATAGCATTCGATAATCCTATCGAGTTTGTTCGTCCCGCGTTGAATATCTTTGGATAGAACAACCCGAAGACGAAGAATAAAAATAAAGTTAATACACACAACATCAAAAGCCGCACCAGCCAACAATAAAGCGAGCAGTGTCCTTCACCATGTACAACATATTATTAATATTACGTATATCTCGCTGCTCAGTTCATACATAACAGTTCATGGTCGTTCAACGCAAAAAAATAAAGTTTCCGTTTAAAGACATTCTACAAACAGAACCCCACAATCAATATAAAGTGGAAGAGCAAACGCACGCTCGCTGCTCGGCCAACAATGAGGAAGGGACGATCCAAACGCTAACTCGACTGCCGGCTGCTAGAGTGCGAAAAAGGCTCCCAGCGCGTGACTGTAAAGGGGGCCAGACATAATCGTCATCGTCATCGTCGTCATCATCATCGCCAATACGAACTATTGTAAGTAAATAATAATAACAACATAAACAAACCAGGATCCCAATCATTGGAATATATGTAGCACATGGTATTAGTAGTTTATTCATATGCTACGGCAACTTAAGCATGAGAGTGTGATTCCAGCGTGTTCAACGTGCTCATTCAGGCAACGACGTGTTGCGATAATGTTGTGAATGCATTCAGCGCATCATGAACCGTATCTTTCACGTTCTGATAGCCTTTTAATACAGCTTAGATTTATTATTAATTGATCGATTTTAAGTTCATTTCCTTTTGTAATCTTGTCTTATTGATTTTTTGTCTTCTTGTCTCCTTGTTTACTTGTCTTCTAGTCTTTTTGTCTATGTGTCTTCTTAATTTCTTGTATTCTTGTCTTCTTGCCACATTGTCTCTTGTTTTACGTACGTAAAAATCAGTAAAAAAGGCAAATTTAAAATACATACCATTCTATCCCAAATGTTTGAAAGCTGCATCTCCTCACATATTTCATATAAGGAGAGAACAGTCTAAAATGCACCACTTAAGCTTTTTCGATGTTTGAAATTTATAAAACTACACCCAACGGGCGGATGTTAGATTTTCTAATAATTCTGTATAAGAATCTACCAAAACCTGTATAAAAACTGGGCATATGCGAAATTGTTAGATTCTTATACAAGTATTGTATAAGAATCTAACAATTTTGTAAGCTTTTATTGCAATTATTGCATGTAAAATAATGGTGAACGCATGGTCGTTTGTTTTGTCTTAATGGATTGAACGAAATTCTTACGGGTGAGGTGAAAAACAAAGGTTTGCGCTCATGTTTTTCATTGCAACTCAGTGACAAATAACTAATAATGGAATGGAATGATAATATTCGTTCATAAATGTCCTACAAAAGATTATATGAATGATTGAGGCCATTTTGCCCCGTGCACTGTTCTCCCCTACTCGTTTCAAAATGCACCTCGATCATCGGTCTCGTCAAATGCTTGTTCAACGCTGTTTGAGCGGTCATCTTAACACGGCGTGCACCCCGCTTGCAAGCCATGATTCCTCCTACATATTTGCAAAAATGACGCTCCACCATGCTATTCCAATAATTGAGGCCGAGTAAATAATCTTTTTTGGCGGTCTACGATCCCATCACCGTGCATTCCGCACATCATCGAATGTATTAGTAAACAATACCCACACCTCTACAGTCGTGGGTTCGCGCTCGTGATCGGTCCAGTTCAGTGTCTGACCGTGGCAATCGCGGTCAAACTGCCGAATGCTCGTCTGATCACGTAATCACATCCTGAGAAACGGCGAAGATAAATGGCGAAGAATATTAACAAGAAACGGCAAAAAAGGCACCAGAGTTCAAAACACTCTTTCGGTTCTGGTCGGCGTGTCTCGGTTCACGTCCGATCTGAATCGGAAGATGGATTGATACGCTCCTTGGCTAAAACTTTGCATGATTTATAAAAACGTTTTAATTCAATATTTTTGGCACATTGACAGATGCGTGTAGATGCACGCAAAAAAAACATTACCGGATTCGTGAACCAGCAAAAATACACCGTGATTTAAGTCACGGATGTGAGAACACCAGTCACGTTCCAGAAAACTTTACTGTTGAGTCCGGAACTGTGATTCAAAATACACCATGATTCTGTCAGTTCGTGAATTATTACGTGAAGAACTTTATACTAAAATAAAAAATCACGATAATGAAGTTGAAAAAAAAGTTCACGAAGTAATGAACGCTTCTTCGCGTGTAAACTCTTTATACATTCTAATTCATTTTTTTTTTCGTCAGCTAGCTCTGAGAGATGTTGCATGTCCATCCTAAGATAAGGGAGAACCTGAAAATGATTTTGATGTGCCTTTCATACCATTTTCCTCAAAGCAATTTATGTTGTGAAGAACCTTGCTTTTATGGCCAAAATGTTATGCAACATACGACGATAATTGGCAAATGGGGATGCTGCATCAGTATAAGAGATTAGAAAAAAAATTGGCTTCAACAGAACAACTGACTTCAGCACACAGAAATGACTAAGGAACGTGAGAAAATTGTCGAGTGGATGATTTTCATGTGACTTCAATCAAATACAAAATTCCATCGGAGTGAATCTCGCCCATTTTGATGCATGATGCGAAAGAAAAATATTACGTCAGCCCGTCTAGGTCAATATTGACCAAGAGTTTCTTCTTCCTGGCCGAGCGGTGCTGGTTGCATTCGAGTTAGTCTAGACTGGTAGACAACAATAGGAGCGAGAACCGACACGACAACGAAGGGTTCTTTATGCTTGATTCGGTTTTTTGCTCCTGCTGAAAAAGGGGTAGTTTAGCTAACATTCATTGGATGACTGTCTGGCGAAAAGGATAGCCAGAACAGTGGAGGACATCAATTTATCGTACATAGAAGTTTATTGAAGCCTTGCACATGAAGTTCTCTAATAGAAAGGCCATAAAGTCTATATATATTTTGTTGCAGTTGTCGCGTTTCTTAGTTATGATTAAAATATTTCACAAAAGAACTGTCAAAACAAAAACAAAAAAAATTTATATTAACCTTTCAATCCATGGCAGCAGGGACTATGGCCAAGGGCTTGACGATCCCTCCCCAAGCCATCTGCGAGTTGTGGGGCTTGCCTAGGATGTGGTGGGGTTTGACAGTGGGCCTTGTTAAATTCCTATAAAAAGCTGCATGTATCCGCAAGTAGGCCCGCCAAAGCGACCGTGTGCCGCTCAAAGCACACAAGCCCAAGTCCTGGTGTCAGGTGGGACACAAAACAGACCTGACACGACGGCCCTCCGATAATATCAGAGATAATACGACTCGATATAATCGGCAAAGACCTAGGCGACGAATAAAGGATCACGATTGGAAGCTTGAAACATGGAACTGCAAGTCGCTAAGTTTCGCAGGTTTCGACAGGATGATCTACGATGAATGACATCCCCGCAACTTCGACATCGTGGCGTTGCTGGAGATTTGCTGGACAGGACAGAAAGTGTGGAAAAGCGGGCATCGAGCGGCTACCTTCTACCAAAGCTATGCTTTGGCTTCATAGTGCTGGGTAAGATGCACCAACGTGTGATTGGGTGGCAGCCAATCAGCGCGAGGATGTGCAAGCTGAGGATAAAAGGCCGTTTCTTCAACTATGGCATCATCAACGTTCACTGCCCACACGAAGAGAGACCCGACGACGAGAAAGAAGCGTTCTACGCGGAATGGTAGTCCGAAGCACCTTCTTTCCCCGCAAAAATATCTACAAGGCCACATGGAGATCACCTAACCAAGAAACGGAAAACCAAATCGACCACGTTCTAATCGACGGTAAATTCTTCTCCGACATTATGAACGTTCGCACTTACCGCAGTGCGAATATTGAATCCGACCATTACCTCGTTGCAGTATGCCTGCGCTCAAAACTCTCGACGATGTACAACACGTGTCGAAGTCGAAATCCGTGACTTAACATTGGACGGCTACAATACGGTAGGCTAGCCCAAAAATACGCGCAGCAGTTGGAAGTGGCACTCCCAACGGAAGAGCAGCTAGGCGCAGCGTCTTTTGAAAATGGCAGGAGAGATATTCGATCCGCCATTGGAAGCACAGCAACCGCTGCACTTGGCACGGTGCCCCGGATCAGAGAAACGACTGGTATGACGACGAATGTGAGCAGTTAGTGGAAGAGAAGAATGCAGCATGGGCGAGATTGCTGCAACACCGCACGATAATGAACGAGGCGCGATATAAACGGGCGCGGAACAGACAAAACTCCATTTTCCGAAGGAAAAAGCGCCAGCAGGAAGATCGAGACCATGAAAAGACGGAGCAACTGTACCGCGCTAATAACACACGAAAGTTTTATGAAAAGTTAAACCGTTCATATAAGGGCCGCGTGCCACAGCCCGATATGTGTAAGGACATAATCGGGAACCTTCCTACGAACGAGTGTGAGGTGATCTAAAGGTGGCGGCAGCACTACGAAGAACACCTGAATGGCGATGTGGCAGACGAAGATGGCGGTATGGTGATGGGCCTGGGAAAACGCACAGAGGACATAATTTCCCTGGTTCCGGATCTCCAGGAAATTTAGCAGGAGATTGGCCGGCTGAAGAACAACAAAGCCCCTGGGGTTGGCCAACACCAGGAGAGCTATTTAAAAACGGTGGTGAGGCACTGGCTAGAGCGCTGCACTGGGTGATTACCAAGGTTTGGGAGGATGAGGTTCTGCCGCAGGAGTGGATAGAAGGTGTCGTGTGTCCCATCTACAAAAAGGACGATAAGCTGGATTGTAGCAACTACCGCGCAATCACATTGCTGAACGCCGCCTACAAGGTACTCTCCCAAATTGTATGCCGTCGACTAACACCAATTGCAAGGGAGTTCGTGGGGCAGTACCAGGCGTGTTTTATGGGAGAACTCTCCACCACGAACCATTCGCCAAGTACTGCAGAAATGCCGCGAACACAATGTTCCCACACATCATCTATTTATCGACTACAAAGCCGCATATGATACAATGCACACTTAGTTTTTATTTCTGTAGCTCAGCAAAAATCCGCACAGACGTGCGTCAGCAAAATAAAAAACTGATATTTCAGCAAAAATGACGTTTGTTAGCTGATTTTCAGCAAAATATTTGCTGATTTTCAGCAATTTTGACAGAAATCTTGGCAAAAACATGTTTGCTGGGGCACGGCTGTGCGAATGTCGGTAAAAGTTCAACATTTTGCTGAGATCCCGGTAAAAAAAATTAAGTGTGTGGGTCCGGACCAGCTATGGCAGCTAATGCACGAAAACGGATTTCCGGATAAACTGACACGGTTGTTCAAAGCGACGATGGATCGGGTGATGTGCGTAGTTCGAGTTTCAGGGGCATTCTCGAGTCCCTTCGAAACGCGCAGAGGGTTACGGCAAGGTGATGGTCTTTCGTGTCTGTTATTCAACATCGTTTTGGAAGGGGTAATACGAAGAGCAGGGATTAACACGAGTGGTACCATTTTTTTTGGGAAACGACTGTGGGGTTTAATCATAGATCATTAATTAACGGCTACGCAGTCTCATATGATTAAAACAAGTTTTTATTCGTCCGACGTTTCGACACGGGATTAGTGTCTTCTTCAGGGGAAGCTAAAATTTAATACATATACTAATTATACAGTCTTTGATTATGTTTGGTGTTAGTCTTACAATGAGGAGATTGTAAAAAGGAAAACAGCGCCATTTGCCAGTTATTAGTGAAATGGAAAGTGATTTCGAGACGTAAGACAGTTTTATGAAATAGTTTTAATGATGAACGAAGCAAATTTAACAAACACAATTTTATTCACAGCATGTACCGACACCACAATAACCAGACAGTTAAATTTAAACAAAATATAAGAAAAAAAATCAAACAAATCATTGTAAGACTAACACCAAACATAATCAAAGACTGTATAATTAGTATATGTATTAAATTTTAGCTTCCCCTGAAGAAGACACTAATCCCGTGTCGAAACGTCGGACGAATAAAAACTCGTTTTAATCATATGAGACTGCGTAGCCGTTAATTAATGATCCACGAGTGGTACGATTTTCAATAAGTCCGTCCAGTTATTTGGCTTCGCCGACGACATAGATATTATGGCACGCAACTTTGAGAAGATGGAGGAAACCTACATCAGACTGAAGAGGGAAGCCAAGCGGATCGGACTAGTCATCAGCACGTTGAAGACGAAGTACACCCACCTCGAGTTTGCATCGGTGGTGACAAAATCGAGGTGGTAGAAGAATTTGTGTACTTGGGCTCACTGGTGACTGCCGAAAATGATAGCAGCAGAGAAATTGGGAGACTGGAAATCGTACGTACTTTGGACTCCGCAAGACGCTCCGATCGAATAGAGTTCACCGCCGTACCAAACTGACAATCTACAAAACGCTCATTAGACCGGTAGTCCTCTACGGACACGAGACCTGGACGATGCTCGTGGAGGACCAACGCGCACCTGGAGTTTTCGAAAGAAAAGTGCTGCGTACCATCTATGGTGGGGTGCAGATGGCGGACGGTTCGTGGAGGAGGCGAATGAACCACGAATTGCATGAGCTGCTAGGAGAATCATCCATGGTTCACACCGCGAAAATCGGACGACTGCGGTTGGTCGGGCACGTAGCCAGAATGTCGCACCCGGTGAAAAAAGTTCTCGACAACGATCTGACGGGCACAAGAAGGCGAGGTGAGCAGCCGGCAAGGTGGACCGATCAGGTGGAAGATGACTTGCGGACCCTCCGTAGACTACGTGGTTGGCGACGTGTAGCCATGGACCGAGCAGAATGGAGAAGACTCTTATATACCGCACAGGCCACTTCGGCCTTAGTCTGAATAAATAATAATAAAAAAATGGTTAAAAATTCCCTAAGATATAAGCATTTTAGTTTCGTGGGTACCCGGGTAAACTGCCAACCATTTAAAGGGTAAAAAAAATGTCAGAACCCCTCCCTCCAACCCTCCTTAATCAAAATAAGGCTTAATAACAAAAATAAAAATAAGGCTCCCCAAACATACGCGACACAACAGTCGCGACGCGATTCTATCGCTTGGCGACCGCGATTTTGTCGCCGTTGGTATGGAAGCGTAGATAGAACATTGCCTGCAGCGACCCAACGATAGAATCGCGACGACTAGTTGTCGCCGTCGCGGCGATAAAATCGCTTACGTCTGGGGGAGCTTTAACCCGTACAATCGATTTTGACCGTCATGATTGCGGATGTGATAGAGTTTCAACCTCCTACTATGAATATTCATTGAGATATCGCGAATTGAATTCCAAAAAGGTACCCGGGTACCCAGTCGGCCACACAAGGATTCTTTCACAAATTACGTAACGCTAAATTTGATGCTTTTGGACCCTCACCGTCCCCCTCTTAACATTTTTTGTATGGAAGGTTTATTTTTTTGTATGGATCGTAACGCTCGACCTGACCCCCTCCCTCTCTCTACACCGTTACGTAATTTGTGAAAGGCCCCCAAGGGTTAACAAAAATATCATGGGGAATAGCCCTGCTTCCTATCGAGTGTGTATACAGAGATAATAAATAAATCATTTGGATTCAATCCCTGGCCACAGGTGAAAATGGTGATATGTACATGATGGATCAATGCACCATGCGTTTCCATATGATCGCATGATCAATAGATGAACATGTTTAAAGGCTCCCCCAGACCTAGGCGATTTCATCGCCGCGACAAGGACAAGTAGTCGCCGCGATTCTATCGTTGGGTCGCTGCAGGCAATATTCCATTTACGCTTCCATACCAACGGCGACAGAATCGCAGTCGTCAAGCGATAGAATCTCGTAGCGTATGTTTGGGGGAACCTTAGACTCGTTGACATAAAACGGAATAAATCTCCAAAAGTTTTGAATTTACGAGCTTTTGGTCGACTTGCTAAGTTTTGATATCTAGGAAGAACGTTCCAATAATTTAGACGATTATTAGAAGACGAAAGATCATCAGGAAATAATTCCAGACCAATTCTGAGTATACAATCGTGCCCATCACTGTACCGAGCATACTGAAGAGACCACCTATAAAAAAAAACAAACCAGACTATGTTTGCTGCCGCCACCGGAAACACGTAATAACGAGGACGCGCCAAGAACATGGAAGAAGACAATTAGAACAGAGACAGACGATAAAGGATCGCAACATAGAAGGAAAAAAGGATAATTCATGCTTTAGATTTTTCGGCACGCAGACGCGCGCGCTGCGATTCTCTTTGTTGTTATCGCGCTCTTTCGCCGGCACAGACCGCGCGCTGCAGCGTAAATATTGCGTATTAGCATCGCGCGGAGCATGTTTTGAATGGCGTTTTGGACAAAACCATATCGGTGGCCAAACCCGTGCCGGGCATGCGGTGCGGAAAGGAAAAATGCTCTGCAAATGTGTGTGCATCCGAGAAGTGAATCCAGATGAGCGCCCGTAGAGAGAGGTACGGTGCAGCAAAAGAGCGCAGCCTGAACGACACGACGGCGAGTTCACTGATCGGACAATTTTGACCTTGAGGATGTATGCAAAATGTTATGAACTGCGCTGACTGACTGTGCCGATGCGATGCGCTACTCAGTGACCGGTTGATGGATCACTGTGGGATTTTTTTTCAGTTAGTCATTGTGCAGAAGGAACTTAGCAGACCGAAAGGGTGCATTTAACATTTCGATTTAATCTAAAATTCAGTTATTTATAAAAATCATGACACTTGTGGAAGATATCTGCATTGCTGAACATTTTGAGGTACACTCAGGTTTTTTTACACGGTTTGGTTTTAGTAGTTTAAGACCTTCAGCGTTAATGAAATAATGAATTAACCCCACGAAAAACTCACAAAAAATCAAAGAAAATTCAGGGAGTATTTAAAAAG
Source organism: Armigeres subalbatus (assembly GCF_024139115.2). Taxonomy (NCBI): domain Eukaryota; kingdom Metazoa; phylum Arthropoda; class Insecta; order Diptera; family Culicidae; genus Armigeres; species Armigeres subalbatus. The sequence goes on along the minus strand of NC_085140.1, from coordinate 263,488,875 downwards.
CTGTGGAAGTTTAGATTAACCGAGAAATTAATAAATTCCAACAACGTAAAAAAAACCTGGGTGTAATGTGCAGCTTCATATGTACAAAATATCTAGTAAAGATCTTTTGAACCAAATTTGCAGTCAAAGCTTTATACTTAAGTCTGCTATTCGTACCGATTGACATTTCTTCTACGTTCATGTTCTGTCCAACTATTGCTCAATGATCTGACACTGTCCATCACAGCCACTCCAATGCCGGTCCCGGTAGATGCGAGATTGCCGATTGAATGCGTGTGGAAAGGAATCGAAAGGGGAAGGACCAGACATCAGGACTGTTGTGCGTTTCGTTAGTTTTGTTGTGAGCGGCTTGGGCCTTACGTTACGTCTGTGCTCCCCGTCCTCCGCACCGGTTGGCACGGTGCTGTGGTGTGATTCAGCGAGACAGGTGAGGGAATTGACGTTCCGAGCAAAGAGTGCGGAGTTCCAACGCTCGCCGCCTCGCAATGGCAATGGTAGTGTGCAGCTACGCCACGCGATGGTACAGTGAAACGACGCGACGACAACAACAATTCGGTGGGGACGCCAGATATCTTTTATATTTGAAAACGGAACCGTCGTCGCCGCCCGCCGACGACGTCATCTTCATAACAAGCACGGAGACGGGGTGCGCTAATTTAGAACGCAATAAAAACGATTCAAGAGGGCGATGGCATGAGAACGCTCTGATGTCTGATGGCATTTAGGGCGGTTCACTGGCTCGGCGGTAAACAAGTAATGAACGACCGATTTTTATTATTCAAGCTGCACACAAAGCGTGCCACAAAGATTCAATGATATTTAGTGCGGCTTCTGCTTTGATTTGTATAAAACGGTACTGCAAAGTGAATTTTGATATGATTTATGTAAGTTTTAACAGAATGTTGTGACGATATTTCAGAACAGGCTTAATGTACACATTATGGAGGTGGTACATATTTTCTTTGTCTTGTCTTCTAAGACCATTTTCTATTTGCTTAACTAGATATGTGGCTGTAGTTTTCACATTTTTGTTTAGTTATATTGATCTCCGTGATCTCCTGATATTGTTAGTCTTCAATCTTTTGGCTCTAGTGTCGTCTAGGATGTGGTCTCGATGTTAGTCGAGGGGTGTAAGTGACATTTTGGTCGATTTGACTACTACAAAAAATGCTTTGATTCTCGAGCTTTGCGGCAATATGTTGGTATAGGTTCGTACGAAGTTTATAAAATATGTGAAAATTGATAGAATTTTTTTTTTAAACTCTCATACAATTTGTATGAAGCAAAATAAATGTAGAAAAAACTTTTGCGCCCATTTTTCTCAAAACCAACTTTTTGTCATTTAAACACCTTTGCCCACCCCCTCAATAAAAAATAAGGCAATATTATCATTAGATGAAACAATCAAGGTTTTATTACTGCAACTACCCACATAAAGATTGATAAAGCCTTTGTATTTTTCGTTGCCGTCCATTTCTGAGAATAAATTGAAAGCTCATTGCACTTATAATCCAAATAAGCTCGCTCTTGTTACGTTTTGCGACAAGGAAGTTCTCTTTTTGGTATAACGACTTCAAGGTAGGTCATTTTTAGCACATTTTCAAATCGTCAGACGTTTCCCAAGTGTATGGCAATTCCACGGAAGCATGTCTGCTCGCCAGAGTAAATGAAGCAGCCAAGAGTCGACTGTTTGGATGGTGCAGTCATCCCTGCCTGTTTCATTGTGTGTATGAGTGTGCTGGGTTCTGTTCCGAAAGAGATGCATTTGACAGTGCTGAAGAAGCGTGGAGGTCTGAGCCAAATCAACGCGTTGCAACGGCAGCATCAAGAAGAAAAGTAAACTGTCTAGAGTTCATGAATTCTAGAGAAAAGATTGCATATAGAACGGATTACAAGACAGACATGTTCGGTTTGACGAAAAGCTGCACTGTCTGGAAATTTTGGAGCAACCATATATCCAGTCTTGCCATTGCAATGGAACTTCTGAGCTGGCGTTGAACTTTTGAACTCTTTAGGGTTACTGATCCTAGCTCGTGTTACCACCCATATAAATTGTATCCGAAACAAAAAGAAATATATTGTTAACAGCAGTTCGATAATGTTCACGCATTTGTAGATCAGTAAAACCAAATATAAATCAGTTTAAGTTAACTTTGGAGGACATGATTCGTATGAGAGTCAATCAAGGGAAAGATACCTCACGAGCAACGCACAGTGGTGCGTTTGGCTAAAATCGTGAACTTTTTATTTTACCACTTCAGGGTGTTATTTTTCGACATTGGTGTCTTTGGGAATAAATTTTAGAAAAATATTGCGCATCGAATGACGAAAAGTTGTAGTTCCAATTTTTGCCACAGGTCGCGCTGCAAAATGTAACTTCTTTAATAAACGATTTTTAAATATGGTGTCTTTGGCAAAGTTGTAGTGTCATTTATTATGAATTTTATTGCTGAAGACACCGAGTGTCCATCTATCATCGTTTTTGAAATACGGGCGTTTTTTATGGACAGACCCTAAAAAAACAGTATTTAAGGATATTTTCGAAACTAGTTTCAGGTCAATACAATGTTCGATTAGTTACTAATCGATTATTGGGGATTTTACGACATCCCTACTAGCGTATGACGTCAGAATTGCATTGTGTGAAATGATTGGATGAAGAGAACAAAAAAATAGCTTCACGCTGCACTTCTTTTGACATTAACATTCAACAGCGTGGTATGCAGTGTGGTGAAATCTCAATTATTATATAAATATCAGTTGAAATTGACGATTTATGAAATTTAGAAATACTTGTTTGGATACACGTGGAGACAGATATAATTATATGCATATGAAACTACAGACCAGATATTTTAAATCCTGTGGGGATTTCCTTGCCCCAATTTGCCCCTCTGTTGCATATGAAGTCTTCAAATATCATTATTTTCGACCCTAAATCGCCGATAACAAGTCATGTGTGCAAAAAACATCCCTGGTTTCTTCCAGAAAGTGGTCTATTTTGATTATATATACATTTTTGTAGAACATTGTATTGACCTGAAACTGTTAGTTTCGAAAACATCTTTAAATACTGTTTTTTTTGGGTCTGTCCATAAAAAACGCCCGTATTTCAAAAACGATGATAGATGGACACTCGGTGTCTTCAGCAATAAAATTCATAATAAATTACACTACAACTTTGCCAAAGACACCATATTTAAAAATCGTTTATTAAAGAAGTTACATTTTACAGCGCCACCTGTGGCAAAAATTGGAACTACAACTTTTCGTCATTCGGTGCGCCATATTTTTCTAAAATTTATTCCCAAAGACACCGATGCCAAAAAATAACACCCTGAAGTGGTAAAATAAAAAGTTCACGATTTTAGCCAAACGCACCACTGTGCAACGTATTCAACGCTTTTAGCATTTCTTCTTCATCTTCTTCCTCAATGGCTCTACATTCCAATTGGAACTTGGCCTGCTTTTCAACTTAGTATGCTATTAGCATTTCCTCAGTTATTAATTGAAAGCTTTTCTATGCCCGCCATTACATGAGTATGTATCTTGTGTGGTAAGTACAATGGATACACTATGCCCAAGGAGTCGAGAGTGTTTCCTACCCGAAAACATCCTAGACCGGACCGAGAAGAGAAATCGCTGACTACGGATTGGCAATCCTACGCCTTTGCTCGAAAGGCTACTGTAGATTGGAGACTTCTAGCATTTACCCCTTAGTTATATTCGGCTTGAAAACTGCTTTGAGACAACATACACGCTGATAAATATTGTCATGTGCTTTTCATAACTTTTAACCAGCTGGCTGCATTAGAGTACGAAGTGTTATTACTCGCAATAATAAAATATGACATATGACGTATCATTTCATGTGAGTGTAATAGCAGAATAGTTTGTATGTATCACATAATTGGCTAACATTGCTCACTTTTATGATATTGCAAAGAACAGTGAAAAAAGTCAAACCAGTGAAAATCCAATTCTAATGCTTTCAGAGGTACGTAACTCAAAAAGCAATGTGCAGCAACCAGAGCAAAAAACAATTTTTATTTTTTTCTACGTTCTTGGGGTCGTTTATAAATTATATCGTACAGAATGGGGTGGAAGCGGATCCAAGAGTAAGCGATCATGCATACACTTCGTCTGAACTAGTCTAGACTAGACTAGACTAGACTTGGAGGCAGCAGGGACTTTGTCCAAGGGCTTGACGACCCCTCCCCATGGCCACTGCGAGTTAGACCGGGGCCATCGTCCCTTACCACTAATCCCAAGGCGACAAGCGACCCGTGCTGAGGGGATGCATGGCCAGGGGGTGAAATAATAAGCTAGGCCTTTAACGGAGCCTGTGGGGTACCTGGGCACCCTCCACAGTAATTGTCCCTTACCGCGCCATGCTGGGCTCTGGCGTGGTGGACCTCTTTTCCCGAGCAACTCGTGGGACCAAAATGGAAAACCAAGTCAATTCTTCAATTAGTGGTAGTAGTGTAGGCGACAACCCCTTCGCAAGAGGTGGGTTGTTCAGGTCTCCGCCTAGGAGGCCAGAGGCAATAGTCGGCAGCTCGGTGCGCAGCGCCAGCGTGGGTCACTTAACCTTCATCTCGGCTAAAAAAACGCCGGTAGAGGTTATTGACGGCCCATAGCTTGTGGAAGCGATGAACCGCAAACGCGATGGGCTTTCGGCCTTCGAGGTGGCGACGGAACAGCTGGACGCCATCATCGACTTTGCGTCATCGAAGCATAATACCAGTAAGGACCTCAAAAGGAGCTTGCAGAAACTTCGAAAGTCGATACTGGACGCCAAGCTGGAGAGGGCTGTCGGGACGGCCAAGTGTAAACCCGTGAAATCCGTGGAATCGAGGTCTACCCAGACTGAGGCCCAAGGATTCGCGGACTCGGGCAAGGTCGAGTCAACCGAAGGCGTGCCAGCGAAGACGGTGGTACCAAAGTCTACCCAGACTGAGGCTCAAGTATTCGCGGGCACGTCGGGGGTGGCTGCTCCAACGGAGCAGACACAAAAACGGGGGAGACAGTCTCCAGGGGATGAGCTCCCTTGGGGCCACTCCAAAACGCGGAGGGCTACTACCCCGAACAAGGGTAGTGGGACTGGGAAGCTGAACCCGGCCAGGTACCACCAAAACCGGGGGAGGAAGGACCTGGAAAGGTCCATCCACCCAGGAAAGACGGTGGTAAGAGGTTACGGCAGGCTGAGAGCTCTCAGCTGCACCAGACCAGGGATGACCCCTCCTGGACCCTGGTCAAGAACAAGAGGAAACCTAAGACGTCAAGGGACGAAAAGAAAGGCGAATGAGGGTAGCTAGAAGTCTAGGGTAGGCGCCAATCGCTCCAGGGGCGATGCCCTTGTCATCACGGCGGACGAGGCTAAGTACTCGGACGTCTTGAAGACGATGAGGAGTGACGTCAAGCTCGGTGAACTCGGCGCCGACGTACGTCGAATAAGACGTACCCGGATGGGCGAGATGATCCTCGAGCTGAAGCGGGGCGTCTCGCAAAAGGGCGCCGCCTACAAGAAGTTGGCGGAGGAAGTCCTAGGCGAGACGGTCAAGGTGAGGGCACTCACGACGGAGGTGAATCTAAGAGTTAAAGACCTGGACGAGATCACCGAAGTCGAAGAGCTCGTCACGGCACTGCGGCGACAGTGTGAAGTGGAGACGCCCACCGCAGCCGTTCGGCTACGGAAAGGTCCGCCAGGGACGCAGGTAGCATTGGTTCGGCTATCTGCAGCGGGCGCCTCCAAGGTAGTCAAGTTAGGGAGCGTCAAGGTGGGGTGGTCGGTATGCCCTTTGGGCATATATGAGCAACCCGAAGTTTGCTTCAAGTGCCTGGAACCGGGGCACAAGCAATGGGACTGCAAAGGCCCTGTCAGAAGCAAGCTCTGTCGACGCTGCGGATTGGAGGGACATAACCCAGACAACCAGAATGCATGCATAATAGAATTGTTTTTCTGTTATGCGATGCCTATGCACACAAATTTCATCGCTTACCAGTCGCGAAAACGCTTTTTGCGTACAAAAGTGGAGGCGATATATGTGCATTTCTTATCCGACGTTGAACGGCAGTGTATGCGATATGCACGATTTTTATGCGAGTTTGTTCGTTATACATTGCGATGTAGTTTGTGATAACAAACTCTGTTTGACAGATAATCCGATTTCGTTTGAGTTTGTTTGCAGGAATATGCGATGTCAACATATGAAGCTGGAATAAACTCGCAAAATAGCCTACTGTGCGGGAAAGTTTATAAATAAACTGATGAGCTTCGCACCACAATGCGATTTTGATGAAATTTGGATTGGTAAACGATTTTAATCGTACATTCTTATGCGATGTGTGGTTGTCTGGGAAGGCACAATGCTGCACGAATCCTCCCAATTGTTTGATTTGTTCCAGCAAAGCTGTGAACAGCAAGCACCCCATGGGGGGTTCGATGTGCCCGGCGTTTAAGCGTGCTGCAAAATCACAGTGCAGGTAACGCAACTGGCTTGCTCGGCTTCACCCGAGTGTTTGGTGTGCGCAGGTTTAGAGGCGGAACACGTGTTGTTGGTGTGCTCACGTTTTCACGCAATGCGTGACCACATGTGGTCTGGACACTACCGCGGACAACCTAGTGCGGAGGATGTGTAAAGATGAAGTTGGCTGGAATGCCGTTTTATCGGCTATCGCCCAAATTGTCTCGGAGCTACACAGAAGGTGGCGCGTGGACTCAAGGATGGCTAGTTCAGGCGCAAATAAGAGGTGGTCCAAGGGTTCGGAGTCAGCTTCATGGGTCATACCGGTGGTCATGCTCTGTGGTCGAACTCGATCCTTTTATCGAACAAGTGGCCGCGCGAAGAACAACATGGTATCGTCGCTTTCGCGGCGTCGGTCAACCGGGCGGGTTCCGAGCCCGAGGACGGAAAGGGGTCCTCGTCAAGGCTGGGGCAGGCGTAGGCACTGCGTCGGCAAGTCCCTCTGTGTGCTGGCGAATAGGCCCTATCGTAGAAAGGTCAATTTGGGGTGCACGCGGCATCATCATTCTTAATACCAGTCGTGCAGAGGGAAGCAGGCGCGAAGTCGACCCTTCCCACCTTGCGAGGACATAAGGCGTGGTAAGGCCACCTGGAAAGCCGGCAATGCGCTGGCACGATACCATGGTGTTCTTCTAAAAAAGCGAGTCGACGATGTTCGATGCTGCAAGGACACGCAGCTAACCTCGAGGGTGCGTTGTTCACTGGCCCCCCTTTGAAGCATTACTTTCTGGTTGTACCGAAGGGACTATGGGCTGGGCGGCAATGGAAACGGTTTAGCGGGTCGGGGATGTAGTCCTGCCTCCCTCGTTTGCTGTTGGAGGTGATCCCTAACCCCGTACTTCCTGGACAACCCAGGATGTCTGTTGAGCAGATTCCCCCTCCATTGCTTAGGAAGAAAAAAAAAGTCTAGACTCGACTAGTCTATACATCAACAGTCAGTTCGTGAAAGAAGCCTGCACAGTAAGAGATTCGACACTATCTTTAATTGAACATTGATTATGTTTTAAGTACAACATTAATGTAGTTCACAAATATAAGCGGCCAGGTCTACTGTGCAGTGTTGTTGAATATTTCTGTGTTAAATCAACCTATTACTCGCTTTTTTATTGTCCTTCTATATATCTTTTTATTTCTTTGAATTTTTAATGCCTCAGCAAGATCAATTGACAGAATTAGGGTTAGTTTTATAATACAGTTTTATTAATAAATCAAAGATAAATAACAAGTTCTCTTTAAAGTAATTAATTATTAAGTTTTTGAGTTGAATACACTTATGTGTTTTCTTTTTCAAAGATCAGCTCCTACTATCCTTAGTTTTAATTAGCTTAAGTTTAGGTTAAATTGAAAACATTGTAATTCCTACATAGTTCATTTGAACCAGAGGAAAAATCCTAACTGCTAAAGGCGATTGAAATGCAAAAATTTATAATAACTGTAAATGCATCATAGCAAATAAGGATGAAAGTTTTGATAACACATAGAACATTTAGTCTGAGAGATGAACACATGTGATAGATCATTAGCAAATAAATAAGTCTAGTCTACATAAACACATATATCTATCACTTTCCTAGTCAATATTTACGTTTGAAGCACATTATGAATGAAGTTCAAACGTAAAAGCGGCCAATATTCATAACTTGATTTCACAATTAAGCCATAGAATGCGAACATCTCGTACAAATCGCTCTGATTACTTTATTTAAAACTGGGTGTTGAAACGTTGGGAGGGACTAAGCTAAGATGATTATTGGTCACTCCTTAGCAAATAAACAAGTTTCATAACTAAATGTTATAAACAGAATGTCTCCGTTATATTCTCCGTTAGATGTCTCCGTTATATTCTTCAAATGTGGAATCAATTGAGGAATTGATTTCACTGGTCGACAGTATATTGTAATCGCGATGCTCATGTGTTGCGTGTGTAGCTTTCGACCTCTGGCGACTGACGTTTTTTTGATTGATTGGAAAAGATTATCCGAGATTATTTGGTCGCAAATAAGGAGGGAGTTCGTTGTTTTAATGGCGTTGAAGTTCATTTCATTAATATAGCTTTCATTTAAACAATTACACTGAATCAACTATTTGACGCCTCAATACACGGTTCAATGCCACATCTCTCCATCCTCGATTGCGCCCCACGCTCGCCAAGTCGTTCTTCACCTGGTCAGCCCACCTTGCTCGTTGCGCCCCATGACTTCTTTTACCAGCCGGATCGGAAGCGAACACCATCTGCGTGGGGTTGCTGTCCGACATTCTTGCAAAATGTCCGGCCCATCATACCCTTCCTGCTTTGAAGTTATTTTCATGTATTTTAGTAAAAACGGCTACTCAGTCTAAATTTAGTAAAACGAGTATGTTATTTACCCATCGTTTCGACGCAGGGATTGTGTCTTCCTCAGAGGGAAAGTGACAGTGGTTCCGAAGAAATTTACCAACAAATAAATTTTCAAACGTGATAGTTAAAGTTAAACCAAACAATAGACAAAGAACGACAATATTTTCCCCCTGAGGAAGACACAATCCCGGTGTCGAAACGTTTGGAAAATAACATACTCGTTTTACTAAATTTAGACTGAGTAGCCGTTTTTACTAAAATACAAAAAAAACAGTCGTCATACAAACAGTTATTTTCATGTTTTCATGATAGCATGTTCTTATTAAGTCAAAGGAAAAGTATAAAGCTAATACGACAATCTAAGTTTTCACGATATCTGCATGTTCTCACGAAAGATTATCAGGCAAAAATGAGCCTCCCGAGGGAAACGGTAGGTAGAGATTTTTTTTTTAAATTCAACAGCATGTAAGCATGAGCGCATATGTAGACGCATGATATATTTGTGCCATGATTTATCTTGTGAATAAACTTTTTACGCAAATTTCTGCTTCATTTTCAACATTTTGAAAAAATAAGAATGTAGGTAGAATTTAGAAGCGGGAGCCCGAATGGATAAATCAAGAGAGAAAATGAGTTGTTTGTCTTGCCTTTCACTCGTGAAGTGATCGAGAAAAAAAAATAATTGTTTAGAAAAGTAGCTCAATTTGCGCATTAGGTGAGTCAGTGGCGTAGCCACGGGGGTGGTTTTGGACATGAAACAAAGAGACAAAATTTTCAGAAGGATTTTTTTGTCGAAAGAAAAATGTTCGGAAACCTCCCCCCAGACCAATTTTCTGGCTACGCCACTGGGTGAGTACATTTGAAATAAATATAAATATTGCACATTGAATTTGAAACTGGATCCGTTGATTTTAAATCGTTGGTCCATTTTCGAGCCGTTTATATCGTTGCCCAATGAAAGACTTTTTTTTTACTTTTTTATTGGCGTGCGGGAAACTTTTTATTCTTAAGGCTACCCAGACCTAAGCGACTTCACTTCACTAATCTTGACAGATACGTATTTCGACCTCAACAGTAAGGCCGTCTTCAGTGTCTCGTACTTGACTCGGCTTGATTAAGTGGTGGAATTAAATGGGATTGTATTAACTCGTCTTATGACAAGTGAAGACATTCCACTAAAAAGCTCAAAATAATTTTCTTATACGAATTACTGTTGTCAATTTTTGGACGAGCGGGAGTGCTGCTCGCAGAAAGTGCCCAATTGTGTCATTGCCAAATGGATTGATAGCTAAGCGTAATCGAAACATTATTTACTGTAGATTATATCAAACGATATTCCCATGTTGGAATTAATTTGCTTTTTCAGGGATATTTCCTCCAGGTATATTGTCCAAGAATAAAGAACAAAGAATAAAGAATAAAGAATAAAGAATAAAGAATAAAGAATAAAGAATAAAGAATAAAGAATAAAGAATAAAGAATAAAGAATAAAGAATAAAGAATAAAGAATAAAGAATAAAAGAATAAAGAATAAAGAATAAAGAATAAAGAATAAAGAATAAAGAATAAAGAATAAAGAATAAAAGAATAAAGAATAAAGAATAAAAGAATAAAGAATAAAGAATAAAGAATAAAGAATAAAGAATAAAGAATAAAGAATAAAGAATAAAGAATAAAGAATAAAGAATAAAGAATAAAGAATAAAAGAATAAAGAATAAAGAATAAAGAATAAAGAATAAAGAATAAAAGAATAAAGAATAAAGAATAAAGAATAAAGAATAAAGAATAAAGAATAAAGAATAAAAGAATAAAGAATAAAGAATAAAGAATAAAGAATAAAAGAATAAAGAATAAAGAATAAAGAATAAAGAATAAAGAATAAAAGAATAAAGAATAAAGAATAAAGAATAAAGAATAAAAGAATAAAGAATAAAGAATAAAGAATAAAGAATAAAGAATAAAAGAATAAAGAATAAAGAATAAAGAATAAAGAATAAAGAATAAAGAATAAAGAATAAAGAATAAAGAATAAAGAATAAAGAATAAAGAATAAAAGAATAAAGAATAAAGAATAAAGAATAAAGAATAAAGAATAAAGAATAAAAGAATAAAGAATAAAGAATAAAGAATAAAAGAATAAAGAATAAAGAATAAAGAATAAAGAATAAAGAATAAAGAATAAAGAATAAAAGAATAAAGAATAAAGAATAAAGAATAAAGAATAAAGAATAAAAGAATAAAAGAATAAAGAATAAAGAATAAAGAATAAAGAATAAAGAATAAAGAATAAAGAATAAAGAATAAAGAATAAAGAATAAAGAATAAAGAATAAAAGAATAAAGAATAAAAGAATAAAGAATAAAGAATAAAGAATAAAGAATAAAGAATAAAGAATAAAGAATAAAGAATAAAAGAATAAAGAATAAAGAATAAAGAATAAAGAATAAAGAATAAAGAATAAAGAATAAAGAATAAAGAATAAAGAATAAAAGAATAAAGAATAAAAGAATAAAGAATAAAGAATAAAGAATAAAGAATAAAGAATAAAAGAATAAAGAATAAAAGAATAAAGAATAAAGAATAAAGAATAAAGAATAAAGAATAAAGAATAAAGAATAAAGAATAAAAGAATAAAGAATAAAGAATAAAGAATAAAGAATAAAGAATAAAGAATAAAAGAATAAAGAATAAAGAATAAAGAATAAAGAATAAAAGAATAAAGAATAAAGAATAAAGAATAAAGAATAAAGAATAAAAGAATAAAGAATAAAGAATAAAAGAATAAAGAATAAAGAATAAAGAATAAAGAATAAAGAATAAAGAATAAAGAATAAAGAATAAAGAATAAAAGAATAAAGAATAAAGAATAAAGAATAAAGAATAAAGAATAAAGAATAAAGAATAAAAGAATAAAGAATAAAGAATAAAAGAATAAAAGAATAAAGAATAAAGAATAAAGAATAAAGAATAAAAGAATAAAGAATAAAGAATAAAGAATAAAAGAATAAAGAATAAAGAATAAAGAATAAAGAATAAAGAATAAAGAATAAAGAATAAAAGAATAAAGAATAAAGAATAAAGAATAAAGAATAAAGAATAAAAGAATAAAGAATAAAGAATAAAGAATAAAGAATAAAGAATAAAGAATAAAGAATAAAAGAATAAAGAATAAAGAATAAAGAATAAAGAATAAAGAATAAAGAATAAAGAATAAAAGAATAAAGAATAAAGAATAAAGAATAAAAGAATAAAGAATAAAGAATAAAGAATAAAGAATAAAGAATAAAGAATAAAGAATAAAGAATAAAAGAATAAAGAATAAAGAATAAAGAATAAAAGAATAAAGAATAAAGAATAAAGAATAAAGAATAAAAGAATAAAGAATAAAGAATAAAGAATAAAGAATAAAGAATAAAGAATAAAGAATAAAGAATAAAAGAATAAAGAATAAAGAATAAAGAATAAAGAATAAAGAATAAAAGAATAAAGAATAAAGAATAAAGAATAAAGAATAAAGAAAGAAGAATAAAGAATAAAGAATAAAGAATAAAGAATAAAGAATAAAGAATAAAGAATAAAGAATAAAGAATAAAGAATAAAGAATAAAGAATAAAGAATAAAGAATAAAGAATAAAGAATAAAGAATAAAGAATAAAGAATAAAGAATAAAGAATATAGAATAAAGAATAAAGAATAAAGAATAAAGAATAAAGAATAAAGAATAAAGAATAAAGAATAAAGAATAAAGAATAAAGAATAAAGAATAAAGAATAAAGAATAAAGAATAAAGAATAAAGAATAAAGAATAAAGAATAAAGAATAAAGAAAAAAGAATAAAGAATAAGGAATAAAAACTGCACAGAGAAGAACGAAAGAGGAAAGAAAGGAAAGTAGAAAGAAGAAGAGAAAAAGAAGATGGAAGAAAGGGGGAGGAAGAAAGATGAAAGATTGAAGAAAGAACATAGAAGAAGGAAGAAGGAAAAAGTAAGATAAAGATGGAAGAAGGAATAATAATATAGCAAGAAAAAACAAGGAAGCAGGAAGACAGAAGGAAAAATGAAGAAGAAAATGGAAGAAGTGAAAGAGAAGACGAAAGAAGGGAGAAGGAAAAAGTTGAAAGATTGAAGAAAAAACACAGAAGAAAGAAGAAGGGAAAAGTACGATAAAGATGGGAATAAAGAATAAAGAATAAAGAATAAAGAATAAAGAATAAAGAATAAAAGAATAAAGAATAAAGAATAAAGAATAGAGGAATAAAGAATAAAGAATAAAGAATAAAGAATAAAGAATAAAGAATAAAGAATAAAGAATAAAGAATAAAGAATAAAGAATAAAGAATAAAGAATAAAGAATAAAGAATAAAGAATAAAGAATAAAGAATAAAGAATAAAGAATAAAGAATAAAGAATAAAGAATAAAGAATAAAGAATATAGAATAAAGAATAAAGAATAAAGAATAAAGAATAAAGAATAAAGAATAAAGAATAAAGAATAAAGAATAAAGAATAAAGAATAAAGAATAAAGAATAAAAAATAAAGAATAAAGAATAAAGAATAAAGAATAAAGAATAAAGAATAAAGAAAAAAGAATAAAGAATAGGGAATAAAAACTGCACAGAGAAGAACGAAAGAGGAAAGAAAGGAAAGTAGAAAGAAGAAGAGAAAAAGAAGATGGAAGAAAGGGGGAGGAAGAAAGATGAAAGATTGAAGAAAGAACATAGAAGAAGGAAGAAGGAAAAAGTAAGATAAAGATGGAAGAAGGAATAATAATATAGCAAGAAAAAACAAGGAAGCAGGAAGACAGAAGGAAAAATGAAGAAGAAAATGGAAGAAGTGAAAGAGAAGACGAAAGAAGGGAGAAGGAAAAAGTTGAAAGATTGAAGAAAAAACACAGAAGAAAGAAGAAGGGAAAAGTACGATAAAGATGGGAGAAGTATCAATGATTAACCAAGAAGAAACAAGGAAGAATGAAGAAATAAGAAATGAATGAAGAAGGAAGAAAAAAACAAAGAATAATGAAGGAAGTAGAAACCAGAAAAAAAGAAGTAGGACAAAGAAAGAAGGAACTGGGGAGGTAGAACAAGAAAATAGGAACAAAGAAGGAGGAATTAAGAAGGAAGAACTAAGAAGAAATATAGAACAAAGAGGGAAGAAAGAAACAGGAAGAAGGAACTTGGAAGGGCTGAAGAAAAAAGAAGGAAGTTGAAATTTAGGTGTGCTTCAAATCGATTTAGTGTTTTCGGCATGATTTTGCCCCTAAAAAAACTCGTAATCCTGAGTGAGATGGACGAAATTCATTACACCAACAACTAATTGAAAACCATGCCCATTGTCGACAACACTGGCGGAGCCAGCTATTGTTATTTGGTGGGGCACCACTTGGCGCAAGAACAATAGCCTATGAAAACAATAGTGTGATTGCATCGTGTGGTGCCCCAACTCTGTCTCCGCCAGTGCTCGACAACTTTGTGGAACATTGTTTTATAATCGGACCAGATCTTCTATGTCTTTCAACAGATTTCGTTCTTTGAGACACACCCAAAAAATCCACATTTTTCGTTGATAAAAGGCCTATGAAATCTATCTCCAGATATTTTTGTGGATTGAATTTGTCGGAAAGTTACGGCCACACATTCATTATAGCTTACCCTGGTATTAAATGTACAATTTGTACCCGCTTAAGAATCAAATAAAAATTGTAGAAAAGTTAGAAGCGGAGTCACATTTCAATTTGCTTAATTGATTGCCACATTACAAAATCGTCATCAAATATTTTTGGTTGGGACCTGAGATGCGGAGACAAGCTAATCATTGGTGCCTTGATAAAATGTTATTTAACCAGAACATCTTGCTGCAACGGCAGGCGTATCTGGTGCAATTGGTAGGGCGTTCGGCTGATAATCTCAGTGTCAAGATATCGAATCGCACAGAAGTTGAACAACATTTTTGTTTGCTATTGTTTTTAAAGAATCTGAGAGGAGCAATTGTTTCTAACACCGAACACGTTAATATTAATAAGAGTTTGTTACTTCTTGATATACAAATGCAAAATGCTAATATGATCTTCCAAACTAAGGCGTACATGTTCGTGATAGAATTGGAGGCGGAAGGTGCGGATAAAATGAATATTGTTATGAAACATCAAACATTACCAAGCTTTTTCTTCTTCATTGGCATTACATCCCCCACTGAGACAATGCCGCCTCGCAGCTTAGTGTTCATTGAGCATTCCACAGTTATAAACCGCGAGGTTTCTTAGCCAAGTTACCATTTCTGCATTCGTATATCATGAGGCTAACACGATGATACTTTTATGCCCAGGAAAGTCGAGACAATTTCCATTCCGAAAATTGCCTAGACCGGCACTGGAAATCGAACCTAACCACCTTCAGCATGGTCTTGCTTTGTAGCCCCGCATCTCACTGCACCGCATAACCAAACTAAAAAATGTGTGAAAAATGCTAACACTCCATAATTATGTTTGCTATGTGGTGAGCATTCCCTATATGTAACCTTGCAGATTTCTTTTATTCGATTGTATCTAATTTACCATTCATTACCCATAAAACATATTCCGTACACTCACGTTCCAAATCACGTGGCACAACTATTGATGCCACTTGCAAAATATAGTCACTTTATCATAATAGCTTGGTGGATACACATCGATCCATTTGAAAACCATCGCGGCAACTGTCCCACTCGATTTAAGTCCAGTAATTTCTTATTCACGATGAAACGTCATAATCGCGTGGATCCCAAGAATAGCAGTTCCATTACATCCCGCCATTCTAACCGCCAGACTATGGTAAAGTGGCTATATTGGCAAAGGTATCGACTTTGGTTCCGTTGTCAACAACCGATGATGATGACGACAGGGATAAAGCGGCCGTTGGTTGCTACCGCTGTTGTTTACGTCGATGTTACACAACGATTGGACGGAAAAATGCTGGCAAATGGAATTCGATTCGAGAGGCTCGTGCATTACATAGAGCACTTCCCGGGAATGGGAAACCGTGTTCTATACAAAACAAACAACGTGACACATATGCAGTGTTGCGCGATTTGAATCATTGCTGTTGTTAAGTTGTAATAATTGCTTAATTATTATCGCTACGTGATGATGCACACGTAGTGACGAACTCTTCCAGAATAATTTGTAACAAAATGAATAATAAAATTTCATCTGATTAAAGCATTGTACATTTTCTAGCATCCGGAACATACTATATGGAACACTTTTTGCAAAATTATAGCAAAAACAACCAGGTGACAAACACATTTTAGGAGTGAATTAAATTTTGTGTGTTTGTTTATCTATCGAATATTAGACTGGTCCAGGAAACAAAAAGTGAAAAACAACAAAGCCCCTGGAGTTGACCAACTACCAGGAGAGCTGTTTAAACACGGTGGTGAGCCACTGGCTAGAGCGCTGCACTGGGTGATTACCAAGGTTTGGGAGGATGAGGTTCTGCCGCAGGAGTGGATGGAAGGTGTCGTGTGCCCCATCTACAAAAAGGGCGACAAGCTGGATTGTAGCAACTACCGCGCAATCACATTTCTGAACGCCGCCTACAAGGTACTCTCCCAAATTTTATGCCGGCGACCAACACCAATTGCAAAAGAGTTCATGGGGCAGTACCAGGCGGGATTTATGGGTGAACGCTCTACCACAGATCAGGTGTTCGCCATACGTCAGGTATAGCAGAAATGCCGCGAATACAACGTGTCCACACATCATCTATTTATCGACTTCAAAGCCGCCTATAACATAATCGATCGAGACCAGCTATGGCAGCTAATGCACGAAAACGGATTTCCGGATAAACTGATACGGTTGATCAAGGCGACGATGGATCGGGTGATGTGCGTAGTTCGAGTTTCAGGGGCATTCTCGAGTCCCTTCGAAACGCGTAGCGGGTTACGGCAAGGTGATGGTCTTTCGTGTTTGCTATTCAACATCGCTTTGGGGGGAGTAATACGAAGGGCAGGGATTGACACGAGTGGTACGATTTTCACGAAGTCCGTCCTGTTATTTGCTTTTGCCGTCGACATTGATATCATGGCACGTAACTTTGAGAAGATGGAGGAAGCCTACATCAGACTGAAAAGTGAAGCTAAACGGATTGTACTAGTCATCAACACGTCGAAGATGAAGGAAGAGGCTCAAGAGAGGTCAATGTAAGCCACCCAGCACGAGTTTCTATCGGTGGTGACGAAATAGAGGTGGTTGAAGAATTCGTGTACTTGGGCTCACTGGTGACCGCCGATAACGATACCAGCAGAGAAATTCGGATACGCATAGTGGCTGGAAATCGTAAGTACTTTGGACTCCGCAGGACGCTCCGATCGAATAGAGTTCGTCACCGTACAAAACTGACTATCTACAAAACGCTTATTAGACCGGTAGTTCTCTACGGACACGAGACCTGGACGATGCAACACGCACTGGGAAAGAAAGGTAAGTGTTGCATACCATCTATGGTGGGGAGCAGCTGGCGGACGGTACATGGAGGAGGCGAATGAACCACGAGTTGCATCAGCTGTTGGGAGAACCATCCATCGTTCACACCGCGAAAATCGGACGACTGCGGTGGGCCGGGCACGTAGCCAGAATGTCGGACAGTAATCTGGTGAAAATGGTTCTCGACAACGATCCGACGGGAACAAGAAGGCGAGGTGCACAGCGGGCAAGGTGGATCGATCAGGTGGAGGACGATTTGCGGAGCCTCCGCAGACTGCGTGGTTGGCGAAGTGCAGCCATGGACCGAGCTGAATGGAGAAGACTTTTATGTGCAGCACAGGCCACTCCGGCCTTAGTCTGGTAATAAATAAAAATCAACTTTGATTAATGAGTTTATCGTGGTCCTTCATTCGTCGCCTAGGTCTTTGCCGATTACATATACTTACATCAAGTTAAATTATCTCTTATGTCATTCGTAATTTTTGGGCTTACAGACGGCTTATTGGTTCTGCGCCAACCTCCTTTTTCTCTTTGTCGAATTACTCTATGAGCATCAGATAAACTGGTTTTTACCTGCTCTCGTTGATGTTTTGAATCGATTCTGCGTTCCGTTTCGCGAGGTCCCATTTTTCTTTCCTCCATCCCACGTGCTAAATGACATTTGAACCATTTTAAATTCAAACCAACGGGGCTCAATTTAAAAACGACCCCGGCAACGGTAAACACTATTCCGAAAACGCTCACCCCAATGAAATCTAAAGTAAATCTGGATTTGTATTGTGTATCAATAAGATATTGATGGCATTAGATCAGTGATCCCCAAAGTGCGGCCCGCGGGCCGCATGCGGCCCTCCAAGCAATTTCCTGCGGCCCGCGAAAGACTTTAGAAATTACAATAGATGTGGCCCATTGATAAGTATTACACAATTGGAAAAGTTTCTCTTCGTGCCCATTTTCTTTTGTACTCCACTCGGAGAACTTGTCAGTTTCATATTTTATGAAACACCATTTAAAAAGCATGGATCGCTTTATCATAATTAAGCGATTCATAATTATGAAATGATGAATGATGATGATAAAGCGATCCATGATTATTAAATAGATGGAACATACTTACATTTTAAGAAAATAGCAATGTGTATTTTTTTTCGCAAATTTATACAAGCTAAATGTCGAATGTTATCATTCATTGCTCTGTGAAAAGAATGCTTCTAATTCTTCAAAATAAATTATGATTTGGCCAAATTCAACTGAAAAATAGTTTGATTAATAACTCGCGAAAATACATTGACTATTAAATATTAGGCTAACATATTTTACGCTACGAAAAATACAGTCGCCTCTCCACATCTCGATATTGAAGGGACCATCGAGATAGGGAGATATCGAGGAATGGAAGAAAAATTGAAATGGGTACTAGATCCAAAAAGCTTGTTGCTATGAAAAACGACAACAAACCAAATGTCGTTTCCTGTTGCTGATGTGTTTGTTATTGTACAAAGATGGTCTAGTAGCATAAGAATTTGAACATATCGACATAAGGAGAGTGATTCCTGAACAAAATATGATTAGAACACATCGAGATAGAGAGGCATCGAGATAGGGAGGTTATCGAGATGTAGAAAGCTTAAATGTGTATAGATTGAAGGGACTGAGGAAACCATCGACATAGGGAGAGATATCGAGATATAGAACATCGATATGTAGAGAGTTGACTGTATAGGGGAAAATATCTATTCTTGGCAGTCTAAGACATTCGCCAAATTGAATGATAAAAATAATGAATAATTACACTAAAACACAGGTACAGTTTAACTGGTATTGATTTGTATGCTTTTTCTTTGATGATTGGTGTTCACTAAATATAACAGCTTTTACCACAAACTCAGTAAATTTAATATAAAGTAACAGGTCAACGTTTCTTCTATTGGCATAGCAATTTCTATTATCAGCAATGAGTTTGCTCCCTTTAGCAACTAGACATGGAAGTAGAAAACTGGTAATGTATTGGTGCCAAATGCTGGATGTTTATATCCTCCATTAGTAAAATTCATTCATACTAATCGGCCGCACGCTCATCTCGCTTCACTCAATTTTGGAACAAATTTTATTAATTATCAAAACTGGCTTAAAACAAAACATTAATTTTGAGCCTTAACATCAATTTTATGTCATGCAGACAGAGGGGCAAAAGCATTTAAACACATTGTAAAACAAATTCAACCCTTATACGGCCAACAAAAAACAGACGTGAATGGCAGATAGGGTACCCGTGTACCCAGATATTGACATTTTCATAACTTTTACCATTTTCAACCTAATTGAATAACGTTGGCCATTTTAGAGAAGGGAACTTATACTTTTTGTCCCCTGCCAAGATTTACATCTTTTGTCTTTTGTAATGCCTTAGAGTTAGAGTAAGCAAAAGCCTATGAACCAGTTTCAAATATACAACTTGCTCTTTGCGGTCCTAAGAATTTAAGGTCCTTACATGATTTGTTTGCTTCATAAAAAAAACATATACACAAGACGAACAAAACCTGTAAATTTCCGTTCAAGTAGATGTAACAAATCTGTTCCGTGTTAAACAACAGAAAGTTATAGATTGTTTTAAATTTACACGTGCTGGAATTTTACAGTTCTTACTTTTATTTGAAAACTAAAAAAGGAGCAGAGCATGGGAATCGAACATTGGTCTGCAGAGTGAGAACCGAAATTGTTATCGTTTCGTGTATTTCCGCTTCTTGATATCGAGTTGATCAAGGTGTAACAGTTTAAACGTTTTGGTGATTCGATAATTCTTCATTAGGCTAAACGATAGCTTAAATTTACATAACACGGAAACTCTATCGAGGCGGAATCATTCGAGGCTCAGTATGCTGAATGCATAACAGATTTCTCGCCGGAAGAAGCAAAAAACAAGGAGTTGAAGCGATGAAATGCAGCGTCATAAAGGCTGCTTTATTTTCATATGCGAAGATATTCGTTTAGGTTGATTCTTATATGTGTAAAATAGGTGCCAGCTGCGGTTTGCATGAAATGCAGTGAAGTTTGTTTTGACAGCCACGTGCTCGCTCACCAAGGTTTCCGGGAGAGTCATGTAAAATTAAGATATATTCAATTGAAATTTCAATGGTTTTATGATTTACATCACAGAAACTTAAAATTATGATCTGGTACACATTCTGTTTACGAATTTTACATTCAATTATGAATTCCGTCGTGGCTAAATTTCATAATATTTTACTGTGTAGTATAGTATATTAATAATATATTCCACCTCGTGAGTCTTCATATGTTGGATAATGGGCAGCACTGTCCTATCCAGCCGCTGGAGCCACCTCATTCTTACACTACGCTTCACAGTTGAATAATTGATAATGCCCTAAAAGTAGTCATTTATTTATGTTTTAAATGCGCTATGTAGGAACGGGAATGGTTGTGAATTTCTTGATGCGCTTGGAAAGTATTGAAGTTGCAAAAGGAAAACGGTCCTGTCAGCAACATAAGGGTTAAAATACTACGGTGTGGCTATTACTTTTGATATAATTCATGGTCTACGTAAAAATCTGAATAGAAGCATTTGTATTTTAACACTTTTTTAAAATAAATACCAACGCCGGATATTTTGTTCGTAGTTTTGCTAAAATCAAATCAATGTGTGGTATCTTTTTACCGTGTGTTTGATATGCTCACAAACACATTCTCTCGCTCTATTCCGAAGTGTGCTGCTGTCAAAGAAAACAAACAGTCCCTATTTTATTTAGTGAAACATAGAGCAAATATTAAATAAATTTGCTCTTTGTGGTGATAATCAAGTGGTGATGAAGTGTAAAAAGTAGTTTACGTACTTAATTTGTCGTGTCGTATACAATAAAGAAGAAAAACCGGCGATCCAAAAAAGTAAGTTACAGTTGCTTTTCGTGTGCTGCTTTCTTTGGCGATGCAAAAATGGCAAGGGTTTCGTAGATGCAAATTTGTTTCGGCGATTATTTCGGTAAATCTTGCTACTTTTACCCAAACAACTTATTCAAATGAAAGCCTAGACTTAAAATTTTGTGATTGAATCAAATTCATGTTCATAAATAGTGTATGTTTGCTGGAAAACGCAAATATTGTTGAGGGTGCTAACAACTGTCCCATCCTGCCAATGCCGTATTCTACCCTACAACAAAATCAAGGCTCCGATTATTTTATGAACAAAAAACTAAATTGATAGGAAAGCATGAAAACATCGTAAATTGTCCGGAAAGCCGACGCAGATTTTTTCGATTCAACCTGCTGTCTCGGTGCAGTTTGAGTATTTGTCAAGAAAAATTATAGTGAACCTTAATCCTTGAGCATAAAACCATGAGGTAAAATCTTAGAATCGGTCAAAGTTTTGAAAAATATGGTAAAAGATTTTTTACAAAATGAGCCGAAAAAAAGTAGCGGAAAGAATTTTCTCCTCTTAAGTCCGCTACTGCAAATACAGTAGTATCGACTAAAAGTCAAAAGTTAACTACGGCGATGAAATTTTGTAGGATAAAATGTCCTTACAAATATGATGTTCGATAAAGATTTGCAGGAATGAAATATTTTGTTCAAAAATAAAATAGATTTAAAAATCATTTTGTGTTTTAAAGTTTAATCTCTATATATATATATATATATATATATATATATATATATATATATATATATATATATATATATATATATAAATGAGTTGACATTTTTTCGAGGTAATATAACTCAAGAGCGGATAAACCTATTTGCAAGATTTTCTCACTAATAGAATACAACGTTTCCAAGACCTTTAAAAAAAGCCATCAAGCTAGAACTGGAATCGATCTCGAGTGCGACGCTGCAATCAACTAAATGATTGACAGATCAAAAATAAAACCTGAGCGAGATCGGGCAGGTTTGCCTAGTATGAAATAAAAAAATATTGTTGAAAATATACTGCGGCCCGCTTCATCAGTTCAAAATTACTGTGCGGCCCTTGATAGTTAGCATGCTGGAGACCACTGCATTAGATGTTACAGGATAATCTGGAGAGAATGCAAATGGTTATGAAAGACCCGGTCACGCTAAGATGAATTTGCAATTTTCTAGTTTACTTATTCTGGAAAACATTCATCAGGAAAAGATTAAAAAAAACTGTAACTGTAGTTTTATTGTAAGTGCTATGTTGCAAGAAGCTCAAAAACTGCCTATTTTCCAACGTCTTCTTTCAAACATAATAAATGGGCGCAATGGAATCTTTTACAAAGTTTTATTCGCATTACGCATAACATTTGGTTGTACACTCCCTCTCCCAAATACGTTAGGCAAATTGTGCACAGGCCCTACGGAAAACGTTGCATAACTTCAGATCCTGTTCTCCTGTTATATTTTTTTTCACGTGTATCTTTTGCTGTGTTGAGAGCTGCTGTAAACATATTATCTTTGTTCGGAAAACAAAGCTTGTGTAATCCTACAAGGTGGGGAAAATTATGTGCTTAATTTTTAGGTTATAAATCTATTATTCGCATATTAAATTACAAAATATATATGGACAACGTAAAAACATGATCACATATTGCAATAGCCGCATCGATGTTTCTAAATATCCTTCGGCTGATACATACGTCTTCAAACGCTTGGGAAGATCATCGACAACGCACGCTGCAACGTAGTTTTTAAATGTTCCAAAGACGTGTGTATCTTAGTGCAGCCTTATAAATGGCCAAACAGAATAATCTATTTGATTCAGTTCTGGAGAGTTTGAAGGTCATATGGTTAAACGCCTCTGGAAAAGCCTGATATAACGTTCAAGCGTCCTTTTTGCACCAAGTGATGATGATTTATCGTTTTGAAACGTCTGTTTGTTTTGATCAAAACGTGTACTTGCCTAATGCCCATGGAACAACAGTGTCTTCTGCAAGGTTTTTGTACACTGATTGGTTCATTTTGGCGCTTTTTTGATAAACTAAGCAAATAAACGGGAATTATTATCCTCCCCATGTATTTAAAATCTACGTATGACCATTTATGGAATAGCATTTTTCAAATCAAATGCCTTAGTTTTCAAATTGATCGTCTCCGTTGCTCGATTTGACTAATAATTTAAATTTATTTATCAATTTTCCAGTCATTGCAACATCTTTTTCGAACCATCACAACAAAACGAACAAGAAATCCCCTCAAACCAACGTGCCTTCCCCCATTAGTAAGGCAACTACTCACCGACAGTGGCTCACGTTTCTACTTGAAAACGTGAACCACGCGGGTACGCAGTCGAATATCATCCATTCGATTATGGCTCAATTACTGAGGCATAGAATTCGTCAATGTGAGAAACGGTTTCAGCGATTTGCGCGAGAATGTGCCACAGTTTATACACGAGCGCCCACAATTACCATTTTAGGAATAAATAAAACATTCCAACGATCGGTGACTGAAATCGCAGAAATCACGTGTTCGGGACGTACCCATCCCTGTGTGAATTGCACTGGCTGGGTTCGCTACACCGAGCCGCACACACCCTCGCTCGATGATGCACGAGGCTCGTTTGTTTGCTCTCTCGAGGCTGAGGTTTGTAATTGCCGGTGTCGTAATTGAACCATTAGCCATTATTACACTATCTGGGATTACAGCACGAGGCTCAGAAATGTGACGAGATGAAATATTGGAGTAAATTAATTACACTGTGTTACAATAAGGTATAGTATATGAGAGAAGACACACGTTACGAAACAGTTTTGACAGTTGCCAATGAACTTGGCATAAGTGTGATTTGTAAATTTGATAGAATTGCTCACAGTCAATTATATTTTATTCTGAAAGTTTTTGTCGTTTGCCATATTTAAAAATGTTGGCTGTTCACATATGATAAGTCCCCTCACGTGCACAATACGTACCGACAACGGAGCCATCAGTAGTGTGGGTGTGGAATGTCCTTCGATATCTGCAATCAGTTTCAAAGGAATATGAATATTTTAACTTTGCTTCAGTGTCCAATGTTTTCCACGTGCCATAGGTGTTGCCCGATAGAAGAATAAATATCTATAATATATCAGGATATCTGCAATCGACATATGAAAGAAAAACGAGACCACCGCAGACACATTGCATGAACTTGTATCGTTAATTTGATTCTGAAGCAAACAAATGGTAATGGGCAGATGTACGACATAATTTAGCAAATAATAATTCGGAAGAATAAAGCATGAATTGTCCTGTTCCTGTAACATCATAAATATATTTTACAATTGAACTATTTGTAAACTTTCAGATACCACTACCGGAAATCATTTTATGCTGTTAGCACAAACTGCACTCGTTGTTCGTGTCACCGTAAAAAGGGAAAAGTTGTAATCGAGGAAGCAAAGTTCCAGTCCACAATAATTCAAGGTTGGTCAATCGCATATCGGTACGCCCAGTTCCAGTCCATAGTGGACACAGAGCTGGTGCAAGTTTTGCGAGGAACACTCCTTTACACTGCCGACCGACCGTTTGCACAAGCAGCCCACCGCCAAGAATGGAACCCGATTGACCGGTTCTGGGTTTGAGTTAATATTGGGTTCACTCCTATTTCAGTAGATTTTGCATTGATTCTATCACTTTTTTTGCTGTGGGTACTGTGGCTTGCTGTTATGCCACTTTCAGTTTCAGCTCGAAGGAATTTTCGATTGCCAACTCGATGTATGAATTCAGTACGGTTACAGCTTTGTGTGAATGATGGATTGCGGAACTAAAGGTGCAAGGCAAGGACCGTTCAGGCAAACTGTAAGCTGTTTTTGTAGTCAGTCAATTTAACATTTAGGAGAACAGTTCCGATTTCCAGAACAGTTCTCACTGAACATATATTCATCTCATCGCGATACGAAAAAATACGGAACCAATTTTGTCGCTTCTTTTTGTCAACATATGTGCTCACTGCTTACAGAAATCACAATAATAATTAATGAATCAAATACCATTTCATTGCATTGTTTTTGATGGGATAAACAACTAATAAAAAAATGCGGCTAAAAATTAAAAATTGTCGATTTGGTTAAAGTTAAAACATGAAGAAAGGATTTAGAACGCAAGTTATAGCCTATTCAGATTACGCCATTAATGACATAATAATTGGAGTTTCAGGGTAAATACGCTTTATGATGTCATTATTTACGTAATATTCCATACATTTTGCGCTGTCAAAAGATACCCGCTAAGGGTCTGTCTCAATTGGATAATTAAACTGAAATTAAACTTAAAAGTGACATTTCAATAATTATCAAATAACCCTGCTCGCAGAGTAAGATTACTTTTGACAGATATCGAATCATTTTCCATCGATGTCCTATTGGAATTGCTGGGTAGCACCAGCTATTCTTATAACGGGGTGATTTTTTAATTTTTGAACTGTCACTTTTAAGTTCAATCAAAGGTAATTGCCTATTTCCGGGGATTAAACCACCCGACTTGGACGTTAATTTACAATGTTATGAAAACTCATATGTGAATATGTACGTTATGTGGAAGATATTGATTTGGAAAATGTATTGGAGAAAATGTATTGGAGGGACGTGTACAATACACATGTGGAAGTATTGGCTTGATAAATGGATTGCGAGTGATTTGACTATGCGTCCAATTTGGGAATCTCGAGCTCGTTCAGTAGCCGCTAGGTTGCGAAGGCCGACGGAGGTCCTTCGTAGCTTAGTTGGTTAAAGCACCAGTCTAGCGTACTGTAGGGTCATGGGTTCTAGTCCCATCGAAGGGAAAGTGGTTACCTCCAATACATTTTCCAAATCAATATCTTCCACATAACGTACATATTCACATATGAGTTTTCATAACATTGTAAATGTCACTTTTAAGTTTAATTCTTCAAATGAGACAGACCCTAAAAAGAGTCATGAAGAATTTATTACGAACAATTATTACGAGAGAGCTTTCGTTCTAACTGGGATGCAGGGAGAAATTCAACAAAACAAAACTGACAAGCGTCACGCTCTCTTTGCCAGAGAGAAAATTCTCTCTGTTTTCATTTCGTTTCGTAGTTGACAGTCATCACCAGTCATGCTCTTTCTGTCACAGCAGGGTCGAATGCATGTTAGATGGAAATCTTCTGAGCGCTGAAGAATAACTCGGATTATGATGGTTTTGTGGAAAGCATTTTATATGATGAAAAATAATGATGATAATTATTTATTCTCCACTTATTCAACATGAATTGTTTAAAAAACAGATGCTCTCTAGAATTAACATGAAGTATTTAACTTAAACCTAGATTTAATAGAACAAATCGAATAAATTTTCAAAGTTCAAGGGCCAATGCGGAAGACAATTTAAAACGTAGGAATGGTTATAAAACGAATATATTTGATAATTAAACATGATTTCATAAATTGTTTCAATTCTGCTCCTTGAATGGCTTAATATACTTTGGATTTCAACATTTTTCACGTGGGACAACTGTACGATTTAAATGGGATGTATATAAAGTAGAATAACCTTAAATAAAACATGGATTGGTAATGCATTAATTAATCCAAAATCCAGTTTAAATTATATTACATTCACACGATTCGATTTTGTTAGAAGCTGTATCATTGATTGTCGAGTAGAACGCAATGGTTCAGTTTCCATTTTTGAAAAAAAAAAATTACTGAGTTGCCCTTCATACATGGAGATACTGGTGGAAATACATTTTAGTTCTATAATATTTCTTGAAAATTGGTCCAATCGTCCTTTTTTTATTTATTTGTGAGAATTCCCAAAAGTATCTACATTTTTCTATCAAATCTTCGTTCGATCATAGTACAGAATCAAAATCCTTTTTAAACTTAAAAATAAATTGAGGAATAGTCTGATTCCCCGAAGAACGGCGCACCCAACTAATGAATGTAGCTTCACTCATTATCCTTAATGAGAGCTTCAAATATTCTTCGAAAATCCCTTTTCATATTTTTTTTTATATTTTTCTTTCGTAGAAACTTTGTTCAGAAAAAAATGTTCGATTGTCGCCACGCAAATCGCCACGCGTTCGATTGTCGCCACGTCGATTCGCAAATTAAATTTTAAAACTCTCCTTGAATTCAACCCTGTATTAGCGTGCAAATGCGGAAACATGGAAACGTCAAGATATATTATCTTGCTGCTGTCTGAACACCTCGTAATAATTGGATACCCTCTCACTTAACAAAGTCATAAATAGCCCAATCTGAATAGGCTATTAGGAACCACACGAATTGTTATGTTTTACAAAGCAAGGGAGATTATGAACTTATATGACAAGTAACATAAGACGAGTTAGTACTATCCCATTTAATTCCACCACTTGATTGTATGTTTACAGATACGCATTTCTCAACAGTAAGGCCGTCTTCAGTGTCCCATACTCGACTATAACAACCGCCTCCCAAGTAGCACACGTTATTTCAATTCAGTCACCGCAATCAGTTTGTAAAATATTCTCAAGTGAAATCTTAAGAGCCGTGACTATTTATATGCCAGCAGTGTAACTAACATATAAATAATTTCTTCTTGGATCAGCTTTCTTCTGTGGTCAACTTGTGGACTTAAAAAGAACCGAATTATTTTCAATAATGCGCATTTTCAATCACTTAAGCTCCTTACGCAATGCAGCGGAACGGCGATGGAAATCGCAGGATTTGACAGATAGCATGTATATTTTGGTACGTCAGCGACCAAATCAGAATCATTAAAGAAATTTCCGCTTGGCTGCTACTTACGCCATTCATGCAAATAAATTCGCCTCTGTTCAATAAAATCTCGGTTGTATAAAATTGTGATTTTGAAAAAAAAAAACGACTTAACAGAAACAAAACCAAAATCGAAATCTTTATAATTTTTTTCTTTTAGCTGCTACTGGCGCCATCAACGAGAAATAAATTTTGTAGCGTTTCTCTCCGTCGCGCGTTTGTGATTCTGCTACCGGTGGTAACTTTCTGCCGTCGCCAATTGATTATGTTTGGCACTTTGAGGAAAATTAATCTCGGCTCAACCTTCCCTGGGATCTGAAAAGAACCTATTTATTTGCTCTGATGCGCCTTTCCAATCACTGGCAACGTTTAATCCTAAATAAGAATCTTGCGAGAAAATTTCAGTGACGCCAACGCCATTCGATGATTTGTCAAAAGTTATTCTTGCAAACAAATTTTTTGCAGCGTTTCTTTCCGACGCGCCCTTATGATTCTGCCACACATGGCAATTTTTTGTCATCGCCAAGCAATTAATTTGGACTTTGAACACAATTCGTCTTTCCTCGTTATTGTATGCGCCGGTCCGAAAATCGACGGCGGCGGCGTTTGACAGAATTTTGGTCAGCGACGGCGGTGTTTTCTGTGTCACGCCGAAAGTCATTTTATCCGGTAATCGGCGTGGCGATTTTTTTAATAAAAATTGTTTGTTTTTTTGCCAAAATATTCATTATTGGAAATTATTTTCAAATTTTCCACAGGAACTACTTTGAAGTCATTTTAACCGGTGGCGCCGTAATCGGCGTGGTGATTTTTCTTATAAAAATTGTTTAAGTTTTTTTTTCTAAAATATTCATTATTGGAAATTATTTTCGAATTTTCCGCAGGAACTACTTTGAAGCACTTTGTAATTCCCAAGGAAAGTTGTTTGGAATTTCAGCGGAAAATTATTACGAATTTACCTATATGATTCCGAAAATTATTCAGAATTTTCATGAAAAATAGTTCCAAATTTTGTATAGGAAATTGTTTGGAAAATTCTCGTAAAGTTCCTGTTGAGTACCCCAGAATACTCAACAAAATATTTTGTCCCATTTACACTGAACATTTTTCGGAATATCCGCGGGAGACTCTGAGGAGTTTTTGGGAAACTCACTGGAGTTTTCAACCAGACATTTTCCGCGGAAGATTTCTCAAAATGAGAAAAAAATAGTTTTCAATGAAAATTGTTAGGAGTTTACATGGGAAATTCATTCTATGGGAATGGTTCGGCACTTCATTTACATCCCATCAAAAACAAAGCAATGAAAAGGTAGGGAGAAAGACGGATTTGGCAGGTTTTGTTCTATTATTGGCAGGGGGGTTTTCGTCGACCAAATTTTATGAAATTTGGCCACAATGTTCTTTGATATGCAAAGAATGTTCAGGCCAAATTTGAGCATAGTCAGGCATAAAAAAACCCCTGCCAATAATAGAACAAAACCTGCCAAAGCCGTCATTCCCCCTATTTCATTTGTTATTTATTTTTGTGATTTTTTTCACCAGTGAGCACGCATGTTAGCAAAAAGAAGCGACAAGATTGGTGCTGTATTTCTCTGTTTTGCGATTAGATGAATATATGTTCAGTGAGATGGAAAATGGCACGGCAAATGCTGGGTAAAGCGTACCATAGGTACGCGAACCTGAAGGAATAAAATAGACCCCATCTCGCGGTCTTTAGCATCTTACCCAGCAACTCCTATCCCTACCTCCTCGTGGTGCTGGCCGGGATATGAGCAACCTTAGGGAAGATCGGGTAACCAACCCAGGTGGGAACTATGGTCGTATGCTGACAGGGAAGGGGAGATTTCCTCCTCTCCGGAGGTGCAAATCTTACTGAGCGTCTGTTCTCCATGTCAGGATCGGCTCACAAAAACGTCTGTTCTCCTTGTTAGGGGCGGCTGATCATCGTCCGAGTGTCAGCGACAAAAGTAGAGCAAACAGATTGATTCAACGGCAATAGACCCGGCAACGAATAAAGGATAACGATTGGAAAGTCGGATCTTGGAACGTGAGAACTTTGAATGAACCCGCACCTGTTGGGCTCCTGACTCGTGAGCTGCAGAAGGTCGGCGTGAGTGTGGCAGCAATCCAGGAAATACGGTGGCCCAGAACTGGAGAACGTGAATTCCGGGCGGTGGATCCCATCGCGAATACTGCATTAAAGTCCCGAGTAGCACACTTGTCTCATACCAGTCACTGTGACTCATATGCGACCAAATCCAGTCACATTAGAGTTGCTGTAACTAAATCGATCCGAACTGTGCTACTAGGGGTACCACATCTACTATAGCGGCGGTGACAGAGCAGAACGAGGAGTTGGCTTCATGGTGATTCGGTGGAAGCCGATAAGCATTAGCATGTTGAGAATGAAGGGCAAATTCTTCACCTATAGCCTGATCAGCATCCCCAACGAACGATAAGCCTGATGACGTGAAGGAAGAGTTCTATGAGAACCTTGATAAGGCCTACGGAGAGTGCCCAACACACGGTACCAACGATAGTGGTCTGCGCCTTGTAACCTTTGCTGCTGCTAGAGGGATGGCAATAAGCAGTATCTACTTCGCACGTAAGAATATCCGCAAACACACCTGGCAACATCCGAGTGGAGACACTTGCTTACAGATAGACCACGTAGTGGCAGCGAGTGTGGGGGCAGCAGGGACCATGTCCAAGGGCTTGACGACCCCTCCCCAGCTGTCTGCGAGTCAGGGAGAACTGCCTAGGGCGTGGTGGGATTTAGCAGTGGGCTCTGCTAAAATCCCTCCCAAAAACCACAAGTGCCCGTAAGCGGACTCTATCAAAGCGACTGTGTGCCGCTTCAAAAGCACAAGCCCAGGGAGGGAGTGCCAACTGGCATGTGGAGTGTCCCTACTTCGGTAGGGTAGTGCGTGAGCTGCTTTGGCAGGGAGTGAGTGATCTGTTTGTGCTGAGGCAGGAGTGTCATAGCGAGTCGCCGCCGCTATGGCAGCCTCGAAGCGCAGCAGAAGTCTGAGTATGGACTGCACATGCTAAGGTAAGAGTGTCGTAGCGTTGCTACCGCTATCGACACCTCGAGGCATGGCAGTGGAGTGTTAGAATAAGTTGTGGAGTGTACCTACTTCGGTAGGGTAGCGCGTGAGCTGCTTCGGCAGGGAGTGAGTGATCTGGTTGTGCTGAGGCAGGAGTGTCATAGCGTGTCTCCGCCGCTATTGTCACCTCAAAGCGCAGCAGAAGTCTGAGTATGGACTGCACATGCTGAGGCAGGAGTCGAGGTATCCCATCGACACCTCGAGGCATTGCAGTGGAGTGTTAGAGTGAGCACCCGAAAAAGGGTCACATGGAGCGAATGGTCTTTGGAGAAGCTGCTTCGGCGGCAGGGTAGCAGTGGGTTGTACCCACACACCTACAGTTGTGCACATGTGGTGCATGGGTAGCGTATGGTCTGCTTCGGCAGTGGTGTGATTGATCTGCTCGTGCTGAGGCAGAGTGTCGTAGCGCAATATCTGTAGGCCCAGGCAGTTACCGCTATTGACACCTCGAGGCATGGCAGCGGAGCGTCCGGGAGAGCATCCAAGTAAGACTCAAATGGAGTGAATGGGGTGCGAGTCAGTCTCGCGTGGGACGAGTGCCTGTGTGAGCGATAATGAGTGAGTACGCTTAGTACTGCCGTCCCCCCAGAAGTAGTACTGCGAGGTAGTTCCTGGGGAAACGATGGTGGAGCCCAAGGGAGTTTAGTCGGTATTACCGGTATGGTCGAGTCCGACACTCCAGTACACTTCCGTGTGGTAGTTTGGCAACTACAATGCACGTGTACTGGGTTAGTGTGTAAATGCATTCTCCCTTGTAAAAAAAAAAAAAAAAAAAAAAAAGACCACGTAGTGGTCGACGGACGACATTTCTCGGATGTTATAGATGTCCGAACATCGACTCGGACCTTGTAGTTGCAAAAATTCGGCTGCGCGACTGTCCAGCATCACGAATTCACGAACAGGGCTGACAATAGTCATTCACGTCGCATGAAGAAAGCGAAATAAAATAGTCTTCGTCATAACATTGCACGTTTTCTTCGCACCGCATGCGTACCACGGCGATAGTCGCGCAGCCAAAAGTTATGACGATTTTCGTCGTCACTTCTTCACACAATTGATTGCACGTCATTATAGACGGACTGGTTAAAAACATAACAGCGTCTCAAATAAACAAATAGTAGGAACTTTGGTAACATAAATGTATCGATAACATTCATAACGCTTTCATACGTTGCTTCAAATTCATTATTACAAAGGATTAGTAAAAATCTTCGCATGGCAGCTGCCGCTTGAACAATAACGGTATGAAGTCTTCGTTTTTCGATGTCGTCATGACGATTTGGTTACACGACGAAAGCTAACGTCGTGCGCGTCATTGACGATGTGTAGAGAAGCAATGAAGACACTGCATCTCGTCGCTACTGTGCCATTTCGTGCTATGACGATGACTATTGTCAGCCCTGTTCACGAAACAACAGAACGATGCGTTCCACCAGAAGCTGGACGAGCGCATAGGAGTTGCCACCGGATCTGGCGACGTCAACAGATTGTGGGAACATATCCACGCAGCTGTGACTACAACAGCGCACTGTTGAGCACTGCACAGCGACGCCAACAAAATGGTTGGTTTGATGAGGAGTGCCAGCGAGTGATGGACGAGAAAAAATGTTTCTAGGAGTCGAAGCTAGTGGTTCGTACCCGTTCCAACAGAGAGCGGTACAGTGTAGCAAGGGCAGAAGAGAAACGAATCCACCGCAGAAAAAAGACGGCAACACGAAGAGAGTGTGATACACCCAGTTCTTTTTTACACGATTGGGTTTTAGTCAATTACGACCTTCAGCGTTAATGAATCTATGAGTTAACCACAAGAAAAAATTCACAAAAAATCCAAGAAAATTCAGGTGGTATTCAAAAAGCTGTGTAAAATCAGGTTAATCGGGAAATTAAAGAATACCAACCGTGTAAAAAAATATTGGGTGTAGCTGAAGCGCAGGAGAACATGGTAAAAAACGATATGCGGAGATTTATTAATTAATTATTATTATTATTGTATTTTTGGATTTATTAATTGTGTATTTTTGGATTTATTGGGAATCTGTGTCCTGTCCTCCTGAATCTTCCGTTGATTTTCTTCTGAATTCCGCCGGAAAATTCCTGGAACATTCACGTTGGAATTCCTGGAGGATTTCCGATGGAATCTCTGGAACATTCCCATCGGAATTCCTGAATTATTTCCGTCGGAGTACTTGAAGGATTCCATTTGAAATTTCTAGGAGATTCTCATTGAAATCCCTAAAACATCCCCTTCGGATTCTTTGAAACATTCTCGTCTGAATCCCTGGAACATTCACGTTCAAACTCCTGGAATATTCCCGTCGGAATACCTGAAACATTCCCGTCGGAGTACCTGGAGGATTCCCGTCGACATCCCGGGAGGATTTGGAATCCCTGGAACATTCCCTTCGGACAGCCTGGAACACTCTCGTCGAAGTCCCTGGTGGATGTCTTTTAGAATCCCTGGAGGTTCCTTTCTGTATGCTTGGAGGATTCCTGTAGAAACGTCTGGAGATTCCCGTCGGTATCCCTGAAACATTCCCTTCGGAATTACTAGAGGATTCTTAACAGAATCCTTGAAGGAAAAATATCCACTGCGTATCGACGGGAACCTGCCGGCGACCATTGCAATTGTGGCCTATTGTAACAGTTTCTATTGATTAGCGTTTTAAAATTATTTAGCTCCTGATCTCGAGGCATTGATCGTGCCAGCGTGTCACAAAAAAAGCAAAGTAATTTGATCGATATTCTGTTGTTATTAGTCTGAAGTCCACTTCGAAGAAACTCATTGAGCTCATTAACAAATGGAGCTAAAAAAGCATTTCTATCCTTTGATTTAGCTAGAAAGTATAATAGTTTTGTTTGATTTTAAAACCAAATTAATGCTATTTACATTTGCCACATAAGATCCCAAATACCAACGGAGATACGTGCTGGATCATTTCATGTACATTTACTAGGGTGGGTAATTCATCGATGTTGACATTTGGGGATATTTCTCATGGAATATTGTTGAACTGAGTCAATATGTCTTTAAAAACTAAACTTAACCTAATGTATACTAAGGGTACAAGGAGCTTATCGTTAAAATAGAAGGTTGCAACGATTTTTGTCTAAAATTGGAAATTATTTTGTTGGACATTTATTGCAATGTCTCAATATTAGAAATTCTATGAAGTTCATTGGTACCATACCACGGAGGCAACTTCAGAATCATTTTCAAAATTTTATTTTAAATCCTCTGAAGTGCCTTCTTTCTGGTATTGCAGCAATTAGTCCATATTGGCACAGCATACAACATGGCTTGTCTAAAAATTTGTTTGTAAATCAAAAGTTTGTTCTTAAGACAAAGTTTCGATTTTCTGTTTATAAGTGGATATAGACACTTAATATATTTGGCTTGAATGCCTGATGAAAACCTTCCTTCATTAATGTGAAATTTTCCCACACCTGTTGCGCTCATGCACCTCAGAGATTATGACGGAGCCCCTCCATCCCGAGTAGACGAAAATAGCTCATTAATATCAAATGTTGGTAAGATAACAAAATGAGATATGGACATGATTGATATAAGAGATAAAAGATCAGACGGTAATATCAATATTTTGCACTAAAATATCATAGGAAGATCAAGCTATGCTATTTGTAATAAGTGATTAATATCATGTGCCATTAGTTTGTTCTTATCCATAGCATATATTGATTTTTAAATGATATTTCGGTGCAAATTTTTGATATTGTTGCCTGTTCTTTTATCTCTTATATCAATCAAGTCCATATCATGTTTTGTTATTCTGTTCATGGCTGCTACCCGGGATGCTTTACTGCTGAAAAGAGGTTCTGCGGCTGTGTCTCAATCTGGGTGCTGCGGATAGAGCCGCTTTTCTGCTCTCAAGCGAGTAGCGGTATATTTTGAAATGAATCCTAAAAGCAGAATTATTTCGCAGCTCTCCGGCTGTCAAACATTTCCCGCGCTCTTCGAATTTCTCTTTCCATGCTGCATGAAGGCGCATGAATGCGCAAGACTCTACATGACTTTACGATGATTTACACACATTCCTGCTTTAATCAGCTGCTGAATCTCGTGAAATATCGTAACGAGTGCTTTTTAGTTGTATTCCTACTAATTATCCACTCGAGATATAATGTGAATATATGTTTTACACAGAATGCAAAACTCAAACTAAGTTTATTTTTATGTTTTCCCCAAATAATAATACTTCTCAATATAAGATCTTAAACGAACATAACCACAATCTTCAATGTTTGGCTCCGGCACAATAGAAAATTTTGGCTACAACCAAATCGATTCTATCCGCACCACCCAGGTCTCAATATTCCTTTTCTGCTATACCATATATCGGCCATTTGACTCAAATATGCTGTACTTGCTTTCGTCAGATAACATGACTTGATTCCGAAAACCATCCTTCTTCCAGCGATAGTTTTTGGTGAAAAAGAGCCTTTTTGGATAATTTGATGGCTCACTTGCAATTTCTTCCGTGATACTCGCCGTATTGGTTATTGGTTATTCGCCGTATTCGTATTGGTTAAGAACTTCTACTCTCCAACTTACTTACCTATTTGGGTGCACTCGTTTTATTTTATTTTTTTTCAATTTGTGCACAATAAATCGCTCATCATCAGTTTACCATCACGGGCGACCACTGCGTTATTTGTTTTGATAGGTTTTTGGGGCGCTGATGCAATCAATCACCGATTGAATGGTTGAATTCTCGCTACCCTTGGTCTACCCATAATTCTTGCAAACTCATAAGTCAACTTGCACTAATTATGTAGGCGTAGATAAGTTTTTCTTTCAATGGGACCCATCTTTTTACCTTTTCCAACCATGATGCCTCTATTTTCCGTGCTAAGTTCAAACAAAAAAAAACATTATTTGATTTGTTATTGAGTATTGACAAAAATGTTGCTGGACATCACAAGAGTGTGCTAGTGTAACTACATGCGAATAAAACTGTTATATTCGTGTTTCACTCGATTATTTTTTGAATAGACGAATGCTTTTTGAGCGAGCGAAATTTAGATATTTTCTACATGTCAACAAAAGTAATTGAAATTTATATATCTCGGGTACTTATTCAAAAGGACGTATGTGATTTTGTAAACAAAGATTGGAACGTCGATTTAACCGATCTGATGGCACTCCCACACGAACCAACACCACCAACAGGAAGGCATCCCCTACATGTCTGTGGTGATGGTTTGCGTGGGAGGGCTATCAGATCGGATAAATCGACGTTTTAATCTTTGTTTACAAAATCACATACGTCCTTTTGAATATGTACCCGAGATATGTTTTTGAATAATAATCATGTACTGATAAGTTTTCTACCAAGTGTAGGAGAAAGTTTTTTGTATTCAATTCTATCACGTCTAAGTTTTATACTTTACTAAAAATATGCAGCTAGACGAATACTTTTTGGACCCACTGTACGAATGCAAAAATGGTAACTAGAAACCTTAGAAACCTCGCAGTTAATAACTGTGGAAGTGCTTAATAAACATTAAGCTGCGAGGCGGTTCTGTCCCAGTGGGGGATGTATTGCCAATAAGAAGAAGAAGAAGAAGAAGAACATAAACTATCAATATAAGTTTTATATAAATCTCAATCAGCTCTATGATAATTAAAAGTAGAGCTGATTGGATTGTTAATGGCTTCTTGTGAGATTTCAAACGTCACAGGAAGGTGATCAGAGTCAAAGCCAGCATGAGTTACCAATGAATTATTGGCAGTGGCTGATTTTCTACTCGCCGCAGCCACATCCAGGCGCTATAGTATATGCACAAAATAGCCAGCAAGAGTTAACCGCCAGAAATTTGTATGGCGAAAGACATCTAACGCTGGTTTTCTCAAAATTAGGAACTTTTCATGAAAAACTATTTGGTATAGCTTATGAGGGATGGTGTCCGCTACTACGCCTACCAAATATTTTTTCGATTAAAGTGCTTAATTTTGAGAAATCGAACCTTAGATGCCTTTCGCCATACTGATTTCAGAAAGTTACCTCCTAGTGTGCCGCTGTAAGCACGCTCAAAGCAGTCGAATCCGTTAAAACCAAATCAATAAGGTTAAAAGACTATTATTCTTCCATTTACTTCCACTATTAACTTTTTTATGTATCAACAATCAGATACGCATTTCGTTTCCTACTTGGAAACTTCTTCAGTGTTTGTTATCCACTGAAGAAGTTTCCAAGTAGGAAACGAAATGCGTATCTGATTGTTGATACATAAAAAAGTTAATAGTGGAAGTAAATGGAAGAATAATAGTCTTTTAACCTTGTAGCATTTCCCCTAAGACGCTCTAAAATAATTAATAATTAACCAAATCAATAAACTATTGGCAGTGCCTGGTTTCCTACCCACCGCTGTCAGCATCCTGGCGCTATAGTATATGTGCAAATAGCCAGCAAGAGTTAAACGCAAGAAATTTGTATGACAAAACACATCTAACGCGAGTTTTCTCAAAATTAGGATCTTTTTATTGAAAACTATTTGGTACCGGTTATGTAGGAAGGTGTCCGCTACTACGCCTACCAAATATTTTTTTCGATAAAGGTGCATAACTTTGAGGAATCGAACCTTAGATGCCTTTCCCCGTACTGATTTCAGAAAGTTCACTCCTAGTGTGCCGCTGTAAGCACGCCCAAAGTAGGCGATTTATTGTAGAAGGATTTCGACTGGAGGATCAAGTTGGTCCATTAGGATATTGAATAGTATAATATCCCGCAGAACAATGTTCAAATAAAATTTTACCATTGGAATTGCTTTGAGCATTATTCCATGAACAGTGTTTTACATTTAAGTCACCATTGGCGTTTGGTTTCAAACGAAGATTGTAATTTATGTTTTATACGTCTATTAATGACAATGGCGACCTCACCAAAGGCGCTGTCAAGACACTGTAAATAAAATAATTTGGATCTCTTTTGATGAGTCAATGTAATGTGTCTTTTGTCATCCGTATGAAAAGTATACCCAACTCCTCAGCTTTTTCGGAATGATAACATATCTTGTTTCTTGAGATTTTCAAAACTATCATCACTTTCACACTCAATTTTTTCAGGATGGTTCCAGAAAACTTTTTCAACGTTTCGTAGTTATCTTTGAAAATAAATTGGTGGTGAATCTACTAAAGATTGAAAAGGAAATGTAGTTATTTCATCCAATACCTCAAACGATTACAAACTTTATAAAATAAATCACGGGACAGGTTTAAGGTGATTATACAATGATTATACAGTGATTATACAATTGATTATATAGTGATTATATAGTGATTATACAATTTCAAATTCACCACACGATTTTCTACTCCTATTGTCAAAAGCTACAAACGTACAATGCTAAAATTAAAGTCGATTGTTAAGCATGAGTAAGCAAACGATCTACGGATGTTTCAATCCCCTTCGGCATTGAGGTTTTCTCAATTCGTGCTCTTGAAAAATCACTAGAAAAAACACGTGGTTTCCAAGATGGCCGATTTGTGGCTTTGTTGTACAACCACCTTAAAAACGATAGGACGAAATTGAGCAATGTTAAAAACCATGCGATCGACATCTCAAACTCTTCAGAAATCAGTAAGACTTGTGGCATCGTATTCATATTCTTTGACAAAAAACAATTGCCATGCTGCCGTAGTCTGAAAAAGTGACGTATACGCCATTTTCTAAAAATGGTGATAACGAGTAGTACTCATCGAACTCTTTAACGGAAAAATGGAAATCATGCATGTTACGCATGCGTCACTTTTAAGATTACGGCAGCATGGTGTAAAATTGCTATACGAAAAGTCATAGTTGGCGAAGAAATTGATCCCGAGATCTGCTGTAAACATACCGCCGGTTTTTTAATGCAAGGTTTGAATCCAAAGGAGAATGGAAAAATCTCTCACTTATCATGTCGCCATTGTCACACACTATCGATAGGTAGCATATCGTGAGAGACGTTTTTCGGAAGCTGGGGGCTATACCCCATGATAAATTTCTATTTAAAAACAAACAATGAATCACATACGGTGGTTGGGTTCCTACCCGCCGCTGCCGTATCCAGGCGCTAACGTATATGTAAAAATAGCCAGCATGAGTTAGCCACCTGAAGTTTGTATGGCAAAAAACATCTATCGCGGGTTTTCTCAACAATAGGAACTTTTCATGAAAACCTATTTGGTACCAGTTATGTAAGAAGGTGTCTGCTACAACGCCTACCAAATATTTTTTCGATTAAGTGCTTATTTTCGAAATATTAAACTTTAGATACCATACTGATTTCCGAAAGTTAACAACTAGTGTGCCGCTGCAAACACGCTCAAAGTAGGCGATTCATAGCGGGGACACCAGTTTTGATGATGCATTTCAACTTGTTTTACACAGCTGTGCTAAAAAAATGATCCCCAACATAAAATGAGCGAGAACAAAGCGTTTTATCAAACCCAGGTGGGGGCGCGTATCCAAATCAGTTTTTTTTTCAAATTGTGTATGAGTGCGATAGACTTGTTTTCATTATGTATAGGGTAAATGATCCAATAGTGGAGTAACTAAGCACATTCCAACATTATTCATTTTCCTAAAATTAAACGAAATTTAATTTCACTTACCTTGGATATATATTTGAAAGCGTTCTCCATCTATTCGTCGCATGTATTCCGTCCTGAAATATCAACTCCAACAGTTGCGGTATTTTTTAATTCATGTTCCTATAGTTGCGAATCCCATTGTTTTCTTACGGCACTCGCAACTATACGAACACTACCGCAACAATTAGTGCACAGGCGAAAAATCAATAAAGTGTTTTCTAGATATTTATCAGTTTTTGAAGATAATCAATGCTGTTTTCACTTGCTTCGTATATTGACATATCGTTTTATCATTAAACGTAATGGGTTGCTGCGTTTGGTTCGTAGATTTAACGCACACTGTACTACCGCAACTATAGGAACACCCACGGCTATCGAATCGTTTGCCCTATTATATTATTATAGTTTTCATGGCTTGTTACGATTCGATGAGGTTTTTGCCTCTTTTATCCTTGTTCGTTATTTATGAATCGCCTGCTTTGAACTATGAGTTAACATTCTGAAATCAGTTTCTCAAAGCTCGATTTCTCAAAATGAGGCACCTTAATCGAAAAAATATTTGGTAGGCGTCGTAGCGGACACCTTCCTACATAACTGGTACCAAATAGTTTTTCATGTAAAGTTCCTAACTTTGAGAAAACCCGCGTTAGATGCCTTTTGGTTTCACCATACAATTTTCTGGCGGTTAACTCATGCTGGCTATATGCGCATATACGATAGCGCCTGGATGTGGAAGCGGCGGGTAGAAAATCAGCCACTGCCAATAATTCATTGAGATCGATTTCTGCAAACTTTGTAAATGGTTGATCGACAGGCAAAAATATCTACCATTGTCAATTGTTACTAAAATTCGATGCGAAGACTTTTATCGTTTTCCATTTTATGTGCTGTACATATTCAGCATCATCTTTCCTAGCACACACTTAAAAGCAACAGCAGCGGAAGGAAACATGCTTTTTGGTAGAAAACATTTTTTTGGAATGTGCGAAATTTGGTTAAAAAAGATCAAAAAATTGGTATAGAGTAAACTTATTTACAATTGGTCAAAATGTTGGTACAAATCAACGATTTGTATCACAGCTGAAGTTGTCTTATAGCTTAAAAAATATCCATTCATTGTTGTAAAGCTGAATCCTTGAATATGTAAATAACAATGAAATTAATATGGGCCCGAATACTTTGAACGATAATACATATCCCGGATATACATATTGACATTAAACATTACGATTATTTCCAATAGGTAACATACTGCATAATCTCACACTTAACAAGGAAATTGAGTCTGATGAAACTTGGGATTATGATAACTTGTGAGACTGCCTAAATAACGAAGATATTAGGAGTAGATAATCCTCTTGGTTATGCTCAACAGATTACACAATAATCTCAAATTAGTGTATACTTGGCAAGCCTTCAGCATTGATTAAAATGACGAATTAATTTCCGTACTAAAATGATCCCACCTAATAGTCCATTATCCTTACATCACAGTCTCACATCACATCCATATTATTTACCATTAATCGTAAGAGTCATCTCGAATAGCACGAGATGAACCTGTGAATCACATCATGCGGAAGGAAAATCCTACCACGGGCAGGTTTCCAGAAACAGAAAGCAACAATATTACCTCTGTCGCCCGCCCAAGAGCCGGTCTTCGCGGCGGTCGCCGTAATACTTCGAAGCTTGGTAACGTGCCAACTCTGAGGACAGGTTCAAAAACCTTTCACAAATCGCAGTCTCTTGCGAACTCACCCCCAAGAGTTCATTGACAAGGCGACGCCGACCGGTGTGTACGCGTCCAGTCCCACCGCATAGGTGACATCGAGGATCAGACTTTTTGCATCGCACAGACTTTCAACCCGCGTTCGTTGTTATTGACCAGCGCGGCACGCACCGGTTCCTTTTGTCACCCATGACGAAACCCCGAAAGAGAGAGCGAAATTTTTCAGTGACGTGTCTTCACGTAAATGTAACTATGTTGGCTTTTGTCATCAGCATGGTCCACACGCCGCACCGTCGTCCATCGGTTTGAGGTTTTTGAACTTTCTTTAGGCAAATATAAAAAGCTTTCTCCTCTGAAAAATTTCGGTCACCTCGCTGGGACATCGCAAGTCAACCAACCCATCGGAAGTGAGGGTATGTCGCATTTCATATGATTTGGTTCTTGGTGTTTTGCAACGCACGCAATATAGTGATAGTTTGAGCTGATGAACTTCACGTAGATAAACACCCCGGTTGCCACTGCCTTGTTGTAATGAATAAAAATGTCCATAATAATTACTAAATTACATAAATAATTACTTTCCTCTGCCCTCAGATCACTTTAAGCGAAAAAGACTACCTGCACAATTATTTAATAGTTTCTGCTATCCCATGTAGCTAAGCTATGCCATTATATCACAATTACTTAGTTATTGCAGCCTATTAACATTGTATTAACAAAAGAGAAGCAATTCAGTAAAGGATTGAATACAAAAATGCATGGCAGAAAAATAAGAATAATTATTGACGGAAAAGCTTTTCTCTCGTTTTTTTCTGATGGCTAGTAAAAACCTATCAGTGAAAATATTGTTTTCGATACTGAAGTCTCAGTAAGAGTTAAAATCAAACTTTCCCAACACTTTTACTGGGAGACATTTCACTTATTTCGATCCATTCAAGCAACCCAAACATCCTATAGCGGATACCCCTAGTCGCGAGAGTTGTTTGTCAAACACATGTCTCATTTAGCTCATATGTACGCCTTCGTCGGACTATCTGAGGTAGAGTTACTCGCTCGGTCAGGCTTATTTGGCAGCTCCAGTCAGTGTCATTGCACTTTCCTAAGAAATCGTCGCACGTTTCCTCGAGAGCAGGGCACGGACGGTTTGAACGAAAGTTCTCGTAACTGGGTCATTCGGATTCGGATGGTTGTTGTTTCGCTGCCCGAGAGGTATCGGAAGATTTCGTAATTCGGCTGTTTAATTTTTCTTCTTTCCAATCTGAATACGACAATTTACACCGTATGTCGGATTGTGAAAGTTTTATTGCTCGGTAACTATCGCCCGACTGGATGTGTGGATTATGATTCCTGGCCGTATGCAAACGAATGCCTTGACTCAGTTGTTTATGTTCACGACCTCGCGAGGAATGCAAATGGCATTGAAGTGAATCACTTTTTAGGCACGATGCCAAGCGGTTGACTTGGCAGTTGAGAAAGTTTAGCGTAGAAACGGAAGAGTTCAATGCACTATGAGGTTTCTTTTTTTCGAGCGCAGTCGAAAGTGAGTTTTTTTCCTTGACGCAAAAAGGATGACACTGACGCCGGCAGCTTACTCATTGATTAAAACCCTCTTACAATTACGTTGAACTAATAAAATGTGGGTGCTGCATCTGCGCTCAAGATTAGTTTTCATTAACAGAATTTTTATAACTGATCTTAACTACATTACAATACTAATCTAATCTAATCTAATCTCATACTTGCGTAGCCAATACTTCAAGATAAAATTTTCAAAACGACTTATCTGCTTTTGTAAATTCAAACGACGATTTGACGAATCTGATAGCTTTCCCACGCAAACCAACACCATCAATAGGTAGGTGAAGGACTCCGCTACCTATTGATGGTGTTGGTTTACGTGGGAGAGCTATCAGATTCGTCAAATCGTCGTTTGAATCTTTGTTTACAAAAGCAGATAAGTCGTTTTGAAAATTTTGTCT
Source organism: Armigeres subalbatus (assembly GCF_024139115.2). Lineage (NCBI taxonomy): Eukaryota > Metazoa > Arthropoda > Insecta > Diptera > Culicidae > Armigeres > Armigeres subalbatus. The sequence goes on along the minus strand of NC_085140.1, from coordinate 263,445,458 downwards.
TGACTTGAAAGCATCCTGGAAAATGACGGTTTCTGAATTCCGTCATTATTCTTTTCATATGGCCAGGCCAACTACACTGACCCAACATATATGGGTCACTTTGTAACAATTATTAGTCACTCTATTCTGCATGTTGATCAATTGGAAATGACCCATATTAGTGTATGACCCATGATTATGGAGTCAGTGTACGCAGTATGTACCGCAGAGATGACTCCTAGATATTGAGCGACTGCAGGAATACCTAAAGTCACTTAATAGCTTGGAATCGAGGGGAAAGGAAGAAAGCGTGGACCTCCTGTACCAAACGCTTCCAATAATATATGTACCTAATATATAATAAAAATCGTGTACGTGTGTATGTATGATGTATATCTGTATGTGTGTATATGAGTGTGTATGTAAACATGACGAACACTCACGTCCATCAGTGTATGTATGTATTTGTGTATATATGTGAATGTGTGTGTGTGTTTTTATGTGGGTGCATGCGTGTTTAAATAAATTTACAGGTTTTCAAAACCTTACCTCTTCTCAATAATTCTGACGCTGAACATGTTTGAGCATTTATATAGGCTTGATCGCAATATTAGAAAGGGCATTGCCCTTGATAACAATCGATCAGCCCTAGCAAGCACGAATATGCGCACGTCTTCAGGATCTGCAGCACTTTTTTATACACTACACATTTGTTTCGACCGCGGTCACTGCACTGGTTCTATTGTTCTACTTTTAGGCGAATTTCCGCACAAAAGTAGAGCGCAAAAACCAACCGCATTGGAAGACGGTCGAAACGAGACTCTGATCTTAACTTCATTACAATACATACTAGGGTGGCTCAAAAAACACTTTTTCAAATTTTTTGATGGGCCGCCCTCTTATTGGGTTCTGTTTGGTGCCCTGATGCTTTGGACAAAATTTCAGCCAAATCGGTCAACGTTTGGGCGGTGCTAAACTCATTGGAAGTTTATATGGAAAAATGTATGCAAAAATATCCCAAAACAGTGATTTGCAGTTGGACGGCACAATTTACGATCAAGAACCATGATACTCTTTCAGTTCTTGTAGAATTAAATACAGAATGTTATGCTGAAAACCGCGAGAAGATTAGAGTTTATTAGGCAAAGATATTAGCATTTTACTGGAGTGTAGTAGGGGTGAATTTATTTCTTTTCAAAGGTAAAAGAAACGAAATTTACTCAAACCCCACTTCAGAGAAATGCTAATAACTTAGCCGGGCAAACTCTAATCTTCTCACGGTTTTCTGCATAAAATTCTGTATTAAATTCCCCAAGATCTGAATGAGTATCATAGTTCTTTATCGTAAGTTGTGCCGTCCAACTGCAATTCACTGTTTTTGGATGTTTCTTAGCACCACCCAAACGTTGACCGATTTGGCTGAAATTTTGTCCAGAGCATCAGGGCATCAAATAGAACCGAATAAGAAGGCGGCCCATCAAAAAAATTGAAAAAAGTTTTTCCCATACTAATTTGAGCCACCCTAATACATACACAAACTTGAATCTATGGCAAAAGGTCGAAAGCCCAAAATGTCGAAACTGACAGCAGGTCGAAAGGACAAAACATCGAAAGGGACAAATGGTCGAAAGGACAAAACGTCGAAAGAGACAAAAGGTCGATCAAGAACAAGTTAATAACAAGTTGGATGCTTCCCCAAAGAACAATATTTTTAATACAAATAATATTTAAAATAGGTGAAGATGGACCAATCTGGAATCTTTTTTCGAATGCTTGTACACATCACTTAGAAGCAGGGTATCTGAAAATACAGTCTGAGGAAAGCAATTGGAACAATTGATCAAACATTCGCTGAAAAAGTTATTGGAAATCAGTTGAAATTGTCCCATCCAAGAGCCAAAACTTCGAAGAAATCTAGAGGTCCGGATGGGACCATCACTATCACTCATTCTTGAGTGCGATCTTCAATATTCTTGCTTCCGAATTGCTTCACGGCTTGCAACAGCTTCTCATCCTTTTCTATCTGTTTCGCATTCCTTTTGGGTCCGGGTGATCTTTGTAGGATTCTTAAAATTTCTTCCTCCATCATTTTTTGCTCCCTTTGTAGTTCGACTATTACCTAAAAAACAATGTGCCGATCCTGCACCGGTTTTCCATCAGTTGTGCCATCCTTCTAGGCGGTTTGTTGTACGTGGTTGATTGCTCATAGTTGCTTCGTAGACGTCCCAAAATACAATAACAATGGCAGGCTGATTTCGTAGGACGTTTCCACTTTTCAGGGTACGATTTACTGAACCGAGAACGTAAACTTCTTCCAAGTTTCGAAAAAAAATCATCCATTGAAGGTTGGCTGCTCCTTTTGATGCATTCAAACGCTTGATGGCCCGTTTACATATGAGCTAGTTCTAGCGGACAATGCACTGTCCGACAATACTAGCGCGAAATTAGCATAATGTAAACAGGAATTGTCATGTGCTAATAGTGTTTACATTATGCTAATATCGAGCTAGTATTGTCGGACAATGGATTGTCCGCTAGAACTAGCCTATATGTAAACGGGTCATGAACCACATTTTTAGGAGAGACAATCGCAAGAGCTTCGGTTTTGTTGCAGCACATGTATACATTTTTGTCGATAGAAACCGCCTTTCAAGCCAATCTTCTGGACCCGTTTGAACGAGTTTTGTGTCCAGTGAAAGAAGCATCCCTGCTGGTTTGCTCCTGGGAAAAGAGCTGCAACCGCGTTAATAGCCGCCTTCTCAAAATCAGTAACAACTCTCTTTGGTGGCAAGTGAACACCGAGATCTCCTGCATAAGTCAACAACTCCTCGAATGCATCAGAGTAACATTTTTCCGACTTACAAGGAAGAAAGTAAAATACCAGCGGCAACAACCTGTTTCCGATAGATCCCTGTGCCGTGTCGAAAGTGTCATCTATTAGCCATACCACAGATGTTGCAAGGCGTTTCATGTTATCCGCTGTTGAGAACATCAGGAGTCGGCCGCTTTGAGTTTCAAGGTTTCCTAATAGAAACGGAGTGCCATCTCCAGTATTTTTGAATTTTTCACTATTACCTCGAACTCTTCTACTGTTGCCAGATTAGAGGGAAATACTTCAAGCTTTCTTGATCGTTGTCAAACTTTTTTTTTATGCTGCTGCGGAGATCATTGTTTGTACCTGTTGAGCAGATTTTACATAAATTAATATAATGATAAGCTTTCAAAATTTGGAAGAATATATTTGTTTATGTAGCAAAAGTGATTTTTTAGGACAAATCTTAGGCATGACTTAGTCTATAGAAGCCTTCTATAGAATTTTTTGACAGATTATATCTATTACATGAAATCTTTGCCCTTGACTTGCCAATGAATATTTTTCGGAGTATTTATTGAATAATGATCAGAACGTTGTGCAACATCCATTTTTTTTTCGAGAGTACCATGCAAAGAAAGTAATAACAGTGACGTATGGTAACAAGGGGAGGTTCAGTATTTGCTTCCAAATGCCGTTTCAACGATTGCCGGAATCTACTTCGCTCCACCTGCAGGATTTACCGCTAATGGTTGTCTTCCGTCTATCCTCCTTGGTTGAACACATGGCGCTTGTGGACCAGTCGAGAGAAAGCTTTTCCGTAGCACCGATTTTCCTTCGATCGCTTCTGAACACAGAACCAATAGTAAGTCTGTTTTACCTGCAATATAATAATATCCGAATGATAATGTTTGTAACTGAATCAGCCGTTACTTTCCATACCAAAAAAAAAAACGAAAAAGCTAAAAGCAGGATATTTAGACCTATGTGCACACATCTTTGAAAGGTTTACTGGCTCCGATTTCAATAGGTTGTGCGCATTTAGCTTGCCCAAGCCGCACAACACGATTCGTGTTTTTAGCATGGAAGGCGAAAAACAAAAGGAGTGGTTGATAATAATTAATTTGAATTAGTTAGTACTTACAGTTTTGTTGAAGCGGTACAGCTATCGTTACATCCTTGCTTTCCTTAATTGCTTGTCAGCAACTCCTAGTTGCGAGATTTGACGTGATCTGAATTGATCCGATCACGAATAGCTTGAGAATGATTTTCAATCGAATAAAAATATTTCATGGAATACCTGATCTTGTTGACAGTTACTGTGTACGTTGCTAACGATCGATTCCTGGTCAAACCATCGTATCCAAGATTTGTTGCTTGGCTATACTGCCGTTCTACGCATGCTTGTACCAAATTCAAAAAACGACAAATGAGAAAATGGCATTTGGAATTGAACACTAATTTTCATTGCTGGCGTATAACCATAATGCAATATAAGATTATTACATCACAGAACCATTCAGAAGACTTAATTTCATTGTAATCATTCTTATTTTTCACTAACAAATAGAATTTGCGACAACGCTCATGAAAATAGTTTGACGGGACAGTTATGCCGAGAAATAGAGCACTTGTTTTGTGGTTTCTACGCATATCAGCCTCGTTCAATGCATGATTTCGTGAATGACTACTGCGATGGACTTACGTCTCCGCATGCTTTATCTATGGAAGTGTACCTGCCACGTGGTTGAAGTGATTATGTCGCTTAGAATGAGTATTGTACAAATTGCCCCCATTAAACCAGTGCAATTGGCTAAGATTGCAAGATCTAAACAGAAAATGCTATTTCAATGTGTGTTGCTCCATAAAATAACAGAATCCGCCATAATGATGAATTTAATCACAGCGAGACAATTATGCGTAGAAATTAAGCAATGGGACAAACAGACTTGATGTTGTTTTCAATGATTTTCAGAACAAAGTTCGAAATCTGTTAAAGTTTTCTAAAAGTATACATCAAAATAGACTGCTCTATGATGAAAAGTCAAAATCCACAAAAACTAACATGGGACAACTATGCGTAGAAGGGCAGTATAGCACTGTATCCATGCTGTGAACCATTCCACCGATTCGTTTAACTTTTAGTTGAAATTTGACAGTTCGATGGTTATTTCGCCGTGGTTAAAAATAACCCTGCTCCGGAGTGAGTGTGGCTGAAGTTTCCGGGTTTATCAAAAGCCGAATTCAGCATAACAATTTGTTTATTAACAAGCGCTTTGACAAAAAGGAGGCCTGGCGGTAAGGATATCATCAACCACAATTAACGAAAAGATGTTATCATGATTTTTCATTTCCAGAACTATTCTGCAATCCTCGGGGCTGCATATCTATACCATCGATCAAGTTAAAGCTAAATGGAATAACCTGACGAGAAAGTATAAGGTACTTTATATTGCAGTTTTTGTCAAACGGGTAAATAGTAAACGGTTATATATTCAGAAACGCCCATAACAGCCCAGAACCTATTGATATTGAGTTTGTTGATTCAAGTTGTTTTGACGTCAGTGACTATATTGTCTTCGATACGGAACCATCCGCGGATGGCGTTGAGGATTCTACAACATGTGAGTACAGTGCATTCGCCCCCTCTGAATATGATGGCATACAGAACCGAGCTTCTACGCCAATGAGTAGCGATTCAGCAGTAGCTGGTCCGTCGGGATGTGGACGGCAAACATTGATATGCCAATGGATGATTCCAGCTCGTCGGATTCCGAAATGTAATTGGACATATACCACAGACAAAAGGTATGGAACACAACTTTATTGAATTTTAAGCTCTGAACTGAAATGTGACGTTGATGCAACTAATTTTAAACTGTTTTTGTTGATTTATTTTTAAATACAAATATTTAATTCAAATTATTTTTCAACAAATTTCATTTAAAACTAATCACATCGAGATCTTTGCTGATTGACTACCAAAAGCTGCATCCGAAAAGCAATACCTTCACCTGTATCGGAAACAGGTTGGTATTCAGCGTGGTTCGGATTGTTTTGTGTAGGTTGTTATGTCGTGTAAATCCACATATGTTATGCAAAACACAGCTACGGCTACGATTGTTTTGATGGAGTTCTCAATACTCAACTCGAGGTCTTTATTGAAAATGCTACGCCACCTTTACTTCAATTAGCCGAAAACACATTCCACGATATTTCGAGCTTTGCTGTGGGCATTATTGAAGAATTTCTTATTTGCAGGAAGTCTCTGACCAACACTTTCTTTAAACGGCATCACAATTGCAATCGGGTTCAAGCTACAAGGATAGCCACTATCACCTAACAGAAAGTAGCCAGGAGGATGGTACAATCTTTTGTAATATAGAGAGCAGTTATACATTACTCGTGTGTCATGTACCCTACCAGGGTAACCTACGCATATGTCAATGAACTTATCATTACTATCGCAGACGGCTTGGCATTGGATCGAATAACTGAGTTTACGATTTATGTATTGATCGTGAAGATGAGTTGGACATTGAATACGAATGTGAGACCCATCGATTGCTCCTACAGCCTTGTCGAATATTGTAGTTCCTGCTCGGTTACAGAACTTGTAAGCTATGTTATCCAGTTCATCCTCACGCGGATATTTGATTATTTGTTCTAACAGTGTGTTAATGGTAAAGTCCAACAGTTTGTCAAATATTCTTTTTTTTATATATATCTTTATTATAGAGGTTTGCAGCTCTAGGCTGGCTCACCTCTGTCACATATTCTCTTCGTGGTGTTTCTGGGAACATTGAACACTGCACCAACCACTCGACGGCTTGTTCCTGTTGCTAACCAGAACAGGAAGACAGCTATTTCGATTTCTACTTCCCATCCAGATCGCTTCCTAGGAATCAAGGAACAGATTTTCCTGAACACATCTGCAGACACTCTGAGATGCTCCTTTATAGCAACCGGATTTATGTTTAATATTTCTGTCATTCCCTGAAAAATAAATAGAATGATAGATAATAACATATATTAATTCAAAAAAAAAAATAACTTACGGTGCTTGGAGCTGGCAGCATACAATGCAAAAACATTTCAGTCGAATTTTCGAATTCTTTAAAAAATATTGAAATATCACAAAAATCAGCACAAATTGTCATTAGTTTTCCCAAATTTTTCTCAATTAGTATTATTTTCCTTGTTATAGACTCAAGTATTTTCGTCGTTTCTCGTCTAACTTTTGAAAACTGCCCGCGCTGCTTTTTTAATTTCGAATTTGTTACTTTATGATTATGTTAAATATCAATACGTAGATTGTAGACATTATTTGGTACCATATTATTTTAAATTAAGATGTATATCCATGCGTATGCTGTTAAATACTAACTTGTATTTAAGACATGGTAACTTATTGTATGGTTAAATTATTGTACCTTTACGAATTGTCGTTCTACAAAATATTTATCAAATCAAAATAACCACCAAGCTGTCAAATCTCCAAATGGGCCCACTCGGATTTGCATTTTAACTATTTTAGAGAGAATGACCATTGAACTGTCAAATTTTAACTAAAAGTTAAATGAATCGGTGGAATGGTTCACACCCCAAGTTGTTGTTTTGTTGTTTCGAAATGAATCACACACAGTGGTTGGTTTCCTACCCGCCACTGCCGTATCCAGGCGCTAACGTATATGTTAAAATAGCCAGCATGAGTTAACCACCTGAATTTTGTATGGCGAAAGACATCTAACGCAGGTTTTCTCAACAGCAGTAACTTTTCACGAAAATCTATTTGGTACCAGTTATGAAGGAAGGTGTCCGCTACTACGCCCACCAAATATTTTTTTCGAATAAAGTGACTATTTTCGAGATATTAAACATTAGATACTGATTTCCGAAAGGTAATTCCTAGTGTGCCGCTGTAAGCACACTCAAAGCAGGCGATTCATTCAAAAATTTACACAAGATGTTCAATAAAATTGGTTCCAGCGTAAATATCTGTTATCTGTGGTTTCGGTAACCCTCACTCGTTGGAAATGGAGTCCTTTCACTTATTAGAATTATAAGAGGCAGCAAACGTTTACTAAACGGAATAAATCTAAGAGCATCTAAATTGAAAGGGCCTTCAACTGAGAACAAAATCCGCTGCAGAAATCTCTAAAAGTATGAGAAGGTTCATACACTGACATAAACGAAAACATGGCTGTTTTGAATTTTACCTTCGAAAGCCTTCGAATAGCTATAATTTATATCAATCAAAACTTTTTTCTCCTGATTTAATGTCGCACCGATTTCCACTTTGTGGTAATTTTTATCTAATCATTTTCCGATGCTCTGGATAGTTTATATGCCGAAATAAACTCTTCTACATATAACAAGTTATTTTCAAATAAATTTGGAATCTCTCCACGACAAAATATCAAATGCTCGAGTTTCTTTCTTATCATATGTTGTAACAAATAAGTTTTGGCTTCAGTTGTGCCACGGATCAAAACTCCAATTCAGATGACAGCAGGATGCAATACTTAGCAGAAAGAAAACACGCTTGTCAATATAATCATCTGAAATATTCAATAGAAGGTTAAATACACTTTAATAAAGGTAGTTTTCTGGAAGAAAATAAATTTGAATATTTTCGAACTGAAAACAAACGAAAATTGTTGACTTGACCCGTTGAATCTAGGAGCACGCGCAAAGGACATGCGACTTCCGGATCCGAATCTCCAGGAAATCCAGGAGGAGATTGGCCGGCTGAAAAACAATAAAGCCCCTGGAGTTGACCAACTACCAGGAGAGCTGTTTAAACACGGTGGTGAGGCACTGGCTAGAGCGCTGCACTGGGTGATTACCAAGGTTTGGGAGGATGAGGTTCTGCCGCAGGAATGGATGGGACACCTGTCCCATCTACAAAGAGGGCGATAAGCTGGATTGTAGCAACTACCGCGCAATCACATTGCTGAATGCCGCATACAAGGTACTTTTATGCCGCCGACTAACACCAATTGCAAAAGAGGTCATTGGGCATTACCAAGCGGGATTTATGGGTGAACGCTCTACCACAGGCCAGGTGTTCACCGTACGTCAGGTATTGCAGAAATGCCGCGAATACAACGTGCCCACACATCATCTATTCATCGACTTCAAAGCCGTATATGATACAATCGATCGGGACCAGCTATGGCAGCTAATGCACGAAAACGGATTTCCGGATAAACTAATACGGTTGATCAAGGCGACGATGGATCCGGTGATGTGCGTAGTTCGAGTTTCAGGGGCATTCTCGAGTCTCTTCGAAACGCGCAGAGGGTTACGGCTAGGTGATGGTCTTTCGTGTCTGCTATTCAACATTGCTTTGGAGTGAGTAATACGAAGGGCAGGGATTGACACGAGTGGTACGATTTTCATGAAGTCCGTCCAGTTATTTGGTTTCGCCGACGACATTGATATCATGGCACGTATCTTTAAGAGGATGAAGAAATCCTACATCAGACTGAAAAGCGAAGCTAAACGGATTGAACTAGTCATCAACACGCCGAAGACGAAGTACATGATAGGAAGAGGCTCAAGAGAGGTCAATGTGAGCCACGAGTTTCTATCGGTGGTGACGAAATCGAGGTGGTTGAAGAATTTGTGTACTTGAGCTCACTGGTGACCACCGATAAGATTGCGCGGCCGGTAATAAAGTTAATTAGTTCAGTGCGAGTTGACTCTTGTTTCGGACGGTAGAACGATCGCGCGATTTGCCGAAATTTTGTGTTTTGCATTGCGCGGCCGGTAATAAAGTTAATTAGTTCAGTGCGAGTTGGCTCTTGTTTCGGACGGCAGAACGATCGCGCGATTTGCCGAAATTTTGTGTTCTGCATTGCGCGGCCGGTAATAAAGTTAATTAGTTCAGTGCGTGTTGGCTCTTGTTTCGGACGGCAGAACGATCGCGCGATTTGCCGAAATGTTGTGTTTTGTTTGGTTTTTCCTTACGTTCGTAAGTAAATTGATGAATATATTTTATTATTTTTACAGCATATACTGTTATTGACAAACGCTCTATATTGTCGAATAGAGCTCCCTATTATTCACCTTTCCCACTAACACAAATTTTCCTTCCCGAGACATCTATGAAGGTAGTATGGGTTCCCTGCATCTTCACTAGTAGATGTTGAACTAACATTCCTTCCCTTCCTTCCGTGATTGTAAGGACGTGGCCAGGTATACAACTGCTACTGTATAGGAAAAGGTACTAATCCCAAGTACCAGTTTGCGACAATATACAGTAGATTGCTCATTTGAGCATTGTATAGCCACCCACGATTTGTACAATCACATATGCTATGCTATGCTATGCTTGAGCTCACTGGTGACCGCCGATAACGATACAAGCAGAGAATTTCGGAGACGCATCATGGCAGGAAATCGTACGTACTTTGGACTTCGCAAAACGCTCCGATAGAATAGAGTTTGCCGCCGTACTAAACTGACAAAACGCTCATTAGACCGGTAGTTCTTATTAGACCTGAACGATGCTCGTGGAGGACCAACGCGCACTGGGAATTTTCGAAAGGAAAGAGCTGCGTACGATCTATGGTATGGCGCAGATAGCGGACGGTATGTGGAGGAGACGAATGAATTACGAGTTGCATCAGCTGTTGGGAGAACCATACATCGTTCACACCGCGAAAATTGGAAGACTGCGGTGAAAATGGTTCTCGGCAACGACCCGACGGGAACAAGAAGGTGAGGTACACAGCTGGCAAGGTGGATCAATCAGGTGGAGGACGATTTGCGGACCCTCCGTAGACTGCGTGGTTGGCAAAGTGCAGCCTTGGACCGACCTGAATGGCGAAGACTTATGTATTGCACATGCCACTCCGGCCTTCATCTGGTAATAAATAAATTATAATATAATAAATATAATAAATATAATAATATAATAAATATAATAATAATTATATATAATATAATAAATTCGCCCTTTTTGTAGATGGGACACACGACACCTTCCATCCACTCCTGCGGCAAAACTCCTCCTCCCAAATCTTGGTAATGACCCAGTGCAGCGCTCTAGCCAGTGCCTCACCACCGTGTTTAAATAGCTCTCCTGGTAGTTGGTCAACCCCAGGGGCTTTGTTGTTCTTCAGCCGGCCAATCTCCTTCTGGATTTCCTGGAGATCCGGAGCCAGTAGAATTATGTCCTGCGCGCGTTCTCCCAGGTCCATCACCATACCGCCATCTTCGTCTGCCACATCGCCATTCAGGTGCTCTTCGTAGTGCTGCCGCCACCTTTGGATCACCTCACGCTCGTTCGTAAGAAGGTTCCCGTTTATGTCCTTACACATATCAGGCTGTGGCACGTGGCCCTTACGTGAACGGTTTAACTTCTCATAGAACTTTCGTGTGTTATTAGCGCGGTACAGTTGCTCCGTTTCTTCACGGTCTCGATCTTCCTGCTGGCGCTTTTTCCTCCGAAAAATCGAGTTTTGTCTGTTCCGCGCCTGTTTATATCGTGCCTCGTTCGCCCTCGTGCGGTGTTGCAGCAATCTCGCCCATGCTGCATTCTTCTCTTCCACTAACTGCTCACATTCGCCGTCATACCAGTCGTTTCTCTGATCCGGGGGCACCGTGTCTAGTGCAGCGGTTGCGGTGCTACCAATGGCGGATCGAATATCTCTCCAGCCATCTTCAAGAGACGCTGCGCCTAGCTGCTCTTCCGTTGGAAGTGCCACTTCCAGCTGCTGCGCGTATTCTTGGGCTAGTCTACCGTCTTGTAGCCGCCCAATGTTAAGCCGCGGCGTCCGACTTCGACGCGTGTTGTACACCGTCGAGAGTTTTGAGCGCAGGCATACTGCAACGAGGTAGTGGTCGGATTCAATATTCGCACTGCGGTAAGTGCGGACATTCGTGATATCGGAGAAGAATTTACCGTCGATTAGAACGTGATCGATTTGGTTTTCCGTTTCTTGGTTAGGTGATCTCCATGTGGCCTTGTGGATATTTTTGCGGGGAAAGAAGGTGCTTCGGACTACCATTCCGCGGGAGGCTGCGAAGTCGCGGGCAGCAGGGACTATGTCCAAGGGATTGACGATCCCTCCCCAGGCCATCTGCGAGTTGTGGGGCTTGCCTAGGATGTGGTGGGGTTTGACAGTGGGCCCTGTTAAACCTCTATAAAAAGCTGCATGTATCCGCAAGTAGGCCCCACCAAAGCGACCGTGTGCCGCTCAAAGCGCACAAGCCCAAGTCCTGGTGTTAGGTGGGACGCTAAACAGCCCTGACACGACGGCCCTCCGACGAGACAGGAGGTTTGCGCAGGCCCAATAAGCCGCCTAGAAAACCAATCATTACGAACAATATAAGAGATAATGCGACTCGATATAATCGGCAAAGACCTAGGCGCCACCATCGTAGCGAAGCCATTTTGGAGTCAACGCCATCGCGCCGCTTTACCGTGGGCAACACGCGATCGCCGCTCTGCTATGTGTAACACCCGATCGCGGTTTGATCGTCGTGGGTCCGTCACCATTAAAGCGAAGCCATCTTGCTTTCTACGCCACCGGCGTCTGGTGTGCTCGTCGGTGGTCTGTATTTCTTCCGTATCGGGCTATTCTCGATCGCTGTTTGGCCACAGTACGCCTGCAGTCGAAGCCACGCCGCAAGCTGTTCGTTTGTGACCGCCAGATATTGGCAATTCCCGGTATGCCATCATGTACCATCGTTCTCACCTGTTTGCCGCACGGCAAGAAAAATTGGTTGCAAACGCCTAGAATTTTTGCTCCGCTGTGCACCGTGTCACCATACCTGCAATCGTTTTTCAACCAGTTCCGTACTCGCCTCTGAAGCCATACCGCCGCCGTTGTTAACACGTACTTCTTCCAACCGGCTAGGGCCGCCCTCGTTAATCGCTCGACCGCTCGCATCCACGCAGTGTCGACTGCGACTATTCTTGTCCGATACGAGCTCTTGCCTACCTAATGCGGTCGGGTCTGAGCTTTGACGACCGACTGCCAAATAGCTTACACAACCTCACTTGATCAGTACAGTTGCTGATGAAGAATGTGTATAGCCGCCAAATATTCTAAATACTCACGCTCCTCTAATGTGAAAGTGTACTATACACATGTGGAAGAGTTGGCTTGAGAAAAGGGTTGAGAGTGATTTGACTATGCGTCCAATTTGGGAATCTCGAGCTCATTCAGTAGCCGCTAGGTTGCGAAGGCCGACGGAGGTCATTCGTAGCTTAGTTGGTTAAAGCACTAGTCTAGGGTACGGTAGGGTCATGGGTTCGAGTCCCATCAAAGGGAAAGTGGTTACCTCCAATACATTTTCCAAATCAATATCTCCCACATAATGTACAATCGAAGGAATAACGGAAAGAATTTCTGGAGGAATTCTCGACTGAACTGAGAATTGCTGATTGAACTGAGAAAATTCGCATAATATTCCAGAAGTAAATATTTTCTGAGAGATGAACCGGTTAAGGGCCGAAAATCTTTTTAATAAAGAAATAATAAAAAAATCTAAAAACATCAAAAAAATTGAATGTAGTTTTCATGATTTTATTCAGTGGCGCAGCCGAATTTTTCTGTTATATAAACTTTGGTTTTCATTAAAATGTATTCCAAAATTTCGTTAAAATTTAAGTTTTGCTAAAAAAAACTTTTATAATTTAATGAAACGTAATAAAAAAATCTGCATTTGCCATTTTCAAGTTTCGCGGAATACCAGTGCAATTTCGTTTCGAATCTAGTGAAACGACACCCGTACGCTTATTTTGGATTGAATTTTTTAAAACTTCTCCACTGTTCAATGTCTTTTTTCTTCTTTATTTCCATGAATTTTAATGACGGGATTGGCTCTTCACTTGTCTAGTGTAATCAATGCCAGATGGACAGTTGGTAAGAAGGAAGGGGCTTGCAAATCTAGCACACCAAAAACAGATAAAATACTGTTCTGTAATAAAACTTTTTTTTTTTTTAACTAATTTTATTTGCTAATTATCTAATACATGCATTCATCTCTTAGACTAGGTGTTCCGTGTTTTCTTAACACTATCATCCTTATTTGCTATGTTACATTTTAGTTATTATTAATACATTTCAATTGCTTCTGGCAGTTAGAATATTTCCTCTGGTTGAATTGAACCATGTAGGAATTACAATGTTTTCTACTTAAACTAAACTCAGCCTAATTTATACTAAGGGTACAAGGAGCTAATTGTTGCAATAGAAGATTGCAACGATTTTTATCTAAAATTGAAATTATTTTGTTAGACATTTGTTGCAATGTCTCAATATTAGAAATTCTATGAAGTTCATTGGTACTATACCACGGAGGCAACTTCAGAATCATTTTCAGAATTTTATTTTGAATCCTGTGAATTGCCCTCTTTCTGGTATAGCCGCAACTAGTCCATATTAGCACAGCATACAACATGGCAGGTCTAAAATTTGTTTGTAAATCAAAAGTTTGTTGTTAAGACAAAGTTTTGATTTTCTGCTTATAAGTGGATATAGACACTTAATATATTTGTTACATTTGGCTTGAAGGCCTTCAATGTGATTTTTAAAAGTTAATTTTTTAAGTTAATTTGATCTAGCAGAAGTCCTAAATATTTAGCTTCGCTAGACCAATTAATTGGAACCCCATTCATAGTGACAATATGTCTGCTAGAAGGTTTCAAATAAGAAGCTCTGTGGGAAAATTATAAGCTGAGTTTTGGAAGCATTCGGGGAAATTTTCCATTTTTAGTGGAGAAAATATCCAAACTTTTTTGCAATCTACTACAAATGACACGAAGGCTACGCCCTTTGGCTGAGAGACCTGTGTCATCTGCGAACAAAGATTTTGACACCCTGGTGGTAAATCAGGTAAGTCAGAAGTAAAATGTTATACAGAATGGGCCCCAGTATGCTGCCTTGGGGAACACCAGCTCTTACAGGTAATCTATCAGATTTAGAATTCTGATAGTTTACCTGCAGTGAGCGATCTGATAAATAATTTTGGATCAGTTTAATAATGTACAGAGGAAAATTAAAATTCATCAATTTTACAATCAAACCTTCATGCCAAACACTGTCAAATGCTTTCTCTATATCAAGAAGAGCAACTCCAGTCGAATATCCTTCAGATTTGTTGAGCCGAATTAAGTTCGTAACTCTTAATAACTGATGAGTGGTTGAATGCCCATGGCGAAAACCAAATTGCTCATCAGCAAAAAATAGAATTGTCATTAATATGAACCATCATTCTATTTAAAATAATCTTTTCAAACAGTTTGCTTATTGAAGAAAGCAAACTGATTGGGCGATAACTAGAAGCCTCAGCTGGATTTTTGTCCGGCTTCAAAATTGGAACAACTTTGGCGTTTTTCCATTTATCTGGGAAGTATGCCAATTAAAAACATTTGTTAAATAAATTAACCAAAAAGGATAAAGAGCTCTCAGGAAGTTTTTTGATAAGTATGTAGAAAATACCATCATCACCCGGGGCTTTCATATTTTTAAATTTTCTAGTAATAGATCTCACTTCATCCAAATTAGTTCCCAACGAAGGGTCAAAAACATTATCTTGGTTGAGAATGTCTTCGAAGCTTCGTGTAACCTGATCCTCAATTGGACTAGTGAGACCTAGACTAAAATTATGGGCACTCTCGAACTGCTGAGCAAGTTTTGAGCCTTTTCGCCATTTGTTAATAAAATTTTATTTCCCTCTTTAAGCGCTGGAATTGGCTTTTGAGGTTTTTTAAGAATTTTCGTTAATTTCCAAAAGGGTTTCGAACTGGGATCCAACTTCGAGACATTATTCTCAAAGTTGGTATTTCTCAGAATAGCGAAACGTTTTTTAATTTCATTTTGCAAATCTTGCCAAATAACTTTCAACGCGGGATCGCGAGTTCTTTGGTATTGCCTTCGCCTCACATTTTTAAGACGGATCAGTAGCTGAAGATCGTCGTCAATAATAATGGAGTTGAATTTAATTTCACATTTAGGAATTGCAATGCCTCTGGCTTCGACAATTAAATTTGTCAAAGATACGAGCGCATTGTCAATATCACTTTTGGTATCCAAAGGAATATTAACATCAAAATTCCTATCGATATATGTTTTATATAAATCCCAATCAGCTCTATGATAATTAAAAGTAGAGCTGATTGGATTGTAAATGGTTTCTTGTGAGATTTCAAATGTCACAGGAAGGTGATCAGAGTCAAAGTCAGCATGAGTTACCAATTGGCCACACAGCTGACTTGAATCCGTTAGAACTCAATCAATTGTAGAAGGATTTCGACTGGAAGAAAAAAAAAAAGGGACATTGGGATATTGAATAGTATAATATCCCGCAGAACTATCTTCAAATAAAATTTTGCCGTTGGAATTGCTTTGAGCATTATTCCATGAACGGTGTTTGCCATTGAAGTCACCAATTACGAAGAATTTTGATCTGTTGCGAGTCAGAATTTGAAGACCAGCTTTCAACAAATTCTTTTGCTGCCCATTGCATTGAAAAGGCAAATAGGCTGCAATGAAGGAAAATTGACCAAAATTTGTTTCAACAGAAACTCCCAAGGTTTCAAAAACTTTGATTTCAAACGAAGAAAATAATTTATGTTTGATACGTCTATTAATGACGATGGCGACCCCACCACAGGCGCTGTCAAGACGATCATTTCTGTAGATAAAATAATTTGGATCTCTTTTAATGGAGAGTCCTGGTTCTAAATACGTTTCAGTTATAATGGCAATATGCACATTATGAACTGAAAGGAAGTTGAATAATTCATCTTCCTTACCCTTTAGAGAGCGGGCATTCCAATTTAGAACTTTCACACAATTATTTAGATCCATTAAAACGGAGTCCGATAACAATTTTTTGTGTGTACTTTATACCAACCTGAACAGCTTCTGGTATGGTATTTGCTTTGAACATTGCATCAATCATGTGATGCAATTGTTCAGTTAAATCAAAAGTTAAATCAGTTAAATCAAAATCGGAAGCAGTCATGCTACCTGCATCGCCAACATGATTATTATTTTCCGTTGGGGCATGGGTATAAACCTCATTTTGAGAAGAGAAATTTTGTCCACCAGCAGCGATATTTGCATACGTGGGTACATTCGAAAAATTGGAATTTACTGAAGTGCTTGCTACCCGTGACGAGCGGCAAAATTTGTTTGTGAATTGTGGTGGGTATGAATTGCTCGACCGGTAACTGGTTTCGAAATTTGAGCGTTTGAAAAATTTCTACCCGTCGAATCTGGGATCCGATTGGAATTTCCCGTCATCAATTTTGCACGGGAATTCAAAACTTTTTGCGTGACGGGCATTCCCAGAAATTGGATTTATGATTGCCCCCACAATTTGCACATTTAAATTTATTGGAATCTTCTCTCACAGGACATGCGTCCTTGGCGTGAGAAGTTCCACCACAAATCATGCATTTAGCATCCATGTGACAATGTTTGGTTCCATGACCCCACTTCTGGCACTTACGGCACTGGGTGGGGTTTTGGAAATTTCCCCCAGGCCTGCGGAAATGTTCCCATGTAACACGGACATGAGACATAATACAGGCCTTTTCCAAACTTTTCATATTATTTAGTTCACTTTTGTTAAAATGAACTAAACAAAATTCTTGAGAAATGCCCCTCTGGGAAGTACCAGAGTGGGATTTCTTTTTTATCTTAATTACTTGGACTGGTGAAAAACCAAGTAATTGCGAAATTTCAATTTTAATCTCATCCAGTGATTTATCATCACTGGGGAGACCTTTCAAGACGACTTTGAACAATCGCTCAGTTTTGTCGTCGTATGTGAAGAATTTATGGCGCTTCTCAGTTAAATACTGAAGAAGACGTTTGCGATCGTCAAAGGATCCCGGCAAAACGCGGCAGTCACCCTTCCTAGCAATCTGAAATGAAACCTTGATCCCAGAAGGTTACTCAAAATCTCATTCCGGAAGCCAGTAAACTCGGCAACAGATACCACACTTGGCGGAATCCTTTGCTTTTTCGCATGAATCGAATCACCTGGGCTAGAGGTATATTCGATTTGCTCAATTTCATCATTAATCAAATCGAAGAATTATTTCCGATATTAGAGTTAGAAGGAATATCTGAATTCTCCAGCTTCCTTCTATTTTTCCGCGCTTTGGCAGGACGGTCTTGAGACCTTGTTTCTTTCAAGGAAGTGGAGAATTCAGAGACTCCCCCTTCCTCTTGTTTTTATTAATGCTCATGGCTGAGACGTGACCTTCTAAGAGGTTTTTTTCCCAGAACGGTGTCCCTGCAAGATTACCACCGCTTGTCGGAATTATACTTCCGCAAACGGGTCCAACGTAAAACGAAGGCACGGGTCCTTGCAAAGATCGTAACGGGATCAGTGGGTACAAATAGCGCTAAGAAGCACCGTTGAAATTAAAATAGCTTCGGGTAGTATTAAAAACTTCCTTCCGCAAAGAGAGAAAGAACCGCACAGCACGAAAGCACGATGCGGTCTGATGTAATAAAACTATTCAAAGAAAACGCTGGACAAAGCGTGAAAGGGTTACCATCTAACCGAAAACCAGCCCTCTTCTTTTAAATAAAATTTAATAAGCCTATTGAATGTGTAATACAGAATCTACTGATGACGGTATAGTGAGCGGCTGCCTGAGCCCTGATTGGTTGGATTTCATATCCACATAGTTTGGACACCTAAAATATTCTTGTTTTCCTACCGCTATAATATTGTACTTCAACTGAATCGCAAACACTACGGTTCTCCAAACTAACATTATGTTAGTATAGTACGATTACACAGACGTAACAGTTAGAACAATTTTCTAAAAAAAACATCGCCTAGTTACTTTATCACCATCTCGCGTGCATGTTGCACAAAATGCTATTTAGTACGACAAGACAATGTCAGCAGAAGGCCCTAGTGTGAGATGTCAAATCCAAAGGTAAACGATGCGCGTGCCTCTAGGTGTGAAACGAGTAATCAGTTTAATTTAAAACGACCGTTCAATGCATGGACGATGGGAATTTCATCAGTGTTACGTCTGTTTGTCTGTGGTTCTACGAAAAACTTTAACTAACTTTAGTTCCGGATTGGAAGAACGATGAAAAATTAATTTACTTTTTTCGTTTTTAATTATTGTTTTGCTATTCTCGTTTTTTATTTATTGATATGTGGCTGATACATGTTCAATCACTAACTTGACAAAACGGGTGAGAGATTTGTTTTGGTGTTTGAACTTGACAATCTAAAATTCTATTTATCAGTTTACAATCGACTTTCAGTGATACTTAAGAAAGTCAATCTCATATCAATGTTACTTATTACAAACTGATTTATTATTTATTTATTTCGTATAAAGGAACTTATCCTTCTGAGCCATGGCGGCATATGGCAAACATCTGAGTTTATCTAAATATTTCAAAGGCGTTTGTCTATTATCAACTTGATCTTGCGCGATAGCAACGAAACCAGTTTAGCAGTCTCTGTGTCACCACCAGCAAGTAAGCCAAAGCCAGTTAACTGGAATTTATGCAAAAAAAAAGTGTTCAACTGCTATTATTGTCGCTTTCTTCCAGCATCAGTACCGTGCTATTGCCGTGGTGCTCCATCCAGCTGTATCCTACCGACTGCGAAACCCGCTCCATCAAAGCGCCTATATCGCGCTCGAACTTGCTAGTCGAGATAGTAGCTGAACGATAGGTAAGTATGTGCACATAGTGCTACGGAACCCACTCATTTGCAAGCTGCAGCGATTGACTGCCGTGTCCCAGTTTCCTGCCAGCCGGGAACGAACGCACACACGGCAGCAACATGGGAAATTACGTTGAAAAGTTGGTCACCAGCCCAATGCAACTCCGACATGATATTGCGGTGCGGTGGCTCTTCGGTGGTTAATTTTCCCTTTCACTTCCAACTTTCTTATTGGCCGGGAGACCTAGTTTACGGGCTCGAGCTTCCGATGCACACTCGGTGGCCCTCGCAACTCGCTAGTCGGGCCAGTCGCTCGTCTTAGAAGTTACTGTTGCTTCGCTACTGGGTTTTTACACTGGATGCCCGCTTACGGTTGTCCCACTCGCACTGAATAGCGCTATGATTATTGTTATTCAATACCTATGCTTATGGTGTTCTACTTTTTGAGGCACTTTCCTTTTTATTACTTTCTCTCTATCTTATGCTTTGATTTACTCTTTGGTCCTACATTCTGTTTGCAGCTTTCCGATTTCTATATACAAACGCGTGCTTTAGTGTCCGTCATTTGATGGGACTTGTTAAGTAGAAAGGAACTTATGCTGTTAATACACTAATGGGCATTTAGTTAGACCCTGAGGAGTTAAACCATTTCTCATATCTTGTACAGATGTGGTTCAAAAATCAAAATTGTGATCAGTTAACTATTCGTTTATTCGTTTGTTAAAACTTGTTTGCGAAATTTGTACTATTTTGTATAATTGAATTAAATTGATGAATTAATCAAACTTTGTATCCTTACGTGTGCTGTTATAACGTTATACATATTTGATTTTTTTTTCTTCAATTTTCTATCAGCTTCATAAGTTAAGACCAATGGAACAAAAAAAAGCATAATACATATAACTCATTTAGTTTTCTAATAATATCAAATTTGTAAACCAAAACATTGTGACAAAACAAAAAGGAAGGTTTCACGATATAATGTGAAACCATAATATCATACTATTCAAGACGTCTCTTCGCTCTGATGCGAGTAATTCATCAACAGTTACTGTTCCTATCATCCTACTATCGGAGAAAAACAAAGAAAGTGGAATAGTGAAAGTAGGAGGTAGACTCGGAACGCGAAAATAGGTTATGACATAATTAGCCGTGTACCGGTTTTGTTCTCTCTACCGGCCGGGGCCGCTGCGCTAGTTGGGGCCGAGGTGATGCGATGAAAATCAATTATGGCAGTCAAGCCTCACGCGCCTGGGAGGCCATCTCTTCAATAGGTTTACAGCAGATAGTATATAAGCCAGCAGCGTATTATAGATGTGCAATGTACTCCCCTTTGGTGTCCCATCTCGGTGTGGACGAATTGAGGTTAGTGAGTGGGATAGAGAGAGAGGAATCCAGGAACCGACAGTTGACGCTATGTGGAATAGGAAAGAATGAAAACGTGGCTCGTCGCATGACCCATGTTGGGCCACGTTTCCCGTGTAAATTACCGGGCTGCATTTTGCTCTTTTGAACTAAATTTAGATCGAAAGTTGCTTGTTATGCCAAAGTAAGTAAAGATAAAAATAGTCTTGGATAAACAATGATAGACATTTTATTTTGAGAACTGGACATTTATCTGTTCCTCCAACTGGTGAAAATAGAATATTATTTATAGGAGCTTGTTCTTTTTCTGGTTGAATAAAAAAAGTTTGAGAACAATGTACTTTATTCTTCTTGAGAAGAAGATATTTTATTTATCACTGATTCAAAAAGTTGTTATGGCATGCAGTCAAAGACTTTAACGGAAAGTTAAATATAGCTTGTTGTAAGCTATTTATACGCAATGGCATTCAGGAGCTTCTGTCGTAAAACTGTCTTGTCCAAATGGTTTTGAATTTAAATATTTGACATAAGCTACATTAGAAATTAACTTCAATTCACTTGTTGTTGTTGTTCAATTTGATGTTTTTCACCTCTAAAATATAATTCCTAGCAGTAAGTAGAGAACAAAAGTAAGTACACATGCCAAATTTGACCATGTTGTATGAGATATGGCCTGTGCATCTATTATTTCTAATACATATAATGATGTGTACATATAATTAATGCAAAACGTTCAGCGATTGTGATAATCCTCATGAATGGTCCCTTAGGGGCAAGCCAGAGTAAACGCGACGAGCTATGCGACGCGACTGTCAAATTGCACTGTCGCGTCGCGTCGCATCGCACGTCGCGTTTAGGGGCAAGCCAGAGTAAACGCGACGAGCGATGCGACGCGACGCGACTCACGTAAAAGAATAACAATCATTATCAACAGGCTGTCAAATTGCACTTGCTTGCCCCTTAGACGAACATACAGTGGATCCAAAAAGTATATTTATATTTTTACTAAGATACAAAACTAAAGCGTGATAAAAGCGAAATCATGAAACTTTCTGTTAAATTAGGTAGAAGACTTATCGTTTCATAAATATTATTCCAAAACAAAAAAAAATCCTATTACTATTGTTGTAAGTAGGAAATGTCTAAATTTCCGTATTTTCGCTTGCTCAAAAAGTATTCGTCTATTTGAAAAGTAATCTCGTAAAATACAAATATAATCAGGGCCGGATTTAAGAGGGGGCGGAGGGCCGTGGCCCCGGGCCCCCACAAATCATATGTACCAAAACCAACCTTTTTTGTACATTTTGGGGCCCCCACAAGCTGTGGACCCCGGGCCCCTTTCCGGCTAAATCCGGCCCTGAATATAATAACTGAATATAGTGACACTAGGGCCCTTCAGTGGTGCCTAGCAACAATTAACGCAATACACCATAGACCGTATCGTGCTTTCGTGCTGTGCGTTTCTTTTCTCTCTTTGCTGAAGTTTTTAATACCACCCGAAGCTATTTTAATTTCCAAGGTTTCAAGACCGTCTTGACATAGCACGGAAAATAGAAGGAAACTGGAGACTTCAGATATTCCATCTAACTCTAATATCGGAAATAATTCTTCTCCTATCGATTTGATTCATGATAAAATTGAGCAAATCGAATCTGCCTCTAGCCCAGGTGATTCGATTCATGCGAAAAAGCAAAGGATTCCGCCAATTGTGGTATCTGTTGCCGAGTTTTCTGGCTTTAGGAATGAGATTTTGAGTAACCTTCAGGGGATCAAGGTTTCATTTCAGATTGCCAGAAAGGGTGACTGCCGCGTTTTGCCGGGATCCTTTGGCGATCGCAAACGTCTTATTCAGTATTTAACTGAGAAGCGCCATAAATTCTTCACATACGACGACAAAACTGAGCGATTGTTCAAAGTCGTCTTGAAAGGTCTTCCCAGTTATGATAAACCACTGGATAAGATTAAAATTGAAATTTTTCAATTACTTGCATTTTCACCAATCCAAGTATTATGCATCCCAAGATAAACACTCAGATCGTGATCATCCCAATCAGCCTCCGTTGAATTGCGCTGGAGCGCGCCCATTTACTTTACACACGGCGGCTATTCAACTATGGCAACCCCATTCGGCGGTTTATTAAATTAAACAGCACAGACTCACACCCTGTGTAAAAGCTTATGGGCGCGCTGCTGCGCAATCTTTGCTTGCGCGTTATCACCGCGAAGAGTTGAGCGTTTAAGAAGAGCGCGACAATAATTAAGATGGAAAAGAAATCTCGCTCTGGTACTCCTCAGAGGGGTATTTCTCAAGAATTTTATTTAGTTCTCTTTAACAAAAATGAATGGGATATTTCCAAAACCCCACTCAGTGCCGTAAGTGTCAAAAGTGGGGTCACGGAATAAAACATTGCCACACGGATGATAAATGCATGATTTGTGGTGGAACCTCTTACGTCAAGGACGCCTGTCCTGTGAGAGAAGATTCCAATAAATTTAAATGTACCAATTGGGGGGGGGGCGGGGTCGGCAATTACAAATCCAATTTCAGGAAATTCTCTTAACGCAAAAAAGCAGTTCGTCGAATTCTAATTTTTCAAACACGCCCACCTATGCAAGCATCGCTGCAGGCAGGCAAAATTTCATCTCTGAAAATTTACCGACGATAATTGATTTTCATACCCATTCTTCAACGGGAAATAACGTTCGTTCTGACGAATCAGGTAGCATGTCTGCTTCCGACTTTGATTTTCTAAATGAACAATTGCATCACATGAATGATGCAATGTTCAAAGTAAATACTAAAAAAATTGTTATTGGACTTCGTTTTAAGGTGATTATAGAATGAAGCCCGTGGTGAATTTCAAATTCACCACACGTTTATCTACATACATTTCCAAAAGCCCAAATCTGCCGTAATTGTTTTCGTACAGTGCCGAAACTCAAATTATGATTATTCAGCATAACTAAGCGAACGATCTACCACTATTTCAGCCCCATACGCGTTATAGTTCTTTCATCTCGTGCTCTTGAAAAACAATATTGGAAAAGCACGTGGTTTACAAAATGGCCGATTTCTGGTTTCATTGTATAATCACCTTGTATCCAAATAATTCTTTGAAAGTTTTAAATTGGAATGCCCGCTCTTTAAAGGGTAAGGAAGATGAATTATTCAACTCCCTATCAGTTCACAATGTGCACATTGTCATTATAACTGAAACATATTTAAAACCTGGTCTTTTCCTCAAAAGAGATCCAAATTATTTTATTTACAGAAATGATCGTCTTGACAGCGCTTGTGGTGTGGTCGCCTTTGTTATTAATGGACGTATCAAGGCTCCACCCCAGTACCCCGAATCCCAGTACCCCGAATGCCATTACCCCGAAGGCCACTACCCCGAATGGGACAGTGCCCCGAAAGTCATTACCCCGAATGGGACATTACCCCGAAATCCATTACCCCGAAAGGCAATTACCCCGAAAACATTTAGAATCTATAGTATTCTATTATTATGTTTAACACCAACAGATATTGATGATTCGCAACAGTTTTTAACTAACCAGTTTAAACAAACAGTTTTGATTTTTCTTCTAATTAGCTTTAACTGTCATTCCTGTCATTGTGACCTGGAAAGGTACTATTCTACGAAATGGAGTAATCGATCCTTTTTTTTTTCAACAGAAGGCAAAACGAGATGATGCCTTCTATAAGTCAACGCAACTTCCCGAAGACAAACAAGATCTCCCTCTCTCTCACTCTCATACACAAACTCTCACTAACTCACTTCCTCTGTCTCACTAATTATTACTCATTCACCCACTCTCATTCATTCACCCACTTTTACTCACTTAACCACTCTTACTCACTCATCCACTTTTACCCATTCATTTACTCTCAATCATTCGCTCTCTCTTTCTCGCTCACTCTTACTCACTCACTCTTACTCACTCACTCTTACTCGTTTACTCTTACTCGCTCACTCACTAACTCTTACTCGCTCACTCACACACTCACTCTTACTCACTCACTCACTCTTACTCATCCATTCACCCCCTCGTCGATTTTGAGATTTAGACCACGCTTCATCCAGAATCCGTTGCTTTTACTACAGCGACCAAGGAACAACTTCTACCTTGTTGCCCTAGTAGCCATGCTGACGTGGACCGCAACTGCCTCCAACTCTCTGCATTGTGCATGGAAACGTGCTGCATAATCTCCCCCTGCCATTCTTGAACAGTGCCATACGAAGTGGAACGGGATTCTACGGAGTAAGAATACTTAGTTCCATACTGCATTAAAACAGTTTCAGTTCCAATTATTGTTCATTCATATGAAATTTTAATAAATTATTATTGAGTAAAATTTTTTTTATTGAAATGAAGGATTAACTTGAAATAATGACTAATTCGGGGTACTGGCTCATTCGGGGTAGTGTCCAATTAGGGGTAATGGCATTCGGGGTAGTGACTTATTCGGGGTTGTGGCGTTCGGGGTAGTGGCCTTCGGGGTAATGGTATATTATGGCATAGTCCGTATCAAACATAAATTATATTCTTCGTTTGAAACCAAAGTTTTCGAAACCTTGGGAGTTTCTGTTGAAACAAATTTTGGACAATTCTCTTTTATTGCTGCCTACTTGCCTTTCCAGTGCAATGGGCAGCAAAGAAATTTGTTGAGAGCTGATCTTCAAATTCTAACTCGCAACAAATCCAAATTTTTCATAATTACTGACTTCAGCGCCAAACACCGTTCATGAACTAATGATCAAAGCAATTCCAATGGTAAAATTTTATTTGAAAATTGTTCTGCGGGATATTATACTATTCAATATCCCAATGGACCAACTTGTTTTTCTTCCAGTCGAAATTCTTCTGCAATTGATTTAGTTTTAACGGATTCAAGTTAGATGTGTGGCCAATTAGTAACTCATGCTGACTTTGACTCTGATCACCTTCCTGTGACATTTGAAATCTCACAAGAAGCCATTTATAATCCAATCAGCTCTACTTTTAATTATCATAGAGCTGATTGGGATTTATATAAAACGTATATTGATAGGAATTTTGATGTTGATATTCCTCTCGATACCAAAAGTGATATTGATAATGCTCTCGTATCTTTGACAAATTAAATTGTCAAAGCCAGAGGTATTGCAATTCCCAAATGTGAAATTAAATTCAACTCCATTATTATTGACGACGATCTTCAGCTACTGATCCGTCTTAAAAATGTGAGGCGAAGGCAATACCAAAGAACTTGCGATCCCGCGTTGAAAGTTATTTGGCGTGATTTGCAAAATGAAATTAAAAAACGTTTCGCTATTCTGAGAAATACCAACTTTGAGAATAATGTCTCGAAATTGGATTCCAGTTCGAAACCCTTTTGGAAATTAACGAAAATTCTTTAAAAAAAAACCTCAAAAGCCAATTCCAGCGCTTAAAGAGGGAAATAAAATTTTATTAACAAATGGCGAAAAGGTTAAAAAACATGCTCAGCAGTTCGAGAGTGCCCATAATTTTAGTCTTGGTCTCACTAGTCCAATTGAGGATCAGGTCACACGGAGCTTCGAAGACATTTTCAATCAAGAGAACCCTCGTTGGGAACTAATTTGGATGAAGTGAGATCTATTACTAGAAAATTTAAAAATATGAAAGCCCCGGGTGATGATGGTATTTTCTACATACATAAAAACTTCCTGAGAGCTCTTTATCCTTTTCGGTTAATTTATTTAACAAATGTTTTCAATTGGCATACTTCCCAGATAAATGAAAAAACGCCCCAAAGTTGTTCCAATTTCGAGCTGGACAAAAATCCAGCTGAGGCTTCTAGTTATCGCCCAATCAGTTTGCTTTCTTCATTAAGCAAACTGATTGAAAATTTTTTTTTAAATAGAATGATGGTTCATATTAATGACAATTATATTTTTGCTGATGAGCAATTTGGTATCGCCATGGGCATTCAACCACTCATCCGTTATTCAGAGTTACAAACTTAATTCGGCTCAACAAATCTGAAGGATATTCGACTGGAGTTGCTCTTTTTGATATACAGAAAGCATTTGACAGTGTTTGGCATGAAGGATTGATTGTAAAATTGATTAATTTTAATTTCCCTCTGTACATTATTAAACTGATCCAAAATTATTTGTTAGATCGCTCACTGCAGGTAAACTATCAGAATTCTAAATCTGATAGATTACCTGCAAGAGCTGGTGTTCCCCAAGGCAGCATACTGGGGCCCATACTGTATAACATTTTTACTTCTGACTTACCTGATTTACCACCAGGGTGTCAAAAATCTTTGTTTGCAGATGACACGGGCCTTTCAGCCAAAGGGCGAAGCCTTCGTGTCATTTGTAGTAGATTGCAAAAAAGTTTGGATATTTCTCCACTTACTTGCAAAAATGGAAAATTTCCCCGAATGCTTCCAAAACTCAGCTTATAATTTTCTCACATAAGCCGAGAGCTTATTATTTGAAACCTTCTAGCAGACATATTATCACTATGAATGGGGTTCCAATTAACTGGTCTAGCGAAGCTAAATATTTAGGACTTCTGCTAGATCAAAAATTAACTTTTAAAAATCACATTGAAGGCCTTCAAGCCGAATGTAACACATATATTAAGTGTCTATATCCACTTATAAACAGAAAATCAAAACTTTGTCTTAAGAACAAACTTTTGATTCACAAACAAATTTTTAGACCTGCCATGTTGTATGCTGTGCCAATATGGACTAGTTGCTGCAATACCAGAAAGAAGGCACTTCAGAGGATCTTAAAATAAATTTTGAAAATGATTCCGAAGTTGCCTCCGTGGTATAGTACCAATGAACTTCATAGAATTTCTAATATTGAGACATTGCAACAAATGTCCAATAAAATAATTTCCAATTTAAGACAAACATCGTTGCAATCTTCTATTGCAACGATTAGCTCCTTGTACCCTTAGTATAAATTAGGTTCAAACATATTTTTAACATATTTCGATTCCGTTCGTACGTAAGTTGTGGTCGATCCAACCCCTTTTCCTTTGCCGATTTCAGTTGCTATCGGCCTCTGGTGACAACAACGATGTAGCTCATTGTTTGAGATCCAATTGTAAGGCTACCTGGCGCGAATTATGTATCTGTTGATGAAAACCTGCAGCCGTTGAATATTCTCCAATGATACATATTATGTTTCGCTAGCGTACAGACGTACAGATTTCACGTTAGAATTTAAAAAGTCGGATGCGACCACTTATCTGCCTGTTTTCCAAATATTTCTCAAACTCACAAAGGCCTTTGCCTTCTTGATCCGTGCGCCTATATCGTTATTGATCCTAACCGCCGCCTGACGCCAATATATTGGAACCTCTCGACATGCTCCCCTGATTGCCCGGCTACTGTGAAGCTGGATACGGTCGCCATGAGACGATATAATCATACAAAAACAGAACCCTCAGGAAACGAACATCATACTCGCAATTGATGCCGACAAACTGCAACAAGGAATCCTATTCTTGGTTTCCTGCTTCAGATAATCAAAATGCTATCCTTCAAAAACAAAAAAGAGCAACGTTCTCCGTCTGATGTTGCGTACGTGCCAATGACATCATAAACCGTCATCCTGGCTTATTATGAATTGTGATCGCGTGGATGCGTCACGATATAATAAAAAAAAATAACTGCAGTTTCCTCTTACAGCAGCGGCACCGGCAATGGAGCGCAGTGACATTTCGCGACAACCGGCACTATCTCGCTGGTGCTGCTGATGCGGCTGTGAAACCACAACAACCAGTAAGGAGTGCGCGCCGTGTCTAGCAGCAAGGGCCATCTGAAATGGTTGGCGCTTGTTGTCGGTTGGCTTCTCTCGCCCCGAGTGATGAGACATCCGTGGCAAATGTGCTAAATCAGGCGGGTAAAGTTCTTTGTTTTGCAATAATCCGACGTGCACAGGAGGTATCTTCGCGTAAGATAGGCGATTGATTATTCTGCTCCTAGCGCGGCTGAGTGCCTATAGACTGAGCATTGCCAGTGGAATAATTCGTTTAGCAACGAACAAGCATAGAGTCATGCACGGTGAGGATACGGAAATGATGCCGTTGGCATTCCATTTATTGAATCACTTGATGGTTGATCATTACCGCCGATGAACAGCACACGATGCAAAAGGCGTTGGAAATTAAAGGAGATCTGAATTGCGATGTGATAAGAAGATCGCCATTATAACGTGTTATATCATTCTAATGCGATGCTAATTGTCGGTCAAAAATAGTAATAGTCTTATTATGATTTGATGTGAAAAAAAAGTTCAATTCAGTAAGCCGAAGAAGACTCCCAATTTGATGAAATGGTATGTGTTTGTGACATAATGTACATTGTACACCCATCCAGTGGAGGTCAGATTTTAATACAGTTCTGCATAAGAACCTCACGGAAACTGTATGATTTTTTTGACATATACCGACCATTTCGGATTATAAAAAAAACCATTGTATTGTAATCTCTAAATTTTGTACTATTTTTGTACAATATCTGAATAGAAAGCTTATATTTCTTATTTTAAAACCTTCCAGAATTGTATATGCCAAGATTTTATACAATTATTGTAAGATTTGTTTTTGAGTGTAGTAACAGTAAGTCAAATCAGTTAAGAAGCTCAAAACTATAAGGTTTTATTACAGTATATTAGTACTAAAAAGGTACCATTAAAACTTGAATTCACGTGGATTCGTCGTATTATTGTTTAATTAATATACAAATATCTGATTGACTACGGCTGCAGAATATCACGAAGGTACATCCTACCACTAATTGATCTGGCTTAATTCGATAAGCTGTAAGCATCCATTTTCCAATATCTACAACACACATTCTCCTCGCAAACGCGCATCGGACGGTTTCGTCACTGGGCAAGTACGCGTGACTCGATTTGCGGCGAACATGTGCACTTCCTTCGATCCCGTGTCGTGAACGGTTGTCGCCCCCTGGTTAACGACTGCCACATGCATAGGAAAATTTCCGAGATCCGCTGATTACGACACGAATCCAACTCCGAGTGCACTTGCTATGGTAATAATGGATCTATTGTAGCAGGATTGGTACGACTGGCAACGTTAGCTCTAACTGCAGTTCTGATGCAACCGATGATGGCTGAACTAATCAACACAATGATTTCATAGTTTTTATTTAAAGGACGCTCAATTTATGTTTGTCAAATCTGTACCTGCATTAATTTCAAAATAGGGGAACATAGTGAGGAACTTATTTAAATACAAAATCAAATAACGGGAACAAGGGGCCATATGGACTGGACACCCTAAGGTTTTAGGTAATATTAACTGATTTAAGTTCAATATATACCAAATTTTTAACAACTACGTGACACTACGATGATACTCATCCTTGACCTGATACAAAGTGTCACACTAACAGGTTTTCGTGTCCAATAAAATAAACAAATAACAAATTAACAAACAATACTCATTAAGCATCAGTTTTGTAATCAATCGTATATAAATAAGGAAATTTCAATCAATTCAATTCAAGAACTATTTGGAAATAGTTCATTTTTTACTACTCTCGTGATGATAAAAAAGGGGCAGTTTGGACACCCTTGTAAAATATGAAGAAAATAATCTAACTCATAATTACATGTTATCGTAAATCCAACCAAACCATTACCCAATTATTCACCCTCCAGTCATGTTTTTGTATGAGAGACCGATAATTGTGTTTGCATTATTAACCTCCAAAAATCTATTTTATCCTTCTTAAGCGATCAGTTGACCAAATTAAAAAATAAATAAAAAACAGTGAAAATCAAGAAAACTTATCATTAATGCCTGCCACAGCACTGTGAATAACTAAATTTTGCCATAGAGTGACTTACTTACTTGATACCAAGGGAAGATCCATAAATTACGTAACACAAAAATTGGGTATTTTCAACCCCCCCCCTCCCCCTCTATGTCACACTTTTTGTATGAGACATCTGAAAATTTTGTATGGATCGTCACACTTAACTCAACTGCCCAATCGCTTCGAGTCGCCCTGAACGTTTAGCGACTAAAATAAAAACTACCACTAAAAATCAGAGGGGTTGTGTACAAGACACGACCGCAACGTAGGCGTTGGATAACGTATAGATCAAGATGAATACACCACTAGGTGTTCCAATCTGCCAAATTCACGATTCAGCTATCTTGAACTTTAGTATGGCTTTGTTTATGTTTTGCACCGAAAATGAATTTTTCACCCCCGCCTTCTTCTCGTCCATAAATTGGGCAAACTGCAACACCTAGCTGTGTATTCATCTTGGTATAGATGTTATTATAATACCTCTTTACGATAGGGGAAAAGTGCCGGTTTTGGCCACCTTAGTGCCTAATTTGACCAACCCTTAAAACAGCATATTTTCCAATAACTATCGATTTTTTCCCACAGCGAAGGAGCGTAAGGGATGTATCTCCTGTTACAGCTTATTATACCCTCGGAAATTGCTTTATTTTCAACCTTTCCCTGTATGAAATGGTGGTCCTGAAAAGAACCAATTTATTGGTCCTGCAACCAGATCCAGAACCATGCAAGAAAATGTCACTGCAGTGCCGCTAAAGCCGACGATAGCCACTCGATAGTTTGCCGCTTAACCGCTACAGATGCAGAAACACCCCCTTCAATGCTAGGACCAACGCCATCGTTCTGTGCGGTCACCGTTTCCTCTCTCCGTGACCACTCACCGTGGATCATCGTATCATGGGCTTTTTTATACCCGTAGAAAATGAAAAATTAGGTCATAAGGCCCGTAACTTACATAATTCTGATGTCCGTGTTGGGAATGCATGAATGAAATTGGTTGGTTCTGATATTTTTACTGGATAGAACATGAATTGAAATTTTCAATAGTTTATCGTAAATAATCAAAAGTTTTAATGAAATCGACAAATTGCTGGATTGTTGCGGAGTCGATTGATATATAAATCTCGAAAATCAACAGATAAAGGCTCTATTAGCGTTCAAAATCTTACATGATTTCGTGACGGTCCCCAATTTTAGATTTTGATTTGACACCTAGTACCTTCGGGTAAGATGTTGTCCATCGTCAAAAACGTCAAAAAACTCCTCGGATTTGTAGAATGTTTAACCCTTATGCGGCCGACTGGGTACCCGTGTTCCTTTTTCAAATTCAAGTGGTGATAATTCAATGAATTTTTATAGCTGAAAGCTGAAACTCGGTGACATTTAAGAACTCCATAAAATGTAGCATCTGTGAGAAAATCACGTTGATACAGTGAGGAGGGACGCGGGGAGGGGCATATGATTTTTTTACCACGTGGATGGCCGACAGGTACCCGTGTTCCACTAAATTGGTATTTTCATAACTTTAACAATTTTCAACCGATTTAGATAATTTTGACAGTTTTGGAAACAGAAACTCATATACTTTTTGCCCATTGTCAAGGTTTACAGCTTTTGTCCATGGTTATACAAGAAATCTTTGAAGTAAGGCTTAAGAGTCTACACACGTAACCGAAGGACTATCAACCAGTTTCAAATTTTTGACATGCTCATTGCGCTTCTTAGAATAGTCGGTGTTCACAGTATATATTCTGGGTCTCCAAAAACCCCTGGAGTAAGGCCTAAGTCATCCAAAAAATCCCTGGAATAAGATCTTATGGTCTGCTAACGTAACCAAAGGTCTATCGTGCAAATTCAAAAAGGGTACATGCTCTTTCTGGTGCTTAGCATATAATGCTTTCACAGTATATGTTCCGGGTCATCCAATGACCTTTTCTTAAAACATGTTTGCATTCCAAGTAGTTCTTGTTGCTGTCATTGATTCCAGGTAGTCTACGAACTCCATACAGTCAAGGTCTTCGGACCAATCTCCGTAATGGAGGCAGTTAACGAAGAATAAACAAGTTGCGTGACCCCTTCTTGGTATATGTTTGTATTCCAAGTAGTTCTTGTTGTTGTCGAAGACTCCAGGTAGTCTACGAACTCCATAGAGTCAAGGTCTGGGGATCGACCTCGGTAACGGAAGCAGCGTTTGAAGAATAAACAAGTTTTGTGACCCCTTCTGGATATATGTTTGTATCCCAAGTAGTTTTTGTTGTTGTCGTTGGCTCCAGGTAATCTACGAACTCCATAGATTCAAGGTCGGTGGATCAACCTCCGTAATGGAGGCAGTTATTGAAGAATAAACAAGTTGTGTGACCCCTTCTTGGTATATGTTCGTATTTCATGTAGTTCTTGTTGTTGTCGTGAGTTCCAGGTAGTCTACGAACTCCATACAGTCAATATCTTCGGATCTATCTCCGTAATGGAGGCAGTTATCGAAGAATAAACAAGTTGCGTGACCCCTTCTTGGTATATGTATATTCCAAGTAGTTCTTGTTGTTGTCGAGGACTCCAGGTAGTCTACGAACTCCATAGAGTCAAGGTATGGGGTTCGACCTTGGTAACGGAGGCAGTTATTGAAGAATAAACAAGTTGTGTGACGCTTTCATGGTATTTGTTTGTATTCTAAGTAGTTCTTGTTGTCATTGGTTCCAGGTAGTCTACGAACTCCATAGATTAAAGGTCTGTGGATGAACCTCCGTAATAGAGGCACTTATTGAATAATAAACAAGTGGTGTGACCCCATCTTGGTATCTGTTTGTATTCCATGTAGTTCTTGTTGTTTGTCGTGAGTTCCAGGTAGTCTACAAACTCCATAGAGTCAAGGTCGGAGGATCTACCTCCGTACCGGATGCAGTTATTGAAGAATAACTGGGAGGGACGGAAGGTAGCGGTTTTCCTCCTTAGCTCTTGTTGTTGTCCTAGTTCTTGTTGTTGTCGTGAGTTCCAGGTAGTCTACGAACTCCATACAGTCAAGATCTTCGGATCAATCTCCGTAATGGAGGCAGTTATCGAAAAATAAACAAGTAGCGTGACCCTTTCTTGGTATATGTTTCTATTCCAAGTAGTTCTTGTTGTTGTCTTGGTCTCCAGGTAGTCTACGAACTCCATAGAGTCAAGGTCGGAGGATCAACCTCCGTAACGGATGCAGTTATTGAAGAACAACTTGGAGGGACGGAAGGTAGCGGTTTTCCTCCAATGCCTTTTCCGAACTTAATCTATCACATGTTGTGCATATGCATAATCGAGTTTCAGACATAGCAATTAATTTCCACTCCGAGTGGCTCAATACCCGGAACATAGGCAATTTACTTTGAATGTACTGAACTCGAAAGGCGATCTCTCTTCGCTTATGTGGTCGGGTTGGGATCTGACGACCAACTGGCACAATCTCACACAACCCTACTTCATCGAGCGCCGTTGGTGATGAAGCAAGTGTGTAGGAGCCAGATAATACCAAATACTCATCCTACTTGGTTGGCATTGTACAAAAACATATATGAGACAGTTAGTTCTGAGAATGTATTGCGAGAGTTTGGCTACATGCGCTCGGTGTTGAACTTAATCTTGAATTAAAAAAAAAACACTTAAATAAAGAATTAAAAAAATCGGTTACATGCCCGGTGCTGTGAATTTGGTTTCATCAATACCCGCTAAGCTGCGGAGGACGACGAAGTTCCTTCGTATCTTAGCAGGGAAAGCACCTGTCAAGCGTACTGGTTTCGTGGGATCAAACCCCACCGAAGTTCTGTAGATCAATCTCCGTAATGGAGGCAGTTATCGAAGAATAAACAAGTTTTGTGACCTCATCTTGGCATATGTTTGTATTCCAAGTAGTTCTTGTTGTTGTCTTGAGCTTCAGGTATATGTTTGTATTTTAAGTAGTTATTTTCATTGTAGTGGGCTCCGTAATGAAGGCAAGGCAAAATACGTGAATGGAATCCGTTTTTTTTGTCGAAGAGCCTTACAAACCTATTAACAGGTACTCATAAATGATTCATAATTTTTATTGTTTGCGGCAAATTGGGTCGAAAACGTGATAAAGTCGGGTTAGGCAAAATCAGGGGTAGACAAAATCTGGGAGTGACAAAATCGGGTCAACCTCATCTGAGTGAATGTACGCATTCCTAGTACAGTAGCCGTTCGATAACTGCAAAATGTTTACTTTTCAGTTATCGAATGCCGTTCGGTAACTGCAACGCACTCTAGACGTCAAACGGTTGTCAATCGACGTTAAATGCAATAAAAGTGCATCTAAATGTGCAGTGCAATGCAGCTGTCATTGGGTCTGACATCGGTTTGAAGTTTAGCGGTCCGATAACTGTAAACTGTGGCAACTATCGAATTGCAGTTGAATGACTTGTAGTTATCGAACGTCTGCTGTAGTTTTTGTTTTTGCCATGGTACTAGGTAGTCTATGAACTCCATATAGGAATGATCTGTAGATCAACCCACGAACGGAAGGCTGTTGGTATATGTTTGCATTTCAAGTAGTTCAAGTTGTTGTCATTAGCTCTGGGCAGTTATTGAAGAATAAACAAGAAGTGAAACCTCATCTTGATATATTAGCATTCCAAGTAGTTATTGTTGTCTTTTTGTTGTTGGTTCCAGGTAGTATACAAACTTCATTCGTATCACTAATATGAAGTTGTCTATGCTTTGGAAATGTAAAATGTAAATAAATTGGAGCGATACAACTTCACGTCGAGAACGTGAGGGAAAAAACGGGCTAATATCGCAAAGATCATGTACCATATTAAAATTAGATTAAGGACACTCCTCACGGAATCCAAGTTTCAAAGTGCTCGCGTTTTCGGGGGCACACCAATCGATACGGAGGCGGCGCACAACTGTAATTTTTGTTGATTTAGCTTTGCTGCGTCGCAGCATGCGTGAAATAATAAAAATGACAGTTGTGCGTTGCTTCCGTATCGAGTGGTGTGCCCCCGAAAACGCGAGCACTTTGAAACTTGGATTCCGTAAGGAGTGACCTTAAAGACCCTCTAGATATTCGTGTAAGCCTAGAAGTCTTACTCCATAAATTTCTAGGATGACCATTAGCACCCTAGTAGCACAGTTCGGATCGATCTTGTTGCAGCAACTCCAATGTGACTGGATTTGGTCGCATATGAGTCGCAGTGACTGGTATGTGACAAGTGTGCTACTCGGGCATATGCCATGAACGCATTTTATTCATGGACCCCAAAGGCATGTACCAAATTTAAAACAGGCTGATATATCTCTGGTGTAGATCCTAATGCCTTACTTCAGGGTTTTCTTTGATGACCATGAACATTTAAAATGGGTGCATTCTATTCTACGTACAATAAAAGGCATGTATAGCTATTAAACTAGGCCAAAAGAATTCTATGTACCACAAAGGGCATATGCCACTTTTGAAACAATCCGAAATGTATCTGGTTACGTGTGAAGATCCTGAGGCCTATTCTAGCATTTTCTTGCAAGACCATAAACATATCCAATGGACGGATTCTATTCTATGTACCATAAAGGGCATGTACCACTTTTAAAACAAGCCAAAAGATCTCTGGGTACCCATGCAGATTTAAAGTTTTATTCCAGGGTTTTCTTGGATGACCATGAACCTATGCATTGGCCGCAATCTATTCTATGTACCAGCAAGGGCATGTAACACTTTTGAAAAAATCTGAAAGATCTCTGGTTACGCGTGTAGACCTGAAGGCCTTTTCCAGGGTTTTCTTGGATGACCATGAACATATGCAATGAAAGCGCTTTTTCCTATGTACCACAAAGGGCATGCACCACTTTTGAAACAATCTAAAAGATCTCTGGTTACGCGTGTAGACCTGAAGGCCTTTTCCAGGGTTTTCTTGGATGACCATGAACGTATGCAATGAAGGCGCCAGATGACTTATCCGACAGATTTCTTCGTTAGCGCAGAACATATGTAGTGATCACATTTGATTTCAAGATGCCCAGAGAGCATGTACCACTTTTGAGACAAGTCCATAGACCCATGGTTACGAGTGTAGACCTTAAGGCCTTACTCCAGAGATTTCTTGGATGACTTGGAACATATACTGTGAACGCATTCTACGCTAAGTACCACAAAGAGCATGTACCGTATTTGAATTTGCATAATAGGCCTTTGGTTACGCGAGTAGATCTTTAGGCTTTACTCCAGAGATTTCTCGGATGACTAAGACCTCATTTCAGTGATTTTGCATGACCATACCACATGAAGCATATACTGTGAACACCTTCAATTCTAAGAAGCGCAAAGAGCTTGTAGCACATTTGAAACTGGTTGAATGGCCTTTGGTTACGCGTGTAGACTCTTAAGCCTTACTTCAAAGATTTCTTGTATAACCATGGGCATAAGCTGTAAACCTTGAAAAGTTTATGAGTTTCTGTTTCCAAAACTGTCAAAATTATCCAAATCGGTTGAAAATTGTTGAAGTTATGAGAATATCAATTTATGGGAACACGGGTACCCTGTCGGCCATCCACGAGTATTTTTTGTTGGCCGCATAAGGGTTAAAAAACCTCAAAATTGCACGAATTTTATTTTGTTGCCCCCTTGATATATTATTTTTAGGAAAATGATTTTTTATGAAAAATTCTTCTTTTGTTAATTGCAATTTTGCTTTTAAAAATGCATTTTTTTGTTTTGTGTAAAATTCCTAATTATTTCCGGAACTTTTGCATTATTTGTGGAAATTTTATACTTATTTATTGCTCATACCCTGGTTAGCAATTTCCTAATTATTTATGGAAAATTTTTAATTCTTCATGAAAATTTTATTTGGCTGCCACGTTTAGCGCCCTCAGTCTTCTACTGCTTCAAAAAGCCATCATGTACGAGGACTTCCACAAAGTCTACGGTCTTATACGGCTTCTCTTCTGAATATTATCTTTGTTTGAAGCTCTTCCGGCAAATTGTATGATTATCTATGAACATTCGCATCATTCATCCCTTCCAACAAACCTCCTGCAGCGCTATAATGCCGAATACACGATCCTTATGCATATCGGTGAGTATTCGTGAGCTCCCGATAATGCTGAGAGAATTGCAGTGTCTTCGCCGATTGTTCCGGTTCATATTCTCTCGTTGCTTGTTTTGAGAGCTAGCTTGTCGACACCAGCCCCCTAAATTTCCGGAGGACCATGGTGCACAATTTTGCTTAGAGTTTCTCGCTGTCACTCGGACGATGATAATGCCTGTAATATGGGGAAACAGACGCTATTGTAAGTCACTCCTAACATGAAGAACAGATGCACGATAAGATTTTCAACCATGGTGAGGAGCAAACCTCCCCATTCCTGTCAGCATACAACCGTAGTTCCCGTTCTTAATGAGGTTAGTTACTCGATCTTCTCTAAGATAGCTCGTATCCCGGGGAGGCATGGATAGGAATTGCTGAGTAAGAGGCTAAAAACCGCGAAGTCTTAGGCTATGGCCATCCGGAAGAAGCTCCCTGACGAACCACAACTCGCAACGATTATATTGGTCTATGTCCCTTTCCTCTTACTAACTGAGCATGACCATGAGCATTATGACCGCACAATTAGTAGTTGCTACTCCGTGATTGACTGGAACTTGCGAAATTGTACAGAGAACACGATTGTCTCTGGATAGGGTATAGTTTTGTTGCAAAGGATAATTTATCTGGATTCACTTCGGTAAGTGATGCGATCCATGGGGTGGAAAATAATACTATTTCCCTGTCTCGAGAAAAAAAAAGTTAAACCATGCATATGAAAACGCGTTTTGGACGACCGAACGGACGCGCAGCACTATGTACTACTTGCTCGATAACTACGGCAAACTATGGAAGATCGCGCTTCCCGAGCAGCACAAGTCAGATGAAAAAGGTTGCAGCAACTTGATTGTAACCTATGCGCTTGGGTTATTTCGACCGGAGCAAAGCGCAATAAATGCGCATGAGCCACCGAGCACTAAATTGATATTTTATTATTTTCCCGACGACTTAAAGACGCACTGCACTTATTTGATGGCTACTGCAAATTATTGAAGGTCGCACTTGTTTCGACTAAATAACCCCAATATATTTGAATATTTGCATTGCAAAGAGTTTATAACGGTATAAAATAAAAGCAACATGTTTCTGCTCAGAATTCATGATCGCCATATTCGAAAGGAGAAGTATTTTCAAGTCGGTGAAATTTATTGCTGGAATACATAACCTACCTTAGGGGCCCTCCTTAGCCGTGCGGTAAGACGCGCGGCTACAAAGCAAGACCATGCTGAGGGTGGCTGGGTTCGATTCCCGGGGTTGGTCTAGACAATTTTCGGATTGGAAATTGTCTCGACTTCCCTGGGCATTACAGCATCATCGTGTTAGCCTTATGATATACGAATGAAAAAATGGTAACTTAGAAACCTCGCAGTTAATAACTTTGGAAGTGCTGAATGAACGCTAGGCTGCGAGGCGGCTCTGTCCCAGTGTGGGGATGTAATGCCAATAAGAAGAAGAAGAATACATAACCTACCTTGGCTACAGCGTCGATACTCCTATGTCTGGCGTATTGTAGAGTTCCATACTCGTCGGTCTTTGGCGATGTTCCTCCAGTTTCCCCGAACGATTAGGGTCCCCCGGTCCGATTCCCCCGCGTGCGGCCAGCATGTCGCCAGCAGCAGTTTTCTGTTGAATATTGTTTTCGCTATTCTTTCTTCCGACATTCGCACTAAGTGATCAGCTCACTGAAGTCTGCCATGAAATCCATAAATAAATGATATTTTAATCGCGTAGAACACTTTTCCTGGAATTGGGTGAAACATTAACAGATTGAGTGGACATTTACGATGTTGATGTTAAAATTATTTTCAATTCAAAGCACTAAACTATATTATTTTACCGGCGCGTGGTAAACAGTCTTATTTTTCATCTAGATTTCACCATAAAATCGAAGGCGCAGCTTATTTCAAAGAAAGCATATTGAAAATTAAACATGGATGAATATTATTTTGTTGACATCCGTATAATGACTCTCATCATCAATCCATTTTGTTATTATTTCTTCGCAATATTTTTTCCCTTTTTAAACCAATATTTTTCCTTTTTTGCGGGTGGTTCAAAAAGAGTTTTCCAAATACTCTTATAGGAGATTAACAGTGGATATCTAGAGAAGACCACTTGGTCATATTTTGCTCTTATAGTGGTCCTCAGAAGGTTGTCGTGTAATAATGAGTTTTAATGTTAGTTCTTATAATTTGAACTTTTCCAAAAGTGGAATGAAACTTGAAATGTTACTTGGGTAGTGAAGTGAAAATTAAATCGATCGGGCACTGCCTTCTGAAGTTATTGAAACAATATTGTTTTGTTCTCTTTCCTCTTTTCGGGACGGATGGGTCATATATGCTCAGCATTTTAGATTGGCTGTGTAATATCACAGAAGAGAATTAGATTCTCGCTTTCTTCAGCAAAGTTGTTCATCAGCATATTGGCATTACAGGAAAAATATCGGAGGTCAAGTGTGACTATACCCTGCAGACCCAGGTAGGAATGATTCAAATATAACGTCCACTACTTTTTGAGATTTTTAGACCCCCTCTGTCACGCTTTTTTGTATACCTAGTACATGTTTTTTTACTTACTTACGGATCCTGTACACCTCCGGTGGTGCAAAGGGCCGACTTGAAAGATCTCCATCCTGAGCGTTGCCCGGCTATCGCTTTAACCTGTTGCCAGGTTAGATTTCGGTCGACTTCTTTTATTTCTTTATTGAGGTTTCGCCGCCATGAGCCTCTGGGTCTGCCTCTGCTGCGATGTCCCGCTGGGTTCCAGTCTAATGCTTGTTTACAGATTTCGTTTCCGCCCCTACGTAGAGTGTGGCCGACCCAGCCCCACTTTCGCTCCCAAATTGTTGATGCTATCGACCTCTTATGACAACGACGATGGAACGCAATGTTTGAGATTCAGTTGTGAGGCCACCAGGCTCGAATTATATACCGCAGGCATCTGTTAATGAACACCTGCAGCCGTTGAGTGTTCTCCAGTGATACACACCATGTTTCGCTAGCGTATAACAGCACAGATTTCACGTTAGAGTTGAAAATTCGTATTTTGGTGCGTTCACTTATCTGCCTGTTTTTCCAGATATTTCTTAAACTCGCAAAGACAGCCCTTGCTTTCTTGATCCGTGCGCCTATGTCGATCTTGGTACCGCCGTCTGACGCCATTTGGCTACCAAGATATTGGAAGCTTTCAACATTCTCCACTGGTTGCCCAGCTACTGTGAAACTGGAAGGAGTCGCCGTGTTTACATCCAACGATTTGGTTTTGTTGACGTTGATGACTAAACCTGCCGAAGAGGAGCGCTCGGCAAAGTCGTTGAGCTTACTCTGCATATCAGAGATTTTCTCAGGAACTTTCTTTGCGTCTCAGGGCGCCCCACATATTCTCGTGATTGAGACGGTCGAAAGCTTTTTCGTAGTCAATGAATACCAAATAAAGGGACTCTTGGAATTCGTTGACCTGCTCCAGAATGATGCGGAGCGTGACAATATGGTCCACACAGGATCTTCCGGCACGGAATCCGGCTTGCTGCCGCCGGAGAGTCGCATCGATCTTCTCCTGAATCCGGGCTAGGATAATTTTGCACAGAACTTTGAGAACGGTACACAGCAACATAATGCCTCGCCAGTTATCGCATACAGTCAGGTCACCCTTTTTGGGCACCTTTACTAAGATACCTTGCATCCAGTCGACCGGGAAAGTTGCGGTGTCCCAGATATTATGAAATAAACGATACAGTAGTTGAGCGGATGTCATGGGGTCAGCTTTGAGCATCTCGGCTGATATGCGGTCGACCCCTGGGGCTTTATTCGATTTCATGCTTTGGATGGCTGTTTGAATCTCTAGCAGTGATGGAGCTTCGGTATTGACGCGTGTTATACGTCGGATCCTAGGCAGATCATGCCGAGGTGGTGATGGCCTGGCTGGCACTTGAAAAAGTTGTTCGAAGTGCTCGAACCAGCGTTTCAGCTGGTCAGTTGGGTCGGTCAATAACTGATCATTCGCGTCTTTCACAGGCATCGTTGCATTCATCTTCGCCCCGCTTAAGCATCGTGAGATATCGTAGAGGAGGCGAATGTCCCCGGTTGCGGCGGCTCTCTGTCATTCGTCGGCCAGGGAGTCTGCCCACGCTCGTTTGTCCCGTCGACATGAGCGTTTTACTTTCTTCTCAAAAGCCGCATATTGTTGACGGACTAAGACTTTGGCTCCTCTGGTTTTCGATCGCTCTATCACGGCTTTGGCTTCTCTTCGCTCCTCTATCTTCCTCCAGGCCTCATCGGTGATCCATTGCTTTCTCTGGATGCGCAGTTCGCCCAGATTATTCTCGCTGGTGGCGATGAAGGCATTCTTGATGGCGGTCCATTGGTCTTCCACGCTGCCACCTTCCGGAATATCTGCAGCACGCGTCTCCAGTTCTTCAAGAAAGGACCGTTTCACCGTGGCATCTTCCAGTCGGCGTGTGTTGAATCGTCGTCCAACTCTATCCTCCTGCCGACGAATCCGCGCAATGCGCAGGCGTATTTCGCCGATGAGGAGGTGATGATCAGACGCGATATCGGCACTACGTTTATTCCGTACATCAAGAAGGCTCCGTTTCCATTTTCGGCTGATGCAGATGTGGTCGATTTGATTTTCTGTAAAGCCGTCACGGGAGACCCACGTGACCTTGTGAACCGGTCGATGAGGGAAGAGCGATCCCCCGATCACCATGTCGTTATTACCACAAAATTCTGCGAACAGCTCTCCGTTTTCGCTCATTTCTCCGAGACCATGGCGTTCCATAATGCGCTCATGGTTCGAGTTGTCGGATCCGATCTTCGCATTGAAGTCGCCCAAACAGATCTTGATATCACCCTTCGGAATTCTATCTACGACGGCATTGAGATGACTGTAGAAGTTCTCTTTGTCTTGCAGATCGGCAGCATCGGTTGGCGCATAACATTGGATTATAGTAAGGTTTCGGACCCGTGTTCTAAATCTGGCAACGATTATCCTTTCACTTATAGGTTCCCACTTCATAAGCGCAGAGTGTGCCTGAGCGCTTAGTAGGAAGCCAACTCCGCGTTGCCGGGGAGCGTGTTCACCTCGTAAACCAGAGTATAGCAGAACTTGTTCCGACGGCGTTCTGTGTTCTCCAAAGTTTGGCCAACGGACTTCACTCAGTCCCAGGATCTCAAGCTTCATGAGACGTGCCTCATTGGCAAGTTGTGCCAATTTACCCTGCTGGGCTAGGGTTAAAACGTTCCATGTTCCTATTCGTGTCCGTTGTTTCGCGCTAAGAGTCGTCGCCGTAAAATCAGTCCGTATTCTTTCATTATCGGATTCTCGAACAAATTGATGTTTCGGGAACAGTAGGTTGTTGGCCCAAGGTTTCCTATCCACCGGGATGGGGCTGCCATCTTAGGTATAGCTTCCGGGAATAGCATTTCATACTCAGCCGCTGGATGCCAGAACAGACGCTGTTGGAGCCGCACCTCCTTGGTGGACAGACGCTCGATCAGTCGGGTCAAATTTGTTTAAAGTCCTACCCAACACCAGGACTAGGCTAGTGCGCTTTGAGCGGCACACGGTCGCTTTGATAGGGCCTGCTTGGGGACACATGCAGCTTTTTATAGAAGTTCAACAGAGCCCACTGTCGAACCCCACCACATCCTAGGCAGACCCCACAGGACGCACCCTCTCACTCTAGCTGATGTCAGAAGGACAACAGTGCCCCTTAGCTGGCGGTCAATTGTCATCGGAAGACCCGTGGAAGCGTGAGTATTGGAACTTGTGAGGACCAGAGCTATGTTAGGCACCCCTTCCCGGATGTCAACTCACCATTTCGCAGCCCTACCTAGTATATGTACTGTCACAAATTCTTAGACCCCCTCCCCCCTAAAACATGTGACATCATTGTTGAACGACCCCGTATCCGAAAGCTTGGGAAGATTTCGCTTCTGAGAGCATGCTAATGAATCTGAAATATTTGACCGCATTGTATGATAATTTTGAACACTCTATGAGCTTAAGTCATCTTGAACGTCAAGCCAGTGATTATTTTTTTAGAAATCCGAGATGATACGAGATGTTTAAGGTACCCCAAAACATTCTCGATTTCAGCCCACGGTATCTAACAGACCAACCAAGACTTTTGCAATGTCTTCATCATCAGCATGTGTATATCCAAACTGGCTCAATGAGAAAATGCGCATTATATGAACTCAATTTCCTCGAAAACGAGATGTTCAAGATACTCCAGAACGTTCTTGAGTTCATTAAAAGGTATCTACCAGATCAAGCAGGTCTTTTGTAATATCTCCATTATCAAGTATACATCCAATCCGGTTCCAAGTGCTTATTCAAATACTATTCAATTTTTTTAAAACATGGTATGTTTGAGGTCTTCCAAAACGATTTTGAGTTAACATCAAGATACCTACCAGATGTACAATAACTAAGGAAGTGTTTATGTCGAGCATTCAAAAGCAGACATGGACTTTTTTTGTTGTGGCGTAAAACCAACTCCAGGACGTTATGTAGAATCATAAAGGACCTGTAGTTACTTTTACAGGCAATGATTGCAATCCTCGACCTCGACCTCGTTAAATCGACCTGCTGGATGTTTACTGATGCACGGATACATTGTTCAGGACTTGGTTGATCGGTTAGATCGCATGTTCTGAGCTCCAGGACGTTTAAAAAAAGTCGTCTTGAAAAGGCTAAGCCCCTTTCGAAAAAAAGGCAAAATTTTTCAATTTTTCTTGTTGTGATGTATGCCCTCCTTAGCCGTGCAGTAAGACGCGCGGCTACAACGCAAGACATTCTGAGGGTGGCTGGGTTCGATTCCCGGTGCTATTCTAGGCAGTTTTCGGATTGGAAATTGTCTCGACTTTCCTGGGCATAAAAGTATCGTCGTGTTTGCCTCAAGATATACGAATGCAAAAATGGTAACTTGGCTTAGAAACCTCGCAGTTAATAACTG
Source organism: Armigeres subalbatus (assembly GCF_024139115.2). Taxonomy (NCBI): domain Eukaryota; kingdom Metazoa; phylum Arthropoda; class Insecta; order Diptera; family Culicidae; genus Armigeres; species Armigeres subalbatus. The sequence goes on along the minus strand of NC_085140.1, from coordinate 263,400,759 downwards.
TGGAAGTGCCTTATGAACACTAAGCTGCGAGGCGGCTCTGTCCCAGTGTGGGGATGTAATGCCAATAAGAAGAAGATGTATATAAATTAATGCAATAAATGTTAATCAATGAAAAAAATTAAAACCCAACTACCTGAAGGGTTATTTAAACCGGTTTTATGTGATTGTTATTTATATTTTTCTTCATGCACGGGAAAAGCATCACTGCCAGGTGGATTAATCAGGATTCTTTAAGTGCCTCGTGGCAATTAGAATGAATAAATTATTCCTTTTTTTATCTGAGCAGTTCTCGTTTATTTATCTTTTATCAGCGATGTTTTCAAAGGTGACCACAACCGAACTACAAAATTGAAATGTCCAAAATTCTCAATTTTGCAAAATTGTAAATTTTTTTTTTTCGACGCAAAATCGTATATGATGCAACATAAGATGCTAAAGTGAAGGCGATATACGTACATATTGTATGGGGAAGTACCCTTTTTGGCCTCCACTTTAGCATCTTGTGTGACATCATATACGATCTTGTGTTAACTGATTTTAAAAAATGCGTAATGGCGGATGTATTACAATCCCATTAAATACCTACTTTTCAATAAAGTTGTGTAACTTTTGAAAATTGCGTTATTTTTAATTCCAAAACTTTGTACCGTACATACTATGTAATGGTGATCAGTAAATGAAAACCTATTAAATCCTGCCACTACAACCAGCACAGTGTATAAAAATATGTGGGGCAAAACGTAGAGTTATTTAAATCTAGAACTTAAAGGCTAGGAGGCTTTTTTTCGAAAAGCTAAATAGCCTAGTTTAAAAGGCGCTTCTGATTTACCTTGTGGTAAGCTTCCTTTCGAGAGGCTCCGAAGCTTGTGTTGAAAAGACTTGGAAGCTTCATTTCCAGAGGCTCGGAAGCCTACTTTCAAGAAACTTGAAAGTCTACTTTCAAGAAACTTGGAAGCCTTCTTTCAAGAGGTTTGGAAGCTTTCTTTCAATAGGCTCAGAAGCTTTTTTTAAGAAGCTCAAAATCTTGAAAAATACTCAGAAGCGTCCTTTCCAGAGGGTCGGAAACCGTCTTTCAAGAGGTTTGGAAGCCTCCGTTCGAAAGGTTTGTAGGCCTCATCTGTAGACTCAGACGCATCTTTTCAAGAGCCCCAGAAGCGTTATTTCAAGAGACTCAGAAGCATCCTTGCAAAATGCTCAGAAGCTCCCTTTTAGAGCCTCGGAAACCTCCTCTTAAAAGGCTCGGAAGCATCCTTTCAAGAGCAGTAGTCTACTTCCAAGAGGCTCGGAGCCCTCAAATTATGTATAAACTTAATTTGAATTGGAAAGCTTCACGGAATAGCAAAAATTTTTCGGTGTGCCGTTTTCCCTACTATGAGTTATGCTTAATTTCATTTACAGCTAAAATATATAGAGGTACCTCAATGAATGTAAAAGCTCGAAAAGGTTCCTCTCAGAAAAAGGTTGAGAACCGCTGTAATAATATATTATATTAAAAATTAACACCAGAAAGTTGAACTTCACTTTTAAATGAATACATAACAGCATATAAAAACAAAAAATATCACTAATGATTCTATTGAATGCATTCACTGACGAAAAAATCATTGGCATATTTTTTGCCACGCTTTTAACCTGCGTACTCCTAAGCGTCCTGTCGAGAATTATTATTGACACCCCTCTGTGCTTCCCATTCCATCATTCATGGTGCGCGATTGCTGGGATTGAGACAAAGTCATGCGGCAGTTCCACCCGTCCGTCGTTGTCAGCCCCACTCGATGCACGGGCCAGATATGACTCAATAACGTGAGAGTTACCTAACAGCAGCCCCGAGAATAGTTTCGTCACTCGAACGGCACACACACGATTCTTGTTGGTCGAGGTCTGGACAAATGGGCGGCAAGGCTCCTCCACTCCACTGAAGGGGAGGAAGACGAAGGCCAATATCATTTTATAGAACTGTTTGCGCTGCACACTGCCTGTATCCATCCAATAGGAGCAGCGCTTCTAGGTGCTAATTTATTCACTTTACTTAATTTGATTTTCCTAGAGCAACGGACAATAGCGATCGACTTGATGCATATGTCATTGACAATTCAAATCAAATTCATGGCGAGAAATCTTGGATTCTATTTAGAATGTGGTGAGAACAAAAATTTAAAAAAAAATGCGTCATAAACCGTATTTCCAAAAGATATTTGAGTTACTAGATAAAGATTGTCGCTGTCGTCGCTGTCCGGAACAACTTTTGCTGGCGAGGATAGGGAGCTAAATGTCAAAGAAGGAAAATCCATACGATTTGACAGGTATGTACCACACATGCTTCGGACAGCAGAACAAAGGGAACCGAAGCGACAATCTTTATCTAGTAACTAAAATATCTTTTATTTCCGAATCCGAGAGCTTACAAAACTCGTCATTGAATTTCGGATTCAACAAACAATAGTCATGCATTCCTAAAATCGATACTGGTGTTCTCTAAATAACAATTTTAATTATGCTTTTTTGCGTGTATGATAATGCAGTAGTTAATAAATATGAAAATGTGTATACAACATTTTTGCAAAACTGGTGATAATTTAGGATACAATATTAATTAATATTCATTCTCATGATACATTCTTTTGTAAATAATTACATTCGTTGTTTTATTGCCCATCTTACGGTACCAAACACATAAACAATGCAATATCAATTGGATCTCCAGTTACCCTTGCGAGCAATGGCGTAGGATTGCCAATTCAGAGATGGTGAGTTTAATTCTCAATTTGGTCTTGGATGTTTTCGGATGGGAAACATGTGTGACTCCCTGAGCATAGTGTATCCGTTGTCCTTAACACAAAAGATTCAATGTCCTTAACACAAAAGATATATGTCATATTCATGCAATAATGGCCATAAAAAACCTTCAAATTATAACTGAGGAAATGCCAATGGAATACAAAGTTGAAAAGCAGGCCAGCAAGGCCACGTTCCAGTTGGAATGTAGAGCCATAGGAGAAAGGGATATTTAATAAAGGAAAAATCATTCATAATAAAATAATTAGAAATTATTCACATGAGTTAGCTTCCTTCCGTGAAAGATTTACAAAACTAAGACTGACTAAATTAATTCTAAACAAATGAGTTTGAAAAAATATCAAATTTGAAAAAAAAATCTTTCATCTAGACAACAAAGTTGGCATTATTCGTACAAACCATTCGCATCACTCAAGAATAAACATCCCAATTTTGCTAATTTGTATTCGTTCTCTTCTTCTATTTAAGATGAAATTGGAAATATTAGAAAATCCAAATTCTGTCTCTTCGATGAAATGGTTTTTACAACATTTTGAAAATGTGATAGGAAAAATGTGATGATAAAACTGAAAAAAAAATAAAATTCATCGCGAAGAACCGATTTTTCTAGATAAATTGTGTACGCAGAATATTGTATCGGAAAATTGATAAATTTTTAGCGAGACAAAGTCCGCCAGGCCAGCTCGTTTAATTATAATTGAAGGACGAATTCAAAAACTGAAATTAAACAAGCAACATTGATAGGTATAAATAAATGTAAAATTTTGTGTATATTTACTTAATTTGTCGCGCTTGTTCGAACTGTGTCGATTGGTATAAAACACAACGAATCTCTAAAATGTTCGTTTTTGGACCGAAATGACAGTTTTTCCATCTTAGTAATTTTTTCTATCCCTTTATTTTCGAACAAAATTTTAATATATATTTCATAATTGTTAATCTCATCTGTCTATACATATTGATAAATGGATAGAAAGAACTCATTGAATTAAAATATTCCATTGAAACGCAAACAGCTCTGGGAAAGTCCACAAACAAGCTATTCTCATTACTTCTGAAAGCCCCTGACTTCGGCCTCTATTCGGTCATGCTCCCATTTCGTATAGTTTCCCCTCGCACCTCTCACATGCATTGTAAGCTTTCTCGCCGGAGGCTACGACTCCTTATCGCAATGTTGGGGCAACCTTCTCTAACTAGATTGTCGAGGGATGTGGATTTCGGTCAAGTATGATGTTTTCTTCTTCTTGTTTAATTTTCTACCACAAAAAGTAATTCCTTAATAATTGTAATATTCCTAGAGACAACAAGATAACTCATATCTAATAACAATGCAGGCAGAACTGACCATCCCTAGGAGACACTACCGCTACGACAATCCAGACGAACCTTATCATAGGCAGCAAGTAGTTCACAGCAGTTTAATAACCGTCCCTGTAATAAACAGCCTGGAAACAACGACTACCATACACCTATTTACACATTGAATCTTTTTTTTTTGCGTCAACCGTCTGAATACCAGCTATGAATCAAGCAATGGATGTACGAGAGTATTCCATATTGGTACTATTATTTCAAGGGTGCAGTGCAGTTACTTCAATGAGGAAATACTGCGGGGATTCTCCATACACTAGTAGACGTCTTACGTCACGCTCGCCCTCAGTTTCTTCGTTTTTCGTTCCTCCCGTTGTTCTCGGGGCGTAAAATTTGTTCTCGCTCGCTCGAGCCTTGTTGATGTGATTGGCTACTGTTGTCGTCGTAGGTGATGATCACGGGCGATGATGGCCTAAGTTGTGTTTAGATTTTGATGTCGTAACAAGCAAGAGTAACAAGTAACAAGGCAGCTGATAACATCTTCACCGCATGTGCTCTGTGAAATGGGATAGGGACAAAACGTGAGCGTTGACACCGGACCGGTGGAGTTACTTAGTAACTCGCAAATAGATAGCAACAATAAAAAAAACAACGTCAGTTAGTGCAACGTGCTTGTTATAAAAGGGAGTGATTAATCGAACGCAATCCATTAGGGAAATTAAAATGATGTGACCATGTAAATGCGTTGATAGGATCTTAAGTTTGACCGTTGAATGAGTTCATCCCGGAATTGTTTATTTTCCAACTACATTTTATGACGATATTTGAAATTGATAAATAATCTTTTGCAACATTGTCTGAATATAGTTTTCCGGTGAAAACAATAAACCTGATATGTACGTAGTAAAGAAGTGTCATTCTCTTTTGTGACACTAGATGGATTAATACGCAATGTGCTGCCAAAACAATAAATGTCCATTAACTCTGGAAAATTGTTTATACCAAATTTAAAAATTACGTGACACCCTAATACCTACATCAAATTCTATTTTGACATAAGATTTTTTTTACACAGTTTTCTTGAAATGGCAGCCACCCACCCATTACCACAGATAATAATTTGGGACTAATCATTACCTTCTAAAAGGAAATGCAGCTTTCCATATAGTCGAGGTTCATCGTCGTTTGTCCTGGCCATGTGCGTCGCACAGTGCGTTGACTCATAGACAAAAATTAAATTTTGAATAATCGTATTCTAGCATATTCTGCACATAAACGTATTTGTATATAGTCCCTATAATGTAATAACGAGTGTTTTAGGGCATGGAGAACAGTCACATCTAAGTTCCTCCCGCAGTTCCTAGGAGGAATTTCTGAGGGAACTTCCGGAGGAGTTTCTGAGGAAGCTTCCGGATGAATTTCTCAAGAAACTTCCCGAAGAATTCCTCAAGAAACGTCCTAGGAATTACTGGAGGGACTTTCTTAAGCTTTCTATATTGGACTCTTGAAGGATTAGAAATTTAAGAAGGAACTCCTAGAAGCAATTTCCAGGACCAATTTCTGGATGATTTTCAGGAGGACTATCTTGGAAGAAATTTACGAACGATCTCCAGGAGAAACTGCTTTTGGAGAATTAACAGGAGGGGTGGCGAAGATTTAAAAAAAACTTTTAGCAAATCCTGGAGGATTTTGATTACTAGATTCTGAAGGATTTTCAGAGAATATTGATTGGAATTTCAATAGGAATTGTTTGATGGATTCCTGTAGAATAATTAATCACATATATCCGCTCAAAAGTAAATTTCGCTATCCACAAAAATCAATGCGAGTACTTAAACTGGGCGATGCATTATGTTTCTGTGAACCGTTCTCAGAGTTTCATGCAAAAATTTCCTAGCCCGGATTCAAGAGAAGATGGATGATACTCTCCGACGGCAGCAAGCCGGTGTCCGTGCGGGAAGATCATGTGTTGACCGTATTGTCACGCTCCGTGGAGTAGGACAACGAAAAAAGTCCCTTTCCTTGGTATTCTTTGACTACGAAAAAGCTTTCGGCCGTTTCAATCTAGTGAATGTTGGGCGCCCTGAGACGCAAGGGGGTTCCTGAGAAAATCATCGGCCTCATCGAGGCACAGTATGAGGCATTCTCGTATAGAGTGCTGCACAATGGGGTCTTGTTCGGCCCTATCCGGGTCGTATCAGGTGTGGGGCAAGGATGTATTCTATCACCGCTATTGTTCCTCATCGTAATCGACGTCATCCTGGTACCTATGTGTGATTAACTAGGTATGTATACCTCTCTCTCTTACTTGATACTTGATACTTGATGGGCTACAGCTCTTAGATGAACCTATGCCGAATGGAGTATCCTTCTCCACTGGACTCGATCCTGGGCCAATCGCTTCCAGTCTCCCTGAACATTGAGCGCCCTCAGGTCCTCTTCAACTGCAAAAAGCCATCGTGTACGCGGCCTTCCACGAAGCCTGCGGCCTCTTCCGGTATTATCTTCGCTTGACGTTCTTCCGGCATGCGAACAACGTGACCAGCCCACCATAGTCTGCCGTGTTGTATAAGCTTAAGGTCACTCCTGACAGAATCCAAGTTTCAAAGTACTCGCGTTTTCGGGGGCACACCACTCGATACGGAGGCGGCGGACAACTGTCTTTTTTGTTGATTCAGCTTTGCTGTGTAGCAGCATGCGTGAAAAAATAAAAATGACAGTTGTGCGTTGCTTCCGTATCGAGTGGTGTGCCCCCGAAAACGCGAGCACTTTGAAACTTGGATTCTGTCAGGAGTGACCTTCATAATATCCAGCCCTTTATACACCTGGTACAATTCGTGATTCATGCGACGCCGCCAGATACCGTTCTCCTGTTTACCGCCGAGTATTATCCGCAGCACCTTACGCACAAACAATCCGAAAGCTCTCCGATCAGCCTCCTTTAACGTCCATGTCTCATGGCCGTATAAATCCACCGGAAGAATCAGAGTAGAATACAGCGCGAGTTTTGTTTTCGTTTGCAGACTACGGGATTACTTCTTTCTCTATCCGCCACCATATACTTTGTCTTGGTGTAGTTAAAAGTTGCTGTCCTCGCCGTTTCCGTCTTCAGTATAACAAAAGTCTCCACTACTGCCCTGCGATCGGTTCCAACAAGAGGGACCTCGTCCGCAAAGCCCAGAAGCGCGTGTGAGATGATAGTGTCATTCCTGTACACGCAAGATCTGCTAATCGCATCACCCTGCATCAATCCCTTATCCGAAAACTTGATTTTGAGCGATCCTGCTTTGCCCGTATCAGCCTGATCAGGTTCGCCGGAAAACCATGCTCAGACAATATTTGCCACAATTCATTTCTTTGCACTGAGTCATACGCTGCTTTAAAATAAATAAACAGATGGTGAGTCTGCACTCTGCAAGATGTATTCCCGGAATTTATCAAGGATAGTTGACCCGGCAGACGTTGTCCTGCATAGTAGGCGTTGTCAGACGTCGTCCTGCATTTCCATAGGAATCTAATTTTCGTTTTTCACGACTTACTAAACTTTACTCGTGATTTTCACATCAGGAAATATCGTATAAACCCATCGGAAACTATAACGAACATATCTGCTGAAGGAATGATGAAAATGCGGATACTAGCACAAACCATTTCATTTTTATTATATAGAGAGAGATAATGCGCAAGCGGACTGGAGAGCTTTCGGGGTTTTCTAGCGAAAAGTGCTGTGTACAATACTCGGAGGGAACTAAAAAATGGTGTGTGGCGCAGACGCATGAATCATTGTATCAAGTATACACAGAAGAAAATATTGTGAACCGTATAAAATACGGCAGACTTCAGTGGGCTGTTTACTTAGAGCGAATGTCGGAAGAAAGAATAGCGGAAAAAATATTCAACAGAGAACCAGATAGGGGCCGGCGACTTCGTGGAAGGCAACGAACATGCTGGCTGCACGCGGTGGAATCGGACATGGCGACCCTAAACGACCCTAAACCAGGCACACGTGTATCGACGCTGTAGCCAACCAGGTATCCAGGTAGGTAATGCGCAAGCTTAGCATATAATCCTTCGTCGAATTCTACAACGAAGGATACCTCATGCGGTCTCAGTCTGTTAAACAGAATACACTACAGAATGTTATATGCCGAGTTCAGAAGGGTAATTCTTCTATCAACGCACAACTGTCATTTTTATTTTTTCACGCATGCTTTTTTCACAACGCAGCAAAGCTGAAAAAATAAAAATGACAGTTGTGCGTTGCTTCCGTATCGAATGGTGTGCCCTTGAAAACGCGAGTACTTTGAAAATTGGATTCCGTCAGGAGTGACCTTAATATTACTTTGCAACTGTTTGGCATTTGAAAACAAGCAAGCATCAGTTTAATGTTTTCGCTTTATTTTTTCCGCTGTAGTATTTTGCAATATTGATGCAATGTTATTGCAATCGAAGGATGTATCCACAGGCTCTACCCCTTGCGCTTTTAAGATTTCAAGAGAGTTATATTTGATGGCACGTATGCAAAGATTGTTCTTTCTTTTTAGTTGCAGCGCAGTGGAATGTTCAGTAGTGAAATAAATTGAGCTACTTGATATTTTCGAGTTTGAGAAGATCGACCAGGATCTCGTCCTTCCCAGCAGCTGCACTTAAGCTTTGATTGGTATACAGGGGTTAGACAAAAAGGTTGAGATAGGTAAAAATAAGTCGAAATTCAAATCAGCATAACTTTGCGTATAATAATTCGATTTTGATAAAACCAGGACCATGAGAAGCGGACACTCTTCTAGTATACTGTCCCCCTGCAACACCTGAGATTGGTCCTTGGCCACCGGGAATGTTCCGGGTTTTCCGAGGGTATGTTCAAGATGCATTTTTTCCACTGCTTGTCATTTTATGTGACGTTAACTTTCATCACGTTTTATGCTTTCTCCGAAAACTAGAACTAATATGCCAGCCAATGGTGGCTGTAGATCGAGAATCCATCTAAACTACACAGAGATACGGCCATTTCCGTAAAAACGGTACCGGGAACATGATGAAATGATAACAGATCGGAATAATGCAAATATGAGTATCTGACTTCATGGATTTGCCAGACGATGATTACAGAAACATTTCCAGAATGATAGTGTCCACTGCCACCCTTATAGCAGGTTCCACGGGCTTTCCAGGAGGGGCCGGTTTTAGCACCATCTGGACCATGCATATATGGGTGTCAAAAATCATGTTTTCCCAAGACGATGAATATAGGATCTTCATTAGAGATATATTTTGAGGACTGTAAGACTCTTTGGCCATTTTGTAACAGGTTCCGGAAGTTCTGCAAAAGTGACATTTGTTCAAGGTGTATGGCCAATCCCGTATCGTTTTCACGAAAATGGCCATATCTCGGCGTATACCTAACGGATTTTCGATCTGCAGCCAGCATTGGTCAGAATATTAGTTCTCGTTTCTGGGGAAAACATAAAACATGATGGCAACAAACGTCATATAAAATTACAAGCAGCAGAAAAAATGCATTTTTAACATACCCTCGGAAAACCTGGAACACCACCGGTGGCCAATGGCCAATCAGAGGTTTCGCATAGGGCCAGTATACTAAGAGTTTCCGCGTCCGATGGTCCCAGTTTGATCAAAATCGGATCATTCTACGCAAAGTTATGCTGATTTGTACTTCGACAATTTTTTGCCTATCTCAACTTTTTTGTCTAACTTATTTATTTATTTATTTCGTCAAACATAATGTAGACTACATTAAAAAACTTATAACTATGTTCTATTGTAACTAATGTTCCTAAAATATTTTCTTAGGCTCATACGAGGCATGGCTAAATCAATTGCTTCACAATACTGATTGTAAACAGACATCATTTGATTCATTGGACTAAATTTTGCATAATTTGTTCGATGATGACATGTGGCAAACAAGTTTCGATTTCTCAATTGCCGAGTAGGAGTGTAAAAATTTAAACAAGACAATAGTTTGGTGGAATCAATGCGGTGCGAAACAATATCATTCACAAATGAGATCATGGCAAACTCACGACGCTTTTTCAATGATTGGATATCTATAAGCATACATCGCGCCTCGTACGACGGAAGTGGGAATGTTGTCCATCCTAATTTGCGTAAGGCATATAAAAGGAATTGCTTTTGAATTGATTCTATTCGATCATCATGTGATTTCATATACGGAGACCATACAATACTACAATATTCTATAATTGATCTGACATACGCAACGTACAAAGTTTTAATTGTATAGGGATCTTGAAAGTTATAACTAAATCTTTTAATAAAACTGAGCATATTTGTTGCTCTATGGATAATGGTGTTGTAGTGGTCAGTAAAGGTTAGCTTAGCATCTAAGATTACACCCAAATCTCTAACCCTTTCACATTTTTGTACTGGTTGATTTCCTAGAGTTACAGTTATCGATGGTGTGCTCCGTTTTCTACTGAAAGTGATCAAATTACATTTCTTGACATTAAGTTGTAGTAAGCTTTTGTTACACCAGTTATCAAATATGCGTATTTCGTTCAAGTAGATGTCATTGTCAACAGTATTTTTGATTTCCATAAATAGTTTCATATCGTCCGCATAAATAAGGATTTTAAGATGCTTAAGAATAAGGGAAATATCGTTTACAAACAATATGAATAGAAGAGGTCCTATATGCGAGCCTTGGGGAACCCCAGATGTTGCATTGACTGGAAGCGACTGTTTCCCTTCAAATCGTACTATTTGTTGGCGGTCAGTTAAATACGATTTAATCCATTTAAGGAGTCTCATCTCAATTCCCAATTTCTCAAGCTTGAAAATCATCATAGGAATATCGAGTCTATCAAATGCTTTGCTAAAGTCTGTGTAAAGCGCCTCAACATGACTACCTTTGTCCATAGCATTCAATGAGTAATTTACAAATTCTAAAAGATTGGTAGTAGTCGAACGTCCTTTAAAGAACCCGTGTTGTGCATCTGTTATTATATGTTTTATTTGGTTGAACATCCTTCTATTGATGATTGATTCAAAAGTTTAGGAATACATGAAATAATGGCAACTCCACGATAATTTCTAATATCAGATTTTTCCCTGATTTAAAATTGGTATTAGAAAGACTTCTTCCATTCTTTTGGAAAGCTACTGGTTTCTAAAGATAACTTGAATAACCAAAATAAAGGTGTCGTAAATTCGCTTGCCAACTTTTGAGGCATCCAAATTCTGTAGAGCTGCCAAAATCTCCGTTGCATTAATTTGGTTTACACCAACACTGCTTAAATAGTCAGGAAAATGTGAAAAATATTCATAATCACGATCACTTTCGGAAAATTCGGTATATGTCTCTTGAAAAAAGGTTGCAAAAAGAGTACAAATTTCATCAGCATTATCTCCTAACTTTTCATCTAAAGTCATTTTCGATGGAAAATTGCTGGATTTTAGCTTGGTTTTGGCATACTTGAAAAAGTTTTTTGGACATGATTTGATTTCATTTTCGGTTTTAGCATTATACTCCGTAAGAGCCGAAGACATGGCTAAACTAAGTTGATCGCAAATATTCAAATAGTTTTCTAAATTTTCTTGACTTGTGTATTGTTTATAAAGTTTATAAAATTTTTGATTTGTTTGTTGAACCATATTGGGTTTTTTGAGTTATAATTGCGACGTTTCCTCACGAGTGGTACTTCATTCCAAACAATGTCTAATAAAATTGCATAAAAGTCTGTAACAGCACATTCAATGTCAGTTTGATTTTGTAAAATTTGTTGCCAATTAGCTCTGTTCAATTTTTGTTTAATGTTGTCAAAATTTGCATTTTTATAATCGAGAATATTTTCGAAATCATAGCCATAAGGATCATGGTTCCGATGCACAAATACAGAGTATTCTATTGCTGTGTGAAATGCTTCATTTTTCCATAACGGCGATAGAGACTCATTTACACAGAAATCATCGAGAGTGTTTGTGAATAAAAAGTCCAAATAGCAATTTTGTCGATTTTTCACATGATTGATTTGATTCAAGCCTAAACATGCAGTTTTTCAAAAATAAATTGTAAAGTCTCATTTTCACCGACAACTGGCAGCAAAATACTTTCATTCTCAGAATCTGGAATGAAGTCTGCATTACGTTGGTTGAAATCGCCGTAAATGTGAACTTTGAATTCAGGAGGAAAATGGGAAATAATTTCATCGACATTATGGAAGAACTTTTCATATGAGGATTTACAAGCTTGATCTGGAGGAAAGTACACTGTTGCAAAAATGTGAGTTTCACCATCAATATGCGTTTTTACCCACATGCTCAAATTCATTAAATTTGGTAGAATCAATGAGCTCCGAATTATGTTTTGAGGAAATTGCGATGAGAACACCTCCGCCAGACATTCTTTGCGCTAAGACGAGATCTCGGTCATCCTAAAAACATTATAATCACTACCAAAACTTCCTCGCTTTTAACGCTTTCTGACCAACTTGTTTCAGTTCCTAAAATAACCGAGAAAGAGGAACTCAAAATCTATTTATTTCGTTCATTTTCAAAGCAGTTTTCATGCGATTGAAGTTCTGACAGTATACAAGTAGTTCTGTTGCCTGTGCGTTTGATGAAGTTTTGGTAGTTCGTCAATACCATTACAATTTTCTACGACTTCCTCCAATGAGTGCGTTAAGTTGATCGGAAGTACTATTTGTTGGTCACATTCTGCATCTCCTGACTGCGTCAATTCCTTTAAAAACCCGTCTGTTGGCAGGAGCACGAAGAACAGTGATTTGTGAATGAGCTCCTTTGCGCCGGTCCAAATGCCCAATTGGGAGATGATGAACTGTCATGACTAGGGTTCAGTGTTTCTCCTCGTTGAAAATTTATGCCGCGGTTTCTAACTGGTCCTGAAAACATGGCTTTTGCTGCTGTAAGCAAATCCTTATCCGGGGAGAAATCCATTACGGTTGTGATTATGGTTGTGCGCGTTATGGTTGACATTCTTGTTGCTATTATTTCCGCATTTATTCCGGTTCATAAAGCTGTTCCGATCATTGTGGTTCATGCGATTATGGTTGTGATTATTGTCGTTGTTTCCATTGAAATTGTTGTTTCTGCTTCTGTTGACCATTTTCTGCTTATGTCGTTGTTGTGTCTTTTGTTGATGAAGTTATTGTTGCTGGTATTATTGTTTTTGTTGTTGAAATTATTGTTGTTGTATCTTCTGTTGATATTGAAGTTGCTATTTTTGTTTTGGTTGTTGAAATTATTGTTATTTTGTTTTTGTATTTGTTATTGTTTGTATTGTTGCTATTCTTATTTTTACGCCACATCGCTTTTTGCTCCTGTGCTCTTTTGAGTTCTACGTATTCAGACTCAGAGCACAACACTTTGTTTGGCCCCATTACACGCCAGGTTGTTGTGTCGTTTTCAGCTGAAGCTTCATCTAGATCATTGCGAGTCAGCTCCGGATGTATCACTGGCTCTGAACTCAGTTCGTCCATTAAATTTGGAGTTGATACCGTAGGAGTCAAGTCACTTTTCAGAGCGTTGACTGTGCTGGATAGCAACTTCAATTCATTCATGATGGCGTCGGTTGAGGTAGATTCACTCTGGCTTGAATTGTGTTCCTCGCAATGGCTGGCCATTCCAATTGTTAGCGAACTCACTTTATCGAATTCATTACATATTCGGTTCAATTCTTTGGTGAAGTCGGTTGACAGTGTTTTTGCATAGTCGGCCATATTTTCCTTCGTCGACTGCAATGACGAATCGAACAGTGATGTGATGTGATTTTTAGCTCATCAACATCAGGAGTTTTTTGCCCATATTGCTTTGATATTGAGTAGAAGATTGTATTTCCTTCTTTAACTCATTAATGTCCATTTCAATGTTCTCAAAGCATCCAGTAATGTTTAGCTGGTTGAGAACGGATGCTAACTTGTGATTAGCATCCATAAGGGACTTATTGTGCTTAATCGCCTCTTGCTGCTGACTCAGAAGTTTTTCAAAATTAATACGAAGCGCTTTTGGCATTCGTAGCACAATGGCAGCATATAAGCAAGAATGTGTTGCTCATAATTCCTCTGGGTACCTACGCATGCAGCGTGAAACTTTCTACCACACGACCCGAAACAACACCATACGTGTTTATCGTCACTCACGGTACAGTTATTGATATCGCACGGCATGATTCACTTACGTAGCAATAACAAATCGACACAACTTAAAACGCGCGCGGTTCAGTTAAGCGGAGCAAAATTAATATACGTGCTACCCGGCCGGTGACTAATTAAGAACCCCTGTACTAGATATAGTAGATTGGTATACTTGGTATAGTAGATTTTCATTTTTTTTATTCCGAACAGTCTTATATCCTTGTGCTATAACCTTGATTTCCCGGATCACGAAATGCATATTTTACTTCGAGGGTTCTATTAAGGTCACTTATGATCCAACAGTACTCTCTTGTGCATGTTTATACCTTACTCCCCCGGGGTCGCCATATGGTATAATTACTTGGTATTACTTTGTCTCTGGAACTGTGATAATAATAAAATTTTGTCTAACCGATCACTGCTCTAAATACAAGGCGCTTGATGGTTCATGTCTCTATTTCATTTTTCATTTATTTAGTCTACATCTATACAGATAACACTGAATCAACAATTTGACGCCACAATACACGGTTCGAGGCCGCATCTCTCCATCCTCGAATACGCCCCACGCTCGCCAAGTCGTTCTGCACCTGGTCTGCCCATCTCGCTCGCTGCGCTCCACGTCGTCTCGTACCTGCCGGATCGGAAGCGAACACCATCTTTGCAGGGTTGCTGTCCGGCATTCTTGCAACATGCCCTGCCCATCGTACCCTTCCGGCTTTAGCTACCTTCTGGATACTGGGTTCGCCGTAGAGCTGGGCGAGCTCATGGTTCATTCTTCGCCGCCACACACCGTCTTCTTGTACACCGCCAAAGATGGTCCTAAGCACCCGTCTCTCGAATACTCCGAGTGCTTGCAAGTCCTCCTCGAGCATTGTCCATGTTTCATGTCCGTAGAGGACTACCGGTCTTATTAACGTCTTGTATATGACACATTTGGTGCGGTGGCGAATCTTTTTCGACCGCAGTTTCTTCTGGAGCCCGTAGTAGGCCCGACTTCCACAGATGATGCGCCTTCGTATTTCACGACTAACGTTGTTGTCAGCCGTTAGCAAGGATCCGAGGTAGACGAATTCCTCGACCACCTCGAAGGTATCCCCGTCTATCGTAACACTGCTTCCCAGGCGGACCCTGTCGCGCTCGGTTCCACCCACAAGCATGTACTTTGTCTTTGACGCATTCACCACCAGTCCAACTTTTGTTGCTTCACGTTTCAGGCGGGTGTACAGTTCTGCCACCTTTGCAAATGTTCGGCCGACAATGTCCATGTCATCCGCGAAGCAAATAAATTGACTGGATCTGTTGAAAATCGTACCCCGGTTGTTACACCCGGCTCTCCGCATGACACCTTCTAGCGCAATGTTGAACAACAGGCACGAAAGTCCATCACCTTGTCTTAGCCCCCGGCGCGATTCGAACGAACTGGAGTGTTCGCCCGAGATCTTCACACAGTTTTGCACACCATCCACCGTTGCTTTGATCAGTCTGGTAAGCTTTCCAGGGAAGCTGTTCTCGTCCATAATTTTCCATAGCTCTACGCGGTCTATACTGTCGTATGCCGCCTTGAAATCAACGAACAGATGGTGCGTTGGGACCTGGTATTCACGGCATTTTGAAGGATTTGCCGTACAGTAAAGATCTGGTCCGTTGTCGAGCGGCCGTCAACGAAGCCGGCTTGATAACTTCCCACGAACTCGTTCACTAATGGTGACAGACGACGGAAGATGATCTGGGATATCACTTTGTAGGCGGCATTAAGGATGGTGATCGCTCGAAAGTTCTCACACTCCAGTTTGTCGCCTTTCTTGTAGATGGGGCATATAACCCTTCCTTCCACTCCTCCGGTAGCTGTTCGTTTTCCCAGATTCTGACTATCAGTTTGTGCAGGCAAGTGGCCAGCTTTTCCGGGCCCATCTTGATGAGCTCAGCTCCGATACCATCCTTACCAGCTGCTTTATTGGTCTTTAGCTGTTGAATGGCATCCTTAACTTCCCTCAAGGTGGGGGCTGGTTGGCTTCCATCGTCCGCTGAACTGACGTAGTCATCTCCTCCGCTGCCTTGACTTTCATTGCCTGTACTCTCAGCGCCATTCAGATGTTCCTCGTAGTGCTGCTTCCACCTTTCGATCACCACACGTTCGTCCGTCAAGATGCTCCCATCCTTATCCCGGCACATTTCGGCTCGCGGCACGAAGCCTTTGCGGGATGCGTTGAGCTTCTGATAGAACTTGCGTGTTTCTTGAGAACGGCACAGCTGTTCCATCTCCTCGCACTCCGCTTCTTCCAGGCGGCGTTTCTTCTCCTGGAAAAGGCGGGTCTGCTGTCTCCGCTTCCGTCTATAACGTTCCACGTTCTGCCGGGTACCTTGCTGCAGTGCGACCGCCCGCGCTGCGTCCTTCTCCTCCAGAATCTGTCTGCATTCTTCGTCGAACCAATCGTTCCGTCGACTTCGACCCGACGTTGTTCTCCGCTGCGTCGTTAATGGCTGCTTTGACTGTATTCCAGCAGTTCGAGCTCACCCTCTTCCGGCAACGCTGCCTCGAGATGCTGCGCGTATGCAGTGGCGACATCAGGTTGCTTCAGTCGCTCTAGGTCGTACCGCGGCGGTCGTCGGTACCGAACAATGTTGATGACGGATAGTTTTGGGCGCAGTTTAACCATCACCAGATAGTGGTCAGAGTCGATGTTAGCGCCACGATATGTCCTGACGTCGATAATGTCGGAGAAGTGCCGTCCATCAATCAGAACGTGGTCGATTTGTGATTCTGTCTGCAGTGGCGATCTCCAGGTGTACCGATACGGGAGGCTGTGTTGGAAGTAGGTGCTGCGAATGGCCATATTCTTGGAGGCGGCGAAATCAATTAGTCGTAGGGGGCCATCCAGAAACCACGTGGTCATATTTTTGAAGATTTTCAACCCCCCCTCCCCCCATGTGGCTTATCGTGGTCATTTGGTAGACCCACCATCCCCCCTCCCCCATATGACCACGTGTTTTTTCCAAGTACAAAAATTTAAAAAAAACTTATGTAACTAAAACATATAGTTTATCCGATCAATTTTGAAGATGGACAATTTCAACTGATTTAAAATCAAACTAAACCCAGCATGGAAATTATAAATTTTCATGAATTCGAACCATTTGATGATGTTATCATGTTCTAATGCGTACCAGGTATTAAGATATCTAGAACTCGTACACCTTCGATGCATCAGGAGGATACAAAAAATGTGGACTCATGAATATGTTATAAAAATTTCGAGAAAAAATTTTAATGGTTTAGAAATTTTCCAAAATATCCCTATAAGGTACAGTGGGGTAAGTGGGTAAAGGAAATCGTATATTTCATGTTCAACAAGTCATAACAGTTGAATATAATATTGAAATTGATCATATTTATGACATAACGAATCATCTGGCCAATGTTGCCTGCGAACAAGATCTTTGAAAAATACTTTTAGGATACAAAATATTTGGAAAACAAAAAAATCGGTTTCAATTTTTCACTTGCCCCACATGTGGGGTAAGTGAAAAAATAATTTTACAGAAGGATTTTTCAATATAAGAACACATTTTCTGTTCATATATTTCATGCAAATGATAATTATACTGAATAGAGCATAACTGTGATCTGTTGTGATGCTTTTGACCCTTCATGAAAGTCAAAGGGCACTAGAGTGCCTCCATTAAATGATTTTTATGTTTTCTTTACTTGATTTTTTGAGATCTAATATCTCATCTCCATTTGTGTCTAACATTACTTTATTTCAGGTTTATAGTAAGATAATGAACCTTGGCGATAATGCAGAGAAATTATCTTTGAAATAATCATCAAACCTGGAATCATATTGTGTTTCATTAACAATCCACTTATGATTTGTGTAGAAGAGTCTACATTACCAATTAAATAAATTTTATAAATTTCAACTAAATAAGTCATAATTGTTGATATATTTGCAATAGTAGAAATTCTTGTATTTAGGCTATATAAATAACATTTTTCACGAATTGTTTATCAAAAATAGATTATTTAAAACACTGCCACGCTTGGCACTTTGGGTTACTGATTTAGTATTACCACGTATCATTGTAATAATCAAAAGCCTTCGAATGAGTTCAAATTGGTATCATTTGTTTATATACGCTTAATGAAAATTATTTGTGTTTGAAAAAATAGAGAAATTCAGTGTCGGAAAATTTTCACTTGCCCCACCCATGGTAAAAAACAGGCGAAGCAATAAAATATTTTTTTCAAATTTTTTGATTTTCATATCAATATTTTTGTGGCTGGAATTCAAAACTACAAAGAAAACCAACCTATCAATGCACTAATTGGACGTGTTATTAAAAACCAACATAAAAAATATTTGTATTTATTGAGACGCAAAACAACTTGTGCAGAAGATAAACTTGAAAGGTTAATAAACTTTTACTCTCGCATGTTGAAATGGTTCATTATTTCATGTTTCACTTATTTAACGCATTGATTTGAATGGCCTTGTATGATTGTGAAATTAAATTGAATAATTCTGTAGTTCATCAGTGAAATACTTGCGTTTTTTTCACTTACCCCACTGTACCTTTTTTTTAAAATTTTTATTAGTGATTTTTTTTAAATAATTATAAAGTTCATCACTGAATATCCCTATAGATTCCTAAGAGTATTTGGGACCTTCCGTAGCTCTGGAGGTACTGGAAATTCTTAAGATATATTAACCTCAGCGAAGCATCTGAACTGACTTCTTACAACAAAAAGTTTATCAGAGAATCACAAAGTTAATATGTAATCTTAGAGATGCAAATAAACCTCCTACTGTTGTATTCCAGTTTTGAATTCCAGTTTTGCTTTCAGAATCATCAAATTGGTTTACATTCCAATATTAACAAGTATTAACAGGTTTCAGTTTAAATTAGAAAAAAAAAATCCAGCTTACTTTTTTTTACAGAATCTCTAAAGATTTTTTTTTCAAAATCCTGGGCAACTTTAATGAATCTTCAAAGGAAATTCTTCTAAATTTCCAATGGATTTTTTTTTCGTTTTCCAAAAGAAATTCTAAGGCATTTTCAGCAGTTTTTTTAAATTTCCAAAACAAATTATTCGGAATATAATATTTACGATGGAAATTCCTAAGATTTTCCAGTAGAAAATCGAAAAAAGTTCATCTGAAACACCAATAATGAATTTCCCGAGGAAATTCCGATGTTTTTACAAGTGAAAATAACGAAAAAATTGTACTTTTGAAGGAATTCCTTAAAAAATTTAATCAAAATTTTAAAGATTTTCTGATGTGAAAATTCCTTAAAATTTCTAAATCATTTCCTGTGCATCTTTGCATGGTAAAGATTTAAAGCAATGTTTAGCTGAACCTACAAAGAAATCAAAATGACTTCCCGAAGAAGAATGAAATTTTGGAAGAATTTATGGTACAAATTAAAAAAAAACAAGAATCTCGAGAATTCTAAAGATTTATTTTTTGAAAATCCAAAGAATTTTTTGAAGATAATCCATAGACTCTTCCGTGGAAATTCTAAATAATGCCTCGAAAAAAAAAATACTTGGATAATTTTTAAAAATGTGATAGAATTCACAAAGAGCGTAAAAAAGTATTCCGAAAAAATTTCATTTCAAAATGCCAAATTTGAAAAAAAAAAAATCCAAAACAAAAAATCAACGGAAATATCAAAGTGTTTCATGTAGCATTGGCTGTTTAATATCTTTCGGAAATTCAGAAGAGTTTTTATTGAAAAATTTAGAAGTCTTCTTCTTCTTCTATGGCTCCATATTCCAACTGGAAGTTGGTCTGCTTTTCAACTTAGTATATTCTATTAGCATTTCCTTTGTTATAAATTGAAAGCTTTTATATGCCAGCCATTGCATGATTATATATATTGTGTAGCTAGTACGATTGATACACTATACCTAGGATGTCGAGAATGTTTCCCACCCGAACACATCCTAGACAGGAACGAGAATCGAACTCGTCATCTCCGGGTTGGCAACCTACGCCTTTGCTCATAAAGCTAACTGGAGACTGAACATTTTGAAGTGCACTCCTTAAAATGTTCAAAAAACTTCTTTTGGAAATAAAGAAGAATTTCTGGTGAAGATTCGAAAGAACTTGTCGTAGAAAATTTCATTAGAATGTAAAAAAAATATATGAAAATTTGAACATTTTTTTTTTCCACAGAAAATTATATGTATTTCCCACGGGACTGTTTTGAATTTTCAGACAGAATTCACATGGAATTTTTTTTGGAGTTTTAAGGAATTTTTTTCGTAATTTACTCTGGAGATGTTTGGTTTTTTTTTCATTAACAATTTGTAGCAAAATTTCCAAGCAAAATTGTTTAGAGAGAATTGTTCAAAAATCATTCTGAATGCCAGCACTTTATCAGGATTATATGAAGTAATGTCAAAGTTTTTACAGCAAAATTCTTTACTGGATTTTTCCTGAATATCCACAAGAAATTCTTTTGAAGTTTTTTCTTGGATTATTGTAAAAACATGAATATTTTTCAAATTTGTAGCTGCAGTCCGCTGATGCAAAAGTGTCGACGGCGTGATGCCAAAAACCATCTGCGGCGGTGGCGTGGCGCGGCGGAATTTTTTTTTTTATATATTCCCATTTTTCCTTTCCAAATTTTTGTTGTGGAAATTGAGACTGAATCGCAACCAGTTTTTTCGTTTATTTTTTTATGGAAAACGGATCTAAGGCTAAGATGGTCAAATAGCGCAGATATGCATCGGCGTTACGACCGACGCTGCGTTACCGGTTTTTCTCGATGCACACCTGCGTCTTTTTAACGCTGAGTTGAAAAGACGCTATGTGGGCATCGGCCCTAAGATGCGCTTTGCGTTTAATGATTAAATTATTAAATTTTATTCATTTGTATTTTTTACACCGCTATTGTTGTTCACCAAAAGTTTTCGTGTAAAAAAAACCACGTTGTTCGAGAGCAACACCCCCTCCCCCCATGTGGCTTATCGTGGTCATTTTCCAAACCCCCTCCCCCCATATATGACCACGTGGTTTCTGGACGGCCCCTAGGCCGTTTTCGTTCGTCAGCCGGTGAGCGCTGAACTTTCCAATAGTCGGTCTAAACTCCTCCTCTTGGCCAACCTGAGCGTTCAAATCTCCTATGATGATTTTGACGTCGTGGCTTGGGCAGCTGTCGTACTCACGTTCCAGCTGCGCGTAGAATGCGTCCTTATCATCATCAGTGCTTCCGGAGTGTGGGCTATGGACGTTGATTATGCTGAAGTTGAAGAACCGACCTTTGATCCTCAACCTGCACATTCTCTCGTTGATCGGCCACCACCCGATCACGCGCCTTTGCATGTCGCCCATCACTATGAAAGCTGTTCCCAGCTCGTGTGTGCTGCCGCAGCTCTGGTAGATGGTATGATTACCTCTAAACGTTCGCACCATTGATCCCTTCCAACAAACCTCCTGCAGCGCTACGATGCCGAATCCACGGTCCTTGAGCACATCGGCGAGTATGCGTGTGCTCCCGATGAAGTTGAGAGATTTGCAGTTCCACGAACCGAGTTTCCAATCGCTAGTCCCTTTCGTCGCAGTGGTCTTCGCCGATGGTTCCGGTCCGTACTCTCTTGTTGATTGTTCGTTGCTTATGATTTTTTAAAGGCTGGCTTGCAGGGCCTGACACCAAACCCCCTAAATTTCCGGAGGACCATTCCTCCTTATTTCCGGTGGACCATGGTGCACAGTTTCACTTAGAGTCCCTCGCTGACACTCGGACGATGATCAGCCGCCCCTAACATGGAGAACAGACGCTGTTGTGAGCCGATCCTGACATGGAGAACAGACGCTCAATAAGATTTGCACCTCCGGAGAGGAGCAAACCCCCCCTTCCCTGTCAGCATACGACCATAGTTCCCACCGGTTGGTTACCCGATCTTCCCTAAGGTTGCTCGTATCCCGGCCAGCACCGCGGGGAGGTAGGGATAGGAGTTGCTGGGTAAGAGGCTAAGGACCGCGAGATGGGGTCTATTTTATTCCTTCAGGTACGCGAAGTACCAATGGTACGCTTTACCCAGCATTTGCCGTGCCTCATGTCTCTATAGTACACGGTGATTCGGTCAGAAGAAGTGCGATTATCTTCATTATACAGAAATCATCGGGCGGGCATTGATTTGAAACACAGTTTGTATCTTTGAAATGTGATCGTACAACATGAATAGTAAAGCCTTTTTTATCGAGACGCTCGCGGAGATGCAGAGCTGCAGAGGCTTCCTTGATCTTTTGTAGCAATGGGTATCGAATTTTCCTCTCCTAATACTAAATTGACGAACGTAGCCGACAGGAAACTCCAAACCATGTACAGTGAGAGATTTTCTAATCCTAAGAAGGCTATTCAATTGGTAAGCTGTGCATATTTGTTGTTTTTCAGTCAATAAGGCTCAGCCAAGAAGATCAATGTTCTAAATACAAAGTTTGAAACATGAGAGTAAATAAACAGAAAAAAAAATCACTACATAACTCTGGGGTCGCTTTTCACACGGAAAATATCAACTTAATGATTTAATAAATCCAGTAGGCAGAAATAACCAAAAATAAACCGCGTAAGGGCCCTCCTTAGCCGTGCGGTAAGATGCGCGGCTAACAAGACCATGCTGAGGGTGGCAGGGTTCGATTCCCGGTGCCAGTCTAGACAATTTTCGGATTGGAAATTGTATCGACTTCCCTGGGCATAAAAGTATCATCGTATTAGCCTCATGATATACGAATGCAAAAATGGTAACTTGGCTTAGAAACCTCGCAGTTAATAAATGTGGAAGTGCTCAATGAACACTAAGCTGCGAAGCGGCTCTGTCCCAGTGTGGGGATGTAATGCCAATAAGAAGAAGAAGAAACCGCGTAAGGAGCGACCCCGTGTGATATAAAATGACATGATTTTGGCTCTTTCGCAATCGATTCAAGATTTATAGCAATGACCTATTAGACGAAATTATAGAATCCTTACAGAATATTATACTTTCAGAAATTATAGAATCCTTACAGAAGGAAAGTTATTGGTAAATGAATCCCATGATATTTATCTGCTATCTAGTGAAATAATGCTATTACTTTTAATATACATAATTCAATTAGCTCCAAAGAGAAATACATTTTATCAACTAAATAGGCATCGTTGCAGGCTCAATTTTTTTAAATATTTAATTTTTGATTTTGAAATAAATAAAAATATTTCCATCACAAACGCTTGTAATGTGACAAGTAACAGAATGTCGACTACCTATATATTTATTTGGTTTCGTGAAAATAAAAAAGACACTCTTTTTATCTTCCCATGTCCTGCTCTAAAATATCAAGTACTGCTCCCGGAAACTAAGCCCACCAACCGGCCAAGGTTGATCCAAGGTTGATCCAATGATACCGACAGGTCTTTACTTCATTTTCTGTGCAACCCTGTCGACCGCACTGCATATGGTTTCTTCTGGACATATAACTTCGAAGAAATTCTCCAAAATTCGTCGTACTATCTCAAATCGATGACTCTTGAAGACCTGCTAATCTTCAGTTTCTATTCATGTCACACTTGCAAAAAAAAACTTGAAACAAAAAAAAATGTAACAAAAATATTCTCCTGAATAATTTTTTTTGGAGGGTTAACGAAGGTCGTTAAAAAATATAGTTTTTTTTTACATATTTCTGTACATAATATAGGGGAAATGACGGCTTTGTCAGGTTTTGTTCTAGGGGAAATGCATCGGTTTTGGCCACCTAAGTGGCTAATTTGACCAACCCTGAAAAATACATTATTTTCCAAAATAATCGGTCAGTTAAAAGCAGCGTAGAAGCGTAAGAGATATACAGTGACCCCACAATCATGGGTCACACACAAATATGAGTCATTTCCATTTTACCAACATGCGAATTGGAGTGACTAATAATTGTTACAAAGTGACTCATATATGTGGGGTCAGTGTATCTCTTGTTGCAACTAATA
Source organism: Armigeres subalbatus (assembly GCF_024139115.2). Taxonomy (NCBI): domain Eukaryota; kingdom Metazoa; phylum Arthropoda; class Insecta; order Diptera; family Culicidae; genus Armigeres; species Armigeres subalbatus. The sequence goes on along the minus strand of NC_085140.1, from coordinate 263,376,550 downwards.
AAACCCTCGTGAATTGCTCTATTTTTGGAGTTATTCACAAAATTGGTCAAATTAGGAACATGGCCAAAACCGGTACAGTTCCTCACCCCAAAAACAGTATCTCCGTTTTACGACGGTCTATCTGCAGTGCAACTCTATTCATTCAACTCTTGATCATGCTTATGAGTTTCTCACTTCCATTGATACCACCACACAGTAGCATGCACGCTGTCGCTTGTGTTAAATAGCTACACCCGCAGTGCTTACCACCGCCTTGATGACGGGAAACAAGTACCTTCCCATTCGAAACCAGAGTTGCTCGTTTGAAGGGTCTCTAACATATGGAGACATTCTGTCCAGAGCGATCATCTTCCCTGTTCTGCCGGTTAGACAGATTGATCTGTACGTTGAAGGACCGCCTGGTGGATTAGATCTCTGCCAACTCGTCTTTCTCAGTGCGAAGACGAATCCCACGTTCTGCCTTACTACTGAACTCCAGCAAAGACTTCCATTCTTGCTGCAACACCACGACTGGGTTGCAGAGAGTCAACCCAACCTGTCTGATTGCCTAGTATAGGCCCCAGTCTTTGACTCTTCCATCTATCCTAAAATACGTGCCTCTCAAGACATCTCTGCATGATAATTCTAGATGGATCAGGACTTGTCGATATAGCAGCTTTTAGAGCCGCGTTAAGTATTCCATCTGGACCAGAAGCTCTATGTTTCCAAGTCATTTTGTTACTCGACTATTTTCAGGTGATTTATGTCTTTTTACGCGAATTTTTTCGTCTTTTTGTGAGGTCTGGGAGCACGTGAAAACCAGGAGAAATCAATTTTCAATGGAGTTGTTTCTACATGGAACATATCCCTCGCGTAAAAAGTATTTGCATCCAGCGAGTTGCCGTCGATATCGACTCATCATTCTTCACCATTTTCACCTCGTCCAAAGCTACTCTGGCTATCAACGCTGGTGCGAGAATAGTACCTCTATGATTCACCGAGCAACGTTCAGGGGGTGCCAGTACCCCTTTCGGGTTAGCTATCACTACCCTGTATGCGTCGTCCCATGGGTTTACTTGAACCTAAATTTTCGTGGGAAAGTCATTGGAGGAAGTGCTGCTTAATGATAAGCCTTGAGTCATTCCATCTGAACGCTTTCTATGAGTTCTTTATCACTTTTTACCAAATTATCTGCTATTCACATTCGGCATAATTGTCCTGATAAATGAAAAAATGCCAAGGTTGTTCCAATTATAAAATCGAACAAATCCTCATGTTAATAACACTTTTTTTTCGTTGATACGCGGTTTACATTTTGCCAACAGTTTTGTTTTTGGGGAATCAACCACTCAACAGCTTTTAAGAAGAACATAATCTATTCAGTTTATTCCATTCCAATTTCCATCTGAAAAATATTTCCCTGATGTTGCTCTTTTCGATACGTTGATCGATATTGGGCCTCTTCCCCTACCCCACATAAGTCAATTCTACTTTATTTAAAAATTAATAGTAGAGGAAATGGTGGCCATTTAGACCACAGACTGCATTTTAGACATTTTTTTAGTTTCGCATATTTCACAGGACAAAATATGTTAAATATGGAAAATAACAAAGAATACACACATTATATAACATATATAATGTTTTTTAAAAAAGGGAGCATATGTTTAAGGGATCCATGTCGTAACATTCGTAGCACATGGACAGTTCACTCATCACAAACGGCAAAACGTCCAGTAACCTTTGCCCTATCAGCTGTCTATCAAATCTACGTTCAATTCCATTCAACTTTGAACGCATTTACACAACTACAACTTCACGTGATTAGGAAACTGCGCAACACCTTGTATTAGGCCAACGCGAACCAGCGACGCGCTCGATTTCATACTCTGTTTTTTTTTTTGCTGATAACGAAATTCCACAGCGAGAACTCATTTTCGACGCACCTCAACATTACGCAATCGAACATCCGACGATGCAATATCAGAAATAAGATAGGGTGTTTTTCGTTACCTTTCAGGTTTGGGGGACTAGGGGCTAAATAAACCTTCGAGCGAAAGGTGCAGCCTCTATCTGTTAGTAATTCATTATTTTTGAATAGAAGTTGCATCAATACAATACTTTTTTATCTTTTCTCACTTTGTGTAAGTAATCAAGTAAAAGACAGTTTATGACAATATGATAACATTTGTTCTTAATTAAACAACTTCTCTAAACTCTCTCCCGCTTGTACTTTGTGGGAAAATGCGAGAACTTCTCTGTTGAAGCAATATTATTGTACTAAGATGTCTAAAAGGTAGTTCATCATTTCGCAAATGGGTCCGCGACGTATAATAAGTATGTTAGGCATAAGTTTGTTATGCAGAATGGACGTTAGGCATAATGGACGTTTGGCATAATTCTGCCTTCTTTATGTCATGGGTTGTTCTTTGAGTCATTTTATGCCAAACGTCCATTATGCCTAACGTACATTATGCCTAACCTACTTATGCCTAACGTCTTTATGCCTAACGGGGTATACCCTTCGCAAATAACATTTAATGTAATGTTTAATGTAATATGAAGGTACTTATATCGTTTTCGAGCTCAGATGTACATTTTCAAGATAGATTTCTGAGGCAAATTTATTAACCCTTTTCAATACACTCAACCCTCTTTTTATGTCACTTATTGGGGGGACGAAAAAACGTAATGACGTAAAATAGTTTTTGCCCTTTGGGTACGGGTGACGGCCTCAACGCCTGATCTCCAGTATTTTTTTTGAAAGAACTGAAAAGGAGAAATTGTGAAACGCTCATCCAATTTAATTCTATTGATCACTATCAGCATAGACGATCAAAAAAGGCTAACAGCTCTCAATGTGTTGAAAGCCTATACTTCAGGGAATTTTTGTGCATACCTTAAGTCATGTGCTCCAGTGAATTCTTGGATGACTCGGGACGAAACATTTGCTGAAGGACTATCCAATTTGACTCTTTGATTCATAAAGGGCACACATCACTGTTAGAGGAGTTGGCTGTCCTTTTGCTACGCGTGTAGACCTTAAGACCTATACTCCAGGGAATTCTTGGATTACCTGAAACGGAACAGCTATTGAAGGCGTATACAATTTTGTTTCATGGATCAAACAGGGACTGAACCATTTTCTAAAACAGATAACAAATCTTCGGTTACGCGTGTAGATCATAAGGTCTTGGTTACGTGTGTAGACTCCAGGTAATTATTGGATGACCTAGAATGGAACACTTGTTGAAGGAAAATGTTGAAGATGCAAAACAGCTACTTAGTTTTTTGGGTTTCTAAGAGTGCCTTCTAACCTTCTTCTTATATGGCACTACATTCCAACTTGAACTAGGTTTGCTTTTCAACTTAGGGAAGATCTATTAAGTGTTAACTATTAACGTAAAACACACTTATTGTATGAGGCATCTGAATATTTTGTATGAGCCGTCTAACTTTGGACAACCCCCTCTTCCTCTTCTAAGCGTTACGTAATTAATGGATGTTCCCTTACTATTCTATTAGTATTTCCTCAGTTCTTAAATGAAAGCTTTTTTACACTCGCCATTGCATGAGAATGTATCTTGTGTGGCAAATACAATGGATACACTATGTCCGGGGTGTCGAAAAGTTTCCAACCCGAAACCATCCAACCCGAAGACCGAGAATCGAACTTGCCATCTTCGGATTGGAAATCTTATACCTGTGCTCGCAAGACTAACTGGAGATCCCGCTTCTTAAGGGATTACTTTTGGACGTCAACAATACCTCAATTTGTTTGCCCATAGTCCGATCTAATCAATTTTCAATAAGAAACAATGGGAAAAGATTCCGCGTCGAAGGCAATCTGTTGCAAACAAAACAGTTAAGGATAAATGTTAAAAAATTAGTGAGAAATTTTACGTGCCCGTTTTTTTGGTCATTACTTTTGAGAGTACGATCCGGTCAATTTTCAATAGGAAACAATGGGACAGGATTCTACGTCGAATGCAACTTGTTGCAAGCAAATGGGTTAACGATAAGTCCCTAAAAAACTAGTTAGTTTTTTGCACGTTATTTTCATACAGACATACACACACACAGAAATCACCTTAATTCGTCGAACTGAGTCGATCGGTATATAACACTATGGGTCTCCGGGCCTTCTATAAAAAGTTTGTTTCTGGAGCGATCATATAGCCTAGCAAAACCACAACAGGTTAGTCAGTTCATGATATCCATTCCATATTGCATTTCAGTGAAAGATCAAAATTTACATGCGGAGACGAGCCAGCCTCGGGCTGAAAGTCTCTTTAATAAAGACACAGAAAAAAAAAATTACATCGATATTACGAGATCAAAGAAACAGATAAACTATCATAGAAGTCAACCAATGTTTTATTCTTTATAGTCCTGTAATAATTTTGTTCTCTAATTTTTAACTATAAGGGATGGTAACTTAAGGGGTTAGGGACAAAAGGTCGAAAGACAAAACGTCGAAAGGACAAAAGGTCGAAAGACAAAACGTCGAAAGACAAAAGGTCGAAGGGACAAATGGTCGAAAAGGACAAAAGGTCGAAAGGGACAAAAGGTCGAAAGGACAAAACGTCGAACGGGACAAAAGGTCGAAAGGACAAAACGTCGAACAGGACAAAGGGTCGAAAGGACAAAAGGTCGAAATGGACATAAGTTTGAAATTAACAAGAAACTGTAACAGAGAGAATCAATCTCGCACCACACAGTTAGTAAAAACTCTTTTTTTTTCACAATTTTTAACAATTAAATGAAATTCATTCAATAAGTACCACTAATAGATGGATGTTTGAGTTTTCTAAATGTCACTTCGATCAAATACACCGGCGTGTACTATACGCCGGTGTATTTTCAATGCGTGCGCCTGCGTAGTATAGGACAAGTCTGTCTCGCGGAATACAAGCTTTATTCATTTGTTATTAACAATCTTTTTTATCTATTTTCTTATAGTAATAACTCCTTCTTAGAAAATTGCTCATTCTTCAACTTTGATTGATTAGATGAGTGCGTTATTTCTGCTTAAAGTTAAATGCATTTCATAAATTCTTTTGGAATACACCCAAATTGTTATTAACTTGTTCTTGATAGACCTTTTGTCCCTTTCGACCTTTTGTCCTTTTCGACCTTTTGTCCCTTTCGACCTTTTGTCCCTTTCGACCTTTTGTCCCGTTCGACCTTCTGTGCCTTTCGACCTTTTGTCCTTTCGACCTTCTGTCCCTTTCGACGTTTTGTCTTTTCGACCTTTTGTCCTTTCGACCTTTTGTCTTTTCGACCTTTTGTCTCTCGACCTTTTGGCCCTTCGACCTTATGTCTTTTGACCTTTGTCATAGATTCAACTTAATTGATATACTATGTTTGAGGAGCGCACCAATTTGCGCTGTTGTATTGCAGAGGTGGGGGTGTGGGTATCAGAAATCAACCCGAAAACATTTATTTTTATTTTTACCCTGTAATTTTTCATACACCTCTTGTTCTTATTATGCAATCCAGTAGCGTCGACGTGTGTGTGCTTGTAAGAGGTGGTTTATCGGTGTTTCGGGAGTTTGGAGGCTCGACTGATTTGAATTTTTGAATGAAATACCAGAAATGGGACTGCATGCGGTTTTCAGAGCTCTCGAACTGCAATTTTGTGTAACATTCAGATACGAAAACAGGTTGTTCTAAATTGGCTAGCTGCAATGAAATTTTATTGATTTTCCGTGTTGCTGCATATTCGAAAGGTCCGGGTTCTATCAAATATTTCTAGACCAACATTTGAAAAGGGCGTAACAGTAACAATTTATTTCTTCTGGTTCAAAGTCTACATGTATAGCTATATATGTGAAAGAAGAATCAGAAGGAATACATTTTTGCTGTGACGCTTTTTTCAAATGTTGGTCTAGATTTCAAATGTCTCAACATTATCATCATATGCAGGACGTCATGGGCTTAATCACAGTCCCGTTCAATTCCCAAATATTATATCCTTCTCTATATTTCTTATGTTCTAATACTCACAAGTACTGGAAATGGACTTCCCTAAGTTTCCTTCATCTATCTTATACCTTCAACTTGACTATTCTAGCAATAACTGCCAGAGTTGTAAAGAAACGAAAAAGCTCGTTTCCTTCATCTAATTACAGTATTCGATCAACTACTTTTCCTTCACATTGTCAACTCGTTATCCAAGATGCACCTCTATCACTTGAACCTATCTACAAAGATTCCATTAAATTCCGCTAGAAATCGTAGCAAGTAGTAGTAGTCGGAACGTGATAATAATTATATTTATTATATTGCTTTGCTTTCATTAATTTCCAAGGCTCAAAAAGGGAATGCGCAATCGGCGGTGTTTCGGAGTGAAGAACGATCTCAAGGTCCGCTTTTTTGTTCCACTTGATCGGCCAAAAAGAAAGCTGTTTCGTGCGCGTCCGAACGTGTTTCGAAGTCCAAAATGATCTCGAGGTTCGCCTTTTTCTTGTTCTGTCGCGGTAAAAAAAAATTAGTGCGCGACCGAACGTTTTTCGGACAGCAAAACGATTTCGAGGCTCACGTTATTTTGCTCTGCTTTGTGCAGTCAAAACAAAAAATAATTAGTGCGCGATCAATCGTGTTTCGGAATTATATCGTGAGGTTTGCCTTATTTCGATCGAAAAGAAGATTTAGTGCGCGATCGACCGTATTTCGGAGTGCAGAACCATCTCGAAGCTCGCGTTATATAGTCCCATATCAATATCTGTGGTAACGGATCAAAGTGATGCTAATTTTATATAATAGTCCAGGCTTGTACCACCTACCAATTTGTGCGAATTGCTCAATGCTAATGCTAATCAGTTTTACACATTGAGGATGATGTTAGTCCTAAATATATTCTGAACGTTCTCTGTGTAATTACAGCCGGCCTGGAAATAACGGAGTAGCAACTGTGGGCGGTCAATCATACTCATGCTCATGTTCAACAATGCTTAAAATTCTTTTTACATCACGTGCCGTAAAAGTAAGTGGCGTATAAAGAAGCGCCATGGAAAGATGGTTGAGTTTGACTGTATTTCCAAGACGTAGTTTAGTTTATAGTGCCGTCAATCAATTTTGCAGACCTAGTTATAACATTTTATTTGTAGCCACAACTAATAATATCTTTGTAAAATAAAGTTCATGATTAGAGCCATTCAATTAAAGTACTGCCTACTATGGACCGATGTTTTTAGAAAAAACTTACGATTACGACTGACTTTATTATCCAGTATTTGATTTGAAGAATCCTATCCAGCCTTAAAAGTCCTAACTAAGCATTCTATGGCCTGACTCAGATCAAGTGATCCCATCATCCCGCTTCCCCTTAAGTGATCCAAACTCCGTATCAACAAGGTTCATCAACTAAAAAAGTACGAATACAGGCCAGACTCGATTATCCGGGGCTCGATTAACCGGAGAAAATGGCTCGATTATCCGGAGTAAATTTTTTACCGATCTTACAAAAATAGAAATATTATCTTTGTCTATCCGTAACGTATCCAATGTGTGCAAGATACCAAGTAATGATAGTGTCTCTCTCGCTTTCCTATGCGACTGTACAAATTACGTAACGCTTTAGGGGAAATGAGGTAGTCAGACCAAGCGTTACGGTCCGTACAAAAAAAATAAACCTTCCATAAGTTACGAGAGGGAGGGTGGGGTATCAAAATTATCAAATTCAGCGTTACGGATTTTGTCAAAGTACCCTTAGAGAACGGAAATCAAGAACACTCACAATTGGCCATTTTTTGAATGTCTATTGAAAGCACCGATATTTTTTTAAAGAATTCGTATGTACATTCTGAATACAGCATTGACATTGTGATTCATGTCACCAAATTGGCCATCGGAATATCCGGAATGGATTCATTCGTAAATAACGTCAAGCTAAATTTGAAGATTTTGGACCTTCATCATCCCCCTCGTAACGCTTTTTATATGGAAGGTTTAATTGGTATGTATGGATCGTAACGCATGGCCTGGCCACCTCCCTCTCCTTCCAGCGTTAAGTAATTTGTGAACAGCCTGAACATTTATATGAAAAAAGAAATTATTTCACCAACGGTGGTCCATGTATGGACTATATTCATAGTAACAACAAATGGGGCTAAAAAATCCTTGTGTTTAGGGACATCCGTAAATCACGTAACGCTTTGAGGGAGAGGGGGGTTTCCTGGAGTGTGACAATCCATGCATTTTTTTTAGATTCCTCATACAAAAAGTGTGACATAGGGGGCAGGGGGGATAAAAAATGGACATTTTTGCGTTACGTAGTTAATGGATCCTCCCTAATGATAAAATTAATATTTTCATTTTCAAAAGAATCTCTCGGTAGCCAAGGTGATCCATACACAATGTCATGCTCAGAATGTCGGGCAATAACTCGGTAAAAATGGTTCCTCGTACGGATCCGCAGGGGACAAGAAGGCGAGGTGCGCAGAGAGCAAGATGGATCGATTTGAGGTCCTTCCGTGGACTACAAAGTTGGCGACGTGCAACTACAGACCGAATTGAATGAAGATGAATTTTATGTATTGCAGAGGTTCCTAGAATTTAAAAAAAACATTAATAAAGTTAAAAAAAATATTGCAGAGGCCTTAGTTTGAATAAATCAAATGAAATAAATTTCGATGCTAGTATGTCAAATGGTGCTATGCGATGTAATTCATTATTTTTTGTTTTATTTCATGGATGTTCCGGAATTTTCTGAAGGCTACGACATGTATAAGCTCCAGATTTCCCGGAGGACCACACGGTGGTTAGAGGTGTGCGCCGTCACCGCCGACAGTTTATGGCAATCCCGCCGAAACTCCAAAGGATTTCTCATGAAAAAAGCTATTTTTCATGAAAATTCCATACAATTTTTCGTTGAAAAATCTAAAAAGCTTTTCGTAAAACTAAGAACTATCATTAGAAATTTCCTTCGATATCTCGAAAATACTAGCGTTAAAATTATGCGTAAATTTCCTCAAAAATTAGGAAGATCTTTTTGTATAATTTAAAAGAAAAGAAGACAGGATCACCGTCTCTAACCAGAGGTCGCACAGACTGAATACTTAACACTTAGCATTAAACAAAGGACAGGACATTCACACAGCACCCAGTAAACCAGCGGAGCGCCACGAAGCCCACCAGCGGAGTGGCCACGAAGCCAAGAATTTCTTTTGGAAATCTCAAAGAATTCAATAATCTGAAACTCGACTGGCGTTTGGCCGATAATGTCGTTCGGCCGAACAGGTCATTTGACTGAAAAGTCGTCTAATCGAATAGGTCATTTGGCCAAAAAGGCCTAGATTGTCGTTTGGCATAAAAGGGCCAGTTGGCTGGAATGATCATATGGCAGAAGGTGTTGTTTGCTCGAGCTGCCGAAGAAAATCGTTTGACCGAAAATGTTGCTTGACGTTTACTCCGACAGCTCATTTTTTTAAAAATGGCGTTCGGCCGAACGGGTCGACGTTTTTCACCATATAATCCGATCAGCCGAATAACATTTTCGGCTAAATTGCCCTTCCTGCTAAACTACCGTTTCGGTCAAATGGAATTTTCGACGACAAGGCCTATTCGACCAAACGACCTGTTAGAGCATATGGCTTTTTCAGCCACATAATAACCGTACCGATCAAATGGAATTCGGCTAGATAGCTTTCGGCTTAACGTATTATTCGGCCAAGTGGTATTCGGTCAAATGACTTTCCACCGAATGATTTTCAAACGTGATGAACATAAGTAATGTAAAATAAAAAATCACGATAATAAAGTCAATAAAAAAAAAGAATGATTTTCAACCAAACGACCTTTCGTCTTTTAAAAATTTTCTAGTAGAACTTCCGAAGAATTACAAATGGAAAACATTAAAAAATTCACGTTGACATCCAAAAAAAAATCCATTTGGAATTCCGTTGGAAATAGTTTTTGTGAAACCTAAAAAATTAAAAGGAAATCCTGTTTAATGGAAACTCCGGAAAATTCCCGACGAGAAAAAAAATTCGAAGCATGCATGCCCGGTGGCATAGGCAAACTTCTAAACAATTTCGCGTGAAAATTTCAAAGAAATTCCGGTGAAAACTTTAGAGCATTTCCTGTAGAAAATTCGAAAAACTAGGAAGAATCTCCTGGGACAGTTCATTAGATTTTTCCGGCGAAATAAAAAGATTCTCCCGTTAATGCCTTAAAAATATCTTGGAAAAAAACATTTCGTTAAAATGTAGTAAATAAATCGCCAAGCCTTCGCCGACCAAAATTATGACAAACGCCGCCGTCGACGATTTTCGGATCGGCGCTGACCTCTAACGGTAGCCAGATCCCATGAACGGACCAACGGGATATTTTATAAGATTTTAAATAACTAGAAATAAACAAAAAATGTCTCGATTGTCCGGAGTGAATTTTTTTTTCAACAATTCGGATAATCGAATCCGGCTTGTAATTACTTTCATTTCCAGCAATAAATATTATTTGGATTTTGTTCTACGAATTCCGCATTCCTAGGGCCTTCCTTAGCCGTGTGGTAAGATGCGCGGCTACAAAGCAAGGCCATTCTGAAGGTAGCTGGGTTCGTTTCCTGGTCCGGTCTAGGAGATTTTCGGATTGGGAATTTTCTTGAATTCCCTGGGTATAAATGTATCATCGTGTTAGCCTCATGATATACGAATGCAAAAATGGTTACTCGACTTAGAATCCTCACAATTAACAACAACAAGAGCTTGGTGAATACGCTGCGAATAAGCTGCGAGGCGACAATATCCCAGTAGGGGGATGTAATGCCAATAAGAAGTAGATGAAGAATAGCATGGACATATTTCGATCGAGTGTGCATTTTGGCCCATGCTCTTCTCTTCAAATTGTTTTTCGGCAATATTATCAATTATTGTTCTTAAAATACCATCTCAAAGTGATGTACAACGAATTAAGCATTTAAACACATTAATCGCTACTACGGAAATGCATTTGAAATAAATTTAGTAAACAACAAAAATGTTCCTCACAAACAGTCCTTGAACACATTCTTGCTAAAAGCCCCTAATCTTTTAACGAATGACATCCTTTCGTCCACACTAGTCGTGTCTCGGCCGAACTAAATACATCGCAAACAGTATCATCATACCGAGAAGACGTAATTGTTGCTTATTTTGATAACAGCGATAGTAAAGCGCAATAGATTAGATGTTTTTTGCTCAACACGTAATGCCACTTTATTTAGCAAAAATGACGCAATATCGAAATGGTAAGCTCTACTCTAGCATGAAGTTAGAATTTTCTCATCAACGGTGCAAATTATAAACAAAAGGAACAGGCATTTCCAGATTCTTTTGAATCAACAACATGTTGGTAAAAAACACTTTTGATGGCGTCATCTAATTTCGTAATATGATGAGTAAATTGAAAAACAGGTACATGGGGGAACTGTGGCTGACTCATCCAGAAGTATCTCACTGCATTTGGTGTTGAGCTCAAGTGTTTTATCACCGGAAATGGTTCATCACACGTCATCGTTTCGTTCGAGATTTCGTCGAAGACTAGCTGTGATCAAGATCGCATTTAATCTATGATCTCTAAAAATGATCAGAACCACCCCCAATTTACTGCTATCAGGGAAAATCCGATTTACCTAGAATGATTTAATTTGTGTCACGCGGGTTTTGCGACGGAATACGGTTGGTATGCGCATCAACAACTGCTTCAGCGTACAGTGAAGGACCTTCGAAGGAAAGTCAAGCGAATCCGATCAAATGTGTTCGTTTCATATGAATATGATATAGCCCACCTTCCCCGTAAAATAACCACGTTGCTTATAACTACTGATTAATTTCGCTAAACTTATATTATTGGAGAAAGAATTTTAAAAGTTTATTTTCTAAACATAATGGCATCAGTCCAAACAGACCGAAGGAATTATTTAAAAATTGATACAGCTTACTCCGCCAACCAGCTACTGCGCCGAGACTCGACCTCGTTGATGAGGACAAATTGATATTATTTTTAAAATGGGAATCGTTCTTTGTTCGCCCGTTGCAAATAGGTGAGTGAGTGTTCTGGAAACGTTTAGCCCTTGTCTGGAGATAAATACAGAAAGCGGAATCCGTCTGAAGTTTGCGAGCAGACAAAGAATCGGCGTGCGAGCTACGGACGAGGGACCATGCGATGGTTGTGGCTGGCTGGTTCGCTGAATACATGTGCGCTACCGTACACCGACAGTAAAGAAGTCGCGTCGCGTCGCGTCTTCTGGATCCCCAGTCGCTGTTTGCCACCATACATCACCCGTCATGCACAAGCTGGTGGGTTTGTCTGCTTCAGCAAATGGTGCGATACCAGCACTGACCTGGCATAATTTTCCGGCGCTCTCATGCGATTGGAGTGCATGAATGGTGTGCGGTGATATTATTTAGTCCGTATGGAGTGTTCTACGCTGTCTGCGTTCGTAGTGTGGAGTAATGTCGATGATGGATGCATATATATTTTTTTTGTATTGAAGAAAAACAAATGATTATTGATTAATGATTTCAATATAGTAAAAGTGTACAGTACTAGTCAAAAATCATCAGCCTTATATTTATGTGTGTACTCAATTGCAACATTTGTAGATGTGGGCTTAATACTCAAAACCAGAGATAATGTCAGAAAAAAAAGGAATTACCATTATTTTTCAATTAGAAATGTTTTAACTATCCTGGCCTTGAACTAAATATGTATCGCAAATATTTGTTTAGAAGTATGTGTTGATCACTACCACAACTTGCCAATGAGACGCCGCACAAAATGTATGACTATGATTGAGTGAATTCTATCTGCCTAACTTTGAAGACTACAGAATGGCATCAAGACTAATTCTGCTACACTCTGACTTCCCCCAGCTTCAAAATCAGTGGAGAAAGTGGAAAGTTTCCAATATCTTGGCTGCCAATTGGCGTCAGACGGCAGTACCAAGTTCGATATAGGAGAAGGGATCAACAAGGCTTCTTTTTGGGAGTTTAAGAAACATGTGGGAAAATATGCAGTTAAGACAACATTTTTTAATTCCAACGAAAAATCTATGCTGCATTACGCTAGTGATGGAGTGAAGCAGCGCAAAACACTCAACGACGGCAATGTTCATCAGCCGATGCCAGGGGGTCCATTGCTTTAGACTGGTGGCGTCATTGATGGATCTCAAATAATGAGCTTAATCATCGTGATGTTACCAGAAGCCAATAGCACCTTAAATTCGGGGCATGTTATTCAAAAATTGTAAAAAAATGCTAATATTTCGTGCGCAGAATGGTTAAAACATTGGAAGGCACATTACAGCAGATAGGTATAAATGATAAACCATAGTTTTGCACATGTGAATGTAACAACTAAACAGACAAAACGCCTTCAAATAGGAAAATTTTATAAACTTATAGATGATGTATCTTTTACCATGCGTCTCCACGCTGAAAACCAAAACAGACGGACTGTACGTCCGCGAAGCTATTGCTCAGATTACCGTCGTCCTTGTATTGAGGTCAAAGATTGCAGAAGTCATTCAGGCAAAAAGTCTTGATAATAATTGCTTTTTTTTTAATCATCTTCAATCCACTAAACTTTTTAGTCTTACTTTTTACCAAGATGAGCCAGCATAAGCTGAAAACCTCGAAAATAAAGATTAAAAATTTCCGATGAGATTCAAAACAGTATTAGAATGAAAAATATTGCACATTTTTCCTTTGTAAGATTTCGCCAAAAGCGCGGGAATCCACGCTATGGCTCTGGGTGTTATGTGAACAAAACCAAATGACCATTTCGTTACGCTGTCATTCCTTCTTCTTCTTCTTCTTCTTCTTCTTCTTCTTCTTCTTCTTCTTCTTCATTGGAATTACATGGAACATTGTCACCTCGTAGCTTAGATTTCAATAAGCATGGTCTTGCTTTGTACCCGAGTAGACGAAAATAGCTCAATAATATCAAATGTTGATTAGATAGCAAAATAAGATATGGAAATGATTGATATAAGAGATAAAAGATCAGATGACAATATCAATATTTTGCACTAAAATATTATGAGAAGATCAAGTTATGCAATTTGTTAGAAATGATCAATATCATGTGCCTAGTTTGTTCTTGTACATAGCATATTTTGATATTCCCCGGAAGCTATACCTAAGATGGCAGCCCCATCCCGGTGGATAGGGAACCTTGGGCCAACAACCTACTGTTCCCGAAACATCAATTTGTTCGAGAATCCGATAATGAAAGAATACGGACTGATTTTACGGCGACGACTCTTAGCGCGAAACAACGGACACGAATAGGAACATGGAACGTTTTAACCCTAGCCCAGCAGGGTAAATTGGCACAACTCGCCAATGAGGCACGCCGCATGAAGCTTGAGATCCTGGGACTGAGTGAAGTCCGTTGGCCAAACTTTGGAGAACACAGAACGCCGTCGGGACAAGTTCTGCTATACTCTGGTTTACGAGGTGAACACGTTCCCCGGCATCGCAGAGTTGGCTTCCTACTAAGCGCTCAGGCACACTCTGCGCTTATGAAGTGAGAACCTATAAATGAAAGAATAATCGTTGCCAGATTTAGAACATGGGTCCGCATCCTTACTATAATCCAATGTTATGCTCCAACCGATGCTGCCGATCTGCGAGACAAAGAGAACTTTTACAGTCAACTCAATGCCGTCGTAGATAGAATTCCGAAGGCGATATCAAGATCTGTTTGGGCGACTTCAATGCAAAGATCGGATCCGACAACTCGAACCATGAGCGCATTATTGGACGAAAGCGAAAACGGAGAGCTGTTCGCAGAATTTTGTGGTAATAACGACATGGTGATCGGGGGATCGCTCTTCCCTCATCGACCGGTTCACAAGGTCACGTGGGTCTCCCGTGACGGCTTTACAGAAAATCAAATCGACCACATCTGCATCAGCCGAAAATGGAAACGGAGCCTTCTTGATGTACGGAATAAACGTAGTGCCGATATCGCGTCTGATCATCACCTCCTCATCGGCGAAATACGCCTGCGCATTGCGCGGATTCGTCGGCAGGAGGAAAGAGTTGGACGACGATTCAACACACGCCGACTGGAAGATGCCACGGTGAAACGGTCCTTCGTTGAAGAACTGGAGACGCGTGCTGCAGATATTCCGGAAGGTGGCAGCGTGGAAGACCAATGGGCCGCCATCAAGAATGCCTTCATCGCCACCAGCGAGAACAATCTGGGCGAACTACGCACCCAGAGAAAACAATGGATCACCGATGAGACCTGGAGGAAGATAGAGGAGCGAAGAGAAGCCAAAGCCGCGATAGAGCGATCAAAAACCAGAGGAGCCAAAGTTCTAGCCCGCCAACGATACGCGGCTCTTGAGAAGGAAGTAAAACGCTCATGTCGACGGGACAAGCGAGCGTGGGCAGACTCTCTGGCCGACGAAGGAGAGAGAGCCGCCGCAACCGGGGACATTCGCCTCCTCTACGATATCTCACGACGCTTAAGCGGGGCGAAGATGAATGCAACGATGCCTGTGAAAGACGCGAATGATCAGTTATTGACCGACCCAACTGACCAGCTGAAACGCTGGTTCGAGCACTTCGAACAACTTTTTCCAGTGCCAGCCAGGCCATCACCACCTCGGCATGATCTGCCTAGGATCCGACGTATAACACGCGTCAATACCGAAGCTCCATCACTGCTAGAGATTCAAACAGCCATCCAAAGCATGAAATCGAATAAAGCCCCAGGGGTCGACCGCATATCAGCCGAGATGCTCAAAGCTGACCCCATGACATCCGCTCAACTACTGCATCGTTTATTTCATAATATCTGGGACACCGCAACTTTCCCGGTCGACTGGATGCAAGGTATCTTAGTAAAGGTGCCCAAGAAGGGTGACCTGACTGTATGCGATAACTGGCGAGGCATTATGTTGCTGTGCACCGTTCTCAAAGTTCTGTGCAAAATTATCCTAGCCCGGATTCAGGAGAAGATCGATGCGACTCTCCGGCGGCAGCAAGCCGGATTCCGTGCCGGAAGATCCTGTGTGGACCATATTGTCACGCTCCGCATCATTCTGGAGCAGGTCAACGAATTCCAAGAGTCCCTTTACTTGGTATTCATTGACTACGAAAAAGCTTTCGACCGTCTCAATCACGAGAATATGTGGGGCGCCCTGAGACGCAAGGAAAATCATCGGCCTCATCGAAGCACAGTACGAGGCCTTTTCGTGTTGAGTGCTGCACAATGGGGTCCTGTCCGACCCTATCCGGGTCGTAGCTGGTGTGAGGCAAGGATGTATCCTATCACCGTTACTGTTCCTCATCGTAATCGATGAGATTCTGGTAGGTGCGATTGACCGTGAACCAAACCGCGGGCTGTTATGGCAGCCTATAACCATGGAGCATCTAAACGACTTCGAATTGGCTGATGACGTTGCACTCCTCGCGCAACGGCGCTCTGATATGCAGAGTAAGCTCAACGACCTTGCCGAGCGCTCCTCTTCGGCAGGTTTAGTCATCAACGTCAACAAAACCAAATCGTTGGATGTAAACACGGCGACTCCTTCCAGTTTCACAGTAGCCGGGCAACCAGTGGAGAATGTTGAAAGCTTCCAATATCTTGGTAGCCAAATGGCGTCGGACGGCGGTACCAAGATCGACATAGGCGCACGGATCAAGAAAGCAAGGGCTGCCTTTGCGAGTTTAAGAAATATCTGGAAAAACAGGCAGATAAGTGAACGCACCAAAATACGAATTTTCAACTCTAACGTGAAATCTGTGCTGTTATACGCTAGCGAAACATGGTGTGTATCAGTGGAGAACACTCAACGGCTGCAGGTGTTCATTAACAGATGCCTGCGGTATATAATTCGGGCCTGGTGGCCTCACAACTGGATCTCAAACAATGAGCTCCATCGTCGTTGTCACCAGAGGCCGATAGCAACAGAAATTCGGGATCGGAAGTGGGGCTGGGTCGGCCACACTCTACGTAGGGGCGGAAACGAAATCTGTAAACAAGCATTAGACTGGAACCCAGCGGGACATCGCAGCAGAGGCAGACCCAGAGGCTCATGGCGGCGAAGCCTCAATAAAGAAATAAAAGAAGTCGACCGAAATCTAACCTGGCAACAGGTTAAAGCGATAACCGGGCAACGCTCAGGATGGAGATCTTTCAAGTCGGCCCTTTGCACCACCGGAGGTGTACAGGATCCGTAACCATATCTTGATGTTTAAATTATATTTCGGTGCAAATTTTTGATATTGCTGCCTGTTCTTTTATCTCTTTTATCAATCAAGTCCATATCATGTTTTGTTATTCTGTTCATGGCTTCTGCCCGGGTAGCCGTGTGGCTAAGGAGGGCCCTCGCTGTCATTTCTGGGGGAAACGAATCACGTCGTGCTATACAGCTGAAAGTTATTTCAGCAATCCCTGTTGTCATGAATGTTGAGGTTGCAGCCTCAGCTAAATTCCTTGATGAAATTGCATCAGGACTGCTTGGATGACGTCCGGTGGCGTATCTGCTCATTGAAGTTGGCCATGTACACGGAAGAAATAAACTACCCAATAGTGAGTTTAATTCACCCAACCTCGAACATCCGTACGGGAAGCCAAAATTGAGTAAGTAGGATCGAAGTAGTTTGCCTTTAATCCCATGTTAAAAAGTACCCAACGGAAAATTTATTTACCCAAATGTAAGTTTAATTCACTCAATTTCGACCTCAGGTAATAAAACTCAAAATTGGCTTCCCGTATTGAACTGGCGTCGTTGGATTGTTTGGCTCCTTTGTTTTTGACAACAAAAGAAAGAGTGGATGAAAGAGAAGAGAAAAAATAACTCAAAAGTAAGTTTAAAAATACTCAATTTTGGGTACTTTTTTTCTTCCGTGTAGAGTCTTGATGTCACTTTTCGGAACTGTATCCACGACTGCATTCTGTTCACTGTAGAAATTCTGCTTGTCCTGTACTGCCGTAATCTGAAAAGTGACGTATGCACCAAATTACAACTTACATGTTTTCCAATTTTCTGTTACAGAGATCGGTGCGTACTACTAGTTAAAACCAAAAAATGGTACATAATGGGGTGCATAATAGGAAGCCAACTGTACGATACCAGGGAGTGGGTTCACCTCGTAAAGTACAGTGTAGCGAAATTTGTTCTGGTGGTGTTCTGTGTTCTCCAAAGTTTGGTCAACGGACTTCACTCAGTCTCAGGATCTCAAGCTACATTCGACGTATCTCATTGGCAAGATGTGCTAATTTAACCTGCTCGGCTAGGGTTAAAACGTTCAATGCTCCATGGAACATGGAACAAATTTTTATTACTTTATTTATTAAGTTACATTCGAAATTCTTCAAAGTTTCAATGAAGTTGATATAAGGAAAAAATGTGTATTACCCAGCCAAATTCTAACTGAAATATTTGATTTTAGTACACTGCCGTGAACCGCATATCTGTCCCATCTTTGCTAGGTTTCCTATTCATATGGGACAAATATGCGATTTACGGCAGTGTACTAAAATCAAATATGGTGTGTGAGAGGTACAAATATTAAGTAGATATCTAAATCCAGTTTATGTCCCAAATTCAGATAATTTTGATATCAATTTCTAGTGAAACTTATCATAAATATTGTGATCTATCATAGTTAGTTGCCTATTTTTCGGGTAGGTATAAGTTCTGAAAACTCAGATGTGAAGATGTACATTATGTGATTATGATTTGAAAAATGTATTGGAGTAGCTACTTTCTTTCGATGGGACTCGAGCCCACAACCCACATTGTAAACAAATATTGTGTTATGGGGCAAATATAGAATCGAATATCGAAATATACATTCTTTCTAGTCAATGTGTTAAATACAAGTTATTCTTCTAATGTCCAAGCTTGCCTTTAGACGAGATACTTCTATTATTTTTTTGTAATTTTCAGTCGCACAAAATTCGAAAAAAATGGTGATAAATTTATATTTTAACACATGTTCAAGAGTTGTTTGGAATTGTATTTAAAATTTCCTCAAATTATTGAATGGTAATTTTGTTGACACTGAGTGATTTTGTCTGTAATATTTTAAAGAGCAAAATATCTTGAGTTTAGTATTTTTTTAACTAACCTAATATAATAGAAGGTTATTATTGTGAGAGAAATAAATACTCTTAAGTTATATTTTTAATTTGTTAAACGAAAAATAGGGAGTATGTTTCAACGTTTTGGAAAATTCCAATTATTCTAATATTGAAGGGGTTCTTCAAACTTTTTAATAATTAATCCAAGATTTTAAGTAATGGATAAAGAAAACAGAAAAAAAACTAAATTCTATAATTTTTTTAAATTAACCCTTATGTTACCGACAGGGTACCCGGGTACCTTTTAACATTTTTTTTAGGTTTCTGAACATCGCAGGAAATTGATACTCCGTGACATCTTTAAACTCGGCAAAATATAGGTTTGGGTGGTATCAAAATGAAAATTCAGTAAGGGGGGGCTAAGGGAGGGGCTTCTGAATATTTTTACCCCGTAACGTACCGACAGGGTACCCGGGTATCAACGTTTTGGTATGACCATAACTTCGTCGGTTTTCAACTGATTTTGACGACTCTGTTTGCTATGGATTCAGAAATTCATCCTCTATCCGATCCATGTTGCATAGAACCGGTTCGGATTACCCGGTTGCCGGAATTCCGGATTTGCTAGACACAGTCTCAAAAATAGATAAGGGTCTGTTCACAAATTACGTAACGCTTTTGGGGGGAGGGGGAGGTTTAACTTTCGTTATACTTTGTTACACTAAAAGGTGGGGGAGGGGGTGAGTACTACCAAATGTTACGCATAACGCGAATAAAAATTTATTTTAATGTCTTTTTTTTTAATCACTGATTTAATTCATTGCTGTTTATCGTTATCGTACATTAGTCATTATCGAAATCATGCATGCTGACATAGGGACTGATATGCATAAAAATACCAAACAAATATTGTATTTCTCGACACCACAGTTCCGCTAAACTATGTAAATGGTTATGATCGCAAATTCTATTTTCGTTTCTACTAGCTGCATTCTTAAAATCCTTGATTTTTGATCATGTGCCACCGTCCCTAACAGTGTTTAAAAAATACCAAAACCCAAATACTTCAGCGAAGAAAAAAAAATCTGCCTTTAAAATTTTCACAGTTACGCGTTACATTAGGGAGGTAGGGGATACCAAAAATGTTACTTTTTGTTACGAGGGGGAGGCAGGGGGTCAAAAACTTGGATTTTTGCGTTACGTAATTTGTGAACAGACCCTAAGTTGATACTATAGAAACTAAATGATGATTTCTTGTATCCTTACCAGTTTCGTAGAAAATTCAAGTCCTTTGACTTTACAACGTATTAGGAACACCTGATCATTTAGTCTCGGAACGGACATCCCGGAATAGGTTCCCGTGGGCTCTATAGTGGCCACAAATTCATTTAGAAGAAACCCTGGCAATATGAGTATCAAAATTCTTGGAATTGTTCCGGAAACATGTTTTCCATGTAATTGAGACCATAGGATGGATATCAACCGGCACGGAATTCTGGAATAAGTTCTCGTGGGCCCTATAGTGGCCATAAATTCATTTAGCAGAAACCCTGGCAATATGGGTATCAAACTTCTTGGAATTGTTCCGGAAAAATGTTTTCCATGTTGTTGAGACCATAGGATGGATATCAACCGGAACTGTCATTCTGGAATAGGTTCCCGCAGGGCCTTTAGTGGCCACAAATTCATATAGAAGAAACCCTGTCAATATGGGTATTAACATTCTTGGAATTGTTTCGGAAACATGTTTTCAAGTAGTTTAGACCATATGATGGATGGCAATCGGAACGGTAAAGTTGGAGCAGGTTTCCTTGGGACATAAAGTGGCTACAAACTGGCATCAAAATCCTAGGAATTGGATGGTTGGAAACATGTTTTTCCAAGAAGGTGGGACCGATGCTGGGTCATTAGGCCGAATAGTGAGAAGTCAGCAGTGAGAAGTGGAAAGAGAAAAGTAAAAACTCAAATGCAAGAAATGAGAAGAGAGAAGTGTAAAGTGACACAGTGTTCACCCGATTCCGTCCCTCCCCGATTTTGTCTACCTCTTATTTTATCACATTTTCAATCCGATTTCATCAAGTCCCGCTTTTATCACGTTTTTAGACCCATTTTGCCAACCCAAAAAAAATTGAAAATTTTAGTCGTGCTTTTTATTTTTGTAAATTATTCCGCAAACAACAATGATTTTCATGAAACAACTTACAGCTCCTGTGGTTTATTATAATTTTTTTCTGAGTACCTGTCCAGAATGTTTCAAGTCTTTTTGACAAGAAATAATGGATATCTTTCACACATTTTACCTTTCCAAGGAATAAACTGTTCAAATTTGTAAAATTGATTAAAAAATTGAAAATTTAAAAAAATCCGATTTTATCACATTCCATATTTTATCACCTCAACATTCACCAAGGAAGGGGATGATAAAATCGGGATGTGAGAGAAGTAATAAATGAGATGTGAGAAGTGAAAAGAGAGAAGTTTAAAGGAAGAAGAAGGAAGAAGCCGGAAGGAAAAGAGAAAAAAGAAAAAGGAAGAAGAAAGAAGTGAGGAGGAGCAATCAGAGAAATGCAGCACATAAGAAAATGTGGATCTATTGCATCTA
This sequence comes from Armigeres subalbatus, assembly GCF_024139115.2. NCBI lineage: Eukaryota > Metazoa > Arthropoda > Insecta > Diptera > Culicidae > Armigeres > Armigeres subalbatus. Next base: position 263,354,937 of record NC_085140.1, on the reverse strand, counting down.
CAGCTTCTAATTTAGCACACTGTTCAGAATGCTCAGAGCAGTGGAGGCGATTGACCTCCAGGCACATCAAATTTCAAACTAGCCTCAGGACGGCCGTTATCGCTCGCGGAAAACTGGATAAGTATCAACAATATTGAAACTGTTCCGGAAGCATGCTTTCATAAGCCTTCAAGAAGGTTTGCCACGGAAACGGTAAACCAGTAAAAGTGATTAAAAATAGTTGAGCAGGTAAATTTTACCTCTCTTACTCGATATTTTCAATATCGAATAAGAACGAGCCCGCATTGAGCTAAATAACAGTCGGGGCTTCAGAATAACTTATTTGGATTTCTTAAATCTATGTTGCCAGAGTTCCCAGTTATTCTTGTAGGATTACCAATGTTGATGTCAAGTTCAATTCTCGATCTAAGATGCTTTCGATTGGGAAATGTGCTCATAGTTAAACATACAGTTAAACATTTGATCGGCATAGAAAAGCTATCAATTGATTTACTGTGCATATACTAATAGAATTGTTGAAAAGTAGATCAAGTTCCAGTTGTCATGTAAAAGGAGAAAAGAAAATAGCTAGGATTTCTTTCAAATGAGGGGCCTCATTGGGGGATACTTGTTTGAGAATGACCGGTCTGTTGTCAAACCATCGAATGGCCTAATTCCACCTAAGATCATGCTTCCAAAACAATTTCATAAATTTTGATACCCATATAGCCAGGGTTTCTTCAAAATGAGTTAGTGGCCACTTTAGGTCCCACGGGAACCTGTTTGCGGAATAACAGTTCCGGGATTAAATCATAAAATGGTCCTGTAAGGTAGTTAACTTATATTTTTTAAATTTCCAACGAAGTTCATCAGTCATGACGCAAGAAATCTTTATTTGGTTGACTATATATCTTCAATGTATATAAACTTTGGGACTTGACCCAGTAAATCCGGAATTCCGGTAACCAGGTAATCCAAATCAGTTTGACGTAACATGTATCGAATAGCGGGTAAGTTTCTGAATCCGTAGCAACCAAAATCGTCAAAATCGGTCATGAACTGACAATGTTATGATCGTTTTAAGTTCGTGGGTACCCGGGTACCCTGTCGGTAACGTAAGGGTGTTTTTTTGTCGGTAATAAAAGGGTTAATTAAATTATGAATCCGATGTTTATTGCATATCGAATGACAACGGCCAACGATGCATAAATTTCGCAGCCTCCCGCGGAATGGTAGTCCGAAGCACCTCTTTTCCCCGCAAAAATATCCACAAGGCCACATGGAGATCACCTAACCAAAAACGGAAAACCAAATCGACCACGTTCTAATCGACGGTAAATTCTTATCCGACATCACGAACGTCCGCAATTACTGCAGTGCGAATATTGAATCCGACCACTACCTCATTGCAGTATGCCTGCGCTCAAAACTTTCGACGGTGTACAACACGCGTCGAAGTCGGACGCCGCGGCTAAACATTGGGCGGCTACAAGACGGTAGACTAGCCCAAGAATACGCGCAGCAGCTGGAAGTGGTATCCGCCATTGGTAGCACCGCAACCGCTGCACTTGGCACGGTGCCCCCGGATCAGAGAAACGACTGGTATGACGGCGAATGTAAGCAGTTAGTGGAAGAGAAGAATGCAGCATGGGCGAGAATGCTGCAACACCGCACGAGGGCGAACGAGGCACGCTATAAACAGGCGCGGAACATTCAAAACTGTATTTTCCGGAGGAAAAAGCGCCAGCAGGAAGATCGAGACAGTGAAGAGACGGAGCAACTGTACCGCGCTGATAACACACGAAAGTTCTATGAGAAGTTAAACCGTTCACGTAAGGGCCACGTGCCACAGCCTGATATGTGTAAGGACATAAACGGGAACCTTTTTACGAACGAGCGTGCCCAGCCAACAAATTGGTTCACATAACTAACTTTCAGTTCTGTTTAATGTACTCTTATATGATGCAATTTGATTGTATAAATTGCATAGATTCCTTCTATGTGAACAAAAGTGGAGGCCATATACGTACAAATCAGTGTTATGGCATAACAAGATATACGACGTATTCCGATTTCAATTTAATCAATATACAATCAAGTTGGTTTTATCAGAGATCGCATATGTTCAGTTATAAAGTTGCATAATTGGACTGTTACAACTTTAAATCTAGAATAGTAAAAACAATTCAAACATACATCATAATACATTATATTATCATAAAAAAACATATTGTATTTGCAACAAAAATATTTCTTAGGTCGAAACGTAATCATTATGTGACATGCTGTTAGTTGATTATTAGTTAATGTATATATTTATGTTATAAATTTAGCCTCCAGCTTCCAGTTTCGATCCTTTGACCTTCTAGTTCATAGTCCAGAAGCTACCTGGTTCCTCCATGTGTACGCAGTTGTTAAGCAATAATTTACACCTAATGATAATATTGCGTCTGCGAATACAATCTGGAAAAGACATTCCATTACATCTTATACAACATTGTCGACAATGATTGCATAAACCAGTATATGCGATTTAATTGAACACATATATAATTTCATATTGACGTGTATTGTATCATCATAATATTATCATCTCTAAGAGGAGAAATACAACGTTGTCAATATAACAAAATTGCCCTCAAAGTTTGTTTTCCCTAAAATCGTGTTTATTGTATTTCTTAAGTGTTCTATAGATCGCAGTGATGTTGTGAATTTATTGTTGAGAACAAAATATGGAATAAAACGACTAATAGTACTCTCTTTCTGGTTGCTAAATTTCTATCCATTTAGTGAGTACTTAAAAACAACACCAGGCTGTTTACTATGCCTAATGACAAATAACAGTAAGTATTTATTAAGAATCTACCTTTGAAAATTTAGTTATACATAGCTAGTACAGATGTACGAAAAAACACAGTTCATGGAGAATGGGTGCAAAAAGGTTCCCTTAGAATTCTGGCCAATAGTACAGAAATAACTGAATGATCATTTTCATGTAGTTCTATTTCACAGACATTGACTGGGTGATTACCGATTGTTTAATGTTGAGGAATGTATTTGTATAAAACAACTACCGCTTTTGATATTTGTCTTCGAATTGTATTTAATGACAATGACAAATGTGTTCTTTTTAATATTCTTGAAAAAGAATAATTTATTGAACATTCAAGGATCAACAGAGTTGTTGTAAGTATATTTGAAATCATTATAACAGAGGACTTTACAATCAAATCTTAACGACATTGTAACTTCAGATGCACATATATGCAATTTTTCAAATATTTGCGATATATGATTCCGTTTTGAGTTTAAATTTACATATTTACAACTTATGACATAGATTGTAATTAGATTGTACATTTGCATTATATGTAACCTTTCTACAATTTTTCACAACTTCTGCTGGATCTATATATGATTACGATCTGATCTGTGAATATATATAATTTAATTTGTACATTCTTATACGATTGCTGGTTTGCTGGGTGAGGTGATCCAAAGGTGGCGGCAGCACTACGAAGAACACCTGAATGGCGATGTGGCAGACGAAGATGGCGGTATGGTGATGGACCTGGGAGAACGCGCGCAGGACATAATCTTACCGGCTCCAAATCTCCAGGAAATCCAGGAGGAGATTGGCCGGCTGAAGAACAACAAAGCCCCTGGGGTTGACCAACTACCAGGAGAGCTATTTAAACACGGTGGTGAGGCACTGGCTAGAGCGCTGCACTGGGTCATTACCAAGATTTGGGAGGAGGAAGTTTTGCCGCAGGAGTGGATGGAAGGTGTCGTGTGTCCCATCTACAAAAAAGGGCGATAAGTTGGATTGTAGCAACTACCGTGCAATCACATTGCTGAACGCCGCCTACAAGGTACTCTCCCAAATTTTATGCCACCGACTAACACCAATTGCAAGAGAGTTCGTGGGGCAGTACCAGGCGGGTTTTATGGGCGAACGCTCCACCACGGACCAGGTGTTCGCCAGGTACTGCAGAAATGCCGCGAATACAACGTGCCCACACATCATCTATTCATCGACTTCAAAGCCGCATATGATACAATCGATCGGGACCAGCTATGGCAGCTAATGCACGAACACGGATTTCCGGATAAACTGACACGGTTGATCAAAGCGACGATGGATCGGGTGATGTGCGTAGTTCGAGTTTCAGGGGCATTCTCGAGTCCCTTCGAAACCCGCAGAGGGTTACGGCAAGATGATGGTCTTTCGTGTCTGCTATTCAACATCGCTTTGGAAGGGGTAATACGAAGAGCAGGGATTAACACGAGTGGTACAATTTTCAATGAGTCCGTCCAGCTATTTGGCTTCGCCGACGACATAGATATTATGGCACGTAACTTTGAGAAGATGGAGGAAGCCTACATCAGACTGAAGAGGGAAGCTAAGCGGATCGGACTAGTCATCAACACGTCGAAGACGAAGTACATGATAGGAAGAGGTTCAAGAGAAGACAATGTGAGCCACCCACCGCGAGTCTGCATCGGTGGTGACGAAATCGAGGTGGTAGAAGAATTTGTGTACTTGGGCTCACTGGTGACTGCCGAAAATGACACCAGCAGAGAAATTCGGAGACGCATAGTGGCTGGAAATCGTACGTACTTTGGACTCCGCAAGACGCTCCGATCGAATAGAGTTCGCCGCCGTACCAAACTGACAATCTACAAAACGCTCATTAGACCGGTAGTCCTCTACGGACATGATACCTGGACGATGCTCGTGGAGGACCACGAAAGGAAAGTGCTGCGTACCATCTATGGTGGGGTGCATATGGCGGACGGTACGTGGAGGAGGCGAATTAACCACTAGTTGCATCAGCTGTTGGGAGAACCATCCATCGTTCACACCGCGAAAATCGGACAACTGCGGTGGGCCGGGCACGTAGCCAGAACGTCGGACAGTAACTCGGTGAAAATGGTTCTCGACAACGATCCGACGGGCACAAGAAGGCGAGGTGCGCAGCGGGCAAGGTGGATCGATCAGGTGGAAGATGACTTGCGGACCCTCCGTAGACTGCGTGGTTGGCGACGTGTAGCCATGGACCGAGCCGAATGGAGAAGACTTTTATATACCGCACAGGCCACTTCGGCCTTAGTCTGAATAAATAATCAATAATGTTTATTGCACAAAATGTGTTTGAATATACTTTAGTAAGCAAAATAATGATTATTCGAATTAGGCTAGATGTACCAGTTGTGGCTATAGCACCAGTTATCGCACTAGTGCTTTATATGTCAAATGGCAAATTAAATCACCGCAAACCAAGTTCATATCGATAAGCGTATTCATATGATACCATAACACCTTTGATCTCCACCAAAACAAGCAAAACATAATTGTAAAAATTGATTTTGCTTAATTTTTAACGTCCTTTGCACCAGTTGTCGCACTAGTGGTCCCAATTTGGCCAATCCCATAAGAAAACAATGGGATTTGCCAAATAAGGAACCATAATTAAGAATAATGCCATAAGTGGTGCATGCGTTCCTATTATAGATTAATCAATTTTGAGGATTATAACAAATTTTATTGCAGTTTTCACAGTTGTTCTAAGGAGCAGGAAGTAAAACCTTTTGCTTGATATATAAAGTCCACCCGAATGCCTTTTACTTATTTTTAAAAAAATAGTTGTTCTTATGTATGGCGACAATTGGTACACCTACCCTAGTTGTTTTATAATTTTCTATTTTTTTTAGAAAAGCAATAAAAATAACTATGATGCGGTTATACAATGCTTTATTTAATTCATTGCTAAGTTTTTGCCTTTCTCGTACACCAAGGTGTGACGAAAAGGCTATATGTTCACTTCCAAGACTATTTTGTTATAGCAGATCCGGAGACCCATAGTGTTATATATCCGTCGAATATCAAAAAGATATTTTGTTTCTCCTGCTCGGGACGAATAACACACGCACTGCACTAACTTTTCCGATAACTACTCTATTTTATTCGGATAGAACGACAGGTGATAAACTCGTGAGTAATTTTGTGCTTCCGAATTCTCCTTCACGCCACAGATCAGTGTTTTTTGAATGAGTGTTTCTTAGACCATGTTTCCAAAAAGTTATCAAAAATTCAACGAGTTAGCCCTGAATCACGATTCCTATGCAAAAATAAGCCTTCTTTCAAATTTTTAGCTGATTCGGATAAAATTTTGAGGTGCCTCAAGTCGGTTTGGTGTTTTTGGCCTATTTTCAATTTTGAAAAAAAAAATCCAACACGAAATATAATTGCCGAAAATCATCGCAACAACCTCGCTACTAGAGCTTTTAGTGTGCTTGAAGTCTTGTGAACATTGCGTTTCGTTCCTTGTTTTGACCTTGTTACAATGGTTTTCAAGCTTTTAAGTGCATAAAAACACTGTTTCCCCTAGAAGTCGTTGTTCTACAAAATTCTTGAACTTGTTACAAATCATTGCTAATTAATTGTATTATGTTTCCTCTTTTTTTCCTGCACATTTGAGTTATATAATTGCTAATGTACGATTCACCGAAGGCTTTTTTAGCATAAGAACTATAGTTCTTGGCTTACCCGTTTTCTACACTTTTTGAAAGCATGAAAGGTCTCTAGTGTTTATGATATTACACAATCACAATCGTTCGACTGACGGAAAGAGAGAGACGACACACCGACGGTGGTACATCATTCAGACAGCTTCGCCCATTTTTTCTTGAGCCTTAAATCAGTTTGACGAGGAAGCTGAACGGCATATGATTTCCGTGAGACATACGAAGAAGGATAGCCATTTTTGCAACATCGATTGTGTCAGAGTTTATTGCACTATGATTTCTCCGGATAAAGTGGATGGTTTAGAAATCTGTTTACGAGTGAGTGAGTGAGAAATTCGGACCCTGATTTCTTCACATAATTTTGCGATAATTTGAAAAGCTTCATCAGTTACTCAGGAAGGTATTCTTTGAACAGTCTGAGTAAGATTAAACCCAGAACTGAACATTAAAAATATTTCGGCTATACTATACTATAAGTTTTTAGGGGAGACTGGGGAGACTTGATCCCCTTTTCTGATTTCCGATGTACCACAGCTAAACATAAATAAACATACTCGATTTCCACGCAGACTCTCTAAGAAATATGGTATTTAACTTTACTGATGTATAACAGTCCTTAAATTATCGATTTTTTGGAGTGCTGTCATAAATCGACTTTTAAAATATTCGGGAGAAATTGATCCCTCTCCAAGAACTTGCTTTGATAACATTAGTAAGGTGCCCTCAGATCTTTTAAATATTTTTCCTTCAAAATACGCGGAATTTTCGAATTGCTGTGCGTATTCATGAACGATTTTTTTTTGAATTCGGCAGCACATGCAATTTTGGGAGACTTGAAATCTTTTTTTTTATATCTACCCAGACAACCACACATCGCATAAGAATGCACGATCAAAATCGTTTACCGATCCAAATTTCATCAGAATCGCATTGTTGTGCAAAGCTCATCAGTTTATTTATAAATTTTCCCGCACAGTAGGCTATTTTACGAGTTTTTTTCCAGCTTCATTTGTTGACATCGCATATTCCTGCAATCAAACTCAGATGAAATCGGATTATCTGTCAAACAGAGCTTGTTATCACAAACTACATCGCAATGCAAAACGAACAAACTCGCATAAAAATCGTGCACATCGCATACACTTCCGTGCAACGTCGGATAAGAAATACACATATATCGCCTCCACTTTTGTACGTAAAAAGTGTTTTCGCGACTGGTAAGCGATGAAATTTGTGCGCATAGGCATCGCATAACAGAAAAAAAAATCCATTGTGCATGCATTTTGGTTGTCTGGGTAAGCAATAAATATATTCTTCCTGCCAACCCTTCATCAAATCTATCGAAACTACAAACAATTAGAAGTCTGAGAACGTATTTATATGTTTTTAAGTTTTTTCGCCAAATTTTTGTATGGGTGACTAATGGCGGATCAAGTGTCCCCATATTGAGGCAATAACGTCAAATCCAAATATCCTAAAACATTGAAGGAAATTTTCATCAGTACAGATCATTAAGCATATTTATGGCTTTGTGCTGTGAAAAAAACAAAAAGATTTAGTCATTGTTATGAAAAGCTGTTCATATTTTGCGTGGCCATTAAAAAAAGTTTTAGGACGATCAAAACATACAAACCGCCCTGCAGAATAAATAAGGTTGTCAATCCAAAAAATAACTCACCATATAAAGGTCATTTGTCTAGAGGATCTATACTAAAAAATACGCTAGAACAAAACTACTTTGGTTCTCGATAAAACAGGGGGTGATCAAGTCTCACCGGGGATCAAGTCTCCCCACCTTCCCCTAATACTTTCTGTGAACATTATGAAACAAACAAAAGTTTGAGTATTTCATCTAATGATTTGATCTAATATGAATATGTAAATGTTTAATAGCCTTGAGTTCAAACCATGCTCGTGAAGCAATAAGAGGGCACTTGATTCCTACGTAGTTACATACAGGACCCATTATTTTTTCCTATTTTTATCACGCGTTTTTTTACGATTTTTTTTATTTAAGTCGGCTTCGGGGTCTAACCAATTTTTTTACGATGTTTTTACGTCAGATTCTGGGTCTAACTTGTTTTTTCCGCAGGTTTTGAAACCTAACCGTTTTTCGGTATTTTTTTCACGAATTGTTATATTGCCAAATTTGAATGGGGTCTATATAAGAATTAATCTCACTTTGTGTGCAAACTAATGTGTCTACCCCAATTGGACAAGAGTTCGGGATAGAGTCACTGGCATATTAGATCATTAATCATTCATATATAAAAATATGCTGTGATTATATTCAACAAAAGGATACACTCGGTCCCACACCGAATATAAAACAATTAAGGATGGATCTCACCGCACCCTAGGTTGTTTTGTATAGAAAACTGCATTATTGACAACTATTCCATTCTTCTTTACTCAGCACTTTCTTCAACGATTTTTGAAAACCTTTTCTTTTGTTTCGTTTCGTTTCGAAATCATCAAACAAGTAGCACAAAAATCACAAATGACGAGAAGAATTTTCAAAAATCACAACCGACGCATATGTAAATAAGAGCCATCACCAGCCGACATGAACAATAACAGCTGATGGAAAGATCAATCGGACATAACGATAACACTACAGAAATTTGTGCAAAAACTTTTGGGGGTGAACTGAAACTTATGACCGACTTCAACACTTATCAACGATGTACCAAGCGTCTCCACACCAATAAAAAAACGACGAACTTCACGTTAGAAAATCATATCTGAGACTTCGTGCTTTTGTCGATCTAAAAAGGAATAACGGAAAACAATAAAAAGAGTACTACAATAGTTATAATCAATGGACGCAGTAGTTCTAATTCAACAACAAAAAAACGAATATTGCAAATATCTATATTTATGGTGTCTTCTACGCGGTTCCAGTGCATGAATTTCTTTGCTACCCTAAACTGTCACAACTTATCTAAATGCCATCTGAATTTTCTTCAACTGTGTAATCTCCTGATTCCATATATGCAGCTTTTGATTTCTTTGCTTGTAGGAAATTATTATATTAGGATTATTCTAGTATTTAATAAAAAAATATTAAATATATCTCGACTTTCCATATGGCAATTTGTAGTGTAAAGGCTGAAACCTAGACAAACAAACAATAAAACTCAATACAGAAACTGAAAATAAATTTCTCACACTGTTGCAACATATTTTTTAAAGATTTTAACAAGATTCTGTACATTTTTCAATTTATTCCCAATCTCAAGAATCAGTTGTCTTCTGAGATGAGAATCTCAAGCAGATATTTTTATTCAATACATTTTTTGGTCTATTTTTCTCAGTAACGAGTACGAATGTTAACAAAAATTACCGACATAAGGAGTGCTTTGTGCTTTATAAGTTTCCAATAAAAAATAATAATTTGTGACAATAACACGCATTCGGAAAGCTCCACTTATTTTTTTTCAATACCGAAAAGATATATTGAATGCTGTTCTGTTGATAGTGGAGTATGCAATCACCAAATCTACTATTCACTCCTTCCAAGCACCGAAAGATATGCAGCACCACACCACGATTTATTCCGTTATGCTTTAGTCGGGTTGACGAAATAGCACACATTGTCAAGATCACAGCATCCAACGTCGTGAGTAATAGAGTCTACCCATAACCAGACAGAATGGAAGGAGCTGTCTGGATGATCTGCCCTTCTTTTTACACGCCAACCGTTGGAGTTGAGATAATTTTTCAATACTTATGCTTATCGAAGACTGTCGGGAAATGGGGTCCATGCGGCATAGAATACACAGACCAAGCATCAAAAGTGAAACGAACTAGCGTAATTTTGCAACGTTAGTACATACGTGATGAAGTGGGTGGCAAGCGCCAAACAAAGTGAGAGTATAGAATGCCCCAGGTGGGTCGCTTGTGGCGGTGGCAAAGGGAGCCAGCCGCACTCCACCTAGATTCCCTGTATTGCGTCAATTTCTCCGGTTGTGGGTCAGAGACGGACGGCCGCTTGCCTTCTCCACCATGCGTCTTCAATCGCTGGCTGCCGTGTTGATGGAAGTGCAGTGAAAAATGGGCAAAGACGGGAGCTGGAGCGAACGAGTCCACAAGAGAAAATCCACAATACATAACCGAGCGGGTACGCCTCACCGCGCACCCGTTGCGTTGGCTGTTGGCGTCGTCGTCGTAGTTGAAGTTCAGCATCAAAACATGGGATGGAAAAGTATTACTTCATTCTCCCCCATGCCGGGGATTGGATCGCTCGGCTATGTATACGGTACAGACGGCCGCAGTTGTCGTCATTGTCGACTGCACTCTCATTCGTGTCTGGCCAAAACAGCTCGCGACTCACACACAGAAAGGCCAACTCGGGGGGAAGCACAGTACGCGCGCTGGTTCGACACTTCATGGTACCTTTCTGGGAGCCGTTCGAGCTAGTCTTATGAATACTCGCTTCGAGAGAGCACGCGAAATTTTAGAGCTCCTTCGCTCCATGGTAAACGGCAAATCTCGGTCAGAAGACAAGTGCGCGCATTTCGCAAGTTCGTAAAGTTCAATTTATTTTGGGTGCGCGTCTTTTTTTGTGGGAAATTTTAAGGTCGCTGTTAGCAGCAAATAAACAGCTACATCGAAACAGAAACATTGTGGAAAGCATATCGGCAGAAAAAAGTGCTATCGTTTGCGTGAAGAACATTATTAGTGTTTTGAGGTTGAATCAGAACGAGAACACCGAAACAGCGCAGAAAGGATTACAACATCGTGTGCAGAACAGAATAAGAAAGGCGTATTTTTGGAGGCTCTTGTCCCCCAACGACCCCGTCCAGACAGGCTGTTAGACAGTGAGTGTTGCTCTTGTTGTTCGCTTTTTCGAGAGTTCTTGTGCCAGCGACTGAATGTGTGGTATGTGTGTTGTATATTTTTGGAGAGTTCTGTGAACCGGCGCACTCCGCAGACAACAAAGGCAGTTAAATGGTGTTTGCTGCATGCAGTTTCCATTGAAGATTCTTTGACCCCGGCTCCTGATGCAGCAGCACGAATCAAGACATAAATCAGGACTCGGGGTTGTTCGCAGACTGGGGGTGGTGTGCGATCCAGACTGCGAGAGGGGCACATTGGGATTTTTTATGAGCCGTCTAAGCTTTGCATTTTGCCAATTTGTGACAAAACTAGAAGTCTAATCAATTTTGAATTAATAAAGTCTGTAGTAACAAATATGATTTTGGTAGAGTGTCAAACGTTTCAACATCTCTATTAATTCATAATAGTTGCCAAGAAACTCAATTAATTCTAATTTGATGTGAAGAATCCTCGGCATTCTCAAATTGGCAAGCGCACAGTGAAAAATGTGTTTAACAAGTTCAAGATGTTATTTCATCATCCCAGTGACCTTCGTCCATGAACCCATCCATGAGGCGGCGTGAACCCTTGAAAATGTGATTCAAATGCCAAGTGCACATGTCCATGTGTTGGTGCCTATATGCACTGCAGCACCTGAACTAAGAACAATCCAGAGACTATTGCATGATTTCGTAGAAATCGAATCAAAGAGTGACTCAGTGTTTTTCCCGACGATTCGCGGCTTCCTGTAACATCACTTGGCGGTGCAAATAGAACGGTTCGTCGGTAATGAATTTGTTAATGAAGTGATATAGTAAAAGGATGTTACCTAATACGGGCCCTCGTGGACAAGTTGTGATTAGATACCTGAGCGAACGCCCATCTAAGTGATAATAGGAACCGTGCGAGCACCGCGAAGAACACTTCAGACACAAAGCATGACAGGAACTCTCTGTATGGCAGCGTGTTTTGCGCCTCGGACAATAACAAACCAGCGGAATTGCGCCGATGTTGTTGATCGCGACGTCGAAGACGGTGATGATGATGATGATGATGGTAATGACGGTGATGGCGTAACAGAGCGAAGGCACGCGGCTCGCTCCTCGTGGTACACGTTTTCCGCTCAGAAATTCAAAGCTGTACACAATGGGGTTCTAAATGATGAAATGACGCGGTGAGAACATCTCGCGAAGTGTGACTTGTGGTGGCGTAACGTGACTTTTCAGAACTTGATTGGATCACTCACTCCTCGGGGAAAAAAAACAATGCGTCATCCGTTATTCGGAAACAGGTGAAGTGGTACACAACAGACAGGGACTATTGAACGATGTGATGAAATAGGTGAACCCGATTCGCGAAGGTTGCCGCGCGTGGGCTTGATTGTGAACTGGTGTAGAATATTAAATGCCGCATACTTCAGAAGGAGGGGTCCGGGGAAAAAAGGACGGTTCTAAGGGAGGCAGAATGAGAGCTTGAGTCAACGAATTGACTACACGTGTCTCACTACAAACTAACAGACCGTAGGTTGCATTCCTGATGAGAAGGCGCATGTCAGCAGATTACAGTTTGCGATAGAAACAAAACCGAACGGCTAGTGTACATTTGTTGTGTCATCATCACTGTGCGGTGGGTTAATGGAACTGTGGGAATCTCAACTGCGATACGGAGAATGTTGTTTACTTTTTTGCGCCCGATACCTACTGCTGAAGGTTCTCGATGAGTATGACGTGAGGCGCAATAAAATCACCAGATATGTTATTAATTTTGTTTGTCAATAAGATTCTTTTACGCTTTGGCTTAGTTACGGTGTATCAAATAAAGATTGCCATATAAAGCGAACTACGTAATATGTGATTTACCTTGAATCATGCCTCAAATTCATGATCAACAAATGATGATGTCATAAGTTTTTGATTCATATCTCCTCTAACACTATATTGCTTTTTAAACTACACCTGGTTGTAACTTGTTGTTCCCAAAAACATTTTAATAATTGTGAATCGTTGAAATTCAAATTTATGCAAAGAGCAATAACATATGGATTTAGATACCATAAATCACACACAACCAAGTAAATATTTTCAAGTATGGTTTACTTTTCAGATTATTGTCAGCTATCAGTAAAAAACTATGTTATTTGCATTAAATTGTCATAAGCCAAAAACTTTCAAAAGTATAACATGTTCACATTTCAATTCCATTAAAATTTCATCTTGTTGACCAATTTGACGATAATATTTACGAAAATAAACTGAATTGAGCTTATACTACATCAGATAAAATGTTTTTTTTTATCTTTGCAAGAGCTGGAAAATTACCTCATTATGGAAAAAAGAACAAGACTTTTGAAGACTTCAGTAGTAAAGATTTCCATTTATTCTTCTTAATGTGGTATCAAACCTTCTTCACAATTGTTCAATCATTTTTAAACAATGTTCATTAATGATTTTATACATTTATCATATTTGAATGCAGGAACTCCCATCATGTTTTAATACAAATAGTCTCCCAAGTGAATAACCCACCGAATGCCAAAATTCACGCAAATAAAAATTGAAAACAACATATTTGGGTACATTCAGGAGCCACTACATATTATTGGCCCCTGCTAGGCTCCTACTCAATCCAGTCTTGCTTCTATGTAGTTTTTTGTTTTCGCAAAACAGTAATATTTACATAAAAAAAATCATTTATATATTTTGATTATTGGTTGTTGTTTAATAAAAAACAAGGCCCATAAAAACTGCAACAAAGTCTGCAAGTCTAATAGTGAATCAATTTGTAAAACGTGAAGACAGAAGAGCCAAATAGATTGACCTTCTAAAAGCGTCACTCTGTATATGATAAAGAGCAGGCATCTGTTTTCTTCATTTAAATGGGTGCATCAGTCTGTTTTTACTTTGAAAAACAACAACAGCACCAACAGTTCACAAAAACATCTTTAAAGTGATAGCTAGCACACAGCTGCACAGCTGGTGCAAAATAAGTTCGAGGCGAATGAACTTTCCGAAAAAAAAGTGCATCGCTCAACTGTCGCGATAAGATACGAAAATCCCAATTCCAGCTATGATTCACTAAAAAATCTACGACTCGCATGAAGCTGCTTTGTTTTCGAACAGCAATCGCAAACATCCACTGAACAGACGCTCTCCCTGGAACGACTGATGATTAATATCAATCATCCCCATGTTTTCCATAAAACGCATCATAACAGGAAGCCCAATCATCGAAACGGTGAAAATTCGCGCAAACACACATCCCTTGCGTAAGCGCACGTTTTGCTCCCGCATGTCATCGGACGTAGTCGTGAGCCGGCGTCGTTCGCTCCTCGAACCAAGCAAGGGCCCGTCTTCTAATCTTGTTTTGCTGTTCGTATCTAAATACATATCCACCGTCCAACCTAACTCGTAGTAAGTGCACCAGCCTGACGATGCCGCGACGCTCGTCGCCGCCGACTTACATTCTATCGACCACGGTTTAGAACGGCAACGAGGAGGAGGTTCGCTCAACCGCCAGTATACGTGACAGCGAAAACGGCCAGGAGGCTGGGGAGGGAACTGGCAAGAAATCAATAACAAGGCACATGTTTCGTACTCCTCGTAATGCATGTGTTGTTATGCATACTCCATTCTCAGAGTTAGCGAATCTACATTGTCACATGTCGGCTTCACGTGCATCCAACTATTGATTGCAAAACACTTCGCCTGGGTTCGCAACCTCTCCCACCCCCTACACCGATAAATCAAGTGCCTTTTGTTGTCGCTGACTGTTGTTTTGGACGAAGTACTAGATCCGTATGTTGTGTGTAGGTGTGAGTACGAATGCGCACGTGTATGCAATTGAACCATATAGCTGCAATATTCCCACGACGTAGATCGTTGCACGTTTTCACTAATCAATTTATTTGTATTTCTGTCATTCCCCCGCTCGTTGCAGATGCACTAAGACGGACCATGATGGTTGCGGATTTTGTATCAAGACCACAAAACGGTTCACCAATTAACGGTGAAATACCAGGCCAGAATCATAACAACTCTAATATGCCTGGTTAGTTTTTTGCTCGTTGATTCGATTTAGATCGATACTAACGCATTATTTTCTATATTTTTCGTTTTTCTACAGCGCACAGTGCCTTGTTGATGAGTAACAGTTCTACGGGACGAGCCAGCCCAGCTAGTCCCGAATCAGACTACAACGGAAACGGCTATGACCTATCAGGTCACCTGAAACGCAAGGACCTGTTCAGTCAGCGCAAGCAACGTGAATTCATCCCGGATAACAAGAAAGACGATAGCTACTGGGATCGTCGGCGACGCAACAATGAAGCAGCAAAACGATCCCGGGAAAAACGTCGCTTCAACGATATGGTCCTGGAGCAACGCGTAGTCGAGTTAACCAAGGAAAACCACGTACTGAAAGCGCAGTTAGATGCTATCAAAAACAAATACAACATTTGTGGTGAAAATTTAGTCAGCGTAGATCAGATCATGGCTACTCTGCCCACCAACGAGCAGGTTCTTAGCTCTACCAAACGAGTCAAAATCAACAGCACTCCACCAATAGTATTCCCTCTGGCGAGGCCCTCAGTTGCTCAGTCACCGTTGACTCCACAGCAAGGACCCCAAATACCATCGCTTCATGCCCATCAACCCTTATCGCAGCCCAATGTTGTCCAATCAACGCAACAGCATGGAGCCCAACAGCCGCCACAACAATCCCAGCAGGCAGCAGTCATTCACCCCAATCCCAACATCGAATCTCCCCCTCCGCCACAATCAATAGCTTCGCAGCTTCAGCAGATCACAATCCAACATACCAGTTCTCACTACAGTCACCATTCACCTGCCGCCATCTACCGCGATTACGAACCCCTAACCAACGGTAGCAGTCGGTGCGATAGCAACAAGCACGAATCAACAATCCGCAGTCCGCTCACCAGAGTGGAGCTCATGGAGCATGACGAACACCGTAGCGACCAGCTCGCTGAGCATCGCGACCGTGAACGTGACCGTGAGCGCAATTTGGATCGAGTTGATGTTCCTGTGTTACCGGTTCCTACCTTCGGCTCGACCAACTCGCACATCAGTGGACCACACATCTCGCACCACCCCTACTCCTCGCCCTACACTATCCCCAACTACCCGGGCAGCTACGCCGGTAACCTGTACCCATCACCCCCGCGAGAGATCAATGCCCTGCTCACCGCCAACGTACTCAACCTCAGTCGAAGGGCACCGTCACCCTACGAAACATCCAACGGTACCGGTTCCAACAGCAGTCACAGCAGTTCCGGTGACGATGAACACGATCGCGACCATATGCACGATCACAACAACAGCCTACCGGTGAAGCTACGTCACAAATCACACCTGGGAGATAAGGACGCAGCCACCGCCCTTCTCGCCCTGCAAAACATCAAACAAGAACCTCAGATTCGATCGTCCTCCCCTTGGGACGAAGGCGACGGTGGATCGTCGGACGAACGCGATTCCGGTATCTCCACCGAGTGGCCCACAAAGGCCGAACAGAAAATGATGGTCCCCCTACCCTCATCGCCCCCATCCACCTCGGTTTCTCCGATTGCATCCACCACCGGAAACATTGTCGGTGGCAAGATCACCTCGATCCCGGCGTCGGTTGTCATCAGCAAAAAGGCCGAGGAAAACATCCATCTCCAGTCGAAATTGGCCCGGCTGGAGTCGGAAGTGGCCACTATCAAGAATATGATGATTTCCAACACCGCTGGCAGCGGATTTGGTGTCACAGCCGCGGCACAGTGATACAGGGCGAACCCACCGCCGCTGTGCGACCGCGAAATCTAGTTCGGCAATGAACGCCTATTGTGATGAGAGCACTAATCGCTGACGACTAGTGGTGACTGAGACTGGTCCAAAAGTGCAAACAATGGAAACGAGTGATGGCAACCTGTCCGTTTTATGAGCTGACTGGAAGTATATGAAATATTTATTGCTAATTATTAACAAGAAAGATAGCATTTTTGTCAGTTGTTATTTTTATAAAAATTATCAAGTCCTGGGGAAAAGCAGTGACCGATAATGAGCCGGATCGAGATAAGGCAAAGCAGTATGACGAAGTAAAAATTAGTCCAAGTATGATAACCTAGATTTTAACTGAACTGTTTAATGCAACAATAAAAGGACAAACAGTTGAAAGCAAACTTTTATCTTCAGGGAAGATCGTAGTACAGCGAAAGTGATTGGTGAGAAAATAGCTGTTGCAAAAGTACAGAAAACGAATGTAATAGACTCGTATAGCACGTAAGGCAAACAAGTTTCGGAATTGTGATATATATTTTTGTATGATACAGCAAAGGAAAGGATTTACCTTCTGTTTTATGTATTTTTAGAAGCAACAGTGAACGTCAATAGAAGGTATCTTTTTTTTAATTTATTACATTTTCCTGTAAGTACCACAGTTAATTAGCGTATAGAACAAGTGTAATGAAAAGAGAAATTTGTGAAATTTCAAATAAATTGTTATATCTTTGATGCCATCACCGGGATATAAAACTAGGTGATAGAGCGGGCCTCTGTGGCGCCCATCAACACTATCAAAATCGACTTTAATCTATTTGCTATAATCATCCTTAAATTTTAAACTTAAAGCAAAAACATCAAACTATTAGTGATGAGGTAAAACAAAATAATTAAATCTTTACTTTCCAAAAAGTTGTCCCAACTTTCAGAACTGATCTTGAATCACTACTTACAAATTAAACCTAAAAAGTACTACTGAAACCCTACACATTAGCTATTATTTGGTAGGTTTAAAAATGTCACTTTTAATCGTAAACAAGAAAAGATATGAACATGAAATGTATAATTTGTATCAAATTTATGTATTTAAATATATATATTTTTAAAAAATTGCTTTCGACTTCTACAATTTTATCACAGCCATTTCAGGTGTAACATCATATCATCAGATAACTCTAGTAGGGGAACGGTTCGGTACTTCATCCCATAACTTCCATTTCCAATCCCATCAAAAACAAAGCAATGAAAAGGTATTTCATTTGTTATTTATTTTTGTGATTTTTTCCAGCAGACATGCACGCATGTTAGCAAAAAGAAGCGACAAGATTTATGCTGTATTTCTCTGTTTTGCAATGAGACGAATATATAGTGAGATGGAAAACGGAACAGTTCCTCTACATGAAGAAAGATGACATTCACCCCTATTCTTGTTTACGGATGAACAAAACTTTCAAACGAATCCAATTTGTCCTTTTGGAAAAAAAAACTTCATGAAAAATCTGCTTAATGAACCGCATGAATCACAAAAACTATATGAATTCTAAAATCCGCACGAAAAAAACACTTAAAAAGCTACTCTAGTATACCAACCTATACCTATGACGGTCGTAACCTCTGTGTTGTCCAAAGTAAATCCGTAAATCCGTTAAAATGTAACGCCATATTCCAGCGATCTTAAGCCGCCAATCAGCGAGTGCGGAGTCTAATCCGGAGCCGAACAATCCGAGAATTCGATAATCTGCATTCTATGCAAAACGTACTTATGCCTAACAGAGTATACCCCCAACCAACGATGTGTACAGAGACAGTTTTTTTCGTAGCTGGCTATGCAAACCGTAGGAAATCCTACCTACAGACATAACACGTCTTTTCACCTCGTGGCTATTATCATTGACACATGTAACGACTGTTCCAAGATATATGAACTCGTCGACAACCTCAAATAGCACCCCATCCCACACTGGTTCAAAAGCCCCCAAAACGTGCCTTTTTGCCTTTCTCGTACAACAAAGTTATACCAAAAGGCTATTTTAGTTCTCGATCTGAAACTAGATTTTAGAGCCATTATGTCTCCAGAAGAGTTGAAGGATATTTCTTGGGCTTTCTTTTGATAAAAACCCAACTTAATTCACCGAGTAGTGATATTGCCTTTCTCGCATTTAGCCAAGACACCAACCTTATATGGCGCTAAAACAGTTCGATGTACCATTTTCTTCATAACTCTCAAACGCAACGGTCGATCGTTATAAAATTCAATAGTGATCAACTAGGTTTTACCCCTTGTTGCGAGAAAATCGGTAAAACATTACTATATGAAAAGTGGTCTAATGTTTTTCGTAGCTGTTGTGCACACACATACACACACATACATACATACGGACAGACAGACATTTGCTCAGCTCGTCAAGCTAATTCGGTTGGTATATAACGCTTTGGGTCTCCGAGGCTTCGTTTCGGAGTGGAATGATAGAAAGACAAAAAAGGCAAGCAATGATCTATCCACCTTAAGCATATGTGGTATTTCGAAAAATTTCGTTTTAGGTGGTTCGAAACGGAATTCCGCGGAATTTGAGCGTGGCGAAATCTGAATTATTGATTTCGTTTCGTTTCGTTAATTTACATAAATTTCGCCATCAAAAACTAGCTTTTAACGAAATTTAACGGAATTCCGCGGAATTTCTAAACTAAATTAAACTAAACTAAATTAAGCAAAAAAAATAATAGAGGCTGTTTTTAAATTTTGTTACCTATACAATCTTGTCAAAAGACAGTACGGCCGTCTTCAGTGTCTCGTACTTGACTCGACCTAGTCAAGTACGAAACACTGTGGACGGCCTTACTGCTGAGGTCGAAATACGTATTTGTCAAAAGTACAATAAAGTAGTGAAATTAAATGGAATATGTGGGGCGCCAGGTCGGTGCTTTTAGGGATCAAAAAACAGCACTCCTTCTATAGAGTCGATCTTGCGCCGATGTCTGGCACCGAAGCTGTCGCATGTCAGGTGACTATTCGAGGAAAAGACCTCAGTATCGCCTCGATATATCTTCCTCCAAACACCGCGATATCTCGAAGAGATCTCTCGCACATCTGCTCGGTTATGCCCGAGCCACGGTTACTCCTGGGAGATTTTAACTCCCACGGAACAGGCTGGGGGGAACTGTACGACGACAACCGTTCATCAATGATATACGACCTCTGCGACGACTTCAATATGTCAATTTTGAATACAGGAGAAGTTACACGAGTGGCTCCTCCAGCAAGAGATAGCCGTCTAGATCTTTCCATTTGTTCGAGCTCATTATCGTTGGACTGTACTTGGAAGGTGGTCCAAGATCCCCATGGTAGTGATCATTTGCCGATCGAAGTTTCGATTTCCAATGGACATAAGCAATCTGCTTCCATCGATCTTTCATATGACCTCACGAAGCACATCGATTGGGGCAAATATGCGGACGCCATCAGCGATGGCATACAGTCGATAGAAGCACTACCCCCGCGGGAAGAGTACAAGTTTCTATCGCAGTTGATTCTTGAAAGCGCTCTTCAGGCACAACGTCGGCCGGTGCCAGGAACTTCGGTTCGAAGGACACCCTACAGTCCGTGGTGGGACATCGAGTGTACGCAACTTTATCGCGAGAAATCCGCCGCGTTCAAAGAATTTCGGAAACACGGGGCGATCGTTCTTCACAAACGATACACCGCGCTCGAAATCCAGTTCAAGAAACTGGTCAAAGTGAAGAAGCGCGGATATTGGCGCACTTTTGTTGAAGGTTTATCGCGCGAGACTTCAATGAAAACTCTGTGGACCGTCGGGAGAAGAATGCGCAACGCGTCGTCCGTAAACGAAGATCGTGAAAGCTCGTCGCGGTGGATACTTGACTTCGCAAAAAAAAAATTGTCCGGATTCGGTGCCGGTGAAGCAAGAGCTACGTGATGCTTTTGCAGACAGGGATGATATGGATCGTCCCTTTTCGATGATTGAATTCTCACTTGCTCTCCTTTCATGTAACAATTCCGCTCCAGGGATGGATAGCATCTGGTTCAATTTGCTCAAAACCTCCCAGACGTCGCGAAGAGGCGCTTATTGAACTTGTTCAATCAGTTACTGGAGTGCAACATTGTTCCGGATGATTGGAGGGAAGTCAGGGTGATATCCATCCAGAAGCCCGGAAAACCCGCGTCGGATTGTAACTCGTATCGCCCCATCGCGATGCTGTCTCGTCTCCGGAAGCTGTTGGAGAAGATGATTCTCTTCCGGCTAGACAAATGGTTTGAATCAAATGCATTATTGTCAGATACACAATTTGGTTTCCGTAGGTGCAAGGGAACGAACGACTGTCTTGCGTTACTTTCTTCAGAAATTCAGCTAACTTTCGCTAACGAAGAGCAGGTGTTTTTGAACATTCACGGGGGCTTTTGATACAGTTTGCGTCGATGTCTTATCCGACAAACTCCAGGTGTGTGGACTTTCACTTTTGAATAACTAGGTATTTGTATAATTTGTTGCCAGAGAAGTGTATGAGTTTTTCTCATGGTGGCTCGGCAACTTCACGAATTAGCTACATGGGTCTCCCCAGGGCTCATGTTTGAGCCCCTTCTTTACAATTTTTACGTCAGAGACATTGATGAATGTCTCATGCCAAATTGCTGGTTGAGACAGCTTGCAGATGATTGTGTTGTATCCGTTGCGGAGCCAACATCGGTTGATCTGCAAGGACCGTTGCAAGATACTCTGGACAATTTGTCCACTTGGGCTACGAAGCTGGGTATCGAATTCTCTCCGGAGAAAACTGAGATGGTTGTCTTTTCAAAATAACATAAGCCGGCAAAGTTCCGCTCCAACTGATGGGTAAGACAATCACTCATAGCATATCTTCTAAATACCTCGGGTCTGGTTCGACTCGAAATGTACCTTCAGGAAGCACATTGTGTATCTGACACAAAAATGCCAGAAACGGATCAACTTCATGCGATCAATAACCGGAACATGGTGGGGAGCGCATCCCGAAGATCTTATGACGTTGTATAGAACAACCATTTTGTCGGTCCTCGAATACGGTAGTTTCTGCTTCCAGTCCGCGGCTAAAACACACATGCTGAAGCTTCAAAGGATTCAGTACCGCTGTCTCCGTATCGCGTTAGGATGTATGAATTCGACACATACAATGAGCTTGGAAGTACTTGCGGGAGTACTGCCACTAACAGATCGTTTCGCGGAATTATCGCTCCGGTTCCTCATCCGCTGTGAGGTTCTCAATCCATTGGTCATTGATAACTTCGAGAAGCTGCTCGAACAAAACCCTCAATCTCGATTTATGAGTATTTACCACTGGTACATAACGCTGGAGGTAAGCCCTTCTTCGGTAGATACCAATCGTGCTAACTTCTTAGACTCTTACAGTTCCTCTGTTACTTTTGATCTGTCCATGAAGCAGGAGGTTCATGGAATACCAGACTTTCTGTGTGCGGAGGTCATACCTCCATTATTTGCAAGCAAATACGGGCACGCCAGTGAGGAGAGAAGCTTTTTACAGACGGGTCAAAATTGATGACTCCACTGGTTTCGGTGTTTTCAACGTTTTCATAGCGCCTACTTTAAGCTCAAAGAGCCTTGTTCCGTGTATACTGCTGAGCTAGCAGCTATACACTATTCACTCGAGCAAATCGCATCCCTACCTCCTGACCACTTTTTCATCTTCACCGACAGTCTAAGTTCCTTGGAGGCTGTTCGGTCAATGAAACTCAGTTAAGCACTCAGCGTATCTTCTAAATGGGATACGGAAAGCTTTGAGTGCCTTATCACAACGGTCTTACACAATCACCATGGCTTGGGTCCCTTCTCATTGCTCGATCCCGGGAAATGAGAAAGCGGACTCTTTGGCTAAGGTGGGCGCTATGGAAGGTGATATTTACGATCGGAAAATCACCTTCGATGAATTTTTCACATTAGTTCGTCAGGAAACCTTGAACAGCTGGCAACAGAAATGGACAAATGGGGAGTTGGGTAGATGGCTGTATTCAATTCGCCCGCAGGTGTCGAAGCGTCCATGGTTCAACAAATTGAATATGGGACGAGACTTCATTCGAACCATGTGTCGTCTAATGTCCAATCACTACACTTTAAATGCACATCTTTTCAGAGTGGGGCTCTCGGAAGGAAATCTCTGTGTTTGCGGCGAGGATTATCAGGACATCGATCATGTCGTGTGGGCGTGCGAGGAGCATCGTGGCCCCAGATCTGCGCTAACTGAACATCTCCGGGTCCGAGGAAAACAACCAAAGCCTATTAGGGAAGTGTTGTCGGGCCTTGATCTCGAGTACATGTCCCTGGTCCACCAATTTTTGAAAGTTGCTGATGTAAGACTGTAATCATTGTCTGCCCATTCCCTTGTCTGTCGTACCCCATTACGAATGTCTTCCTCTTGTTGTACATTTCAATGTCTGTCATAAATCCCTTCCGTATGTCTTCCTCTCGTCGCTGTCTACCAAAAAAGTTTGTTTGTCCCGTTACAGATATAAAAATGCGAGGAATGTCAACTTTGTGAACATCGGCATTGTAATTACTTAAGCACTCTAAAATCCTTTCCTTTCTTACTATATTATTGTATTCCCTAACCTCGTCTAAACAGCGAGTCTTTCGGTTCCGCAAAACTAACACTATGTATAAGAATCAAGAAATGTATTATTAAACTTGATTTCGGCTCCGTAACGCTTCACGGCAAATGAGCCTTCCAAATAAACGAAAGATAAAAAAAAAAAAAATGTGGGGCGCCATGAGACGCAAGGGGGTTCCTGAGAAAATGATCGACCTCATCGAGGCACAGTACGAGGCCTTTTCGTGTAGAGTGCTGCACAATGGGGTCCTGTCCGACCCTATCCGAGTCGTAGCTGGTGTGAGGCAAGGATGTATTCTATCACCGTTACTGTTCCTCATCGTAATCGATGAGATTCTGGTAGATGCGATTGACCGTGAACCAAACCGCGGGCTGTTATGGCAGCCTATAACCATGGAGCACCCAAACGACTTCGAATTGGCTGATGACGTTGCACTCCTCGCGCAACGGCGCTCTGATATGCAGAGTAAGCTCAACGACCTTGCCGAGCGCTCCTCCTCGGCAGGTTTAGTCATCAACGTCAACAAAACCAAATCGTTGGATGTAAACAGGGTGACTCCTTCCAGTTCCACAGTAGCCGGACAACCAGTGGAGAATGTCGAAAGCTTCCAATATCCTGGTAGCCAAATGGCGTCAGACGGCGGTACCAAGATCGACATAGGCGCACGGATCAAGAAAGCAAGGGCTGCCTTTGCGAGTTTAAGAAATATCTGGAAAAACAGGCAGATAAGTGAACGCACCAAAATACGAATGTTCAAATCTAACGTGAAATCTGTGCTGTTATACGCTAGCGAAACATGGTGTGTATCAGTGGAGAACACTCAACGACTGCAGGTGTTCATTAACAGATGCCTGCGGTATATAATTCGGGCCTGGTGGCCTTACAACTGGATCTCAAACAACGAGCTCCATCGTCGTTGTCACCAGAGGCCGATAGCAACAGAAATTCGGAATCGGAAGTGGGGCTGGGTCGGCCACACTCTACGTAGGGGTGGAAACGAAATCTGTAAACGAGCATTAGACTGGAACCCAGCGGGACATCGCAGCAGAGGCAGACCCAGAGGCACATGGTGGCGAAGCCTCAATAAAGAAATAAAAGAAGTCGACCGAAATCTAACCTGGCAACAGGTTAAAGCGATAGCCGGGCAACGCTCAGGATGGAGATCTTTCAAGTCGGCCCTTTGCCCCACCGGAGGTGTCCCTCGGGTTCGGATACTGAGATTTTTCATGTGAGCCATTCGTTACACCTGTTTTGTTCAACTTGCTTCAATTCAATTGTTTCTTCTGGCTAATCAGAAAGCAACAGAAATAAGCAGAAGAAGATTTTGAAAAAGGTGTGAATTTGGCGCAGGAGGTAAGAAACGTAAATGGAGGATCTTCTCACACTTCTCACATTTTAGTACCGTGGATCCCCGGTAATTTGACCGTTTTTAATTAGAACAATTTTTAATTTGAACCACAATATGAAGGAAATGCCATAAAGAATGCAATTATTTTTACATTATTTCATTATTCATACGATTTAGTGACTTAATGCTATGAAATGGCAGACATTTAGGGTGAATTGATTAGAGAAGTTCCATGTACATCCAGAATTTTCCGCGTCTTTATTTTCCGTGTGCTGATTGTTGTTTTCTGTGCATGCTACAGATAACAGTGAGTCATATAACATGTATGTCAGATACAAGACTGGATATTCAGCGAAGGTCCTTGGAGAGACTTTAACTTTGGGATGGACTCCGCACTAGGTGATTGTATATTGCCGAAGAAGACGGGTTTTTAAACTGGCGTGCAGGGAGACTGGCGTCGAAAACTGAAAGCCCAATAACCTGGACACTAAGGAACATTTTATTTCGATCTTTATCCACACTTCGCCATTACAGACACACGCATCACCTTCCTGGCAATGTGACCAAACATTTTGCAACGTGACCATCGCTTGTGGCAGGCGTGTTGGCGCGTGTCATAATAAGAGAAGAGGTGGCATAACAACCGGCAACAGAAATAGAACCATACGCAACTGTTGGGCAACGATAGAATAATGGATATGAAGTTTTGAATGATGGTTTTCTATTTTAGTGAGAAAGTATTTATTAAAGGAAGTCACAAAGACAATCGGCTATTTTTAAACTGTCTCCAAATGTAAACAAACTAGGCCCACACGTGCAGGACATGCTAACACCGACGAACCGCCTTGTCACTGGCGCTCCACCACTTATTAACGGTCATTCGCTTATTCGGGGGATCGCGCCTGTCAAATTAGCTAAGACACAACTCCATTGCAGTGCTAATATATATATATATATATACTATAGGTAGGCGGATGAGCAACAAGAACTTCGCAAACCATTGCACCATTTAATATCAAATTTTGACACATATCGTGAAACTTTCTGGGAAATCGTGCACAGGTGGTCAAGTTGACTGCACAATGCTGCAAGACCTCGTTTTACCTCGATGTCCCTTATTTGTTATGTAATTCATTAAGTTCGGAGCTACTAATAATCGACAAAACACAACACATTTGACCTAAAATTTAGCTAAAAATCGTGTTATGTGAGCTCTGTTTATTGCACGGTGTTTAGGCTGACCATTAGGGTGGTTCAAAAAATCTATTTTGCTCCACAGTGCTCATGTGATTCTTTACCATGTTCTGAGTGTCCTATGAAAATTTGAGCTCATTTGGATTAAAACTGATTTAGCACAAGCCGTTTCAAGTTTGCATGCAAATTAGTATGGGGAAATTTATTTTTTCATTATACTGTTGATGACGCTTTCCCATTAAGCGCAGATGAAAAGAAAACCTAAATACATAGCTAAAAGGAATACTCAACAGCTTTCACCCAACGCAAACCCCATGTTGATTAATCGCCCCCATAATTAGTAATCGATTTTAAGACAGGTTACGAATCTTTAGTCATGATCGTTAAGCTTTTTTGAGGGCATCACTGAAATGTGCAGTGCAACATAGTAGCCTGAATTTGTGTGTGCTATCTTTCGCGCCGGAAGATCGAGACCGTGAAGAGACGGAGCAACTGTACCGCGCTAATAACACACGAAAGTTCTATGAGAAGTTGAACCGTTCACGTAAGGGCCACAGCCTGATATGTGTAAGGACATAAACGGGAACCTTCTTACGAACGAGCGTGAGGTGATCCAAAGGTGGCGGCAGCACTACGAAGAACACCTGAATGGCGATGTGGCAGACGAAGATGGCGGTATGGTGATGGACCTGGGAGAACGCGCGCAGGACATAATCTTACCGGCTCCGAATCTCCAAGAAATCCAGGAGGAGATTGGCCGGCTGAAGAACAACAAAGCCCCTGGGGTTGACCAACTACCAGGAGAGCTATTTAAACACGGTGGTGAGGCACTGGCTAGAGCGCTGCACTGGGTCATTACCAAGATTTGGGAGGAGGAAGTTTTGCCGCAGGAGTGGATGGAAGGTGTCGTGTGTCCCATCTACAAAAGGGCGATAAGCTGGATTGTAGCAACTACCGCGCAATCACATTGCTGAACGCCGCCTACAAGGTACTCTCCCAAATTTTATGCCGTCGACTAGCACCAACTGCAAGGGAGTTCGTGGGGCAGTACCAGGCGGGTTTTATGGGCGAACGCTCCACCATGGACCAGGTGTTCGCCATTCGCCAAGTACTGCAGAAATGTCGCGAATACAACGTGCCCACACATCATCTATTCATCGACTTCAAAGCCGCATATGATACAATCGATCGGGACCAGCTATGGCAGCTACCCAGTCAACATTTTGGTACCTATAACTTTTGATATAGGTTATTATATAAGAACCAACTTAATCGTATATAATGCACAGATTGGATATATACGTACCAAAGTGGAGGTGATATAGGTACATACGAGTTTTATTTTACGATTTTTCCGACATCATAAAAACAGTATTACGATTAAACAAAAAAAAAATATAAAAAATCTTACCAGCACCAAGTCTCGAACATGCGATCTTTGGATTTGCAGGCGGATACTCTACCACTGCACATCTTGAAGTGAGATGGATTTTTGTTCAACATAAACTACACAATTTATATCTTTACAACTGCTTGAAACGTCTACAAGTCATTTGGACTGAAGTGGCTTCAATTGTATTACGATTCACGTAGACATTCATTCGCACTGATATAGGATTTTTTTTTTCCAAGTTCGTTTATTTGGTAGGCTCAGGCGTGTATAACACTTTACGGAGCCATATTTCTTAGTGATATATACAATTAACGTATTTTTTTCAGTTAGTAAGAGAGGCATAGGAGCCAGCGTACTCGTGGTGACTCGAGATTAGTTTACAATATTAAAGGATGGACGAGGCTTAGGATTCGGAATCAAGGAATTTCGGCTGCTCATCCGGGCATTTGGCGTAAGGGACGATGAGAACCAATCGTCGTGCTCGAGGATTGGTTCTACTGGGAGCGTCTTCCGGATGGCGGAGTAACGGAGATCTACGGAACATAGAGACAGAGACAGTACAAAAAAAAACTTTGACAGAAGAAAAAAAAATAAATTAGATTTTGATGTCAGAATCACAAATGAAACTATAAATGGCCTGCATATAGACCGCATCACGATCCCCCAAAACACCTCGAATTTCCCTGTAGGGTTGTTTACCTCGGGCCACTAGGGTATCCAAAAGTCGCTCTCTGGAGGCGTCGTTTTCCGAGCAGAACCAAACTACGTGATCGATGTCATCATAACCGGCTCCGCACCTACATAAGTTGCTATTGACAAGGTTTATTCTGTACAGATGTGTGTTAAGTGAATAGTGATTGGACATAAGTCTCGACATCACGCGAATGAAGCCTCGACTTAAGTCCTCACCTCTGAACCACGCTCGCCCAGAAACTTTTGGAACTATGGAAAATAGCCACCGTCCGAGTTCATTGTGTGTCCAATTCTTTTGCCAACTTTGAAGAGTACTCTGACGGACTAATGGGAAAAACTCGTTGCTCGAGAATTGTCTATCATAAACCTCACCTTCCTGTGCGCCCACCTTTGCAAGCGAGTCTGCCTTCTCATTGCCGTAGATTAAGCAGTGAGATGGGACCCAAACAAAGGTAATCTTGAATGATCTTTCGACCAAAACACGCATCTGCTCTCTTATGTTTGAAAGAAAGTAAGATGCGTGTAACAGGTTTCATCGACCGGAGTGCCTCGATAGAACTAAGGCTATCCGAGAAGATGAAATAATGGTCTACGGGCTGATTGGAAATTATCCCCAAAGCGAAGTTAATTGCTGCCAGCTCAGCAACATAAACCGAACACGGTTCCTGAAGTTTTTGGAAGGTGGTTGAATTTACATTGAAAACACCGAAGCCAGTGGATCCGTTGATGCGAGAACCATCAGTGAAATATCTGTTGTTGCAATTGACATGTTCATATTTTTCAGAAAAAAGTGAGGGAATAGATATTTGTCGAAGATGATCTGGTATTCCTTGAATAGCATGTTTCATGGACAGATCGTATACAATTGAGGAACTGTCGTTGGTGAAGTGAACTCGAGGGGGATTATAACACGGAAGACAAAGATCTGATGATCTGATGATATCTGACTAACGACAAGTTAGTCCAAGCATATTATCGAAGTTATCTAGAACAAGTTTGTTACTTGTTCCACATTTGATGAGTATTCTAAGTGAGAGCTCCCAGTAACGGTGCTTTAAAGGAGTGACTCCAGCAAGCACCTCCAGGCTCATGTTATGCGTTGAATGCATGCAGCCAAGGGCAATACGCAAACAACGATACTGAATTCGTTCCAATTTGATCAGGTGGCAATCAGCTGCTGAGAGGAAGCAGAAGGAGCCATACTCTAAAACAGAGAGAATAGTCGTTCTATAGAGTTTGATGAGGTCTTCCGGGTGAGCACCCCACCATGTTCCGGAGATAGAACGTAGAAAATTGATCCTTTTCCGGCATTTTTGTATCAAATACTCAATGTGGAGTTTCCAGGTACATTTGGAATCAAACACGACCCCAAGGTATTTAGAAGATAAAGATTGGTTGATGTCATCATTCAACAGTTTTAGTTTCAGTTGAGCTGGGTACCGCTTCCTAGTAAACACAACCAACTGAGTTTTTTGCGGTGAAAACTCGATCCCTAGATGTCTGGCCCAAACAGTCAGATTATCGAGGGTACTTTGCAATGGTCCTTGCAAGACAGCTGCACATGGACCTCTTAGAGAGACCACGGCATCATCTGCAAGTTGTCTGAGCGTGCATTGTCCTTCCAAACAATTGTCAATATCTTTGACATAGAAATTATAAAGCAAGGGACTTAAACATGAACCTTGGGGAAGGCCCATGTAGCTAGTTCTGGAAGTTGTCAGAGTGCCGAGTGTGAAGTTCATTTGTTTTTCTGACAACAAATTGTACAAGAAATTATTCAAAATAACGGGTAATCCATTACTGTGCAGATTGTCTGACAGTACTTCTATGGAAACTGAATCAAAAGCGCCCTTAATATCCAAGAATACTGAAGCCAACTGCTCCTTGTGCGCAAAGGCTAGTTGTATATCTGAAGAAAGCAACGCTAGACAATCGTTTGTTCCTTTCCCTTTTCGAAATCCAAACTGAGTATTTGAAAGCAATGCATTTTCTTCGACCCAATGGTCGACTCTTGAAAGGATCATTTTCTCCAATAATTTTCTCATGCATGATAGCATGGCAATCGGTCGGTATGAATTGTGATTAGACGCTGGTTTCCTAGGCTTTTGAATAGCTATTACTTTGACCTGTCGCCATTCAGGTGGCACAATGTTGTACTCCATGAAACAGTTGTACAGGTCAAGTAATCGTCTTTTTGCGATATCTGGGAGGTTTTTAAGAAGATTGAATTTGATGTTATCGCATCCCGGAGCAGAGTTATTCGATGAAAGAAGCGACATAGAAAGTTCCAGCATTGTGAATGGTCCACCCAAAGAACCGGGATCAGTGACTGATTCTCGAAATAGCGGTTCTGCTGGTACGGAATCTGGGCAGACCTTTTTTGCGAAGTTGAATATCCATCGATTGGAGTATTCTTCACTCTCATTGGTGGAAATGCGGTTCCGCATGTTGCGAGCCGTTTTCCAAAGTGTTGTCATTGAGGTTTCTCGTGATAGTCCCTCGACAAAACGTCGCCAGTAGCTACGTTTTTTGCCTTGAGAAGATTTTTGAGTTTTCTTTCGAGCCTCAAATACTCTTCAAAAAGCTCTGACCTTCCGTGTTTACGGAAGGCCTTGAAGGCATCAGATTTCTCAGAATACAACTTAGTACATTCATCATCCCATCCAGGAGTGGCTGGTCTTCTGATGACAGATGTACTTGGAACGCGTCGTTTCTGTGCTTCTAGTGCGCTTTTTTGGATCAACTCAATAAGGAATCGATATTCATCCAAAGGTGGAAGAGTATCAGTGCCGATGCAAATTTTTGCCAGTCAATGTTCTTCGTGAGATCGAAAGGAACATTAACTGGCTCAGATTGTTGATAGCCACTCTTAATTGTGGTGACTATCGGCATATGGTCACTACCATGGGGATCTTGAATTACCTTCCACGTGCAATCTAACGATAGTGAATATGAACATAAAGACAGATCAATACGGCTTTGTAGGCCATTTGGTCCTAATCGAGTTACTTTACCAGTATTCAAAATATTCAAATTGAAATCAGCACACAAAGCATAGAAAATAGGCGCTCTATAATCGTCAAACGTTTCGCCCCATCCAATGCCATGTGCGTTCATATCTTATCAATACTGGAGATGATAAAAAGGAGACTGCGCTCCAAAAATGTCGACGATTAAGAGAGGCATTTGGAGGAATGTACACTGAAGCTATGCAAAGATCTTTATTCTTCACATTTACTTGGCATGCGACGATCTATAGGCCATTAACAGTCGGAATGGGAATTCTGTAGAAGGAGTAGCACTTTTTGATCCCCAAAAAAACGCCACCATAATGATCATCCCGATCTGGGCGAATAATATTAAAATCGTGGAAGTTGATTTCATCTTCAGAAGAAAGCCATGTTTCACAGAGTGCAAATATATCACAATCGGAATTGCGAATCAAAAACTTGAACACGTCTAATTTATTTTTCAGACTATGACAGTTCCACTGCAGCACAGTGATTGTATCTTGTATGGCCGTATTATCCATCGAAAGATACAATTTCTGCAAGAAGGGGCCATGAAACAGTCAATTGCTTCAGATAACTTTCTACTGTTGGCATAAAGAGGTCAATGATTGGCC
The DNA here is from genome assembly GCF_024139115.2 of Armigeres subalbatus. Classification (NCBI taxonomy): domain Eukaryota; kingdom Metazoa; phylum Arthropoda; class Insecta; order Diptera; family Culicidae; genus Armigeres; species Armigeres subalbatus. The sequence continues at coordinate 263,322,963 of NC_085140.1, read as the reverse complement.
TCAATGAATTCGGAATATTGAACAAATTCAAAAACGGTCCACGAGGTCCTTAAAGGAGATCAATCCTCGCTTGGACGGAATATTTTTCTGGAAGTGCGAATTGCATTTTTCTTTCATTGACTCTCCTAACCGGATGTTTCTTGGAAACATCGGTTTTAAACAATGGCGGGAATGTCTTGCTGCAACTAGGATCCAAAGGAGCAGTGAAGACAGATTGCTTCAGGATTTTAAATAATCCCCATTACCTTCAGTTTTTGGCAAGCTTTTATGGATGACTTTTGTTCTCTTACGGCGTAATCCAGGGAAGACGGTTGCTTCCTCTTTTCGGGCACGTGTACCTCGAAGAATCATCCATATCAGCTACGTCGGAGTCCAATTCATCAGTGGCAATGGAATCGTAGTAATCACTTACTCGAACGGCAGCTGAAATAGCAGCCGTGGCGGTGGTTGTGGCGGATGTGTCTTGCGACTTAACCATTTCCGCATATGACTGCTTGGAGCGCTGTACCAACGAGCGCTTCACTTTTTGGGTGCGCTTTTTGTACACCGGGCATTCTTGCAGAACCATGGGGAGGATCCATGCCACAATAAGCGCACTTTGTAGCTTGTTGTTGACAGGACTCCTCCCTATGCTTTTCAAAACATTTGCCACAATGGGGCTTGTTGTCGCAAATCTCGGCAGTGTGCCCCAACTGTTTGCAGTTGGTACAATTGAACACCCTCGGCACAAAAAGACGCACCGGAAATAACATATTTTCAATATATACATATTTTGGGAGAATCGAACCGGCGAACGTCACCCGAAGCGAACCTGACTTAGAATACACTCTTTTACCATCTACCATGGCAGCTGAACGCAACTCCCTGCAATCCAGAATATCCACAGTAGACTCCATTGCATTCTTTAAGCGGCCTTTTCCCGCAAGTACATCCTTGCAAGTCAGGCTCGCTGCGTTGATCACACCTTCGATTTCGACCTCCCGCGAGGGGACATAAACCAAATATTCAACATTGTAGGCTTTGTCTTTAGCGATTTCGTTTGCATCCTTGTATGTAGGTGCGGTTAGGCGTAGTTTGTTCCGATTTACCTGATGGAAATCAGTTTTCGGAAAACGACGCGTCAAATCTCGCTTATGCAGAGAAAATCTAGGCTTTTCACTTTTTGCCGAAAGTAAACAACCCAAGGCCCAGGAGAAGATGCGTGGTAGAATCGTGTGCGATCACCATCCCACTGCCCTCCGCAGTCTCTGCCTCCATTATCACCTCGTAAGGTGTTGGAAGTATAGTTATTACAAGCTAAGAACTAATAACTATTAACTAATTAGAAAAAAACTAATAAAAAAACTAATTCAAACTATTCTAATCAGACCCACTCTGTGGGAGAACAATACAACAATCTTTGCCACTTATCTGCGGCTGCTGCTGTAGGTAGCAGCAGTAACAAAAGCCTGCTTCACTGGCGTCGCCAGAATCAGCTACTTCCCTCGCCGAAAGTGCCCGCCTTGGATCCGACGGTAGGATACGCACCACCCAACAGCCCCCGCCCTCCCGAACACAATCCACGATGAGACACAGCACACACGTCTGGCTCGTTCGAACTATCGGCCTGGAATGATATATATAGGATATTGCAAGGAATATAAGTCATTAGGAGTTTTTATTCACACAAATACGATTGATTTTCACTACGGTAAAAATTATCGTATACGATGCATTCAATACAACATTGTTCGACAATAATCTGACAAAGTTTGATATGGAATGCGATTTAGATTTTTGATGCACGCAAATGCGACTTTATTTGCTGTTTGTTATACGATATGTGGTTTACTGGGTAATGCACGAACACGGTTTTCCGGATAAACTGACACGGTTGATCAAAGTGACGATGGATCGGGTGATGTGCGTAGTTCGAGTTTCAGGGCCATTCTCGAGTCCCTTCGAAACCCGCAGAGGGTTACGGCAAGGTGATGGTCTTTCGTGTCTGCTATTCAACATCGCTTTGGAGGGGTAATAAGAAGAGCAGGGATTAACACGAGTGGTACAATTCTCAAGAAGTCCGTCCAGTTATTTGGCTTCGCCGACAACATAGATATTATGGCACGTAACTTTGAGAAGATGGAGGAAGCCTACATCAGACTGAAGAGGGAAGCTAAGCGGATCGGACTAGTCATCAACACGTCGAAGACGACGTACATGATAGGAAGAGGTTCAAGAGAAGACAATGTGAGCCACCCACCGCGAGTTTGCATCGGTGGTGACGAAATAGAGGTGGTAGAAGAATTCGTGTACTTGGGCTCACTGGTTACTGCCGAAAATGACACCAGCAGAGAAATTCGGAGACGCATAGTGGCTGGAAATCGTACGTACTTTGGACTCCGCAAGACGCTCCGATCGAATAGAGTTCGCCGCCGTACCAAACTGACAATCTACAAAACGCTCATTAGACCGGTAGTCCTCTACGGACACGAGACCTGGACGATGCTCGTGGAGGACCAACCAAACTCCAAGTGCGCAGTTTTCGAAAGGAAAGTGCTGCGTACCATCTATGGTGGGGTGCAGATGGCGGACGGTACGTGGAGGAGGCGAATGAACCACGAGTTGCATCAGCTGTTGGGAGAACCATCCATCGTTCACACCGCGAGAATCGGACGACTGCGGTGGGACGGGCACGTAGCCAGAATGTCGGACAATAACCCGGTGGAAATGGTTCTCGACAACGATCCAACGGGCACGGTAATCTCGGAAATATCAGAGCATACAAGGCAAATGATTCTTGTCATATTGTGTTTGGGTTCTGTATAGGCTTGTTGCGAGGAGCGTTTGTCAGTAACAAACTCTGTTGACGACAAAGGGTATATGGGTATATTGTTAGGCGTTGCTCAAATATTGATTCCCTGGTGAGCACACATGTTATTGTTAACAAAAAGAAGCGACGAGGTTGGTGCTGTATTTCTTTGTTTCGCGATGAGATGATAAAATGTTCAGTGAGATGGAAAACGGACCAGTTCCCCTATATTCGTATCGCTACTATTCCAAGTAAATATTATTCTGATGAAATTGTTTGAATCGTGAACTTTTGCTTTAGTTGATATTCGTCATACGGATTCAAAAAAATAAAGCTCACACCTCATGCGTCACTTCAAGGAAAAGATATCGTTGGCCTTCATAAGAGCAAACTGATAAGAAGATTTAATAAGAAAGGAATTGTGGATATGATAAAAGTTGATTTAGACAAAACTTTATTCTTTATAATTAATTAATCTGCTAGATTGGCTTTTCTCGGTGATATATATCACCGAGAAAAGCCAATCTAGCGGATTAATTAATTAGTAAACTCGCGGTGATTAGCACAAACAAATAGTTATTGTTTATAGGCGATTCATCAAGATGGTTTCTCGAAGCGTCAATAAACGCGATGGAAGATCGCGAAGGTAATGGTTCTAACCCATGTTACATGTTTTAACAAATTTAAAATGCAACAATTCAACAAGAGAATCGTAAGGAAGAACATCTTTTGCCCATACGATTTCTCAGTATATGCATGTAACGACTCTGCGAGCATAGAACCGTCGCCTATATCGGTATCATATTCAGTAATAAACTAAAATTTAATAAACATGAAATGTTGCTTACACTTCTTTACATACACAAAATTTTAATCGATTCCGATAAGGTGATGACATCCTGAAGACGAGTTATGTGCATTCACTGGAATTTCTAATTTTATCAGAAATAAGTTCCTTATCTGCCAGGTGTATTACTAGCAGCTGACTGTAAATTGCATAATAAGTAGGAACAATGAATATGAATTTGATAACAAGGAATGAGGAAACATTAACCAATGAATGGTTAAGCATTTTAAATGCTTATGATGCTTATGAAGCTTATTAAAACAGAAGTAAGATCATCGAGTGGATTCTTCGACCCACATCATCAGCAAGTTGAGTAACAATCTTCGGTGTCCACTCTGACCACTGAAAACAAACCTTCCCAATAAAATAAGAAAGAATCCTCGTCAACAAAAGTGAGACACAACAAAAACAAGTTAGAAAGCAGTCGAAATGTAGGTTAAGCGAATGAAAACTTGGAATGCAGCATGAGTCGCGTTGTTGCTTCGAAAGGTTAAAACTGGAAGCGCTGCGCACCGTCGAAATAGGTAAAAGGGTTGGCTGGGAGGACGGTAACCGACCTCGTTGCTTCGTACCTACATCATAGCCCCCGTCGTGTCCGTGAAGCAGGTTTTCAGTGGTACCATCTCGAGTTACTCTCTCTTTCGGCTATATTGAGGCCGTCTCTGCTTTCTACGATGGAAGATACCATGCAGGGAACAACGATGATACGATAATCTTAAGGTAAGTTATGACGTGAATGCATGTGGGATAACAATGAAATAATAAAGCATTTTGCGATAACAGGTGTGATAATCGAAAAATAGATAAACCGTCAGTGTAGAGTGGAGAGCGGATACGAAAAACAGAGAGCGTTAATTATCTCAATTATACGTGGAGTGTTTTTATCCTTTAAGTGTAAAAGTATGTAATTAAGCAAAACAAGTAAATTTTCCACGAACAATAAGCATTTTCAAAGGAGTCATCTATGGAACAAATGTCCATATTTCAATTTCTTTTGTATTTTTTATTGCTTTCTGTTGAACTTCATGGATATTTTTATTTTTATATTATGTATATTTTTATTGTGGTTTCCCTCCGGAAAAAAATTCAAATTCGATTTTTTAAGAAAGGTGGAAATGTGTACTAATTAATGCAGAAACATGCAAAATGATAGAAAACATGCTACTATATCCCTAAAGTGATTTTTTGACCTTTCTAATGTGATTTTTTCAATAAATGTTATGATACACAAGAAAGGCTACATCGCCGCTAGGTGGATTAATCTGTTTTTTTTTTTATTTTCTATGAAACATTTTGTGATATCCAAGGGGTGTTTTTTATTTTATTTACATTATAAAAACAACCGTCTATATTAACGATGTATTCTTTTGCTCAGGGAAGTCGTAAAAATTTCCAACCATAAATTTCCATAAGAAAATTATTTTGAGCTTTTTAGTGCAATGTTTTCACCTGTCATAAGACGAGTTTAAACAATCCCATTGAATTCCACTTAATTGACAGATTATTTCGACCTCAACAGTCTTGTACTTGACTCGAGTCAAGTACAAGACACTGAAGACGGCCTTACTGTTGAGGTCGAAATACGTATCTCAGATACAATTAAGGTGGAATTCAATGGGATTGTTTAAACTGTCTTATGACACATAAATTTCCAGTCAAACCCAGCCTCTGTCAGCATGGTCTTGCTTTGTGACCACATGTCTTACCGTTACTGTTTATACTTTAATGCGACTAGTTAAAATCAGGTTAAAACTATTGTTTGTCGATCAAATGGCCATTTTATACGGAAGCTAAAGCCTGATTGCAAGTCCCAGAGAATGTTCACAGAGCAATAGAAATAAAATTAGCCTACTTTTACTTAAAGAAAAGCGAATTAAACTCGAATTTGTGTAGGCTGGTTGTAACAGTTTTAAAGCCAACACAATACGGCATGTTTATCGCCCCAGTGCAGTGCTTTACTCTATGTACTTTTTTGTCTGCAACTATAAACGTTTATCTACCTATTAGAATCAAGGCAGGCGAAGAGAAAGTTTCTAAGACAGATACAGGAAATATAGACTAATCCACGTCCCACAACCGACTCGTTTTAAAACGCGATCTGGGTGGGTGGGTGTCTTTATTTCATGCCGCCTTCAATGTCAGCATACATATTCCCGGCGAGTGAACAGAAAAGCATCAAACGGTTTGCTGTGAGGGGGCCCGAAAGTAGGTCAGAGCACTGTACAAAATGGAAATGAAGCCGCGCAACTTTTTGTACACAAAACGAAAGGTTGCTGAATTTAGGTCAAATTTACTTCTGTGACGATTGAGCGCATGAAAGACGACAGTCAGTACCCCATCGATCGCGCCAAAGAGATCGCCAAAGAGAGAGGCAACGTGATGAAGTTCACAGAATATTCAGCGCAGTACGTTTCCAGTGCGCGAGTGCGCACTGTTTGACGACTATCCGCGAGAGCGATCATTGGCTTCCCGAACCGAAGTCACATCGGACACATTCATAAACAGAACGTAGTTGTGGTGAGGGCCAGCTCGGTCAGCATTGAACACAAATGTCAGCGGCCATCTTTCGCGGGTTCGAGGCTACGTACGCGGAAAATGAACGATCATTGACTCCGTCGGTGCTGGAACAAGGAACAACGCAACGGTGACGTTACCCCAGTCTCTCCTGAGTATCTTGTTTCTGTTTGTGGTGTTGGAAGTGGTCTAAAAGATCCCAAGTCGAAATCTATAACATATTTATTTCCATTAGAATAAATGACACGACGGCTGACGAAACTCGAATATTTTCAAATTATTCATTAACTGCATTGAGGTTATTCGTAAGCGATACTATTTTCTATTTATTTGTGAGATCGCGCAAGAACATGAATTTAAGTTCAATTTTTCTTACTAAGAGTTATTAAAGCATTTGAGAAAAATAAGGAGATACTAAAAATACCAAGCAGTAGTACATGCCATAGGGCAATATGATCAACAGCAGTTTTCAAATCTTCAAAATTATATCGAATTATTTTGCTCAATCTCCTTTGGGGAGGTCAAATCCATTACTTATAAAATGCTTCTTAGTCTAGTTAATGTATTATCTAGTAAAGCAAACGGTGATCAGATAAGTAGCATTCAAGATTTTGTTAAAATGAGCAAATCCCGTTGTGTATTTAGAATATAACCTGCGAGTTTCAAACCGGTGCGCATATTCAACCATCAGCCCCCACGCGATCAACGCCAACCGCGGCGTAACTGACTGAGCGGGAGAGAACTTCGTTTGTCTGTTGTTGGTTGCCAATCATTTATCTCCGGTCTCCCCGGCACGCACGTTTCATCTGGCCCGACGTAAACTGTAGGAAATGGTCAACTGACGATGTAAATAAAAGTTGCCTTGGGTCTCTCTGGCTTTCCGAAGAACTGAAACTTGGCGCATAAGGTTCAAGTTCAAAACCGAGTTGGTGAATACATACGAACCAACTACGTTTGTGGGTTTTGCCCGTTCACGATGAGACTATAATAGGAACGCAAAGTGAAACTTGTGTGCATTCGTGCACTGATCCAATTCATACGGTACATTGAAAGTAGGGTGAATAATCAGGACTTCTTTGTTGAATGGAAGAATCGAAAGGCACGTATTGAAGCTCGAAATTAGGGGATTCGATAGTCGAATCACAAATAAGCTATTGCCATGTTTTGTTTGTTCAACGCTTGAACCAAATTTCGTCTGTATCGTAGTCCAGAGACGTTGTTTATAAGGGGCCGTCCACAAAGTACGTCACGCCTCTAGGGGGGAGGGGGGGTTCAGAGCAGCGTGACGATCCATACAACAATTTTAGAGGTTTAATACAAAAAGTGTGACGAAGGGGGAGGGGGTCGAAAATCGCCGTTTTTTGCGTGACGTACTTTATGGATCTTCCCTAAATTCAATTACATCTTCTCTGTCTTGGTCGAACTCTAGGCTAGGTCATAATGGAATTATTTGTTCATAAATAGCTTAGCTTTGACTGTACATATCAATGGTTTCTACTTCAAGACTGATCAGAACTGGTGTAAATTGCTCTACGATCCAAGTGAACATACTCTCGAAGTTCAACAGTTTCAGCAGTCAATTAGGAAAGGAAAGGGCTATACTTATTGTTACTAGGGACACGGCAGGTATTTCCGTCCATCGTCATAGGTGCTAAAACCATCGAAAGCAACATCCATTTGCTAGAGCTCCACTATAGCAGAACGTATCTCCTGAGCTTAAGATTTGATACGAATGAGTTTGTCAAAAAAGTGTATCTTTTATTGGTTTTCGAGACTATGACGAAAAGACGAAAATACCTGCCTTAACCCTACTTCAGACCGAGAATACCACTGGAAGGAAGTTTTGTTCGTAGGCTAGGGTTGCTAAACAGAAGCATAAATCGGAGATTCGGCCTGGAATTTGGCTAGATGACTTTCTGCCTAACGTGTTAGGGAACGTCCACAAATTACGTTACGCTTAGAGGTTGAGGGGGGAGGTGAAGTGTGACGATCCATACCAAATTTTCAGAAGCTTCATACATTTTGACCATATTATCCGTTAAGTAATCAACATTTGGCCGTTGAACCAAATCACACTTTCCGTGATTTTTTTATTGGGTGTTCAGCTGGAGCTACCTGGTAGCTTAGTTTGGCAAGGCTAAACCCGTCCTTACGTTCCCTCTACTAGGACACATACTGACAATGGACTAGTTTATGATGACCACTTGAAGCTCAGAAGGATCGTTTTAAAATTTTATTAGGTTAATACACCCAACACAAGTTTTTGTGACATTTTTTGTATTAAGTGTTTTGTATCAAATCTCGCATGCAAACTGCTCAGAGAATGTCATACTTGTTATGCCAGTTTATTGCATTTTTTTTAACTAATTTTATTTGCTAATTATCTAATACATGCATTCATCTCTTAGACTAGGTGTTCCGTGTTTTCTTAACACTATCATCCTTATTTGCTATGTTACATTTTTAGTTATTATTAATACATTTCAATTACCTCTGGCAGTTAGGATTTTTCCTCTGGTTGAATTGAATCATGTAGGAGTTACAATGTTTTCAACTTAAACTAAACTTAACCTAATTTATACTAACGGTGCAAAGAACTAATCGTTGCAATGGAAGATTGCAACGATTCTGTCTAAAATTGGAAATTATTTTGTTGGACATTTGTTGCAATGTCTCAATATTAGAAATTCTATGAAGTTCATTGGTACTATACCACGGAGGCAACTTCAGAATCATTTTCAAAATTTTATTTTGAATCCTCTGAAGTGCCTTCTTTCTGGTATTGCAGCAACTAGTCCATTTTGGCACAGTATACAACATGGCTGGTCTAAAAATTTGTTTATAAATCAAAAGTTTGTTCTTAAGACAAAGTTTCGATTTTCTGTTTATAAGTGGATATAGACACTTAATATATTTGTTACATTTGGCTTGAAGGCTTTCAATATGATTTTTAAAAGTTAATTTTTGATCTAGCAGAAGTCCTAAATATTTAGCTTCGCTAGACCAATCAATTGGAACCCCATTCATAGTGACAAAACGTCTGCTAGAAGGTTTCAAATAAGAAGCTCTCGGCTTATGAGGCAAAATTATAAGCTGAGCATTCGGGGAGATTTTCCATTTTCGCAAGTAAGTGGAGAAAATATCCAAACTTTTTTGCAATCTACTACAAATGACACGAAGGCTTCGCCCTTTGGCTGAAAGGCCCGTGTCATCTGCAAACAAAGATTTTTGACACCCTGGTGGTAAATCAGGTAAGTCAGTAGTAAAAATGTTATACAATATGGGCCAGTATGCTGCCTTGGGGAACACCAGCTCTTACAGGTAACCTATCAGATTTAGAATTCTGATAGTTTACCTGCAGTGAGCGATCTGATAAATAATTTTGGATCAGTTTAATAATGTTCAGAGGAAAATTAAAATTCATCAATTTTACAGTATGGTCCATAAAAAAATGCGAAAACATGAAAATTATAGTTACGTAGTTACATAATTGAGAGACTATGTTACATAGCAACAATTTTTTTCATTAATACATTCACTAGATACAAATATTTTTTTCATGATACGTTTGCTTACACACATATATATGAATAGTAGAAATAACCCTTTAATGTATAAAAACATAAGTTAAAAATATTTTCGCATTTTTTTATGGACCATACTGTACAATCAAACCTTCATGCCAAACACTGTCAAATGCTTTCTCTATATATTAAGAAAAGCAACTCCAGTCGAATATCCTTCAGATTTGTTGAGTCGAATTAAATTCGTAACTCTTAATAACTGATGAGTGGTTAAATGCTCATGGCGAAAACCAAATTGCTCATCAGCAAAAATGGAATTGTCATTAATATTAACCATCATTTTATTTAAAATAATCTTTTCAAACAGTTTGCTTATTGAAGAAAGCAAACTGATTGGGCGATAACTAGAAGCCTCAGCTGGATTTTTATCCGGCTTCAAAATTGGAACAACTTTGGCGTTTTTCCATTTATCTGGAAAGTATGCCAATTGAAAACATTTGTTAAATAAATTAGCCAAAAAGGATAAAGAGCTCTCAGAAAGTTTTTAAATATGTAGAAAATATCATCATCACCCGGGGCTTTCATATTTTCAAATTTTCATTAAATTTTTCATCCAAATTAGTTCCCAACGAAGAGTCAAAAACATTCTTTTGATTGAGAATGTCTTCGAAGCTCCGTGTAACCTGATCCTCAATTGGACTAGTGAGACTTAGACTAAAACTATGGGCACTCTCGAACTGCTGAGCAAGTTTTTGAGCCTTTTCGCCATTTGTTTATAAAATTTTATTTCCCTCTTTAAGCGCTGGAATTGGCTTTTGAAGTTTTTTAAGAATTTTCGTTAATTTTCAAAAGGGTTTCGAACTGGTATCTAACTTCGAGACAATATTCTCAAAGTTGGTATTTCTCAGAATAGCGAAACGTTTTTAATTTCATTTTGTAAATCTCGCCAAATAACTTTCAAAGTGGGGTCGCGAGTTCTTTTATACTGCCTTCTTCTCACATTTTTAAGACGGATCAGTAGATGAAGATCGTCGTCAATAATAATGGAGTTGAATTTAATTTCACATATAGGAATTGCAATGCCTCTGGCTTCGACAATTAAATTTGTTAAAGATACAAGCGCATTGTCAATATCACTTTTGGTATCCAAAGTTTTTATATAAATCCCAATCAGCTCTATGATAATTAAAAGTAGAGTTGATTGGATAATAAATTGCTTCTTGTGAGATTCCAAACGTCACAGGAAGGTGATCAGAGTAAAAGTCAGCATGAGTTACCAATTGGCCACACAGCTGACTTGAATCCGTTAAAACCAAATCAATTGCCGAAGGATTTCGAGTGGATGAAAAACAAGTTGGGCCATTGGGATATTGAATAGTATAATATCCCGCAGAACAATCTTCAAATAAAATGTTGCCGTTGGAATTGCTTTGAGCATTATTCCATGATCGGTGTTTGACATTGAAGTCACGAATTACGAAGAATTTTTATTTGTTGCGAGTCAGAATTTGAAGATCAGCTTTCAACAAATTCTTTTGCTGCCCATTGCATTGAAAAGGCAAGTAGGCTGCATTGAAGGAAAATTGTCCAAAATTTGTTTCAACAGTAACTCCCAAGGTTTCAAAAACTTTGGTTTCGAACGAAGAAAATAATTTATGATTGATACGTCTATTAATGGCAATGGCGACCCCACCACAGGCGCTGTCAAGACGATCATTTCTGTAGATAAAATAATTTGAATCTCTTTTAATGGAGAGTCCTGGTTTTAAATATGTTTCAGTTATAATGGCAATATGCACATTATGAACTGATAAGAAGTTGAATAATTCATCTTCCTTACCCTTTAGAGAGCGGGCATTCCAATTTAGAACTTTCACTCAATTATTTGGATCCATTAAAACGGAATCCGATAACAATTTTTTGTTTTATTTATTTATTACCAGACTAAGGCCGAAGTGGCCTGTGCTGCACATAAAAGTCTTCTCCATTCAGCTCGGTCCATGGCTGCACTTCGCCAACCACGCAGTCTGCGGAGGGTCCGCCACCTGATGGACCGCCACCGTCCTCCACCTGATCGATCCACCTTGCCCGCTGTGCACCTCGCCTTCTTCGTCGAATCGTTGTCGAGAACCATTTTCACCGGATTACTGTCCGACATTCTGGCTACGTGCACGGCCCACCGCAGCCGTCCGATTTTCACGGTGTGAACGATGGATGGTTCTCCCAACAGCTGATGCAACTCGTGGTTCATTCGCTCCTCCACGTACCGTCCGCCATCTGCACCATACCATAGATGGTACGCAGCACTTTCTTTTGGAAAACTCCGAGTGCGCGTTGGTCCTCCACGAGCATCGTCCAGGTCTCGTGTCCGTAGAGGACTACCGGTCTAATGAGCGTTTTGTAGATTGTCAGTTTGGTTCGGCGGCGAACTCTATTCGATCGGAGCGTCTTGCGGAGTCCAAAGTATGTACGATTTCCAGCCACTATGCGTCTCCGAATTTCTCTGCTGATATCATTTTCGGTAGTCACCAGTGAGCCCAAGTACACAAATTCTTCTACCACCTCGATTTCGTCACCACCGATGCCAACTCGCGGTGGGTGGCTCACATTGTCTTCTCTTGAACCTCTTCCTATCATGTACTTCGTCTTCGACGTGTTGATGACTAGTCCGATCCGCTTAGCTTCCCTCTTCCGTCTGATGTAGGCTTCCTCCATCTTCTCAAAGTTACGTGCCATAATATCTATGTAGTCGGCGAAGCCAAATAGCTGGACGGACTTATTGAAAATTGTACCATTCGTGTTAATCCCTGCTCTTCGTATTACCCCTTCCAAAGCGATGTTGAATAGCAGACACGAAAGGCCATCACCTTGCCGTAACCCTCTGCGCGTTTCGAAGGGACTCGAGAATGCCCCTGAAACTCGAACTACGCACATCACCCGATCCATCGTTGCTTTGATCCACCGTGTTAGTTTATCCGGAAATCCGTGTTCGTGCATTAGCTGCCATAGCTGGTCCCGATCGATTGTATCATATGCGGCTTTGAAGTCGATGAAGAGATGATGTGTGGGTACGTTGTATTCGCGGCATTTCTGCAGTACTTGGCGAATGGTCCGTGGTGGAGCGTTCGTCCATAAAACCCGCCTGGTACTTCCCCACGAACCCCCTTGCATTTGGTGCTAGTCGACGGTATAAAATTTGGGAGAGTACCTTGTAGGCGGCGTTCAGCAATGAGATTGCGCGGTAGTTTCTACAATCCAATCCAAATTTCCTCCTCCCAAATCTTGGTAATGACCCAGTACAGCGCTCTACCCAGTGCCTCACCACCGTGTTTAAATAGGTCTCCTGGTAGTTGGTCAATCCCAGGGGCTTTGTTCTTCAGCCGGCCAATCTCCTCCTAGATTTCCTGGAGATCCGGAGCCGGCAGAATTATGTCCTGTGCGCGTTCCCCCAGGTCCATCACCATACCGCCATCTTCGTCTGCCACATCGCCATTCAGATGCTTTTCGTAGTGCTGCCGCCACCTTTCGATCACCTCACGCTCGTTCGTAAGAAGGTTCCCGTTTATGTCCTTACACATATCAGGCTGTGGCACGTGGCCCTTACGTGAACGGTTCATCTTCTCATAGAACTTTCGTGTGTTATTAGCGCGGTGCAGTTGCTCCGTCTCTTCACGGTCTCGATCTTCCTGCTGGCTCTTTTTCTCCGGAAATCGAGTTTTGTCTGTTCTGCGCCCGTTTTTAACGTACCTCGTTCGCCCTCGTGTGGTGTTGCAGCAATCTCGCCCATGCTGTATTCTTCTCTTCTACTAACACTAGGACCATGCCGACACCCCACCATTTCAAATCACATATTGAATTATTTATTTAGGAAACTGCAGTTGCCCATTTTTTAAATGTTTTCCAAAAATTCAGGGAAAGTTTAAAACAAAACGGCATGAATTCTTTTGATTTCATCGTCATTATCCAACACTACGCAAAAAATATTTGAGACATGATATTAAAAGCAAAATAGAATCAAACGTACAGCGGTTTTTAATTCAGTATGAAACAGTACGTTTATTGTACACAATATAGGTCAGCATACGATATTTAGTAGTTTGCGAGTTCCGGAAGGACAAATTCAAATGATCAAATCTAGATCAAGAGAATAAATGTTAGTAATAATTTAAATTTCAAGGGTAATTAAGTATGCCACAACTTGATTGTAACTTTACGATACGTGATTTCACAATTAAAGTAGGTTCGTGTTCAGTGTCTCGATCTTGACGCGCCAGGTCGGGTTACAATCTAAAATAGCCCTAACTCACATTACAAGCAGTTGACAACATTGCACTAAACAAAATGCTGGAGAAATGAAAATGCATTCATTTGCATACTGAAAGCCGATTTAGTGCTTGCACCTACTGAAAATTCTCGAAAAGTTTCCGGATTGTGATTTAATAGGGCCTTATTCATTAGAACATTAAATTTGTAGTAAGAAGGGCCATGTGTTTGCTATATAGGGGGGTTTGTATGGGTATAGCAGACCCCACAGCCAAGCCCCAACACGTTAACTCGCAGAGGCTGTGGGGAGGGGTTAATGGTGGTGTGAAATGACTTGCATGTCAAACAATGGTGAACGCATGGTTGTTTGTTTTGTCTAAACGGATTGAACGACAATCTTACGGATGAGGCGAGGAATAGCAGATCGTTAAATTCAAGTGAAAATGAAGAGATTTTGCTCATTTTTCCATTGCTGTTAATGAATAACTAATATTGGATTGTAATGGTAACATTCGTTCTTAAATGTCATACAAAAAAATACATCAGTGATTCTATGAGTTAGGCCATTTTTCCCCATGTGTGCGTTATGCACTGTTCTTCCCAACATAAGAACAATCCTCACATAATCCAAATTTTAAATTACTCGCGTTTTCAAGGGCACCCACTCAATACGGAAGCAACGCACAACTGTCATTTTTATTATTTCAGCTACCTCATCTAGTGCGTTTTGACCCAGTCCCATTTAAACAAAAAATTAAATGCTTTAGAAAGTCTTGAAAACCAAATCCTTTTGAATAGGAGACTATTATGATATGTAGTTTTTAAATTTTTGTGTCTGCACGTTGAAATGATTTGGAGTTTCAGTTCATATGCATAAGGCATTCTGGATTATCCTTCCTTATTCATGCAATGGCAGACATGGAAAAGCTTCCAACTAATAACTGTAAAAATGCTAATAGAAGACTAAATTACAAAGCAGGTCAAGTTCCAGTTTTCGCTGCAGACCTATTGAAGAAGATGAAGAGCGTTAAAAAACTTCATTAGTTTCTAATTGAATGACGTGAAACATAGGTACCTAATAAGTAAAAAAAATCCACCACCTCGGTGCACATTACCCCATCTAAAAGTTAAAAATAAGCCCACTGTATTTTTTTTTTCAATTGTGCTCATAAACAATGTTACATCAGTGATGCTGACGATCGAACTAATGTTATGATACCATAGGCTTTCAAAAAAGAGGTTCCATTGGCAACGAAATGTTTACTTTCTTCCAGCGAGCAACATTGTAATTTTGCATAACATTTTCATTATTGTTCGAGTAATTTCATTAACGTTCCACTCGTAAAAATCACTGCCACGGTCATGCAACATATGTATTTCTGGCGCATGAAATCTTAATGCAGTGTAAATGTAATTGGAATTTCTTTCTCACACCGACGCTCCAGCATGGCACACAACCTGGGGTAGCCGATGTTGGAATGGTGGAATGCCGGATCGGACGGTACACTTTCACCGTAGGAAAACCAGATATTCGTACATAAACAACTCTCTTTTTCCACTCCAATCGTTACTTTTTTGCTGCTGTTTGTTGGGAAAATAATGTACCTGACCCACATACTTTCTTCTTTTTCGCGCTTGCAACCAGTTCACCTTATTTTACCTTCGGTTCTCTTATTTCCCCGATTTCCATCCTCCACTATGTTTCGTGTTTATCATGGTTGGTTGCGCGATTGTAAAGAGCACCCTTTCCAACCTACCAACCATCGCAAACCACCGAGCCATTATTTAGCTACCCCCTATGCTCGTGACTCGTGAGTGAAGCATTACAAAATAAATTATCATCATCGGTTGGCATCTGAACACCAAAGCGATCGGCACACCACGCGCCGCAAAAAAACTTCCAGTGGCCCAACCTGGTCGGTCATGACCAGGAACATGACAATGACACTCTCCTGCCGCCCGGTTAACCTAGTGAAGAAAGGCATACTAAATAATAGCGCGGAATGGAAAGTGCATAGGCTGACGCGCATGGGCTCAGAGCGTGAGCAGATTAGATGTTCTGCGAATGGGAAAGAAGGCCAGCATAAGTTCGCTACTGGCAGTGGTAACTTTCTGTTATTATTTATATACGGTCGCAAGTTTGAAGAGCATGTTCCGCATGGCGAACTCATTGTTTGCTTGCTCGCATATTGAGAAGCATTGCCTACTATGCAACATTCTGTCAAACCGCACCAAACGGCTTTTTGGCTGATTTGTGATATTTTGGAAAGTATTTCACACCAATTCATACGAACGTTTGTTGTAACATATCCTCAGTTATGGAGTTGTAGGTTATTCGATATAATTTGTGACCAATTAAATCTGTTAAACGATAGATTGGACAGAAAATTGGATTATTTTTTGTTGGTGCGATTTGGCAGAATCCCGACCGTGTGAGACTCCAAACACTAGTATCCTCGCGAAAAGAGACCCGACGACTAGAAAGAAGCGTTCTACATGCTGGAGCAAAGGAATATATCTATCTATCTATTTATCTATCTATCTTTTTTTAAGGGTTAAAGGCCATCAAAAATCTGCGCGACAGACCCTGGGCTCCTTCCCGGGCTAAAAATGTGCCTCCCGGATGATTCCGGGTCCCTTATCCTCCTTGCATCGATCCTCCCGGGACCACGGGATGCTGCGACTACTTCGGGGGAGGCTGTGCTCATGCACTGCTTCTAAAATTCCGGCCCCTAGCCTATGCTAGTTCGCCGACTGGCTGGCTAATCCATTGCTACTCGATCCCTCGGCGGTCGTGCCACAAACTTCCTAACTCGAATACTCGGTGGTCCATCAGTTCCGGTGAAGGGAACTTCCGCACTGATGGTGCCCCGACTACCGGCGGCTATCGCAGGGGATGCTTTCGCGCATTACGCCTACTTCGTCTTCGGGTTGCAGAGGTAGTCCGACAGTTCCGGTGGTGTATGACGTCCGCACTGGCGGTGCCCTACATAATCGAAGCGCTTTCTTCTTCTTTTTTCAGCAGGTTGGCTGTTTGAGTGCCAAGGTCGGTCCGACGATTCCGGTTGGCAGAAGACTTCCGGTTCGCCGGCGCCTCGACGACCCGAGGCCAAACTCTGCTCACTGGACTCACACTGGATTTTCCTCCGAGCCGACGCTCATTTGCTGGTCCCTTCTCCATCTACGCTGCAGCTCTGACAGTATTTGCGTCACGACTCTGCTGACCACATTCCACGTGCCTTCCTCGTGACATATTCGCTTTGCGATGTTGTCCGCCCGTAGGGCAGGCATTCCTCTATGAACTTCCGCAAACCTTTGGTAGTCGAATACCACGTGTTCTGGAGTCTCTTCGACATTCTCACACTCTGGACATAACTGTGAATTAGTATCTCCAAACCGATGTAAAAACTTCCGGAAGCATCCGTGGCCCGACAGAAACTGCGTCAGGTGAAAGTTCACTATATATCTATCTATCTACATATCTATCTATCTAGCTAGCTATCCATTTATCTATACATTGAACTCGCATCGAGGAAAAATGTTGTGATTAATAATTGTCACAGTGTAGTGTAAATAAGGTTATGACCCCAAAAGCGTGGACGCAGAACTTTCGCGAGATCCGGATTATTGATTCTGTTTGGTGAGGTTGAAAAGTAAATCAAATGTTTCGAATCGGACGAGTGATAAGTTCTGTTTGGTGCGGTCGAAAAGTAAATCAATCAGTACGCGATCGATCGTGTTTCAGAGTGCGCGTCCTATCTTGTTTCGTTGACAACGCAGAACGACCGTAGGTAATTGATTAGCAAATAAAAATCAGTGCGCGTCCCATCGTGTTTATTTCTCGATAAGGCAGAACGATCGCGCGATGGTTGAAATATTTTGTTCTGCTTTGTACGGTCAGTTCGCGTTTGATTGTGTTTTTGTATAACATTGATCAAACTACACACTAGCAAGCTAGGTGCCTTCTACCAAAACAAGCGCTGCTGCACTACCTACCCCATATATCCAACATCCTAGTGATTTCTCGTGAAAGTGCAGATAACTATTCCCTGTTGCCTTCTGACACGGTCGCCGCTAGTATTTTTAATTTTGAATCATCCTATTTGGATCACCTTAACATCATATATTGGTTATCTGTGTAACTACAGCTGACCTACAGCGTCTTTCAACCCACCCAATCCCCCCCCCCCTTTTTAAAATTTTTCCCATACAAATATTGTTTTATTTATATGGAGCGTAAGAAAATGGCAGAACCCCCCCCCCCCAGTGCTTACGTAATTAATGTACGACCCCTGAAGGCTCGGAAGCTTTCGACAAAAGACATTTACGTTATTTTTTCCTCCCTATCCTTACTTAGGCGTTACTAACACGAAGAGCCTAGCGTTTTTGAAAAGCGCGCATCTGAGACGTAACGCAAAATTTGAGTTCAAAACACTCACTGAAGAATAAAACGCATGAAATTTTAATCTAAATTTCAGGTTTCAAAATCGACCCCCTAAATGGTAGAAATGGTGTGAAACATTGATTTTTTGGTTAAGTTTCGTAGTCTATTTCGCAGAGAAGATATTTTTCTACCTTTTCCGGCGTAGACCTGTGCGCCGCCGCGCCACGCCGCCGCCGCCGATACTTATTGACGTACGCCGACGCCGATTAAGGTGTCGGCGGCGCGTCATACGCCAGTTGGCTCGACGCCGCCGAATTGCGTATTTCACGGCGATGATTGGCCAACACAAAAATCCCAGTATGCAGATCGTTTGCATCTGCCGGACCAAGGCAACCTATCAGGCATTAATTAAATAGCTGTTATACCTTTAGCAGATTTGTTTGCTTCTATCTCTGTCACGTTTATCCGCATTGGCGTGTTAAATGTTAGATCATCCAAGATCTTATAGACGAATCCAAGTAAAAATAAGAAGAAGACACACGACGGTGTTAACTTTGACAGATCCTACAGCGCAGCATAGGAAGATCATTTTAAAATGCTTGTAATAAAATCTAAACAAATTGTAATTAAAATCTGATTGATGTACGATACAGAAAAAGTTCTGAAGTACTTATTTAGAAGCTTATCTCATTTTTTTGTATATTTTCCAAAAATGTATCCGTCATAAACTTCGGAACTTTTTTCGTGTCATACATCAATCAGATTTTAATTACAATTTGTCTAGAATTTATTATAAGCATTTGAAAATGATCTTCCTATGCTGCACTGTAGGATCTGTCAAAGTTAACACCGTCGTGTGTCTTCTTCTTATTTTTACTTGGATTCGTCTATTGGCTACAAAAAGCAATAATGGTAACTTGGCTTCTGAAACTGGAACACGATGGAGCGCGTGACCCACCAAATTGAACATTTCCTTCACTCTCCTTGTACTTAAATAGCCAGAATTTCTCTAAAAATAACGGTTTCGATTTATTTTGATAAACAATTCCCAAAGAAATTTCTTAGTTTTCTTGAAATAATTTCTGAAGGAAGTCCTGGAGGAAGTTCTGAAGGAGTACCTGAAGAAAATTCTTAGAGTCTTGAGGAATTTCGGAATTTATCTCCGTCTGGAAGATTTTCTGAAGGAATCCCTGGAGGAATTCCGAAGGAATTCTTGGAGGAATGTCCAAAGAAATTCTTTAAGAAATTTAAGCATGTCGGTAATTCCTTTAGAAGTTCCATTGAAAATTGCTCATTGCCAGAATAAATTTCAGGAGAGATTTTTAAAAATCTCTCGAAAAAATGGTTTCATTTGTGGAGGTTTTTTGAAGGAATTCCTGGAGAAATTCCCGATCTAATTCCTGACGGAATTTTTGAAGGTATACTAGAATGAGTTTCTTGATGACTTACCGAATAAATTTCCTAAAAAATTATTAAAGGTATTCACGAAAAAAAAATAAGTAGAAATTTTCGAAGGCGCTCCTGCTGTAAGTTCCCAAGGAATTCTTGAGAATATACGAATATCTGCAATCTCAGGCGTGGTAGCGGGTCACTTTTTAGTGACTTGGTCACTTTTTTTTGGCAAGTCACTAAAAAGCCTGTTTTTTTTCGAGCTCAAGTCGCTAAAGTCACTATTTTCAACTATTTTGGAACTTTTGGCTAATTTTAATTTTGGCCAATTCCTAGAGTTCATGGCGGAAATTGAATGACGGATCGGAAAAAAATGACCGCTAAGTGCCTTTTGGTCCGAAAGTTGCTCTTAACTTCTTCGTGACTTAATATTCGCTTTGAAACTTGGCCAACTTGGTGTTCTTATGGGATTTTCGACAATAATTTATTGAAAGAGTTTCATGTCATAGTTTATAAACTATAAGTGATGCAAACAGAATGCGCACAGGGATTTGCTGTTTTTATATTTTTTTTTCAAAAACTATTAAATTTCATTTCGTATCAATTGAACCGTTTACGTTCAGATTGATATTTTCAATTTTAGATATACTTTCCAGTGTTTTGAGGAAACCGAAAGTGAGCCAGGGGTTGGTCGAAAGGTCATTAATGCATTCCTTAAGCAAACATGCATGCTTTCCATTTTTTGTAACACATACATTTAACAATTTTGTAACATGAAATGAATCGAAATATTAAAATCTGCATCTGTGTCTAATAAGGTAATGGGATCTGAGGCGGTTTATTGATTACGTATCAATACTTGTGATTTTTTAAAAATATATTCAGATGATATACATCTGAAACTGAAAATGCATAAATTTTGGGTACTCAAATATAAAAAATCGTGAATGTTTAAAAATTTTAATGATTTTGAATTTGACACACAACGTATGATATTCCGAACAAACTGCTTGTTCAGACATGTCAAAAAAAAAAAGATTTTGAAATGATTGTTTGATCTTTAAACAGTGAGCATACATGTTTGTGAAAAGTTACGATGAAGATTGTGCTATATTTGTTTGTTTTGCGATGAGATGAATATATATTTAGTGAAATGGAATACGGTCTATTTGGTCCCTTTTTTCGTCAGCATTGGTCACTAAAGTCACTATTTTGAACGACATTGGTCGCTACCAGCCCTGAAAGCTCGATATTTTGGGAGTTTTTCTTGGCATGTAATTTTGATTCTAGAGTCAAAACTGAATTTGTTTTACTACTGTCCGTGTTTTTGAAGAAATTCCAGGATAAATATAGGAATTTCTATGTAAATTCCAATAGCTGTTTGGTAAATCCATTTAAAATTCCTTCGTAAATTACTTTCAGAATTCCTTCGAATATTCCTTCAGAAACTCATTTTAAAATTCTGTTTGAAAATCTTTTCAGGTTCTTTTTCGGTTATTCCTTCAACAATTGAGTCGGAAATTTCTTCAGGAATTTCTTCGAAAATCTCTCCAGAAAAGCCACCAAGAACTAATTTGGACATTTATCCAGGGGTTCCTTCAGAATCCCCTCCGGAAAGGCATTTGTAATATTTTCAGAAATCCATTTGGAACTTCCTCCAGGAAGTATTCAGGACATTACTTCAGTAAACCATACAAAATTACTGCAGGAATAGTTCCGGAAAGAATTCGAATTTGGAGAAATTTCTAAAGGTATTTGAGAGTTAAACTTATTTTCAAATAAAACGTTTTTAAAAAAAGAAGGAATTTACAAACAAAATTTCCGAAGAATTCCCAATCCCAATAGAAATTCTGAAGAGATTCCCGAAATAATTTTTAAAGTAATTTAAAAGGAAATTTCGAAGGTCTACAGGAATTTCTGGAAGTGTTGCTAAAGGAATATCCCAAGGGATTTCTATAAGAAATTTGAAATAAAGTCCTGAAGATTTTTTTTCAAATAAATTCCAGAGGGAAATTTAGAAAGAATACCAAAAATAACTTCCTAGAATTTCCGAAATGTTTTGATGAATTACTGGAAGATTTTCTATTAGAAATTTCTGAAGGATTTCTCCTAAATGGATTTTCGAATGTATTCCTAAAACAGTGTTCCTCATAGAACTTCTTGGACGATTTTCCAAGGGTATCTAATTCTTAAATGAATTTTCTAAGGAATCCCTAAAAACACTTTCGAATGAATTTCCGAAGAAATCCCTCAAGTAGAAGGAAATTCCTGATGGAACTTTTGAAGAAATTTTGGAAAGAAGTTCCGGAGAAATACCCTAATAAATTTTCAAGGGAATTGCTTACGGCGTGACGCCGCTGACGCCGCCGCCGCCGGTGTAAAAATGGCCTTACGCCGCCACTGTTCACAAATACTTCGGCGCACAGGTCTATTCCGGCGCTTCATTGTGTGTGGCTGTGGAAGAGACTGTTAGAAGATACAGAGAAAAGAAAAAAAAGTCTACGCATTTGACATTCCTAAAAATGGTGGTCAGAAACCGATTACCTCATACGTCTTTAATCAAAAACACCCCACTTTTGGGTAGTTTGAAATAATCGCACGAGTTGAGTTTATCCCCCCATTTACAACAGAGAACGATGTTGTTGTCATAGGCAATGGTCCAGTTTTATATACGCTTACAATTATTATTATGAATTATCACATCAACTTGATCCCCGATCAGTAACTTTATGCATCAACCAGTAGAGAAACTGTCCTTATTTTCATCTTATTGTAATTGATTTATTTCATCTCGAAAGAAAGATTTTTCATTGTCAAACCAATTTCATTGCTGAACCTGCTGAAACAACATCACATAAATGTGAAACAAGTCAAACTGGTTTTCATTCCTTTGTTTTTAATTGGGTATATGCCAGTTATGATATGAACAACCAAAACAGTTACTTTATGTTATTTATCTTTGACCAAACAACAATGAATAAGATTTTAAGTATTTATAGAAGACGAAAAACGTATATTTTGGTTGATACATACTTCTAAAGAATTAATTGGTAAATCTAACATCAAATATTTTTTTCTTTAAACTGAGCTCAAGTTGAATACATTTGATGTGAGCATTGATCTGGTATCTCGAAATGTTAACCATGTTCTGGAAATATAGTTGCAATGAAGCTTAGCCTCTGTACACATTGCCGGTGAACGTGACACTTTGTCGAATCAACGTGGCACTGAGTTAGAAACAAAGGAACGTATTTCCCTTTGGAGTAATCCGTCTATATTTAAGTTGTTGCATAAATTACGTTCCCTTTACATGGGACCTATTTCCGTTTTTCATTAAATAACAGCTCAGGCAGCAACCTTTACATTGTGTCATAAACAATCGATAGCAGGTAATTATCGTCGGCATACTTCCATTTCGGTAACCCTGTTACGCGTTATCAGTGAAAACATCACAACCGCGCAGCAAGTAATCAGAGATTTTACAACACACACGTAAATATGACAGCATCCCAGCGAGCGCTATTACGTTGGAGCCGGTGAAAGTAGCAAGAAAATCACCACCGCAAGCGTGGAAAGTCGAGGAAAATGCAACATCTGCCTCCTGCACAAGCCGTGAAAGTGGAATTTCATGCGAGGTAAAGCTCGTCAAATTAAAACCTTCACCAGCACCGCAACCGAACTCATGCGATGCACGTAGAAGAGCCACTATCGTGCTGAGCCAAAAGCTAATAGCGCCAAATGGCACAGCAAAAGCATCATCATCACCATCAACAGTGTTGCTTGGAGAGGAGTTGCACGCATTTCACTTCATCGGATTGGAAAGTGGAACAATTCGTTAATAGAAGCATATCTCCGCCTAGGTGCAGTGGAAACAGCAAACCCATCCAGCTAGCTGGTCACCGGGTCTTTGTTATCGATCATGTTTTTCCAGATTCTTGTATTGGTATCGCTTTTAAACTTCAATTCTGCTTAACAAAGCTTGATCAGTCGATCTTATATGTGGAATTCTATTGAATTATGATCAGTAAATCTTCTAGTCATGTGTTAAATAGGGGGAATGGATCCGACCAAGGATAAATATCATGCGTCCCCATGATAGAACAGGGATTGCCTTGGGGAGTTGATAACGTGATGCATTCTCTCGAACGCATTTTAAATAATTTTGAACAGTTTCCTGATAAAAAATTGCCATACAACCTGTTGACCCTTTACTAATGTTTATATAACATAGCAGAGCTATTATTTCCATTTTTAGGTATTCACTGCCATCAGTTGCGAATGTTAAAGCAACTATTGAAAAATCTTCACATATTCTGAAGTCTAATGAAAAAATATATGCGTCACTGCATATTATTGCTAAACTAATCACAATTAATATGAACAAAACCAAATATGCCTTCTTAGTTCGACTTTCCAGCTAAGCTTTAAGAAAGGTAAAAGAAAGCATTCGTGTATGCACTGCAACACTAACCCATTTTGCCGCCATAATAAAGCAGCCAGCAGCGGAGCCCACTATAGTCAGCCCACTGCCACACTCCGGGTCTGGTTGCGATTTCCATTCAGCGCACCTCAACACACTACTCGCTTTACTATTTCCAGACCAGTCCGTTGGTTGGCGCAACGAGTGGAACCGATCACTCTCACCTTGGCAATGAACACATTTGGCATAAGAAGCATATGTGGCAACATCATCTTTTGAGTTTTGACTAATGTTAGCATTTGTTTTTCTTCTTTGTAATGAAGATTAGAGGAGTACGACAATTGTTAAAACAATTTTTATATTGCGACCTTGCCGAGAGTTTTTTTTTGTGGTTTGATTTAAATTACAATTAGTCAATTCACATATTTTTTTTAAGTTTTCCAACATTTTCCAAATTTACCTAAATTCTACCGTCTTTGCCGTCCATGCAGAGCCGATACGAGCTACAGCTACAGAACTTCTACTGGAGCGCTCAGGCGTCAGGTTTTTCAATTTCGGTGTTAAATTTTCCTATTGCAGAATTCGCTCTCAAATGTTAATAAATGATGATAAAGGAGACGCATAACCCACTCTTAGTCATAATTGGCCATGTAAACAAATTTGCCGTAACATGATAAACGCGAAAAACGACCAAAATCTGAGAAGCAGTTTCCACCGGCAAGCTTCATTTTCGCTTAATAGCCATTGGGGATCGTGTTTTTTTCGCACAGCTATGTAAAACAAGTTCAAATGGTGTTCCCCGCAGTTGGAACTTTTAAAAAAGAATTTACTGTGGAGAAAAATGAGCGTGAGCGGTAAACTGTTACGTTCCATCATTGGCAGCTCGGTTTGTTGGACGTACTGTAAATAACTAAATCAGATCGGCGGAAGAGTTTTGTTGGGTGTGGTGGGTAATTTGGAATAAATTTAAAGAGATTGAATAAAAGTCAGGATAGGAATTGTGGGTCAAAGAGTTACGTGGAACAGAATGTATTTATAGTAAGAAATATAATCGATTTCATTCAAGTGTACACACATACGTTTTTTAATAGATTACACAATTTGGCCCCTCTCCTTTATATATTACATTAACTCCGATATTCCGGCGCTTGTTAGCTGATTTTCGGCAAATTATTTGCTGATTTTCAGCAACTTTTACAGAAATCTCAGCAAAAAAACATGTTTGCTAGGGTATAACAGTATAACATTTTGCTGAGATCCCGGTAAAAAATCAAGTGTGTAAAAAGTGAAATCATTTTTGTACATGACCTAATCTATCTTTGGAATAAAAGCTATTTCAACAAAAACTAAGACATTCAATCACCCATGCTCACCCAAAGGTCACTTTTGCGATCATATCACACCGCTTGAAGCTCGTCGAAAAGAAAAGCCAAAACTTGTTTTTGTGCCTTCCATTTCACATCCTCAGCTTCATAGCAGAAAAAAGCGCCGCCCGGCATTTCCACACTAGAGTACAGCCCACATTATGATCGTGACCGTAACCTTAACCATACGACTCGCTCTTGGAAAGGCTCGGACGAACTAATTTATGCAGCTTATTCTTCGGCACCTGGGTTTGGTGGTTTTCGAGTGTTTGTTTTGTTTTCTGTTGTTTCGTTGTTTTTTTTTTGCTGGCAAGTTAGTTTTTATTACTTCAACCACTCACCTCCATTGCTTTGTTGAATGTAGCACATCTGACCCTCACCTTAACATCGAAGTAAAAGTTTAGACATTTCTCTTCGTGAATAGATAGTACTTTATGGTTGACTTGTTTTGTTGATCATTAAGGGTACCACTAATTAGCTCTTGATCCGATTCATATTTAAACTTTGGGAAACTTTTCAATTTTATTTGCTGTTTATTGCAATTCGATAGAGTTGATGATGACATTGACTGATGAGTTCCTATTTTATAGGTTGATCGTCCTAAACTTTCATGCACATAAATTTGTAATAACATTTATGATAACATTATTTGGGGATTGAATCTTGTGATGACGGTCATTTAAAAAAAAGAGTCAATAACGAATTTTTATGCTGTATAAATTATTTTTTAAAGATCCTTACAATTGTTAAACAAGTCATATACAGGTGTTAGACAAAAGCGTTGAGATAGACAAAATTTTGTGGAAAAAATAATTAGCATAACATTGCGTAAACTATTACGATTTTGATAAAATTGAAACCATCGCACGCTGAGTTTGAATCCTATGATTCTGATTTTCTCATAATATTATTGAAAACAAAGTTATGCTAATTGTAGTTTCATAGCATACTTGAAGAGCAATTCACAGGCTCCAGGAGCGTTACAACAAGCGAACAAAATTCTGTCGAATCGATCATGGCATAACATTTTTCGTTGATAAAAGGCCTATGAAATCTACATCCAGATATTTTTTTGGATTGAATTTGTCGTGAAGTTGCAGATTGTTTGTCAGGTTTTTAAAAGAATCTTCTTTATATGAAAATGCAAAATGCTAATCTTTCAAATGTATCATCTTTCAAACTTAAACGTACATGTTCATATAAAGAAGATTTTTTTTTAAACCTGACAAACAAAATTTTTGATCTATTTCTGTGCGATTCGATTCATGACACTGTGATTATCAGCCGAGTGCTTTACCAACTGCACCAAATACGCTTACCGTTGCAGTAAGATGTTACAGTTGAATGACATTCTACCAAGGCACCAATGATTACTTTGTTTCAACATCTCAGGTCCCAACCAAAAATATTTAATGACGATCATCGAAAAGCAATGGTAGGTAACTTGTTCGATAGAAATGCTTGCCAGCGTGCAAGTCTTTGTAATGTGGCAATCAATTAAGCAAATTAAAATGTGAAACCACTTCTAATTTTTTTACAATTTTTATTTGATACCCGCTTAAGATTTAATACCTGGCTATACCTAGGGCTATACTAAAATGAATGTGTAGCTGCATCTTCACGACAAATTCAATCCAAAAAAATATCTGGATGTAGATTTC
This sequence comes from Armigeres subalbatus, assembly GCF_024139115.2. NCBI lineage: Eukaryota > Metazoa > Arthropoda > Insecta > Diptera > Culicidae > Armigeres > Armigeres subalbatus. The sequence goes on along the minus strand of NC_085140.1, from coordinate 263,295,809 downwards.
ATAGGCCTGCTATCAACGAAAAACACATAGAAGATCTGCTCCGATTATAAAACAATGTTCTACAAAGTTTTCGAGGATAAGTATGGCTTTCATTTAGTTGTTGTTGCAATGAATTTCCATCATCTCACTCAGCGTTACGATTTTTTTTAGGGGAAAAATGATGCCGAAAACACTAAATCGATTTGAAGCACACCTAAATTTCAACCAATTGAGCTGAAATTTTCACCAGAAGTCTATCTTAGCATAAGAATTGTGAATACCAGTTGACCGGTCGATTTAAAGAAACTTTTTGAAACTTGAACAGATTTAGTGCTCATGCACTTCATGTGTTCAGCCTCTAGCAAGCACTGCTAGTACGCTACATTTTTTCTCACTTTGCGCGCCTCTTGATCTTCAACGTTCACTGTCTCTCTTCCTCATGCCATTCAGCTCTTCACGTGCTCGCAACCTACTCAGATAGTCCCCAGCTGCAAATCTATCCTACTCCGACGGGAATTCCCGCGGCGGTGAGAGCTTACCCGAAAACCGAAGACCCGTGGCAGTGTATTGTATGTCCAACACTAATATCTCACTTAGATAGTCCGAGGCACTTTCTCGTCCGGTTCAATGGCGCTTCGACTACCCAAAACTGATTATTCAACGCGTCACGAACTACTCGGTATAGTCCCCGGCGGTGGATCTAGCCTACTCCGACTACAAACTTCCTGGTAGCGGAAACTCCCCCGAACGGAACTTTTCTTAACATTGAGCCATTCAGCTCCCAGCATAATTTCCTTGACATTCTCAAATACTTTTTCGTTGAGCTATTTAGCTCCCAGCTAAATCGCGAACTACTCAGATGATGGTCTTCACGCCATTTTCGCTGCATCACACTTCGTTCTGTCCTGAATCGTGGACAGTCGAAAAACACGTGCTCCGGTGTCTCCTAGTAGTGCGGACAGATCGGGCAAAGGGGGGACTTCCTGAAACATCAATGGCCCGACAGGAATTGTGTCAGGAAGAAGTTGACTTCTCCATGTTTTCTGTCCACCCGTAACGAATGAGCCAATATGTCCACTAGGGTTGGACAAAATTTTATTTTCACTTCCTGCATGTGTTTTGCACGCCTCTTGGGCTTATGTGAAATTTCAGATCTATCGGTGAAACTATATTTTAGCGCCGGCGATTTTAATTTTCCATAGGATTTACTATGGGGAAACTTACCTTTACAAAGAAAAAATCCCCAAGGTGTCCCATTATTCTCTAACGATAAATCGATCCAACTACATCATAGGAAATTTTACCAGCAAACTTTCATTGGAAGACTGCAAAGTGATCCGACGCTCGTGAAAAAATGTTATTTACATAAAACTAATTGCTGTATGAACTCAAGGCTCATTGCACTTTTTGTTCCAGCATCATTGCTGTATGCTGCTTGCTGTTGTTTGCACGAGGCACCACTTTGTGTGGGAGATTCGCTTAGTATGAATGAAAAGCGGATTACTAGGGATACGTTTATTGGTCTTGCAGTTTCAGTCTTTGTCCGTGATTAATTAACTGCGTCGGCGACAATGGGGCATTGCGGCCACAGTTCAGATAGAAGCAAAGGAGGGCGAAAAGTACAAAATGCATGTGAATTATGTTTTCTTCCTGGATATCCATCTTGTTCAAAACTGGAGCAATTTTGATAGTGGACGAACAAATCGGGTGAGCACGTTCCAGTTCTTTACTTTTCATTGCTTTTATAATATATAAATTCATCAAATTTGACACTAAATACGTACAGGGCATCGTTGCTGCTATTGCCGCGGATATTGTGGGAATCCCAGGTATCCGGTTCACGCTTTAGTAAGCAACGGTGGCTCTTCTCGACCTTCTATTCCCTGAGTAGTTACTACGAATAAGGGCGTCCTTGTGAAGTTTTGCTGTACCTGTTATAAACTACTAATACATCCTATTCCCTACACTTTCTGAAGAAACCTTTCTTGCTTCAGGAGTGAATCTTTTTTGTAGTATTAGTCTTCGTAACAAAAAGGACACCATTACGAAGCATGAGATCTGATCAAATTATTCATAGTACTACTTGACCAATACCCCCAGCTGGGTGAGGGGTAGAGGATGACGCACACACACACACCAGAAAGCTTCTCGAAAGTTAGAATTTAGAAATACAAAGAATTTCCTAAAGAATACCAGTATCGAAAAAAAAAATCCCGCTCAGACCAGCTTCGAACTATTGACGTCGAGAATGAGAGGCCCCAACCTATACCTCGCATGTATAATCGCTTTGTTGCATTGTGTGTGGAAAATGTGCGTAACATGCCTTTTTATGTTAATCACACCTTCAATGAAATTTGGTTGAATTTCTTCTACCTAGAAGGACAAAGACTCAAACAGCAAGGCCAATAAACGTATCCCTAGCAACCCGCTTTTCATTCATGCTAAGCGAATCCTCCACGCAAAGTGATGCCTCGGGCAAACAACGACAAGCAGCAGACGGCAGTGATGCTGGAACGAAAAGTGCAATGAGCCTTGCGTTCATACAGCAATTAGTTTTATCTAAATAACATTTTTCACGAGCGTCGGATCACTTTGCGGTCTTTCTATGATGTAGTTGGATAGATTTATCGTTAGAGAATAATGGGACACCTTGGGGATTTTTTCTTTGTAAAGGTAAATTTCCCCATAGTAAATCCTATGGAAAATTAAAATCGCTGGCGCTAAAATATAGTTTCGTCGATTGATCTGAAATTTCGTACATGCATTGTAAGACCCAAAAGGCTTCTGAAAAACATGAGGGAACGATTTTTTTTTTCATATGTCCATGTCCCAGACTAAGTCCACCTTCCTTTCAAACTACTGTTCCAAGCCAGCGGCCACTTCCTCATCGTATCGGCTCTTGCAATCATGCGAGCACCGACCGTTCCTCGCAGTCTGAAACACTTACAGTCCTTCCTCCAATAAAATGTTTATGGGGGTCATTCCTACTATGACACAGACCGATATGGTACGATACACACTTGCCGAGTCAGAATTTTCCTCGTGATTACACCAGCCGCCCAGACGGGAGCTCCGTATCTGAGTATTGACGTAGATACGCTGGCCAGGAGTTTTTTTTACTAATCACAGAACTGTTTGACATGATTCTGGTCAACGTTGTGATCGCATTAGTTGCCTTCTCGCAAGCATAATGGACGTGGCTATTGAAATTGAACCACTCGTCGATCTTTACCCCAAGATGCTTTACCTCTCGTTTCGAGCCAATAGTGACTTCTCCAACCGTAATCGTACTATGCTGTACTGCCTTTCGGTTGCTGATAAACATCACTTCAGTGTTAGCTGAGATAGCCCATCGTACATCGCGTTCCACAACGTTGGTCCCAGGATGGAGCCTTGGGGGCAGCAGGGACCATGCCCAAGGGCTTGACGACCCCTTCCCAGCTGTCTGCGAATTAGGGGGTTCTGCCTAGGAGGTGATGGGGTTAACAGGGGGCTCTGTTAATTCCCTCCCAAAAACCACATATCCGCAAGCAAACCCTAACAAGCGACCGTGTGCCGCTTAAAGCATACTAGCCCCTAACCCCGAATCCCAAGGTATCAGGCGACCCGTGCCGAAGGGATGAATGACCTGGGGGGTGAAACAATTAGCCAGGTCGTTAACGGAGCCTGTGGAGGTTCCACAGAGTGAGGGCTGCTTCGGCGGCAAGCGGGTGGCAGTGGGTGGTACCCACACACCCCCAAGTGGTGCACATGTGGTGCAAGCGAATGGGAGTTGGGGGTATTACTCGTAATACCAACACAGAGTGAGGGACCGAGTGTATGGGTGAGCAGTGCTGAGCACACAAGTAAGACTCGCATGGTATGCATGGTCGGTAGTGTTAGAATGACTGAAGTCTGGTGAGGCCTGGCAGGAGTGTCGGGGGCAGATACCTCTGCGGCACCTCAGAAGTAGGGGACACGAAAGTCTCGCTGCGTCTGGCAGGAGTGTCGGGGGGTTGATGCTTCTGCGGCACCTCAGAAATCGGTGACATGTAAGGTAAGTGGTGCCACCCCGTTGCAGGATGGGGAGACCACCACACTGGCTGAGGACTATCTGGGCTTCGAAATGTCAATAGGTGGGTGAGAGAACGTGCCGGGTGCTCCACGCCCAAACGATGCACAGGAGGTGCACAGAGTGGATAAAAATGGGAGATGGGGGTATTACAACCCCCACTGAGTGAGTGACTGAATGTCAAGAGAGTGATGCAATGCCCAATAGTCATCCCCCGAAGTATTGCTTAATTGCGGGCCGGGGGAATGACTGGAGAGGAAGGAGTTGGTTTTAGTGGGTCGGGAGTGGTGATCCCATCCCCACACTACCTGGGTTCGCCTCCCCAGGTGTCTGGTTCATTTCATTTATTTAGTCTACATCTGAACAGATAACACTGAATCAACAATTTGACGCCACAATACACGGTTCGAGGCCGCATCTCTCCATCCTCGAATACGCCCTGCCCATCTCGCTCGCCCTGCCCTGATCTGCCCATCTCGCTCGCTGCGCTCCACGTCGTCTCGTACCTGCCGGATCGGAAACGAACACCATCTTTGCAGGGTTGCTGTCCGGCATTCTTGCAACATGCCCTACCCACCGTACCCTTTCGGCTTTTGCTACCTTCTGGAAACTGGGTTCGCCGTAGAGCTGGGCGAGCTCATGGTTCATTCTTCGCCGCCACACACCGTCTTCTTGCACACCACCAAAGATGGTCCTAAGCACCCGTCTCTATGATACTCCGAGTGCTTGCAAGTCCTCCTCGAGCATTGTCCATGTTTTATGTCCGTAGAGGACAACCGGTATTATCAGCGTCATGTACATGACACATTTGGTACGGTGGCGAATCCTATTTGACCGCAGTTTCTTCTGGAGCCCGTAGTAGGCCCGACTTCCACAGATGATGCGCCTTCGTATTTCACGGCTGACATTGTTATCAGTCGTTAGCAAGGATCCGAAGTAGACGAATTCCTCGACCACCTCGAAGGTATCCCCGTCTATCGTAACACTGCTTCCCAGGCGGACCCTAATTTTCCATAGCTCTACGCGGTCTATACTGTCGTATGCCGTCTTGAAATCAACGAACAGATGATGCGTTGGGACCTGGTATTCACGGCATTTTTGAAGGATTTGCCGTACAGTAAAGATCTGGTCCGTTGTCGAGCGGCCGTCAACGAAACCGACTTGATAACTTCCCACGAACTAATTCACTAATGGTGACAGACGACGGAAGATGATCTGGGATATCACCTTGTAGGCGGCATTAAGGATGGTGATCGCTCGAAAGTTCTCACACTCCAGCTTGTCGCCTTTCTTGTAGATGGGGCATATAACCCCTTCCTTCCACTCCTCCGGTAGCTGTTCCGTTTCCCAGATTCTGACTATCAATTTGTGCAGGCAAGTGGCTAGCTTTTCCGGGCCCATCTTGATGAGCTCAGCTCCGATACCATCCTTACTAGCTGCTTTATTGGTCTTTAGCTGTTGAATGGCATCCTTAACTTCCCTGAAGGTGGGGGCTGGTTGGCTTCCATCGTCCGCTGAACTGACGTAGTCATCTCCTCCGCTGCCTTGACTTTCACTGCCTGTACTCTCAGCGCCATTCAAATGTTCCTCGTAATGCTGCTTCCACCTTTCGATCACCACACGTTCGTCCGTCAAGATGCTCCCATCCTTATCCCGGCACATTTCGGCTCGCGGCAGGAAGCCTTTGCGGGATGCGTTGAGCTTCTGGTAGAACTTGCGTGTTTCTTGAGAACGGCACAGCTGTTCCATCTCCTCGCACTCCGCTTCTTCCTGTCGGCGTTTCTTCTCATGAAAAAGGCGGGTCTGCTGTCTCCGCTTCCGTCTATAACGTTCCACGTTCTGCCGGGTACCTTGCTGCAGCGCGACCGCCCGCGCTGCGTCCTTCTCCTCCAGAATCTGTCAGCACTCTTCGTCGAACCAATCGTTCCGTCGACTTCGTCCCATATACCCGACGTTGTTCTCCTCTGCGTCGTTAATTGCTGCTTTAACTATATTCCAGCAGTCCTCAAGAGGGGCCCCATCGAGCTCACCATCTTCCGGCAACGCTGCCTCGAGATGCTGCGCGTATGCAGTGGCGACATCAGGTTGCTTCAGTCGCTCTAGGTCGTACCGCGGCGGTCGTCATTGTTGATTGACATTGTTGATGACGGATAGTTTTGGGCGCAGTTTAACCATCACCAGATAATGGTCAGAGTCGATGTTAGCGCCACGATATGTCCTGACGTCGATAATGTCGGAGAAGTGCCGTCCATCAATCAGAACGTGGTCGATTTGTGATTCTGTCTGCAGTGGTGATCTCCAGGTGTACCGATACGGAAGGCTGTGTTGGAAGTAGGTGCTGCGAATGGCCATATTCTTGGAGGCAGCGAAATCAATTAGTCGTAGGCCGTTTTCGTTCGTCAGCCGGTGTGCGCTGAACTTCCCAATACTCGGTCTAAACTCCTCCTCTTGGCCAACCTGAGCGTTCAAATCTCCTATGATGATTTTGACGTCGTGGCTTGGGCAGCTATCGTACTCACGTTTCAGCTGCGCGTAGAATGCGTCCTTATCTTCATCAGTGCTTCCGGAGTGTGGGCTATCGACGTTGATTATGCTGAAGTTGAAGAACCGGCCTTTGATCCTCAACCTGCACATTCTCTCGTTGATCGGCCACCACCCGATGTGTTGCCCGTGTGTGTTGCCGCAGCTCTGGTAGATGGTATGATTACCTCTAAACGTTCGCACCATTGATCCCTTCCAACAAACCTCCTGCAGCGCTACGATGCCGAATCCACGGTCCTTGAGCACATCGGCGAGTATGCGTGTGCTCCCGATGAAGTTGAGAGATTTGCAGTTCCACGAACCGAGTTTCCAATCGCTAGTCCCTTTTTGTCGCAGTGGTCTTCGCCGATGGTTCCGGTCCGTACTCTCTTGTTGATTGTTCGTTGCGTGAGTTTTTTTTGGCTGGCTTGCAGGGCCTGACACCAAACCCCCTAAATTTCCGGAGGACCATTCCTCCTTATTTCCGGTGGACCATGGTGCACAGTTTCACTTGAAGTCCCTCGCTGGCACTCGGACGATGATCAGCCGCCCCTAACATGGAGAACAGACGCTGTTGTGAGCCGATCCTGACATGAAGAACAGACGCTCAATAAGATTTGCACCTCCGGAGAGGTACGCAAAGTACCAATGGTACGCTTTTCCCAGCATTTGCCGTGCCACCAGGTGTCTGGTTGCAGATTTCCATTACCTTCGTTAAAAAAAAAGGATGGAGCCTTGAAGAACTCCCACTGTTATGTCTACTCGCTTTAGCCTTTCATGTGTTCCATTGACCAACGTCCTATTCTCGAAGTAACTCTTTAGAATTCTGCACAGGTATCCATTACTTTCACTTTCTGTACAATTTGAAAGCCCGTTAAGGATGATCCTTTTTATAGGCCTGTAAGATGTTAGATCTCCAGGCGGTATTCTTGACTTTGGCGACAGCACTAACTAATGTATCTTCCATATGTCAGGGATTGTTCTCAAGACCACGTTAGGGATTTCGTCTGGGCCAGGACCTTTAGCTATTGCACGGAGCTCTTCATTGGAGACTAAGTTGTCACCAGTAGAGTCTGCATCAGCATATGGCGTCGACGGCCACACTGTCGGATTATGCTTCGGAAAAAGGTCCTCTACAATCATTCTCAGCATGTCTGGACATATTTCTCCCAGAGGAAACGATAGTTAGAGATTTTAAAAGCTGTCCGGCAGCATATAAGCATAAAAGCATATGGAGCCGCATGGTACATTGGTGCGATGATTAATCTTGCGACTTAACTTATTACGCAAATTTCGTCTCATCCGTTTTATTAATTGAATGAACAAGTGTGCAAGCATTTGAATGGAACTTGTATTATGTGAAACCTGAACCTAATTGCATGTTGGGAAGTACATGTTCTTGGTTAACATATCGAATACTGTGGTCAAGAAATTATAAGAATCATGACTTCAAACAGCAGGTTCCCGGGCGTCTTCTAAGCGATTTTCACAATTCTTTCACAGTTGTCTTATCCACCTCATCTAGTTTCATGTAGTTTTCTAGTTTGTTATGTTTCTATGGATCCTCAGTTTTTTTGTCAGATCAGCTAGAGTACGGATGCTGTCATTTAAAATGAGTTTTATTTAGTAAAATTGGGTAAAATTTAGCGATTAAGAAAAAATTTCAAAGCGGAAATAAATCCAGCATTGTCTCTGCAGGCCCTTCAAGCCCTTATGTATAATGTGCAGTCCAAATTAATTTGATTCAGATGTTCTAGGCTCTCCAAATTGTTCTGGAGCTCAGATCATTTGGTTTACAAGGTCAACTACACAAAGTTCCGACTATTATGGGAATTCCCGCAAAACGATTACAAATTCTCAATGCTGGTAATTTCAGCCATACCAAATGGATGGGCCGTGAAATCTACCGATTGAAGATGTGGATTTGAAGTGATTTTTTTCAGGATAAATCATTGTAGAAGCATTTTCCAACTGTCAATCTATTTCTGACGAGTTGCTTCATTTGATACTGCTATCGGGTAGCGCCGTTCCAGGCCCTCGTGATGATCTGAAGTTTAGGGCAGATCCTTAAAAATTTCGCAATCCTAGTAACATCGATAGATTTATTGTGGTTTATAGCACACTTTTGAAGAGTAAATCGAAGTCTCCAAGAGCGATATCAACTCAGAAGAACTCAGAAGAAAAACGGAAAATTATTCATGACGAGCTCGGTGGTCTGGTGGCTACCGCTTCTGCCTTATAAGCAGGAGGTCGTGGGTTCAATTCCAGGCTCGTCCCTTTATTACTTTGCATTTTTATCTCAGTTGTTTCTGTGTTTCACGTTATACCAAAAACGATTCCTACTGTTATAACCTTCCACACAATCCCAAAACCTCCAGTGGCACCTAGTAGTCGTAGAGTTCTCTGCATCTTTCTTAAGTAAGTATCCAACAAACCATCCTTTCCCTTCCTCAGCATTCGCAAGGACATGGCCAGTGCAGATCTCGACTATTGGAGAGTACATTGCTCCCATCTAAGAGTTAGTGATTAGTACCAAATCAATATTTGTGGGAACGGATGAAAGTGATGCTACTCTCATATAATAGTCTTGGCTTGTACCACCTACGAATTTGTGCGAACTGCTAAATGCTAATGCTAATGCTAATAGAAGAAAAACGGAAAACTATTCCGAGGAAATAGATGGCAAAATTGATGCTGACAAGCTGAAGGCCATGAGATAAGAAGACATACTCCCAATTTTAGGAGGTAACGTGTACAGCACCAGTCGAACGCAAAAGGGTGAAAAATATTAATAGCTGAAAAGCTTTTGCTAACAGTTGTAAGTAAGTACAATGTATCGCTCAATTTTAGTTGAAACCAACATTTACAAATTATTATTGATTTGTTCATAATCTTACTGGACAGCAAAGCCATGCCGACGAGAAATTTACCAAACATTGGGCATGCGCTAATATGCATATTGCATATCAAAGGTCAGTTTCATTCTTAGCAACCGTTGAATACAAAAATAAGTCTGTGAATTCCTAAACAAATTGCGAGTGACCAAAATTTAAGTGATGGGTGAAATAGTGCTTTACAATGAAAATACCGAATCTTCTGAGGACCTACAACATCGATGCCAACCATTTGTGAGTATCTAAATATTATCCCCTCTGAAAATATCTTCGTCATATACTCAGTCTTAATATTTCAGAAACTGGAATGGATCTTTGGGTTCAACCCACGAATTCCTATGGTTAATCTTACAACTAGCCGCGAAACAAAAGAGATGGTTATGTCTTCAGGAAATGCAATCATTTTCTACAAATTTGAGAATCAAGTGGAATCTATCCAAACTCTGGTTGGACATGTGAGTATGATGTATTTTCAAATTAATATAGGCAGAAAATTATTACAAACAATATTGCAGAAAAGCTGCATCAATACGATTTCCAGTGATGCTAGTGGTCGCTTCGTGGCGTCATCGGATAGCACATACTGTATCAATGTTTGGGACCGAGAGGCGGTCCCGGAAGGCACTCCGGTTGCAATTCGTACCATCTATGAACCATTCAAGACGAGCGAGATCAATACCGTGGGACTAAGTCACGATGCCAGATATCTGATCGCGGCTTGCAGTGGAATTCAACAGCAGCTAAAACTGTGGCAGTGGACAGTAGGAAACGATTGTCCAGACGGTTGAGACTGTTTTACACTGCTTTATTGTTATCATCATACGTTCAATTTATTTTCAGACTGCGTTACTTTACCGCCAAGATTGGGGAGAACGAAAAACATTAGATTTTGTGCCGATATCGGCAAGAAAAACTATTTCGTAGTCACGATGGAAAATGCCGTTGTCTTCGGTTATTTTGATTCTAAAAATCAGAAATTGCATATCGAAGTGCCGAAGAAACACGGTTTTCAGGATTATAACGATTCGGTTTTCGTGGACGACACACCCAGGGCAGTGTCTGTTACGGCAGCCGGTATGGCCATTATCTGGAGTGATGACAAGAAAATATCAACTCCTATAAAAAAGCAGTTCCTCAAGTACCTGCACCTGAAATATGCATCAATTAATGTCGTTAAGTGTTGCGATCAGAAATTAGTGACTGGCGACGACGATGGAGAAATTCGATTCTACGATATTCACATGAGGATATTGTATTGGTTCAAACAAGAAGACCCGGAACCAATTCGAACCATTTCCTTCAACATTCTGCCGAGGAAATATGTGCTGGATAACGTACAAGAACATTCGTCCGGTATTTCAACAATAATTTTAAACTAACGAGAATAATTTTCATCCATTGTATTGTTCTAGATGACACGGATGAGGAGGTGCTCTGCTATGATGCTCTTCCTCGAGATGTATCACTCGAGGGTAATCCGGTTATTATAAGAAATTTCATGATGGCCACGAAAACAGGACATCTTTTCGATGTAGATATAGTGCAGAACAAAATTCAAGAGTTGTACTATTCTTCCGGAAGCATTATCACTTCATTTGATGTGCATCCTGTCAAGTGAGTAGAAGGGAGTAATCAATTCCATAGAGTCAATTTTGTGTGCTAATTTAAGTTAGTTGTGCAAATGTACATACAATCATAAACAGTATACTATCTAATAGCTTTGGATTATATTTCCATAGAAATCAACTTTGTTCCTGTGATGGAAATGGTAAAATAACGGTATTTGACCTCAAAGAGAGGCAGGCAGTCATGAGCTTGAATGTTCCTATCCAAAGGACTCGCCGGGGTAGAATCACCGTTCTCAAATTTTCATCGTGTGGTAATAAGTGCAACTTGGCTGTTCCTACCATGATCACGAAAAATTTACCGTTCCACAGGAACATATCTTGTCGGTGGTGCTGAAAATGGCTACATATGGGTCATCAATCCTGCAACGATGATCATCAGTTCGGACAGTCCACTTCAATACAGCGTTGAAAAAATCAAATTTCTCAACTTTTCGCCTGATTCCAAGTATTTCATTTTTATAGTAACGGATTGTAAATACTTGCAGAAGTTCCTTTTTATAATTTGAATAATTTCAGGACGAGGAAGGATCCATAGGTTTACTTCACCGAGAATATGAATGCTGGAAACTAAAAGGAAAATGTGTGTCACACAAAGTTATAGATATCATATTTATCTCTAATGACAAATTCCTTACAATCGGCGAAGACAGGGTATGTTATTCGCAAGTAAAGTTAAACTACTTGTTAAAATTCTGTTACTTATTACAGCATTTGATTAAGTATGACATCGAGATGAACGACGGCTCTCGTACAGACTGCCTAATAATAATCGACCGTTACAAAATAGAACAATCAGGAAACTGCACGTCACTTCTAATGCTACCATTCGATAAACTATTGGTAGCAAACGATCAGTTCAAATTCAAACTGTTCAACATAAGTTCTTCGTGTACAATAATGCATACTTTTCTAGCACCTTTTCATGACGGGCCAATTCGCAATCTAGCTGTAAGTTACTATACGATTATTTATACACTTCGCCGTAACGTAATCGATTTTGTTTTCACAGCTTTTACCAGGGGATCATTTTTTCATGTTCATGGCTGATAAGAATATCTACATTCACCAGCTTCCAATCGATGGTAACCCGTTCAAATATTTGGGAACGTTTGCCCATCCAAAGAAATTGAAGGCTATGCGAAACATGAGCGATCAATTCGTATTCTGTTACGGAGAGGGAGATCACGGTATCAGTATGTGGAGGATCAATGCAATGTGAGTTGAAGGATATTTTTTCTAATTGTAAAGTAGCGCTTTTCAACATTTTTTCAGAGTGGCTCCCCATCAGCCTTGTGGCGCCCATTAAGTTTTATTGGCTTTGAAGCTCACAGCGAAGGTAGCTACTTGCTTTTTATTTGGCTTCTGTTCAAAAATGCATGTTTGGATTTTTCGAACAGAGTTCCAGTTCCTTAATTTATTCCGTAAGGTATATGACGCGGGCAGCAGGGACTACGTCCAAGGGCTTGACGCACAGGTAGGAAGGGAGGAAATGTATAGACCGGTCATCGGACCGGACGGTCTGCACACCGTATCGAATGACAACGGCCAACGATGCATAAACTTCGCAGCCTCCCGCGGAATGGTAGTCCAAAGCACTTTCTTTCCCCGCAAAAATATCCACAAGGCCACATGGAGATCACCTAACCAAGAAACGGAAAACCAAATCGACCACGTTCTAATCGACGGTAAATTCTTCTCCGACATCACGAACGTCCGCACTTAGCGCAGTGCGAATATTGAATCCGACCACTACCTCGTTGCAGTATGCCTGCGCTCAAAACTCTCGACAGTGTTCAACACACGTCGAAGTCGGACGCCGCGGCTTAACATTGGGCGGCTACAAGACGATAGACTAGCCCAAGAATACGCGCAGCAGCTGGAAGTGGCACTCCCAACGGCAGAGCAGCTAGGCGCAGCGTCTCTTGAAGATGGCTGGAGAGATATTCGATCCGCCATTGGTAGCACCGCTACCGCTGCACTTGGCACGGTACCCCCGGATCAGAGAAACGACTGGTATGACGGCGAATGTGAGCAGTTAGAAGAAGAGAAGAATGCAGCATGGGCGAGATTGCTGCAACACCGCACGAGGGCGACCGAGGCACGATATAAACAGGCGCGGTACAGACAAAACTCGATTTTCCGGAGAAAGATCGAGACCGTGAAGAGACGGAGCAACTGTACCGCGCTAATAACACACAAAAGTTCTATGAGAAGTTGAACCGTTCACGTAAGGGCCACGTGCCACAGCCTGATATGTGTAAGGACATAAACGGGAACCTTCTTACAAACGAGCGTGAGGTGATCCAAAGGTGGCGGCAGCACTACGAAGAACACCTGAATGGCGATGTGGCAGACGAAGATGGCGGTATGGTGATGGACCTGGGAGAACACGCGCAGGACATAATTATACCGGCTCCAGATCTCCAGGAAATCCAGGAGGAGATTGGCCGGCTGAAGAACTACAAAGCCCCTGGAGTTGACCAACTACCAGGAGAGCTATTTAAACACGGTGGTGAGGCACTGGCTAGAGCGTTGCACTGGGTGATTACCAAGATTTGGTAGGAGGAAGTTTTGCCGCAGGAGTGGATGGAAGGTGTCGTGTGTCCCATCTACAAAAAGGGCGATAAGCTGGATTGTAGCAACTACCGCGCAATCACATTGCTAAACGCCGCCTACAAGGTACTCTCCCAAATTTTATGCCGTCGACTAGCACCAATTGCAATTGCATTCAGGGGCATTCTCGAGTCCCTTCGAAACCCGCAGAGGGTTACGGCAAGGTGATGGTCTTTCGTGTCTGCTATTCAACATCGCTTTGGAAGGGGTAATACGAAGAGCAGGGATTAACACGAGTGGTACAATTTTCAATAAGTCCGTCCAGCTATTTGGCTTCGCCGACGACATAGCTATTATGGCACGTAACTTTGAGAAAATGGAGGAAGACTACATCAGACTGAAGAGGGAAGCCAAGCGGATCGGACTAGTCATCAACACGTTTAAGACGAAGTACATGATAGGAAGAGGTTCAAGAGAAGACAATGTGAGCCACCCACTGCGAGTTTGCATCGGTGGTGACGAAATCGAGGTGGTTTGTGTTCTTGGGCTCACTGGAGACTGCCGAAAAAGTGAGTAGTTCATCTTTATTTATTTCTTTATTTCGTCAACCGACGTAGACTAGTACAAATACATATACATGTTTTTTTTCTTCCGTAATGCTATAGTAGATTATGAAATACAATAAAAAACGTAAAAAAAATTTTTTTTTTGCTAGAGTTGTTTGTAATTATGAATTTAAATTGTTGAATTTCTTATGTTTGTTTTTTGAAAATATTGTTTAATGTTATTATGGTTTTTATTCCTGTCACGTTTTTTTTCTGCCCCGTTTTTTTTCATTCGGCTGATGAAATTTCCGGAAAAATGTGGTGATCCTAGTTCCAGTTCGGAAGATCGCGTGTGTTAGTGTCCAGAAATTTCAACAAGGACCAAGGTGTTTTCAAGACTATGGAGCGGGTACTGAAGAAAGACCTATCATCAAAGACATAACCCATATTTTGTGAGTCCGTTTCATGCTATGTTTTCTAATTGTATAATATCATGTATAATGGCAGGACCTGAATTATTGCGGTGCTATCCCGGGTGGAAACCGTGATGTTGACTTGTTTGAGGTAGGAGTGGGGGTGACTGGCGGGAATGGCAGGGGGTTGCACCGGGGTGTCATGGGAGTGTCGGGTTTTGCCATTAGAACAAACTAAAAACTTAAGATGTTGATAAGTTCTTGTTAATGGCAGGACCTGATATTTTTGTGATATTTCGGTTCAATTTTTGTTGTTTTCGCTTGTTATTTTTATTCTTGTTTCGGACGGGTTAGTGTCGTGTTTTGTTATCAATATCACGTTTTACTGTCAATGAACCATTATCGTCTACCCGGGATGGCTTGACTTAGCGCCTGCTTGAGGCAAGCGTATTTTGATATATTGCCTTATTCATGTCTTCTTATACTTCTTATGTTGAACATGAACATTTCTTCAGGTTCACTTTGGCACTTTGGCAGGTTTTTGTTAATTTATTTGGATTATTCAGTTGATATTTTAACCATATATACAATTGAAATACAGCAACAGTTCGCTAACTGGGCGCTTTTTGACTGGGCTGCTTTTTATTTGAGCGTTCCCCGGAAGATGGATTACTTTTAAAATGTGATAATAAGTTATGAGAATGTGTGTTCCCAGCCGATGAAGAACATAACATGAAGCTATTTGTTAAACAAATCTAACAAGACCAACGGTACTATACCTATATATTTGTATTTTATATGTGTACAGCACAATACAGTATTGGCATAATGGATCTATATCTCACTGAAAGCTAGAGTTTTTTGCTCATTCATCAAAGATTGGAAAAGGTTTAGTAGACATATGTACTTTTTATGAATTACGTACGCTTAACTAACGATTCAGACAAAATTCAATGATGCTTTACATAGCGTGTTGAAAAAGGCCGAAATCCGCGTTATGTGATTAATATATTTTCCATGAGTTAATTAAGTTTTTCTCCTGTTCACAAAAATGAATAAAAACTGTTTCAAACTGATTAACTGCTCATATTGTGTATTTGCAATCTGCAACATAACACGCATGGGGCACTTGAATCGTGATAGGCTGTGCTTAGTGGAATGATAATTTTGTTCACACTCAATGTAAAGGTATCTTAGTGCCATTCAGTCAGTTAATTTTCAATATCAGCGAAAATTTGATGAAATTAGGTATTTTGTTTTCTTTTGGTTTTCTATAAACAAATTTGAAATTTTAAAACAAAAGCTTTGAATAAATCTTATTATCTCTCCTTCAATGTTTATAGAACAAAAAAAGTTCCTCAAATCAATACGCCTTCTATACGACGAATGAATGATGTATGGAACAGAACATAATGGAACATGTACAAATCAACTTCAATTACACAGGGGAACAAAATTTAACCTTTTGCGGGTCCTCAGAACCAATTGATGTGTCGTCAGTAGATTTTGGCTCGCTGAATCCGAATCTGTCCTCAGATATGCTCTAACACGTCCAAATTTTGAGATATAGCTAAATTAATACCGCTAATTTGAAGAAATTGGCATTTTTCCAAGGACTGTCATGAAGTATATTAACATAATTTTAGGTCAATCAATACCCGAAACGGTAAAAGCACATCTGATCTAATGAATTTCCATCAGATTTGCACGTTACAATTGTTTTCTATTCGGTTTTACTTGAATTTAAGTTCAGTGAATTTAATTTAAAAATATTCCATGCAAGTTTGTTTCAAAAACTTGCATGCAAACGCCATCACCACCAGTTCGAAGCCACCAAAAATTCCACAACATGAGGCCAGAGGAACTGGGATAAAAAAAATGTTAAATGAAGTATATAGATGCTAGTCAGTTTGTAAATATATGTTTCATTGGACTTTTAATAAAATATCCACGTTTTTTTCATTTTATGCTCAACATTTCTCCTCCTCCTAAAATGTTATTCTGACCGATTTCTGGTTGTTTTTTTTTTCGATCGATCAACTTCCAATAACCACACGTAATCTGTTAACATGTTGCAATTGTGTTGTGCTCAAGGAATGTAAAATAACAACATTGCCAATGACAACAACATTGTCCTCTCTTGTAAATGTTGAGACAAACTCAACTCGCAATAAGCGTTTGTCCCAAACTGCAACATAATAGGACAATGATCGCCTGCCGTGCATTTTGAGAAGCAGTCGGTTTCCGATGATGTTTTTGGTTAAATAAGTATCAGTTAACATAGTTTAGACATTAACTTAACATGACATGATTTGTGTTTTACTTCTGAAATATACAAGTTATCGCAGTTTGAAAAGTTCACAACAATTACCTCTCCATGTTTGTTGCAAATAAAACGGAACGCAACAATGTCTTTATCCTCTGCAGATGAGGACAAAGAATTATCGCTATTCTCTTTTGTCGCTTGTTCTTTTTTTGCATTTTTCAGCGACAATTACATTCCTTGGTTGTGCTAGAATATAATGAGAACATGATGATCCATAAAGTTCCTTTCTTTTAATCAACAAGGAAAAAGATCGGAGTGTAATTTTAACGTATTCAAATCCTCTACTAGATCCCCTACCAGAGCATTCAAGCCACATTGACTAATAAAATACATTTCAGCACTCGGAAAATAAGTTGAAACTTAATTATTTTGTAACTTCATCGTAAATTCTCTCATTCATGCCGTTGTTTTGTTAAATTAGAAAAATATCAGAGTGCAGAATTGGCGGATCATCCAATCATATGCATATGCGGGTAACTGTAACATGTTGAACAGCACACAAGTGGAGCGGAGCCCAGGTTTTTTTTTCTGGCGCATAACTTTGCGTCTTAGCACATTACAAAGCTTGATAAAACTTGTGAACTTTTTCCTTTTTCAATGTTATAAGCTGATCATAGTTTAAAGAAATTGCATTGGGATTATTGCAACATCTCGCAGCATTTTCAAAGCGAATCAAATACAAAGTCCCCCACGCACGAGTAGGTTGTTGACGTTTTCCGGTTTCTGTTGCGTAGCCGTCAACATCGCTTCAGCTTGTATGCAATCATACACAAGAACGATCGAAAACCAACTTATCGATTCGTTGATTGATTTTGCTAATTCCGCCCAAATTTCTATCATAGGAATATTGGAATGATCATAAATAGCAGGAATAATCAAAATATATAGAACTGCGTACAGTTCTCGTACTTGCTTTATTCGAATGAGCATAATGAAGGAGCATAAATTGAATAATTAAATACACCATATCACTTGTGCAATAATTGAAAATTTATCGCGCCAGAGGAAATACAATATCATATTTGTCACTTGTCATAAGACGAGTTTATATAATCCCATTGAATTCAACCACTTAATTGTATCTTGACAGATACGTATTTCGACCTCAACAGTAAGGCCGTCTTCAGTGTCTCGTACTTGACTCGACTTCGACCAGGCTTGTACACAAGGTGGCTTGCATAAAACATATTTTTAAATAACTTTAACTAACTAAAATTGCAGATAAATCACTCTTATTATGTTTAACTTGTTCAAAATGCACCACATTTCGAAAGATTATATGTTTGTGATCCATTTTGGACCTTGATTGACTAGTAATTCTTTCTATAGGGTTAACGATGGCTGTTCCAAAATGCCCAAAATCATTGATTTTACGACATTTATTGAGGTATATCTTAAAATCTCGACGTGTTAGAGCAAATCTGAAGTCAGATTCGGATTCAGCGAGCAAAAATCTACTAGGGACACATTATTTGGTGTTAGGGACAAAATCTTGTTGAGCTGTGTTATTAGTGAATATGAATGAGCAAAAAACTTGGTTATATACTGTTTTGTTAGATTTAGAGTCCAGCAGAATACAAAACACTAGAGTCCTCCAAAAATTTATTCTCATTGTGTAGTTATATTCAGTGTCATTGTTAAGGATGTGAGTGGCTTCATCAGTGCTATGATTGCTCATTTGGGGTGGTTGATATATAAATATTCATCTTAAATGTAAAAATTGTGAATACGATACAGGTTTTCTCTTTTTAACTATCACATGCGATTTATTTGATGGTTTGTTGGAAGCTTTTTAGTTTTAAATTCACAATAGAACCACCACTGGAAAGGTCAAGCAAATGTATTTTAGGTAATTTTCTTTGTAGTTGCCAGACTTCGTTTATTCTTTTTAGACTGTTTTCACAACATCTATGGACTTTCTATTCATATTCGATGCACAAGACATTTTTCTTCTAGTAAATAAAATAAAATTATTAAAATTATTAAAAATATAGGGTTTTGAACATGCTTCTCTTTTTTTGCACTTAAAAATTCATTGAATGGTTCGTCATAGTAGGTGACGACTTATGTTGGCATTAATATTCCGGTCAAAATAATAAAAAGCTTTTTTTTTTCATATTATCGAAGTTGCATGGATCGCATCACTTACCAAGGTGAATCCTGATCCGTGTAACTACCTACCCCGCCCACTAATAAGAATCCCTCCTGTGGCAACTATGGAGATGCAAAGGTGATCTCGGTCTCTAGTAACAACAGATGTTACATCAACTATTCCTTTCCTTCCCTGATGACCGTAAGGACGTGGCCGCCGCCGTTATTGATCCTTCAATTACTGAACTCTCGATCTGTGCACATTGAGGTTGGAAAGCTTATCCCAAGCCCCAACTGTTGGTTCCCTGTGCAATTTCGATTGTTCTGGTCAATCACGGAGTAGCAACTACGAATTGTGCGGTCATCAAGCTCAAGCTCAAGCTCAATATTGTTTAATGTTATGCCGAGACACTGTTAAGTCAATAGCTTCGCAGTGTTGCTTATAAACAGCCATCATTCGGTTAAGAGGTCCAAATTTGGCATAATTTGTTCGGCGGTGGTTAGTGAAAAATAATGTCCTATGTCGAAGTAGCCGAGAAGGTATGTAAAAATTTAATTTCGACAAAATTTCAGTTGAGTCAACACGTTGAGATACTATATCGTTAACAAATGAAACCGTTGCAAACTCTCGACGCTGTTTCAATGTTTGTATGTTTATAAGCATGCAACGTGATTCATAAGATGGAAGAGGAAATGACGTCCAACCTAATTTACGAAGAGCGTATAGTAGAAATTGTTTTTGTACTGATTCTATTCTTTCTTCATGTGTGGTTAAGTAAGGCGACCATACAATGCTACAATACTCCAGTATGGATCGTACATAAGAAATATATAGTGTTTTGATTGTGTAGGGATCCTGAAAGTTGAAACATAAGCGCTTGATAAAGCCTAGCATATTATTAGCTTTGTGAATGATTGTGTTATAGTGATCAACAAAAGTTAGTTTTGAATCTAAAATCACTGCTAAATCCCTAACTCTTTCACTTCTTTCTACAGTTTTGTTTCTGGTGTTGTTTTGTATTTGGTGTTGTTCTTTTCTGCTGAATGATATGATGTTGCATTTCTTTACATTTAGTTGCAATAGGCTTTTTCTGCACCATGTATAAAACATCTGTATTTCATTCTGGAATACAATAATGTCGCCTTAATTTTTATTTCCATAAATAACTTTATGTCATCGGCATAAATTAAAAGCTTTATATTTTTGAGAATGAGGGAAATGTCATTTACATACAATATAAATAAAAGAGGGCCAAGATGGGAGCCTTGTGGAACTCCTGAAGTGACTTGAATGGGATTATATTTCTTTCTATTAAATTTAATTATTTGTTGCCGGTCTGTGAGGTAAGATTCAAGCCATCTAAGGAGTCCTGGCTCAATTCCATTTTTTTGCAATTTGAAGAGTAACAATGGAATGTCAATGCGATCAAACGCCTTGCTAAAGTCAGTGTACAGAGCTTCCACGTAGTTACCATTATCCATCGCATGTAGGGTATAATCAATGAATTCTATTAAATTTGTAGCGGTTGAGCGACCTTTAAAAAATCCGTGCTGTTTATTTGTAATTCTGTTTTTAAGTTGTGAAAATAATTTTTCATTAATAATGGATTCAAAAAGTTTGGGAATGCAAGAGATAATGGCTATTCCACGGTAATTACGAATGTCCGATTTTTTGCCCGATTTGAAGATGGGCACAAGGTAAGAGCTTTTCCATACCCTGGGAAAACTTCCGGATTCCAGTGACAATTTGAAGAGCCAAAATAAAGGTGCCGTCAGCTCTTTAGCCAGACTCTTCAAAAATACCGGTGGAATACCATCAGGGCCAGAGCCTTTAGATGCATCTATGTTTTTTAAAGCGTTTAGAATATCGTTTACCATGATCTGATTAACACCAATATCCCTAGCAAATTCTGGGACAGGCGCAAAAAAATCAAGGTCGCGATCTTGTTCCGAAAAGGTGGTGTATATTTCTTGGAAGAAATCTCCAAACAGATTACAGATGTCTTCCGAGGAATTACCGACGCGTTCATCTAGATACATGGATGAGGGAAAATTGTCTGATTTTAATTTTGATTTTACGTAATTGAAGAAGTTCTTTGGGCATGACTTTATTTCGTTTTCTGTTTTCGTATTATACTCTTCAAATGCTACATCAATTGCTAGTTTTAATTGATCGCAGATGTCTAAATATTTTTCCAAATTTTCATTCGAATTGTCTAGTGCGAAGTGCGCAGTGAGACGTCTCACTTCTCACTTCTTACAGTGAGAAGTACGAAGTGAGTTCAGAAAAATGACATGTTCGGCCCAATGACCAATTCTGCCAAATATCCTGTTCGGTCAAATAACCTATTCAGCCAAATGATCTGTTTGGCCAAATAACCTATTCGGCTAAATATCCTTTTTGGCCAAATGTCTTGTTCGACCAATTGTCCTATTCGGCCAAATGTCCTATTCGGCCAAGTGTCCTATTCGGCCAAATGTCCTATTCGACCAAATGTCCTATTCGGCCAAATGTCCTATTCTGCCAAATGACTTTTTCGGCCAAATGGCTTTCGGCCGAATGGGTTTCGGTCAAATGACCCTTCTACATGACAAAATTTGCGGGCAGCAGGGACTATGTCCAACGGTTTGACGATCCCTCCCCAGGCCATCTGCAAATTGTGGTGCTAAACGGATAGGACTAGGCATCAACACGTCGAAGACGAAGTACATGATAGGAAGAGGCTCAAGAGAGAATGTATTGGTGGTGACGAAATCGAGGTGGTAGAAGAATTCGTATAATTGGCCTCACTGGTGACCTCCGATAACGATACCAGCAGAGAAATTCGTAGACGCATCATGGATGGAAATCGTACGTACTTTGGACTCCGCAAAACACTCCGATCGAATAGAGTTCGCCGCCGTACCAAACTGACTATCTGCAAAACGCTTATTAGACCGGTAATTCTCTACGAACACAAGACCTGGACGATGCTCGTGGAGGACCAACGCGCAGAGTTTTTGTAAGGAAAGTGCTGCGTACCATCTAAGGTGGGGTGCAGATGGAGGACGGTACGTGGAGGAGGCGAATGAACCACGAGTTGCATGAGCTGTTTTGAAAACCATCCATCGTTCACACCTGCGGTGGGCCGGGCACGTAACTAAAATGTCGGACAATAATCCGGTGAAAATTGTTCTCGACAACGATCGAACGGGAACAATAAGGCGAGGTGCACAGCAGGAAAGGTGGATCGATCAGGTGGAGGACGATTTGCGGACCCTCTGCAGACTGCGTGGTTGGCGACATGCAGCTATGCTCCGAGCTGAATGGACAAGACTTTTATGTACAGCACAGGCCACTCCTGCCTTAGTCTGGTAATAAATAAATAAATGGGGGTTGGAATCAGCGTTGGCTGGATATACTGGAAGTAACAGACGTCTTCTGCCTTTTGTAGTGGCATCAAATGTCGCAAATGAGACGTTGCAGTTTCACAAAGATCAATCCAATACACTCAGTGGAATAAAAACACCTTCGCACTTTAAAAGATATTCTCATAAATGTCCATGACTGTATGGACTGGAGCTGACTTGTGTAGCACTCGGTCATGAGAATCCAACATTATGCATCTGAGCTAAGTCATTCCCGGTGGTTCAAGCAAAATCACCTAATAATGTAAACGGAGTGGTTGGTACGAGATGTCCCCGGCCTAATTGTACGTTGTACGTATATTTTGTCAAGTATATTTATTTATTACCAGACTAAGGCCGGAGTGGTCTGTGCAGTACATAAAAATCTTCTCCCACCGCAGTCCATCATTGATGGTTCGCAGCACTTTCCTTTCGAAAACTCCCAGCGCGCGCGTTATTCCTCCACGAACATCGTCCAGGTCTCGTGTCCGTAGAGAACTACCGGTCTAATAAGCGTTTTGCAGATAGTCAGTTTAGTACGGCGGCGAACTCTGTTCGATCGGAGCGTTTTGCGGAGGCCAATGTACATTAGAGTGATTCAAATTTTGACTTTTTTGCTCCCCTATGCTCAAACGATTGTATTTACCATTTTAATAGACTTCCTAAATTTTTAGCTAATTTGGATGTAATTTGAATGTGCACGCCTCATTTGAAGTTAGTATAGAAATTACTATGGAAATCGCTACTTATGTGAAAGACCGTTCCGTGAGGTGGCCCATAAACTAATTGAATATAATCAACGCGTCGACTTCATAGAACACTTTATAAACTGAAAGTCAGGTGTTGTTGCGAAGCTACATATTTGACTTTTGTAAGTAAAGCTATAAAGAAAACAAAAAATGCTCATTATTGATATTGATGTTATTCTTTTACGTGTTAAAATGAATTTCCCGCGATTCAGTATTTTATTAATAGCTCTTGTTGCCAGTGTCAAATCGTTTCGCAACAAAAACGATCGGTTCCTGTGCTAAATTTTATATTTTGCCAATGTATTCATATATTTTTAGAGCCTAATGGGCAACGTTGCAGAACGATTTTTTTACAAAAGTTACTGGATTCATATTAATTTTCATACGAACTTCAAACTGTTCGTGCTCAGTCAAATTACAACCAAACTAGCTAAAAATTTAGGAGGATTATTAAAATAGCAAATGTCATCGATTAAGCATAGGGGAGCGAAAAAGTCAAAATTTGAATCACTCTAATGCACATACGACTTCCTTCCATGATGCGTCTCCGAATTTCTCTGCTGGTATTGTTATCGGAGGCCACCAGTGAGCCCAAGTACACGAATTCTTCAACCACCTCGATTTCGTCAACACCAATACAAACTCGTGGTGGGTGGCTTACGTTGTCCTCTCTTGAACCTCTTCCTATCATGTGAAAATCGTAATCGTGTCGATCCCTGCCCTTCGTATTACTCCCTCCAAAGCGATGTTGAACAGCAAACACGAAAGACCATGACCTTGCCGTATCCTCTGCGCGTTTCAAAGGGGTACGAGAATGCCCCTGAAACTCGAATTATGCACATCACCCGATCCATCGTCGCACTGATCAACCGTATTAGTTTATCATGAGATCCGTATTCGTGGATTAGCTGCCATAGCTGGTCCTGAACTCTATTGCAATTGGTGTTAGTCGGCGGCATACAATTTGGGAGAATACCTTGTAGGCGTCGTTCAGCAATGTATTTGCGCGGTAGTTGCTATAATACAGCTTATCACCCTTTTTGTAGATGGAACACACGACACCTTCCATTCACTCCTCCGGTAGAACCTCATCCTACCAAACCTTGGTAATTACCCAGTGCAGCGCTCTAGCCAGTGCCTCACTGGTAGTTAGTCAACTCCAAGGCTTTGTTGTTTTACAGCCGCCCGATCTTCTCCTGGATTTCCTGGAGATTCGAAGCCGGAAGTCGTATGTCCTGCGCGCGTGCTCCCAGGTTCATTACCATACCGCCACCGTTGTCTGCCACATCGCCATTCAGGTGCTTTTCGTAGTGCTGCCGCCACATTTGGATCACCTCACGCTCGTTTGTAAGAAGATTCCCATTTGTCCTTTATTCGTCGCCTTGGTTGTTGCTGATTGTGTCGAGTCGTATTGTCTTCTATGTCATTCGTAATGATTGTTTTTAAAGGCGGCTTATTATGCCTGCGCAAACCTCCTGTCTCGTTGGAGGGCCGTCGTGTCATGTCTGTTTAGCGTCCCACCTAACACAAGGAGTTGGACTTGTGCGCTTTGAGCGGCACACGGTCGCTTTGGCGGAGCCTACTGGCGGACACATGCAGCTTTTTATAGAAGTTTAACCTACCACATCCTAGACAGGCACCACAGCTCGCAAATGGCCTGGGGAGGGATCGTCAAGCCCTTGGACAAAGTCCCTGCTGCCCGATTCCAACCCCGAGCAGCCTACTATTACATCGTCCAACAATTCTAACGATTGCCTGCTGATCATTGGATCTATTTCTTTCAGTGAATTACCTGCTCATGCATTGCGCATCTATGTACATACAACCAGAATGTGCGTGGGCTACGTACTAAGGTTGACTCTTTCTTTCTGGCTGCTAGTGAGTGTGCCTATGACGTAATTGTTTTGACGGAAACTTTTTTTTTGTCTTTATTAAGGAGACTTTCAGCCCGAGGCTTGCTCGCCTCCGATGACGGAAACTTGGCTAGACGAAGAAATACTCGGCTTACAGCTATTCGGTCCTGTTTGCTGTTTAACGTACAGACCGTAATTCAGCTAACAGTACTAAGTCTCGCGGAGGAGGAGTTTTAAAAGAAGTATCAACACGATGGAATAGCAAAAGCTAACCTCATTTTCAAACTATTTAGACTTCCGGGGCCTTCATTGCCTAAAATCTCTGTACTGCTCTCTAGTTCCTTTTATCCTTGAAGTCTGGGCCCTTATCTTAGCGCCTGGATCTTAATCCCTACCATGGAAGGATTCCGCTTATCTTCCCGCATGTGAGGAATGATGTAGACTATTTTACTTGGTATTTAGGCTTATGCTGCGTCTCGTATGAGGTGAGGCGTTTCGAATAAAGTGACAATACATTGTCGATACCTCCCATTTAAATTACATGGTCGTCTCACGTGAGACGTGTCGAAATCGACAATTCTCGAGTCATTCGAGACGCAGAATAAGCACAATTGACATTCCTGAAATAAGAAGGAAAAGATCGCAAGTTGCCTTCGTCGCCAAAATCGTAACAGGCGAAATTGACTCTCCGGAACTTCTCATGAGGTTAAATATTTATGCCCTTGGAACGAACAATGCGTCAACGAGATTTCCTGCACCTTTCTCCACGTAATCGACTGTATGGCATGAATGAACTTTTCCGTGCTGCTGCGGCGGCTGTTAACAGCATTTATGGATGATACATCTAACCATGGCGAGATAACATTTACATAATTAGGGGTCACGACTAAGGTACCTGCCAGAGTAGACACGTCTACGCGACGTCGCGCGAAAACTGCACGCAAGGAAAAAATAATCATTAGGCCGCACCCTAATACAGAATTTCATACAGGTTTAATACAACAAGTACGACGAAGAGAGGAGGGGTTGAAAATCAGCATTTGCGCGTGACGTACATACCTTATGGATCTTCAGTGTATTCTACACCAACATTTGAAAAGGGCGCAACAGCCAAAATTCATTCCTTCTGATTCTTTGACTACATAACTACATAAGCTATTGTCTATGCGAGTCATCGCTAGAACGTCGCTGGACCGTCGCGTCGCTCAACCAGCGAGCGCTTTTCAGTTTGGTGCTGCAGCGACGCACTGAATTTGCCAGCGTCGCTGGAGCACTTACTGGAAATGGTCGCCAGCGACCAGCGACGTTTCAGTCGAGCGACGTAGTTGAGACAAGTTCCTACATGTTCTTGGTTCTATCTGCATCGACAATATATATGTGGACGAAAAATCAGAAGGAATAAATTTTGACTGTTACGCCCTTTTCAAATGTTGGTCTAGTATTGTTCTTGAAGAGGAAGCTGGATTTAATCTCGGACCGAAAGTTTCTTTAATGATTTTAAAAAAGCTGGTTGTACCGTTTTGATTCAAATTCCGAACATGACTTATATTCCGAACGCTGGCGTCTTAGCGCCCTAAAACTAAAACTTCTTTTAATGGGATTCGTTAAAAAGATTTGTTCGTCCGTAAAACAAGAATAGGGGTGAATAATAATTTAGTATGTTCGAATTTAATTTCAGTCCACTGATCGAAAACCAAAAACATTCTGGGTCCGGCTTGAATCCTTATTGTTCGCTTTTACCTGGTGGAAAAAATGGTTGTTATGTGAAGGAGATGCTGAGTCTATTCTTCTACAACCAAATTTCGCCCAAACATAACGAGGAAGATACGGACATTTCGGTAGGTATTGCATTTTATTTAAATATTTTTGAGTGATCTAAGGACAAATAGTAATGGCGTTGTAGCTTCTTATCGTGCGGAGATACAAAAAAATGATAGGAAAGGCTTTTATCTATAGCCAGGCGTACACAGGATCGTGCAGCACGATTTACGGGAACGAAAATGAAAGTAATAAACGCGCCGATTGAAAGAATACTTTTTATTCAGAAAACGTATACGTCCGTTATTTACAAATGTCACGCAATCACTGACTTTCTTCTCTACATGAGTTATTCTCTTCAGGAGGCAGTGTTGCCACATAGTCCCCTTCCAGTTACACCATGAATCGTACTCTGTGACCTGCTGGAGTAACTTTAATTTTCCTGTTATCGTCATAATCGTTCTCCATTTCCGAGTTGTAGATGTATGCAGGCTTGACACGATCCAACGAGATCCTCTGTTTCTTTCCTTTTATGAAAACTAGCACGGATTTATCATTCCGCTCGATGACTTCGAATGGACCATCATATGGGTGCTGCAATGCGCGCCTGACGGTATCGACTCGTACAAAAACATGCTTACAGGTTTTCAAATCATTGGGTATGAACACGTGTTGTTTAGCATGGTTTCTATTTCCGATCGGTCCAACTTGTTGAATCAACTGCCGCAACGTTTTAACAAACTCGGTGCGATCTATGTCCTTGGAAGCGGTGTCGTAGAATTCTCCCGGTATTCGAATTGGCTGTCCGTAAATCATCTCTGCGACTGAACAGTTGATATCCTCTCTTACGGCTGATCGCAGACCCAGTAAAATTAATGGCAATTTATCACACCAGTGTTTAGCGTCCACACACATGATGGCTGCCTTAAGGGTCCGATGGAATCTTTCTACCAATCCGTTGGCTTGGGGGTGGTAAGCAGTAGTTCGTACGCGATGTGTTCCAAAAACTCGAGTCATTTCCAAAAACAGCTCCGATTCGAACTGTCGCCCTTGGTCGGTGGATATAATCTCTGGTACACCAAATCGAGATACCCACACATTGCAAAATGCCTTTGCTACTGTTTCGGCGAGCATATCCGGTAATGGTACAGCTTCTGGCCATCGGCTGTACCGGTCGATCATCGTTAACAAGTATTTGTTTCCGCCAGATGTTGGCAATGGGCCGACCAGATCGATATGTACATGTTTGAAGCGACTGTTCGGAAGATTGAATTCTTTTAATGGCGATATTGTGTGTCGTTGAATTTTTGATCGTTGACATTCAATACATGATCTAACGAAATGTCCTACATCACGATTTACAGATGGCCAAACAAAGCTCTTCAATACTAACTTTCTCGTACCGCGAACTCCTGGATGTGATAGACAAAAGATATTTTAGTTACTAGATAAAGATTGTCGCTGTCGTCGCTGTCCGGAACATCTTTTGCTGGCGAGGATAGGGGAGCTAAATGTCAAAGAAGGAAAATCCATACGATTTGACAGGTATGTACCACACATGTTTCGGACAGCAGAACAAAGGGAACAGTAGCGACAATCTTTATCTAGTAACTAAAATATCTTTTGATAGACTGTGTATAATTTTCAAAACATGCTCCCTATGTTGCTTGGATACGAATGGCCTCATTCGATTGTTTCTTACGTCGCAGTAGACGGGCTGGTCGAAGCTTTCGATTTGCTTCAATTCGAGAATCAACGATGTTTTCTTAGCATTTAAGAGCTGCTTCAACTCCTCGTCGTCATTTTGCGATTCTGCTATTGCTGCAAAATTTATTACCAATGGCATAGTAACTACACTTACCCTGGAAAGCGCGTCTGCTGCAAAGTTGTTTTTGCCACTTATGTGACGAATGTCTTTGGTGAAACTTGATATGTACTCCAGGTAACGTTGTTCGTGTGGCAAATGGTTTGATGAAGAGTTCAAGGCGTACGTTAAAGGTCGATGATCGGTGTAGATGACGAAGTTCCTACCCTCAACCAGATGCCGAAAATACTTGACGGCTAACTTCATAGCGGTAAGCTCACGTCCGAAAACCGAATATTTTCTCTGTGAAGGCGAAAATTTTATCGAAAAAAATCCAATTGGCCTCCAGGCTCCACTCATTCATTCATTTATTTAGTTAACATCTAAACAGATAACACTGAATCAACAATTTGACGCCACAATGCACGGTTCGAGGCCGCATCTCTCCATCCTCGGATACGCCCCACGCTCGCCAAGTCGTTCTGCACCTGGTCTGCCCATCTCGCTCGCTGCGCTCCACGCCGTCTCGTACCTGCCGGATCGGAAGCGAACACCATCTTTGCAGGGTTGCTGTCCGGCATTCTTGCAACATGTCCTGCCCATCGTACCCTTCCGGCTTTAGCTACCTTCTGGATACTGGGTTCGCCGTAGAGTTGGGCGAGCTCATGGTTCATTCTTCGCCGCCACACACCGTCTTCTTGCACACCGCCAAAGATGGTCCTAAGCACCCGTCTCTCGAATACTCCGAGTGCTTGCAAGTCCTCCTCGAGCATTGTCCATGTTTCATGTTCGTAGAGGACTACCGGTCTTATTAACGTCTTGTACATGACACATTTGGTGCGGTGGCGAATCTTTTTCGACCGCAGTTTCTTCTGGAGCCCGTAGTAGGCCCGACTTCCACAGATGATGCGCCTTCGTATTTCACGACTAACGTTGTTGTCAGCCGTTAGCAAGGATCCGAGGTAAACGAATTCCTCGACCACCTCGAAGGTATCCCGTCTATCGTAACACTGCTTCCCAGGCGGGCCTTGTCGCGCTCGGTTCCGCCCACAAGCATGTACTTTGTCTTTGACGCATTCACCACCAGTCCAACTTTTGTTGCTTCACGTTTCAGGCGGGTGTACAGTTCTGCCACCTTTGCAAATGTTCGGCCGACAATGTCCATGTCATCCGCGAAGCAAATAAATTGACTGGATCTGTTGAAAATCGTACCCCGGCTGTTACACCCGGCTCTCCGCATGACACCTTCTAGCGCAATGTTGAACAACAGGCACGAAAGTCCATCACCTTGTCTTAGTCCCCGGCGCGATTCGAACGAACTGGAGTGTTCGCCTGAAATCTTCACACAGTTTTCACACCATCCACCGTTGCTTTGATCAGTCTGGTAAGCTTCCCAGGAAGCTGTTCTCGTCCATAATTTTCCATAGCTCTACGCGGTCTATACTGTCGTATGCCGCCTTGAAATCAACGAACATATGGTGCGTTGGGACCTGGTATTCACGGCATTTTGAAGGATTTGCCGTACAATAAAGATCTGGTCCGTTGTCGAGCGGCCGTCAACGAAGCCGGCTTGATAACTTCCCACGAACTCGTTCACTAATGGTGACAGACGACGGAAGATGATCTGGGATATCACTTTGTAGGCGGCATTAAGGATGGTGATCGCTCGAAAGTTCTCACACTCCAGTTTGTCGCCTTTCTTGTAGATGGGGCATATAACCCCTTCCTTCCACTCCTCCGATAGCTGTTCGGTCTCCCAGATTCTGACTATCAGTATGTGCAGGCAAGTGGCCAGCTTTTCCGGGCCCATCTTGATGAGCTCAGCTCCGATACCATCCTTACCAGCTGCTTTATTGGTCTTTAGCTGTTGAATGGCATCCTTAACTTCCCTCAAGGTGGGGGCTGGTTGGCTTCCATTGTCCGCTGAACTGACGTAGTCATCTCCTCCGCTGCCTTGACTTTCACTGCCTGTACTCTCAGCGCCATTCAGATGTTCCTCGTAGTGCTGCTTCCACCTTTCGATCACCACACGTTCGTCCGTCAAGATGCTCCCATCCTTA
This sequence comes from Armigeres subalbatus, assembly GCF_024139115.2. NCBI lineage: Eukaryota > Metazoa > Arthropoda > Insecta > Diptera > Culicidae > Armigeres > Armigeres subalbatus. The sequence continues at coordinate 263,265,198 of NC_085140.1, read as the reverse complement.
TCCCGGCATATTTCGGCTCGCGGCACTAAGCCTTTACGGGATGCGTTGAGCTTCTGATAGAACTTGCGTGTTTCTTGAGAACGGCACAGCTGTTCCATCTCCTCGCACTCCGCTTCTTCCAGGCGGCGTTTCTTCTCCTGAAAAGGCGGGTCTGCTGTCTCCGCTTCCGTCTATAACGTTCCACGTTCTGCCGGGTACCTTGCTGCAGCGCGACCGCCCGCGCTGCGTCCTTCTCCTCCAGAATCTGTCTGCACTCTTCGTCGAACCAATCGTTCCGTCGACTTCGACCCATATACCCGACGTTGTTCTCCGCTGCGTCGTTAATGGCTGCTTTAACTGTACTCCAGCAGTCCTCAAGAGGGGCCCCATCGAGCTCACCCTCTTCCGGCAACGCTGCCTCGAGATGCTGCGCGTATGCAGTGGCGACATCAGGTTGCTTCAGTCGCTCTAGGTCGAACCGCGGCGGTCGTCGGTACCGAACATTGTTGATGACGGATAGTTTTGGGCGCAGTTTAACCATCACCAGATAGTGGTCCGAGTCGATGTTAGCGCCACGATATGTCCTGACGTCGATAATGTCGGAGAAGTGCCGTCCATCAATCAGAACGTGGTCGATTTGTGATTCTGTCTGCAGTGGTGATCTCCAGGTGTACCGATACGGGAGGCTGTGTTGGAAGTAGGTGCTACGAATGGCCATATTCTTGGAGGCGGCGAAATCAATTAGTCGTAGGCCGTTTTCGTTCGTCAGCCGGTGAGCGCTGAACTTTCCAATAGTCGGTCTGAACTCCTCCTCTTGGCCAACCTGAGCGTTCAAATCTCCTATGATGATTTTGACGTCGTGGCTTGGGCAGCTGTCGTACTCACGTTCCAGCTGCGCGTAGAATGCGTCCTTATCATCATCAGTGCTTCCGGAGTGTGGGCTATGGACGTTGATTATGCTGAAGTTGAAGAACCGGCCTTTGATCCTCAACCTGCACATTCTTTCATTGATCGGCCACCACCCGATCACGCGCCTTTGCATATCGCCCATCACTATGAAAGCTGTTCCCAGCTCGTGTGTTGCCGCAGCTCTGGTAGATGGTATGATTACCTCTAAACGTTCGCACCATTGATCCCTTCCAACAAACCTCCTGCAGCGCTACGATGCCGAATCCACGGTCCTTGAGCACATCGGCGAGTATGCGTGTGCTCCCGATGAAGTTGAGAGATTTGCAGTTCCACGAACCGAGTTTCCAATCGCTAGTCCCTTTTCGTCGCAGTGGTCTTCGCCGATGGTTCCGGTCCGTACTCTCTTGTTGATTGTTCGTTGCTTATGATTTTTAAAGGCTGGCTTGCAGGGCCTGACACCAAACCCCTAAATTTCCGGAGGACCATTCCTCCTTATTTCCGGTGGACCATGGTGCACAGTTTCACTTTAGAGTCCCTCGCTGGCACTCGGACGATGATCAGCCGCCCCTAACATGGAGAACAGACGCTGTTGTGAGCCGATCCTGACATGGAGACAGACGCTCAATAAGATTTGCACCTCCGAAGAGGAGCAAACCCCCCCTTCCCTGTCAGCATACGACCATAGTTCCCACCGGGGTTGGTTACCCGATCTTCCCTAAGGTTGCTCGTATCCCGGCCAGCACCGCGGGGAGGTAGGGATAGGAGTTGCTGGGTAAGAGGCTCCACTCACAAGCTGCTGTAACACTGCCCCTGCTGCAACGTCAGATGCATCGATCATTAATCCCAACGTCTTAGAAGCGTCCGGATACTGTAATAAAGCTGCGTTTGCGAGGTTGGTTTTACATTGGTTGAATGATTTTTCCGCTGCTGGTGTCCAATTCAGCTTGCGTTTGTCATTTTTTCGATTTCCGGGGATTAGATCCTGCAGATGTTTTTGCGTTTCCGCTGCTCGAGGTATGAAACGTTTGTATCCGTTTACCAAGGCCAAGAATCGTCGTAGCTCCTTGACGGTGTCCGGTAATTTGTACTCTTCTACTGCACGAACACGCTCGGGATCAGGTTTGATTCCATCACTACAAACACGGTAACCCAGAAAATCCACCTCAGCAAGACCGAATTTGCACTTGGATAGGTTGAGTACAAGTCGCGTATATGTTCTCGATGCTCCTCTTCTGATGCTGATGCAATGCAGATATCGTCCACAAACACCACGACAAAATCAAGATCTCCAAGAATACGATTCATAAAACGCTGGAACGTTTGGCTCGCGTTACACAATCCAAATTGCATTCGTGTAAACTCGAACAGTCCAAAGGGCGTTATAACGGCAGTTTTTGCTATATCAGATTCCTCGACAGGTATGTGATGGTACGCCCGAACCATATCCAATGTTGTGAATATGCGCTTTCCGAGAAAGTTATTGAGGAGGTCGTGTATGTGTGGTACCGGATACCGGTCTGGAATCGTGACTCGGTTTAGACTTCGATAGTCTCCCACGAAGCGCCACTCGCCATTCTTTTTGGGAACACAGTGTAGTGGGCTGGCCCAGCTGCTTTTTGATGGACGACAAATTCCCAACTCCATCATGGTTTCGAACTCTTTCTTTGCCGCTTTGACTTTGTCCGGTGCCATTCGACGCGATTTGCAAGCGACGGAGGGTCCTTTTGTTTGAATGTGGTGAGTGACTTCATGATGCACAATTTCCCGCATAGTCGATGGCAGCGTAATTTCTCGAAAGTCTGCAAGTATATCATGGAACGGATGACGTTGATCGAGAGTTGTAATGCTATGAACAACAGCGTTTATGAACCCACCAACGGAGTGCAGTTTTGTGCTTCCATCAATTAGTTGACGGTTTTTAAGGTCCACGACGATGCCAAAGTTTACTAGGAAGTCAGCTCCTATGATAGCTGTAGTAACATCCGCAAGAAGAAAATTCCATGAAAATCTGCGTCGCAATCCGAGGTCGGTTGTGGCAAATCGAGAACCGTATGTTCTAATTGTTGATCCATTTGCTGCGTGGAGTTGAAATGATGATGGTCCGCTTTGTTTATCCTTCCTAGTCGCTGGTATTATTGACACGTCGGATCCGGTGTCCACTAGGAATCGCTTGTTTGATGTTCGATCGTAGATAAGTAATCGACGGCTTTGTTGCTTCTCACCCACCTCACACGCTTCTGGTGGGTGACTTTTCAGTTTTTTTGTTGGTGATACTTGCAGGGGCTACGGCATCGTTCGGCTTGACCGCCATACTTACGGTGATACCAGCAGATGGCACCTCCATTTTCACTACGATGACGCGATACCGAACGGGTTCGTGATCTGCCCGGGCCAGATTTTAGGCGACGTATTTCGGCTGTTAGCGCGGCTATTTGTTCCCCCAGGCTCTCCTGGGTGTTCGATTCCGGCAATGGTTCTAAAGGAATTGTTTTCACGGCAGCGACGTGTGGAACAAGGTCAATCATCTTGTCTCCCATCTCGGCAAGTTTTGAAAGACTACCGTCATTAATGCTCAAAACAGCGCGAATGTTGGCGGGCATCCTTTGAAGAAACAGCATTTTCAAAAATTCGTCATCGACATTGAGTCCGGATGACAGCTCTTGCATCTTGGAAAGTAGATGGGTGGGACGCAAATCGCCCAGATCGCAGAAACCTAGTAGCTTTTCCAGTTTCGACTGCGGTGTAAGCTCGAATCGTGAAATCAGGCGTTTTTTGATTTCCGCATACCTTCCGGCGGCTGGAGGATCTTTCACCAGATCCGCCACATGACAGATCACCGATTGATCGATTTTCGCGACGATGTGGTGGAATTTGGTTACGTCTTGTGTTACGCCAGCCAACGCAAATTGTGCCTCGGCTTGTGCGAACCACATAGTTGGATCCGACTTCCAAAAGTCGGGTAGTTTAACAGCGACGGCAGCAGCAGCGGCTGGTGTTGGATTTTCAGCAGGATTCGCCATTTTGTTTTCTTTTTGAGTCGCAAATCGTGGCGATCTTAAATCACTTTTCTCTCCGTAAAAATCACGTCGGGGTCACCAATTTATAGCCAGGCGTACGACGGGATCGAGGAGCACGATGTACGGAAACGAAAATGAAATAAACGCGCCGATTGAAAGAATACTTTTTATTCAGAAAACGTATACGTCCGTTATCTTTAACTGTCACGCACTAACTGACTTTCTTCTCTACTATGGTCTTTCTCTTCAAGAGGCAGTGTTGCCACATATCATTGATTTTAAAGATCTGTATGATCGGTAATAAAATCTTCCCATCCAATAGAAAAGGCAGACAAATGCAACCTTTACAATACAATAATTCTATCATATTTTCAGATACGTGACGCGATGGACATAAGAGATGTTCCTAACTATATGAGAAGCATTGGGTTTCATATGACACAATTTGAGGTAACTCTTTAAAGGCACTAGCCCCTAAACCCTAACCCACAATACATACTTTCAGGAGGATAATTTGGCAAGCGAAATCGAACTGATGGGAACATTGTTCCTTACTTTTGAGGAAGTCGTAAAACTTTTCCTGAACCACAGAACCCTAGCCAGTCCTAACTGCGAGGAAATACGAGCGGCGGTAACTTTTGTAACAAAGGGAATTTTCGACCCAGTAGACCTAAACCAATTCAACGAACAATTGGCATCGCTTGGCGAGAAGATTGACACGAAGGCTATGGATTTCTATTATCGAGCCTTGTTTCCAGAGTATGTGTCCGATGATAATTCAGATACATTTCTGGTTCCTCTGGGTGAATTTACCGAAAAGCTTTGTTAATAGAATTTTTGTTGTTGTTTGGCATATCTCTTTATTAAATTCTTTTTTCTCTTTTAGTTGGTTTTACATTTTTGTTTGATATCTATATGTAAATCACTTATCAAAAATATACCTTTTTGGAACATTGTTCTTATCGGCTAACATTAAACAAGTAGCGACTAACGCAAACAGTTGAAATAATTCAACCGTTACCCGATTGGACAATATATAAAGTTCAATTCTATGGCAATGGAGCATATGGATGGAGAACCGACGGAACCGTTAGGGATCCGTCGTTAAAACCTATGACTTGCTGCTTCGGCGGCAAACATTGGAAGAAACTTAACGCACTATTTACAAACTACATTGAAACCTGCTCATATCCTAGCCGACTTCTTACCAAGAGTGAATTCTGAACAAAAACAAATCAGAAAACTAATCTCCAGAATAAAGATACATTCATTGACTTCACATTTTCCTACGTTAGGATGGTTCTTATATTTTAAAATCACAAATTTTCTTCGTTTTGTTCTGTTTTTGTTCAACATAGATTTGTTCTGCGGTTCGGACCGCATTTCTATATAAATATATAACTATCCCAGATTGGGGGGTTGTCTCTTTCTGATATTTAGGGTTATTCGTTTGATTGAAATGTAGGTACTCCAATATCGACTGTTTTTTCCTCACATACTGTCTTAGATTCACATTTTGAAAGGCACGCTTCGCATCAACAAGTCTCACAGCTTAGCTTTAATGTTTTTTTTCTTGAAATTCTTTGCATTATTTTTAAATTATCATTAACAATTTTGAAAGCTTATAATTTACGATTAATTTAGTTCAACTTTAGCCCAAAACATAGTAACTTCATAACACTTTTTAATCCTGACGATCCTAATCATTATTCTGTGGATTTTAAGCCAATTCAAGACAGTAATAAACAAAATACTAGAAAAAGATTTAGAAAATAAAAGAAGTCGAAAAATCCGTGACATAATATTAAATTTTGAGTAAAAAGACAATTCCAAATTAAAAAAAAAATACAACCAAAAATATAAAACAAGTTCGATGTTCTCCATGATGGTTCTGCTTCTGTGTGATATTCGATATCGTTGCTGATGTTCATTCTGGCTTTCTGATGTTCTGCGCACTATGGTTCTCTCTGATGCCTTTCACTGTGGTACGGTGGTATCCGTTTCCCCTCGATGGACGATGCCGGGGTGTGGCACAACGCACTCTTCAATATTCCTTTCCCTTACTGTTGTCGCGGATTCCTCGGCGCGTTGTAATGAGATTCGTGGAGCGCTTCTTCCGTGAATATGATCGTAGTTTCCGGTCGGAAACCGTCAGCTCGCGTGTGGCGGAATTTCTACATTTGCGGGTATCTAGAAGAGAAGAGTCGGACCATTATTATAGTATAGTAGAGTTGTGGTGAACATTTTTTGTCATGTTAGGACTCTCCTTCGTGTCGTGTTTTCTTTCAATCGAAGGCAGTTAATTTGTTTTAATCTATATTATTCTAAAGTTAATCCCCAACAAATTAGAAGTTCCTTTCTGGGTACTAACTCTATCCCTTCCAGTGTACCTAAATATGCCATTCATGCTGTTTTAGGTTTATTGTCTGTTAATGAGATGGTAATTTCGACTGATTTCAAAATGATTCAAACCATGATACGATTTTCACTAGTTCAAACCATTATACACTGCTGTTATATGTATAAATTTTCTTCTTGTGCTGCTATCAAATTTCTCGTGGTGGATAGTAAAAACATTTTTCAACGAAATAGAATGAAAACTACCAACTCTATTACCAGAGACCAGCAGAGTGAAAAACTCCCGAATTGGCAACGTATATGAAAAGGTGTGAAATCTATAAAACAATACAGGCATCACTTGAACTTTTAGCTTGCCTCTTATGGGTGAAAAATGTTAACATATCGAATTGGAACCGCTTTTGACGGTTCAATTGGAAATAAGATGGTGTCTCCGCCCATCTCTTATTCTAGTATTGCTAATGGCAACCAGGAGTAAGAAAAGTTCGCTTTATGTCCCTTTCTAACGTCAAGTGAGACTTTTTGGCATTTAGAATTCAATGCCTTCACAATTCAATATTCCTTTTGTTATTATTATATACGGGGCAATATGAGCTTATTGACAAGTTTTATCATGTCAAATTTACATAATCTTTAAGAGGATGCTCGCTCCACATATGTCTCAACGTGAAAACCGCATTAAAATTCAATTCGAACATGAAAATATAAATTTTCGCTGCATAGACAGAATTATTATGAGATTTGAAGTTTATATATGAAGAGGTCAAACGTTTGCGTTGCGGGGTGTAAATGAAAAAAAAGTTAGTTTTGAGAAAAAATGGGTGCAAAGTTTTTTAATATTTTTTTGCTTCATAAAATTGTATGAAAGTTCAAAAACTTACTAATTTTCTGTGAATTTTCACATTTTTTATAAACATTGTACAAACTAGGATTCATACTACTGGCGGAGGATTCAGTGAGGAGCATAGATTTTTTAGTCTTTTTTTCGGTGATTTTTTGAGGACTGTTCAGTTTATTGAGAGGACACTTTTACATGACAATATAAAACAGGCAGATTGGTCAATTTTGATGGAGTTTGCTTTATCATAGGGGAAAGTAAAGTGGGGCAAGCTGACCAACGCTAAGCGGTAACCCTTGTAAAATATTGAAAATCCTTCACGTAAAAAAAATAACCTTATATGTTATGGCAAAAAACCATTCGAAAATACTTATACTCTTCATTATGCCACCTAATGAATGATCCCATATCAAAAAGCTAATAACATGCATAAGTTAATGAAAAGTATAAGTTTCGGAATGTATGTGACTAATGCGATGTATAAGTTTTTTCTTATACATGTCATTAAGCGCCTGCTTCGGCAAAAAAGTATTAGAAATCTTAATAATATATAACATTATTTTTTTTACGTGTTCGAATTCTGCTGATTTGTTTATAAAACACCTTTATGGTGATCTGTCTAAACTTTGATTAATGACGTTTCAGTATCTTATACACTGGTTTTAGAAAAGGTGTTTTTATGATGCCTATATTTACCATATGGGGCGAAATGGACACCCCCTTGTCTCGGGGCAAGACAAGCTAGGACAAAATGTTAAATCAAAAGTGTGCTGATTCTATTTAGAACGGGTGACACATTTCTTTTAGGGTAAAATGCCCAATAGTGGACCCCCTAGTAGCGAAATTTTGCTCTTCCTGGCATAAGGAGTGGAAATTTTCAAAATATTAATTTTGCGTGATATCTAATATCAAGCTCTGCGTCTCCTCTTCACGATACATACATGAAACACTCAAATGCTCGACGTTATTCGTTGAAATTAACATTTTAAAGTCTGACTATAATGGACACTCTCGTGTTTATTTTCTATAGAATTGTAAAAAATCATCTAGTTCTACTTTCCATAGCATTTCCAATGCATGTAATCAAATCATAGGACTGTAGGATGGGTTCTCCCGATGGAATTTCATAGCAAAATGTTTACATTGTGCTGTAATAATGCAAACATCGCTGGAGGGTCCACTATTAGTTGGGGGTCCACTATTGGGCACTTTACCCTACTTCTAGGGATCAGGCCCAAATAATGCTTCGCTTGAAAACGTCGTATTCCACACTCTAAAAAATCATAACGTCATATTCACGTGAAAAATCACGTAACTGATCTGTTTTGAACAAACGACGATTGTTACATGACGTTAGTAATGCTCACCAGAAATTCACGTAACTTTTACTAAAAATCTTGGTGAATATGACTGTATATCCACGTAAACAATTTAAGTGAGATTGTGTTAGTGTGATTACAGCTTCGGCATTTGCGGAAGACCTGCATTGTAAACAAGAATGAATGATACATAACCTAAACATAATGAGACTTCGCGGGCGGAGGTAAGTGATATTTCAGGTTTATCTAGGCGGATATTTTCCGTGCCTGCATTTCTCCTCTTTGAAAAAAAAAGCAACGGAGGTTGGATCAAATTTATTAGATTCGTTGAAAAATTATGTGAAAGAAAAGGAAGCTGCATGGAAGTCTAGAGCTACGGTTTTCCGATCGCGTTAGTATTTAAAATTCATAGTCTAGTTCCCACTACTTTTTGGTTAATTAACAGCAGCAATATTAGAAATTTTCGAGCAAGCAACTGGTTTTAAATTCTCATCGATTCTCATTTACATAATTTCTCAACAAATCTGATAAATTTCATTCAACATTTTCTTCAACAGTGCTTCTGCGATAATTCCAAATCGCAATGACAAAATGACGGCATTCCCTGTATCAATGCATCAACAACGCGAAAAAGATTCCCTTTAATGGGCAGTCCCTGTTCATTTTTGCATTAATTTCAAAATCACTATATTGCAATACATTTCAAAACATGTAGTGGTTACCTGCTGCCTTGTAGCTTTCACTAAAATTTCACGTAACCATTACGTACAAATCACGTCAGGTTCACCTGATCAAACACGTAACTACTTTCTAGCTTCACGTCATTAGCACTGGAAGATCCAGTCAGAGTCACCGGATAAATCACGTAACTCAAGGAAACTAAATTTTGTTCAGGTTACTTGTCATTCAGGTCACTCTTACGTGAAAAGTAGGGTGGATGAGAACCACATTTGTTTTCAGGTAAATATGACATGAAGATTTTTCAGAGTGCATGTTGATTTGTTGACCACTGGCTCTATGTTAATATCTGAATTTGCCTTAACCTAATTTTTACGATTACCCGTTATTTTTTGTCAAAAATGTTTACAGAATTCTTCACAAGTTCTCAGAAGTCATTCATAATACTACAGGCGGTGAAAGTTATTTAATGAAAATCATGGTTGTTTGCGGTATGATTAACGGAAATAAAAAGTATGACTAAAATTTTCAAAAATTTTTGGGGTGACAAAATCGGCTTAACACTGTAATAATACGAATATAATGCTCACTTAAATCATAATCAATGTTGGCTGTTTTGCCTCACTTTCCTCTATATTATAATACACTGTCAATCAACTGTAATTTTTGAAAAGAGATAAAACAGTTTAAATCCAACAAAATGGGGCATATTTTCAAAGCTTCTCGAATTTTGGAGTAAACATAAGTTTCTCAACAGATTTTTTCATCAAGTATTTTGCGCCCGATAATGGCCCGTATGAATAAAAAGTAGTAATCCACACTTTACTACAAATTATGTAGTATTTACTACTTTTGTAGCAAAACGGTATGAATAAAAGCACGTTTACTTTACTACAATTTTCGAACATACTACTTTTGTGGAACGTGTTTGACAGTTGGTATGAATAAAAGCAGTAAATACTACAAATTATTTGTAGTCTGCTCAGGAGCTTGGTACAAAGTTGTTCCATCGCCTGAATTTAAATTTGCCTACATGGTAAAAGGTGTTTACGAATAGAAATAACCACCGCAAATTAAATTATCGATACGATTAGTGCTATTTATCAAAGTTTATACAATGGGGTCGGTTTTTACTAATTTTTTACGCAGGTCGTTTTTATGCGACGAATTATTTTCGAAATTTTGGGACATACGCGGGTTTTTATACGGATTTTCTTGAAGTTTTTTTTACGCGGTTGTTTAAAATGTCCCCCACGTAAAAACCGACTTAAGTGTATCGATTTTTGGAAGTGGACGTAAAATGTTCGACGAAACATTTGTTAACTGAATCGAATCACAAGGAGAAGTGGCGAACGGCAAATGCGATCTATATTGTGCTTCCAGTTGAAAACCGAAGTGAGCTCTCGCGACGATTGAGTTTTTCCTTATTTCCTGATGTCGCAACTGCATCGCGACTAGTGCGCATCTATGCTACCGCCGTGCGCCATGATGCGCACGCGACAAAAGGAAACGGGAGAAAACTCGATTGTCGCGAGAGCTCACTTCGCACTATAGTTTTATCTTAAGTTTAGCATCATTTTAAACATAGCACATTTTAGCATCATTTTATACATCGGATTTGATAGCTATTGCAGGCACTGATCAATAAGATTTTTCAAGTCAACATTAGTCGATGTCGGTGGTTATCCGCCTGAAAATTAGATAAAAAGCGTATGGGAATGAACTCTTCGGGTTCTATTCAGTGTAAAGCTGTCCTGAATATTGTTTTGCTTTTGTTTCATTAGAATGTTGCAAATAAAACTACGCAACAACAATAAACGAAATTAGGCACCATAATTACTCTCATATACCTAATTTCGCGCACAAAGCAAAAGTCTTAATAAACACAAAATACATAAAATTTTACACTTTTCAATAGTAATGACGAATAAACATATCCAACAGAGCATAATGGATACAAATATTTTCAAAAAGTAGCCAGTTTTGTACAGTAAAATCATTTGTTTACTTGGGTCATGTTCTTCGTCGCTGTGCTAAGCACAAGCAAATATGGCGGTCGATGGGAGGATCAAATTGAAATAATTTTATTTGGTGTACTAAACCAAGTCTGTTCTTCAAATTTTTTCGTGAAAAACATTCAACAACAATGATATTTTATAATCCTCCAGATTTTTCAATTTTGACTGGCACCTAAAAATTGAAAAAAATAAATTATTTTATAATGCGCGAAGTTAGGGCGCGCGCGAAATTAGGGCACATCACGGTATAATCGATTATTTGCGTTTTTTACTTACCCTTACTATAATAAAAAACCGCGTAAAATAACTTCAAAAAAATCAGCGTGAAAACCCACGAAGATCCCAAATTTAAAATAGATGCGTAAAAATTAATTACGCTAATAAAACGCGTAAATGTAATACATATACCAGAGCAAGCGTCAGCGTGTCGGAAAATTGCCGAAAAAACTGACCGTTGGATTCAATTCCCGAACTCAAGCAATGCGATGAAAAATATCAAGATTCTTGGCCCCAGAATCAAAATTTCCATTATGCTAGGCTTTTTTACTTCATTTGAATTTGAACTTTTAATAAATATGGTACATATAGGGAACAACTACAACAACAAAACATAAACAAATCAAATTTTGACAGATGTATTTTGTAGTAAATACTACTTTTTTATTTTCGAAATTAGTATTTACTACTATGTTCGAAAAAGTTTATTATTCATACCAAAGCAACTTTACTACATGTGGACCTTACTACAAAGTAGTAACTACATATAGTAGATTTTACTACTTTTTATTCATACGGGCCAATGGCGGCCTAGTGAGTTCCTCGCTGACATTCAAGAGGTAGAAAATATTTACATGTTTCAATCAATGTAGGCCTTGATTTGTTTAAAAACATCGGCACTCACCAGGCTTCTATACAAACAAATAAGCGTCAAACATTATCCAAAATATTTCCGAAGTTTTCCTAGGATGGATTCGTACATTCTTTTTAATTATTTTAACTTTATTTACTTGCAGCGTAACAAATTAACGAAGTTATTATAAAAACGAATGATAAGTATCTGCGTTATTTAGTCATTAATTTTATGCTGGCAATAGGACACGCACGAAGCATATTTTCTTAGACAAAAATATTGCAGTTAAAGCCAGCAAAATTAGCAAAGATATTCTGGATCTGATCTCGTGTAGTCAATTTGAGTAAGAACTGATGCAAATGCTAGACGTTTTTAGTTTGTTGGGCATGTTTTATACTGAAGCAGCGGGTGCCAGAACCACCCATTATGCTATCCATAAGAACTTCACCAAATTCTCGGAAAAGCAAAACCAACCATTTCTTTATTTAACGGTCAGGTTGTTGGTACATGTTATGGGCTTAGTTTTTGTTTGTTTTCTGATTGATGAGTAAGAAAAAAGGTCCAGAAACAAGAGAACTACGAGGTTCGCTGTATCAAAATGCCACAAATAATAAGATTCACATTATATAGCGGATTCAAATTTTGTATTTGGTACAAATAAAATCGAATTACAATGGGATCGTTTTTACATGTTTTTAATGCAGATCTTGAAATCTATGCGCGGAACACGGAACCGTCGCAGTTGGGAATTGGCTTTTTTGACGGGTTTTGAAAAACAATCAATTTTCTTCGACGGATTTTTTGGGATACCATCTCAGTTTATTAGGCGGCACGTGCTCCTCGCGTGTTCCAGGGTAATGTTGAACATAGTACATCAGTCTAGAAATTAAACAACATTAAGCACGGTGATTTTGGTTCAACTATGGCTTAAAGTTTTCGCATTCCTAATTTAAATTGAAGTTATTTAGAAAAGTGAAATTGAGAAATGCAATTGACGTTCGTTTGTTTGTTTGTCGGATCCTGACGAGTGCCATCGTTTTTCAATAAATCGTAAATATGTAAATATTTTCTACCTCTTGAATGTTACAAAGGTACTCTTCGGATCTCACAAGGCCGCCATTATGGAGCGCAAAATACTGGTCCGCCACCAAACTGGACCGCGCGATTGAGCACTCGCGATGCGACGCGAGTCGCGACAATTCAAATTATGTCATTAGTAGTGCGCATCATGCACGCGTGGATGCACTATTATGCGCACTAATCTAAATAAACGTCTTACAACTGCAGAAATTTTTTTAAATTTTATTGAAAACAAATTTCCGATTTTCTACCATACACGGAATACAATACATAAAAATGAACTTATGTCTGTCTGAACCTTATAGACTCGGAAACTACTAAACCGATCGGCGTGAAAATTTGTATGCAAAGGCTGGGAAGGTTTCTAAGATGGTTCCCGACCTCTCCTCTCTTTGAAAAAGAAGGCTACAAATGAAACTCCAACTTCTTTATAACTCGAGATCTTATCAGAGAATAAATCAATATTAGGCGAAACGAAGTTCGGCGGGTCTGCTAGTACTTAGTATAATTAAGAATATTCGGATTATTTTGTGATTTCTTGCCGAAAGTCAGTTTGTCTTAAATATAATTGGGAACACCGCGTTACCGTGAGTTATAAAGCTTTTTGACACTTGATATTCATCTTGGTCTTGATATCAAAGTTCACACATCGACGTTATAACGTGGTATAACCATTTTTATTTTCTTTCAGATGTGTTGACGAATATTCCTAATATGTTTCTATTTTTAGGTGATTATTAATTCGAAGTTGTTTCTGCAGCTAAGCAATGAATATTTCAAGACAAATTTTCAATTTTCTCAAAAATTGAAAATTGAAAACTCAAAACTTCAAAACTAATAGGTAGGTGAAGGTTTCAGTTACCTGCTGATGGTGTTGGTTTGCGTGGGAGAGCTATCAGATTCGTCAAATCGTCGTTTGAATCTTTGTTTACAAAAGCAGATAAGTCGTTTTGAAAATGTTGTCTTGATTTGCTTTAATGAAGCCTATCCCTAGAATACGAATTAGATTCGGAGAGGGAACCAACACTATGAAGAATGATTCTAGGCCTGAACTCAGAAATAACAGATATGACTGAAATAAAGCATAGATATTCAAAGTGACGCATACCTTGAGTACCGTACACATTGTTCTGGTTAACCATAAAATATCTGTAAATCTTCTCACACAAAATACCCGCTCACAGCTTTCCAATCGCTCCACTATCTTATGGTGTATTATCAGTTGAAGGCCGTTCAGCTCGTATATTTTTATATTTCCTCTATTGAATAACGTTTGCAATTTCTTCAAATTCTGAACAATTGCTGATTCTCGACAGGTTCTAAAAATCCCGTTCAAATTACACGGTACGATTGAGAAAAACTCAAACATAAATAGGATCCGGCGTACTAAATTTAAAAAAAACTTGTACCAGATTCGACCCCAAATATCTGGTGTGAAGCTGAGACTTAACTGATTTCTCTAACGTAATAAAATAAAACAATTCCTAATTCTACCTACTAGCCTCAATTAAAAAAGATATATAATAGCATATACAATAGCAAAGATATACAATAGCAAATGCCACATCGTTTAAGCATAGGGGAGCAAAAAAGTCAAAATTTGAATCACTCTAATGAGCAGGGAATCAATTTTTCTGAAATACGCTTGCGAAACAAGCGACAAAAGAGAACCAACGACAAAGCTTTGTTTTTGTCGGAGATAATAATGACAAAGATCCGAAAAATTTTGTCAGCAACAAAAAAGAAGACAATCTTGTTGCTAACTTTTCATCCCGTTATTTTGCATTATTTCGAGAGAAAATTTCGGTTTTATGCTATCATAGTTTCTGCTTTTATGGAAATATTCGAGAATTCAACAATGATTACAATATTAGCATCATATTCTCGGAAATATCAGAGCATGCAAGGCAAATGATTCTTGTCATATTGTGTTCGGGTTCTGATAAAGGTTTGTCGCTAGGTGCGTTTGTCAGTAACAAACTCTGTTGACGACAAAGGGTATATTGTTAGGCGTTGCTTGAATATTGATTCCCTGAGCATGAGACAACGGACAAGGACATTTACACAACACCCAATGGAGAACTTTCCGCTTTTACGAAAAGTTTTCTCCTCACCGGGGCGGGAATCGAACCCACACTCTACAGCACATGCAATAGTCGACACAAGAGAGTGGCAGAAACAGATGCAAAGTCCGATTACATATTCTGCCGTGAATCGCATATTTGTTCCATATGAATAGGAAAACCAGCAAAGATGGGACAGATATGCGATTCACGGCAGTATACTGCCGTTATACTCATAACTGTCCCATGTACATAGGAAATCCCAGCAAACATGGGACAAATATGCGTATGACGGCAGTATAGGTTCATGCTCAGTATTCAATTTACATATAAGAGGACTTTTTAATTGATTCATCTGAAATGAAGGAAATTATTAAAATACCTATACCCAAATTTTTTAATCTCATCTCCTGTTTTGTATTTCCATCTAAAATATGAAAAAGTATTGAATACAAAATAAAATATCTTGAAGAAATAATAAATCGATAATTGGATGTCAAAACAATCCGAAAACTTTGACGTGTCAATTGTTCAGCCAGTCTCCTCAGGTTGCTAGGATTGCATAAACCATAAAATCTATACACGGCATTTGTCAAAATCGACTATTGTAATCATGATGCTGCACTCTAAAAAATCATCACGTCATATTCACGTGAAAAATCACGTAACTCGTCTGTCTTGAACAAACGACGATTGTTACGTGACGATAGTAATGCTCACCTGAAATTCACGTAACTTTTACTAAAATTTTTAAAGAATATGACTGTATTATATACTGTAGTGTATACCCACGTAAACAATTTAAGTGAGATTGTGTTAGTGTGATTGCAGCTTTGCGTAAGACCTGCATTGTAAACAAGAATGATTGATACATAACATAAACATAATGAGGCTTCGCGGAGGTAAGTGATATTTCAGGTGCATCTAGGAGGATATTTTCCGTGCCTGCATTTTTTCTCCTTGAAAAAAAATCAACGGAGGTTGGATAAAATTTATTAGATTCGTTGAAAAATGATGTGGAAGAAAAGGAAGCTGCATGGAAGTCTAGAGCTACAGTTTTCCGGTTGCGTTAGTATAAAATTTGTAGTCTTTGTTCAACTACTTTTTGGTTAATTACAGTGGCAATATTAGCAATTTTCGAGCAAGTAACTGGTTTTAAAATTCTCAGCGATTCTCATTGACATCATTTCTCAACAAATCTGATAAATTCCATTCAACATCCGCCGACAACTTTTTTTTCTTCAACAGTGTTTCTGCGGTAACTCCAAAGCGCAATAACCAAATGACGGCATTTCAATGTATCAATGCATCAACAACGCGAAAAAGATTCCCTTTTATGGGCAGTCCGTTTTTGCATTCATTCCAAAATCACTATATTGTAATTTATTTCAAAACATGTAGTGGTTACCTGCTGTCTTGTAGCATTCATTAAAATTTCACGTCATTAGTACTGGAAGATTCAGTCAGAGTCACCGGATAAATCACGTAACTCAAGGAAACTAAAATTTGTTCAGTTTACTTGTCATTCAGGTCACTCTTACGTGAAAAGTATGGTGGATGAGAACCACATTTGTTTTCAGGTAAATATGACGTGAAGATTTTTCAGAGTGTGGGTCATTAGGCCGAATGGTCATTAGGCTGAACGGTCGTTAGGCCGAATGAGAACTGGGGAGTGAGAAATGAGTTGTGCGAAGTGAGGAAGAAGGAAGAAGAAATAATAAGAAAGAAGGAAGACAGGAGAAAGAAGGAAGAAAACAGAAAAAAGAAGAAAGAAGAAGGAAGAAAGAATAAAGAAGAAGGAAGAAGGAAAAAGGGAGAAGGAAGAAGGAAAAAGGGAGAAGAAAGGAAAAAGAAGGAAAAAGAGAGAAGAAAGAAGGAAGATGGAAGAAAAAAGAAGGAAGAAAGAAGAAGGAAGATAGAGGAAGGAGGAAGGATGAAAGAAAAAGGAAGAAGGAAGAAGGATGAAAAAGAAGGTAGAAGGAAGAAGGAAGAAGGAGAAAGGAAGAAGGAAGAATAAGAAAGGAAGAAGGAAGAAAAAAAGGAAGAAGGAAGATGGAAGAAAGAAGACGGAAGAAGGAAGAAGGAGGAAGAAGGAAGAAAGGAGAAAGAAACAAGAAAAAGAAAGTAGAAAGAAGAAGGGTGGGGAAAAGAAGAAAAAACGAAGGAAGAACCAAGAAAGAAGAAGAAAGAAGGAAGAAAGAAGGAAGAG
Organism: Armigeres subalbatus; assembly: GCF_024139115.2. NCBI lineage: Eukaryota > Metazoa > Arthropoda > Insecta > Diptera > Culicidae > Armigeres > Armigeres subalbatus. Next base: position 263,247,880 of record NC_085140.1, on the reverse strand, counting down.
GAATGCAGAAAGAAGAAAGAAGGGAGGAGAAATAGCATAGAAGAAGGAAATAGAAAGGAGCAAGAAAAAAAGAGCGAAAAAGAAAAAAAGTAAGAAGAAGGAAAAAGAAGATAGATAGAAGAAGGAAGAAGCTAGAAGGGAGAAGGAAGAAGGGGTAAGGCGGAGAAAGCACTTCTCATTTTTCAATTTTTGCTTCTTTTTGCTAATTCGGCTTAATGGCCATTCGGCCTAATGACCTTCGGCCAAATGGCATTCGGCCTAATGGCCTGACACCGATAATCATACTTTGCTATAATAAAAATCTTGGGGGCAGCAGGGACTTTGTCCAAGGGCTTGACGATCCCTCCCCAGGCCATCTGCGAGTTGTGGCGCCTGCCTAGGATGTGGTGGGGTTTGACAGTGGGCCCTGTTAAACCTCTATAAAAAGCTGCATGTATCCGCAAGTAGGCTCCGCCAAAGCGACCGTGTGCCGCTCAAAGCGCACAAGCCCAAGTCCTGGTGTTAGGTGGGACGCTAAACAGCCCTGACACGACGGCCCTCCGGCGAGACAGGAGGTTTGCGCAGGCCCAATAAGCCGCCTGGAAAACCAATAATTACGAACAATATAAGAGATAATGCGACTCGATATAATCGGCAAAGACCTAGGCGACGAATAAAGGATCACGATTGGAAGCTTGGAACATGGAACTGCAAGTCGCTAGGTTTCGCAGGTTGCGACAGGATGATCTACGATGAATTACATCCCCGCAACTTTGACGTCGTGGCGCTGCAGGAGATTTGCTGGACAGGACAGAAAGTGTGGAAAAGCGGGCATCGGGCGGCTACCTTCTACCAAAGCTGTGGCACCACCAACGAGCTGGGAACCGGCTTCATAGTGCTGGGAAAGATGCGCCAACGCGTGATTGGGTGGCAGCCAATCAACGCAAGGATGAGCAAGCTGAGGATTAAAGGCCGTTTCTTCAACTATAGCATCATCAACGTGCACTGCCCACACGAAGGGAGACCCGACGACGAGAAAGAAGCGTTCTACGCACAGCTGGAGCAGACATACGATGGATGCCCACTGCGGGACGTCAAAATCGTCATCGGTGACATGAACGCGCAGGTAGGAAAGGAGGAAATGTATAGACCGGTCATCGGACCGGATAGTCTGCACACCGTATCGAATGACAACGGCCAACGATGCATAAACTTCGCAGCCTCCCGCGGAATGGTAGTACGAAGCACCTTCTTTCCCCGCAAAAATATCCACAAGGCCACATGGAGATCACCTAACCAAGAAACGGAAAACCAAATCGACCACGTTCTAATCGACGGTAAATTCTTCTCCGACATCACGAACGTCCGCACTTACCGCAGTGCGAATATTGAATCCGACCACTACCTCGTTGCAGTTTGCCTGCGCTCAAAACTCTCGACGGTGTACAACACGCGTCGAAGTCGGACGCCGCGGCTTAATATTGGGCGGCTACAAGACGGTAGGCTAGCCCAAGAATACGCGCAGCAGCTGGAAGTGGCACTCCCAACGGAAGAGCAGCTAGGCGCAGCGTCTCTTGAAGATGGCTGGAGAGATATTCGATCCGCCATTGGTAGCACCGCAACCGCTGCACTTGGCACGGTGCCCCCGGATCGGAGAAACGACTGGTATGACGGCGAATGTGAGCAGTTAGTAGAAGAGAAGAATGCAGCATGGGCGAGATTGCTGCAACACCGCACGAGGGCGAATAAGGCACGATATAAACAGGCGCGGAACAGACAAAACTCGATTTTCCGGAGGAAAAAGCGTCAGCAGGAAGATCGAGACCGTGAAGAGACGGAGCAACTGTACCGCACTAATAACACACGAAAGTTCTATGAGAAGTTGAACCGTTCACGTAAGGGCCACGTGCCACAGCCTGATATGTGCAAGGACATAAACGGGAACCTTCTTACGAACGAGCGTGAGGTGATCCAAAGGTGGCAGCAGCACTACGAAGAGCACCTGAATGGCGATGTGGCAGACGAAGATGGCGGTATGGTGATGGACCTGGGAGAACGCGCGCAGGACATAATTCTACCGGCTCCGGATCTCCAGGAAATCCAGGAGGAGATTGGCCGGCTGAAGAACAACAAAGCCCCTGGGGTTGACCAACTACCAGGAGAGCTATTTAAACACGGTGGTGAGGCACTGGCTAGAGCGCTGCACTGGGTCATTACCAAGATTTGGGAGGAGGAAGTTTTGCCGCAGGAGGAAGGGCGATAAGCTGGATTGTAGCAACTACCGCGCAATCACATTGCTGAACGCCGCCTACAAGGTACTCTCCCAAATTTTATGCCGTCGACTAGCACCAATTGCAAGAGAGTTCGTGGGGCAGTACCAGGCGGGTTTTATGGGCGAACGCTCCACCACGGACCAGGTGTTCGCCATTCGCCAAGTACTGCAGAAGTGCCGTGAATACAACGTGCCCACACATCATCTATTCATCGACTTCAAAGCCGCATATGATACAATCGATCGGGACCAGCTATGGCAGCTAATGCACGAAAACGGATTTCCGGATAAACTAACACGGTTGATCAAAGCGACGATGGATCGGGTGATGTGCGTAGTTCGAGTTTCAGTGGCATTCTCGAGTCCCTTCGAAACCCGCAGAGGGTTACGGCAAGGTGATGGTCTTTCGTGTCTGCTATTCAACATCGCTTTGGAAGGGGTAATACGAAGAGCAGGGATTAACACGAGTGGCACAATTTTCAATAAGTCCGTCCAGCTATTTGGCTTCGCCGACGACATAGATATTATGGCACGTAACTTTGAGAAGATGGAGGAAGCCTACATCAGACTGAAGAGGGAAGCCAAGCGGATCGGACTAGTCATCAACACGTCGAAGACGAAGTACATGATAGGAAGAGGTTCAAGAGAAGACAATGTGAGCCACCCACCGCGAGTTGGCATCGGTGGTGATGAAATCGAGGTGGTAGAAGAATTTGTGTACTTGGGCTCACTGGTGACTGCCGAAAATGATACCAGCAGAGAAATTCGGAGGCGTATAGTGGCTGGAAATCGTGCATACTTTGGACTCCGCAAGACGCTTCGATCGAATAGAGTTCGCCGCCGTACCAAACTGACCATCTACAAAACGCTCATTAGACCGGTAGTCCTCTACGGACACGAGACCTGGACGATGCTCGTGGAGGACCAACGCGCACTAGGAGTTTTCGAAAGGAAAGTGCTGCGTACCATCTATGGTGGGGTGCAGATGGCGGACGGTACATGGAGGAGGCGAATGAACCACGAGTTGCATCAGCTGTTGGGAGAACCATCCATCGTTCACACCGCGAAAATCGGACGACTGCGGTGGGCCGGGCACGTAGCCAGAATGTCGGACAATAACCCGGTGAAAATGGTTCTCGACAACGATCCGACGGGCACAAGAAGGCGAGGTGCGCAGCGGGCAAGGTGGATCGATCAGGTGGAAGATGACTTGCGGACCCTCCGTAGACTGCGTGGCTGGCGACGTGTTGCCATGGACCGAGCCGAATGGAGAAGACTCTTACATACCGCACAGGCCACTTCGGCCTTAGTCTGAATAAATAAATAATAATATAATAAAAATCTGGAATAATTGAGCATAAGTGATTTTTCCAGAGGGGCGACAACGGATTTTTTTTTATATGGAGTTTGTCAAGTATGACAGTACCCTCTTATTTGGCGCATAAATTTATACTCCAATGTCAAAATGCTCATATAGTATCATAAATTGTCGTGGGATTTGTGAAAATTTGTATTGTTTACCGCTTTTGCAAGAGACAGTGGTGTCGAAAGCACATATTAAATTAAAGATTGCAACGAACAAACACTTGCAAACACTTTATTCCTTACGCGAAATATGCAAATAAATAATTATGTTGGTAGAAGAAACTCTGTGCTGAGCAGAAACAGTTGTTTCTTGCATTATCCAAACTTTGTGCGTTTCAGAACATACTCACTCACTGCAGTGTTTTTTTCTTCATAGACTACGGCGTAGTGTTAGTGCCGTCGGCATTCGCTTGATTGGAGGCAACAAACATTTGACAGCTTGGCACTCGCCTGGATTTTTCTGCCGAATAAAGGCAGATTATTCGGCCGAATATTCGTTTCGCTTAATAACTAAAAATTAAAATATTCGGTATTCGACCGAACACCGAATACCACTACTCGGTGCATCTTTAATAAATAGAGCATGATAGCCTCACAACAATAAGATCAATTATTAATCTAGAGGGTAAGAATGGAAGGGTAAGTGGAATAATCCCTTTTGGATACGTATGATTTAGTTACCATGCTCTATGGTACAATTAGGTAATTATCAAACGTGTTGTATGTAAGCTAGCAAATGTCTACCCCTTTCCAAATATAGTGTCCCATTTTAACTTGTGGTTCGCTTTTAACATAGGTTTACAAATTATACTCACTCGGCGTTTGTGCTTGTTCGTAGGATTTGAGCATTTTGCTTTGCTCCTTCAATTTTCGCATGAGAACCTCATTTTTCTGCCGTTCCAAGCTGAGTTCCAGACAAAGTTGCGCTTTGCTTTTGGAGTCGATTGGTGAAAGAACCCTAAAATAAATTGGGCATTAAAACAAATTTTACAATCAATATGAGTGATTCACTTACTGATGGTTAAAAATTGTCGTCGACGACGGCCGCTTCTCGGGATCCGGATGCATCATCAACTTGATCAGTTCATTGAACTCTCTACTGATGTTCGGCAGATCCGGAAAGGATCCACTCCGAAGTTGGTGCCACTTGGGACCATTCTTTGGCAAAGCGCCGCCACCACCCGCTTCGTACAACGTTATACCCAGTGAAAATATATCCGCCTTTGGTAAGTTAGAGAAGTCTTCCTGGAGGATCTCGTTCGGTAGGTACCGACAGTCACCTTCCTCCACCTGTGGATCATTGACCGACGTGACATGGCCAAGATCACCGATTTTATATGTTATTAGGAACTCGTTTTCAAGGTCTTCGAAGATATCTTCGAATCCATCGTCGGCATTATCCGGATGGTGAGACGGACCAGAGCATGACGGACGAATTGGCACTTTGGTGATGAAAATGTTTCCAGCTTTCAAATCCATATGGACGAGATCGTTCGAGTGAATGTATTTTAGACCCTCTGAAATATGAAGCAACAGCATGCGGAGTTCGGATTCTTTGAGCATTCTCTCCTGCAACAAAGTCTGCAGACTTCCTCCATTGCAGAACTCGTTCTGAATCAGCATATGATTGTTTTCGGCCCACGCGGAGTAATATCGAACTACATTGTCGTGCTTACCGAGGACAGCGTGGGCGTATACTTCGTTCAATGCCGTCTTCTCAAAAGAACTTCCCGCAACGGGTTTAATGCTTTTCTTGATCGCGTATACACAGCCGTCCAATCGGTTTATGCATTGATAAACCAATCCAAATTCGCCAACGCCCAGAAGTGTAAGCTCGAGGAACTCTTTTTCATACCGCGAAATGTTTGAATCTTGAAGAGCTAGCCGCTTTGGAGCTTGTCGAACTTCTGCGCAATCGTCTTCCAGCAGAATGGATGACTTGAGCGATTCATTACGTGCCTTCTGGAAATATCCAAAACTCTGCCGTAGGGACGGCTGATTCACTTTGTTACTAGGAAAAACCGTCGGAAAACTGGCATTCAGAACGGTTTCACTTCCATCCACACCGGGTCGCAAACGTTTTTTGGTTCTCATGAACATTCCCGGTGGAGTAAACGGATTGACATTAGCGGACGGAATAACATTCTCGTAATTCCGATGCAAGGGCACAGCACGAGGTTTCTCATTGATAGCTGCTTCGTTGGTATCGTTTGGCTTTACCAGGTCCGATTCCTTGGCATTGCCAAGAGCTTTCATAAACTTACTAGTCGACTTCTGAATGATCGTCTTCGGAGTAGCCGGCGAATCGAACAATCGCAGTGCTCGAACTTTCCGGTACGGAGGAGAAATAGACGGCTGCTTACATGGACTGACAGCCAACGCGGCTCGGCGGAAGTCTCCTCTAAGTGCATCATGCTCCGGGGACAATCCGAAAGTCAACTTTCGGGGCATCACAGTCGTCCGATCCGGAGATGGTAATTCGACACTGGAGTTCATGTCGGGGGATGAATCGACTCCACTGCTTTCCGTGTAGTTATCCATCTACCTATCATGAGAAGGCAAAATTTAATAATGGTGTGAGACAGATTATCGTATGTGAAAAACGGGATTTTGGACGCCCCCTATCTAACATTATTTAACATGGTTACTGGTCTCCCCTTTAATTGCGTGAAGCAATTGTTGCGTTTATGTTTTATTCTCATTTTTGTGCAGAAAAATGTATTAATGCAAATTGCGCACAAGCGTTTATTTTTCTAAAATTATTTAGTTATTTGCAAAGAAACACCGCCTCCCCCTATGCTACAATAAGTCTAAATAAAAAATAAGAATACAAAAAAATTACATGTTGAAGTCAAAAAAACATTTTTGTTTAAATTGTGATGACTGCCAAATATAATAATACTGAATAGAATATTGTATAATTAAACGAAGTTGTATTTTTTAAAACTACAAGCTTCATCACTTGATATACTATTCCCAGTAATAATTGAATATATGAACGCCAAGATAATCTTCACCAAGTGATAAAGCCTATACTGTGAACAGGATAAGAATGACTTGTACATTTTTATATTACACTTCTGAATTGTATAGAAGGCAATTTGCTTGACTTTATTAGGAAAATTTAAATAAATTGTTACTGGTAAAGCCTAAAAATAGATAGTATTCTTACGAAGCGACCCACTACCAGCCCTGCATTGACTTTGTACTAAACAAATTTTCCCTGAAAGTTCCTAAAATTGAATACTCTAATCGTTTACCTAAATGATTCCTAATAAGAACATCGATCACATAATTCACTTACCTACAATTTCATGCAAAACTACTCACTACTGCGCTGGAATCCTTGGCTGACGGGTCAGCAAAACAAACATAATCCGACGAAAATCGCTTCGCTCTCCTCAAGGCCGGCTTCAAGCAAAAACAGAAAACGAAAACAACCACTGAGGAGATTCTATTCACGCAATTATTTCTTCTGCAGTTGGCGAAAACCACTAAACTTCACTTTAAACCAAAACTTCCGCAGCAAACTGCACCGGCCACGTAATTTATAAGACTTTTGAACTAGTTTTTAGAGTTATATTCACCGATTAAAAATTTCCAATGTCGGTTACACAGGCAGCAGAAGAAAAAATCCGTTTGAGTTTGCCGATGTTTTCTTTCTCTTCTTCTGCACACAGGACGCGCTTTCGTGTGTGTTCGTGTTTGCCAACCGTCTTTTCTCTTTTTCGCACCTTTCGCCGCTCACTCGATTTCAAAACGGGCGAAAAGCGGCCGAAATGTCAGAGAGGGACTTTACTTCCGGTCGCAAGAAAATATTTTGCTGGCGTGGAGCATCAAGACAGAAGTACTGGAGCGACATCTGGTGTTCAGAGCATGAAGCGCGCTTTAGGTTTTGAATCAAGTTTTGAATGTTCTGTTGCGACAGGGTAGCGTGAGTATTTTTGTACAGGCATTTTAATTTGTTTTTTGATATTTGCGATTATTAATCTATTACGTAAACCTGATCGTCGGGACTTTAGGCTGTGAACCATTCGTTTAACTTTTAGTTAAAATTTGACATTCCGATGGTTATTTTCCCATCGTGGTTAAAATTTTACTCCGGGTCTGTCTCATTTGGAGAATTATGGATCCCCCAAACCTAAGCGATTTCATCGCCGCGACGGCGACAACTAGTCGCCGCGATTCTATCGTTGGGTCGCTGCAAGCAATACACTATTTACGCTTCCATACCAACGGCGACAGAATCGCTGTCGCCAAGCGATAGAATCGCGTCGCGACTGTCGTGTCGCGTGTGTTTGGGGGAACCTTTAAACTGAAATTAAACTTTAAAGTGACATTTCAATAATTATCAAATAACCCTGCTCGCAGAGCAAGAATAATTTTGGCAGATATCGAATCATTTTGCATCGATATCTAATTTTGGAGTGATAAAATCGAAAGTATCACAAAATCGGAAAAAAGATATTTTCAGTTTTTTAAATTTGTTTCACAATTATGAATTAGTTTATGACTTAGAAAGGTAAAACATGTGAACGGAACCCGTAATTTATTGTCTAAAATTCTTAAAAAAATATTGATAGATACTCAGAAATGATTCATAATAAATCGCACCCGGGACAAGTTTTTGCATGGAAATCATTGTTGTTTGCGATATTATTTACAAAAATAAAAAGTACGACTTAAATTGACAGAAATGGGTCTAAAACTGTGATAAAATCAGGGAGTGGCAAAATCGGGTCAATAGTGTAGCTGTTTAGCATAATAAATGCTATTCCCCGGAAGCTATACCTAAGATGGCAGTTCCATCCCGGTGGATAGGGAACCTTGGGCCAACAACATACTGTTCCCGAAACATTAATTTGTTCGAGAATCCGATAATGAAAGAATACGGACTGATTTTACGGCGACGACTCTTAGCGCGAAACAACGGACACAAATAGGAACATGGAAACATGGTTAAAACCCTAGCCCAGCAGGGTAAATTGGCACAACTTGCCAATGAGGCACGCCGCATGAAGCTTGAGATCCTGAATGGATCACCGATGAAACCTGGAGGAAGATAGAGGAGCGAAGAGAAGCCAAAGCCGCGATAGAGCGATCAAAAACCAGCGGAGCCAAAGTCTTAGCCCGTCAACGATACGCGGCTCTTGAGAAGGAAGTAAAACGCTCATGTCGACGGGCCAAGCGAGCGTGGTCAGACTCTCTGGCCGACGAAGGAGAGAGAGCCTCCGCAACCGGGGACATTCGCCTCCTCTACGATATCTCACGACGCTTAAGTGGGGCGAAGATGAATGCAACGATGCCTGTGAAAGACGCGAATGATCAGTTATTGACCGACCCAACTGACCAGCTGAAACGCTGGTTTGAGCACTTCGAACTACTTTTTCAAGTGCCAGCCAGGCCATCACCACCTCGGCATGATCTGCCTAGGATCCGACGTATAACACGCGTCAATACCGAAGCTCCATCACTGCTAGAGATTCAAACAGCCATACAAAGCATGAAATCGAATAAGCTGAGATGCTCAAAGCTGACCCCATGACATACGCCCAACTACTGCATCGTTTATTTCGTAATATATGGGACACCGCACCGCACCGCACGGCAAATGCGCGGTAAAGCGTACCATTGGTACTTCGCGTACCTGAAGGAATAAAATAGACCCCATCTCGCGGTCCTTAGACTCTTACCCAGGTACTCCTATCCCTACCTTCCCGTGGTGCTGGCCGGGATACGAGCAACCTTAGGGATGATCGGGTAGCCAACTCCGGTGGGAACTATGGTCGTATGCTGACAGGGAAGGGGGGGGGTCTGTTCTCCATGTCAGGATCGGCTCACAACAGCATCTGTTCTCCATGTTAGGGGCGGCTGATCATCGTCCGAGTGCTAGCGAGGGACTCTAAGTGAAACTGTGCACCATGGTCCACCGGGAATAAGGAGGAATGGTCCTCCGGAAATTTAGGGGGTTGGGTGTCAGGCCCGACAAGCCAGCCTTTAAAAAACATAAGCAACGAATAATCAACAAGAGAGTACGGACCGGAACCATCGGCGAAGACCACTGCGACGAAAAGGGACTAGCGATTGGAAACTCGGTTCGTGGAACTGCAAATCTCTCAACTTCATCGGTGGTGCGTCAATGGTGCGAACGTTTAGCGGTAATCATACCATTTACCAGAGCTGCGGCAACACACACGAACTGGGGACAGCTTTCATAGTGATGGGCGATATGCAAAGGCGCGTGATCGGGTGGTGGCCGATCAATGAAAGAATGTGCAGGTTGAGGATCAAAGGCCGGTTCTTCAACTTCAGCATAATCAACGTCCATAGCCCACATTCCGGAAGCACTGATGATGATAAGGACGCATTCTACGCGCAGCTGAAACGTGAGTACGACAGCTGCCCAAGCCACGACCTCAAAATCATCATAGGAGATTTGAACGCTTAGGTTGGCCAAGAGGAGGAGTTTAGACCGACTATTGGGAAGTTCAGCGCTCACCGGCTGACGAACGAAAACGGCCTACGACTCATTGATTTCGGTTCGGTACCGACGACCGCCGCGATACGACCTAGAGCAACGGAAGCAACCTGATGTCGCCACTGCATATGCGCAGCATCTCGAGGCAGCGTTGCCGGAAGAAGGTGAGCTCGATGGGGCCCCTCTTGAGGACTGCTGGAATACAGTTAAAGCAGCTCTTAACGACGCAGTGGAGAACAACGTCGGGTATGTAAGACGAAGTCTACGGAACGATTGGTTCGACGAAGAGTGCAGACAGCTGCAGCAAGGTACCCGGCAGAACGTGGAACGTTATAGACGGAAGCGGAGACAGCAGACCCGCCTTTTTCAGGAGAAGAAACGCCGCCTGGAAGAAGCGGAGTACGAGGAGATGGAAAAGCTGTGCCGTTCTCATGAAACACGCAAGTTGTACCAGAAGCTCAACGCATCCCGTAAAGGCTTCGTGCCGCGAGCCGAAATGTACCGGGATGGGAGCATCTTGACGGACGAGGAACATTTGAATGGCGCTGAGAGTACAGGCAGTGAAAGTCAAGGTAGCGGAGGAGATGACTACGTCAGTTCACCGGACGATGGAAGCCAACCAGCCCCCATCTTGACGGAAGTTAACTTTCGAGCGATCACCATCCTTAATGCCGCCTACAAAGTGATATTCTAGATCATCTTCCGACGTCTGTCACCATTAGTGAATAATTTCGTGGGAAGTTATCAAGCCGGCTTCGTTGACGGCCGCTCGACAACGGACCAAATCTTTACTGTACGGCATCATCCTTCAATCCGCCGTGAATACCAGGTCCCAACGCACCATCTGTTCGTTGATTTCAAGGCGGCATACGACAGTATAGACCGCGTAGAGCTATGGAAAGTTATGGGCGAGAACAGCTTCCCTGGTAGGCTTACTAGACTGATCAAAGCAACGATGAAAATTGTGCAAAACTATGTAAAGATTTCGGGCGAACACACAGTTCGTTCGAATCGCGCCGGGGACTAAGACAAGGTGGCAACTCAAAGCTAGTGTGGGAATGCATTCTGGCTTTGAAAAACTTATCCATACGCAATCGAGTCTACCTATATTGGATCCCAGGACATACGGGTCTAGAGGGAAACGAGATTGCTGATGAGCTAGCCAGGAATGGATCTAATGAAAGGTTCATTGGCCCTGAGCCCTTCTGCGGGACCTCAGACTGCTCTGTAAAAATGGAACTGAACAAATATATGGTCAGTCAAATCACATCAAACTGGAATGCACTTCCCCATACGAGCCAATCCAAAAGGCTCGTAACGATTAACAAGAAAACCCAACAACTATTAGGTCTCAACAAAAGGGATCTCAACATCTACACCGGTCTAATAACTGGACACTGCCCCTGCAGATACCATCTACCAAAGATCGGAGCAATCCAAACCTCAAATTGCCGCTTCTGTGACGAGGAGAGAGAAACATCAGAACACATCCTCTGCTATTGCAGTGCACTCACCCAACGTAGGTTCAAAGTTCTCAGCAAGCCCTTTTTAGGGCCTGCTGACATATGGATCTTATCCCCCAAGGACGTGGTTGGCTTCATAAAGCTAGTCTCGCCAAAATGGGGGAGTCACATACTGTAACTCAGGATCTCTATTCATCAATAATAGATGGTCTTGAGTTCAGTCGATACCAAGGTATCTCAGTGACAAACATGTCACTGAGATTACTTGCGTATTTCACAGCAAAAGGGTATATCACAATAGTCCTAAAATCTGGACGCAGTGATCTTCACCCGACAAACGAGAAAAAAAAGGAAAGACAAGGTGATGGACTTTCGTGCCTGTTGTTCAACATTGCGCTAGAAGGTGTCATGCGGAGAGCCAAGGTACGATTTTCAACAGATCCAGTCAATTTATTTGTTACGCGGATGACATGGACATTGTCGGCCGAACATTTGCAAAGGCGGCATCCAAAGGTACATCCGCCTGAAACGTGAAGCAACAAAAGTTGGACTGGTGGTGAATGCGTCAAAGATAAAGTAAGGTACCCCGGGGCAAGTGGGACCTAAAAAAAACGCTAATTCAACAAAATTGTTAACTCATACTAAGAAAACAGGGTATTTCAGGACATTAACCACGGATACATCATTATATGCTTCCGTTGTTGAAGTGTAGACGTGCTGTAAGCCATTTGTTCAGTTACAAAAAATATTGGTAGTGACAGAAATAAATTTACCTGTGGGACCCACTTACCCCTTCAAAGGGGGCAAGTGGGACCTATTCTGCTTTATACTGTCGAACGAAACTAATTTGAAGAATGTAGATATAATGTTCATGTAATTTCTGAGTCATAGTATTTCAGATCATGGATGGAGGTTTATTGCTTGTCAGATTATTGTTTTTACAAAAAGAAATTGATTACAATGTTAGCAGATATAAAAACAAGACAAAAGTCGGTTTAATATTTAATTGGCTGTTGACTGGCTTTCCATTAGCTATTAGCTTACTTTCTTACCAAATGTGTTAGACGGAAATGATAAGTAAATATTTGTTCACCTTTCGAATTAATGTTTCTCTGTTTAGAACACAAATTATTACATAAAACTTTGCATAGTTATAACCATTGCTCTTTTCCATGAGGGGGATAATTTTCAGAAAGTAAAATACACATTTGGTAAATCAACTGTACATTACTTCTAAAAAACGAAACTAAGAATATCAACTGCATTTGATTCGGATCAATATGATATATGAGTGTCGAAGTTATTTTTCACTAGACAACAATATAAAAACAGGTAAAATGGCTTTATCGAAAATGTTGTTCAAATATGTCCCACTTGTCTCATGTATGTTAAAACTCAAGGGCAAGTGAAAATTGCAGATTTTGGCTTTAATCAAAACTTTTAAATTGTTTTCGATGTTTTACAATTATTTAATTGCTCAAAACATTCACTTTCCACATCAATGATGAATTTAGAAACGACTATTTTGTTGGAAATCCATTGAATTAAAATAAAAGTAATAGCTTTTGCCGGTAGTTTAAAGTCATGATTAAACAATATCATTAGTATGGTGCCGCGAAGGGTTTTGATTCCAAATATTTTTGTGTCAGGTGAATTCGTTGATAGTTCTGCTTCATCTTTCTAGAACATTGTTACCATTAAAAAAGTTCACCGAATAAGGTCACTCCTGACGGAATCCAATTTTCAAAGTACAGTATACCCCCGCTGATCCGACAAATGTATGGCCGGACTATCGAGGTTTCTCTCGTTAATCCGACTGTAAAATCCATACAAACGAACCAAAACAAAATCACAGCACAAATTTGAAAACTGACAGCATAATGTGTTTAAATGGGTGTTGAAACTTTTTAATCCGGAAGCGACGCAGCAAAGCTGAAAAAATAAAAATGACAGTTGTGCGTTGCTTCCGTATCGAATGGTGTGCCCTTGAAAACGCGAGTACTTTGAAAATTGGATTCCGTCAGGAGTGACCTTGATCGGCAGCCATAGTACCCACTTACCCCGTATTTTCACTTGCCCCGGGGTACAAAATTTGTATGGCGAAAAACATCTAACGCGTGTTTTCTCAAAATAAATGAATCACTCACTTTGAGCGTGCTTACAGCGGCACACTAGGAGTTAACTTTCTGAAATCAGTATGGCGAAAGGCATCTAAGGTTCAATTTCTCAAAATTAAGCACCTTCATCGAAAAAATATTTGGTAGACGTAGTAGCGGACACCTTCCTTTATAACCGGTACCAAATAGTTTTTCATGAAAAGTTCCTAATTTTGAGAAAACCCGCGTTACCTGTCTTTCGTCATAGACATTTTTGGCGGTTAGCTCATGTTGTCTATTTGCGCATATGCGATAGTGCCTGGATGCTGGCAGCGGCGGGTAAAAAATCAGCCACTGCCGATAATTCATTGAAAAAATTAGCAAATTTGCATCAGTTATAAATATCCAGTATTTCTAGATTCAGGTTTATCTTTTTCTGCAATCATAGCAAAAATCTTTTTCAAATTTACTGCAAAAATATTCATTGCTGCCAGATGTGTCTGAATCTTGTTATGCAATTTAAAAAAAATACTTTTTGAAATTTACTGCAAAACTTCGTCACACACCCTGTATTTGGGCGTTCAGGCGAATGGAATTCGGGTTTATGGCGTTCGGGCGTTTGTGATAGAATCTCGGGTAATGATCTACTCAGCCAAATGACCTGTTCGATCAAATGACCCACACATTTATATTTATTCACCGGGCCCGGTAAAAGAATGAATTATTGGAAGTGGCTGATTTTCTACTCGCCGCTGCCACATCCAGGCGCTAAAGTATATGCGCAAAATAACCAGCATGAGTTGACCGCCAGAAATTTGTATGGCGAAAGACATCTAACGCGGGTTTTCTCAAAATTAGAAACTTTTCATGAAAAACTATTTGGTACCGGTTATGTAGGAAGGTGTCCGCTACTACGCCTACCAAATATTTTTTCGATGAAGGTGCTTGATTTTGAGAAATCGAACCTTAGATGGCTTTCGCCATATATACTGATTTCAGAAAGTTAACTCCTGGTGTGCCGCTGTAAGCACGCTCAAAGCAGGCGATTCATTGTCAAAAAAATATCGAGTAGAACTGTACAAATCACCGATTACGCGGTATAGAAATGCGGGTTGATCAGTAAATAGATGAATCCACAATAGAACAATAGAACAATCCATGTAAAGATAGGGGGGGGGGGGGGCTCAGGTAGTCTCACACCTCGGGAATTTGGTCCGCGGATTTTTCCTCCATGTATTTTTACATAAGCGATGTTTTCGGGATTTGGGCACGGAGAATCAAAATCCCGACCCATTTAAAATGCATGGGGACAAAAATCCGGCTGAAAAAAATACAGAAAATAAATATAAAAATAATTACGGAAATCAAAGGAATAGCTGATTTTTTCGGCAAATTTGATGGATGAATCGAAAATTTTTTTTTTGTTTTTTTGCCGTTTGGCCGAATGTCGTTTGGCTGTATGCCATTTGGCCGAAAGGGTCATTTTGACGAACGTTTCCTTATCAAGTGTGTGAAGTAAGCATTGAAAAGTAAAAAGGGTTTGTAGTGGGATGCACGAAGTGGTAAGTAATAGGTGAGATAGCGAGTAGCAAGCAATACGAAGCAAGATTATCTTTGAATGAAGAATAAATAAAGAGAAAGGAAGAAGGAAGTAGGTAGAAGGAAGAAGGAAGATAAAAGAAAGAAGAAGGAAGAAGGGAAGGAGAAGGAAGTACTAAGAAGGAAGAAGGAAGAAGGAAGAGGAAAGAAGGAAGAAGAAAGAAGAAAGAAGGAAAAAAGATGAAGGAAGAATGAAGGAGGACGAAGGAAGGAGGAAGAAAAAAGAAGGAAGAAGGAAGAAATAAAAAGGAATAAGGAAGAATTAAGAAAGAAAAAAATGAGAAAGAAGGGAGAAGGAAGAAGCAAGAAAGAGAAAGAAGAAGGAAAAATGAAGATGAAATAAAGAAGAAGAGGGAAGAAGGAAGAAAAAAGAAGAAAGCAGGAAGAAAGAAGAAAGGAGGGAGAAGGAAGTTTAATACTTAGGAAGGAAGAACGAAAAAGGGAAAATGGGAAAATGGAGAAGGGAGATGGAAGAAGGAAGAATGAAGAAGGCTGAAGGAAGAAGTTCTCAGTTCACTTTTCACTTCTCACTTTCTACTTCTCATTACTCATTACTCACTATTCACTACTCTCAATTTGAGGTCATTTTTTTTTAATTTTTCTGCCAAACGACCCGTTCGGCCAAACAACATTCGTCCAAATGGCGTTCGGCCAAACGGCATTCGGCCAAATGACCTGACATCAGCCTATTATTACAAAGAGGCTCCCAAAAAACAGCTAGAAATTTTGTCAAAAACGAAGAAGTTATACCCAGATGAAAAAAATATATTACTCCCCCGAAATGAAACCACAGACAAACAGACGTAACATTTTTCTGATCCATTTGACGAGAAGAAGGACATTTTCGGTACAGGAGGAATTTTCTTTTTCACTGAAGTAATCATATTTCAATATAACTTTATTTTTACGACAAAATCAAATATATTTTTTTATGATTGTTACAGAACTAACAAATTGCGCCCCATTAAAATATTTATGTATCTATGCAAAGCTTAATTTACTTACTAATATACCCCATCTAGAAGAAGATACCCCATCCATTGCATAGCGAGTAAAACAATCACAGCATATTTGCATCAGCCGGTTTCCAGCATGGCACGTGACTCATCCTTCCAACGGCAGACGCCGACAACGACAACCGATGGACCTCGTCGGAGAAGAATCTACACACTACGAGTAGCACACCGCAACGCATGCCATAGGGAGGAGTAGACAGTACATATCTGCAGTGTTCTCGAACTGTTCGGTTGTCGGGCAAAAGGATACTCGCTGTACGGACATGTTCCCCCCTAGAAGTGCGCTGAAGAGTAAACGGAAAAGTCGAAGCCATTCACTGTTATCCACATGAGAATCATCTTAGTTTTCTATTCGATGTTCATATCTTTCTGTCTTTAGGGCAAGAATATAGGTATATAGGTAATCACAAATACACGCTTATAATTAAAATAAATTAAAAGTTATCGTTAGTCAAGTGTTTAATGGATTTAAATCAATTGGGCATCGTCTTGAATGGTACTTACTTGATGGGCTACAGCTTGTTCTCGATGCCTATGCAGAATGGAGTATCCTTCTCCGCTGGACTCGATCGTGGGCCAATCGCTTCCAGACATCCTGTCCATTCAGCTTACTCAGGACAAGTACTGGAAAATGTCGTGATCTTCATGAGAAAGAGAGCAAAGAGACTTTTTCTATTTCGCCCAATTATAAGAATCGCGGGTTCTTAAATCAATTTCGCATAAAAGGCATTCATGAAAGGATGTCGTGCTTTATTTTAACATTAAAATTTCTAAATTATTTTAATAGATATATGCGAAGAATAGTGACTAGTCGATAAATTAATCATATTCCTTTAATTCACCGAGTCACCGAGGTAATAAACACAAAATTAAAGCAGATATTGCACATGTGCAGCCCAGGTAATATTGAAGAGCAATAACTTGAAATGTGTTAACTATTTAGAAACCCAGATGACTAGAATCCTTACGCTACCTTTTGACAGGGCAAGTGAATAGAACAACACAGTTGAATTCAATGGACTTGCCAAAAGTCGAACATGTCAAAACAAACGAAAGTCAACTTTCTATTCGTTCGAGTAAATTGAACGGAAATGTTCAATTTAATTTTGTTCAACTCGCGTTCAATAAATTGTACAGTTCACTTGCCTAGCGTATAAAACGCAGAGGGAAATACAGGACTTGCGATATTCTGCTCCTCATGAACATACAAGTACCCAGTCGGAGGGATTGCATCGTCTATTGCGAGCAGTGGATTGTCGAATTTGCAACCAACCGTGATTTTCCATGGTGTCTCAATTTCTGCAATGTACTCAAGCACAAGCAGTGTTGTAAAATGGCATTGGCATAAATTTGTCTAATTTTTCGAAACCTATTTCAAAAACACAATATCAAATTATGAGGTGTAACGAAATTAGGGGCCCTCCTTAGCCGTGCGGTAAGACGCGCGGCTACAAAGCAAGACCATGCTGAGGGTGGCTGGGTTCGATTCCCGGTGCCGGTCTAGGCAATTTTCGGATTGGAAATTATCTCGACTTCCCTGGGCATAAAAGTATCATCGTGCTAGCCTCATGATATACGAATGCAAAAATGGTAACCTGGCTTAGAAACCTCGCAGTTAATAACTGTGGAAGTGCTTAATGAACACTAAGCTGCGAGGCGGCTCTGTCCCAGTGTGGGGATGTAATGCCAATAAGAAGAAGAAGAACGAAATTATAGCGTATAAAATGTCCCTAAAACTTTGTCTTACAATAGTCTGACACGTGGGAGGCTTTATATTTAGAGCAATGTACCTTTGGTTAAAAATATAAGACTAACAGGCTTCTAAAAAAAGTTTTAGACAAATTAAGGCACGAGCGAACGAAGAAACGATGAACTTTGGACCGCTAAATGGTAGAAACGCTTTTTACCGACAAAACATCTAATCAAGCAATGATGGTAATTGGACTCTCCAGTCAAGCATTTGTATTTGCTCAATCGATTCTTCAATTCATTCAAGATTAACCTTCCCAAGAATTCATATTTTTTGACGCCTTCAACTATTATTAAAATTCAAAACAAGAAATCAAAAAAGAGCTGTTGACAAACTTGGCCTAACATTCGCGATTTTGAACCAACATCCTTCTGGCCGGCAACACTTATCAGTTTTTGTTTCGATTTAAAAAAAATGGGTTCTTCGGAAAAGTTGACCTCAAACGAAGCAAAGAATTGACTAAGACTATAAAAAGATATACAATGTTTGAAGGGAAAGATGGTAAATAATTGGAATAGGCAGCCAGGAGTACTGGAAGTCACTATGGAGCAGAACTTGATGAGGCAGAAGATCGGAAAGATCTCTCTATCGCTCAACCGAGTGGACAGAGTTGATAACAACCAGCATAATTTCGTGTGATAACCAGCATGCCTTAGCTCATTTCCGGCGGTCCCAGGTGCGAATTTCAATGCGTTCAATTCGGTCAATAACACCCTAGGAGAGAAAAATAGACAAAATGTCAAGCCCAAATTCTAGAAATAATCTGCAATATTCGCAACGACATCCATGGGAATCACTCTCAAAAATATTGAGAACAAAGACTAACTTCTAAACACAATTCGGCGTCCCGGCAATCCAGAATTTCTATATGATCAATTTGTTGGGTCAACAGACGGTCTCTCAAATATCGTTTGGATATCAACCAACATTCGATAACTAAAATATATAATGTGCTATGCATGTGTTCGATATAATGTGTTCGGATCCCAAAGTACTGCTTATTTCTCATACACTCATATAAAAACCATTAACATTTTGAATTTTAGAGAGAGTGTAAATATAAATCGGCGATCTTCGCGACAACGTTTAATGGAACCGCGATTTCGCGATTGGAATAGCAAATCCTCAACAAATCCGCAAAATTCGCGAAATCCGCGACTGTTGTAACAGCCCTGGATTTGCGTGTAGCCCTGTGCTACAAGCCGTGCCTTGTATCGAATCTCTTTTCCGGTAGCATCTCTCTTCTTTTTAAAGATCTTTGACGGCCTACGGCCTTAACTCCGATTGGCAGGTCAACTTCTTCCCAAGTGCCATTTTCTCTCAACGATTCAAGTTCCTCTTCGATGACTACTATCCACTGCTCACGTTCTGGACCACTTACCGCTTCTTGATATACCGGGGTTCTTCAATTTGTTTGGAAGATTCGCCTTTCAACATATCTACTCTGTACTTCAACGGTGGATTTCCCTTGGTACTTCGCTTTGATCGTCGAACCTCAACTATATGCTCCTTCTGTATCGGATCTGCATCGTTAGTACTATTGAAGTCATCATTACCTTCAAATTCGTTCGCGTCTTCAAATAACGTATCATTTTCGTCAGTTTCTGATTCGTCTTGCATCTGATCACTATAATCTTTTTTTTTTTTTTTTAATTTTATTTGCTAATTATCTAATACATGCATTCATCTCTTAGACTAGGTGTTCCGTGTTTTCTTAACACTATCATCCTTATTTGCTATGTTACAGTTTTAGTTATTATTAATACATTTCAATTGCCTTTGGCAGTTAGAATTTTTCCTGTGGTTGAAATAAACCATGTAGGAATTACAATGTTTTCAACTTAAACTAAACTTAACCTATTTTATACTAAGGGTACAAGCAGCTAATCGTTGCAATAGAAGATTGCAACGATTTTTGTCTAAAATTGGAAATTATTTTGTTGGACATTTGCTGCAATGTCTCAATATTAGAAATTCTATGAAGTTCATTGGTACTATACCACGGAGGCAACTTCAGAATCATTTTCAAAATTTTATTTTGAATCCTCTGAAGTGCCTTCTTTCTGGTATTGCAGCAACTAGACCATATTGGCACAGCATACAACATGGCAGGTCTAAAAATTTGTTTGTAAATCAAAAGTTTGTTCTTAAGACAAAGTTTTGATTTTCTGTTTATAAGTGGATATAGACACTTAATATATTTGTTACATTTGGCTTGAAGGCCTTCAATGTGATTTTTAAAGTTAATTTTGATCTAGCAGAAGTCCTAAATATTTAGCTTCACTAGACCAATTAATTGGAACCCCATTCATAGTGACAATATGTCTGCTAGAAGGTTTCAAATAAGAAGCTCTCGGCTTATGTGGGAAAAATTATAAGCTGAGTTTTGGAAGCATTCGGGAAATTTTCCATTTTTGCAAGTAAGTGGAGAAAATATCCAAACTTTTTGCAATCTACTACAAATGACACGAAAGCTACGCCCTTTGGCTGAGAGACCTGTGTCATCTGCAAACAAAGATTTTTGACACCCTGGTGGTAAATCAGGTAAGTCAGAAGTAAAAATGTTATACAATATAGGCCCCAGTATGCTGCCTTTGGGAACACCAGCCCTTACAGGTGGTCTATCAGATTTCGAATTCTGATAGTTTACCTGCAGCGAACGATCTGATAAATAATTTTGGATCAGTTTAATAATGTACGGAGAAAAATTAAAATTCATCAATTTTACAAACAAACCTTCATGCCAAACACTGTCAAATACTTTCTCTATATCAAGAAGAGCAACTCCAGTCGAATATCCTTCAGATTTGTTGAGCCGAATTAAATTCGTTACTCTTAATAACTGATGAGTGGTTGAATGCCCATGGCGAAAACCAAATTGCTCATCAGCAAAAATAGAATTGTCATTAATATGAACCATCATTCTATTTAAAATAATCTTTTCAAACAGTTTGCTTATTGAAGAAAGCAAACTGATTGGGCGATAATTAGAAGCCTCAGCTGGATTTTTGTCCGGCTTCAAAATTGGAACAACTTTGGCGTTTTTCCATTTATCTGGGAAGTATGCCAATTGAAAACATTTGTTAAGTAAATTAATTAAGAAGGATAAAGAGCTCTCAGGAAGTTTTTGATAAGTATGTAGAAAATACCATCATCACCAGGGGCTTTCATATTTTAAATTTTCTAGTAATAGATCTCACTTCATCCAAATTAGTTCCCAACGAAGGGTCAAAAACATTATCTTGATCGAGAATGTCTTCGAAGCTTCGTGTAACCTGATCCTCAATTGGACTAGTGAGACCTAGACTAAAATTATGGGCACTCTCGAACTGCTGAGCAAGTTTTTGAGCATTTTCGCCATTTGTTAATAAAATTTTATTTCCTCTTTAAGCGCTGGAATTGGCTTTTGAGGTTTTTACGAATTTTCGTTAATTTCCAAAGGGTTTTGAACTGGGATCCAACTTCGAGACATTATTCTCAAAGTTGGTATTTCTCAGAATAGCGAAACGTCTTTTAATTTCATTTTGCAAATCTCGCCAAATAACTTTCAACGCGGGATCGCGAGTTCTTTGGTATTGCCTTCGCCTCACATTTTTAAGACGGATCAGTAGCTGAAGATCGTCGTCAATAATAATGGAGTTGAATTTAATTTCACATTTAGGAATTGCAATGCCTCTGGCTTCGACAATTAAATTTGTCAAAGATACGAGAGCATTATCAATATCACTTTTGGCATCGAGAGGAATATCAACATCAAAATTCCTATCCATATACGTTTTATATAAATCCCAATCAGCTCTATGATAATTGAAAGTAGAGCTGATTGGATTATAAATGGCTTCTTCTGAGATTTCAAATGTCACAGGAAGGTGATCAGAGTCAAAGTCAGCATGAGTTACCAATTGGCCACACAGCTGACTTGAATCCGTTAAAACCAAATCAATTGTCGAAGGATTTCGAGTGGATGAAAAACAAGTTGGGCCATTGGGATATTGAATAGTATAATATCCCGCAGAACAATCTTCAAATAAAATGTTGCCGTTGGAATTGCTTTGAGCATTATTCCATGAACGGTGTTTGGCATTGAAGTCACCAATTACGAAGAATTTTGATTTGTTGCGAGTCAGAATTTGAAGATCAGCTTTCAACAAATTCTTTTGCTGCCCATTGCATTGAAAAGGCAAATAGGCTGCAATGAAGGAAAATTGACCAAAATTTGTTTCAACAGAAACTCCCAAGGTTTCAAAAACTTTGGTTTCAAACGAAGAAAATAATTTATGTTTGATACGTCTATTAATGACAATGGCGACCCCACCACAGGCGCTGACAAGACGATCATTTCTGTAGATAAAATAATTTGGATCTCGTTTAATGGAGAGTCCTGGTTTTAAATAGGTTTCAGTTATAATGGCAATATGCACATTATGAACTGAATAATTCATCTTCCTTACCCTTTAGAGAGCGGGCATTCCAATTTAGAACTTTCACACAATTATTTAGATCCATTAAAACGGAGTCCGATAACAATTTTTTGTGTGTACTTTATACCAACCTGAACAGCTTCAGGAATGGTATTTGCTTTGAACATTGCATCAATCATGTGATGCAATTGTTCAGTTAAAAAATCAAAATCGGAAGCAGTCATGCTACCTGAATCGGCAACATGCCCATTATTTTCCGTTGGGACATGGGTATAAACCTCATTTTGAGAAGAGAAATTTTGTCTACCAGCAGCGATGTTTGCATACGTAGGTACATTCAAAAAATTGGAATTTACTGAAGTGCTTGCTACCCGTTGACGAGCGGCAAAATTTGTTTGTGAATTGTGGTGGGTATGAATTGCTCGACCGGTAACTGGTTTCGAAACTTGAGCGTTTGAAAAATTTCTACCCGTCGAATCTGGGATCCGATTGGAATTTCCCGTCATCAATTTTGCACGGGAATTCAAAACTTTTTTGCGTGAAGGGCATTCCCAGAAATTGGATTTATGATTGCCCCCACAATTTGCACATTTAAATTTATTGGAATCTTCTCTCACAGGACATGCGTCCTTGGCGTGAGAGGTTCCACCACAAATCATGCATTTAGCATCCATGTGACAATGTTTGGTTCCATGACCCCACTTTTGGCACTTACGGCACTGGGTGGGGTTTTGGAAATTTCCCCAGGCCTGCGGAAATGTTCCCATGTAACACGGACATGGGACATAATACAGGCCTTTTCCAAACTTTTCATATTATTTAGTTCACTTTTGTTAAAATGAACTAAATTAAATTCTTGAGAAATGCCCCTCTGGGAAGTACCAGAGTGGGATTTCTTTTTCATCTTAATTACTTGGACTGGTGAAAATCCAAGTAATTGAGAAATTTCAATTTTAATCTCATCCAGTGATTTATCATCACTGGAAAGACGACTTTGAACAATCGCTCAGTTTTGTCGTCGTATGTGAAGAATTTATGGCGCTTCTCAGTTAAATACTGAAGAAGACGTTTGCGATCGTCAAAGGATCCCGGCAAAACGCGGCAGTCACCCTTCCTAGCAATCTGAAATGAAACCTTGATCCCCTGAAGGTTACTCAAAATCTCATTCCGGAAGCCAGAAAACTCGGCAACAGATACCACAATTGGCGGAATCCTTTGCTTTTTCGCATGAATCGAATCACCTGGGCTAGAGGTATATTCGATTTGCTCAATTTCATCATTAATCAAATCGAACTGATTGCTCAGTTCGATTGGAGAAGAATTATTTCCGATATTAGAGTTAGAAGGAATATCTGAATTCTCCTGCTTCCTTCTATTTTTCCACGCTTTGGCAGGACAGTTTTAAAACTTAGTTTCTTCGAAGGAAATGGAGAATGCCCTCCCTATTGTTTTTATTGATGCTCATTGCTGAGCGTTGAGACGAGACCTTCTAAGAGGTTTTTTCCCAGAACGGTGTCCCTGCAGGATTACCACCGCTTGTCGGAATTTTACTTCCGCAAACGGGTCCAACGTAAAACGAAGGCACGGGTCCTTGCAAAGATCGTAACGGGATCAGTGGGTACAAATAGCGCTAAGAAGCACCGTTGAAATTAAAATAGCTTCGGGTAGTATTAAAAACTTCCTTCCGCAAAGAGAGAAAGAACCGCACAGCACGAAAGCACGATGCGGTCTGATTAGCAACGGAATGATCATTATAATTAGTTGAAGTATCAATCTGCTGCGGTATCTCCTGAACGTCACTAGCTTGAAAATCGTATTCAACAATATTTGAATCTTCTTCCGTTGGAGCAAATATTCTCTGTTCTTCTTCCGTCAAGAATCTCACGTCACGGCTTACCACGATTTTGTTAGTTTTCAATTCCATCATCCGGTATCCTTTATGTTGAAGAGAGTACCCAACAAAGGTCATCTTATACGCTTTCGGCTTCAGCTTTGTACGATTTGCTTTTGGAATGTGTACGTATGCTTTTACACCAAACACGTGAAGCCTTGATAGATCCGGTTTGTATCCATTCACAATTTCGTACGGTGTCATCGTCTTGGCTCTTGTTAGTAAAACATTTTGAAGATAATTTGCTGTGCTAATTGCTTCTCACCAGTACTTGTAATCCATTTTCGCATCTAATAACATGCATCGTGCCATCTCCACCAGATATCTATTTTTACGTTCCGCTACACCGTTCTGTTCTGTGGTATATTCCGTAGTAAATTGTTGTATCATGCCGAATTTTTTACATAAATCATCAACACGACCGTTACAATATTCGCCTCCTTGATCCGATCTTAACACTTTCGGGGTACTTCCATATTGTGTCTTCATCAATCGGGCATAATGATCAATGCAATCAACTGTATCTGATTTGTTGCACAGGAAATAAATCCACGAATAACGACTATGATCGTCGATGAATGTCAGTAAATACCTACAACCACCAGGAGTCTTCGTTTTCATCGGTCCACACAGGTCGCTGTGTACGAGATCCATGATTGTTCTAGATTTCTGCTTAGCCTTTTTTGGAAACAGTTTTCTTGTCATTTTCCCTTCTATGCAGCATTCACAAATTACCTTGATACCACATGGATGAATCTTGATACTGTCCACTAGCTTATGCTTTTCTGCATCCAAATTTGCCTCAGGATCACGATGTCCTAAACGTCTGTGCCACTCGTGAATACAGTTCGGATTATGACTTCTGGTTGTCGCTACAACTGAGCTGCGTTCTAATTTCAACTCATGTAACCCATTTTTCAGTATAGCTTCAACCACTATATGTCCTTCACTTGACACTATACATCCAGCTTTGTTGAAACTTACATTAGCGGATTTCTTTATCAAACAGCCAACGGACACAAGATTAGCGGACAATTCCGGGATGTATAAAACTTGAGTCAGGGACACCTCCTTTATTATACCACTCTTGAGTCTTGACGAGACATCTCAGCTTACACATTCCTTCTCCTTCTACAGGGCATTTACGGCCATCAGCCACAACCACTTCACTTGGAGTTCCAACTCTCCGCGGTCCAACGTTCACGAACAAATTCCGATTCGCACAAATATGCCAAGACCCGAGTCGATTATCCACTCCCGAACAGAATTTGTTACGGCAAATGCAAACGTACTTGTTTCCGGAATCGTCACTTTATCTTGTGCAGTTCGATGCTGTCTTGAACCTTCATGATTTTCACTAAGATTCATCAAGCCTTTAACTTTACAATGCTTCTTTTTGTGACCAATTTTCTTGCAGTTGTGGCACACAATATTGTTGGTTTTCTTTTTCTGCATCCGGTCCTCTACCTTCAAAGCTTGATCTGATAATCTTTCACGTCCACGTTTCAGAACTTCATCAATCACTTTTTGTTTGACCAGCTCCAGCGTTATCGTGTCTTCTTTGCGACAATCCAATGCGGTTGTAAGCGTACTGAAAGACTTGGGTAGACTTCGTAGTACCATCATTACTTCCAGTTCACGACCGAGATTTGTTCCAGCTTTCGCAAGTTTTTCAAATAATCGCTCCATATCGTAGAAATGCTGCTCGATATCATAACCGTCTATGAACCGCATTTCGCACAACTGATGAAACAGTCCAACCTTCGCCGAAAGAGTAATCCGTTCATGATGACGTTGTAGATTCTCCCAGGCTTGTTTCGCTGAAGTAGTGTTCCGGATAAGAACATGTTGTTTTTGTTCCACTAGCAGCCCGATGGTCGCTCTCGCCTTTTGATCTCCCGCTTTCCAAGCAGCAACTACTGCAGAATTTCCTGGGTTCCCTTCCGTTCCGCTATTTCCACTGGAGGTTGTCCTGGGCAAGGATGTTATCGATCATTTAGTAATTTGCGTTCGATCGTCTAGCAGTTTGTCAATGATTCATTCCAGAAGCTGAATTTCAAAATGTGTTGTATGGTGGACTTCTAGTGCGAAGGTTTTTCTACAACTCTGCCCAAGGGTTCGTTGATAGAATTCAACTAATAACGGAGTTATAGCGCTAGTTGCAGTAACTTAGACTAAATGATTGGAATTTTGTAATCATTTAGTCTAAGTTACTGAAACTATAGCTATAACTCCGTTACGAGTGGCATTCAAACAACGAACCATGAGGCAGAGTTGTAGAAAACCTTCGCACTAGAAGTCCACCATACAAAACATTTTGAAATTCAGCTTTTGGAATGAGTTATTGACAAACTACTAAATGATCGAATGCGAATTACTAAATGATCGATAACATTCTTGGTCCTGGGTATACGAAACGCCACAGGTCCTCCCTCACCAAAAGCAGTTCAACGGTAAATTTCCAGCTGCCGTAGATTTGGTTGTTGAGCTTTTCAACTCCTAGACAAACCATGTTCAATTCTTCTGGGCCAATAACCAATTGAAAATTATACGTCTGCTTTTAACAGTGGTTGACAAATGAATGAAGGTTTTATTGATTCAAGTTACTATGGCTATTTTACTATGATCACATGTTGCTATGATCAATGTTCAGTAGAGAAAAGTTCTAGTCGATGAATTTCCAAGACCAGGAAAGAAGTTTAACCCAGCGTAGCCTTGCTTGGCAGCCACGCATCTTTCCGCTCAGCTAAGGAATATGTAGAAGTAGTTTTCGAAATTTCAATTGCCCCTTACAAATCCTTTATTATATCTAGCAGACGGGCCAGATATAATGAAGGGATTGACTCTTCTCTTTACTTTACTTTACGTTTTTATGAGTAATCCTTTATGTCTTGATTTCCAAGCTTTGCTTGCTTATACCAAGAAAATGTATTTATTTAAAAACGGCATTATAATCTCCCTTTGATTTGTACCGGGCAGTTGCTGCCATTTAAAGAAGGCATCAGCCCTTCCTCGCGTTACCGTGAGCAAACGTCAAGCTCGAGCAAAAACGATGCGCGCGCCACGAGTGATCGATTGGCCAACTAATGATTATTTGAATTGACCAGTAAATCAGTCAACGATGGAAATTTGACGAGTGTTATGTCTGTTTGTCTGTGATTATACCTTCTTTTATTGCTTTAAATTACAGTCCAGAAGAATTTAGACCGGATTGCATGTAATTAAGCAGAATTCAGTTAATATTTCAATGATAATTATTCTAACTGAATTCCACCAAATGGCATTCCGCGGAATGACTTTCGGTGAAAAGGTACATTCCGCGAAATGTCTTTCGGAAAAAAGGTGCATTCCGCGAAATGTGTTTCGGAGATTATGTACATTCCGCGGGATGTAGTACCGCGAACAAAAATTCCGCGAAATGTTATTCGGCGAAATAGTAAACAACCAGAAAAGGTTGTATACTATTTCGCCGAAAAACATTTCGCGGTTTTTTTTTTCGCTGTACGAATTTCCGCGGAATGTATCAACTCTCCGAAACACATTTCACGGAATGCACCTTTTTTTCGAAAGACATTTCGCGGAATGTACCTTTACACCGAAAATCATTCCGCGGAATGCCATTTGGCCGAAATCAGTTAGAATAATTATTATTCAGATTTTTACCGATTTCTGCTTAATTTCATGCAATCCGGGCAATTTTTTAGATTTAATGAAAACCCGACCCGTTCCCGAGAACTTTTGCATTCGTAGAACCAGAAAAGGTTGTATACTGTTTCGCCGAAAAACATTTCGCGGTTTTTTTTTCGCTGTACGAATTTCCGCGGAATGTATCAACTCTCCGAAACACATTTCGCGGAATGCACCTTTTTTTTCGAAAGAAATTTCGCGGAATGTACCTTTACACCGAAAATCATTCCGCGGAATGCCATTTGGCCGAAATCAGTTAGAATAATTATTATTCAAATTTTTACCGATTTCTGCTCAATTTCATGCAATCCGGGCAATTTTTTAGATTTAATGAAAACCCGACCCGTTCCCGAGAACTTTTGCATTCGTAAACCCGTACTCGACCCGAACCCGACATAATTTAATTATCTAAGCCCACACAAAAGTTTTCCCCGAAAAATTCAAACAAGATATGTGTAAAAATGTAAGTCCAAACAACGAACTTGCCTCACAATTAACAAAACTGAATAAAACAATATTCAGTATTTTATTTCTTAAGCCCGTACCCGACCCGGACCTGATTTTTTATCTCACAAACCCGTACCCAAACCGAATCCGATATTGTACTAATTTTCAAACCCGAATCCGGTGATTCGGGTTTCAGGTTTCAAAACCTAAAACCCCACCATATGTTCAGCCCGGTATAATGAAAAGGAGTTGCTAATGTCTTCTTTCAAAGAACGTGTCTTCCCAGTATAAGGCGAAGGGATGGGTTACGCCTTCTTTGAATGGATGCATTTGCCCGGTATCAGGCGAAAGGTGTTAATAATACCTTTTTTAAAAGAACGCGTCTGTTCGGTATACGGCGAGGGGAGGGGTAACGCCTTCTTTAAATGGATGTATCTGCTCGGCATCAGGCGAAGGGAGGGGTAACGCCTTCTTTAAATGAATGCATCTGCCCGGTATAAGCCGAAAGGAGTTGATAATGTCCTCTTTAAAAGAACGCGTCTGTCCGGTATACGGCGAAGGGAGGGGTAATGCCTTCTTTAAATAAATGAATCTGCCCGGTATAAGGCGAAAGGAGTTGATAATGTCCTCTTTAAAAGAATGCGTCTGCCCGGTATAAAGCGAAGGATGGGGTAACGCCTTTTTTAAATGGATGCATCTGCCTGGTATAAGGCGGAAGGAGTTGATAATGCCTTCTTTAAAAGAACGCGTCTGCCCGGTATAAGGCGAAGACAGGAGTAACGTCTTCTTTAAATAGGCGCATCTGCCCGGTATAATTCGAATAGACTTGTTAATGCCTTCTTTAAATCGATGTATCTGCCCGGTATAAGGGGCAATTGAAATTTTGAAAACTACTTCTACATATTTTGGGAGGCCTTCCTTAGCGGGAAGATGCAAGGCTGCCAAGCAAGACTATGCTGAAGAAGGCTGGGTTCAACTTCTGAACCGGTCTAGGAAACTTATCAAAAAAAAATTTCGAAAAGGAATTCCGCGAAATAGTTTTCGGTGAAATGTTATACAATCTCGGCCGAATACCATTCGGCAAAATACCATTTGGCCGAATTCCACTAGGCCGAAAGTTGTTTGGTCGAATATATCATTAGGCCGAAAAGGTCATTTGGCCGAAGGGGTCATTTGGCCGAAAGAGTCATTTGGCCGAAAGGGTCTTTTGGCCGAGAGGGTCATTTGGCTGAAAGGGTCATGGCCCAAATAGGACATTTGCCCGAAAGGGACATTTGGCCGAATAAGACATTTGACCGAATATGTCATTTGGCCGAATAGGACATTTGACCGAATAGGTCATTTGTAAAGTAAGAAATTAAGAGTGAGAAAAGAGACGTCTCAATTCTTATTCCTCATTTCTGACTTCTCACTGTGAAAATAGAGAAGCGCAAAGTGAGTAGTGAGACATCTCAATATTCACTTCGCGCTTCTCATTTTTTACAGTGAGGAGTGAGAAATGAGGAATGAAAAATGAGACGTCTCACTTCTCTTTCCTTGATTCTCACTTCTCACTGTGAAAAGTGAGTAGTACGAATTGAGTAGCGAGATGTCTCACTTCTCACTTCGCGCTTCGCACTTTTTACAGTGAGAAGTGAGAAATGAGGGGTGAGAGTTGAGACGTCTCTTTTCTCACTCCTTATTTCTCACTTTTCAAATGACCTATTGTGACAAATGATGTATTCGACCAAATGTTGTATTCGGCCAAATGACCCTTTTGGCCAAATGACCCTTTCGACCAAATAACCCTTTCGGCCAAATGTTCTATTAGGCCAAATGACCCTTTCCGCCAAATTACCTTTTGGCCAAATGACCCTTTCGACCAAATGACCCTTTCGGCCAAACGGCCGTTCCCTATTCGAGTAAATGTCCTATTTGGCCATTTGACATATTCGGCCAAATGTCTTATTCGGTCAAATGACTTTCGGCCAGATGGGTTTTGGCCTAATGGTTTGTTCGGCCTAGTGGCATTCGGCCGAATGGGTTTCGGCCAAACGACCCTTCCCCTTCGGAAAAAATAACACTTTCGGCCAAATGACCGTTTCGGCCAAATGACCCTTTTGGCCAAATGACCCTTTCGGCCAAATGACTCTTTCGGTCAAATTACCCTTTTGGACAAATGACCCTTTTCTTCCAAATTACCCTTTCGGCCAAATGACTCTTTCGGCCAAACGACCCTTCCGGCCAAAGGACTCTTTCGGCCAAATGACCCATTCGGCTAAATGACTTTCAGCCTAATGACTTTCGGCGTAATGGTCCGTTCGGCCAAATGGTATATTCGGCCAAACAACTCTCGGCCTAGTGGCATTCGGCCAAATGGCTTTCGGCCGAGTGGGTTTCGGCCAAACGACCCTTCTCTGGATTTACATTCATGAGTGTCCAGAATTATCACACGATGTGGTAAAGTATTCAAACATATCAGATTGATATTTTAGTAAGAGATATTAGTAAAATCATCCCAAGGGGTCGGATATCTTGGTGTTCAGGCTATAGTCAAACTTGACCTCTAATATTTTTCCCTCAAAGCCTACATACTGATGAACAATGTTGCTAATAAAAGTGAACTCTAGCCCTTTTCTGTGATGTTGCACAGCCAATATTAAACGCTGGGCATGTATGACTCATCCGTCCTTGGTGATAAACTTACATAGAAGTTAAAAAAAATCATAAACAAATTAAAAAAAAAGACCCATCCTGATAGCATTAAGGTTAAAAATGTAAAAAAAAACTAATTTTATAAGCTACGCAAAACGCTAATTTTGTTTAATCGAAAGCAAACACGAAATTGAAAATCAAATGTTCGAGGCATGCATGAACAAATATTAAAAACTTTAATCTAAAAAAAATAATAAACAAGGTTGGCTCGCTTGACTGTGGATATACAACAGTAAAGCACATGTGAAGATTAGACAAATCAAGCGTCCGAAATATATTCAATTAGCAAAAAAGAGGTAACCGCGGTGGAGGTTGGTACTCGGATTCTGATGGCTTTTCCGCAAACGTGTCCTTTAAGTGGTCTTGCTGTGTAGGGGTTGTCACGCCTATCTAGAGAGTAGGGTATCCAATCATGGTTTGAACTAGTGAAAAGCGTATCATGGTTTGAACCATTTTGAAATCAGTAGAAATTACCATCTCATTGGCAGGAAATGAACCTAAAACAGTATGGATGGAATATTTAGGTATACTGGAAGTGATAGAGTTTATTTAAACATTCGTACATATTGTTTAAGTAATAAAAAAAAACGATTTAAAAACGTCCTGAATTTGTGCCAAATCCCCCCCACCAGTGGCATAATTTCAAAAAGCTCGTAAAGGACGCATTTTATGACACAGGAGTGAGATCAATATTTTCATGCTATTTTTTTGCTATTTTCATCTGTAATCGATTGACGTCATCATACAATTGAGAAACAGTTTTAAATAGTTTAAATAGTAACATTTATACAAGGTAAAAACTGTTCATGGTTTGAACTAAATTTGTACCATGGTTTGAACTTGTAAATGCAGGCACGTTCTGCTGCTGTCCGCTAGGAGCGCTGCATGCGCCTAGCTGGAGCATTTTGTTTACATTTCCGATATGAAAAAATCGCAATTTTCATATCGATAATTTAGACGATTTTCACACGTTTCGAGTTACTAATCGAATGCGAGAAGATGAATAGGTAAACAAATTTGCTTTTCTACAGATTTCCTCAGCGTTTCATGCATGTGATTAGTATTATATTTAGGAGCTGCTGGCTGCTGCAGTAGTTCAAACCATGGTACGAATTTAGTTCAAACCATGAACAGTGTAGTTCAATCCATGGTACGAATCAAAGTTATGCAATTATTAAGTTTTTTCAATGAAACTAAGCATAAATATGCGCACCCAGGATGTTTATAGAAAGATAATGAACAAAGCTTCCATAAAATTTAGAAATCGCAGTTCTAACATGTCCCTTTAATGAAATAAATCAACTTTATTTTGACGGCTCATCTGAAACCCGCCATTTGGTTCAAACCATGATTGGATACCCTATGAGGTTGAGGGTTCGAGTCCCTCCAAAACACGTAGATTCTTTTTCGCAAATTTCATATCAATTTGTCCATTTCGTGCATATGCACAGCCAAGATATTTAACAAAAAAAAAATCTTCAATCTCATATGTCATTATCAAATAACAGAAATGTTTATCTTAAGAACCATACCTTTCAAAGCTTCCAGAACGGTAACAAGGACCAAAAAGAAGGCGAGAGAAGACAAACTGGCCCGAGAGAACACATCCTTGCTGCTGGCCACTGCACAGTACCGGTTTCCAAAATGCGGAGAATATGAGCCAGCAATACGAGAACCGGGAAGGAGGAAGTGGCCGCAGAGACAGAAGCAACATCAGCATGCTATCTGGAAGGCGCTACTCCATGGAGATAAACCGAATTCGCACAACCCGTACTACAGACACAAGAACGGCGGCGCCACATTAGTTCTATTTCTATAATATTTTATTTCTTTTCGTCTGGGAATATTTGCCAAAAAAGCGGTACATTATTTATCATCTCGGATGCTCAAGAAGACCTACACCACTGTTTCCCAGTCAGCGTGCAATCCACCAACGGCCGCCGCGCCCTGGAAGTGGACATGTAATGATGTGTGGAAGGGAGAATAGTCACGGAAGAAAAAGGGGCAGGTTCGCAAGACTTTTAGTTTAGTGTATTCGTCTGTCCAGTCTCAGTCATTCGAGTGGACGATTAGTGTGGATGCATTCTATCAGATAACGTGTCGTTCGCTGTCTGGTGCAGATGTTCTTTGCGTCTAACTATGGATGCGGTAGAATGGAAGGAATGCCTCAATGATGCAGCAGTACTTGATTCGTGTTCATTCAAGTAATGGTTAAAATGGAAGCTCATAAACACTTAATTACAGACGGTTTCAATTGTTTTCTTATATCGTTAATATCGTTTGAGATGCAAGTACAGTCCGAAACGACTGCATCTCCCAACTCAAAATAAATCTGCGCCAAATGGAAAACGAACTTAGTTCCAAATGCATAAATACGGAACATAATTTATTCTATATTGTTTTAGATGATTAATAGTCGCATTTTGGCACAATCGTATGCCTGCCGACGGCAAAATTGCATTTTACTAGGATTTCTATCACCATCAAAAGCGCATAACTGCTTGGCTCTTGCGGAAAGCATCCATTTTTCATTCGAAACATAATTAGCTCTGCCTCTGTTAGTGTATATTAGACAGATTTATGGGTGATTCATTTTATAGTTTGTTTTTAATGAACTGGCCAGTAATAAGTGACCAATGTCCAAGATATGGCGATGTACAAAAATAGATTAATTCATCTAGCGATGATGGTGTTTTCTGGATCGTATAAGAACGACTAAATAATTCGCGTTGGATCGTGTTATTGCGTGACATGCCAACTTGTTCGGTGGTTTTTCTTAGCCCAGAGTTGAAACCATACTAAAGGTGGTTGGATTCGACTTCCGGTTCGATCGGGTGATATAAATATTTTTATTTATTTAAACTAAGAAGGCAGGAGTGTCTCATAAAAGTTGTCTCCATTCAACTCGGTCTATAGTTGCACGGCACAAACCAAGCTGTCTACGGAGGTTTTATAAATCTTATCTAACTGATCGATGTATCCTGGTAGCACATTGCCTTCTTGTGCTCGTCGAATTAATATCGAGTACCATTTTCACCATTTTATTGTTCATCATTCTAGGTACGTGTCCGACCCACCGCAGTCGTCCGATTTTAGCGGTGTGAAGGATGGATGAATCTCCCATTAGCTGATGCGATGCAATTCGTGGTTTTTTTTGGGAGATTCCAAGTACGTATTGGTCCTCTACAAGCATCATCCAGGTCTCGTATACATACAGAGGTCTAATGAGAGTTTTGTAGATAGTCATTTTGATACGGCGGCGAACTCTTTTCAAAATAAATCATCAAATGTCCAGATCAATCTTCGTAGCTTCGAACCAAATATTTAACCCAATAACAACTTTTTCTTCTCCAATGGCTCTAATAGAACTTGATCTGTTTTTTCAACTTAGTATTCTATTAGTATTTCCACAGTTAATAACTGAAAGGTTTTCTATGCATGCCATAACGTGATTATGTATCTTGTGTGGCAAGTACAATAGATACGCCTGTATGTCCAGGAAGTCGTGAGCATTTCCAGCCAGAAAACATTCAAGATCCACAAAGGATTCGAACTCGCCCTCTCCGGATTGGCAAACCCGTCTTTGCTTCCAAGGTTAACTAGGGACCTTCTTTTAATTAGCATTATTTTCCCTCACTGGGACATTATCGCCTCACAGCTTAGTGTTTATTAAGAACTTCCACAGTTCCAAGTTACTATTTTTGCATTTATCTGAGGCTGACACGATAATACTTTTATGCCCAGGGAAGTCGAGAAAATTTCCAAGCCGAAAATTGCCTGGACCGGACCGGGAATCGAATCCAGATACCTTCAGCATGGGCTTACTTTGTAGCCTGGCATCTTACCGCACGGCTAAGGAAGGCCCGAGAGACCTTACACAAATCAAATTTAAACCTAATCAAAATCCGATGCAACACAACTACTCTTAATTAATTTCTGCACTTAGCACATTTAATAATTTACCATCCGGTCCGATAGGATTAAATCTATCAGGGAAGCCCCTTTCGGAGATGACATAAGACATCTAACTGTCCCTTTTGGAAACCATATTACTTTCTTCTAAATTATTCACGGTCAGTATTGGCACACACACACACAAGTTTACAATCGATTAAACGTATCATTTTACTGTTATGAAATTATATGGACTCTGATCAATGACTCGGTAGGGACAGGCATTTATGCTCATGGGTTCTGTGGACATGTATGGACATGATTAGTGCTATCGTTTTCAAACCAGGCGTAGATGATTATGTTTTGTCATTCAATCTGTATTCCGTAATTTTGAAGAACTTAGAATACATATATAGATTTTCGGTAATTTAATTTTTGAATTACATTTCGGCTACATTGTTTTGTCCATTTTTTGAAGACTAAACACCAAAACGTTAAACCACAACTTTTGGACTGTGTGCTATCTCATGCACAGTTGTCTGCTACGAGAATCGCCTAATTGTGCGGTTATTTATTGTTCGAACGTATAATTTCCAGTATGCACATTAGTTTCCGTAAATTAAATTATAAAGAGTGGGTTTTGCAAATTAAAGGCTCTCATTGACTTCTCCGCCCCTTGCATTCGGATGCTGAGCGGGTGCGCCTCGTGTGCTATGAAGTATCTCGCGCTTTCGTGGAACTGCCAACATCGATAAAACGCAACGAACTGATACACCACACGATATGGCAGCATAAACAACGCGCAATGTATGTGGATTTGGTGGACCTGGTGTGAGAGTGTGGTTAGAAAAACTGTACGATTCGTCTCACCCAGCTTCGCCGGGCGGTCACGCTGACTGTTGAGTAGGGAGCGACTGTAACCCATTGCCGCGAATGATGGGAAAATAGCGCCTGAGTGAAGATTTATGACGCATCGTTATGGCTTTTGATATTACGAGACCGCGAGCAGGCACTGGATTAAAAGGGATAATTCAATTATGACCCAGCGGATTCGTGCAGTAATATTTAACGGATCAATCTTGAGTGCAATGAAATCACGTGTGTGTGGTTATTAAGGAAGCTCGTCTTCTTTTTATATACAAACACGGTAATAAGTGTTATTCCGTGTGAACTTTATAAAACACAGCAAACAGTATAAGAAACTATGGCTTTATACAAATCCGCCTTATCTGCGGCTCGTTTTGAGCAAGCCTGCGTTTCATTCCTGTTTTACGAGGATCAGTGTGGTTTTCGTGGTCCTAACTTGTCGCCTTTAGAGGCGGAAGGTAGGTACGAGACATTACTATTGAGGTCGAAATACGTATCTGTAAAGTTACAATCAAGTGGTAAAAAAATGGGATAGTACTAACTCGTCTTATGACAAGCGAAGACGTTTCACTAAAAAGCTCTACATAATTTTCTTTACCAATAAGAAGACGTTAAAAGCACAGACAAACAGACGTAACAGCTTGAACAATTTACTCATTTACTCCTCTACCACCATCTTGCGAGCTTGTTACACGAAACAATGTTTCGTATGACATTGTCACCAGAAGGCGCTATAGTGAAATGGATTACGATGTTAGCGCCTCTAGTTGTGAAACGCGAAATCAATCAAATTGAAATTGGTCGTTTAAGTCATGGTCGATGATACTTTCTCCACAGAGAATAGACGTTCATCTTACGTCGCAAAGTTGTGTGTAAAACTTTGTACTGGTCATTTTGAAGTACATATCTAGACCAACATTTGAAAAGGGCGTAACAGCCAAAATTTATTCCTTCTGATTCCTCGTCTACATATACAGCTATATATTAGAGTGGGGCGCAGTTGTATGGAAAAACGCAAACTCCGTCCGATCAAGTGAGATCAAGGTTTTTCTGAATCGTTTTGGGGCCCCTATCAACTGTGCAAAATATGGGCTCGTTTGGTTGCGACCTCGCATGCCGCATCGCGTTTTAAATTTACATGGAGATTAGTATGGGAAAACGTACTTTTTTACATTTTTGTTATTAGCGGCTTCAATTTATCATCAATCACGTGACTCAATACGTTACCATATAGTCTGGAAGATGCCGAAAGACTTTGCCAAAGAAGGTACATAGCTGGAAGGTCTACAAAAAATGTTATTACGTTTCGAAAATTGATTGTTCAAACCATATGCAAGAAATCAATGTTTCTGCCAGCACTACCAAACGACCTATGGTTATCGAAGGGCAAAACCCATCTTCCTTCTTGTCGGATTTTTTTCTTTGTGAAATGATTCCGGATAGCTCCCATTACCTCTAAAGCCCTATAAGATAAAGTATTTTGAAATAACACTCAGTTAAATTATTGATCTATGTAGTTCGGCAGTGCTGGCAGAATAAACGATATTTTGCATATGGTTTGAACACTCAATCTTCGAAGCGTTATAACTTTTTTCGTGGACGTTCCAGCAACGTGCCTTCTTCAGCAAAGTTTTTTGGCATCCTTTGTGTTATACTTTAACGCAATGTGCTACTTGGTTTACGATGAACTGAAACCTCTAGTAGTAGAAATGCAAAAATATACGTTCTCCCATACTAATTTCCATACAAATTTCAAACGCGATGCGGAAAGCGAGGCAGCAACCAATCGGTCCCAAATTCTGCACAGTTGTTCAGGACCCAGAATGGCTTCGAAAAACCATTGATTTGAAAAAAATGACCATGACGCCCCACTCTACTATATATATATATGTAGACAAAGAATCAGAAGGAATAAATTTTGGCTGTTACGCCCTTTTCAAATGTTGGTCTAGATATGTCGTTATGCCCCCGTTGCGCGGTGCTAGTGGGCTAATAATGTTGGTGAAAATTTTGCCGTTTTTTACTTCTTAGCGCTAGTGGTGGTTAGTGTTCAGTCCGTATTGTCACTAGCTGGCAGTATCATCTTATTTACGTAGTGTAAGCCAACGCCATCGCTTGGTGACATTGAGTTTGTATGTCGGGCAGTCTACGTTGGCGGCGCTGCGGACCTTTACCACAGAATATATAATTGGATGCTCATAAAAATTTTTGTTGGAAACATGTGTAAAAGTCAGTAGCGCCGCCAACGCAGACTGCCCGACATACAAACTCAATATCACCAAGCGATGGCGGTGGCTTACACTACGTAAATAAAGTGATACTGCCATCTAGTAACAATACGGACTGAACACTAACCACCACTAGCGCTAATAAGTAAAATACGACAAATTTTCACCAGCATTGTTAGCACACTAGCACCGCGCAACGGGGGCATAACGACATACTTTAAAATTACCAGTACAAAGTTTTACACAACTTCGCGACATAAGATGAACGTCTGTTTACTGTGAAAGCACGTCAATACCCGCTGCTATCACAAACTGTAATGACTCGCACACGGTAGGCACTGCTTCTTTTATACATAAAGAAAATCTTGCGGAGGGCCCGAAGGCCCGTGACTTACAGTATTCTTATGTCCGTGTTAGGTATGCACGGGATTGGTTACATTCATTTATTCAGTTTACATCTAAACAGATAACACTGAATCAACAATTTGACGCCACAATACACGGTTCGAGACCGCATCTCTCCATCCTCGGATACGCCCCACGCTCGCCAAGTCGTTTTGCACCTGGTCTGCCCATCTCGCTTGCTGTGCTCCACGCCGTCTCGTACCAGCCGGATCGGAAGCGAACACCATCTTCGCAGGATTGTTGTCCGGCATTCTTGCAACATGTCCTGCCCATTGTACCCTTCCGGCTTTAGCTACCTTCTGGATACTGGGTTCGCCGTAGAGTTGGGCGAGCTTTCATTTTTTCAAGTTCATTCTTCGCCGCCACACACCGTCTTCTTGCACACCACCAAAGATGGTCCTAAGCACCCGTCTCTCGAATGATCCGAGTCCTTGCAAGTCCTCCTCGAGCATTGTCCATGTTTCATGTCCGTAGAGGACAACCGGTCTTATTAGCGTCTTGTACATGACACATTTGGTGCGGTGGCGAATCTTTTTCGACCGCAGTTTCTTCTGGAGCCCATAGTAGGCCCGACTTCCACAGATGATGCGCCTTCGTATTTCACGACTAACATTGTTATCAGTAGTTAGCAAGGATCCGAGGTAGACGAATTCCTCAACCACCTCGAAGGTATCCCCGTCTATCGTAATACTGCTTCCCAGGCGGGCCCTGTCGCGCTCGGTTCCGCCCACAAGCATGTACTTTGTCTTGGACGCATTCACCACCAGTCCAACTTTTGTTGCTTCACGTTTCAGGCGGGTGTACAGTTCTGCCACCTTTGTAAATGTTCGGCCGACAATGTCCATGTCATCCGCGAAACAAATAAATTGACTGGATCTGTTGAAAATCGTACCCCGGCTGTTACACCCGGCTCTCCGCATGACACCATGACACACACCTAGCGCAATGTTGAACAACAGGCACGAAAGTCCATCACCTTGTCTTAGTCCCCGACGCGATTTGAACGAACTGGAATGTTCGCCGGAAATCTTCACACAGTTTTGCACTCCATCCACCGTTGCTTTGATCAGTGTGGTAAGCTTCCCAGGGAAGCTGTTCTCGTCCATAATTTTCCATAGCTCTACGCATTCTATACTGCCGCCTTGAAATCAACGAACAGATGGTACGTTGGGACCTGATATTCACGGAATTTTTGAAGGATTTGCCGTACAGTAAAGATCTGGTCCGTTGTCGAGCGGCCGTCAACGAAGCCGGCTTGATAACTTCCCACGAACTCATTCACTAATGGTGACAGACGACGGAAGATGATTTGGGATATCACTTTGTAGGCGGCATTAAGGATGGTGATTGCTCGAAAATTCTCACACTCCAGCTTGTCGCCTTTCTTGTAGATGGGGCATATAACCCCTTCTTTCCACTCCTCCGGTAACTGTTCGGTTTCCCAAATTCTGACTATCAGTTTGTACAGGCAAGTGGCCAGCTTTTCCGGGGCCATCTTGATGAGATCAGCTACGATACCATCCTTACCAGCTGCTTTATTGGTCTTTAGCTGTTGAATGGCACCCTTAACTTCCTTCAAGGTGGGGGCTGGTTGGCTTCCATCGTCCGCTGAACTGACGTAGTCATCTCCTTCGCTGCGTTGACTTTCACTGCCTGTACTCTCAGCGCCATTCAAATGTTCCTCGTAGTGCTGCTAGTGACCTTTCGATCACCACACGTTCGTCCGTCAAGATGCTCTCATCCTTATCCCGGCACATTTCGCGGCACGACGCCTTTGCGGGATGCGTTGAGCTTCTGATAGAACTTGCGTGTTTCTTGAGAACGGCAAAGCTGTTCCATCTCCTCGCATTCCGCTCCTTCCAGGCGGCGTTTCTTCTCCTGAAAAAGGCGGGTCTGCTGTCTCCGCTTCCGTCTATAACGTTCTGCCGGGTACCTTGCTGCAGCGCGACCGCCCGCGATGCGTCCTTCTCCTCCAAAATCTGTCTGCACTCTTCGTCGAACCAATCGTTCCGCCGACTTCAACCCATATACCCGACGTTGTTCTCCGCTGCGTCGTTAATGGCTGCTTTGACTGTATTACAGCAGTCCTCAAGAGGGGCCCCATCGAGCTCACTCTCTTCCGACAACGCTGCCTCGAGATGCTGCGCGTATGCAGTGGCGACATCAGGTTGCTTCAGTCGCTCTAGGTCGTACCGCGGCGGTCGTCGGTACCGAACATTGTTGATGATGGATAGTTTTGGGAGCAGTTTAACCATCACCAGATAGTGGTCAGAGTCGATGTTAGCGCCACGATATGTCCTGACGTCGATAATTTCGATAATTTCGGAGAAGTGCCGATCATCAATCAGAACGTGGTCGATTTGTGATTCTGTCTGCAGTGGTGATCTCCAGGTGTACCGATACTGGAGGCTGTGTTGGAAGTAGGTGCTGCGAATGGCCATATTCTTGGAGGCGAAATCAATTAGTCGTAGGCCGTTTTCGTTCGTCAGCCGGTGAGCGCTGAACTTCCCAATAGCCAACCTGAGCGTTCAAATCTCCTATGATGATTTTGACGTCGTGGCTTGGGCAGCTGTCGTACTCACGTTCCAGCTGCGCGTAGAATGCGTCCTTATCATCAGCAGAGCTTCCGGAGTGTGGGCTATGGACATTGATTATGCTGAAGATGAAGAACCGGCCTTTGATCCTCAACCTGCACATTCTTTCATTGATCGGCCACCACCCGATCACGCGCCTTTGCATATCGCCCATCACTATGAAAGCTGTTCCCACCTCGTGTGTGTTGCCGCAGCTCTGATAGATGGTATGATTACCTCTAAACGTTCGCACCACTGATCCCTTCCAACAAACCTCCTGCAGCGCTACGATGCCGAATCCACGGTCCTTGAGCACATCAGCGAGTATGCGCGTGCTCCCGATGAAGAGATTTGCAGTTCCACGAACCAGTCGCTAGTCCCTTTTCGTCGCAGTGGTCTTCGTCGATGGTTCCAGTCCGTACTCTCTTGTTGATTGTTTGTTCCCTTTTTTTAAAGGCTGGCTTGCAGGGCCTGACACCAAACCCCCTAAATTTCCAGAGGACCATTCCTCTATATTCCGGGTGGACCATGGTGCACAGTCTCACTTAGAGTCCCTCGCTGGCACTCGGACGATGATCAGCCGCCCCTAACATAGAGAACAGACGCTGTTGTGAGCCGATCCTGACATGGAGAACAGACGCTCAGTAAGATTTGCACCTCCGGAAAGGAGCAAACTCCCCCTTCCCTATCAGCATACGACCATACGACCATCGTATCTCGGCCAGCACCACGGGGAGGTAGGGATAGGAGTTGCTGGGTAAGAGGCTAAGGACCGGGATTGGTTACATATGAAATTTTTATTAGCCTTGACAAGAATTGAAAATTTCAATTGCTTATCGTTAATAATCTTAAGTTTCAATGAAATTGACAACTTGCTGGAGAGTGTCCGAGTCAATTGATGTATGAATCTTTAAAAAACCATCGGAAGATTAAGGCGCTAGTAACGTTCGAAATCTTCCCTTTCAACGTAACGCTCTCGATTTTCAAAATATTAAATGACACCCAGTATAGTAAAGAAAGACGAAAGTCCTACGCCAAAAAAAAATAGAAATAGCATCAGATCTCGACGTTTCATGCATTTCTAAGGCACATGGCATAAAAAAAATCGATTTCGATTTTTTCATGTACAAACCTATTTCGGCGATACATTGATAATTTGGTGTCAGTAATTAAAACTGTTATTTGAGGGAGGATCGATCAATCCATTTGAACGATGTCTTGCCTTAACAACAAGTTTGAAACTTCGGAGATTCCTCCAGGAGTTTTCTTAGGGAAACTTCCCTTTTAACTTCCGCAAAAAACCCAAGGAACTTGTCCGAATGTAGTTTATGAACTTCCCTCAGGAATGACCACGAAAATTCAAAAACTCTTCCAGTAAATCCGTCGGAAATTCCTTCTAAAATCTCTTCGAAGCTCCACCGGAAATTGCTCCTTTAAAATATTTTCAGCTTTATTAGTGCTTTGCTTTAACAGGCAAAAGTGAAACACTGAAAATTGAAGTCGAATATGAAATAAACTCTTGTGAAAGCGACTCCGCCAATTGCTTAGAGGAGGATATTGCGTGCACTAAACAAAAAGTGGAGTGATAATACCTTAACATTGCTAGATCGAAGCATGATTACCTATACTGCCGCTAATGCGTTATATAACGGCCAGCTTAGTTGATGGAAGGATTAAAGGCGAAATGTTCCCTACAAGTACTTCTACAAAACGTAAACGACGCGGAACGGATTTTTTCCTTTTTGTTCACAATTTGACTACATAGGTACATTATTGAACACCAAAATTTGTGTAGGCACGAATGAATACCAAACAATGAAAAGGCCAATGATTTCATACGTGATGATGCCTTAATTCTACATATTGACACGAAACAAATGTCATAAGGAACCAGCCAGCAAGCGGAAGAAAGGCTTGTCGTTACAGTTTCTGGCAATGGAAATGAGCAGCTTATAGGTGTGCCTATAATTTCGAGTAGAGCGGGCCGTGGCATTCCATCTGCCGTGTTCGAGGTGTTAGAAACGTAGACCATCGCTGAGAGCATTTGAGGTATCTGTTACGATTTTTCAGCTTCGAACTCAGGCGTCCACAATGGTGCAGTGGTTTTGTTGGAAAAGCAGCTTGGAAGAAAGCTTTTGCATCTGCCATGCCTGCACCATAGAATGTAACTCACTCTTGAAGCAGCTTTTAATTCAGCGTTGAAAGAAAAATCGTGTGGACCAGATATTTCCATTTGGAAAAAATCTGGAGGGTTGTGTACAAAACACGACCTCAAGGTAGACGATGAACAACGCGAGCGCGTAGCACGAGTTCTTTTATATCCACAGAAAGTGAAACGGTGGGTCAAAAGGCCCGTTGCATACATCATTCTGATGTCCGTGTTGGGAAAGCATGAACGGGATTGGTTGATTCTGATATTTTTACTGGGTAGGATACAAATTGAGATTTTCAATAGATTATCGCAAATAACCAAAAGTTTTAATGAGTCGATTGGTATATAAATCTTCAAAATCCTTCGAAAGATAAAGGCTCTATTAACGTTCAAAATCTTACATGATTTCGTGACGGTCTCCAATTTTGGATTCTGATTTGACGCCCAGCACCTTCAGGTAAAACGTTGTCCAACGTCAAAAAATCAGTGGAAAACGTTCGATGCAAATTCTTATTATTCCATCGAGTCTAATGGTCAATTTACAATCTTCTCTTGTCTTGTCTTATCTTGTCTTAGCACATGCACAGCCAGTAATGAAAAGCACCCTGGAAATGTTGGTTGTATTTCCGAGCAT
Organism: Armigeres subalbatus; assembly: GCF_024139115.2. NCBI lineage: Eukaryota > Metazoa > Arthropoda > Insecta > Diptera > Culicidae > Armigeres > Armigeres subalbatus. The sequence continues at coordinate 263,203,969 of NC_085140.1, read as the reverse complement.
TTCTTGTCCTTATTAGCTTTCTACAAAATTTGTTTATTAGGGCATGATTACAAAAAGATGATACAGCTCCTGGTAAGCTAAAGTTCCTGGTAAGAAAAAAAAAACAGATTAATCCACCTAGCGGTGACGATGCCTTTCTCAATTCAATCGTTTGGTTTCACTTTAATGTGATACACATCATAAATAATTGCCTATATTACGGCTCTTGCAAACGCTGTATACTGAAACAACCAACCAAGCTTATATGGTTCAACACACCATTTTCTTCATAACTTTTGAACGCAATGACCGATCGTGATTATATTCAATAGTGATCAACTAGCGTTGTCCCCCGTTGATGATGATGATGATGATGGTTAGGAATTACTATATGAAAAAGTGGCGGGGGCAGCAGGGACTATGTCCAAGGGCTTGACGATCCCTCCCCAGGCCATCTGCGAGTTGTGGGGCTTGCCTAGGATGTGGTGGGGTTTGACAGTGGGCCCTGTTAAACCTCTATAAAAAGCTGCATGTATCCGCAAGTAGGCCCCACCAAAGCGACCGTGTGCCGCTCAAAGCGCACAAGCCCAAGTCCTGGTGTTAATGGGACGCTAAACAGCCCTGACACGACCGCCCTCCGACGAGACAGGAGGTTTGCGCTGGCCCAATAAGCCGCCTAGAAAACCAATCATTACGAACAATATAAGAGATAATGCGACTCGATATAATCGGCAAAGACCTAGGCGACGAATACAGGATCACGATTGGAAGCTTGGAACATGGAATTGCAAGTCGCTAGGTTTCGCAGGTTGCGACAGGATGATCTGAACAGACCTCTACCGACGGGGCGACGATCCCCGCCGGTGGGCCGCGCGGCGGCACTGGATTTTCGAATAAAAATTAAAAAACCACTCAGTTCGGTGGTACAAATAAGACTCTTTATTAACTTACATTTAACTTACAGCTAACCTACTTTATGTTGACAATTTTCTCTCTCTCTTTACTTAATGACTCTCTCACACATAACGGTTCATTTAGAACCTTGCCAAGTGCTGTATTTTGCTTATAAAGCAAAAGTAAGCAGACTTAAACAACAAAACCCTGTTGCTGTGCGCAAAACTCTTTTCTAGCGCGGGTCGGTGCCAAGGTAAACTGACTCCGCATAAAAGATTGTGACGAATCCCCCTGAAGGAATTTAAGTAGTTGGGGTCGTCACATTACCCCCTACCCAATGAGTTGAAAGTGTACTTAAAAAGATCACTTTCAATTGAAAGTAGCGGGTTGAGTTCTAAACTTTATAGCAACTTGGTAGAACTTGCAATATTTTTGTACACTTTTCCCTTTTTGGATAACTTTAAGTATCCAGATCCATACAAAATTCTATAAATGTACTCCCCTTTTGTTTAATTTTCTGGAGGGTGTTTTCCTCTCCCATAATATCCTTTTTAAGGAGGCACAATTCTCCTCCTGCAATATCTCTTTTTATTTCTTTCTATAGGAGGCATGACTCTTCTCCTGTAATATCTCTTTTAATTTCTTTCTATAGGAGGCATGACTGTTCTCCTGTAATATAGTATTATTTCTTCAAATAATAAATCTTTCTATAGGATTATATCCTCCTTCATTATTTTCCCTTATTAAAATTTGGCAAACTAATATGCCAATATGAACATTTTCATACGTTGTATATAAAACCCACTTTTAGAAAAATGTACCATGTTGTTGTTTTCAAAAATGGCACATGAAAAATACTGCAACTCTACCATATTATATGACTTTCGAACATTTATCCAAAAATTAAAAATGTGATGGCTCCCTTTTCGGTCAAAGGCCAAGCAGAGTCATCGCATCACCCCCTTCCCAATCAGCTCGTGGTGGAATATGAGGGTCCATTTCCCTTTCTGATGATGGAATGTGAGAGTCCATTTCTCTTTCCCAATTTAAAAGACAGCTAAAGTAATGGTTTTGATTAAAAAACCAAGCTAGCCGTCATATAAAAAAAAGATTGTCCACCAAACTAGCGCTTTAGGAGGATAGATTCCAATGTTTCCATCAATTCATATCTATTTATGGTCATTAGAATGCATTGCATTATAGTAGTAATTGCGGCTTTAGCCGAAACGAAGCCGAAGCGCAATAGCCTGACGGAATACCTGCCGATTCCCTGTTCCTCCTTTGAAAGAAGAAAAAATTAGCAAAAGATTCCTTCTTTGAAAACGTTATAGTGAAAACCAAGGCTCAAAATAGTCCGTTATTAAAAACAAAAAGGCTTGAGAGAGACTGAAATTTCTAAATACAATTAGTCAAGATCCATTTTTTAAGAGAGAGAAAATTGTTCACAGTTTTTTTTGTTTTGAATAATTTCATAATTTTAATTTTTCAATAATGTGTTCAACAATAATATAACAATAATTTTTTTTTTCAATCGTTCTACATGCTACGAATTATACGCTGAATGTTTTAAACTGTTTAGTCTTTTTCTGTTTGAGTTCTTCAATGTGTGTTCGTTTGGGGCAATAATCTGATTAAATTCTGTTAATTAATAATAAAACTCAATAAGCAACGTGCTCGACGTCACATACACTCGAATGATTTTTCTGTACATTTGTATCGCGTAATTCCGCTGCTTTTTACTTTCAAAATAAATTTTCTCGATTAAAAACACTTATTCTTATATGCTAAATGTTGGACTCAACGTGCTTCTGTTTCTTTGCAATATCACTTGAACGCATAAAAAGATTCACTTTTACACACAACTTGTGTTGTTGAATTTAAAAAGATGTTTCACTAGTAGATAATAATAATAAGCGATCAAAAATACGCGCAAACGAAACAAAATCCGCAGTTAAATTATTAATACAAAAACTTATTATAAGACGTCCAGTTGTAAACCAAATGCATATTTTTCTCTGAAACTTATAAGAAAATACTCGTTCAACTAATGAAAGTATCGCACTACACTTAGAAGATAAAAGAAGACAAAAGGCATACTTATCATTTAAATCACTTTCTCGGATATCCTATCGAAGTCGAAGCTACTAGAAACCACCTGCAACAGAGGATTCACCAGGCTTACGTTGCGTGCTGGAACCTTTCTTCTCCGTCGGCAGCTGGACGTTTCCTCGTGGATCCCGCAGACCCTCAACCAAAGAGTGCACAGTTGAACCATCTTTTGTCGCAAAAGCACTCGTTTCTTCCGTGCGTACTACGCAAGCAAATCCGTAACTCGACCAGAGATCTACATCACCATTCACATTTGTTGGGTGTGATATCCGGAACGTAGGACAATTCCCGGCTTCTTCACCTTTGCATATTAAAATCCACTTAGCTGTAGTTCATTGTAAATCAGGATCTGATGAAAACTCAATTTTTTGTCGTAGAAACGAATGCCCGTGGTCGTTTCGCAAGCGCCACTTTTCGCTTATCGCCATTTCAAAACAATTACACTCAGCTGTTTTCGTCGCAATTAATTAATGATCCAATTTTACACTCAAGCTTTGCACAGCATAAAGGCTCTTCGCGCTTCGTTGCTTCTTGTTTGCTCACTTCAAATGTTCTCTTTGTGAAATGTTATCCTTGGGGTTTTCATTGGAAACCCGATCATGCAGGACACCACATTCTTTGTCACTAATGTTCACCAAAATCTCGAAACTCACTTAAATCCATATAAGCCATTATTTTCGCAACGCAGATTTTTTCTGGCGTACCGGCGCTTCACACGAAGCGCTTTCCGCTGTCACCACAATGAACAGACCTCTCCCGACGGGGCGACGATCCCCGCCGGTGGGCCGCGCGGCGGCACTGGATTTTCGAATAAAAATTAAAAAAACACTCAGTTCGGTGGTACAAATAAGACTCTTTATTAACTTACATTTAACTTACAGCTAACCTACTTTATGTTGACAATTTTCTCTCTCTCTTTACTTAATGACTCTCTCACACATAACGGTTCATTTAGAACCTTGCCAAGTGCTGTATTTTGCTTATAAAGCAAAAGTAAGCAGACTTAAACAACAAAACCCTGTTGCTGTGCGCAAAACTCTTTTCTAGCGCGGGTCGGTGCCAAGGTAAACTGACTCCGCATAAAAGATTGTGACGAATCCCCCTGAAGGAATTTAAGTAGTTGGGGTCGTCACAGATCTACGATGAATTACATCCCCGCAACTTCGACGTCGTGGCGCTGCAGGAGATTTGCTGGACAGGACAGAAAGTGTGGAAAAGCGGGCATCGAGCGGCTACCTTCTACCAAAGCTGTGGCACCACCAACGAGCTGGGAACCGGCTTCATAGTGCTGGGTAAGATGCGCCAACGCGTGATTGGGTGGCAGCCAATCAACGCAAGGATGTGCAAGCTGAGAATTAAAGGCCGTTTCTTCAACTATAGCATTATCAACGTGCACTGCCCACACGAAGGGAGACCCGACGACGAGAAAGAAGCGTTCTACGCACAGCTGGAGCAGACATACGATGGATGCCCACTGCGGGACGTTAAAATCGTCATCGGTGACATGAACGCACAGGTAGGAAGGGAGGAAATGTATAGACCGGTCATCGGACCGGATAGTCTGCACACCGTATCGAATGACAACGGCCAACGATGCATAAACTTCGCAGCCTCCCGCGGAATGGTAGTCTGAAGCACCTTCTTTCCCCGCAAAAATATCCACAAGGCCACATGGAGATCACCTAACCAAGAAACGGAAAACCAAATCGACCACGTTCTAATCGACGGTAAATTCTTCTCCGACATCACGAACGTCCGCACTTACCGCAGTGCGAATATTGAATCCGACCACTACCTCGTTGCAGTATGCCTACGCTCAAAACTCTCGACGGTGTACAACACGCGTCGAAGTCGGACGCCGCGGCTTAACATTGGGCGGCTACAAGATGGTAGACTAGCCCAAGAATACGCGCAGCAGCTGGAAGTGGCACTTCCAACGGAAGAGCAGCTAGGCGCAGCGTCTCTTGAAGATGGCTGGAGAGATATTCGATCCGCCATTGGTAGCACCGCAACCGCTGCACTTGGCACGGTGCCCCGGATCAGAGAAACGACTGGTATGACGGCGAATGTGAGCAGTTAGTGGAAGAGAAGAATGCAACATGGGCGAGATTGCTGCAACACCGCACGAGGGCGAACTAGGCAAGATATAAACGGGCGCGGAACAGACAAAACTCGATTTTCCGGAGGAAAAAGCGCCAGCAGGAAGATCGAGACCGTGAAGAGACGGAGCAACTGTACCGCGCTAATAACACACGAAAGTTCTATGAGAAGTTAAACCGTTCACGTAAGGGCCACGTGCCACAGCCTAATATGTGTAAGGACATAAACGGGAACCTTCTTACAAACGAGCGTGAGGTGATCCAAAGGTGGCGGCAGCACTACGAAGAACACCTGAATGGCGATGTGGCAGACGAAGATGGCGGTATGGTGATGGACCTGGGAGCACGCGCGCAGGACATAATTCTACCGGCTCCGGATCTCCAGGAAATCCAGGAGGAGATTGGCCGGCTGAAGAACAACAAAGCCCCTGGGGTTGACCAACTACCAGGAGAGCTATTTAAACACGGTGGTGAGGCACTGGCTAGAGCGCTGCACTGGGTCATTACCAAGATTTGGGAGGAAAATGTTTTGCCGCAGGAGTGGATGGAAGGTGTCGTGTGTCCCATCTACAAAAAGGGCGATAAGCTGGATTGTAGCAACTACCGCGCAATCACATTGCTGAACGCCGCCTACAAGGTACTCTCCCAAATTTTATGCCGTCGACTAGCACCAACTGCAAGGGAGTTCGTGGGGCAGTACCAGGCGGGTTTTATGGGCGAACGCTCCACCACGGACCAGGTGTTCGCCATTCGCCAAGTACTGCAGAAATGCCGCGAATACAACGTGCCCACACATCATCTATTCATCGACTTCAAAGCCGCATATGATACAATCGATCGGGACCAGCTATGGCAGCTAATGCACGAACACGGTTTTCCGGATAAACTGACACGGTTGATCAAAGCGACGATGGATCGGGTGATGTGCGTAGTTCGAGTTTCAGGGGCATTCTCGAGTCCCTTCGAAACCCGCAGAGGGTTACGGCAAGGTGATGGTCTTTCGTGTTTGCTATTCAACGTCGCTTTGGAAGGGTAATACGAAGAGCAGGGATTAACACGAGTGGTACAATTTTCAATAAGTCCGTCCAGCTATTTGGTTTCGCCGACGACATAGATATTATGGCACGTAACTTTGAGAAGATGGAGGAAGCCTACATCAGACTGAAGAGGGAAGCTAAGCGGATTGGACTAGTCATCAACACGTCGAAGACGAAGTACATGATAGGAAGAGGTTCAAGAGAAGACAATGTGAGCCACCCACCGCGAGTTTGCATCGGTGGTGACGAAATCGAGGTGGTAGAAGAATTTGTGTACTTGGGCTCACTGGTGACTGCCGAAAATGACACCAGCAGAAAAATTCGGAGACGCATAGTGGCTGGAAATCGTACGTACTTTGGACTCCGCAAGACGCTCCGATCGAATAGAGTTCGCCGCCGTACCAAACTGACAATCTACAAAACGCTAATTAGACCGGTAGTCCTCTACGGACACGAGACCTGGACGATGCTCGTGGAGGACCAACGCGCACTTGGAGTTTTCGAAAGGAAAGTGCTGCGTACCATCTATGGTGGGGTGCAGATGGCGGACGGTACGTGGAGGAGGCGAATGAACCACGAATTGCATCAGCTGTTGGGAGAACCATCCATCGTTCACATCGCGAAAATCGGACGACTGCGATGGGCCGGGCACGTAGCCAGAATGTCGGACAGTAACCCGGTGAAAATGGTTCTCGACAACGATCCGACGGGCACAAGAAGGCGAGGTGCGCAGCGGGCAAGGTGGATCGATCAGGTGGAAGATGACTTGCGGACCCTCCGTAGACTGCGTGGTTGGCGACGTGTAGCCATGGACCGAGCCGAATGGAGAAGACTCTTATATACCGCACAGGCCACTTCGGCCTTAGTCTGATTAAATAAATAATATGAAAAAGTGGCTGATGTTTTTCAGTTTTCGTGTGCACACACACACACATACACACACGGACTGACAGCCATTTGTTCATTTCGACGAGCTGAGTCGATTGGTATATAACATCATGGGTCTTCGAGACTGCTATAAAAAGTTCGATTTTGGAGTGACTTAAAAGTTATCCTAGCCTGGATTCAGGAGAATATCGATGCGACTCTCTGGCGCCAGCAGGCCGGAAGATCCTGTGTAGACCATATTGTTACACTCCGTATCATTCTGGAGCAGGTCAACGAATTCCAAGAGTCCCTTTATTTAGATTGACTACGAAAAAGCGTTCGACCGTCTCAACTACGAGAATATGTGGGGCGCCCTGAGACGCAAGGGGGTTCCTGAGAAAATCATCGACCTCATGGAGGCACAGTACGAGTCCTGCAGAGGCCAGTAGAGTGCTGCTGCTGCACAATGGGGCCTTGGGTCTGTTCCTCATCGTAATCGATGTGATTCTGGTAGGTGCGATTGACCGTGAACCAAACCGCGGGCTGCTATGACAGCCTATAATCATGGAGCACCTAAACGACTTCGGATTGGCTGATGACGTTGCACTCCTCGCTCAACGGTGCTCTAAAATGCAGAGTAAGCTCAATGACCTTGCCGAGCGCTCCTCTCCGGCAGGCTTAGTCATCAACGTTAACAAATCCAAATCGTTGGATGTAAATACGGTGACCCCTTCCACAGTAGCCGGGCAATCAGTAGAGAATATTGAAAACTTCCACTATCTTGGTAGTCAAATGGCGTCAGACGGCGGTACCAAGATTAACATAGGCGAACGGATCCAGAAAGCAAGTGCTGCCTTTGCGAGTTTGCGAAATATATGGAAACACAGGCAGATAAGTGAACGCACCAAAATACAAATTTTCAACTCTAACGTGAAGTCTGTGTTGTTATATACTAGCGAAACATGTGTGTGTCAGAGGAGAACACTCAACGACTGCAGATGTTCATCAACAGATGCCTGCGGTATATAATTCGGGTTTGGTGGCCTCACACAACTGGATCTCAAACATCGAGCTCCATCGTCGTTACCACCAGAGGCCGATAGCAACAGAAATTCGGGATCGGAAGTGGAGCTGGGTCGGCCACACTCTACGTAGGGGGGAAACGAAATCTGTAAACAAGCATTAGACTTGAACCCAGCGGGATATCGTAGCAGAGACAGACCCAGAGGCTCATGGTGGCGAAGCCTCAATAAAGAAATAACAGAAGTCGACCGAAATCTAACCTGGCAACAGGTTAGGGCGATAACTGGACATCGCTCAGGATAGAGATCTTTCAAGTCGACCCTTTACCACCGTCCGTAGGTGTACAGGATCTATAAGTAAGTAAGTCTTTAAAAAGTGATTAACATTCACATTCACTACTCATTCTGTTTTTTTTTTTAATCTCGAATACATATGCGAAGTGTTATTATTTTATATTATTTTATAGTATTAGGGGAAACCGCCAAATGTTGAACGGCTAATTTTGTCGCCTATTGTTGAACTCCCATGAGAAATGCACGTGCGTTCAACAATAGGCGAAGAAATTAGCCGTTCAACATTTGGCGAATTACCCTATAAATGAAACTGAATTTCCGTATTTTGTTTCCTCTTTTCTTCAGATGAGCTTATCCTACCAGTTTGATTAGCAAACCATGCACTATCAGCTGGTGTCCGTTCGAGAATACCGCCAAAAACAGAAAACTGGAATGAAACTGAAAGGAATATTTGGATCAAATATACTTCGTTCCGGGTGGTCAATATGAATACCGGGATAGGGTTCCACTATGGGATAATCAGAGCCATAAAGTTAACATAACCATATCTATTTTTACTTGCCTCAATCAAATACAAAAAAACCTTCTGATAGTAATGTGGCTTGTGAAAGTGAGCTTAATCAGGTGTTGTATAAACAAAATTGTTGTTGAAGCATGACCATTATTACATAACAGCTCGGTGTAATTGATTTTTTCTGATCAAGCCATCAAAGGAAAATCCCCCTTCGTCCAAATCCAATACTTCTAACAGTCCATACGCAAACATTCCGCTATCTTCTGGAATGCATCGCGAAATGTGTGCACTCACCATGAGCTCACCGCTTCTGAACACTGAAACCGTTGATCAAAATCATGGTGCATTGCAAGGTGCAGTGCCGTCATCGTGCTGATGCCACATCGTTGTCAGAAAAGCCCGCGCGGTCACAACAGGCCGGAAAAAAATGACCTCAAAGGCAGCAAACAAAAGCTTTTCGCTGTCGCTGTTTCCGGTGGAAAACTCGAAACTCAATTAAGGATTTTCATTCGAATGTACCTACATGCGTTCAGCGAATACAAAGCTAATACAATATGCAATCACTTGTAGTATTTATGTATAAGGCAAATTTTTCAATTGCTTTTTAACAGGGCTGTGGTTTATCAGATTCGCAAGCTTGGAGTTTTGTTACTGGAGCTCTCTGACATTTGCTGACGCAGTACGTTTGTCGAGCAAAATCATGAAAATAGCAGAAAATGCATACACATGTTTTGTAATTTTGAATTGTACCATTGAGAACATGAAGAACATAAAGAATTTAAAGAGCATACAGACAATAAAAACCTGAAGAACAGAAGAATTTGCCTTCATCGTTTATTTAGTCTACATCTAAACAGATAACACTGAATCAACAATTTGACGCCACAATACACGGTTCGAGGCCGCATCTCTCCATCCTCGAATACGCCCCACGCTCGCCAAGTCGTTCTGCACCTGGTCTGCCCATCTCGCTCGCTGCGCTCCACGTCGTCTCGTACCTGCCGGATCGGAAGCGAACACCATCTTTGCAGGGTTGCTGTCCGGCATTCTTGCAACATGCCCTGCCCATCGTACCCTTCCGGCTTTTGCTACCTTCTGGATACTGGGTTCGCCGTAGAGCTGGGCGAGCTCATGACCTTCGCCGCCACACACCGTCTTCTTGCACACCGCCAAAGATGGTCCTAAGCACCCGTCTCTCGAATACTCCGAGTGCTTGCAAGTCCTCCTCGAGCATTGTCCATGTTTCATGTCTGTAGAGGACAACCGGTCTTATCAGCGTCTTGTACTTGACACATTTGGTGCGGTGGCAAATCTTTTTTGACCGCAGTTTCTTCTGGAGCCCGTAGTAGGCCCGACTTCCACAGATGATGCGCCTTCGTATTTCACGACTAACATTGTTATCAGTAGTTAGCAAGGATCCGAGGTAGACGAATTCCTCAACCACCTCGAAGGTATCCCCGTCTATCGTAATACTGCTTCCCAGGCGGGCCCTGTCGCGCTCGGTTCCGCCCACAAGCATGTACTTTGTCTTGGACGCATTCACCACCAGTCCAACTTTTGTTGCTTCACGTTTCAGGCGGGTGTACAGTTCTGCCACCTTTGTAAATGTTCGGCCGACAATGTCCATGTCATCCGCGAAGCAAATAAATTGACTGGATCTGTTGAAAATCGTACCCCGGCTGTTACACCCGGCTCTCCGCATGACACCTTCTAGCGCAATGTTGAACAACAGGCACGAAAGTCCATCACCTTGTTTTAGTCCCCGACGCGATTCGAACGAACTGGATTATTCGCCCGAAATCTTCACACAGTTTTGCACACTATCCACCGTTGCTTTGATCAGTCTGGTAAGCTTCCCAGGGAAGCTGTTCTCGTCCATAATTTTCCACAGCTCTACGTGGTCTATACTGTCGTATGCCGCCTTGAAATCAACCAACAGATGATGCGTTGGGACCTGGTATTCACGGCATTTTTGAAGGATTTGCCGTACAGTAAAGATCTGGTCCGTTGTCGAGCGGCCGTCAACGAAGACGGTTTGATAACTTCCCACGAAATCATTCACTAATGGTGAGAGACGACGGAAGATGATCTGGGATATCACTTTGTAGGCGGCATTAAGGATGGTGAACGCTCGAAAGTTCTCACACTCCAGCTTGTTGCCTTTCTTGTAGATGGGGCATATAACCCCTTCTTTTCACTCCTCCGGTAGCTGTTCAGTTTCCCACATTCTGATTATCAGTTTGTGAAGGCTCAGACCGCATCGTGCTTTCGTGCTGTGCGGTTCTTTCTCTCTTTACGGAAGGAAGTTTTTAATACTACCCGAAGCTATTTTAATTTCAACGGTGCTTCTTAGCGCTATTTGTACCCACTGATCCCGTTACGATCTTTGCAAGGACCCGTGCCTTCGTTTTACGTTGGACCCGTTTGTGGAAGTAAAATTCCGACAAGCGGTGGTAATCCTGCAGGGACACCGTTCTGGGAAAAAACCTCTTAGAAGGTCACGTCTCCACGCTCAGCAATGAGTATTAACAAAAACTAGAGGAAGGGGGAGTCTCTGAATTCTCCACTTCCTTCAAAGAAACAAGGTTTCAAGACCGTCCTGCCCAAGCGCGGAAAAAATAGAAGGAAGCTGGAGAATTCAGATATTCCTTCTAACTCTAATATCGGAAATAATTCTTCTCCAATCGAACTGAGCAATCAGTTCGATTTGATTAATGATGAAATTGAGCAAATCGAATCTACCTCTAGCCCAGGTGATTCGATTCATGCGAAAAAGCAAAGGATTCCGCCAATTGTGGTATCTGTTGCCGAGTTTTCTGGCTTCCGGAATGAGATTTTGAGTAACCTTCAGGGGATCAAGGTTTCATTTCAGATTGCTAGGAAGGGTGACTGCCGCGTTTGCCGGGATACTTTGACGATCGCAAACGTCTTCTTCACTATTTAACTGAGAAGCGCCATAAATTCTTCACATACGACGACAAAACTGAGCGATTGTTCAAAGTCGTCTTGAAAGGTCTCCCCAGTGATGACAAATCACTGGATGAGATTAAAATTGAATTTTCTCAATTAGGGGAACGGTTCGCCACTTCATCTCATAGCTCCTATTTCCATCCCATCAAAAACAAAGCAATGGAAAGGAATTTGGTCTGTTTAATATTTTTGTGATTTTTTTCAGCAGTGAGCACGCATGTTGACAAAAAGAAGCAACGAATTTGGTGCCGTATTTCTTTGTTTAGCGATGAGATGGATATATGTACAGTGAGATGGAGATCGGAACAGTTCCCCTACTTGGATTTTCACCAGTCCAAGTAATTAAGATGAAAAAGAAATCCCATTCTGGTACTTCCCAGAGGGGCATTTCTCAAGAATTTTATTTAGTTCATTTTAACAAAAGTGAACTAAATAATATGAAAAGTTTGGAAAAGGCCTGTATTATGTCTCATGTCCGTGTTACATGGGAACATTTCCGCAGGCCTGGGGAAATTTCAAAACCCTACCCAGTGCCGTAAGTGCCAAAAGTGGGGTCATGGAACCAAACATTGTCACATGGATGCTAAATGCATGATTTGTGGTGGAACCTCTCACGCCAAGGACGCATGTCCTGTGAGAGAAGATTCCAATAAATTTAAGTGCGCAAACTGTGGGGGCAATCATAAATCCAATTTCTGGGAATGCCCTTCACGCAAAAGTTTTGAATTCCCGTGCAAAATTGATGACGGGAAATTCCAATCGGATCCCAGATTCGACGGGTAGAAATTTTTCAAACGCTCAAATTTCGAAACCGGTTACCGGTCGAGCAATTCATACCCACCACAATTCACAAACAAATTTTGCCGCTCGTCAACGGGTAGCAAGCACTTCAGTAAATTCCAATTTTTCCAATGTACCTACGTATGCAAACATCGCTGCTGGTAGACCAAATTTCTCTTCTCAAAATGAGGTTTATACCCATGTCCCAACGGAAAATAACGGCCATGTTGCCAATTCAGGTAGCATGACTGCTTCCGATTTTGATTTTTTAACTGAACAATTGCATCACATGATTGATGCAATGTTCAAAGCAAATACCATTCCTGAAGCTGTTCAGGTTGGTATAAAGTACACACAAAAAATTGTTATCGGACTCCGTTTCAATGGATCCAAATAATTGTGTGAAAGTTCTGAATTGGAATGCCCGCTCTCTAAAGGGTAAGGAAGATGAATTATTCAACTTCCTAACAGTTCATAATGTGCATATTGCCATTATAACAGAAACTTATTTAAAACCAGGACTCTCCATTAAAAGAGATCCAAACTATTTTATCTACAGAAATGATCGTCTTGACAGCGCCTGTGGTGGGGTCGCCATTGTCATTAATAGACGTATCAAACATAAATTATATTCTTCGTTTGAAACCAAAGTTTTTGAAACCTTGGGAGTTTCTGTTGAAACAAATTTTGGACAATTTTCCTTCATTGCAGCCTACCTGCCTTCTCAATGCAATGGGCAGCAAAAGAATTTGTTGAAAGCTGATCTTCAAATTCTGACTCGCAACAAATCAAAATTCTTCGTAATTGGTGACTTCAATGCCAAACACCGTTCATGGAATAATGCTCAAAGCAATTCCAATGGTAAAATTTTATTTGAAGATTGTTCTGCGGGATTATACTATTACTTATACTATTCAATATCCCAATGGACCAACTTGTTTTTCTTCCAGTCGAAATCCTTCTACAATTGATTTAGTTTTAACGGATTCAAGTCAGCTGTGTGGCCAATTGGTAACTCATGCTGACTTTGACTCTGATCACCTTCCTGTGACGTTTGAAATCTCACAAGAAGCCATTTATAATCCAATCAGCTCTACTTTTAATTATCATAGAGCTGATTGGGAAAAACGTATATCGATAGGAATTTTGATGTTGATATTCCTCTCGATACCAAAAGTGATATTGATAATGCTCTCGTATCTTTGACAAATTTAATTGTCGAAGCCAGAGGCATTGCAATTCCGAAATGTGAAATTAAAATTAACTCCATTATTATTGACGACGATCTTCATCTACTGATCCGTCTTAAAAATGTGAGAAGAAGGCAATACCAAAGAACTCCCGATCCCGCGTTGAAAGTTATTTGGCGAGATTTGCAAAATGAAATTAAAAAACGTTTCGCTATTCTGAGAAATACCAACTTTGAGAATAATGTCTCGAAGTTGGATCCCAGTTCGAAACCCTTTTGGAATTAATTCTTAAAAATTCTTAAAAAAAAACCTCAAAAGCCAATTCCAGCGCTTAAAGAGGGAAATAAAATTTCATTAACAAATGGCGAAAAGGCTCAAAAACTTGCTCAGCAGTTCGAGAGTGCCCATAATTTTAGTCTAGGTCTCACTAGTCCAATTGAGGATCAGGTTACACGGAGCTTCGAAGACATTCTCAATCAAGAGAATGTTTTTGACCCTTCGTTGGGAACCAATTTGGATGAAGTGAGATCTATTACTAGAAAATTTAAAAATATGAAAGCCCCGGGTGATGATGGTATTTTCTACATACTTATCAAAAAACTTCCTGAGAGCTCTTTATCCTTTTTGGTTAATTTATTTAACAAATGTTTTCAATTGGCATACTTTCCAGATAAATGGAAAAACGCCAAAGTTGTTCCAATTTTGAAGCCGGACAAAAATCCAGCTGAGGCTTCTAGTTATCGCCCAATCAGTTTGCTTTCTCCAATAAGCAAACTGTTTGAAAAGATTATTTTAAATAGAATGATGGTTCATATTAACGACAATTCTATTTTTGCTGATGAGCAATTTGGTTTTCGCCATGGGCATTCAACCACTCATCAGTTATTAAGAGTTACGAACTTAATTCGGCTCAACAAATCTGAAGGATATTCGACTGGAGTTGCTCTTCTTGATATAGAGAAAGCATTTGACAGTGTTTGGCATGAAGGTTTGATTGTAAAATTGATGAATTTTAATTTTCCTCTGTACATTATTAAACTGATCCAAAATTATTTATCAGATCGCTCACTGCAGGTAAACTATCAGAATTCTAAATCTGATAGATTACCTGTAAGAGCTGGTGTTCCCAAGGCAGCATACTGGGGCCCATTTTGTATAACATTTTTACTTCTGACTTACCTGATTTACCACCAGGGTGTCAAAAATCTTTGTTTGCAGATGACACGGGCCTTTCAGCCAAAGGGCGAAGCCTTCGTGTCATTTGTAGTAGATTGCAAAAAAGTTTGGATATTTTCTCCACTTACTTGCAAAAATGGAAAATTTCACCGAATGCTTCCAAAACTCAGCTTATAATTTTCCCACATAAGCCGAGAGCTTCTTATTTGAAACCTTCTAGCAGACATATTGTCACTATGAATGGGGTTCCAATTAATTGGTCTAGCGAAGCTAAATATTTAGGACTTCTGCTAGATCAAAAATTAACCTTTAAAAATCACATTGAAGGCCTTCAAGCCAAATGTAACAAATATATTAAGTTTCTATATCCACTTATAAACAGAAAATCAAAACTTTGTCTTTTACACAAACACAAACTTTTGATTTACAAACAAATTTTTAGACCTGCCATGTTGTATGCTGTGCCAATATGGGCTAGTTGCTGCAATACCAGAAAGAAGGCACTCCAGAGGATTCAAAATAAAATTTTGAAAATGATTCTGAAGTTGCCTCCGTGGTATAGTACCAATGAACTTCATAGAATTTCTAATATTGAGACATTGCAACAAATGTCCAACAAAATAATTTCCAATTTTAGACAAAAATCGTTGCAATCTTCTATTGCAACGATTAACTCTTTGTACCCTTAGTATAAAATAGGTTAAGTTTAGTTTAAGTAGAAAACATTGTAATTCCTACATGGTTCAATTCAACCAGAGGAAAAAATTCTAACTGCTAGAGGCAATTGAAATGGATTAATAATAACTAAAAGCGTAACATAGCAAATAAGGATGATAATGTTAAGACGGGGCCCTCCTTAGCCGTGCGGTAAGACGCGCGGCTACAAAGCAAGACCATGCTGAGGGTGGCTGGGTTCGATTCCCGGTGCCGGTCTAGGCAATTTTCGGATTGGAAATTGTCTCGACTTCCCTGGGCATAAAAGTATCATCGTGTTAGCCTCATGATATACGAATGCAAAAATGGTAACCTGGCTTAGAAACCTTGCAGTTAATAACTGTGGAAGTGCTTAATGAACACTAAGCTGCGAGGCGGCTTTGTCCCAGTGTGGGGATGTAATGCCAATAAGAAGAAGAAGTGTTAAGAAAACACGGAACACCTAGTCTAAGAGATGAATGCATGTATTAGATAATTAGCAAATAAAATTAGTAAAAAAAAAAAAAAAAAAAAGTTTGTGAAGGCAAGTGGCTAGCTTTTCCGGGCCCATCTTGATGAGCTCAGCTCCGATACCATCCTTACCAGCTGCTTTATTGGTCTTTAGCTGTTGAATGGCATCCTTAACTTCCCTCAAGGTGGGGACTGGTTGGCTTCTATCGTCCGCTGAACTGACGTAGTCTTGACTTTCACTGCCTGTACTCTCAGCGCCATTCAAATGTTCCTCGTAGTGCTGCTTCCACCTTTCGATCACCACACGTTCGTCCGTCAAGATGCTCCCATCCTTATCCTGGCACATTTCGGCTCGCGGCACGAAGCCTTTGCGGGATGCGTTGAGCTTCTGGTAGAACTTGCTTGTTTCTTGAGAACGGCACAGCTGTTCCATCTCCTCGCACTCCGCTTCTTCCAGGCGGCGTTTCTTCTCCTGAAAAAAGCGGGTCTGTTGTCTCCACTTCCGTCTATAACGTTCCACGTTCTGCCGGGTACCTTGCTGCAGCGCGACCGCCCGCGCTGCGTCCTTCTCCTCCAGAATCTGTCTGCACTCTTCGTCGAACCAATCGTTCCGTCGACTTCGTCTTATATACCCGACGTTGTTCTCCGCTGCGTCGTTAATGGCTGCTTTGACTGTATTACAGCAGTCCTCAAGAGCGGCCCCATCGAGCTCACTCTCTTCCGACAACGCTGCCTCGAGATGCTGCGCGTATGCAGTGGCGGCATCAGGTTGCTTCAGTCGCTCTAGGTCGTACCGCGGCGGTCGTCGGTACCGAACATTGTTGATGACGGATAGTTTTGGGCGCAGTTTAACCATCACCAGATAGTGGTCAGAGTCGATGTTAGCGCCACGATATGTCCTGACGTCGATAATGTCGGAGAAGTGCCGTCGATCAATCAGAACGTGGTCGATTTGTGATTCTGTCTGCAGTGGTGATCTCCAGGTGTACCGCTACGGAAGGCTGTGTTGAAAGTAGGTGCTGCGAATGGCCATATTCTTGGAGGCAGCGAAATCAATTAGTCGTAGGCCTTGTCACACGCAAATCTATGAAAATGCTATTCGGAAATGCTATTCCGAAACATTACACGGCAGGACTTAAACGCTGTTGGTACCTACCTATACCTTCGATGCTCGTACATTCCGTTTTGTTCGAAGCAAAACCGAGTTTAACGTCATATTCCAGGTCCATGTCCCCCGTTGGATATACCCCGTTGAGCATAAGTACGTTAGGCGTAAATACGTTACATTATAAGGCAGGTTCTCCACGATATGCCAGACGAGTTGAAATCGGCCGTCAGTGGACAATGGTCGGATTCGTCAAATTTCACGACATAAATCGATAACTCAAAAACCACCAGTGCTAGAGTTTTGACGTCTTCAGAAGAAATGATCTACAAGAAAAGATTTATTTTTGGTGTAAGTTGCCCTTATGTGTTTTTTTGAGAATGTATTTTTTTAATCTTTTGAGTTAGGAGATCATGTTATTCTACAAAGTTGTAGAGAATTTAATTCTTAACATTTTTGCTTAATAAACCTTTATTTTATCTCATATAGGTAATGTTTTTTTGTGGGCCCTCTTTAGCCGTTAGGTAAGACGCGCGGCTACAAAGCAAGACCATGCTGAGGGTTGCTGGGTTCGTTTCCCGGTGCCGGTCTAGGCAATTTTCGGATTGGAAATTGTCTCGGCTTCCCTGGGCATAAAAGTATCATCGTCCTAGCCTCATGATATACGAATGCAAAAATGGTAACCTGGCTTAGAAACCTCGCAGTTAATAACTGTGGAAGTGCTTAATGAACACTAAGCTGCGAGGCGGCTCTGTCTCAGGGTGGGGATGTAATGCCAATAAGAAGAAGAAGAATGTAAAGTTTTATGACAAAATTACTAAATTTAGATAGGGTGGTCCCGAAAAAAATAGTTTTTAGCTTCCATTTTCATCAATTCAAAATATTTTCAAAAAACGTGTAGCATCTCTTCACCGTCATTGGATAGCGCATCTTTTGGTTACATGAAATGGTTGATAGCTTCATTTTCAAGCATATTATGAGCGTTTTTTTTGTGAAAAAGTGATATTTTTGTGAGCATTCTACTGCAACTAGTAGCAAATATTAGCAAAAATTTCAATCGTATTCTGAAAGTATACATTCAGGCCCATCAAATCCATGGTATTTCATTTGTCCATCTTTGTCCACTTTTGTTTTAAAATCATATTAGTTTTTGTATGAAAAAATCAGCTATTCCATGGGAAACACATATACCATATCTCTGGTTTTCGCAATATTTGGTAGAATCATTCTTTTTCGAAAATAAATAAACTCACTTTTTTATTTTGTGCGATGCACTAATTTCGATCCAGGATGGGCGAAAAAATCAACATTTTTGAAAAAATATGTTTTTAAAACATAATTTTTGAGCTACTGGACCGATTATCATTTTCATGGAATGTTCATGGAGACCCTCACTTAGAAACTACGAAAATGAAATTCGGCGAATTAGCCATGAAAAATCAACTTGGATTTTATGGTTTCGTACTTCGACACAAAAGTAGTGCTCTTAAGCACTTATTTCATGAGAACACCTTGAAATCGGTCCAGTAGTTCAAATGTCAAAATGATTTTTTCGACTACTTTTCCACACGAGTTGATTTAAATATTTATGATAAAGAACGATAAAGATTCTGTGTGGGCTTTGTGGCCATGCGGTCAGCGATGGCAATCGTCTAGACGCATGGGCTATGGAGCCCGAGTTCGATTCACGCCTCGGTAAGAAGGAAACTTTTCGTGATCGAAAAAATCTCCACCGGTCCAGTGGGTGTTATGTGTCCTGTCCGTTGTCTAGGTGTTAAGTGTTCAGTCTGTACGACCTCTGGTCGAAGATGGTGTTCCTGTCTTTTATTCTACCAAATATTGCAGAAATCCAAAAGAGGAAAAGAGGATACTAATATGATTGTCAAACAAAAGTGGACAAAGATGGACAAATGAAATACCATGGATTTGATGGACCTGAATGTATACTTTCAGAACACGATTGATTTTTTTTGCTAATATTTGCTACTAGCTGTAGTAGAATGCTCAGAAAAATATAGCTTTTTTAAGAAAAAAAAAAAACGCTTATATAGAATGACCCAGAAAGTATAAGCACGATTTTGATGCACTCTTGTTTTCAGAAAAAAAATTAAATGACAAAAATTAAAAATTAAATACGTTTTTATGCGATTGCGAAGCTTTTTCCTTGAAAAGCGCAAACAGACTTTGCACGAATGATGCACTATTCCAAACATTCACTGAGTCAGATGGCGAAAATAGAAAATTAGACCATCGGAGCAGTTTGCAATGCGATTCGGAAGTATGGTGTGGGTTTTTCATTTCAGGGCATCAACAAATCTGAGCGTAAATCGGTCCCTATGAGCCATATGTTCGATCGGAAAAAATTCAATCTTTTCCGGTAAAAATGGTACTTCTGTTCAAGATTTGTAAAAATCTGAGAACATCAAAGAATAAAGTCGACCGAACAGGACACAAAATGAATCACGGACTTCCAGGGAGCAGAAGAAGAAAAAATGAAGTGAATAACATGATGCATGTGTTCGAATATGGGCCCATAAGTTATACGATGAACTTTTGTGTGGAAGATCGTTATGCAAGGTGATGATGATGATAAACCATGAGTGAAGTTCGATTATAAAATGCTTCTACCGGACCATTTCAACATAATCTGTACTGGTAAAGTATTGATGATGCTGATAAGCAAGTTTATTTTGGCAAATTCTGTAAAAAGGCAATGATTTTGTAAGAAAATTGTAAGTGTGTAATTCTCTCAAATCCATTTGCAGCGATCGAAACAATAACGGTTGATGTGTACGTTCAGGAATTCTTGTAGTGGCGATTACTGTCCATTATCCGAAAGCATCATAATCCAGCACTATTTTGGACGGTTTTGATTTTAATGTATTACGCGATGTACACGGTAATCTGGTACAAAGCAAAAATAGTCGAATCCGTACTCAAGGAGATGGATTCTTTAAATCATTTCCAGGAAATTTCTATTATGACTTTTTTTGCTTTGACAAAGGCACATTTGTGAAAGCATGTTCAGGAAGCGGACTCCATCATAACTTTGCAAAAAAGATGGAAAATGTAGCCTAAATCAATGACGAACGGTCCGTGCAGAAGCTAATGGATACCATCTGATGAAAATCCAACTCCTTAGCATACGATCAAAAGGATCTGAGAAAAGTGATAACAGGGGCACCCTAATGGCAACTTACACCAAAAATAGACCTCTTCTTGTAGATCATTTTTTCTGAAGACGTCAAAACTTTAGCACTGATGGTTTTCGTGTTATCAATTTATGTCGTTAAATTTGACGAAGCCGACCATTGTGGTAGTGGCGGCAGCGGAAGAATCCGATCGACAAGAGCATCCACTAACTCCTTGTCACGTGTAAAGGTGGTAAGTAGGGTTCTTCTTCTTCTTATTGGCATTACATCCCCGCACTGGGACAGAGCCGCTTCGCAGCTTAGTGTTCATTGAGCACTTCCACAGTTATTAACTGTGAGGTTTCTAAGCCAAGTTACCATTTTTGCATTCGTATATCATGAGGCTAACACGATGATACTTTTATGCTCAGGGAAGTCGAGACAAATTACAATCCGAAAATTTCCTAGACCGGCACCGGGAATCGAACCCAGCCACCCTCAGCATGGTATTGCTTTGTAGCCGCGTGTCTTACCACACGGCTAAGGAGGGCCCCTTAGCCGTGTGGTAAGACGCGTGGTAAATACATCCTTAGTAAGTAGGGTAAAGGATGTATTTTGGACCACCCTTACCGGGGCTCTTCTTTTGAACCACCAAGAGGAATTTGCACTCAGTGGTCTTAAATATGATCTGTCGAATTGGTGGTCCAAAATACCTCCCTTACCCTATGCTGCACAGGTAACAAAATTGCGGTATACTGAGTCAACTGATCTTTATAGTAGCTCCAAATAGCTTAAGGAATCTTTTTCGGTCGCGCGAGATCTCAGCTTTTCGTTAACAACCATTACCATGGCATCTCCAGTAGGTTTGCGACTGTTATTCGTGTTGCGATCGCATCGGAATATGTACTTCGTATTCCGTGCTAAAAACTAAATAAGATTTCGTTCGTTGGTCGAGCCAAGTTTCCGTCAGCACAACCACGTTATAGCAGCTATCAGAGATTGATAGACGGTTCTATTCATACCGCTTATATTCTGGAAGTATATAGCAATGTTAGCGACGGTAGGGACTTCGTTATGATGATTGTAACCCGGTCTCATAGGTTCACTATCGACTAGCAAATACCGGGCCGACGAGTTTAAAAGCGGCATGTGCTCCGGAGCATTTGATGGAACTGGGTCTGTAGCTGCATTACATGTGTGGTCATCGGACGTATCGATTATCGGAATATGACAAAGGTTGCCGGTAGTGTTGAAAATAGACCATTAGTGGTTGATAGAGGCTCCTGAATGTAGTCGTATGTACTTGCCTGTCAAAGCAGGCTGGAAGACCTCAGAACCTCTTCTAGGACTACACAGCAAAAAAATTTGAATGTTACGAGACATGTAAATCGGAAATACATGTAACATTCACATGCTGTGAATCAATTTCCGACTCTAAAATGCGTCAAATGTGATGCACATAATGGGAGCATGACGTCATCCTCAATAACACATCAATGAATTATTGGCAGTGGCTGATTTTCTACTCGCCGCTGTCACATCCAGGCGCTATAGTATATGCGCAAAACAGCCAGCAAGAGTTAACCGCCAGAAATTTGTATGGCGAAAGTCATCTAACGCGGGTTTTCTCAAAATAAGAAACTTTTCATGAAAAACTATTTGGTACCGATTATGCAGGAAGGTGTCCGCTACCATGCCTACCAAATATTTTTTTGATGAAAGTGCTTATTTTTGAGAAACCGAGCCTTAGATGCCTTTCGCCATACTGATTTCAGAAAGTTAACTCCTAGTGTGCCGCTGTAAGCACGCTCAAAGCAGGCGATTCATTCACTACTATTATTACCAGCCCTCCGAATGGTCCATGTAAAAGCAAAGAGCTTTACATGTCTTCATGTAAATGTGCCTCTACATCGTGCCATGCATCAAAAGCAAAATAAACAAGACGGCTTTCGTACCTATTACGTCTCCGTGCGTAATCATTGTCGCGTCGATTTTATCGGTTTCAACGGTTTCAACTGAGAAAAATTTAACTGTAGTACCGTGAATTCGTACCAATCATAGGCAGCTATGAACGCGGTTGGCTTGATCGATTGCCATAGTGACCATTGCGGGAATACGATGAGCTAAAAATTAGAACTACGGAAGATTATAACTCATGCGCCAAACCAGGTCCTACTCGAGTTTGCTGCAAAACCAACTTTATTATGGCATCCTGTTTGCGTGACAACGAGAGCATCGCTGCCCGGTAGTTCCGTTTTTCGAGGCGATCCTTGCCTGATAAGTGACATTTTAGACAACGGATCCAGAACATTTGGATACAGGTAGCCGCTGCATAATCATTTTTTTTTTTTGTTTCTTTATTAAGGAGACTTTCAGCCCGAGGCTGGCTCGTCTCCGGCTGCATAATCATGCACTGCATCACTGTGGTGTTAGAGGGTGTCCCACGGGCGGTCGGTTATTATGGGAAACTGACGACAATACAAATATTTGTCAAGAAATTATTATTATTTGTTATGTTTTATTATGATTGTAGATATTAAAAGGTGCTTCCGAGAATAAAATAGTTGAAACTAAATGGTTGATTTTAATTACTGAAAGAAAGACCACTAGAGGAATAAAAATTGCTTCCTGTTTGATGCACCCAATATTTCACTCGGCATGTACAATTACAGGCAAATGTAATTGTACTTCCAAAACTGTTTTGATGATCAATGTAAATATAAAATCTAATGTGACTTTCCATTTTATGTCACGCTTCAATTATGTGCATAATATTTAATGTAAATCTACATATATTTTTCAAACTGTGTAGATTCTAATGAGCTCGAATCGCATACAATTTTGCAAGTTTTTCTTAGAATTCCTGTACAAGACTTTTTTTCTGTATTAAAATCAAGCAATTTCACAATTTTTCGGTTCTTATTCACATTTTGGTAGGATCCAAGACATAATTGAACGAAAATCTGTAAATATCTAAAACTAGAAGCAAATCACACATGTAAATGTAACGACCGTTGCCACGTGCTCTCAAGTTCAGGCATTTTGTTGCCGGTTACTATTCGTTGGTCCATTTTTGCGGTATATTTCCAGCACTGACAGTTACATTCATATTCGCGCAGTCGCTTTCGGGAGTATTCTGGCGCATGCCAGCTATCGATGTTTTTATCGCCATTCCCATATGGATACGCTGTTCGGGACAATAAAATGTTTGTGACAAAGATTGTCCTTGTTTTGGGAAAATTTGAATACTAATTTGTATCCATTTTACAAATACTGCCAGTGATTAATGTTTTGCTCATAAAAAGTGCGCTGCAGTGGTATCCCAGTGTGGTTAAAACGTGATAGTTGAAATGTGCTGCGTTATTTTCACAAAGCCCGGATGCTACATCGTGGAAAGTGTTGACACAGAAACTGAATAGATAGTGGATTTTTTTTATCCCAAGCATTGTGATTTTACATATTCGTTCAATTAACCCCAATCATATCAATAACCAACGGGATTGAGTGTAGAGCCGATTGGAAACAAACGAGCTGGCTTCGCCGTGGAAAACTGCCAGCGGATGTGTTTATTGATTTTCCCAAAAGGATAAACAAAGCACCCAACAGGGGTGAAGTTTCCCGGATGCCAATAATAAAATATGCATTGAAAACCACACGCAAAGAACGAACGAGATTATAAATTTTCTGGTCTTCGACGAGGCGAGCGCCTTCGATGTAGAACAGAAGGAGCAAAAAGTGTTGTACTCCAGTGCGGTTGAAGCTAGGCAGCGGAGGTGAAATAAATGAGTCTTATAATGTCAGTTCAGGTAATACTGTTTGTTCATTGATAAGAGCGTTTGCATAACACAGTTGCTGAGTCAAATGAAGACCTTCATTATTTTGTTCATTTAGCAAAAATTTGGTGTTTCATAATATCTTTTCCGATATGCATGGATATGTTCAAAATAAAACAAAAAATTAAAACGATCGATCCACGGTCTGGTAAACATCAACCCAGAGTATTTTAAATTTTGATAAGCGACTCTAGGAACTTTTTTATTTCAAATGCGCGTAATTGATTTTGACCTTGATTTTATGAACAGCGATTGTGCTCTTCATTTAAATTATTTTGGCTGAATAATGTACCCAAACGAAAGAAAGGATTGCGATCCATCTGGTAGTAACTTCAGTTGAGCAGAATATTAAAATATGAGTCGTTTCAAATTTCATGGAAAATACAGCTACGCTTATTTGAAAATAGGTAGTTCCTAGATCTGTAGGTACGGATAGAATGTTCAACTTTACACAAAGATTTGAGAAAATCAACAGTTGCTCTAGCTGACCCGTCGAACTTCGTCTCGCCCAAAATAATTAGCTATAACTAATATTGTATTGACAATTTAAGTTTTAATGTTTACTCTGCGATTCGATTTAATTCAACAGGCAACATTAAAATTTCTTCTTCCCACACGCCAAATTTGGCTCCATTTGCTTGATTTATGGAGAAATTTGAGTTTTATTTGTAGGGGAGCCCCCCGCTCGCTTCTAGAGCGGGGAGGGGTCTCGAACAATCTTAAAAATCTTCTCCGGGCCCAAAAACCCCTGCATACAAAATTTTCTCGCCGATCTGTTCATTAGTGTCCGAGCCCATGAGGGTCGAACAGACAGAAACTCATTATGTATGTTGATGAAGATATGCAAAAAGTGTTGGGTTTCTGCGAGAACTTGAGGTTCATAATTTCCAGCGCCGTTTAGCAGGCAAGATTAAATCTAACTTAGGGGCTATTCAAGTATGGCGTCCACTACTTTTCGGGATTTCTAGACCCCCTCCCCCCTCTGTCTCGCTTTTTTGTGTACCTAGTATATGTACTGTCACAAAGTGTCAGACCCCCTCCCCCCCTTAAACCTGTGACACCATTATTGAACGACCCCTTATTTAAAAAGTACTGCATTAGAAATGAATTACCAATAGGAATATCGAATCAATATATTGGTATATATATATGGTATCGACTGAGAATAGAGGAGATGGGGGCTGATTGGCCGAAGCGGCAGGATGACTTTTGTGAAAACGTTTTGAGGCGCATGACTTGTATATTTATGACAGTGAAAACCGTTTTTTGAAAAGTCGAGCCAGAATTAGTACAGACATTTCGAAAGTAAAACTTGGCCAACCAGCCCCGGTCTCCCCTACTCACAGTGGAATCGAGGAGGTTAGAAGCCAATGCACGATGGGCCACGTCGGAAAATTAGGAGAAAAAAATATTTTCACTTAGATAATATTTTAGCAACAAAGAGTCTTCAGCGAAGTCAAAGCTTATTGTTTGAGCTTTATTTTAACAACTACTTTTTGAGATATTTTTTTAAAACTTCTGTATACACCATTGTACGATGTTCTAGAAAATTGTTCCTTTTTTAATTTTGTGGCAGTTTGCTGAAAAAACTATTGTATGTCGTTTGTATCCTTTGATATGATAATTCAATATTTCAATATCAATAAATCAATATTTTGATTGTAACTTTTATATTTAAATTTTTAACGCAGTTGAAGTAAAAGTGATTTTACAAAAATGTCACGGATTGCCTTGATACTAGAATCATTAATGATGATACTTTTATGCCCCGGTTAGTCGAGAAAATTTCCATCCCGAAAATTTGAATTTTTGCAATCATGTATTTATGCAGTATTTTTTTAGGTTTACTGACGATTGACATAATAAAAAATAGTACGATAGTTTTTTAATCACATTTCAAAATGATGTGAAACTCGGTTCGGGCAGCTTATTGGTTCAGCTATGGGTACCTTTTGATTGACAAATCGTTGAATACCGCTGTAGATGTCACCTAGCATAACGTTTTAATTCATTTCTTGCCATTGTAAACACACTTTCTACACTTTTAAGATCTTATCAGTAATCCATTTATGTGCAACAAGTTGCATTTGAGGAGAAATCCAGTCGAATAGTTTGCTATTAAAAATTGGACCAATCAGATATTGCCTTCTGAAGGTATTGGAAAATTATCTTTTATTTCCCCAGGTTCCTAGGCTCTTGTAAAAAGTGAAATATTTAAAATATTTTTTTCCGTGACGTCTATGAATGAGTGCAACACATTTAAGTCAATGAAAAGATTGAAATCAGTATACCTGATTATTTTCATTATTGTCCTTAATGCACGTGAAAGGCAACATAACTACTAGGTGAATTAGTTTGGGGTTTTAGTGCCTTATGGCTATTAATATAAATTTTATTTTAATATGGGCGGTTTTCACTTTTCTTCCACCATTTTTATCTCGGTTTTTAAGGGTGCTCACAACCGAACCACAAAATTTAAATGTCTAAAAATTTGCCAAATTGCCAATACAAATTTCCAAACCGACAAAATCTAGCTCATTTCTTTGTTAGTAGTAAGGTTAGGTTGTTTACGTCATCCACAGAAGGCCTTATTCATAATACGTCTTTTCACTTCAAGGGAAACGTCATTATCGCAAAGCCCAGCAGCAAAAAACTTTATTCAGCATTATTATTAGATCTTCGTTAATAATTATGTTTTCTGTGTTACTTGGGTATCAGGTATCAGAACGTCGGCTCCAGGGGCACGTTCACCTCAATTCGGGAGATTTGTGCCATCGCTTTCACAGTCTTTCTCATCACGCACCAGACGGAAAAGGAAGTGAACAAAAAGGAAAGGAATATGGATGGGAGAAAAATGGGAAGTTTGGGAAAGGGACCCTTGCAGAGGGTATACAACGTATACAACACGTACAAAAGCTCATAGCTCCTTGACACAACGGGTTATGAACAACGGAATACTTTGAAAGTTTAGGTTTCTGTAGTCAATTTCACTTAGTAAGTGTTTACCAAATATTTGGAAACGCAGTTGCGCATAAACTGGGCAGTTACATATCAGATGATAAGAAGTTTCATAATCGGATTCACAACCTTCACAGACAAAAGATTCAATACGTTGAATATTTGCCATGTGATAGTTTAGTCGGCAGTGACCTGTCAAGGCCTTGGCTAAAGCACTGCAATTCTGTTTAGACAGATTAGCTAAATACCGGAGATGGCTCTCGGATATATAATTTTGTTTGTCGACATGAATCCGAACTACTCCAATACCGTTTGTGCTGAGTGGAAGCCCAAGAGCTAATCAAACGCTTCACCCAATACTTAGATATTGGAATAGCTGGCTCAGGACCAAAAAAGTCTTGTGATGCTCCAGTGCAAGCTAACTCATCAGCCAATTCGTTTCCAGCTATGGAAGAATGGCCAAGTACCCATATAAGGTGCAACGTATTAACTGAATTCAGTTCCTCAATTTGAGTTCGACATGCGATTACTGACTTCGACCTTGAGTTGGCCGAAGCGAGGACTTTGATAGCTGCTTGGCTATCTGAACAGAAGTATATTACTTTGCCCATAATGCGTTGCTGCAGTGCAGATTGCACTCCACACATGATGGCAAATATTTCCGCTTGAAAGACAGTGCAGTGTCTACCCAGTGAGTGGGACTGTTCCAATCTTAGCTCACGCGAGTAGACACCTGCACCTGCTCTACCTTCGAAGAGGAGCCGTCAGTGTAACAAACAATGTTGTCCGACATACTTCTCTCCAAATAGCCAGATGTCCACTCATCCCGCGAGGGGAATTGTGTTGAAAATGTCCTATAAGGAAAACTACTAGCGAGTGTGAGATCACTTGGAGCGAGGACAGTTCTGTCCCAATCAACCATGAGTTGTAACAACGAAGTGTGTGTAGAACTGCGGTTTACAGGATTCTCTTCCATGAAACCGAGAACCCATAATCGGTAAGTACAAGAAAGTGCTTCTTGTTTGAGATGTATGTGTAGTGGGACCACGTCGAAGAGAACCTCGAGAGCAGCCGTGGGTGTCGAAGAGAACGCACCAGTCATTGCCATTTGGCACATCCTTTGAAGATGCGTCCCACCTGGCTAAAACGCCCCCCTTTGATTTCAAGAAAACTATAACTGACTAACATTCTGGAGTGACGCTAACATACTGTCGCAAAATTTACACTGAAACACTCAGTTGGGCAACAAAATAACTTTTCTTAGTGCACTTGTCATAAGACGAGTTTGTGCAATCCCATTGAATTCCACCACTTAATTGTATCTTGACAGATACGTATTTCGACCTCAACAGTAAGGTCGTCTTCAGTGTCTCGTACTTGACTCGAGTTGAGTTACTGTTGAGGTCGAAATACGTATCTGTCAAGATACAATTAAGTGGTGGAATTCAATGACTCGAGTTGAGTTACTGTTGAGGTCGAAATACGTATCTGTCAAGATACAATTAAGTGGTAGAATTCAATGGGATTGTACAAATTCGTCTTATGACAAGTGAAGATATTCCACTAAAAAGCTCAAAATAATTTTGTTAACTTTTCTTAGTGGTTAATATGATATAAAATTGTTTCCATCTTCAAAAATGTAACGTTTTTCGAAAATATGTTTCATTGGTCAAAACGCCCCAGCGTAGGCAGGACGATATGCTCTTACCAACTGGATACAAGCGCGGTGAGCTTGCAGCACTTTTTTTTTATTTATTTGTTTTATTGTGATTGGCTGGTGGTGGTGGGCGGATGGCAGCGTGAAACGATAGGAGCATAATATGCATATCATTAAACGTGTGGATCGGTTCAAAAGGTTTAGGATTTTCAGCTTCACCGACTTTCGGACTACAGATTTATAGTGATGCAACATGGGTGCATTTTTGTGACTCTCTGGTAAAGCGTTATAAAGGTTACTTCCAAAGTAGGTGAATCTTTTCTTCCCATATTCCGTGTTAGGCCGTATCAGTGCACTATGGTCCAGGATACAGATTTACGCGGAAAGATGAATTTTACGCCAAAACTATATTTTTTAGAAAAAACTGTTGTTCTACAAAATTGTTCGAAATAGTAAGGCCATCATTATGTTTTTACCAAAAAATAGGGTGGCCCATCATATAAAAAAAATTAGAAAATATTTTTTTTATTTCTTGGAATACTGACATGTTATCACGGTGTGTCTGTGACCATTATTAACGAAAAAAAATGTCCATCCATTCTGAACTCGCCTTTCGAAAGATATAATATCCAGGCGTCTGCTATGAAAATTTCAAAATCTTTCATCTAGGGAATCGAAAGTTATAGCAGTTACAAATTTAATGATTTTTGCGTTCGATATCTCACTAATATGCAACCATATATACCGTGAATTTTTCCTGATTACATCCAAATAAATTATCATCAAATATGCAATTTGCAACCTCAATCAACTATAACCTAAAACCTATTCTTTGAATAATAAAAAAAATAGCAAAGGATGTTAGAGATAACATTGTACAAATATCGATGGCAAAATAGACAATACAACCAAAATACAGTAATCAAATTACAGAGTTATTGCACTTCAATCTCCTAATCATACCAAAGTGTGAATATTGTCTATGACAGACAAGTAACTACACTCTGTATGATGATTCTGCTTTTATTAAATATGATAATAGTTGGTAACATAGAATACCGCGCTGAAATAATTTTGTCTTTCATGGGTACTGGGTAGTTAGTAAGACTAGTAACCAACATTTAAACAACAATGTGCATCATTTGTTGTCAGTTATACAACCATCATCCAGTTCGATTCAAGCAGTGGTACGAAAACGAGTTCCATTTGGGAAAAAATGGGAAAGTCTACACCCAAAAAAATCTGCACGTTGTTTCCACCTGAAAAAGTACGTAGATTTTTTTTCACCTGAAATTCACGTAACCTTCACCTGATTTGTCGATAGAATTTCCATTCTACGTGAAAATCAGGTAAGTTCTACCAAAGTTTTGGATAGAATTCACCGGACACGTAAGTTTCACCTGAATTTTCTGAAGCATTTGCAGTTACGTGTGCACGTAAAATGTACCTGAAAATTCAGGTGGAAACAACGTTTAGATTATTTGGAGTGTAGATCACACAAGCAGTGTTGTAAAATGTCATTTGCATTCGTTTGTATATTTTTTCCAGATCTTTTTCCAGACGGTAGCTATCAATTCATGATGTATGACGAACTTATAGCGCTTAAATGTGCCTACAACTTTGTCTAACCAGACATTGTTGTAAATATGTAATCTGGGCCGTGGGAGGCAAATGACATTCAAATGACATTATGTCAAATGACACGTGACATTTTGGAGAGTTTTCACTCTCCAGCCTCAGATGTTATATTTAGAGCAATGAACCCTTGGACAAAAATGTAGCCCTACTCAAGAGTTATAAGTACATCTAAAATTATAAAATAAATTTGGCTTCTAAAGAAAGTTATGAACAAATTGGTCAAATGACATGCAGATGACATTTTACAAGCCTGCACACAAGGAAAACCGCCTTCCGGAACGTCTCAACAATTACTGAAACTGACTTGCTGGACTACGATACATTTACTTGATAAATTAACTGACACAGGGAATACTAGTATCCGACTAGAAGATGGAAACCATCGCATTTCCATGAAGCCAGGTCAGAAAATGAGAGATTTCAAAAGACTGAAACTATTTAAGAGATATTTCACTGTCATGAGACGATTTTAGTACAATTCCATTTAATTCCACCAAATCATATTACATATCGTATTTCGACCTCAACTGTATGGTCGTCTTCAGTGTCTCGTACTTGACCATGACTCGACTCAAGTCGAGACACTGAAGACGACCTTACAAGTCAACAGACTAAATACTCACGCTCCTCTAATGTGGACGTGTACAATACACTTATGGAAGTGTTGGCTTGACAAATGGATTGCGAGTGATTTGACTATGCGTCCAATTTAGGAATCTCGAGCTCATTCAGTAGCCTCTAGGTTGCGAAGGCCGATGGAGGTCCTTCGTAGCTTAGTTGGTTAAAGCACTAGTCTAGCGTACTGTAGGGTCGTGGGTTCGAGTCCTACCGAAGGGAAAGTGGTTACCTCCAATACATTTTCAATTCATTATCTTCCACAAAATGTACATATTTACATATAAGTTTTCATAACATTGTAAATTAATTTATGTAATAAATGCATTATTTTATGAAGTAAATGCATCGTTTTTCAGCAAATCAGTTAAATTGTTGAGACGTTCCAAAGTGGTGCATATATGCTTTTTCCGTCTACCGTTCTCGGAAAAGGCGGTTTTACTCGTGTGATCTAGACTTTCCCATTTTTTCCCAAATGGAACTCGTTTTCGTACCTCTGCTTGAATCGAACTGGATGATGGTTGTATAACTGACAACCAATGATGCACATTGCACATTGTTGTTTAAATGTTGGTTACTAGTCTTACTAGCTACCCAGTACTCATGAAAGACAACATTGTTTCAGCGCGATATTCTATGTTACCAACTATTATCATATTTAATAAAAGCAGAATCATCATACAGAGTGTAGTTACTTGTCTGTCATAGACAATATTCACACTTTGGTATGATTAGGAGATTGAAGTGCAATAACTCTGTAATTTGATTACTGTATTTTGGTTGTATTGTCTATTTTGCCATCGATATTTGTACAATGTTATCTCTAACATCCTTTGCTATTTTTTCTATTATTCAAAGAATAGGTTTTAGGTTATAGTTGATTGAGGTTGCAAATTGCATATTTGATGATAATTTATTTGGATGTAATCAGGAAAAATTCACGGTATATATGGTTGCATATTAGTGAGATATCGAACGCAAAAATCATTAAATTTGTAACTGCTATAACTTTCGATTCCCTAGATGAAAGATTTTGAAATTTTCATAGCAGACGCCTGGATATTATATCTTTCGAAAGGCAAGTTCAGAATGGATGGACATTTTTTTTCGTTAATAATGGTCACAGACACACCGTGGTTATGTTCTACAAAGTTGTAGCGTAGCTTATTCCAATCAATTTTGCTAAAAAACTTTTTCTGTAGCTCTTAAGTTGGCTGATTTAGAGCAATTTTACCTAATTGGATTAGGGTGTACCTCAAAAAACAGTATTTTTGATCTAATTTTTTTGTTTTAGATTTCTCGAAAAAGTCGTCTTCAGGTGACTTTTAGAGCTCAAAAAAATGCAACTTTTGATGGGTAAATATGCACAATATCTTTTTCCGATCAAAAGTTATAATTGTTTTTCTGTCAAAATTACATTTTTTTCATAAGTTGATATCTCCAGTTAGGGCAGACCAAAAAAATATGTTTACACGGCATTTGAAAGATAAATTAATATTCTTCATTATGTCAAAAAATTGGGGATATGTTATTTTTTTATCTCAAGTTTTACCAATTTTACTAAAATCATGTTTTTTCAAATAAATTAATATAACTCAACAACGGAAAAAGATACAGACGATATTCTTATAGCAAAACACGCGTTTTGAAAAGCCTCAAAAGTCTTCAGAAGATGACATTCGTGAGAAATGAAAAATAAAAAATCTACAGCTCTAACACTTTTTATAAGTTTTGTCATTATCATCGTATTGCAAGATTTACGAGAAAAGCTGCATTTCGGTCTGAAGCATACTTTGAAGAAATAAAATTGGTTCTACAAGGTTTTTTGGATACTTGGGCCCTTATTATAGAGTTACCGAAAAATAGGGTGGGCAATTTTATAAAAATGTAAAATCTTCATTTTTTTTATTTTGCGGAATATTGACGTAAAATGTTCTACAAAGTTGTAGCGCAGCTTTTTCCAATCAACTTTGCTATATAAACTTTTAATGTAGCTCTTAAGCTCATTTGTTTAGAGTAATTTTACTTACCAGGATTAGGGTGTCCCTAAAAAAACAAGATTTATGATCTGCTCATTTCATTTTTTATTTTTCACGGATGTCACCTTCTGAAGACTTTTGAGGCTTTTCAAAACGCGTGTTTTGCTATAAGAATATCGTCTGTATCTTCTTCCGTTGTCGAGTTATATCAATTTATTTGAAAAAACATGATTTTAGTAAAATTGGTGAAACTTGAGATAGAAAAAGGTTTTTTGGATACTTGGGCCCTTATTATAGAGTTACCGAAAAATAGGGTGGGCAATTTTATAAAAATGTAAAATCTTCATTTTTTTTATTTTGCGGAATATTGACGTAAAATGTTCTACAAAGTTGTAGCGCAGCTTTTTCCAATCAACTTTGCTATATAAACTTTTAATGTAGCTCTTAAGCTCATTTGTTTAGAGTAATTTTACTTACCAGGATTAGGGTGTCCCTAAAAAAACAAGATTTATGATCTGCTCATTTCATTTTTTATTTTTCACGGATGTCACCTTCTGAAGACTTTTGAGGCTTTTCAAAACGCGTGTTTTGCTATAAGAATATCGTCTGTATCTTCTTCCGTTGTCGAGTTATATCAATTTATTTGAAAAAACATGATTTTAGTAAAATTGGTGAAACTTGAGATAGAAAAACAACACATCCTCAATTTTTTGACATAATGAAGAATATTAATTTTTCTTTTAGATGCCGTGTAAACATATTTTTTTGGTTTGCCCTAACCGAAGATATCAACTTATGAAAAAAATGTAATTTTGACAGAAAAATGATTATAACTTTTGATCGGAAAAAGATATTGTGCATATTTACCCATCAAAAGTTGAATTTTTTTGAGCTCTAAAAGTCACCTGAAGATGACTTTTTCGAGAAATCTGAAACAAAAAAGTTAGATCAAAAATACTGTTTTTTTGAGGTACACCCTAATCCAATTAGGTAAAATTGCTCTAAATCAGCCAACTTAAGAGCTACAGAAAATTTTTTTTAGCAAAATTGATTGGAATTAGCTGCGCTACAACTTTGTAGAACATAACATGTCAATATTCTGAGAAATAAAAAAAATATTTTCTATTTTTTTTATATGATGGGTCACCCTATTTTTTGGTAGAGCCATAATGATGGCCTTACTATTTGGAACAATTTTGTAGAACAAAAGTTTTTTCTAAAAAATATAGTTTTGGCGTAAAATTCATCTTTCCGCGTAAATCTGTATCCTGGACCATAGTGCAGTGAGATATGACTGGATTGCCGCGACGCTCGGTTCGGATGTATTCTACGAAGGACCGTATTGTGGTGTGTTGAGTTTTCTTTAACGATCTTCTGCATTTGCACCAAAGCTTGGAATTCGTAAAGCCCTTTTATTGGTAACAGGGAGTCAGCATCATTGGAATATAGACGATAAGTGGGGTACATATAGGGCTTTCGGAAAACGATTTTTAGACAACGATTTTGCAAGACCTGGAGTTCCCGTAGATGGGATTTACTTGCTGATCCCCAGATGGCTACCAAGTATTGCAACCTGGAGTGTACCAAAGCAAAGTACATCTTCTTCATACAGGACTGAGGCATAACTTGCATATCTTCCATAATATTCCGCAAATTGAACTTAGTTTTGCTTTCAATTTGTTAATGTGGGCCGACCAATTCACTACGGAATCAATAGTAAGGCCCAGAAATTCGTATTCAAGCACTTTTTCTAAGGTGTGTCCATGGATAGAATACACACCGTTAACATGGACTTTCCTTCTTGCTTCCAAATGATATGGAAACTATTGAAATGTAAATCGATCCTGCTTATATGGACCTATTGGTTTTTCAATGTCAAGCACATAAGGATCTGTAACCTTTTCATTAAGGGATTGATAAAATACTAATGAAGGGCTACGAAACGTCTTTGGTTAAGGTGGGGCCCAGGCACTTGTTGAAATTCATTTTTTCACGACTTTTCAAAAAAGCTTTATTACGTGTTCTCTGCAATATTTTTATATGACTACTCATAGGCAATGCATTTGCGACTTTTTGGACTACCAAATAACACGAAGTTGGCATAAATTGCGTTGAAAAGTAAAAAGTTATCATAGGTATTGTCTTAGGGGGGGGGGGCATATTATACCGTCTTACCCTACATAGTCAGTGCCTTTTCTTATAGATCGGGCATATGAGGCCATCCATCCAGCCATTAGGTAGTTCTTCCTCTTCTCTTCTTCTTTTTATTGGCATTACATCCCCACACTGGGACAGAGCCGCCTCGCAGCTTAGTGTTCATTAAGCACTTCTACAGTTATTAACTGCGAGGTTTCTAAGCCAGGTTACCATTTTTGCATTCGTATATCATGAGGATAACACGATGATACTTTTATGCCCAGGGAAGTCGAGACAATTTCCAATCCGAAAATTGCCTAGACCGACACCGGGAATCGAACCCAGCCATCCTCATCATGGTCTTGCTTTGTAGCCGCGCGTCTTACCGCACGGCTAAGGAGGGCCCCGTCCTCTTCTCATATCTTTTAAATAATGAGGTGGATATATTGACGCAGCTGCTTACTTCCAAGTTTGAGAAGCTCGACCGGGATCTCGTCCTTCCTTGCAGCTTTACTCCTGTTTATCTTATTTAGGGGAAGAGGCCCCAAAACTCCCCCCGAGGCAAAACGCCTTTTGTGGTTTCCATCATATTTACCGTCATTAAAATAGCCTTTACAAAACTGAAAGGGGCCCTCCTTAGCCGTGCGGCAAGACGCGCGGCTACAAAGCAAAACCATGCTGAGGGTGGCTGGGTTCGATTCCCGGTGCCGGTCTAGACAATTTTCGGATTGGAAATTGTCTCGACTTCCCTGGGCATAAAAGTATGATCGTGTTAGCCTCATGATATACGAATGCAAAAATGGTAACTTGGCTTAGAAACCTCGCAGTTAATAACTGTGGAAGTGCTTAATGAAAACTAAGCTGTGAGGCGGCTCTGTCCCAGTGTGGGGATGTAATGCCAATAAGAAGAAAGAAGAAGAAGTTACAAAACTAGATCTAAAATTATGTAGGTTAGGCGAAAAAAGTTTCAAAATAGTGTATGGGAAGGTTGGAAAAACCGAAAATTTCCACATTTTGAGGCAAAATGCCCTAGTGGCAGTAACCTTCAATGTACTTGCGTCTCCACGCACTATCCATACCAGAATGCTGATTCGCCGACGCATGGTGCTTTGTTCCCTAGGAGCTGCCAGCTAAAAGGCGTTTTGCCTCATGAGTTTTCCGGCGATAGAATATCACCATTTTTTTTAAATGTGTATACAGTGTTGACCCGATTTTGTCACTCCCCGATTTTGTCTACCCCCGATTTTATCACGTTTTCGACCCGATTTTATCACGTCCCGAATTTGTCACTTTTTCGACCCGATTTTGTCACCCCAAAAAATTTTGTCATTCTTTTTATTTTCGTAAATAATACCAAAAACAACATTTCATGAAATAAATTTCACCGACTGTAGTTTATTACGAATGACTTCTGAGTACCTACCTGTGAAATATTCTGTAAGCAATTTCGACAAGAAATAACGGGTACCCTTCACGCATTTGGGCTTTCCAAAGCATAAAATGATTCATATTTGTGGAATAAATTTAAAAAAAATTAAAATATTTTTTTTCCAATTTTGTCACATACCCTGTTTTATCACCCCAAAATTCACCAGGGGGGTGATAAAATCGGGATATTACTGTATTATCAATATGATTGAGATTTTTGACAATTTTTGAATGGCATCAACTAGCTATCTTGTTTAATTGTTGCATAATGTAAAAATACTAATGAATAGCGTTACAAATAAGACAATAAAAGCAGTGTTTGCTTAGCTAGGGCATATTGCCCCCCGCTTCCCCTAGAGCATTCTTAACATCATCCAGCGTTAGTGGTTCCACAGCTTGACCGTCGCCGTTCATGTCTATTTTACTTCTTATTACACCTTTTTTTCACCGTGTATGAAGTGTTCCTTCTAAAAAATGCTAGCTCCATATGTAAGATATACATCTGGAATAGAATACATGGAATAGTGGAATCATTTTTCAAATTATTAAAATATTTCTCTAAAAATGCCTGAAAATGAAATTATAATAATTTACTTCCTTCACTTCACAACTGAGTATATTT
Source organism: Armigeres subalbatus (assembly GCF_024139115.2). Taxonomy (NCBI): domain Eukaryota; kingdom Metazoa; phylum Arthropoda; class Insecta; order Diptera; family Culicidae; genus Armigeres; species Armigeres subalbatus. The sequence goes on along the minus strand of NC_085140.1, from coordinate 263,166,772 downwards.
GTGTTCAAGTTATCAGACTTTTCCAAAGAGTTGTCGACAAACAAAACATAGTCATACTAATAAAATCATTGCTAAACTGCTCATTGATACAGATGAACACATGTTTATTACAACCAAGCTCGATTTATAAACATTTACAAATCATCTGACATATAAAAGCAAAATCGAATGATTGTCGGTAACGGCACAAGTTAGGTGGGCGATGTAAATCAGAATTCCGTCGTCGCATCTTTCTATTTAGTCTAAGGAATTTGATTGACAATACGGAACCGGTAGAACAACCTTTTCGAAGGTTTCCCTTCAATTACCCAATTATATTTGATTAGTTTGGTTGTGTAAGTTTCCACCATCATAATTTTAATTACCCTCTTTGTCTAATGTGGTTTTGTGTGCGACATACAATATTAAATTTAGTAAAAATATTAAATTTAGTATAATTGTGAACATGTTTATACAGACCATTAAGCTTTTTTCTGTTGGATGAATCTATACTTTCTCCTCTAATTCTACCATGAACATGTGCGTCTAAGTTTGGAAGATGATATTAACGTTTCCATATCAATGGATTTATGTTTAATCCTTCAGATTTGCACCAATTGATTGTAAAGTTTAAAGCTTGTTGCATTCTATTTGAAAGGATACCATCATACTTTCCTTTAACTATTATGACAATGTCATCAGCAAACCTTACTACTTCGAATCCTAGTGATTCTAGATTTGCTAATAGTTCATCCACTATTAATGACGAGAGGAGAGGCGATAAGACGTCTTCTTTACAGCTTTCACAGATATGCATGAATTACCAAGTTCTGATGATATTTCACGTTTTGATAGCATTTCTGTAAGCCAGTTCTCGTCATCGTCATGCATTATCAAACAATGCTTCTATATCAAAAAATGAAGCGAGTAAAATTTCTTTTATTTCAAAAGTTTTTTTCTATTTTTAAAATAAGCTTATGTAGTGCTGTCACAGTTGATTTTCTTGATTGATAGACAAACTGGAAATTATTGAAAGGACTTTTCACTAACATTAAGCTCAATAGCAATTCAATGTAATGGAATCGTATTTTCCTTAAGTGTCTTATTCGTCATCATACAAATGTTTTGTGTTGCTCATGGAGCTAACGAAATATAAGTAACACGGAAAAACGTCCGCAATGCTACTGATAAGATAACAAGTAGAATGTCTATTTCATTATTTATAACACGATCATATATTAGTTGCAAACGTGAGCAAATAATTATTGTGTCTATACAAAAAAATGAGATAAAAAACAACACAACTTGTGATTCAGAAGAGTTAAGGTAGGTACATGTAATGAAGCAAATTATTAGTTAGCTTGATGTAAAATATTACCATCAGTTGCTGATGTTGAAGATCCCATATCACATGCGTTGAACAACATAATTTTCAAGACAACGTGTCGATAAATTAATTACAACACTTTTTTTCTAAAAGTGCTTCGGAAACTATGAATGTTTCCTAGGACATGTTGATATAACATTTTAGTAGGGTAAAAGTTCTGATGATGAAAAGGACTGGAAACAGAGAAATGTTTTTTTGGCATTTGAACAGCTAAAGGATATTGATCTTCTCTCGACAATGACAATATTCTCAGCAAAGAATATCGCCGCCAACTCATCACAATGTGTCATAATGGAAATTGTACAAATAACTAGCTGGGTTAGCTGATTGGAAGTTTTAAGTTGTCCTTTTTGTCGATCGTTTTTTATTTGTTTTAAATGCTGCTTATTGGTCAGGTCTGTTTAGACTTTAGAGTCGCACCCCACACCAAGATTTGGGCTAATACGCGTTGAGTGGCACACGGTTGTTTTGTTAAGGCCTGCTTTCCGATACATGAGCCTTTCTAAAGAGGATCGACAGAACCACATCATAAACTATTATGGCAAGCCTCGCAACTCGCAGTGATCAGGGGAGGAGTCATCAGCATGTTCCCTGCTGCCCGTTTATTTGCAACCGATTCATTCAACTGTTGTGTTAAAGTAGTTATTCTTCACAGAATCATTTGTAAGGTAGACAGTCTCACTTGTCAACCTTGTATACGATAGTAACGTCATTATTTCCTCAATACTCAAAGAGTTGGAGAATTTATGAGATTGGTGAACTGTTTTGTTTTTTAGATAACTATAAAATTTGTTTTTGAGCACGTCGATGTTCCAAAGTTCTGCTTTTGATGCAGGAACATTAAGCACTTAGATTCTAATCTCAGGAATCACAACCATAAACAACCCACAAAGGCAATACGATTAATCCCAAGATTTTTTTTATCTGTATACGATGTGATGTAGCTTGGAAAACTTATTAAACTTGATTGCATTATGATTTTTTCAAAAAGAATTTCCAAATATCGATATTTATTAAAATTGTTATTATTTTTCTTCATTGGCATTACATCGGTGCTCAACAGAAAAACCCATTTTTATTCACACTCGATGCTGCCTTTCTCGCATTTAGTCAAGATACCAACCTTATATGGGGCTTATATGGTTCAATGTACTATTTTCTTCATAATTTTGAAACGCAAAGGTCGATCGTTATCAAATTCAATGGTGATCAACAAGGCTTTGCCCCCTGTCGAATAAAACTTGTTGCGAGAAAATCGGTTTAAGATTGCTATACGAAAAGTTGTCTAATGTTTTTCTTAGCTTTTGTGCACACACACACACACATACACACATACATACACACGGACAGACAGACATGTGCTCAGTTCGTCGAGCTGCGTCGATTGGTATATAACATCATGGGTTTCCGAGACTTCTATAAAAAGTTCGATTTTGGAGTGAAATGACAGCCTTTCGGTGCAACTTCGTTGTACGAGAAAGGCAAAAATGAATAAGTGCATCACAAAAAATAAGATGACTAACATTCTCATTCTAGTGCAACCACCGTTTCGTGGCACGTGAAAATAAATTGGTTTGAAAGCTGAAGATTAGAATTAATTTGACTGAGCCAGAGCGTAAGTTTTGTTTATTGCTTCGAACATCATCACTGTCTAATAAAATAATATGTGCGCGCGCAATTTGTACATCTCTGCTCGCGAATTCCGCTATAGCGTCGTCAGATCTTCGCCGTGCCGTTGATGGTATAGGAAGAGGTTGCCTTTTGTAGCGAGGGACGCTTCTATTATCATCAGTGTGTTTGGAGTACACACCACATAGCACCCCCGAGGCGTGGTATTTTTTAAATCTGTTCATTTTGGAGAGGTGTTTTTGGATGTTCGATCGTGATCATGAAAAAGAAAACTTTTTTAAAGTTCAGTTACTTAATCTTCTCGATCTGTGAGGAGTTAAATACCTAGTTCTTGGCGGTCAGATTTCAACCTTTGGTGAGGTTGTAAGATATACTGAGCGAGATGGGAAGAGATAAGATTTTTTCATACATCTACCATTTTTTGAACAGTAAAATCTCAAAGCTCGTGAATGATTCAAATCAAACGTGAGTTGTAACACAATGAAACCATCTTACAAAACCTCAATCATGAGTTGAACCATCAGTGGGTCACGTTAAGTTTTAGTTAAATAAGTGAGACGATGCGATTTTGCATAACAAACACAAGCGTGATGTTTTCCTTCGTGAGGTTTCCTTTTTCCGCGTGAGGGCATGATGATTGTAGTTTGAAAATGATTTTACCATTTTTTTAATCATTTTTCAGGTGTGTTGATAGCTTTTTTGTTTTGAATTTGGATTTTTTTCGTTTGATTTTTTTTTGAAAATCAAAAGCCCAAAGTCGCCCACGGAACCAAAAGATGATGATAGTCACATGATAGGATAGGGAAGTGCCACAGAAATATTCACACGTAAACTTAAAATATGTTAGTATAAAAATATGTATACTTCGTAGATTGGGAACTAGTATCACTATGTTTTAGTTTTGCTATCAATTTTATATATATGAAAACCTTACAAAATCTGTTTAATACCATGGCATAAGTTTTTGATCTGTTCTGTTCCAAATATTCCATATGACAATATGGTTATATTATATTTTAACTAATATAGATTAAATATAGTTATATTATATTAAACTAAAAGAACGTACCTGATCTTTACTTGCCTGGTTGAATTTTTTGATCTGGTAATTGCTGGGTTGATTATAGCGCTGCTCTTTAAATCGATTTTAGTACTAGCTTAATGGCTGATTGAGGTCAAAAAGTTGTATATTTACGACTTTTTAGCTTTCCCATTAAAATGTTTGACTTTTTCATTTTAATAAACATTCTTCAAAACAAAAACTGTGTAAATAAAGGAAAAAATATTTAAACTCTGATGATCCCAACATGAATCGAGCAGCAAACAAATATTTTAGTGACCCTCCTCTCTCCCCCACACCAAAATACTCAAAATGACCATTCTGGTAGTGGACACTCAATTCTCAGCCACAGCAACACGAAAAATAAAAAAGAAAAACTTGAAAATTGGCTGAGAATAATTTAAAAATTTAATAGAAAAAAAATGTGAGATGAAATACTATAAATACAAATTAGGTACTTCTAGTGGATTGAGCATCCTTTTAAAGAAGCACGAAGTGTAGGCATAATAAGCAAACGTATATAATTATTAGAAAAAAAGTGACTATTTTTTTAAATTTAATTTAATTTCTCTATGGCGGTTACATACACATGAAACAGATAACATAAAAGAATTATGACATAAATCAAATTAATAATTGTGTTATTTGACTTTTCAAAAAAGATTTTATGTTGGATTTAAATTCTAAACGATTAGATATTATTTGTAGACTTCTAGGTAAATTATTATATTTTGCTGGGCCGACAAAAGTGAACCGTTTCTGACCAAAGCTAGAAAACACGCGAGATCTAGATAGATGATTAATTTGTCTTGTAATCTGCAAACGTGGCGTTAAATTTATAACTAAATTATGGATAATTCTGGGATTATGTAAAATATTATGAATCATAAGTAATGTTTGTTCTTCAAACATTCCTTGTAATGGCAATATTTTATGTGGAAAATCTGAGTATATCTGTGATGTTGGATATAGTAAGTTAAAAATAATTTTTATGCAACGGTTCTGTAAGGTTTGAAGTTTCTTCAGTTTTGATTTACATGCTCTTCCCCACACTATAATCAAATAATTCAAATGTGAATGTATATGAGCAAAATAGAACATCAGTAGAGCTTTTCGAGACACAAAGCTACTGATTCGTTTCATAATTCCGCACATTGATGAAACTTTCCCAGCGATTTTCTTGATGTGCTGATCCCAAGATAAGGTACAATCTAAGTGAATGCCAAGGTACTTGAAAGAATCAACTTTTTCTATTGTGTGACTGCCCATCATTAAGTTACGAACTATTGGAGGTCTTCTTCTTGGCGATCGGAAAATCATATATCTGGTTTTTTCCAAGTTTAATGAGAGCAAATTGTTACAAAAATAACGCTGCAGGATGTCCAAGTCTTCGGCCATGCTTGAAATGATGGATTCTGGGTTAGTATATGGGTAGAATATGGCAGTATCGTCAGCAAATAATTTTGGAGTTCCTGTGAGTCCTATTTTGTTTATATCGTTGATGTACATAAGGAAAAGGAGAGGCCCAATATTACTCCCTTGGGGCACGCCAGTGTGAATAGGCCTCAAAGAACTTCTCTTTTCTTTATAAGAGACAAACTGTTTTCTATGCTCCAAGTAACTTCGAATAATATTGTTTGCGATTCCTCTGATTCCATAATATTCTAGTTTTTGTAGTAAAATGTTATGAATCAGAGTATCAAAGGCTTTCTTCAGATCTAAGAATAAGGCTCCAACATACCTCTTCGAATCCGTTTCATCCAATAAGTTGTCAACTAGCTCTGTGATGGCAATAGTTGTACTGCTACCGCTTCGAAATCCGTATTGCTGACAATAAATCAAATTATAACGGTCAAAAAAACTAATGAAGCGATTGACCAACATTTTTTTCCAATATTTTGGTGATAACAGATAAGGTCGATATAGGACGATAATTATCTGTTTTTTGTAGAATCTCCAGACTTGAAAATTGAAATTACTTTAGTGTTGAGACAGTATGAGTTAATACCAGTTTGAATCATATTATTGAATGATTCGGACATAATACGCGAAAATGATACCACATTATTTTTCAATATTTTAGCTGGAATATTATCAGGTCCTGGGCTTTTACCTATTTTTAACTCGTTAATTAATAATACCACTTCATTTATGGATGATGGTTGCAGAAAAATCGAATTTGCCATGGGTGCAATGTGCTCTACCGGGCTCATGTTTACCGGAGTGATGTTTTCTGCCAATTTTGCACCTACTGTAGAGAAATGTTCGTTGAAAGCTTCACATATTTGTTTGCTGTCATTTATGTGGTAACCATTAACTTCCAATATTATTTTTTGTTTATTTTCCGATTTACCTAATAAAGCGTTGATATTTTTCCAAATTTTAGAATGCGATGTGTTGTCTAATAATCTTTCAAAATAATTCTTTTTAGCTATTTTTTTGGCAGAATCTAGCTTCTTAGAAACGTAGTTTAGTTGCTGAGCGAATGTTATTGGGATTTCGACGACATCTTTTTAAACAATTGTTTTTGATTTTTATCAACGTCCACAAATCTAAAGTCATCCACGGACATTGTTTTTCTTTAACATTCACAGACTTTTTAACTATTTTTGTGCAATCCTCGAGTAATGAATTGTATTTGGATATAATGTTTTCCGAGCAGTTGTTGGCATCCTGGACGAGTCCAACATTATCAACATAAGTTTTGAATTCAAGATTTAATTTTTCATGATTTATTATTCTTTTGGTTAAAATAATCCGGTTTGTGCCAACTTTCATATTAAATTCTGAAAGAATCAAACAGTGATCACTCAAGTCGTTAAATATTGTGTGGTTACTTAGCCGGTGAGAATCACCCATTTTACATACAGTATGATCTAGAATATTTGAGCTAGACGGTCTCGTAACGAATGTATTTGTGCAAATAAAACCATAGGACTCTAACAGATATTTGTATTTTAGGACAACGTTATTATTAGTCATATTTACTGGAACATTCATATCACCAAAGATTAAACAGGGGTTTTTACTACTGCTCTTATTGAGCCAACTTTCCAAGCAATCATGGAATTTATTGCACTCGTAAGATGGAGGACGATATACACCATGGACATCTAAGACCTCACCATGCGACATCAATTCTACATTTATATGATGAAAACCTTCAGTGCACACGTTCTCAATAAGTTTATATTCAATATTATCTCTACACAGAAAAAAATAATGAAAACTAAGAAGCGCGTAAAAAATAAAGACATGGAAAGTTACACTAAATTGGGCGTACATGAATATTTTTTAACAAGTACACCCTAAATGTATGCAATTTCTATAGCATTATGTCAGTTTCTGTGGCATACATCATATAAAAATTGACATAATGCAATGGAAATTGCATACATTCAGGCGATAAAATCGTTGAAATTTACGCTCTTTTTGGCATTCCCTTTATGTGCATTACTTTCGTGTAAATTTCAACAACTTTTTCTATCTGTGTAATATACATAGCTAATCCTCCAAATGAGCTTTCTCTACTTGAGAATATACTAGTGTAGCCTTTAATTTTATATAGCGCAGTGTTTCCAGCTTTAATCCAGGTTTCTCCAATGATGAGGACGTCAATCGGCACAGCTAAATGATCCATCGACATTAAAATATTATCAAATTTATGTAGATCATTAATACCCCGTACATTCCATTGTAGAACACGCAATTTTTTCGGACATAAGACAAGACATATTAAAATCATCGATATGATTATGGAAATAATTTAACGTTTGATACATTTTTACATTTAATTGAGAGCACAGAGACCTTGACGAACAAGTTAAAAAAAAATGTAATATCATTAGCTTTGATCATTTTCCTTGCGTTTTAGACACAGGGTTCGTTTAGAGGATTCATTATAACGATTAACTAAAATTTTGAAATCCTCCCTAGTTCTAATCAAGTCTGGCTTAGAGTTATCGTCTTTTTTAACCAATATGCCACCTCCTCTAGCAGGCCAGACATACTTTATTTTGAATGACTCCTGGCATTCACGCATTTTTCGTAATAGCTCAGTAGATAAAGCAGACATTTCCTCTCTAATTGTGATGCTTGTTGCCTTGCCATTAACTACTAGAGATGGGTCAATATTAGTTGAGAGCACACTTCCAATTTCTTTTTTACATGAAAGAACCAACTGCTTAATATTCTTATCTTTAAACACTATTTGGATTGGGACGAGCACGTTTGTCTTGTTAGGTGTATACAGTCTTGTAGTTGAAACAATGGAATTAGATGGCAGAGCCACTCCAATGTGGGCAAAAGTACGGTCAACTAATTCCCTTGTATTCTCATTAACAACGTTTGGAAGCCCTAGCAAAACTGCGTTGTTCGAGACTGCCCTACGATCAGAATGATCCACGTTAGCCTCCAGTTGATTAACGATTCTGCTTAAATCAGTATGTGACCTAGATAGTTCATTAATTTCCCTTTTCAAATTTTCATTTTCTGTTTTAAGTTTGTTGAAGTTTGACAACATTTCTTCAAACTTAGCCGATAGAAATTCCTGCGACTTTTCTACGGCTGCAAATACTAAACGCACCTCAGATTTAACATTAGTCATTTGAGCCGCAACAGCGCTTGCAACAGTTTCTTTCAATTCAGAAGCTATCATTTTTATCAATGAAGATCTGTTGTTTTGCATCTCTACGATCTGTTTGTATATTTCTGAGCATTTGGGTGTGCAGAAGTACATGTTTGCTTTCGCCCGACCAACAGCATTACCTATTATGTTTTTACATTTAAAATGTGCTGCAGAGAAGCAATACATGCACGATATTATTTTATTATTATCCGGCTCTTGCCTCTTACATTCAACACACCAAACTTTGTCATTATTCATATCGACCAAATTTGACATACCTACAAAATACAAGACAAGAAAAATGTTTATGGACAAAAAAACACGTTTAAAAAGAGACAAGCGGAAACAAAATAATATATTATTAGTTTGATTTACGCTAGCTTGAAAACGAGTATTGGTTGAGAATTGTGGACTGTATATTAGAAATGTTTTTGAGCGTTCAACTGCTAGATAATCATCATCTAATCAAAGGATCCCACCGCACTACTAGTTGTAGGCCAATAATCTACTGAGTTTCTTTCGGTGTTTACTAAGTCAGCTGCTTCTCCGACCACAGCTAGCTTTGTATGTATGCGAACCTTCTGAGCACAGCCGCATACAGTGAGACCAGCCGTTGCCTTCCACTGCTGAGCCACAAGAGTGTAGACAGTGACGTACTAGAATGTATTACGAAATCAAATACAGGAGACTTTCGTACCGTGGAAGCTCTGGTAAAACAAACACTTCGACACTTTTTAAAGCAACTACGTGTAATCATCAAGAACTCCACAGGACTACTCACCTCATGTTATTAATCCCCATTCGTTCAGTTTGCCCTAAATCAGTCGTTTCTCCGACCACAGCCAGCTCTGTATGTATGCAAACTGTCTGAGCACAGCAGCATACAGTGAGACTGGCCCTTGCCTTCCACGACCGAAACAACAGTTGTGTGTAAAGGTACGTACTAGAATACTTCTGAAATTATTTATAGCCTAGCAACTTTCCGCCACGGAACCAATCAGTGACAGAGTCGACCACTGGCAGCAACAGCAGCAAACAACAACAGCAGCAGCAAACAACAATAGCAGCCGCAATTAAGGTAGTACCAGACGATTGAAAGCGATATTAAAACAACTACAATATTCGTTCACTTTCCACTAATCTTCACCAAACTAATTGCATATTATCTCATTTGCGCCAATCCTCACAATATACGTTGGACAAGCACTATTGAAAACACAAATCCAAATATATACAAGTATTTTAAAACTACAAAATACAGTGAAATTAGTGATTTTAAAGTCAGAGCTAAAGGGTGTTATAAATTAACCGCCACAGTGTTCCCAAACCGTCACAGTGTTCCCAAACCGAGTGTTAGCCACAGAATCCCTAAAGAATTCCCTTCGGAATCCCTAGAAGGTTTCCTTTGTAGTTTCTGAAGGTTTTCCTTCAGAATCCCTAGAGGATTCCATTCGTAATTCCTGAATGATTCCCTCCAAAATCTCAAAAGGATTGCCAGCGGGATCTGTAAAGGATTCCCCAAGGATGCCCTACAGCATTCCCTGCAGATGCGCTAGAGGATTGGCTGGAAGGAGTTTCCTGAGGATGATAGTTTGGAGGCAAGATAAGTTTCGATGATATAATGGTTGACGAGGGGACTTTGAACACTTAGTCGTCATGATGGGTTTTAGAATGGTACGAACCAAGATTTGTTCGAAAGTAATAAAACTGGTTTCGATTTGGTGATCTTCTAGGATTGACACTTCTTCTAAAGCTTCGCCATAAATGGATTCTCCGACGCTGGTTTTGACTAGATTGTTTACTTTTTCCAGTTCGAATGCAAACTTGCTTGGCCCAACTGCTTTATACCTCCCACATGAAAATGCATTTGTTCAAATTCAGCAGTAGCAGATAAGCCCGGAGCTCCGCTTCATTCCGGCAAAGGATCACATTCAGCTCCCGGTCATGATACATCTACATGTACTTCAAACATTGCAAACACTTGGTCATATTTTCCGTGTTGATCTTGTTGAATCCAGTGCCCGAAATCGCTCCTACGCTGGCAACGCCGGCTTCCTAGCAAATGACTCAAATTCGATTCTAGCATCAACTCGCTTTAATCGCTATCGGATCGTCTTAACACAGCAAATCCATCGCTGTGCACTGCCGCCAGAAATCGTTGAGATTACTCTGCATATCATAGCGCCGTTGAGCGAGGAGTGCAACGTCATCAGCCAATTCGAAGTCGGTTACGTGCTCCATGGTTATAGGCTGCCATAGCAGCCCGCGGTTTGGTTCACGGTCAATCGCACCTAGCAGAATCTCGTCGATTACGATGAGGAACAGTAACGGTGATAGAATACATCCTTGCCTTACACCAGCTACAACCCGGATAGGGTCGGACAAGACCCCACTCTACATGAGAAGGCCTCGTACTGTGCCTCGATGAGGCCGATGATCTTATATATGAGAGAGCGTGAGAGTAAATCGTCGATTTCCCCTCTTGGGAAAAAAATGTTGCAAAAGGCAGTTTTGTTTGTTGTGATCAAAGTTCTTTTTTTCCTTCAGGCTTTATGTCGCAAGCTTGTTGCTTATGGTAATTAGGTTACAGTGCAGTTTAAACTTGATGCATGTATCAGCAAATTGTGTAGCAAGTACAAGGATGCTCTATGCCCAGAGAAGTCAAGAAAATTTCCAAGTCAAGAAGATCCCTTTTACCGGATCCGGAATCGAAAATGCCTTCTTAGACAGTCTCATGCAACTGTAGGCAGCCAATTTCTGTTTTCACACGATTTACATTTTCTTAATTTTGTACTCATCCAAAATGTTTACCGTATATTAATTACCATGTGATTTTTCTTTGAATTATTTAGGATTTTTTGAAACATGTTGCAAGGGCTTGGGTGGCAAATTGAAGTCACACGATCAAAATTACGAGCGAAAAAAATAGTGTAAAATTAAATTATTTGATATGGATATTTTTACAAACTTCAGGCACATAACAAGTAATAATATCTTTAAAGCAGATATGGCTTTATTTATAGCACTTTAGTTCTTTTATGACAAAAACATTGTTTTATCATCAAAAACATTTTATAAGTAAATATGTAAATAGCACTGTTCATTACGATTAGTAACAATAATTGTCTGTGTAAAAATAACGTGCGTACATACCGATTTAAAGTGGTACACGTCTTATAAAGAAGTAGCCGGCTGCTATTTTCTAAGAGGAGGGCACACTGAACATGTAGTACTTCCCTACTATTTGCCAGAAGCGGCCGCTATCAACGGAGTGAATCGTATCTACGCGCGAAAACAGTGCTTGTTTACATTATCAGAACCTACAGAAGCGGACGAGCGGTGCTCGGGTTTATCTGTTCAAACTTGAAACCCTCTTTAAGGTTAGTGACGCTAATCGAACTTGCACTTGGCTGCCGCCCCGCTAGCGAAAGTCCTCTTGCTGATGTGCAAATCGCGCTCGGCACCCTATGCGATAGGAGCGTAAATCTAATTGCCGTATCTATTGAAAAGCCTGCCGACGCTGAATTGATTTGCGTCAACTTTCCTGTCTGCACCTAAATGAGAAAGAGTGATTTGTTTGTGGACGATCGAATCGAAAGTCATCAGTGTTGGCTCCGAGGGGGGTCGTTAATTGAAGGCAACTCTTATTTTTCATTACTCAACCACCCTCAATAGACATTCTAAACGGCGCAATTCCTCCATGCATATATCTTTCACCCGCAGATGACCCGATACAAACAGGCACAGTTTGCCGATGAGGACAGCAGCAGCATTGGCTCGGTCCAGATCACAGAGACTAGACACAGTCCGACGAGGCACATTCGGTATCACGCGGCAAGGGGGACATCGCTGTGGAACGCCCGCAGCAGACTAGAGCGGGTACTGCTGCTGCTGGTGCTGATATCGGTTGTGACGATTGTCGCCCTGATCAGCATACTGGCAACCGAAAGCACCAGAATACTGCACGTGCAGCCCCACGTTGACTCCAACATATACAGAGGTGAGTGAATGGGGGGGAGGTGATTAGCTATAGTTGACTGGCTGACGTCGTCGGAGGGATGCGAATTTAATTATAGCAATGCACAAGAAGCGAATGAACATTGGTAGTATTTGTTCCTTATGTGTCGTTTCTGCATAGAATCAGGTGGAATGTGGCACTATTTCAAATGGTTTAATCACAGTAAACTTGCTTTCAGATTTCTAGTTCCTGGAATTTTACTTTAATATTGCTCAATAAGTTCGGATACATTTTCAAAGTGCCCTACAATAAAGCATATGTTACGTATTAAATGTCTACTGATATTTTTTGGACGTATTGTTTGAGTAGATTAACTGCAGATAATGATTCACAATATCTCTACTTCAGCCTGTTTACTAGCTTTTTACCGTAACAGGTGGTACGCACGAATTCCATGTGCAAGTCCTTCCAAGATTTCTGGATATCCGCCTTAAAATGAAGCAAAATCTAGACTGTGTGGTCATTCGCTTTGGACAGCAAGTAAGATCGAAGGAAAAAAATCCTCCGGATTCAGATTAGAGAGTTAGGGGAGGATATTTTTCCCTGCTCAGAAAATTAGTCAAATGATCAAATATTTGTGCGACTGGACTCTATTTTGCAGGGATATAAATGATCCTCTTGAAAGAGCACAAAAACAGCGTAGATATTGAGAAAACTTGGGAGGACTTAGTATTAGAATTCGCGCGTGTCAGCTGTTACATGTGAAGCTGATGATGGCTAAAGGGGGGGCTATTTCTAAATATTTGCGATAGTTAATCAACACAAACAATGCTTTGAGAAATATCACAAGACATTTGTTAATATTACGTAACGACGATATGCAACCCTACAGTAAAATAAGACTTCCAAAATACGAAAACAATCTGAAAAAATCTAAAAGAACCTACTTTTAAAAGGTTGAAACATTCACAATTATGTATAAGAACCTACCAAAATATGTACTTTAGAACCGGGCATATGCAAAATTGCTAGAGCAATAGTTCTAGAGCAAAGGTTCCCAAACTTTTTGGATATGCGACCCACCTAGCAGAATACCATATTGCTGGCGACTTACCAGGTGGCAAATGTATTGATTTTCAGAAATTGGATAAAAATTAGTTTCATACCTCATCATTGTATTTGCCAAAATCTCATCAGGAACTAGACCCTAAAGCATCAAATTGATCCTGCTACATATTTGCTTGTAGTATAATTGCCTCCTGGATAGCCTTTGTCACATCTTCCAACGTAACTGTATCCTTTTCTTGACGCAATTTCTCCACATAATCGATGGTATCCTCTACAACAGCGGTTCTCAACCTTTCCCTTGAGAGGAACCCCTTTGAACTTGTGACTTTATTGAGGTACCCCCTATTTTTACGCTCTAAATGGAAATAACCCTAGCTCATGAAATATATGGAAAACGGATCTGAAGACTAACGGGATATATGGCTCTCCAAGAAATTGTCTAAAATTTTTGTTATTCCGTTAAACTTTCCAATGCATATTAAATTTATACTGCCGCTAACCTCAAGTCAATCCACCTCGGTATGTGGATGTCATATACAGGTGGAACCGACTTGCAGTTAGCGGCATTATACATCAAGCTTCATACAAGACTTAAAGACTTTTGGAGTCTTCCGAGCCCCTTGCTAAGAGGCTGCCAAGCCTCTTGCAAGGAGACTTCCGAGCCTCCTGAAAGAAGGCTTTCGAGCCTCTTGAAAGGAGGCTTCCGGGCCTCTTCAAAAGAGGGTTACGCGCCTCTTGAAAAGAGGCTTCCGAGAGGATTTCAAACCTCTTGAAAGATGGCTTCCGAGCCTCTTGAAAGAAAGCTTCCAAGCAAGGAGGCTTCCGAGCCTTTTGCAAGGAGGCTTCCGAGCATTTTGCAATAAGGCTTCTTTCAAGAGGCTCGGAAGCCTCCTTTCAAGAGGCTCGGAAGCCTTCTTTCAAAAGGCTCGGCATCCTCTTTTCAAGATGCTCTTGAAAGGAGGCTTACGATCCTCTTGAAAAGAGGATGCCGAGCCTCTTGAAAGAAGGCTTCCGAGCCTTTTGCAAGGAGGCTTTCGAGCATTTTGTAATCTTGATTTTTTTCCGAAGTATTATTTTTGCATATATCTATACTCAGTGTTGGTAGAATCATACTCAAATCTCAATCATCGAGGCTTCATACACGATCTAACACGCTTGCGTTTCTATAGGGAGAGCATCGTGCTTGAGTTTCTACAACAGAATCGCATCACTTCGTTTACTCGCAAATAAATGATTTCACTTTAAAGGACGTCAAAACGCAATAGTGACGTATGTTTGATTTACATATAGATTGAAGAATCATTATTTTAAGCGAAAAAAGTTAATTCAATGCATTCAACAATTCCTTACGTCAGGTATTGTAGAAATGCCGCGAATACAACGTGCCCACACATGCACGAAAGCGAATTTTCATATAAACTGATACGGTGACTGGGTGATGTGCGTAGTTCGAATTTCCGGGGCATTCTCGAGTCCCTTCGAAACGCGCAGCGGGTTACGGCAAGGTGATGGTCTTTCGTGTCTGCTATTTAGCATCTCTTGCTTGGGAGGGGTAATACAAAGGGCAGGGATTGACACGAATTCCGTCCAGTTATTTGGTTTCGCCGACGACATAGATATTATGGCACGTAACTCTGAGAAGATGGAGGAAGCCCACAACATACTGGAAAGCGAAGCTAAACGGATGTGACTAGTCATCAACACGCCGAGGACGAAGTGCATGATAGGAAGAGGCTCAAGAGAAGCCAACGTAAGCCACCCACTGCAAGGTTGTATCGATGGTGACGAAATCGAGGTGGTAGGAGAATTCGTGTATTTGGGCTCACTGGTGACCTTCGATAACGATACCAGCAGAGAAATTTGGAGACGCATCATGGCATGAAGTCGTACGTACTTTGAACTTAGCAAAACGCTCCGTTCGAATAGAGTTCACCGCCACACCAAACTGACTATCTACGAAACGCTTATTAGTTGCATCTGCTGTTGGAAGAACCATCTATCATTCATTCCGCGAAAATCGTGGGCCTATGGTGGAACTATGGTGGGCCGGGCACGTAGCCAGAATGTCGGACAGAAATCCGGTGAAAATGATTCTTGACAACGATCCAACGAGATGGTGAAGAATACAACGAGGTAGATGGAACGATCAAGTGTAGGACGATTTGCGGACCCTCCGCAAACTGCGTGGTTGGCGACGTGCAGCCATTAATCGAGCTGAATGGAGAAAACATTTATGCATTGCACAGGACAGGCCACTCCAGTTTCAGTCTGATTATAAATAAATAAATCAACAATGAAGAACACGTAAAAATCTTGCAATGATACAAATCGCGATTCGAATCATGAGCGATTCTCTGGGCAATAATTCTGATGGGATGTGACTAACGCACGATTTGAATCGCCAATGAGATTTGAGAATTTGAGAGTTTGCCAACACTTATACAATACTGATGAAAAAACCTATTACTGCTCCATTACTAGCATTTGAGTCAAGAATATCGACGATTTCAGGAAAATTTGATTCTAGGTTAAATAGATTCGAAAAACATACGAAAACGACCGAAAATAAAACAAATCAGTGTTATTCATTTTAAGACCGTTGTATCTCAGAAATGGTAGCACTTAGAAAAAAATTTCCGTTCAACTTTTTCATTGGAAAATTTACTTATTTTCTTCAAATCGAGCATTTAATCAATTTAAAACGAAAAATAAATCCGGCCATGTTGATAAACCGACTTATTAAAAAAATACTTTTTTGTCCATCATTTCTGAATTATGGCCCAAATTGCAAAATCTATATAAATGAAGTTTAACTCATGAACGGGTTAACCGATTTGCAAAATTTTCTCCCTGATCGATTCGCCTTGGGATCCGTACGTAAGGTTTGTATGTAAAAAAAGTTTGTTAATTTTCTCGGGTTAATTTAACTGGGATAGGTGAAAAAACAGTATAATGTAGCTTTGGGTCAGTGCTTGCTGCAAATAGTACAGTATATGGCAGTTGCAACACAAACACCCAGGCAAAGCTAATATATATATATAATATATATATATATATATATATATATATATATATATATATATATATATATATATATATATATATATATATATATATATATATATATATATATATATATATATATATATATATATATATATTACAGTCGACTCTCTACATCTCGATGTTCTATATCTCGATATCTCTCCCTATGTCGATGGTTTCCTCAGTCCCTTCAATCTACATACATTTGGGCTTTCTACATCTCGATAACCTCCCTATCTCGATATCTCTCTATCTCGATGTGTTCTGATCATATTTTGTTCAGGATTCACTCTCCTTATGTCGATATGTTCAAATTTTTAGGTTACTAGACCATCTTTGGACAATAACAAACACATCAACAACAGGAAACGACATTTGTTTTGTTGTCGTTTTTCATAGCAACGAGCTTTTTTGGATCTAGTACCCATCTCAATTTTGCTTCCATTCCTCGATCTCTCCCTATCTCGATGGTCCCTTCAATATCGAGATGTGGAGAGGCGACTGTACTAACAGACCCGACGAACTTCGTTTCGTCTAAAATGGATTTATTCTCTGATTAGTTCTCTCGTTATGAAGTAATTGGTGTTTCATTTGCATGGGAGCCTCCCTTTCCAAAGGTGGGAGAGAACCTTCCCCGATTCCAAAAACCTCTGCATACAAATTTCCACGCCGATTGGTTCAGTAGTTTCCGAGTCCATAAGGGTCAGACACACAGAAATTCATTTTTATGTATATTGATTTGTTACCAATTGATTACCATTGCCAAAGACACGAAGTCAATCAGACTAGCCATTTTAAAGTTATATTTTTATTAGAGTTTCCATCCAATCCAGAGTTTCCAAAAAATCCCGGGATTTAGGAAAATTCGGGATTTCCCGATTCCCGGGATATTATTTTTGAAATCCCGAAAATCCCGGGATACCCGGGACATAAAATATTGTTTCATTCCCGGTTCGCAAACAGTGTAAATTTTACTTAGGTGATTAACTCATATCATATTTTTAAACTTCCTATCAGACATGATTTTTTTTCAAGTTCGTTTATTTGGTAAGCTCAGGCACGACGCAGCCCAGGTTATTTGTGATGCACAATCGATCATCTTATCTTATTATCATCTTATTATTAAATTAGTAAGAGAGGAACAGACAAGAAAATATCGGGGATAGTTAATAGAACACCTTCACAAAAAATATTAGATTCCCCTATACCACTCAACTGACTGATACTTTTTACTTTTTACTGACTGATACTTACTACTGACTGATACTTTCTCCAGCAGTTACAGCTCTTTATTAATTAAACGACAAGTACCTACTACAGTACAAGATCAGCTACATCTATTTGGCGCATGCTTCCTACCCATCTCCCGTTTTTTTTTTTTTTTACAAGGGAGAATGCATTTACACACTAACCCAGTACACGTGCATTGTAGTTGCCAAACTACCACACGGAAGTGTACTGGAGTGTCGGACTCGACCATACCGGTAATACCGACTAAACTCCCTTGGGCTCCACCATCGTTTCCCCCAGGAACTACCTCCCAGTACTACTTCTGGGGGATGGCAGTACTAAACGTACTCGCTCGTTCCCGCTCACACAGGCACCCGTCCCGTGCGAGACTGACTTGGGTGCTCGCTCTATCGCACCCTCAAACACACCCTACATACTCTGTTGCACCTCTGTCATGCCGTGCGGGTTTAACTTGTGTGCCCACCCTTCTCATGCCATGTGGGTCTAACTTGTATGCCCACCCAAACCCTTGATTCATGCTCATACACTCCATGCTTGCACACACGCTAACGCTCCTATGGGTCTGACTTGTGTGCCCACCCTTCTCATGCCGTGCGGGACTAACTAATAATGCCGTGTGGGACTAACTTGTATGCCCACCTTTATCGTACCATGTGAGACTGCTCACCTCTTTCATTCAGTTCGCGCTGACACATACTACTCGAGTCATTCGACCTAACACTCCCTCTGGCATCCCTTGTGGGACTCTTCGCTTAGGTTCCCACTTCTGACATACCATGTGAGTCTGACTCACCTCGTTCATGCCATATGAGACTAGCTCAACACGACTCAACTCATTCCTTTCGTACCATGTGAGACTAACTTGGATGCTCACCCACACTCCTCTGCCACGCCGCGGGGTATCAGTAGTCGTAGGAACCAACATTCCTGCGCTACTCCCAGCGCGGCGTGTGCAGTCCATACATACACCTATTCATTCACCCTTCTGCCATGCTTCGAGGTGACGATCTTGGTTGCCACCCGCTGCGCCATTACCTCTGCATGGGCAGACCATTCACACACTTCTTCGCGTTCGGCACTTTCGCTCTAACTTACCAATCACAAGTTAGTCATGCTTGTCGATTGTTGCTCGGCGCGCCAGATTCTCTGCAAGCTGCAGGCAATCTGAGTGGTTGCAGTCGAGACTGCGTTCCACTTCTCCACCGCTTGACACATCCTTTGGATAAGATTATCCGGAGTTGTGTCCCGGCCGCAAACGTCTAGCATTGCTCTTCTTTCGACGTCGAAACGAGGACATACGAACAGTATGTGCTCTGCAGTTTCGTCAACACCTGGGCAGTCAGGGCAGACGGGGACCTCCGCGTGCCCAAACCTGTGGTGGTACTGTCGGAAACAGCCATGGCCTGACAGGAATTGTGTCAGATGGAAGTGAACCTCCCCATGGGGTCTCCCCACCCAGCTTGATATGTTAGGAATCAGCCGGTGGGTCCACCTACCTTTCGAGGAGTTATCCCACTCGCGCTGCCATCTGGCAACCGAAGTCACCCTGGTACGCTCGCGGGCTCCTCTGGTGCCACGTAGGTCAAAACACTCCTCGTCCTCCCGGATGACCAGCCCGACTGGCATCATACTCGCTATCACGCAGGATGCGTCGCGCGATACCGTGCGGTAGGCCGATATCACCCTGAGACACATCAAGCGGTAGGTGCTCTCCAGTTTCTGCAGGTAACTGGTTACCCCCAGTGCTTTTGCTCAGGACGGGCCGCCGTACCTAAGAATAGATGCGGCAACGCCTGCCAGTAGCCTACGTCTACTGGCGCACACCTTGGAGCTGTTGGACATCATCCTCGATAATGCCGCCACAGCAGTCGAAGCCTTCTTGCACGCATATTCGACATGGCTACCGAAGGTAAGCTTGTCGTCTATGATGACCCCAAGAATCTTCAGACTCCGCTTTGAAGTGATCGCGACGTCTCCCACGTGTACAACTGCATGTTGTGCCGACTTACGGTTGCTGACGATAACCACCTCCGTCTTATGTTGAGCGAGCTCAAGGCCTCTCCCACTCATCCAGTCCGCCACAGTGCTGATCGCGTGTTCTGCGCTTAGTTCTACTTCGGGGATCGACTCCTCGTACACCTCTAGGGTTACATCGTCAGCAAAACCGACGATCTTCACACCAGGAGGAAACTTTAGCTTCAGAACCCCGTCATACATCAGGTTCCATAGTACCGGGCCCAGGATTGACCCTTGCGGGACTCCTGCGGTAATAGGAACACTTTTCTGACCGGCATCGGTATCGTATAGCAGCACACGGTTCTGGAAGTAGCTTTCCAAGATCCGGTACAGTCCCACCGGCAGGCTAAGCCGGTGTAACGAGAGCGCGATGGCATCCCAGCTTGCGCTGTTGAATGCGTTCTTCACGTCCAGTGTCGCCAACGCACAGTATCGAATTCCTCGCCTTTTCCGTTGGATCGCTACCTCTGCAGTCTTGAGGACTGAATTGATAGCGTCCACCGTGGACTTACCCTTCCGAAAACCAAACTGGTTACTCGACAGGCCATCCGTACCCTCTGCGTACGGGGTGAGCCTGTTGAGGATGATCCTCTCGAGCAGTTTACCCGTCGTGTCGATCAGGCAAATTGGTCTGTACGCCGATGGGTCACCCGGAGGCTTCCCGGCCTTCGGCAGCAGTACCAACTTCTGCCTTTTCCATCTCTCAGGGAAACAACACTCATCCAGGCATCTCTGCATAGCTAGCCTGAACATGTTCGGGTTCGCTATGATCGCTGCCTTAAGTGTACTCCATCGGGGCCTGGAGCTTTGTTCATCGCAAGGGTGTTAGCCACTGCGAGTAACTCTTCGTTCGTCACCGGAGCCACCATTTCGGCCACATTCCCAGCGCCTTGCAGCGCAGGAGGAGGCCAGCGATTTGTGGCTCGGGACGGAAGAGTACTTCGATAATCCTCGCCAACCGGTCCGGTGACCGTTCGGGGGTGAAGAGCCCCTTTGGTCTTGGCCATCACGATCCTATAGGCGTCACCCACGGATTCGCACCCTCGCACAGGTTGTCGAAGCACGCTCTCTTGCTGCTCTTGATGGCCTTGTTAAGGGCCAGTCTCGCAGCTTGAAACACTTCCCGGCGGACCGCTCTTTCCTCCTCGGTGCGGGCTTCGTTGCGTCCTACGTCTAGCCTTGAGGCAGGCTGATCGTAGGGCTGCAATTTCGGCACTCCACCAGTATACCGGGCGTCTGCCATTTCTTGGCAGGGCTTTCCTCGGCATAGTAGCGTCGCACGCGCGTGATAGGACAGCTATCAGCGCATCCCCGTTTAGACTGTCGGTGTTGGCCTCCAGTCCCAGGGCCGCGGTGAAAACTTCGCTGTCGAAGTGATTTGTCTTCCACCCACGGACCTGACGGACGCTGCACAACATAGTTGATCTTGAAGCGAATTGCTAGGTGATCACTATGGGTGTAGCCCTCGTCTACCCTCCAGTCCAGATCCGAGACCAGACTGGGGCTGACAAACGTTACATCTATCCATGACTCGGCCCCTATTCATACGGAATGTGCTACTGGCTCCGTCATTGACAAGCACTGCGTCGAGTTTTGCAAGTGCCTCAAGTAACGCTTGTCCCCTCTGATTGGTGCAGCGGCTGCCCCATTCCACTGCCCAAGCATTAAAGTCTCCCGCTATAACGAACGGGCTCCGACCTACTAGATTGGCCGATAGCCTATCGATCATCTGGTTGAACTGTTCCATTGGCCACCTTGGTGGGGCGTAGCAGCTACAATAGAACACCCCTTTGATCTTGGCTATCGCGACACCCTCCGCGGAGGAGTGTACAACATCTTGAACGGGGTACCTTCCCGTTGTGCAGATTGCCGCCGACCTAGACCCGTCCGCCGCCCAGTTGCCATTGTCGGCAGGGACGTTGTACGGGTCGGACAGGAGGGCGACATCGATCCTCGACTCTGAGACCGCCTGCCACAGCAGTTGCTGGGCAGGTGCACAGTGATTCAGATTCAGCTGTGTTACTTGCACGGCTTTTTTCGATTGGCTTCACCGAAGGGACACGCAGGCCCGCCCTTAGCATGGTTCCGGTCCTGCTTCTTACTGGCGCAGATAAGGCACCTAGGTGCCTTGTCGCATTCCTGTGCCTTGTCTCTCCTCGCCGCAGCGACGACACATCTTGCTTCGGTCTGGGCCCTTGCAGTCATAAGACTTGTGCCCGGACTCAAGGCACCGGTAGCACCTGTCCACTGAAGGTGGCTGGAGCACGCTTACTGGGCATACTGACCAGCCGATCTTCAGCTTCCCTTTCTCGATGACCTTTTTGGCGTCAGCCACCGGTAGTCTGAGATAGGCTACCTGCGTACCAAAGAATCCTCCTTCTTGGGCACACGCCCTTCAGGCTCCGGTGCACCATCCAGGCGACGCTTCGCCTTAATGGTAGCGCGTTTGGGTCGCTTCGTACTTGGCGTTTTCTTGCCCTCACTGGCCGTAAGGGCGGTCGCCTCTTTCACCGCAGTAACACCGCTAGGGGAGGAGAGGGCCTTGGTCTGCGTACCTTTGGCTGCCTTCTCTGCTGCCGCTACACGCCTGATATAAGCGACCTGTTCTTGTCTTGCGACACGAACAGCTCGCCGGAGCACCAACAGGCTCTGCTTAAGCTCCTTGTTGGTGTTCTGCCTGCCGCTTACGAACTCGATGATCTCATCGAGTTGCTCGGCCACCACCCGTATCCCTGGTAGTGGCTCGTCAGGCGTGCAGGCAGGGCTACTCCCCACCACCACTGGAGACTCTTCGGTACTGCCAATAGCAGCAGCCGTCACTCCACTCGCCCCTCTTTAATAGGGGACCTCGCTAGACCCCTTTTGGCAAAGGGGTCCGTCACCCAACTCCAAAGATTGATTTCGTTCAATACTCATTGCTTATGGGTCCCCCTTGCGGCTGCCGCCGAATCCTACTGGAGTAGTCGCCTTTAGTGATCCCATGGTTATCTATGCCTGCCTTGCGGCAAGCAGGTTGACACTTTCGTGTTCAGAGCTAGATCAGCGCAAGTCAGGAAAGGGCATCTGAGCCTACTCCCACCCAGTAGGCAAAACTGGATGGCAGGATTGGGCAGCGTGCTACAAGGCCCGCCACGGTTTTATGGGACGGAAGACAGCCTAGCCATTAGCCCACTCGCCGTTTCGAGTCGGTGTCACCCGGCCCTACTAAGAGAGTAGAATGTCAGACTGCCAGCCCTCACTTCACAATATAACAATATCCAAATACAAAACCAGTACACGCAACCAGTATGCCATAATCAGGGTCTTACTGATATCAACCCTGATGTGCCAGTGGCACTCCCTGGGCTTGTGCTTTTGAAGCGGCACACAGTCGCTTTGATAGAGTCTGATTACGGGCACTTGTGGTTTTTTGGGAGGGATTTTAGCAGAGCCCACTGCTAAATCCCACCACGCCCTAGGCAGTTCTCCCTGACTCAGCTGGGGAGGGGTCGTCAAGCCCTTGGACATGGTCCATGCTGTCCCTGCTGTCCCTGCTGCCCCCACCCATCTCCCGTTTACAGCGAGGTTGTGTACACAGCTAATATTCGCCTTGCTAATCTCCTCGCACCGCCCAACATTGAGTCAGTCTTCCTGAGCTCCATGCCTCCAAAGCAATTCTTGATGCAATCCATGTCCTCACAATCGACGTTCGTACAACAAACTTTCCAGCACATGCGCAAGTATAAGTGGTCCGACCCCGATGCTCTGCCTATTTTTTTGTTGCTGCTGACCAGCTCCTGACCAAAGCTTCGCTTGGACTCCTACTGACCAACTAGCAAGCTACTGAAAGTACGAAGTACCACTAAATTCCGTACGGCGCTATCCGTGACTTTCGTAGCCAATGCATGATCCCACGATGCCACGAGACTTTTGCGCCCGACCCGACTGCGATTACGTTTCTGTAGATAATCCATCGACACTATGTTTAAGATCCGAAATCTTCCTGGACCATAATCTGTTCCAGGGTTGTTAATCGATAAATGATCGTCGTTAATTTAACGCCAACTTCGATAACGATAACGGTTGTACGATGATGTTTCATTGATGATAAAGTGAGCGTTGATTTAATTTAATCGTTATCGAGTACTCGTTGATTTATCGATAATTATGGAGTTAACTGTAACGTATACTGCCGCTAACCGCAAGTCGAGCACATATGTATATGGAGGCCCATGTACAAATGTGGTCGACTTGCGGTTAGCGGCAGTATACTACAGTTAAAAGTACAAATATTCTCAGATTGGTTTTACAAAACCTTATTCCAGCATTGCATCACCTTCAAATATTCAGAATCGCATTTAAATCGTGGATTTAACCGTTGTGTGGCCGGCAAAAAAAACACCCTTAACAGGCCGGCAGGGTACCCGGGTACCCACGAAACTAAAATGCTTATATCTCTGGAAATTTTCAACCGATTTCAACAATTTTGGGCTTATTCGATTCAGAATTTTCTCTTCTATAAAGATGTTATCAGGATGAACCGATCCGGTCAATTCGATTCCTGGAAAATCCGGATTTCCAGGAACATGTCCTGCATAAATGATACTGATCGTAGATTTCGGTAGCTAATCATCTATATGGGTATCAAACTTCTTGAAATTTCATCATTAGATTGATTTTTATCGATTTGGGTCCATCAGAAGTGCAGACTTTCGATTGGCCATTCCAGAACAGGTTCCTCGAGGGGTCATAGGTGGCCATGAACATTGTTCAAGGGAACATCAACTATATGGGTATCAAACTTCATGAAATTAACTCTTGCGTATGTCCTTCATGATCCTAGGCTCACCAGACAAGTTGACTCCGGAGTGGCCAGTCTGGAACAGGTTCCCCAGGAGCCGGGGTTGACCAAAAACATTTCTCATTGGAGCCCCAACAATATGGGTGTCAAACTTCTTGAAATTGTCTCAAGCGTTTATGTCTGATCTATTTGAGTACATCAAACAAGTTCACCCCGGATTGCCAATTCCGGAATAGGTTCCCTGAGGAATCAGGAATGTTCATAAGCATTTTCAGAGCCGCATTTTGTTTTAAATCAATTTATCTAGCAATGTGAGTGCAAAATCAATGCAAGGACCACTCATTGACGCCGGGTGACCAGCAGGAGACCCACCATAAGATTCCGGACGCTCGGAGATATGATCGATTCCAGAAATTCTTCTAGATAGATGTGACTTTTCATAAACCGTTTGTTTTAACATTGTCACATCAAAACCAATACATGCACTACTCTTCGATTCTAGGTTGCCTCTATCTGATACTACGAAAGTTTGTTCTAGAAATTTGCGCGTTTTTTATAAACAATCCGTTGTGAAGTAATGTCCAGGGCCATCAACTAATTCCAGGTGGACACTAAGTTATCCTTGGGAAGCTCCGAATCATCCGGAGCAGTGGTTAATTCTTGAAATTCGTCATTTGTTTTGAGAGCAAAATTAATGCAAGGGCTACCTGGTGGTCCCCAAATGGTGCTCCAGAATTGCAGGGACATCTAGAGCAGTGGTCAATTATTGCAGTTCGTTCTAGAAACTTACGAATATTGTTTGTAATAGCAGTATAGAAGCAGAGTCATTGCTTGCGCTTAGAATCATAAGGGCGTAACTGTATTGATCGATTTCTCTTCATCGATTTTATATTTACTTTTGGTAGGAGATGCAATCATCCTTCATTACAACCATGAACTCGTCGAAGATAAATCCATCAAAACAGTTTCGCCCATATGATTCTAAGCGCGAGATTGCGAATATCATTCATTGATCCCGAGTGGCCACCAAGAAGTCCTCCTGAAATACCTGAAATACCGCAGCAATCGTCATTTCTTACATTTTGTTTTCAACAGTTGCGTAATCGTGAACATTTTGTTGTAACAAAGTAAAAAAAGAGAGAGAATAGACCGGGTTGGTAGTCATAAGGCTACTGCTTCTGCCTCATACGCTGGAGGTCGTGGGTTCAATCCAAGGTCCGTTCCATTCTCCTACTTTGTATATTTATCTCTAGCAATCGCTAGAACTGGAAATGGACTTGGCATGTGCAGAGGTATATTCGGCTTGCAGTGGGCGAGTGATTGTATCATCATTTCATCCCCCTTCTCTACATTGACTTGCATTCTGAATCCACTGATAATCTGTGTGAAAAAAAAATCTGTAACTAGATGCGCTCCCTCAGTAGATGAAGAAACTGGCTAGTCTTATCATAAGAAAATTATTTTGAGCTTTTTAGTGGAATGTCTTCACTTGTCATAAGACGAGTTTATACAATCCCATTGAATTCCACCACTTAATTGTATCTTGACAGATACGTATTTCGACCTCAACAGTAAGGCCGTCTTCAGTGTCTTGTACTTGACTCGACTTAGTGTCTTGTACTTGACTCGACGTAGTCTTATCAGTTTCTTCGTTCTAGTTTCAAAATCTACCTGTCTGGCCGTGAAGGCCGATCAACGACTGATGAGATGTTTAGCCTGAAGATGATCCTTTATGAATTTCGGGATGCAACTTGCAGACTCACCATCTGTCTATTGATTTCAAAGCGGCGTACGATTCAATGAAACAAATTAGCTGTGGCAGATAATGTCTGAACATGGTTCTTCCCCGAGCAGGAGAAATTGGCTCAATAATACCTAATTCTGTTATTGATACCATACTCTGTTATGAACTAGCCCTGCATGAGAGGTAAAATACCAAAGGAATAATACCAAAAACTAATATGCACAATACTTGAGCCATAACATACTCAGTTATTAAATTGAATTTCAATATCAAATGCATAACCAATTATTATTCGTTTGGTATTGAAATAACTAAGCATGTTATGCCTCCAGTATTCTTCATATAAGTTTTTGGTATTATTTTTTGGTATTTTACCTCTTATGCAAGGCTAGTTCATACCAATTTCTGTTATCGAGGTCGTCGCTCCTGCTCGGGTCGGCGAAGCTGATTACGATGATACGTGCAATGCTTGATGACTCGAAATAAAGTATTCGGGTGGAGAGATTGAAGCATAGTGATGCGCTTTCAAATTTATTGTAAACTAGCAGACCCGACGAACTTAGTTTTGCCTAAAATTAATTTATTCTCTGCTTAGATCTCGAGTTATGCAGAAATTTCTGTTTCATTTGTATGGGAGCCCCCTTTCCAAAGAAGGGAGAGGTCTCGAACCATCTTAAGAACCTTCCCCGGCCCCAAAAACCTCTGCATACATATTTTCACGCCGATCGGTTTAGTAGTTTCGGAGTCTATAAGGCTTAGACAGACAGGAATCTGATGGAATACAAACAATAGCATAATCATGATCAAATCGTTTATCAGATATGACCAGTGCTATCGGCAGGTGCCTTGCTACAATAGATGGTAGTATCATCATCATCTGAGACGAGACCTGCAAAGAGGAAAAAATGTAACTTCAGCTGCTGCCAGTCAACTGCTGTCACGAACTGTCAGGTGCAACCAGCAGCTTTTTGAGTGAAAGTATTGGTATCCCAAATAAAATATTCCACATCATTTTTGTTTTACCAAGACTTTTTTACTTTAACGAGTATTCCAAACCTTCCGTTTAGCTTGTTAATAATCAGTAATAAACCTCTGTTTTGTTCCCGGTATAAAAATCCTTATGAAAATGAATTAACTAATTCGTGAATTGGATACACTTTTATTGTGCTCAGAAGGGTCCACCTGGGGCTTAGGTGAAACAGTCAAGTAAACAGTTGAAACTCGATGGTCAACTGTGATGAAAAGAAGAACAAGTGTCAAAACAAGAAAAAAGAAGCAGCGTCTTTGCAGGTCTCGTCTCAGATCATCATCATCATCATCTATAAGGCTTAGACAGACAGAAATTCATTTTTATGTATATATATATATATATATATTGCACTCGAGGGGGTGATTAGGAGATCTGGTGTGCAGAAGAATGACACTATCATCACATGGTCGCATGGACATTGACTACATTCGATCGCAGAGCAATAGTGGAGGCTTTTGCCATAATCAAAAGGAAGCCGGTGAAGATAGGCTAAATCATCGACTCTACTAATACGGAGTAGATGGTTGCGGGTAGACCTATAGATATAGACCTATAGATAAAGGTAGACCTATTGGTGTTAGTGCTGAGATAGTGCTTGATGGGGAAGTCCTGTGAAGTGAAAAGACGTATTCCTGCTGCGAATAGGGGCTTCCTCGAATATTGGAAACGAAATTTGCTCTGATTCGTAAGGATGTAAAAAAAAAGCGGACAGGAAAGCTTTTGACGATTTCGAGCGAAAAGTGCTACTTACAGTTCTTGATGGGAAACTAGAAAAAGATGTGTGGCGCAGACGCATGAATCACGAGCTGTATCAAGTGTATAAAGAAGAAAATATTGTGAATCGTATAAAATACGGCAAACTCCAGTGAGCCGGTCACTTAGTGGGAATGTCGGAAGAAAGAATAGCAAAAACAATATTCACCAGAGATCCGGATAGAGGCCAGTGACTTCGCTGAATGCCACGAACACGCTAGCTGCTGCACGCGGTGGAATCGGACCTGGGAACCCTAAACGTTTATGAAAACTGGAGGAACATCACCCAAGATTGACAATTGTGGAGCTCTACAATACGTCAGTCAAAGGTTGTTTAGAGCTTCTAGTGAAGTGTCTTCACTTCCCGAGCAGCACAAGTCAGGCAAATCTGGTTGTAGCAACTTGATTGCGACTGAATCTGGTCACATATGAGTTGCAGTAACCTATATGGAATATGTGTGCTGCTAGGGTTGTCATAAGACGATTTCGTACTATCCCATTTTATTCCATCACTTGAAGTGAACGAACGATTTATTGAAAGTCGCAGCATTATTGGATGTATTGTGGCTATCCGTTTAGATTGCATCAATTATGCTCTCACATTTCTAAAAACTCACAACTTTCTCGGACGACTTAAAAATTGGCACATCTTCGAAAGTTTCGAAGCTCCCAGATGCTCACCTAACGGCCACACGGTGTCAATGAATGATCCTCGAATTGATTTTGATCGCAAACAGCTACTAGGGCGAGTTTCTAGAAATGATTACCTTTTCGGCTATTCCGGAGCTTCTGGAACACCACTTAGTGGCCTCCCGAGGCCAACGTTCGGTTCTTGAAATGATATTGGTCTCATTTTGATGCATAAATCGTTTTGTGAAACAGTACGGTTTACGAGGATGAATTTAAAAATTGGCCCTTTTCTCAGAATGTTCCGGAGTTCCTTATTTAGCGTAGTTTTGCTCTCACATTCATAACAAACCACTGTATTCTAGGACGATTTTCAAGAATTTGTCTTTACTATGGGTGTTTCGGACCTTCAGTGCCAGATGACCAATGGTGGTCAATGCGTTGTTCATGCAATGATTTTACTCTCACAATGCTACAACAAGTAATAGTTTCTAGGACGGATTTCCAGAATTGGCATTACGCCAACAATAGATTTATAAAAAAAAATTATACAAAATTATTATAAAAATTTATTATAAAAATTTATTTATAAAAAAACTTCAAAATATAATCTTCTACAAATGGTCATTTCTCCTGATGTTCCAGCACTTTCTAAAAACCACTTAGTGGCCATCCGGAATGAATGAGTAGTCCTTGTAATGATTTTGCTCGCTCATTGCTACAACACTAAATTTCTAAAAAGTCTCAGTTTTCTAGGATAAACTTTCAGAATCGGCAACTTCTCCGGATGTTTTGGAGCTTTCGGTGATCCACTTAGTTGCCTTCTGGTGGCAAAGGGTGGTCCTTGCAATAATTTTGCTCTCAACACACGGATTACAAAAAACTGCAGCTTTCTATTTTTTTATTTATATTTATTTATATTGACAAGTATTTATGGCCATTTAAGACCCTACGGGGAACCTGCCCTGGAATAAAAACTATAAAGTCAGCACGTCTGGTGGCTCTAAAACAATCAGAAACAAACTGCTGAGGCCATTTCAAGAAGTTTGATGCCCATATTGTTTAGGTTCCATTGAAAAATGTTTATGACCATTCTTGGCCCCACTGGGAACCTGTTCCGAAATGGACACTCAAATTTTCACACATCTGTTGGATTGGAACCAAGATAATAAACAACAGTTTATGTGGAGGTTTCAAGAATTTTGACATCCATATTGTTGGGGATCCAATGAGAAATGTTTTTGTCCAACCTTGAGCAAACAAACCCCCCGCTCCCCAACTTCCCCACACGGGAGACTTGTTCCAAAATGGCCACTCCGGTGTCAACTTGTCAAGAACACACGCTGGAAATAATTTCAAGATGTTTGATACCCATATTGTTGATGTTCCCTTGAAAATTGTTCATGGCCACCTATGACCCCTCGAGGAACCTGTTCTGGAATGGCCAATTGAAGATCTGCACGTCTGATGGACCCAAATTAATAAAAATCGGCCTGCTGATGAAATATCAAGAAGTTTGATACCCATTTTGCTGATTAGCTACCGATATCCACGATCAGTATAATCTTTGCAAGATATGTCCGTAGAAATTCGGATTGCCTGGTGATCTGAGGGACCGGACCGGTCCAATACTAAATCAGCATGATAAAGGACAAAATTCTGAATCGAATGAGCCCAAATCGATTAAAAACGGTTGAAAATTGCCGAAGATATAAGCATTTTAGTTTCGTGGGTACCCGGGTACCCTGCCGGCCATTTAAAGGGTAAAAAAATGTCGGAACCCCGCCCTCCACCCCTCCTTGATCAAAATTTCAGTTAACCCGTACAATCGATTTTGGCCGTCATTATTGAGGATATGACAGAGTTTCAACCTCCTACTATGAAAATTCATTTAGATATCGCGAATTGAATTCCAAAAAGGTACCCGGGTACCCAGCCGGCCACACAAGGGTTAATTGGAATTCGAGAAGGTCACCGAATTTACCAATCATTAAATTTCTTACAGAGTCTTAGTTTTCCATAGTAAATAATCTGACCAACAGTGAGGTGAGGACAAAATTCCTCGGCCTAACCAAATTATACTGAATAGGGGACGATGTTAGTTCACCAATTCATTGAGAGTATTTTTACTCGGCGCTAGAATGCAGTAATGCAGGTCGCTGCATTAAATATTGTTTTAGAGCTTTCTAAAATATGAACTTTACCCCTGAACATTGAATAAAATCGTTTTTAAATAAAAAATAAGTTTTCTAAGGAAACATCGAAAAATCCTGATCCTGGATTTCCAGGATATACGAACAAGTTCATCCCGAATCCCGGGACAACGAAAATGGTCGGGAAATGGAAACTCTAATTTTTATTTTTGAAAAAGTCCAAGGTGTTTTTGCTTGAGCCCTTGCCAACAGTTAGGCTATAGTTAAAATGGCAAACTAATGATTCAAATTATGTTTTATGCTCATAAAGAATTTATATGCAAAATTTCAGGAAAATCATAAAGAACAAAAATAAATTGACCTACGATTTCACAGAGAATTGCTCAAGAGTTAGGGGATAAAATTACACCATTCAGTTTCTGTAGCGTCCTGGAACTTAAGGAAGAGATTCTTGAAGTATTTTTGGTTGTTTTCCTCGCCAAATCACGGGACTTATAGCTTCGCACGGTATACCAAGAATTGATCCAGTGATCCGTCTGGCGCAAGTTTTGCAGCTACAGGGTGTGGCAGAAAATAATACGTAAATTGGTTCTATTTCTTTCAAATCCCATTTGAACTGCTCCAAGCAATAATAGCAATAATATGACGCCGGAGTAAAACACCTCTTTCGAACTTAGTCCTCCGACATCGACTGCCATGTGCATGTTAGGGCTGACATTAGGGTCTTCATACAAGGGTGCGATGATTTGCATGCTCGTGCTTCAACATATGCCCCAATCGTATAACCCAACGGATTAAGATCCGGACTGCCACAAATCTCTCAATTAAAATTTCATTTTATTCTTTTGCCATTGTTGGGTCGATTGGACGTGTGACATGGCGCTCCATCATGCCGTAGGACAACACCCAACATAACGACAGTTTCAAACCATTGCGACTATCAAGAGAAACATCATGACTTCAGCCGAATAGGTTTGGAATTTAAACTTCATTTTCTCCAAAACATCCACAACTTTTATCGAGGAAATGAACTGGTCCGTGCGGCCGTTGGCACCTAGAGATGTCGCAAATTAATCGATTACTTCGATTAATCGATTCATCGTTGTGATAATCGATTAATTTTGAATCGATTATTACCCAACGATTAATCGATTCAATAATCGAGATGAATCGTGAGTAATCGATTAGTTACTAATCGATTAATCAGAATTTTACGACATCATAAGGATGTCGAAAATTAATTGATTATTTCGATTAATCGATTCATCGTTGTGATAATCGATTAATTTTGAATCGATTACTATACAATGATTAATCGATTCAATAATCGACAAGAATCAAGAGTAATCGATTAGTAACTAATCGATTAATCGGGATTTTACGACATCTCTATTGGCACCAGCATCGATGCTGTAAAGTTTTCCGCGTCGGAGAACAGGATTATGTTTTTTTCCTTCTTCAACAAAGAAATCAATCTTTTTGTACGAGTCACTCGTAGTTCCTATACCCGGTCAGTAATCAAGTGGCACTTCACTCAAGATCTGTAAGGTACATACAAGTCTTCTTTAATGGATCTCGCATAGATTTCTCAGAAATGGTGCCTTCTTTGGCAATCTTTTTGATGGAACGCACCAGGTTGTGAGTAATCTTTCCACAAGCCGATTTGATCACGTTTGGCATACGTGCAAAGCATAGACGTCCACTTCCCGGCTTCCGCTGCTTAGACCCATCCTGCAGAGACTTTTTAAGGCGATAAACTGTGGCTAGAAGACATCCTACCACCATAGTAATCTCATTCGGCGTCTTCTGGGCATGCAACAAACTAGTAACCAATTGTTTTGCGTACATTTTTAGAAATTTGCAATAAAACAATCACAATATCTCGGTGCAGCATTTGAAAGTACACATAAACAAATATGCTTCCAACAGAAATTAGTCACTAGCTGCTCAAATTAAAAAATACTCAAATTTAAGCATTTTCGCATTATTTTCTGCCGCACCCTGTACATAGCAGCTATACTATTTAAAGAAATACAGCACCAATCTCGTTTTTTCTTTTTGCTAATATACGTGCTCACTGCTGAAAAAATCACAAAAATTAAAAATCATTTCCATCCCATCAAACACAAATCAAATTCCTTTTCATTGCTTTGTTTTTGATGGGATATAAATGGGAGCTATGAGATGAAGTGCCGAACCGTTCCCCTAAATCAACAAGATGGTTCGTTCTCAAGCGATGAATTTATCTTTATCATGGTTACCGTCCAGCAAACAAGAAGCTTTACCAGAATATTAAACAATTTTTACAAAATAATGCTAAACTCATGGGAAATATATTTGTTGATAGCAAGAATTGATATAGGGTAATTCGCCAAATGTTGAACGGCTAATTTCTTCGCCTATTGTTGAACGCACGTGCATTCCTTATGGGCGTTCAACAATAGACAAGAATTTTAGCCGTTCAACATTTGGCGGTTTCTATCATTTGCATACGCACAACTCCTCACAACACTACAGACGGTGACTGGGTTCTCAATATAGTTTTGTTGCTTACTAGGTATCAAATCCAATCTAAACTTTCTGAAATCTGTATTCAATCTAGTATCATCCTAGTTGATACTTACCGCCATTAGAGGACGATTGTCCCTTCCCTAAATAATGATTTGTCGATTTTATTCCATATTTCATTGTAACGGTCCCAGCGTACCGGATGTAATTCTGTCTTCTCCCTTTTACTAAATAGGAGCCTCTTTGGACGGCGACGTATCACTGCCGTGTCTGAACAAACATTGCATTTTCGCCGCAAGCGAAATACTGCACTCCATTGATTCCACCGTTGATCCTTGCGATGATTTCTACGGGTACTCCTGCAACCAGTGGATCAAGAACAATCCCATCCCGGATGGTAAGTCAATGTGGGGAACGTTCGGCAAGTTGGAGCAGCAAAATCAGTTGGTCGTTAAGAATGTTTTGGAGCGCCCGGAAGCGGAGTTCAAGTCCAAATCGGAGAAGAAGGCCAAACTGTACTACCAATCTTGCTTAGACGAGGATGAAACCATGGAAAAATTGGGGGCTGATCCATTGCTCAAGCTGTTGAAAAATATTGGCGGCTGGAATATTACCGCTAATGCCACTGGGTTCGACGTGAAGAAGTGGTCGCTGCAGAAGTCGTTGCAGATACTGCAGATCAAGTACAACATGGGTGGTCTGTTTGGGTGGGCCGTTGGTGAAGATGACCGTAATTCTAGTAAACATATCATCCAGGTAGGTTTGGTTTGCTAAGGTTTTGTTGATACAGCTTAAGAACTTTACCAATTAATAGATTGATCAAGGTGGATTGACTCTTCCGTCGCGGGACAATTATCTCAATAAAACAGCTAATGCTAAAATTTTAACTGCTTACCTTGACTATATGGTAAAAGTATCAGTGCTGTTGGGGGCAAATGAAGCCGATGCACGTCGACAGATGACAGATGTGATTGACTTTGAAACCCGACTGGCCAATATCACAACACCGCAAGACATGCGTCGTGACGAGGAGGAAATGTATCATCTTATGCCAGTTAAGACATTGCAGTTGAAAGCTCCGTTCATCAATTGGCGTGACCACTTCGATGAAGCATTCCGATTGGTGAAGCGGAAAATTACTGAAAAGGAAAATGTAGTGGTTTACGCTCCGGAATATTTAGAGAAACTTAATGCCCTTGTTAAAGAGTATAATGCTACTGACGACAAGAAAATGTAAGTAGCATACGCAAAAGGTTTTTATTGTTAGTTTGAGTTTCATTTCATTTCACAGAATCTTGAATAACTATTTGGTGTGGCAAACGGTGCGCACTCTGACATCTTGCTTATCGAAAGCTTTTCGAGATGCATACAAAGGACTCCGGAAGGCGCTAATTGGTTCTGATGGAGGCGAAGAACCGTGGAGATACTGCGTGAGTGACACAACAAATGTGCTCGGATTCGCCATAGGAGCTATGTTCGTGCGAGAGGTGTTCCACGGCGAATCGAAAAGCCGAGCGGAAGAAATGATCAATGAAGTACGAACAGCTTTCAAAGATAATCTCGACAGTTTGGCGTGGATGGACAATGAGACAAGGCAGTTAGCTAACGAAAAGGCCGATAAAATTTCCGACATGATAGGGTTTCCTGACTACATCTTAATTCCGGACGAACTAGATAAAAAATATCAAGAGTTAAATATAGATCCAAAGGCTTATTTTGATAACAATATAAATTTCAATATCTATAGCTTAAAGAAAAATTTGGAGAAATTAGATCAACCAGTTGATAAGACTCGATGGGGTATGACCCCTCCCACTGTTAATGCGTACTACACACCGACCAAGAACCAGATTGTGTTTCCAGCGGGTATATTGCAGCTTCCATTCTTCGGGATGCAGAATCCTAAAAGTTTGAACTATGGTGGCATGGGCGTAGTAATGGGACATGAGTTGACTCATGCTTTCGATGATCAGGGTAGGGAGTACGATAAATTTGGGAATTTACATCAATGGTGGAATAACAAAACAATAGACAAATTCAAGAAACAAACTGAATGTTTCAATAAGCAGTATAGTGCGTACAAAGTGAATGGTAAGAATCTGAATGGAAAGCAAACAATGGGAGAAAACATAGCCGATAATGGGGGTCTAAAGGCAGCTTTCCATGCGTATATCAAAAATGAAAAATACAGTACTTCGGACACCGATACATTACCACTTCCTGGCTTGAATCTAACGCATCGGCAGCTATTTTTCGTTTCGTTCGCTCAGGTCTGGTGCTCCACGGTGACTGACGAAACGACTACTTTGCAGATAGAGAAGGATCCTCACTCTCCACCGATGTACCGAGTGATAGGATCACTGTCAAATTTGAGGGAATTCTCGGATACTTTCAAGTGTCAGCAGGGTTCAAGAATGAATCCTATAAACAAGTGCGAAGTATGGTAAAAGACTGTGTAGTATGTTGATCGTGGAGAAGCTCAAAGCTTAATGAAAAGCGGAAAAGGGAGAGCTAGGAACTTCGTACCTTTATTTTTTAATTATGTTCAGATAGTAGCATTATGTCAAACTATCATCATTATATGTTACCTCAATTTACAGTTAGGAAGATAAAAGGAAAATTGCTCTAATTGCTGTATCAAAAGAAAACTAAGTTTATATTCGTGTACAAACATACACTTTAGTTCTACTTCCAGCCATCGGCATTTACCAGTAGTGATTTAATTGATTGAAAGTGAAATCAAACAATTGCGATGCCAAATATTCCTATCACTTGACAAAAATCTCTGTCCTATTGTATTAATGAGCTAGTGATTAGAATCGAAACTGTGCTAATTGAAAATATGTATGAGTGTAAAAAATTGCAAAGTTACTAAATGTGATTTACAGACCAGAACAAAAAATCTGATACGTTCAAAGTAAATGACTGCAGTGCAGGAAATTTATTGTTGTGAAGAAAGTTCTAGGGTATCCATCATAAAAGATTTTTCCAATCTTTATAGTTAACCTTCCAAAATAATTTGAGCGCGTTATGTTGCGTCAATCCATTGATTGTGGGCGAATTTATTTTCGTTCAATCTGTTGAGAAAACGTAATTGATGTTGAATTCTTAAACGAATAAATACTGTACTGTAAAATTTCTCTTTGGCCGCAAAGCGTGAAAAGCTAGAGCGTAAAAATAACGTATGTTGTTTTGAGATTTGAATGTAAAAGAATTAGGGTAAAACGACCTATTATGGAGGGGTTAAGCACCGTTTCAAAATAAAATTGATTACAAAAATTCTTCAAAAATTACCTGTTGGTCGAATTCCACATTGTAGTAGTTGAATAGGATGCTCGTTAACTATAGTTTCGTAAATATTACGTGAATTGTGCTGAACTTATGTTGTTTTGTTTTTATCACAATAAAAACAAACTACCGCAATAACAGGACGCAGTTGCCTATCGTTGCGATATTTTTTGAAGGTCAGTCCTATTGTTGTGGTATTGCATGTAATTCTTATGGAGAGCGATACCGCAACAATAGGACCTTAGCACTACCGCAATAATAGGCTCAAGGGATTCAAATTTTTAACGAAAAATGTTGATTTTTCATCATTTTGAACGGAATTTCGTCAAACAAAAGCTGTTCTAGTCGTTAATCCGAAGAGTTTTAGCGTACCCACAATTGTTTTTAATAGTATTATATCCAGATTGGACTATTTTAACACTACCGCAACATTAGGACATACCACAACGATAGGACGTTTTACCCTAGCATTTCTCACATTTTGTGTGTGAAAATGGAGAACAGCATAAAAAGAAGTTTTACAGTACACAAATTTTACATGTCTAATTTATTTCGGATGATTATGGCAGATCTCGAAGTATTCACAGGAACAGCCTATATGAAGGTATGAAAAATTCTGATATAAATGATTACATAAATGTATATGTGTATAAATTATACGTTATTACAGCATTTAGTTATGTAACGTCCTGTACTTTTTCCGTTTGTATTCCATTTATTTATTGCATTTCAGAAAACGGAAGCACAATTTGAAACAATTTGAGAATAAATAAAAATAAATAAACTGATACATTAAGTTTACTTCTATGTTTTCATGTAGATATATCCGAAAAGTCCCTCATGGCATCCTTTTTGCTGTAATGGAGGTAAGTACAGATTGTTAAGAAAATTATTTTGAGCTTTTTAAGGACTGTATCGAAAATAAGTTATCCACTTTCAAAGTGTTACTACTCAGAAGCTCATGAAGGCATTGGTTTGTTTTACCCTGCAATCGATGTATTCATATGTTTAGTTTCAAAAAAGAAGTTGTGTATTTGTTGAAAATTTGTTATTTTCGATGTATCGCAAATTGAAAGGAATATTGAAATTCGAGTTTTGGACACATGGCTCCGTAAGAAGGGCATCGAGATGTATAATTTGACCAAGCGTTTCGCTATCCACCCCCAAAGGTAAAAAAACATGGTCAACAAGCTTGGGGAATATTGCACGTTCGCTAGCCTCTTGGAAAAGGAAGAAAATCAAAATCAAGTGACCGGAATTTGGACCAGAAAGTAATCATTTTATAAAACGAGGAAATTTTACGCCAATTTATGCCCAGGAAAAAAGCTTGAATAAATGTTGGAATAGTGCAATATTTATTCAGTATTATATTTTTTCATAAAACTTAACAAACAGAATTAACATATATTGCTGGACAAATTTTAATAAATTTTTAAAATTCATCCGATTTTATTCGAATAAAATGATGTGGATAACTTATTTTCGATACAGTCCTTAGTGTAATGTCTTCACTTGTCATAAGACGAGTTTTCACCATCCCATTTAATTCCACCCAGGGGACTGAAGAGAAGGCTAATACGCCTACCCACCATTCATTCAATATGGCGTACAATGTTTTTGTTTTAATTTCGTTTAATGCATGATAACAAAGCTTCGGAAGTATCGACGGGCTATTTTTCGACATAAAAAAAGCCATTCAAACACAAAAGGCTCGAAGTTTTCGCCAGGAAAAGTTAATTGCCGACAATTAGCACTAACTGCGTACGAACCAGTCACCCAAAATGAGCAGCTGAATTCGGGTATACCACCCAGAAACTGGGTACCAAAAACAGAAGTACCAAAAACGATCTTGGCTAGAGTGCCATTGTACCGCGGATGACAGACGTTTCACCCTCCTGATTCCACCACACAGATACGTATTTCGACCTCAACAGTAAGATCGTCTTCAGTGTGTCGTACTTGACTCGACTTCCAAGTCGTTTTTACAGCAGATTAGCAGCGGAAACAAATTTTATTTTACTTAATTTATTGGTCCAACTAATTTGATAAAACGCGTTACAGGACATAAACATTTGATACACAATCGGTATGATGATATGGACAGAGTTGCCCCGTTAGCTTTAGTATGGGCTGGACACTGAATGACAATAGACTTTCGTAGAATTTTCCGAAACCCCTCCCTCACCCCCTTGAAGTCTACGTAGACTTTTTCAAATTTTATAAAATATCATATGTATTGGAAAAATTATGGTAATAAACCACGTTTTCAGCAATTCAGCTGAATTTCCAAATCCCTTGTAAACATTACAGTAATATTAAAATTTCAAACATAACAAAATCCAACACAATATCAATTAAAAATTCAAAACGAAATTCAATTCAATCCTCTGTTCATAGCTCCTGAAACAAAGCCTCGAAGCCAATTAATTTCATTTCTGTTGAATTTGACTCCTCCTAGAGGTGTGCGCCACCGCCATCGCCACTTGCATCTGCGCGCCACTGCTTAAAATTTGTCACGCATCTGAATTATAATTTTTCATGCCGGTTCAAATTTGTAGAAAACCCAGCAATTTTCAAAATTTCGTCGAAATTCCGAGAATGTCAAGTCAATAAGTTTTTCGGGGAAATTCCCGATTGATAACCTTTAAAGTGAATGACAACGGCCAACGATGCATAAACTTCGCAGCCTCCCGAGGAATGGTAATCCGAAGCACCTTCTTTCCCCGTTAAAATATCCACAAGGAGGGTTGGTTTGCTCAGAGGGGTATTCAAGGGAAGGTGTAAAATCTCTTTCTCGACCTGTTATCCGAGTGTATCGTGCAGAAATACACTTTCTCTTTGAATTAAAGAGCGTGCGTCATACACACTCGTCATCACACAAGCTCACAAATGTAAGGAGTACAGGAAAATGCCAATTAGCTGTTTACCAAAATGCATACATTTAGGCTGTGTTCTAAATCTTCCATATAAATAAGTTGTTGTAAACGCCTAAACATAGACCTTTTCTATACACAACAGCAAACCACACACGTTCGAAAATATTCTCACTCTTTATCGATCATGTTTCTCTAGGCTTCAATCACACGCACGTATGAACGCTCTCGAGTGTGATTCAATACACTTCTCTTTACTTGCACAATCTCTGCACATTTCAAGACGAAGTGTGAGAAATGACCAACCCTGTCCACAAGGCCACATGGAGATCACCTAACCAAGAAACGGAACACCAAATCGACCACGTTCTAATCGACGGTAAATTCTTCTCCGACACCTCGAACGTCCGCACTTACCGCAGTGCGAATATTGAATCCGACCACTACCTCGTTGCAGTATGCCTGCGCTCAAAACTCTCGACGGTGTACAACACGCGTAGAAGTCGGGCGTCGCGGCTTAACATTTGAGCGGCTACAAGACGGTAGACTAGCCCAAGAATACGCACAGTGGCACTTCCAACGGAAGAGCAGCTAGGCGCAGCATCTCTTGAAGATGGCTGGAGAGATATTCCATCCGCCATTGGTAGCACCGCAACCGCTGCACTTGGCATGGTGCCCCAGGATCAGAGAAACGACTGGTAGGACGGCGAATGTGAGCAGTTAGTAGAAGAGAAGAATTCAGCATGGGCGAGATTGCAACACCGCACGAGGGCGAACGAGGCACGATATAAACGGGCGCGGAACAGACAAAACTCGATTTTCCGGAGGAAAAGCGCCAGCAGGAAGATCGAGACCGTGAAGAGACGGAGGAACTGTACCGCGCTAATAACACACGAAAGTTCTATGAGAAGTTAAACCGTTCACATTAGGGCCACGTGTCACAGCCTGATATGTGTAAGGACATAACCGGGAGCCTTCTTACGAACGAGCGTGAGGTGATCCAAAGGTGGCGGCAGCACTACGAAGAACACCTGAATGGCGATGTGGCAGACAAAGATGGCGGTAGGGTGATGGACCTGGGAGAACGCGCGCAGGACATAATTTTACCGGCTCCGGATCTCCAGGAAATCCAGGAGGAGGTTGACCGGCTGAAGAACAACAAAGCCCCTGGGGTTGACCAACTACCAGGAGAGCTATTTAAACACGGTGGTGAGGCACTGGCTGGAGCGCTGTACTGGGTCATTACCAAGATTTGGGAGGAGGAAGTTTTGCCGCAGGAGTGGATGGAAGGTGCCGTGTGTCCCATCTACAAAAAGGGCGATAAGCTGGATTGTAGCAACTACCGCGCAATCACATTGCTGAACGCCGCCTACAAGGTACTCTCCCAAATCTTATGCCGTCGACTAGCACCAATTGCAAGGGAGTTCGTGGGGCAGTACCAGGCGGGGTTTATGGGCAAACGCTCCACCACGGACCAGGTGTTCGCCATTCGTCAAGTACTGCAGAAATGCCGCGAATACAACTTGCCCACACATCATTTATTCATCGACTTCAAAGCCGCATATGATACAATCGATCGGGATCATCTATGGCAGCTAATGCACGAACACGGATTTCCGAATAAACTGACACGGTTGATCAAAGCGACGATGGATCGGGTGATGTGCGTAGTTCGAGTTTCAGGGGCATTCTCGAGTCCCTTCGAAACCCACATAGGGTTATGGCAAGGTGATGGTCTTTCGTGTCTGCTATTCAACATCGTTTTGGAAGGGGTAATACGAAGAGCAGGGATTAACACGAGTGCAATTTTCAATAAGTCCGTCCAACTATTTGGATTCGCCGATGACATAGATATTATGGCACGTAACTTTGAGAAGATGGAGGAAGCCTACATCAGACTGAAGAGGGAAGCCAAGCGGATCGGACTAGTCATCAACACGTCGAAGACGAAGTACATGATAGGAAGAGGTTCAAGAGAAGACAATGTGAGCCACCCACCGCGAGTTTGCATCGGTGGTGACGAAAGCGAGGTGGTAGAAGAATTTGTGTTCTTGGGCTCACTGGTGACTGCCGAAAATGATACCAGCAGTGAAATTCGGAGACGTATAGTGGCTGGAAATCGTGCATACTTTGGACTCCGCAAGACGCTCCGATCGAATAAAGTTCGCCGCTGTACCAAACTGACAATCTACAAAACGCTCATTAGACCGGTACTCCCTTACGGACAAGAGACCTGGACGATGCTCGTGGAGGACCAACGTGCACTGGGAGTTTTCGAAAGGAAAGTGCTGCGTACCATCTATGGTGGAGTGCTGATGGCGGACGGTACGTGGAGGAGCCGAATGTTGCATGAGCTGCTGGGAGAACCATCCATCGTTCACACCGCGAAAATCGGACGACTGCGGTGGACCGGGCACGTAGCCAGAATGTCGGACAGTAACCCGGTGAAAATGGTTCTCGACAACGATCCGACGGGCACAAGAAGGCGAGGTGCGCAGCGGGCAAGGTGGATCGATCAGTTGGAAGAGCAGAAGAAGAGAATTGAAGAATTGAAATATTTTTTTTGTGGAAACTCAAAGAGTTTTTGGTGGGAAATTCAAATATTTCTCGTGAAAATATTCAACAATTTCTTTTTCCATCGATAATTCCAAAGAATTTGCCTTATAAATGCCGAAG
This sequence comes from Armigeres subalbatus, assembly GCF_024139115.2. Lineage (NCBI taxonomy): Eukaryota > Metazoa > Arthropoda > Insecta > Diptera > Culicidae > Armigeres > Armigeres subalbatus. Next base: position 263,124,320 of record NC_085140.1, on the reverse strand, counting down.
AAATACAGCAGCTGAATTGCAGGATTGGATAGCGTGTCACAAGGCCCGCCACGGTTTTAGGGTACGGAAGACAGCCTCAATAATTGGCACTCCTTGGGCCCCTGTCAAACGGTCGCTTTGATAGGGTCTGCTTGCGGACACATGCAGCTTTTTGTAGAGGTTTAACAGAGCCCACCGCTAAACCCCACCACGTCCTAGGCAGGCCCCCTAACTCGCAGAGGCTGTGGGGAGAGATCGTTAAGCTCTTGGACATAGTCCATGCTGCTCTAATGCATAATGATCTCCTTTGGATCCGCGAGTTATAAAAAAGTTTCAGTCATTAGAAGTATATGTTCATTGTTGCTCATCATATTTTGCAATCATTTGTCAGTACTCCATAAAAAAATCACTACAAGTAGAGATGAATTACAACTTCTTAGTATCATCACCCAATTCTCAATTCATTTCCACATCTATCATTGGCTCATTTTTGTTCCATATGTTTTACAATCGCGGATGCAACTATTATGTATATTGAGTGATATTTGCATACAAAAAAAGACAACAATCAACCATTTCGAAATCGTCAATCTAGATTTATCTTTCACATTATACTACCACTGGAAAAAAGCTCCATTTATCAATCTCTCTTCCACACAATACTTTCAATCCATGGCACAAATTTCGGAAGCTTAATAAATCTTATCGTCGTGCACGTGCTGTTAATCACAATGCCAACCAAATGGTAGTAATCTCGCTCTATCATAATGGATGGCGCCAGTAGCTGATTGAAGCATTTTACCGATGAATCCGTTGATGGTGGTCGGCCCGAATCAGTCATCGCCGAGTAAAGAAATATTTTACCTAGATCCAACTCTCCGCGGCTCCATAGGCAGACAAACTGGCTGCTGGGAAGTCTGGAAGCAATTCGTTAGTGATAAAGGATTCGTTCGCAAATGATTAACATATGGGCAAATTAAGGTCATACGATACGTCTCGGTTCAGCTCAATTAGCGCGAGGTTGTTTTCGGATGGGTTGTGCGAATAGCTTGGATGCCGGTGGAAGCCTTCTATTCTGTACTGCAGTGCCCGGCCTTCCGATTCGACAATAACAAATTGCTTGGGTCCTGAATATTAGTGGGGAATGGGAAGGATGAAAAATAAAATATTCTATCTATTATGTGCACCTTTACATCGCAGTGCTGAACAGTGTTCATCTGGAGTAAATAATCATATATCACTTTCCAAACTCACCTGATTTTGTGGAATGCGAGGCTAGAGGTGAATAACAGTCAGCCTTTGCTAGGAGGAAACGCTCACTTATCAATACTGCGAAACAATCAATCTTACGCATGAATGGGGAACCCTCTGAAACGTATGCCAAATAGGACAATTCTTGGAATTTTGTCTTCGATTTGTTGTGATACTGGACACACTCTGGACAAATGGCACAGAAACGAGAAATAGAAAGTTTCGTATTACGCTTGGCATATCAGAGATAGATGATCGATTTTAATACTTTTCTCACTGATGCTGATTGACGACGTTGTTGTCGTGGGTGTCACCGCGCTGTTGGGCCTAGAATACGATTTTTCATCGCTATTGTCTGAGGAGGATTCAATTGGTAGAAAGCGATCTTTGTTTACCATCCTTTCAATCCAGCCCACGTATCGAGGGATGTTGACAAAACCGGCTAGGCTTTCCGCCTTGCACAGCGTTACGGACGAATCTCTCAGCCCCGTGAACGACACTATTCCTCGTGCAGCCCAGGTTCCATTGATGTCTATGGCAAAGGCACCGCCACTGTCTCCATTGCATACGTTTGTGGCTGTGTGGAACATTGGGAGGTAAGCGTTAGATGCTTTGTAAAAATGACATAAAAAGTATAGTATGAGAGTTAATTAATAGCATAATACAATCGAAGTTTATTCCGTTAATGTAAATAAAATCCGTTGAAACAAAACAATATAATAAACAATAACCAATATACATAAACAGAAATAAATATGCATAGGTATTAATTAAAATAGTATAGTCCAATCGAGTCTACTGAATGAACAACGTTGAGTCATTAATGTAAAACTGAAAGCTAGTAGGATCATAGTAACTCGTCTATAACAAGTATAGGTATTGCTTGAGTCTAGCTAGTAGTGACTCTGACTTTATCGCATTCACATTAATCAATGTGGTTGGTTCGGTACACCATATTTTTTGTAACTGCTAGTTACTAGTAGTTGCTGACTGCTAGTCATCAATTCATTGAATGCTTGCATTTCCCGTGCACTAGAAGCTGTTACTAAGAGGTAAGTAAATAATTATTAGTTCAGTATGTACGTACACCCTTAGTGGTGCAAAGGGTCGATTAGAATGATCTCCATCCTGAGCGATGCCTAGCTGTTGCTTCAACCTGTTGCCAGGTTAGATTTCGATCGACTTCTTTTGAGCATGAGCATTATAACCGCACAATTCGTAGTTGCTATTTCGTGATTGACTAGAACTTCCGAAATTGTACATGGGGTTCGGGACTAGCTATCCATTCTCAATATACACGTTTCGGGAGCTCAAATATCTAAAGTCAATAACGGCGCCGGCCACTTCCTTACGGTCATATAGGAAGGGAAAGATTGTAAGTACGACTCTCGATGCTACTATAGACCGAGCATACCTCTGCATCGTCATGATTGTCTTGGGATACGATATCGTTTTAGTTACAAATGATAATTTATTTGGATTCACTTCTGTAAGTGATGCGATCTACGGGATGGAAAATAATACTAATTCGCTGTCTCGCCACGAGGCAAATGTTAAACCATGCACGCCCGGTTCCAAGCTTCCAATCGTGATACTTTATTCGTCGCCTAGGTCGTTGCCGATTATATCGAGTCGTATTATCTTCTATGTCGTTCGTAATAGTTGTTTTTAAAGGCGGCTTATTGTGCCTGCGCAAACCTCCTGTCTCGTCGGAGGGCCGTCGTGTCAGGGCTGTTTAGCGTCCCACCTAACACCAGGACTTGGGCTTGTGCGCTTTGAGCGGCACACGGTCGCTTTGGCGGAGCCATGCAGCTTTTTATAGAGGTTTAACAGGGCCCACTGTCAAACCCCACCACATCCTAGGCAGGCGCCTCAACTCGCAGATGGCCTGGGGAGGGATCGTCAAGCCCTTGGAAATAGTCCCTGCTGCCCCGGGAAGGCGAGGTGCACAGCGGGCAAGGTGGATCGATCAGGTGGAGGTCGATTTGCGGACCCTCCGCAGACTGCGTGGTTGGCGAAGTGCAGCCATGGACCGAGCTGAATGGAGAAGACTTTTATGTGCAGTACAGGCCACTCCGGCCTTAGTCTGATAATAAATAAAAAAATGCACGCCCGGTGGCATACGAAAACGAGGGAGAAATGTTTTGGACGACCGAACGGACGCGCAGTACTCTGTACTTACTTGCCCGATAGCTACTGCAAACAATTGAAGATCGCACTTGTCTCGACCGGAGCAAAGCGCAATACATGCGCATGAGCCACCGAACACGAAATAGATATTTTATTATTTTCCCGACGACTGAAACACGCACTGCACTTACTTGCTCGATGGCTACTACAAACTCGCTTACTGGAGAAACACGACTGGACAAGGAACAAACTTCCACTTTCTGATTTATTTACTCACTCGCACAAAGCAAAACTAAATTTCGATGACCGGCTGATCCGCTTACTGGAGAAACATGACTGAATAATAAACAAACTTTCACTTCTCGGTTAGATTTCGATCGACTTCTTTTATTTAACTATCGAGGCTGCGCCGCCATAACCCTCTGGATCTGCCTCTTCTGTGATGTCTCGCTGAGTTCCAGTCTAATGCTCGTTTTCAGAGTTCGTTTCCGCCCCTAGGTAAGGTGTGACCGCCCCAGCCCCACTTTCGATCCCGAATTTCTGTTGCTATCTGGTTGGTGCCTCCGGCGCCAGTTGTGAGGCAACCAGGTTCGAATTATTTACCGCAGGCATCTGTTAATGAACAACTGCAGCCGTTGAGTGTTCTCCACTGATACACAACATGTTTCGCTAGAGATTTTTTTTTATCTTTATTAACCTTCCTAGTGCATTGGGGTCTATTTTGGCCCATAGATGATTTAAAACGTTGTAGCTTTGTAATCAAATGAGATAGGGCGTTGAAATTTTCTGACTTTTCCTAACTTTTGGAAATGAAAATTTTGGGGTGATAACCAGCTATCAGCGACCTCTAGGAACGCCACAACAAAAAAAGTGACACATTGTGCATTAGCGGGTCAAAACTGATCCCAACTTGAATTTGCTCCCAAAAGTTCATTTTCGCACCGATTCTCAATGATTTGGAACCAAATTGAAGGTATGGAATCCACGGATGTCGTTACGGACAGATTTTTGCACTTTGGCCATTCTGGTCCCCAGGAATCGATGTTGAAGGAACATAGATTCTTAGGTCAATTTTTGGCGTGATTTCTTGCCTCTCGAAGGGTGATTTTGGAAATGTTCATTAATTTGCGTAGCAATAATCCTATTAAAATGTAGCCATTGTCCATTTCCATGGATCAACACAATTCCTGGTTATTTCACGGTCCGGTGTCCCTCCGGAAGATCCGGAACATCCGTAGAAGTGGTCAAATCATTGAACTCATCATAGAAGAGCGCTGTTTTTTTTAAAGCTTTTAATTATCAAACGCTGAGTAACAAATGATTGTGGTGACCCACTGTGATAGACCTGAGTGGCCACCGGAGTTCCTTTAGAAGATCCGGAACATCCGTAAAAATGGTCAATTCATGGAACTCATCTTAGAAGTGCGCGATTTTGTTTTCAAAGCTTTTCATTAAAGTACTTTGAGTAACAAATGATTGTGGTGACCCAATTTGGTGGACCTGGGTGGCCACCGGAGGTCCTCCAGTAGATCCGGAACGTCCGTAAAAATGGCCAATTCATGAAACTTATCATAACAGGGTGCGGTTTTTTCCAAAGCTTTTCCTCATAGTACTTTGAGTAACAAATGATTGTGAGGACCTATTTTGGTGGACCTGGGTGGCCACCGGAGGTGCTCCAGAAGATCCGGAACGTTCGTAAAAATTGCCAATTCATGAAACTTATCATAAAAGGGTGCGGTTTTTTCCAAAGCTTTTCCTTATAGTACTTTGAGTAACAAATGATTGTGGGGACCTATTTTAGTGGACCCGGGCGGCCACCGGAGGTGCTCCAGAAGATCCGGAACGTCCGTAAAAATTGTCAATTCATGGAACTCATCCTAGAAGTGCGCTTTTTTCCAAACTTTTCATTATCGTACTTTGAGTAACAAATGATTGTGGTGACCCAATTTGGTGGACCTGGGTGGCCAAGCAAAGTCCTCCAGTAGATCCGGAACGTCCGTAAAAATGGCCAATTCATGAAACTTATCATAAAAGGGTGCGGTTTTTTCCAAAGCTTTTCCTTATAGTACTTTGAATAACAAATGATTGAGGTGACTCAATTTGGTGGACCTGGGTGGCCACCGAAAGTCCTCCAGTAGATCCGGAACGTCCGTAAAAATGGCCAATTCATGAAACTTATCATAAAAGGGTGCGGTTTTTTCCAAAGCTTTTCCTTATAGTACTTTGAGTAACAAATTATTGTGGGGACATATTTTGGTGGACCTGGGCGGCCACCGGAGGTGCTCCAGAAGATCCGGAACGTCCGTAAAAACTATTAATTCATGGAACTCATCCTAGAAGTGCGCTTTTTTTCCAAAGCTTTTCATTATCGTACTTTGAGTAACAAATGATTGTGGTGACCCAATTTGGTGAACCTGGGTGGCTACCGGAGGTCCTCCAATAGATCCGGAACGTCCGTAAAAATGGCAGATTCATGAAACTTATCATAAAAGGGTGCGGTTTTTTCCAAAGCTTTTCCTCATAGTACTTTGAGTAACAAATGATTGTGGGGGTCTATTTTGGTGGACCTAGGGGCCCTCCTTAGCCATGCGGTAAGACGCGCGACTACAAAGCAAGACCATGCTGAGGGTGGCTGGGTTCGATTCCTGATGCCGGTCTAGGCAGTTTCGGATTGAAATTGTTTCGACTTCCCTGGGCATAAAAGTATCATCGTGTTAGCCTCATGATATACGAATGCAAAAATGGTAACCTGGCTTACAAACCTCGCAGTTAATAACTGTGGAAGTGCAGAATGAACACTAAGCTGCGAGGCGGCTCTGTCCCAGTGTGGGGATGTAACGACAATAAGAAGAAGAAGAAGAAGAAGGGTGGCCACCGGAGGTGCTCCAGAGGAGCCGGAATGTCCGTAAAAGTTGTCATTTCTTGGAATTCGGGTTTGGGACAGTTCGGCGAATGGCGTTTAGTTCGTCATTTTTTCGAAAGGACATTTGGTCGAAGGATCTTTTAGTCTAGTGGTCATTTGAACGAATGGATATTTAGTCGAATGGACATTTAGTCGAATGGAGATTCGGTCGAATGGACATTTAGTCGAAAGGAGATTTAAACATTTCTGGTTAAATAATCTATAAGATACATGAATAAACTGGTTGGAGGAATTCAGTGGACATGAGGAATTTCAATCAGCAGCTGAAGAAACGAATAAGGAAGCCAATGAGGATTTTTCATCTGAGCTAACAGAAACTTCTGGAGACCTGGTGGATTATTGAAAGATTGAAAACCTTCAGAAGTAGCAAAATATATACTGTCGCTAACCGCAAGTCGAGCACATCTGTATATGGGGCTCCATGTACAGATGTGTTCGACTTGCGGTTAGCGGCAGTATACCCTCTATTCTATTTTCGGCACATGGTCTAAAACCAATGATATCAATGTTATTTTGCTAATACTTCATCGCAGTCGGCTTTGGAACGTTTCGTTGATTGACATTTGGTCGAATGGAAATGGTTTTTTATTCTTTTCATTAATACTCTTTCTTCCACTCAATATGTATACAATAATTAGTTCAGTATAAAATGGTCTTTGAACCATAATTCGTTAGTTATTGGCCGAAAACTTTATTTCGACCAAATGATCATATGACCTAATCTGCCATCACACGCATATTCGTCCAATATTTGCTGGAATTTCCGATGTACATGGGACAGTTATGCGTGTAACGGTAGTAATGTCTATTCGGCGTCATGTGTAATGACGAAACATCATTCGACTACATTTCTTTTGACGAGGTGGTATAGATTCAATGTAGTCGGTTAGAGGGGTTCGCGGAAGTCAATATCCAGTCAAGAATAATATCGCAATATTCACCGTTTTCGTATTATTTATTCTTTTTATCAGCCCATCATTCTTTGGACAATATTGGAACAATAATTATATGACTTTTAGGAATACCGCAATAAATCATTTATTTTTTAATTGTTATTGGCTTAAGTTCTTTTTTTCAAATATCCATTCGGCGGAACGTCATTAGACTGAATGTACCAAGATTATCAATTCGAAAATCCACTTTCGACCAAATGTACGAAGATTCTTTCAGAAAACTGATTTCGACTAAATGTCAATTCGACGTAGTGTCCTTTCGACCAAACGTCATTCGATCAAATGTCCTACGTCTCTAGTGGATTAAAAAATCATTTTCGACTAAATGTCCCTTCGATCAAACGTCCATTCGACGTAATGTCCTTTCGACCAAATGTCATTAGACTAAATGTCATTCGATGAAATGTCTTTCGACGAAATGGTATAGATTCATGGAATTCATCCTAGAAGTGCGCGTTTTTTTTCCAAAGCTTTTCATTATCGTACTTTGAGTAACAAATGATTGTGGTGACCCAATTTGGTGAACCTGGGTGGCCACCAGTAGATCCGGAACGTCCGTAAAAATGGTCAATTCATAAAACTTATCATAAAAGGGTGCGGTTTTTTCCAAAGCTTTTCATTATCGAACACTGAGTAACAAATGATTATGGTGACCCAGTGTGATGGACCTGAGTGGCCACCGGAGTTCCTCCAGAAGATCTGGAACATCCGTAGAAGTGGTCAATTCATAAAACTCACCATGGAATAGCTGAATCACCGAACGCTGAGTAAAAAATGATTATGATGACCCTTTTTGAAGGACCTGGGTGGCTACCGAGGTTTTCCGGAAGATTTGGAACGTCCGTTAAAGTGGTCAATTCGTGGTGAATGGTGAATATCGATCATGGAAGCAAATTATGCCATACTTGAAAATATTTTCTGGGTTAATGTGATTGTCCTTTCACAAAAAAAGTGTCATCTTAATTTTAATGAATTGACTATATTTACAGATTTTTTGATCTTGCGGAGTTTCATTCGTGACTACACACGTTCCTGAGAATGGGTTACAACGATCATCCATTACTCAGGATACGAAAAAGGAAAACTATGACAAGTTTCATGAATTGACCGATTTTACGGATGATCTGAATGTACCTGAAGACATACAGTGGGCAATCCATGCGAATTGGTTACGATCATTTGTTTCTAAAATTAGGAAAATAAAAAGGTTTAGAAGAATAGTGTGCTTCTTCTTCTTCTATGGAAAACACGCCATTTCTAAGGTGGGTTTTATGAATTGATCTCTTTTACGTGTGATACGGATATTCCGAAGGGCCTTTAGTTGCTACTCACATCCGTGAGAAAAGGTCACGGCAATAATTTCATGTTCAGAGTACGACAAGGGAATTTAAAAAAAGGCTCTTCTAGTATGTATTACAAAAATTAACCACTTTAACCGATGTTCCGTATCTTCCGTAAGACCTCCGGTAGTCACTTTGGTAAATAAGAACGGGTCACGACATTCCTTCGTATCTTGCTCAGAGTTCGATAATAGAAAGATTTTTTTTAAAAGTTCGATAATGAAAAGCTTTAGAAAAAACCGTGCTCTTTTATGATAAGTTTCATGAATTGACCATTTTTACGGGCGTTCTGGATCTTCTGGAGCACTTCCGGTGGCCACCCAGATCCACCAAAATAGGTCACCACAATCATTTCCTACTCAAAGCACTATGAAGAAAAGCTTTGGAAAAAACCGCGCTCTTCTATGATGTATTTCATGAATTGACCACTTTTACGGACATTCCGGGTCTTCTGAAGGACCTTCGGCCATACAGGTCCATCCAAATGGGTTACCACAATCATTTGTTACTTGTAGTTCGATAATGAAAAGCTTTGGAAAAAACCGCGCTATTATATGATAAGTTTCATTAATTGACCATTTTTACGGATGTTCCGGATCTTCCGGAAAACTCCGGTGGCCACCCAGTTCCACCAAAATGAGTAACCACAATCATTTGTTACTCAAATTACGATAATCAAAAGTTTTGTGAAAACTGCATTCATCTAGGATGAGTTCCATGAATTGACCACTTCACCGAATGTTCCGGATCCTCTGGAGGACCTCCGGTGGCCACGCAGGTCCATCAAAATGGGTCACCACAATCATTTGTTACTCAGCGTTCGATAATTAAAAGCTTTGGAAAAAACCACGCTCTTCTAGGATGAGTTCAATGAATTGACCACTTCTACGGATGTTCCGGATCTTCCGGAGGGACACCGGACCGTCAAATAACCAGGAATTGTGTTGATCCATGGAAATGAACAATGGCTACATTCTAATAATATTATTGCTACGCAAATTAATGAGCATTTCCAAAATCACCCTTCGAGAGGCACAAATTGACCTAAGAATCTATGTTCCTTCAACATCGATTCCTGGAACCAGAATGGCCAAAGTGCAAAATCTGTCTGTAACGACATCCGTGGAATCCATACCTTCAATTTGATTCCAAAAGATTGAGAATCGGTTCGAAAATGAACTTTTGGGAGCGAATTCAATTTGGGGTCATTTTTGACCCGCTAATGCACAATGTGTAACTTTTTTTTAATGCACTAGGAAGGTTAATGTGTTTTTGCCTTTCTCAAAAACAAAGTATACGTAAAGGCTATAGGATCACTCCAAAACCGAACTTTTGATAGAGGGTTCGAAGGCCCATAGTGTTGTATATCAATAGACTCAGCTCGACGAATTAAAGTGATGTCTGTATGTGGGTGTGCGTTCGTGTACAAAAATGTGAGACATACTAATTGGTACTTAGCATTATTCGATTTGCTCGCAACAAGTTGCAGTCGACGCGGATTGTGGTCTAGTTGTTTCCTATTGAAAATTGGCCCGATCGGCCATTGCGTTCCAAAGTTATTCAAAAAACATTGTTTTTCTGCCAAAGGCCTTGGCATTTTTTTTTCAAAAACGATTTTTTTTTCAAGGATTGCAGCAATGCATTCAAATGACCGCAAATGCATATGAATTGATGGAAAAAGTAAAATCTATCCCCCTAAAGTGCTATTTAGACCTCTCTTATGTGTTTTTCTTATTTTTTTTTTTTAAGAGCCAGTTCGTGAGAAGCGCGACCCCCATTTCAACGTCAACGATGTTCTCCGATTTGGATGAAATTTTCAGGATATGTTCATATACGTAAAAGAAGACATTTTGCAAATTTTCAGATTTTTTTCATTGAGGGGAAGTGGCGTAAAACGGCCCTTCAAAAATTATTGTTCAAAATCGCCAAAACAAAAAAATGCAATAACTTTGGCAATGAGTGACCGATTTTGTTTAAATTTCGCACGTTTTTTCTACTCAATTAGTACTTTATACCAAGTGGTTAATAGGGTTATAAAGCTGTTTACTTTAGGAGAAAAATGGCCTTTTTGATAAAAATGGTCGTTTTTCCAAAGGGAATATTTTTCACCAACAGATCTAGGATAAAAAACTAAACCCGTAAGGCAATTACGGAACTAAAGAGCTTTCATCTCACATATAATTCAGAAGCGCCAACTCAAGAATTTCTTAGAAAATCGCAATTTTCTGCAACACTGTTTATTCTTAAGAAAGTTCGCACAAATTTCGACCCTACTTATGTTGATGTTTTTCGATCTGGTAAAAACTGTCCAAACTTTTTTGTCTCAGTTGAAATTAAAAATCAGAATTTTCTATTAGGGGAGTGTAGGGTAAAATAGTCCTTTAAAAATAAATGTCAAAAAATACATCATTTTTGCCTTTCTCGTATACTAAGTATACGGTAAAGGCTATATGATCGCTCCAAAAACAAACTTTTTATAGAAGGCCCGGAGACCCATAGTGTTATATACCAATCGACTCAGTTCGACGAATCGAGGTGATGTCTGTGTGTGTGTGTGTGTGTGTGTGTGTGTGTATGTGTGTGTGTGTGTGCGCAAAACTACTCAAAAAATGTCACTCATTTTTCGGGCACTTATCCTCAACCGATTTGCTCGCAACAAGTTGCATTCGACGCAGAATCCTGTCCCATTGTTTCCTATTTGAAATTGGCCAGATCGAACTATGGGGACCAGAGTTGCGGCCAAAAGACAAAGTCATACGAAAAAATCGCGTAAAAAATGTCACTCATTTTTCGGGCACTTATCCTCAACCGATTTGCTCGCAACAAGTTGCATTCGACGCAGAATCCTGTCCCATTGTTTCCTATTTGAAATTGCCCAGATCGGACTATGGGGTCGAAAGTTATGGCCAAAATACAAAATCCTACGAAAAAATCGCGTAAAAATGTCACTCATTTTTCGGGCACTTATCCTCAACCGATTTGCTCGCAACAAGTTGCATTCGACGCAGAATCCTGTCCCATTGTTTCCTATTTGAAATTGGCCAGATCGAACTATGGGATCAAAAGTTATGGCCAAAACACAAAATCATACGGAAAAATCGTGTAAAAAATGTCACTCATTTTTCGGACACTTATCCTCAACCGATTTGCTCGCAACAAGTTGCATTCGACGCAGAATCCTGTCCCATTATTTCCTATTTGAAATTGGCCAGATCGGACTATAGGATCGAGAGTTATGGCCAAAATACAAATTCATACGAAAATATTGCGTAAAAAATGTCACTCATTTTTCAGGCACTTATTCTCAACCGATTTGCTCGCAACAAATTGCATTCGACGCAAAATCCTTTCCCATTGTTTCCTATTGAAAATTGGACAGGTCGGACTATGGGATCAGAAGTTATGACCAAAATACCTTTTTCATAAAAATCACAAAAATGTCACCTATTTTCGGACACCTAACCTTAATCGATTCACACGCAACAAGTTGTATTCGACGCATAATCCTGTCCCATTGTTTCCTATTGAAAATTGGCTATATCGGACTATGGAATCGGAAGTTATGGCCGAAACACCATTTTAGCCTTTTATACGAAAAGGCTGTATGTTCGCTCAAAAACCAAACTTTTACAGAAGGCCTGGAGACCCATAGTGTTATATACCAATCGATTCAGCTCGACGAACTGAGATGATGTCTCTGTCTCTCCACTTCATACGGGAGTTTGGCAGAAAGACGGTCATGAGATTTATATCATAACAAATATTGCCCTCCGCTCGCGTGATGGGAATGACATTTTCGTTTTCTTTTGTGTAGTCGAGCTTCAGTTCACCTAACACCCAAAAGTGATATCCTTAAAATATCTATCTGGGTGAAATAAAACAGGGTTATGTACGTCAAAAAGATTGGAAAAGGAAACAAAATGTCGAAATTCTTATTAGCATATTGTAGATCAAGCTGAAAACCGAACCGAGGTCCCGCGAAATCGCATTTTCTCGCATTTCCGGATGTTGCAACTGCATCGCGAGTAGTGCGCAACTGTGCCATAGTCGGGCACCACTCGCGATGTAGTTGCGACATCCGGAAATGGGACAAAATATGATTTTCGGTTTTCAACTGGATCTACAATATCTTTGCCATAAATAATCTGATTTTCATAGAACGGACAAAGAAATTTGTCTTTTTTACTCCTAGCCACTAGCTCATCTTTTTTCAAGCACACACATTTTACGAAGGTCGAGAAAGGCACCATCACCGCTAGGTGGATTAATCTGGGTTTTATGTGAGTTCTAGCAGAAAATACATAAGTTTAAAAACACTTCTTAGATTTGATTATTCCGACCCAACTGGCAACTAATCTAGTGATTTTGCTAGTTTGCTTCGAAATTCTTCCAAGCTTAGTATTTTTATGGTTTTCTATCTGTCAACAATTAAATCTTTCACAATCTCTCAAACTCAAAAAATAGCGTGAACTAGTCAACTAGTCATGTCATTTCTATAATATTCCGGCGGAGGTATTGTAAACTTTGCGCCGTCTTAAACTCCCGTTCAAAAATATTGTTCCACCAAAATATATTCCCACCAGTTCTTCCATGGTGACGTCTTAATTGCAAGAACGATGCATGGTTCAAGAACGACGTAAAGCAAAATCCAATGCTTTAGCTAGTTTCCATCCATTCGGAAGTGAGAACATTTGTTTTGGTACTTTGTTTGTTACATTGCTACTTCAACACGGTAGTCTATTCCTCGGTGAAAAAAGCAATAGATAGATTTCTCAAAAAGTATTGCAAGCTGTTACTACCCAAGCACTACTTCTTAGCAAACCACACCTTATGGTTTGTTGGAAATATGTTCATATAAGGTTAGCAAAGATTTCAAAAGAAAAAGGCTGATATTTAAGGCATCCTTTTTACAATCAACTACACAGTTTTGTTGAGGTACTCAAACACTTTCAGGTGGTGTAAATTAAGCCGAGAATAAAACAGTTTTGCTTGGTAATCTTTAAATTAAAAATCAGAATTTTCTATTAGGGGAGTGTAGGGTAAAATAGTCCTTTAAAAATAAATGTCAAAAAATACATCATTTTTTTATGTGAGTTCTAGCAGAAAATACATAAGTTTAAAAACACTTCTTAGATTTGATTATTCCGACCCAACTGGCAACTAATCTAGTGATTTTGCTAGTTTGCTTCGAAATTCTTCCAAGCTTAGTATTTTTATGGTTTTCTATCTGTCAACAATTAAATCTTTCACAATCTCTCAATCTCAAAAAATAACGTGAACTAGTCAACTAGTCATGTCATTTCTATAATATTCCGGCGGAGGTATTGTAAACTTTGCGCCGTCTTAAACTCCCGTTCAAAAATATTGTTCCACCAAAATATATTCCCACCAGTTCTTCCATGGTGACGTCTTAATTGCAAGAACGATGCATGGTTCAAGAACGACGTAAAGCAAAATCCAATGCTTTAGCTAGTTTCCATCCATTCGGAAGTGAGAACATTTGTTTTGGTACTTTGTTTGTTACATTGGTACTTCAACACGGTAGTCTATTCCTCGGTGAAAAAAGAAATAGATAGATTTCTCAAAAAGCATTGCAAGCTGTTACTACCCAAGTACTACTTCTTAGCAAACCACACCTTATGGTTTGTTGGAAATATGTTCATATAAGGTTAGCAAAGATTTCAAAAGAAAAAGGCTGATATTTAAGGCATCCTTTTTACAATCAACTACACAGTTTTGTTGAGGTACTCAAGCACTTTCAGGTGGTGTAAATTAAGCCGAGAATAAAACAGTTTTGCTTGGTAATCTTTAAATTAATTGATTAAGCGATCTACAATTTACATACTTTATCTATGAGTGTAGAAACGTGTATCCTAAAATTTGAAGTATTTTCATGAATTTGTGTTTTCAAATCTTCAGACAATTGATACACTATCCTATTCAATAGTATACACATTACATTGTTACGCTCTCCTTGTAAAAATCAGCTCGTTGTAGAAAAAAGGTTTCTCCTGTATTGTGCAAAATGAATGAAACTTTGTTACACTTTGGAGTGTTTTTACACAGTTGTGTAAACATAGAATCGAGGGGATTCCGTTACCTATGAGATAAAATTGTCCAACTCTTGAAAATATATACACCCGATTAGAACTGGTATAGTCCATTCAGTCAAACATTTTGTTCAGATTGTATCTCTGTAATATTGGCAGTTTGAAGGTGAGTAATTCAAAATGTATGAATGGTACACGGTTTGACGTTTTTGCACAATAAACTTGCAGAATTTGGTTTAAATTGATAATGATGGAGGATGAAAGAGAGTTATGAATACCACACAATCGTTACAAGCTACAAAAACAAGCCTATGGTAACCTGATGCAAGTAGGTACAAAAGAAAAATATAATCTGAGAAGCAGCTCCACCAACAAGCTACACAGATAAAAATATGTTGTGATTTTAAATGTATTTCCATGCACATGTTTGGAACATGTAAATAAACGCAACATTCAATCGATCTTACTATTCTTTTAAATCGAAATAAATTTAAACGGTGCTTGCTTGCAAAGTTCAATCAAATTGAATTGAATATCGAATGTTAATTCGTTTGATGGGTGATCAGTTTGATCAGCTGCAATTTTACACGTCGTTGAATTTTCAAAATTTTTTGTTGTGTATGTTTAAACGTTACGAACTTGCTCATTTGCCGTTAAGAATAATTGTTTTTTTCGCATAGCTGTAAAAGCAACATCAGTACCGGTACCCACAGTAATTGTAGCTAATTCAAAAATATATCAACAAGCACTTTCGTTGAATCCGTTCATTTTTGTTTCAGTTTGCGAAGAACGATGCTAATGTTTAAGGAACTTATTTTGGTCCTATTTGACTTCTGTTGAAAATTGTTCTGCAAATAGTTTGCTATCTAATATAGATCAGCGAAGGATATACGTATCTATTGAGACGAAAATATAGATAAATTGAACGTAAGAAGAAACAGTTTTTAAAACTTATGTATTTTCTGCTAGAACTCACATAAAAAATGATGTATATTTTGACATTTATTTTTAAAGGACTATTTTACCCTACACTCCCTAATAGAAAATTCTGATTTTTAATTTCAACTTGGACAAAAAAAGTTTGGACAGTTTCCCCAGATCGGAAAACATCAACTTAAGTAGGGTCAAAATTTGTGCGAACTTTCTTTGAATAAACAGTGTTGCAGAAAATTGCGATTTTCTAAGAAATTCTTGAGTTGGCGCTTCTACATTATATATGAGATGAAAGCTCTTTAGTTCCTTAATTGCCTTACAGGTTTAGTTTTTTATCCTAGATCTGTTGGTGAAAAATATTCCCTTTGGAAAAACGACCATTTTTATCGAAAAGTCAATTTTCTCCTAAAGTAAACAACTTTATAACCCTATTAACCACTTGGTACAAAGTACTAATTGAGCAGAAAAACGTGCAAAATTTAAACAAAATCGGTCACTCATTGCCAAAGTTATTGCATTTTTTGTTTTGGCGATTTTGAACAATAATTTTGAAGAGCCGTTTTACCCACTTCCCCTTTATGAAAAAATCTGAAAATTTGCAAAATGTCTTCTCTTACATATATGAACAAACCCTGAAAATTTCATCCAAATCGGATAATATCGATACAAGAGGGGGTCGCGCTTCTCGCGAACTGGCTCTTAATGCGCGAGAAAGGCACAACCAGCGCTAGTTGGATTGATCTGGGTTTTTTAATCTACAGATTAAGTTCAACACCGAGTTTCGCTAGAGTATGACAGCACAGATTTCTCGTTAGAGTTGAAAATTTGTATTTTGGTGCGTTCACTTATCTGCCTGGTTTTCCAGATATTTCTTAAACTCGCAACGGCAGCCCTTGCTTTCTTGATCCGTGCGCCTATGTCGATCTTCGTACGGCGTATGACGTTATTTGGCCACCAAGATATTGGAAGCTTTCAACATTCTCCACTGATTGCCGGCTACTGTGAAACCCGGAAGGGGTCGCCGTGTTTACATCCAACGATTTGGTTTTGTTGACGTTGATGACTCAACGTTTCGCTCATTTCTCCGAGACCATGGCGTTCCATAATGCACTCGTGGTTCGAGTTGTCGGATCCGATATTCGCATTGAAGTCGGCCATAAAGATCTTGATGTCATCCTTCGGAGTTCTATCTACGACGGCATTAAGTTGGGTGTAGAAGTTCTCTTTATGTTGCAGTTGCAGATCGGCAGCACCGGTTGGCGCATAACATTGGATTATAGTAAGATTTTGTGTTTTTAATCTGGCAACGATTATCCTTTCACTTATAGCTTCCCACTTCATAAGCGCAAAGTGTGCCCGTGCGCTTAGTAGGAAGGCATCTCCACGATGTTGGGGAGCGTGTTCACCTCGTAATCCAGAGTAGCTATAGCAGAATGTGTATTCCAAAGTTTGGCCAACGGACGTCACTCAGTCCCAGGATCTCAAGCTTTATGCGAAACCTCCAGCTTTAGCTAATACTATCGCAGATGCAGATGAAAAGGGAGATGGATAACTTGCCGAACATCCAGGGACAGTTGTGGCTGCTAGTAGTTCACGCGATTGCGCCAGAGCTGTACTGGAATAGTCCATAATAATATTTCTTGATTCAGGGCATCACGAGTGTTCGTTGTTCTCGTCTCCACTGCTATGGTAGTTGAAGGAATCGTTTAAGAAGCCATCGTGCTAACTGCTGGTAATGGCAGGGTATATCTTGACGATGTTCGTTTCGACTGATCGGCTCCGTCATCTATGGATCCCTTATTACGCCTTTTTCTCCAGTTACTCCCGTCCCCTTCTCACGCTTTCTCCACTTTTTCTACTCGAGGCACCCTGCTCGTCGCTGATCTGCATAAGCAACTCGTAATTTCCGTTTTAGAAACTCCTGCTCTCCATTCATGGCCTTCAACTTAGTTTCTTCCTCTAACCGCCGCATCTGCAATTCTTCTTCCATACGCATACGCTTTTGCTGTTGTTGTTCTTCCAACAACTGAAGACTGAGTTGTAAACGCTGTGAGAGCCGGCTCCTCTTACTAACGGATGAGTCGTGGAAGGATATAACAGATTTGGAGGAGTCTTTTCAAACTGTCACCAGCGCACTGAAAATGTATGAAATTTGTTTCCGTAAATAATAAACGAATATCGGTTTGCTGTGCAGCTACAAAGCTGCAAGGTTATAATTTTGTAGAACGATTTCAAATTTTATATTTAATGACTTACAAATTCAGTGTTTCGGTTAACAATTTTCAGGTCGTCTGGCAAACTCGTGAGGAATGGTAAAGATCTACAGCACATTGTTTTAGGTTATCGAACGAGATAAGTATTTCTAGGAATTTCAATCTGCCTATCAACAAGATTTGTCACCGCAGTCAACGCCGAAGGGAAATCTTTAGCTCTGCTGTGCAACCAACTAGGGAACATAAAAAAGTAATATTTATTATATATTATATTAAAAATGTATTAGAAAAAGAATTATACCAATATATATATAAACAGAATACATGATCCTTCAAATCAACTTTCAGAAATCTGCGAGCTCAATTCAGCTAATGTTCACTTCTGCTAACTCCTGATGTCATTTGTTTTGCCCTCTGACACTGCAACGTCAAAATGACTTTCCGAGTGACGGAACGGACAGTTGGTTCACTACAATTTCACCGCAACGAGGGGTATCGCCTAAGGAGACGCATTATTGCAAACAAATTTGGTCTTTCCAAGACCAGTTTTGTATACAAAAGAAAGCTGATCCGAGATGAAATTTCTTCAATACACAAACGGTCCATAACTCTATTTCCGGGCCCTTTATAGGGACCCACATTTACACCGGAGGTATCTAAACGGAAATGTGAAATGAGAACGCAAGTCAAAATTAGCCATCAGTTTCCAAATTTAGCGCCCCATACTGGGTTGCTAAATTTCCATACAGGGTTGCTATTTTGTGGAACGTCACTTTGGCATTTAAAAAAATGCGGAAATTCTTTTTTTTATTTTCCAGAACAATTTCGGTGTATGTAATTAAACAGCAAGGGAGTCATTTGCTCACGTGCCCCAGCTTAACTCCTCGAAGAAGAAGTAATTACAGTAGTAGATCAGCTACGAAGAGGAGCGATGCGCACCGGCGTCCGCCAAAGCCTGTAATATTTATAAATTTTTCGTGAAAGAAATTCCTACTGTTTGTCTTTTGCAAGTAATTCCAAGGAGGAGGTTTTCCAGGAATCCCTCAGAAGGTTCATTCAGGTTCCTTTCTCAACCACGGATACAAGTAGCCTTGCGGGTACCTCCTTTCAAAAGGCTCGGAAGCCTCCTTCCAAGAGGCTCGGAAGCCTCCTTCCAAGAGGCTCGGAAGCCTCCTTCCAAGAGGCTCGGAAGCCTCCTTCCAAGAGGCTCGGAAGCCTCCTTCCAAGAGGCTCGGAAGCCTCCTTCCAAGAGGCTCGGAAGCCTCCTTTCAAGAGGCTCAGGAAGCCTCCTTTCAAGAGGCTCGGAAGCCTCCTTACAACAGGCTCAGGAAGCCTCCTCCAAGAGGCTCGGAAGCCTCCTTCCAAGAGGCTCGGAGGCCTCCTTCCAAGAGGCCCGGAAGCCTCCTTCCAAGAGGCTCGGAAGCCTCCTTCCAAGAGGCTCGGAAGCCTCCTTCCAAGAGGCTCGGAAGCCTCCTTCCAAGAGGCTCGGAAGCCTCCTTCCAAGAGGCGCCTCCTTCCAAGAGGCTCGGAAGCCTCCTTCCAAGAGCTCAGAAGCCTCCTTCCAAGAGGCTCAGAAGCCTCCTTCCAAGAGGCTCAGGCCTCCTTCCAAGAGGCTCGGAAGCCTCCTTCCAAGAGGCTCAGGCCTCCTTCCAAGAGGCTCAGGAGCCTCCTTCCAAGAGGCTCAGGAGCCTCCTTCCAAGAGGCTCAGGAGCCTCCTTCCAAGAGGCTCAGGAGCCTCCTTCCAAGAGGCTCAGGAGCCTCCTTCCAAGAGGCTCAGGAGCCTCCTTCCAAGAGGCTCAGGAGCCTCCTTCCAAGAGGCTCAGGAGCCTCCTTCCAAGAGGCTCAGGAGCCTCCTTCCAAGAGGCTCAGGGCCTCCTTCCAAGAGGCTCAGGAGCCTCCTTCCAAGAGGCTCAGGAGCCTCCTTCCAAGAGGCTCGAAGCCTCCTTCCAAGAGGCTCAGAAGCCTCCTTCCAAGAGGCTCAGAAGCCTCCTTCCAAGAGGCTCAGAAGCCTCCTTCCAAGAGGCTCGGAAGCCTCCTTCCAAGAGCTCAGAAGCCTCCTTCCAAGAGGCTCGGAAGCCTTCTTCTAAGAGACTCGGAAGCCTTCTTCTAAGAGACTCGGAAGCCCTTCTTCTAAGAGGCTCGGAAGCCTGCTTTCAAGAGGCTCGGAAGCCTCCTTCCAAGAGGCTCAGAAGCCTCCTTCCAATAGGCTCAGAATCCTCCTTCCAACAGGCTCAGAAGCCTCCTTCCAAAAGGCTCGGAAACCTCCTTCCAGAGGCTCAGGAAGCCTCCTTCCAAGAGGCTCGGAAGCCTCCTTCCAAGAGGCTCAGAAGCCTCCTTCCAAGAGGCTCAGGAAGCCTCCTTCCAAGAGGCTCAGAAGCCTCCTTCCAAGAGGCTCAGGAAGCCTCCTTCCAAGAGGCTCAAGCCTCCTTCCAAGAGGCCTGGAAGCCTCCTTCCAAGAGGCTCGGAAGCCTCCTTTCAAGAGGCTCGGAAGCCTCCTTTCAAGAGGCTCGAAAGCCTCCTTTCAAGAGGCTCAAAAGCCTCCTTTTAAGAGGCTCGGAAGCCTCCTACCAAGAGGCTCGGAAGCCTCCTTTCAAGAGGCTCGGAAGCCTCCTTTCAAGAGGCTCGGAAGCCTCCTTTCAAGAGGCTCGGAAGCAGACATAATGCACGTGTACAAAAAAGGATGAGATTGAGCAACGACTGCTACGCGCACATAAAATTTATCGCACGCGAGTCTCACGAAGCTTGTGTACCTCACATTAACATTGGTGAGTCGCATTGAGACATCTCAATGCGATCAGCTCATGCGCTGTTTGCCATGGCAAACCTTTGCAAACAACAGCGGAGGTGTGTAAAACAGCTTGGGCGGGAAATTTTCATTCAATAATATCGTCGCCTAAGTAACGCCAACTATGCATTCCTAGCGCATGAGATGAGTCTCATGAGACGTACATTGAGACACGCTCACTCAGTTATTTTATGCGCGCGCTAGCTTCTCTCGTCGCACAGAATCGGTGCTACGTGAGCTTTTGTAGCTCATGGCACACTGTCTGATCCATGTATACACGAGAACTAGGAGACTCTGCTCGGAAGCCTCCTTTCAAGAGGCTCGGAAGCCTCCTTTCAAGAGACTCAGAAGCCTTCTTTCAAGAGGCTCATGAGCCTCCTTTCAAGAGGCTCGGAAGCCCTTTCAAGAGACTCAGAAGCTTTAATTCAAGAGGCTCGGAAGCCTCCTTTCAAGAGACTCAGAAGCCTCCATTTAAGAGGGTCGGAAGCATCCTTTCAAGAGGCTCAAAATCTTTGGAAGCCTTTTTTGAAGAGGCTCGGAAGCTTTCATTCAAGAGGCTCGGAAGCCTCCATTGAAGAGGCTCGGAAACCTCCTATCAAGAGGCTCAAAATCCTCCTTTCAAGAGGCTCGGAAGCCTCCTTCAAGAGGCTCAGAAGCCTCCTTTCAAGAGGCTCAGAAGCCTCCTTTCAAGAGGCTCAGGAAGCCTCCTTTCAAGAGGCTCAGGAAGCCTCCTTTCAAGAGGCTCGGAAGCCTCCTTTCAAGAGCTCAGAGCCTCCTTTCAAGAGGCTCAGGCCTCCTTTCAAGAGGCTCAGAAGCCTCCTTTCAAGAGGCTCAGGCCTCCTTTCAAGAGGCTCGGAAGCCTCCTTTCAAGAGCTCAGGAAGCCTCCTTTCAAGAGGCTCAGAAGCCTCCTTTCAAGAGGCTCAGAAGCCTCCTTTCAAGAGGCTCAGAAGCCTCCTTTCAAGAGGCTCAGAAGCCTCCTTTCACAGCTCAGAAGCCTCCTTTCAAGAAGCTCAGAGCCTCCTTTCAAGAGGCTCAGGAAGCCTCCTTTCAAGAGGCTCCAGAAGCCTCCTTTCAAGAGGCTCAGGAAGCCTCCTTTCAAGAGGCTCGGAAGCCTCCTTTCAAGAGGCTCAGGAAGCCTCCTTTCAAGAGGCTCAGAGCCTCCTTTCAAGAGGCTCAGGAAGCCTCCTTTCAAGAGGCTCGGAAGCCTCCTTTCAAGAGGCTCAGAAGCCTCCTTTCAAGAGGCTCAGGAAGCCTCCTCTCAAGAGGCTCAGGAAGCCTCCTCTCAAGAGGCTCAAGCCTCCTCTCTCAAGAGGCTGGAAGCCTCCTTTCAAGAGGCTCGGAAGCCTCCTTTCAAGAGGCTCAGAAGCCTCCTTTCAAGAGGCTCAGAAGCCTCCTTTCAAGAGGCTCAGAAGCCTCCTTTCAAGAGGCTCAGAGCCTCCTTTCAAGAGGCTCAGGAAGCCTCCTTTCAAGAGGCTCAGGAAGCCTCCTTTCAAGAGGCTCAAGCCTCCTTTCAAGAGGCTCGGAAGCCTCCTTTCAAGAGGCTCAGGAAGCCTCCTTTCAAGAGGCTCAGAAGCCTCCTTTCAAGAGCTCGAAGCCTCCTTTCAAGAGGCTCAGAAGCCTCCTTTCAAGAGGCTCAGAAGCCTCCTTTCAAGAGGCTCAGAAGCCTCCTTTCAAGAGGCCTGGAAGCCTCCTTTCAAGAGGCTCAGGCCTCCTTTCAAAGGTTTGAAGCCTTTTTCAAGAGGCTCGGAAGCCTCCTTTCAAGAGGCTTGGAAGTCCTCTTTCAAGAGGCTTGGAAGTCCTCTTTCAAGAGGCTTGGAAGTCCTCTTTCAAGAGGCTTGGAAGTCCTCTTTCAAGAGGCTTGGAAGTCCTCTTTCAAGAGGCTTGGAAGTCCTCTTTCAAGAGGCTTGGAAGTCCTCTTTCAAGAGGCTTGGAAGTCTTTTTTCAAGGGGCCTCTTTCAAGAGGCTTGGAAGTCCTCTTTCAAGAGGCTTGGAAGTCCTCTTTCAAGAGGCTTGGAAGTCCTCTTTCAAGAGACTTGGAAGTCTTCTTCCAAAAAACTTGGAAGTCCTCTTTCAAGAGGCTTGGAAGTCCTCTTCCAAGAGAGAAGTCCTCTTTCTAAAGGCTTACAATTCCTCTTTCAAGATACTCAGAAGCCTCCGATCAAGAAGCCGTCAGAAGCCTTCTTCCAAAATGTTCAGTTCAGAATTCTCCATTCAAGATGCTAGGAAGCCTTTTTTCAAGACATCCGGAGTTATTATTCAAAGAGGCCTCCTTTCAAGAGTCTGAGAAGATTCCTTTCAAGATGCTCAAAAGTTTCCTTTCAAGAGCCTCGGAAGCCTTCTTGAGGCTCAGAAGTCTCCAAAAGTCCTTAAAGTCTTATAGGTAGCCTGATATATAAACTTAATTTCAATTTACTATTTCTGATACTTGATACTAAGTGAAACTTTATGGAAACCGGTTGAGAACCCCTGTAACGGTATTACCATAGGAGCAGTGGTCCTCAACACGGTTTCACTTCAGGGTCGTTTTCCAACTCGATTCTCCCGGATATTTCTTCCTATAATTGGTGGCAAGGCGGACTATACAGAACAAAATGGCGGAGAACAAGATTTTCTTTTAAACAATTAACGTGGAACAAATACAGTTAGGGTTTAGAGGCCATACAAAATTTATTTAAAAAAAAACATATTCAAATTAATTTATTTTATTGAGTGCACTAATTTGGGGATTTTATTTGGGGTTTTACTTGGATTGAGCTCACCGTTGCGGCCGATGCTGGAACCGTTGGCATGCAAGATGGTCTCGTCTCGTCTCGTGGGGATCTCGAACTTGGGGCTTGATTCTGCGTCTTCTTCTTTCTTCAAAACTTCGTCTTCTTCGCTTCTTCTTCTTGTTTCTGTTCCCACTATTAACTAGGGAACACACTTCACTGACGGTTTGGCCAAATATAATGTGGGCCACAGTTCCGAGTCCGGGGAGCGGTACAGATTTCGCGCGCACTTTTAGTGGTCTCTGTCAAGCGAGCGTGCACCTTTCTGAGCAGTACGTTCACAGGTTTTACTGAATACCACTTTGCACATGCGTTCTCTGCTCGACCACTCTTGTTCACTGCAGTCTTTGTCTTTCACCACTGCTCGCTTGACCAATGTCGTACGTTAGTAACCAATGCAATTTTAACGCGGCTAAGATTCACTTTTCGATTATTGGTGCTTGTTCTTAACCGTCCGTGGTGATTATCACAATTGGTCCGTACTAATTTAGCTTTAGGTGTTTTAATTTTAAGTGGTATTTTAACTGTAACAATTACACCTATTAGTTCGTAAGTTTTAACATCATTGTATAATTTAGACTTTAAGTTTTATTCAACGACTATTCACTTACGCGGAACTACTAACGGTTAGTTTAAAAGCGTACTAAACCGCGAACCGTCACTATCTTCGCTCCTCCGGACTTATTCAAAAAAAGAGACCAACCCTGTTTGGGGAATCCCTTTTATATCATCCTCGATTACTCATTCTCATTCGATGACTAGGCAATCCCCAGACGACGATGATGGCGGCCACGAAGCAGATTATGGTTGTAGTAGAGACGATGAATACACGAACACGAACAGGAACCTTACACTATAAAATATTTTGGTTGATATCCTATACTAATTTACAAGTTTACTCCGACACTGGCTGCATGCTAAGCCTTAACAATTTAAAATACCCTAACACTTGTTTCCGCATTGTTATTTATAAAAAAAATACAAAGAAAATAAATAAGCAATTGCATAAATAAACTATAGATGAATAAATAAGTAAATAAATATTTAAATATACAAAATAAATAAATAGAGAAAACACTATGAATAAATAAATAAATAAATAAATAAATAAATAAATAAGTAAATAAATAAATAAATAATAACTAATTGAATAAATAAATGAATTAAAGTCGGAGTAAAAGAAACGAACAAAATAAATAATAAATCTGAAGACATCAACCAAAAGCTACTGTACACAAAATAAACATCACTCAAACACTTGAAAAAGTGGAGACAGACATTTATTTTACATTCAGACATTTACAACAACACAAGACATTTATAACAATGTTTTATTTGAGCTAAACCACTAACTGGCCTTCCCACCAAATATTTAATTGTGACCCGAAAATGAACGGTCACATACTCGATTTATGCATATGCAGAACATGTGATAGATTTAGTTCGGAAAAGGTATTGGAGGGTAACTGCTCCCTTCGTTGGGGTTTGATCCCACGAAACCAGTACGCTAGACAGGTGTTTTCCCTACTAAGCTACGAAGGACCTCCGTCGTTCTTCACAGTTTAGTGGGTACTGATGAAACCAAATTCCCAGCACTAGGCACGTAGCCGAACTCTCGTTATCCATTTTCAAAACTAACTCTCTCATATGTATTTTTGTACATTTTGTACATGTAGAATCAGTATAAGTATTGTATGGCTCCTACACACTAGCTTCATCAGCAACTGCGCTCGATGAAGAAGGGTTGTGTGAGGTTGTGCCGGTTGGTCATCAGATCCCAGCCAGACAACCTAAGCGGCTACTGAGTAAATGCTAATAGAATACTAAGTTGAGCAGTTCCAGTTGGAATATAGAGCCATTGAAGAAGAAGATAACTACTTTTAGTATAGCCCGGTGAGAACTAACTATGTTTATGAAGTCGCTATATTTAAAATAGAAACCACCGCCGCACATAGGAGTACGCAGAGTAAAATCGTGGCCAATGTCAATGTCAATCATTTTATTGTCTGGAAATGCATTCAATATACACGGCAAAGTGTATTTTTTTCGTTTTTATGCTTTTTGCATTCATAGCAGTGCAGTATGACCACTGGTGGCGTCAGTTATTGTTATTTGATAAAGCATCACTTGGCGCAAGAACGCTGCCTTTGAAAACTACAGCGTGCTTGCGACGAGCGGTGGCCACCTCTGAATCCGTCATTGAGTATGATCTTTCTTATTTTATTCTTCATTCTTTGATTATCATTACTTACAAAATTTTTGGCCTCACTCTTTTCGGAAGCAAAACATAATTTATGTGAGTTTTGTCGCTCAAAACCAATATTATTTATCTTTTGACTAGCTTTTTAGCAAACTTCACTTTATTAAAATACAAATAAGTCACGAATGCGTGAGGATGCGTGAAATGTGTTTTGTGGAGCTTTTTAAGGAAACTCCAATCTTTCCAACGCTGAAAATTTTGTTGCTTGGACGGGTTTGGAACCTTATTAAAAGTTTAATTTTGTAAAACATATTATTGTAAAAAAGGTAGAAAAAAGCTAGCAAATAATATCATGATTATGGATCACCTGAGAACGGTTTCAGATCAAATCATGCTTGAAAACGTTTTACATACTCTCATCATTGATACCTATATTGATTTTCATCTTCAAAATCACTAATAACCAAGAAAAACACGAAAAAAGGGGACATTTTTTTATGCACAATTGCGATTAAACTTGCATTGAAATTATAGTGAAGTTTTGACAGTCAGCATTGCTTACAAGCAAACAATATGATTTCAAAAACCCCTTGGCAAATTAGTATTACTATTTGAGAGTTCAAAAACAAAAAATAATATGGAAATATCTAAAATTTTTGTTTTTGACTTTTGGCCAGGATTTGGGCTGAAATACTGAAATACACCTCCTGCGCCGGTGAGAAGATGGGGCGCTATATTAAATAGCACTCAGGAGGGTGCGCTAGAATAAGAATAGCAATGAGGACTCCCGTCGAGATAATCTCTTATTCAAAAGGCAATGATTTTCTGTGGTTGCAATAGTTCTAATTTAGACTATTAAAAAATGGCTATGTACTGCTGGGGTCTTTTCTTCAATTTCTGCTTGATCAAATGAATGCCCATTGATCACACGAATTTTCAAGGATCGCAAGACTTTGGAAAAGATTCCTGAGAATCAAGGAAAATTTTGTATATGCTTCATAATACTTTACTAAAAAAGACTGTTTCATTTGATACCCATATACCCAATCTTCATGATCTAAGAATTAAACTTACTGTTTGTGAGTCCAGCGCAGAACATTCCGTCGAAAATTGCTTGTGAGAATAAATCTCGATCGCTTTCCAGGCACTCCAAAACACTAACCATGGGCAACCTGGCCGACTTGAGCTCATCTGCCAACATGTCGTACTCTGTTATTCCCCATCCTGACACTATACCGACAAGGTTATCTCCAGGTCCATACTTTCCGTCCTCCCACAAACAAATCGGCTGAACATAATCGTTGAACTCCAATATCGTTCGCAATAGCAGCAGTGCAATGTCGTGCCTATAGGAACTTGCGTTATAGTCATGATGTCGATAGATTCTTTCAACACGATGTTCTTGTGTGTTTTTCGTCATGCTAAGCAGCTCGAACAACCCCAAACGTACGGAAACACTGCTAGGAGCAATCTGATATCCATTGGTGGCCGTAGCGCAATGGGCGGCAGCAGTGGCGTAGCCAGAAAATTGGTCTGGGGGGGGTTTTCCGAACATTTTTTTTTTCGAAAAAAAAAAATTCTCCCAAAAATTTTGTCTCTGGGGGGGGTTTTGTACCCAAAACCACCCCCGTGGCTACGCCACTGGGCGGCAGTAAGGACAATGCGATCAGTAACGATGAATCCTCCGCAGATGTATTCGCTTCCTAGCCCTTTCGTTCGGAATAGTGCTGCGTGCCATGGGAACTGCCCTGGCCAGGTCGATTGCCCAGAAGTGATGACTCCTACTCCGTTGATTGGCCGCCGACCGCATGCGTACCTATGCTGGTCTGATTTCACTTGGATTGATAACGCGGACGGAAGAGGAAACAACAGAAATAATAGTTCGACGAGAGTGAACGTTGCTCTCATGGTTAAAATCTAGCACTGAACTTGACTAACGGTTGAGACGCCCTAGTGATGGCATAAGATCACTCAAGGATTTACGCATGTTTGTAAATAGAGGCGATAGAAAGCTAATCGGATTCAATATTGGTTTTGATTAATCGTATTCATAATCAAGCAAGAAAAAAATGGAAATGTGTAATAATAAGGAGTGGAACATTTCACACATTTTATTCTAGAAGAAGTAAGTGTTTTGTTCACTTGACGTCATGCATAATGCACCTTTCACACTACTAGTGGTACATGAATCCAATATTGATGATATAATGTTTGAAATTTGCACCAAACTTACAATGAGCCCCCTTCGTTCGCCGAAATAGTCGGTAGACCGCACACCTCAAAAGACCTTCCGCGCTTTTTATGACTTTATTACCCTTCAAAGTACAAAGCGATAAATGAGTATGAATAATAATGACTCATGGACGCGCTTTACGACATGCATCACAGGGCAGCAAAATGTTGCTATCGCTGCTCCATTTCCATACAGCAGCAGTAGCAGCAGCATCCTCGGCGTCGTCGTCGTCGGTTGTGACTTTGATGACGATGCTGATCATAATGTCGTTGGAGGAGTAAACACGCGAGAAGAAGCAAAACACCCTTCTGGTTACTACACTACCGAACAACGTAAATTGGTTGCTTCCCCTGGAGAATTCTTGCGAGACGGAAAATATGAGACCTCACGGGACGCCGTTGCTGAGGCGGTGGCCCATAAAATGTGAAGACAACACCGAACGAAGCATGGAAACCGAGTGGGTATCCGTTCTAAAGCACCGACGTATTGACGTGACATATTTATAGCATTATTAAGATGCATCAATAACACTTTCGGTTAAACTGTGCTTCGCTTCGGTAGCATCCACTTGTACAGAGATGAGTTATGTTGAAAATCATGCTCAAGTGCAAGATTTGAGATGGGATCAGTTGCTGTGAAATCGATCCTGTTCCAAGTTTTATTGGTTTGCCACAATATCCCTTGAACTAGAACAAAGCTGCTAATTAATATGTTAACAATAAAGCCATATTTTAGACAAATTTCTCCCTACATACGCCCCTGTTCTACTTCGAAGAAGATGCACCTATTAATGCATGGCCAAGCAGTATATCGATTTATAATGTCGACGCGGAATTATGCTAATGATCTCATTATAGGCATGGTTGGATAAATTAACATGATAAAAACAGTAAACAAAAACTTATCGATTGCGGCTGGTCGCAGACTGATGAACTTGCTATAGAGCATGTTGGGATTCCGAGAAACAGCGAACTCGGTGAAAGATTTAAATGGGCTATGATATTTGTTGCTATGATTGAGGGGGAGAAGCAAAAGGGATGTACATAGACGAAATTCTGGTGAAATTTCAGCTGAGTAAAGTAAAAAAATGGTATAGATAGCTAAGATTATTGCTTCGTTGAGCATAACAAACGGAAGTCCGGTTATGGGTGAGTTCCAATGCGTATTTATATAGTAGACTTATTCTATTTAATATTGATGCTTGAAATTATTTAGACATAATTGATTAAAATAATGATTTATTGTCAATCACCTGATATTACATTGCCTTTTTGACAATATTGACAAATCGTCGTTTTTTCCTAGGGCTACCTTCAGGAATTTAATCCTAAAGAGAATGCACTAGTGAGAACACTTATCATCTCTGTACACATATACGACATGTAGTATACCGCGAGAGACTTTTTCGCAAGCTGTAATGATAAAGAACTGATTCGGGAGCCTATACCTGATGATAAATGACTTTAAAAAAGCTCCAAACGCGGGGAGCACTGGTTCTGATGATGCATTTCAACTTGCTCTACACAGCTGTGCGATCCCCAACACAAAATGAGCGAGAACAAAGCGAGAATCATCACTTCTCTGTGGGGACTGCCTATCCGATTCTGTTTTTCGCACTTGTATACAAGTTTGATAAATTTGTTATCATGGCTTTTTATGTTTCGGAACAGTTTTTGCCTTTCCTTCATCGTTGTTCGATATCAATTTAGAGCGATTTCTGCAAACCCTGTCCCTGCTCTTTGTGTTCCCAAAATGGTGTTAAATAGCAGACCTCCCGAATTTTTTTCCAAATGTTAAATTTTCCTAACAGAACTGGTAAGCTTTCTTCCTTCCGACTGTTGCTGTCACATGCTTGCAATGTTTCACAAACAGGAAATCCAAGAACCATAAAACACAGAGAACAATAATTTTGCTTTATACTTTTAAAAGAACATGTTTTAAAATAATTTCTGAATACAGTAATGAGTTGCTGTAACACCATAACGTCCGCTGAAATTGTGCGTTTCCTCTCTATGAAGGGTCAATTCCATATGGTCCTGGGAAATACGTCATCATATGAAGCCTTCCCTGCAAAGTTCTGAACCGGTCGCATTGAAAGATAGTTCCGAAACCATTAAGGTCTTTGTCGCAAAATACCCCATGCTCCCCATCGCTTGAAACAATGCATTGTCGGCATCTACTCAATCGTATGATAAATTTCCACCGGGAGACGCACGTTCCTGCAAGCATCGTACCGGTTGCTACTGCTTGCGCTACCAGTTCGCAATAG
Organism: Armigeres subalbatus; assembly: GCF_024139115.2. Taxonomy (NCBI): domain Eukaryota; kingdom Metazoa; phylum Arthropoda; class Insecta; order Diptera; family Culicidae; genus Armigeres; species Armigeres subalbatus. The sequence goes on along the minus strand of NC_085140.1, from coordinate 263,094,292 downwards.
GCCCCAGGCGTAATGAACCGAAAAAGTATGAGCTAATTTATGTATTCTTGAATAAGGGCTGCCGCCTGTTGTTCGTGTGCTCAGGCTACCGAATCTAATGAATTTTACAATGTTATTATCAAATTTTCTTGCCGTTTTATGGTTTATGCGCTGCGAAACTTGATGCACTTATAAGAAAGTCGAAATGAGTCGGCCGTAAATCATGGAATCAATTCTGCCGAGCGTACATTGATAGTACGTGAAAAAAGAGAAGCTTAAAATTTGAGACATTCACTTTATTTGTGACTTCGGACACAGCTATCTGAATCCAAAAGTAGGGAGAGAAAATAAATTGAACACTAGGAAAGTGTATCGAACTAGAATCCCGATTGGAAGCCGTACTTGTTGAATACAAATCAGTTTTCTTTCTTGCAAATTTTTTACATTGCTTGGTGGGGGTAATTCAAATGTGACGTCCACTGTTTATTTCTACAATCTATCAATCTCTTAATCTCCTATTTTACGTGTTTTTGTATACCTTGTGTACCGTTATGTCAAAATCTAAGATCCTCTTCTCCTATAAAGTTTATAGGTGCCCCTTGATATTCTTCCATGATACAGAAGTACACATCGATGAATAGGCCTGAAGTATATGACTTTCAAATGAAAAATCTATGCAATGACTTATCAGGTACCTGTTCTATATAAATTAACCATAATTGTATAGTGTGTTCGTATAAACATTATAATTAAACTACATCCTACATTTCGTTGCAAAAAATTATACAACTCGTTGCCAAAACCTCTATTTCTCCAACTCTACAATTTGTCCTAAAAGATGTATATTTTTAGTGTTAACAAGCGTGAATAGTGAATATGTATATGTCTTTTTTTCTGACAGTATAACAAATTTGTGTTGGTGATTTTTACTTACTTCCTGCGTTAGCTACCTTATTGCCGAGAATCCAACAGCCGAGATATTGGTGATAATTTCGACGAATTTCGGTCAAATTTTCACCGAGTTTTCGGTAAATTTTACCGAGTAATCGGTAATCGTTAAAAAAATCAACTTTGCCGAGTTTCGGCAATATATTGCCGAAATTTCGGTAAAGAAATTACCGAATTTCAGTAAAAAATATTACTGAGATCTCGACTGTTGGAATCTCGGCAAAAATTTTGCCGAGGTCTACAAAATAATTTAAGTGTGTGGGTTCTCCGTAGAGCTAGGCGAACTTGTGATTCAGTTCAAATATTGTTTACTTACTGTATTATTTTCTGATAAAGAGAACTTTTCTAATTGAGAGACAAGAGATCAGTATGCCAGTTTACTAAATCGAATTCACCTGAACAGTGAACACTGCACGATGAAAAGGTGGAATGAATATTCATACCAGTGGACGTAAGAGTTTGCAAAAAGTTTAACAACTACGGCCAGAGCCAAAATCTGGGATTCCGAATGGATAAATCGTGAACGAAATTTTATTTAAAAAAACTATTTACAGAACGAGATAGGATAGGTCGGGTCAGTTGGACATAAGGGTGAAAGGGAAAGCGCTTTAGACATTTGTTAAAATTCATTAACTTTCGCCAGGAATTTCGCGGGAGTGTAAGCTAGGTCAAGAAATAGATCTTCGTCCACTTCGAAGTTAGATCACGTAATCACTTGATAGTTTGGCTAGATCGTGATTGGTAGTTATCAAACCTTTGACCCAAAAGTTATTTTTACGTTTTGGTAGTAACTAGAAAGATCTATTGAAAAATCTGGTTATCATCTCAATCCTAAAATTGGGGAAGGGTCATTTGGCCGAAAGCCATTTGACCGAATGCCACTAGGCCGAACAGACCATTAGGCCGAAACTCATCTGGCCGAAAGGGTCGTTTGACCGAAAGGGTTGTTTGGCCAAAAGGGTCATTTGGCCGAAAGGGTAGTTTGGCCGAAAGGGTCGTTTGGCCGAAAGGGATGTTTGGCCGAAAGACGTCTCACTACTCACTTCGCACTCCTTTTTTTACAGTGAGTAGTGAGAAATGAAGAGTGAGAAGTGAGACGTCTCTTTTCTCATTCCTAATTTCTCACTTTTCAAATGAACTATTCGGCCAAATGACCTTTTCGGCCAAATGTCCTATTCGGCCAAATGACCCTTTCGGCCAAATGACCCTTTTGGCTAAACGACCCTTTCGACCAAATGACCCTTTCGGCCAAATGACCCATTCGGCAAAATGACTTTCGGCCTAATGGTCTGTTCGGCCAAATGGCTTCCGGCTGAATAGGTTTCGGCCAAATGACCCTTCCCCCTAAAATTATAAAAGTATGTGATACGGTTGAAATACTGAAAAGCCTCGAAATTGAGGCTTTTCCGTGCGGAATATTTTGGTTACAAGGAAAGCGGAGGTGAATCTCCAAGCAACAGCGCGAGTGAGAAGAAGTCGAAAATCTCGACACGCTGGCCACCCTAATCTACGTGGTACTCGACATTGAGAACCGGTCTTTGAAGTGAAGCCAAACGTACGTTGACCGGCCCAAATGCTAGAGCTATCCGCAGTGGTGAATGTACGGTTGATCCCTGATTTGGTAGCCGTACACTTCGTTCCCACTATCCGTACTAGGATTGAATAAACCGCGTGATCGCGCTTTGATAGCGACCCAATTTCGCACGTGCACACCATCTCTTCCAGCCAAGTCGGCACGTGGGCGTTCACTACGATTGCCGACAGCAATTCGTTCGCACTAAGAACCACTAGAGGTTATGGACGGCCCATGGCTTGTGGGGGCGATGAACCGCAAACGCGATGGGCTTTCGGCCTTCGAGGTGGCGACGGAACAGCTGGACGCCATCATCGACTTTGCGTCATCGAAGTATAATATCAGTAAGGACCTCAAGAGTAGTTTGCTGAAACTTCGAAAGTCGATGTTGGACGCCAAGCTGGAGAGGGCGGTTGGGACGGCCAAGTGTAAACCCGTGGAGTCGAGGTCTACCCAGACTGAGGCCCAAAAATTCGCGGACTCGGGCAAGGTCGAATCGACCGAGGGCGTGCCAGCGTAGACGGTGGTGCCAAAGTCTACCCAGACTGAGGCTCAAGTATTCGGGGGCACGTCGGGGGTGACTGCTCCAACGGAGCCGACGCTGCGGATTGGAGGGACATAAGGCACAATGCTGCACGAACCCTCCCAATTGTTTGATTTGTTCCAGCAAAGCTGCGAACAGCAAGCACCACATGGGGGGTTCGATGTGCCGGGCGTTTAAGCGTGCTGCAAAATCACAGTGCAGGCAACGCAGCTGACTTGCTCGGCCTCGCCCGAGTGTTTGGTGTGCGCAGGTTTAGAGGAAACGGCGGAACACGTGTTGTTCGTGTGCTCACGTTTTTGCGCAATGCGTGACCACATGCTTGCCACATGTGGTCTGGACACTACTCCGGACAACCTAGTTCGGAGGATATGTAAAGATGAAGTTGGCTGGAACGCCGTTTCATCGGCTATCGCCCAAATCGTCTCGCAGCAACACAGAAGGTTAGTTCAGGCGCAAATAAGAGGTGGTCCAAGGGTTCGGAGTCGGCTTCATCGGTCATACCGGTGGCCATGCCTTGTGGTCGAACTCGATCCTTTTATCGAACAAGTGGCCGCGCGAAGAACAACATGGTATCGTCGCTTTCGCGGCGTCGGTCAACCGGGCGGGTTCCGAGCCCGAGGACGGAAAGGGGTCCTCGTCAAGGTTGGGGCAGGCGTAGGCACCGCGTCGGCAAGTCCCTCTATGTGTTGACGAATAGACCCTATCCCAGAGAGGTCAATTTGGGGTGCACGGGGCATCATCATTCTTGATACCAGTCGTGCAGAGGGAAGCAGGCGCGAAATCGACCCTTCCCACCTTCCGATGACATAGAGCGTGGTAAGGCCACCTGGAAAGCCGGCAATGCGCTGGCACAATACGTGTTCTTCTAAAAAAGCGAGTCACGATGTTCGATGCTGCAAGGACACGCAGCTAACCTCGAGGGTGCATTGTGCACTGGCCCCCCTTTGAAGCATTACTTTCTGGTTGTACCGAAGGGACGATGGGCTTGGAGGCAATGGAAACGATTTAGCGGGTCGGGGATGTAGTCTTGCCTCCCTCGTTTGCTGTTGGAGGTAGTCCCTAACCTCGCACTTCCTGGACAACCCAGGATGTCTGTTGAGCAGATTCCTCCTCCATTGCTTAGGAAGAAAAATAAAATAAAATCACATACACACACCCAAGCAGGTTAGGTTTAGGGCCTATCCGTATACCCCGTAGCATTAAGCCAGGGAGAGAACCTACAATACATTGTTAACCTAATGTTTGTATTACTGCTACATTTACTGTCTCTAAAGAGTTGGGTTATTGGGGGACTCGTGTTGATTTAGATTCCAAGTGATTTTATTTCCGATATAAAAAAAAGACAGAATCACCATCTTCGACCAGAGGTCGCACAGACTGAACACTTAACATGTAGCATGAGACAACGGACAAGAACATTTACACAACGACCAGTGAAGCAATGGAGAACTTTTCGCTTTACGAAAAAAAATCTCCCCGGTACGGGAATCGAATCCACACTCCACAGCACATGCGTTTAGACGATTTACGTCGCTAACCGCACGGCCACGGAGCCCACAGACACGTACCTGTGTAGAACTTGATCGGTTTTGATTCGTTGGCGTTAGAGAATGAAATTGAGGTAGTGTTGAGAGTATTCTTTCGGACATTCGAGTGATCCACAGAACCTGCCCAGGGCTTCATTCTCAGTAGTTGGTCGGGCTCAAAACACCAAGCTGGTAATCTGGAAGTCTATCCAGATTGGCGCGTAAGCCGGTTTCGGTATAGGAAGCTGGATTTGTTCTAAACGCACCTTACACATCCTTCGCCGCTACAAACCGTCTGCTTGCACACCGACAAAGATGGTCCTAAGTACTCGTCTCTAGAATACTCGCGAGTGCTTGCAAGTCCTCCTCGAGCATGGTCCAAGTTTCAGGTCCGTAGAGGACTACCGGTCTCATAAGCGTTTTATACATGACACATTTGGTGCATCATTTGTTATTCTGTCAACAGTGGTGATCTCCAGGTGTACCGATACGGATGCCGAATCCACGGTCCTTGAGCACAGGTTACAAATCTAGACCAACATTTGAAAAGGGCGTAACAGCCAAAATTTATTCCTTCTGATTCTTCGCCTACATATAAAGCTTTATATGTAGACAAAGAATCAGAAGGAATAAATTTTGGCTGTTACGCCCTTTTCAAATGTTGGTCTAGAAATGATGTTTAAATTTAAACCTTAACCCTTACACTCGATTTTGATCAGTTGAACGTAATACGAATCAGCCGTATCAGTTTTGCCAGAAAGTCATGTTCTAGCATATGTCATAATTGACATCTGCTTTGAAATCAATGAACATATAATGTGTCTGCAAGTTCTACTCCCGGAATTTATCAAGGATTTATCTAAGGGTAAACATTTGATACGTCGTTGATTGGCCCTCACGAAATCCTGCCCGGTATTCGCCGACGAAGGACTCTTCAAGCGGTCTCAATCGGTTGAACAAAATACGGGACATAATTTTGTCACCAAATCCAGGAGGTTTTTTCCTCGGTAGTTGGCGCACTCCAGTCTGTGCCGTTTCTTTAACAATATGCAAATAAGTCCGTTCAACCAGCTAGCAGGTTACTTCTCGTATTCCCATATATTCGACATAATATGGTGCAGGACTTCATGAAGCTGTTCACTGTCATCTTTGAGAAGTTCAGCCGGAAGCTGGTCCTTCTCCACAGGCTTATTGTTTTTCAGCTCCATTATGGCTTTTCTAACCTCATTTAGTGTAGGCAGTTCCACAGCTTGTCACCCATCGCTAATGTTTATTCTGTTCACCGATGTACCGTCAATTCCACTATTCAACAAACGAAGCTACAACTGTCCTGAAAGTCACCTGTTTGTTATTTGAAATAACTAATTGATCACACTGTTTCGAAAATGTTGGTGGGTTGTAGTTTATGCATTATATGTAAATACAGATGTCTGCCTACCAAATGTAGCTTAACACTTCTGATATTATACATATACAATACATTTGCAATAGTTTGGCAAAAATCGTTTCTGCATTCATAACAGTTTGCACTAGAGGACTTATCTTGAAAAAAGAAATATTTAGGCAAACCCTTGAAGAGATTAAATGAGATTATTCACAAAGTTTTATCGTATTCTAGTCGAAGAGAAGTTCCCAAGCTGGCACACATGGAGGCTAATGGTTTCTGGGATGTGTGCTTGCCTCACTTGTATGTTTGAGTATGATGTGAATACGACAAGCCTATATAACCATCAAGCGATTGTTGCCAAAAAGATGATATATGATTACAAATAGATTATGGATAGGATGACAAATCTATTGGATAAAATATGTACAAGTGTTAATCGAATATTGTTCGCTCAAGGAATTGGTATTAAGTCTGTTTGTTCATGTGTTGCATTTTAAAACTTATGAAATGGAAGAGTTTTGGCTATTCCCTCATCTTTTTATCATTATCATTATTGTTACTTACTAAATTGCATATCAAAGAAAACGAAAATTGTTTCAGAAAGATAAATTGGTGCCTTAAGTAATGTAGTGAAACTTATCACACAGATAATGACAAGTTTACTGGAACTTACGATACAAAACATAAATACACAAATGGAGGAAAAACATCACATCAAAAATAGCTCCCGGCGCTTTAGCGCAATTACCAGCAATATAGGGGGAAGTCAGTCAATAAACTTATTTCCATTATATAGATAAAAAATCTGTTGTTTAATGTACTCAGAAAAATATGAGTACCCTGAGGTCACTTTCTACGCGGTCAGATTTTCCCAGCTTCTAACCTACCCCCTGATTTATCTTTGTTTTTTGTGAGGTTCACTAAATGTTTCAATATATCCAGAGGTCAGAAAGAACCAAAAACAAGCAGCGTAAAAAGCGACCCCAGTGTATTTGGTTTGCATTTTTTCAGAGTTTATTATATAGATTTACGCAAAGAGTAAAGCCAAATCTACCTATTAAACTGTTAAAACTTAAACAAATGCTTCTTGGTAGTGCGTAAGTATTGTTATCGCCTGGTAATTATATTGGCGAATTAAAATGCATAACCTAATTGTACGATATTTGTTTCAGAAAAATCTGATAAAAATAGAGGAAGGTGGTCGGTTGTCGGCACCTTTTGACTTTTGACAGAGCATAGATATATGGATATTTAAATATTTTTTAGAATTATTTACCGGAATGGTCCTATACGAAGAATTTCAAATTCATCAATTGCCTTAAATGTCCTTCATAGCTTAGTTGGCAAATCAGCTTTTGAGAATTCAAATATTGCATGAAATAGGGAGATGGATCATTTGGCCTGAACGTTTACTCCCGTTCTCAACGTTTATTGCTCGGCCACTCATTAATCATCACTAAAAGCCTACAGATACTCTTCTTCATCAATGTTATATATTCCAACTAGAACCTGACATGCTTTTCAATCAACATACATTCAAAGCTTTCCTATGCTTGTCATTGCATGAATATGTATCCGGTGTGGTAGGCACAATGGAAATATATATCTTTTGCCCAAGGAGTCGAGACTGTAAAAGATCTTTCTCTCAAATTGCAAAGCAATTCTCACTGTTCAAATGTCCTACACAAAGCGACTATCCTTTAACAATTTTCCTATCAATTTGCCGTAGTTGGCTAACACACTGGGCGCTCGCTTCGCTAGTTCCTAGCTCATCTTCGCTTCTAGCTTGAATCAGAAATTTGCGCAGTTTTTAACTGCACACGGCAATAAATTAAACCGAAAGCTTTTTAGTCTTCGTCCCCTAAAAACGGTGCCACTGCCACTGATGTCTGATGGCCGTCCACTTGCATCCGGATACAAACTCGACGACGGCATTAAATCATGTCCTGCGGAGGTAAATATTTGCCCGAAAACTGAGTATTACTTCCAGATGCAATTCATCTTACTCCGGATGGCAGTCAAGGCGAACTGTTTTCTGCTTCATTGTGCAAACAATTAAATCTAATGCAGGCACCGATTGGCAACGGGTGGAACTTTTACCAGTTTGAAAAGCGTTATGCGAGGATTCGTTTCCAGTAAGCTAGCGTTTTAGCTGCTGAATGTGGAAGGAGTAAGTAATAGGAATGGAGCGTGGTGTCCAATTCATGACAATTAGCGATTTTTTAGCTTTTGATTGGAATGCAGTAAGTGAGTTTTGACAGTTCGGTTGAGTTAGATAACTGGATCATTGTGAAATAGTAAATGGTTGTAGAAACGATTCACACGAATTTGGGGCTCAGCTACGAAGCACGAGGTCCCGTGAAAAAAAAATATTCACCTTGAATTCATTCAACCGGCTATCAAGCCCGGATTTATACATGTATATCTAAACTTCACAATATGTATCGTAAATGAGTTCATTATCCATATATCATGACTAAGAGAAATCGATCAATACAGTTACGCCCCTATGAAACTAAGTGCGAGAATTGTTCTGAGATATTCTCAGTTATGGAGAGACAAATGAGACAAATGAAAAACAAATTTTACTTAAGGTGAAATCCATAGATTAATAACGCCATCATGATCCAGAAAACACGTTTCATGGATCCAAACATCAAAATTTTATCGTTGGTTTTAATTGCATTGTGAATAATATTGAGGGAAGATTATACCCCGCGTATCAGGGCATAGGTACTTTATGCTTGCATGAATAGTAACCTCGTAATAATATCTATTTGGTGTTCGGTGGGTCATGCACATGTATTGCGCTTGCTCCGGTCGAAACAAGCGCGATCTTCAATAGTTTGTAATAGCCATTGAGCAAGTAAGTGCAGTGCGTGTTTTAGTCGCCGCGAAGTTGTTAAGATATCGAATCAGTCTTTGGGAAAATACGATAGAAACGCGTTACTTTTCCGTCTTTGTATCATCATGAATATGGCGTCGTTCAAAAGAAATATCTAGTCGCTTACCAAGGCTAACCAACTAACATACTATTTCTTTCCAGTGCGCTCATGGAGATGCAGAGGATTCCTCGGTCTCTTGTAGCAATGAGTGTCGAACTAATTTTTCTCCCCTTATCCTTATTGACTTCGATTCCTGCATATCAAGTATATAATAGTATTGCAATTAAATACTTACTTGATACTTGATGGGTCACAGCTCTTCGATGAACCTACGCCGAATGGAGTATCCTTCTCCACTGGACTCGATCCTGGGCCAATCGCTTCCAGTCGCCCTGAACATTGAGCGCCCTCAGGTCCTCTTCAACTGCAAAAAGCCATCGTGTACGCGGCCTTCCATGAAGCCTGCGGCCTCTTCCGGGTGCCCTACTAAATATTATCTTCGCTTAACGTTCTATTGACATACGAACAGCGTGACCAGCCCACCGTAGTCTGCCGTGTTGAATAAGCTTAATAATATACAGCCCTTTATACACCTGGTACAATTCGTGATTCATGCGACGCCGCCAGATACCGTTCTCCTGTTTACCGTCGAGTATTGTCCGCAGCACCTTATGCTCAAACACTCCGAAAGCTCTCCGATCAGCCTCCTTTAACGTCCATGTCTCATGGCCGTATAAAGCCACCGGAAGAATCAGAGTAGTATACAGCGCGAGTTTTGTTTTCGTTTGCAGACTAAATGTGGGACTTAAGCTGGTTATTACGTTACCGTAATAAGCCCTATTTTCAGCTGCAATACGCCTTTTCACCTCGCGGGTAACATCATTATCGTACGTCACTAATGTTCCAAGATACACAAATTCTTCTACCACTTCAAATTTTTCACCATCCAGCACCATTTCACTACCACCACCACTAATGAACCCACGTTGATTGCCAACGACCATGTACTTCGTTTTGCTGGTATTGATCGTGAGTCCAATCCTCGCTATATTGAACAGTAGATTCGAGAGTGCATCACCCTGCTTTAATCCATCTAAGGTAACAAATGACGTCGATATTTCATCCGCAACCCTTGATTTCGATCCGTCCAACGTTATACGAATCAGCCGTATCAGTTTCGCCGGAAAACCATGTTCAAGCATAATTTGCCATAATTCATTCCGTTTCACTGAATCTTACGCTGCCTTGAAATCAATAAACAGATGATTTGTCTCCAAGTTGTACTTCCGGAATTAATCAAGGATTTGTCTTAGGTTAAACATTTGATCCGTCGTTGATCGGCCCTCACGAAATCCTGCTTGGTATTCGCCGACGAAGGACTCTTCAAGCGGTTTCAATCTGTTGAACAGAATACGGGACATAAATTTGTACGCCGAATTAAGGAGGGTTATTCCTCGGTAATTGGCACACTCCATTCTTAAAAAGAGGGTAAATGAGGCCATCCAACCAGCTAGCAGGCATTTCCTCGTCTTCCCATATTTTCGACATAATATGGTGCAGAACTTCATATAGCTGCTCACTGCCATGTTTGAGAAGTTCAGCCGGGAGCTGGTCCTTCCCCGCAGCCTTATTGTTTTTCAGCTCTTCAACAGCTTTTGTAACCTCATCTAGTGTAGGTGACTCCACAGCTTGTCCATCGTCGCTAATATTTATTCTGTTCACCGATGCACCGTCACTTCCTCCATTCAACAAAGTCTCGAAGTGTTGCTTCCACCTGGCAGCCACTTCAGTTTTATCTGTCAGCAAATTCCCTTGTTGGTCATTGCACATGACGGGAGATGGCGCTGTCTTTCTCCGCACGCCATTGACAGACTCATAAAACCTCCGCATATCGTTCTGCTCCATTTTTTCCTGCGCCTCACTAATAACTTGTTCTTCGTACTCTTTTTTCTTCCTGCGTTGGGTTCGTTTTTCGGCTGCTCTTGCCTCCTTGTACCGATCTCTATTCGATCGGGTACCCGACACCAACAATTAAATACTAATGCATAATTTTCAAAATATTTCTAAAAATTATTGTTGTAATTGTTTATTTGCAAATGATTCACAGACTTATTGCGCTGTTCACACTAAATCGAACAACACAGTTTGAAAGCGTGACGGTTACAAACTGTGACCAAAAGTGTGACGGTGTCGATTACAATGGATTTTGACATCGATAAATGTCAGACGAAAGCAAACACTGTGAGAACCACGTGCTCTTGTTTTGAACATTTTCTTCTGACATTTTCGCATTTTTGCAAGTTCTTGCATTTTCTCCTTCTGAATGATGGCCAAGGTTGCCAGTTGTGCAGTTTTCATAATTATTTCCTTAGGAAAATAATATTATTTAGTAGGATTCGAGAAAAAGAATTCGGCAACAGTGCACACGCAATAGAAAAGTGTGATTATCGAAGTGCATCTAAAATCCATGTTTCAAGGCAAACTGCAATAATTCAAGATTGGTTCGAATCCAGTCTGCCGCACTTTGTTTTTTTAAATAAAAATTATCTATCATAAGGCATCCTTTTGAAAACCATACCGATTCCTTGTGGCAAATTTCCATAAGGCGTTTGCCCTTTTCCCTCAGTGCACTATGGTCCAGGATACAGTTTTACGCGGAAAGATGCATTTTAGCCAAAACTATATTTTATAGAAAAAAAAATTGTTCTACAAAATTGTTAGAAGAAGTGAGGCCATCATTATGGTGCTATCAAAAAATAGGGTGGCCCATCATTGATTTTTTTTTTTTTTGGTTTGGTTGATTGACTGCTCGTAGTTGCTACTCCATTATGACCAGATCAGCTGTTCTTGCACAGGGAACCAACAGATGTTTGCTTGGGACTAGCACACATCTTCAATGTACAAGTACTGGTGATCTCATTTGTTAGGTCATACTGGCGCCTGCCACGTCAGAATGCAAGTCAATGTAGGGAAGGGGAGGAAATGATGATGCAATCACTCGCCCACTGCAAGCCGAGTATACCTCTGCACTTGCCACGAGTTCATGCGGAATTTGTTGGAATTTATGGGTTAGGTTGGAGAGGCAGGGGTCCGTCTTGGTTAACGAGCTGCCAATGTGATAGATAGGAGAAGGTAACTGATGGAATTTCTAATTGGATGTAGGAAACGAGCTCTATAGTTCATTTCCAATTCTAGCAGATTACTGATAGAATACTCAAGTTGGAGGTATAGGAATAGTAATGGAAACGGTATGGAAGTCCATTTCCAGTTCTAGCGATTGCTAGAACATGAGGAATAAAGAGAAAGATACAAAGTAGGAGAATGGAACGGACCTGGGATTTAACCCACGACCTCCTGCGTATGAGGCAGAAGCAGTAGCCATATGACTACCAAGCCCGCTCAAAAAATAGGGTGGCCCATCATACAAAAAAAAATAGAAATTTTTTTTTTATTTCTCGGAATATTGACATGTTATTTTCTACAAAATTGTAGCGCAGCTAATTCCAATAAATTTTGCTAAAAAAGCCTTTAACTGTAGCTCTCAAATTGGCTGATTTAAAGCAATTTTACCTAATTGGATTAGGGTGTACCTCAAAAAACAGTATTTTTGGTCTACTTCGGGTGGTCTTCGGGTGACTTTTAGAGCTCAAAAAATGCAACTTCTGATGGGTAAATATGCCTAATATCTTTTTCCGATCAAAAGTTATAATCATTTTTCTGTCAAAATTACATATTTTTCATAAGTTGATATCTCCGGTTTGGGCAGACCAAAAAAATATGTTTAGACGGCATTTGAAAGAGCAATTGATATTCTTTATTATGTCAAAAAATTGGAGATATGTTATTTTTTAACACAAGTTTTACCAATTTTACTGAAGTCATGTTATTTCACGTAAATTGATATAACTCGACAACGGAAAAAGATACAGACGATGTTATTATAGCAAAACACGCGTTTTGAAAAACCCCAAAAGTCTTCAGAAGGTGACGCTCGTGAAAAATAAAAAATAAGAAATGAGCAGATCATAAATATTGTTTTTTGAGGGACACCCTAATCCTGGTAAGTAAAATTGCCCTAAACAAGTGAGCTTAAGAGCTACTTAAAAAGTTTATATGGCAAAGTTGATTGGAAAAAGCTGCCCTACAATTTTGTAGAACATTTTATGTCAATATTCCGCAAAATAGAAAACAAAAATTTCACATTTTTATAAAATGGCCCACCCTATTTTTCGATAACTCTATAATAAGGGCCCAAGTATCCAGAATAACTTTGTAGAACAAATTTTGTTTTCTTAAAAGTATACTTTAGGCCAAAAATGCATCTTTTCTCGTTAATCTTGTAATACGGTGATAATGATAAAACTTATAAAAAGTGTTAAAGCTGTAATTTTTTTTTATTTTTCATTTTTCACGAATGTTACTTTTGGGGCTTTTCAAAACGCGTGTTTTGCTATAATAACATCGTTTGTATCTTTTTGTATCGTCGTCGAGTTATATAAATTTATTTGAAATAACATGACTTCAGTAAAATTGGTAAAACTTGGGATACAAAAATAACATATCTCCAATTTTTTGACATAATAAAAATATTAATTGCTCTTTCAAATGCCGTCTATACATATTTTTTTGGTCTGCCCAAACCGGAGATACCAACTTATGACAAAAAATGTAATTTTGACAGAAAAACGATTATAACTTCCCAAGTAGCAAAATTAATTTTATGATGCACTTGAAGCATACTTCTAGACTTGTGCCTTAAAACCACATTTAAAGCCAATTGTCCTACAAGCTTGCTCCAAGACAGCCATAAAACCACTATAAGACGAAAGAGGCCCACTCTTGAGAAGGTGTTCAAGACCATTTTCCAAGGTTCGCTTAAAACTTGTTAGTTTTATCAAAGTGAGCTTATGATGGCATGAAAGATCAGCATAAAACCCTGTTAGGATTACTAAGGAATTTGACAGCATTTGTTTTCGTTATCTAGATCCGCTGATGTTTATACTTGTTTATATTGAATTTTGTCTGAACCAAATCGAACAGTATCTCATAATGATAAAAATTATTATGGATACGTTGATAACTTGAAACTTAATTGCATTGTGATCGTGTAATTCCACATGCCACAACCACTTTGTCGATGCTTTTCCGAATAAATGTAACGAATATTGAATGCGCCTTATTTATATTGCAAGATATAATATTATTTTGAAAAACTATTTTTATTTAAAAAATTGTACACACCCAAAAAAATAAATTTTGCTCTACTTTTTATTTCGCAGATGTAACAATATTTGTTTTATGCCCCAATCTATGAAATGATTCATGCATGTAAAATTAAAACAAATAGTTTTCATCGTTCATATAGAAATGGCTTCCATCAAGAAATTTGAAGCAGACCGCCATGATTTCAATAGTTCTATCGAAAACCATTATAAGATTGGATTAAAACCACTTTATCTCATACAAAACCTATTAGGTTTATGCAGGAGCATGATAAATTGAACTAGATTTATCGCAATCTTGACGAAGCTTAGTTTGTCTTGAATAAAACTAGTTAGAATAAAACTGGTCAAAACTAAGAAGTTTTATTGAAGAGCGTTATAAGTTTGGTGCTTTCATTATAACATGTTGTTTACATATCCAACGAAAACAAGTTCATTTGGAAAGAGTTCGCCGTTAAATATTTACTAAACTAAATATCTGCACAAAATGCTGAATTAAATTAAAACTCAGTAGGGTTACTGCTCCTCGGGTTCATTATACCTATCTATCTATAATATAGATTCTATATCAATAACAATCGAGAACAAATAATTGGAGCGCAAAATGTTTTGATTCTCATGCTTGTGATGGTTTTCAGTAGTGGGCACGCATGATTGCAATAAAAAAACGACACAGTTGTTGCGTAGCTCAACCGTTCGTTGAAAACTAGAGAAATTCGCCTGTGTATTGTTCCCAGTTGGTTATGATTACGAACGCCCGAAAATCGAGAAAATGTATTTAAAAGAAAATTGATCGATCATATGATAAATGGGAGGATATGAAATCTGCCTGGTATTGGAAGATCAAGACAGCTGATGCAGCTGGTGGTAAATTTGATCCGATAGAAAGAAAACTCCGATAGAAAAATAAAACAGATGCTTGCGCAAATGGAGTTTCCATATATGGGATAAATTTACATTATTTTCCACTTGTTTTTAATTTATACACTTGTTTGCGTCCAATTTGACATTATGTTTTGATTGTTTTGATGTATTCTTCAACAAGAGCACTTTCTCCCACTCAAAACCACATAGTTTTAAGGAAGTTTTATAATGGCATTTTCAAGATCGTTCTTTCTTAATGAAGAGTACCATAAAACTTTCTCAAAACTATTTGGTTTCAATTGGGATATAGTGCTCTTGCTGCATAATTTATCAAAATAAACAGCTTAAGATGGACCTGGAGCATATCATAAAACTATTATAAGAGAATTTAGCTTTGAGGTAACTTGGACTAGATGAAAACTATGATAAAACTCTACAGTTTATGCGAATCCTTGATAAAACGGCAATAAAACTTGAATAAATCCAAATAGAATTCAAAATGTTACTTGGGATTTGATCGGAACAAGATATTTAAGCATATTCACCCATCAAAAGCTGCATTTCTTTGAGCTCTAAAAGTCACCCGAAGACAACTTTTTCGAGAAATCTAAAACAAAAGAAGTAGGTCAAAAATACTTTTTTTTTTAGGTTCACCCTATTTCAATTAAGTAAAATTGCTCCCAATCAGCCAACTCAAGAGCTACAGACAGGGCCGGATTTATGGGGGGGCCGGGGGGGCCGTGGCCCCGGGCCACCACAAATCTTATGTACCAAAACCAACCTTTTTTGTACATTTTGGGGCCCCCACATACCGTCGGCCCCGGGGCCCCCTTCCGGCTAAATCCGGTCCTGGCTACAGAAGAAGCTTTTTTAGCATTTTTTTGGAATAAGGTGCACTACAACTTTGTAGAACAAAATGTTTTTCTATAAAATATAGTTTTGGCGTAAAATGCATCTTTCTGTATCCTGGACCATAGTGCAGTGAGGCGTATGCACTGGAAAAAGGGTCGAAAGGCCCAACAGAAGTAGGGCCCAAAGCCAAAACAGGAATGGCCACCCTATAGGGAATTTAATCACAGTGGGCACATCGTATTGCATCTTGGTGTTGCTTTAACATTCGAACCATCTATCTGGCAACGTGCGTTCGGTGCTGCACAGAGATGCATCTGAACACGAAAACGCGTGTTCGTGTTCAAAACGTTCTGAACACTGCACACTGTTCAAGAGCACTGACCTAACTAAGCAACTTGTATCCTAGGAAAACAAATTCAAGCGACGGCATGCTACACATTTTTCGGCTAGTAATGGAACACGTGGCCATCTAACGGATAGAAATCAAGCATGCTCGTATGTTTTTGCATAGTTTCAAATCTAAGGAATCTTAGTTACCATGATCATTTTGCTTGCGTACCAACAGTAGAAGCATAAGTACTAGAACGCTAGTGGCGCTGTAGTCAATTAAATTATTTTGTTAAATTATGCTTCAACAACCTTCATAATTTATACATCATGTTGTAGTGCATGTTTTGTTTCATCACCAACATCGGTTTGACACTTGTAGTACCAGTACTTTGGCTGCCAGGTCGAAGTGACCTAGATGTTAGTCACGCGAACAGGGGCGACATTAGCAGTCTATTACTTATGCATCTCATGTTCTGTTCAGGATGCATCTCTGGCTGCAATAAGCTTCAACATTCGATATTTTAATCACATAATTTACTTTTATTTTATTCACATAATATCCCTAGCAAAGCCGGGTACATATACCTAGTTGATAATTAATGAAAATGCTATCCTTAGCCGTGCGGTAAGACGCGCGGCTACAAAGCAAGACCATGCTGAGGGTGGCTGGGTTCGATTCCCGGCGCCGGTCTAGACAATTTTCGATTTGGAAATTGTCTCGACTTCCCTGGGCATAAAAGTATCATCGTGTTAGCCTCATGATATACGAATGCAAAAATGGTAACTTGGCTTAGAAACCTCGCAGTTAATAACTGTGGAAGTGCTTAATGAACACTAAGCTGCGAGGCGGCTCTCTCCCAGTGTGGGGATGTAATGCCAATAAGAAAAAGAAGAAGAATTAATGAAAATGAAAATTAACTTCTGTCATAAGTTTAGTACTATTCCATTTTATAACTTGTTTAATGATAAGTGAATACATACCATTCTATTTTCGTTATGTAAATTATGATTTTTGCTTTTATAGAATGCAACCAACCAATGCAACCAAATAAAAAATAGGGTTTCGAAAGATGTTAGGACATCTGCAAATGTTTTCGATTTTTAGCAATTATTAGTGTATTTTGTTATAAACTATTTATTGAAAATGTGATTTTATAAAAATTGGCGGAAAATCAGTTTGTTAAGACAGTTATCCTAAAAAAAATCTTAAATGTCGATCTGGGAGAGTGCTCAGAGATCGAAATGCCGTTTCTAAATTCAAGGTCAAAATCAATATCGTCCTTTTGAAAATTGTCACATAGTATGTCCAGATTCCATACCATAATCTTATTTGACATTCTTCTTCTTCTTATTGGCATTACATCTTCACACTGGGACAGAGCCGCCTCGCAGCTTAGTGTTCATTAAGTACTTCCACAGTTATTAACTGCGAGGTTTCTAAGCCATGTTACCATTTTTGCATTCGTATATCATGAGGCTAACACGATGATACTTTTATGCCCAGGGAAGTCGAGACAATTTCCAATCCGAAAATTTGCCTAGACCGGCACCGGGAATCGAACGTCTTACCGCACGGCTAAGGAGGGCCCACTATTTGATATTAGGAATCCTAATTTAGGAAACTTTTTCATGTTGTAAATGAGGATGACTCATACAATACGAGAAAAACCAAAAGTTTTGTTGAACAGAAGATGGAAAAAGTTGGATAGTAATCGATATTTGCACCGCTTGGAGGATTATACCCAGATTCTAGGAATCATTTTAGTGTAGATTCTAGGAATCATTTTAGTGTCTTCGAGACACTCTATTCAACGTTTTCTTGGAATATAGTACAGACTAAACGCTTGCAGGCTTGAGACGTCTTTTGTCTGGAAACAAATGATCTCCACTTTTGACGCAAACAATATGATATGATTGAGGAGATTTTTTTTTCGTGCATTCTCATTATCTGTATCAACCCCACGCCTCGGCTGTATTATTCCGTTCGTGAAAATAAACTTCCATCAATGGGTTTTCTTTTGAGAAATACGGCCAGTCATCGTCTTTGGAAAAAGGGAAACAAATCTTCAACCCAATGAAAAGTAACAAATGAATTGTGATGACGGAGTGGAATCCGGCTTCTATTCTTTTGCAGGGTGGCAAGGGGGCGGGTTGGCAGTAAGACCCCTGTACGAAGGATTACACCCAGTTGCCCTTTTTGACGTCTTAGAAACTGTAAACAGACTAATGGAGATATTTGAACAAGCATCTCCGTCCTTCTCAATTGTTCAAGGAAAAAGAAAGCTCCGGATGAGATGGGAAATTTACGTTCCGGTTGCGCGACCCTTCCAGTATCTATGGTTAGTCGATGGAAAGGATTGCAGCCTGCGGATCTATACGAAATGAATTGATAAATTAACCGCAAAATGACCAAATGAAATACATAGTCAGAAATAATACAAGTCCTTTTGCATTTATTTTAGATTTTTTATGAAATTGCTGGCGGTAATTTTGAACTCGGAAGGATACTATTTATTAGTGCCTCAGTGAAATAAGTTCTTTCTTCTTCTCTTCTCTTTATTGGCAGTACTGGGACATTGCAGTCTCGCAGCTTAGTGTTCAATCAGCACTTCGAGAGTAACCCAAGTTACCATTTATGCATTCGTGTTGCAACGAGAAATGAGTTACTACAGCCAATTGAAGGTAATGAATTTTGTATTGTAGGCTTCTAAACGTTGCCCAAGTATTGAATCACTCATGGATATCTACGCTGATAACCCGCAACGTTTTGCTAAGCTTTCAAGCACTGAAAAGATTGAAACAGCTCAATGAAAAATCCATAACAATTGTGTAGATTTTACATCAGCAGAGGTGTTCCAAGCTTTAGTGTCGAAATCGAATAAATTTCATGCAAGTCAAATCATCCTACACACTCAATAGTGTGACACGATATGATATTGCTGATTTTGTGGTTATTTCGTCATGAACACAGCATATTAGACATAAAGCTGATTTCATTTCGTTGCCCGCCTCGATTCAGCTAGATTATAATGCGGTGTGACAAAATATCTTCGTTGCTGGGCGACACTTGCTTGCAAATTGTTTTTGTCTCGCCATTCGAATGTGCATTTACGCAAATGCAATTATATCACGATGATGATTATCGTCGCTGAGCGAATATATAAAGCCGAAAAGTTTTGTTTCAAAACGTTTCCCGCCAACGGCAGACATGCATTGGTGCTTTTTAAAATGTTCCCCATCTACATTTTTGCCACATAAATTTATATGGTACGAGTAAGCGGAGTGCTTATAAGATGAAGTCTTCAGAGCATACCCGAATAGGATAGCCATCTGCCAAAATTCTACGAGCGATAAAAAAATGTCACCCTCATGGACCGACGACGAGAGTGAGTGCGCGAACAGCAGAGATAAATGCTGGCAGCATGGAGACAGTGTTAGACGGTTGGTGTTAGTATTAGAAATAATGCACGGAGCTTGGGGGAAAGCAAGGAGAAATTGTCAAGGATGGCTCCACATTGTCTGGCTTTGAAAATAATGCACATTTTGGATGTACATATGTTGAGCTGTGCCGACCGGGTCGAGCCTCCTCGTTGCTTGTGGCGATAGAACGTATATCTACTTCGATATTCATTAAGTATAGGATATGAATGTAGAAGACCATATTTATGATAGTGAAGGCTCGAATCAAGAATTTTTGGAGACTTCTTAATGCAAAAGAAACTATCTACCCAACAGATGGATTGTTTTGTATGGGGCCCTTAGTTTGGATCTGGGAGTAAGGAATAAAGAACATGACATTTATCAACTCGTGAGCCTAGATTTGTTTGACATAAAAATGAAGTCGGAGGTGAAGATTTTAAATAAATAATCAAAGTATTATGGCTTAATTTCTTGTAACAAATCGTTATTCTAAATATTGCATCACATACTTTTCTTCCACATTTGGGTTCTTCTTCTGCATAATAGCTTCATAACACAGCAAACACGGCTATATAAAATCAATTGAGGAGTAAGATAGATTGAAATGTGAACAAATTGTCTCTCCGTTTACGATTCATGCGTTTACATTTATCCAGTTCCTGTAATGACGTATAGTAAAGGTAAAACGATGTTAAGCAACCACGTAAAGGTTATCGTTGATTGCATGAAATTATGTTTTTGATTGAAGCGATAGAAACCGCATTCAATCCATTAGGTGAGCTCTCTGTGGTACAAATAGTTTTGCGGTTTTGAATTTTGGATGCATCTGAGCGCTGCTTGCTACCTACATCTGTATTCATGCAAACCACTTTTTTACGATTATGTTTTCCATCCATTGATGCTTCAGCATGACATTAATATCGCCAGCTATAATATTTAGAGGTAATAAACTATAGAGAAAGATTGTCGCTGTCGTCGCTGGCGAAGCATCTTTTGTTGACGAGGATAGGGCACTAAATGTCAACGAAGTAAAAATTAGTACGTTTTGACAGTTCAGCACCCTACCTGTTTGGGAACGAGAACAAATTGAACTGCAGCGACAGTCTTCCTCTATGGTTTATTACCTTCATACCTGATTTCAGCTATATATCTGATACCAAACAAAGCATGGTATGGAATACGATTGCATAGTTCAGAGGGTATGCTGTGTTGGAACATAAATGCAGAGGGAAATTCTGTCGAAGTTAGCATCATTCACAGATTTACCACCGAAGAACCGACATGATGCTTGCGTTTTACAAATATTTCTCTCTACTGTGTAATAATCATTTACTGTTTCGGACGATCGCTGTTGTCAAATGAGCTAAGGCTTTGTCACATTTCCCAAAACATCGATAACTTCATACAGCCCCATATTCAGCAAAACACCTTTCTGATATTCCCTCATATTTACCGTGTGTGGGTGTAATATGTATGTTAGTCGAAAATAATAAATGAGAAGGTGGGAAAACCGGAATCTTCCACATTTTGATGAAACATCTAACATTTCAGTGAAGCAAAACGCCCTAGTAGGACTAACCTACAATATACTACGCGTCTCCACGTGCTGTCAGCTAAAAGGCGTTTTGCCTCATGAGCTTTCCGGCAACATATCATCACATTTTTGAGATGTAAATGTTACTAATATAAATTGATATTTCCTACAATTTAAAAATGACATAAGCTTGCTATATTGCTTAACTGTTGCATGAGGTGAAAATATCCATTAAAAACCCAGATTAATCCACCTAGCGGCGATGATGTCTTTCTCGTGCATCGTAAAATGAACTGAAAAAATCACATAAGAAAGGTCAAAAAAGTACTTTAGGGGAATAGATCGCATATTTTCTATCATTTTGCATGTTTTTGCATTAATTACTATGCATTGCCACCATTCTTGAAAAAAATATTTTTTTCGATTTTGAAATTTTTTTCCAAGGGAGGACCCTTGGGAAAAAACAATATTTTTTTCAATAATTCCGAAAAGCAATGTCCAATCGAGCCAATTTTCAATAGCAAAAAATGGGACCGCATTCCCCGTCGAATGCAACTTGTTGCGAGTAAATCGGGTAATTCTAAGTTCCAAAAAGTGTGTCTACAAAATTTGTACACATACACACACACATACACACACACAATTGCGAACCTGCGCCACGCCTGCCTACGGGCAAGGAGGCGGATGCAGCGAGCACGCACAGAAGAGGAGCATGTTGAACGACGGGTGGCGTTCGTGGCTGCTAGAGCCGCTCTGAAGACTGAGATTAGATCAAGCAAAAAAGCCTGCTTCGAGGGCCTGTGTCAAAGTGCCAACGCGAATCCATGGGGTGACGCCTATAGGGTCGTAATGGCCAAGACACGTGGGGC
This sequence comes from Armigeres subalbatus, assembly GCF_024139115.2. Classification (NCBI taxonomy): domain Eukaryota; kingdom Metazoa; phylum Arthropoda; class Insecta; order Diptera; family Culicidae; genus Armigeres; species Armigeres subalbatus. The sequence goes on along the minus strand of NC_085140.1, from coordinate 263,072,359 downwards.
GATGGCCCCTACAGAGCGGTCTCCAGATCGCGGGGCTCTTCCTACGTCACGACCCAAGTCCCTGGCGTCCCTTTGTGGAGCTGCCAGGGGCCATGGTGGCCGACGAGGGAAGAGTAACTGTGGCGGAACTTGCGGGGATTGCACAGTCCCTTAGTGTAGGTAAGGCGCCAGGACCGGATGGTATTCCGAACCTGGCCATCAAAGCGGCCATTGCTGAGGCTCCCGAGATGTTCTGATCGGTCATGCAGAGATGCCTAGATGATGGAGTCTTCCCTGAAGCATTGAAAAGGCAGAGCTTGGTCCTATTGCCAAAGGCGGGAAAGCCACCGGGGGATCCGTCGGCATATAGACCAATATGCCTGCTTGATACGGCGGGGAAGGTGCTCGAGAAGATCATCCTCAACAGGTTGTTGATACGCACGGAGGGTGCTGATGGTCTATCGAGTAACCAGTTTGGCTTCCGAAAGGGTAAGTCGACCGTAGACGCTATCTTGTCGGTTACCAAATCCGCGGAGATGGCTATCGAGCGTAAGAGGAGGGGAGTTCGCTATTGTGCAGTAGTGACTCTCGACGTGAGGAATGCTTTCAATAGTGCCAGCTATTGCAGATGCGCTCCTGCGTCTTGGAATTCCCGAGTACCTGTACAAGATTCTCGGAAGCTACTTCCAGAATCGAGTACTGGTATACGACACGGAGGCGGGTCGGAAGTGCGTTGACATAACTTCAGGGGTTCCGCAAGGTTCCATACTGGGTCTGGTGTTATGGAACGTTATGTACGACGGTGTCTTGAGGTTGAAGTTCCCGGTGGGCGTGGTAATCGTCGGCTTCGCTGACGATATTACGCTGGAGGTCTACGGCGAATCGATCGAAGAGGTGGAGTTGACTGCAGGGCAGCCCACTCGATCGCAATTGTGGAGGAGTGGATGAGTTCCAGGAAGTTAGAACTGGCTCACCACAAGACTGAGGTGGTTGTTGTTAACAACCGAAAGTCGGAGCAACAAGCGGTGATAAGGGCAGGCAACTGCACGGTCACCTCTGAACACTCCATCAAACTCTTGGGGGTAATGATCGACGATAAGCTCACCTTTGGTAGCCACGTCAATTACGCCTGCAAGCGTGCCTCCACAGCTATAGTGGCATTGTCCCGGATGATGTCCAATAGCTCTGCGGTTTATGAGGTATGGAAGGCCAGCTTGGGGCACGGCCCTGCGTATTAACTGCTACAGAACGAAGTTAGAAAGTACGTATAGGCTCATGTGCCTAAGAGTTGCGAGCGCGTACCGTACCGTGTCGCACGATGCACTTTGCGTCATCACCGGTATGATGCATATTGACATCGTTATCGGTGAAGACATAGAGTGCTTCGAAATGCGCGGCACGAGAGGCATCCGTAGGACTGTCAGGTTGGCCTCAATGGTCAAATGGCAGCGTACGTGGGACAGTTCCACTAAGGGTAGATGGACACATAGGTTGATACCGGAGATAGGTACGTGGGTCAAGAGGCGCCATGGGGAAATCACTTTCCACCTGACCCAGGTCCTTACAGGCCATGGTTGCTTCAGACAGTACCTACACCGGTTCGGACACTCGGCCTCGCCCGAGTGTCCGGTGTGCGCAGGTTTAGAGGAAACGGCGGAACACGTGTTGTTCGTGTGCCCGCGTTTTCACACAATGCGTGACCACATGCTTGCCACATGTGGTCTGGACACTACCCCGGACAACCTAGTCCGGAGGATGTGTAAAGATGAAGTTGGCTGGAACGCCGTTTTATCGGCTATCGTCCAAATCGTGGCTAGTTCAGGCACAAATAAGAGGTGGTCCAAGGGTTCGGAGTCGGCTTCATGGGTCATACCGGTGCCCTGTGGTCGAACTCGATTCCTTTATCGAACAAGTGGCCGCGCGAAGAACAACATGGTATCGTCACTTTCATGGCGTCGGTCAACCGGGCGGGTTCCGAGCCCGAGGACGGAAAGGGGTCCTCGTCAAGGCTGTGGCAGGCGTAGGCACCGCGTCGGCAAGTCTCTCTGTGTGCTGGAATAGGCCCTATCGCAGAGAGGTCAATTTGGGGTGCACGCGGCATCATCATTCTTGATACCAGTCGTGCAGAGGGAAGCAGGCGCGAAGTCGGCCCTTCCCACCTTCCGAGGACATAGGGCGTGGTAAGGCCACCTGAAAAGCCGACAATGCGCTGGCACGATACCATGGTGTTCTTCTAAAAAAGCGAGTCACGATATTCGATGCTGCAAGGACACGCAGCTAACCTCGAGGGTGCGTTATGCACTGGCCCCCCTTTGAAGCATTACTTGGGCTTGGCGGCAATGGAAACGGTTTAGCGGGTCGGGGATACAGTCCTGCCTCCCTCGTTTGCTGTTGGAGGTGGCCCTCAACCCCGCACTTCCTGGACAACCCAGGATGTCTGTTGAGCAGATTCCCCCTCCATTGCTTAGGAAGAAAAAAAAACATACACACACATACATACGCACATACAGACATCACCTCGATTCGTCGAACTGAGTCGATCGGTATATAACACTATGGGTCTCCGGGCCTTCTATCAAAAGTTGTTTTTTGGAGTAGTCCTATAGCCTTTCGGTACAACTTTGTTGTACGAGAAAGGCAAAACGTTACAGCCAAGACAACAATGCAGTCTGAGCTTAGCTAGGGCATATTATCACCCCTATCCCTATTTTTTGAAATAGGAATAGAATCAAAGCGGAAAGGCAACTTTTATGAAACTATATTCCATGAATTGAACCTCAAGCATTTTCGAATGGAATCCAGAATTGGAAAGAAATTTGACACCGATTTAAAAAAATTATCGAAATCAAATTATTATTAATTTACATAAGTAGGTAACGGTATCAATAGTACAGGTATAGAGTGAAGCGCGGTATGTTTGCGCACGGGGTAAGAGTGCGCACTAGAGCTCTCAAACAACATGAGCATAATAAATTGTCAACAATATATTTGTTTAACACATCATTAGACCACCGATGGGGTCCTCCTTAGCCGTGAGGTAAGACGCGCGGCTACAAAGCAAGACCATGCTGAGGGTGGCTGGGTTCGATTCCCGGTGCCGGTCTAGGCAATTTTCGGATTGGAAATTATCTCAACTCCCTGGGCATTAAAGTATCATCGTGTTAGCCTCATGATATACGAATGCAAAAATGGTAACCTGGCTTAGAAACCTCGCAGTTAACAACTGTGGAAGTGCTTAATGAACAGTAAGCTGCCAAGAAGAAGAAGAAGAAGAAGAAGATCATTAGACCACCGAATCGTATATGAAAAAATATAAACAATTCCGTTGTTGTTTGCTGAAGATATGAAGTTATTTGTATTTTAAGCAATTTGATGTAGTTTTTACATAAAATATTACACAGGATTCTGTTTCACACGATTTTTTTTCGCTCGTGTTTTTGATCGTGTGACTTCACTTTACCACCAAAATCTTTGCAACATGTTTCAAAAAATTCTGAATAATTCAAATAATAATCACATGATAGTTATTATGCGCAAAATATTTAGGAAGAGTGCAAAATTGAGAAAATGTAAATCGGACTAAATAAGACTGCGCCAGTGCCCACCATGTGCAATGATCGAGAGGAAAATTTGCTGACAAACAAGACTATGGTGGCAGCCAGGTGGAAGGAGAACTTCGAAAACTTGTTGAGCGGTGAAAATGAAGGTGTATTAAGGAAAAGGATGGAATTAGTCGGCGACGGTCAAGCTGTGGAACCTCCAACGCTGGACGAGGTTGAGAAGGCTCTAGATGAGCTGAAAAACAGTAAAGCTGTGGGAAGGACTGTGGAAATCCCGGTCGAGCTTCTCAAACACGGAAGTGAGCAGCTGCATCAATCAATCCACCACATTATCCAGAAAATATGGGAGGATGAAGAACTGCCTGCCGGCTGGTTGGATGGCCTCATATGCCCAATCTATGAGAAAGGGCACAGACTAGAGTGTGCCAATTACAGAGGGGTCACCCTTCTGAACTCGGCGTACAAAATCCTGTTGCGTATCCTGTTTAACAGAATGAGACCGCTTGAGGAGTCCTTTGTCGGCGAATACCAAGCAGGTTTTCGTGAGGGCTGATCAACGACGGATCAGAGGTTTAGCCTGCGGATGATCCTTGATAAATTCCGGGAGTACAACTTGCAGACATTGATTTCAAAACAGCGTACGATTCAGTGAAAAGAAATCAGTTGCGGCAGATAATGTCCGAACATGGTTTTCCGGCGAAACTGATTAGACTGATACGTGTAAAGCTGGATGACTCGAAATCAAGTATTCGGATTGCAGACGAAATGTCAACCTCGTTTGTGACCTTAGACGGATTGAAGCAGGGTGATGCACTTTCGAATTTATTGTGCAACATTGCATTGTACTCGAAGGCGCTATTAGGAGACCTGGCATGCAGAGGAACGGCACCACCATCACACGGTCTTTAAGATATTTAATTGTGATCAATTTAATCAGATTTTGCGAAACAATAAACGATCCGATTATTTTCACAGATATAGACAACAATACAAATTATCATCGCTTTCCAGCAAAAAATAAAAATAAGTTAAAAGAACCGTTGAGCTCTACTGCAGATGTTCGCAAGCATCATCAGTGATACAGCGAGTCCGATACAAATACAAAACTTGTGATACCTCTTGCATGAAGCCATAAGTTTCGTCAGGAAGCGCGTACTCAAACCATTCTTGCTAGTACCAATCAATTTACTGTACAAAGCTCGACAACATTAAAAACTTGTGTTACCTCTCCGTAGATACCACACAGCAAAAAAAAAATGAATATTTCAAGCAATGTAATAAGAAAAAATAATGTAATTTATAATCATGTACGCCGTTTTTTAATGTAACTTTGTGTTGATAGTCGTGCACATAAATGGAGCATGACAAAACCTGTAAAATTACATTAATGTTCCCTCATAATTGAAAATCTTTAACTTGTATACAATGAGAGTTCAGTAAGCCCTGAAAATTTCAATTTCAGAACCATGAAATTTACATGATGTAATGTAAGCTCACGTAACCGTTTGCCTACGAATATACAAGATGGCTGCCGTGTTGTACGTGTCATAATTATCGAGTCGCGTCGTTAAATTTGTAAAGGCTGAAAATAATTGATAATTAAGTGATTTGTTGGATCATGGAAGAAACGGTAAGGTTTGCGATCTGCGTTTAAAGGTTTTAAAATGCCCCGTCGCCACTTGTTCGTTTTTGCTCATTTGCTGCTTTTAGAAAGCATCTAAGACAACAGCAATGCCGCGAGAAAAAAGGGCTGGCAAGAAAATGTCTTGTTGTGTCGTGTGAATTCACTACTTAAGAGCTCACTACTTTTCTACAGTATCTTTCAAGCAGTTTCAAATATTTCAAATTGTAGTGATAAATACAAAAAAAGTCATTTATACCTGTATTACGCTCGCGATTCACAAACTTTCGTAGACTACACATAAAGAATAAAAGTTAAAACACATCAACAAATAAAATACCATCATCATCATCGAGGCGAACAATATAGTCTGTGAGCACCCTAATGAAATAACAAATCATTTTCATTCGTCCAATCAAAAATATCCGTTATCACAAACTTCATCAAGATACACAATTAGTCAATAATAAAAACTTAAATAAATAGGGTTAAGGCAGGTATTTTCGTCTTTTCGTCATAGTCTCGAAAACCAATAAAGGATACACTTTTTTGACAAACTCATTCGTATCAAATCTTAAGCTCAGGAGATACGTTCTGCTATAGTGGAGCTCTAGCGAATGGATGTTGCTTTCGATGGTTTTAGCCCCTATGACGATGGACGGAAATACCTGCCGTGTCCCTAGCTGTTTAAAAAACAGTTTTCATGTGTGAAATGCAAAGTCTCTTGAACTGTACTTGAAGTGTACTTGCTCGCTTGTGCAGGCATCGAATTGAAAACATTTATTCCTTTATAAAACAATGAATTTTGTGAAGCACCATGCAAAAAATAAGGTGTACTTATTTCTTCCACGTTTCTAGTATTATATCCATGAATGTCACTTCTTCTTTCAATTCGATTACACAATTATCGTGGCAGCAATATATTTATTATTTAAAAAATGAACACCATAGTCAAATAAACAATTCTCTACTTCACTGATAACCATTGTAAAGCGTCCAACAAAAAGGAGGAGGACGTGAATCTATTACATCTCAAAATCGAACGCATTACTTTATTTTGCAAACGCTGCAAACCAAGTCAAAGTACATGGTGGCAGGTAGAGATAGAGGAAGACCTAGTGGTGTTGGTGAAGAGGTAGTGCTCGATAGGGATGTGTTTGAAGCAGGCATTGCAATTTATCCCATCATTCAATCTTTGGAGCAAAGATACTGATGATATGCTGGGATATCGATCTAAGTTATCTATCTGCTCAGTAAACAAAGTGCAATGTTCGCCATGGACAAAAGTTTTTTTTTACTGCTTTTGTTGTAGCAATGCTCTCGCAACGTGAACAAACCCCGAACCGCGCTGGCTATCAGGATCATCATCAAATGCTCAAATGATAATATCTTTCCAGAGTGCTCTTTGATTAGGGATAATATCTTTGCACAAGCAAAGATGATATCCTGTGCTCAGATGATATTGTAATGCCTGGTTTGAAGTTGTTGAAGAATTTGTTTACTTTGGAACGCTTGTGACATGTGACTATGACGTTTCCCGTGAAGTGAAAAGACGTATTGCTGCTGCGAATATGGCCTTTTACGGATTACGTAATTAGCTTAGGTCCCGCAGCATGCAGATGGAAACGAAAATTGCTATATGCAAAACTCTGAATGTACCAGTGGTCCTTTATGGACATGAAGCATGGACGTTAAAAGAGGCCGACCCGAGAGCTTTTTGGGGTTTTCGAGCGAAAAGTGCTGCGTACAATACGCGGAGGGATACTACAAAATGTTGTGTGGCGCAGACGCATGAATCATGAGCTGTATCAAAAGAACAAAGAAGAAAATATTGTGAATCGTGTGAAATACGGCAGACTTCAGTGGACTGGTCACTTAGTGCGAATGTCGGAAGAAAGAATAGCGAAAACAATATTCAACAGAGAACCAGATAGGGGCCGGGCGATTTCGTAGAAGGCCACGAATACGCTGGCTGTACGCGGTGGAATCGGAAATGGCACCCTGAACGTTCGGAGAAAATGGAGGAAGATCGCCAAAAACTGACGATTATGGAGCTTTACAGTACACCAGGCATAAGTGTATCGACGCTGTAGCCAAACATGTATCCAGATAGGTAAATCGTGTAAAAACAGAATCCAGTTGTAACCAACGGGTAACAATCCATACATGTAAAGCCCATCTCGATAATAAATTTTGTTATATTTCTTTATTCCCACACATCTCTATGAATAGTCTGTGCCCATGCACGATAGTCTAATACAGGCGAGTGTTGTCGCCGACTCATAAATGTGGTTCATTTCCGATATATACCAAAAAAAAACTAATGTTTGTGGATCTCATTTACGGGTTGCAGATTAGGCTACCGTACATGGAAGTGAGAGTGGTAAAATTTAAAATCTTTAAATCCCATTGAAGGGCAAATCACATATATGAAATATCAAAATTGTACTATTGAATTATTATCAGATTTAAATATATAAGAGATATGAACAGAATTGACTAACATTAAACAGAAATTAATAGCTTTGTGTAAAAATATGGCGATGGAGGCCACACCTGTAAAATAACTATTAATTCCTGTAGTAGATAGACTACTAAAAAATAGCGCCAAACCACTCTCAGAAGTATACTAAATAACCCACTCAGATAGGAAATACTAAAATCAACCGTCAAATCAAATTCATCGCAGAATTCAACTGAGGATACCTAAAGAGCTTCCGAAACATGGCGTCAAAGTAAGGAAAGAAAATACGAAAATGGGCTGTTTAGCAGGATTCTGGTTAAGAGTGAGTGCGACTGAGATCAAGAGGGATGAGGAAATAAAAGCCCGGATGACACGTGAATAGTTTCTGGATCTTCGGAATACGTTAAAATTATAACACCAGTAAACGGGATCGCGGTTTTTACTCGAGTAAAGTCTACTCTTTAGTAGAAAACGTTACAAACGGGCGTGATTTTGTGCATAAGCCTCGTGTCTCGGCTATTCACTGTGTGAAAGTTTTTTTAGGGATTAATCTTAACCTAAGTGGTGTCCAAAAGGACCAAAAGCATGCCGATTAGACCGGGATCGTTCGTCTGGTCCCGCTAGAGGTCTATCGGTGAACGCATGCCCGTTTTTTTTTATTTTTGGCAGAATATCCCTCAGTGAAACCCACTCAGTGCACAGTGACACGGCGAAAAATCTGGTGTTCCACTCGAGTTCGTTTAGGCCGTCCGTTACCATACGGTCCCGCCATCCCGTGCTTCGAACCATCCTTTGTGGAATTGGTTTCCTCGTCATCGCTACCCGACGAGACGAAAATCCAGGCACCAACACCTCTCAACGACTGAAGAGCACGTGTTTTCGGAGCGCAAAGCCCCATCCTCCGGGGGGATTGCAACGACGTCTGAGGTTGGATTTGTCGCACACCGACAAAGGACCGCTCTCATCGCCCTAGCCCCGAATGACCATCGATGATAGGAGAGGACTGACCATCACGATCTGCACGAAAGAGCTATTAGCACCGAACAACAATTTTCTCTCCACTCACGCAGCGATTCAACATCAGCGAGTCCCTTATCGCACACAGGTATGTGGTTGATACTCTTGCCCAAGCCCCAACTGTTTGCCACCTTCAAACGAGCCGACAGTCTACACGGAACCTTCTAAGGCGCCCAACCGACCGGCCGCAACAAAGCTAGCCAACGTTTCTTACACTGCGCATGTCTAATTTTTCCTAGTATCTTTTCCAATAAATTAAGACTTATGAGCACTCTAGAATAACCAAATTTGCCAATTATTCAAAGTTAGATAAATCATAAAGTGGATCTTTAATCAAACTCCCTTATTTTGAAGAAGAAACCGGAATCAATTGTGAGGCTTTATACGTAAAGGTAAGTGCCAATTTATTGATCGATCATCCCTGATTTGCCCTGAGGTCTATAGAGTGTTAAGGAAGAGTCTCATTACACAGTGTTTATCACTTTAATGTTTCGCTTTTAAAAAAATATTGATCGTGCTGATTCTTTAAATAATAAAAAATACTAGTATCTATTTTTTTTTTAACAAAATACATATATTTTTTTGTAAACATAATTTATAACATTAAATAGCGCTGGGACAAGTGTGCGCTGTTGATTTCATCGATGAGCCGACATTCTGATTGTTCGAATAAAAGGCTCACAATTTAAAGGGGGTATTCTTACTGGGCAAGACCTTACCAAATGAATAGTTGCCTTTTTAAAATTATAGTGAACGCGGAATGAAAATTTTTACAATAATTATTGAAAATTAGCCAATCTTTCTTGTCTTTACCTCAGACAGGGGGCAAGTGTGCGCATTTAATGTTCTGCAAAAACTATCTTATTCTCAAATTAAAATAGAATATATCAGAAATGTAATAAGAAGCTTCGAAGACAATAAAACAAACTTTCAAACCAAATCAAATTTTCAAAAGTTATTCTAAGGCAAAAGCTAGGTGCGCCAACTTGCCCCACGTTACTCTATGTAAATCCACAAAGGAAAATATTTAAAAAAATCTATAATTATGCGATATCTACAGGTTCAACACATTAGAAAATCATCTGATCATCTAATAAATTTGCTTATAACGAAAAATGTTATTAAACCTTCTACCTCCACTATTGGTGCTACCTCTACTAAGAGTACCGTTACCCTAATAGCCTTTAAAACCTTTATAGGTTTTCAAAGAATATGATATCATAACTATAACTAATTGCAGAATGCCATGGTGATGGCACTTTAACTATGGGTAAAAAATAATGCAATACTATTCTTAAACGAATAAAAAAATAATTCATGCTTACAGTTTAATGGCAACTCACTCCATAATTTGATCGCATGGTGACGAAATGAATCTTTCAAGTAATTTGTAAAGCATATCGAAATAATCAATGACGGTGTTGTTGCTGAACGCGTAGGTATAATTGAACAAGCTTTCGAGGTATTTAAGAGGATTACTGAGTGTTTCCAAGTAACATTGTATGTTTTATTCCGCTCTAGGGATGATTTTCAAGATTAATTTATGAGCTCGAACAATAAAACCCAACATTACACGACAATCTCCTGATGACCACTATAAATGTAAGATATGGCCAAGTGGCAGTCTCTAGATAACCACTATAAACGGAAAAAAAAATCTGGAAAAACATCCGGAGGAATTCCTGGAGGAACCTCCGGCGGAATTCCTGGAGTCACTTCCGGAGGAATTACTTGGGGAATTTCTGGAAAACCAATAGAAGGAATTACTGGAGGAACTTTTTTGCTTTAGATATGGCTTTTCAGTCGTGACAAAATAAAAGCATTTTGTCAAGACTGAATTAATCTTGTACGACAGCGACGTTTCGGTCCGTTTGGGATCTTCCTCAGGGACTCAATTCTTACAGGTTTATCCTCAACTGTGGTTCTGCTGAATCATTGATTATCACGAGATCAAGATTTTCCCAAATAAACGAGAATGTTTCGAACACGGCGTTTAGGAAAGATCCATTAATTACGTTTGCAAAAATGGCTATTTTCGACCCCCCTCCCCTTCATGTCACACTTTTTGTATGAAGCATCCAGCAATTTTGTATGGATTATCACACTTCGAGAAACCCTCCTTGATCTTAGTACCTGTAAGAATTGCAGGGCTGGTAGCGACCGATGTCGCTCAAAACAGTGACTTTAATGACCAAATCTTTTTTTTCGTAATTTGTGGCGGAAAACATCTTTCACTCAGCACTCTTTTCTCTTAGAACGAACTAAGAAGAGAAACGAAACGCTATCTTTTATCTACTCAGTGACTAAGTAAAATTGTATTGCCCTCTCTTTCAATCCCACGGAAATTTTACTAAATATCAGTCAAAAGCAGGACTACTCAAAACTATGAGTGGTCTTGCGAGCAGATCACATTTTTACGCTACTGGAAGTAAGCGAAACAAGATAATCAATCATAAGACCTGTTTTTTTTTTTTTCGAAAAACGATTTTTAGGCAAAAAATCTGCGTGAATGAGCATTTTCTTCTTGTGAGAATGAGGGAAAATTACGTTCACTGGATTAGCTGTACACCTACTTAAGAAAGATGCTGAGAACTCTACGATTTGTCATAGGTGCCACGAAAGTTATTGGAATTTTAAGTACAAAAGTAATAACAGTACGGATCGTTTTGGTAGAAAACGAAACAAAAATTATGAAGATTCCGGTACAACCAGCCTGGGATTGAACGCTTGAGAACAATTTATATTTTCTTGAATTTTTTTGCCAAACTTCTCAAGTTTCAAGGATCAACCCAGTCAACACAAGATCGTATATGATGTCACATAAGAAGCTAAAGTGGAGGCCTTATAGGTCCTTTCCCATACAATATGTACGTATGTCGCCTCTACTTTAGCATCTTATATTGGGAAGTCTCACTCAAAATCCAATTATCCTGAAAATGTGGTGGGATGTTGGCATTTTTATCGGTGAAGATGATTTAGCATATTTACGAAATTTGCGGTGAAAAAATGATAGCATTTTGTCATTATTAGAAGAAATTGTTCAAGTTTTGCGTGGCCAGTTACAAACATCTTTAGGAGGGACTAAACACAGTAAATAATAGAGTAAATAAGGTTGTCGATAAAAAAAATAGTTCTCGGTAAAATTGCGGAGAATTAAGTCTCTTAAAGGATCAAGTCTCCCAAGAAATCAAGTCTTCCCACCTTTCCCTACTGTATAAAATTTAAGCTTAAAAACAAAATCGGAATCGGCAGGTCTCCTGCTCGCATGACTGTATACCAATTTATAAATTGTGACGTAAAACACCTATAGTTAGCTACTGGTGAAATGCCAATAACAACAGCGAGTTAAATGGCTGGCGAAGTTTCTGAGCGATCATTTTTTTTAAGATCCGTAATTTATATTCCGCCATGATCAAAGGATCATCGGACGGATACATAAAGCTTTATTAAAAAAAATCTAAGTCAATATTTTCAAAATAGTTGAAAATTGTGACTTTTTGCGAGAAAAAGTAAATTTAGTGACTTGAAGTCAAAAAAAAAGACTTTTTAGTGACCCGCTACCAGGCCTGATTGAGTTCCTGAGGAACTTTTGGAGGAATTCCTGGAGGGACTTCCGGAAAAAATTGTAGAGGATTTTCTGGAGGAATTTCTGGAGGAACTTTCAGAGGAATTCCAAGTGGACCGTCTGGAGGAATTTGCTAGAAGAACTTCCGGAAAAACTCCTGGAGGAATCTCCGTTTGAACTCTTGAAGGAACTTTCTGAGGAACTTCTAAAGGATTTTTCGCAGGAGCTTCCGGAGGAATTTTTTTTAAAACTTCCCAAGGAATTCGTTGAGGAACTTCCGAAAAAACTCCGGACAATTTTTGACTTTTGAAATCAGTTCACGCCGCCGACGGTAAATTTTTAAAAAGATCTAATTTTTCCTTCTTCCTTCTTTCTTTTATTTCTGCCATCATCCCAAAAATATTCAAATTTTGGTCACTTCACACTTTTCGCTTGCTTGCAATATCTATCCATTCTATTCTTCATTGCTTCATTGCGCTCACTCTGAGCAGTTAATATTGTACGCACCGATAAATGCCATTAAATCAATAATGATACAAGAATCAATATGCCCAAATAAAATTTTTAGTTTCATAACGTTCTTGAAGACCATAATTTGCTCTACAAGAGTGCCTTAAAACCATTATAAAGCCAAAATGTTACTGCGGTGTGGATTGCCGAGTACTTGGACTTTCAATTATTGGTTGAAATTCCAGACAATTCTGGAATCTTATCGAAAAAAAAACCTAATCGCACACAGAAGCAGATATCAATTCATGATTTTGTTTTGTTTTATCATTTCTTGCTGACATGACCACCTGTGATTCGTGGCTTTTGAATAATTATTTATGACATAGTTCAATGTTAATTATGTAAACATGTAATAATCTGGTAAATATGTTCCCAAAAAGCAGAATGACCGAGAACTTTGGTCTCGCTTGCTCGGCGTACCGTGGTTTAACTCCTGTTCCGAGTCTAACCAATGGTCATTGTCGATGATCTCCCTAAGCGATTGAAAGTTTTGTCTTATTTCCGAGGTTTTCCAAATTTCGTGATTGAAGGTATGTGAAGCAAAAATAAAAAAATTAAAAAATCCCAAAAATACGAAACAAATCGACTTTCTTTTCATTGCTTTGTTTCCCGGATGAATGTCGGAGCAGTGAGTCGAGGAGCAGTAACCCTACATTGATATTTAATATGCAACTATTGAAGTAATGACGTAATGATCGAAAGAAAAAACACGAGTAGTACTTTCCCACCCTGTAATAAACTAGTATGCAGTAAATATTATACAGTAGGCAACTTAAAAAAAAAAATCAATTCAACAAAATGTATTTATAATTATCCGAACAGTCCACAGTACTCATCAATCTATTTCACAATAAATATAAAACATGAATTTTGTAATTTGTTGTAGGTATATGTAACTTGGTCAGATCACGGAAGTCAACTTATTTTTTCAACATACATGCTGTTCAAGAGAAAATCATGAAAAGACGTTCCTCAAGGAATCTTCAAGTAAAGGATGCCAAACTTGGTAATCAGTTTCTTTTAAACTATATCGATCAAAGGATAATGTGCAATTATCCTTGTGCTGTTAACTGAGGTGGATTGCTCAACTCCTTTATAACAGATCGTACAGAAGAATTGAAAACAGATCCTTGTCCGAATACATCATAGTTCTAATTCCGTCATCGGAAACCCTCGGACACAAAGCCCAGACACCTTAAAAGTAGCACCTGCAGGTGGCCCCTGCGCTTCAATTGATGTTTTGTTACCCGTTGTAACGAAGAGTTCATCTAAGTTTGGACCACCAAATGCCACCGATGTTATTTGCTTTGTTGGAATCATTATCTCTTGTAGAATTTGTCCGCTGTCGAAAAAATAGTTAGAATTAAAGGAATAATCATTAAGGATATCTTATCTACAAAACCTGGGACTAATTTTTAAAACTCTTGAGCCGTTTAAAATAGCTGAGTAGATGTTTCCTTCGGTATCAATGGTCATGCCGTCTGGAAATTCTTTCGGCTGTTTACTATTTTCACTAATATCGAAAAACAGGTTTCCATTACCTAGAATTCAAAAACCATCAAATTAGTTTTCGATTACGCTTTTTAACTAATGAACTTACTTAAATCACCATTATCATCAAAGTCGAACACCTTTATAGCATACGCTCCAGAGTCCACGTAGTAGAATTTGTTGGCCTCACTATTCCACGCCAGCCCGTTTGAGATGAAAACCCTATCGAACTGTTCCACGAACTTTCCGCTTTTTGCATGGAATCGCAACAGCTTCCCGGAATTCATTTCGAACGGATTTCCACTGTGCTCGGCTTTCATCGTACCGGCAAACAAACGTCCTTTCGGGTCCGCTTTCCCATCATTGAATCGGTTGGTTTTCTCCGTATCTCCAAGATCGGCAATGACTTTCAAAGTTTTCGCTTTGTCAGCGATGCCGTTCCAGGTAATCAATACAAGGCGCGTTCCATCACCTACCACGAATTCATTGCTTCTGCCCTTCACCGGAATGATGAATGATGTCCATGTGCAGCCCTCTGCAATGCAATGTTTTTTTGATCGAAATTATTGAAATTACGTCATACTTCGTGGGACTTACCAACCGATGCCGAATAGGATTTATTTTCTCGGTAGTCCCAGCGATGGATTGTCGCTTCAAACAAATCAACAAAGTACAAACTTTGGGACTTGATGTCCCAATGCGGTCCTTCGCCCAAGTCTAATTTTGGAGCAGAAATTTCTTCCACCTTGTAGTTGGCCATCGCTGGTTGATTCCCTCAATGGTATGATAAGGTACGATGTTGATGGATGCAATGTGCAGGTTGCTTTGCTAATAATTTATATGGAGCTATATGCCGGAACGCGTCAATAGAGATAAGATATGCAGTATTTAGATTTGTTAATGTCAATTTATCGATAGTGAATAATAAGTATTGCATCAACGCAAAGTTAATATCAAATATTTATAATGAGGTACTGATTTTCAATATTACACACTCCTCACACTATTATGGGTCAGCTTCGGCCTTCTTTGTCACTTAACTTCTAAACATATTCATATTCGGCTCTGCACCGTCAATTTTCAGAATGAATATGGGTCAGTGAATATTTATTTGAATATCACAAATTATTAAATAATGGTAAAACTGAGCACATGTTTGATGATTTAAATAAATACACGCATAGATCTAATCCCGACGTATAATTGAGGGGCATTTTTAGCGCCAAATGTCAATATAATCAAGGGTAATTTTGCTTTTTTCACGCGCAGTTACCATACTCAGTGGTAATCAATTGAATAATCAAAGCACGAATGTCAAAAGTCGGAGTGAATGTGCTTCATGAAAGTGAATATTTCATGCTCTGAAGGATATATTTATCAAATCAAATAGAAATCTTCGTTTCAAATTATCATCATTCTTCTATCTAAAACTTTTTTTTTTATATCTTTATTAAAGAGATTTTCAGCCCTAGGCTGGCTCATCTCTCCATCTAAAACTTCCTTGCATTTAATTTACATGTATATTTTTGGCCCAATGAGAATTTAGCTTCAAAACTTTATATCATTGTTGTAGAAAAGCCAAATTGCGCCAAAACCTGAAAACACAAATATTGGTCATTTTTCCTAGGAGATACAGATTCGCTCGGTATATGAATGCTAATAATATTTAAACCAGTTTATTTTATTGATTCAAGTACAGTATAATTTAAATAATATTATTTCACTCAGTTAATGTCACGAAAGCTGAAGATAGAGGGGCTGGAGGTAATATGGACACCCTAATGAATCGACTCATTTTCACATGGACAACTTTGTAATATTATGGTAACCGTACCCTCAGTTAATGAGATTTATCATATTTATAAACTTTACGATGGTTCCAGTTGCTACGTCGTGCTTTAAATATCCTGTTAAATGCAACTTACCTTAAGAATTCGCTTGAAAAACTATTGAAAACAATGATTTTCCTCAACAAAATTGACTCCCTATTTATTATTTTATTCAGACTAAGGCCGAAGTGGCCTGTGCGGTATATAAGAGTCTTCTCCATTCGGCTCGGTCCATGGCTACACGTCGCCAACCACGCAGTCTACCGAGGTCTACTGTCCGACATTCTGGCTACGTGCCCGGCCCACCGCAGTCGTCCGATTTTCGCGGTGTGAACGATGGATGGTTCTCCCAGCAGCTCATGCAACTCGTGGTTCATTTGCCTCCTCCACGTACCGTCCGCCATCTGCACCCCACCATAGATGGTACGCAGCACTTTCCTTTCGAAAACTCCAAGTGCGCGTTGGTCTTCCACGAGCATCGTCCAGGTCTCGTGTCCGTAGAGGACTAACGGTCTAATGAGCGTTTTGTAGATTGTCAGTTTGGTACGGCGGCGAACTCTATTCGATCGGAGCGTCTTGCGGAGTCCAAAGTACGTACGATTTCCAGCCACTATGCGTCTCCGAATTTCTCTGCTGGTATCATTTTCGGCAGTCACCAGTGAGCCCAAGTACACACATTTTTCTACCACCTCGATTTCGTCACCACCGATGCAAACTCGCGGTGGGTGGCTCACATTGTCTTCTCTTGAACCTCTTCCTATCATGTACTTTGTCTTCGACGTGTTAATGACTAGTCCGATCCACTTGGATTCCTTCTTCTGTCTGATGTAGGCTTCCTCCATCTTCTCAAAGTTACAGGCCATAATATCTATGTCGTCGGCGAAGCCAAATAGCTGGACGGACTTATTGAAAATTGTACCACTCCTGTTAATCCCTGCTCTTCGTATTATCCCTTCCAAAGCGATGTTGAATAGCAGACATGAAAGACCATCACCTTGCCGTAACCCTCTGCGCTTTTCGAGGGGACTCGAGAGTGCCCCTGAAACTCGAACAACGCACATCACCCGATCCATCGTCGCTTGGATCAACCGTGCTAGTTTATCCGGAAATCCGTATTCGTGCATTAGCTGCCATAGCTGGTCCCGATCGATTGTATCATATACGGTCGATAAATAGATGATGTGTGGGCACGTTGTATTCGCGGCATTTCTGCAGTACTTGGCGATTGGCGAACACCTGGGTTGTGGTGGAGCGTTCACCCATAAAACACGCCTGGTACTGACACACGAACTCCCTTGGAATTGTTGCTAGTCGACGGCATAAAATTTGGGAGAGTACCTTGTAGGCGGCATTCAGCAATGTGATTACGCGGTAGTTGCTACAATCCAGCTTATCGCTCTTTTTGTAGATGGGACACACGACACCTTCCATCCACTCCTGTGGCAAAACTTCCTCCTCCCAAATCTTGGTAATGACCCAGTGCAGTGCTCTAGCTAGTGCCTCACCACCGTGTTTAAATAGCTCTCCTGGTAGTTGGTCAACCCCAGGGGCTTTGTTGTTTTTCAGCCGTCCAATCTCCTCCTGGATTTCCTGGAGATCCGGAGCCGGTAGAATTATGTCCTGCACGCGTTCTCCCAGGTCCATCACCATACCGCCATCTTCGTCTGCCATATCGCCATTCAGGTGTTCTTCGTAGTGCTGCCACCACCTTTGGATCACCTCACGCTCGTTTGTAAGAAGATTCCCGTTTATGTCCTTACACATATCAGGCTGAAGTGGCTGCCAGGTGGAAGCAACACTTCGAGACTTTGTTGAATGGAGGAAGTGACGGTGCATCGGTGAACAGAAAATATGGGAAGACGAGGAAATGCCTGCTAGCTGGTTGGACGGCCTCATTTGCCCTCTCTTTAAGAAAGGGCACAGACTGGAGTGCGCCAATTACCGAGGAATAACCCTCCTTAATTCAGCGTACAAAATTATGTCCCGTATTCTGTTCAACAGATTGAGACCGCTTGAAGAGTCCTTCGTCGGCGAATACCAAGCAGGTTTTTGTGAGGGCCGATCAACGACGGATCAAATGTTTACCCTGAGACAAATCCTTGATAAATTCCGGGAGTACAACTTGCAGACACATCATCTGTTTATTGATTTCAAGGCGGCGTACGATTCAGTGAAACGGAATGAATTATGGCAAATTATGCTTGAACATGCAGCTGCAAATAGGGCTTATTACGGACTTCGTAACCAGCTTAAGTCCCGTAGTCTACAAACGAAAACAAAACTCGCGCTGTATACTACTCTGATTCTTGCGGTGGCTTTATACGGCCATGAGACATGGACGTTAAAGGAGGCTGATCGGAGAGCTCTCGGAGTGTTTGAGCGTAAGGTGTTGCGGATAATACTCGGCGGTAAACAGGAGAACGGTATCTGGCGGCGTCGCATGAATCACGAATTGTACCAGGTGTAAAAAGGGCTGGATATTATTAAGCTTATACAACACGGCAGACTACGGTGGGCTGGTCACGTTGTTCGTATGCCGGAAGAACGTCAAGCGAAGATAATATTTAGTAGAGAACCCGGAAGAGGCCGCAGGCTTCGTGGAAGGCCGCGTACACGATGGCTTTCTGCAGTTGAAGAGGACCTGAGGGCGCTCAATGTTCAGGGCGACTGGAAGCGATTGGCCCAGGATCGAGTCCAGTGGAGAAGGATACTCCATTCGGCGTAGGTTCATCGAAGAGCTGTATCCCATCAAGTATCAAGTAAGTACATATCAGGCTGTGGCACGTGGCCCTTACGTAAACGGTTTAACTTCTCATAGAACTTTCGTGTGTTATTAGCGCGGTACAGTTGCTTCGTCTCTTCACGGTTTCGATCTTCCTGCTGGCGCTTTTTCCTCCGGAAAATCGAGTTTTGTCTGTTCCGCGCCCGTTTGTATCGTGCCTCGTTGGCCCTCGTGCGGTGTTGCAGCAATCTCGCCCATGTTGCATTCTTCTCTTCTACTAACTGCTCACATTCGTCGTCATACCTGTCGTTTCTCTGATCCGGAGCCACCATGCCTATAGGCTGCACTATAGTGCAGCGGTTGCGGTGCTTCCAATGGCGGATCGAATATCTTTCCAGCCATCTTCAAGAGATGTTGCGCCTAGCTGCTCTTCCGTTGGGAGTGCCACTTCCAGCTGCTGCGCGTATTCTTGGGCTAGTCTACCGTCTTATAGCCGCCCAATGTTAAGCCGCGGCGTCCGATTTTGACGCGTGTTGTACACCGTCGAGAGTTTTGAGCGTAGGCATACTGCATCGAGGTAGTGGTCGGATTCAATATTCGCACTGCGGTAAGTGCGGACGTTCGTGATGTTGGAGAAGAATTTACCGTCGACTAGAACGTGGTCGATTTGGTTTTCCGTTTCTTGGTTAGGTGATCTCCATGTGGCCTTGTGGATATTTTTGTGGGGAAAGAAGGTGCTTCGGACTACCATTCCGCGGGAGGCTGCGAAGTTTATGCATCGTTGGCCGTTGTCATTCGATACGGTGGTGTGCAGATTATCCGGTCCGATAACCGGTATAGACCATTTCCTCCCTTCCTACCTGTGCGTCCATGTCGCCGATGACGATTTTGACGTCTCGCAGTGGGCATCCATCGTATTTCTGCTCCAGCTGTGCGTAGAACGCTTCTTTCTCGTCGTCGGGTCTCCCTTCGTATGGACAGTGCACGTTGATGACGCTATATTTGAAGAAACGGCCTTTAATCCTCTGCTTGCACATCCTTGCGTTGATTGGCTGCCACCCAATCACGCGTTGGCGCATCTTTCCCAGCACTATGAAGCCGTTTTCCAGCTCGTTGGTGGTGCACAGCTTTAGTAGAAGCTAGCTGCTCGATGCCCGCTTTTCCACACTTTCCACACAACAGATTTCCTGCAGCGCCACGACGTCGAAGTTGCGGGGATGTAATTCATCGTAGATCATCCTGTCGCAACCTGCGAAACCTAGCAGTTCCATGTTCCAAGCTTCCAATCATTGGACTAAACCATAAAGACATTCCAACACTTGGGAAGCTATATTTTGGATTGCGTAATCATCAATTCAGGAAAATTCTGGAGAAGTAAATTTCTTAGTTTGCAAACTTCTTCAACACTGTGTGGTACAACAATCCTGAAACATGATTTCTTGGATTATTTCCGTTTCTATTTGAACTGAACACATCGGGTCAGGATAATAAGGATTGCAGTTCAGAGGCATTAAAAATTCCAGTGCATGTATAATTGCATACTGGTTCGGGATATCTCTCCACGTCTGTACACCATCTCACCAGACCGAAAACTACACCATTCTGCCGGTAGATGTGGGCAATGGTCGGAAAAGGTGACATGTTCTACATTTTCTAGAACATTGCCATAAAATTGTATTACATTACCTTACTTGTACTGAAATGCCCACACGAGTGAAACGGTAGGTAGGGGTCGAGCCTTGATACAGCGATATGTGCGCCGTCTTCCATGTTCCAGGCGATATTTAATTATTTGCATAGAATGAAGGCAAATGAGAGACATGATTCAGACCAGCATGATATAAAAAAATGTTGTAGGGTTTTTCTCTGAGCCTTTTGGATTTCGTCTATGCTTTATATGAACGGGAGAATAGATTTGCTCCCCACTGTGTCAATCGGCGAGCAGCAAGCCATGACTTTGCCTCTACTTGTATATTTTTTTTTTGATTCTGACGCGGTTGATTTGTGAAGAATAAAATCTCGCTTAACTTTTCAAAAGGACCTAAGTAACATTTTTTTCATGAATTAATTTGAATAGCGCAATCAATAGAACAACATGAAAGCTATTGATTGCTGTATTCAAATTAATTCATGAAAAAATGTTACTTAGGACCTTTTGAAAAGTTAAGCGAGAAATCTTTTATGATTTGAAAAATCACTAGGTGCGTCGGGAAGGTCGTCCAAAAATTGTTAATGGTTTAATGGAATAATGGTTTGGAGGTTGGATGGAAATTTAATCATCGTTGTTTTAATGACAAAGCCCGATTAGTGATAAGTCAATCAACCTAACCAAAAATTACAACTACAGTCGCTTCAGGAAACAGATCTAGAAAATCTCGATACCCAGCGAGCATTGATTTTGGTTTAAAAAATTGATTGAAATGTATTCACTGTGCATGCATCGAACTACCGAGACTACCAGTTGAGCTAAATATAACGAAATCTGAGAAATATGGAGAATTATCGTATGCTGCAGTACTAGTTTATATGACTGCCATTTGAGTATGAGTTCTCAGACTCTGCGAAATTTTAGATAAATGTAATTTTCCTAGTGATTGTTCGAAAGGTCAACATCGAAATGTGTCACCAATACCTAACCTTAATCAACCTCCCGCGCGAGCAAACTTGTTTGAGAATTTGAAAGAATGCATCTCACATGAGTTTTTGATGCTAAATCGCATCGTTCAACTCATTTTCAATAAAAAATGTCGCTTCTAAAAGCGTTAAAAACCAATTTGGAACCAATTTATTGTTCAAACACTCAAGCATATCCATTGTTGTGTGCCACAAACGTCAATTCACTGTTTTCAACGAAGAAAAGTAAAAGAAAGACCACGATGATTCAAATAGATCAGTCATGTGTTTGGATTTGTTGACGATTGATTCAAATCTTTCATGAGTTTTGAGATTTTTCCAACACCAGAAGAAAGGCAGTCTAACTAGAATTGTGATTTTGTGCAAGAAAAAGAATTAAGGAAAAGAGAAGGTGGGATTGACATGTTCCCTAATGAATGTGAATCTTGCAAGACCTATAAGCAAAATTTTGACAAATTTGCATAATAGACAATTAATTACAAAAGAATCAAAAATATCATAACAATATGCTTCTAAATATATTTGAAGAGCATCTTTATGACTGCTGCAAATGAACACACCGCAAAATTTGGTGGCGTAATTCTAGATGCTCGTTTTCCTTCACAATTATAAACTCACATAAATTGCAGCAGGAAGTTTGATATTTTTTTCCTTTCTGCCGGAAGCGGTTTCACAAATGGGCAACGGTATCCACCATGTTATAATGGTCATTCCCCGCCTGATGACGGTTCAGTGCTACATCATCCACTCCAGCCCCGGCAGCGCTCTTCTGCTTACTCACTTGTCCGGTTTAATTCACTTGGGTCCCTGTTCGCCTGTATGATTCATTGCTACCGTGGTTTTGCCTAATGAAACCCATTCTCCGAGAGCCGGTAGTCTGTTTTCGGGCATTTCGTAGGTGGTCAGCTGGAGAGTTGATATGAAACCAGTGAATATCAGACATTAAAATGCCACTGATCATGCTCACCCGTCCAGGACAACGACTCTGGCCTGACGGGTTAATCACATCACTGGGAAGAAGCTGGGAAGATTTATGAACTGCTTCTTGGCGAGCTTTTGGCTCCCGATGATGCAATAAATCGGGGAAAAATCACTCCCCGTTGTCCGGGCCGCTGCATCTCTTCCTTGTCTTTATTGATGTCCATGGATTGCATTTGGCTCAGGGTTGCTCATAATTATTTGAGCATGTCCAGCCCCTTTCTGGCTTGCAGCGCGTACAATTTATGCACGAATTTATGTTACTCTGTGATTTATCTTCCATGGAAAGAGTTTAAAATAATCCCTTCAAACATATCGCTCCCCAACAGAATGGCACAACTGGTGGCGTTTGCAGCAATCGGGCGGGCCCGAAGTACCAGGAATGGGAACACTATGAGTATATCCGCCGTCGAAATGATGTAGCGATGATTGTGGACCACCAGGCGCCGAAGATAGGAATCGTCCGGAGGCCTCATGGTCGTAGATGGGGCGTGAGCTTGGGTTGGTCGTGTGTTTTAAATATTAAGAAGTTTAACAATTGATGCTAATCAATACGATACAAAGCCAATCAGCAATTCTTACACTTCCGTATAAAATCTTGACATATTGTTCAAAAAGCTGCTATTCAAAAAAGTAAATATCTTAGTGGTTCTTATTTTGATATTGTATAGTAAGCTTGAGGAATTGTACGCGTTTCATACAAAGTTTTATACCAATGAATTATTGGCAGTGGCTGATTTTCTACCCGCCACTGTCACATCCAGGCGCTATAGTATATGCGCAAAATAGCCAGCAAGAGTTAACCGCTAGACATTTGTATGGCGTAAGTGATCTAACGCGGGTTTTCTCAAAATAAGAGACTTTTTGGTACCGTACTATTTGGTATCGATTATGTAGGAAGGTGTCCGCTACCATGCCTACCAAATATTTTTTTGATGAGAGTGCTTAACTTTGAGAAATCGAACCTAAGATGCCTTTCGCCATACTGATTTTAGAAAGTTAACTCCTAGTGTTCCGCTGTAAGCACGCTCAAAGCAGGCGATTCATTAAGTAATTTTGTATGTACCTTCAATTTTTGCAATGGTGATTCAAAACTGTAAGAAAATTAGGCATCTAAACAATTGATGTATCAAATGCAAATGTGATATCTTCAAATGCAACGAATGCATTACAAAATTCCAATTCTATAGAAAGTGAATACAGTACATATGACTAGTTATCAGCATTGGTAACAGCAGCTAACCCCTTTCGTGATCAAAATTGTTCCAGGCATGCCACTGTGGGGTTAGTTACAAAGACTGGGAGGCTGTGCCCAGTGATCTCATCCCCTGCGGGGTGCCTTGGCGTGTAAAAGGATTATGTTGTAAAACGGGCCGAAGTTAATAAAATATTATTTCACATTGCCTTACAATGATAGACCTAGTGGAGAGTGTACGTACTGTATGCGCATTCTGACAGGAAATTTTTGGCAGCCACCGTTGGGCACTACCGAACATATATAGATCTACCATTTTTTGGTGTAAACATTTCATTACAACTGCAGTATAGGACGAGACTATTTTTTACAGCAACTGAAACCATACGGTTGGAATAAAGTTGGTTCATGAGCTTTACAAACAAAATTAATTAAACTTTGCTGCATGATTTCGAGGCACAGTTGAAGGGCGAGCTGGACATCAAGGCAGAAAGTGAAATCAACATCAATTTCACAGCATGTACAATTTATAGTTAAATGTTGTTCTATCTCCAGTGCTCAAGATGTCTCAATCTATGGATATAAAATATATCAAGTAATAGATGAAGGCACTGCCTACCACAAAAGTTCAACTCAATGGACGCAGTGGTTCTACGCCCCAACAAAAAAAAAGGCGCTGCCAAACATGACATGCAAATATAATCTAATTGCTAATGGCATGGTAATACCAGGTCGAAGGTAGTCCCACAACCTTCGACCAAATTTAAGGCTCCTCCAGACCTAAGCGATTTAATCGTTGCGACGGTGACAATTAGTCGACAATTAGCTGCTGGGGCATGTGTTTGGAGGAACTTTTAAGCACAGTAACTTTTTGTACAACATGGTAAACACGCGAACAATTGTACCTGGAACTCCGCGTTTGCTGGGTGGCGATTTGTGTTTAATTTGTGTTGTTCCTATTTCAAAGCCCACTTCCACTTCAATTAAGAAAAAGCTTACTCTCAAGTTTATGAAAAGGTTGAAATAAATTGTTTATAAATTTTCTATTTTAAACTTGCTACCCTTTCATTTTCTGATTTCTCACGAGCTGAACGAATTTTGGATCCACACGTTACCCCTGTTTATTATTATTATTATTATTTATTTTCCAGACTAAAGACAGAGTGGCCTGTGATGTGAATCAAAATCTTCTCCATTCAGATCCGTCCATTGCTGCACGTCACCAACCACGCAGTCTGCTAAGGGTCCTCAAATCGTCTTCCACGTGATCGATCTACCTTGCTCGCTACGCCCTTCGCCTTGTCCGTCGGATCGTTGCCGAGAACCATTTCGGATTACTGTCCGACATTCTGGCTACGTGCCCGGCCAACTGCAGTTTCGAGGTGTGAACGATGGATGGTTCTCCCAACAGGTTTTGCAACTCGTGGTTCATTCGCCTCTTCCATGTACCGTGTTCCATCTACACCCCGCCGTAGATAGTACGTAACACTATCCTATCAAAAACTCCAAGTGCGCGTTGATCATCCACTGGCATGGTCCAGGTATACGTAAAGAACTACCAGTCTAATGAGCGTTTCGTAGATAGTCAGTTTGGTACGGCGGCGAACTCTATTCGATCAGAGCGTCTTATGGAGTCCAATGTACGTACGATATCTTGCCACGATGCGTCTCCGAATTTCTCTGCTGGTATCGTTATTGGAGGTCACAAGTGACCCCAAGTACTCGAATTCTTCAACCACCTCGATTTCGGTACCAGCGATAGAAACTCGTGTTGTATCCACTGTTTTTCCCTCTTTAGTCAGAACTAGGTTTCTACCAACTTCCCAAAGTGCCGTAATATCAATGTCATCGACGAAACCAAATAACCGAACGGAGCTCGTGAAAATCGTACCATGCGTGTCAATCAATGCCCTTCGTATTACTTCTTCCGAAGCTATGTTGAATGGCAGGCACGAAAGATCGTAACTCTGCCGTAACCCTCTGCGCGTTTCAAAGGGACTCGAGAATGCCCCTGAAACTCGAACTACGCACATCACCCGCTCCATCGTCGCCTTGATTATCCGTATAAGTTTGTCCGGAAATCCGGATTCGTTTATTAGCTGCCATAGCTGGTCTCCCATAAATCCGGCCTGGTACTGCTCTACAAACTTTCTTGCAATTGGTGTTAGCCGGCGGATTATATTTCGGGAGAGCGCGTTGTTCAGCAATATGATTGCGCGGTTGTTGCTACAATCCAGCTTATCCCCATTTTTAGAGACAGGACACACGACACCTTCTACGAGGTCCACCCCTGCGGCCGAACCTCATCTTCCCAATCTTCACATTTTGTTATACATGTTATTTACTCAAATAACTAATTTAGTTATTATTTAGTTATCAGCCATCACTGTTTTATCGACCAAAATAGTTAAATCTTCTTTGCCGACTTCGTTACGCATTGAAAAAAATGTTGGCCTTCACTGGGATTCGAACTCGAATCGAATGATTGTACGGCGTCGTCTCTAGGCACTCACCCAATTACGCCTTTTTGAGGAGCAGCAGAGAAGATCACTACGCTTTCTACGATCTTGCATTTACTGAAGACTATTTATAATCAAATCATGAAACCATAACCACTTATGTAAATAACAGTAGGCTGGACAGAGTGCAAAGCAGAATAACTTATTAATAACAAACTTAATTATCCAGTTATATTGACAACTAGAATTGTTATCATTCTGGTTGAATTACAAGTCCACATAGCAAAAATGATAACCGAAATGAATTTAATTCAAAATAGCGAATCGGCAATCAATTAGGATAAATACGGTTCATCGTCCTTTTATTGAATACATTTTGTTTTCAGTTGTGATTAATTAAATAATAGGCTTAGGTTAGTTTTTCTCTCTTATATTATCAATCATTATGTTGCTAGCAACACCATGCTGTAAATCGATTTCGGTTATAGGTTTTATTCATTCTAAACCACAGCCTTGCATTTCACAGTGACATGTTTCATGTTTTCATATGCATATATAAACATAAACACTGCTGATTCCAGGAAGAATTATTCCGTGAAAAAATGTTGCTATTCGGTGGATGATCCAGGACCGGACATTTTCCGGGGGGCCCGAAATGTACGAAAAAGGTTGATTTTGGTACATAAGGTTATGTGGGAGCCCGGGGCCATGGCCATTTAGTATGGCTACCTAGTTCACAACGCGAATTTTTGCTTACAATGCCGGGTCGACTAATTAAACATATTTTTTGGGCTACTGTGATGGTCCATTCAAACACCTTCCAAAGGATTTTCTATTTCACATCTCAATATTCCCATGAGTCAACCGTCCTTTCATCATCGACTACCGTGCGGGACCGAAATCCGTACAGCACCGAAATCCGTCCACCTCATGAGATATCAATAAATTAATGGAGTTTAAAGGTAATTAATGTAGGAATAATTAATCTTATCCTGTTCAGATACTTGAGAGTAAGCTTTTAGGGCATAGAATTAAAAAGAAGACTTTGAAATTAAAACAAAAAAAAATCAAAAACAAATCTCCACCCACCAAACGCGGAGTTTGTGCCGCCATTTTGTTTTCGGGTAGAGCATAATTGCACCAAAAGTAACTGTGTTTTAATTGCTAATTGCAAATCATTACATAAGATAAGCGGAATACAAATCGAAGGGATCGCTTCTCTAGGTGCGTATCGTACTATTCACAGTGGTAGTTTAGTCAATCAGTCTGTTTCAATTTAAATATTTAATTAAGAAATAGCTTTACGGATTTTGATCCTTTGATTCGAATTTCGTCCACGGTGGACGGATTTCGAGTCAGGAGTAGTTGACTTAATTCATATTTTTATCATGTTTTTCGTAGATTTTAATGAGTAAATATGAAACACTTCAAAAGTAGAAGCCTTCATGCGCCTGTGTCAATGACAAACGTTTTATTTACATTCGATTCCTATTTTCTAATTACTTTTTCATATACTAAGGTGCTTAAGTGTACGGATTTCGATGCCCCACGGTATTGGAGGTTTGACTGCAGATGATCTTGCTCGTTAGGTTTAAACTGTCAGTAGTTGAGCAATTACTCTTTGGTTGAGCACATTAATAAATCGACTAAAAAGCGAGCATAATTGTTTTCTCTACAACACACCAGAACGTTGAAATTTCTTGATTATCTGACACTTCCAGTTAAATTTTCCGCTTCCCCATATACATAAGCACTGTGGATCCCAAGACGAATTATATTGCGGTTAGTCAATACTATTCACCGTTCCTGAATGAGCGCATGCCCTTGGATCATATGTTCCGGGAGCTGCAAGGCCATTTTAAGTACTTATCAAACTACAACGCTTGGTTCTCAGATACATATTTCATTATTCAACAACACCTGAAATGAAAGTAAAGTTAATAAGCAGAGTATAAAACAGATAGGAAAATTTCAACTTTTGTGGAATGTTGACAGAGAAATAAACAAAACAGTAGATATCGTTAGTAACACGAGGAAAATCACAGTATGCTTAGACGAAATTTCAGTTCAGTGTTTGTAAACAGCTCTTGTCACACTATTCATAGCATTGGCCGGGTACATTTAGCAGAAGTATTGTGCCTTGTTGACATCTTTCATGATCATTTTTTCAAGGCTTCTACAGATCTGGTATTCATCGCTACAAACCAACGCGTGGCGGTCAAATTTTCAAAATGATCAAAGTAGCTTTTTTGCTACAGATATGTTTTTCTTAGGCGCCTATCTGGCGCTTATTTTTGGTTGCGTCGAAAAATAAGCAGATGAGTAGATTTTTTATGCGCTGTACAATATGTTTGAAAGAATAAAATGCTTAGCCCGATATCTGAACGACGCGAAATTTAGAAGAAAATACCAAATTTGTATTGATAATACATTTTGTTATTATTCAGTTATCCGTTAATCACATGATTGATAACTAAATATCAAGATGATAATAAGGATTACTAATCCTGTTATCAGTTTGATATCATTTCAGTTATCTGCCTTTGCTCGGTTAGAGTTTCCATCCCTGGACATCCCGGGATTTTGGAAAATTTGGGATTTCCTTATTCTCGGGATATAAGTTTTAAAATAAAAAAAACTTTATCACTACAGGTATACTAACAGTGCACTGTTTCTGCTCACAAATTTTATTTGTGTTGGTATCCATAACATCTTTTTTGTACCTCGCATCAATCATGAACACATGAAAGATAAGGAAACCTCTCACAAAGAAAACACAATCCTAAGCCCAAGTAACATTTTAAGTTTTATAACGCTCTTGAAGTCCATAATTTACTCTTCAAGAGTGTAATAAAACCAGCATAAAACCAAAATGTTACTAGGGAAGGTTTCCTCTAATCCAGATTGGGCTACTGACTGATTCGTGTGCCTATAGCTGTAGCTCTTATTATTTATGTTATCTACAATATATCTTCAAAAATATTACTTAAATAATTAAATCTTATTCATTGATTATCATACAAAATGGCCATGTTTGAAGATTAAAATCTCGACTTCTAGCTATTAGACTAAAGAGATATTTTGCATCACAGCCTGAAAGGTCCTGAATTTTTAATTTTTGATTGTTTGTTTTGTATGCAGTTTAACTGAAAAGACACGATTCAGTTGGAAATACGTCACGCATTATTTTTAGATTTTCAACCCCCCCCCCTTGTCACGCTTTTTGTAACAAACCTCTAAAATTTCTGTATCGATCGTCACGTTGTTTTGAACCCCCTCCCCCCCCTACAGGCGTGAGGTACTTTGTGGATGGCCCCTCAGTGTACACGTATTGCAAATATCTTCAATCCTCCTAGTATTGAGCCAGTCGTCCTGAGCTCCTCGCCTCCAAAACAATTCATGGTCCAATCTTTTGTCCGTACCATTGTCCTTCCATTCGACGTCTCTACAACAACCTCTCCATCACATCCGCTTATACAACTTCGATGTATTTACAGCACATCTCGATGCTCTGCTCCTAAATATTTTGGTTCTGCTATCCAGCTAGCAACCTACCGAACGTTCCAACATCCCGATAAATTCCGTATAACTCCACTCACCACTTATGAAGCCAATTTATAATCCTACGGCGTCATGCGACTTAGGCGGCCGATCTTTGGATCGGATACTACGATTACGTCTTTGTAGCTAATCCTTTGACATTAAGCTCAAATCCGAAATCACTCCTGGGCCCATAACATGTTAGAATGATGCAGCTGTCAATTAATAGCCCAGCGAAAATATCAGTCATTGGACTGCCATTTGTCTTTTCTTTTAGATGGGGTTCCCCTATCTCCAACAGATAAAGGATTCATTGCCTTTCAACTGCGCATTTTCCGTCTACAGTGAGGTGTTGTACACTACCTGATATTCTAACAGAAAATAGTTTGCTTCGAAAGAGCAATGTAACTCAGTAAAAGTCTAAATCCAATATATATTCAAAACAATGGAAACAATCAAGGTGACTTCGTCCTGCAGAGAACGCGTTTCGTACTCGGCAAACTTCTGTTCCAAGTAAAGTGCATTCCACTTTTCGTTGAGAACATGAATATATTTACTCCTTGAAGTCGTTTTTTTTTTTAAGAAATGATTCAAAGCAATTGAGCTTCAATTTGAACTCTGTTATTAGAATCTACTCAATGACTGAGTATCCATCGGTTTCTCACCATTGTGATAACGAATTTAGTTGAAAAACTTTAAAAAATCAGCGTATCATAAATGTTTGACATTCTTACGTAACCCAAATTACACTATTATGTTAAACAATTGAAGGAAAATCAGATTCAGCTAATTACATTTTCAGTTTTTACGGTAAGTTTAGTTCCAATCTATGCACTTGTTGGCGACAAAATTTTTATTGAAAGAAAAAAAAAATTAGCAGCGTTACTAAAATGAGGATTGATTATTTTTTTAAAATTTTATTGATTTTGTTACTTTTTAGTTTCTTATTTATTTGATATAATAGTTATGTTCAAATCCCAGGAGTTCCTTCAAAAGTTCATTTCTGGATTCCACTAGAGATTCAATCAGGAGTTCCTTCTAAGATTCCTCTTAGACATCAAAGTTTGTTCGAAAATTCCATACAGGATTTCACTTGTTCCTTGGAGACGTTCTTCTAGGAAGTTCCTTCAGGAATTCATCCAGGAGTTCCTCCGAATATTCCTCCAGGAATTCGTCCGAAAGTTTCTTAAGGATTTCTTCCGTAAGTTCCTCCAGCAAATCCTCCGGAAGTTCCTCCAGCAAATCCTCCGGAAGTTCCTCCAGGAGTTCTTTCGGAAGTTCCTTCGTAAATTTCTCCAGGAATACCTCCGGAAGTTCCCTCAGGGATCCCTCCAGAAGTTCCTTCATGAATTCCTCCAGAAGTTCCTCCATGAGTTCCTCTGGAAGTTCCTCCATGAGTTCCTCCGGAAGTTCCTCTAGGAGTTTCTCCGGAAGTTCCTCTAGAAGTTCCTTCGGAAGTTCCTCTAGGAATTGCTCCAGAAGTTCCTCCAGAAATTCTTCCGGAGATTTTTCATAAAAAAAACCTGCGTAGGTTTCTCCAGAAATTCTTCCGGAAATTTCTTCGGAAGTTTTTCCAGAAATTCCTCCGGAAGCTCCTCCAGAAATTCTTATGGAAATTCTACCAGGAACTCCTCTGGAAGTTCGTCTATAAATTCTTTCGGAAGTTCCTTCAAAACATCGACAAGGGCTCATAAGAGTGGGCTAGTCAAATTTCCCAAAAAAATCCGTGTATTCTTTCAAAAATTCCTCCGAACATCCATCTTAAATTATTGCCAAGTATTTGTCCGCTAATTCTTTCAAAAATACCCTAAATTTCCCTTATTTCCTTGGTGGTTTCTTCAACAATTCACTGAAGAATTCCCTTACAAATATCTATGTATCCTGTCTCAGAACTTCCAACAGAAAATCTAATCTAATCTAATATCATACTTGCGTAGCCAATACTTGAAAGCATCCTGGAAAATGACGGTTTCTGAATTCCGTAATTTTTCTTTTCATATGGCCAGGCCAACTACGCAGTATGTACCGCAGAGATGACTCCTAGATATTGAGCGACTTCAGGAATACCTAAAGTCACTTAATAGCTTGGAATCGAGGGGAAACGAAGAAAGCGTGGACCTCCCGTACCAAACGCTTCCAATAATATATGTACCTAATATATAATAAAAATCGTGTACGTATTTATGTATGATGTATATCTGTATGTGTGTATATGAGTGTGTATGTGTGTTTATATGTGTACACTGATAGACAAAAGTATTCGTCATGTTTTAATAGAGTTTACTATGAAAACACTCACGTCCATCAGTTTATGTATGTATTTGTGTATATATGTGAATGTGTGTGTGTTTTTGTGTGGGTGCATGCGTGTTTAAATAAATTTACAGGTTTTCAAAACCTTACCTCTCCTCAATAATTCTGACGCTGAACATGTTTGAGCATTTACATAGGCTTGATCGCAATATTAGAAAGGGCATTGCCCTTGATAACAATCGATCAGCCCTAGCAAGCACGAACATGCGCACGTCTTCAGGATCTGCAGCACTTTTTTATACACTACACATTTGTTTCGACCGCGGTCACTGCACTGGTTCTATTGTTCTACTTTTAGGCGAATCTCCGCACAAAAGTAGAGCGCAAAAACCAACCGCATTGGAAGACGGTCGAAATGAGACTCATTACCGGCCGCGCAATGCAAAACACAAAATTTCGGCAAATCGCGCGATCGTTCGGCCGTCCGAAATAAGAGCCAACTCGCACTGCCCAGAACTTCCACCAGAAAATCAATCAAAAATTCTCATGTAACTCTATCTGACATTCTCTCTGGAGAAACTCCAGAAATTCCACCAAGCTTTCTTCATTAATTACTTCGAGGTCTTTCCATAACTTCCTTTTGAATTTCTTCAGTAGCTAACGTGGAAGCCCTCGATAGCCACTTTCGTTCCTACTAACGCTCCGGGAACAATTCCGAATGTTCTTCCAAGAACTATCCCGGAAATTGTTCAGGAATGTTTTCTTCGGGAATATTCCCGGAAAGTTCTTGAGAAATTCGTTAGCCTATTTCTCCAGATTTTCTTCCTAAAATTTCGTCAAAACTCTTTCGGAGTTACCTTCTAAAATTCTCCTTGAAAATCCTCTGGAAATTATTTAAGGAATTCTCCCGGAATTTTCAAGGTTTTAGCGGGTACTTCGCCTAAAATTTCTACAAAAAATCGTTCAGAAAGCCCTTTAGGATTTCAAAAGAAGTACTTCCAGGAATTCGCATTCTTCAAAAAATAACTCTAAACATTCTTCTAGAAATTATCTCCCCTTTCTTCCACTAATTCCTCCATAGATTCTCCCAAAAAATTCGTCAAGAATTTCCCCGAAAATTAAATCAAAAACTCCTCCAGAAATTCTTTTATAAGTTCCCTCGAAAATTTCTTCAACAATTTTCAAAGAATTGCAATAGTCACTTTTTCTGGGGTACTGCTGTGGATCGATCGGCAGTTGGAAATGGCTGATTCGGATGCATCCGCCTCATGCGAACACGACACTCTTAAGAGCCAGAAAGCTTGTATTCACGAAAAAAAATTAGCATGTTAAAAATGATAGCAAAAACTAAAATAATCCACCTAGCGGTGGTGATGCCTTTCTCGCACATTATATGAAAAAAAGAAAAAAAACACAAAATATCATTTTAAGGGGGATAGATTCCAGTTCCATTCTATAACACATTGCAGCAAATTGTAAAAAAACCGATTTTGAATTTCATTTCTCTGAGGGCAAAAATCAAAGTTTTGAAATGCAATAGGGATACGGCAGGTATTTCCGTCCATCGTCATAGGGGCTAAAACCAACGAAAGCAACGTACATTTGCTATAACTCCACTATAGCAGAACGTTTCTCCTGAGCTTACGATTTGGTACGCATGAGTTTTACAAAAAAGCGTCTCTTTTATTGGTTTTCGAGACTATGACGAACAGACGAAAATACCTGCCGTGTCCCTAACCGATCGGGCCAATTTTCAATCGTTTCAATTCGACGAGCTGAGTCGATTAGTATATAACAGTATGAGTCTCCGAGCCTTCTATCATAAGTTTGGTTTTCGAGTGCTCCTTTAGCCTTCTGTATACTGTATATCTGTGTATACTCTGTATTAAGGGTATGCGATAACACAATTTTTCCTGACGAAACGAAACGAAATTAGAAAAGCTATTGTTGTTTCGAAACGGAACGAAACGAAATTCAGATTTACTTCCGAGACTTCGAAACGAAACGAAATCGAAGTCCATTTGATTCGAAATTTTACGGAACGAAACGAAATTAAATTATTTTTCCGCGGAATTTTTATTTCCTAGTTTTTAGTACAGTCGCCTCTCCACATCTCGATATTGAAGGGACTATCGAGATAGGGAGAGATCGAGGAGTGGAAGGAAAATTGAATTGGGTACTAGATTTAAAAAAGCTCGTTGCTATGAAACAAATGTCGTTTCCTGTTGTTGATGTGTTTGTTATTGTCCAAAGATGGTCTAGTAGCCTAAAAATTTGAGCATATCGACATAAGGAGAGTGAATCCTGAACAAAATATGATCAGAACACATCGAGATAGAGAGATATCGAGATAGGGAGGTTATCGAGATGTTGAAAGCCCAAATATATGTAGATTGAAGGGACTGAGAAAACCATCGACTTAGGAAGGGATATCGAGATATAGAACATCGAGATGTAGAGAGTCGACTGTATAATGCAAAAACGAAAAAAAAAATCGCGAAGAAAATTAATTTTGTTTCATATTTTCAAAGCCAAATATTGTTACCCAAAATGCCATAGAGAGAATCTAGCTTAATTTTACAAACGGACATATGTAACAGATCAGTTTAGGACATGTTTACCATTTGCAAAAGTACGCCCCTCACCATAAACAACGTAAACATATTCATCGCTCAATATTTCCAACAGACCTCAGTGAAAATAAAAACAGCAGATTTTTTAACTGCAAACAACAAATTTCATATTGATCCAATCATTTGACATTTTGAAAAATATTACAGATTCAAAGTGCCACCCCTCCATTTCAATTAACATCTTGAATACAGTCTCCAGGTAAATTTTCAACCAAGTTCATGAAGATTTATTCAATCTGTAAAACTTTCCAAAATAGCCTTTTCAACAGATCTAAGCAATATGAAAGCTGTTGGTTGCAGTAGAAAACTCGACTTTTTCTAAATGTTTACTAAAGTCCGTTGGGAATATTCGGTGAGCATTTATTTTGATTTGAGAACAATTAGAAAAATTCTATGATACGCTGGGATGGGAGTCGAGCCTTAAAAATAATAGCCGCTTACTCTAGCAACACCATTACGTTATCTGCATGTAGGCGTTAGGTTACAGTGGCCAGTCCCAGATCATACGAGACAGTGCCGGGTTCAGCCTGCTTGCGTTGCATTATCATTTTATATGGAATGTGAATAAATCTGCAACAGATTTGAATAATTAAGAGAAAATAGAGAACTTGAGCCTACTGGAGTTGAGGGTCTTGAGGGTCTACTGAAGTTATAGGATCAAGGTAATTTTGAGTATCTAAACAACTCAAATCCCGAACCCTGGCGTTTTAGCGCCCTAAAACTAAAGTTTTCATCGTTTTTTTTTGTACTGAGGATCAAGATTGCAAAAGAATTTAAGCACTATGGAGAAAATTACATAAACAAATCCAAAATGGCCATTGTATCCATTGTATCCAGATGGTGACCAGTGTATCGAAAATAATTTGGTACATAATCTTCCAAACAATGTGTTTTAAAACTCTATGTTTATCTTCCTTCATATCCATTATTTTTTGTAGAGAAGCGATAGATTCAAACACAAAAGATTTCGCTTAAAATTACAAAAAATGAATATAATACTTAAAACTAACAGTTATAAATCTTTGCAGACCTTAAGAATAATGTATAGGCCTTTTATGCCAACAAACTCAAACGCAGACATTTACGTTTATTGCTAAATATTAACTTTTAAAACCAGCAGCACGTCCAAACTAACAACAAACTGCCCTACGGAAAACGCGCCGCACCGGCACGATTGTAACAGAAAATCGATACAACTTTGAAGCATTTGAATAATCTGGATCTGCAGGATCTAGAAAATGTGAGAAAATTCTAGATTTCCACACGCAATAAAAAGGTTATCCAATTCGTGAACCAGCAAAAATACACCGTGATTAAAGTCATGGATTCAGGAGCTTCAGTCACGTTTTCCAGAACGTTCCAGAAAAAGTGACTGATTTTCCCGAATCCGTGACATAAAATACACCGTGAACTCGTTAGTTCACGAGTACATGAACGCTTTTTTTTCGCGTGCATGATATACGGAATCAAACATATCCGAAGGTAAAAGTTTAAGTCATGTAAATGATCCCAATCGGACTGAATTCGTTCAAAAGACAAAGGAAAACAAACAATACTCAGTAGATCAGTGAGTAATATTTCGATTACCGAAAAGATTCCATAACTAAAGCACAGTTCGAACAATCGCCTCAAAATACATTACATTTCCCCAAAACTAACACTATGAATAAGAATCAAGAAATGTACTATTAAACTTGATCTCGGCTTCGTAACGCTTCATGGCAATTAAGGCTCCAAAATAAACGAAAGATTTTTACATTTTATTTACACAACTCAGTCAAATTAAATAAAATTAGAGCATGTCAAAACGATGAGATGTACAAATTATTTTTACGTCAATCAACAATTTTATTTAAATCAGCAAATATTACGATTTATAGTTGAACACTTTCAACAAAACATTGAAGAAATTTTCAAGTGGAAACCTGAATGCGTTTCTGTTGAAGATACAGAATTGTATAACGTAGTTAGATTTAGTGAAGAAATTTATATGTATAAAATTTTGAGTAGAGTTTGAATGATTTATTCAGCGGCGCAGCCGAATTTTTTTATGTTTAAAAACTTGAATTAATCAAAATTCATTTCGAAATTCCGCGAAATTTCGTAAAATTTCGTTAAAAGTATGATTTTTCAGTCGAAATTTTCCAAATTTTACGATACGAAACGAAATCAGAATATCAGATTTCGCCAAACTCAAATTTCGCGGAATTCCGCGGAATTTCGTTTCGAATGCCCTAAAACGAAATTTTTCGAAATACCGCATATGCTTACTCTGTATATAGAAAATCAGTTGACATGACCGATATTGTTGACGTAGATTCAACGATCCCCGTTTTCGTTGATGTCGGTTTCTCGTAACATCTACGTAGCTACGTTCACGTTCAACCTCTGAAGAGTGATCGCCACAAAAATAAAAGAAGCTCGTTCGTCAAATGACACTTCGGACAATTTTGAAGCCATACAATTTAGCACAAAACAGGAATTATTTTTATATGCCAGGGCTTACGGCGATTTTTCATGATAAACTTTGACATTAATGTGAACATTATTTTTTCGGCTTGCCTCAAAAGCACAAAAGCTTTTTATTCTGAAAATATGGCTCTGTTGTTTTATTGTCTACAGAGGGCCTTAACTTATTAAGAACTGCGTATGTGTTTCCAATAATCTGAGTAAAGCATATTATAATGATCGAACACATTGATCTGTGTCGTGAAAAAAACTAAGTAGAGAGATTTGGGATGCACAGCCGAGGCATGTATCATTTGTAGAACCATAAAATTTACTCCAACTTCAATCTGCACTTAAAATACAGCTCGAGTTTCGACTTAAAATCAACGTCATTGAACGATTTCTCATAGGGTAGATGATGGCTGAGCGCGTCGAAGTGGAGATGAATCACTACGGCACAGATTTGACTACCCATATCGGATTAAGATATCTCTCCGTTCTGCACCTCCAATCCAGTCCATGGTGGCGTCTGCAACTTATCCCATGGCACACGACGACGCTGAGCGGTGCCTGAGAGCGATAGAAGCGTGACAGAAGAAATCATCCATCCCAACCCAATTTACGTCTAATATTTATGACCGAAATTGGAAATTTAAAAATAACAAAGCATATATCACTACTGGAACTGGAACGGTTGACTTGTTCATTGATAGCCCTCATCTGTTGTCGTGTCGTCGGATTTATTTGGAAATGGGATAGGAATAGCAACAAACAGCCCTGCCATCGCCCGATGCACTGAAGACCGGCGCGCACGGGAGAGATTGGGAGACAGAATGGGCAAGAATGGATCAATGATCAAAGAATCGAATGGTGACACACATGGAGGAGATAAGACTGTTGAAGAATGAACTGCCCGAATAGGAGAAGCGTTTCGCGTAAGAAGGGCGACGATGAGAAGATGATTCTAAATTTATGAATCAGGTCGAGGAGGTCTATGTTGGGATCTTTGAATAGCTCCAATCATTCATTTTTCTATTTTTTAAACCACTATGCTGTTGTTCTCTGCTTTACGTGTATTAAAAGTTAGATGCCGAATCTTCATAATTTTAGAATAAATTTTGAAAGCATGTCGAAAAATTCTTACCTATACAATTGAAATTAGTTCAAAGTTTTTGCTCAATTATGTAATCCGATTTTGATACAACCGAAAACTTAACTCCAAACCTTTTATTATTATATATTTTTGTTCTACTCCACTACATGTTCCAAATGATAGCAGAGACAAGAAAGCGTCGATAAACATATTATTCAAATCAAGAAAGCATTATAAGCATCACCTTTTGTCTGTCTTCTGAGTATAATTAGTAAATATGAATGTATCCAGAATTTTGGGCTTCGTGAAAGTTTCATTGTAGAACTTGAACGTCATGCAAAATATTATACAATAAACAATTTCTGAACGATCTAAACATATTTGAAGGATCAAATTTTAATTAATTTCACCCTAATAAAATTATTTGGATCTAATTGGACACTTTAGTATTCAACTTATTATTCATGTTTTATATATCTGGTGGTTCTAGTAATTAGTTACATAGCTTCATGTAGGTATTTTGAACGAATTCAGTCTTAATAAATATATTTACCCTAATGTACAAATCCATTTGTATAGTAATTATCAGTCTTCTATTAACAAATTATTCAATGTGCATTAAATCTTTTTCCTCCTTAAAGTTGTGAAAGTTCTTTCTTAAAATGGTCAAGAGCTGACACCGGATTATGTAACATGCATATAAAAAGCATTAGTTCTCTGAGACAGACAAAGGGTTTAACCAGTGTCAGTCAGACCATCGGAGGTCGATTCCTAAGCTAACTTTCTCTGTTGAACCTTTCGTTATTCGTGATAAATAATGCCAAGGCACCAATATTTCACGATGACTCACTGCATTGATCACACCGCCAATGTGCATCGATGGGATGGGAGAATCTTCGACAATGCGCCAAGCACGTAATTCATCTTCTGTGCTTCTGGTGAACAAAGCCAATGAAATACTGCTGGAAAATGCGATTCTGATTGCTCATTAAATACATTAATGATACCATTAGGATGACAAATGTACATATTTTCACTCTGAAGCAACTGTTTCAGTGTTTTGAATCGCTAGATGTAGCTATAAGTTTAAAATATTAGATATTGATTGATTTAAATAATCGATCAATTAAACTGCCATGCAAATGTAAAAGAGTAAATTCATGCACTGTTATTCTAAAAATGTAATTCTGTTACAACAAATGCCTAAAATGTACTTATGTTCTGTGATTAGAGCAGAATCGCTTACATATTGATAACACACATATAAATCATATTATACACCTATGTACAATTAAAAGTAAATTAGCTGGCCTCATTTACTTGTATAGTATGAAGGAGCTTCAATTTCACATTCTCGTTGGATTATCTTTAATTACCAATTAAATATTTATTCCTCTCCGGAGCTCAGGTGGTCACTGAGCTGGTACAGCCGACCTAAATTACGTTATGTTAAACTGGAAGCTTGAGATTAAAGAATAATCTCAACCTAATATTACGGTCATCTAAAAAAACATAATTACCGTATATGATGCTATTCGCACGTCAGAACAATTTCCATACAGCCACCTTGTCTTGGTTAGGATATCACAAGGACGATCTAATCAAAATCTTTATTCCAGTCCATTTACTGCTGACCACAGAAAACCACTCGAACACACTGTAGGTACCACAAAATGCAAACAACCGCAGACAATTTTCAACAGGCTCATGTGTTTTCTTAACAAATTAGCATCCGTACCACAATTACCCGTCTTTCCGGTTTGCATATAGTGCAATCTTCTCGTGTATGTGGGTGTGTGTGCGGTTCTTAACCGTTGTGGTTTGTGCTTTCGGCATCCTAATCTGACGCGTGAAGGAGGGCTTTCACCAAATCTGGAGCGTGGAGCCACCTTCTGGTGAAATGCAGTTGGTGTATCGTGTGTATAAAACTGGCCACCCTCGCTTAGTCAATGGTCCCTTGATTGTCTGATGAGGAAGATATCGTAGACGTATAAATAAGATAGGTAGATAGGAGAAGTAGTAACCCTTTCCAGGTTACTGCGAGTTTTGACGCTTGCCGAGGGTGTGGTGGAGTTTGATGGTGGGCGGTAATTAAACTTCTATAAAAAATCTCTATGTATTCGAAAGTAGGCCTCACCAAAGCGGCCATGTACCGCTCATAGCGCACTACTAGGTCCAATCCTAATCCACCGAGCGTTTGTTTACCAAGATGGTGCGGTTCACAATGAGTGATGGTAATCAGATCGTTTTTGTTTTGTTTTGCAAATCTGATTAAATTGTTGCGAAATTAAATTCAATTCATTATCTTAAAGATAAATCGTCTAGCTCAAACCTTTGAAGGGGTATGTGGCGGGACCACCATCTTCATCACAAAAGTGTTTGTTTCCCATGTTAGGGGCGGCTGATCATCGTCCGAGAGCCTACTAGGGACTCTATGCAAATCTGTGCAGCATAGTTCGCCTTAAATTTGAGGGAATGATGTCAGGCCTTGCAAGCCAGCCCAAAACAAACAACCAACGAACAATCAACTCAGACCGCATTGTGCTTTCGTGTTGTGCGGTTCTTTTTTCTCTTTGCTGAAAGAAGTTTTTAATGCTAACCGAGGCTATTTTAATTTCAACAGTGCTCCTCAGCGCTATTTGTACATACTGATCCAGTTACGATCTTTGCTTGGATTCGTGCCTTCGTTTTACGTTGGACCCGTTTGCAGAAGTAAAATTCCGACAAGCGATGGTAATCCTGTAGGTACACCGTTCTGAAAAAAAAAACTCTTAGAAGGCCACGTCTCCACGCTCAGCAATGATTATTAATAAAAACAAGAGGAAGGGGATGTCTCTGAATTCTCCACTTCCTTTTAAGAAACAAGGTTTCAAGACCATCCTGCCAAAGCGCGGACAAAATAGAAGGAAGCTGGAGACTTCAGATGTTCTTTTTAACTCTAACATTGGAAATAATTCTTCTCCTATCAAACTGAGCAATCAGTTCGATTTGATTCATGGCGAAATTGAGCAAATCGAATCTACCTCTAGCCCAGCGGATTCGATCAACGCGAAAAAGCAAAGGACCGCCAATTTTGGTATCTGTTGCCGAGT
Organism: Armigeres subalbatus; assembly: GCF_024139115.2. Classification (NCBI taxonomy): domain Eukaryota; kingdom Metazoa; phylum Arthropoda; class Insecta; order Diptera; family Culicidae; genus Armigeres; species Armigeres subalbatus. The sequence continues at coordinate 263,031,276 of NC_085140.1, read as the reverse complement.
TCTCTGGCTTTAGGAATAAGATTTTGAATAACCTTCAGGGGATCAAGATTTTATTTCAGATGGCCAGGAAGGGTGACTGCCGCGTTTTGCTGGGATCCTTTGACGATCGCAAACGTCTTCTTCAGTATTTAACTGATAAGGGGCATAAATGAATTATGAATTATTGGCAGTGGCTGATTTCCTACTCGCCGCTGCCACATCCAGGCGCTATAGTATATGCGCAAAATAGCCAGCAAGAGTTAACCGCCAGAAATTTGTATGGCGAAAGGCATCTATAGCGGGATTTCTCAAAAGTAGGAACTTTTCACGAAAAAATATTTGGTACCAGTAGTGTAGGAAGGTGTCCGCTACTACGCCTACCAAATATTTTTTCGATGAAGGTGCTTAATTTTGAGAAATCGAACCTTAGATGCCTTTCGCCATACTGATTTCAGAAAGTTAACTCCTAGTGTGCCGCTGTAATTACGCTCAAAGCAGGCGATTCATTGGCAGTAGCTGATTTTCTACTCGCCGCTATCACATCCCGGCGCTATAGTATATGCGCAAAATAGCCAGCATGAGTTAACCGCCAGAAATTTGTATGGCGAAAGACATCTAACGCGGGTTTTCTCAAGATTAGGAACTTTTCATGAAAAACTATTTGGTACCGGTTATGAAGGATGGTGTCCGCTACTACGCCTACCAAATATTGTTTCGATTAAGGTGCTTAATTTCGAGTAATCGAACCATAGATGCCTTTCGCCATACAGATTTCAGAAAGTTAACTCCTTCTGTGCCGCTGTAAGCACGCTCAAAGCAGGCGATTCATTCTTCTCGTACGACGACAAAACTAAGCGATTGTTCAAAGTCGTATTGAAAGGTCTCCCCAGTGATGATAAATCGCTGGATGAGATGAAAATTGAAGTTTTTCGATTACTTTGATTTTCACCAGTCCAAGTACTTTAACAAGAGTGAACTAAATAATATGAAAAGTCTGGAAAAGGCCTGTATTATGTCCCATGTCCTTGTTACATGGGAACATTTCCGCAGACCTGAGGGAATTTCCAAAACCCCACTCAGTGTAGTAAGTGCTAAAAGTGGGGTCACGGAACTAAACATTGCCATTTGTGGGGGCAATCACAATTTCTGGGAATGCCCTTCACGCAAAAAAGTTTTGAATTCCCGTGAAAAATTGGAATTCCAATAGGATCCCAGATTTGCGGTGAGGCTTATTTCAAACGCTCAAAATCCACAATCATTTATCGGTTGAGCAATTAATACCCACCACAATCAACGAACAAATTTTGCTCCTACCTCTCACCGGGTAACGAACAGTTTGTCGAATTCTAATTTTTCAAACATGCCTACCTACGCAAGCATCGCTTCATGCAGGCTAAATTTAATTTCTGAAAATTTACCGATGATGAATGATTTTCATACCCATTCTTCAACAGAAAATAACGTTCGTTCTGACGCCGCAAGTAACATGTCTGCTTCGGACTTTAATTTTTTAAATGAACAATAGCATCACATGATTGATGCAATGTTCAAAGCAAATACCAAAACAGAAGCTGTTCAGTAGAGTGGCCCAAGCTTATATGGAAAAAGTGAAAAGTCTGGAATTTCAAACCTTGCACCCTTAAATGACAGCTTGGGGGTCCCAGAAGCTTCCCTGAAAATTTAAGCTCATCCGGTCCAGTGGTTGGCGTGCGCAAATGGTGCAAAGTTTGTATGGGAAAAGTGATCCAAATGTATGGGGAAACGCAACCGTTTCAATTTTTTTGCTTCTAGGTGGCGCTGTAGTCGACGGATTCCTGTTGTGGACAAAATGTAGAACCTTTTTTATATTAGGAAGCGACTGGTGAAGACCGGATGTAAATCCCTTTGAAATTGACCAAGTTATAAGCATCCAAAGTCGAGGGTGTCGAGCGTGTCCCCAGGGGTGTTTAAAATGAGAGCAACGTACCACCAACCATTGCGGCGGCGATGCAGGCGTATTCGGTGCCGTGCGCAATTAAATGCATGATTATCACGCAATCTCGTGAATTTTTATCCGATTGCTAAATACTTTCCGTACTCTGTACAGTAGTGTAGCTAGAGAGGGAGCCCCGTGTGATGATGATTTTTTCTACAAACTTATCAAAAAACTTTCTGAGAGCTCTTTATCCTTTTTGGTTAATCTATTTAACAAATGTTTTCAATTGGCACTTAAGAGGATTCAAAATAAAATTTTGAAAATTCTTCTGAAGTTGCCTCCGTGATACTTTATAGAATTTCTAATATTGATTGCAACAAATGTCCAACAAAGAAATTTCCAATTTTAAACAAAAATCGTTGCAATCTTCTATTGCAGCGGTTCTTAACCTTTTTCTTGAGAGGTACCACTTCAAACTTGTGCATTAATAGGAGGTCGTCAGTTGCATTCTAGCAAAAATTCCGCTTGAGGCCTTTCAAAGCATTTTAACAACAGCCACTACACCTGATGGTATATTTGCAATATTTCCATTATCAGACGACAGGTGGTGTTGCTGCATGTTTGTATTAATGTAATATTGCATATACACTAGTGACATCTGCTGTTCGATATCGTAAGCTTTCAATGTTTCTTCCACACACACGAGGTAGAGAACAGTCTTGAAGAAATAAGGTACCAGTCAAAACGATTAATGCAAGAGATGGCGGTTTTTCAATGGTAGTGTTTATTCCTGTTTTGTTACAACTTTTTTCTCTTCTTCTTCTTGTTATGATGTTCACTGTACGATGGATCGAAACGAACAGACGAACTGACACGCGATGGAGCTCTCGTTATATACTCGCACTGTCTGACTTGTCGAACGCAGCATACTACCACAGACAAACAGACATAACACATAACATTGAACATTCACTCATCAAATTCATCGTCGTTTAAACACTAATGACATCTGTTGATTTCAATTAGTTGGGCAAATCGCGAACCAGATGGCGGTAGTGAGCAAACGTCAAACTCGAGCAAATCCGATGCGCACGCCACTAGTGATCGATTGGCCAACTAATGAATATTTGAATAGGAGATCGTCAGTTGCGTTCTAGCAAAAATTCCGCTTGAGGCCCTTCCTAAATATTTTAACAACAGCCACTACACCTGACGGTATAATTACAATATTTCCATTATCAGGCGACAGGTGGTGTTGCTGTGTGTTTGTATCAATGTAATATTGCATATACACTAGTGACATCTGCTGTTCGATATCGTAAGCTTTCAATGTTCCTTCCACACACACGAGGTGGAGAACAGTCTTGAAGAAATTGAAAGTATAAAGCTAGAATTTAGTATGGAGGTACAATGAAATCTCTTTTATTGTTTAGAACTGTAAAACAAGTCGTGGGAACAAAAAATCTAAAAATTATTTGTTGCTTTTTGACCTAGGTTTCATATTGATGCGATGCGTAGTTAATGAGAACGGATGATTTGTCCATACAAGGAAATTCATTTTACTTTAAATGTTGTGGCGCCATCTCGTTCAAACAGCACCTTTGTCTTTGCCTTATTGACCAGTAAATCAGTGATCGATGGAAATTTGACGAGGTTATGTCTGTTTGTCTGTGATACTACTTAGGGGCGTGGCTTATGATGGTTGGTGTTGTTGCTTGTAGTGATGTTTCCTCCGATTCCACTTCAGTGCGCTGACGCGGAACTGAACAGGTAGTAAAATCGAAATTTCATCACGATTAGACTATAAATCATTGCAAACTAAGTGCAGGTGATAATCTTTTCACCTCATACTTCATTACTTATCTCTACTTTCCTCTAAAATACCACTATTTTCCATAAATTTGCAAAATACTTGATTTTTCCATACATTTTATCGATTTCCAACTACTATTCTTCCATAAGCTCATGGTGAAAATTGTGAAAATCTCAGAACATAGAGTAGCAGGCTTAACAACACAGATAGAAACGCCGGTATCGCCACTCAGTGACGAGTACCGTAAACATGGTGCACGGAAGGTTGTTGTCTACACTTTTTACGGCTGCTGCACCCTGGAAGTAAATGTCATCGAAGTAAACAGTCGGTCTCTCATTGAAAGTATACAGCTAGAATTTAGTATGGAGGTACAATGAAATCTCTTTCTTTGTTTAGAACTGTAAAACAAGTCGTGGGTATAAAATATCTAAAAATTATTTGTTGCTTTTTGACCTAGCTTTCATATTGATGCGATGCCTAGTTGATGAGAACGAATGATTTGTCCATACAAGGAAATTCATTTTACTTTAAATATTGTGGAGCCATCTCGTTCAAACAGCACCTTTGTCTTTGCCTTATTGAGGTATCCCTTATTTTTGGTGTAAATGCAAATTAGCGTAAGTCATAAGATTTATGAAGGATGAACTAACGGAATTCGTGTTACCGTGAATCGCATATTTGTCCCATATGAATAGGAAACCCATCGAAGATGGGACAATAGCCATAAAAGTCCTGTAGTAAGCTTTATGCATAAGATTAATTTGAATTGGAAAGTGTCACGGAATAATGGAACTTCAAGGAAGGCCATACTACCGTAAATTGCGATTTCTTTTATGGTTATTGGACTCTTAAAAGGAGGCTTCCGAGGCCCTTTAATGGCGGCTTTGTAGCTACTTAAAAGGACGCCTTTGATCCTCTTGAAAGAATAATTCCGGGTCCTTTGAAGGGAGTTTTCTGAGCCTTTTTTTAAAGCTATCGAATTTCATGAAAGTTGGCTTCCGCGTCTCTGAGCCTTTTGAAGATAGACTTCCGAGCCTCTTTAATGGCGGCTATTGAGCTAGAATATTTTGAAAGGATGTTTCTGAGCTTCTTGAAAGTACGCTTCCAAGTATCTTGAGGAGAGGCTTACCAGCTTCTCGGAAGAAGGCTTCCGAGCCTCTTACAAGGAGGCTTCCGGGCCTTTTAGCAGAAGGCTTCCGAGCCCCTTAAAAGAGGTTTCCGGTTCTCTTGAAAGGAGGCTTCCAGGCCTCCAGGCTTGCGGACCTCTTAAAAGAAGGCTTTCGGGCCTCTTGAAAGGAGGCTTCCGGACCTCTTGAAAGAAGGCTTCCGGGCCTCTTGAAAGGAGGCTTCCGGGTCTCTTGAAAGGAGGCTTCCGGGCCTCTTGAAAGGAGGCTTCCGGGCCTCTTGAAAGGAGGCTTCCGGGCCTCTTGAAAGGAGGCTTTCGGGCCTCTTGAAAGGAGGCTTCCGGGCCTCTTGAAAGGAGGCTTTCGGGCCTCTTGAAAGGAGGCTTTCGGGCCTCTTGAAAGGAGGCTTCCGGGCCTCTTGAAAGGAGGCTTCCGGGCCTCTTGAAAGGAGGCTTCCGGGCCTCTTGAAAGGAGGCTTCCGGGCCTCTTGAAAGGAGGCTTCCGGGCTTCTTGAAAGGAGGCTTCCGGGCGTCTTGAAAGGAGGCTTCCGGGCCTCTTGAAAGGAGGCTTCCGGGCCTCTTGAAAGGAGGCTTCCGGGCCTCTTGAAAGGAGGCTTCCGGGCCTTTTGAAAGGAGGCTTCCGGGCCTCTTGAAAGGAGGCTTCCGGGCCTCTTGAAAGGAGGCTTCAGGGCCTCTTGAAAGGAGGCTTCCGGGCCTCTTGAAAGGAGGCTTTCGGGCCTCTTGAAAGGAGGCTTCCGGGCCTCTTGAAAGGAGGCTTTCGGGCCTCTTGAAAGGAGGCTTCCGGGCCTCTTGAAAGGAGGCTTCCGGGCCTCTTGAAAGGAGGCTTCCGGGCCTCTTGAAAGGAGGCTTCCGGGCCTCTTGAAAGGAGGCTTTCGGGCCTCTTGAAAGGAGGCTTCCGGGCCTCTTGAAAGGAGGCTTCCGGGCCTCTTGAAAGGAGGCTTCTGGGCCTCTTGAAAGGAGGCTTCCGGGCCTCTTGAAAGGAGGCTGCCGGCCTCTTGAAAGGAAGCTTCCGGGCCTCTTGAAAGGAGGCTTCCGGCCTTTTGAAAGGAGGCTTCCGGGCCTCTTGAAAGGAGGCTTCCGGGCCTCTTGAAAGGAGGCTTCCGGGCCTCTTGAAAGGAGGCTTCCGGGCCTCTTGAAAGGAGGCTTCCGGGCCTCTTGAAAGGAGGCTTCCGGGCCTCTTGAAAGGAGGCTTTCGAGCTGCTTGGAAGAACACAGCAAACAGCTTTGAAAATTCAATGACGTGTAAAACAGCTCGCATGAGGGAATATCATTTAAACCCGTTGGAAATGATAACGATCATATTTGCTGAAGGAATGAAGAAGATTCATCCAGCCGTGTTCGAGTTATGCGGATACGAACACAGACCATTTCATTTTTATTATATAGATATGGATGTGAAGCAAAAGTGGATTAGGATGGATGAACTACAGAATTTAAAATTGCCCTTCTCGTTAGAAAAAAAGAAACAATAATGGTTTTGTTCCTAATAACTTCTAGAAGATCCCATTAGAATATATTCCAATTGTCTTGTTGGGAATCGAATGATGTCTTGCAACCAAATCTTGCTTTATAGTTATTTATTCCATATATAGTAAGGACACGTCCATAAAATACGTTGCACATTTACGGGGGCGTTTCGAGTAGAATGGCGATTCTCACACTATACAGATACATACATTCATCGTTCAATATGGGTTAGAAGGTTAATGGTCAACCTATGCGTGGCATAGTTGATAGATCTCCCTCAAACTATAAATCTTAAAGAATCAAGTCAATAGCTCGTGGGATTAGTAAGGTGTGTGAGATCTATTCGTAGCGTGTCTATCGGTTTTAGCCAACGCGCTCTGTTCGAAGAGAATGCATACCCTCCTTGGTTGGAACGTGCGTAAGAACAAACCTCCGAAGACGCTTTGGTGATCCACAACGTGGAAGGTGTTGTTAGCGATTCGATTGTAACTCATACAGAACGATCGCGAAGCGCCCGACAGCGCCCAATATAAAACATCGTAAAATCTTCTATAAAATGGCTTTCAACAGTTAATTAAAAACGCAACCGATGACTACCGCCGCCCCAGTAAGAGTTGATGATCGTATTGTTGTGGTCGCCCGCACTCTTGGCTTAGCTGGATCAGCTGAAAAATTTGATGCTTCGTAATAGATTTCTTTAATCGGAAAGTGAGTAAATGAAATATGCATATGTGGTTCTGTGATTCTTTCATATTTTGATATGGTTATGCTAATTAATGTGTCCATGATGGTGATAGCTTGAATAAGAAAATGCGTTCACATTTCTGTATAATAACATGTTTTCAAATACTCCACGATAATTTTTAAAGTTGAGTTTTTCTGCGATCTTCTTTATTGGGCAAATGCACCGGATCGATCGATTGAAAACACGTCATGGTTTCCATTCGAAAAGGCACAACTCTTTGAAAAGAACAATCGAAACAATTGATGCGGCCTGAGCGCGTACTAGCAGATCGGTGGCGGTTGTGAGAATCGGAAAACTTTCCACTCACGGCCATCGAGACTTGCCAGAGGAAGTCAGTCAGCCAGCCAGTAGCGCAGCGAGGCGCATCTTGCCAATTTGGTACCCTACTGTGTGTCACACTGGGAAAACTTTTCCGGCTGGGCCTCGCTCGCAAGATACGAACGGGAAAACTAATATTGATTGTCACCAGAAGTTGGCAATTTATAGATAAAGTTGGTGAGTTGCTACGTCTTCCTGCAAGCTTTTGTTCCGCTTCAAGCCGATGAGGGAATGTGTACAATGCTGTAATAAAGGGATTAAGTTTGGCACAGAATAAATTGAAAAATTATTGCGGCTGTAAGTGAGCTCCGGTCTGTTACTGAGCACGATAGTTGGTGGAACAAAAGTACCGAGGAAGTAATATTTTGTGCTGCTATTATTGGTAACAGTTTCGAACCTTCCGTTTCAATTAAAATGATGGTCCGATGCGTGGTTTGGAATATATTTTTGATATCTAATAAGGAATGATGTATCTTTGACATACCAAGGCGAAGAAATGCCAAGAAATTCAACTATATACACATGGAAGCATGTTAGCATAAACAATGTCAAGCACATAGCCCCACAAATATGGCACACTCTTTGCACTGCAACATTATCGAGTTACCGTATTCAAACTCAACTAACGCCGTGCAGATCAATGTAGACCCGCATTTTTTTCTATTTAATGTTTAATTGTTCGCAACAGTAGAGATTTTGTTATGCACTATTTTTACGAAAAACGCTGGGTAAGATGGTATAATTCGCCTTCCACATAAAGGCAACACTTAAGCCTTGTGAGGTCAAAATAATACAATTTTTGTCGGTTGTTTGAAATGTTTGCAGCTGAAATTTCGAACAGCTATTAGGCGAGGTTTCTTGAAGATGTACAATTTGTCAAGGATCAAGGGTCAAATGGGCGAGGGTGAGGCTTGTGGTAGACATCCGTGGATAGCAGTTACTTTCTCGAACCCCATATAGCCCACATTCAAATCTTTCTTTCCGAATCAATTTCTTTTGCAATGGCTATCAATAGATAATACAGAATGGCAAAAAATAAACACAACGGCCTTTCCATAAATGTGAATCTCGTCTGTCAACTACACCGAAAAGAAAGACATAAATTAGGTCGCCGGTCTTAAGTCTATTTTAAAGAAAACAATGATCCAGGAAGATACTGCGGCGATGGTTGCAGTCGATATATTTCTTTCCGCACCGATGCGACCTAGAAATATTATGGCAAGCATAAGAACATCACAACATCAGCAATCAGGAACTGGCACTGCAGTCGTATCGAAGTGAATCAGAGAGTGGAGGTGGCAGATAGGCTATTGTGAAGCAAAAACCTCTTTGAAGAAAGTTTTCTATTTATTCTTTCCGGGGCACAATTGCACGATTCCGCTTAAATCTGACCTAAATTTTTCGGCACCAGAATGCTCCACGGCTGCCACGCCACCACTACTATACTGTGCTGCTGATGCGACTGGCACAATTCGAACCTTTTGCTGCGTTTGGACTTTCTTGGGAAAACTATTTTTATTGTTGCACTTTTATCCTTCCACCGCACCAGTTCGGCTCATTTGGATGGGAGCCATCTCTGTCTTGAGAATCGCATGGAGGGACCAAACGCTTTTCACCCGCATTCTCGTTGGATGATGAAGCTGTGGTTCAGCCTCCTTCATCCTTCCGAGTTTTTCTCGCTCCATAGGTACAGTAATTTCTATCGTTTCCTCGAACGAAAATGTTGTGTGTGTGTTTTTCATTTATCATAGCCCGGCGAAACAAAACACTCTTTCTCCATTCGAGTTAACCCCAGTATTGGATGTAGTAAATGTATTGCCCCAGATGAGTTGGAAATAACAAACGCTTCCAACTAAGAAATGGATTTTCAGAAAAATGGTTTGTTAAATTGCATGTGAAATTGTGAATTCTTTCACAGAAAATCGATTCTTGTTATTTGATATACTCAACAGAATGTAAAAGTAAATTAATGTTTTCTAGGTTTCGTTCATTCGTTATACTATTCTTCTTTTTCTGTTTTGCACGTCTTTTTCCATATTGCATTTTTTTTATAATAAAGAAATAAAAAAAACATATTGCATTTTTTATGCATAGCCCATTCGATTTTGGCAACATTCGATGTTGACAACAAAGTTATTCGATTTTGGCAACAGAACCATTTGATTTTGCCAACATTTTTTTATTTTAACCCAAAACTGGCGTATAAAAATTACTTTAAAAAATCGCGTAAAAATCAAGGCTCCTTCATTAGAGTGATTCAAATTTCGACTTTTTCGCTGCCCTATGCTTAAAAAATTACATTTGCTATCTTAATACTTTTCCTAAAATTTTAGCTAATTTGTTTGTAATTTAAGTTATCAGTTTGAAGATTTTATGAAATTTACTATGGAAACAGTAACTTTTGTAGAAAACTGGACTCTTGATTTTGTCTAGACTAGAGATGGGCAAAATGGATCACTTCGTTGAACTGATCAGATATGTGTCGTTCACAGACCTCCCTTGCTTCTGGGGGCGCCCCACAGTTTTTCGTGATTCATGCGATCGAAGGAATTTCCGTGTTCAATCAGTACAAAATGGAGAGATTCTTGAAATTCGTTGACCTGCACTAGGATGATGCAAAGCGTGACAGTATGGTTCTCACATGATTGTCCGCAGCCAGGGAATCAATATTCGAGCATCGCCTAACAATATACCCTTTGTCGTCAACAGAGTTTGTAACTGACAAACGCACCTTGCAACAAGCCTTTATCAGAACCCAAACACAATATGACAAGAATCATTTGGCTTGCATGCTCTGATATTTCCCAAAATACGATGCTAATTTTGTAACCATAGTTAGATTTTCGAAAATTTCTATAAAAGAAGAAAGAAGAAGATGGATAATGCAAAATAGCGGAATGAAAAGTTAGCAACAAAATTGTTTTCTTTTTTGTTGCTGACCATTTTTTTCGGATCTTTGTCATTATTATCCCCGACAAAAACAAAGCTTTGTCGTTGGTTCTCTTTTGTCGTTTGTTTCGCAAGCGCATCCGAGAAAAATTGATTCCCTGTCCGCAGCAGAAGCTTATCTGCTGCCGTCGGAGAATTGTCCACCTTTTCCTATATCCGAATTAGGGATAAAGGCAAGGGATTTTCAGATAGGGTCAGAGCTTTGTCCCCATTTGAATTCTCTGATGTAAGGCCATTTTATCTCCACTGTTACTTCTAAGCGTGGTGAAGTTGTAAAGATTCAATATGTACCAACCACAGGATAGGATAAACCCCATCCCAAAGTGGGTGGTTATTTGGGACCCTACGATCCGGCCAGAAATTTGGATTCCGTCGGTTGGCAAGCCGCTTAGCATCCACCAGTATCGGTCCGAGTACAAATCTACCTCGTGAGTGGCTGATTCCATTGTGCGATAAGCCACGCGGTACGGCCATTCTGACAAAGTTGGACACGTGGGTCAGGTCCAGGAACCGTCGATATTCTGCCTTCGCTTCGCTCATCCTGGAGGAAGGAACCCAAGACCGTAAGCTAGTGCATGAAGAAATTGAAAAGAGCTCGAAAGTAAAATTGTAATCTAGCTGTAGATTTGGCGCCAAATAGATTTATTCGACGGAAGCTCACAGCGTTCGTCCGTTTCCTGTTGATAGGAAATAAGTTCCCAAGTAACCTTCTTCTTTTTATTGGCATTACATCCCCACACTGGGACAGAGCCGCCTCGCAGCTTAGTGTTCACACTTAAGCACTTCCACAGTTATTAACTGCGAGGTTTCTAAGCCAAGTTACCATTTTTGCATTCGTATACCATGAGGCTAACACGATGATACTTTTATGCCCAGGGAAGTCGAGACAATTTCCAAACCGAAAATTGTCTAGACCGGCACCGGGAATCGAACCCAGCCACCCTCAGCATGGTCTTGCTTTGTAGCCGCGCGTCTTACCGCACGGCCAAGGTGGGCGCCAAGTAACCATCAGCACTATATTACGCCAAACCGCCATATAGGGCCAATATACGGATATTTAAAAACTTATAAGTATTAAAGTATATGGCCGGTTTGGCGTAATATACGGCTTATTGGTTACTTGGGTTATTTAAATAAATTTGGAAACTTTTGGAGTTGAATATACACTTAGACTAGATTGCAAAATAAATACTAATTAATGATCGGCGTGCTCACTAACTGCTAGAATTTTTGAATTTAATGCAGACTGCACCAAACTTTTATGAGAACGTTTGAGCGGAACCGATTGAGATATCTAAGACGCAAACCCGTTATATTTTAAGTTTCTTTCTACAGCTTCAAATACCAAGCCTGCCCTGAGGAGAAGTCTCTGGCCGGACTAAACTGTTCCTGTGGCCTCTTTCCGAAGAGTCGCGCTTAACGCACGAGTCGGAGACATGTAAGCAGCGGGCTGCGTCGATGATGCAGTTTCTGAACTCGATTGATATTTTGAATTGCGGACTCGTGACGTTGATGAATAGCATAAACTATAATGTTGTATCGATCTATGTTACGCTGTTTAGTATTTTCACACGGTTTGCTCCATTATCGAAAGATCGCCCGTTTCGGAAGAACTCGTACCCAGAATGGTTCTCTCCGACTGTTATTCAAGTTCTCAAGGATAAACGGAAAGCGTGGAAGAAAAAGCGGAGAAACCCTACTCCGGAGAATATTGCCTCCTACAAGCAGCTTCTAGCAACTTTCAAAGTATTGCACCGAGAAGCGTATCAGGTGTACATCGCACGGGTTCAAAATGAAATTAAAGAGAATCCTAAATCTTTCTGGAAATTTGTGAACAGCAGAAGGAAGAATGTCGGCATTCCAGAGGAGATGAAGTATGGAAACAAATCTTCCATCAATGGCCAGGACACTGCAGAACTTTTCGCTGACTACTTCAAGAGTGTTTATCAAAGTGCTCCCGTAAATGAAATCAATTCTCCAGACGATGCTGCCACGCAATATGCAAATGTGATTAATATATACATATATATACCATATTGGCTACGACGGACTTTATGAATTGGTCACGAGATGAAGTAGAGCAAGGATTGATGGAGCTAGACGTAAGCAAGTCGGCAGGGCCCGACAGAATTCCAGCTAAGCTGCTAAAAGATTTTAAGGATGAACTTGCAGGACCACTGTCTTTTCTCTTCAATTCATCGCTATCATCTGGCTACTTTCCGCAACTATGGACAATTTCGCATGTCACTCCAATCCACAAGAAAGGATCCCGCTCTAATACTGAAAACTACCGTGGTACACCAATCCAATCGGCGATGCTGAAATTATTTGAACGACTAGTTTACTCACATCTCTATGAGCGCATCATCGAACAGGTCTTAACATCTCAACATGGATTCCTGAAAGGTAAGTCTGTTGTGACGAATCTGTGTGAGTTCAGCTCCATGGTTACAGACTATATGTCTAAAGGCTATCAAGTTGATTGTGTCTATACGGATATGAACAAGGCATGCGATGTTGTTGGGGTGGATAGCATAATGCGCGCAGTAGGAGACTTTGGTATCAGAGGAATGCTGTTCGAATGGATTAAAACAGTGGTGCTCAGCACTTTGGGCGTTTTTTTTTTCCTTAATTTACTTCTCACACAATAAAAATGAGCTTTAATCATACAAATTAGCACTTGGTCGAAAGCTTTCAAATATATTGGTGTTAAATTCACTCCGTACGAAACGATCAAAGCAAAACAAAAGTGCGGCCCGCGGGCCGCAGGGTAATTTTAAGGTTCCCCCAAACACAAGCGACGCGACAGTCGCGACGCGATTCTATCGCATGGCGACAGCGATTCTGTCGCCGTTGGTATGGAAGCGTAAATAGAACATTGCCTGCAACGACCCAACGATAGAATCGCGGCGACTAGTTGTCGCCGTCGCGGCGATGAAATCGCTTAGGTCTGGGGGAGCCTTTACTTTGATCAAGTCGTACGGAGTGATTTTAACACCAATATTCGGTTTAATATCCTCATCTGATACTCATCTTTCGTACAAGTACTAACTTGTAAGGTGAAGGCTCATTTTTATTGTGTGACAAGCAAATTAAGGCAAAAAACGCACAAAATGCTGATCACCACTGGAGTAAAACATATCTGTTGAGCAGAATTCAGTATGTGAAAGTTTTCAACAATTCATCGGCTTCCTTCGAAGTTAATTCAGGAGCCCCACAGGGTAATCTTTTTATCTTGGTCATAGATCAGTTGCCTGAATGACTAACGCCATTTAGCTTATCTATGCTGACGACGTACAACTGTTCATGCCAGTGAAAGTCCTCAATGACTGCATTTTGCTGCAAAAGGATCTTCACAACTTTGAAAGATTTGTAAGCGAAAATGGACTAAGCGTTAATCCAAGCAAATGCTCGGTGATTACTTACACCAGGAGAGTTCAGCCGATATTTTTTACGTACAGTTTAGGACATGCAATTCTGCAACGAGTAGATAACGTTCGGGATTTGGGCGTAATAATGGATCAGTCACTGACATTCAACGACCATATCATTGGAGTCATTAAGGAGTCACTGCAACTTTTTGCGCTTATACGACGGTTTGGCCGTGATCTTACCGATCCACACGCAATCCTAACAATATACACCGGCCTCGTTAGGACTAAATTGGATTTTGCAAGTGTGGTGTTTTTTTTTCTTCTCAAACAATGGAGGGGGAATCTGCTCAACAGACATCCTGGGTTGACCAGGAAGTGCGGGGTTTTGGATCACCGAGGGAGGCAGGACTACATCCCCGACCCGCCAAACCGTTTCCATTGCCGCCAAGCCGATAGTCCCTTCGGTACAACCAGAAAGTAATGCTTCAAAGGGGGCCAGTGCACAAAGCACCCTCGAGGTTAGCTACGTGTTCTTGCAGCACCGAACATCGTAACTCGCTGTTTTAGAAGAACACCATGGTATCGTGCCAGCGCGTTGCCGGCTTTCCAGGTGGCCTCACCACGCCCTATGTCCTCGGAAGGTGGGAAGGGTCGACTTCGCGCCTGCTTCCCTCTGCACGACTGGTATCAAGAATGATGATGCCGCGTGCACCCCAAATTGACCTTTCTGCGATAGGGCCTTTTCGCCAGCACACAGAGGGACTTGCCGACGCGAGGCCTACGCCTACCCCAGCCTTGACGAGAACCCCTTTCCGTCCTCGGGCTCGGAACCCGCCCGGTTGACCGACGCCGCGAAAGCGACGATACCATGTTGTTCTTCGCGCGGCCACTTGTTCGATAAAAGGATCGAGTTCGACCACAGAGCATGACCACCGGTATGACCCATGAAGCCGACTCCGATCCCTTGGACCACCTCTTATTTGCGCCTGAACTAGCCATCCTTGAGTCTACGCGCCACCTTCTGTGTAGCTCCGAGACGATTTGGGCGATAGCCGATAAAACGGCGTTCCAGCCAACTTCATCTTTACACATCCTCCGAACTAGGTTGTCCGGGGTAGTGTCCAGACCACATGTGGCAAGCATGTGGTCACGCATTGCGCGAAAACGTGAGCACACGAACAACACGTGTTCCGCCGTTTCCTCTAAACCTGCGCACACCAAACACTCGGGCGAGGCCGAGCAAGCCAGCTGCGTTACCTGCACTTTGATTTGGTGTCAGGCCATTAGGCCGAAGGCCGTTAGGCCGAAGGCCATTTGGCCGAAGGTCGTTAGGCCGAATTTGCAAAAAGAAGCAAGAAGTGAAAAATGAGAAGTTCTTTCTTTACCATACCCCTTCTTCCTTCTCCCTTCTTGAATCTTTATTCTTCTTTCTTCCTTCTTCTTCCTTTTCTTCCTTCCTTCTTCCTTATTCCTTTTTCCTTCTTCCTTCTCTTTTTTTCCTTCTTTCTTCTTCCTTCTCTATTCTTCCCTCCTCCTTCTATCTTCTTTCTTCCTCCTTCTTTTTTATTCTTTCTTCTTCCTTCCGTTTTCTTCCTTCTTCCTTCTTTCTTCTTTCTTCTTCCTCCTTCCATCATCCTTCTTTCTTCCCTCTTCCTTCTTCCTTCTTCTTTCTTCCTTCCGTTTTCTTCCTTCTTCCTTCTTTCTTCCTTCTACCTTCTTCCTTCTTCCTTTTTTTCTTCTTCCTCCTTCCATCGTCCTACTTTCTTCTTCTTTCTTCCCTCTTTCTTCTTCCTTCTTCTTTCTTCCCTCTTCCTTCTTTCTTCTTCCTTCTTTCTTCTTCCTTCTCCCTTCTTCCTTCTTTCTTCTTCCTTCTTCCTTCTTCTTTCTTTCTTCTTTCTTCTCTCTTCTTCCTTCTTTCTTCTTTCTTTTTCCTTCTTTCTTCTTCCTTCGTCTTCCTTCTTTCTTCTTTCTTCTATCTTCTTCCTTCTTTCTTCTTCCTTCTTTATTCTTCCTTTATTCTTCTTCTTTCCTTCTTTTCCTTCTTCTTTCTTCCTTCTTCATTCTTACTTTTTCCTTCTTGCTTCTTCCTCCTTTCTTCTTCCTTCTTCCTTCTTCCTTCTTTCTTCTTCCTTCTTCCTGCTTCCTTCTTCCTTCTTCATTCTTCCTTATTCCTTCTTCTTTCTTCCTTCTTCCTTCTTTATTCTTCCTTCTTCCTTGTTCCTTCTTACTTCTTCCTCCTTTTTCTCTATTCCTTTCTACTTCTTCCTCATTGCGCACTACTCACTTCTCACTCCCCAGTTCTCATTCGGCCTAATGGCCATTCGGCCTAACGGCCATTCGGCCTAATGACCGTTCGGCCTAATGACCATTCGGCCTAATGACCATTCGGCCTAATGGCCTTCGGCCTAATGACCTTCGGCCTAATGACCCAGCATCTTAAACGCCGGGCACATCGAACCCCCCATGGGGTGCTTGCTGTTCACAGCTTTGCTGGAACAAATCAAACAATTGGGAGGGTTCGTGCAGCATTGTGCCTTATGTCCCTCCAATCCGCAGCGTCGGCAGAGATTGCTTCTGTCAGGGCCTTTGCAGTCCCATTGCTTGTGTTCCGGTTCCAGGCACTTGAAGCAAACTTCGGGTTGCTCGTATATGCCCACAGGGCACAACGACCATCGCACTATGACGCTCCCTAACTTGACTACCTTGGAGGCGTCCGCTGCAAATAGCCGAACCAATGCTACCTGCGTCCCTGCCGGACCTTTCCGTAGCCGAACGGCTGCGGTGGGCGTCTCCACTTCACACTGTCGCCGCAGTGCCGTGACGAGCTCTTCGACTTCAGTGATCTCGTCCAGGTCTTAACCCTTAGATTCACCTCCGTCGTGAGTGCCCTCACCTTGACCGTCTCGCCTAGGACCTCCTCCGCCAACTTCTTGTAGGCGGCGCCCTTTTGCGAGACGCCCCGCTTCAGCTCGAGGATCATCTCGCCCATCCGGGTACGTCTTATTCGACGTACGTCGGCGCCGAGTTCACCGAGCTTGACGTCACTCCTCATCGCCTTCAAAACGTCCGAGTACTTAGCCTCGTCCGCCGTGATGACTAGGGCATCGCCCTGGCGAAATTGGCACTTACCCTAGACTTCTTGCTACCCTCATTCGCCTGGGCCTTCTTTTCGGCCCTTGACGTCTTTGGTTTCCCCTTGTTCTTGACCAGGGTCCAGGAGGCGTCATTCCCTCTATTTCCCTGGTCTGTTGCGGCTGAGAACTTTCAGCCTGCCGTAACCCCTTACCACCGTCTTGCCTGAGTGGACGGACCTTTCCAGGTCCTTCCTCCCCGGTTTTGGAGGTACCTGACCGGGGTTCAGCTTCCCAGCCCCACTACCCTTGTTCGGGGTAGTAACCCTCCGCGTTTTGGAGCGGCCCCAGGGAGCTCATCCCCTGGAGACTGTCTCCCCGTTTTGTGTCTGCTCCGTTGGAGTAGTCACCCCGACGTACCCGCAAATACTTGAGCCTCAGTCTGGGTAGACTTTGGCACCACCGTCTTAGCTGGCACGCCTTCGGTCGACTTGACCTTGCCTGAGTCCGCGAATCCTTGGGCCTCAGTCTGGGTAGACCTCGACTCCACCGATTTCACGGGTTTACACTTGGCCGTCCCGACCGCCCTCTCCAGCTTGGCGTCCAGCATCGACTTTCGAAGTTTCTGCAAGCTCCTCTTGAGGTCCTTGCTGATATTATGCTTCGATGACGCAAAGTCGATGATGGCGTCCAGCTGTTCCGTCGCCACCTCGAAGGCCGAAAGCCCATCGCGTTTGCGGTTCATCGCCTTCACAAGCCATGGGCCGTCAATAACCCCTTCCGGCGTTTTTATAGCCGAGAGGAAGGTTGAGTGACCCACGCTGGCGCTGCGCACTGAGCTGCCGACTATTGCCTCTGGCCTCCTAGGCGGAGACCTGAACAACCCACCTCTTGCGAAGGGTTTGTCGCCTACACTACTACCACTAATTGAAGAATTGACTTGGTTTTCCATTTTGGTCCCACGAGTTGCTCGGGAAAAGAGGTCCACCACGCCAGAGCCCAGCATAACGTGGTAAGGGACAGTTACTGTGGAGGGTGCCCAGGTACCCCACAGGCTCCGTTAAAGGCCTAGCTTATTATTTCACCCCCCTGGCCATGCATCCCCTCGGCACGGGTCGCTTGACGCCTTGGGACTAGGGGTTAGGGACGATGGTCCCGGTCTAACTCGCAGTGGCTATGGGGAGGGGTCGTCAAGCCCTTGGACAAAGTCGCTGCTGCCCCCAAGTGTGGTGTGGCGGCCCCAATACGACGTAGACATTCAACGGCTGGAAGCAGTACCGTGGAAGCTTTTGAAATTTGGTGTGAGAAATCTCGAATAGAGAGAACAGTTACCGGTGTATGGAGATCTCTGCTCATTGGTTGATTTCGACACCATCAATAGCAGGCACAAGATCGCTGACATAGTGTTTTTCTGCAACATCCTGAGAGGGCGGATCAGCAGTCCGTATCTTTACAACCGGCTTCACTTCAACACTAGTCCGGTTACTGTTCGTCGTCGGAGAGTCTTCGATCCTCCATTCAGATCGAGGAACTACACGCAGCATGAGCCAACTAGTAGGTTCATGAATGATTTCAACAGACTACAGGATGTTATTTCCACAACTATGACAACAGAAGTGATTCGCAATAAGTTAAGATTATATTTAAGAGGACAACTGTATGTGTAACATTAATTTTGTGTATAATATTTTAGCAGGGTAACGGGCTTACAGCCTATAGTCCAATAAACCAAACAATCAACTGTTAATGGAATTAATTGCATATTATTCGGCAACTCGGCCGTACGAAAATATCGCAGGAATTGATAACCTGTCCTCTTTCGCTGCCTAACTTGTGTTGATTTGATAGAAACGACCGTTGGTTGAACCAACGGACACGGGGAAAGGTTTCAAAGTGAGAAGCGATAATTGCGAAGTGAATGGTGAGAAGTGAGAAGTGCAAAGTGAGTAGTGAGAGGTGAGAAGTGAAAAGTCAGAAGAGTGGAAAGAGAACTGACCAAGTAGTGAGAAATAAAAGAGAATTGATTTTTTTTAACTTTATCTTTATTGCTTCTAATCATTCCTTCTCTTTACTGCTTTCTTTGAAAAGCTAGAAGTGAAAAAGTTCTGAGAAGTGCTGACTTCGAACAATTGATTTCTCACTTCTCAATTCTCACTTTTCACTATTCATTTCGAACATTTCACTTCTCGCTTCACTTCAAATTATCCTAGCTAGGTCTTAATCCCAGGTTAATAAAATGGATTGAATCATATTTGACTGGCAGAACCCAAAGAGTAAGATTTGATGGTTGTTTGTCAAAACAAGTTATGGTTACATCTGGTGTACCACAA
Source organism: Armigeres subalbatus (assembly GCF_024139115.2). Taxonomy (NCBI): domain Eukaryota; kingdom Metazoa; phylum Arthropoda; class Insecta; order Diptera; family Culicidae; genus Armigeres; species Armigeres subalbatus. The sequence continues at coordinate 263,012,171 of NC_085140.1, read as the reverse complement.
GGATTCCACCTTGGTCCATTGTTATTGTTCGTCAACGATGTAGATCATGTTTTGAATTAGGGGAAACCGCCAAATGTTGAACGGCTAATTTTGTCGCCTATTGTTAAGCTCCCATGAGAAATGCACGTGCGTTCAACAATAGGCGAAGAAATTAGCCGTTCAAAATTTGGCGAATTACCCTACCTGAATGTTTCAATTTACGCAGATGACATGAAACTCTTTTTGGAAATACGTAAAGAATCTGATCAAGTAGTGTTTCAAAATGAAATTAACGATTTTTACAAATGGTGTAAGAAAAATCTGTAACAGACGAATTTCGCGCCAACCCTTCTATGGGGCTGGCAGCACCATCTCAGAATCGAATGAAACTTGGTGGGCATAAAGATATGGTATTTCTAAGCCACTCTGCATACTTAGTTTTTCAAAAATTGTCAAGAGTAACATTTGATGAGGGCCTAATGTTTGTTCATGGATTTTTATAAATCGATGTAACTCTAAAATGACAAGACCTGCAAAAAGTGTTATATGGCGGACTGTCGTGAAATTCCATGAAGTTTTTTGGAAAAATATTCAAGAAATAATAAAACCGATTTCTACACTGAAAAAATTAGTTTAAAATATTAAAATTGATATAAAAAAAAACTTATTTCAGAAATCGATGAAATTTTTTCTGCAGATAGGTATTTTAATTATCTAACTTTTCTGGGAATAATGTTCCTGTGACATATTTAAGGAAAAAAAGTTTTTCTAACAAAAACATATTGAGTGAAAATTTATCAGCGTGTTTTATGTCTACAGCGTCAATTATAAGTTCAGCAGCCTATCATCAACCAACGACACATTTTGGACGTATAAAAATTTGTTTGGGAAGCAATTGTGGATAATCTAACATAATTGTGGACCAACATTTGAAAAGGGTTTATGTTTTATTTGACTTTTTGTTTCGAAGTAACTTAAAAACAATTACAAAAAAATAATTACTTTGGAAACGGGCAATGTTGCCGAAACGAAATTGAAGTGATATTTAATTGTAATAGTGGAAAAGAAGATGTTGTTTTTCAACAAAGGCTAACCACTGAACGGTGTAATTTAGAAACAAAGCCTGTAGATGATTTTGTATCGTATTTTATTGAAAAAATTGATAAACTTATAACTTATGACATTATTTGCAAACAACAATACACTTGTACTGTTAGATTTATCTGAAAATTATCCATTCATTATCCAAAATGCTGCTCAAGGTTGGAATAATTCCCAGGCAACAATACATCCATTCGAAGTTTACTTTAAAAGAAACGGTTAATTAGAAAACGTTAGCTTTATTAATCAGAAGTAATGACCCATGACACAAAAGCTGTTCACTTATTCATTTCAAAATTAATTGACTTTTTGAAACAGTCGATCGATTTTCCAAAAATAACTTTTGTGTCTGGGTGAGCTGCAGCACATTATAAAAAAAAGGAACTTTGCAAGTCTGTGTAATTTAAATTTAAAACATGGCTTAGAAGCAGAATGGCACTTTTTTACAACATCGCACGGAAAAGGCCCTTGCGAAGCTATTGGTGGCACTCTCAAACGAATGGCAAAACGAGCAACTCTTGCCAAAGATTATGGAAATACTCTCAAGACTCTTCGGGAGTTGTACGAATGGGCGAATGGGCACGTTTTCAATCAAACAAAAATATCACTATATTACATTTCTGTTATATCACGAATGAGCAATATCGCTATCGGGGGTGGCAATGGGTCTGGGGGTGAGAATGGGTCATCGCTCTCACCGCGAGCATGGAGGGCGTAGAGAAAAATCGTTTAAAAAGGTCTCTTATATTTTTGTCTTTTTGTCCTCAGATACATCCATTCTACAAGCATTCTAAGTAGTTGAAACAGTGACCCATTCTCACCCCCATTTGACCCATTGTCACCCCCGACGACGGTACTCAACAAAAGTTTGATGAACTTTTCAAAAAAGCAAAAACTATAATTGGCACACAAAAGCTTCATTCTTTTATACCATTCTTTTATACCAATCGCTCATAATAAAAAAAAGTCGTTGAATTGTTCGACTAAGTTTACAAATTAAATTAAACAAATAAAATTGAAGAAAAAAATAAAAAAAATGCGTATTCTTTAAATGTGCATTTACCGGAAATCCCCCTAATGAAATTACCTACCGAGCTTCATCGTTTGGAATCAAAATGTTTATCTGATAAAAAAAATCGACCTCCAATTTTTATTTTTGCTAAACCAATTTTAATCTTTACATTCAATAATTTATTTTCTCGATGAACGAAACGCTCTTTTATGTTTCAGACTTCATAGTTCAGACAAATTTACAATAGTCCATCAAACATCACAATTTTGTAAATCTGGTCATTTGTGTGTAACATTGATATAAGCAATCTAGGAAAATATACGCCCTTTCCAAATGTTGGTCCACATTAATGTTAGATTATGCTAAATTGCTTCCTAAACAATTTTTTATACTTCCAAAATGTGTCGTTGGTTGATGATAGGCGGCTGAACCTTTAATTGGCGCTGTAGGCATAAAACACGATGATAAGTTTTCACCTAATATGGACATGAAAAAAGTTTTTGTTAGAAAAACTTTTTTTCCTTAAATATGTCACAGGAACATTATTCCCAGAAAAGTTAGATAATTAAAATACCTATCTGCAGAAAAAACTTCATTGGTTTCTGAGATGAGGTTTTTTTTGTAATATCGATTTTAATTTTTAAAACTAATTTTTTTCAGTGTAGAAGTCGGTTTTTTATTTTTTGGAATTTCACGACAGCCCGCCATACAGCACTTTTTTGTAGGTCTTTCCATTTTAGAGTTACATCGATTTTTAAATAAATCAATGAAAAAAAATTAGGCCCTCATCAAATGCTACTCTTGACAATTTTTGAAAAACTAAGTATGCCGAGTGGCTTGGAAATACCGCATCTTTATGCCCTCCAAGATTCATTCGATTCTGAGATGGTGCTGCCAACCGCTGGTCGAGTTGGCGCGAAATTCGTCAACAACTAAATTTCAAAAAGGCCATTCAATCTCGTTTACAAGAAAGATCAATACGGAACAAGAGCAAATATACATAGGCCAGAAAACAGTTGTAAGGTGCAAACTAATTAGAGATTTAGGTATCATTCTGGACTCCAAATTGTCGTTCATAGATCACTATAATCATATTATTCATAAAGCAAGCAACATGCTTAGTTTTATCAAAAGATTCAGCTTTAATTTTAATGATCCTTACGCAATCAAAACATTGTACGTTGCACATGTTAGGCCTCTTTTAGAATACTGCTGTGTAGTTTGGGCTCCGTATCAAGAGACACATGTGATCCGCATTGAATCAGTACAGAAACAGTTTTTACTCTTTGCGCTGCGAAAACTAAGGTGGACGTCTCTACCATTGCCTCCTTATGAATCACGGTGTTCATTAATCAACCTGGAAGAACTAAAAAAACGTAGGGAATTCTCAATGATAGCTTTCATAAACGATATTATCGCACAAAGAGTGGATAGTGGTGAAATTTTGGCAAATATTAATTTTTACGCTCCTATCCGTCCACTTAGAAATAGAAATCTATTTTTTATCAATAATCAATGGACAAACTATGGCCGAAATGGCCAAATAAATAGAATGATGTCATGTTATAACGCACATTGTGAAACAATTGATGTAACAATGAGTAAAACTGATCTAAAAAAAGTGTTTTTCTCTAGACTAGTTAGGTAATGACTGAACTACACATAGACTAGATAATAAGTATTTTTTGTGCTAGGTATAATTGGTCTACATTTGATTGACGGCAAATAATTAAAATAAATAAAAAATAAAATAAAATAAGGAAATAAATTTCAACTATTCGGCCAAATGACATTCTGTAAAATTACCCTTAACCATATTTTTAGACCTCTTCATGCTTTCAAAAAGTATCAAAAATGCAACCGGTCAGCCCAGAATCACAATTCTTATAGTAAAATAAGTCTCCTGTCAAAATTTCAGCTAATTCGGATAAAATTTCGAGGTGGCTCAAGTCAATTTAGTGTTTTTGGGCTATTTTCAATTTTGGAAAAAATCTAACAAGAGATATAAACGTCGAAAACTATCGCAACAACCTCTATACGGAAGCTTTGGGTGTACTCTACAAGTCTTGTGAACATTGCGATTCGTTCCGTTCACGTTTTGTCCATGTTAAAGTGATTTTCAAGCTTTTAAGTGCATAAAAATACTGTTTCCCACAAAAGTCGTTGTTCTACAAAATTCTTGAACTTATGACAAATGATTGCTTATTTATTATATTATTATTCCTCTTTTTTCTCTGGAAATTTGAGTAATATAATTGTCACTCTGCGATTTATCGTTAAATTCTTAAAAATCAGAAGCTGAACATTTGTCATAAATTTGCACGTTAGGATTTCTTCAAACAAATTGTTCGAACAAAACATAAATCAAATCATATGATATTTGATGCTTACAACAAACGACTTCCAAATTTTGTTAATTTCACCATATGTCTGCATGCTTTTAACATTGAGTGCATCGTAGTAACAAGTGAAATCGAAGCTTCTTTGTTTGAACAACTTGTTTAAAGAAATCTCAGTGTGCAAATTTATGACAAATATTTTGCTTCTGATTTATAAGAATTTAACGAAAAATCGCACATTGAAAACTATATTACTCAAATGTCCAGAGAAAAAAGATATAATATAATAAATTAGCAATTATTTGTAATAAATTCAAGAATTTTATAGAACAACGATTTTTAGGGAAACAGTGTTTTTATGCACTTAAAAGCCCGAAAATCACTTTAACATGGCCAAACGTGAACGGAACTAATCGCAATGTTTACAAGACTTGTAGACCACACCAAAAGCTTCCGTTGCCTGCATTTATATCTCCTGCTAGGTTTTTTTCAAAATTGAAAATTGCCCAAAAACACTAATTCGACTTGAGCCACCTCGAAATTATATCCGAATTATCTGAAAATTTGAAGGGAGGCTTATTTTAGCATAAGAATTGTGATTCTGGGCTGACCGGTTGAATTTTTGATACTTTTGAAAACATGAATAGGTATAATATTTATACATGGGAAAAGATTGGTTAGTTGAAACCCATTCGGCCGAAAGTCATTTGGCCAAATTCCAATAGGCCGAACACACCATAAGGCCGAAATCCTCAGGACGAAAGTCATTTGGTCAAATAGGACACAGTAAGAAGTGAAAGCTTAATATTGAGAAATGAGCCGTCTCAATTCTCACCCTTTATTTTTCACTTTTCACTGTACAAACGTCTCACTGCCCACTTCGCACTACTCACTTTTCATACTTTTCATACTTCGCACTACTTCACTATTATTTCCATACGACAAAAATGGTCAAGGCCGATAATAAATCAAAATAGGCACTTGCTAAAAATCAATACAGTTTCAATGCTGATATTTGCATAATCCAAAACAAATTTTCCACTGTAACAGTGATAGGTACATAAATCCCTTTTACCTGTTTACAATATGGGCTCCCATATATGTCACTAGCACGTGTGTTGTCCCCTATTTGGCGTGCGTCCAGCCTATCTCTCGTCAATCTTGCACAGATTCGTTTCGTTCTTTCCATCATCGTGGTTGATTTACCATTCATTGCCATTATTAGGCGTGACAAACGGTGCTTCCCCAGTGCGGAACAGATGATGTTGTCATATTTTCACTTCATGGCAGACCAACTCTATTCCAGTTCCAACGAATAAGGCAGCTAGTGGACTGCTTGTTCATTCTCAATGGTTGCTCTTATTTTTAGGGTTTTTCTAAGGCATCTCATAATACAATGAAATTATGTGCAATAAACTTTTTGTTTTCTTTATTCCAGCTCCAATTAAATAAATCCAAAGTGGCTTATTCTAATCTCCTACAATGAACGGGATCCTTGAAATTAATCTGATAGATATACAGCATTTCATCTAATTTAGATGTAATTGTAAATTCTGATCACAACTGTTTTAAATTTTCACGTTTATTTTTACACCAAAATCTGTCATCGAATACCCCTACTTTGATGAGTATTATTAGGTTTAATTAGTTGATCATATGTCTCATGTGATCGCTTATATTACCAAAGCTGGTGAGTTTTTCGGGGTGGTAGACGATTGCCCAAAAAAATGCCAACGGACTATTGAGTGATTTTGCATGTGCCACTTCTACGATAATTAATGAGAGTGATGAATTACGCGTCGTTCTAGTTATTGGACCGCCGCCGCCAGATGCAATAGCGTGTTCGCGTTAAGATAGGATGCTGCTATGAGCACAATCAACTAGCCGTTGGAAATCATGCTGACAACGTTGACCCTGTCTCACGGCGTACGTTTATCATGATTAAATATAATAAGCTCAAGTTCAATAGCACTCCCAATGGCTGAAACTGAATGTCAACGTGATTGAATTGGTTCCCTGCAATGTGACGTGTCACGGTTCAACGGCAAGGGAATCTGTTAAACAAGCTCCGCTCGTCAAAACAAACCACCGATCGCTCGAAGACAGGTTCATCTGCCGCTTCCATATGAGCCATTAATCTATGCTGCTCTTGTCTATCACGTTTCTAATCTGATTTCGGATCTACGCAGCGATACCGTCGCATCAAGACAAAAAGTAGAAACAATTATAATTATGGAAGATGAATGGGGACTATGCTGTGCGTTTTGGTGCCCTTTGGGCTTGTTAGCGCTGATGGTGTCTCGCTTTCAGAGTGATTGCCTGTTGGGAAACATCTGTTGCACCATAATGTGTGAATGAAATGTGGACGTGTATCGAACAACGTGAAAATTGTGTACAACAAATTTTGTTTTAACGTGACTTTATATTCGATGATGTAATTTTGTTAACCACCTTTTTGTGCAACGGTAAAAAAACTTTAATCATATTCATAATCGTATTGAATGTTATTGAAAGGGTCTGATGGTTGTCTTAGATTAGGCTATTAAAGCACTCTTTAATTATTTTTTTGCAGGGGTGACTCCACAGTAGTATGTAGTTGGAGACCACATATCGATGACCACACTAATTGTCTCTACCAATAATTCACTTTTTTAGATAGCATGTTAGGAATGAAAGCCATTACTAATAAAATATTCATATAAATCATTTTCATTAAAAATCATACGTATATTACTCCTAAAATTAGGTTCCATGAATCAAATACTAAACAAAAATCCGTTCAATTTCAAAAGGCAGAAACCGCACGACGGAGGCCTCCAAAAATCGCATTGCGAGCCGTGATGCAGAGCGCAGCGATTACGCTCCTGCAATTTATGACACTACAAAGTTGAGCTCATAACTCACAGGATGTTAAGTGATTTCCCATATGATTCCCAAAACATCGTTGAGGAACAGCTTCTATCTGACAGGCATGAACGGAACAAACATGTGAATCAAACGCACGACTCGACTGTGTGCATTCAAATTCAGCATAAACAACACCCATCGCGAGCATCGTCGCTGGTCTGTCTGAGTCCTGAGAGGTGGTCGTCAGGCGATGCGCAGTGACCTCCCGAGTCGATGAGTGGCGGTTTGTTTTGGTTTTCATTATCTTTCGCTTCGCCTTTCCACAACTTCGGACTGAAAGGGGAAAGGCACTCAGACTCAGTTCGTGGGAATTATATTTGGGCTTTTCCAGATTTTCCGTTGGCTCCGAACGGCATAGACGAAATCTTGCGCTCAATTCTCTCGGTGCAAAGGGGGGTAATTTTTCACGTGCTGGATTGATGCAAAGAAATAGATATTTTGAGGCTCTCTTGTTTTGTTGTTAGAGATTCGAATGGTCGGAGCTTTTCTCTTTTTTGATTTCTATTGAGCTTTCCAGCAGTTCTATATAATTGGACGATTTCGGAGAATCATGATTCTTGGTAGAAGATAAAGTAATCCAATAGACAGCGACAGTAAAGACTCTACGATATTGTCTGCTGTATTTTCTAACTAGGCTAAGAAAAATGCTGTTGGAAAAACGGATAAAGTATACGATGTAGACTAATATTGTTGTTTCGTGAATCAAAGCCGTAGTGAAAGACTATACTTTCACTGCGAAATTACTATGGGAAGATCCAATAGTCAAGATTCACATACTAATCGATTCCGCTCAATAAAATCCGTTAATGTCTGTGTAAAGGTATGCAATACAATATTATATAGTTTTCATGTACTTAGCTTTAACTGATTTTAGTGTAATACATATTATTGTAATGTATTCGGTAGATCAACACGTTTCACTGAAGGAAGTGGTTACCCTCCAATACATTTTTGAACTAAATCTTTCACATGTTTTGCGATTGCACAAATCGATTTTCAGACATAGTAATTACATTTGCACTCCTAGTGGCTAATATCCGGAATATAAGCAATTAACTTTGATTGTACTGAAATAAGGTAGATAAATTATGGTCGGAATGCGCCCAGTTATTCCAATTTGTCTAATTCATTCAAAAATAGTTTGTCTAATTAGTCTTTTCTTTTTTAACAATAAGTGTTATCCACTGAATTTGTTTAATATTTCTAAACTATTTTGTATATCATGTGAGACTATTTTCATCGGCTTTTTTCGGTGTACATTCATTAAACTAAGCAATTACCGGACGATTCGACCTACTAATACGTTCGGTCATCATCAGCGGATCATGCTATAGAGAAAATCTACTCCCATCACTTCTCCGCTTTTGTGATGGGAGCAGAGAAACAAAGGACAACAGCATTTTTTAAATGATATTTCGGTGCATATTGTTGCCTGTTCTTTTATCTCTTATATCAATCAAGTCCATATCATGTTTTGTTATTTTGTTCATGGCTTCTGCCCGGATTCTGTGCATAAAGGTTCCCCCAAACACACGCGACGCGACAGTCGCGACGCGATTCTATCGCTTGGCGACAGCGATTCTGTCGCCATTGGTATGGATGCGTAAATAGAACATTGCATGCAGCGACCCAACGATAGAATCGCGGCGACTAGTTGTCGCCGTCGCGGCGATCAAATCGCTTAGGTCTGGTGGAGCCTTAACACTGTTTTGATTATGATGAAAAAAGAAATCTGGGAAAATTGATCTACTTTCTTTTCTAGCGTTCGATCATTTTTAGTATTTTTTCCAACCTTCGGTGTATTCAATAAATTATAACTCAAATTTCAAATTAAGAAAATAGTTCACTCACAGCTAGAAGTCACACGTGCGCAGTTATCTTAGAAGGCAATTGAAGCTGTATCGCTGAAGCTGCTTCATTAGAATAGCAGAATAAGCTTGAGCTTGATTGACTGCTCGTAGTTGCTACTCCATTATGACCAGATCAGCTGTTCTTGCACAGGGAACCAACAAGATGTTTGCTTGGGACTAGCACACATCTTCAATGTACAAGTACTGGTGATCTCATTTGTTAGGTATATATATTTGCATGGGTATATATTTTGTGTGGCAAGTACAATGGATACACTTTGCCCAGAGTGTCGAGAAAGTTTTCAACCCGAAAACATCCTAGACCGAACCGAGAATTGAACTCGTCATCTCCGGATTGCCAATTCTACCATTTTTCCAAGCATTTTACCTAAGTCTTCAATTTTTACTAACACTTATACTGCCCAAAATCTCATATTTGTCTCATATGAATAGAAAGTCCAGCAAAAATGGGACTGATATGCGATGATAGGCAGTATACAACTTACATGTCCGATTAACTTAACACGTACGTCCCCAACCCCCATTTTACGACAAAACAAAAAATTCAAAACCACGCAGCTTAGCCAATTTCTAACGGATTTGCAAGCAATCTTCTGGAATCGATCACAAAATCCCTATTGTCAATTTTTATGCAATGGCCATGGTTCTGGATATATTCCGGGGAGTACTGGGGTTACCTCCGTCCCGAAGAAATGGTCATTGACAGATCGGCTTCGAAATACATCGTGCGACATGTCAAACTTCATGATTTTGCAAAACAAGTACACTGGAGTACATTTTGGCGATTTTCGATCGAATTGACCACCATCCGGGAAGTACCCGAAGGAAGCAGGGCCTGGTTCCCTTGGGGAAGTGGCCAATATCCGTATACTCTTGGAAACCACCTTCATAATTTTGCAAAACAAGTACACTGGAGTCCATTTCGGTGATTTTCGATCGAATTGGCTACCTTCCGAATACTTCCAGGTAGACCTGTGCGCTGATTGAAATTCTACCGGCGGTGGCGTGATAGATCATTTTCAGCCAGCGGCGGCAGTGTGGATCGGCGTGGACCAGTTTCAAGCGCCAAAGTTTCTTCAGAAGTTCCTCCAGGAATTCTTTCAGAAGTTCCTTCACAAGTTTTTTCAAAAGAAATTCCTTCGGACATTCCTCCAAAAGTGCCTCTGCGAAACTCCTCCAGATATTCCTCCTGGATTTCGTCTGGAAGTTCCTTTAGGAAGCTTCTCCAAGAAATCCTCCAGGAATTTTTCCGGAAGTTCCTCCAGGAATTCCTCCGGAAGTTCCTCCAGGAATTCCTCCGGAAGTTCCTCCAGGAATTCCTCCGGAAGTTCCTCCAGGAATTCCTCCGAAAGTTCCTCCACGAATTCCTCCTGAAGTTCCTCCAGGAATTCCTCCTGAAGTTCCTCCAGGAATTCCTCCGGAAGTTCCTCCAGGAATTCCTCCGGAAATTCCTCCAGGAATTCCTTCTCCAGGAATTCCTCCGGAAGTCCCTCCAGGAATTCCTCCGGAAGTTCCACCGGAAATTCCTGAAGGAACTTCAGGAGGAATTCCTAAAGGAACTTCCGGAAGAATTCATGGAGGAACTTCCGGAGGAATTCCTGGATGAACTTCCAGATGATTTCCTGAAGGAGCTTCCGGAGGAATTCCTGAAGGAACTTCCAGACAAAATCCGGGAGGAGTTTCTGGAGGAACTTCCCAGAGGCACTTACGGAGGAACGTCCAAAGGAATTTCTTGACGATCTTTAAAAACAACTAGTGGAGGAACTTCTGGAAGAATTCCTTGACGAAATTGTTTTGCAAAATCATGAAGTTTGACATGTCGCACGATGGATTTCGAAGCCGATCTGCCAGTGACAGGGTTTGCAGAAATCGCTCTCAATACATAACGAACAACGATAAAAGAGAGGCAAAAACTGTTCCGAATCATAACAAGCCATGATAACAAATTTATCAAACTTGTATTCAGTTGCGAAAAAACAGAATCGGATAGGCAGCCTCCACAGAAAAATGGTGATTTTCGCTTTGTTTTCGCTCATTTCGTGTTGGTTACTGCACAGCTGTGTAGAACAAGTTGAAATGCATCATCAGAGCCAGTGCTCCCCACATTTGGAGCTTTCTAAAAGAAATTTATCATGGGGTATAGCATCCCGAATCAGTCCTCTATCATGACAGCTTGCGAAAAAAGTTTCTCGCGGTATGCTACATATCGTATATGTACACAGAGATGATAAGTGAGAGACTTGCTCTTTCTCTTTAGGATTCAATCCCTGGTTAGTGACCATTTTTTTCGGGAGGCAGGTATATCCGGAACCATGGCCATTGCACAAAATTGACCTCGGTTCCTAAAACTATAGGAATTTTGTGATCGATTCCAGAAGATTGCTTGAAAATCCGTTAGACATTGGCTGAGCTGCGTGGTTTTGAATTTTGAGTTTTGTCGTATAATGGGATGGGGGACGTACGTGTTAATATATCAAATGATTGTATGACATTTGCCAGAAAACCAGACATTTGCCAGAATAGACCATTTGCCAGAATGTAATTTGCCAGAATGTACCATTCCCCAGAAATAGTAAAACTGGAAATTACGATTATTCCACCAATATAAAAGAATTATATAAAGAAGGTAGTTATGCATAACGGGGATTTTGCATTATTTACTAATGTAATTAATTTTCACGAAAGTGATTATTTAACATATTAAACATTTTTTCCGAAAGATGGATACTATTTATCAGAAAAAACAATCATTCTGGCCTAACGCCAAACAAACTGTTTACGAATGGATATCATATTTGTTCGCTTCATTCCAGATGCAGACTTCATTTCAAAAATTAATTCCTATCTACGATTGGGCAACCCAGTTAACACAAGATCGTATATGATGTCTCATAAGATGCTAAAGTGGAGGCCATATAGGTACTTCCCCATACAATAAGTACGTATATCGCCTCCACTTTAGCGTCTTATTTTGCATCATATACGATTTTGTGTTGACTGGGAATATCACTGTAAGTCATACTATACAGCTATTTGCTTTCATTAAAGAAGTTAACTTCTTATTATTATAGTCTAGGCAAAATGTATATAGATGGAATCATGTCCCCAATTGTCATATTCAAACACGGGGACAGGCAAACACCTACTTCTAGAGAAGGAATCACCATTGCCTTAATCCGGACAAGTGCCTACTTTTAATAAAGGAATTACATACATCATGACCTTAATCCTGACAAACGTCTATTTTAAAAGAAGGGATCACATTCACAGTTGCCTCAATCTGGGAAAGCGCCTACTTTTAAAGAAGAAATTAAATCTTTACTTTACTTTGATGGGCTACAGCTCTTCGATGAACCTACGCTCGATCCTGGGCCAATCGCTTCCAGTCGCCCTGAACATTGAGCGCCCTCAGGTTCTCTTCAACTGCAAAAAGCCATTTTGTACGCAGCCTTCCACGAAGCCTGAGGTCTCTTCCAGGAATTAAATCTACTATTGCCTTAATCTGGACAAGCGCCTGTTTTTAAGAAGGAATCACATCCACCATTTCTTTAATGCCAGTAAGCGCCTACTTTGAAAGATGGGATTGCATCGCCTTAATCCGGGCAAGCGCCTTTTTTAAAGAATGAATAACATCCTCCATAGCGTTAATCCGAGCAAGCGCCTACTTTTAAAGAAGGAATCACATCCACCATTGCCTTAATCCGGGCAAGCGCCTTCTTTTGAAGAAGGGATCATATATACCATTGCTTTAATCCTTGCAAACGTCTATTTTTAAAGAAGGGATCACATCCACCATTGCCTTAATTCAGGCGAGCGCCTACTTTTAAAGAAGTAATTACATCCACCATTGCCATTATCCGGGAGAGCGCCATATCATATCCGGAGCGGGATCATATCCATCATTGCCTACCGGCCAAACACCTATTTGAAAGAAACGATCACATCCGCCATTGCCTTAATCCGAGCAAGTGGCCCAGAGTTACGTCTCTTCAATTCTATTATCGACCGGTGCGGTATTATGTTCCTCACTAGAAAACAAATTAAAAACAACCAAAATTTATGGAAAATGTATGCTGAATGACCCCTCCCCCCCTTTTAACGCTGTTCACAGTTATGCCAAAAGTTCATGGCGTTATGAATTATTGCGTAAACTGGGCAAACGCGTGCATGGCAGATAGCAGATGACCAATTCTGGGGAATGGTACATTCTGGCAAAAAGCCTTCTGGCAAATGTCATACAACCTATCAAATATCCACAATTTTATCAATTTATCTGATTTGTGATTATCTTAGGGGAGGTGGTTTGGTTGTGGGCACCTCCACGTATCTTTTGACAGAAAGCAGATACTGTTATTCTGACATCTGTCATTCATTTGCTATTGAAACACGATGTTTAATGCAGAGTACCAAACTAGATAGACACCTCTACTTTGAACTATGAACATTTTTTTTCTACATAAAAATCAACACGAAAATTTTGTTTGACCTATTTCAAATTGTCTTAAAATGGTGTGATTGAATTGAAAAAGTGAGTTCGTATTCATACGGTAAATTTAGTCTTTTTAGTGGTTCAATAACTATTGCCATCAAAATTTCAGCTCGAACATTTTTCTCATCACTTTCTTGAAACGCTGCTAAATTCGGTTGTGGGCACCATTATTGGTTCAGTTATAGGCACCCTCTTTTTATCGACAAATCGTTCAATATCACTGAGTTTATCAACAAACATATCTACAAACTTATTTTTATGCTGTTTTTATGTATTTTCTTCGAATTATTCTGTCATTTTTTTTTTTCTTGTTGGGTATCATTATCACTGCGACCAGTTTTTTGATCTATTGTGATGTATTCCCCTTGTTAATATGGCTATATCACGATGCAGAGCCACTATTCAGAATGACCGTCATATTTGACTAGTAGCCTTTTCCCAATCTGGTAGTACATTTTTAATAAACTGCACCACCAGATTGGGTGTTGTTCTCCAAATTTCATAGGGTTCTAATAGCCCTTTGTTGAAGAACTTCATTCTTTTGTTGACAATTGCCGGGCAATGGCATAAAATGTGTTCCGAGTCTTCCATGCCACAGAATCGACATGAATCATCTTGAAGTTTTTTCATTTGCTTCAAGTGATAACGGCTCGGACAATGACCAGTTATTAGGCCCGCATATGTTCTAAGATCTTTTTTGGAAAGTTCTAAGATTTTACGGGTTACAGAAATATTTGGTATGATAAACCTTTTGGACTGCCTCGCATTTGGAGTGTGCTTCCAATTTGTTTCTACTTTTGAGGTTATCCACATTTTCAGCTCCATTTTTAGAGCACATGCAGATAAAGCACAAAATGGTTCTGGTCCACAGAAACTGTTTGATGATCCGAGTTTTGCCAATTTATCGGCTCTCTCGTTCCCATCAATTCCACAGTGGCCAGGAACCCAATATAAAGTGACTTGATTACAACAAGACAAGTTTTGAAGGGAATTTATACATTCCCAGACGTGTTTAGAAGTACATGTCGCTGACTTCAAGGCATTCAAAGCGGCTTGACTGTCCGACATAATGCAGATATTTGAATGCCTGTATTTGCGTCGCAAACACAAATTAGAGCATTCCAAAATCGCTTGTATTTCAGCTTGAAACACAGTGGGCCACTTACCCATGGGTATTGAGATTGCTGCCCCTGGGCCAGCCACCCCGGCTCCTGCTTGGTTATTCAGCCTCGAACCATCTGTGTAGAAAACTATTGATCCTGATCGTAGATTTGGACCGCCGTTTTCCCAAGAAGTACGCCCAGGATTTATTACCTGGAATAAACGCTCAAAGTTATATTTTTTACCCATCCAGTCTTCATTATTTATTACTAGTGGGTTTATTTTAATCATATTTAGAATACTCAGATGACCTGTAAGGTCACCTTCCAAGAGGTTCATTGATCGTCGGATCTTTAGAGCACTCTTTTCGGCTTCTAATTGGATGAATTGATGTAAAGGAAGTACAAAAAGTAAGCAATCCAACGCCTTGGATGGTGTACTTCTCATTGCACCATTGTTGCTAATCGTTGAACTCTGTTAAGCTTTTTTTGCTCAATTTTCTCCTTTGATTTTGGCCACCATACCAATGAAGCATAGATAATTCTGGGTCTTACAATTGCCGAGTAAATCCAGTGAATCATCTTCGGCTTCAGGCCCCATTGCTTACCAAACGTTCGTTTACATATCCAAAGAGCATTTATCGCTTTGTTAATTGCTTGCTCCAGATGTACATTCCAGTTGAGCTTCCTGTCAAGTGTAACTCCAAGATATTTAACCGCATTTGAAAGTTTCAAAAGTGTTCCTTTCATTTTTATATTTCCTAATCGAATGTTTTTCCTTCTGGTGAATGGTATAATAGTAGTTTTACATGGATTTATATTCAATCCCTCTTTATCACACCACATAGCCACAAAATTTAGTGCTATTTGCATTCTGTTTTCAATAATACTGTCATATTTTCCTCGGACTATTATGACAATATCATCAGCAAAACCGATTATCTCGAAACCTTGGTTCGACAAGTATGTGAGAAGATCGTCAACAACTAATGACCACAATAGAGGTGACAGCACGCCTCCTTGAGGGCACCCTTTTACTGCTCTAATATTCATAGATGAGCATCCTAAGGTAGCTGATATTTCCCTGTTTACCAACATTGCCTTAATCCATTCGATAATGTATTTGTGGAAGCCACGCTTCGCCATAGCTTTTGCTATAGAATTGTGTGAAGTGTTGTCAAACGCTCCTTCAATATCTAAGAAAGCAGCAAGTGAAATTTCTTTTGCTTTAAAAGATTTTTCAATTTTTGTAACTAAATTATGTAATGCAGTCACTGACGATCTACCCTCCTGATAAGCAAACTGATGTTTACTTAATGGGGTTCGTGATTAAATATTATGGTTTTATATGCTCATCAATTATTCGTTCCATAGTTTTTAGCATTATAGACAGCAAAGTTATCGGCCTAAAAGATTGAGGTGATGATTTATCTTTTTTATTGGCTATTGCAATAAAAATTACCCTTACTTGCCTCCAAACCGCTGGGAAGTCCCTTAATTCCAAGCTTGATTGAAATAGTTTTGTGAGAATATGTGTTAAAGTCCTTTTCGTCTTCTGTAACAGGGGCTTGATAGATTCCATCCATACCAAGTGACTTAAAAGGTTCGAAAGAGACAATCGCCCATTTAACTTGTAAATATTGTATTGATCAAAGTGCTTGCACCCCTGGTTTCCGCTACCCCAGTCGTTGTTTCTGGTATTGTTTGAATACCCGTCCTGGTTCTATTGATTCCAGTATGTATTGCAGATGCGCTGTGATCTATACTTGTATTAGTGATGGAACAAGGAAAATGTGTTTTCATCATTATGTCTAGTTAGGGCTTCCATTTTTCCCGGGAATCAACTTCCCGGGAAACGGGAAATGAAATAATAATTTCCCGGGATTTCCCGGGATCCCGGGAAATAAAAAAAAACTCTCGAAACTAATTCAAAATCGTAGTTTGAATTTTGTCGTAAAATATGATTTTGAAAATATACATTCGACATCAGGGAGGCTTGCTATTTTGTCCTCAAATGATGAAAGAGTTGTTGAAAGCCTGAGAATGTTTCTTCAGTTCGAAAAGCCTTAACTCCTTCTACATAACGTTCGCCATGTCATAAGTATCAGCATCTGCTCTGGCTCAAGAGTAAGATGTGCTACTTTTCCATAATTTTTTCAGAAACTTTTTCAGGCTGTATCCGCATTTTATTTCAGTTTTTGTACAACGACGGCTTCGAGAGATTCTCTTCTATTATCGCCAAAATATTCCTAACATGAACTATTCTTATACTCGACGACTTTTTTTAGTTCATAGAATCTTCTGGTCAGCTTTGAAGGATAAACCATTTTTATTCATGTACGTCCACTTGAACACATTTTATATTTAAAGCAGATGAATGAAATATTTGAAATGAGAATTCTTCCATTCGAAATAAAAAAGAGCTTTCAGGCGAGTGCTTGATTGTCGTACTTTAATGATACTGACTGTAATTTTTTTTTTCAGTCAAACTTTGTTTGAAATTCCGAACAGAACCTAAAACGCATATAATTGCAGAAGTTTTGCAAGTATTTGTTGTAAGACAGTTGTAAGGGTCGCATACTAAATACCTAAAATCTGTCTTCCACTAAGATCTGTTAGCCCACCAATATTATAAAATATTCGAATGAAATATTTCAGAAATATCGCAAAATACTTCGGAATGTGAGTCTGTTCGGGAATTTAATCAAAAAGGATTGGAGGTCTTAAAAAACCTTTGACAATAATAGAACAAAGCTGCCAAAGCGGCCTGAATATCTGCGAACATTGATAGCTCTTCTGTTTCACCACAGACACTAAATTTTTAATTCGACTTCACAACGCTTACCGACTGAATAAACGAAAGATAGATACAAACTGGTTCTTTGTCTCGCCTCTCTTCAACGTGTGTTGGAATGCACCGTATGATTCTGTAACATTTTCAGTTGGTCGGGGTTCTGCCAGATGACACCAAGCGCCATTAAAAATTTACCCATTTTTCAGCCCAAGCTTTCGTTTAGCAGATTAAATTGATCACAAATCGTATCAGATATCCCTTAATTCCATAACGGAGGATGCCCTACAACAAATGTATGTATGAATTAATGTGAAATGATTTCCGTTTTGCTTTTATCACCAAAATATCACAAGTCAATAGAAAAGCCCCTTGGCTCTTTGATGGATTAGTTCTGATAGTTGTTCGGTGCTTTTTTCAAATTCTTGAATTGAGCCTGAACAAATGTCAAGGTTGGCTATACCATCTATTAATTCTGTCATAATTTATTGTAATAATAAGTTTTATTATTTATTTGTTTTTAGGCGCATCTAACTATTGTACATGCTACTATTGTATATGCGCTTTTTGGAACTAAGCGTTGATCGATTTGCATGCAACAAAGTGCATCCGACGGGGAATTCAGTCTTATTGTTGTTGCCATTTAAAATTGGACCTTTTAGACATTACCTTCCGAAGTTGTTGACAAATTATCATTTATTTTCATAGGGGCATTGAGAAGAAAAACGCGAAATTTAAAAAAATAATTTTTGCCTGCGATGTATATAAATGAATATATGTAAATTGATGGAAAAGTTAAATCCAACTTCCTAAAGTGCTATTTTTGACCTTTCTTAAGTGATTCAATGAATAGTTGCTAGGTTTTTTTTTATTGTTTCATGATAATTAAAACTAATAAAATACTGTTTTTCTTTGAATTTGGGTGGATTTTATTTGTTATTCTTCATTATTAGGATTTTCATGGGTGCCCTCAACCGAACCACAAAACTGAAATGTCCAAAAATTCCTAATTTGCGCAATGAATTATTGGCAGTGGCTGAGTTAACCGCCAGAAATTTGTATGACGAAAGACATCTAACGCGGGTTTTCACAAAATTAGGAACTTTTCATGAAAAACTATTTGGTACCGGTTATAACAGATGGTGTCCGCTACTACGCCTACCAAATATTTTTTTTTGGTTAAGGTGCTTAATTTTGAGAAATCGAATCTTAGAAGCCTTTCGGCATACTTATTTCAGAAAGTTAACTCCTAGTGTGTCGCTATAAGCACGCTCAAAGCGGGCGATTCATTGACAATAAAATGATTCAAATCGATGAAACCAAACCAATTTCTTTTCTAGCAGTAAGATTGTACGTCTAGCTTTCCATTGGTATAAAATGTAGACATAATACCAACTAGAACCAAAGTTATGGACAAAATTCAAAAGGGTGCCCAGAACCGAACCTCCTCCCCTACTATTACTATAATCAATTTATCAGATTTGTCCAATCCATTCGATAGGCAGCCTATATTCTACAATATGCTCAATTTTCCGTTTTAATCAGTTTATCCGAATAACTTTTCCTGTCAAAAAATCATATGTACTTCGGCTATGAACCCCAAACTGATTTTCAGCACTGCTTATTGTGACACCTATCATATAACGTTTGGAAAAATCTTATGACACGTATGAAAATTCACCGAATTGGGTACTTGTAATCATCGCATCGCACCAGTCCCGAAATTCCCATGCTGCCCATCTCTCGTCATCTCATTCTCAGAACTGACAGCATAATCACGTTAGAACATCAGAGATGCATAAGCATCGTTCGTTCATCGTCGTTCGATCGCACCATCATCCTCTCCACCACCCACTTCTGTATGCAGCGCAGCATAGCCCGTTCCAACATCGGAAATCTCTCTCGCATGCTTCTCCACCGCGCGCCGTTCGGTTCCGATCGGAGCTTTTCCCGTCTTCGTCGTGGGAACCATGCTGGTAGAGTCATCATCGTCGGCACTGGAAGACACCCGAGACTCGTGGGCTCGTCCTATGCTCTCCGTGCGCTCGAATGTCATTCGCATGCGGGACTTGGTGCTGTCGGTATCTCGGAATCTGCGTCCGTCGGTCCGTTACACGTGTCGCGCCTCTGCTGCTAGCTGCCCTGCTTCAGCTGCATATAGATACATAATAATCAAAACTGCAGCATATTCATCGACACAGATATATAAGGTTTACGGCGTTTCTCGGCTGAGAAGGTGAGGATAAGTGACGCCGGTGAAGTGGAGTCTGTGATCCTGTGGAGTCTGTGGTCCTTTCCGGACAGTCTAATTCAATCCAATCATCATCGTCGGCCAACGGCATAAGCGCTGCAGCAAAGTGTAGTGAGTGTTCTGGTGACTTCCGTTTGATATTTGGTTTGCTTGGAGCTTTGGGTTTTGGCGAAACTTAGTGAAGATCTCTCTGAGTAAAGGAATACATTACAGTGAGTGGACGGGTAGAAATTGATATTCTTAATTAAATATTAAACCGAGTGATCAGCCGTGGGGTAGACGAAACGGAGCCAAGCTTTTCGGTGACCGAAAAGCAAGGATATAAGGAGGATATCGTAATTTGGCAAGTGGTGGTGATACTTTTTGAGGCAGCATATGTACAGTGGAAATGGCCAATTCGTTTAATGAAATTGTGTAAACACTGGTGGAATCGAATAGATTGAATTCGGTTGAAGAAAAGCAAACGGTGGTATTGTTCATTAATTAAACTCGTGTTTGCTGAAAACGTCTTGGAAGTTCTTGGATCTCGGTGGTCTATTCAACATACTGAGGTTATAAATTGTGCAGCATTTGACAGTTTGTGTTAACAACAAGTTCGATTTGGATGAAACCAGAGACAAGGGAGTAG
This sequence comes from Armigeres subalbatus, assembly GCF_024139115.2. Classification (NCBI taxonomy): domain Eukaryota; kingdom Metazoa; phylum Arthropoda; class Insecta; order Diptera; family Culicidae; genus Armigeres; species Armigeres subalbatus. Next base: position 262,991,703 of record NC_085140.1, on the reverse strand, counting down.
CATTGTCGTGCCCCACAAAATCTCTGCAAAATCAACCAATTGGTGATCAAATGAAAATATTCAACATCAAAAGATTGTGGAAAAAATATTAGTGCATTTGTGAAGTTTCAATCATTCGGTCAAATTTTCAAGTGAATGTTCAAAACTACTGAGACTGTGTGATCTAGTGAAGTGCAACTGAGGGAAAGAAATACTAAAGGATTACATCATACCTAAAATATAGGTATTGCAGGCTAAGAAGAACATTTTGCGTTGCGCCAAGGAGCACATAGGAAGAAAGGTGTCCATCGGAAACTGTTCAACCTTTGCTAATCCGTTGTTTCGTTCTGGATTAAGACGACCGCTGCAGGCAGGCAAATGCCGCTATCATGTTTCTGTAAGTAGCTCATGAAAATTTTGCTTCACTTAGTTGGGGTTATCTGGCACTAAAATACAAATTGCTTTCAATTTTAGGAACCATAATATGTACCTAACTCCGGGTATAATTAACACAACAGTCTTTCCTCAAAGAGCTTATAATGTATCTTACAGCAGTTGAATAAGTAGGATACGTTACATTTATAATAAAATATGAATTCCACACTTCAACTACTTTTGGTAAGCATTCCTACACTTTGGTATGCAACAGCTTCTAAGAAGAGGAATGTATTTAACAAAATGAAGGGAAGGAGTCGCTGTACAAACATTGTTTTATTCCGGATCAAAATACCTTGTATTATAGTTCGTGTCTGAGTGATAAAACGATGTTCTTTAAATATTCAAGCAATGAGCGTTATAATGGAAACTATAGCACTCAAATGAGTTGTATAAAGTTCATAATAACACTCATTCGGGAGCTCTTTAGAAAAACCAAAATTGGAACCACACTTGCAAAATAACATGTAGCCCATTTAGCATAGTTGAGTTTGATTCATTTCACATGACATTTTCAAGTTGAAAGATATACTATCAGTTTCCATATTATCGAGCCGTATAGCACAGCTCACAAACTATGATGCGAAAGATGAGTCTGCCTACGGATAATGTTGAAGAAAGTAATGTCTTTCAAACTATTTCACTTATTATGAGACGCAGAGAATATGTCTTTTGAACACACATCTATGCGAAATGAACAAAATTTTGTCATGTAACTAATGCTCGTTTTTATAATGACAATTAGCGCACCAATTTCTTTGCTGTTGAAAAGTAGGCCATTTTAGCACTCAAACACGTTTATCATGAAAACTCGTTTTTCCGCACTCGTGCAACTCTCACTAAAAATCTTCATTTTCCATAGCATTTTCAAATGAAGGCAATGACAAAATCTAACCAGAATATCAATCATTTCTTGATGGGGTAAACATTTTAAGAATTGTTTGTTACATAATGCATAATGTGTTGAACTTAATGTTTATTAAAAAAAACACCTCAACCCTCTTATGCCCACGACCGCCTTTAGACGGGATATTTTGATTATTTTTTGTAATTTTCAATTGATCATATTTCAAAAAGTTTTTGATTTTGATCAATAATATAAACTTCAATGCATGCTTAAATGCGGTTTAAAGTCAAATTTCAAAGTTCTACACATTTATAAAAAAATATTTAAAATTGAGTAATATTTTGTTCCTCCGTATTTTTGCTCGTATACCTTTGAAGGGTGAAATATTTCTAGTTTAGTATTTTTCTACAACTAACCTTATTCAATAGAAGGTTATAGTGATGAATGTCACACTCTAGAATATTTATCCAGCTCGTTACAGGTAAAATAAAAAATTAACCCCGAAAATTTAAAAATTTCAATAAGTCAGGCTTAAATAGGAATTTTCAAATTCTAAGTATGTTGAAAAATCAAAAAAGATTGATAAATTCAAAAAAATATTTAATTGGATAATAAACTTGAGCAGCAAAAAACAAAAAAAATGAGTACAAAACCATTTTTAGACCGATTTTAGAAAGCAAAATAATGATTTTGAGCGAAAACAAAAACGTGGGTTGTAGAGGGTTAATGAAGCTTAAAACAAATAATAATGCATATAACTGACTGTATAAAGTTTGAGATAGGTATTCAAATGAATAAGACTTATCATAAGATCGATAGTCCATGAAATTCAAAATCGCACTCAAAATATTCCCTAATTTCTTCAAAAATTTATATTTGTTTCTGACTTAATGATTGGACCGATTTATCCCATCTATTAGTTACTACTTTAAATATTGTTCATGGAATCGACAGAAAGAAATGCCAATTATCTTATTGCAATATTGCTTTTGCATGTGGAATCTGGAGACGCGTTTTATTTCGGAGGAGAAAATATCTTTCATATTCGTGCTTGATTGCAAAACTTAGTATACCCCTCGGATTTTTTAATGTATTCCAACATTTGAAAGACAAACAAATTGTTTTTTTTATATATCTTTTAATTCATTTCAACGCTTTTTCTTATTCTGTAATACGGACATAAAAAGTTTGAGAATTGTTTTCGATGTGTATTTCATTAAAAATAATCGTGAAAAAGACAAGATTTCTCTGAGTCAATGTAAGGCACTGCGCGCATGGGTTGCAATAGAAATTGTTTGATTTTGTTCATCGTTCATCCGTCTTGGAGCTAAGATTACGAAATTCGCAACAAAAACATACATCTGATTTCCAATGATTCTATTGCTTAAAAATGCTGTGTCTGGGTAAATTTGTCTTCTCCATATAACTAAATGTAGACAAATGTGTAATCTAAGATTGAAGAATCCTTTTCGCATTGTTCACAAAGGAAATTCGATCTGAGTGTATTTCTGAAAATTTTCAAGCATTTCCGTGATTGAATGCATAAAATATTTCAATTCAGCTTTAATTTTTTTGAAATTCTTTAGATGTGAAATAAATTCTATGAAATTTCATCATAATCAATATAAGTATTCATGCATTTCCAAAATGTGTGGGAATTCTGAAAATAACATTCGAAAATGTTTTGAGATAGGGGAACGGTTCGCCACTTCATCTCATAGCTCCTATTTCCATCCCATCAAAAACAAAGCAATGGAAAGGAATTTGATTTGTTTATATTTTTTGTAATTTTTTTCAGCAGTGAGCACGCATGTTGACAAAAAAGAAGCGATGAATTTGGTGCCGTATTTCTTTGTTTGGCGATGAGATGGATATATGTACAGTGAGATGGAGATGGGAACAGTTCCCCTACTTAAGTATCGATGAACAAAAATTTGGAATCGAGAAGTTTTTTTTATGAGTTATCAAAAAATATTAAATTCCAGAATAACATGTTTTTTCTGTCGTTGCTCACGTTAGGAAGCGGCTAAAAAGCCGCTTCAAAATGCTATAAAATAAATTGACTAAAGAAAGATTTCTTTGCAAAAATCAAAGAGACTCGAGAAGCAACCAAATCGATCGGAATTGCGCTGCAAGAGATATGTTTTCTGATGCGAAGTGTTGCGTTCACACTCGCATTACCCGAACGGAACGGAACGAAGTATAAGTTTACTAGCGTTAGCCATAGTATAAAACTGCACAAAATAGATATTATAATAGGCCACAAGGGCGTCCGCTTGCAAATGCACAACCCACTCGGAATTATCTTGCCGATCAGGACAAGATACGACACTTCCGAAACACATCTAACTGAGAGAGCAAAGCCGAGCCAAGCAGTACGTACGATACAGTGATCAAGTACAGACGGATGCATGACCAGCACCGTCAGTGCATTGACGTGTGGACGATTATAAACTGAGGGTAAAATTCAATAGTAGGTACTCCGTGGTCTCACTAGCCAACCAATTTAACCGGACCCTACTTTTACAGTTTCCTGACAAGCAAAATCTCACCAGATACACCGGTGGACTGCTCGAGATCAATACTCCACGTGTGTGAACGATGGCGATTAGCTACACGTTGTAGTTCTATGGTAGGCGTTAATATGATCCTCCACGCAACGGTCATAATATTTCGTTCTAATATGTTACAGTGATCGCATGCCCCAGTTGGCTCTGGTGAAGGTCACTTAAAGCTCGGGGAGAGCAATCTATTGTGTCTGTGGACTCGCTACTCAGGTATCGCATAACACGCACGATCGTACGGACACTTTTGATACCACAAGGCCTTCTACCACGGAATAGAAGTGAGTTAACACATTGATTGCAATGTAGAATGCAAGATCTGATCGATTGGTGCCATCAGGGCCTTTTTTCTGTTTTCCATAATCTCCGATCTCCAGCATCGTTGGACGGTCAAGACTGTAACACATCAGCACGTCTCACGACGGCAACGTCATTGGAAACCACCACGCGGGACTCGCTCGAGAGACGGTCACCGGCCGCTTCAATCCAACCAGTGCAGAAAGAGTGCAAGTATTACGAGAAGCAGAGCGGGGAGCAAGGGAGGAAGCTCATCGGCGATCGCCGTCCGTCAGCCGGATAGGGTGAAGACACCGAGCCGAGCAGCATCCACAATAGCCAGAGTGACGACGGCGGCGTGACCTGTCGTTCCATGCAAGCAAGCGGACAGCGTAGGCTAAGTCAAAATAGATGGGCCCATCGTAAGTTTTGAGACAATTGTGCATGTATAGACACCTCTAGAAATAGAAACATTAGCATGCTACTATCGGTGAATAATTAGGCTAGGAAAATCGTTGATTCAATCAATAAATGTAAAATCTGTAAGGGTGATCGAGTGTTAGTATTTTGTTGTGGCGAGCTACGTGGCTTGGCGACTCATGAGCTGTTTTAATTGAGCTAGTCGACCAAAATTAACAGAAGGTTTTTAAATCTAAAACAGTTTTTGTTATCCGAACAATATACCATTCTATTTGAACGCCAGGCAGGTACAAAAGAGTTCTCTGATGATCCTTATTACGATATATGATATCAACTCTTTATTTATCTCGGAATGTGTTTTGGATAATTGCCAAAAAATTAAATGTAACAAGATTTGTGGACCTTGTGAAGATTATAATTTTTTTTAATGCAATCTTCGTTATGAGTGAGAATTAGAGATGGGCGTTCAGATCCGGAACCGTTCAAATGATCCGGATCTTCAATGTGAGTGAATGATTCGTAGATCACTTTTTAAAAGACCCGGTTCACCAGATCAGTAAAATTCGTGAGCATTTAAAAAGGAATGACAAATGGAAAAGAAAATTGTAAGTACTTTTTACATGTTATATATGATTGTTAGCGAAAGAGGGAGGAAATATTGTCTGATTGTGTCAAAAGAGTGAGCCTGAATAACAGCCGCTACGCCATTTTGCATTTTTCTCATGTTAAGTTCAAAAGATCCGATCCGGTTCAAAGATCCGGATCTTTAAGGGGAATGACCTAGATCTGATCCGTTCAGCGAAGTGATCCGTTTTGCCCTTCTCTAATGAGAATGTTACCTAGGTTTTGTCCTTATATTTTTTAACAAATTCGAATGCTTTGCAATTTTTTGTCATTTTAACAAAGATTCTTGAGTTTTATAATTCTGAAAAAAAAAAATGTATGGGAATTTGAGAAATTTAGAGACCTAGAACGATGTTTAAAGTATTAAATGAAGGCCCATGAGTTCCAGGGATTTAGAAGAAAATTATTCGATTTCTTGAAGATACATGTGATTCTTCGTGAATTTCATCGCATTTTGGGTCCTAGTTTTAAATGTGTATGATTATGCATAGTGAGATTCTGGAGAGATTCTGAATACATTTCACTTATAATAATTCAAACAGTTTTCAAAAGGGATAAGTTCTGTTCTTTCTTGTAGGCCCGACTTCCACAGATGATGCGCCTTCGTATTTCACGGCAAACATTGTTATCAGCCGTTAGCAAGGATCCGAGGATAGACGAATTCCTCCACCTCGAAGGTATCCCCGTCTATCGTAGCACTGCCCTGTCGCTCTCAGTTCCGCCCACAAGCATTCACTTTGTCTTTGACGCATTTACCACCAGTCCAACTTTTGTTGCTTCACGTTTCTGGCGGGTGTACAGTTCTGCCACCTTTGTAAATGTTCGGTCGACAATGTCCATGTCATCCGCGAAACAAATAAATTGACTGGATCTGTTGAAAATCGTACCCCGGCTGTTACACCCGGCTCTCCGCATGAAACCTTCTAGCGCAATGTTGAACAACAGACGCGAAAGTTCATCACCTTGTCTTAGTCCCCGGCGCGATTCGAACGAATTGGAGTGTTCGTCCGAAATCTTCACACAGTTTTGCACACCATCCACCGTTGCTTTGATCAGTCTGGTAAGCTTCCCAGGAAAGCTGTTCTCGTCCATAATTTTCCATAGCTCTACGCGGTCTATACTGTCGTATGCCGCCTTGAAATCAACGAACAGATGGTGCGTTGGGACCTGGTATTCACGGCATTTTTGAAGGATTTGCCGTACAGATCTGGTCCGTTGTCGAGCGGCCGTCGACGAAGCCGGCTTGATAACTTCCCACGAACTCATTCACTAATGGTGACAGACGACGGAAGATGATCTGGGATATCACTTTATAGGCGGCATTAAGGATGGTGATCGCTCGAAAGTTCTCACACTCCAGCTTGTCGCCTTTCTTGTAGATGGGGCATATAACCCCTTCCTTCCACTCCTCCGGTAGCTGTTCAGTTTCCCAGATTCCCATCTTGATGAGCTCAGCTCCGATACCATCCTTACCAGCTGCTTTATTGGTCTTTAGCTGTTGGATAGCATCCTTAACTTCCCTCAAGGTGGGGGCTGGTTGGCTTCCATCGTCCGCTGAACTGACGTAGTCATCTCCTCCGTTGCCTTGACTTTCACTGCCTGTACTCTCAGCGCCATTCAAAGGTTCTTCGTTGTGCTGTTTCAACCATTCGATCACCACACGTTCGTCCATCAAGATGCTTCCATCCTTATCCCGGCACATTTCGGCTCGCGGCACGAAGCCTTTTCGGGATGCGTTGAGCTTCTGATAGAACTTGCGTGTTTCTTGAGAACGGCACAGCTGTTCCATCTCCTCGCACTCCGCTTCTTCCAGGCGGCGTTTCTTCTTCTGTAAAAGTCGGGTCTGCTGTCTCCGCTTCCATCTATAACGTTCCACGTTCTGCCGGGTACCTTGAGTTACGTTTTTATAATTTACTTCATTGACTCCATCCATTAGGCGCAAAAGATGGGTCATCTAAAAGCAAATTACAGTCGTTCCATACTCTTCGACCATCACTCATAAGTATTAACAAGAATAGTAAGAACTACAGCACAGTGTGGTAGATCTTACTCCGTAATGCACCACGAAAATGTGTCTACCCAGCATCACAGGATCCGTTAACTGCCTGGCTAATTGTTTCACCCCTCAAGCCATTCATCCCCTCGGCACGGGTCGCCTGACACCTTGGGATTTGGGATTAGGGATATTGTCAGCTTCAGTGTTGTACCGAGCCTGGCGATATGACCGGATTTACACCGTTACACACTACTTATGAGTATCCATATCCCAGCGTAACGGGCACGGCATACCTTGCGATTGACTCGAGGATTTTTGAAAAAATAATAGTTCGAAATTTCATTGGCCGGATTTATGTACATGTGCGCATTTAGATGTAGTTCTAAAATGTCTTTTTAGAAGCGGATCGAAGCTGGTAGTTTAACAGAACAGGAATGTTTATCTTCAAACAATTATGTTTCTGAACTTGGTACAATCAGAAGAACTTCTTAATGTATATACAAATAAGATGACATATAACATATACAATATTTTTAGCGTAAATCAAGACCAACATTTAAAAAGGACGTAACAGCCAAAATTTATTCCTTCTGATTCTTTGTCCACATATATAGCTATATATGTAGACGAAAAATCAGAAGGAATAAATTTTGGCTGTTACGCCCTTTTCAAATGTTGGTCTAGGAATGTCGATATCGGACCCCTACAGAAAGTGCTTACGAATCAGGGTTGTTAATCGTTAATTTATCGTTATCGCCGATAAAGTTGATTGTGTCCAATGTTTTAGGTTAGGATAAAGATTATTCAACTCAATAACTATTGGAGTTCGATAATTGAACGTTAACGTAAGTTCACTCGATAATTTTAGTTACAAGATTAGGCAAATAAAGTTAGCTTATATTTTTGACAATATTGATCTTTTTCAGAATATCTTACTCTGATTGCAGCAGATTGTCCATAGATGATTTTCATTGAAGCTAGATTCTCTAGAAATAATAAATACCTAATGCCTGACACTATACGGAGCGAAAACAAGTTAGCTGTTCTGTTGATGGTTTGGTGAAATTTTGAATACTGCATACATTTTCTGTGGATTTGGTGCCGGCAGCATAAAATAATGCGAGTATTTGCACAAACCAGACAGACTTGCTCTCATGGATAGAGACATATGAATATATGAAGATTTTTTTTTCTAGACATCAGATATCAGATAAGCAAGAATATACAGCTGGAATCAGAACACAATATATTTGTAGCTACTTGCAGTATTGCGTGTCAGGCAAGTACTAAACAGAATGAAAATACCTTCAGTGACGAACAAGCCGCCTATTCAACACGGTTTGATTAGGCTGAGGAGTTTAGTCCTCTCTTTGAGTCGTACCGTATTTTGATTTATGTATATATAGTTGCTCCGCATCTCATCTTTGCAAAACCAATCTGTTCATATTGTATTTTTGTATTGTGTTTTTCTCTAAATTCTCTAAATTGATAATTATCAATAAATCAACGAATACTCGATATCGATAACGATAATTCAACGCTCACTTTATCTTCAACGAAGTATCATCGTACAATCGTTACGTTATCGAAGATGGCGTTAAATTAACGACGATAATTTATCGATTAACAACCCTGTTACGAATAACGGCGTGTATCTCTCCAAGGGCAAGTTTGAAACAAACGGAAATCTCACTATACCATGAGCCTGAGCATGAGCATGAGATGATCGTACAATTCATAGTTGCTACTCCGTGATTGACCAGAACTAGCGGAATTGCACAGGGAACCAACAGATGGGACTTGGGATTAGCACTCCATCCTCAATGTGCACGTTCCGAAAGTTCAACTTTTAATGGGTCAATAACGGTGCCGGCCACGTCCTTATGATCATCGAGGGAAGGAAAGGAATGTTAGTGTAACAACCGTTGTTTTAGAGACCGACGAATCGTCTGCATCTCTACGGTTGTTACGGGAAGGAGTATTGTAGGGAGTAGGAGTAGGGAGAGGAAGTGTCATTACTTAGATCAGGATTCACCTTGGTAAGTGATGTAATTCAAGTAACTAGCATGTTAATGTTGACGCGAGAACAAAGTATAGATCAGCTACGACGTATTTTGTCAATGCTCACCCAACATAAGGGCAGACAATCAATTGCTCCGGTAGAGCTATTGTGAATTTATCTTTCAACTGTCCGGCAAACGGAAATCCCACTATACCATGGATGAAGTGTTATTGATGAAATAGTAATTTTAAATGGGCATCAGTTGTTGATTAATGTCCTAAGATTCAACTGTCTAAGGCGGCCTCACAGTTGAGATCGAAATGCGTATCTGTAAAGATAACAAAACGTAGTGGAATTAAACGGATAGTACTAAACTCGTATTAGACAGTTGAATACATTCCACTAAAAGAACTTAAATAATTTTATGTTTAGGTTTTTAACGAACACGTAAACGAAGCACGATTTGAAGAGTATTGCTTACCTTCTTAAACAAGCTGATCCCAATAAAATTTCATTTAAATATCGGTTTCTTCGACCAGGAAACTAGTCAAACAAATGCAGAAGAATTTTATTGTTTGAAGACAGTGACGGAATTAGTAGCGGCAATGATTTTAGTTTAGAAATCGAGAAAATTTTACCAGAGGTCCAGCTCAATGTGTTTGCTAAACAAATGGTCATAGATGTGATATAATCCAAAACACAAAAAAAAAGTTTTATAGAATTTGCGATTTCGCGAATTTTCACTGCAGAAGGCTTTTTTTTATACTGGATTCAAAATAATTTACTCATAGTGTGCTAGCTGTGTAGTGGAGTTGACCTTCTTCCTTATTGTTCAAACCCGAGCTCAACCCGTATCCGATTGAATAAATCTTTTCCAACCCAGACCCAACCCGAAATTGATTTATCTTCTCATCTAACTCAAATGAGAGATGATATAATATAGCAAGTTATTAAATTATTCGAATACATATAGAGTCACACTGATTATAATCATATGCTCTACAAACTTTGCAGACTTTTTTTCTACCTTTAATCTGACTTGGTTTTTGATGAAACTATGGTAGGCCAAATATGGTAGAGAACTTGGTAGAAAGCATACACTGTGTCAAAAAATTGTCCATACAGCATATGCACATATAAAAAATCATTTATAAAATACATAATACGTTAGGGGTCTCCAGTAGCCTTGCAAGCAAAGGCGTAGGATTGCCAATCCTGATCCTTGGAACCTATAAACGTTTAGCCTTCTGTTCCACGTTTCTGTTCAGACGCATTAGTTTTACTTTTTTGGGGCTAAGTCCAATTGAACATGCGTAAGAACCACGGTGGCATGACCTGGTAAGTATACAATAGAAAATATTTAATATTCCTTTGGACGCTAGGCTTTTAATTTCCAGCTGAAACAAGTCAACTCATATTTAACGACTGAAACAAGTGTTTTCTCTGTGTTTTAGTGTGAAACAGCTATCAAAATTGATGTGATATAAGTGTAGCTAAAAGTAAAAATAAAGAGTCAATCAATATCTGGATTTAAATTTTACACAAACTATGCTAACTTGTTAAAATTACATTAATAGGATTGAATGTCGAATGCAAATATGTTTGTATTTTGAGTTTACTGTGCAGAAACAATCATATATTGGATTTTATAAATCACATGTCAGATAAAAACTGTTAAAACAATTAATTTATTTTAAACCGCACCAAATCCACATTTAATGAATATCTATCAGCGAATGCAGGATATTCTTTTGATGTTATCTACCGAATCCACTTTGCGCTTTCCGGCGAAGTACAGCCTCCCCTATCGCATGGATGCGCTCTCGACTGGAATTCAATACGGATGCGTTCCACGCCGAGTGGTTGAGCATCGGAGAGAATTTGAGGGTCTTTAGCGATTTCGACCAGAAGCCAACCGGCACGGCATCATCAGTGAAGCCAACGAGCAGCTCACGGCTAATTACATTAAGCGTGAAATGTGTTGACCCAAGCCAGTAAACATGCCAACCGACCAACCAATGGAACGTGCATCGGTCGGCAACTGCAGAAGCCTACGATTGGTTTCCTACCAGAGGAAATCCATTGACCAACGTATCCGGTGTATGAGCTAGTACGAGGAGAATTATAATGCTTTGCGTTCGTGCGTGCTGATGCTGAATTGCATCTTTGATGTACTGGACGTCAGGAAGAATCACGTTGCGGTGAAATGTGGGAAACTGTTTCTTGTGAGTAGCAACCAAGCGGAATTGTTTTTCGATTTACTATTCCAAGCAATGAAGCCCAAGTTACGTTTGAGGCTTTATAACGCTCTTGCAACCAGAGATTTACTCTTGAGATAGTATACTATAAATTTATAATTAATATGTCAATACTACTGAGCAGCTCTTCTTTTCAATAAGCACATTCAAATGGCTCTCAGTGAATACTATATTGTCACTATTATTTAACGTATTCTGACGTCAAGTTTTGTTAATATATAATATGATACTAGTCGACCCGGCAGACGTTGTTCTACATAGTAGGCATAGATGCGTGTTGTGAACTGCCTATGCTAATCTTTGTTTTAGTTTTTTACTATTTACTCAACTTTGCTTATGATTTTCACATTGGGAAACATCATATAAACCCGTCGGAAACTATAACGAACCTGACTGCTGAAGGAATGAAGAAAATCCATTCAGCCGTTTTCGTGTTATGCGGATACGAACACAGACCATTTCTCGGGTACTTATTCAAAAGGACGTATGTGATTTTGTAAACAAAGATTCAAACGTCGATTTGTCCGATCTGATGGCACTCCCACGCAAACCAACACCACTAACAGGTATCCGAAGCCTTCTCTTATCTGTCTATGGTGATTGTTTGCGTGGGAGGGCAATCAGATCGGACAAATCGACGTCTGAATCTTTGTTTACAAAATCACATACGTCCTTTTGAATAAGTACCCGAGATTTCATTTTTATTATATACGACCCGACAGACGTTGTCCTGTATAGTAGGCGAAAATGCGCGTTCTGAACTGCCAATGCAAAATTTCCATACAATTCTTAGTTTTAGTTTTTCACGATTTGCTCAACCTTATTAGTGAATTTCGCTTGAGGAAATATCATATAAACCCGTCGGAAACGATAACGAACATAATTGCTGAAGGAATGAAGAAAATCCATCCAGCCGTTTTCGAGTTATGCGGATACGAACACAGACCATTTCATTTATATATATATATATAGATTTCTGCAGGCTCACTCTTTTAGGGTGGTGTCTTCGAAGAGAATGGTAAATCATACAATTGGTCATACCTTACATGAAGACAACTTGCACGCACACTTAACTTATTTTGTAGATGTGAATTTCACCGAATTCTCAACAGCCAAACTGTGATTTGTAATTTGGAAACCACATAGGCGATTTCCGAATTTACGGTGATACATTTATCGGTTCAAGAATAATCCATTAAAGACGGATTCATAGAATGTATTGAAATCCAGAACGGTTTTGAGAACCTGGGAAGTTCTACATAAATTCAAAGGTAAAAAGTTGTTATTGTTCTGTTTGATTGGATGTATGTAGTTACTTGCACTACTTATTGATGTTGGGACATTGTCTTTATCTTATTGGCATTACAACTCTCTCACTGAGTCATTGCCGCCTCGCTGCCTAATGTTTATTTAGCACTTTCATAGTTATTAACTGCGATGATTCTAAAGCAAGTTTAACCATTTTTGCATTTTCATATCATGAAGCTAACACGATGATAATTTTATGCCCAAGAAAGTCAAGAAAATTTCCAACCTGAAAATTTCCTAGATTGTTACCAACAACTGGTAAACAATGTGATCTTAGATATATTTTATTTTATTTTATTTAATGATCTATATAGTAACATAAATAACCTTTAAAGGTTTTCAAAGTATATGATACCATAACTATAACTAATTGCAGAATGCCATTGTACTCTAACTACGGTTGAAAAATGATGTAATTCTATTTTTAAACGAATGAAAATGTCTTTCAAGCCTACAATTTGACGGTAACTCGTTCCATAATTTGACCGCGCGGTGATGAAATGAATCCTTCAAGTAATTTGTGTAGTATCTCGAAACAATCAGTGACGGTGTTCTTGCTGAACGCGTATAAGTGAAAAATTTTTCGGGATATTAAGGAGGGTTGTTAAGTATTTTAAACGTTTGTGTGCATGTTCTAATCTTAAGATGGTTAGAAAAACTGCACCCAAGAAGTAGATTAGCGTAATTTGATATGTGGTCAAACTTTCTTAAATTGAATACATATCTTGTAATAGTGTTAAAAACTAGTGTCAGTTTTCTGAGGTTTCTTTGAGAAACAAGTCCAAATAGTACATCTCCGTAATCCAAAAGTGGAATAATTTGAGATCTAGCCATTTTTGGTCTAATATGTTGAGGGGTGTAATGTCTTAATATTACTAATGTATGGAGAGCGTTGTATACTTTACCACACACAGCATTAACTTGAGCATTCCAATTCATATTGCAATTCATGATAATTCCAAGGTTTTTAACTGTTGTAGAATATTCAATAATGTTATCCCCAACTTTTACTATCTGGACATCTCGCACACACATACGTTTTGTACGGAAAATAATAGATTGGGTTTTCTTGGTGTTTAGTGTTAGTCCAAAATTTTCACACCATCTGACCACATTATTAATGTCGATGTTCATTTTCCTAACTATTTCCGGAAGATCACTATGTTTACCCGAAATATACAACTGGTAATCATCAGCGTATAAATGGAATTTATAAAATTATAGTGCAAGGGGTAGATCATTTATGTTCATTGTGAATAGCAGGGGACCCAGTACCCAGTGTACCTTGAGGTACACCACATGGTACCGATATTTCTAAGACCGTTTGTTGTTAAATTCAACAAATTGGTGTCTTTTTGTTAAGTTGGAAAACATGAGGTTTATTAAAGGTTGATTGAGCTTAAAGTTTGGAAAAGGCTTATCACAAAGTAAATGATGTTTAATTGAGTCAAATGTCTTATTTAAATCTAATAACACCATTAAAATTGCCATTTTGTTATCAAGCGCCTCTCGAATATAGTTTTCAATTCTGATCAAGGCTGTGACTGTACTGCTAGTTTTGCGATATCCTGATTAAAGTGTACATAGCAAATTACGTTAAGTTAAATATTCTTTAAGCTGATTAGAGAGAATGGATTCAAATATTGTCGAAAAAGCGCAACAATACTTCTAAGTCGATTTTTCTCTGATTTAGGACAGTCCGTTTTTTCTATTGGTATTACCTTTGCAGTTTTCCAACCACTAGGAAATTCGGAGCTAGTTATGCTAAAATTGAAAATATCGGTAATGTAGGGAAGAATAACAAGCAAAGACATTTTCAAGATTTTTAAAGGAAATTGATCATCTCCAACAGCATCACATGAAGCTTTAGCAAATTGACCTAGAACCTCGTCATTGGTTACACATTTAAATGAAAAACGAGATTGAGATACTGAGTCATTCAGTGAGTCGTTGAATGTATGTGGCACACAGTGTGAAGTGAAATAGCGATTTAGAGTTTCAGCACAGACATCTCCTCCACCTGCTTTTGAATGTGTTTGTTTTAAGTCCAAGCATTTTAATATTTTTCATGATATTTGAAATTATAATTATTTAGATTAACTTAATAACTTTACTTTAAATAATATACTCTAAAACAAAAAAAAAACGATCGATTCAAAAAAACTGTCCTTTTAAATTAAAACGATTCGCATCCCATCCACTCCTATCCCTTCCACGATTATTCGTAAATGTTGCCTGTCTGGATGCAAGAGGGATGAGAAGAGAAACAATGATGACAGGACGAGAAAGCGAGGAAGGAGAGGAAGGAGGACAAGAGGAGGGTGAGGGAGAAGATCGATGGATGAGGAAAAAGATGGCGAAGGAATTAAAGCTGCGAGGAGAAGAGTGAATTTTCGTGCCGGGAGTAGAGTTTGACAATCACCAGAACCACAAGTGAGGACAATTTTATGGGAGGTTCCGGCGAGTCCCGAGCTGGTGGTCCTAGAGCCGTACGTCATTGCCAGGCCACACGGCACGGATAGTAGTGGTGGACGTTTTGGAGGTGAGGGGCTTGTGATGTCCGCGGGCTTCCCCGCTCACTAGTACCCAATATCCGATGAGCCACTACCCCGTGTTCGAGCCCGTGGAACGTCGGGACAAAGCTCCCGAACGCCACATCGGCCAGCTGCAGCCTACCTCCAATGTCCAAGGTAACTCGATTCCCACAGTCTCTCTATCGACTGCATGCCCCCACCAAGATGGACGCCTCTACCCAGTGCGACAGCCCCTTCATTCACAAGCCTTCCATAACCCCTAAATCCTTGCACTATTTAAGTTAATATAACTATGTTCACTGTGTCGTGTTTAATTTATTTATTTTGATAGACGGTCTTGGTCCACTTTGTTCATTTGTTCTTGGTAAGTGTTTTGTGTGTCTTCCCGAGTACGCCGACCCTGTTGGAAAGAACCCCTGAGCTAGCCGCTTCTTACAAGATCAAACAAGAAATCAAGACCAACCACTTTTGCTTTCAGCTTGACCTTACTATGTAACCGTACATTGGCGTAACTAAGAAAAAAATCTAGGGGGACTAACTTTTTTTTAATTTTTCTATTTTACAGTCAAAACACAGAAAAGCTTGGCCTACCAGACAGCTCTTGCAACACATTACAGATGTTGAATGTTACAAATGATTCCCAAAAATAACAAGGACAAAGACTCTTTTCTGTTGTATTTGGTTCTTATATTTCCGAAAGGATTCCTTGGATAAACGGTCTGGAAAAAACCTAAAAATTTCAACGGATTCACTTGCTCATTTGCTGAGAAAATCCACCAAAAACTTAGGAATTGTTAGAAAATGTTCGGTAACCTAAACATTCAGTGTCTCTGTGAATCTTGAATAATTTTTCCAAAATTTAATATTGTCTCAATATAAAGACCATATAAGCAGTTAAGTATTATACTTTGAATTTTCTTCATCATCTCAAAATCTCTGAAGTTGTGTTCGTTCCTTTAGTTTTTTATTCCTATTATTCATTCCATCAGCATGCATTCATTGTTCTTACTCCAACTTCCTGGCGTTGAGAATCAAAAAAGCGTCGTCTTTAGTAATGTTATCGCAAGATTTATTTTTTTCAGCACTTGTAGTATTTCGGCAAGCCTCGTTGGATAAACGTACAACTCGTGCTGAAAAAAATCATCTTTTTGCAACTTTTTTTTTTTTTTTTGACTAATTTTATTTGCTAATTATCTAATACATGCATTCATCTCTTAGACTAGGTGTTCCGTGTTTTCTTAACACTATCATCCTTATTTGCTATGTTATATTTTTAGTTATTATTAATACATTTCAATTGCCTCTGGCAGTTAGAATTTTTCCTCTGGTTGAATTGAACCATGTAGGAAGAAGAGCAACTCCAGTCGAATATCCTTCAGATTTGTTGAGCCGAATTAAGTTCGTAACTCTTAATAACTGATGAGTGGTTGAATGCCCATGGCGAAAACCAAATTGCTCATCAGCAAAAATAGAATTGTCATTAATATGAACCATCATTCTATTTAAAATAATCTTTTCAAACAGTTTGCTTATTGAAGAAAGCAAACTGATTAAGGATAACTAGAAGCCTCAGCTGGATTTTGTCCGGCTTCAAAATTGGAACAACTTTGGCATTTTTCCATTTATCTGGGAAGTATGCCAATTGAAAACATCTGTTAAATAAATTAACCAAAAGGATAAAGAGCTCTCAGGAAGTTTTTTGATAAGTATGTAGAAAATACCATCATCACCCGGAGCTTTCATATTTTTAAATTTTCTAGTAATAGATCTCACTTCATCCAAATTAGTTTCCAACGAAGGGTCAAAAACATTATCTTGGTTGAGAATGTCTTCGAAGCTTCGTGTAACCTGATCCTCAATTGGACTAGTGAGACCTAGACGAAAATTATGGGCACTCTCGAACTGCTGAGCAAGGTTTTGAGCCTTTTCGCCATTTGTTAATAAAATTTTATTTCCTTCTTTAAGGGCTGGAATTGGCTTTTGAGGTTTTTAAGAATTTTCGTTAATTTCCAAAAGGTTTCGAACTGGGGTCCAACTTTGAGACATTATTCTCAAAGTTGGTATTTCTCGGAATAGCGGAACGTGTTTAATTTCATTTTGCAAATCTCGCCAAATAACTTTCAAAGCGGGATCGCGAGTTCTTTGGTATTGCCTTCACCTAACATTTTTAAGACGGATCAGTAGCTGAAAATCGTCGTCAATAATAATGGAGTTGAATTTAACTTCACATTTCGGAATTGCAATGCCTCTGGCTTCGACAATTAAATTTGTCAAAGATACGAGCGCATTGTCAATATCACTTTTGGTATCCAAAGGAATATTAACATCAAAATTCCTATCGATATACGTTTTATATAAATCCCAATCAGCTCTATGATAATTAAAAGTAGAGCTGATTGGATTATAAATGGCTTCTTGTGAGATTTCAAATGTCACAGGAAGGTGATCAGAGTCAAAGTCAGCATGGGTTACCAATTGGCCACACAGCTGACTTGAATCCGTTAAAACCAAATCAATTGTCGAAGGATTTCGAGTGGATGAAAAACAAGTTGGGCCATTGGGATATTGAATAGTATAATATCCCGCAGAACAATCTTCAAATAAAATTTTACCATTGGAATTGCTTTGAGCATTACGAAGAATTTTGATTTGTTGCGAGTCAGAATTTGAAGATCAGCTTTCAACAAATTATTTTGCTGCCCATTGCATTGAAAAGGCAAATAGGCTGCAATGAAGGAAAATTGACCAAAATTTGTTTCAATTGAAACTCCCAAGGTTTCAAAAACTTTGGTTTCAAACGAAGAAAATAATTTATGTTTGATACGTCTATTGATGACAATGGCGACCCCACCACAGGCGCTGTCAAGACGATCATTTCTGTAGATAAAATAATTTGGATCTCTTTTAATGGAGAGTCCTGGTTTTAAATAGGTTTCAGTTATAATGGCAATATGCACATTATGAACTGTTAGGAAGTTGAATAATTCATCTTCCTTACCCTTTAGAGAGCGGGCATTCCAATTTAGAACTTTCACACAATTATTTAGATCCATTAAAGGATCCGATAACAATTTTTTGTGTGTACTTTATACCAACCTGAACAGCTTCTGGTATGGTATTTGCTTTGAACATTGCATCAATCATGTGATGCAATTGATCAGTTAAAAAATCAAAATCGGAAGCAGTCATGCTACCTGAATCGGCAACATAACCATTATTTTCCGTTGGGACATGGGTATAAACCTCATTTTGAGAAGAGAAATTTTGTCTACATTCGAGGTACATTCGAAAAATAGGAATTTTCTGAAGTGCTTGCTACCCGTTGAGGAGCGGCAAAATTTGTTTGCGGATTGTGGTGCGTATGAATTGCTCGACCGGTAACTGGTTTCGAAATTTGAGCGTTTGAAAAATTTCTACCCGTCGAATCTGGGATCCGATTGGAATTTCCTGTCATCAATTTTGCACGGGAATTCAAAACTTTTTGCGTGAAGGGCATTCCCAGAAATTGGATTTATGATTGCCCCACAATTTGCACATTTAAATTTATTGGAATCTTCTCTCACAGGACATGCGTCCTTGGCGTGAGAAGTTCCACCACAAATCATGCATTTAGCATCCATGTGACAATGTTTGGTTCCATGACCCCACTTTTGGCACTTACGGCACTGGGTGGGGTTTTGGAAATTTCCCAAAGGCCTGCGGAAATGTTCCCATGTAACACGGACATGGGACATAATACAGGCCTTTTCCAAACTTTTTCATATTATTTAGTTCACTTTTGTTAAAATGAACTAAATAAAATTCTTGAGAAATGCCCTCTGGGAAGTACCATAGTGGGATTTCTTTTTCATCTTAATTTTCACTGGTGAAAATCCAAGTAATTGAGAAATTTCAATTTTAATCTCATCCAGTGATTTATCATCACTGGGGAGACCTTTCAAGACGACTTTGAACAATCGCTCAGTTTTGTCGTCGTATGTGAAGAATTTATGGCGCTTCTCAGTTAAATAGTGAAGAAGACGTTTGCGATCGTCAAAGGATCCCGGCAAAACGCGGCAGACACCCTTCCTAGCAAATGAAATGAAACCTTGATCCCCTGAAGGTTACTCAAAATCTCATTCCGGAAGCCAGAAAACTCGGCAACAGATACCACAATTGGCGGAATCCTTTGCTTTTTCGCTTGGATCGAATAACCTGAGCTAGAGGTAGATTCGATTTGCTCAATTTCATCATGAATCAAATCAAACTGATTGGTCAGTTCGATAGGAGAAGAATTGTTTCCGATATTATAGTTAGAAGAAATATCTGAAGTCTCCAGCTTCCATCTATTTTTTCCGCGCTTTCGCAGGACGGTCTTGAAACCTTGTTTCATAGAAGGGAGTGGAGAATTCAGCGATTCCCTCTTCCTCTTGTTTTTATTAATGCTCATTGTTGAGCGTGGAGACGTGACCTTCTAAGAGGTTTTTTCCCAGAACGGTGTCCCTGCAGGATTACCACCGCTTGTCGGAATTTTACTTCCGCAAACGGGTCCAACGTAAAACGAAGGCACGGGTCCTTGCAAAGATCGTAACGGGATCAGTGGGTACAAATAGCGCTAAGAAGCACCGTTGAAATTAAAATAGCTTCGGGTAGTATTAAAAACTTCCTTCCGCAAAGAGAGAAAGAACCGCACAGCACGAAAGCACGATGCGGTCTGATCTTTTTGCAACTAGTTGCACAAACTACTATTTCTCTCCAATCTGATTCCTTAGTATGTTTCAAAAATATGTAATTGAAATAGTATCGTCCTACGAGACGAGCCAGCCTCGGCTGAAAGTCTCGATAATAAAGACAAAAAAGTGTTTTCTAAAAAAGATATGGATGACATCCTTGACTCCAATTATACAGTTTTCATAAATATTTTAAAACTTTAAATTTTAATATTTCCTTAGAAAAAACAGAATCACTCTTAATAAATTCCATTGAAAAAACTCCAAGGCGCAGTCCATTTGGTTCTACGTAAAAGTACGTTTTCCACTCAATAATATTTTATGCAAATTGCGATATATTATTAGAGAAATCGACAAAATCGAACTAACTTCTATATCATAGATTTCGTATGCTTCACTTGAAATCTAGAAGCGTTGATAAAATCCACTCTATCTAATCTCAGCTTAGCATTGATATTTGCAGCCATGTTCCAATAGGCCCATTGAGAAAGCATCAATGAGATTCGCATTTTAGGAACATAAATAAAAATATTGTAACTCTTGAAATGAATGTTATTATTTAACGTAACAACTTTTTTACATTTAAAATGTGTTTGCATGAAATAAAGTTTAACATCCTTTTATACACTCTAGCTCTACACTTTATGAGCATCATATGATACAAGTAGGTATCTAGACTTTTAATTCGATGGTATCGATACTTTCATACAATACTACTTGGAAGTAAAAGTATCGATACCTTTGCGGTATCATATCCATTCAATTAGAATACAATTTAGCTCAAATGATTACTAAGAGGATGCTTCATATCTAAAAGATGCTAATAGAATTTTCGTTATGCGTATGTACTTTAAGGCCAGTAGTTCAATTCTTGAAACTCTTGACCAAGCCATCCAAATACTCCATGGAACATGCATTCAAATCAAATCCAATTTAGTTCAAATTATTTCTGACTTCTGCTTAACCCTTCCGTTACCAACCCCTTTTATGAAAACGAAAATAAAAATCTTTTATGGCTGTAACTTTTTTGTGTTTTAACATTTTTCATCACAACTTTCACCAAAAGAAGCGGAATTTATTAAAGTTTCATGAGTTCTATTGATTTTTGAATTGGCATCTTGGTTTCGGAGTTATTCCGGATTTTAAATGGATGTTAGCTTTCGACCATTTCTCAGAACTCCGGAAATGATTATTTAAATATTTTGATTGGAAACGACGCATAAACTATATCAAATTTGATCAGGAATTTGATCGGTCCAAAATATGACCTGTAATTCGAATTCCGGACGATCCACCACTTTACGGAAATAGGCGAAATAGGAAATATATCGCATGATGGTAATATTCAACTTCATGATGTCATAAGTTATAGCAATATATGGTAGTTTTGTACTTTATGGACCATTTTTAAACCGATTAGAATCGGTAAACGGTTTTCCCGAGTACCAGTTCAAGGGTAAGTTTTGGGAAATAAGCAAACCCCATCATGATCTCAAAAGTAATGGCATTCTTTGGTAGTTTTGTACCTTTTGGATCATATTTGGCCCTAACGGGCTTTGTGGTCTCGGACTGTGCACATTGAGGTTGGAGAGCAAATCCCATGCTTCCATCCATTGATTCCCTGTGCAATTGCGATTGTTCTGGTCGATCACGGAGTAGCAACTACGAAATGCACGGTCATCATGCTCATGCTCATGGATCATATTTGGCCCACTCACAGGCTCCCAGAATCACATCTACTCAATACGATTTCTTCAAGGGTCGTTCTAATACGGCAGCAAAATAAAATTTCCATGAAGAATTAGAAATTTTCCATAAAAATATAGGAAATTGCCAATAAAGAAATCAGAGTTTGAGCAATAAACAAGTATAAAAGCATTTTTTTCATAGATGACCCCTTCTTTAAAAGCGTTCAAAGTTCATGGAAAGTTTAATCAATTTTTATATTTCTTCATGGAATTTATCTTATTTTTTATTGCTTTTTATTGATTTTCTCGTGGAAAGTTTTAAGTTTTTTGTGGAAAAAATATTTATTATGTGGAAAAATTTGTAATTGTTTTTAGCTAACATTGATTTTTTTATTTATGGAAATTTTGTTTCTTTTTTGTGAAACGTTTTGATTTCTTTATGGAAAATTTTCTTTTATAATGGCAATTTTTGCTTTTAGAAGTGCCAATTTATGTTTGTGTTGTGGGAAATTCTGAAGATATTATGGTAGAATCAGGGATTCAGGAATAATCTTGGACTCAAAACTTACTTTTTTGACCATTACAGCACGTTTATAAATAGAGCAACACTAATAAAAATCCACACATTTTTATTGGCAAAAATCTTAAGACATTTACAAATAAATTTTATGTGTGCGCTATAGGAGAATCCACATAAAGGTTATTAGTCAATAAGAGTTATGTGTGTTTCCACATACATATATGCCATGCGATTCGCATGATGCGAATTCACATAGCCATTATGTGGGAAATGTTATAGTCAGATGTGTACCTCACATAAATAAAATGATTGAATTTTTGTCAGTGTAGCAGAAACTTACATGATCCATATTTAATAGAAACGTCATATATTGCCTATGTCTGGTCAATTTTAGAATTTGGTAGCATTGCTTGGGTTCCATTTTTGATTACGCATTTTAACCGGATTGAGTCATTTCAGACACAATTTTTACTATATGCTCTTTGAAAGTTAATTTGAACTAATTTTCCTTTGCCATCATACGAAGCTTGCTGTACGATTATCAATATATAAACTTTATGTAAAAGGGGAGACATTCATAAAAAATTTGGTTGCACATAAAAACGATTCTTTCGAAATATAATAAACATATTTTTTCATAAGAAAATTATTTTGAGCTTTTTAGTGGAATGTCTTAACTTGTCATAAGACGAGTTTGTACAATCCCATTGAATTCCACCACTTAATTGTATCTTGACAGATACGTATTTCGACCTCAACAGTAAGGCCGTCTTCAAGTCGAGTCAAGTACGAGACACTGAAGACGGCCTTACTGTTGAGGTCGAAATACGTATCTCTCAAGATACAATTAAGTGGTGGAATTTAATGGGATTGTACAAACTCGTCTTATGACAAGTGATATTTTTTCAAATCCCATCACGGCAGCTACAACGCTAAATATATTCAACAAATCATCATCGAATAAATTAGGTAAAGTGTTGTCCCTTGAATCAAATGAAGGCAATCTTCTTCTTCTATATATATAAAAACCAATCTATGTATGTATGTTCGCTAACTACTTCTGAACCACTAGGCCGAATCCACCCAAATTTGGTACACACGTTCTCTATCCTCAGGGGAAGTTAACAAAGGGGGTGGGAGGGTCATTGGAAAAGGGGGGTGGGTGTGGGAGGAGGGATACTGTTTGAGTCGAAAAAACCAGTATAACTTCCACCTCCCAGGACCGATTTAAACAAAATTTGGAACACATACTCTTTGTCCTAAGGATACAATTATAGTGAGGATAGGGGAGTTATTGGAAAAGGGGGAGGGTGTGGTGGGAGGTGTTGGTGTTTAGATAACGATCAATTTAGTGTAACTTCTGAACCCCTTGATCGATTTCCACCAAATTTGGAACACATATTCTTTGTCCTATAGAGAGACTTTTTTAGTGCAGGTGAGTAGGTTATTGTAAAAGGGGAGGTGTGAGGGAGGGGTTTGATGTTTAGATTACTAAGTGTAACTTTTGAATCCATTGACCTTATTCAACCAAATTTGCAACATATGTTATTTATTCATAGAGAGACGATTGTAGAGAGGATGAAAGGGTGGGAACTTGAAAGATATGTTTTGTTCAGCAACTGAATAATTCAGTGCAAATTTTAAACACATATTCTTAAACAAATTATCATGGAAAGAGGGGGAGGGTTGACAAATATAAGTGAGAGGGAGAATTGTTCGAAATTTAAGTAACGCAATATCAATTAAAACGGCTGGGCCATGAGTTTGATATAAAAGAAAAACCGGACAAAACAGCTGAAAATGCTGGATCCAGTTACCAATATATTTTTGTAGACCAATAGATGAGAGTTTACTGTCACGGGCATTGTTACTAGAGGGAAGAACTTGGCAAAAATCAAGTACATCGATTTTTTATCCATCGATATTTTTTATTTTATTTTGAAATCATACAGCAAATCAAATTGATTTGCTTAAAAATAATGTTATCATGTGAATAATATTTATGTTCTGATAAAATGTGTCTTACTGGCTACAAACCATGTTCATAAAAATAAAGCGATAGATATTTTTTTTTTGTCCAGGTTCAGCTCACATCTCATTTTATTTGTCGTTCTTTTCTTCCTTCGAAGCTAACGTTTAGTATGAGCTCTTCACATTTAGCCTATTTTTAACGAGTTCCAATACAACTTAGTAATTTTCTGCAAATATGGTACCACATACACCTAAGTACTTGGAAATGTGTGTACTGTATTTGTATCTATAAACGCATCGTAAAGTCGTCGTTCGTGTGACAGTAATGTGGCACGAGTTTATAAGAAAAAATCGATCTGTTCTGTTGTCTTTTCGAAAGCATAATCATCTTTTGGTTTTGAATTGCTGCTCAAAAAGTAAGTGGTACAATGATCTATACCGATGCAATTCTAATGTAATAATACCGTATTCTGAACACATAGTACAAGGTGTATACAAAATGCCCCGTAGAAGTCGAAGCTCATTTCGTAGCACCGCAGCAAAAAGAATGAGGGAAGCACGATCTTTAGAAACAAGTCAAGAGCGCGATGCCCGACTGGAAGCAAATCGATTGCGAAACTCTACTGCAAGAGCGAATGAATCAATTGAACGACGTAGCGTGCGTTTGCAAACCATGCGACAGCGAAATGCAGATTCACGAGCAAGTGAAACAAGTGCGCAGCGTATAGTTCGACTGGACTCCATGCGCTTACGAAATGCAGTATCCAACCAAAGAATGCACTTCGTTTGGAATTTAGCGGCATTTAATTATGACAACACTTGCAATTATGCTACCCATCCAGATGTCTTGGTTGGTCAAATGGATAAGGAGTGCACTTATTGTCATGCTCTTAAGTTCAGTACTGAACCACCTGGAATGTGCTGTGCCAATGGAAAAGTTCGTGTGCCGTTAATTGAAGAGCCACCGGAGCCACTTCGATCGTATATTTCTGGGAGGACATCAGCGTCGAAGGATTTTCTACAAAATATCCGTAAATATAATTCGTGTTTTCAAATGACTTCGTTTGGCGCAAAACAGATTTCTCATGGCGGATTTATGCCCACGTTCAAAATTCAAGGGCAAATATATCATCAAATCGGATCCCTTTTGCCAATTCAAGACAGCCGTCCAAAATTTTGCAAATTTATTTTATGGACAATGAAAATATCGAAGTCGATCAACGCAATAGAATTGTACCTGGTACCAAACGTCCAGTTATTCAAGACCTGCAAAATTTACTGCATCAACATAATGAATTAGTCAAACTGTTCAAAACGGCATTAGAGCAAATGCCAACGGATGAAGCCAAAGTCGTAATTAAAGCGGATCGAACACCGGCTGGGGAGCATCAGCGACGTTTCAATGCTCCAGTTGTTAGCGAAATGGCAGTTGTTTTGGTTGACCAACAGCATGATCGTCGAGATATTGTAATTCGACGACGGAACGATACCTTACAGCGTGTTTGCGAAACCCACCGACTTTACGACGCACTCCAATATCCTTTGATATTTTGGAAAGGAGAGGACGGCTATCACTTCAATATTATGCAAATAAATCCATCAAATGGTGAGTAAAGAGTAATGCACTATTTGGCTACCGCCTATAAATTACGCCACGCTTCAATGGAGGTAACAAATGTAAACTTGATGATTCTTGCATGGATATTGGAAGGCTTCAAATGAAAAATAGTTAAGGGGAGGTCAAAGTATTTTTTATGTTTTAATATGCTTTGAAACCTTACACGGTTAAAAGAATTTGCCTATTAATAGGTACTCTTTTATTATTGATATTATTCCCACTGTGAAAAATTCACCCATTTTCTTTTAAAAGTAGGGAGAGAAATTTTTTGTGAGAAAATATTTGAATTTAGTGATCATTTCAAATAATTACCTACGAGGTAAAATATCAGTTTTTGCGATACGCAATATGTGAACAAGTTTTTGAACATATTTTTCGCACATTAGGTCGATAGAAATATTAAAAACAAATTATGTCCCCCTCGGATTTTTTCGGCCATAAATAATATTTTGAGGGGGCAGCAAAAAAAATTTGGCCAATTTTAAGGATGTTCAAAACATTCTTTAACAAATCCGTGGAGTTTTTTGATTTTTTTCAATTTTAATATTTATTTTTTATTATCCCCCCCCCCCCCTTGACCCTTCGAAGAGCAGTAGGACATAATTTTAATTAAATATTTGTAACGGCCTTATACAAAAATAAACAAAATTTGAAAATGGGGAAAACCCAATGTGGAGGAAAGGAGGTTGCAAAATCTATAACAACGATTAACATAATAAGCGCAAGGCATTACATAAAAAAAGATATCAACATCGAATTGGGCTCAACTTAATTTATATTTTTGTTGGATTTTTACCAGGTGAGCAAACAAATAAAAAAGTGTCAGCCATGGACTATTATGCTCATCGTTTAATGATTCGGGCCAATTCAACGAACCACATTTTGAAATATCGGCAGCTTTTCCATCAGTTTATTGTTGATATGTATGCCAAAATTGAAACGGAACGCCTTCTATTTATTCGTTTGAATCAAAAAAAACTTCGTGTTGACAATTACATTCATTTGCATGATGCAATTGCAAACGACGGAAACGTAAATGACATTGGAAAAATGGTCATACTTCCTGCCACATTCACTGGAAGTCCAAGACATATGCAAGAATATGCGCAAGATGCGATGACATATGTTCGAAATTATGGTCGTCCAGATTTATTTATTACGTTTACCTGTAATTCGTCATGGAATGAAATTCAAGAGCTCCTTTTAGATGGTCAAACGAAAAACGATCGTCATGATGTCATAGCGAGAGTATTTAGAGAAAAGCTTGCCAAACTCATAGGTTTGATAACGAAGAGCCACATTTATGGAGATGTGCAATGTTGGATGTACTCAATCGAATGGCAAAAGCGAGGACTACCACATGCACATTTGTTAGTTTGGTTGAGAACAAAATCCTTCCGAATCAGATTGACGATATTATTTCAGCTGAGTTGCCTGCTCCAGAAAATGACCCCGGACTCTTTGAAATTATCAAAAACATATGGTTCATGGGCCATGTGGATCATTCAACAGAAATTCACCATGCATGCAAGACGGCAAATGTTCGAAAAGATACCCACGTGAATTTATACGAGAAACTCAAACCGGAAATGATGGCTATCCAACATACAAACGACGAAAGCCAGAAGATGGTGGGTTCACAGCAACGGTGAATGGGAATGATATCGATAATCGGTGGATTGTGCCATATTCACCGCTTTTATCTAAAGCATTTAATGCGCACATTAATGTCGAATATTGCAATTCCGTAAAATCGATTAAATATATTTGCAAATATGTCAATAAAGGCGGTGATATGGCTGTTATCGGTTTATCAAACGCAAATGCACTCGATGAAGTCAGTCAGTATCAAATTGGTCGTTACATTAGTAGTAATGAGGCTGCCTGGCGGATCTTTGGTTTCTCAATTCATAAGCGATATCCATCAGTTCAACATCTTAGCGTTCATTTGGAAAACGGCCAAAGAATATATTTTACAGAGGAAAATGCACAACAACAGGCTACCAATCCACCAAATACTACCTTGACAGCATATTTCAAATTATGTTCAAGTGATCCATTTGCGAAGACATTGTTATATGCAGAAGTTCCGAAGTTTTACACGTGGAATGCATCGCGAAAGCAATTTCAAAGAAGAAAACAAGGCACTCGCGTTGCTGATCAAAATGGTATTTTGCTGCTGAAGTTCTAGGTCGCGTTTATACCGTTCATCCAAAAATGACGAATGTTATTTTTTGCGAATACTACTACATGAAGTAAGAGGACCTACGTCGTTTGCATCATTGAAAATCGTTGGTGAACAGCAATGCGAGACATATCGAGAAGCGTGTGAGAAACTTGGGTTACTCGAAAATGATCAACATTGGGACACAACGCTAGCAGAAGCTTCAGAAGCTTGCCATTCGTATCAAATACGCAATTTATTTGCAATCATTCTAACTACGTGCAGTCCATCGAATGCTAAAATGTTGTGGGAAAAATACAAAGAAAATCTAAGCGAAGATATTTTGTATCAACTGCGAAGAGTGAATTCAAATGATGAATTGCCTTTTTCCGCAGAAATATTCAATCAAGCACTTATAAAGCTTGAAGATAAATGCATTGCGATCAATAACAAAACTTTGGTACAATTAGGTCTACCAGCATCCGAAAGGAATAGCAATGATTTATTTGATAGAGAACTTTTACGCGAACGACAATATGATACTGATGAGTTGCGTGCATACATCGAAAATCAAACATCTCGATTAGTAGCTGATCAAAATTGGCTTTCGATACTGTAATGAATCATGTTGCGAACAATAGCGGTGGACTCATTTTCTTGATGCTCCTGGCGGCACAGGCAAAACATTTCTGATTAATTTAATACTTGCTGCTATTCGCGAAAAACGTGATATTGCACTAGCCATCGCTTCATCTGGAATTGCAGCAACGTTACTGGATGGCGGACGAACAGCTCATTCAGCTCTCAAATTGCCATTGAATCTATCCCATATGGAAAACGCGACATGCAACATCACTAGAAATTCTGGAATGGGAAAGGTTCTGAAGGAATGCAGAATCATTATATGGGACGAATGCACCATGGCGCATAAAAATGCCTTAGAAGCACTTGATCGTACATTGAAGGACATAAAGGGAAATAATCGAATATTTGGTGGTGTTCTAATCTTGCTAGCAGGTGATTTCCGTCAAATTTTACCCGTTATACCACGATCAACACCTGCAGACGAAATCAATGCTTGCTTGAAATCATCTTATCTTTGGCGATATGTTTCAAAATAACACTATCCACTAATATGCGTGTTCATTTATTGAATGATGTGGCTGCGCAAAACTTTTCAACACAACTCTTGAATATTGGCAATGGAGAATTTCCTGTGGATCATGAAACCGGCTACATTGCACTTCCTTCTGATTTTTGCCAGGTGGTGCCTTCACTGGAAGATGTAATTAAAAGGTGTTTCCACATGTATCAACAAACTACAAAAATCATAATTGGCTCTGCGAACGAGCAATATTGGCACCAAAAATGAAAACGTTAACCGCATCAATGAACAAATTCAGCATCAACTGCCAGGCCCAGTCACAACATACAAATCTGTCGATAGTACATTGGAAGACGATGAAGCAGTGAATTATCCGGTAGAATTTCTGAATTCTTTGGAGCCATCTGGTATGCCACC
The DNA here is from genome assembly GCF_024139115.2 of Armigeres subalbatus. Lineage (NCBI taxonomy): Eukaryota > Metazoa > Arthropoda > Insecta > Diptera > Culicidae > Armigeres > Armigeres subalbatus. The sequence continues at coordinate 262,962,268 of NC_085140.1, read as the reverse complement.
ACATCAATTGTTCTTGAAAGTCGGTTCACCAATTATGTTATTAAGAAACATTGATCCACCGAAATTATGCAATGGAACCAGACTTTCTGTAAAAAATTAATGCCAAATGTTATCGAAGCGACAATTATCACTGGTAAATCCAAGGGCGAAAATGTATTCATTCCCCGTATTCCAATGATTCCAACAGATTTGCCATTTGAATTCAAGCGGCTTCAATTCCCGGTACGACTCGCATTTGCAATGACTATTAATAAGGCACAAGGCCAATCCTTGAAATTTTGCGGTGTGAACTTAGAAAATCCATGTTTCTCCCATGGACAATTGTACGTTGCTTGCTCTAGAGTAGGAACGCCGACAAATTTATTCATTTACGCACCAAATGGAAAAACTAAAAATATTGTTTATCTGAACGCTTTAGATTAATTTTGATATTTATATTGATTCAAATAAAAGAGTTTTCAAACAAAACACGATGCATTTTTTTTTAATTTAATATCATTGATGCGTTGCAAAGCGCGCCGGGTAACAGCTACCTTCATCTATCTATCTTCTATCTTCTTCTATCTTTTTTCTTCTATTTCCTTCTTTCTTTCTATCTTTATTCTTTCTTCTTTCTATCTTTCTACTTTCTTCTTTTCTTTCTATCTATCTATATATATAAAAACCAATCTATGTATGTATGTATGTATGTATGTTAGCTAACTACTTCTGAACCAAATTTGGAAATAATATTCTTTATCCTCAGTGAAAGGTAACGAAGGGGGTGGGAGGGTCATTGTAAAAAGGGAAAGGGTATGAGGGGAGGGATACTCTTTAGAAAACAAAAAAATCAGTGTAACTTCGAACCCTTAGAACCGATTTAAACTAAATTTGGAACGCACATTCTCTGTCCTATGGAGACGATTATAGTGGTGGTGGGTAGGGTAGAACGGTCATTGGAAAAACGGGAGTGTTTGGGAAGTGTATGTTACCTATAAGTATGTTGGCATAATGTACGTTAAAACGGAGAGGCATAACGGACGTAAAGTATAATTTATATTCTCCCTTCTTATGAACTTGAGAGGTATTTTAAAATGTACAATTCCCCAAATTGAAAAAAAAAATCCAAAAGAAAACATTTCTCCGAAAATAACATTTTCCAAAAAATTACTTTTCGCCGAATATGACATTTTCCAGAAAATAACATAGGGGAAAACAACTTTTCCCCGGAAATATAATTTCTAGAATGCAAAGAAAAAAATTGGTCGTGCTCCTGAGACGAGCCAGCTTAGGGCTGCAAGTCTTGCTAATAAAGACATATAAAAAATATATGGTCGAATGATTATATTCAACAGTGAAATCTGCCTTCTTTCAATCATTGGATGTTCTTTAAAATATTGTTTTCCCTTCTCATCGATTGATGAAGTAGCAACATTAAAACACAATAAACCTTTTGACCAATTGGTTTTATCATTTTCCGATTGTAAAAGCAATTGCAAAATCAAACTGGCAATTCCGGGCAAGACCGGGTACATACAGCTAGTATATAATAAATATTGCTATGCTATTAACCTCAGTATGGCCGAATCAAAATTAAAACCAAATTATTTTTGTAATCAACAATAGAAACATCTAATTGTAAAATTACTTCTATAACACATATCTAAAACGTGTTATTTAGTATTATATGCACTCAATGTAACAATACGGTCTACAACAGTGGTTCTCATCTTTTTCGGGCTTGCGACCTCCTTGACGATTAGCCAAGCTGCCCACGGCCCCCTGAAAATGTAATGCTAAAATCAAGAACGAACATATATTTTTAAGTCATTTTCTTGCAACATCCTTGAACACTCTAATATTAATTTTTCCAGCACTGATTCATTTAGTGGATTGTACGACAAATCCCCGAAAACCAATTCCCCGAATGCAATTTTCCAGAATAAAATTTCTTCGAATAACAATTCCCCGAACGTAACATTTCCCCGAATGTAACAATTCCCCGAATGCAACATTTTCCCGAATGTAATTTTCCCCGAATTGTTTCCAAGTATGGAGTAAGAAGTGAGAAGTAAAAATATGAAGTGTTATGTGAGGAGCTAGAAAGGGCGAAATACGAAGTGAGATGTAGGAAGAGAGAATGCAAAAATAAGGAAGCAGGATAGAGATAAAGGAAGAAAATAATGAGTCTTCCGGTATAAGGCGAAGGAAAGGGATAATGTTTTTTTTTTATAATCGCTTCGCCCGGTATTAGGAGAAGACGAGTTATAATGCCTTCTTAAAATGAACACGTTTGCCCGATCTAAGTCAAAGAGGGTAGATGGACCCTTCTTCAATTGTACACGTTTGCCTGGAGTGAAGCGAAGGAAGGAGATAATGCCTTCCTTAAATAATCGCGTCTACGCAGTAATTGATTTTTGTTGCTCGATGCGATCTCATATATTATATCAATTCCAGCCAAACTCGTCTACATCAAAGGAAGAGACTACATTTATCATAACCTTATTGCAGGCAAACTCCTACTTTTGAAAAGGTAATTTCATTCTACTTTGGCTTATTTCGAGCTAACGCCTCACTTTAATGAATTGATCACATCTAACGTTTCCACATACCAGGTAGATACAGATTTTTTAAGAAGGAATAACATTCACTTCTTCATTATTCTGGGAAAACACCTACTTTCAAAGTAGAGATCAAATTAATCCATTGCGTTATTCCGAGTAGATGCACTATTTTTAAAGAAGGGATCACATTCACGATTGCCTTATTCCGGGCATACGCATTATTTTTTTTAAGGATTCATATCCACGATTACAGTAACTTCTTAAGAAGGGATAGACCTTTCATAGGATAGGAGTTTGATTTCACAAATTTTTACCATGATGCTTTCAAACGGAGTTTCTGTTCGCGATTCTGCTCCACCAAATAAATTCAGCCTTTGTTCGACTATTTTAGAAAAAAAAAATGAATAGGAAAACACTTTATTATAATATCTTTATAATTTAACAATAAGATATATAATTTAACAGTAAGGAAGATCAAGGGCATACAATTATGTGTTTGCAAAAAAATACTTTATTTTCGGGGATTTGTTACATTCGGGGAAATGTTACATTCGGGGAATTGTTACATTCGGGGAAATTGCATTCGGGGATTTTTTACATTCGGGGAAATTGCATTCGGGGTATTGGTTTTCGGGGAATTGTCGTACAATCCATTAAGTGCGATTATTGAACTAGCGTTTGTGATACCAGCCTTTGAAGTTGTGTGTTTGATAAAGCCTATATCAAATCGTCTTCATTGTTCAATATGGTCGGGGTTCGACCAAATCGCACCAAGCGCCAACAAAAATTTACTCTTTTTTCTACCCAAGTTTTCGTTTGGCAGATTTAGTTGATCATGAATCGTATTGGATATCCCTCAACCCCATAACTGAGGATATCCTATAACAAAAAAAATGGATTGATATTAAATGATTCCCGTTTTCTTTGTACGAACAAAATATCACAAGCCAGTTAAAAAGCCGCTTGGTGCGTTTTGGTAGAACCCCGACCATATGTGTCTCACTTTGGTCTTTATCTGGAGATGTGTTGAAAATCCATTCTCGCATAGGTATGAAGTTGCGAAAGCGTATTAGAATATTCAATGCTTGGAAAGTGGCTTTGGGTTATGCTTCGTGTAGGTACACACAAAACTAAAAATATTCCACCAAATAACTCACGCGATGATGATCTTTTTCGCATGTCCAAAACTCATTTAGAATTTAATCGAGCTAGCTAAGAAAATATAGATCAATCTATTGTTCCAGTGAGTCAAGATGAGCCATAATTGCCAATTTGAGGTCTACATCTAATTAAGTTGATCCTTCCTCAATCAAACTGCCGTTCATCCGACACTTACTTCACCTCGCCAGTTTTAAACCTTTGCTTGCAAATTGACTCTGAATTGAATCAGATTGGTTTTCTAGGCCTGTAACTTCATGATCAGCGAGTTTAGTTGATCGAAAATGTCTGTTAGGTAAGCGAGACGATTCATTTTCAAAAATTTCAAAAAATTTCAAAAATTTCAATATCATTCCTCAATTTAAAAACGCGATTGTTAAAAAGAAGGACTCCGTGATTTACATCCATTTAGGTATGTGTTGAGAAATCTTGATTTGATATAGTTCAATTAATAACTGTGTAAATGCTAGTAGAACGCAAAGTTGAAAAACAGCTAGATGGAATGTTGAGCCATTGAAGAAGAAAACGAAGCGATGATAGAAGGCAAGGCTTTCTTAGAATGAACGCGGCTGACTGGTATAAAGCGAAGTGAGGAGATAATGCTTTCTTCAAATTAATTTATTGTATCCATAATGTCGTCGATTAAGGTTGTGGATTTCAAATCACCACAGAGAAGAAACGATTCTTTCAAAAGTCCAATTCCGAGTAAAGCAAATAAATTGATATTTGAGTACAAAAAATGTCAATTAAAAAAAAGAACAGGAACACCGTCTTCGACCAGAGGTCGTACAGACTGAACATTAACACCTGGAATGAGACAACGTCTCACGGCCCCTTTGATATGTTCTCGCGGCCCCCAGGGGCTCGCAGACCACCGGTTGGGAAGCACTGGTCTACAAGTTTGATTGACGACAAATTAATAAATAATGGCAATGATTTCGTTAGTGCATGTTTTTTTCGGCTACTAATACTTCAAATACTAATATTAATACTGTTAGGCCTGTTAAAAATCGTCGCATACTGCAACTGCAAATGACGCATTTTTTTAAAAGTCATGGTATTTTTTCATGAAAACAGACCAAGTTTCAGGTAGTAATTTTCAATAGATCATTAAAAAACTTTTTTTATTGATTGAGGAATGGTTGAAGAACGATGCACTGTGTCGTTGATTTTTTTTCTGGAAATGAAAACAGACACAGAAATGATCAAGGAAATCCAAGGAAATAAAAAAAAACTGTTCGACACTTATAGATTTTTATTTCCACAAAATAAATGATCAGAATACATACACGTTCATAACTGCGACGGACGGTATCACGTGAGCCCACGAAGGGAACTTCTTGATCAGATCGGTAAAATTTTGCGTGTGCTTGTCATGATGCTCCCAGAACGTTGTAACAACAGCAATATCCACCAAAGGCCCATCGTAGTTCGGATCAGGATGCTCGAAATCCATCGAAACGTTCCAAGGTTCACCTGGCAAACCATGGGTTATGAGCACAAAGTGACCCCGTTGACCGTTAAATTCAGTTTCCGCGGTTAGCTCATCAAGCAAACTCCAGCCAACCAACCGGACTCCGACTTTTGGACCAATTATAAGCGACGACTGGATGCTACCTTCAATTGTAAAATGCAGTCGCCGGATATGCGCATCGATCTGCTCCGTATGTATAAGTGTGAGAGTTACCATTGTGTCCACGGTTGGCGCCGGACCTGCAAGCCAGAAGTTATCGAACCGTATTTGGTGCCATATCGAGTAGAATGGGACAGCACAAAATATTTCCTCAGCGCAGCTGGCCATTTCACGCATTCGGACGACTCCTTCATGACCAACAATGTCTCGAATGACTCGCTCCGAATTACGATCCATTTCACGTAGAAGAAATCCTGAATCACTATGCCGCAGCTCTCCTGCTCGGTCATGGTACAGACGTAAGGCATGTGTGAGGTAGTGCCTCTGAACTGATGGAGCTTTGGCGCTTTCATCTCTGTATGGGAAACTGGCCGGGGTGAGGCATGTCAGGAAGAATGTTATCAGAATTGGAGCCACAATTCGTGCGGTAAGTTCTGATGGTTTCTTTAACAACGATATCAGTGGTGTAACGTAGCTAGTGGTTAGAAGCGTGCAGAATGCAGCAAGCAAGCCAATCAAGTTTTCTGGGTTTTTGGTTCCGCCAATTCTTCCGGAAACAGGAATAAAAAGTTGCATATAAGTGTTGTAGAAGTTGGTGGCCCAGAGCATCGTTAGAATTTGAAAAGACATGTGCAGCAATAACCACTTCCGCGTAGTATTGTGGAATCCTAGTACAGATGTAGTCAGAGATGACAAAGCTGAGATCAGAGCCACAACCATAAACATGTACGTGCTCCGAATCCCGGCTAACGTCAATGGTATAATGACCAACCCCCAAAACACGCTCACTCCAATTAATCTCGATTGCACAGTCTGCGATAAATTTAGCGGGCTCTTGTTATCAACGAAAAGTTTGTTGACAATCATTTGCGAGAGGCAATGGCAGAGTAATGCCGGTCCACAATATAGGCCCAGAATGAGATAGCGCGAAGAGTACCACGATAACGCGTAGCCCAGTGCATCCAGTTGATGTCCGATAATAAGATTAGTTAGTACACTTCCAAGCGTTCCCCCGATTGTTGCCAGAAATCCGTAGGCAGCTTCTTTCAAAATCGTTGTTTTACCTTTTGGTATTGCTTGGCCTAACCCATAGAGTGGAAACAATGCAGCCAGAATTGACACCACCGTGTTAATTATAAACGCAGCCTCGGTACTGTAACTCACAAACAGTAGTCCAAGATAATCAAAAAAGACACTTTTTCCTTCAGCGGCTTCCACTTTCTTGGTGTTTGCTAACTCATCACTGTTCACCATTTTTCTCGTTAGTGCAAGTATGTTATCTCCTGTTCTCTGCAGCACCGGCAGCGACAGATAGTCGATGTTGTCGTACTTGGTATGATAACGGTATCCATCGGCAACGTGAGCAAAATCCATCCCGGGAATATTACCAAAGTCCCGAAATATTCTAAAATCCGTATCGGATGGGATCAACCCCGATTGAAACAACTCCTCCGCCGCAGCTTGAGCGAATGGATGTCGGATGGCCTCCGCATATAGATCAATCATCCACGGATGGCGTGGTCCACTTTGAAACAGCACTTCCTTACCACCGGAGCCGCCAGATTCCAGATTTAAAAATGCCGCAACCTGTCTGGCCCACGGATGTTGAGTAATGAACCCATGCGCCGCTTGCAGTGGAGTCTCTTCAGCACCATTGAACAGAAAAATAATCGAGTGGCGGTTTCGTTTTGGTTCTCTCGACAACACCCTCATGATTTCCAACATGACACAACAGCTGGCGCCATCATCGCTCGCTCCAGGGCTGCTGGCCACCGTGTCAAAGTGGCAATTCAGCATTAGTGCTGGTTTCGTTCCGTCGTCATTCTTTCCCTCCAGTTTCACCACCAAATTTTGCACATTCCGGTACAAGCTGGCCAATGGATGTCCCAGAAAGGCTACTGAATACCCGCCGGATACAACCTGATGCTCGACAAGGAGTTGCTGATTGGCATGTTTACTTGCTTGGATCAACTCAATTTCACGCTTAATGTAATTAGCCGTAAGCTTCTCATTTGCTTCACTGCCGGTTGGTTTCGGTCCAAAATCGTTCAGTACCTTTAGATTTTCCCATGCTCGCTCGGCGATGAATGCTCCCGGATTGTTTTCCAGCTGAGCACGTGTCAATGCATCGGGGAGATTGCTAAGAAGGTAGCTCGAAATAGATCCACAAATTAGGATTAGAAGAACTCCCAGCATTCCCAGCTGGGAATCGATCTGGTGCAGGTTCGTCACATCTTTCGATGATTTTGATTTCGTTTTCGAAACTTTCCTCTGTCGGTCGACCATGTCGCTAAGAGATTAGAGACACACTGACTGCCGTAGTGGAGGCAATCTTATTCGATGATAATTGTAACCATATTTAAACTGGTTATCATATCTCCGAACGAGGTAATCAGGCTTAGATAACAGTTTGCTGGAAGATGGAAGTTCAAAGCATCTATGATGACTAAGCTGAATATTCGCCTTGGTGGTATGCATCATAAATTAAGCAGGTATTATTCTGTGAAATTGATTTTGAATACAGATGTACGGTAATAGATTAAGCTATTTTAGACACATAGTATAGTTTTTGTTTTCTAATGCAATCTCTTTATCTCGGCTAATACAAACTATGCTCAATTGTATGTGTAAAGAGTTAACATGTAACAGACTCAAACTAAGACTAGACCACCTGTGCACCGCCGGCGGTGGTTTTACTAACGCCGCCGCCGCTGACGATTTTGGGTCATAATCATAATTTTGCCACACCGATGGCTAATCACATTAAAAAAAATTAACTTCAGTCAAATCGAGTAAAGTACGAAATACTTAGGAGTTGGAATTAATTGGAATAGTACTGAACTCGTATTATGATAGTTCATAAATGTTAAGGTGGAACTCGTCAAGTGTTGGTGTCTCTAAGTCAGTGTGGTGGCATACATTGTCTTGGTTAATGAATAAGTTGGTTGATTAGTTTGTGAATTTGAATGAGGATTAATCTAGTAGATTTATTCTACTAAGTAGAATAATACATAAAATGTTTAACTGATCTTTAGAATTCGTCTAAGCCAAGGCCTCATTCAGTCGGGCACCTAAACCTGTAGGTGAATTGTAAATTATGTTTGTTGCGGTACATAAGCTTTTGTCAAGACTTGAATACATGTCCAAAGCGCCCCCATTCTTGTAGGATATGGAATTGGTGTAGGCCAGCGGTTCTCAACCTTGTTCTTGAGAGGTACCCCTTCGTGTTTTTGTAATCATTGAGGAACCCCCTATTTTGATAAGCGTAACTCTTAAGATTATCTTGAAAGAGTGCTTTCGAACCTATTGAAAAGAGACTTTTGAACATCTTAAAATAACGTTTCTAAACCTTTTGAAAGTAGGCTTCCAAGCTTCTTGAAAGAAGAGTTCCGAGCCACTTGAAAAGGGGCTGGCTGAAAGAAGAATTCAGAGCCCCTCGAAAGGAGGTTTCCAAGCCTTTTAAAATGGTGCTTGGAAGGAGGCTTTCGAACCCCGTAGCTGAAGCCTTCCAAGAGCTTTTTTTAAAAGCCTTTATGCCTTAGGCTTCTGAACTTTCAAATTTAATATTGTAGTTAAGAAGTATAATATTCTTAACATATTTAATAATTTTGTTTCTATCAAGTAGATTGCTTTTGAAGATTATTTTGATCTTTTGACCAAAGCCCTTCGTGCACTGTGTTAGCTGTGGTGGAAATGATTCGATATGTTTTAATTTACTGATTGCTATGCATATTATGTACAATACAAAGCCTTGCAATATAAATTTATATAATTATTACAACTTTACCAATATTTTTTTTTATTGCAATTGTAATTCGTCCGCTATTAGGTATTTTCGTCCGAGGCACCCCCTGGGGTCAGCGAATGTACCCCTGGGGATACATGTACCCCAGCTTGTGAACCGCTGGTGTAGGCAAATCATTGCTTTTCAGAAGTTTCAAGTCAAATACCACATTAGTTATCTTGACAATATATTCTTTTAATTGATATCAACAAGACCACTTATTTAATCAGTTTTCTCTGTTTTTTATTTATGCTATTTGAACAGTTTACTTATTTGGCAAACCAATTCAGCAAAATAATTAAATCCCTACTGTAAATGCTTTTCCAGTGTTTTTCCAGCATAACTAATTTTGATTTTAAAATCAATTTTTGAATATGATTGACAAACCCACTTGGTAGAAATATTTCACCTGGAATTCATTTTATGGCGCCGATATTCATCCCATCAAAAATAAAGCAATTTGATTTTTTTCTTATTTTTGTAATTTTTTTAGCAGTGTGCACGCATGTTAACAGAAAGAAGCATCGAATTTGGTACTGTATTTCTTTGTTTCGCGATGACATGTATAAATGTTCAGTGAGATGGATATCGGGACAGTTGATCCTATGATCCCATGTAAATTCCTCCGTAAAGTTTCTTTAAAAAAACCTTAGAATATTACTTTAGCAATTCTTCCGAAAATTGCTTACGAATTAGATAAACAAATGGTAATTTTCTGTGAATTTTCACAATTTTTATAAACATTGTACAAACTATATCAACATATTGCCGCAAAGCTCGGAATCCAAAGCATGTTTTACAGTAGTAAACTCATTTTTGACAAAAATGTAACTTACACCCCTCTGCTTCTAACCCCCTCAATTACAAAATTTTCCACAAAATAAATACTTTTTTCATAAAAAAGAAAAAAATTCCACAAAATAATCAATAAAGAGCTATGAAAAAATAAGAAAATTTCCATTAAAAATTCAAAAAAAGCAATAAAACTGATAAAATTTTCCATGAACTTTATACGCTTTTTAAAGAAGGGATCATCTATGGCAAAATGCACATTTTTATTGCTTTTTATATTTCTTCGGAAATTTTCATATTTTATTATTGCTCTTTATTAAATTTTCATGGATTTTTTAAATTTTTTTTGTAAAAAAAAAAATATTTCGTAGACAATTTTGTAATAGTTTAATGCTAATTAAGCATATGCGGTATTTCGAAAAATTTTGTTTCAGGTGGTTCGAAACGAAATCTCGCGGAATTTCGCGGAATTTGAGAATGGCGAAATCTGATTTCTTTATTTCGTTTCGTTTCGTAAAATTACAAAAATTTCGCTAGAAAAAAAACCAGCTTCTCACAAAATTTAACGGAATTCCGCGGAATTTCGAAACAAATGCTGCGCCGCTGAAATAATACACAAAACTATTTTTGAAACATTCTGTTATACAATTTTTTTTCTAATAACGCTTACTTCTTCTTCCTCAATGGTTCTACATTCCAACTGGAACTTGATCTGCTTTTTAACTTAGTATTCTATTAGCACTTCCTCAGTTATTAATTGAATTTTTTTTCTATGTCCGCCATTGCGTGAGTATGTATCTTGTGTGGCAAAACAATGGATACACTTTGTCCAAGGTGTCCAGAACGTTTCCAAACTGAAAACATCTTTGACCAGACCGAGAATCGAGCTCGCCATCTCCGGATTGGCAATCTTACGCCTTTGCTCACATAACCCCGTTCTGAGTCGACAAATACGTATTTATATTTCTCCTATAAAACGTCTTCAGTATTTTGTTAGAAATTTCTAACAGAAAACGAAAAGTATCTTTAACTATTCTATTATTATTAATTATCCTATTTGTGTAAATGTAAACAGATATGAATCAGACCAGTATAACTTTGTCAAAGATACAAAGTCGTGTCGTGGATCCCAAGGTCCCTTTTGATATCATTTTTCATACCGATTTACCGATTTCTTCACCTCCACTTCGGTCTCAAACCAGGTTTAAGGACATGGGTAAGCACCGCTTAAGAGTTAAGAAGGCCCTTAGGGATAAATTGACTGTAAGCACATGACCGGCATCATTATTGGTCATGAATTGGAAACTCCGAGGCAAGTGAATAACTTTTTTATACTATATTATTTAGTAGATTACACCCAGTTCTTTTTTTACACGGTTGGTTTTCACTCGATTACGACCTTTAGCGTCAATAAAACTACGAGTTTACTCTATGAAAAAAATCACAAAAGAATTAAAGAAAATTCAGGTAAAATTAGGTTTTTAACGAAATTTGAAACGAAAAATCAAACAATTCCCAACAAACATTAGAAGCTGATTGAGCCCTTATTCAACCAAAAATAGTTTTCTTCAGCTGAAAACAAAGCTTATTCAGCTCAAATTGTTTGTTGGGTTTCTATATTTTCATATACTTACTATAATATAAAACTGAACTGATTGATCAGATTCGGGAGCACACGCTTCTCGATGCATTATTGCTTTGAAAGCGACACAAATGCTGGAACGAGGCGATTTATCATAGACTACTTCTTCTCTTATTATAACTCTATTTGTCGCAAAAGAGTTATTTAAATTTGAAAAATGAAATCGAAATTCCGTACATAATATAAAACCAATTTAATAAAAATTCTGCGGAAAAAAAACGTTTCGTTTCGAAAAATTACGAATTAAATGGATCCTGATTTCGTATCGTTTCGAATCAACATAGACATTTTAAATTTCGTTTCGTTTCGTTAGGAAAAATTGTGCTATCGCATACCCTTAATGCTAATATTAATTTAGTCATGGAAATTTTATGTTTTTCCTGTGGAACATTTTTATTTCTATATGTAAAATTCTTCTTTTATAATTGCAATTTTTGCTTTTACAAGTGCTAATTTATTTTTGCTTTGTGAAAAATTCTTGATTGTTGGAAATTTTGCTTTATTTGTGGAAATTTTATATTTATTTATTGCTTATACCCTAATTTCTTTATTGGCAGTTTTCTATTTTTTTACCTAGACAGGTAAGATAGTTCCCAAGCTATCAGCCAAGCCGTTTCTGGGTGGACGTTAGGCAAAATAACAGCGATTTCAATTCCGTGTTGTTCTTCAATGGCCCTCTGCTTACTTTTCAACTTCTATGCGATTTCATACTTGTCGCTTGATTTCAATTCTGTGCTTCATCGTACTTTTTAAAAATGCTCCCTTCCACTTTCTGTACTTTCAATCTCGCTAATGTCGATTGCAGTAGATTCGAGTATGGCGAGAATGAGAAACTTCTCGTTGCCTTCGGGACATTCAGTATTATAGCGGTGATCAGTCAATCTAGATAGGGGATCTGCAATATTAGCTGAACCTTTCCTATACTTTACATCATACGTGCAATGACTGCAATCGTAATACCCATCTCTCTAAACGGGCGCAGGGGCGGGAAGTAGGTACAAATATCGTTTCAAGCGGCTTATGATCCGTTTCAAGTTCAAATCGACGTCCTACAAGATACACGGAGAAACGCTCGACTGCCCAAACTAGTGCTAATGATTCTTTTTCTGTTTGACAGTAGCGTTGCTTGGTGGATGTCAAACTCCTACTGGCATAACAAATTATACGAGGGTTGTCGTCACTATTATGCTCGAATCGCAACAGCCCAACGCCTAACGCTACCGGTGAAGCATCTGCTACAACTCTAGTGCGCAATTCGGTATCGAAGAACTTCAAATGCTTAATATCGCTTATAAGGTCTTTCTGTTGCTTGAATGCTTCTTCATGTACGTCCGTCCATCGAAACGGTACTCCGTTAAGCGTCAATAAACGTAGGGGAGATGCTACTGTTCCCAAATCCGGTAGAAACGGCGTCTTTTGGTGTCCGAAACGCCTTTACTGCGTCAACTTTACTTTCTGCTGGTTTGATTCCATCACCTGAGAGATGATGACCCAAAAAATGTAGCTCAGTGACTTTGAACAAGCACTTCTATGCATTGAGTAACACATTGCGGTTCTTCAAAATCCCTAACACTTTGTTTAAACACCGATCATGCTCTGCTTCATCAGCGCCAAACACGATGGTGTCATTAATGAAGCTGATACAGTTTTCACACTCTGATAGTATTTGTTCGTTGATTTTTTTGAACATTTCGGGGGCACAAGACACTCCAAATGTCAGATGTTTCTATCTGTAAGTACCGCGATGACTCATCTAGTTCGATTTGATGAAAGGCGTCTTTTATATCTAACTTGAAGAAAAATTTTGCCGATTTCATCCGAGGCAGAAAATCGTCAATCACAAGGAACGGTGATAACTAATCACTATATGGTGATTATTTGATGATTCTGATTCTGCCAAATCACACCAAGCGCCAATGAAAAATTTCCAATTATTTAGCCAACGTTTTCGTGTATCAGTTTCAATTAATCACAAATTGCATCGGTCATCGATCAACGCTATAACTAAGGATATCCTACCACAAACGTACGCATGACTTGACATAAAATACTTTCCGTTTTTCTTTTGCGGGCAAAATATCACAAGTCAGTCAAAAAGCCGCTTGGTGCGGTTTGGCTGAACCCCAACCATATATTTAAAATTACGGATAATTTTAGCTAAAATTTTGAACGCGTTCAAATTTTAGAACTGAACGCGAAGAGCAAGAGCTTTCTCTAAATTTTGAACGATGATCAACTGATGATTACTGGGTTTGCGATCAGTTTTTATGAACGAACAGTTTTAATTGCCAAACTCCTTTTAGGAATTCCTTCGGATTGTTTTTTTTAAGAAATTCCTCTAGGGGTTCCTTAAAGAGTTGCTTGACAATTTTTCCTCAAATTACCATAGGTATTCTTTCAAAACTACTTTAGGCAATTTAGGAAATTTTCTCCGGGTAAAATTCCTCCAGTAATTTCTTTGGTAACTTTAGGAAGCTACGTACCCTATATACACTAACAGAACTTGCTCTGTACACATCGTTGATTTGTCCAGTCGCCCTGTACTTCCACGACGCATGGACGTTCAAAGATGCAGATTATCGAATACTCGGAGTGTTTGAGTGTTTCAATATTTAATGGTGGAAAATGGTAAATGGAGCAGACGAACTAATGAATCACGAGATGTACCATGTGTACAAAAGTGCAGACATGGGCAAGTTGATACAGTACGGCAGATTACAGTGGGCTGGACATGTAGTGCGTAATCCGGAAGCGAAACCAGCGAAAGAACCTGCAGAGTACCTGGAAGAGGACGTCGGCTCTGGGGTAATCCCCGCACTCGCTGGCTGTGTAACAATCCTCGATTGTTTGCTAATGATACAGCAATTTTCTATCCAGACCATGATAATTCATCTATTATCTAGTATCTATTATCTATTATATTGCAATCAGTCCAACAGATGGGTTCAAATGCGATACAATTTTCTTCCGTGGGGAGTGAAATAGCATATACTTTGTTTTTGATAGATTCAAAGACAATAAATTAGAGTCAAAATATCTCATAAGTATTTGTAAATCGTTGTTCATACATTCCAGCTTTCCACGATCGCCATAATGGCGGATGCTATAATTTTTTTTGACATTAACTGCTTCCCGACACTGAACTGAAATTTTCGTCTAAGCAAGCCATGATGTTCTTCGTTGCCAATGACATCCCTCAGTTTGTTATTTTCTGTCATCAAGAAAAAACTGGTGTCGGAAAACATGTCTTTGAAAATACCTTCTGATTCTTCTACATTTTCAAATACTTATTTTATTTCAGATAATTGGTAATCGTAAAAAAAAAACTGTGTGGAGCTAATACGTTTATAAAGTGGATTTTTAACCGCAAGCTGACCGACAAATCTAAGACAAGGACGAGGTTGCCCACTTTCAAGCCCACTTCATACACTTGGTTCGACGTTGCCAATCAGCATAATGATAGTGAAGGCAGATACCATCTGTCCTTTGAGGGCTATGATATACCGGACTTTCCTGATACTCCATTTGACACAAATTTCGGTATTTTTGACCAATCAACGCGTTCTAAAATTATATGCATTTTCTAAAAACTACGGCCTACAGTCCCGTAGATGCAACATTAAAACTTTTATTAATGTTTACTATTGTAGCTTGAACTTTCGCAGCGGTTCACTTTCACATCTATCTTTAAGTTATTTTTATTATTGTTACCGTAACATCCGAATATAAGTAATAAGTGTGAATAAAGCATTTAGAATCGAATGTATTCGATTGACTCGAAATCTTTTATCGTCCGTAATAAAGCATAAGGACGGAAGCGTCTGATTTTTTTGTATTTGAATATTTTTTAGGATGTCGACTACGTGGAAAAATCTGGAAAGTCAGAGAAAGTCAGGGAATTTCATTTCGGACCTGGAATGTCAGGGAAAGTCAGGGAAATTTGATTGAGGTCAGGGAAAAAAATCACAAAAGCCAATATTTTAAATTTATAGAGATTTGTTTTTAATTCGGGCAATATACTATACTAAGGACACTTATGACAATGAAATTCTGAACCAATTTCAATCCATTGAAAAAGGACCAATAAAGGTACTGAAACGTCGCGTCGTACCGAAATCATATAACTTCTGGTCATCAGACTGCATAGCCGATAAACAATACTCCGAGGCAGTTACAGTCGACAACCACCTCCACTATCAAGCTATAAAGCTTTTTTGTGTGGCAGTTGGCAGTCTCTAGACTAAAAGTCTACTCCGGGCTCTTTTCATGTTCCCCATGGTAATCGAGTTTGTTTTAATCACTAAACAATAACAGATGTTCCAAAGCCATATTGCTCAAATGGCCACTGTTGAGACCTGATCCAAATAGTTTTTTAAAGTCCCCTGTAATATTTTAGATTATTTAGTTGGAACGGTTTTGTATCGGAGTCAACTTGATTTTTTTGCAGTTTCCTTATTAGTAGCGTTTGAGTCATGTTCCCATCAAAAAAAAAAGTTCGTTCAAATACTTTGATGATTATAAAATAATTTGATGTACCTATGATATAGCAAAATTTCATTTAATGCTCTAGTGAACCCTACTAAAAATCTAATATAATACATTTCCTTTTGATAAAATGTGACGCCCAATAAATTATCTAGTGAAAGCAGTCGAAACTGAATCAAATGGCTAAAATAGGCCATAGTTCAGAACAGTTCAACAAACAATCATCAAACATGTTCAACCTACAATCAACAACTAGATATTTGGAAGCTTGTTAAACGAAAACCCCGAATAGTATCTTTGTTGACCTGTGACGGCACTCTACAGCATCGGCCTCATCTCCAAACATGATTCTGAGGGTAATATTTCAAAAACATTACGTGAACTTCCATTTGATGATGGGCTTATAAAGTCATTGGTCGATCCTCGCGTCCTTGGGTGATCAAATTAATGGTCATGTAGAGAAAATGATAGTGGATAAAAGCATCATATGGACTACCTCATGTACGTAGGTGGCGATGGTCTCAATTAAATCACATTAAACGTTACTCGATACTCCATAATAATGCTCGAACGCAAGAGGAGGATGATGTTGTTGTCAATGGTAATGTTTCAGTTTTACATTCGCTGCTTTTGATTTTTATAAAACAATTTTATCAAGAAGTATTCTGGTTGATCTTTGAGAATTTTGTCCAGAAATTACTTCAGAATTCTCACTGAAACATAAAAAAAATCCCAAAGGATTTAAACAAGATGTCTGGATAGTTTTTATTCTGGAGCTCCTCGATGGATGTTCAGTAGATTTTCTCAAAAGCTCCGCTCCAAAAATTTGGTATGGTATTTACTCAAATTTGAATAGAATGTCTTCGTGAAGGGATTCATATAAAAAAACAAAGGAATCTTCTAACATATTTCCACGAGTTCTTAAAAAAAACTCTATTAGATGATCCTTATTAAGTTTCATTGCTTGTTGCAACTCTCTATAAATAAAACAATGATAGAACTCCAAGACCATTTTTGAAAAACAACTAAAAATCGATAAAATAAATAGAGTAGGTGTAACTCCCCTTAGTATTTGAGACTAGTTATGCCCCTTTAAAAAAACACCTATTTTTTGGATATTTTTCCATGGGACCATTTCTTTATTTAAACAAAAGGCCACAATCGACCAAAGTTTTCACGACCTGACTGTGTTCAAACCAAGTTATTTAAGGTATTGCAGTGGTTAGAATATTATGCTAGGCTTACTATAAGTGCACCAATGATTTATGTGAGTTTGTAGGGTTTGCATTCATGATTAGATTATCTGGAAGATTGCAAGCAGTCCTTAACTATATTTAGAAGTCTATAAACTCCACAGAGAGAAGACAAAGTACATGATAGGAAGAGGTTCAAGAGACGACAATGTGAGCCACCCACCGCGAGTTTGCATCGGTGGTGACGAAATCGAGGTAGTAGAAGAATTTGTGTACTTGGGCTCACTGGTGACTGCCGAAAATGACACCAACAGAGAAATTCGGAGTCGCATAGTGGCTGGAAATCGTACGTAATTTGGACTCCACAAGACGCTCCGATCGAATAGAGTTCGCCGCCGTACCAAACTGACAATCTACAAAACGCTCATTAGACCGGTAGTCCTCTACGGACACGAGACCTGGACGATGCTCGTGGAGGACCAACGCGCACTTGGAGTTTTCGAAAGGAAAGTGCTGCGTACCATCTATGGTGTGGTGCAGATGGCAGACGGTACGTGGAGGAGGCGAATGAACCACGAGTTGCATCAGCTGTTGGGAGAACCATCCATAGTTCACACCGCGAAAATCGGACGACTGCGGTGGGCCGGGAACGTAGCCAGAATGTCGGACAGTAACCCGGTGAAAATGGTTCTCGACAACGATCCGACGGGCACAAGAAGGCGAGGTGCGCAGGTGGGCAAGGTGGATCGATCAGGTGGAAGATGACTTGCGAACCCTCCGTAGACTGCGTGGTTGGCGACGTGTAGCCATGTACCGAGCCAAACGGAGAAGACTCTCAAATACCGCACAGGCCACTTCGGCCTTAGTCTGAATAAATAATAATAAACTCCACAGAGAGTGAATATGAATAGTATACTTGAGAGCCATGGAGGTTTCTCGATGTTCACCTAATCCGTAAGATTTTTTAACGGCATTAGAAGGATTTCTAAAAGCTTCCACGATGGTTTGGAAAGAGTTCAAAAGTCGTGTCAAAAGATACAAGATTTCACACAAATTTCCAGAAAGATAATGAAAATGATTTGAAGAAGTCCGTCAGTAGTATTGGAGGTCTATTGCGACACCAGGAAATTCGTGAGAGTTCCCAATGGTGGATGAAGGCACTAGAAAATTTATAACATTAATTGGAGCCAATTTTAGAAAAATGTGAATTATGGAAAATTTTCAGGAGTTCTGCGCATTATGAACGACCAGAATTGCCAACGATATTCTCCAAATCCTCGATGTTCTGTTTCTAAAGGTGATTAGGCTTTCAGTAGCTCAAGAACTCATAATGGGCTGCAAGAGTTTATACATGCAGAGATTTTCATATCCTTCTAAGAATTGAAAAAACATTTTTCATACCAGAAATTTTTCAAAAAATTGTCTGGAAAGTCAGGTAATTTTATTCTCAAATTTGAGTCGACACCCTGTTTTTTCTTGTCATCGGATGAAACTTTGTTAAATTTAGCAAGTTTTAAGGCTGGAATCTGTATTTATTGTGTTTGTTTTGATCTTCTTCAATTATGTATACATGGAACAGCTTGAGAGAATCTTTGACGTGTCTTTCGCCTACAGCATATCGAGAAAATTTCTGCTAAGAAGAATGCAAATTTGTCTTCCGAACCATCAATCAGGAGGAACCGAATCTTTTTAGATGAGTTCTCCTATGTAGTGGATAACAACATGTGGTGCTTCTTTCTTCATACTGAAATACCGAGCAACAATACTTGAAACTTTGTAGTATTGGATTACTACGGAGCTGAGAGCTCAGCTCCAGAAAAGAACTCACAGCCTGTTACAGTTACAGCTTACAGCCTTACAGTTACAGGTGTTACCGACCTTTGGCATCCGAAAGGTTATTACCTTGATCATAATTACCGCGTTTTACCTAGAAATAAATAGTATATTAGTTATGTTAGTTATGTATTTAATTCATATTTTAAAAGGTAAAAATTGAATGTAAAAAAGATAACAAACTCTAGGCTGTCATTGGTATTGAACAACATCGCTTGCTTAGACGAAAAATCCAGTTCAGTGTCGGGAAGCAGTTAATGTCAAAAAAAAAATATAGCATCCGCCATTATGGCGATCGTGGAAAGCTGGAATGTATGAACAACGATTTACAAATACTTATGAGATATTTTGACTCTAATTTATTGTCTTTGAATCTATCAAAAACAAAGTATATGCTATTTCACTCCCCACGGAAGAAAATTGTATCGCATTTGAACCCATCTGTTGGACTGATTGAAATTGAAAAAGTTTCTGAATTCAAGTATCTGGGATTGATTCTAGATTCTACGCTATCATGGGGAAATCATATAGCGACTTTACATAGAAAAATTGCTTATCTTTGTGGATTAATGTACCGAGTTCGGAGATTTGTTCCACGTAGTGCACTTTTGAAGTTTTACTTTTGATGCATATATTCGCATATTCAATATCTTATCATTGTCTGGGGTCATGCATGTAAAGCTAAACTTAAAATAAAAAACTGCAAACCTTGCAAAATAGATGTATAAAAAATATTTTCTCGTTGCCACTGTTGTTTCCTTCGGTTACACTGTATACTAGTTCTTCACACAATATTCTACCAATACGGGCATTATGTGACTTGCAAACTTGCCTGTTTATTTTCGATACGATAAAAACTTCCTACAGACATCAAACTTTGGTTCTGCCAATAAGATGATTTTTGCGACCATTCTGGATCGAGATCAGATCAGACAAAACACAAAAAGTGAGTTTATTCATTTTCGAAAAAGAATGTTTCTACTACATATTGCGTAAACAGAGATATGGTATATGTGTTTTCTATGGAATAGCAGATTTTTCATACAAAAATCAATATAATTTTCAAAATAAAGTGGACAAAGATGGACAAATGAAATACCATGGATTTGATGGGCCTGCATGTATACTTTCAGAATACAATTGAAATGTTTGCTAATATTTGCTAGGGTAAATGATATATTTTGGACATGTACATATTTTGGACAAGCCTGAGCTTCTTCGATCAATTTTAGATAATGTGTAGGAAAATTTTTATCGAAAGTATGATCATTGCATACTTTTACCTCAACTCTAGCGGCCCCTGATGAGAATTCACAAATCAACTATTATTTATCGTTAAAATTATCTAAAATAAAAAGCTTTCTACCAAAGTGCCTGCTGGACGCCAGTATGCAGGAGAACATGCATTATAGGACTCTTCGTAACATGCACCTGAAACACGTTTAAATTGGTTCAAACGGCAATCTTGAGGTCCTGCGGCCAAAGTTTGATTGTAATTGAGATACTAACATATTCCAATAGCTTAACATGAAGGGGAAGTGGGGGTAGCACGCCCATAGGGGTTAAAACGCGCCACCCCTGAATAAGGTTAAATATCCCCATTTTGATTATTTTCAATAGTCTATACGATAAAGCAATGAAAAATATTGCCATTGGATACATATACACTGGATTTTGTTTTTACGCGATTTACATTTTCTCAATTTTCCACTCATCCTAAATGTTTAACGTATATTAATTATCATGTGATTTTTCTTTGATTTATTCTGGATTTTTGAAACATGTTGCGAAGAGTTTGGTGGCAAATTGAAGTCACACGATCAAAATACGAGTGAAAAAAATCGTGTAAAAACAAAATCCTGTGTATTTCATGATTTTTCTCTAGTTATACATGAAAAACTCGAAAAAACGATTTTTGCGTGTTTTGATGCAATTCTAGCTCGGTGGAATTTAGTCTTTCTGTCGCTGTTATACATTGATAAATTAATAATTGAGCCATGAACCATGCTGCTTACTCGTGTTCTTTATGTTCCACACGAAATCGTCGTCAAAAATGGTTTTAAAACGATTTTATGGGCCTTCAAACTTGAGGTCGGTGGGGCATTACGCCCATGCTCATTTCGTATGACCGAAACAGCTGAAATATTCGGTTAATTGCCTTAATGTAGGCAATTAAAATGAAAATCAGTACGATAAGCACATGCGCGTTTTAACCCATCCACTGGCGCATCTCACCCCGCATGGTTTCAAAATCATTTTTTTCGGGTGCTTTTTAAAATCAAATTTCTGTGCAATAAAATGGACAATTAGATATCTGTTATCGGTAGTCAGTCGCAGATATGCTGTTCTTCAGTATGCGCTGATGAAAACTGGCTGAAATGGTGGTTTTCATTGATAAAAATGGCATTTTCCTTAACGTGGGTGTCCTACCCCCAGTTCCCCTAAATGAATGTGGATACGTGTAGGTAAGTCATACCATTGAGATCTGTAGGTGGCCATTTTTAAATAAGGAGAAAATGACTCTGTCCAAAATATATTCATTTTCCATGTCGAAATTATATATTTGATGTCCAAAAAGAAAATATTTCAGTTCGCAGTATATCACAGTTTACACCTAGTAAACGTAATTTACTCAAAAATTGGGTAATGGAGACACAAGACTAATCATAGGTTATGTATTTGGATGAACCTAGTGGTTTTCAATTGGTTTATACTATTCAATCTCGATATATTTTCTAATGAATGTCCTGCGCTTGTCCAAGATACATCATTTACCCTAGTATGTAGAATGCTCGGAAAAATATCACTTTTTCATGAAAAAAACGCTTATAATATGCTTGAAAATGAAGCTATCAACCATCTTATGTAACCAAACATGCGCTTTCCAAAGACCGTGAAGCGATACTTACACAGTTTTTGAAATTTTTTTGAATTAGTGAAAGTGGAAGCTAAAAACTATTTTTTTCGGGACCACCCTATCTAAATTTAGTAATTTTGTCATAAAACATTACCTGTATGAGATAAAACAAATGTTTATTAAGCAAAAATGCTTAGAATTAAATTCTCTATAACTTTGTAGAATACTATGATCTCCTAACTCAAAAGGTTAAAATAATAGATTTACAAAAAAAAAAAATTCAAAAGGGCCACCCTAATGACAACTAACACCAAAAATAAATCTTTTCTTGTAGATCATTTCTTCTGAAGACGTCAAAACTCTAGCACCGATAGTTTCCGAGTTATCGATTTATGTCGTGAAATTTTACGAATCCGACCATTGTGCGACCTCGCGAATATTGAGTTACCGTCAACTGGGGGGAAGATGATCATTGAGGTGAAGATGATCATTTGATGTGTCAGTCAAAAGTGCCAAATTTTTTAATGAAACGGTAGTCAACAATATTCTCCGTTCAACTAATGTTACCGCTAGGTAGAAATCCGAGTTTTTCGATTATAATCATGAAAATGTATTTTGTGGAAGAAAGAGAGAGATAGTCATAAATGACGCTATTTTCGTTTCAAATATTGACTTCGTAGACTTCTTTACGTAGTAAATTCAACATTCATACAAATAACCTAGTGTATTTTGACTACTAGGTCATAATGATTTTAGTAGAGCTGTCTTGATCAACTTCACCCCAAACCAGATTACTCAAAACATGTGTGATAATTTAATTTATTTTAATAAATGCGAACGCATTTCAGAAAACTAAAGTTGTTGATTATTGCAACGTATAGCAGTACATGTTTTGAAAATATTTGTGTCAATTTAAAATGTAAACACACATTGTTATTGCATATTTTGTCTTAAAAATGATCATCTTCCCCCCAGTTGACGGTACCTTTTCAATAATGTCCAACGATACGAGCTGATCTAATTTCTCTTCGATTCGACCGAGCAGAGCGATCGGCGGTCGTCGGGCATGTTGAGCCACTGGAGTGACAGTTGTATCTATCGGTATTCGAAGCTTTATTTCCTTCATTTTAGGAAATGGTGCAGTATTTTGAGCTTTATTATACATGAAATTGAAGTTTTGCTTTGGGAAAACTGTCAAAACGCACGCAAACGTATCCATTCTGCTCCTCTCTTAAATCCCAAAACGATCAGTTTTTACGAACGAACAGGTTGTTCTTAGCTCTTTTAAATGCAACACTGCTTTTAGGAATTCATTCGGATTGTTTTTTTTTAGAAATTCCTCTAGGGGTTCCTTAGAGAGTTGCTTGACAATTTTTCCTCAAATTACCATAGGTATTCTTTCAAAACTACTTTAAGCAATTTCTGGAAAATTTCTCCGGGTGATCCTTTGAAAATTCCCCCAGTAATTTCTTTGGTAACTTTAGGAAGCTACCTACAGACACTGACAGAACTTGCTCTGTACACACCGTTGATTTGTTAGGTCGCCCTTTATGGTCATGAATCATAGACGTTAAAAGAGTGTTTCAATATTTAGTGGTGGAAAATGGTAAATGGAGCAGACGAACTAATGAATCACGAGATGTACCATGTGTACAAAAATGCAGACATGGGCAAGCTGATACAGTACGGCAGATTACAGTGGGCTGGACATGTAGTGCGTAATCCGGAAGCGAAACCAGCGAAAGAACCTGCAGAGAACCTGGAAGAGGACGTCGGCTCTGGGGTAGACCCCGCACTCGCTGGCTGTGTGCAATCGAGGAAGATGCGCGTGCAGCCGGTGTGCAGGGAGACTGGCGACTGGCGGCCCAAGAACGAGCGACCTGGAATAGGAAATTACATTCGGTTTTGCTCCGGACAACACGGAGTGTACGACCATCATAGGTATAGGTATAGAGATTCTTGGACCTCCTTCACAACATTCTCCGTTTCTTTTGATTTTTTTCGGGATCTCTTCAGAAATTCATTCAAATCGGGATTCGTCGGAAATTTATTTGAAAATTCCTTCTAAAATCGCTTTTGGGATGCATTAGGAATTCCATTGAAAATTTCTGAAGAAATTCTCGTAGGATTTTACGTAGAAATTCCTAATGAAATTTTCTAAGAAATGCCTGTACGAATTTACCTAGTTTCCTCCATAAATTTTCCAAATGAGAAAGACCCTCAGTTTCTTTCCAAATATGTAATTAATTTTAGTTGAGATTAGTGCAGCCAATTTCTTTCAACGCGAAAAATGCTACGTTGTCTTGGCTAATTGCGAGAAATTAATGTCAATACTATGAGTGTATGACTTTTTTATGATTAGGTGGGTACTCATTGCATAAGTCTTCGAAAATTTGAAGAAGTATTCTAAGAATATCATATGAAGGAATGTGCAAGAAAATACCTAAACGATTTGTACTTCTTCTAGTTTCTTTGAAAGTGTTTCAAAATGCATAAAAAATATTAACCTTTTTTGCTCTCTGTTAATATTTACTGTATTCAGCTTATTTCTTTACTGCATCTATCTCCATATATCATTCGAGATATGACTCTGTATGATTGTCGACTTCGTTAAAATTTTGCGACATGATGCCACATCGCGAGACATTTCAAAAACAATAACAGTCAAATTTTTCACCCGGTGCACAAGTTTTAATCTTGCTGGGAAATCAACCGGGGGGTTGGGGGAACTTGAGTGCAAAGTGTACATAGTTCGAACGGCTACATGAGAGTATGAGCAACAACGGCGGCGCACATAGAACCGAAATCAGGTTCTCCCTCATGCTGGGAAAGTTGAAATGGGAAGAAATCCGTTCATTGAAAATTTATGAAATTTGCTGCACGGTTCGGGCGATGCTGTTCGCTCGCTCCGCTGGAAATCTTCACGCTGCGATACATAGGAAAAAAGGAAACCGCTTCTTCTTAGCCGAAAATACCACTGGAGAGCTATTATAAGTGATGCTAGGATGAGCTCATTGTTTGCGCTCCGTTTATCCTCATTCCACAGCCCTATGGTTCGTCTAATATTCCACACGAGAGAAAATGGGTTGGATTATTTCACGAGATGATATGTCGGCAATCTGCTGGGAAAATGAGGCGCACATTTCGGTAATGGTTAGTTTGCGAGGCGCGTTTTGTTGTTGGTATGAGTTTTTTCGTTAATACTTAAAATAAATTTCTGCAGTCAAGTCCACGTTCGATCTGTATAGTTCAATTTATGAAACATAAACATGAAACATAAACATGTCTTAAATTGTATTTGAATGCAATATTTTCAGCGTGGGCGATTGTCGCAACTTGTAATTTTTTATCAAGAATTTTTTCCCCAGGGGTTCTTCCATAGATTTCCTGAGTTTCTCGAGCTCTTCAAATTCGGCCTTACAAAAGAAATGAACTTCTAGGGAATACTCTCTTGGAATTTATCTCAAACAATATCCAGATACAACCATGGGGATCCCACATCGTAGTGGCTGCATTTCCGTCATAGAATAGGTAATAGGTTTGATTTCCAGCCTTATAGCTATGTTTTGTTTCGGTATTTCCGCAGGAAATTGTTGGAAATTTCCTCGGAAAAAATGCTCGGAATGTTGATCGTTTTTTTAGTTTCCACGATTTTTTTCCGGAATTTCCACGAGAAATTCTTTGGAAGTTTCCCATGAAATTATTCGGAATTACCTTGGGAAATATTTCGAAATTTTCACGGAAAATTCATCGTGATTTCCACGGGAATTCCCATCTGAATTTTTTCGCGAATCACTAGAGAACCTTTTTTTTTATTTTTACGGACAATTCGTTGGAATTCCCATCGAAACTCTTCGGGCTCTCCACAGGAAAATTTTCGGAACATCTTCGGGAAATGGATAAAAAAATTCCATGTAACATTTTTCAGAGTTTTCAGACATGATTATTTGTTTTCCTTCTTATTAATATGAGTTTAGACTTTGATAGTTAGTTCTTCACTTGTCATTAGGATGCCGAGGTTGGAAGGGGACTCAGGCTAAGACGAGGGCACCAAAGTAGCTTATAATTGTCTTATTTTTTTTTAATTTGATGATTACGGATTTTGGGGTATCAATTACATTTTTTACTAGCATCATCTCACTATTTATTTCACTTTTGAAGTTTAAAAACTGAAAATGCTACATAATCATACGGTGCATTCCATCACGTGTTGAAGAGAGGCGAAACAAAGAACCAATTTGTATCTACCGTTCGTTTATTCAGTAGGTCCAAACGTTGGTAAGCGTTGTGAAGTCGAATTAAAAATTTAGTATCTTAGGTGAAATAGCAGAGCTACCAATGTTCGCAGATATTCAGGCAATAGCAGTGACCGCTTTGGCAGGCTTGTCCTATTATTGTCAAAGGTTTTAAAAGACCTTCAATCATTTTTGATTCAATTCCCGAACAGACTCATATTCCGAAAACTCGTTTGTATTTTGAGATATTTCTGAAATATTTCATTTGAATATTTTATAATATTAGTGGGCTAACAAATCTTGATGGATAAACAGATTTTAGGTCTTTAGTATGTGATCATTACAACTTTATTATTTTAAACTAGTTTATTTGTCGACGCTGTAGCGCCCGTGTCGAGTGTTTTTTTTTTCAATCTAAATTTTCAACGTCTGTTGTCTGTGATTTTTTCATCAAATGATGTGTCTGGTTGTCTAAGGTTGTCACTGGCTTTGTTTTCTGAATCTGATAGTAAAAAAAGAATTGAAGTGTCAAATATTTTATTTTTTGTGAGAATTTCCCCGCGTGCTGCGTCTGGTTGGCTAGTCACCGGACAGACAAACAGGGCTATTATATTTTAAATACTCGCAAAACTTTCGCAATTTGATGCGGTTTAGGTGCTGTTCGGCATGTCAAGCAATGTTTGACTGAAAAAAAGGTTGTAGTCAGGATCATTAAAGTACGTCAATCAAGCACTCGCCTGAAAGCTCTTTTTATTTCGAATGGAAGAATTCTCATTTCAAATATTTCATTCATCTGCTTTAAATACATTCAAAGTCGAAAATGTGTTCAAGTGGACGTACATGAATAAAAATGGTTTATCCTTCAAAGTTGACCAGAAGATTCTATGCACTAAAAAAAGTCGTCGAGTATAAGAATAGTTCATGTTAGGAATATTTTGGCGATAATAGAAGAGAATCTCTCGAAGCCGTCGTTGTCCAAAAATGGAAAAAAATGCGGATACAACCTGAAAAAGTTTTGAAAAAATTATGGAAAAGTAGTACATAGCGGAGCTCATCAGGACACTGCATATCTTACTCTAGAGCCAGCGCAGAAGCTGATACTTATAACATGGTGAACGTTTTGTAGAAGGAGTTAACGCTTTTCGAACTGAACAAAAACTTTCTCAGCTTTCAACAACTCTTTCATCATTTGAGGACAAAATAGCAAGCATCCCTGATGTCGAATGTATATTTTCGAAATCATAGTTTCGAGAGCTTTTTTATTTCCCGGGATCCCGGGAAATCCCGGGAAATTATTATTTCATTTCCCGTTTCCCGGGAAGTTGATTCCCGGGAAAAATGCAAGCCCTAATTAGGTCCAAACCCGCAAGTTTCTTGATTTTGATGTCTGTGCTTGCGATGCATGCACGGGATTGGATATTTTACTATTTATAAATTGTTTGCATATTTTCAGTAATAAATAGATGAAAATCTGTATTTATAGAACGATACAATGAAACGTTGATCGAATGGTCCAAAAATATTGGAAATCCACGGTTGAGATATTAACGTTCAAAGTCTATCAGATTTTCGTGATGTTTTCCGATTTTCACGTAGTCCTTCGTCAAAACGAAAAACAGATAGTCTTAACACTAAAAAGATTAAAATTGGATAAAATTTGGTCCATTGGTTAAATTGGTCGAAACAGGAAAGGAAATTAGATGAAGGTATTTAAAAGGGATAAAAAATAGTGGGTTGACATCAAGGAAGGAGCGCACAACATAGGTTTGGTCTCCACAAGTTCCTATCTCACGCTTCCACGGGTCGTCCGATGACAAAATACCGCCAGCAAAGGGTTGTGTACTTAGCTGGTAGTGCAGCCTGGGCACTGTTGTCTTTCTGACGCCTCGAGGTACGCCTCGAGCATCTGTTCACCAGGAGGTGCGGCTCAAACAGCGTCTGCCTGGTACCCAGCGGCTGATTAACGAAATGCTGTATCGCGTCAGCTATACCTAAGGTGGCAGCCCCACCAGCGCGATGTAGATGAAGCCTCTCAAATACCACGAAAAATGAAGATAGAAGAAAAAGAGAACGTTATTTTTGGCAACCGACCGGGCAACGAAATAAGGACTATGATTGGGAACTCGGTACCTGGAATGTCAGGTCTCTAAATGAACCTGGACGAGCGAGCATTCTGACCCGTGAACTGCAGAGTGAACGTGGCCGTTATTCAAGAAGTCCGATGGCCTAGATCCGGAAAACGTGAATTCCGAGCCGTGGACCCCACGACCAACACTGCATTCAAATAAATAAAACATCTATCACAGCGGCGGCTGAAAAGCAGAGCATGGAGTTGGTTTCGTAGTGATGGGCAAGAAGATGAAGCGAACGAATCTATGTGTTTAGAATACTGGGCAAATTCTTCAATTACAGTCTAATCAACGTTTAAGCACCGACAAACGATGAATCCGACGACGTAAACGACACGTTTTATGAATTTCTTGATAAAGTGCCCAAAGCATGCCATGAAAATTGTTATTGGAGACGCTAACGCTCAGGTCGGTAGAGAGGAATTTTTTCCGTCCCATAATCGGTAGGAAAGCCTTCACTCCGCTGCCAATGACAACGGCCTACGGCTAGTAAATTTCGCAGCTGCCAGAGGGAGGGCCATATGTGGCACCTACTTTGCACGAAAGAACATCCGAAAGCACACCTGGAGACACCCAAATGGTGAAACTTGCAACCAGATTGACCATGTTCTGGTGGATGGGCGCCATATCTCGGATGTTATCGATGTGCGGACATTCAGATATTGGTGAATAGAGATCGGTACAAGGTAGTAAGAGCATCCGAAAAACGAACCCACCGCAGAAAAAAAGTGTACGAAGAACAAGTGATTAACGAGGCGCAGGAAAACATGGAGCAGAATGATATGCGGAGGTTTTATGAGACAGTCAATGGCGTGCGGGGAAAGACAGTGCCATCTCCCTTCATGTTCAACAACCAAGAAGTGAATTTGCTGACAGATAAAACCGAAGTGGGTGCCAGGTGGAAGCAACACTTCGAAACTTTGTTGAATAGTGGAAGTAACGGTGCATCGGTGAGCAGAATAAATATTAGCGACGATGGACAAGCTGTGGAGTCGCCTACACTAGATGAGGTTATTAGAAAAGCTGTTAAAGAGTTGAAAAACAATAAGGCTGCGGGGAAGGACCAGTTCTCGGTTGAACTTCTCAAACATGGCAGTGAGCAGCTTTATGAAGCTCTGCACCATATTATGTCGAAAATGTGGGAACACGAAAAATTGCATGCTAGCTGGTTGGACGGCCTCATCTGCCCTCTCTTTAAGAAAGGGCACAGACTGGAGTGCGCCAATGACCGAGGAATAACCCTCCTTAATTCGGCGTACAAAACTATGTCCCGTATTCTGTTCAACAAATTGAGACCGCTTGAAGAGTCCTTCGTCGGCCAATACCAAGCAGGTTTTCGTGATGGCCGAACGACGGATCAAATGTTTACCCTGAGACAAATCCTTGATAAATTCCTTGATAAAAAACAACTTGCAGACACATCATCTGTTTATTGATTTCAAGGCGGCGTACGATTCAGTGTAACTGAAGGAATCATGGCAAATAATGCTAGAACATGGTTTTCCGGCAAAACTGATGCGGCTGATTCGTATAACGTTGGACGGATCGCAATCATGTGTAAGGGTTGGGGAGAGATATCGACATCATTTGTTACCTTAGATGGGTTAGGAGTGTTTGAGCGTAAGGTGCTGTGGACAATACTCGGCGGTAAACAGGAGAACGGTATCTGGCGGCGGCGCATGAATCATGAGTTGTACCAAGTGTATAAAGGGCTGGATATTGGTATGCTTATACAACATGGCAGACTACGGTGGGCTGGACACGTTGTTCGTATGTTGGAAAATGTCAAGCGAAGATAATATTTAGAGAGAGAACCCGGAAGAGGCCGCCGGCTTCGTGGCAAGCCGCGTACACGATGGCTTTTTGCAGTTCTAGACCAACATTTGAAAAGGGCGTAACAGCCAAATTTTATACCTTCTGATTCTTCGTCTACATATATAGCTATATATGTGAACGAAGAATAAGGCGGAATAAATTTTGGCTGTTACGCCCTTTTCAAATATTGGTCTAGAGTTGAAGAGGGCCTGAGGGCGTTCAATGTTCAGGGCGACTGGAAGCGATTGACCCAGGATCGAGTCCAGTGGAGAAGGATACTCCATTCGCCGTAGGTTCATCGAAGAGCTGTAGCCCATCAAGAAAGTAAGTCTCATTTCTAGAGTTTAAAAATATCAAACTATGACAGCCATCGAACCACAACTGGCTTCAGAAGCAATGTGGAGTGGAATGTACTGTGGGGTAACGGAATCCATACAACACCTAAATTCGTCCACCTTATGAGATATCTTTACATGTATAATAGAGGGTGTTTGAAGTAATTGTTCGAAAAATGTTCACATTACCCCCACTACCCATGCTTCGTTCAAGAACAATTGAAAAGTAATAATCGCCCAATCACATAAATAATACTTATGCCAAGGTATCTTCTAAAATGGTCAAATGTTGGCTAGAAATCCATTATGCATACGTCTGCTAATTCCTCGCCACCAACTGATATTTTCCCCCACGTACATTTGCAATTAATACTCTCGATTCCACACGGACCGATGTTATTATCTGCGGACAACTGGTTCGATTCTCAAACCTTCCATTACGAGTCCCGAAAGGTACTGCCCTGGACGTGAAATACGATATCGAATCTAAGCCGTCCTCGCAAAAGCATCTCCATTGCGTACCGAAAGCTTTTCGACCATCTCACAGTCTCGAGCCGACAGAAGACGACTTGCAAGTGCCCAAACCTTCCTCTTCCGTAGCAAATTGCCAGAAGCATCTAGGAAATATCAATTACCGATAATAAATTGGCTAGCACATTATAGTGGCAAAGCACTCGATTAAAAGTTTCTCTCTGCACAAGAACTATCTAAATTCAATTTATACCTGGTTCGACAGCTTCATCTGGCATTTCATTCACATTCCCGGATTAATACGGCTGTAGCCTTTCTACCGTTTCCTTCCCAATAGGACCAGGCTCTCCAGTGGCGACGCAACACATCGCCGTTTGTCCGTTCTGGCCAAGAGCATCGGCGATCAGCGCCAACGACGAGGCAAGATGTTCTTCGGATTTCAAGAGCGTACATACATTGCTTGTTGTTGGTCTTATTCTTTCGTGCCCTTTTGAGCGTTAGATGAGGACATGCATTCACTTCCCCCAGTCGACCGGCACATAGTGTTGTCGTCATTGAAGGTGCAACTTTAGCAAGCTACATCCGTATCCTACCCCTACGGGGCAATAGGAAGCCACCACCACAGTATGAATGAAAAGTGGACCCTTTCTTTTCACCAGCACGGTGCCACACACCAGTCGTCTCGTCCGGGCGCATCGTTCCAAGGGTGACCGTCATCATTGTGCCCTCTCGACGCGAGTCTAGAGCAGTGAAGTGCCTGTACTCATTGTGGAAGGATTCACCGAAAGGTAGACGCTCTTATTCAATGGTGCCATGCTGCCTGAGTCTTATTGCCGGCTAGGGTTAATTATTCTAATTGTTAGTCATGATACCAGAGGGGGATTCCGTATTTTGGGAAATTCTTACGATGTTGAGTATCAAACTGTCATACAGATTTCTGTCACCCTCGTACAATTATCACTTGTATTATTGATGACTTCAGTCTGTGCAATACAGCAGCTAACTACACAAATATGTACAAATCTGTGAATTGGAAGAATCGCCAACAAACCCCCTCATTCTTCCCCTCCGGTCTGCTCGGTTCGAAAAAGGTCACAACTCGCAGTTAAACAAAGGTTGACAGAGGTGTAAATTGCATTTTCATGTTCTTCCTCAAACCGGTCGGAGCCTTCCCCAGCTTCGGATGTCGCCAGCTACTGGCTGTTTGCTACGTTAAGCACAAACCGTATATATTTCGGCTTGATCGGCGGCGCGTGCCATCTGGAACAAGTGTACGACAGTGCGTTAACCATCATCTTCCCACTGCTGTGTGCCGGAGGTACCGAGTGTCAGACAGAATTTGGTTCGGCCTACAGGTTTACCCGAAGATGCTGCATCGAACCGACTGGATGCCGTAATTGAAATTTTTACGAGCTGTTTTGTGGTCACTTTTACCTCAGTTTTTATGACACATTTGATTTTATTCTATACTTTTGTTGACGCCGTTACTTACTTTCTCGGTAGCCGTACCCGTCCTCATTGTCGAACGACTGTTTAGTGGTGGAACGATGTGTTATCAAGATTCGACAGTGTTACAAATTGGGCAGTTTGTCAGAGGGTAGAACACTTACCATTCATCCTAAAAAACAGTGATCCCTTAAATTCAAGAAGGCCGTCAGGGTTTTTTATTGATTTTTGCGCATATTTTGGGATTTTTCGTAGTTAGTTCGATCGTAAAACAAATTGTTATGCCAAAACATTTTTAAGATTTATCAATTTATTCTCGGTTAATTAGGTCAAGGAGAAAATAACTGGAGAAATGAAATAAAATATGTATCTATATATTAGGTACACTGGGGGAAGTGGAAAAGATAGTGCATGTTTGAATTAGTGTAAAACCAGTTTAAATGATCTAAATGCATTCAATTAAAATGGGGCTATCAAAAACAAAAATTAGGATTTTTTTTCCACTTACGCCACCCATGTTTCCTTGACCTCCAATTGTGATGAGTAGTTACATAAAACTAAAATCAAAACGATTATTGCTCTAAGTATCTTTGGTTGAATAATTTCATTAGCTTAACGGAATAGGTCTCCAAAGAATTCTCGTAATAGCTAGTGGAGGGCTGGTTTTGCCTCCTCGAACACTAAGCGTACGTAAAATTTATATGTTCGCCCCAAAGATGAGCTTTTTATAGGATAATGGACCTTACAGGGTTATAAACTAATCAACTTAATTTAACGAATGAATAGAGATGAGGTTTGTGTGTGCGTGTTATGTATGTGCGCAAAACACGTACAGAAGTATCACCTATTTTTAAGCACTTGTCCTTAACCAATTTGTTCGCAAAAAAAATGCAATCAAAGGCGAAACTTGTTTAGAATATAAATGAATGTGAATTATGGAATATATTTACCCTCCTTAGCCGTGCGGTAAGACGCGCAGCTACAAAGCAAGACCATGCTGAGGGTGGCTGGATTTGATTCCCGGTGCCGGTCTAGGCAATTTTCGGATTGGAAATTATCTCGACTTCCCTGGGCATAAAAGTATCATCGTGTTAGCCTCATGATATACGAATGCAAAAATGGTAACTTGGCTTAGAAACCTCGCAGTGAATAACTGTGGAAGTGCTTAATGAACACTAAGCTGCAAGGCGGCTCTGCCCCTGTGTAGGGATGTAATGCCAATAAGAAGAAGAAGATTTACCTATCAGTGCTATTTTTGTCTTTCTTATCCAGTATTTTGCGATCGGTAATGGCGGCCAAATGAGTGTCTTTTTGACACTCAAGAGGTAGAAAATATTTACATACTTTAATCAATGTAGGCTTCGATTCTAAAATAAATATTGGCGCTCACCAGTTCTGACTGAATTATTATTATTATTTATTCAGACTAAGACTGAAGTGGCCTGTGCGGTATATAAGAGTCTTCTCCATTCGGCTCGGTCCATGGCTACACGTCGCCAACCACGCAGTCTACGGAGGGTCCGCAAGTCATCTTCCACCTGATCGATCCACCTCGCCCGCTGCGCACCTCGCCTTCTTGTGCCCGTCGGATCGTTGTCAAGAACCATTTTCACCGGGTTACTGTCCGACATTCTGGCTACGTGCCCGGCCCATCGCAGTCGTCCGATTATCGCGGTGTGAACGATGGATGGTTCTCCCAACAGCTGATGCAATTCGTGGTTCATTCGCCTCCTCCACGTACCGTCCGCCATCTGCACCCCACCATAGATGGTACGCAGCACTTTCCTTTCGAAAACTCCAAGTGCGCGTTGGTCCTCCACGAGCATCGTCCAGGTCTCGTGTCCGTAGAGGACTACCGGTCTAATTAGCGTTTTGTAGATTGTCAGTTTGGTACGGCGGCGAACTCTATTCGATCGGAGCGTCTTGCGGAGTCCAAAGTACGTACGATTTCCAGCCACTATGCGTCTCCGAATTTCTCTGCTGGTGTCATTTTCGGCAGTCACCAGTGAGCCCAAGTACACAAATTCTTCTACCACCTCGATTTCGTCAACACCGATGCAAACTCGCGGTGGGTGGCTCACATTGTCTTCTCTTGAACCTCTGCCTATCATGTACTTCGTCTTCGACGTGTTGATGACTAGTCCGATCCGCTTAGCTTCCCTCTTCAGTCTGATGTAGGCTTCCTCCATCTTCTCAAAGTTACGTGCCATAATATCTATGTCGTCGGCGAAACCAAATAGCTGGACGGACTTATTGAAAATTGTACCACTCGTGTTAATCCCTGCTCTTCGTATTACCCCTTCCAAAGCGATGTTGAATAGCAAACACGAAAGACCATCACCTTGCCGTAAACCTCGGCGGGTTTCGAAGGGACTCGAGAATGCCCCTGAAACTCGAACTACGCACATCACCCGATCCATCGTCGCTTTGATCAACAGTGTCAGTTTATCCGGAAATCCGTGTTCGTGCATTAGCTGCCATAGCTGGTCCCGATCGATTGTATCATATGCGGCTTTGAAGTCGATGAATAGATGATGTGTGGGCACGTTGTATTCGCGGCATTTCTGCAGTACTTGGCGAATGGCGAACACCTGGTCCGTGGTGGAGCGTTCGCCCATAAAACCCGCCTGGTACTGCCCCACGAACTCCCTTGCAGTTGGTGCTAGTCGACGGCATAAAATTTGGGAGAGTACCTTGTAGGCGGCGTTCAGCAATGTGATTGCGCGGTAGTTGCTACAATCAAGCTTTATCGCCCTTTTGTAGATGGGACACACGACACCTTCCATCCGATCCTGCGGCAAAACTTCCTCCTCCCAAATCTTGGTAATGACCCAGTGCCACGCTCTAGCCAGTGCCTCACCACCGTGTTTTAATTGTTTATCTGGTAGTTGGTCAACCCTAGGGGCTTTGCCGGCTCAGCCGGCCAATCTCCTCCTGGATTTCCTGGAGATCCGGAGCCGGTAGAATTATGTCCTGCGCGCGTTCTCCCAGGTCCATCACCATACCGTCATCTTCGTCTGCCACATCGCCATTCAGGTGTTCTTCGTAGTGCTGCCGCCACCTTTGGATCACCTCACGCTCGTTCGTAAGAAGGTTCCCGTTTATGTCCTTACACATATCAGGCTGTGGCACGTGGCCCTTACGTGAACGGTTTAACTTCTCATAGAACTTTCGTGTGTTATTAGTGCGGTACAGTTGCTCCGTCTCTTTACGGTCTCGATCTTCCTGCTGGCGCTTTTTCCTCCGGAAAATCGAGTTTTGTCTGTTCCGCGCCTGTTTATATCGTGCCTCGTTCGCCCTCGTGCGGTGTTGCAGCAATCTCGCCCATGCTGCATTCTTCTCTTCCACTAACTGCTCACATTCGCCGTCATACCAGTCGTTTCTCTGATCCGGGGGCACCGTGCCTAGTGCAGCGGTTGCGGTGCTACCAATGGCGGATCGAATATCTCTCCAGCCATCTTCAAGAGACGCTGCGCCTAGCTGCTCTTCCGTTGGAAGTGCCACTTCCAGCTGCTGCGCGTATTCTTGGGCTAGTCTACCGTCTTGTAGCCGCCCAATGTTAAGCCGCGGCGGCCGACTTCGACGCGTGTTGTACACCGTCGAGAGTTTTGAGCGCAGGCATACTGCAACGAGGTAGTGGTCGGATTCAATATTCGCACTGCGGTAAGTGCGGACATTCGTGATGTCGGAGAAGAATTTACCGTCGATTAGAACGTGATCGATTTGGTTTTCCGTTTCTTGGTTAGGGTGATCTCCATGTGGCCTTGTGGATATTTTGCGGGGAAAGAAGGTGCTTCGGACTACCATTCCGCGGGAGGCTGCGAAGTTTATGCATCGTTGGCCGTTGTCATTCGATACGGTGTGCAGACTATCCGGTCCGATGACCGGTCTATACATTTCCTCCCTTCCTACCTGTGCGTTTATGTCACCGATGACGATTTTAACGTCCCGCAGTGGGCATCCATCGTATGTCTGCTCCAGCTGTGCGTAGAACGCTTCTTTCTCGTCGTCGGGTCTCCCTTCGTGTGGGCAGTGCACGTTGATGATGCTATAGTTGAAGAAACGGCCTTTAATCCTCAGCTTGCATATCCTTGCGTTGATTGGCTGCCACCCAATCACGCGTTGGCGCATCTTTCCCAGCACTATGAAGCCGGTTCCCAGCTCGTTGGTGGTGCCACAGCTTTGGTAGAAGGTAGCCGCTCGATGCCCGCTTTTCCACACTTTCTGTCCTGTCCAGCAAATCTCCTGCAGCGCCACGACGTCGAAGTTGCGGGGATGTAATTCATCGTAGATCATCCTGTCGCAACCTGCGAAACCTAGCGACTTGCAGTTCCATGTTCCAAGCTTCCAATCGTGATCCTGTATTCGTCGCCTAGGTCTTTGCCGATTATATCGAGCCGCATTATCTCTTATATTGTTCGTAATGATTGGTTTTCCAGGCGGCTTATTGGGCCTGCGCAAACCTCCTGTCTCGTCGGAGGGCCGTCGTGTCAGGGCTGTTTAGCGTCCCACCTAACACCAGGACTTGGGCTTGTGCGCTTTGAGCGGCACACGGTCGCTTTGGTGGGGCCTACTTGCGGATACATGCAGCTTTTTATAGAGGTTTAACAGGGCCCACTGTCAAACCCCACCACATCCTAGGCAAGCCCCACAACTCGCAGATGGCCTGGGGAGGGATCGTCAAGCCCTTGGACATAGTCCCTGCTGCCCGCAAGTTCTGACTGAAACAACAATAATTATTGAGTTTCTCAAAAGTTAACAAATAATCCTCCGAAATTGTTTGTATCTTTATTTGCTGTACCCTGATTGTGAACATTTATCTTTTATTTCCTGCTGTGGAATACGAAGATCACAAGCACAACACTTTGGAAACTTAATACTGCTACTGAAAATCGGAAAACCTATCTCATCTTATTGCGTTATTCTGAGAAGGAGTTTCATAGAACATTTATTAATTACCGTTCTTCTGATTTCAGCTACGAAGAGTCTATGGTCCTCTCCTTTATTATTAAGCATGACAATTAACAAAAAATTGCTGATTCGCTTTCAAACTAATGGTCGGGATCAGTATGTGGACTTGGACTTCGGTAAGAACGCCTGGACAAGCTTGGCGAACATAAAACGTTATTCGATGAGTTTGGCTTTTTTAACAATAGATCCGTTGTTGTCACGGACATGAAAAACGCAGACAAAATTCAATATTGAGTATGTGGAATATAGTTTAAATGAGTATACTGCATTATAATTGAGAAAGTCTTGCGTTCTTGCATTAAAGAAAGTCCTTGCTTCCATCCGGCCATAAAGAATTGCCCGTCAAGCTTAAGTACTGGGGAACTTTGCCTGAGTTCATAAGCCCCATTGTGTCTGCATTCTACAAGTCCTTTGAATGCAAATTAAACCTGTAAAATTCGAATGGATAATGTCCGTCAAGCTTGTACTGGTACTGGTGACAAGAGTCCGAACCATACGTCAAGTCCATCTTGTCCGTTTGAGTAACTGCCAAGTTGTCCATCGATCATCGTACTGAGAACGGTCCATTACTCCGAGCTATGAAGGGGCGTTTTTATTTAGGCAAAAAGACATTGTGCCTATTCTCAGGTTTCATAATAAGTACATCCAAATTGGTATTATAAACTCTTTTTAGCTGGAATCAAAAGTGTAGATACTAATTGCATTTTTCTGTGTAACTCTTTTTTAGAAATTCACATTCCAATGATTCGCACAAAGTATTAACATTTATCAGTTCATCAAAGCAGGATTAACTTTTCCAACTTTTCCAGCTTGCATTTTCCTTATTTTTCAGCTGGATATTAAGGATACATATTAAACAGCGAGGAATAAAAGGAACAAACAAGCAACGAATGTTACTCTTTGTTTTTTGGGAAACAAAACTGTTGATTTATGGCTGTTTATGGCAGAGCTGATGAGTGCCAATATTTTTCATTTGATCAAAGCCTACATTGATTAAAATTTGTAAATATTTTCTACCTCTTGAATGTCAAAAAGGCACTCACTTGGCCGTCATTATCAAACGCAAAACGCTGGATACATTTTTTCATATGTAAAACATGTGAAAATCATCAATACCGATAGATGGAATAATCAGGCGTTTTCTTATGCATATTAGTCCAATCACCACTGAAATCACAATGATAACAAAAAAGGAACATATTAAGATTAACAGCTATCGAAATAAAACTCGGAGGGAAGAAAAAGTTTGCGAAATAAAATCGGTGCAAATAGGAATTGATTTTATGAATGCAAAAATCAACTTCTCGCGAAACCTAAAATGACAGTTCAAGCGTTAACCGTGTTAGTGTATGTATTATACAAATTTTAACATAGAATTAGTGTGAGCAAAGTATATATTTGCACAATGTTATGATGTGGTAAGAACTGTAAAGTATGTACAATTCCATTTTTTCGTATCGATTTTTACACTTACCCCCTTTTTCCACTTCCCTCAGTGTAGCCTATTGAATAAGAAAGTAATACACAATTGACATCATCGTACCAAAAACCTTTAAAAATCAGCTTTGATTTCGTGGACTAAAATAAAAACTCCCCCTGGAAACTTATAAATTTTCCCGAAAATTGCATATTGAATATTCTAAAAACCTGGCTGGTGCGAATAGAATCGATTTGGTTGTCAAACTGAAGCAAGAATTTTCCATTTTGCCGGAGCCAAACATTGATTATTGTGGTTATGTTCGTTTCAGATCTTAAATTGTGAAGCATTGTTGTTTTTTAATCTTTCGTTTAGTGAGCCTCCAATCATTTGCCGTGAAGCGTTACGAAGCCGAAATCAAGTTTAACAATTAATTTCTAAATTCTTATATATGGTGTTAGTTTTGGGGAACCGAAAGATCGCGGTTTGAGGCTCGATAATACAGTAGGATTTAGGGTGCTTAGGTAATTACGATGCTGATGTTCACATAGTTGACATTCTTGGCGACATAGTTGACATAGTTGACATTCTTACATCTGTAACGAGACAAACAAACATTTTCTTGAGAGACAACAATGAGAGGAAGACATACGAAAGGGGTTAACGACAGGCGTTGAAATGGACAACTAGAGTAAGACATTCGATATGGGGTACGACAGACAAAAGGATGGGCAGACTAAGATCACAGTCTTACGTCAGCAACTTCCACAAATTGGTGGACGAGGGACATGTATTCGAGATCAAGGCCCGCCAACACTTCTCTAATAGGCTTTGGTTGTTTTCCTCGGACCCGGAGATGTTCAGTTAATGCAGATCTTGGGCCGCGATTCTCTTCGCACGCACACATGACATGATCAATGTCCTGATAATCCTCGCCGCAAACACAGATATTGCTTTCCGAGAGCCCCAATCTGAAAAGATGTGCGTTTAAAGTGTAGTGATCAGACATTAGACGACACATGGTTCGAATGAAGTCTCGTCCTATATTAATTTCTTTGAACCATGGATGCTTCGACACATGCGGGCAAATTGAATACAGCCATCTACCCAACTTCCCATTTGTCCATTTCTGCTGCCAGCTGATCAAGGTTTCCTGACGAACTAATGAGAAAAAATCATCGAAGGTGATTTGCCGATCGTAAATATCACCTCCGCAGTGCCCACCATTGCCAAAGAGTCCGCTTTCTCATTTCCCGGGTTCGAGCAATGAGAAGGGACCCAAGCCATGGTGATTGTGAATGACCTTTTTGATAAAGCACTCAAAGCTTTCCGTATCCCGGTTAGAAGATACGCTGAGTGCTTACCGGTTTCATTAACCGAACAGCCTCCAGGGTCGGTGACTGGTAAAGGTAAAGAAGTGGTCAGGAGGTAGGGATGCAAAATGCTCAAGTGAATAGTGTACAGCTGCTAGTTCAGCGGTATACACGGAACAAGGCTCTTTCAGATTGAAGTAGGCGCTATGAAAAACGTTAAAAACACCAAAACCAGTGGAGTCATCCATTTTTTGACCCGTCTGTAAAAAAAGCTTCTCTCCTCGCTGGCGTGTCCGTATCTGCTTGCAAATAATGGAGGTATGACCTCCGCACGAAGAAAGTCTGGTATTCCATGAACCTCCTGCTTCATGGACAGATCAAGAGTAACAGAGGAACTGTAAGAGTCTAAGAAATTAGCACGATTGGTGTCAACCGAAGATGGTCTTACCTCCAGCGTTATATACCAGTGGTAAATACCCATGAATCGAGATTGAGGGTTTTGTTCGAGCAGCTTTTCGAAGTTGTCAATGACCAACGGATTGAGAACCTCACAGCGGATGAGGAACCGGAGCGATAATTCCGAGAAACGATCTGTCAGAGGCAGTACTCCCGCAAGTACCTCCAGACTCATCGTATGAGTCGAATTCATACATCCTAACGCGATACGGAGACAACGGTACTGAATCCGTTGAAGCTTCAGCATTTGTGTTTTAACCGCGGACTGGAAGCAGAAACTACCATATTTGAGAACCGACAGAATGGTTGTTCGGTACAACGTGATAAGACTTCGGGATGCCCCACCAAGTTCCCGTTATCTTTTGCATGAAGTTGATTCTTTTCTGGTACTTTTGTGTCAGATACACAATGTGCTTCCCAAAGGTGCATTTCGAGTCGAACAAGAACCCGAGGTATTTATAAGACATGCTATGAGTGATTGCCTTACCCATCAGTTGGAGCGGGAACTTTGCCGGCTTATGTTTTTTAAAAAGACAACCATCTCAGTTTTTTTCCGTAGAGAATGCGATACCCAGCTTTGAAGCCCAAGTAGACACATTGTCCAGAGTATCTTGCAGATCAACTGCGGTTGGCCCCGAAATGGATACAACACATTCATCTGCAAGCTGTCTTAACGAGCAATTTGCCAAGATACATTCATCAATGTCTCAGACGTAAAAATTGTAAAAAAGGGGGCTTAAACATGAGCCCTGAAGGACCCATGTAGCTAACTCGTGAAGTTGCCTAGTCACCATGAGAAAAACTCATACGCTTCTCTGGCAATAGATTGTACAAATAATTGTTTAAACTTGGTGAAAGTGGAGTTTGTCAGATAAGACATCGACGCAAACTGAATCAAAAGCTTAATGTCCAAAAACACTAAGCCCATTTGCTCTATTTTAGCGAAAGTTAGTTGAATTTCTGGTAATTGTCTCGACTTCCCTGGGCATAAAAGTATCATCGTGTTAGCCCCATGATATACGAATGCCAAAATGGTAACTTGGCTTAGAAACCTCGCAGTTAATAACTGTGGCAGTGCTTAATGAATACTAAGCTGCGAGGCGGCTCAGTCCCAGTGTGGGGATGTAATGCCAATAAGAAGAAGAAGTTGAATTTCTGAAGATAGTAACGCAAGACGGTCGTTCGTTCCCTTGCCCCTGCGGAAACCAAACTGTGTATCTGACAACAAATCATTCAATTCAGCCCATTTGTCTCGCCAGAAGAGAATCATCTTCTCCAATAGCTTTCGAAGACAGGATAGCATCGCGATTGGACGATACGAATCCGACGCGGGTTTTCCGGGCTTCTGGATGGCTATAACCTTCACTTGCCTCCAATCATCCGGAACAATGTTGCACTCCAGTAACTGATTGAACAAGCTCAATAAGCGCCTCTTCGCGACGTCTGGGAGGTTTTTGAGCAAATTGAACCTTATTCGATCCATGCCTGGAGCAGAATTGCTACATGAAAGTAGAGCAAGCGAGAATTCAATCATCGAAAAGGGCCGATCCATATCATCCCTGTCAGCAAAAGCATCACGTGACACTTGCTTCACCGGCACCGAATCTGGACACACTTTCTTTGCGAAGGCGAGTATCCGCCACGACAAGTTTTCACGATCTTCGTTTAAGGACGACGCGTTACGCATTCTTCTCCCGACGGAGTTTTCATTGAGGTCTCGCGCGATAAACCTTCAACAAAAGTGCGCCAATATCCACGATTCTTCCCTTTCACCAGTTTCTTGAATTGGATCTCGAACGCGATGTACCGTTTGTCGAGAACGATTGAACCGTGTTTTCGGAATTTTTTAAACGCGGTAGATTTCTTACGATAAAGTTGTGTACACTCGACATCCCACCACGGACTATGTGGTTTCTTTCCTACGAACCGAAGCTCCTGGCACTGGCCGGCGTTGTGCCTAAAGAGCGCTGTCAAGGATCAACTGGGATAGAAACTCGTACTCTTCTCGCGGGGGAAGTGTTTCTATCGACATTACGCCATCAAGGATGGCCTCAGCATATGTAGCCCAATCGATGTGCTTCGTGAGGTCACATGAGAGGTCGATAGAAACAGATTGATTACGTCCATTGGAAATCGAGACTTCAATCGGCAAATGATCACTTCCATGGGGATCTTGGACCACCTTCCAAATACAGTCCAACGATAATGAGCTCGAACAAATGGAAAGATCTAGACGGCTATCTCTTGTTGGAGGAGCCACTTGTGTAACTTCTTCTGTATTCAAAATTGACATATTAAAGTCAAGTACAGAGGTCGCAGAGGTCGTATATCTTTGTTGAATGGTTGTCTTCGTACAGTTCCCCCAGCCTGTTCCGTGGGAGTTAAAATCTCCCAAGAGCAACCGTGGCTCGGGCATAACCGAGCAGATGTGCGAGATATCTGTACGAGATATCGCGGTGTTTGGAGGAAGATATATAGAGGCGATACTGAAGTCTCCTGACATGCGACAGCTTCGGTGCCTGACATCGGAGCAAAATCGACCCTATAGAAGCAGTACTGTTTTTTTGATCCCTAAAAGCACCCCTCCATATGGATTTGCTCGATCGCGGCGAATGATGTTAAAATCGGGAAAATGAAGGTTTACATCTGGTGCTAG
Organism: Armigeres subalbatus; assembly: GCF_024139115.2. Taxonomy (NCBI): domain Eukaryota; kingdom Metazoa; phylum Arthropoda; class Insecta; order Diptera; family Culicidae; genus Armigeres; species Armigeres subalbatus. The sequence goes on along the minus strand of NC_085140.1, from coordinate 262,919,104 downwards.
CCAAGTTTTACATAAAACAAAAACATCTCATTGTTATTTGTTAACTAAAAATTTGAAAATATCTAATTTTGGAAGAATACTTCGACATTTCCACTATAGAATCGAAATCATATGAGCCTTATCGACGAAATTAGTCATCGAAGGATACGAATGACTCGAGGAGGGGCATTTTTTAAGCCAGCTGCTTTAGGAGAGGAGTCAGAATAGGAAGAACAGTTTTGACCATGTTTTTCACGGGGTCGGAATCATCAAAGAAGTTGAGGATGAGCTCTACGATGCCAGAAAGTGTGAACATTGGAGCGCTCAGAGGTTGTTCTGCTCGCTCTCTATGCTCTCTTTTTGTCTGAGAAATCGCAAAAATGGGGGCATCTGGGATTTTAGATGTTCCCGGAAGCGGTGGAAACTCTCGTTCATCCTGATGTGAAACCACAAAAGTTGGACGTTTTTGAATTCCACCTGCGTTTGATTTCACCATGTTGGAATGGGGCTCACTTTGAGGCTGTTTTCATAGGCTTTTTCGAGGGACGCTGGCTTTGTTTTACTCGTTTCTCCGTTGAGCCTTTGAAAACAAAGGCCCATTTCCAACTTCGGAGTCAGAGCTACCTTGATCGTCCAAAGGAAGAGACGAGTAGATGGTGTCAGAAACTACTGGTGAAGCGGCCTTCCTCAGCATTTCGGCGTAGCTACGTCGAGAACGCTCCTGGTGGATTCGCCGCTGTATGTACGTCGGGCAAGCTTCAAGAGCATGTAGAGGGCCTTCGTTGCAATAGCCACATTTCGGTGCCGTCTTGCATGCGCCCTCCACATGCTTCTCTCCGCACGATGCACAGCGCGATTTATTGCAGCAGTACAGAGCAGTGTGGCCCAGTTGCTTGCAATTAACATAATTCATCACCTTCGGTACATACAGCCGCACAGGTAGACGAATTTTGCCATTCACTACGTAGTCAGGCAGTGCGGACCCGGAAAAGGTGATGCAGAAAGAGTCAGACGGGAAATAAATCCGCTTCTCTCCAACCTTCGACACCGAATACATTTGTTTGCAATCCAGTATCGCAATAGGTGGCAAAGAAATGTTCTTGAAACTACCGAAACCTTGTTTCAAATCGTCGCATGTCATACTTTCCTCCGTCACCACCCCCGCGATCTCAAACACTGCTGACGGTAAATAAACCATATATGCGAGAGTGAAAAGCTCACAGGTGGCAATCTCGTTGGCCTGTTTGCGATCACTGACCGTGACGCGAAACTTACTGGACCCAACCAGGTAAATGGTCGTGACAGACGAGAATCGCTTTTCCAGATCTTTGCTGATCTGACTATGGCGTCCATATCTGAGACGAGACCTGCAAAGACGCCGCTTTTTTTCTCTTGTTTTGACACTTGTTTTTCTTTTCATCACAGTTGACCATAGAGTTTCAACTGTTTCCTTAACTGTTTCACCTAAGCTCCGGGTGGACTCATCTGAGCACAATAAAAGTGTTTCCAATTCACGAATTAGTGAATTCATTTTCATAAAGATTTTTATACCGGGAACAAAACACATGTTTGTAACTGGATATTAACAAGCTAAATGGATGATTAGGAATACTCGTTAAAGTGAAAAAGTCTTCGTAAAACAAAAATCATGCGGAATATTTTATTTGAGATACCAATACCTTCACACAAAAAGCTGCTGGCTGCACCTCACAGTTCGTGACAGCAGTTGACTGGCAGCAGCTGAAGCTACATTTGTTCCTCTTTGCAAGTCCCATCCCTGGTCCATACTACCCACACCATAACGTGTCCGTTTTACCCCACCATAATCCTATTTGAAGAAAATTCTCAAAAAATCGAATTTTGAGATAAATCATCAATTAAACCCGTACACAATCTTTGGATAGACTAAGTTTGTGATCCTCGAGGATCATGCGAGTTAGTTTTGCCGATTTTTGTTTTAAAAGCTTAAATACTGCACATCAAAAATTACATCCCCATGACATTTCAGCCATAGTTTATCTTTAATAAACAGAATAGTTTTCATTATTTGAATGTAGTAAAACATGTTACTTTCATAATTTGAAACAAGAAATAAGATCCACTCGATGGAGTTTCAAATTTATAACTATTTAGCTCAAACGGGATCCCTGTCCGTTTTACCCACCCTGTCCTTTTAACCCCCACCTCCCCTAAGCCTTTTTTGTAATGGATGACTTTCTCTTTATAAGCGCTTGTTGTTCATTGTAATTAATAAATGTTTCCCATTTATGAATTTTATTTATTTTTTCTTTTTCTGCTTGATTTTTTATTTTATTTTTCTATACCTAGGGTATCTGTTCCCATATTAATAACAGCCCGTATATTAATCCCAACCGTCGATAAAGTAAATAAAGAATCAATTTATTTACAATTTCTCACATCGTATGTACACAATAATGGATGGAACACATTCTTGAATGTTTGGAATATTATTTAAGATTTTTTTAAAATATAATGTTTAAATGCACAAGAATCAAATTTTTAAAAGATAAAATCATAAAGCACTTTTATTTTCATTTTCATACCTCTGATCTGTTGGTTCAATGCACTGCTCGATTGTTACTAGCAGATTCATCTGTTTTCACGCCGTTATTTTCACTCAATTTCAAGCTAACACAAGGGTATCCTTTCGAAATTCACTTCACAGTACATCACATTTTCACTATACATATAATTATATTTGAAAAACCAACGCGATTTCCTATAGTTTGATATAGGTTTATTTCGAACAACGTCTAAATTATCCTTGCCCGTATTCCAAACTTTTTACATGCCTTGCAGTACTCAAGGTTTGCCGACCTAGATTTTTATTTCAAAAATGCTTGAATAAACTTTTACTGTGAAATTCAACTCTTATGTTTGTAAAATAATATACCTTAAAAGCAGTGGCGTAGCCAGAAAATTGGTCTGGGGGGGGTTTTCTGAACATTTTTTTTCCGAACAAAAAATTCTACCAAAAAATTTTGTCTTGGGGGGGGGGGGGGGGTTTGGTACCCAAAACCACCCCCGTGGCTACGCCACTGCTTAAAAGATAATCTACGACAAACATAGAATTAAACTGATAAGTTGAAAAACTACAACAAAAACTGCAATTTTGTAATTATATTTCAACTTAAATACAAAACATTGTAGAATTCGGCGTCACTGCAAACATATCGTTACGTATACACACAAGTAATAGTGAGCGTATTTTATCTTGAAAACAGTATTTTTGATATAGGTACAAGCATAGGAATTACTGTTCTTGAATGTTATTTAAATAGGTGCATGGCGGTGATGATGTTTTTAGCTAAATACTTCTATAACGTGATAATAATTTCATTTTTGAAGTTACCAAATTGTTTTCAACTAAAAATTACGTGAGTGGAGCATAATTATTCTCAAGTTTCTTGATTATTGGGTGAGAAATCAATGCATTTTATATGCGCATTGCCTTATTGTTATTGATATAGTAACAAATACCCTGTTTGTTTCATTTTTTGAATTGCAATTTTTACATTTTGAATTCTCTATATCTTTTTGATTGTTGAAAAATTCTCTTTAATAATAAATCTCTTTAATAATAAATTTGCATTATTTAGGGAAATTTAAAGGATAATTTCGCAATGATTGATATTTAATTGGATGATCTGATCTTCAATAATCCCGACCCGCCATTGCCAAGGCATTGGAAGCCAACCGTCGTAGGTCGTTTTCGTCCTCCGGTTTGTAGATCAAGCATCTCGGTTGCTTCGTGCAGTACCTAGGGGCCATCCACAAAGTACGTCACATCTCTAGGGGGAAGGGGTTCAGAGCAGCGTGACGATCCATACAAAAAATTAGAGCTTTATTACAACAAGCGTGATAAAAAGGGGAGGGGGGTTGAAAATCCCCCTGCGTGACGGGGGGGGGGGGCGTGACGTACTTTATGGCTCCTAGTGTGAGGGTGAGATATATTATAAATTGGGCAGTCCACTTCCAGCGTGCATTGATGACAGATATGCAAATGTCATCCGTATAACGGAGCGGTTACAACATTGACTAGTGAATAGCAGGCCATGACTTTGCCTCTTTGGGCTTTGATCCCACGACCCCAGTTCGCATGACAGGTGCTTTCCCTACTAAGCTACGAAGGACCTTCGTCGTCCACCGCAGCTTAGCGGGTACTGATGAAACCAAATTCCCAGCACCAGGTACAAGCCGATCTCTCGCAATACATTTTCAGAACTAACTCTCTCATATGTATTTTTGTACACATGCCAACCAAGTAGGATGAGTATTTAGTATTGTCCGGCTCCTACACCCCTACCTACACCCTACACCCTACAGAATACAATAGCGCGCGTGCTCTACACACTTAATGTTTTTTACCGGGATTTCAGCAATTTGTTGATTTTTAACTGAGATTCGCACAGCTGAGCCCCAGCAAGCGTGTTTTTTGTCGAGAATGCTGTCAAAATTGCTGAAAATCAGCAAATTATTTGCCGAAAACCAGCTAACAAACGTTGTTTTTGACGAGATATCAGTTTTTATTTTACTGGGCACACGGCTGTGCCGATTTTGCAGAGCTGTAGAAATTAAAACTGTGTGTGTAGTGTCTAAAGTTTCAAAAAATATTCCGATTCATTTCTCAAAGCTCTCATAATCGAGTTTTCTAATTATTCTAATTCATTTAGGGCACATAAAAAGAAATATATTTCTGAATTTTCATATTCGATAAATCCTTGCAACCGTTGCTGTTCCTACAAGATGCATACATATTTATACCCAAATGCATACTCTAGATTTATCGTCCTGGCGGGCAATAAAGCTTGATAATCCCGCAAAGATATTTCATGTTTACTATTGGAACGCAACCGAGAGACAACATCCAAATCGAGAGTGCAGCAAAAAAAAAGAAATGAAATCTCTGAAACCAATGGGAAAATAGTTGTAAAAGAGCGGAACTGCCACCGCTGAGAACTATAAAATTTACCAACAGACTGCGGAATCATTGCACCTCCCCGTTCGCTGCCTTTTTCCTCAGGCAACAATTGCGCATTTTGGCGCCTCATGGAACAGCGCCAAATAAAGTGGGCATCGCCACCACTGTTCCCCATACCGCCAGAGCTGAAACAACTGCACTCCTGTGCCAGATCTTTCGGTTGAGGAAATTTCAATGTGTGTTTGCCGGTTGGATTGATGGTAGAGCACGAGGATATGTTTGTATCCTGTGGGACTTTTACTCCGTTGCCAGGAGCCCCCAAACCTCTGAATATATGTAAGTAATCTTAAAAACTGTACAGTTCAATTGATACCTATAAGTCATTTAATATAGTTGTTTTTATGTTATCATTGTTCCTCCTAGTTTTTGTTCGTAAACTTTTGAAGACTGAAATATTTTTAGTTCACTATTTTCCCACAACTAACTTTATTCAATATAAGGTTATAGTGGTAAATGATACACTCTAAAATATTTCTACAATTTCTTACACGAAAAATATAAAATAAACCTTAAAACCTTAACTTTAAAAATGGCGTAATATCAGCGTTGAATGACAATTTTCAAACTCTCAATATGAACAGATAGGGGAAACCGTAAGGCATCCAACAATAGGCGAAGAAATTAGCCGTTCAACATTTGGCGAATTGCCCTAATACCTATATAGATTCAAGATAATATTTTTTTAATAAAAAAATGGTAAAACAAAATTCTAATGATTTTAGATAGGAAAACAGTGATTCTGAACGAAAACAAAATTTTAGGGTGTTGAAATTTATTGTTCTTACTCATTTTGTTTTTGTTATGTGAGATAAAATATGTATTTCTTCTTTGAGCGGAATGTCTTCCCTTATAAGAACAGTTAGTATTATCTACTTGATTGTAGCTTTACATATACGTATTTCGACCTCAACAGTCATTTTTCTAATGACGTGTTTCCGGGTCGTTGAGAACCACACGAGGTAACCCGTTTGTGTTGTTCATGTTTCTTATCAGATAAATCAGCGCTCTTGGAGGGGAGTTTTTTTTTCTTTCTTGGAACAGCTCTCGGCTCGGAATGCCTGTGTGAGGGAATGCAGTTTTTCCTCCCATCCGGAAATGCGATTAAAAGTCAACAACTGGGGAGCGTGATGGCATTCTTGGCTTGGGATGAAAATGGTGTGTCGAGTCATGGTTGCTTTGGCTGGTATGCATATGACCGATACAAAAGCGCAGTGTAGCGTACTGCAAGAATACTCATCCGTAGTGAAGCAATAAAGAGAATAGGTTCATACAACGAATAAAAGGCAGAGATTTATTCCACGATATCTTATGGCCACGTCGGTTTCAGGATTTTTACAGCGCTTTTTACAGAAATAATTCTGAAGAAAGCACAATGGCTCAGAGATGTAAACAGATAAAGGGTAGATGTACTAGTCGTGGTTATAGCATACAACAAATGACACATCAAATCATCAATAAAAACATATTCAGATCAGAACCATATTTATATGATAAGAAATCTCCTCCAAAACAAACAAAACATAATAGTATAAACATGATTTTGCTTAATTTTAAGGCCTTTTGCACCTGATGTCGCACTAGTGGTCCCATTATGGCAAATCACATAACCCATGCAGGAGCGACAACCTCTATAACATAAGTTGGTATGAATTAGCATAAGAGGTAAAATACAAAAAAAATACCAAAATAATATGCAAAATATTTTAAGCATAGCCTGCTTAGGTATTTCAATACAAAACGAATGATAACTTGCGATGGGTTTGGTATCGTAATAACAGAGTATGTTATGCATGAATATTTATATATATCTTCGACCATTTCGCACAGATTGCTTCCCAATAGCTGAATTATTCGAATTCTCTAATCCTAACACTAAACGCATTTTTGGACAGAATAAAATCGAACTTGTGACAAACTTCGTTAAAAGATCGCAAACACAAATCAAAACAATTATTGTAGCTAAAGTTTGTTCTGTGAAAAGGAATTACAAATAAAGGCGAGTTTTGCCCTCTGCGCGAGAGAACATTCCAACAAACGAGCTCCAATAGCTTGGGACAATCCAGATTCCCTGCTAGGAGGTCTAAGATAAACAATCTCTGCATTTTTTAGCGCTTGGCGGGAAGAGTTTCCAAGTCAATCAGCTATCACAGTGGTTCTCAACCTTTTTCTTTATAGGTACCCCTTCGAACTTTCATATTCATTGAGGTACCCCCTATATTTTTTCGCTGTAAATGAAAATAAGCATAGCTCATAAGATATATGGTAAACGGACCTGAAAATTAACGCAATATATGCCCCTCCAAAATGTTGTCTGAATTCTTCGTTATTCAGTGTAACTTTGCAATTAAAATTAGGTTTATACATCTAGCTTCCTATAAGACGTTGATGACCTTTGGAGGCTTCCGAGCCTCTTGAAAGTATGCTTCTTTGTCTTCTTTAACAAATAATTCCGATCCTCTTGAAGGGAGGCTTCCGAGCCTCTTGAAAGGGCGTTTCCGCCCCTCTGGAAAGAACGTTTCTGAGCCTCTTGAAAGGAGGCTTCCGAGCCTCTTGAAAGGAGGCTTCCGAGCCTCTTGAAAGGAGGCTTCCGAGCCTCTTGAAAGGAGGCTTCCGAGCCTCTTGAAAGGAGGCTTCCGAGCCTCTTGAAAGGAGGCTTCCGAGCCTCTTGAAAGGAGGCTTCCTGAGCCTCTTGAAAGGAGGCTTCTGAGCCTCTTGAAAGGAGGCTTCTGAGCCTCTTGAAAGGAGGCTTGAGCCTCTTGAAAGGAGGCTTCTGAGCCTCTTGAAAGGAGGCTTCTGAGCCTCTTGAAAGGAGGCTTCTGAGCCTCTTGAAAGGAGGCTTCTGAGCCTCTTGAAAGGAGGCTTCTGAGCCTCTTGAAAGGAGGCTCTGAGCCTCTTGAAAGGAGGCTTCCGAGCCTCTTGAAAGGAGGCTTCCGAGCCTCTTGAAAGGAGGCTTCCGAGCCTCTTGAAAGGAGGCTTCCGAGCCTCTTGAAAGGAGGCTTCCGAGCCTCTTGAAAGGAGGCTTCCGAGCCTCTTGAAAGGAGGCTTCCTGGTCTCCTAAAAGGAGGCCTATTGTAAGGAGACTTCCAAGCATCTTGAAAAGAGGCTTCAGAGCCTCTTAAGATGAGGCTTTTGAAAGAAAGTTTCGGAGCCAGAATGATTTCCTTGAAATAAGGGTTTAATTCCTTTATCAACGACGCTACTGAGCTTTTCAAAAAAATCCTTTCTGCCTCTTAAATAGTGGTTTACAAACCCCTAGATGTTAGTCACTAAACTGTTTGCAGAATTCAATAGACTTTGATTTACTGAGCGCCATGCATTTTACGTACAATACAAAGTTTTGTAATCTAAAAATACATAATTATTTTGGTCCGAGGTACCCCCTGGGGCCGGCAAAGGTACTCCCACGGGTACATGTACCGCTGAGCTAGCCTAACGACTTGGATAGCTCGGGAGGTTAAATGGGCCGTTCAAAGGTAACTGTTTCAAAGCAAACCTAATGAAGATCTTCTGAATTCGTTCGAGTGCCACCGGATGGACCAGGTAGCATGGCGCCCAGACTGATGAAGCGTATTCTAAAATGCTCCGGATCAATGAGCAGAACAGTATTTTTATACAGTAAACATCGCTGAAGCCGACAGCATGACGACGCACAGTGGGGAAAATGGGACCCAAAAAGGTACCTATTTAATACGGCTACTTGCTGCGTCGAAAAAATACCTTTCCTAAAGGGAAAATTCACGACAAATCGAATGGTGCTATTTTCATGCGCCGGAAATTATGGGAGTTGGCCGTTTTGCCCCATTTACTCCTAAAAATCATATTTTTTCTATGGCAGCTACAATTTAAAGTCGATTGCGGCTAACTATTTCTATGTTTTCTGATGCTAATTAAGTAGAAATTACGAGTGGTATCTATTCCGACCTTAAACCATGACTGGAAGTGGCTGTTTTGCCCCATTTGCCCCCAGAATCGTATTTTTTCTATGACAGCTCCGATTTAAAATCAATTGCGGCTGTCTATTTCTATGTTTTCTGATGCTTAGTCAATAGTAAATACGAATGGTATGAATTCTGGCCTTGAAAACTGACTGGAAGTGGATATTTTGCCCCATTCACCCACGAAAATCGTAGTTTTTCTATGACAACTACAATTTAAAATCGATTTAGGCTAACTATTTCTATGTTTTCTGATGCTTAGTCAGTAGAAAATACGAAGGGTATCTATTCCGACCTTATACCATGACTGGAAGTGATCGTTTTGCCCCAGTTACCCATGAAATCGTATTTTCCTATGAAAGCTACAATTAAAAATGAACTGCGGCTAACTATTTCCATGTTTTCTGATGCTAATTTAGTAGAAAATACGAATGGTCTAAATTGTATATAATCCGGCCTTGGACTGTCACAAGTAATGGCTGTATACCTCTGCCTCCTTTACCTCTAAAAGTCAATTTTTCATATGATCGCTAAGACTTAAAATCGATTTTGGCTAATTATTTCTATGATTGTCAATGCCAATTCAGTAGGAACTACAAACCTGAAATTGTGACTAAAAATGGCCTATATGCCTCAATTAAAAAAAATATTTTTTGTATGACCGCCACGATTTAAAATCAATTGCCGCTAGGTATTTCTATGTTTTCTAATACTAATTTGTAAGAAAATATGGTTGTTACATATTCCAGCCTTGGATTATGACTGCAAGTGGCCGTTTTGCTCCATTTTCCTCTAAAAATTATTTTTTCTAATACAGCTATTATATGAAATCGATTGTGCCCTACTATTTCCATTTTAATTATTGAGAAGATCGGAAAATCTAGCTTAGATGTGAGGCTACTTTAAGCATCAGAAAACATAGAATTAGCTGGCCGCAATAGATTTTAAGAAGTAAATGAGGGGAAACGGCCACTTCCAGTTATAATTAAAGGCCGAAATATATGACAATTGTATTTTCTTTCAAATTAGCATCAGAAAACAAAGAAATCGTTTGCTTAAATCAATTTCAAATTGTAGTTGTCATAGAAAAATACGATTCCAGGGGGTAAATGGGGCAAAACGACCACTTCCAGTCATGGTATAAGGTCGGAATAGATTCTACTCGGCCACTTCCAGTCATGATTCAAGGCCGAAATTAGCATCAGAAAACATAGAAATAATTAGCCACAATAAATTTTAAATTGTAACTTCCAGAAAAAAAAGTCGAAGGTAAATGGGGCAAAATGGCCACTTCCAGTCATTTTCCAAGGTCCAAATTTTTACCATTCGTATTTTCCACTAAACTATAAAACACATAGAAATAATCAGCCGCATTTGATTTTAAATGGTAGCTGTCGTAGAAAAATAGAATTCCAGGGGTAAATGGGGCAAAACAGCCACTTCCTGCCATGGTATAAGGTCGGAATAGTTTATACTATTTTTCTACTAAATTAGCATTAGAAAACATAGAAACAGTTAGTCGAAATCGATTTTAAATTGTGTGTGTCATAGAAAAACATCGATTTTCGTGGGTAAATGGGGCAAAATAGCCACTTCCAGTCATTTTTCATGGCCGGAATTTATACCATTTGTATTTTCTACTAAACTAGCATAAAAAACAAAGAAATAGTCAGCCGAATATGATTTTATATTGTAGCTGGCATAGAAAAATACGAATCCAGGGGTAAATGGGGCAAACGGCTACTTCCAGTCATGGTTTAAGGTCGGAATAGATACCATTATTATTTTCTACTTAATTAGCATCAGAAAACATAGAAATAGTTAGCCGCAATCGATTTTAAATTGTAGCTATCATAGAAAAAATATGATTTTTAGGGTAAAATGGGGCAAAACGGCCAGTTCCGATAATTTCCGGCGCATTAAAATAGCACCATTCGATTTGTCGTGGATTTTCCCTTTAGAAATTGTATTTTTCCGGCGCAGCAAGTAGCCGCAATAAATAGGTACCTTTTTGGATCGCATTTTCTCCACTGTGCGACGGATAAAACCCAGCACAGTGATGCAAACGATTAATGTCAGGCTACTCTTCTTTTTGTTTTGTTTTGATTCTGCAGTCCGTTTCACCATGTACAAATTTCCTTTTTTCTAAACCACGGGCTGAATCACGTTTGAACACATTTTAATTTGAACGATGTTCAAATGAATTGGGTTCAAATCAAAAAGTGTTCAAATTAAAAACGGTCATATTACCGGGGGTCCACAGTAGTTCCAGAAACGGCAAGGATTCTTCTTGACAAAAGCTCGAACGTAGTGCACATAGTTTTCGAAGAAAGGGATTGCTTTATAGTCCTGCTCGAAATCACGAAGTCTGTCAGAAACGTTCTTTATTACGAAGTATCGGCTACGCAGCTTGGGGAGATTGTTGCAAAGGTTATGTGGCTCAGGAATCCACCAAGGTTGATTGAAATCAGACTTTGTAGTACGCTTCTCCCGATGAAATTGTGCGTTGATAATAGCAAAGATGAATTCGTAGATGGCCGATAACATTTCGTCCACTGTTTCAGACCGCAGAAATGGTATCGAATCGATGTTGTCGAAAATAGAATTAATCATTTTTTTTATCCAATTTCGTTTATTTGGTAGGCTCAGGCGTGTATAACACTTTACGGAGCCATTGTTCTTTGTTATATATATAAAATCAATATCATTTTATTATACGGTTAGTAAGAGGGAGGTAGAAGCCTGCGTACTCGTGATGGACGGGGCTTAGGATTTGGGATCAGGAAATTTCAGCTTCTCATCCGGGCATTTGGCGTCAGTGACGATGTGGCGTGTCGTCGTGCTCGAGGAATGGTTCGACTGGGAGCAACTTCCGGATGGCAAGAGCTATGGACCTCTACGGAACAAAAAGGCAGAGACAGAACAAAAAAAAAACTTTAAAGAAAGAAAAAAAAAAACAAAATATTAATTTACAATGTTATGGAAACTCATATGTGAATATGTACGTTATGTGGAAGATATTGATTTGAAAAATGTATTGGAGGTAACCACTTTCCCTTCGATGGGACTCGAACCCATGACCCTACAGTACTGTAGGGTACTGTACTGTAGGGTCATGGGTTCGAGTCCCATCGAAGGGAAAGTGGTTACCTCCAATACATTTTCCAAATCAATATCTTCCACATAACGTACATATTCACATATGAGTTTTCATAACATTGTAAATTAACGTCCAAGTCGGGTGGTTTAATCCCCGGAAATAGGCAATTACCTTTGATTGAACCAAAATGTTAGATTTTGGTGTCAGAAGCACAAAGAAAACTATAAATGGCCTGCATATAGACAATATCACGATCTCCCAAAACACCGCGAACGTCCCTGAAGGGTTGTTTACCTCGGGCCACAAGGGTATCCAATAATTGCTCTCTGGAGGCGTCATTTTCCGTGCAGGACCAAACTACGTGATCGATGTCATCATAACCGGCTCCGCACCTACATAAGTTGCTATCGACAAGGTTTATTCTGTACAGATGTGCGTTTAGTGAATAGTGATTAGACATAAGTCTCGACATCACGCGAATGAAGCCTCGACTTAAGTCCTTACCTCTGAACCACGCTCGCCCAGAAACTTTTGGAACTATGGAAAATAGCCACCGTCCAAGTTCGTTGTGTGTCCAATTTCTTTGCCAACTTTGAAGAGTACTCTGACGGACTAATGGGAAAAACTCGTTGCTCGAGTATTGTCTACCATAAACCTTTGCCAGCGAGTCTGCCTTCTCATTGCCGTAGATTGAGCAGTGAGAAGGGACCCAAACAAAGGTAATCTTGAATGATCTTTCGACCAAAACACGCATCTGCTCTCTTATGTTTGTAAGAAAGTAAGATGCGTGCTTAACAGGTTTCATCGACCGGAGTGCCTCGATAGAACTAAGACTATCCGAGAAGATGAAATAATGGTCTACGGGCTGATTGGAAATTATCCCCAAAGCGAAGTTAATTGCTGCCAGCTCAGCAACATAAACCGAGCACGGTTCCTGAAGTTTTCGGAAGGTGGTTGAAGTTACATTAAAAACACCGAAGCCAGTGGATCCGTTAATGCGAGAACCATCAGTGAAATATCTGTTGTTGCAATTGACATGTTCATATTTTTCAGAAAAAATGGAAGGAATAGATATTTGTCGAAGATGACCTGGTATTCCTTGAATAGCGTGTTTCATGGACAGATCGTATTCAATTGAGGAACTGTCGTTGGTGAAGTGAACTCGAGGGGGGTTATAACACGGAAGACAAAGATCTGAAGAAATGTAGTTGAGATAGACTCTAAGGAATCTTGAACGACAAGTCAGTTCAAGCATTTTATCGAAGTTATCTAAGACAAGTGTGTTACTTGTTCCACATTTGACGAGTATTCTAAGTGAGAGCTCCCAGTAACGGTGCTTTAAAGGAGTGACTCCAGCAAGCACCTCCAGGCTCATGTTATGCGTTGAATGCATGCAGCCAAGGGCAATACGCAAACAACGATACTGAATTCGTTCCAATTTGATCAGGTGGCAATCAGCTGCTGAGAGGAAGCAGAAAGAGCCATACTCTAAAACAGAGAGAATAGTCGAATGGATCCTTTTCCGGCATTTTTGTATCAAATACTCAAAATGGAGTTTCCAAGTACATTTAGAATCAAACACGACCCCAAGGTATTTAGAAGATAAAGATTGGTTGATGTCATCATTCAACAGTTTTAGTTTCAGTTGAGCTGGGTACCGCTTCCTAGTAAACACAACCAACTGAGTTTTTTGCGGTGAAAACTCGATCCCCAGATGTCTGGCCCAAACAGTCAGATTATCCAGGGTACTTTGCAATGGTCCTTGCAAGACAGCTGCACATGGACCTCTTAGAGAGACCACGGCATCATCTGCAAGTTGTCTGAGCGTGCATTGTCCTTCCAAACAATTGTCAATATCTTTAACATAGAAATTATAAAGCAAGGGACTTAAACATGATCCTTGGGGAAGGCCCATGTAGCTATTTCTGGAAGTTGTCAGAGTGCCGAGTGTGAAGTTCATTTGTTTTTCTGACAACAAATTATACAAGAAATTGTTCAAAATAACGGGTAATCCACTACTGTGCAGATTGTCTGACAGTACTTCTATGGAAACTGAATCAAAAGCGCCTTTAATATCCAAGAATACTGAAGCCAATTGCTCCTTGTGCGCAAAGACCAGTTGTATATCTGAAGAAAGCAACGCTAGACAATCGTTTGTTAATTTCCGTTTTCGAAATCCAAACCGAGTATTTGAAAGCAATGCATTTTCTTCGACTCAATGGTCGACTCTTGAAAGGATCATTTTCTCCAATAATTTTCTCATGCATGATAGCATGGCAATCGGTCGGTATGAATTGTGATTAGACGCTGGTTTCCCAGGCTTTTGAATAGCTATTACTTTGACCTGTCGCCATTCAGGTGGCACAATGTTGTACTCCATGAAACAGTTGTACAGGTCAAGTAATCGTCTTTTTGCGATATCTGGGAGGTTTTTAAGAAGATTGAATTTGATGTTATCGCATCCCGGAGCAGAGTTATTCGATGAAAGAAGAGACATAGATAGTTCCTGCATTGTGAATGGTCCACCTAAAGAACCGGGATCAGTGACTGATTCTCGAAATAGCGGTTCTGCTGGTACGGAATCTGGGCAGACCTTTTTTGCGAAGTTGAATATCCATCGATTGGAGTATTCTTCACTCTCATTGGTGGAAATGCGGTTCCGCATGTTGCGAGCCGTTTTCCAAAGTGTTGTCATTGAGGTTTCTCGTGATAGTCCCTCGACAAAACGTCGCCAGTAGCTACGTTTTTTGCCTTGAGAAGTTTTTGAGTTTTCTTTCGAGCCTCAAATACTCATCAAAGCTCTGACCTTCCGTGTTTACGGAAGGCCTTGAAGGCATCAGATTTCTCAGAATACAACTTAGTACATTCATCATCCCATCCAGGAGTGGCTGGTCTTCTGATGACAGATGTACTTGGAACGCGTCGTTTCTGAGCTTCTAGTGCGCTTTTTTGAATCAACTCAATAAGGAATCGGTATTCATCCAAAGGTGGAAGAGTGTCAGTCAATACCAATTTTTACCGCTGATGCAAATTTTTGCCAGTCAATGTTCTTCGTGAGATCGAAAGGAACATTAACTGGCTCAGATTGTTGATAGCCACTCTTAATTGTGGTGACTATCGGCAGATGGTCACTACCATGGGGATCTTGAATTACCTTCCACGTGCAATCTAATGATAGTGAATTTGAACATAAAGACAGATCAATACGGCTTTGTTGACCATTTGGTCCTATTCGAGTTACTTCACCAGTGTTCAAAATATTCAAATTGAAATCGTCACACAAATCATAGAAAATAGGCGCTCTATAATCGTCATACGTTTCGCCCCATCCAATACCATGTGCGTTCATATCACATTTACTTGGCATGCGACGATTTCTAAGCCGGGAACAGTCGGAATGGGTATTCTGTAGAAGGAGTAGCATTTTTTGATCCCCAAAAGAACGCCACCATAATGATCATCCCGATCTTGGCGAATAATATTAAAATCGTGGAAGTTGATTTCATCTTCAGAAGAAAGCCATGTTTCACAGAGTGCAAATATATCGCAATTGGAATTGCGAATCAAAAACTTGAACACGTCTAATTTATTTTTCAGACTATGACAGTTCCACTGCAGCACAGTGATCGTATCTTGTATGGCCGTATTATCCATCGAAAGATACAATTTCTGCAAGAAGGGCCATGAAATAGTCAAAACAAATTCAGAAAACGGTCCACGAGGTCCTTAAAGGAGATCAATCCTCGCTTGGACGAAATATTTTTCTGGAAGTGCGAATTGCATTTTTCTTTCATTGATTCTCTAACCGGATGTTTCTTGGAAACATCGGTTTTAGGCAATGGCGGGAATGTCTTGCTGCAACTAGGATCCAAAGGAGCAGTGAAGACAGATTGCTTCAGGTGCGCTTTTTGTACACCGGGCATTCCTGCAAACCATGGGAGGATTCAAACCACAATAAGCACATTTTGTTGCCTGTTGCTGGCAGGACTCCTCCCGATGCCTTTCAGAACATTTGCCACAACGTGGTTTGTTGTCACAAAACTCGGCAGTGTGACCAAGTTGTTTGCAATTGGTACAATTAAATACCCTTGGCACAAAAAGACGCACTGGAAATAGCATGCTTTCAATATCAACATATTTTGGGAGCATCGAACCGGCGAACGTCACCCGAAGCGAACCTGACTTGGAATATATCTTCTTTCCATCTACCGTGGCTGCTGAATGCAATTCCTTGCAGTCCAGAATATCCACGGTAGACTCCATTGCATTCTTTAGGCGGCCTTTTCCCGCAAGTACATCCTTGCAAGTCAGGCTCGCTGCGTTGATCACACCTTCGATTTCGACCTCCCGCGAGGGGACATAAACCATATATTCAACATTGTACGCCCTGTCGCCAGCAATTTCATTCGCCACCTGGTATGTAGGTGCGGTGATGCGTAGTTTGTTCCTGTTGATCTGGCTAAAATTAAGCTTCGGAAAACGACGCGTCAAATCTCGTTTAATGCCGAGAAAATCTAGGCTTTTTACTTTCTGCCGAAAGTAAACAACCCAAGGCCCAGGCGAAGCCGCATGGTACAATCGAGTGCGCCCTTACATCTTTAGCAGGCACATTGCCTTCTCCAGTCTCCGCCTCCATTCTCACCCCGCAAGGTGGAAGGATAATTTTGCTTATACTAACTTAAAACTAATAGCAAATTAGAAAAAAACTTAAAAAACTAATTCGATTAATTCTAAGCAGTCCCACTCTGTATCAAACAGAAGGGAGAACAATAAAAAGTTTTGCCACTTATCTGTCCCTGCTGGTGTAGGTAGCAGCAGTAACAATAGCCTGCTTCACTGGCGTCGCCAGAAGCAGCTACAGTCCCATCCCGATTTTGGCAACACCCGTTTTTGTCTACCCCCGATTTTGGCAACACCCGTTTTTGGCAACATTTTCTTCCCGATTTTGGCAACAACCTCGAAAATATTTTTTTTATTACTTTTCAGAGCTAAAACCTTTTTATTAATATGTATATATGATAAACAAAACCAAAAGTGAATGTCATTAAGGTTTATATGCGTATTATGGGCTCTATACGAATAATGGGCACTTTCACTGAAATAATGAACCACCACCGTATTACCGCTCATTGCAAATAATTTCTATTGGAACTTTTCTACTCTTTTTATTCACGTTTTCCATGCCCTTATTCACACTATCCTAATCTAACCAGCCCACCGTAGAATGTCGTATTTTTGGAATTCGCACCGATTTTGTCATCGACAAGCTGACTCACACCGTTGTACATAGTACAACACCTATTAAACGAAGCCCGCTGTTTACATCACAATGCAACCGATACTGCATGAGTGATCCAGGACCAAGTAAACTGACCCCACAATCATGGGTCACACACTAATATGGGTCATTTCCATTTGATCAACATGCAAAATTGAGTGACTAATAGTTGTTACAAAATGACCCATATATGGGATCAGTGTAAGCCCCAGTAGGTTTAATTGCTTATTAGGGTCTTGCCGACATTTCTCTCAACACAAACGCATGGTTCGTGATTGCAAATAATCCATTTGATTTTGCCGTGACAACAGCTCGTGGTTGCAAACAAACTGAGTAAAAGTGTGAGTGAAATGTGCGTGTGAGTACACGCTCGCAGAAAGGCTAATGATTAGCAAATTCGATTTTCTAAACACGCTATATAGCCATCAGGTCGTTTTGCTCATTATGCGCCTCTTTTCTGGTATCAGCCGAGAAAATATCGTTTTTTTAAAAATATTTCCGTCTTTCTGTTGCATTCCCGTATGGATAATAAGAAACAATTTTATTTCAAAGAGTATTATTATTTAAAATTGACGCAAATTTATCTAGCGATTATTATCACATTGTTGGCTTTTCCAGTTTCCTGATATGCCAATTGCATAACGAGCCTTTTGATTTCAGCTTGTTTTCCAACAGTTCAACAGTAATGGTAAGAGTTTGGTAACATATAACCGTAAGGCTCTCGCAGGCATTGAAAAAAATCAGAACATGAGAAAAAATCGGGTTAATCTTAGCCAACTTGATGCTTTGCCGCGGGGCAAGTTATGAGCTTCCTCAGATCTTTGAAATTGAATGTTCGATGATTCACCGTTTAATGATCTTCAACGCTCACCAATGGAAGCCTTTTGAGTAACGCGAATCACTTGGTAACACAACAATGAGCGTCGTTACGGTGTGCTGATAGAAGAAGCCATTCAAGCATTCTAGAAATGAAGACTTCTATGAGTCTGGAACTCTAGCACACTGAATGGGAGGCGTTGATACTTTCTCTTTTTCACACGTCCAATGCCGTTTCCATCCCAAGAAACATTTTGGGTTTTATAACGGTCATGAAAACCAATATTTGCTCTACAAATCTTCTATAAAACTATTATGAAACTTGTATGTTACTGGGACATGAACGCGTTGGTCCTCCACAAGCATTGTCCACATCTCGTGTCCAAGGAGGACTACCGCCACCGGTTTAATGAGGGAGTCTGTTTAGTACGGCGGTGAACTCTATTCGATCGGAGTGTTTTATGGAGTCCAAATTATGTACGCTTTCCTGTCACGTTGCGTCTCCGAATTTGTCTGCTGGTATCGTTATCGGAGGTCAAGTGAGCCCAAGTACACAAATTCTTCAACCACCTTGATTTTGTCGCCATTAATACAAGTTCGTGGTAAATGGCCGTTGTCTTCTCTTAAGCCTACTTCGTCTTCAACGTGTTAATGACTTGTCAGATCTGCTTCCCATGCTTGCTTCCCTATTCAGTCTGATGTAGGATTCATCCATCTTTTCAATGTTAAAATAATGAAAGTAGTGCATGGAGAACTGGAGTGCGATGACCTGCAGCGAGCACCAGTTTGTCCGTAGGTAGACTGTTGTCGAGTGTCAGAGGTGGCATGCCGCAAATGGTCTTCCAGCTTCCACTTGGCCACACTGTCACTCGTAGTGCGAGGTGCACATTGTGCTCATGGATCAATCATTGCCGTCTGAAATATTCCTGGGTTGAGTGCTAGGAGACCGACTAGTGCAAAGGGATTTGGTTTTAGTGAGTCGAGTAACTACACCCATACTCACACTACATTGGATACGTTTGACCAATGCACAGAATGGATATTTCCGTTACCATTTTCTAAAACATTATATTAGAATTCGAAATTTGTAGCACATTAAGTCATCTTGTATCCGTAAAAACAAGTATTTTTGGTGGACTAAATTTTATATGAGATGTCAGATTGTAGTCAGCACTTCAATGGACAATAGAAACGTTTTTTTTATCACCACACATTTTTGTAAGGACGTGGCCGAGGCTATTGTTAATTTCAAATATTATTTATTATTAAATGTGTATTGTGAAATTGGCTAATTACATTATTGTTTGATTACCATTCTAGAGTTTGATACAATTTTGTTTGAACTACAATCTCCGAGTTATGAATAATATATTATGATGCACGTGCATCACTTAAACACACTCTACATACTTTGTAGTATATATTCTAAATATTTAGCTTCAATCATGCAAACCAAAAAAAATTGAAATTTTGTATGAAATTTTTCCCATTTTAACAACATCCCCATTTTGGCAACATTAAAATCCGGTCGTGTTGCCAAAATCGGGAAGGCACTGTACTTCACTCGCCGACAGCGAACGCCTTGGATCCGTAGGTAGGAGCGCACCACACAATAGCCTTTTCACTACCGAACACAATCCGCGGTGAGACACAGCACACACGTCTGGCTCGTTCGAACTATCGGCACGGAATGTAGAATTAATCATATTGAAATTGCATGCCGAATGTATAAAACAGTCTACGTCGTCAGGTAATGCTGGCATGACATTTCCGTCAAGAAGTAAGATGATTGGTTTACGGTGGATATCAATAGGCAGTAGCGGAGACTTTGGCTCAATTATATCAACGATCTCAGGGAGAGTGATGAATATCAGATCGAGAAGTCTTCCATTTATGTTTACAACATGGTTAATTTGCCTCAAGCCATTGGTGAACATTGCTTCCGTGAATAGAGCTCGGTGTCAGTGGAAACTTTGGAAGGGACGTACCCGTTAATATCGACATCGAAATATCTGCATAAAGATGGAAGGTTATGGTCACCAATCGATAGAAGCATATCAGACTCACAGGAATTATCTTCTATGGAACGTACATACAGTATTCGCATGAGCAATGCATAACTGCATATTGGAGTTTTGCGGAAGATACACAGCAATTACAAAAAGCGAACAAGGCTTCGACTTAATGTGGACTGCGATTTGCTCCAGTTCAATCGAGTAGGTTAACGATACAGATTCACTTTACATTGAATTTCTGACTGCGACCAAAACGCCACCACCTCGTGAATAATGACTGGTTAAATCGTTGCGATCACATCGGAAAAATGTGTAATCGGAAGAAATTTCATTACTTTTGATATCTGCTCGGATTCACGTTTCTGTGAAAACGAGTACGTCATAGTCACAGCTGGATAACGCCAAACGAAGTTGACTAATTTTTGTGCGCAACTCTCTCACATTCTGGTAGTACACAGATATCATGTGGTTTGAAGAATGCCGAGCGCTGGTAGGCGTAACTGGCAGAGGCGGTGCATCGTAGTTCGGTGGCTTGCTGGCTGAGACGATATACGGAGCGGCCTGAAGTTCTCCAATCACACTGCGTCAGGCAGTGAGCCGATCCTACTAAGAGTGTACTTGCCTAAAGATGATTGGCGGAAGACCCTCTCTCCTGATTCATGCACAGGACCGGGATAACTGATGAACGTAGGCTGGAATGGCTCGAGTAAACGGATAAGCATCTTCCTCACGGCCAGCGGCAAGTGTGCGTCCCGGTGTCCATTTGTGGGCAGATATGCGTCCTGGTGATGTGTTTGTCAGTTCGTGATAAATGTAAAGCGTGGCGAAGTCAGATGTCACGTTAGCAGTTTCAACTGATTGTTATGCTGAAAAATCTATGCGTTGGCGAGCGGACTTGAGGCGCTTGATAAAGATGGGACAGTCGATATTCCAGGAAGAGTGACTCACATTGATAAGTTCATCGTATGGTGAGCTGCGACTAGTGTTCAGCAGGTGGCAATTGATGCATTTTACGAAATCAGAATCACATTTACTAACTTGATGGCCCTCAGCACATTTTTAACAGCATGTGGTTTTCTTGCAATGTACAGCTTTGTGTCCGTATTCGGAACAATTGAAGCAACGCATGACATCAGTTGCTTCGATCACTCTGCAACGTTCCCAACCAATGTTCACTCGTTGTCTGTTGATGAGATTTTCAAATCCATGGGCATCGGTCTCCAATGTAGATGGATCGCGCTTGAAAAGAACCGTTTGTTCTTTTTTCATGACTGTGTTAGATTTGCGGTGTGACAGGAGCCGGAGGTTCAGCAGGCGGCCGTAGGACCACTGGAGTCCTGTCTGTGTTGGATTTTTTTTTTCAATTTTACGTCGCTTACCTGAACGGAGCAGACCGCCCAGATCGGAAATAACTGGATCGCGTATGGTTCAAACACTACCAAAGTAAACTTGCGCTTTGGATTTCTTCGAATCTGCGAAACCTTAGATGAACGAACCACACGTGCAAATGTTGGGGTATTCACAAGACTTACTATTAGTAGTATAAGTAAGTTTTTTTTTCCATTCCTGCAACACCCGTGAGATTTTCTAATTTATTGACAATTTCGTCCAACCGTTTTTCACTGTGCCCATATGTGCATATTATTTTCGTGTTGTGCATAATAATTTTTGGTATCAATCCTTTGATATTTTACCTCCTATGCAGGGTTAGTTCAGTACAGAGTATGGTTTCAATAACAGAATGTAGTATTATTAAGTTAATGCACAAGGTCGGCCTAAGCGTGACAGCAATCTAGGAAAGACCCCTGGCCCTACAATCCGGAGAACGTTAATTTCGAGACGTGGATCCCAACGCAAGTAATGTCTGACACATCGGTAGTATGGGACTAGCAACGTGAAGATCAGGAAGTGATCGTATATGCGTATTGAAAATGAAGGCAATTTCTTCAAATGCAACCTGAACAACAGTTATGCTCAAACGAACCTTAACCCTGATCAGTTTGCGTTCTATAAAAGCATTGATAAGACCCGAAGGGGAAACTAAGAGTAACAGCTTGGAAACTAGAGGTAGAATCGTTCGGCCGAAAATCTCTTTGATAAAGATATAAAAAAAGCTTGCAAATTGATATCTTTGCAAGCTGATACTCTTTGCTTCCCCTTCATACGAAGCTTGACAGAGGGCAGGTCGTGCGTTTTATATCGTCACAAAAATTACCCTCCGTTCGTTTTTAAAACCACTTCTATATAAATATCTTCATGTTTGCCTCTAGTTCTATCATGAAAATGTACGTCTGAGTTTGGAAGATGATATTAGCATTTCCATATCATTATAAAATGCGTTTAACTTCACGCAGAAGAGATACACTCATCTCATTAATTATGAGAAATAATTGTGAATTTTGTACAATACAGCAGACTCCGGTGGGCTGGTCACTTGGCTCGCATGTCACAAGAAAGAATAGTGAAACAATTTTGAGCAAAAAACCTGTAAAAGCCGGTCTCTTTGTGAAAGCTCAAGAACATGCTGACAGCAATGGGTGGAATCGAACCTGGTAACGCTAACTAACTTAACCATCATTTGTTCGTGAGTCGGAGGATTGAAAATAGTATTTGTACAAATGCATTTTTCAGCAATGAGTGCACATTTAAACAACAATAATGTAGGATGTACATAGATGCCTAATACATATATTTCCCATATTTCTGTTCCAAAATTCATTAATCCAATTGGTTGGCTTATCTATTATGTAAGCCTTTGGAAATTTTTACCCGAAAAAAAAATCGCATCTTCTTTTCACACCATCGAATCAGCCAGTCAACATATAGCTAGGCAACAGCACCAACAACCGTTCCGAAAGTCCGACTGTAAACCCGACACGGCTATAGAACTATAGTTTTCCCCCACCCCAGCATCCACAATTCGGGACGACAAAATCATATAGAAGGGCGCCACGGCGTCCCGGAGACACAAAGTAGATCGTTACACAGTTGTACACACGCGTCGCATTTTCCGAGCACCACCCCTTCCATACCGATCCGCGGGGCTCGGGCGGCCGGCGCGGCGTAGGTCCTTTCTAGGGCGGACAGAGAGTGTAGCAACCCCGGCAAGTGTTCTGATGTTGCCGTCGCTACTATCGTCGTCGTCGTCGTCGTTCTCGTTCGCTGTAGGTTGGGGAATGATTTCTACATAACCGGCGAAAATGTGGCTCACGACAAGAGAGGAAGAGTACGACTCCGTTCGTAGTATTTTTTCTTCTTTTTGGTATTGAATTGGACGCGACTGAGAAAAAATGCTCTGTGATTACGGTGGAGACAGACACTGAGATGAACGGAAAATTACAATGGATTAATACATATCATGTATGCTAATTAAACGATTTGAAGTGCTGCAGTGGAACAGTTTTACTAATTTTGCTGAGCTTCCAAAGGGTGATTTGATTTGAGTGCTATGCTTAATTTAACTTGAGTGATGCGGATTACGTGTACTTTTACGTTAATTTGATATGGAATTTGACACAAATTTCAAGACACAAATTTTAATCAAAATTTTTAATTTATCGTAAGGCTCACTCCGAAATGATTTTTTGGAGTAGAATACTTCTTTGCTTTTGATACGAATGCAGGGCTACATTTCACAAGTTTGAAAAATGAGCGCGTCACGAAAAAATGAGAGCCTTTAGTACATCCAACCAGCGGTTGTTAGATTTTCTAACAATTATGTATAAGAATCTACCAAAACCTGTATAAGAACTGGGCATATGCGAAATTGTTAGATTCTTATACAAAAAATGTAAGCTCTCAAACAAATATTGTTAGAAAAGCTTACAATATTGTTAGATTCTTATACAATACTTGTATAAGAATCTAACAATTTCGCATATGCCCAGTTCTTATACAGGTTTTGGTAGATTCTTATACAGAATTGTTAGAAAATCTAACATCCGCCGGTTGGGTGTAGCTAATAAGTCATTCATTTTCCAACCTATTTTCCATTTTTACCTTTTCCTACTTATTTTCGTAAGAATCGTTTTTTTATCTATTGTTTATTTGAAAAGCCCATTTACCGTGCAGCCGTTACGGAGCCGAAATAATATTTTTAAAAACATTTTTTACAATTCCTGATCATAATAGGGTGGGTGTACCAATTGTCGCCATACATAAGAACAACTAGGTATTTAAAAAAAAATAAGTAAAAAGCATGTGGGTGGACTTTATATTATATCAAGCGAAAGGTTTTACTTCCTGCTCCTTAGAACAACTGTGAAAACCACAATAAAATTTATTATTATCCTCAAAATTGATTAATCCATAATATGAACGCATGCACCAGTTGTGGCACTATTCTTAATTTTGGTTCCTTATTTGGCAAATCTCATTGTTTTCTTATGGGACTGGCCAAATCGGGACCACTAGTGCGACAACTGGTGCAAAGGACGTCAAAAATTAAGCAAAATCAATTTTTACAATTATGCTTTGCTTGTTTTGGAGGAAATCAAAGGTGATATCGTATCATATGGATATGCTTTATCGATATGAACTTGGATTGCGGTGATTTTTTCAACAATTTGGCATATAAAGCACTAGTGCGAAAGCTAGTGCTATAGCCACAACCGGTACATCTAGCCTACCTGGTTCACAGTTCGTCTTTGAATGATAAAACGGCGTACTTTTCCATACCAACAGAATGGGTGCTTTAATGACCATTATGCAACTCAAATATTCATTATAGCACTCATTTAAGTGCTATAATGAAAAACCTACGTTGGGACAGTAGTTATATGACTACATTTAGCTGAATTAGTTTGGGTGAGTGTTTAAATAGTGTATTCTAAGCGTCTCGTAATAAATGAAATAGATTGTTGGACATAACATCACAATTTTCCAAAGGCAATTGCATTCATTGCTTGTCGAGCTATGTAATTTGGCCGCAACATAATTTATTGGCATGAATGATCATGTGGAGTAAATTCGACTGTACAATTTTGGTACAAATTTATCATATTATAGCCCATTTTTCGTCATTGCAAAAAATAGCGTGTGCAACTCGTTGCAAAACTCGATTTTTGCCAGCACTCGTAGTATTTATTCAGCGAGGCTTGCCGAGTACAACTCGCACAACTAGTGCTGAAAAAATCATCTTTTTGCAACTTGTGCAACTACTATTTTATGATTCTCAGATAATAATAAACCGAAAGACTCACGGTTTGGTCAAGGTTTTAACAATCAAATGCTTTCAATTAGTTGATGGTACGAGCAGTTTGGATGTTCTATTAGATTCAGCCACTTATTTCATAGTAGCTTTGTTTCTACGTCCACAGTTTTTACAGCCAATCATAGAGCTGGCCCTTGTAGTTTTTTTGGGCTTCGTGGCCGTGCGGTTAGTGACGTCAATTGTCTAGACGCATGTGCTAGGGAGTGTGGGTTCGATTCCCGCCCGGTAAGGAAGAAACTTTTCGTGATCGAAAAATTCTCCTCTGGTCCACTGGGTGTTATGTGTCCTGTCCGTTGTCTCATGCTAGGTATTAAGTGTTCAGTCTGTATGACCTCTGGTCGAAGACGGTGTTACTGTCTTTATTTTTTTTTTTTCATGAGAGATCGATTAATTCAATATGAAGAACCACGGTGATGTCTGTTTTTGTGTGCTTTCGTTCACCAAATAACTAGTTTTTACGCCGCTTACTTTCACCCGATTGACTGAGAAGCTAATTGCATACGTTGGGGCATCTTGTCTTGTCTCATTGTTTCCTGTAGAATTGGATAAGGCTTGTGGTTAATAAACTTCGATTTATTGAACCAGAAAGTACGCTTGGACTGTAATCATACACCCCTATTCTTGATTACGGGCGAACGAAATTGCATTCGTTCGGTCGAGTGCTAAAATTGATCTAGGATTTTGAGTTCATTCGCAGTATTGCTCTACCCTACGGAGAATAATCATTCATTTTCCTGGAAGCATCCATGGTTTCACAGGAATTGGACGCATTCGTTGATCTTGAATTTGATCTTGTGAATTGGAAGAAGTATACGGTGATTTTTTTTTTCTTCCTTAACAATGGAGGGGGAATCTGCTCAACAGACATCCTGGGTTGACCAGGAAGTGCGGGGTTAGGGATCACCGAGGGAGGCAGGACTACATTCCCGACCCGCTAAACCGTTTCCATTGCCGCCAAGCCCATAGTCCCTTTGGTACAACCAGAAAGTAATGCTTCAAAGGGGGCCAGTGCACAACGCACCCTCGAGGTTAGCTGCGTGTCCTTGCAGCACCGAACATCGTAACTCGCTTTTCTAGAAGAACACCATGGTATCGTGCCAGCGCGTTGCCGGCTTTCCAGGTGGCCTTACCACGCCCTATGTCCTCGGAAGGTGCGAAGGGTCGACTTCGCGCCTGCTTCCCTCTGCACGACTGGGGTGCCGCGTGCACCCCATATTGACCTTTCTGCGATAGGGCCTATTCGCCAGCACACAGAGGGACTTGCCGACGCGAGGCCTACGCCTGCCCCAGCCTTGACGAGGACCCCTTTCCGTCCTCGGGCTCGGAACCCGCCCGGTTGACCGACGCCGCGAAAGCGACGATACCATGTTGTTCTTCGCGCGGCCACTTGTTCGATAAAAGGATCGAGTTCGACCACAGAGCATGACCACCGGTATGACCCATGAAGCCGACTCCGATCCCTTGGACCACCTCTTATTTGCGCCTGAACTAGCCATCCTTGAGTCCACGCGCCACCTTCTTTGTAGCTCCGAGACGATTTGGGCGATAGCCGATAAAACGGCGTTCCAGCCAACTTCATCTTTACACATCCTCCGAACTAGGTTGTCCGGGGTAGTGTCCAGACCACATGTGGCAAGCATGTGGTCACGCATTGCGCGAAAACGTGAGCACACGAACAGCACGTGTTCCGCCGTTTCCTCTAAACCTGCGCACACCAAACACTCGGGCGAGGCCGAGCAAGCCAGCTGCGTTACCTGCACTTTGATTTTGCAGCACGCTTAAACGCCGGGCACATCGAACCCCCCATGGGGTGCTTGCTGTTCACAGCTTTGCTGGAATAAATCAAACAATTGGGAGGGTTCGTGCAGCATTGTGCCTTATGTCCCTCCAATCCGCAGCGTCGGCAGAGATTGCTTCTGTCAGGGCCTTTGCAGTCCCATTGCTTGTGCCCCGGTTCCAGGCACTTGAAGCAAACTTCGGGTTGCTCGTATATGCGCACAGGGCATACCGACCATCCCACCTTGACGCTCCCTAACTTGACTACCTTGAGGCGTCCGCTGCAGATAGCCGAACCAATGCTACCTGCGTCCCTGCCGGACCTTTCCGTAGCCGAACGGCTGCGGTGGTCGTCTCCACTTCACACTGTCGCCGCAGTGCCGTGACGAGCTCTTCGACTTCAGTGATCTCGTCCAGGTCTTTAACCCTTAGATTCACCTCCGTCGTGAGTGCCCTCACCTTGACCGTCTCGCCTAGGACCTCCTCCGCCAACTTCTTGTAGGCGGCGCCCTTTTTGCGAGACGCCCCGCTTCAGCTCGAGTATCATCTCGCCCATCCGGGTACGTCTTATTCGACGTACGTCGGCGCCGAGTTGACCGAGCTTGACGTCACTCCTCATCGCCTTCAAAACATCCGAGTACTTAGCCTCGTCCGCCGTGATGACTAGGGCATCGCCCTGGAGCGATTGGCGCCTACCCTAGACTTCTTGCTACCCTCATTCGCCTGGGCCTTCTTTTCGGCCCTTGACGTCTTCGGTTTCCTCTTGTTCTTGACCAGGGTCCAGGAGGCGTCACCCCCTCTATTTCCCTGGTCTGGTGCGGCTGAGAACTTTCAGCCTGCCGTAACCCCTTACCACCGTCTTTCCTGGGTGGACGGACCTTTCAGGGTCCTTCCTTCCCCGGTTTTGGAGGTACCTGGCCGGGGTTCAGCTTCCCAGCTCCACTACCCTTGTTCCGCGTTTTGGAGCGGCCCCCAGGGAGCTCATCCCCTGGAGACTGTCTCCCCCGTTTTTGTGTCTGCTCTGTTGGAGCAGTCACCCCCGACGTGCCCGCAATTACTTGAGCCTCCGTCTGGGTAGACTTTGGCACCACCGTCTTTGCTGAAACGCCCTCGGTCGATTGGACCTTGTCCGAGTCCGCGAATCCTTGGGCCTCAGTCTGGGTAGACCTCGACTCCACCGATTTCACGGGTTTACACCGTCTCGACCACCCTCTCCAGCTTGGCGTCCAGCATCGACTTTCGAAGTTTCTGCAAGCTCCTCTTGAGGTCCTTGCTGATATTATGCTTCGATGACGCAAAGTCGATGATGGCGTCCAGCTGTTCCGTCGCCACCTCGAAGGCCGAAAGCCCATCGCGTTTGCGGTTCATCGCCTCCACAAGCCATGGGCCGTCAATAACCCCTACCGGCGTTTTTTCTAGCCGAGAGGAAGGTTGAGTGACCCACGCTGGCGCTGCGCACTGAGCTGCCGACTATTGCCTCTGGCCTCCTAGGCGGAGACCTGAACAACCCACCTCTTGCGAAGGGGTTGTCGCCTACACTACTACCACTAATTGAAGAATTGACTTGGTTTTCCATTTTGGTCCCACGAGTTGCTCGGGAAAAGAGGTCCACCACGCCAGAGCCCAGCATGACGCGGTAAGGGACAATTACTGTGGAGGGTGCCCAGGTACCCCACAGGCTCCGTTAAAGGCCTAGCTTATTATTTCCCCCCTGGCCATGCATCCCCTCGGCACGGGTCGCTTGACGCCTTGGGATTAGGGGTTAGGGACGATGGTCCCGGTCTAACTCGCAGTGGCCATGGGGAGGGGTCGTCAAGCCCTTGGACAAAGTCCCTGCTGCCCCCAAGTATATGGTGATGTTAACTTCTATCTGTTAACATCACTTTCACCATACTTTTTCCAATTCACAAGATCATATTCAAGATCAACGGATGCGTTCAAGTTTCGTTCTCAGCCATGTCCAACTTTTTGTTTGAAATATTGATTATAGATTTATTTCATTAAACCATATAGCCAGGTCCGGGATCCAATAAGTAGTGCCAAAAAGCATATTTTCAGTCGGCAAGTCGCGTTGCCCTCCTGGTGTTAAGACCGCCGGTTTCGCAGATGACGTAACCTTGGAGGTCTACGGGGAGTCAATTCCCGAGGTAGAACTGACCGCAGCACACGCGATCAGCACGGTGGCCGATTGGATGAGCGCTAGAGCTCGCTCAACTTAAGACGGAGGTGCAGGGATTCACGTGGGTGAAGTCGCGATCGCATCAATGCGGTGTTTGAACCTCTTTGGGGTCGTAATAGACGACAAGCTGACCTTCGCCGGCCATGTCGACTACGCGTGCAAGACGGCTTCGACTGCTGTTGCGGCATTATCGAGGATGATGTCCAATAGTTCCAAGGAGTGTGCCAGTAGACGTAGGCTACTGGCAGGCGTTGCCGTATCAATTCTTAGGTATGGCGGCCCGTCCTGGGCGAGAGCTCTGGGGGTAACCAGTTACCTGCGGAAGCTGGAGAGCACATACCGCTTAAATGTCTCAGAGTGATATCTGCCTACCGCACGATATCACACGATGCAGCTTGCGTGATTGCGATCATGATGCCAGTCGAGCTGATCATCCGGGAAGACGAGGAGTGTTTCGAGCTACGTTGCACAAGAGGAGCCCGCGAACGCATCAGGGTGACTTCGATTGCTAGATGGCAGCGCGAGTGGGATAACTCTTCTAAAGATAGGTGGACCTAACATATCGAGCTGGGCGGAGAGACCCCTATGTGGAAGTTCACTTTCATCTGACACAATTGGCTGCTTCTGGCAGTACCTCCACAGGTTTGGGCACGCGGAGAGCCCCGTCTGCCCTGACTGCCGAGGTGTTAACGAAACTGCAGAGCACATACTGTTCGTATGTCCTCGTTTCAACGTCGAAAGAAGAGCTATGCTAGACGTTTGCGGTCGGGACACAACCCCGGATACCTTTATAGTGCCAAGCGGTGGAGAAGTGGAACGCAGTTTCGACTGCAACCACTCTCATTGTCTGCAGCTTGCAGAGAATCTGGCGCGCCGAGCAGCAGTCGACAAGCATGCCTAACTTGTGATTGGTTAGTTAGAGCGAAAACAGCCTGAGCGCGGGGAAGTGAATGAAAGGTTTGCACATGTCGAGGTGAGAGTATCGCAGCGGGTGGCAACCGCAGTCGCTACCACGAGGCATGGCAGAAGTTGAGTGACCAGAGTGTAAAATAATCGAAAATTTTTGGTGACGACCACCTCTCTTCACTTGTCAGCTTACTTCCAGACACATTCATAGTCGGCTCTGGACTGTCAATATTCGGTTCTCTCCACGAACAGCGTAGATAGCCATGTGGTGTCGGCAGCTGGTTAGCTGACTAAGAATAACATTACGGATTGCCTGTTCCAGCGGTAAAAGTCCACCATACAGGTGACCCCTAATTCTCGATGTGATGCGGCTTTATGCTTACCGTGCCTACGAATGGATGGTTGGGGGGTCTAATAAGAACCTAACCGCAAACGAAGCCTGTGAAGCACCAGGGCCCCCTTCACAGTATTCAGCCCTCGATGCGCTAACCGGAGCTATGGCGTAGTTGACTTTTTGCTTCTCCGAGATAATCGGCTACTCTTATTCAATCTCAATGTGAGTTTTAATAAGAGTGGGGTTATGAATATGTGTTTTACTTAGTTTTTCAACAACTTGTCAACTATAAAAAAAAAAACTATATAGATTCGCATTATGCGTTTTTTTACAATGTACTTTGTGTTTGGTAACTACATGGATTCGCATTATGCGTTTTTCACAGTGTACTCTGAGTCTCGTCCTTGACGTTCAGCTTCGGCTACTCTTGTTTAATCTCAACTTGAGGTTAAATAAGGGTGGCGTTATGAATATGTGTTTTACTTAGTTTTTCAACAAGCTGTCACCTATATGGATTCGCATTATGCGATTTTTACAATGTACTTCGTGTTCGTCACCTATATGGATTCGCATGATGCGTTTTTCACAGTGTACTATGTGTTTCGTCTTTGACGCTCGGCTTCGGCTACTTTTGTTCAATCTCAACATGAGGTTAGATAAGAGTGGGGTTATGAATATGTATTTATTTAGTTTTCATCAAATTGCCACCTATATAGATTCGCATTATGCGTTTTTTTACAATGCACTTTGTGCTTGTCACCTATATGGATTTTCATGATGCGTTTTTCACATTGTACTCTGTGTTTCATCTTTGACGTTCGGCTTCGGCTACTCTTGTTCAATCTCAACTTGAGGTTAAATAGAGGTGGGGTTGTGAATATGTTGTTTTTTACTTAGTTTTTCAACAAATTGTCACCAATATGGATTCGCATTATGCGTTTTTCATAGTGCACTCTGTGTTTCGTCTTTGACGTTCGTCAATTGTTACGTCCTCAGTGTTTTTGTGACACCTCTCTTTATTCCCTAGTTTAATGCGTGTGAGTCTACATAATTGACTTTCCTATAAATGGTATATCTTACGCATTTGCATTGTGTGACTTATCCAGTATATTGTATGCTTCGCATTTCATTGCGTTTTACAAAATGCATCGTATGTATGTATTATTGATTGTATCCTCCTTCTCCAGAAACGTGTTCCCCTTTTCGCTTCCTTTTCCGTCAGGTAAATGATGAGAAAGGCCAGTGAAGGCGATGACACAAATCTCTCAAATTGAGGGGAACGTGCCTCCTGAGCCGACGTCCTGATACCTGATACCTGATACCTGTCAGCTCACTTCCAGACACATTCATAGTCGGCTCTGGACTGTCAATATTCGGTTGAATATTAGTCATTGAATATTTTGCACATTCTACAAATTGATAAATTATCTGAAATCTAAACACGTTTTGAATGCGTAAAGTAATTTCTCACATAGAACTGAATCCGATTTTCATCCACGAGGCACTTTCAACGGTGAACATCAATATAAACAATGCTAATTATGTTTTTCCTGCACATAGCAAGCGCATTCAGTGACACTCGAATGAATGAGTTGGTGGAGTAGTCGTCTGATTATGTCATTCTTTGTTTTGAATAATCATGCGATGTTTGTCAAAATTCGGACTGAAATTGCTTCATGAAGATGAATATTTTAAGCTCTGTTTGGCACCTATCGCTATAGAAACCTCGAGGCATGGCAGAGGTGAGTAGAGTGAGCATCCAAGTCAGACTCCGGTAGCATGTTAGAGGTGAGCACTCAAGTCAGACTCACATGGTATGTTAAGGGCGAGCACCCAAGTCAGACTCGCATGGCATGTCAGAAGTGAGAACCTATGTAAGTCCCACATGGTGTGTCAGAGCGTGTGTCAGGAGAAGTGGCAGGTTGTGCTAGAGTGAGTACCCAAATAAAGCTCAGATTTGTGTTCTAGAGCGTGAATCAGGTGGTAGGGTGAGCATCCAAGTTATTCTCACATGGTGCGTAAAAGGTGAGCACCCAAGTTAGACTGACATGGTATGTCAGTGGTGAGCATCCAAGTAAGACTCATATGGTGCGTCAGAAAGCATGTCAAGGTGTGTCAGAGGGTGTGTTAGAGAGAGCACCCAAGTAAGACTCATACGGGATGAGTACCTGTGTGAGCGTAAATGAGCGAGTACATTAAGTACTGCCTATCCCCCAGAAGTAATGCTGGGAGGTAGTTCTTGGGGGAATCAGGGTATTAGTAGAGAGGGTAACTCAAGTAACCTTCTGTTGCTTCGGTGGGTTTAGTGGGTCCGGCGGGCTGGCCTTCTGCCTTCCGCGCCAACCCAACTCCCTGAGTGATAATTTCAGGTGTCTGTATGCAGATTTGAAAAAAAAAGTCGCGTTGCGCCCTTTATCTCCAGTGGCAACTTTCCGCCATGCTGGAAAATTGGTCACATGTTCCTAATCCACAAGAAAGGTCAAAAACGAGACTGTGGTGTTTGCGCTCATCCTTTTTCGGCTGGATGCTTTTCATGTAGGGTAACTGTACCAATTTTGGCCATGTTCCTAATTTGGCCAGTTTCTCACATAACTCCAAAAATAAAGCAATTTCCGAGGGGCTTATTAGCCCCTCTAACAGTCATTTAGCCGAAGTGATTGATGTTAATTGTGAAGTCTGGAGTAACTCATGAGAAGTGTTAAATGAAAACCAAGTAGTGGGTTGAACAACTCACTTCTCACTTTTATTTTTGCTTCTTACATTTCAATGTAAAAAGAGATAAATGCGTAGTGAGGAGTGAGAAGTGAGATGACTCACTTCTCACATCTTACTTCCCACTTTTTACTTCTCATTTGGTTCTTCTCTTTTCTCATTCTCACTACCCCTTTGAGAAGTGAAAAGAAACAAGTTGAGAAAAGAGCAGTATGAAGTAAGACATCTCACATCTAACTTATTACTTAGCTTTTGTTACTTTTCACTTCTCACAGTGAGAAGTGGGAGTAAAAAACGAGAAGGGAGAAAAAACATAGAGTAGAACGTAATGAAATGAGATATGAGAAGTGTAACACCTCCTTTTCACTTATATGAGAAGTGAGAAGTGAGATGTTTCGCTCTTCACTGCTCACCTTTC
This sequence comes from Armigeres subalbatus, assembly GCF_024139115.2. Lineage (NCBI taxonomy): Eukaryota > Metazoa > Arthropoda > Insecta > Diptera > Culicidae > Armigeres > Armigeres subalbatus. The sequence continues at coordinate 262,885,442 of NC_085140.1, read as the reverse complement.
ACTCCTTATTTCTCATTGATCCCTACTCGCTTTTTACTTTTCACTTCTAATTTTTCACGATTGAAGACATCTCGCTTTTTATTTTTCATTTCTCAATTTTTATTTCACACTTCTTTCTTTTATTTTTCACTTCTCACTTCACACCTCTTATTTCGCACTTCTCATTTCTCACTTCTCAATTATCATAAATGCCCTCACACTTTGCACATTCACTAAATTCGACCAAATGACTTTTTTGGCCGTTGAAAATGACATTCACGGTCGTATCCACATCCAAATGATATTTTCGGCCATGTCACATGTTCGGCCAAAAGACATTTTCGCACAGGTCGTTCGCCCAAATGGCCCTTTCTATCAAACGACTGACAGCTGAAAGACATTTTTGACCGTATGTTCATTTCTGCCAAACAGATTTCGGCTGAATTTTTGTTCGGCCATATGACCAACTTCGTTTGACTATTATCGGCTCTTTCAGTCTTATAGAGCAGCTGAAACGTTATTGCGTCGGAAATAGACGCAACAACGATTTATCAGCTTTATAAGACTGGAAGAGCCGATAATATTCAAACAAAATTGGGCACAACAGTCGAAAGCATCATATCAAACATATGACCAACTATGGCTCTCTGCAGTATGACTTTCGGCTCACGCATACTTAGGGCCGATGCCCACGTAGCGTTTTTTCAACGCTGCGTGCACGTGGCGTTGAAAAAACGCAGGTGTGTATCGGTGCGGCGACGCTGCGTTACCGCTTTTTCCCGATGCATACATGCGTCCTTTTAACGCCGTGTGCATGCAGCGTTGAAAAAACGCTACGTGGGCATCGGGCCTTAACGTACGAGGAATGCAAAAATGTTAAACAGAGGATAGAAGAGGTTTAAAGTGCCCAATTTTCGCATGACGTAATTTATTTATTTATATGTATATCTTCATTTGACTATCCAAGTAACATTTTTGGGTTTATAACGCTTTTCAAAACCATTATAAAAGTCCTGCATCTTCTTTAAAAACATACAGTATTTAACAATTACACTACACTAAAATAGCGAAAGCAAGTTTAGTTAAAAAATAAAACACATACATTTTTTGTTTGTGACCCCAGGCCACTTTGAAAAGCTGTTATTATTTAGTTTTCAACCGATTCTCATAATTTTTGGTAGTTTGGTAAAACTTGTCTTTTGGGGTAAATTCGCTTGAAAAATTTTGGAAATAAGCACTGCAATGTGCTTTTAGCAAAAAACTTACGTTGTCTGTCCTCTGTGGTCATATTAACCACAAATTTAAACTACATTAGCTTTTTTATTGTTTGGCCCATTTCGGATTTTGTGGACTGTTTCGAAAGATAATCTATTTATCTTTCAGGATGTTTTCCAGTATTGGCCATAGTTAGGCGTCGTTACCTCGCGTTGAGGGGTTTTTGGAAAACAGCGTTTAAAACAATGATTTTTAGGATTATTTCACTTATACCTAAAAATCTTACCATATTGGAACTGCATCATTTCAAAAAAAAAATTATACAGGAAGGCGTAGACTTTGACATGAGGCATTGTTTAGCTTAGAACTTGGCCGCTAGACGGTGATATATACGAAATCATTATTTTAGACTGCTCAAGATATTTCGATAAATGAAATTTTCCACATTGTAAATATTCTTATCGCACAAATTTGAAATTTGTGAGTATGATGTCTTTAGCAAAGTTCGTCTAGTGGAAATGGACTGTATTATTATGACGGAAAAAAATAATTAGGGATTTTACAAATAGGCGCCGCTGGTGAACTTGCAATATTCGTGCATGTGTGGAATATTGCTCTAGATTGCGATCCTTCGTAACTATACCCAAGTTGTATTCGGCAAAATTGTTCAGGATATCCAGGAAAAAAATAGTGCAATATAATAGGCACTTCTTCCAAAAGGCGGCGGTAGTGAGGAGTTATATTTGAGTATATTGTTCAATATGAGTTCTGACGTATTTTGGTGCGTAGTATTTTTGGCAAACATGAATGTTGTGGCGAATTGTACCAAAAGTTTTATTTGTATTCAACCTGCTCCAGCGATGCAAATAATAAAATGCGTTCACAGAATATGTTTTAGGTCTTCCAAGAAAACCTTGAGATTCCCAAAATTGGACGCATAGTCGAATCACTCACAATCCATTTGTCAAGCCAACACTTCCACATGTGTATAGTACGCGCTCACATTAGATGAGCGTGAGTATTTAGGATGTCTGGCGGCTACACACATTTTTATCAGCAATTTTACTGATCAAGCGAGGTTGTGTGAGCTATTTGCTAGTCGGTCGTCAAGCTCAGACCCGACCGCATCGCGTAGGCAAGTGAACGCAACTCAAGTTCAGTCCAATCAAAGTTAATTGCCTGTTTTCGGGTACATATTAAGTTTCCCCCGATGCGACAATTGCGACGCGATTCTATCGCTTGGCGACTGCGATTCTATCGCTTGGCGATGATAGAATCGGTGATGAAATCGCTTAGGTCTGGGGAGCCTTTAGACCACCCGAATTGGACATTAATTTACAATGTTCTTAAAACTCAGATGTAAATATGTACATTATGTAGAGCATTCAGTAGCCGCTAAGTTGCGAAGCTTTGTTGATTATAGCACCAGTCTAGCGTACTGGGTTCAAATCCCATCGAAGGCAAGTAGTTACCTCCAATACATTTTCCAAATCATAATCTTCCACGCTCAAATTTTTTTATGATATTTTTGCTATTGCTGACGGAGAGATGCCTTTCTTGGTACTTAAAATGGAACTAACATTATTGGAGTGGTGCTAAGCTAGTTTACCAACAAAGATGCCATTGGAAGCATACTCTCGCCCTTGAGAGATTTTAGTTTCAACAATGTTTGAATAAGAAATCCCACTAGAGAGTGGCACGGTACACATTTTTATGGCCCTTTGACAAGTTTGAAACGTGATTTACTGTACGAATGAAGGTTGAATTTCATTTCAATCCTGTTGCCATTTGTATTTTATTGATGGCCCGCTGCCCCTCCGTGTGCACTCCAAGATTGTCCTTGAAACTGTACGAACTCAAATGAAACGGTACTGAAATTACGTCAACCTAAATTATAGCTCCTGGCTGCACAGGTCAGTAATACAATTTAATTTTCATCTCCTGCCCAAAAACGTCTCCACTCCGTCCGAGCAACATAGTTGATGGAATTCACAGATGAAGAAAAGCGTTACCAGTTTGGATTGAAGCCAAAACAAAGCTCTAGCATGACAGCTCGGAAAATTTACACCCCGTAGTGCTACAATCGTTCTAACGGCTGAAAATGGGAACCTGCCAAGTGCGAGGGCAAAAAGATACTCGCTCTGGTATCCCGGACTGTTTTTAGAAGCAGTGCTCCACCGGCTACAGTGGCCAATGTGTCGCAGCTAGGTAGGGGAAGGTGATCTAACATGCGCCTTATCTGAAGCATGAGTATTTAAGAACTGTTCCCATTTCCATCTCACTGACCATATATTCATCTCATCACGAAAGAAAGAAATTTAACACCAATCTTGTCGCTCCTCTTTGCGTAGTCATTGCTGGAAAATATACAGAATCAAAAACAAAATGAAATTCTTTTTTATCGCTTTGTTTTGGATGTGCTATGAGATGATGTCTAGTAGTAACTATAAACTAGATATTGCCTATATTTCCAAGGTTGTAATCGTCGCTTTTTTATTGGTTAAAAAAAAGACGAAATTGCATTTTGCGTTTTCTTGATCAGAGATTATTGAATTAACAAGCTTAATTGGTTGTTATCGAAAGAAAGGATAATGTTTCGATGTGACCATGGCTCTTTCTACACAGTGTTGTTTCATACTAGATATTTGCAAGTGTATTATTTTTTTTGCCAATGTTCTTCAATGTTTTGACTGAATAATATGTAGCATGAAATAAAGTTTAAATACATGTGCTGAGCTATTGTGATAACCGGGTGCTTTTGGACTATACCCCTCTGCAACCTGCACCAACATCCCGGTCGATGGCCATCGCCTAGTGAAGCCGAACGCTCTCCTTGAAATATATAAAAAGAAAAAGATTTTTTTAGAAAAAAAAGGAACTGTTAACTAACTTTGTACCTTGCTTCTCCCGACGGGATTCAACGGTCATTCCCCCGAGCTTCGCGCCACGGACACGTGTCGCATTGGCTTAATTTCGCAATCTACAGTTTTCTCTGCGCTGTTCTATTTTTTTCCACTTGCTCGTTTTTTTTTTGCGTCGAATTTCTTTGATAGGGCACCGCCGTGGTGTCTACCGACGACCACGATGTACCCGCCATCGCCGCGCAAAACCGCGTAACGAGGGCAAGATAAAGTTGTGTGTGCCAGTCATTATTTAAATCCTCGTTTTAATACGATAACAAATTGCAAAGTTTAGAGTGGAGAAAAAGTTTCCCTAATTGCTGCTCCTGGTTGGAAATTGATGGGACGTTTTGAATCGGTTCGAAATGCAGTGCTTCGCACACGGTGAAGCGGTAAGTTCGCGATGACAAAATGGTCGCGATAGAGCTTACTCATGGCAAACAAATTACATTTAATGCATTTGTAGATGGAAGTCTGACTTGAGGGAGCAAATGATGTATATGAGTACAACTGTTTTGCTTTATATTCGGATACAATAAAAAATACCGTCAACGGGGACGACAACGAGTCTTGGGTGTGAGATTGGGTTATCGCTGTTACTGACAGTCCCATTTGACCCATTATCACTCCCGATAACAGTAGTTTGAATTGTAAAATTTGGCATCACTTGAACACGAGCACCATGGTACTGTGTATTACGTTATTTAAAGAAAATGTCGTCAGTGATAAACAGAAAGAGGGCGTATCTACACAGTATAAAAATGTTACAGCATATATGATGTAACAAAAAGGCTCCGTTCGATTCGACTCATTTTTCCATCACTTTTTAAAATTACAGGTTGTCATTACTATGGGGCTTGTATTCAATATTGTGTACAAGAAAAAGTTGGATGTAAAATCAGAGGTTATTGAACACAAAAATATGGGTTCAAATATTTCCATGGCATGTAATCCTCAGAATTTTTAACTGTGTATATGTTCAAATATTTCCATGGCATGTAATTTTCAGAATTTTTAACTGTGTATGTTTTTGATTGACTACATGTGATGTAATACGAAGGTTTGAGTATTTCGGCTGTGCAGTCCTAATGCTCAGTAAGAACGAAAATTTAATGGTAATCTCTAACTTTTTTTTTAATTCTGTGTAAGACCTTACCAACATCTGTATAAGAACTGCGAAATTGCGAGATTCTTATACTAACTAAAATTGTTATTTTGTTATGCGGACCTACCACGGTGGTACATTGTAATGCATTTAACTTCACATTCTGCCTTTCTCAGCATTAATAGGATGACCGGTGAAGTCTCCACGAGGAGCTATTTTACCCGGAACTAACACTTCCTCTACGTGAAGGGTTGTTTGCCCGAACAAGTCGAGCCTCTCTCCGGCATACGATTAGTCGTCAAGCAACTTTATTCGATCATCGGGTCATGAGTATTTTGGTTTGTAAGTAACCAAATAAATGTTGTGTAAGCCCTAGAAAAACATTAGGACGTTATGCTACAATAGTACCAAAGTCAAATATTCTTAAAAATTTAATTTATTTTTTAAATTTGATGAAAAAATGAGATGCGAATGGAACCTATTTGTTACATTACATGAACTGTAACATTTTTATACTGTGTATCATTTTTCTTGTCAAAATTTATTGTTTATTATTGTTATGTTATGTTTGCCTTAATTAATCTCAAACCTAAATTTTAAAAAGATCACTTTGTAAGTCGAAGTCAAAATTCAAAAACGTCTCGTTAAATACGTTCATCATTGATCGAATTGGTTCATTCAGGTCGTAGTCATGGTGTCGTCGAGGCAAACGGAAGAAGGCACTAGAACGGGAAAAAAATAAGAGGAAATGTGTGGACCAGGCCTACTGTGCAGCGTTATTGAAAATACCTGTGAGAATAAATCTCGCTTAACTTTCCAAAATGACCTAAGTAACATTTTTTCATGATTTAATTTGAGTACTGCAATAAAAAGCATTCATGTTGGCCTGTTGATTACAATTTTGAGCTCACTGTTTTCTAATCATCTTTCCTTTTCAAACACGCCGACAGGATAGGATTTGTTTTCATCGAGAAACATTTCCCAGCCTTTCTGTGTGCTTGAATGGGAAAGATGATAAGACGTCAGCAAGCTCAATTGTCGAATCGTTGGAAGATGATTAACCTTCCTAACGTGTTCGGATCAATATGACTACACAGTATAAAAATGTTACAGCATATATGATGTAACAAAAAGGCTCCATTCAATTCGACTCATTTTTCCATCACATTTTAAAATTACAGGTTGTCATTACTATGGAGCTTGTGTACAATATTGTATACAAGTAAAAGTTGGATGTAAAATTAAATGTTATTGAGCACAAAATTCTGGGTTCAAATATTTCCGTAGCGTGTAAATTTCAGAATTTTTAACTGTGTAGAATCGGACTTTCAAAATGTAATAACTTTTTAACGCAACACTTTAAACGTCTGAAACTTCTTGACTTTTCCTATTTTGTGGAAAACTAGGTTTCTGCACTGTTATTATAAGTACAACGCATTGAGCAAATGTGAGATACATTTTCTGTCAGTTGACCAATTTACACCAAACCACCATGTATTCCTTATTAAATTAGTTCTTTATCAATTGAGAAGATATTAAAAGTGATTCGACTTCGCGGTCGACTTCGCGCCTGCTTCCCTCTGCACAGCTGATATCAAGAATGATGTTGCCGCGTGCACCCCGAATTGACCTCTCTGCGATAGGGCCTATTCGTCAACATACAGAGGGACTTGCCGACGCGGTGCCTACGCCTACCCCAGCCTTCACAGGGACCCCTTTCCGTCCTCGGATCGAGGATTGAGTTCGACCACAGGACACCAGTATGACCCATGAAGCCGACTCCGAACCCTTGGACCACCTCTTATTCGCACCTGAACTAGCCATTCCTCGTCCACGCGCCATTCTCTGTGTAGCTCCGAGACGACTTGGACGATAGCCGATAAAACGGCATTTCAGCTAACTTCATCTTTACACATCCTCCGGACTACGTGGTCCAGGGTAGTGTCCAGAACACATGTGGCAAGCATGTGGTCACGCATTGTGCGAAAACGTGGGCACACAAACAACACACCGGATACTTGGGCGAGGCCGAGTGTCCGAACCGGTGTAGATGCTGTAAGGACCTGGGTCAGGTGGAAAGTGATTTCCCCATGGCGCCTCTTGTCCCACGTACCTATCTCCGATATCAACCTATGTGTACATCTACCATTAGTGGAATTGTCCCACGCACGGTACCATTTGACCATTGAGGCCAACCTGACAGTCCTACGGATGCCTCTCGTGCCGCGCATTTCGAAGCACTCTATGTCTTCACCGATAACGATGTCAATAGGCATCATACCGGTGATGACGTACGCGCTCGCAACTCTTAGGCACATGAGCCTATACGTACTTTCTAACTTCGTTCTGTAGCAGTTAATACGCAGGGCCGTGCCCCAAGCTGGCCCCCATACCTCAGTATGGCCAGAGCGACACTAGCCAGAAGCTTGCGCTTGCTGGTATAAACTGCAGAGCTTTTGGACATCATCCGGGACAATGCTACTATAGCTGTGGAGGCACGCTTGCAGGCGTAATTGACGTGGCTACCAAAGGTAAGCTTATAGTCGATCATTACCCCCAAGAGTTTGATGGAGCGTTCAGAGGTGACCACGCAGATGCCTGCCCTTATCACCGCTTGTTGCTCCGACATACGGTTGTTAACAACAACCACCTTAGTCTTGTGGTGAGCCAGTTCTAACTTCCTGGAACTCATCCACTCCTCCCCAATTGCGATCGAGTGGGCTGCAGTCAACTTCACCTCTTCGATCGATTCGCCGTAGACGTCCAGCTGACGATTACCACGCCCACCGGGAACTTCAACCTCAAGACACCGTCGTACAAATAGTACAAGATAGCGTCTACGGTCGACTTACCCTTTCGGAAGCCAAACTGATTACTCGATAGACCATCCGCACCCTCCGTGCGTATCAACAACCCGTTGAGGATGATCTTCTCGAGCACCTGCCCCGCCGTATCAAGCAGGCATATTGGTTATATGCCGACGGATCCCCCGGTGGTTTTCCCGCCCTTGGCAATAAGATTATGCTCTGCCTTTTCCATGCTTCAGAGAAGACTCCCTCGTCCAGGCATCTTTGCATGACAGATCTGAGCATCTTGGGAGCCTCAGCAATGGTCGCTTTGATGGCCAGGTTCAGAATGCCATCCTGGCGCCTTACCTACAGTAAGGGACTGTGCAATCCCCGCAAGTTCAGCCACAGTTACTCTTCCCTCGTCAGTCACCATGGCCTCTGGCAGCTCCACAAAGTGAGGCCAGGGACTTAGGTCATGGCGTGGGAAGAGCCCCGCGATGATCCTCTTCAGCATCTCCGGAGATCGCTCTGTAGGGGCCATCGCTCCACGTCTCTTGGCCATTACGACCCTACAGGCGTCACCCCATGGATTCGCGTTGGCACTTTGACACAGGCCCTCGAAGCAGGCTTTTTTGCTTGATCTAATCTCAGTCTTCAGAGCGGCTCTAGCAGCCACGAACGCCACCCGTCGTTCAACACGCTCCTCTTCTGTGCATTCGTGCCCGTAGGCAGGCGCGGCGCAGGTTCGCAAATTGCTTGAGTCCACCAGTAAACCGGTGGCCTCCCATTCCTAGGATGGACTTTCCTAGGCATGGTGGCATCGCATGCACGCGAGAGTACTGTTACTAGCTGATCGCCGCTCAGACCGAGAGTATTGTGCTCGAAGCGGAGCGCTTTCTTAAACACCTCGTCGTCGAAGTACGATGTCTTACACATACGCGGGCTAGGGCTCGCCCCTACTTCCGTCCGCTGAATGCTGGTCGTATAGTCGATACTGTAGCGAACCGCCTGGTGGTCGCTGTGAGTGCAGCCATTATCTACCCTCCAGTTCGAACTACTCGTTTGGCCAGGGCTCCAGAACGTAACGTCGATAATCGACTTGTCCCCGTTCCAGTTGTAGGTACTTTTGGTACCGAAATTACCCAATCCACATCCAACATGGCCAGTGATTGCAGCAGGATCTGCCCCGTTGATTCGTGGAACGGCTTCCCCATTCCACGGCCCAAGCATTGAAGTCCCCCGGTATCACCACCGGTCTGCGCCCCATAATGTGTGTGTGGATTTGTGTGGATGTGTGGGTGTGTGCACACAAAAATCGACAAATATTAGTCACTTTTTCATATAGTAATTCTTAACCGATTTTCTCGCAACAAGTTGCATTCGACGGGGGTTAAACCCTAGCTAATTACTATTGAATATAATCGCGATCGGTCATTGCGTTCAAAAGTTATGAAGAAGATGGTGTGTTGAACCATATACGGTTGGTTGGTTGTTTGCCTTACAGCGTTTGCAAGAGCCGTGATCTAGGCAATTATTTATTATGTGTATCACACTAAGGCAAAATTAAGGGATTGAATCGAGAAAGGTATCGTCACCGCTAGGTGGATTAATCTGGGTTTTTTTTTTCTCTATACAAGTTCCGATTGCTATAACACTAGGAATTTAGAGAAAGGTTCAAGGTAGGAGAATGGAACGGGCCTGGGATTAATCCCACGGCCTTCTGCGTATAAGACAGAAACGGTAGCCATATGACTACCCCGGCCGATTTTTAATCCATTGGTTTCAAATAACTGTTAATGACGATAACTTTCTAGATCCCGCAGATCCCGAGATATCTAACCAAACTGGTTGTCCCATATAGTACCGCTTAGCGGATGTATTCCAAACTGATCAGTTTTTCAGTATATTGGTTTCCATCCCCAAACAGCTGGAACACAGCTTCCTTAATATCATAGATCCGAGGGTATATAACCAAAATGATAGTCTCACATTCACTAGCACTACTCTGCGAATAAATTCTAAGCTAAACAGTTTCTCAACATGTCGGCAATCCCCGAATAACTTTGTAGAGGATGGCAACTTTGTAAATCCCACAGAACCCGAGATATCGAATGAAACAGATCTCTCATATACTCTAGAGCCGCTTTGCCGATGAATTCTAAACCAAATAGTTTCTCTACATTTTGGTTTCCATTCCCCGAGCAACATTGAAAAGGACGGCAACATTATAAATTCCATGGATCACGAGATATCGAATCACACTGATCTCTCATATACATTAGCGCAACGCCTTGCGAATGGATTCTAAACTTAACAAGTTTTTCAAAGTCTAATAAATTCTGAGATATCAAATCAAACTGATTTCTCATATACAGTAGCGACGTCTTGCGGATGAGCTCTTAATTAAGTAGCCTCTCAATATATTGGTTCCCAATCCTCAAACAAGAAGACGACAACTTTCTAACTCCAACTAATCACGCAATATCGAATCAAACAAAAGATATTTTAGTTACCAGATAAAGTTTGTCGATTCAGTTCCCTTTATTCTGCTGTCCGAAACATGTGTGGTACCTAACTGTCAAATCGTATGTATTTTTCCTTCATTGACATTTAGATCCCTTATCCTCGCCAGCAAAAGATGTAACTAAAATATCTTTTAACCAAACTAATCGTTCATATGCAGCAGTACCCAAGCAGCACACTTGTCATAATAACCGATAATTTGACTTAGCAATATCTCAGGCATTTCTCAGTCAAATTCACATACCCAAAATAATCGTCAGCTCATAAATTTACCAAAACTAACCTCAGATTGGTGATCAGCCACAGCTATGTACATTAGGGTGGTTCAAAAAATCGATTTTGCTCCACAGTGCTCATCTGATTCTTTACCATGTTCTGAGTGTCCTCTGAAAATTTGAGCTCATTTGGATTAAAACTGATTTAGCACAAGCCGTTTCAAGTTTGCATGCAAATTAGTATGGGAAATTATTTTCTTCATTATACTGTTAATGACGCTTCCCCATCAACCGCATGTTAAAGAAAAGCTATATAGCTAAAAGGAATACTCAACAGCTTTTACTCAGAGAAAACCGCATCTCAATTAATCGTTCCAATAATTAGGAATCGAATTTAATCTATACCGTGGGTTTCTGGAGCTAATTGCATAACTCATCAACAGGCAACATTGCTGCTCGTGGCGCGAAAGATAGCACACACAAATTCAGGCTACTATGTTGCACTGCACATTTCAGTGATGCCCTCAAAGAAGTTTAACGATCATGACTAAAGATTCGCAACCTGTCTTAAAATCGATTACTAATTATTGCGACGATTAATCAACATGCGGTTTTCGTTGGGTGAAAGCTGTTGAGTATCCCTTTTAGCTATGTAGGTTTTCTTTTAACCTGCGGTTAATGGGGAAACGTCATTAACAGTATAATGAAAATATAAATTTCCCCATACTAATTTACATGCAAACTTGAAACGGCTTGTGCTAAATCAATTTTAATCCAAATGAGCTCAAATTTTCAGAGGACACTCAGAACATGGTAAAGAATCAGATGAGCACTGTGGAGCAAAATCGATTTTTTGAACCACCCTAATGTACATCCTATAATCTTCGGAGGAAGGATCGTCTGTTGGCCACTTTTATATGGACGAAAATTGCACTCGAGCATGAACGATTTTATAACTCTTTTGACGTAGAGTTACGCCCTCCAGGAAGATAGGGGGGCCATTCTGCAGATTCAATTTTTTTTCTCAAAAATGTGCCCAGAACTATTTAAGAGATGACGAATAATGAATGTAGTCAATATTCCTACAGATGTTCAAGGTGCTGGAGAGAACGTATAGGCTGAAGTGTGGCAGAGTGATAACTACCTGTCCACACCAAGGCATCACTTGTCAAAGCAAGTGCCGGAAACAAAACAAAAACAAGAGGTTGTCAAGGTAGTGGAAGAGGCCCCAAAATGCCCAATGTTTTGTAATGTTTTTTCATACCTATCATCATTTTTAATTATTTGCATTTATCAAAGTTGTTCATAAAGGTGTTTCTTTAGTTCATGTTGTTTTATTTGATTCGACCTAACACATTATTTATGATAAACAAATGGAGGTGTAACCTAGGAGACTTAGCGCAGCAAATTTGACTAACCCGTAAAATTGAACAATGGCTCAACAAGCATCGGTTCTATGAAAGTAAGAAATGAGTGACTTAATCATACTAGCTTGCTGGAGAAAGGAAGTGAGAATAAGCCTAACAACAAGAAAGGTATGAAATGAGGAGGAAGTAGCAAGCCGCTGTTCATCAATTCGTATTTATGTTACCTTTTCATAAATTTGTCAATATCCCAACTCAATCTTCATGCATTATCTCAACTAAGGCCAACGTCATCACCCTTGATGAAGGTAAGCAAAACCATAAAACGAATATGCAAAGTAGTTTCACCTCCGATTCCTCGATACATTTTTTTTTTTCGTACACTCTCCAGCAGCCTACCGAACCCGACAAAATGTTTCCAGCTTAACCTCAATACGACCTGTAGTGAGCTGGTACCGCGCCACTTTTCCCAGTTTTGTAATTCACATCCTGGGAAAAATGCTTCTGGCTGAATTGGTGATGATGTCGGGATGGCAAAACAACAAAGTGGGGCTTCGTGAGTCGAAGCTACATGAAGGCAGGGAAGGGTGATATGCCGATGATGGTGATGATGATGATGATGGGGGCGGTGGATCTTTTTATGCGTTGGAGTTATTTTTTTTCCTTTCACGACCTGATGGGCACTTGTCGCGTTACCCCGCAGATATTTGCCAATCGTCTCAAGTATAGCAACAGGGAAAACAAAGTTTCTTTACCTCCGTTTTTTGCTTTTATTTTAATCAAACTTTGTTGTCGCTATGGTGCTCGCTGTGCTACTGACTGTAAGGATGTATTTAATAGCTTCAATTGCCCTGGGGGCAGTTTCTACAATGTGTTTGACTTAGTGGCTGTACGTAAAAGAAACTTTAGACCAGTGTAAAGGTTTTTAGTCATTTATGGTCTGTCATCAAAGTCTAGACTGCAGGCTATATAAGAAAACAACAAATCCTTCTCTGCCTGGTTACACAGCCTAGTGCCATAGAATCTCAAAATATGTAGAATATTTGACCAAAGGAGTTTGAAATTCTGATTTGCGACGATTAATTTATAATACTGATTATTTCCATATATGGTCTTTAAATTTGATTGTTTTACGCTAGAAGAAAGGAAGAAAGGATGATTTCACAGTACTTAATCTTCAACGGTAGAGAAGATTGACCACCTAATTCTCAGAATCGGATAGGATAATAGATCTCTACCAATCAAATCCGTGAATTGCTCGATTGATAACAATTCATTAACATCGCTTAGCGGCTCAACATTCACCGTTCACCCACTCCTGGTGACTGCCACAGCTTTACCGTGGTCCCATTAATTAATAGACCTTATAATGAAACGCTGATTGACGCATTACAATAATCAAATGCAATTACAATAAATCTGCCCCGCCTGTTCGGTGTTCCCGGTAAGCGCTCACAACAATGAATCCATAAATTTTGCACAAACAGCAAATATTGATTTTCCCAGGAGCATAAATTCGTGTCCACGAGGTAGTTTTTTATCCTGGTCACCATCGTGAACAAGGGCCGGCGAACCGCACGCGTCGCCTAATTCCTCACCTCATTTTCCATTGCACTCGCTCCGCCACAGTTAACCGACACCCAAACTTTCGGCGGAAACCATTTTGTACGCTTCGTGTACCGTCCAGGTAGCCAGAGGTACTTATGGCGTAGTTTCACATCACGGCGGGCGGAGGTCCAATCGGGTTCCGACCTACCGCAGAGCGCTGGACAACATACGTATCACGGACGCCGGAAAGCCACAAGCAGTGTGATTACACGAGGTTTATGGTAATTTATTGGCCAAGAGGCAAGGGGTTTTAGCTTTGGGGATATAAACGGCACTCGAAAATATTTTCACACGTCACCCCATGAAAGTTTTCCTATGTGTGCACTGACTGACCCAGCAGCGTGTGGTGGTTGACTTTTGGAAAAATGATTTTTGGTGTGACAGCAAAATTTGCACTACAAAGACCGTAATTGAAGGGTGCCACTAATGTTCTCTGAAGTGGCGTCATTTCTGCGGTTTCAGTAAGCTGAATTGATTAATATTTTCCAAACACACCAAATTCTTGAATGGCACTTGGTACGTGTATATTCAAATTGTTATCGTAATCGGTTAAATTCAACTAAGGATAAAATATTATAAAATTGATAAGTAAAACGCGCTTCTTTATGTATTTATTCCAGCTTATATGTATTACATACAATATGTGATAATAACTGTGAAGTTTAGACACATTTAAAAATACAAAGTTAAAAATAAAACCCATTCTTCCTTTCTTTTCCTCCACAGGTAAGTTTCAAACATCATCGTTCGGAAAATAAACCCATACATTAATGGATGGATATCATCATTTATTAGGTAATACCGTTTTTTTGCGTTTAGATTGCAATAAACTATACACAAAATTTCAGTTTCCTCTTATTGGTACAACGCAATAAATCACGACTTCTTATTTGAAGGATCATATGCATCCCGTATTTGGGTATGACTTTTGATGTAATATCAACCGGACTTGCTGTGGCGTATGGGATAAATCACAATTGGGGGAATCATACGTAAAGGTGACAAAACTTAGTTTTGAGAAAAATGGGTGTAAAGTTTTTCAATATTTTTTCGTTTCATGCAAATTGTATGGAAGTTGAAAAAAAATACAAATTTTCTGCGAATTTTCACATTCATTATGAACTACGTACAAACTATATTAATATATTGCCGCAAAGCTCAACACAATTTTGATCAAAGTATCACTTACACCCCTCTGCTTCTAATCCTCTCAATTCAAATTTGCACGCATATTAATAAACAGTCGCTTACGAACCAATTAACGAAGTTTAATTGATGAATTATTGGCCGATTTTCCACCCGCCGCTAGCAGAATCCAGGCGCTTTCGTATATACGCAAATAGCCAGCATGAGTTGAACGCCAGAAATTTGTATGGCGAAAGACATCTAACGCGGCTTTTCTCAAAATTATGAACTTTTATGAACCGGTGATGAAGGAAGGTGTCCGCTAATACGATTACCAAATATTTTATTGATAAAAGTGCATAATTTTGAGAAATCGAACGTTAGATGCCTTTCGCCATACTGATTTCAAAAAAATAATCTTTAATTTTTGAAATTTTTAAATTTTGAAATTTTTAAATTTTTAAATTTTTAAATTTTTGAATTTTTAAATTTTTAAATTTTCAACTTTTCAACTTTTTAAATTTTTAAATTTTTAAATTTTTAAATTTTTAATTTTTTTTAAATTTTTAAATTTTTAAATTTTTAAATTTTTAAATTTTTAAATTTTTAAATTTTTAAATTTTTAAATTTTAAATTTTTAAATTTTAAAATTTTTAAATTTTTAATTTTTTTGAATTTTTAAATTTTTAAATTTTCAAATTTTTAAATTTTTAAATTTTTAATTTTTTCAAGTTTTTGAATTTTTTAATTTTCAAGTTTTTAAATTTTCAAATTTTTGAAATTTTCAAATTTCTAAATTTTTCATTTTTTAATTTGAAAAATTTTTTTTTTTAAATTTTTAAATTTTTAAATTTTTAAATTTTTAAATTTTTAAATTTTTAAATTTTTAAATTTTTAAATTTTTAAATTTTTAAATTTTTAAAATTTCAAATTTTGAATTTTAAATTTTAAATTTTAAATTTTTAAATTTTGAAATTTTTCAATTTCCAAATTTTTAAATTTTAAATTTTTAAATTTTTAATTTTTAAATTTTGAATTTTAAATTTTAAATTTTAAATTTTTAAATTTTAAATTTTAAATTTTTAAATTTTTCAAGTCTTTGAATTTTTAATTTTCAAGTTTTAAATTTTAAATTTTAAATTTTAAATTCCTAAATTCTCTAATTTTAAAATTTTAAATTTTAAATTTTAAATTTTTAAATTTTAAATTTTTAAATTTTAAATTTTAAATTTTAAATTTTTAAATTTTAAATTTTAAATTTTAAATTTTTAAATTTTTAAATTTTAAATTTTAAATTTTTAAATTTTAAATTTTAAATTTTAAATTTTAAATTTTAAATTTTAAATTTTTAAATTTTAAATTTTTAAATTTTAAATTTTAAATTTTAAATTTTAAAATTTTAAATTCTTAAATTTTAAATTTTAAATTTTGAAATTTTTAAATTTTTGAATTTTGAAATTTTGAAATTTTTAAATTTTTAAATTTTAAATTTTAAATTTTTAAATTTTAAATTTTTAAATTTTAAATTTTAAAATTTTAAATTTTAAAATTTTCAAATTTTTAAGTTTTCAAATTTTAAAATTTTAATTTTTTTTAAATCTTTAAATTTTTAAATTTTTTAATTTTCAAATTTTTAAACTTTAAATTTACGAATTTTAAATTTTAAATTTTTAAAATTCTAAATTTTTAAATTTTTAAATTTTTAAATTTTTAAATTTTTAAATTTTTAAATTTTTAAATTTTTAAATTTTTAAATTTTTAAATTTTAAAATTTTTAAATTTTAAAATTTTTAAATTTTAAAATTTTTAAATTTTTAAATTTTTAAATTTTTAAATTTTTAAATTTTTAAATTTCAAAGTTAAATTTTTAAATTTTCAATTTTTTTTATTTTTAAATTTTTAGATTTGCAACTTTTGATAAATAAATATGCTCAATATATTTTTCCGATCAAAAGTTATAATCATTTTTTTTTTGTCAAAATTACATTTTTTTCATAAGTTGATATCTCCGGTTAGGGCAGACCAAAAAAATATGTTCACACGGCATTTGAAAGAGCAATTCATATTCTTAATTAGGTCAAGAAATTGGAGATATGTTTTTTTTCTCAAGTCTTACCAATTTTACCATCCAGAAACCACGTGGTCATATTTTTGAAGATTTTCAACCCCCTCCCCATGTGGCTTATCGTGGTCATTTGGCAGACCGCCCCCCAATGACGGCGTGGTTTTTTCAAGTACAAAATTTAAAAAAACGCTTGTGTATCTAAAACATATGGTTAATCCGATCAATTTTGAAGATGGACAATTTCAATTGATCCAAAATCAAACTTAACCCAGCATGGAAATTATAAATTTGCATGAAGTCGAAAATTTTGATGATGTTATCATGTTGTAATGTGTATCAGGTATTAGGATAGCACACCTTCAATGCATCAGGAGGATACAAAAAAATGTGGACTCGCGAATATCTTATAAAAATTTCGAAAAAAATTTATAATGGTTTAGAAATTTTCCAAAATTGCCCTATATTTAAAAAAAAATAATTTTTAAGTTCATCACAAAATATCCCTAAAGATTCCTTAGAGTATTTGGGACCTTCCATAGCTCTGGAGGTACTGGAAATTCTTAAGATATTAACCTCAGCGAAGCATCTGAACTGAACTCTTACAACGAAAAGTTTATCAGAGAATCACAAAGTTAATATGTAATCTTAGAGATGCAAATAAAACCTCCTACTGTTGTTTCTTTTGAGTAGCATTCCTGTAGAAATTTCAGTATTGTTTTCAGAATCATCAATATTAGAAACAAATAATTATATATATATATTTTTTTTATTCTTCATTGCTAATATTGATTTATTCATGAAAATTTTGCATTTTTTCGTTGAACATTTTGATTTCTTTATGGAAAATTCTTATTTCATAATTGCAATTTTTGCTTTTACAATTTCTTTTTTTTTTCTCTACTAAAGAGATTTTCAATCCAGAGCTGACTCATCTCTCAAAATTTCTAATTCTTCATTGAAATTTTATTTTGATATCGACTCGTGGAAGCCAATGATGCCATACTAAAAATAATAATTTTTAAAGGAGCTTCTATTCCACATCTCGAATATGCTTCAGTCAATGGTCCTTTCATTAGCGACTCATAGAGGAATGAATGTATTATAGACCAATTATTATTTTGGAGTTCGGATCATTTGATTTATCCAATTAACCAACTTATGAATGATGTATGATATAATATCCCAGTAGGTCCATTGGGTTGATATGACTTCAATTATTATTTATACAAGCTACTACAGACTTTTTTTTAGGTTATACAAAACGTCCTGGAAGTCGTAATGTTTGAACTACTTGATCATTCAAGTCCGTGAACCCAGCGCTTCTAAGGCCCTACAAGACAGTTTGCGAACAAACCTCATAGCCATTGTGCAACTTGATGTTGACTCAAGATAATATTGGTTACATTGTCTCTTGGATCTCATGTTAATGGAAATTACAATCATATGCTCCGATCCAATCCGATAAAATAGATTGGGTATATACCGATGATGAGAACATTGCAAATGTCTTGATTGATCTGGTAGATTCGTGGGCAGAACTTGAGAGCATTTGAGAGCATTTCCTGAATATTAATCACTGGCTTAACGTTCAGGATGGCCCATCTTATCTGACCACCCAACTATTCAGAATGAATCAAACATTTAAACTTTATTTACATGCTCTTAGAATCGAAATCTTCCAAAGGTTTCGGATATCTGAGTTTTCAGGGTCAGTCAAATTTGAGCTCCCATATTTTTTCTGTAAAACCAATATCTAGATGAACAATTTAGCTGAAGAAAATGGTGGCCTAGCTCTCTTTTGTGATTTTATAGACAATCTAAAACGCTGGGCATATATGACCCATCATTCCTGAAAGGGTTGAGATTTGTTTTGGAATTCAATTTCAATCGTTATTATAACACTATTTTTTAACCTAGATTGTTTTAGGAATTGGAGTGTTTTTTCTGGAACACTGCCACTTTTTTTCATATCGCAGGAATCTCCTTAGTTCTAAGACCCTTTTATGAATTTAAAAAGCATTTTATTTAGAATTTCATGTTGATTTTTTAAATGCAAGCTTCATAACCTTTTTCATGCGCACTACTAGAATTTTGTGCATTTAGAACATTTAGGTGCATTGTTAATTTTTTGGATCATTAATTATTCAATATCATAAAAACTGGGCTTCTTAAGACCACGTGGTTCGAGAGCAACACCCCCTCCCCCATGTGGCTTATCGTGGTCATTTTCCAACCCCCCTCCCCCATATATGACCACGTGGTTTCTGGACGGCCCCTAAAGTCATGTTTTTTTTCAAGTAAATTGATATAACTCGACAACGGAAGAAGATACAGACGATATTCTTATAGCTAAACACGCGTTTTGAAAAGCATTTGTGAAAATAAAATAAAAAATCTAAAGCTTTAACACTGTTTATAAGTTTTATCATTATCACCGTATTGCAAGATTTTTGAGAAAAGATGCATTTTTGGCCTATAGTATACTTTTAAGAATTTTTTTTTATTTTGCAAGATATTGACATAAAATAATCCACAATATTGTAGCATAGCTTTGTCCAATCAACTTTGCTATATATTTTTTTTATGTAACTCTTAAGCTCAATTTTTTTGGGCAATTGTACCTACCAGGATTAGGGTGTCCCTCAAAAAACAATATTTATAATCTGCTCATTTTATTTTTCATTTTTCACGAATGTCACCTGCTGAATACTTTTGAGGCTTTTCGAAACGCGTGTTTTGCTATAATAGTATCGTCTGTATCTTCTTCCGTTGTCGAGTTATATCAATTTACTTGAAAGAAAAACATGAAGTAAAATTGGTAAAACTTGAGATAAAAAAATAACATATCTCCTACTTTTTGACATAATGAAGAATATGAATAGCTCTTTCAAATGCCGTATAGACATAGTTTTTTAGTCTGTCCTAACCGGATATATCAACTTATGAAAAAAATGTAATTTTGACAGAAAAACGATTATAACTTTTGATCGGGAAAAGATATTGAGCATATTTACCTATCAAAAGTTGCATATTTTCTGATGGGCCACCTTTTTTTTTATAGCACCAACAAATTTGTAGAACAACAGTTTTTTCCTAAAAAAAATATTTTTGGCGTAAAATGCATCTTTCCGCGTATAACTGTATCCTGGACCATAGTGCGTTGCAAACCAGGGGCTTCATTGCGCATCTCCTTTCGACAGCTCTTTCGTATGACCGTTTGCATGGTTTGCTCGTTTCGAGTCGAGATGTGCAATGCCACCCCGAAAAGTGGCCACTCACCTCCATGGAACACATTCCATTGCAAAATCTAGAACTTTGATACTTCGCAAACCAGGTTTCACTATTGATCAAAAAGTGGTCACTTCCCCCAGGGAATTAACATTCAAGAGCATTCTGGAATATGACCAGATGGACCAAATACCCTTAGAACATATTTTTATGAACTTGTTTTGCAAAATCATGAAGTTTGACTCGTCGAAAGATGTGTTTCCAGCTCAATCAGACAGTGGCCATTTTTCCGGACCGGAAAAAAAACGATGACTAATGTCCATAAAACTATAGGAACTATGTGATCGATTGCAGAAAACAGAACCAAATTCCGATGCAAGACTGCTGAGAACCATCATATTGAAAATTTGGTTTTCCGTGAAATTGGGGGTCAGGTACGTAATTCTCATTAGCTTCCGTATTCGTTTCTTCCGCTGCTGATGGAACTTACTCACGTCTACTGAACTCCACCAATCAGTTCATCCATGTATCTTGTGGATTTTTAAATAAAATTTAATTAAAAATTTATTGACTTTTTTCACTTCACCACATTTTACCGACATTTTATGCTGAAATTTACTTTCAACATTAGACTTATTTCCCATCCGACCAATGTCCCTTTGAGCAAATGTCCTTTTGACTAGATTTTCTTTCGACTAAATGTCCACGCGACCAAATGTTCATTCAACCAAATGTCATTCGACGAACTGTCCCAAAACCATAATGCCATACAGCAATCCTGCAAAAATTTGGTGTAGATTTTTTTCTTTATCATGTGGTGTTCTTTCACGAAGAAGATTGACTGCAGTGTTGGCAGAGCTACATTTTATATCCGCGTTTCTCGTATCCAGGCTCTATTGGAACTTCGCGTTGGCTGGATGTCGATTTGTTTTCAATTGTTTTATTTCTAGAGCCTACTGTCAAGTATAAAATGAGGATGAAATAAATTGTTTACAAATTAATTCCCTTAAGCCCCCTATTGCGGATTTAGGTCCCCCACGGTACGAGTTCCAAAATTATTTATAGGATTTCAGTATTCACTTTTGGGATTTTTAAATTGCTTTTCGGAAGCTTTTCCTAGGAAACTCAGTATTGTGACTAACAACCATTATCGAGGAGGATTATACATCTCTTTTGTCATATCTCATTATCATTTCACAGCGAATTTTGCAACCCCCGAGAAGTGTTTTATGCTTTGGCCATTTGATATTACCCGTTATTATAATGATGACCCAGATATATACTTTTTACAATTATTCATTCATCATAACAATGGACAAAGCTCATGCTGAAACGCGCAGGGTACTTGCTAGTCATAAAGCTTTAATTTTTTAATATTCATTTTTGCGACCGAAAACGATATCATAAACTTTGCAAAGCTCGTAAAAGCGCGAAAAACGGCTCCAGTCCGTCGTCTGTTCGTAAAACCCACCACCGTCAGGATATCAGCAAACCCATCCAGCAGTGTGGTTCGAAAACACCGAAAGTAGTGTTCAGCTCACTCACCAAAACCATAGGATCTACGTTGTTGGCTACGCCGCCGAAGCGTAGCACTGAATTAGGTGCAAACGACACCCTACTTCGTTTATCAGCCGGGTCAGGTTCGCGTATAAGGCGAATTTAATTGTGGTACTTTTATGTGGGGATAGATTATTAATAGCATCGTCTCGCTTCGCAGTACCTTCAGATACCTTATGCTCCAGATATAAATTAACACCGAAGGTAGGCGCGCTCGTACTGCTCCAAATTTCGCATCAACCGTCAGGCAGCGCATCGACCTGTAGTTATAACTGGGTTAACTCGATTTTTCCTCACACGCACCCGAATGAAGGCTCACGTATAGGTCCGTGCGTGATGTTTTCGCTTCCACGGAGGAAACCTAGGGCTAATTTCGGTACATTTTTCATCAGCCTTGGGCATCAATATGGATGTTCCGGATCGAAACCGAAAGCTGTGCTCGATTTCTCGCCGAATTCAATTTGGCAGGGAAGGTCAATTCTTCGAACAGGCAGACACGTTGCAACCTGCTCGTAGCGTAGCCATCCAAAGCAATAATTCTTGTTAAAGTACGGCCGTAAGTAGAGGAACCATTAACGGAATGGGAATGAGGATTCGGAAAACTTGATTAGCAGCACAAAATTGATCAAAATATCGACAGCCGAATATTCATTAACAACATGGGAGAGTTGATTGATTCTGCGTCTGTGTTTTGGCCCAAGAAAATTGTATAAATACAATTTTCAAAATTTTGAAAATATGGAAATTGTTCCATACTCTCTCTTATGCACTTTTAACAATCCTATCAAAAACCGAAATAGTAAAGTAACAATTTGATTGGGATATTTTCAAAGCAAGCCTACCCGCTACTGACATAAAAACAAATGAAATATAGGGTAGTGGTACCAATAGTGTAAGTATTAATAGATCAACAAAAGAGAATATTTTCTGCCGGTCTGCCCCATGATGTTGTTCCTACGATATACGAATAAGAATTAGCCAATTTTCGCCTTGTGATTGGTAGATTCTGTTGCTTTCGGTCGCAAAAGTTTGATTATTTTTTCAATAGTTTCACATTTGAAAATAGCCACAGTGGAAAAATCGGGAAACCAAGGAAAATTTCCACACTCTTCCCAAGTCGGTTTAATAAATAAATATTTCGAAAACTTATTGAAAGATAACAGTGCTATTAGCGATCAAAATCTTACATGATTTTTGAAGCAAGCTGATTCTGAGGCACAACCTAGCACACGCGCTTAGTAGTTTCCAAACTACCTCACGAGAGTGTACCGGAGTGTCGAACTCTGCCAGTTGGGTGATAGTTAATACCGACTAAACTCACCTTGGGCTCCGCCATCAATTCCCTCAGGAACTGCCTTTTAGCATTACTTCTAGTGTACCAGACACAAGCACTTACATCATTTGAGACTTATTTAGATGCTCACGCTGATGCTTCACTGCCATACCTCGAGGTGTCGATAGCGTTAACTGCCTGGGCCTACTATATAATACTCTACGACACTGCTGCCTCAGCACAAGCTCTGGCAGCAACAGGGACTATGTCCAAAGGCTTTACGACCCCTCCTCACGGCCTCTGCGAGTTAGGGGACCTGTCTAGGGTGAGGTGGGGTTTGGCAGTGGGCTCCTTTAAACCTCTACAAAAAGCTACATATGTCCGCATGCAGGCCCTATCAAAGCGACCATGTGCCGCTCAAAGCGCACAGGAGCCCAGTTAGTGCCAATTGGCCTATTAGGACCAATACTCGTGAGATCCTGATCATGGCATTCTGGCCGCATGTTAACGGACCTTGGCTTGGATATCGTAATGCTGTGAAAGAGTTCGACGGCAGCCACAAGGGAGACCCAACAATAATGAGTTATTCAAAATATAATTCTTCTTTTGACGATGCGTTAGCTATGGATATGGTAAATCACTTTGGCAAGAGGGGTTTGGCGAGATCTTTTCTCGGGGAGGCGGAGAGCGGAGTGATGAAGGCTGCGAATAGCAGTACCAGAGTCTCCCCAACAGCAATGGGGTATAGCCCTGAACTGAAGCAGAACCTTCGGATATTCTGTCAGGCTGTTTGAGTCGCAAGACAAGAACAGGGTGCTTTTATCGGGCGGGTGGTCAAGAGAGAAGGCCGATAAAGGTTCCTTCCTTGAAGGAGCGTTCATGGCCCAAGAAGCGATGGATTTCGCCCTGAAGGCCAATGGGGAAAAAGCGAAACGGCTCAGGTAGCATTCCGGCGAAGAGGTAAGGTCGATGTGGGCGGAAGTGACCCTCTAGTACAAGTGACTGGACGAAGTCATGAACGCGGACGACGTCGTCTCTGCTATTAAAGACCCTTGCGATACAGATGAAGAGAAGACCTCTGTACGCCTAAGAGGCGTTCCCTTTAGCACACAGGTAGCCTACCTTAGGTTATCGATCGCGGAAGCCAAAAAGCTAATGGAGCGAGGGAAGTTTAAGATCGGCTGGTCAGTATGCCCAGTGAGCAAACTCCAGCCGCCTTCAGTGGACAGGTGCTATCGGTGCTTAGAGTCGGGGCACAAGTCCTACGACTGTAAGTGCCGAGACCGTAGCAACCTGTGTCGTCGTTCTGGTGAGGAAGGGCACACGGCGCAGGAATGCGATAAGGCACCAAAACGGCTTATCTACGCCAGCAAAAAGCAAGCCTGTGACCATGTTATGGGTGGTATAACACTCTTGCTACTCTCAGTCGATTTGGGGTATCTGCAGGGTCGGAACGAGGGAATCAATACTCACAGTCACTAACAATTCCACTGCTAGCAGGAGCTCACTATTAGGGCAGACCCATAAACAATTTTGAGGATGGCGTCTGTTACGCTACGTAGCGTATTTTAAATTTGAACCCTAGCTTTTTTTTCGAGCATCTCTAAAAAATATTAAATTCACCTGTAAGGCATAACTATCTATAAGACTATTCAGTTTAAAGATGTGTGTCAGTAGCTCAGGATGGAAGTAATTGTCTTCCTAGTAAATCACCGAATTTGTAAGTTATTCTGTATTCAATTTACTGTTTTTTGCCTTTCTCGTATACTAAGTATACGGTAAAGGCTATAGAACTGCTCCAAAACCGAACTTTTTATAGAAGGCTCGGAGACCCATAGTGTTATATACCAATCGACTCAGCTCGACGAATTGAGGTGATGTCTGTATGTGTGTATGTATGTGTGTGTGTGTGTGTGTGTGTGTATGTGTAAAAAATGTGAGACACGTTTTTAGGCATTTATCATCATCCGATTTGCTCGCAACAAGTTGCATTCGACGCGGAATGCAGTCCCATTGGTTCCTATTTAAAATTAGATCGATTGAACTTTGCGTTTCGGAGTTATGGCCAAAAACTGTTTTTACGTGCAAAAAAAGCAAAATGCTCCAATTTGGATTCGAACTCGTGATCTCTTGATCGGAAGGCGGCTACTACACCACAGCACCATCAATACACATAGCGTGCGACAAGATACATACAAATATAAATCATCGAATTGGGCATATATTCATTACCTCTATAAGCATCAGAGTTTATCCTGCTAGGGTACCAATTCCTATACTGGAAGAATGGATAAGAAAATATTAGCTTTTATCGTTGGTTATTAAAATATACAGTTTCAATACATTAACTTAGAGCAAGATTGCCGGTGGTGAGTATAAGCCGTTTGGCAGCGCAGTATCATTACTTGACACTGTTCCGGTCGCTACTAAACACACTGCTAAAACAGTAGCGCAGCGGACAGGTGATCAAATTTGGTACCGCGATAACAGCGCTGCTATTTGATAAACTATTAAACGTCACCTGTACGGAATGCAGCCACCAAAATGATAACCGAAAATAGTGACCAGTGCGAAAAAGAGTGACTAAACTAAAATGACAGCGCTGCGAGGATGATCAAAACACTCGCGCCCAGTAATGATGCTCTAATAGATAAACTATTGAAATCGCTTGGATACGCTGTTACTTTAATTGTGATAAAAGTAGATTCACTATTGATTCGAGGATGTTAATGCAAAATTATATTGGTATAATTGCATAATTACATCCAAACTAGTAGACACATATGTGTGTAATAATGGGAAGTATCAATAAGAACCCCTCAGGTTACGGGTGCCCTATGCAAATTACTAAATAGTAATTTGGGGTGACTTTTTTACAATAGGATATCCTTTCAATAATTAAAAATCCTCTTCTCTGCTAAACGTTAGACATAACTTTTCTCATGTCTTATTGCTATCAAGCGCTTAGAAAAGCACAAATACCCTATATAACAGCCTGTAAATACTCCTCAGTCCTCATATAGCAATTTCAAAAAGCATCGTGCTTTGTTTAACACGTTCAACGCTCTCCCGTTCGAATGCGCCTGAAAGAATGAATGGCAATGTGCCGTCGCGCAGTGGTGGTCCCCATACAAATGCTCGACTAAACCTACGATTGCGCTTAAAATTTAGCAACAGTAATTTTGTAACGCTGAATTCATTTTGAAATTTAAATAGTTATCCGACATATGCTATGCTATCCAAATACTTCCGGAAGCCCATGACTTAGGATCACAGCAAAAATTAAATTTACCAACTACA
This sequence comes from Armigeres subalbatus, assembly GCF_024139115.2. Classification (NCBI taxonomy): domain Eukaryota; kingdom Metazoa; phylum Arthropoda; class Insecta; order Diptera; family Culicidae; genus Armigeres; species Armigeres subalbatus. The sequence goes on along the minus strand of NC_085140.1, from coordinate 262,859,196 downwards.
ATTAACAAATTGAGGAATTATCATTGACTAAATGTGCAAAATTAAAATAATATCAGCTTCACGAAAGAACGATTTGTTTTGGGTTTTGTCTGGGTTTCCGCCACTGTGAATCGGTCGGCTTAACCATCGTAGCATCAGCGGCAAGCCGTGCTTCTGTTCTATTTTTACGCATATGCATGCATCATTCTTTGTGGCGTTCAATCAGCATATGGGAGCGCAGCTGGTGTGCGGGGAGACGCGGGACGCATGCGCATTCGCTTCAGTCTCTTGCCGTCGGATGAATATTGCCGAAGGAAGCATCACCAACACACATCGCATTGCGTGCGGCAATGTTCTATTTTTAGCTCAGCTGGGTTGAATGTTGATCCGAGCAAATGAGATTTGGGGAAACTGGTTCATGAGTATGTATTACGGAAAGAAAGAAAATTTTGGATAGCTCCGCGGAAATAACGCGCAGAGGGAAATCCGGTCTCAATTCCTTATGGATATAGCGTCTGCTGCACCATAAACTGGCAAGCTTCTAATTTTATTGAATAATTATGTCTTTTCTATTCAGTAAAGCATATTTTCTTTTGTGCATTGAAGCAATATAGAATATAATTTCCTACTTATGTTTACTGTCTATTGAAACTCGGTGGGCACTGATTACTACCAAGATAAATCAAAAGCTATTTTGTTTCTGCTAACAATCATTAAAGAAAACTGTTGAGTACATATCGATTCTCAACTTATGTATTTATGTTTCATTTCCTACCTCATCATCCAAAGTTCAGACCTGAATTCTTTCAAATATTCCAAATAATCAGATGGATTCAATTATAGAAATGTCATGAATATAAATATAAACAATACACAGCAATAGGTTCCATTGATTATTAGCATGGAAAATATTAAATACAAAATTTTTTTAAAGGCGCTTGAATTTTCTAGTATTCAAAATTTTTCTTGCAATGCGTTTTATACTACACAACTAGAAAATATGAATTTTGAAAAAAAAAAGATGGTTTACACGAGGATCGAACATAAATCCTCTGAATGAGAGCCTATCACGTTACCACTGAGCTATCTTTGCTTTTTGAGATATTAGTGTTCGAAGAACAAGAGGCTACGCGATTTGCAATAAATAACTATTTCACTACATCAAGACATAGGTTGCTTGTGCATACGTGTGGTCACGCACCGGGGGCTGTGCTTTGGTTCGGTGGCATATAATCTGAACCGATAAAAAGTTTAGTTATATCGGAATATAAGTCATGTTCGGGATTTGAGTCAAAACGGTACGATTGAGTTTACGTCAGGTGCTTTTGTGTCATATAATTCAAATAAGTCACATGTAATATTCTTATTGTTTTGGTGCGCAGGGAAGCAACTTCATAATCGATTTCAACATTTTATTTTGAATCCTCTGTAAATGCATTCTTCCTGGCATTGCAGCAAATAACCCATATTGGCACAGTATATGTAAAATATGGCTGGCCTAACAATTAGTTTGTAAATCAAAAAAATATTTTAAGATTTTAATTTTCTATGAATATTCACTTACTATATTTGTACCTTTTTGCTTGCATACCTTCTGTGTGGTTTTTGATAGTTAATTCTTTCATGCTATACATAAGTCCTAAATCTTGGACTTCGCTAGACCAAATAATTGGAACCCCGTTCATAGTGACAGCATGACTGTTAGACGAATTCAAATGAAAAGCACTCGGATTATGTAGAAGAAAATGTGTTTTGGTAGGCTTCGGAGAAAATTTTCTATTTTTGGAAGTCAGTAGAAAAAGTATTCAAACTTTTCTATAATCCAAGTATGTTTTAGATAATTTAATAGTCTTAGTTCGATCATTTACAAACTACAATGACTCATTCCAGAGGTTAAATGTCAAAACGTGTTACAGCAGAGTTCTAGTGCGATTATTTTTCTACAGCTCTGCCTAATAGTTTGTTGTTTCAATTCAACTAATAACAGAGTTAAAGGACTAGTTACTAATACTAAATGATAACAAAATTTCGATCAGCCTGTATAATAAGTTACTGCAACTAGCGCAATAACTCTGTTATTATTGCAATAGAAACAAAAATTAGGCAGAGTTGTAAAACCTTCGCTCTAGAAGTCCTCCACATATCACTTTTGAAATTTAACCTCTGGAATGAGTTATTGACAAACTACTAAACTATCGAAACTATATTACTAAATGATCGAAAACAGTCTTGCTATAATCCATAACAAATTACACGAAGGTAAGCAACGATTTTCGATTTTCCGATATATGTTATCAATACGATATAAAGTATTGCACAATAAGAGCTCAAGAATGCTGTCACGCTCTGTCACGCGTTATCTATCAGATTTTGTGCTTGAATCGTTTACCTGTAAAGAGTGATCTGATAAATAATTTTGGATCAGTTTAGAAATTAAAATATTCAATTTTAACCATACATTCATACCAATTACTGCGAAATGCTTTCCATATAAATAAAAGCAACCCCAGTAGAATTCTCTTCAGATTTTTTTAAGTCGGATCAAATTTATAAATCTTGTTGAAAAGTGTTTGAATGATAATGACAAAAATGGAACTGCTCATCAGCAAAAATTTACCTTTCTCGTCAAAAATGTTCATTCCCTTAATCGATTCTTTGGCTTATTTAAGGTCAACATTCCCAATTAACCTATATTTTTTTTACGCCACTAAATATTTTTTTTGCAATTCCTGATCATAATATTTGGTTTACAGTTCGCATTTGAGTGATAAAACGGCCTACTTTTCCATACCATTGGAATTGGTGCTTTAATGATCATTATGCAACCCAAATGGGTTGCATTAAGTTCATTATAGCACTCATTTGGGTGCTATAATGGAAAACCAGCATTGCAACAATAGTTACATGACCACATTTTGCTCAATTAGCTTGGGTGAGTGTTCAAATTGTGTATTCTCTGTGTCGCGTAATAAATGAAATAATTTAATGGACATGACATCAAAATTCCCCAAAGACAGATTTATCTATCGCTATATGGTCTGTCGAGCATTCAATATGTCACGATAACATGGAATCTGTTTGTTTTCTGCAGCAACATGATTTTTTGGCCAGATTTGTCATAAAACGTAAATCAGACAGTACCATTTTGGTCCAGATTTATTATATTAAAGCCCATTTTTCGTCATTGCAAAAAATAGCGTGTGCAACTCGTTGCAAAACTCGATTTTTTCAGCACTCGTAGTATTTATCCAACTCGGCAAGCCTCGTCGGATAAACGTACAACTCGTGCTGAAAAAATCATTTTTTTGCAACTAGTTGCACAAACTACTATTTAAATTCAAAACAAAAATCGAAAAAGTGCTGTTTTTTAAGATTGACCCGATTTTGAACGAACATTGAGTGAATTTTTGCAGACGGTTCACACATGCACACGTTTTCGGTTTTTGTTTTCGATTTAATAAAAGATATTTTAGTTACTAGATAAAGATTGTCGCTTCGGTTCCCTTTGTTCTGCTGTCCGGAACATGTTGGGTATCAAGCTGTCAAATCGTATGGATTTTCCTTCTTTGACATTTAGCTCCCCTATCATCCCCTATCCCCATCTATCATCTATCATTTTGACGGGAAGGGTCAACTGAATTTTTATTTATATGAAGAATCATATTATTCAAAACAACAATTTCAAAAAAGCTAACTTATTGATTGGATGATGGAAGTCTAAGCTGGATTCTGGCTTCGAAACGGAAAGCACTCGAAAGTTTGACAAATGGAAACATTTGTTTTTTCTCACAACCGTTTTTTGGCTTTTCTCGTATTCAAAGCAAACGATACGAACTTTTTCAGAAGAAGTATGTGTATGTGCATGTGTGCAAAAAAATCTAACTCATTTTTCGAAATCTTATCCTGAACCGATTATTTAAACGGCGAACTCACTATGGGCTCAAAAGTTATGGCCAAAATACAAATTTTTATACTATGCCTGAAACTCGATTTGTGCAATTGCACATTTTCCGGGCACTTAACCTCATCCGATTTGCTTGCAACAAATTGCATCCGGCAGCAATTATAAAAAATATGAATTTTCAATTCATTCTATCTTTATTTACGAGATCTTCGACCCTAGGCCGGTTCATCTGGTATAAATAAATGTGAAAAATAACTCTTATTCGCCAATTGTTATTTTAGACTTTTCATATATGTTTATCAACTATTTTGAACGAGCGAGAAAGGCACCATTACCGCTAGGTGGATTAATCAGGGTTTTAATAAATAGAATTTATAGCTTTTTAGCTGATTAAAGACAACATCCATGTCTTGTCTGCTGTAAGAGTCGGAACGATGCTACATTACCACATCCGAAACGCAACAGCGTCCTCGTCCTCGAATAACCCTCTGTGGAAATTTTGCTCAAAAGCCACGCTGCCAAGTCAATGTTGGCGAACCGTAAAGCGAGGGAGGTTTGATAGCTCTTTTTCGAGTTCAAGAAGTTCGGAAATAAACAAATTGATCTACTTGCGAGTGTGTTTGCAGCGTTGGGATTAGCGAAGTATTAACCGTGTATAGATAATACAATGGTGCTCGTATCGATCTCTCCGTTAGTCTGCACCGGAATTGCATGCATCGGTGCTGGGGTTTATATCGGCCTGTACAATACATAAAAGTCTTCTCCATTCAGTTCGGTCCATGGCTGCACGTCGCCAACCACGCAGTATACGGAGCGTCCGCAATTCGTCCTCCACCTGATCGATCCACCTTGCCCGCTGTGCACCTCGTCTTTTTGTTCCCGTCGGATCGTTGTCGAGAACCATTTTCACCGGATTACTGTCCGACATTCTGGCTACGTGCCCGGCCCACCGCAGCCTTCCGATTTCCGCGGTGTGAACGATGGATGGTTCTCCCAACAGTTGATGCAACTCGGACTCGAAAATGCCCCTGAAACTCGAACTACGAACATCACCCGATCCATCGTAGCCTCAACCGTATCAGTTTATCCGGAAATCCATTTTCGAGCATTAGCTGCCATAGCTGGTCCCGATCGATTGTATCATATGCGGCTTTGAGTTCGATAAATAGATGATATAAAGGCACGTTGTATTCGCGGCATTCCTGCAATACCTGATGTATGGCGAACATCTGATCTGTGGTAGAGCGTTCACCCATAAATCCCGCCTGGTGTTAGTCGGCGGCATAAAATTTGGGAGAGTACCTTGTAGGCGGCGTTCAGCAATGTGATTGCGCGGTAGTTGCTACAATCCAGCTTAACGCCCTTTTTGTACCATGTAAACCCATATTTCGGGCGCATTAAAACTTCGGACACCAGATTTTGTATGGAAAGCTTTTTGAAATATTTCATGTGAATTCTGTCAATGGGCTCGTTGAAAGAACTGCATGTTTAAATGTAATTTAAACATACTTCTACCAGAGTTAGCCATGTAATTTTAAATTGATTGTTTATTCACCTGTAGTACGAAACAAATTGTCAAGAAAAAACAAAGTTTTCGCTACAAGTTTTATTGAAAACAGCTGTCCGAAGTTCGGGTGAAAAGTGTCCGAAGATAGATTTCAACAGAAGACAATATCGAACAATCAACTATATTTTGTTTCCCTTTCAATTTGTGTTTAATTATGTTTGAAAGGAAATGATTAACAGTTCGAGTGTCTCACATGTTTCAATGTCGCGAAGCCAGTAAGCGTCCGAAATATGAATTTGCACGGTAGATAGGACACACGACACCATCCATCCACTCCTGCGGCAGAACCTCATCCTCCCAAACCTTGGTAGCCAGTGCCTCACCACCGTGTTCAAACAGCTCTCCTGGTAGTTGGTCAACTCCCTTACGTGAACTGCTTAATTTCTTATAGAACTTTCGTGCGTTATTAGCGCGGTGAATTCTACAATCCTCGAAATCCACCGGGTTATTTCCAATTGTAGCCGTTTGTTGTGTCACGGGCGATCATTCACCAAGTCGCCCAAATGAAAATGGATTACAGATAGCGGACTCCCGACCTGCGGGACGGCATAAAATTGCCTCGTTTTATAACATTCTGGTCAAAATTCCGGTCCTTTCACGACAGATTAGCGAATGTGTAGTATTCCCCAACCTTGTTGACCATGAATTTTCACCTTTGGGGATGGATAGCGCAACGCTTTGTCTAAATATCCATCTCGATGTCCTCCTTACGGAGCCATGTGTCCAAAACTCAAGTTTCAATATCACTTTCAATTTGCGATACATCGGAAGCAACACATTTTCAACAAACAATCAAATTCCAATTTGAAACTGAACATATGAATACATCGAATGCAAGGTAAAAGCATCCAATACCTTCATAAGTTCCTGAATAGTAACACTTTGGAAGCATTAGTCGTGAATAGCTTCTCCAGACTATTATCTACCACTTTGTTATTGATACTATGATGTTTAGAGGGCTTATTATTTATCTTTTTAGTTGATTTATATGAAAAAAAAACGCCTAAGAACCAGAAAAATAATGTTGGGTGCTTATAGGGGTGGTATAAATTTTCAATATGTACCCAAATTATTTTTTTCCGTTCATTTCCTTCAAGTGTTGCGCGGAAGTTTCGTCCATACATAACTTGATTCTGAAAAAATAATCTTCGGTGTATAATAATGTAGTTTTCATGAAATACTCAACATTTGAATAGAGTAGTCAAGCAAGACAAAGACTGTTCATATTATTGCAGGAGTTTCGCAAGGTTCACTACTAGGCCAGGTATTACATACTGTATGTACGACGGGGTTCTAAAACTAAGGTTCCCTTCGCCGATGACGTAACCTTGGAGGTCTACGAGGAGTCAATTGACCTTTTCCGTCAAAAAAAAATAATTGCCAAATCGATTTTTTTAATTTAAGGTCAACTTTTCCAAAGAACCCATATTTTTCGACGACGAAAAAGTGCTGTTTTTCAAGATTGGCCTAACATTTGCCCGAACTTGAACGAACATCGGGTCATTGGGACATCAGGCCGGTTCACACGTGCAGCACTTTTTCGAGTTGTGTTTGCGATTTTTAAAATAGTTAGAGGCTTTAAAAAATATGGGTTCTTCGAGAAACTTTACCTTATATAAGCCAAAGAATCGACTGGAACAATAAAAACGAGATACAATTTTTTACGGGAAAGGTCAATTCCTGAGGTAGAACTGACCGCAGCACACGCGATAAGCACGGTGGCAGAACGGATGAGCGCTAGAAGCCTGGAGTTCTATCGACACTAGACAGAGGTGGTTATCGTCAACAACTGCATTCGGTACAACATGTAGAGATTCATGTGGGTGAAGTCGCGATCGCATCAAAGCGGAGTTTGAAGCTCCTTGGGGTCGTAATAGACGACAAGCTGACCTTCGGCAGCCATGTCGACTATGCGTGCAAGAGGGCTTCAAATGCTGTTGCTGCATTATCGAGAATAATGTTCAACACTTCCAAGGTGTGTGCCAGTAGACGTAAGCTACTGTCAGGCGTTGCCGTATCTATTCTTAGGTACGGCGGCCCATCTTGGGCGAGAGCTCTGGGGGTAACCAGTTACCTGCGGAAGCTCTAGAGCACGTACCGCTTGATGTGTCTCAGAGTTATATCTGCCTACCACACGATATCACACGATGCCACCTGCATGAAGGCACGGGCTGGTCATCCGGGAAGATGAGGAGTGTTTCGAGCTACGTGGCACCAGAGGATCCCGCAAGCGGGTGACTTCAGTCGGCAGATGGCAGCGCGTATAGTGTACTCCAGCTTCTTCTTGTGATGTGACGTCCACACCACAGAGCTAAGGCCTCGAGCGATATGCTTCATCCCGAGCGATAAGGGTCACACAATCGTCTCGGAGCTACACAGAAGGTGGCGCGTGGACTCAAGGATGGCTAGTTCAGGCGCAAATAAGAGGTGGTCCAAGGGATCGGAGTCGGCTTCATGGGTCATACCGGTGGTCATGCTCTGTGGTCGAACTCGATCCTTTTATCGAACAAGTGGCCGCGCGAAGAACAACATGGTATCGTCGCTTTCGCGGCGTCGGTCAACCGGGCGGGTTCCGAGCCCGAGGTCGGAAAGGGGTCCTCGTCAAGGCTGGGGCAGGCGTAGGCCTCGCGTCGGCAAGTCCCTCTGTGTGCTGGCGAATAGGCCCTATCGCAGAAAGGTCAATTTGGGGTGCACGCGGCATCATCATTCTTGATACCAGTCGTGCAGAGGGAAGCAGGCGCGAAGTCGACCCTGCCCACCTTCCGAGGACATAGGGCGTGGTAAGGCCACCTGGAAAGCCGGCAATGCGCTGGCACGATACCATGGTGTTCTTCTAAAAAGCGAGTCACGATGTTCGATGCTGCAAGGACACGCAGCTAACCTCGAGGGTGCGTCATGCACTGGCCCCCCTTTGAAGCATTACTTTCTGGTTGTACCGAAGGGACGATGGGCTTGGCGGCAATGGAAACGGTTTAGCTGGTCGGGGATGCAGCCCTGCCTCCCTCATTGGAGGTGGCCCCTAACCCAGCACTTCCTGGTCAACCCAGGATGTCTGTTGAGCAGATTCCCCCTCCATTGTTTAGGAAGAAGAAAAAAAAAAAAGGGTCACTCTTCACGAAAATTGGCAGACACTTCTAATTCAGCCCAGGCGATTTTTTTACAATCGTTCGAATATGGGGCCTTCCTTAGCCGTGTGGTGAGATGCATGGTTACAAAGCAAAACCATACTGAAGGTGGCGGGGTTCGATTCCCTGTCCCTACGAAATTTTCGGGTTGGAAATGTTCTTGACTTCCCTGGGCATACAGGTATCATTCTATCAACCTCAGATATACATATGCAAAAATGATAGCATGGCTTAGAAACCTCGTGGTTAATAACTGTGGAAGTGCTTAGAGAGCACTAAGCTGCGAGGCAGCAAAGTTCCAGTGGGGGATGTGATACCAATAAGAAGAAGAAGAAGATGGACATTGCGTATTCTCATGATTAAGTTGGTCGAAAGCTTTTTAATGGTCAAAGAACATCACTTTTGTAAATTTATTTACACGATCCAGTATATTTGTCAGCATGACATTATGTTTCGCTAAAGACAGGATCATTTAGCCCCGAAGCCAGCCTGCCTTGTAATGGACGAAAAACTCAACCCCGAGTACATGTTACCCAACTCGCATCTCGAAGTTTATGGAACGTAAATCGTGCAACGGTTCACACGCTTCAAACGGAATACACAGTGTAATTCTCATTCAAATAACCCCGAGAGAAGCTAAGCGTATTTGAAAAATCGGAACAACCCTGAGCAGACATACAGCCAGAATAAACAAACCAGCAGTAGTTAGCCGTCCGTTTGGAAGAATTTTCGTTATATTTTCCCATGTTTGAAGTATATAGAGAACATACGGCCGATACCCTTCTGCTTGCATGAAAGAGCATGTTGCTCCAAACTCACGTCACATGGTCGACGAACGGTAATCGAAGGTTCTTAGTGGGGCCATAATCGATGGTACACACGGCAGCAGAATCAACAGCAGCACGGAATCACTGCCAGCGCCAGGTACGGCAATGTTGGATCAGGATGACGCAGGAAGGTCGAGGGTTAAATAAACGAGGGCAAATAAATGTGAGCTTATCAATGGTAGCACAAATTGAACATTGATTTTTTTTTCTTCGGATTTAATGCTCGCTGCTGTTGGCGGGTATTGATGGCCGAGAGCCATATGTGGAATGGAGCCCATGGAACGTTCGCAGTCATTTGGCTGAATAGTTTTACATCAATACGTTAATGGAATAAGAAAATTTGATTGAATGATTCAAAACAGTTTCTTTTTGTATGTAAAGAACCCAGAGGATATAAAAACGTCATATACTAAGTGTACCGATAAATAATACAGACTCAAAGCAAATCATTACTGTAGCGTACAGGCTATTTAGATAGAGGCCCTATAACGAAGCCGACGTTTAAACTCCTCACTGACCTTACAGATATTCCCTAAAATTCATCGTGTTTAAAGAAGATACAATAAAACGTCATTCAAATTAGTAAATTAGCTGAAACAGTACAAAAAATAGACAGGAAAATATGAACTGAAAATGTCTACCTGGCTTGGGTTCCCTGGTTTCCTGTCAAATTTTCTAATATGAGGTGACCCCACAGCCTTTCTCTACATTTAAAAAAGGCAAAATGAAAACAAATTGCAAATCAAATTGATTCCCCATTTTTTCGCATGTTGACAAACGTTACATACCGTCATACGTTCTCAAACACAAGCTGCACCGCAATGATGTCTCCGGCGTTCCACGCAATCCAATCGATTACCGCTAATCGTTTATTCAAATTCCAATCGCAGGTATTACGTTGAAAGGCATGTTTGTGGCAGCGTCAGGGCCAAACCAAGGCTGGTTGTGCCAGCAAAAAAAATGGCAAAAAAGTTCAACCTACTCGGTCCGATGGTGCACGGGCGGGAAAACGGAGCGGCGTTATGTCACATCGATTTTATTTTTATGCAAATTCATCCTCCAATATGGATTTCCCAATCCTCCTCGGCAGGATATCACCGTGCACAGGTGAAGTACGAACAAATGTCTGGATGAGGGCATAACAATTCACGGCCGCAGGCAGATCGTGCGTTTTCGCTTCGCTCTTTTCTGGTGAGGTGAGGCCGGGAATAAAAATCAACGCCACACATAAAACGGTTGTTATACAAACACAAATTTGACTTCCGCACTGCGCTTTCAGTTGCGTTCTTTAAATGGGATGTGACTGAAGAAGATTACTCCTCCGGAAACTGGAGAGTATCTGTCGAAAGCAGGTAACGAAGAATAGGGATGTTACACAACTGATGAATTTTGAATGGTTTTAAAATACCTTCTGGAAAAAAAAATCTGGCACTTCTATGTAATTCTTACGTAGTTAGTTATTACTATTTTCGTCGGATCTTTCTGTAAGCATGTGATGCTTCTTGTTGAAAATAGTCGCAAAAATGGAAAACATATAACAAACGCAAACAAATATTAAATCAATACGATGGTATTCAATGTAGAAATAAACATTAGAACCATATTTTGACACAAAGAAAAGTTCATACTTCCATGAGACGAATTCATCTTAGCTGTTATTGAAAGATTGCTCCAAGGATTGCTCGCATTGCGAGGAAAACGATCTGAAAACCAACTTTTGCTGCCGGGATCCTGTACAGAGTAACGGTTAGAACGGTTTGGTGGAAAGTAATCTGCCTCGGGATAAGTTCATTTCGGATCCAGAAAATGTCGATTGTGAGGTCGCGTACCAGCCGGGAGGTGGGTTGTTTATGTGTCTGTCTATATATCTTCTCTGGTTCATCCAACAAAACGAAGAACATGATACACGACTTGAAAGGGAAAGTTTTCACTCTCTCTCTCTCTGTCGGTCGTTCATCAAATGGGAGTAGAGAATAATGTGCTTTATATTGGTTTTCCATGCAAGGGCTTTCCTCCTGTTTTGTGATTTATTTCCTCAAGTTTGTGGCGTGTGCGCCCGGGGAACAGCGGAACATTAATGAACGTGATGCTTTTCTCCATTATGGAAATGGAAAATAAATATTGGGTGTAAAGTGATGATTGTCTATATTTAGTCCACGTACTGCTTCAATTCAATTTCGAGGCCTCTCGGTGATGGCAAGGAAGAAGGAAAATATTTTATTGAATAAAAATTGATGTGATCAGTATCATAATGAAGCGTACGTGATCTATAACAGCTGAAAAGTTCTGTTCCTTATTTTATGTTCTTCAGGAATATGAATTTCGTTGCCAAAGTATATCGTACCTACATATACAATTTATATTGAATGATTGACACGATTTTTCGAATATTAGAGCAGAGAATGGCACTATTTACTGATTGTTTTATCCTAATAAAGCCTGTCCACGTTAAATTTCGAACACTTAGGTAATGTCCAATTGATTTGTTGTCATTTAATCAATTTGAGCGTGTTTAAAACGTGCCGCAAGCAGCACATAAAGCAGTGGTTTGTGAAGATTTTCAAAAATCGCATTATCAGATGGGTGTTTGAAATTTTACGTTGTTAAGCATTGAATGGTTACTCATCGAAACGAAGCGAATGAATGGCTGGATTTTCCGAAATACTAACATTGCAATTTTGCTGTTCATTGAAATGAGTTTGGTCAAATGATGTGATAAGCTGAAAGTACAAATTTGATCTCTCTGCTGGTAAATCAGTTAAACACATGTACCGACTAGAAAGTCGATTCAAATTTTAAGGTCAATAACGTCCATTTAAAAAAACTCCACCCAAATGATGTATATGTCTCAAGCTTAACCCACGCCTGAGAGTGAAATTTAGATTTCCGAAAATAAATAAAAAAGTCAATGAACCAAACGGATCTAACGAATATTTACCCATCAAAGATTCCAATAGGGTGCACCTTTTTCGCGTTCACGGTTATGCACTTGTAAGATTACCTTTGTTTCAATAAAGAAAATTAAAATGTGAGAGATTTTTATAACTAACGCTGTAGTGCTACCATGGACCCCCGATAATTTGAATGGTACTTCATTCATATAAACGGGGCTTACTTTTAAATTAGAACTTCTGGTTACTTTATGGGCATCAATCAAACCGGCTTATGGCTGCTCTCTTTGCTGTTTTGTTTTGCTTCTGCATTCCGCTTCACGGTGCTAAATGGCTTTTAAACCTTTTTTTTTAATTTGAACGATTTTCAAACCAACGGGGTTCAAATTAAAAAGTGTTCATATTAAATACGGTCATATTACCAGAGGTCCATGGTATTTAGAAAATAGTCAGTCTGTGAGAATAAAACCCGGATTTATACGCTTAGTAGTGGTGGTGCTTTTTCTGCGTATATTAAAATATAATAAGAAAACATATTAGACAGGTCAAAATAGCACTCTACAAAGATGGATTTTATTATTTACATCAATTCACATTTATTTTCGATAATTTTAATCAAGTGCCGTTTATATTTTTCTATTTTGCTCTTTTTTGTTCAAGAAAGAAACCATCATTATTCAATAACTCCGGAACGCTCGGGCTAATTTTCAATGAATTGCCTGCTTTGAGCGTGCTTACAGCGGCACACTAGGAATTAACTTTTGGAAATCAGTTTGGCGAAAGACATCTAATGTTTAATATCTCGAAAATGAGCTCCCCAATCAAAAAAATATTTGGTAGACGTAGTAGCGGACACCTTCCTACATAACCGGTACCAAATATTTTTTCATGAAAAGTTCCTAATTTTGAGAAAACCCGCGTTAAATGTCTTTCGCCACACACATTTCTGGCGGTTAACTCATGCTGGCTATTTTGCGCATATACTGTACTGTCGCTAACCGCAAGTCGAGCACATCTGTATATGGGCCTCCATATACAGATGTGCTCGACTTGCGGTTAGCGGCAGTATAGCGCCTGGATGTGGCAGCGGCGGGTAGAAAATCAGCCACTGCCAATAATTAATTGGGGCAAACTAAGGTGGGGTTCCAGTCCACCTGTTCTGAAGTACCTTGACATTCCGCCATCGATCGTATGCTGGCGGTAATCTGCCGCAAAGTAGAGATGGTCGGGTTTCGAGTTTTCAAACCCGAAACCCGACTTGAACCCGGACCCGACAGGTTCGGATCGGGTTCGGGTTTGGAAAATTAGTGCAATGTCGGGTTCGGGTCGGGTACGAGTTTGTGAGATGAAAAATTGTTGGGTTCAGGTCGAGTACAGGTTTAAAATAGCGATTTTTATTTAAATAAAAAAACGAGTATTTATTTATTCGTGTCTGGTAATTTTGAGGCTTTTCGTTGTTTAGACCTACATCTTTTATGATGCAAAGAGAAATATAAAATATCTAGTTTGAGTTTTCCGGCAAAAAAAAGTTCGGGTTCAGCTCGGGTTTAAATAGTAGATTTATTCTACTATCCAAGCATTATGAAGAATTCTCATACAAATGGATGGACAAAAATATGTTTTCAATGAAAAACTATTTCTGTGCAACATATACTATGTGAAGAAACATTTTAGGACTCCCTTCGAATCAATATGGTCGAAACTTAGGTATCCAAGTTATATCTGTGCTTTTGTTAAAATTTCAGCAAAAGTGGTTCACGGAAAACCGAGATCTAATGCTCCAAAATTCCGATTCTTCTATATAGGGTGCATAATTTTATACGATATATCGATACATTATACGCATAATCAGGACGTCTGGTCATTTTTCATTATAATAACAAATCTATTTTGAGCATGCAGTACCGATAAACCTTATGATCCCAAATCAGTGATCGCCGAAGTGCGGCCTTGGGATATTAAAAGATATAACTAGTGTCACGCAAAAGGATAATCTGCGTCATCACCGTAGTAAAGATGTGCCTGACTGTCACGATATTCTGAAACTATGGAGATTTAAAAACATTTAATGCTTAAATCCATTCTTGGCTACCTTTAGGCAGTTTCAAACATTACGAAATATTAGTTATATTTTATCGTCTGGAAATTATTAAGTAATTTATTAGGACAGCTTCTAAGAATTCTTCCAAATGTTTTTCTGGGACATCTTCCGATATTTGGAATTCTTAGGGAATTTTCTTCAGAAGTTTCTTGAAAAAAAATGTCATGGTGTTATTTCCAAAATTCATCTAGAAATGCCAACAAGAATTCTTCGTAAATACTCCAAGGACTTCTTTAGGGAATATATTAGTAATTATTTTGGAAAGTTATTAAGAAATTATTTCAGGAATTCCATTTTTAAAATTTCTTTCAGAAATTTCTCCAGGAATTCATTCTAACACTCCTCTTAAAATTTCTTCAAAAATTCATTTAGGAAAACTTTAAGTGATTCCACAAGCAATTCTCCCGGAAATTTCTTTAGAAATTCCTTCAAAAACTTTCTTGAAAATTCGCGGAATTTCTTTGAAAAAAAGCCGTTCAACATTTGGCGATCTACTCTATTTCTTTAATTCATCCAGAAATTCTATTCCGTGCGATATTCTTTTCCTTCGGAAATTCTACCAGTATTTTTTTCAAAATATCCTTTGTAAATTCCTTCAAAAATTCTACGACGAAATTGTGAGAATTTCAGAATATATTTCTAACGGAATTTCCGAAAGAATTCTTGAAGAAATTTCTGACATTTTCAAATTTCTTCAAAATTGTCTTTGGAATTCAAGAGTTCCTTCGGAAATTCTTTAAGGAATCTTAGAAATTTCCTCGGAATACCTTTTGCACACTCCCTTAGAAATTTCACTGAAAAATCTTTAAGAAATTCTTTCGTACTTGAAAAAAATCTTTGGGAATTATTTCGAAAGATCCTTAAAGAATTCCTTTGTGGAATTCAGTGGCATTTACGTCGGGTAGCAGATTTTGTTAAAAATTTCAGCAAGTTTTTTTAATATTACCGCCATGGCTGCTTTTGCACAACGGGCAGTTTTAGTATGATTTAACGGCCAAAATTATGTAACGATGTAATATAATCTTCCGTAGTATCGCGATGATAGTTTAATCTGAACTTGATCCGAGCGGTTAGGTCTACATAATGTTGATGTTTTTTTGAATATTATATATGTATATCTACATATATGGATTGCTTGATAGCAGTAAATTTCTCTTTTCTTAATGGCGAGGGGAAAATGCTTCAGTTTCAGGGTGTAATGTCAGTAGTAATTAAAAATGTACAGAAAATAGAATGAGCGGTATAACGATAGTAAGATTTAAAATGCAATTATAAAAATGTTATAAAAATAATCTGCAACGGCCTGCCGAGAAAAAAAATCATGTTTCAGATACATATTCAAAATGAATGACCCCGAACAATTTGAATCTGTGCTGATTGTCTTCTATATCAGTTAAATAATAAAGCATCTTAAATGTAAAATTTCACCATATTTTACCAACCACACCATACATAGATGCTTGATGATAATATTGTTTATACTTCGTACTTCCTATTCCTCAATGGATTATTACCATAAGCATTGAGTAATTCGCACCAATTCGTTGGTGTTGCAAGCCTAGACTGTTGTATGAGAGTAGCATTACTTTCATCCGTTACCACAGATATTGATTTGGGATTAATCACTAGGGTAAATGATATATTTTGGACATGTACATATTTTGGACAAGCCTGAGCTTCTTCGATCAATTTTAGATAATGTGTAGGAAAATTTTTATCGAAAGTATGATCATTGCATACTTTTACCTCAACTCTAGCGGCTCCTGATGAGAATTCACAAATCAACTATTATTAATCTTCAAAATTATCTAAAATGTAAAGCTATCTACCAAAGTGCTGCTGGACGCCAGTATGCAGGAGAACATGCATTATAGGACTCTTCGTAACATGCACCTGAAACACGTTTAAATTGGTTCAAACGGCAATCTTGAGGTCGTGCGGCCAAAGTTTGATTGTAATTGAGATACTAACATATTCCAATCGCTTAACATGAACTTGAGACGGATGAAAAAGGAGTGACCAAAATGAAGTTCTGTTTTTATGCATCAGACATTTATTGGTCACCCCATGAACAGTACATGGATGAACCATTGCCAACTTTCAGGCTGTTTTCAATGATATCGATAAGATTGCGAAACAATGTAAATTTCTGGTTTAATCTATGTCAGTCAAGCAAATAAATGCATTTAAATGAATGTGGATACGTCTAGGTAGGTCATACCATTAAGATCTGTAGGTGGCCATTTTTAAATTAGGAGAAAATGACTCTGTTCAAAATATATGCATTTTCCATGTCGAAATTATATATTTGATGTCCAAAAAGAAAATATTTCTGTTCGCAGTATATCACAGTTTACACCTAGTAAACGTAATTAACTCAAAAATTGGAGCAATGGAGACACAAGACTAATCATAGGTTATGAATTTGGATGAACCTAGTGGTTTTCAATTGTTTTATACTATTCAATCTCGATATATTTTATAATAAATGTCCTGCGCTTGTCCAAGATACATCATTTACCCTATCTCTTAGATGAAAGCAATGCACTTTCCAACAGTCGAGATCTGTCCTGGTCATTGCGAATGCTGAGGAAGGGGAAGGATGTTTAGTTGGATACCTACTTAAGAAAGATGCAGAGAACTCTACGACCTCTCATAGGTGCCACGGGAGGTTTTGAAATAGTTAGTATTGAAGGGTATAACAGTAGAGAGAGTGAAACACAGCAAGAACTAAGATAGAAACCCAAAGTAGGAAAGGAACGAGCCTGGAATTGAACCCAGGAAACAGAATGACATTTAGAATATTTTTTATTAAAATTGTGATTTAATAAGTAGCAGTTGGGCATCTAATAGTGATTATTGCATTATTTGCGTCGTAATGATTTCTTGAAATTCTGAAAATTTCATGTCAGGTGCTTGCTTACTAGAAAATGTATGATCAGGTTAGTTTTGATAAATAAAATTTGATCTGAAATTGAACTTTACAAATTTATATCTTAGAACACGTTAAGGACATTTCTCATGGAATCCAAAATGATATGCACTCGCGTTTTCAAGGGCACCCCACTCAACACAGAAGCAACGCACAACTGTCATTGTTATTATTCCACGCATGCTCCGATGCTGCAAAGCCGAAATAAAAAGGTAACAGTTGTGCGTTGCTTCCGTGTTGAGTGGGTACCCTTGAAAACGCGAGTAGATTTAAATTTGGAATCCATGAGGATTTTGTCCTTCAAAAATCTTTGATCATTTTATTTGCGAAACATTCAGTGGAATAACTGAATGAAACAAATGTTTTTAGCCATCTGATATGCCATAGTTCATGGATTCCACTATAAACATAATATTCTTGGACAATGCCATTATAAGTCTGTTGAAAACCATGAAGTTTTATTATAGTTATTTATAAGACTAGGTCATGACCAAAAGATATAGCTTTATAATTGTTTTTAAAGTTGGTTTTATCAGACGCCCCAAGATAATGATAAGGTCACTTATAAGCCTACAAAGCATTTGACGTTTGTGGATTTATTAGACTATTTATTACGGTTTTGAGGATAGCAATAAGTGCATCATTAAAGTTTATCTTGCGGAATTGAATAAAACTCTGATAAATCCGTTATAAAACTTAAATAAACCTATGCAGTCTTGAAATTGTTACTTGGGTTAGGACAAGTAGAGCATGTAATATGTATGAAAGTATCTGAGTATGACAGTCAAATATTGGAAAACCATTTTATCCAGATAACATTTGTATAGCCATACTATTAAAGGAGTTTAAATTCTAGTCTCACTAATTCAAACGTGAATAGGCTAGGTGTACCAGTTGTCACACTAGTGCTTTATATGCCAAATGACCAATCAAATCACCGCAAACCAAGTTCATATCGATAAAGCATATTAATATGACATGATAACACCTTTGATTTCCTCCAAAACAAGCAAAGCATAATTGTAAAAATTGATTTTGCTTAATTTTTAACGTCCTTTGCACCAGTTGTCGCACTAGTGGTCCCTATTTGGCCAGTCCCATAAGAAAACAATGGGATTTGCCAAATAAGGAACCAAAATTAAGAATAGTGTCATAAATGCTGCATGCGTTCCTATTATAGATTAATCAATTTTGATGATTATAACAAATCTTATTGCGGTTTTTACAGCTGTTCTAAGGATTAGGAAGTAAAAGTTTTCGCTTGATATATAAAGTCCTCCCACATGCCTTTTACTTATTTTTTTAAAAATAGTTGTTCTTATGTATGGCGACAATTGGTACACCTACCCTAGTTTAACTCTTATTATTATGTATGAAGTTAATTGGAGACAAATTCTGTACACTAGTGAAAAGGGGTTTCTGGGAATCCGAAGAAATAATCATTTTTCGAAAAGCTACTGACAGGAGGTATTTTCAAGATTTTTAAAGATAGATTAATTATTGGAAGTCTATAAGATAAACTTTTCTAAAAGCCGGTAAGAATTAATCGAAATTTATGGGTCTGCATGTAAATTAAAAATAACCTTGATGTTCTGAGAACTTTTTCTGTATTTGTATCAAAGTAAATCAGTTCATGCCAGAAAGGTGTGCTGCAAACGATTTGTTATCACTCCTGAAGCAAGTAAAGGACATAATTACTCCTGGACGTATGTCATGTATTTTCAAAATTCCCAATAATCCTTAAGAGCCTCGCACAATGGATACGTTTGCATACGTTTTGACAGTTTTTCTATGGGAAAACTGTCAAAACTTACGCAAACGTAACCAGGGTGTCTTAATAAAGGTGATTTGATGTATCAAACAAGAAAAATATCCATCTGTAGGTGGTCATAGCGGAATTAGAACTTTGTATCAACTCCTTTGTATCACTTTCCAAACTTTCAACTTTCCAAAATGACATTTTTACGGATATTGCCCCCTTACGGTCATGGATGAGGGAGAACTGCGAATTAATCCTGAGGTCATTGTCAAAATTCAAAATTCCACCACTTAAGGATGAATTGTTTTTTTTTGTCTTTATTTAAGAGGTTTTCAGCCCTAGGCTGGCTCACCTATGAAAGAATTGTTATGAAATAAATGAAGAATGCTTTATTGATCACTTTTTTCCGCTGTAACGTTCTACGTTTTTTACCGTTTTAAACTTACGTAAATTTCCGTAGCTTCAGACATTTTTATCTTTTTAAATAAAATCAAGTGTAAATAAGGGCAAAACATACTTTTGCATATAAACGATAAAGACGGATCCATAAAAAAATGAAAAACGATCCATAAATAACATCTGAATGTTCCATAAAACGTTACCATAAATCCATAAAATTGTTCAGGAGATTCCATAAAGAATAATTTTTCGATCCAGCGCTGAGCTAAAATTTAGCAATGAACAGAGAAATATGTTTCATTAACAGGGTCAAGAAAAACAATACAATTCTTGCTATTTTCCCATGAACATATGATAAATGATCCATAAAAACTATATTTTGATCCATAAAACTTCAAAATTGCGCTTTTTTTTATCGTGATGATGATCCATAATTTCAGTAATATGATCCATAATTTTAGTCATATGATCCATAATTCTGGCCATTTGATCCATAACTTTGTTAAAATGATCCATAGTTTTGGTGATATGATCCATAAATTTTGATAAATGATCCATAGATTTTATAAAATGTGTGGATCAATTAATATAGTTTCATTGGCCTTCTTTCCAAGAATTATGGATCACATTATCAAAATTATGGATCATATGACCAAAATTATGGATCATATGGCTGAAATTATGGATCATCATCAGGATAAAAATTGCGCAAATTTGAAATTTTATGGATCAATTTATAGTTTTATGGATCATTTTTCAAAGTTTTATGGATCATAAAAATATTCTTTATGGAATCTCTCGAAATATTTTATGGATTTATGGTAGCGTTTTATGGAACATTCAGATGTTATTTATGGATCGTTTTTCATTCTTTTATGGATCGTTTTTCCACATTGAACGGTGCAAAGTAAGGGCTGCCGTAAATAAGTTTTTGAAAATAGTTTTTATGTGTCGTTTATTTTAGTTGAGTTTAATATTTGTAGCATTTGACGTTTTTTTTCCTTTTAAGTAAAATATAATGCATTTCGAGAAAATATAGAATACTGCGGCGTCCTGCTGGCTGCTGCTCAGGTAATCGCAACAGTCACTAAACACGACAGAGTCAATGAAAATCTTACCCACCGTATGCACTTGTCATGATAAACACTCTCCATGTACTCAGTGACTCCAGTTGCCTCTCACTAATACAATCGAGTACTGCTGTCATTTGGCGAAAAGCACGTGGTTTTGTTTTGAGAGGGAAAATTTTCCCTATCTTTTAAGGTGAAGGTGGGTTGAGTACCAAAACAAAGCTTTAAAAGTATTGGTACAATAAAAACTGTCATATACTGTAGTAGCATTGGTGTCGTATTTATAAAAAACATAAAATATTAGTAGGGTGGTTCGAAATACGACCCAGCTCCAACACGCTCACTCGATTCCGTCCCATGCTCTGAGTGTCCTCCAAGAACCGAATTGAACAAAAGACTGGTTGAGCGCCGGTTCAAGTTTGTATGAAAATTAGTATGGGAAACTAAACCTTTCATTACACTGGCTACAGCGCCTCCCCTCCAAACGCTGGCGAAAAGAGAACCCACATAGCTGAAAGCAACATTCCAGAGACATCACTGAACGAAAATCGCACCACAGGAAAGATCCATTGATTACGCAACGCAAAAAAAATAGCATTTTATACCCCGCTCACCCCCATGTCACACTTTTTGTATGAAGTATCTGCCCCTGGTGCGATAGATATAACAGACAAGTTCTGGCTATTTTGTAGAATTATACGTTTCACTGATGCCTCCTGAGAAGCCTAATTATCATGCTAAAGACTCGCAACCTCGATTAAAATCGACTTCCAAATATTGGAACAACCATTCAATATGCATTGTCTATGGAGTTAAAGCTCTTGAATATTTCATCCAGTCATATGGTCTCCCCCCTCGCCAGCGCCTAATGACGGAGTGCCACAATCAGAATAATGTAAAATTCAACCTCGCCATATCAACTGTTATACAAACCTGAAACGACCTCTACCCGATAAGCCCCTATTCAAACTGACCCAAACCATCGGAGACACCTAAAATATCGACTGAGCGGTGGCGGAGCAAAATCATTTTTGAACCACCCTAATTATTAGTTTGCTGCTATCGGTCCCGGTGTTTACATTCGCTCCGCGATCAGTTTGTAATCGTTTTTTGACGTAGGACTTACGTCTTTCTTTACTATACTGGGTGTCATTTAGATTTTTGGAAATCGAGAGCGTTACGCTGGAAGGGAAGATTTCGAACGTTACTAGCGCCATTATCTTTCGATGGATTTTTAGGATTTATATATCAATCGACTCGGACACTCTCCAGCATTTTGCCTATTTCATTGAAACCTAAGATTAGTAACGATAAGCTATTGAAAATTTCAATTCTTGTCAAAGCCAGCAAAAATTTCATATGTAACCAATCCCGAGCATTCCTAACACGGACATCAGAATGCAGTATGCCACGGGCCTCCGGGTCCACCGCAAGATTTTCTTTGTGTATAAAAGAAGCAGTGCCTGCCGTGTGCGAGTCATTACAAGTTTTGACAGCAGCGCGTACTGACGTGCTTTTTGCTCGCGCATTTTTCGTTTTGTTCGTTCGTTTGCTGTGCTTACCTACACAGCATGCAACGCCAGCGGGAGAGCTGCCGGTGGGTCTGCGAATATGCAAAAGTTGCAATGGATGCGATTGCCATCGCATCGCTCGGAGTTCACGGCTAGAGGCAAATGATGGCTGAGGCAGCGATGGCAGCGGTGGTAGATAAAGAAAAATAAAATTTGATTTGATCTGATTTCGAAAAGTGATGTTTAATTTGCATTCCATCAACATTTCGGGCTGCTCATGTGCGGAGAAGTGAGTAAGAACTTGATTTTTCCAGTGCCCTTTGAGGAGAAGTGAAGTGCAGTGATAATCCCACCAAATCGCGAACGGCTATTAAATTGGCACGAATCTGCTGATTTATTATATAATTCGAGCCGAAATACATAGGGCTCTTTGGAGAAACATGTTCATTGTCACGGGAAGTGAATAAATATGCTGTAAACAGGTTAGTGATTTGTATATTAAACTTTTGTTCGATGCTGTTAGATGCATTCGAATGCCGGTGGGAGAGGAGTGCGGGAGGTGTGGGGTGGACCCGTGGAAGGTCGGGTGCCATATTTACTGCCATCGTGGTACTCTTCCATCTATGTCCTTAACCCGGCGGCTATCTTGTCTTGACGTCTACCTTCGCAGTCAAGCCTGCGAGAGTAAGACCGCTGCGAAAGTCTAGAAAAAGATAAGCGCGGCAATAATGTTCATATTCAAATTAAATTCGATACGTGTCAACGAGAAAGCAATTCGTCGACATGGTTTGTGTCTCGACTAAATGTTGTGATCAGAGTCTATTATATAGAGTTGCGCAAAGAGTGAAGCCAAATCTACCTATTGAACTGTCAAACCGTCTACCTATCGAGCAAAGTAAACAAATGCTTGTTGGTGAGGCGGAAGTATTGTTATCGCCTAATGATTATTATGGCGAATTAAAACGCATGAATTGTAATGTAATAGATTTGATCTAGAAACTATCTTAAAAAACAACAATACATTCCCCAATAAAGTAGCAACAAGAAACTCACGTGTTTGCGCTCTGTGGGTGACTATGCTATCGAATTAAAAAGCTTTAGAAGTGAACGCTCCCGTGAAGTCACTTGAAGGGTTGAACAAAAGTAAAAATTGGCAACAGAGTAACAAGAGCATCATTCAGAATAAGTGTAAGAAGATCCTCTTTGCGTAACTCTATATAATAGACTCTGGTTGTGATGTTTGAGTACTATGACGACAGCCACATACAATATGGCAACGATACTTTGTAATGTTCTATGTAGTAAAGTTAGCTCGATATTTCCGAAGGCGCGAACTCTATGTCGCCATTTGAAATTGAAATTGGCGCGATTGCTAAATAATGGGTAAATTGTTGTAGAAGGTTTCTTGTTCAAGAACAAACTCAAACTCAGTCACTTCGCTTCCATAACGGCAGGCAGTTAGAAGTTTAAGAATTTTATTCAGAGAATTTGAGTAAAGTTCAGTTTGTCGAGATTTTATTCTGTCCGTGCGCTCGTCAAGGCCCGCCCTTCGAGGTAGCGAAACGGAGTGTGCTGAAGTTTCGTCAAAAAGAGAAGCGAAAAGTGAACCATCGATCGCCAATCAATCGACGCTGGTCCAAATCGGAGAGCTCGCCGTGGGGAATACGTCGCCAATTGCGTACCACAGTGCCGGATTAGAACCGAAGGCGAGGGTTCATTTCATCACGGGCGGTCATAGCCGTAAAAAGCGAAGCCGTGCGAATGTACGCTGGCCCTTGTCCGAAGAGGAAAATCAACCCGGGAAGCGCGACATCCGTCGACGCAGCTCTCACGAGAAAATCGGAGGCCTTCCGTCCAGCCGCCACCCACTTCGCAACTTTAGTTCGGCCATACTTGCACGGGCTCATACTTGTCGCCGCCATCGTCAAGGACAGCTTCGCCGTCATCGGCACGACGCCATCGTTCCGAACCGGTTCGCCGTCATCGCGCCGGCGAAACCCAGCAAGTCGACGAAGAAGAAAACCTGCTCAGGTATGTGACTAGTGTGTAGACATGGCCATGAGCTAGATAAACATTTCCATTTCCGTACCAATTCCAAATGTGTTCAACCCGAAACAAATAAACCCCATGCATTTTAAGTAAGAAGATCGAGTAGTTTTTTAGTTGGAGTAATCGCTGAGAGATCATTCCGTTCGCTTTTCCGTTCCGTTCCATTGACTACCATAATTTCTGCCGGGATTTGTTGACGGGTTGGAAGAGTTTGAGGGTTCGAGTAACATAACTTGGGAGGTGGCCAAGTTGGAGAAGCCTTGGTGCAAAGCTATTGCTCCAACTTGGCCAACTTTTAAGTTTCAGCCAGCGACTGTTCGAGTGACCCCTGAGGAGAGAAGTCGAGTATTAGTCGGGCAAAGCAACTCGACCGGTGGTCTTCCGGATCCCGGAAGTGGCGATTAAGCCTCCGGTTATTAATAAACCTCAAGCTGAAGCTACGAACGGTTACACCGTGAACCTGAGCTTTTATATTTACCCGAGACTTCAATCGAATCATTATTGATATCTTCCCAATTGATGAAGAAATTTTTTGAAGAACACATGGTGGTTTGGTGCAAATTGGTTAACTGACTGAAATGATATCTGCTTCCAAACTGGCAACAATCAGAAGACAGTACTTCCGCAAATTTGAACAATCCTTTATTTCACACTAGGATGCGTTAAATTTTCCCTGTGGGTTTTAATAATAGTAATTTCAATACATCGTGCTCTATGTTTAAAAAATGATTCGATCAGAATCTGACTCATCTAAATACTCACGTTTAGTATCTTCGTAATCCCGTTTTATCCGGAAAGCGGTCTTGTACGGTAAGTAAGTTTTATCTGCCTGATGCATATTTTATGTTACACTTTAGGGACTATACATTAATATTTTGTTTCATTTAACTCAGTGTACGTACTTCTGCACGAATTATGGCCTGTGTCACGCACTGCGTTCAACTAACTGTGATATTCGCTCTGTGATTTAGATTTAAAGTTTGTCTTACGCCGTCTCAATCACTTACATTCAAACTCAATTACCTCAATCTCGTGATAAATAACTATTAAACTTTGTCTGTGATTAAACTGTTAAACTGTGCACTGTTCGTACTATTTTACACTAGCTCAGTAATTTGTACCTAGTAAATAATGTTTAGTTTTGTAAAATTCATAATCTGTCCTAGAGAATTTCTACCCGATAATTGTAATCAAGAATCGATCACTAACTTTCATTCATTTAACATATAGTTTTCTTTTGTTCCGTTTTCTGAAGTCCCTTGTATCGCATAGCTACTCCGCATACAGTGATGATGAATGTGGATGGGGGAATGGTGTTGTACGCACAGAAAATAATTATTGTTGAATTATCCGTCATGGGATAACACAAATTCACTGCTTCTAATTGATGGCAGCGGCGCGTACGCAATTTGCGTAACACTCCCCCACAGTGCACAAGATCTATAATCTTATGTACTTTCAGTTGCGCCGATGTCCAGCATTGCTGCTTTTCAACAAGACGTTGATAGATGTTGAATGCAGTCCGAACTGTAACGCTTCTTATTTGATCGACCTCACAGCTGACGGCCACTACGCAACCCCACGGCAAACGTAGATACGCAATAGTTATGTGAACGATCAAGTTGAGCTTCGCTGGATAGTGCCACTTTGTGCGATAGTTGATCAGTGCCAGACGCTCATGCAGTTGTCGTTTTCTGAAGGCGTTGGCAAAAGTTTGTTCTAAATTTTGAAAAGGCTGTTGGCTTTTGTTTATTAGCGTAGCGGGGCTAACATCATAGGGTTCTAAGAGTTTTATACTAACGCAAGATTCCAACAGCAAATGATTGAACTTCAGGGCTTCGTGTATGACGTTTTCAATTGGAGCATAGGTGAGGGGGAGTAGATAAATGATAAATTCCTTCTCCATCAGAATTTTCCGAAAAGCTTCGTCGGTGGGTGTCCTCGAAACATGCACGTTGATATTGATCCGTTGATCCTTTTGTTTGAAATTCCAGAGCTTTCTCCTGCAGTTCCTTCACCGCTTCGCGACTCATGCGCTTGTCCCAACAGTCGTGTCGGTTTAGGGTTATGGATTTACCCTTCACCAACCATATATCTTCGCCGTGGTATAGTAGACTGGTCTCTCGTCTTCTACTCTTATGAATAGTGTTTGTTTGTATCATTTCCAAGGCTCGTTCACAATTTGTTAACATAAGTGGCTGGCCAGGAAATTGGTCCCGGAAATTATCCGTGGAATACTTCGCAGGTAATCCCTTACATTCGTTTATTTGGTGGCCATACATAACCTCTAATGCCCAAGTCCTGGTGTTAGGTGGGACGCTAAACAGCCCTGACACGACGGCCCTCCGACGAGACAGGAGGTTTGCGCAGGCCCAATAAGCCGCCTAGAAAACCAATCATTACGAACAATATAAGAGATAATACGACTCTATATAATCGGCAAAGACCTAGGCGATGAATAAAGGATCACGATTGGAAGCTTGGAACATGGAACTGCAAGTCGCTAGGTTTCGCAGGTTGCGACAGGATGATGTATGATGAATTACATCCCGCAACTTCGACATCGTGGCGCTGCAGGAGCTGGACAGGACAGAAAGTGTTGAAGAGCGGGCATCGAGCAGCTACCTTCTACCAAAGCTGTGGCACCACCAACGAGCTGGGAACCGGCTTCATAGTACTGGGAAAGATGCGCCAACGTGTGATTGGGTGGCAGCCAATCAACGCAAGGATGTGCAAGCTGAGGATTAAAGGCCGTTTCTTCAACTATAGCATCATCAACGTACACTGCCCACACGAAGGGAGACGACGACGAGAAAGAAGCGTTCTACGCACAGCTGGAGCAGACATACGATGGATGCCCACTGCGGGACGTTAAAATCGTCATCGGTGACATGAACGCACAGGTAGGAAGGGAGGAAATGTATAGACCGGTCATCGGACCGGATAGTCTGCATACCGTATCGAATGACAACGGCCAACGATGCATAAACTTCGCAGCCTCCCGCGGAATGGTAGTCCGAAGCACCTTCTTTCCCCGCAAAAATATCCACAAGGCCACATGGAGATCACCTAACCAAGAAACGGAAAACCAAATCGACCACGTTCTAATCGACGGTAAATTCTTCTCCGACATCACGAACGTCCGCACTTACCGCAGTGCGAATATTGAATCCGACCACTACCTCGTTGCAGTATGCCTGCGCTGAAAACTCTCGACGGTGTACAACACGCGTCGAAGTCGGACGCCGCGGCTTAACATTGCGCGGCTACAAGACGGTAGACTAGCCCAATAATACGCGCAGCAGCTGGAAGTGGCACTTCCAACGGAAGAGCAGCTAGGCGCAGCGTCTCTTGAAGATGGCTGGAGATATTCGATCTGCCATTGGTAGCACCGCAACCACTGCACTTGGCACGGTGCCCCCGGATCAGAGAAACGACTGGTATGACGGCGAATGTGAGCAGTTAGTGGAAAAGAAGAATGCAGCATGGGCGAGATTGCTGCAACACCGCAAGAGGGCGAACGAGGCACGATATAAACAGGCGCGGAACAGACAAAACTCGATTTTCCGGAGGAAAAAGCGCCAGCAGGAAGATCGAGACCGTGAAGAGATGGAGCAACTGTACCGCGCTAATAACACACGAAAGTTCTATGAGAAGTTAAACCGTTCACGTAAGGGCCACGTGCCACAGCTTGATATGTGTAAGGACATAAACGGGAACCTTCTTACGAACGAGCGTGAGGTGATCCAAAGGTGGCGGCAACACTACGAAGAACACCTGAATGGCGATGTGGCAGACGAAGATGGCGGTATGGTGATGGACCTGGGAGAATGCGCGCAGGACATAATTCTACCGGCTCCGGATCTCCAGGAAATCCAGGAGGAGATTGACCGGCTGAAGAACAACAAAGCCCCTAGGGTTGACCAACTACCAGGAAAGCTATTTAAACACGGTGGTGAGGCACTGGCTAGAGCGCTGCACTGGGTCATTACCAAGATTTGGGAGGAGGAAGTTTTGCCGCAGGAGTGGATGGAAGGTGTCGTGTGTCCCATCTACAAAAAGGGCGATAAGCTGGATTGTAGCAACTACCGCACAATCACATTGCTGAACGCCGCCTACAAGGTACTCTCCCAAATTGTATGCCGTCGACTAGCACCAACTGCAAGGGAGTTCGTGGGGCAGTACCAGGCGGGTTTTATGGGTGAACGCTCCACCACGGACCAGGTGTTCGCCATTCGCCAAGTACTGCAGAAATGCCGCGAATACAACGTGCCCACACATCATCTATTCATCGACTTCAAAGCCGCATATGATACAATCGATCGGGACCAGCTATGGCAGCTAATGCACGAACACGGTTTTCCGGATAAACTGACACGGTTGATCAAAGCGACGATGGATCGGGTGATGTGCGTAGTTCGAGTTTCAGGGGCATTCTCGAGTCCCTTCGAAACCCGCAGAGGGTTACGGCAAGGTGATGGTCTTTCGTGTTTGCTATTCAACATCGCTTTGGAAGGGGTAATATGAAGAGCAGGGATTAACACGAGTGGTACAATTTTCAATAAGTCCGTCCAGCTATTTGGTTTCGCCGACGACATAGATATTATGGCACGTAACTTTGAGAAGATGGAGGAAGCCTACATCAGACTGAAGAGGGAAGCTAAGCGGATCGGACTAGTCATCAACACGTCGAAGACGAAGTACATGATAGGAAGAGGTTCGAGAGAAGACATTGTGAGCCACCCACCGCGAGTTTGCATCGGTGGTGACGAAATCGAGGTGGTAGAAGAATTTGTGTACTTGGGCTCACTGGTGACTTGCAAAAATGACACCAGCAGAGAAATTCGGAGACGCATAGTGGCTGGAAATCGTACGTACTTTGGACTCCGCAAGACGCTCCGATCGAATAGAGTTCGCCGCCGTACCAAACTGACAATCTACAAAACGCTAATTAGACCGGTAGTCCTCTACGGACACGAGACCTGGACGATGCTCGTGGAGGACCAACGCGCACTTGGAGTTTTCGAAAGGAAAGTGCTGCGTACCATCTATGGTGGGGTGCAGATGGCGGACGGTGCGTGGAGGAGGCGAATGAACCACGAATTGCATCAGCTGTTGGGAGAACCATCCATCGTTCACACCGCGAAAATCGGACGACTGCGATGGGCCGGGCACGTAGCCAGAATGTCGGACAGTAACCCGGTGAAAATGGTTCTCGACAACGATCCGACGGGCACAAGAAGGCGAGGTGCGCAGCGGGCAAGGTGGATCGATCAGGTGGAAGATGACTTGCGGACCCTCCGTAGACTGCGTGGTTGGCGACGTGTAGCCATGGACCGAGCCGAATGGAGAAGACTCTTATATACCGCACAGGCCACTTCGGCCTTAGTCTGAATAAATAATAATAAATACATAACCTCTCTCTCCACTATATTTTCCTCTGCCGAAGAGCAAGGACCGTAGATCACCCAACCCAAACGTGTTAGTGCCGCCATCGGCTGATCATCGTTGCCCTCCCTAGAATCAAGTGGGTACTCCAATCGACAGCTGTCAACACCCATTAGTAGATCCGACAAGTGTTGATAACGCTTTGCTAGATCCATTGCAGACACAGTTTTTGCAGGAAGATCCAGGCTCTGCACTGTGTGTACTTTGGGGATATGGAAGTTGTTCCCCGGCGTTTCGGCACTAGCGATCCCAACCGAGAATATGACTGAGTTTCTCTCGTATCGTCCTTGTCCGCCAGTCCATGAGATGTATAGTGGGGTTTCCTCGCCATCGAGGTTCAGTTCCTCCCACAAACTGTGCTCCATCAGCGTTGAAGTTGATCCTGTGTCAAGGAAGGCGAATGTCGATATTGATTTCCCTTTTCCATGAACTGTGACACCGGCAAACTGGCAACACTTTACTCAATGTGTTGTACTTTTTACAACAAAATACGAGTACCAAAGGTTTAAGAGGTGAACCTATTTTGAGAATGAGGGCCGCCAGACTTTAAAAAAAATTCCCGTAAGGTTAATGTCCATTTCGGGTGGTCAATACCCGGAAAATAGGCAATTATTATTTATTGAACTGAACGTCATTCTTGTTTAAATTGTGCATCAGTATTTGCATCTTCGGCGGACTCGGATCACCCTATTTATCAGATGGTCCGCTTGTATAACGCATAGACTTATAGCTACAAGCCAAATCCGTTGAAAACTTTATCCACGATGGAAAATTTCCACTTCGTGTGCCAGCCACTTCAAACGCCTTCAAACCCTCCACAACGTTTATTGTTTAGTTTAGATCGGATGTGTCGGGATTAGTCGTAACTTCGGGAAGAGTGCAAATTGGCTACACTCAGACAGCGCCAAGCATGGCGGAAGTGGTTGCGAAACGATCGTAAAAATCACTGTCATGATTAGTTATCGAATTTTCCCGTTGTGTTGTGCAACGTTCGTCTCAAAGCTTCTACCGATCCTGACCTGACTGCACGGCTGAATTCAAATCGGCCAGCCAGACAAACCAATCAGACCCGATAAAGGTGTAGTCGATTCGCACAAATCGAGGTGGTAGATACGACGGAAGGAAGGCGACGGGCTGGAACGTTAACATTGTGACGGCGCATTTCAGTGCCATCGTATTGATGTTTTTGGGGGGTGAATTGGGTTGCTAGAAGTAGGAAGCAGTCATTTCCTATTTGTGACGACGACGAACGTACGACGTCGACGACGCCGGAATGTGCTGGTAGACTGGCGGTTGATGACGACGGAGGATCGTGATGTTGTGGTAGTTGTCGGTTAGAAGTGGGCCTAATTTTCACGGGAAATGGCTGTTTGATTTGTGGGCTTCCTTTAGAGCTCAGAAACACGTGTCTGGGTGGATGAATGACGGAGATGATGATTTGACTGGAAAGGTAAATTTAGTGGAAAATTTGGCATTTATTGTTATTATTGGATGCGATCAATGACTAAGATCAGATTTATGAGCATTGTTGTGGAAATAATAAAATTAATATTAACATAAAAATCTATTGGATTCTGTTTCTTGATCCATCTACGGTAAGTGAACATTCGAATTTTGCTAGATTTATTTAATTTTTTATTATTTTTTTCCTAACACGGGTAAAAGTAGTTAATTTAATTCACTGCATTCTGCAAAAAACAATTAGTTTATTTTGCAATCTAGATTTTCTACGATATCTCAATTGTTTACCTTCACTGTACAGTTGTATATGAGAGTTTGTTTCAGAGTATCAGCATAATTGAGGCTGACTCCAGCCTGTAGACGAGTAACAGAAACTTGGATAAAAATAAGCAAAAGCTATTTTTGATCTCATATTTTTTTTGCATAAGTTTATTCACCTAAAAATTTTCCGGAAATATGACTAACAGAAATTATTGTTTTAAACACAGCAGAAACTATTAAGAATCGAATCACATTTTTAAGCAGGAAAAAAATCGATTGAATGCTGAGAAATATATCATCGTCTGAAGCATCATTAGCAGCAGACTATGATCCTGAAATGAATATGCCGTGATTTTAACTTTGGATTTAGGAACTGAACGTTCCAGAAAACAAAATTGGTGCTCCCGAATGCGTGACGGTGTACTTCTGCTATGTAGTTTTCATGTATAGAAAATATTTTACAATTAAGTTGTTTAACATAGTATTTACTTTTCTTACCATTTCAGGTAAGTTCCAAATATTTTACATCGAATATTCAATCATGCAGGTAATTGTAAAATTTTCATATTGTAACAAGTGTAATAATGTTCTTCTTATTGGTTTTCTTTTTAGTCTCACAAACATTTCTTTTTAAATAGCGGTTATTAATTGTGTTCAAACTTTTCCCACCCTTCGGCAAGGAACGCAATTTATCGAAGGCTGTGGTCAGGAAATCTTAAATTTGCCGCAAGCACACATTAGCTCGGTACACCGAAATGACTGTCCAACCTACTTTATTGACTTCATTTGCCCCGAAGGATATCAGGCCGTCTAACCTTACGGCCTCCGAGCTACAATAAAGTCTAAAATAGCCATGGGAAAATGAGAAAAGAACCAGCACCAAGAAAAACCTCTTCCTTTGTCGCTTTCTAGGAAACGATAAACTTCGGAAGCATTCATACAATGTCTCTCCGAGCGGCATCCCTTTCCCCATTCAAGGCTTGATGATGACCGGCTTTCACTGTGGGAGCTTTGTGCATTGGGTAGACATGTGCGGGGACCTTAATAAATTGAAAGAAAACGAGATCATTATTTATGCAGGCTGTCCGTGCCTCCGGTGGACACATTGACCGAGGGAGTGGGAGAGCGCCACGTTAGCGGAGAAGCGTTAGGTGGCATTTTTTCAAATCTTGTACATTAAGCCTCCTTCACCCAACGACAATTTATTTAGGTGCGTTTGGGATGCCGCCCTGTGGAATTTATGGCAATAGGCAGAGACACAAGAAAGTTTGTTTTTTCGTTTTCAAGAAGCTGACTTTGACGACGATTTTTATCTCAAATATTTTCTATGGCGATGACTGAAATAAGGTTATAGTGTCAAGTGTCAAGTGATTTTTTATGATACGTGTCACTGGATATGAGGACCGAACTTATTAGAAGATTGAAGCAAAAGAAAAAGATTTATATTTATCTTTATCGCACTTGTTTAGTATTGCTAGTTATACGTAAACCAAGATCCCGTCTAATAGATCTGCGTGTTGCAAGTTTTTTTTCCTTCGGATAAGCCAGTTTTAACGTAACGCAAAAATTGAACATTTTCAACACCCCTCCCTATGTAACATTTTAGTATGAAGCATCTGAAAATGTTCTATGGATCGTCAGGCAACTCCCCTCCTCCCCTAGGAATTCAAATGAATTTCACCTGGAAATTCAAATGAATTTCCCCTGGAAATTCGAATGAATTTCCCCTGGAAATTCGAATGAATTTCCCCTGGAAATTCGAATGAATTTCCCCTGGAAATTCGAATGAATTTCCCTGGAAATTCGAATGAATTTCCCTGGAAATTCGAATGAATTTCTCTTGAAAATTCGAACGAATTCCCTGAAATTCGAATGAAATTCCCATGGATATTTGAATGAATTTCCCCTGCAATTCGAATGAATTTCTCCTGCAAATTCGAATGAATTTCCCCTGGAAATTGAATGAATTTCCCTGGAAATACGAATGAATTTCCCTGAAATTGGAATGAATTTCCTGGAAATTCGAATGAATTTCCCTGGAAATTGAATGAATTTCTGAAATTCGAATGAATTTCCCTTGGAAATTCGAATGAATTTCCCCTGGAAATTCGAATGAATTTCTCTTGGAAATTCGAATGAATTTCTCTTGGAAATTAGAATGAATTTCTCTTGGAAATTCGAATGAATTTCATTTGAAATTCGAATGAATTTCCTGGAAATTGAATGAATTTCCTGAAATTGAATGAATTTCCCTGGAAATCGAATGAATTTCTCCTGGAAATTCGAATGAATTTCCTGGAAATCGAATGAATTTCCCCTGGAAATTCGAATGAATTTCCCCTGGAAATTCGAATGAATTTCCCTGGAAATTCGAATGAATTTCCCTGGAAATTCGAATGAATTTCCTCTGGAAATTCGAATGAATTTCCTCTGCAAATTCAAATGAATTTCCTCTGGAAATTCGAATGAATTGTCCCCTGGAAAATCGATTTTTCCCCTGGAAATGCAAATGAATTTCTCCTGGAAATTCGAATGAATTTTCCCTGGAAATTCGAATGAATTTCCCTTGAAAATTCAAATGAATCTCCCGTTGAAATCCAAATAAATTTCCCCTGGAAATTCGAATAAATTTCCCCTGGAAATTCGAATGAATTTCCACTGGAAATTTGAATGAATTTCCACTGGAAGTTTTTTTTTTAATTCGAATGAATTTCCTCTGGAAATTCGAATGAATTTCCTCTGGAAGTTCTAATAAATTTCCTGGAAATTCGAAATGAATTTCCCTGGAAATTCGAATGAATTTCCTGGAAATTCGAATGAATTTCCCTGAAATTGAATGAATTTCCTGGAAATTCGAATGAATTTCCTGGAAATTCGAATGAATTTCCCTGGAAATTGAATGAATTTCCGCTGGAAATTCGAATGAAATTCCTGGAAATTCGAATGAATTTCCTGGAAATTCGAATGAATTTCCCTGAAATCGAATGAATTTCCCTGGAAATTCGAATGAATTTCCCTGAAATTCGAATGAATTTCCTTGAAATTGAATGAATTTCCTGGAAATCGAATGAATTTCTCTTGGAAATTCGAATGAATTTCCTGGAAATTCTAATGAATTTCCTGGAAATTGAATGAATTTCTCCTGGAAATTCGAATGAATTTCCCTTGAAATTCGAATGAACTTCCCTGGAAATACGAATGAATTTCCCTGGAAATTCGAATGAATTTCCTGGAAATTCGAATGAATTTCCTGAAATTGAATGAATTTCCCTGGAAATTCGAATGAATTTCCTGGAAATTCGAATGAACTTCCCTGGAAATACGAATGAATTTCCCTGAAATTCGAATGAATTTCCTGGAATTTCGAATGAATTTCCCTGGAAATTCGAATGAATTTCCCTGAAATTGGAATGAATTTCCTGGAAATTCGAATGAATTTCCTGAATTCGAATGAATTTCCCTGAAATTCGAATGAATTTCCTGGAAATTCGAATGAATTTCCCTGGAAATTCGAATGAATTTCCTGAAATTCAAATGAATTTCCCTGGAAATTCGAATGAAATTCCCTGGAAATTCGAATGAATTTCCCTGGAAATTCGAATGAATTTCCTGGAAATTGAATGAATTTCCTGGAAATTCGAATGAATTTCCCTGGAAATTGAATGAATTTCCTGGAAATTCGAATGAATTTCCCTGAAATTCGAATGAATTTCCCTGAAATTCGAATGAATTTCCTTGGAAATCGAATGAATTTCCTGGAAATTCGAATGAATTTCTCTTGGAAATTCGAATGAATTTCCCTGAAATTCTAATGAATTTCCCTGGAAATCGAATGAATTTCTCCTGGAAATTCGAATGAATTTCCTTGAAATTCGAATGAACTTCCCTGGAAATACGAATGAATTACCCTGGAAATTCGAATGAATTTCCTGGAAATCGAATGAATTTCCCTGGAAATCGAATGAATTTCCCTGGAAATTCGAATGAATTTCCCTGGAAATTGAATGAATTTCCTGAAATTGAATGAATTTCCTGAAATTCGAATGAATTTCCCTGAAATACGAATGAATTTCCTGGAAATGTGAATGAATTTCCCTGGAAATTCGAATGAATTTCCTGGAAATTCGAATGAATTTCCCTGGAAATTCGAATGAATTTTCCTGGAAATTCGAATGAATTTCCTGAAATTCGAATGAAATTCCTGGAAATTCGAATGAAATTCTGAAATTCGAATGAATTTCCTGGAAATTCGAATGAATTTCCCTGGAAATCGAATGAATTTCTCTTGGAAATTCGAATGAATTTCCTGGAAATTCGAATGAATTTCCTGGAAATTCGAATGAATTTCCTGAAATCGAATGAATTTCTCCTGGAAATTCGAATGAATTTCCTTGAAATTCGAATGAATTTCCCTGGAAATACGAATGAATTTCCCTGGAAATTCGAATGAATTTCCCTGAAATTCGAATGAATTTCCTGGAAATTCGAATGAATTTCTCTTGGAAATTCGAATGAATTTCCTGAAATTCGAATGAATTTCCTGGAAATTGGAATGAATTTCCCTGAAATTGAATGAATTTCCTGGAAATTCGAATGAATTTCCCTGGAAATTCGAATGAATTTCCCTGAAATTCGAATGAATTTCCTGAAAATCGAATGAATTTCCCTGGAAATTCGAATGAATTTCCCTGAAATTGAATGAATTTCCTGGAAATTCGAATGAATTTCTCTTGAAATTCGAATGAATTTCCTGAAATTCAAATGAATTTCCCCTGGAAATTCGAATGAATTTCTCCTGGAAATTCGAATGAATTTCCCCTTGAAATTCGAATGAATTTCTCTTGGAAATTCGAATGAATTTCCCCTGGAAATTCGAATGAATTTCTCCTGGAAATTCGAATGAATTTCCTGGAAATCGAATGAATTTCCTCTGGAAATTCGAATGAATTTCCCCTGGAAATTTTAATGAATTTCTCCTGGAAATTCGAATGAATTTCCCTTGAAATTCGAATGAATTTCCTGGAAATACGAATGAATTTCCCTGGAAATTCGAATGAATTTCCTGGAAATTCGAATGAATTTCCCTGGAAATTCGAATGAATTTCCCTGGAAATTCGAATGAATTTCCTGAAATTGAATGAATTTCCTTGGAAATTCGAATGAATTTCCTGGAAATTCGAATGAATTTCTCCTGAAATTCGAATGAATTTCTCCTGGAAATTCGAATGAATTTCCTGGAAATTGAATGAATTTCTCCTGGAAATTCAGATGAATTTCCTTGAAATTCGAATGAATTTCCTTGAAATTCGAATGAATTTCCTGGAAATACGAATGAATTTCCCTGGAAATTGAATGAATTTCCTGGAATTCGAATGAATTTCCTGAAATTCGAATGAATTTCCCTGGAAATTCGAAATGAATTTCTGAAATTGAATGAATTTCTTGAAATTGAATGAATTTCCCTGGAAATTCAGATGAATTTCCTGGAAATTCGAATGAATTTCCCTGAAATTCGAATGAATTTCCTGGAAATTCGAATGAATTTCCCTGGAAATTCGAATGAATTTCCCTGGAAATTGAATGAATTTCCCTGGAAATTCGAATGAATTTCCTGAAATTGGAATGAATTTCGAATTGAATGAATTTCCCTGAAATTGAAATGAATTTCCTGAAATTGAATGAATTTCCTGAAATTCGAATGAATTTCCCTGGAAATTCGAATGAATTTCCTGAAATTCGAATGAATTTCCCTGGAAATTCGAATGAATTTCCTGGAAATTCGAATGAATTTCCCTGGAAATTCGAATGAATTTCCTGGAAATTCGAATGAATTTCCTGGAAATTGAATGAATTTCCCTGAAATTCGAATGAATTTCCCTGGAAATTCGAATGAATTTCCTGGAAATTCGAATGAATTTCCCTGGAAATTCGAATGAATTTCCCTGGAAATTCGAATGAATTTCCCTGAAATTCGAATGAATTTCCTGGAAATTCAATGAATTTCCTGAAATTCGAATGAATTTCCTGGAAATTCGAATGAATTTCCTGAAATTCGAATGAATTTCCTGGAATTCGAATGAATTTCCTGGAAATTCGAATGAATTTCCCTGGAAATTCGAATGAATTTCCCTGAAATTCGAATGAATTTCTGGAATTCGAATGAATTTCCTGGAATTCGAATGAATTTCCCTGGAAATTGAATGAATTTCCCTGAAATTCGAATGAATTTCCTGGAAATCGAATGAATTTCCCTGGAATTCGAATGAATTTCCTGGAAATTCGAATGAATTTCCCTGGAAATCGAATGAATTTCCTGGAAATTGAATGAATTTCCCTGGAAGTCGAATGAATTTCCCTGAATTCGAATGAATTTCCCTGGAAATTCAGATGAATTTCCTGAATTCGAATGAATTTCCCTGGAAATCGAATGAATTTCCTGAAATTCGAATGAATTTCCTGAAATTCGAATGAATTTCCCTGGAAATTCAGATGAATTTCCCTGAAATTCGAATGAATTTCCTGAAATCGAATGAATTTCCTGGAAATCGAATGAATTTCCTGAATTCGAATGAATTTCCTGAAATCGAATGAATTTCCCTGAAATTCAGATGAATTTCCCTGGAAATCGAATGAATTTCCTGGAAATTGAAATGAATTTCCTGAAATTCGAATGAATTTCCTGAATTGAATGAATTTCCCTGGAAATTCGAATGAATTTCCTGGAAATTCGAATGAATTTCCTGGAAATCGAATGAATTTCCTGGAATTCGAATGAATTTCCCTGGAATTCGAATGAATTTCCTGGAAATCGAATGAATTTCCTGGAAATTCGAATGAATTTCCTGGAAATTCGAATGAATTTCCCTGGAAATTCGAATGAATTTCCTGGAATTCGAATGAATTTCCTGGAAATTCGAATGAATTTCCCTGGAAATTGAATGAATTTCCCTGGAAATTCAGATGAATTTCCTGGAAATCGAATGAATTTCCTGGAAATTGAATGAATTTCCCTGGAAATTCAGATGAATTTCCCTGGAAATTCGAATGAATTTCCCTGGAAATTCGAATGAATTTCCCTGAATTCGAATGAATTTCCTGGAAAATTCGAATGAATTTCCCTGGAAATCGAATGAATTTCCTGGAAATTGAATGAATTTCCCTGAAATTCGAATGAATTTCCTGGAAATTGGAATGAATTTCCCTGGAATTCGAATGAATTTCCCTGGAAATTCGAATGAATTTCCCTGGAAATTCGAATGAATTTCCTGGAAATCGAATGAATTTCCCTGGAAATTCGAATGAATTTCCTGGAATTCGAATGAATTTCCTGAAATTCGAATGAATTTCCTGAATTCGAATGAATTTCCCTGGAAATTCGAATGAATTTCCTGGAATTCGAATGAATTTCCCTGAAATTGAAATGAATTTCCCTGGAAATTCGAATGAATTTCCTGAAATTCGAATGAATTTCCTGGAAATTCGAATGAATTTCCCTGGAAATTCGAATGAATTTCCCTGGAAATTCGAATGAATTTCCCTGAATTCGAATGAATTTCCCTGAAATTCGAATGAATTTCCCCTGAAATTGAAATGAATTTCCTGGAAATCGAATGAATTTCCTGGAAATTCGAATGAATTTCCCTGAAATTCGAATGAATTTCCCTGGAAATTCGAATGAATTTCCCTGGAAATCGAATGAATTTCCCTGGAAATTCGAATGAATTTCCCTGAATTCGAATGAATTTCCCTGGAAATTCGAATGAATTTCCCTGGAAATTCGAATGAATTTCCTGGAATTCGAATGAATTTCCCTGGAAATTCGAATGAATTTCCCTGAAATTCGAATGAATTTCCCTGAAATTCGAATGAATTTCCCTGGAAATTCGAATGAATTTCCTGGAAATTCGAATGAATTTCCCTGGAAATTCGAATGAATTTCCCTGAAATTCGAATGAATTTCCTCTGGAAATTCGAATGAATTTCCTGGAAATTCGAATGAATTTCCTGAAATTCGAATAAATTTCCCCTGGAAATTCGAATAAATTTCCCCTGGAAATTCGAATAAATTTCCCCTGGAACTTCGAATGAATTTCCCTTGGAAATTCGAATAAATTTCCCCTGGAAATTCGAATGAATTTCCCCTGGAAATTCGAATAGATTTCCCCTGGAAATTCGAATGAATTTCCCCCGGAATGAATTTCCCTTTGAAATTCGAATGAATTTCCCCTGGAAATTCGAATGAATTTCCCCTGGAAATTCGAATGAATTTCCTCTGGAAATTCGAATGAATTTCCCCTGGAAATTCGAATGAATTTCCCCTGGAAATTCGAATGAATTTCCCCTGGAAATTCGAATGAATTTCCTCTGGAAATTCGAATGAATTTCCTCTGGAAATTCGAATGAATTTCCTCTGGAAATTCGAATGAATTTCCTCTGGAAATTCGAATGAATTTCCTCTGGAAATTCGAATGAATTTCCTCTGGAAATTCGAATGAATTTTGTCGGGAAATTCGAATGAATTTCCTTGAATGAATTACCACTGGAAATTCGAATGAATTTCCACTGGAAATTTCTCTGGAAATTCGAATGAATTTCCTCTGGAAATTCGAATGATTTTCCACTGTATATTCGAATAAATTTCCTCTGTATATTCGATTGAATTTCCTCTGAAAATTCGAATGAATTTCTCTGGAATTTCGATTGAATTTCCTCCGGAAATTAGAACGAATTTCCTCTGGAAATTCGAATGAATTTCCTCTGGAAATTCGAATGAATTTCCTCTGGAAATTCGAATGAATTTCCTCTGGAAATTCGAATGAATTTCCTCTTGAAAATCGAATGAATTTCCTCTGGAAATTCGAATGAATTTCCTCTGGAATGAATTTCCCCTGGAAATTCGAATGAATTTCCTCTGGAAATTCGAATGAATTTCCTCTGGAATTTCCTCTGGAAATTCGAATGAATTTCCTCTGGAATTTCCTCTGGAAATTCGAATGAATTTCCTCTGGAAATTCGAATGAATTTCCTCTGGAAATTCGAATGAATTTCCTCTGGAAATTCGAATGAATTTCCTCTGGAAATTCGAATGAATTTCCTCTGGAAATTCGAATGAATTTCCTCTGGAAATTCGAATGAATTTCCTCTGGAAATTCGAATGAATTTCCTCTGGAATTCGAATGAATTTCCTCTGGAAATTCGAATGAATTTCCTCTGGAAATTCGGATGAATTTCGTCTGGAAATTCGGATGAATTTCGTCTGGAAATTCGTATGAATTTCCTCTGGAAATTCGAATGAATTTCCTCTGGAAATTCGAATGAATTTCCTCTGGAAATTCGAATGAATTTCCTCTGGAAATTCGAATGAATTTCCTCTGGAAATTCGAATGAATTTCCTCTGGAAATTCGAATTAATTTCCTCTGGAAATTCGAATGAATTTCCTCTGGAAATCGAATGAATTTCCTCTGGAAATTCGAATGAATTTCCTCTGGAAATCGAATGAATTTCCTCTGAAATCGAATGAATTTCCCCTGGAAATTCGAATGAATTTCCCTGGAAATTCGAATGAATTTCCCCTGGAAATTCGAATGAATTTCCCCTGGAAATTCGAATGAATTTCCCCTGGAAATTCGTATGAATTTCCTCTGGAAATTCGAATGAATTTCCCCTGCAAAATTCGAATGAATTTCCCCTGCAAAATTCGAATGAATTTCCCCTGGAAATTCGAATGAATTTCCCCTGGAAATTCGAATGAATTTCCCCTGGAAATTCGAATGAATTTCCCCTGGAAATTCGAATGAATTCCCACTGGAAATTCGAATGAATTTCCTGGAAATTCGAATGAATTTCTGGAAATTGAATGAATGAATTTCCTGAAATTCGAATGAATTTCCCTGGAAATTCGAATGAATTTCCCAGGAAATTCGAATGAATTTCCCCTGGAAATTCGAATGAATTTCCCTGGAAAATCGAATGAATTTCCCCCTGGAAAATCAAATGAATTTCCTTTGGAACTTCGAATGAATTTCCAGTTGGAAATTCGAATGAATTTCCAGTTGGAAATTCGAACGAATTTCCAGTTGGAAATTCGAACGAATTTCCAGTTGGAAATTCGAATGAATTTCCCCTGGAAATTCGAATGAATTTCCCCTGGAAATTCGAATGAATTTCCCCTGGAAGTTCGAATGCAATCTCCTTTCCTGGAATGAATTTCCTCGGGAAATTCGAATGAATTTCCTCGGGAAATTCGAATGAATTTCCTCGGGAAATTCGAATGAATTTCCTCGGGAAATTCGAATGAATTTCCTCTGGAAATTTTAATGAATTTCCTCTGGAATTCGAATGAATTTCCTCTGGAATTCGAATGAATTTCCTCTGGAAATTCGAATGAATTTCCTCTGGAAATTCGAATGAATTTCCTCTGGAAATTCGAATGAATTTCCTCTGGAAATTCGAATGAATTTCCTCTGGAAATTCGAATGAATTTCCTCTGGAAATTCGAATGAATTTCCTCTGGAAATAAGTTCCCTCTGGAAATTCGAATGAATTTCCTCTGGAAATTCGAATGAATGTCCTCTGGAAAATACGAATGAATTTCCTCTGGAAATTCGAATGAATTTCCCCTGGAATTTCGAATGAATTTCCCCTGCAAAATTCGAATGAATTTCCCCTGGAAATTCGAATGAATTTCCCCTGGAAATTCGAATGAATTTCCCCTGGAAATTCGAATGAATTTCCTCTGGAAATTCGAATGAATTTTCTCTGGAAATTCGAATGAATTTCCTCTGGAAATTCGAATGAATTTCCTCTGGAAATTCGAATGAATTTCCTCTGGAAATTCGAATGAATTTCTTCTGGAAATTCGAATGAATTTCCTCTGGAAATTAGAATGAATTTCCTCTGGAAATTAGAATGAATTTCCTCTGGAAATTCGAATGAATTTCCTCTGGAAATTCGAATGAATTTCCTCTGGAAATTCGAATGAATTTCCTCTGGAAATTCGAATGAATTTCCTCTGGAAATTCGAATAAATTTCCCCTGGAAATTCGAATGAATTTCCCCTGGAAATTCGAATGAATTTCCCCTGGAAATTCGAATGAATTTCCCCTGGAAATTCGAATGAATTTCCTGAAATCGAATGAATTTCCCTGAAATTCGAATGAATTTCCCTGGAAATTCAGATGAATTTCCCTGGAAATTGAATGAATTTCCCTGAAATTCGAATGAATTTCCCCTGGAAATTCGAATGAATTTCCCCTGGAAATTCGAATGAATTTCCCCTGGAAATTCGAATGAATTTCCCCTGGAAATTCGAATGAATTTCCCCTGGAAATTCGAATGAACTGGATTCGAATTAACTGGAGATTCATTCAAATATCTACATTATTCATTTGATTTTCCACACGAGATTCATTCGATTTTTCAGGGAAAATTCATGCCACAGGACATTCGTTTGACAGGAAATTCATTAGATTTTCCACTTAAAATTCTCTCACACATTCCTCACGAAATCCATTCGAATTTTTTAATTTTTTTCTACGGGAGATCCATTTAGTTTTTCTCTAAAAATTCATTCAAACGTCCGCAGAATTTTGATTTTCCACACGAATTGTTTTGGAATTTCCGCGGGAAATTTATTAGAACTTTCACGGGAAATTCATTTGATAAGAAATTCATTTGATTTTCCACTGGAAATTCATTCAAAGTTTCACAGAAGATTAATTCGATTTTCCACAGGAAATTTATTCGAATTTTATTCATTCAAATCTTCACCGGAAAGTCATTTGAAATAGGAAATTTATTTCAATTTCAGTTTCCATTCTACAAGGTTCGAAATAAATCTCTCAATGGAAGAACAGGGATAGCAGTTTAGTGTCAAAAACTGTTTACTCCCAGGGACGTAGAGATATAATTTACCCGAAGAAGATGATTGAAAATCAGCTCAAGATGATCGAAAAACAGGACACTAAAGTTGTGAGCAAAAGTTCAAAATGTTGATGGAACACAGGACCCAGATGATTTGATGTAGGTCGAGCATTCATCAGCCAGAATCTCAAACTCCCAAAAGTACGTCTGGAGTTGGAGACGGTCAGATAAATATTGAACGTACGCTTATTGACGGCAGCTTCGTGTGGATTGATGATATTTTGGCCGAGGTTGTAAGCGCTGACAAAGTGTCGACCCTTCTCAGCAAAAGTTCGAGTGATCCACTGAC
This sequence comes from Armigeres subalbatus, assembly GCF_024139115.2. Lineage (NCBI taxonomy): Eukaryota > Metazoa > Arthropoda > Insecta > Diptera > Culicidae > Armigeres > Armigeres subalbatus. The sequence goes on along the minus strand of NC_085140.1, from coordinate 262,815,700 downwards.
CTGTTGTTACCTAACGAAGTAAACAGGGAAATAAGCCATGCTTAGTGGAAACACAATGACCGGATCGATGGAATGCTTACTGCGTAATTGTATGTTTCAATTTATCATGCTGGCTCCTCAAAAATCGAGGCGAAATTACCTAATTAAAATTAATTTTTTTTTAGAGAAACAGAATGCTTGAGGAAAAGCGAATAAGAACAGAGGTCAAATTAACATATGAACGTAGAGCTATGAAAAAATATAATAGGTTTTTTCTCAGTTAAACATCCTATACTCAAATCTTGCACCCTATGTGTAGAGTGTGTGGTTCGTTCGATTTAAAGAAGAACGTTAAACACAATTTAAATTTGATTATTATCGGCATTAAAGGTTAATTGAAGTAATAATTCAAGCACTGATGCATAAAAATGGCACATACTACTCATTTTCGTCGTTGGCATACAGAATAGCAAAAACGTGCTTTTATCGTTAACTACATTTTAATAACTGTGCCAATTTATCACCACTTCGACCCATTTATCTTCATACAATGTGGGAATCATATGTGGTTGGAATGATGTGAAATTAAAGCAGGCTTCAAACAAGCGCCAGTCAGCAGCAATCCATACTATACTCTTCTTGAAAATAAACATAAACATTATAAACCTAAATCATTAATGTTGCGCAAATTCAATTTGAATTCATCAACATCCGGGTTTTGTCACAATCAGCTAGATTATGTTCGCATCTAGATCAGCAGTCTCGTGTTCGCCATCTCCCCCACCAGCCGAATAAGGCAACGGGACGGAACCAGGCTAACAAATGAATTCAAATTAATTAATCGTGTTATCACATTTCCAGCTGTACATATTCTCGCATAGTCACTGGGCTGGAAGAACAATCTCGTCACCCACCATCCGGCACCGGATGGCGGGGTTGAAGTGAAAAAGTTTCCAAAAGCATCGAAAAAAAAACGGATTGGCAAAAAATCTTTCTCTCTCGGACCTCATCGTGGTCGGCATCGGATCCGTTGATGAGTCCATTCGTTTCGAAGAGTTTTGTGGTGAGTTGAACAAACACTGAACCGCGGTCATCATTCGGTTCGTGGAGTTCACGTTTTTTTCGTTTTGCTTTGTGGGTGGAACATTGCTGGTAACGGTTTCGATGATTTTTTTTGTGTAACGAAAAACCATGGAACAAGGGTGCGAACAATTTGAAAAACAAGCACACTAAGGGTGGAAAATTCATTGCAGTTTGTGGCATTCATAGGATTAACTGATGCTTTTGTGTGAAAGTTATCAGCTAGCACGGTTGTAAAACATGATGGCTAGTCAAAAATAAACTAAATACCAACATTTTTTTTTATAGTTTTGAATTAATAATTGAAGTAACAAAGTCAAGAAACAGAATAAAAAATAGTATCACTATAGGGACATAAAAATGTGATTACAATCTTCTTACTAAGCACTTCGAATACTGCCTGTCCTGATTACCCAGTCAACTCGGATTTACTTACAATAACTTCAAGAGTGCTCAACCAAATAGCCTGCTAGACGTCAGTTTTTCAGAAGTTATGCCACTTGGGAGTACAAGATGAATCAGATCCACGTCTTCTACAACCTTTGAAGTATTGCAATCACTTTTCATTTGCTCCTCGTCATCAAAGAAGTCAACAAAAAACTGTTCGAATCAAGACCGTAACCATTTCTCATTCTGTCCACGTGTTCCGCATTTATAGCTGATTGCCGTCTGGTTTGTGTCATCTGAAAAAGGTTTACGATCAAACAGAGTAAAAAAATATCTCCGCATATTTATCCAATCACAGTCAATTATGCTCCAATCTCTTCCCAGCAATATTTGTACGCTCGGAAAACGTGTGCAAAGCGTCCTCCATCACTTCGCCCACCATCGCCACCAGTTGGCAATGTCAAATGAAAGCTACACCTTTCCCCAGCGAGGGTGCATTTGCAGCACCACCTCCTCATCGCATCGCAATGGGATCCGGCATTCAGGCAGCCACACAAACGTCGTCGTGTATCAGCATTTATTGGGACGCGCGAACTGGGAAAAAACCTCCGTTGATCCTTGATAGTTGCCTCGTTCCGCCCTTCTCGGGATGCTCAGACTTGTAAAGGGTCGGCTCGAGGATGTCACTGATTTTGTTCATCACTTTTAGCTTGATGTTTATTGTATGTTATTATTTTTTGTATAAAATCAGAAAAACATAGAACTACCTACAATCAACACACTTGAAAGCCATTAAATATAAATCAATTGTTGCCAACGCCTATACTATTTGCGATATATTAACACAAAAGGCCGGTTCTGACCATATGACTTAAAAATACGAATCCTTTATCCAATCACATTCGCACAGCTTGCGCATCAGGAAGCCACGTGTAATTCAGGGCACGTATCGCGAATAGCATATAATTTAACGTTCATCATCAATTCCCGTTGCACATAATAATGACGGCTTCTGGATGGCGGCACCGAGCGTGCGAAGCCAATCTTTGCAAAACGGGCTGCCGACCGAGGCGCCTCCATCTCCACTGGGAGAGCGAGGCGTGTGTCGAGATGTTCATATCTTTATCCCTCGCGGGAAACCTTTGTCGCTCCGCGTCCGTTCACATCCGGTCCCGTCCAATCGGGGCTGCGGTTTGGTTGCTAGTTGTGTCAGTGAAGTGGATGTGTAAGTTGGAGTCAGGTGGATTGACAGACAGGAGAAGGTCGTTGTTGCAAACCGTCTCCGATGACGCCGACCTGCCTTTCACCTTTAGGGATAGGGGATGATGTTTTCTGCCTACCACCGCACGGTGGCTGACGACGGTGAGATGATGCAGCGACAACGGCGATGGTGGCGAATGGCAATGATGGTCGGTGGTGGCACCATGAATAATGGATCGAGGTGTGGCAATTTCTCATTTTTATTCCAAGCGGAAGACAACCCGCAGGATAAGCCGGTGAGCTCATTCCGCTGTCAGAAGTAAATTGACTTGATGGGATAGAAAAAAGTGCATTACGGTGTAGACGAAATTCGAATGAACATTTTAGATGGAGATTCTTTTTTCAGCATGATAATATATTTACCTTTGTGGACAGGCTAATATCAAAAGCACAAAATTACCATTTGCCTTTCTTTTTCATCAAGATCCGTTGAAGGGCTACATGATCTTTTCCAAGACGATTCAATTTCGACGGATCGAAGTGATTCGTGTATCATACGTGTTATCAAAATTCGACACAATCAAGATAAAATCAATACATCGCTTACTGTCCTATTAGTTATCACCAAAGCCCTGTTGAAACATCGGCAAAAAATATTAATCTGTCTGAAAAACAGAATGTTACAAAATACTCAACAATTGTACCACATAAATCTTCTATATAATAAAAATGAAATGGTCTGTTTTCGTATCCGCATAACTTGAAAACGGCTGGATGGATTTTCTTCATTCCTTCAGCGGAAACGTTCATTATCGTTTCCGACGGATTTATATGATATTTTCTCATGCAAAAATTATGAGTAAGGTTTAGTAAATCGCGAAACACTAAAATTAAGATTCGTATGAAAATTTTGCATGAGCAGTTCATAACGCACATTTTGGCCTACTATGCAGGACAACGTCTGCCGGGTCGACTAGTACTACATGGAGCCATAGTTCTTTGTGATACATACAAACAATATCTAAATCTAAGACTAAGCAAAAATCTTCAAAGAAAGAAAAAAATCATAAGGGTTGTGTACATGATACGACCGACCAGTGTTGGGAAAAACTCAAAATCTCAAAATTCATGACCGATTTGAATCAAACATGAGTTGAAACGCACCCAACTCAGCACCTAAAAAATCATGGCTGTGTTGAATCATCCATTCGAATCATCATAGGTTTTCTTTTGTTATCCTTCGTAAAAAAACAGTAAATTAACAATGATGTGGAAATGCTAATATCATCTTAATATTATCGCCTCTAATTCTATCATGAACATGTACGTCTAAGTTTGGAAGATGATATTAGCATTTCCATATCATTGTAAATCGTTTAACTTCACGTAGAAGTAACACACACAAAATCATTAATTTGGAGTCAATTAACGTTCAACACATAGATACACATAGATACAATGGATACTATTGTGTGTGTAAGCAATAAATTGCCCACAAATTGATTTTAAACGCTTTTTGGAGCGAAATGATTTTTTTGAGAAATGAGTAAAATTATCCGTTTTAGCATGAAAAACTCACACATGATTCATTCCTTTAAACTCACAAACGAGTTAGTTCGCGCGGGAGCGCTCAATGATTGAGTTTTATGAATTATTTTACCATCACTGACGACCACCCGAAGTAAACTACGAAAAATTGTTTGATGCTCTAAGGAATGTAGTGCCACAATGCATGAACATTTTTCAATCATTTATTTAGTTTACATCTAAACAGAGAACATCTCTCCATCCTTGAATGCGCCCCACGCTCGCCAAGTCGTTTTGCTCCTGGTATGCCCACCTAGCTCGCTGCACTCCACGCCGTCTCTTACCTGCCGGATCGGAAGCGAACACCATCTTTGCAGGGTTGCTGTCCGGCATTCTTGCAACATGCCCTGCCCATCGTATCCTTCCGGCTTTAGCTACCTTCTGGATACTGGGTTCGCCCTAGAGCTGGGCGAGTTCGTAGTTCATTCTTCGCCGCCACACACCATCTTCTTGCACACCGCCAAAGTTGGTCCTAAGCACCCGTCTCTCGAATACTCCACGTGCTTGCAAGTCCTCCTCGAGCATTGTCTATGTTTCACGTCCGTAGAAGACAACCGGTCTTATTGGCGTCTTGTTCATGACACATTTGGTGCGGTAGCGAATCGTTTTTGACCGAAGTTTTTTCTGGAGCCCGTAGTACCCGACTTCCACAGATGATGCGCCTCCGTATTTCACGACTAACATTGTAATCAGTGGTTAGGAAGCATCCAAAGTAGACGAATTCCTCGACCACCTCGAAGGTATCCCCGTCTATCGTAACACTGCTTCCCAGGCGGGCCGTGTCGCGCTCGGTTCCGCCCACAAGCATGTTCTTTGTCTTTGATGCATTCACCACCAGTTCAACTTTTGTTGCTTCACGTTTCAGGCGGGTATACAGTTCTGCCACCTTTGAAAATGTTCGGCCGTCAATGTCCATATCATCCGCGAAACAAATAAATTAACTGGATCTGTTGAAAATCGTACCCTGGCTGTTACACCCGGCGGAGATGACACCTTCTAGCGCAATGTTGAACAACGGGCACGAAAGTCCATCACTTTGTCTTAGGCGCGATTCGAACGAACTGGAGTGTTCGCCCAAAATCTTCGCACAGTTTTGCACACCATCCACCGTTGCTTTGATCAGTCTGGTAAGCTTCAGAGGGAAGCTGTTCTCGTCCATAATTTTCCATAACTCTACGCGGTCTATACTGTCGTATGCCGCCTTGAAATCAACAGATAGATGGTGCGTTGGGACCTGGTATTCACGGCATTTTTGAAGAATTTGCCGTACAGTAAAGATCTGGTCCGTTGTCGAGCGGCCGTCAACGAAGCCGGCTTGGTAACTTCCCACGAACTCATTCACTGATGGTGACAGACGACGGAAGATGATCTGGGATATCACTTTGTAGGCGGCATTGAGGATGGTGATCGCTCGAAAGTTCTCACACTCCAGCTTGTCGCCTTTCTTGTAGGTGGGGCATTTAACCCCTTTCTTCTACTCCTCCGGTAGCTGTTCATTTTCCCAGATTCTGACTATCAATTTGTGCAGGCAAGTGGCTAGCTTTTCCGGGCCCATCTTGATGAGCTCAGCTCCGATACCATCCTCACCAGCTGCTTTATTGGTCTTTAGCTGTTGGATGGCATCCTTAACTTCCCTCAAAGTGGGGTTGGCTTCCATCGTCCGCTGAACTGACGTGGTCATCTCCTCCACTGCCTTGACTTTCACTGCCTGTACTCTCAGCGCCATTCAAATGTTCCTCGTAGCGCTGCTTCCACCTTTCGATCACCACACGTTCGTCCATCAAGATGCTCCCATCCTTATCCCGGCACATTTCGGCTCGCGGCACAAAGCCTTTGCGGGATGCGTTTAGCTTCTGGTAGAACTTGCGTGTTTCTTGAGAACGGCACAGCTGTTCCATCTCCTCGCACTCCGCTTCTTCCAGGCGGCGTTTCTTCTCCTGAAAAAGGCGGGTCTGCTGTCTCCGCTTCCGTCTATAACGTTCCACGTTCTGCCGGGTACAAACCGGGCCACAAACCCGACGATGTTCTCCGCTGCGTCGTTAATGGCTGCTTTAACTGTATTCCAGCAGTCCTCAAGAGGGGCCCCAACGAGCTCATCCTCTGCCGGCAACGCTGCCTCGAGATACTGCGCGTATGCAGTGGCGACATTAAGTTGCTTCAGTCGCTCTAGGTCGTACCGCGGCGGTCGTCGGTACCGAACATTGTTGATGGCGGATAGTTTTGTGCGCAGTTTCACCATCACCAGATAGTGGTCAGAGTCGATGTTAGCGCCACGATATGTCCTGACGTCAATAATGTCGGAGAAGTGCCGTCCATCAATCAGAACGTGGTCGATTTGTGATTCTATCTGCAGTGGTGATCTCCAGGTGTACCGATACGGGAGGCTGTGTTGGAAGTAGGTGCTAGGCGGCGAAATCATTTAGTCGTAGGCCGTTTTCGTTCGGTGAGCGGTGAGCGCTGAACTTACCAATAGTCGGTCTAAATTCCTCCTCTTGGCCAACCTGAGCATTCAAACCTCCAAACGTCCTTATAATCATCAGTGCTTCCGGAGTGTGGGCTATGGACGTTGATTATGCTAAAGTTGAAGAACCGGCCTTTGATCCTCAACCTGCACATTGTCTCGTTGATCGCCCACCACTCGACGCGCCTTTGCATATCGCCTATCACTATGAAAGCTGTTCCCAGCTCATGTGTGTTGCCGTAGCTCTGGTAGATGGTATGATTAGCTCTGATCGTTGGCACCATTGATCCCTTCCAACAAACCTCCTGCAGTGCTACGATGCCGAGTCCACGGTCCTTGAGCACATCGGCGAGTATGCGTGTGCTCCCGATGAAGTTGAGAGATTTGCAGTTCCACGAATTGAGTTTCCAATTGCTAGTCCCTTTTCGTCGCAGTGGTCTTCGCCGATGGTTCTGGTCCGTACTCTCTTGTTCATTGTTCGTTGCATGAGTTTTTTTTATACCAAACCCTCTGAATTTCCGGAGGACCATTCCTCCTTATTTCCGGTGGACCATGGTGCACAGTTTCACTTAGAGTCCCTCGCTGTCACTCGGACGATGATCAGCCGCCCCTAACATGGAGAACAGACGCTGTTGTGAGCCGATCCTGGCATGTCAATAAGATGGCAATAAGATTTGCACCTCCGGAGATGAGCAAAATCCTCCTTCCCTGTCAGCATACGACCATAGTTCCCACCGGGGTTGGTTACCCGATCTTCTCTAAAGTTGCTCATATCCCGGCCAGCACCACGGGGAGGTAGGGATAGGAGTTGCTGGGAAAGAGGCTAAGGACCGCGAGATGGGGTCTATTTTATTCCTTCAGGTACGCGAAGTACCAATGGTACGCTTTACCCAGCATTTGTCCGACCCAATCTTCCCTGGTTCTGCGATGTTGGAAATCCTTGGATTGCTGTTTGTAGCTGTTCTTGCTCTTCTTGAATTAATGTTCCTATGACTGAATTCTCGGTATTTCAATTAGCTGTTATTCCGCAGATCGTGGGTTTTATTCCAAACTTCATCCAGAAATCCATACCTAAGATCAAAATGGGTGACATGGTTTCTATGATGAGCATGGGAAGTGTGATGTTCTTATTGTTATAAGCGATTAATACTTGGGAGTAAAACAACACTTGATGCGGCGAATTGTTCGCCGTCTTCACTTCTCCTGTAACCAGAAACTTTTGAAGTCCTAATTCGTCTGCTATCTTTACAAGGGATCCTCCGATTAGACTGCAAGTTGCGCCACTGTCTAGGAGACCCCGTAGTTATCGACCTAGGCCTGATATAGATGCATATGGTCGGTTGTTTTTATTTTCGGTATTGATTATTATTGAGTCCGTCTTGCAGAAAGCGGAAATATTAGTGAGCAAAGGAACATTCGGTTCTATGAGAGATTCCATCTCCTTCATTGTGGATTCTCCCAACTCAGGTTTCCCGAAAGAGTAGACACGTTTTGTACTTCTAACTGCGTCCAACGTAAGATACAAGCCTCGCAGTTACGTGTAGTGCAATTCTTATTCCCACAGCTGTGGGGAAAAACAGGAAACGTTTCGGGTTGGGACATCTGGGATACGTAGTTGACCCCAATTCATTCCGGTAAGCTATATTCTGCTGAACTACTTCTTTCTCCCTGATGTCTGCCGCATCCCATTCTTCTTCTTAGGCTTGATTGTGTTCCATCATGTTGACTTGTGCTGACGAATGGTTGCCGGTTCAACAAAGGCCGATCATTATTATCCAATCTGCTGATTAGCGGTCGCTGAAATGCTGATCCCAAGTAACATTTTAAGTTTTATGACGCTCTTGATGCGTCATGTCGTGGTCCTAAGGTTCGTGATGCTGTTGGATTTCGTCCTTTCATTGAATAAGACCGAGATACTTCGAAGTCTTTGCAGACCGTAATCGGTACTAGAGCATGAGACTCTTAATCTCAGGGTCGTGGGTTCGGGCCCCACGTTGGGCGCCAATATAACGAGACTATTTATAAACGAAATTATTACCCTTTTGTGCGCAACTGTGCGTCTCCATCAGGTGGCAGCACACCTATTACTTTCAACTGTTACAACCGGCTTGCTACTTTCTGATCATAAGGTGTGCCATTGATTAACGAACAATCGCAAAAATTTGCTGCATGTCCACGACTCTTATTCAATGAATCTCGGAATCTTCTTACAAACTAGTACATACATTGATCTCTTCTACTCTTCGGTGGGGGCCCCATGATGTTGCGTTGACTGCATCGCTGTTTCCTGCTGTGTAGCACCCTTGTGTTGCATGGAAGTATGCACCATAAAGTTGCACGCCGACTACTCACACCACCACACTACCGCTTGTCGCACTGATGGCTGCTTGACGCGTCTGGGCAGAGCAATTGTCAGCCTTGTACTTCACTGCTGATAGCCCAACGTGGCTCGGTTGTTGCCTTTCGTTGCTCGTTGCACATGCGTCACGCGGGTACCGATCGTTGCTCTCGTAGATAATCTTTCTACCGGCCGTGCTTTCTAGAGACGAGCCCTCGTTGTGTCGACCATGTGAAGGTCACTCGTATGATCGTTAGTGCAGGTAGCTCCACTACGGGATGCGGCGAACTCGAGTTGGTGTGTGCTAAATGAGCTGGACAAGCGAAGGTCGTGATCGATGCTCGAATGGCTTGTGTGCAGGACTGGAAACAAGAGGCCTGTTTTGAAGGTCTTCTGTACGCTTGAGTTTCTTGCACCGGGTGTGATATTTAAATAGGCCAACCACTATCCTCTACGATGATTGCACCGTCTATTGTTTCACCGCGAGGCAAGAGAACCCAACTCATCCAGTCCGGTAGATTCTACTGGTCATATGCATGCACGGACTCCTCTGAAGATGTTAGAACTTCCGAATTTTCTGCTAACACGTGTCTCAATCGACCTTCTGGGATCTTCTGGCTTGCGATGTATAACTTATCCGCAATCCGGTTTAGGAGAATCGTTGATTAGGAACGATCGATTTGCACTAAATCACTTGCATGCACTCAATTATTTTTTGTTGTTATGAGTATATAGCCACCGCTTTCGAGTCTTGTTCGATCAACAATGAGCATTGTGTCTATCCTCAGTGGATGTTTTCCTTCTGATGCGCCTTTGGGGTAGTGTGTGAGAGGAAGTTCAATAACGTTGCGTTCTGGATGTGGACGATTTTTATTCCATTTCTTCTGCACTCCGAGAAAAAACTCCAACATTTATATCGGCATAATCTCAAATTCGTAACAGAATTTCTTCGACGCATGCGAGCGTCCGGTACGAGCCACCAACGTAGACCCGGCGTCATTCTCTCCGTTTGACCTGACGACACGCTCACCGATCTCGTAACCGGTCGTATCGGTCAGTCGACACCCCTACACACCCGTAAGTGTTGTTGGTCATCATCTCAGTCGAGGTCGCCACGACCACACAGCGACGTGCCTGCTACCTAGCGCACCAGCCTTTTTATGGTATTGAAGGTAAATTTCATACAAAAATCAGAGCTGTCAGTAAATGTCACGAATAATTGCACCTACTCGCAGTACCACCACCAATTGGAATAGGAATAAACAAATTATAGACGTTAGGATAGAACATTTTTAAGCATGCAAAAACTTACGAAATACAAAACAAGAAACAGAATGTCATCACAATTAAAGAACAGACAATTTTAGTTTTGAACAGCCAAGAACCTATGAATGAAAGTATGATGAGTTTAAAACAGAAATGTTTGCAACTCCTAGTTAACTAGAAATAAGTTATTACCTTTTAATGGTTTCTCTTACACTTTTTTTTAGAATTATTCGAATTTGGGATTGGAGAGAGATATTTTGGGTAGATTTTGAGCTGCTGCAGATGTGGACATGTTAAAGGGTAAAACAAAAAGCTGGGCAAATAAATCATAAATTATGGCAGACGGTTTTACCATCTGGCGCATAAGATAGAATTTGAAGGTCCTTAGCAGGAACCACAAAGCCTTGAGTACATTACAGCCCCTTAGCAATCAGCTGGCAAATTTTCGGGCGAAATTCCGCCGGATCGCCCTTCACCTGCAGCGGCGATTGCTGCTTCGTTTCTTCTGCGAATTGCCGGTATCGTACAACGACGAATATACGTTGCTCTGCAAAAGCTGCTTGGAGGGTTTACCCGCGCCTCCAAGAACAGTGTGCTTAGGCACCTTTCCCGCGAGCGAATCGGCCACCGAGTTAATTAGTTGTTCAAGAGTTGTATATCATAAACTTCACCATCCTGTGCGCCCACCTTTACTAGAAAGTCCGCCTTTTCATTCCCGTAGATTTAGCAGTGGTATGGAACCCAGACAAATGTAATCTTGAAGTTTTCTGAAGCTGGTTGAAGTTATATTAAAAACACCGAAGCCAGTGGATCCGTTAATACGAGAACCATCAGTGAAATATCTGTTGTTATAATTGACATATTCATATTTTTCAGGAAAAAGTGAGTGAATAGATATTTGTCGTAGGTGATCTGGTATTCCTTAAATATAGTGTTTCATGGTCAGATCGTATTCAATTGAGGAATTGTCGTTGGTCAAGTAAACTCGATACGGAAGATAAAGAAAAGTTGATATGTTTTTGAGATAGATTCTCAGGAATTTTGACCGACTCACCAGTTCAAGCATTTTATCGAAGTTATCTAAGACAAGTGTGTTACTTGTTCCACATTAATTCTAAGTGAGAGCTCCTAGTAACGGTGCTTCAAAGAAGTGACTCCAGCAAGCACCTCCAGGCTCGTGTTATGTGTTGAATGCATGCAGCCAAGGGCAATACGCAAACAATGATACTGAATTGGTCAGTTGCTAAGAGGAAGTAGAAAGAACTGTACTCTAAAACAGAGACAATATGTAGTCGTTCTATAGAGTTTGACGAGGTCTGCATTCCCTATCTATCAGACTAAATAACTGAACTGTCTTAGTGAAAATCTTGATCTTTCATTGGAAGTGCCAATTCTAGCTGCTGCGCTTAGTCTACTGTTTAGTTGCTGCTCAATGTCGAGACGTGATGTACAACGTCGACGCGTGCCGTGCACCGTTGAGAGTTTTGAGCACAGGCATACTGCATCGAGGTAGTGGTCGGATTCAAAATTCAAATTGTACGGTACATGCGGACGTTCGTTATGTCAGAAAGGAGTTTATCGTTAAGTTTCCTGCAGTGCCACGACGACGTCGAAACTAAGGGATGTATCTCATTGTAGATTATCCTGTCACAATCCACGGAACCTAGCGACATCTAGTCCCATGTTCCAAGCTTCCATTCGCAATATTTTTTTCGTCGCCTAGGCCGTTGTTGATTGTATCGAGTCGTATTATCTTTGATGCCGTTAATAATAACTGGTTTTACAGGTTGTATTGTATTAGGTCTGTATAGTGTCCCATCCAACACCAGGACTTGGGCTTATATTCTATACTGCCCATGATCGCATATTTGTAACATTTGCATTTTTGGCGATTTTGAGATAGGCTCATGAATCATCTCCAAATTGCTAATTTGTTCAGCTGACCAGGTGAAATAAGAAAGATTGTTCCAAAAAACTCGAAAAAACTATCAAGTTGTTTTGTAACATTGAGCAAAGTGACTGCATAACCGTAACACCGAAAAACTTTATTGCCGGTACGCCATGTGCTGTGTACCAAAATTTTCGCAATTAGTTTGCTTTCAAATACCAAATAATGGAAATGTTTCTACCGAAGATTCCAACTGGATAAAGTGTTTGTGCAATTTTTGGGAATTTTTAGAAAATCATTAAGATTTGCATAGTTATGCATATCGCAAACTTCATCGTTCCATTTCTCCCATGCCTACTTTTGTCGATTGTTACAAATATGCAATCATAGGCTACTATTCTAGCAGTTACGGTTAGAATGCTAATAAATGGAAGCTTGATTTTGCATCCAATTGAGAATACCTCACCCAATCAGCATAAGAACGTTACAGAAGCTGTATAAAATTTTGGCATATACAATTTTGGAAAATTTAGATACAACCATTGTATTGGTATCTCTCAATTTTGTTTGACTATTATCGGCTCTTTCAGTCTTATAAAGCAGCTAAAACGTTGTTGCGTCAATGTTCCAACGTTTCGGTGAATATTTCACCGTCTTCAGGGATTTAGAGGCTGAAGATGGTGAAATATTCACCGAAACGTCGGGAAACAGACGCAACAACATTTTAGCTGCTTTAGAGATCTGAACGAGCCGATAATAGTCAAACAAAACTGAGCACAACAGTCGAAAGCATCCCATCAAATCTTAAATATTTTTATTGATTTTATACAGTAGCTGAATAAAAAGCTTACATTTCTTGTATTAAAAACTTGCAGAATTGTATACCGTCGTGCGGGGCTTCTTTTGACAAATCAGGGGCTACTTTGGACATTTTAAAACAAGAATTATAACAAAAATTACTATAAAATTGTCATTATCACCAATCGGGTGTCTTGTTGATAGTTGGATGGCAACTTTCTGTTTCAAATTTGGTATTTCTTCCGTTTATTTTTTTCAAAAAATCAAAAATCCAAAGTAGCCCCCGGAACCAAAAGAAGCCCCGCACGACGGTATGTCAAGATTTTAAACAAAAAAGTAAGATTTGTTTTTGGATGCACTCTTTCATTTCTATTACTTTGGCAATCCGTTAACCAGGACGAACCTCTGCCACAGTACGTATGCCCCCAGATTCCAATAAAAATGATTGCATCATCAATTCCTTCCTATTTCCAATAGACCGTAAGGACGTGGCCAGTGCCGTTATTAACTATTTAACAATTCTAGAGCTCTATTACGGTACATAATTACTGCGCAATGTATGGTCAGCGTACGTAAGATTTAAAAAGAGGGGAAAAGGGGATCATCTAATAAATCTACTTGTGTTTAAGGTTTCGGGGTAAAAAACTATAAAAAAATAATCACATTGTTTATGGACGACCCATTATTGATGATCATTTTTTAATGGTGGGCTGTGATTTCTTAACTCTAATCTTTATTTATTTAACTTGCTTACAAGCTTTATATACAAAATAACAAACTTTTGCTTTTTATATACTCCACTCACTCTAGCAAGATTTTTGTAACACTATTATGGTTGAATCACAGTTGAATCTGTAGTTGAGTTCGGCAGTAGGAGATACTTGAAACAGATATCATTGACAGATAAGATATTTCCAAAGGCACATGCTCCTCATTTTTAATTCATAAGTATAAGAAACTAATAGTTAAACACTAATAATAGAAAGAAAATGTTTTACGTCACGTCAGAAGTAATCATGAAGAAATGTTCCATACCTGAATAATCATATAACCAATTTTCATAATTGCTTAGAAAAAAGCATTTTTTGTCATTTAGATTTCTTGTACTAAATAAAATCTGTTTGAGGTACTTGTTTCATAAATAGATATTAATTAGGTAATTGATTCACCTGGGAAGTTTCAAATTGAAAAGATTTTTTGTTTCACGAAAGTTATCCTGTTTTCAAAATTGAACAAAATGTTCAGCCTGAAAAACTCTTTCGTACCAGTTCCTTGGACTTTGTTTATTCAATATACCGATTTCATCTCTTAACCAACTGCGTCATGTATGTATCTGCCTCCTTCATCCTGGATAAATCGTCATCCCAAACACGTGAAATGAAAGAAGTATCCCACCCGAAATCTAATCGGAAAAACAACCTTCTCGCATGTACCCATTTCGATCCATGTAATTCCACACTTTTCCCCTTGGAGTACTTTTGCGGCCCCGGTCGACAGGTTGGAAGGTCAGATTGAGCACGGAACGACGGCTGTCAATCCCAGATCCATTTAGCAAACGAATCACAAACTCGGCCAACCAATCGACTCGGGCTGCGACGATGAGGACGACGGCTGGCCGACCGACCGACGACACAGGAGAGTCATCTTCAACCCGGTCCCCCATGACTATCGAATAAACATTGAACTGAGAAACAGATCGTATACCTACTTCGGTACGTCGCACGTCTGAATGGGAACAACCAAATGGCCGGAACAACATAGATTCGGACCAACAGACATCCCATTCATTCGTACATAGGCCACAGTCGCAACGATGGAGTACCATAGCCTCCATCGCACAATCTATCACCATCATGGGTGTAATTTAGTACAAATATCGGAATAAAATATTGCAATCACACACTTGTATCACCCCGATCGGCTATCGAAGGAGCAACGCAGAGGAGGATGCAGGCAGCCTCCGCAGATGGATAGATGTCTGGGTGGGCTTGTGTCACAGGGATCTGGACTTGGACTGGCACTTTCGAGTTGTCTGGCTCTTATCAGTCTGGTGAAATATTAATTCGATTTTCCCTTCGCTTCAGTTGGTGTACGGCTCAGTCACTCGAAAACTATGCTCGATGCTAGGAAATTGGTGGCCCAGGTTTGACATGGCAACAGTAAGTTGGTGGAGCTGGCACAAATTATATCTTGGCGTTGAAAGGCACTTGTCGAAATTGACTTTTCCGGAAACGGGAATAATGAAAGGGTGGGGGTGAAGTTAGTGCCTTATCTTGCATCAGTGGAGAGTATGTCGAATTACTGGCAATTTGCGTCTGAGTGGACAGGTTGAAAGCAATAGTGTAGTTAGTTAACAGATGAGTGACAAGCACAAGGCCACGGAACGAGTGTAAGATTGTGGTAGACAATTTCGTCTTTAGAATGTCAAGCAAAATACTCATCTAATCCTTAATGGACCATATATTTGGACTGGTCTATTTCTTGAAAGTGTAGATAAAATGGCATTGAAACAAAAAGATTTAATTCGATTTCGAAATAACGAAGAAATGTTCCTACTCAATCTAACGCTCTTATGTTTATCACATCGAACCACCATCAATCTTTGCTTTTATCTTGTCATGCAATACACATTGTGTATTGCCACAATATGCAAAATAAGGATAATACTTGACTATTTCTTTAACTTCTGCTTCTGCAAATGTTAAAAAAGTGCAATAATTTTCATGTATAGTAATAAAATAAGGTCATATTTGGTACGACAATAACAATTGACTTACTCGCATGTTTTCTATTTTATCCGTGTGCACAATAAATACCCAAATAATAGAATCAGAATCAGATAATCATTCGTATTCGAAAAACATAAAGCATCAAAGGGAAACACGAGCACGTAGGATCAAACCGGATGGAAATGGCTTGAGCAAATTTGACTTCGGGTGCCATAGAAGTGGGATTACCTGGGATATTTTCTTGTTCAAGAATATAAATGGAGCATTTTTTTTGGCTTCGACCCCGCTGCTGATCGTTGCTTATCGTTGAACCGTGCAACTTGTCTTTTCTGGTTGTTTTCTTCAAGGGGATTATTCACTCACCCACAAATTTGAATAAAACGTCAATTCAAATGGACTTGGTTATCTTTCTGTTATTGAGCCAAATCGATAGCAATTCGAGAGCAAATCCGCGTTTCATCTTTGCGAATAATGTAGGTGCACTCGAGTTCGGTTGCTTACTGATGCAAACAAAAGGGATGATGGTTTTATTATATTCGTTAAATTGACAAACATAATATGGTGATATATGTGTTGGTTTATTACCGTTTATATATTTTTGTAAATGTTTATTTGTTTTGCAATTCCTGATCATAATATCTGATTTACAGTTCAGGTTTGAGTTATGAAACGGCTTACTTTTCCATGCTAATTAAATGGATGTTTTAATGACCATCATGCAACTCAAATATGATAGTAGTTTGTGCAACTAGTTGCAAAAAGATTATTTTTCAGCACGAGTTGTACGTTTATCCAACGAAGCTTGCCGAGTTGAATAGTTACTACGAATGCTGAGAAAATCGAGTTCTGCAACGAGTTGAACACGCTATTTTTTGCAATGACAAAAATGGGCTTTTATATGATAAGTATATGAAAATACCAAAATAGTACAATCGACGAACTGTAAACCAGGTGTCATGATCAGGAATTGCAAAAAATCTATTAGCACTATAACACTCATTTGGGTGCTATAATTAAAAACCAACATTAGGACAATAGTTACATGACTACGTTTTGCTGAATTAGCTTGTAAGTGTTCATGTAGTGTATTCTCTGCGTCTCGTAATAAATGAAATAGTTTGATGAACATGACATCAATATTGCCTAAAGGCAAGTCCATCTAACTCTTCATGGCTTGTCGAGCTATGCATTTTGGCACGATAACATGGAATCTGATTGTAACATGATTTATTGGCAAGAATAGTCATGTGAAGTATATTAAATTGAACAATTTTGGTACAGATTTACAGCGTCCGGAAGTTGAAGTGCTACATCAGAATAAACGAATAGGTTAATCAAAACAAAAATATTTAATTCCAATTTCATTAAATTGTACAAAAAACATATCACTTTGTAAGTTCACTGGTCAAGTTAATCTTTTTCGTCCTTGAGGATAACCACTCGTCGCAGACGATCAAGGAACGCGTCGTACGAGTCTAGCAGGTGCTCTTGTGTATTTTTTTAGATGCCACCAGATGTCGCTCTAGGACTAGCGCAAAAAACGTGATGTTTTAGAGCAGACGCGGCCTCCAAAATACTCCATAGAGTGAAATTCATAGGGTTCAGGTCCAAAGGACGCGCTGGCCACTCTTGGATCGAAATTAACCCCGAAATCCCCTTAGTTGGGTTTTCTTCACTTTTTGAACCAGCGTCAGATCCTGCTGTAAGACGCAACCTCTGGTATCAAAATAATGTCGTGCCCACAGTTCGAAGACTTCTTCTTCTTCTTCTTGGCATTACATCCCACACTGGGACAGAGCCGCCTCGCAGCTTGGTGTTCATTAAGCACTTCCAAAGTTATTAGCTGCGAGGTTTCTACTAAGCCAGGATACCATTTTTGCATTCGTATATCATGAGGCTAGCATGATGATACTTTTATGCCCAGGGAAGTCGAGACAATTTCCAATCCGAAAATTGCCTAGACCGGCGGCACCGGGAATCGAACCCAGCCACCCTCAGCATGGTCTTGCTTTGTAGCCACGCGTTTTACCGCACGGCTAAGGAGGGCCCCGGTTCGAAGACGTTTTGTATAATTAGTTCCTAATACGTACATATTTTATGTTACATTATTTTTACTCACTTATGTAGCAGTCCAATTGCCGGACCCTAAATCATATCAAAGCCCATTTTTCATCATTGCTAAAAAAGGCGTGTGCATAGCAAAACTCGATTTTTTCAGCATTCACAGTATTTATCTAACTCGTCGTCGTCGCGTCGTTGGATGCAACTTGTGCTGAAAAAATCGTCTTTTTGCAATTAGTTGCAAAAACTACTATTTTTATGAAGTTTAACGACTCTCGAGCTCTCGCAATCTACTTTTCAGAACTAACTCTTCGTAGCTTAGTAGAGAAAGCACCAGTTATTCATTGAATACCATTTTTTCTAGGGTAAAATGACCTATTATCTAAAATTGAGTCATATTTTGTTCGTTTCAATAGATAGACCCGTAGTTTGAGAAAGTTTTTCTGTACATTATTTCTGACAACTTTCCCAAAGACGCCAGTTTGTTTCAACAAATTTTGAAAAAAACAAATAAAATTTCTATCTCACTTTAAAGTGAATTAATCAAAAATAAAATTTTCTCGAATGATTCCCCTTGATGTATGCAACATACTTGCTGAACATACTATGCCATTTACCCCTTTCAGGACGGATGGGTCGTATATGCCCAGCGTTTTAGATTGGCTGTGTAAAATCACAGAAGAGAGATAGGTCACCACTTTCTTCAGCAAAACTGTTCACCAGGATGTTGGCTTTGCAGGAAAAATATCAGGGGTCAAGTTTCCTTACACCCTGAAGACTCAGATACCCGAAACCTGGGGAAGATTTCGCTTCTGTTAGCATGTAAATAAATCTGGTATGTTTGAATCCTAAATCTCATTGTTTGATAGTTCTAAATACTCAGACAAGTTGGGCCATCCCGAACGTTATGCCTGTGATTAATTTTCAGGAATACGAGATGCTCAAAGTATTCCAAAACGTTTTGGAGTTCATCCCACGGTATCTATCAGATCAACCAAGGCTTTGGCCTATGTCCTCTTCGTCGTTATACAGTCAATTTTGCTCAATAGGCATATACGCATCATGCAAATCAAATTTTCTTGAATGCTGGTTGCTCAAGGTACTCCAAAACGTTCTGGAGCTCAACCCACGGTATCTACCAGATCAATCAAGGCTTTGAGCTATGTCCTCATCATCGATATACTCTCAATATGGATCATGGAAACCCAATTTTCTTGAATACGAGATGCTCAAGGTACTCCAAAACGTTCTGGAGTCCAGCCCACGGTATCTATTTAGATCAATAAAGGCTTCGGCATATGTCCTCATCGTCGGTATTCACACAATCTGGTGCAATAAGCATATACGCATCATGCAAACCCAACTTTCTTGAATATTAGATGCTCAAGGTACTCCAAAATGTTCTGCAGTTCAGCCCAACGTGTCTACCGGATTAATCAAGGCTGTTGCAATTCCCTTATCGTCGGTATTTACCCAATCCGATGTAATAAGCATATAATTCTTATTTCCATGATCATGAGATCCAATGTCCAAGGTGCTGCCAAATAATCATGAGTCTAGAAGCACAATCACAATGAGGTTAACCTGCGATTTTTTCTGCATACACGGACTTGGATGATCAACTGATTGACTCAAGCATACATCCAGATATGGGAAAATCGATTCATTCAGCGCTATTCTTTCCCTTGTCCTACACACTATCACAAATTAGACAACTGATAGATATGAATCGTTTGTTGGTTCGCTGTTGGGTTGAGTAACATTCATTTTGCGATCGTTTGTTCGCTGATTGATTGGGAGCTGAAATCGGTGTGGTTCGTGTAAGTGAGTGAGTTTTTCCATAGCTGATATCAAGATGTGGAATAGAAGTTCCTTAGAAAATTGTTCGAAAGAACCATCAGAGTAACTGAAGAAATAATTTTAGTATGGCATCATTTGCTTCCACGAGTCGATATCGAGTAGAAGAACATCGAATCATAGCTTGTGAAAAAAATGAATGAAATCGTATCGGCTCATCGAGCCTGCTAAACGGATACATCGTTCAGGACTTGGTTGATCGGGTAGATCGCACGTTCTGAACTCTTTGCCGGTTTGAAGAACCATAAAGGTCTGTAGTAGCTAGTAAAAGTGTTGAGTGAAATCCTATCAGCTCAATGGACCTGCTGGGATGTTTAGCGTTGCACGAATACATCGTTCAGGACTTGGTTGATCGGGTAGATCGCATGTTCTGGACTGTTCTGAATTCCGAAAAAGCAGACGATCACGTTTATCTGGATTTTAACCACTGTGTGCCGTCCGCTTCTTGCTGCCGGGTGAGCTGACCAAGCACGTCGTCTCGCAGGAAACCAAAGCCTTTATCATGTACACTAACTCCAATTAAACGAGAACGAGCCCTATCCAAAACATAACCTTTTCATAGCACAAGCCGCGTTCACAGAAGAGGGAGTTTTCGTACCGAGCACGCAGAAATTCAGAATTTTGGAAGAATATTTCAATTGACTGCAACTGATGCCAACGTCAGCCACTCGATGATTTTCCGTCATCCAGTCGTCAGAATTGCGAAGACGTCATCCATGCGAATAAATTTTCGCAGTGTCATTTTCCGACGAGCGCTTTCACGTTGCCAGGCGGTTATGATTTGCACTTTGAAGATAATTTGCTCTTCTCTTGTGTAAAATGGTGGATCTGAAAGGAATCGATTTTCAATCCACAATGCGCCTAACCTACCAAACATTAGACCGAACATTGCCCAATAGTCACTCGAATATTTTCCGCCAAGTCCCCACCATTTGGAATACATTTTTATTACCACCACTGGTGTCCCAACAAATGACGCCATTTTTACATTCAACCCTCTCTACTCATAAAATGTTAGTCCTAAAAAGAACTGATTTCCTTTTCACAATGCGCTAACTTTCTATTCACTAACAGCTATGAAACGATGTTTCGACCCAAGATTTTTTTATGTACAGGTTATCCGACTTGTCAATATCCCCAATTCAGCCATCTTGGATTTTTGTATGGAATTTATGCTCGTTTGTTTACGTTTTGCACTGAAAATGTATGTTTCCCCCCCGCGCTGGTTATTCCCATCTACTGACTGTAACGGTAGTCAATATTTGTTTTGAAGTTCTTTGTAAATTAAGTTTCTAAATTTGTAAATATAAATATCTAAAACTGTAAATATATACTTTTTTGTTAATGTTAATAATTATTCTAGACTTAATTTAAATTCGTAAATTTCGATACAACACAACATGGAATACCAAATAAAACGAACCGTGCAGCTGGTGCAGACTTGCATGCAATTTAAATAGAACGTTGCGTGAAGAGGTTAGTTGCTACGCCTGAAACGCATAAGTGCCTTTGAAGCGGATCACCATTCGTGACACCGTTACATAAAGTCCGAACAATGAGAAAGGGTTCGACTTGCAATCGGGAATATGAGTAGCAGACCAAACACCCCCCTGCAATGAGATGTAGTTCTTGAAGCCGTCTACCGATTGGGTGGCGCTAGTGTTGCCTTTCCCAATTTAAGCTCCAGAGCATTGGCGATTGGCACTTTGATGCTTCATGAAGAAGAAGAAGACGCAGAAAGATGATAATCAAAAATAGTCGCACGGGAAAACATACAAAGAAATTTTTGAAACACTTCTTTCAAATTCTAGAAGCAATTTAATTAAAAACGGTAAGCAGTGCGGGGTTAGTCTTGTTTTCTACTGCACAATAAATACAATATTAAATATTTTATATATTTAAATTTTCAATTTTTATTCTGTGATATCATACTCAATACACAATATAAGAAAAGTCCAACCCCGTACTGTTTACCGTTTTTAAATATATTGCCTCTAGAATTTCAGAGAAGAGTTTCAAAAATATCCTCGTATGTTTTCCAGTACGAAATTTTTTGAATATCATCTTGCTGCTTCTTCTTCTTCATGTAACATCAAAGCGCCAATTGATAACGTCGAAAATCACGCAACAATGCAATACATCTCATTGAATATAATTTAACAATGCAACACATGCCGCTTACGCCGATTACGCATCCGACTGTTCTGACTTCGTGTGTTTATTGCTTAACCGGCAATGTTTACATCCAGCACCATGTTGCAGCACCATGTTTTTGGCTTCAGTCGAGTTGTTCGTGGATGACAGCCGTTTCATGGGGGTGAGACCAAACCGCTTCGAATGAGAGGGAGATGTTTACAATCTATCTCTTACAATCAGGGTCAACGTAATCCGTCGCGCTTCAATTTCCGGTTACATTGCCAAAGAACGTTAATCTGAGGATTATTTGCAATCGACTCGTTCACTTTCATCCTTACCGTGGTGAAAGAAGGGCGCGATCCTTTAGTTTGTTCCGTGGTGTTATTGGTACGTGAATTTAAACGTGAAGTATTCGACAGGATAATTATTTTTTTCTGTGTTCCCTGTATAGGCTAGCCTAGTTGTAGATTGTGCGGTGTGCGACTGTCTTGTGTGAACCAGACCCAGAATTGAGTGTCATTAGTGTAGTCTAATTGTGTCAATGTCCTATATGTGCAGTCAACAAACTTCGCTGTCTTTATTTTTGAACAGCCTAGACGATAAAGCCACCGCCTGCACGCCATAACCATTGCTCGTCGCCATCGCCAACTCTTGCCACGCACTGGACTCAAGACTTCCCGCCTTGACGAAGGCGGAAAGGAGTAGCAACCGTCAAACTGCACTCCAACCGGCGACCCCCAGTCAAACTTCGGCCGTTTGAGTCGGCCCGAACCGTAAGTGTTTCCAAATTTTTTTTTCCGGACCTTTCTCGGTTCCGAGTGTGCTGTAGTAAGCGAAAATAGGCGAACCGTCGTAAACTCCAGTCGGAGTCCATCGCAGTGGCTGAAATGGCCAATTTGAATTAGTCGTTGTAAGCAAGACAAGTTACACCGAGAAGCGCTAGAGTTAGAGATAGTAGTAGAAGACCGCACAAGCTAGGGAAGAGAAGGGGACTAAGTAGGCCGGCCCAGAGATATGATTTGAAGCAAATTATAAAAATGTCCTACCGAAATAAACTATGTTTTTTGTTTCTGTAAATTGTAGTTCCTAGTTAGACAGATGTGATTGAGAGAGTCTGAAGGGTATTTCACGTTTCGCGTTAGTATTGTCTGTCCGCGTATGTTGATCCGAATTGTTCGTCTTTCGAAGCGAGAGGGAAAGATGGGGTGGGAAGATTGTTACCAGTGATGATAACTTTATACTGTGGACACGTGATAGGATTTGGGAGTGTGCTAGGTTTCGTTGGTCAGGATTGTAAGAGTTTGGTTGTCGGTATCGTGGGTTAGACAATTTGAGTGTAGGTGGTCGGTTACGCGTGTTCCTGGTGTGTTGAACAATTTCCGGACTGGTTCATTAACCAGTCTATAGCCGGGCAAACTAACACGACGGGTGGTCCTCTTCGGAGGTGGCGCGTAAGCCATCCGTTGCAAAATCCTCCAGGAACAGCCGCGGCACTGCGACCACTACATGACGAAGTCGGATAACCTGTACATAAAAAAATCTTGGTTCGACCATTGCGTGGAAATTTGCTGTTAGCGACGGCCACTCGATGATCCGCTTTCTGCTGGAACTGCTGCTACCGGCGTCATCGTTGTGACAGTACTGTACGGCCCTCGTGTCCGTTCTCCGTGAACTCTTGAATGAACTGAGGATTAGAGTGCAGCTCGTAAGTTGCGCGATTTTGATGTCTGTGCTTGCGATGCACGTACGGGATTAATTGGTTTACCGATTTTTAACAGCATGGCGAAATTCAATTTTGCAATAGTTTAGCGCCTTTAATCCATTGTTTTTAATAGTTGGGCGAAACCTTAAGGAGTTCGTCGATCGATTGATACCAATATCTTCAAAATCGGTTGGAAGACGGCTGAGTTATTAGAGTTATTAGAAGTCTGCCGCATTTTATAGGATTCACAATATTTTCTTCTTTGTACACTTGATACAGCCATCATAGTCAATTGTGTATTGAGATTGGTGGTGAAAAAGGACGCTTCCACCTTGCTTGCATAGGCATGACGTTTTTGCCCCTACCCAGGACATGAAAAAAAAAACGATATCGTATAGATCTAATACATCATGTGTCAAACATCATACGAGCTTGAAAACTTCTCATCCATGACGCCCCGTGGATAGCTTTATGGGAAGTCCCTGTTCCTTCTTTTCAGTCGCGCTTTTGAAGCCAACCTTAGAACGAGTCGTCCTGACCTTGAATTTGGTTGTGAATCAAAAATCTCCTAAAGTGCAACTTCGAGCAAGTGATCTTAATAATCACGAAATTATAATCGCACCTTCGTTGACTCATGCTGCTCAAAACTCCAGCACCTCACCCGGCGTTTATCTCCATCAAGAATATCATATTGCCTGATTTTCTCAAAATTGCACGCGGGGAACCCTTCATGAAAGGTACCGCCGCGCTTTCTGCAACCCGTTTACCCGTCCGTACCATTCGACCGTCATTCGTCGCGTGGAGTTTTGTGCAAGTACCCATTTGGGAACATTACAAACGACGCGCAGTGTATCATATCCAGAAAATCTGACAATACATCCCCGAAGGTTCATGACGCAAGTCAACAAGCTTCTATTCTAAGCAACTCATCCTTTGGATCTTCAGGACGCCCCATGAAAAGCATTTCGGGAGTATTGCCCGGTCGCTCAAGTTCTCTCACGCCTGTTGCAGTCTGTCACGACTGTGAAGGTCCTGGCTCTGAACTCAGATGTAGACCGGGGATCTCCCAGCCTGCTGTTGCAGGCAAGTGCTCACATATCCCTGAACCTTTACCGCCTGATATCGCTCAAATTTCCAGAGCTCGGTTCGTGGGTTCGTGGTTGAAATATTATCAGAACGCTGGCGGGATGAACTGTGATGTCGAACAATATCTTCTTGCCACGCCCGATGATTGCTACGACGTGATTGTGCTGGGTGAAGCATGACTCCCGTACCACAGACAAACAGACGTAACACTTTATTTCAATTCATCGTACATGAATTATTTTGCGCGATTCGTTCAGCAGAGGCGCTAGCAGTCAACCTCCTTTAACATTTGACGCACGGAATGATAATCTTCTGGGGCAACGCTTTATTTTACATCATAGCATGTGCTTCTTAATACACCCGATTCTGGTTTTACACGGATTTTTTTTTTACACGGCCGTGTAAAAAAAAATCCCATACAAAATTTTTGCAAAGTTGCTCCATTTTGCATGATTTGTCGAGAAATCATAAAACTTTTTCTACACGGATTTTCAGATCTTGAACTGAAAACTTGTTTTACACGGAACGCATCCCCCGTGTAAAAATAGAATCTGGTGTAATGGGTAAACAAGAAACAGCCTAATAGTCTATTCAGATTGGGCTATTTATGACTTTGTTAAGTGAGAGGGTATCCAATTATTACGAGGTGTTCAGACTGCAGCAAGATAATATATCTTGACGTTTCCATGTTTCCTCATTTGCACGCTAATACAGGGTTGAATTCAAGGAGAGTTTTAAAATTTAATTTGCGAAATCAAGCATTTGTGTGGCGACAATCGAACATTTTTTTCTGAACAAAATTTCTACGAAAAAAAATATAAAAAAATATATGAAAAGGGATTTTCGAAGAATATTTGAAGCTCTCATTAAGGATAATGAGCGAAGTTGGGTGCGCCGTTCTTCGGGGAATCAGACTATTCCTCAATTTATTTTTAAGTTTAAAAAGTATTTTGATTCTGTACTATGATCGAACGGAGATTTGATAGAAAAATTTAGATACTTTTGGGAATTCTCACAAATAAATGAAAAAAGGACGATTGGACCAATTTTCAAGAAATATTATCGAACTAAAATGTATTTCCACCAGTATCTCCATGTATGAAGGGCAACTCAGCAATTGAATTTTTTTTTTCAAAAATGGAAACTGAACCATTGCGTTCTACTCGACAATCAATGATACAGCTTCTAACAAAATCGAATCGTGTGATATAATTTAAACTGGATTTTGGATGAATTAATGCATTACCAATCCATGTTTTATTTAAGGTTATTCTACTTTATATATACATCCCATTCAAATCGTACAGTTGTCCCACGTGAAAAATGTTGAAATCCAAAGTATATTAAGCCATTCAAGGAGCAGAATTGAAACAATTTATGAAATCATGTTTATTCATCAAATATATTCGTTTTACAACCATTCCTACGTTTTAAATTGTCTTCCGCATTGGCCCTTGAACTTTGAAAATTTATTCGATTTGTTCTATTAAATCTAGGTTTAGGTTAAATACTTCATGTTAATTTTAGAGAGCATCTGTTTTCTAAACAATTCATGTTGAATAAGTGGAGAATAAATAATTATCATCATTATTTCTCATCATATAAAATGCTTTCCACAAAACCATCACAATCCGAGTTATTCTTCAGCGCTCAGAAGATTTCCATCTAACATGCATTCGACCCTGCTGCGACAGAAAGAGCATGACTGTCAACTACGAAACGAAATGAAAACAGAGAGAATTTTCTCTCTGGCAAAGAGAGCGTGACGCTTATCAGTTTTGTTTTGTTGAATTTCTCCCTGCATCCCAGTTAGAACGAAAGCTCTCTCGTAATAATTGTTCGTAATAAATTCTTTATGACTCTTTAGCGGGTATCTTTTGACAGCGCAAAATGTATGGAATATTACGTAAATAATGACATCATAAAGCGTATTTACCCTGAAACGCCAATTATTATGTCATTAATGGCGTAATCTGAATAGGCTATAATGTTAATTTCTGGTTTTCACGCAGAAGTTTAAATTGTGCATTGGTGGAGCTCTAACTATACTTTGAAAATTAAACTTTTATCGGGTCAGATTGAAGATTCGCTAAAGAATCTATCCAACTTTAAAGTCGATTGGTTTGCTAACTTTCTCTATTGGATTATCGAACGATGTTAAAGTCGGTCTTCTTGGTGAATAGGCGATCGATCATCCACAAGTACCACAAAATAAGAGCAAACTCAAGAGAAAACTTCTTTTTTTCTGTCGTCATACGACCAAAGTATCCACCAGGGTTGGTTAAACGAACTTTAATGTTACTTGTACCCCGGACTGTCCCATGGAGAAGGAGTCTATTTTATTTCTTCGTGTAGCGAAGTATCAATAGTACCGAGCATTTACCAATTTGAATTGAGTAGAAGTGTACGTGATTCCGCTGTATTCCTCTCGGAGTGTTTGTGATGTTTTTGCTGCAACTGGATTACCACCCACTTTTATTTCATACATCGTACACTTAGTGTACGGTACACAGTGACATTAGTGTTGGTGGTTCTGACTTTGGAGAACTCAATTAATGAGAAAACTGTTTCGCTACAGCTTTTGTTCAAATTGTTTCGAATTAATGGACTTAGATAAATCAGTAAGTTAATGAGATATATTCTGAATCCCATTAAAATCACTTAATATTGGCATACTTAAAATTGGCATCGCTTTCCATTGAATATTTGTTTTCGGGGATTAATTTCTGGTATGGTGTAACTTCTCCTGTCGTTTAACTGAATTAGGAATATTATCGATAAGCTGCCATCATCAATATGACTTGGAATTTGTTATGTTGAATGTTGATGTTGAATTTAGTCAATTTTTCAATTATCAAATTGCTAGACCCAAACCTTGGACGGCTGTCATGAATTTAATAAACATTATACAAGGTATAACCATAGTATTACTTATAAGATATGATCAAGCATTGCTTCGCTCGAGTCAAGTCAGGTTCGAGACATCGGAGACGACCTTATTCGAAATGTTTATCTGTTAGGTTGCAATCATCATGTGGGAAAATTGAATGGAATAGGTCTGATTAGATAACATTGCAAACAGGATTTTGTTTTATTGGATGAAAGAATAATTACTTAAAAGATAGAATTATGTGATATGAGATGAGCCAGCCTCGTGCTGAACGTCTCGATAATATAGATAATATCTTCCGTTTGCTTTTGTTTTTTCCTATAGAAATAACAATTTAAGTTTTAAATTAGTTTGATAAATACACCCAGATCTAAAATTACTAAAATATCATTTACTTGAGACCAATTTCGATGACGATTTCGCATGGAACCAAATAAGGCGAGTAAGCAGCATTGATCGTGGTTTAATTTCCAATCTATAAATGTATAGAAGTGATAGAAAGACTAAAACTCTCCGAGCCAAAATTGAATAATAACAAGCGTGAACTGCTCTTTGAGTTTCAATCAATAAATTTATAATTTATTCTGTAGCAATATTTTTCATCACTTTATCTTACATACTGTTTTTATTATTTTACTAACGTGATTTTTTTTAGTTTTTCTTAGTTACTGACATCGTACATACTATTGAAAATCAAGCATCCTCTGGTTGGGTGTAGTTTACCAGATTTCGGCAATTCAAAATGCGATCCGAAGGCCTCGTGATGGGTTTCCATCCACCCTGTCTATTTTGATAAATCAATTATATAATATAAACAAGTCATTCAACACAAGGGTCTGTTTTAACAAATTGCTTCCCTGAATAGAACAATAAAGATGCTTCCATCAACCACCCGCTTATTCGAAACGGAAGTCTCTTCGCCTGTTCCACTCCACTTCGTAGCCTCGATTAACCGCTCTTCCGTCTGTTTGCTCGCATTCAACGTGGATTCCACCAAGTAGCAGGCTTTCTTCACGTGTTCCGTGCGACAATGTTGCTACTTCCCTCCTGCTTGGCCGGGTTAAATATTCATAATTAAGTTGTTCAACATCAGGACAATTACACAATCCAGCATTGTGGTGGAAAGAATTCGCATTGTTTCACGGAACAATCCTTGCGGGGGAAATCACGGAGCCACCCTCATTTGTTAAACTCGGCAGCCATTCGGGATTCCGGCCGGTGTGTATTCTAATAATAGATCAGATGTTCATGCTCTCGTAGAGTGGCACGCAACATGCTTGGTTCTGGCGTCGTTGGAGGGTCAGCCTAAAGCGGCGGCGCCCCGTACGGTGGTAGGTTGCTTCCTGATTACTGACCTGTTGAACGTAACCACCATTATCATCTATCATGTTTTGTCTCTCCGGCGCCCTCCAGTATCATTGAGAAGTGGATTGATGGTATGATATTCGGTCTGTGCATTACTTAATTGGATGATCACAGTGATTTATTTCTGGCGAATCATTTCATACTTCTGCTTGATAAATATGAGAATTCGAGAAACTCAATACAATGAGAGCATTGAAAAAATGACAAAAGAAATTCTTTGATTCTGTCAGAGTACATTTCGTGTAAAAATAATACATTACTGTTATCAAATGTTAAGATTGTCACTGGTGGCGCTAGAGCGGTGGAAACGGTGGAGCACCAGCCTTTTTGGCGTAATTGGTTCATTTATAATTTGGTGTCAGTAGTAAGAACTATTATTGGAGGGCATAATCAGTCAAGCGATAAATCAATTTAAAAAAAGTCAGGCAGTTTCAAATATTACGAAATATTAATTAATATTAAAAAATATCGTCTGTAAATTGTGTAGTAAATTATTAAAAAAAAGTCTTAAGGAATTATTATTGTCTTTATTAACGAGACTTTCGGCCCTTGGCTGGCTTATCTCGTAAGTCACTAGGTAGTTTTTGGAATGTTTTTACAAAAACTTCCAATTTCTTGAATTCCTGAGAATATCCGAAGAAAAATGACAATGGGTAGAATGTAATCGCGACATTTTGCTTTTCTAGCAAGCAATTCCAGAGTCCAAACCGGGGTTTACTACTATCAAGAATTCCTTGGGAATTACCTTCTCTCCTTTTTAGTAAATATCTTAAATATGTCCTTAGGAAATACTTCCGTAATTTTTCCTGAAAATTCCTTCAGATACCATCAGAAATTCCATTGCCGCGGAGATTTCCCCAGTAATTCTTCCGGGACTTCCTCCAAGAATTCTTTTTACAATATCTAGGACAACATTTCAGGAATTTACTTAGGAATTTCCGAACGAAATTCTAACGAAGTTTTTCAAGAGACCCCTCCAGAAAATTCTTCGAAAATTGTTACCAACAGCAGCATCTTCCAGCAGGGCAATAAGTACACAATTGTGTAAGTACACAATTGTATTTATCCCACATGCTATAAAGCCAAAATATAGTTTCATCTTTTAATAATTAGTACATGAAATATGAGCTTGAGCATGATTATCGTTTCGTAGTTGCTACTCCGTGATCTAGGGCAACATTTCAGAAATTTACTTAGGAATTTCCGAACGAAATTCTAACGAAGTTTTTCAAAGGACCCCTCCAGAAAATCCTTCGGAAATTGTTACCAACAGCAGCATCTTCCAGACCTGTGCGCCGAAGTATTTGTGAACGGCGGCGGCGTAAGGCCATTTTTACACCGGCGGCGGCGGCGTCGGCGGCGTCACGCCGTAGGCAATGTTCGGCGGCGGCGGCGGCGGCGTGTATCGGCGTGAAGAATTTTTAGCTTAGAAAAAAAATTACACCGCAAGGCATATGATGCTTTTTATGAATTCGATTTGTTTTCGATGAGTTCGATGAGTTTTTTGTATAATTTCTAGCTACAGTCAGACTGATGGGGTGAATACCATAATGTCCCTAATAGCTATATCTTGTATCTCCACAGCAAAGTTTACATTACATCCTTCACTTAATATAGAATTCCCTCAATGAATTCTTTCAGAACTTCCTCTAAGAATTCTCTTGAAAATTTATTTGAGTATTTCTTCGGGGTTTGCTTCGGAAATTCCTTTACGGAGTCTTTTATCTTTAGAAATTCATTCGAAAACTTTTTAAGGAAGTCCTTTGAAAATTCCTTTAAGAATTCCTTAGAAATACCCATGGAAAATCTTTCAAGAATTTCTATAGGAATACCTACGGACACTGTTTTAGGAATACATTCGATAAAACCCTTTAAAAGAAAACCTTCGGAAATAGATTAAGGATTTTTTTCAGAAATTTCTTGAGGAATTTCTTCTGGGAATTTCTAACTAAAATTCTTCCAGTAATTCCTCAAAAAAAATCTTCGGAAACTCTAGGAAGATATTTTTGGTATTCTTCCGAAATTTCCATCTGGAATTTATTTAGAACTTTCTCCAGGAACTTTTTCCGAATTTCCTATAGGAATTTTTTCGAACATTCCTCCGGAAATTCCTTTAGGGTCTCCACAAACCACGTAGCCCAAAAATTTCACATTTTCAAACCCCCTCCCCCTAGTTGACTTCCGTAGACTTTTCCGAAACCCTTCCGCCCCTTGAAGTCTACGTAGACTTTTCCAAATCTTGGAAATCAACTAAGTTTTAAAAATTCAGCTATTCAAATCCATTTAGTATGCATACCTTACAACAAAATTCGAATTTCAAACAAAATCAAACTGAACAAAATCCAACAAAAAATCAATTTAAAACGGAATCAAAAAGCTTCGTCTATGTCTATTGAATTCGATTCCTCCTAGAGGTGTGCGCCACCGTCGCCGACACTTTTGCATCGGCGCGCCACTGCTTAACATCTGTCACGCATCGGACCTATAAGTCTCCACGCCCTTTCAAATTTGTAGAAAACCGAAGAATTTTCAGGATTTCGAAAAAAATCTAGTTGAAATTCCGAGAATGTCATTTTTACATTCCAATAAGTTTTCGGTAGGAATTTCGTAGAACCAAAGAACTCTCCGTGAAATTTCCGATGTTTTTCTTGAATATCTCATGCAATATCCCGTTGAATAATCATCCGGTGAAATCCCAAGAATTTCCATCTAAATTCCAAAAGTTTTTCCGTTAAAATTCCGAGCAATTTTCCGTGGAAATTTAGATTTATTTCCCGAGGTAATTTAAAGATTAAACAAACATTCCGAACAATTTAAAGCGATTTCCTGAGGAAAAGCTTTTTTACAGAAATTGCATAAAAAATGTGCTCTCAAAGAATTTTTGGTAGGAAATTCAAATAATTTCTTTCTAGAAATTCCTAACATTTCCATAGATAGTTCTAAAGAATTTGCAATAGTACCGCCGAAGAAATTGCCATGAAATTTACGAAAAGTTTCTCATGGGAATTTCGAAGAATTTTGCTTATATGTCCAAAGAATTTCCAAAATTAGGAAAAAAAAAATCCGATAACTTCCCAGAAAATCTCCAGTAGAAATTCTGAAGGGGTTTCTCTCCCCTTAAAAGTTCCAAAGACTTTTGTTTAATATGCTTTATTTGGAAGTTTCCAAAGAAGTTAATGCTGAAAATCAAAAGATATTCTAGTAAAATCTGCAATAAAATCCATTTGGAAATTTTGAAAAACTTTCGAAAGTTTTTTATAGAATACTTTAAAGAAATTTTCTGCTCAACACAGAAGATTTTTATAGTGAAATCCATTAAAGTTTTAAGCCGTAGTTCATACTGTGGGGAATAAAGTGAGTCTGAAAAATGCATTTGCATTTTTTACATTGATGGATAAAGTGGAACGTATTTCTTATTTCATGATAAAAATACTGAAATAAACTAAAATATAAAAAATGACATTAATAGAAAAAATGATAACGAATTTGAAATTCAATCGTAGTTGGCATTTAAAATGCCAGCATACTAAGAAGCTAATGAGAAGAAATTTGAAATTCAATCTCAGTAGGCTGACAGGAATTCTAGATGATTCGAACGGTGAAAATAAACGATCATTCAGTGTTATGTTTTTGAGGCGTGAACATGCGAATTATCCTTCGGTGTTCCGCGCATGTTTTCGTTAGTAAAAGGAAATTCGGAAGACGGATTTGCTTGGCTACGACAATGACGTAGTCGTTGCTCCCTACAAGGTAAGAAAGGTCAGCAGTAGAAGAAATGCTGAATGAGGCAAAAAAATATGGTAAGTCTCCGACGTGAAAAATATGGCAAAAAATGATAAGCTATGATTGGTGAAGGGTAAAAAAAAGGTAAACCCCAGACGAGATATGGCAAAAAATAGTGGTAAGCCTCAGTCTGAAAAAAAAATGGCAAAAAATAATGGTAAGCCATGCTATATAAAAGGCAAAAAAAATAATGGTAAGCCTAAGTTGGAAAAGAGAACGGCAAAAAAAAAGATAAGCCTTGATATGCTAAGGGCAAATAGAAAGAGAAAGAGAACGCGAGAAAATAACATGGCAAAAAAAAATTTAGAAAAGTCATGAAAAAAAAATTACACGCATATGAAAAAAATAAGGAGTGTCAATAGGCGAGAGATATGGTCTACCATTTCAAGCAGCGTGTTAGATTGACAGTTACATTGGCAGTTCGGCTGAATATCTTGACATCTGTGAGATTTGAAAAGATGTCTTCTACAGAAACGTTGAGAAAACCAAAATCAATGAGATGAATATTTGTTAAGTCTTAAATTTATCTGATTGACGGAGCTGTTGTTCAAGATAGTAGGTTGAGTTGAGTATCTCTTTGTCGGTGAGATTTTGAAAGTTTTCGTAATCTAAAAAAGTTGTGAAAAAAAAATAAAAAATAAAAATAAAAATGCTGAATTGAAGATGGTTTTGTTTGCAATTCATCTACTTGGTGGCATCAAATTGCATGTTTTCCAATTCGGTTAAGTATCTCAAAATCTTGGATTTGGATCGGATTTGCATTGGATATAGATTGGATTTGAATTTCATTTGGATTGGATTTAGAATAGATTTGGATTGGGTTTGGATTGGATTTGGATTGGATTTAGATTGGATTTGGATTGGATTTGGATTGGATTTGGATTAGATTTGGATTGGATTTGGATTGGATTTGGATTTGAATTAGATTTGAATTGGATTTGAATTAGATTTGGATTGGATTTGGATTTCATTGGATTTGAATTAGATTTGGATTTCATTGGATTTGGATTGGATCTAGATTGGATTTGGATTGGATCTGGATTGGATTTGGAATGGATTTGGATTTGAATTGGATTTGAATAAGATTTGGATTTCATTGGATTTGGAATGGATTTGGATTGGATTTGGATTGGATTTGAATAAGATTTGGATTGGATTTGGATTTCATTGGGTTTGGATTGGATTTGGATTGGATTTGGATTGATTGATTGGGTTGGTTTGGTTGGATTGATTTGGATTGGTTTGGATTGAATTTGGATTGATTTGGATTGGTTGGATTGGTTGGATTGGATTGGTTTGGACTGGTTTGATTGATTTGGATTGGTTTGGATTGGTTTGGATTGGTTGGATTGGTTTGGACTGGTTTGGATTGATTGATTTGGATTGGTTTGGATTGGTTTGGATTGGTTTGGATTGGTTTGGATTGGTTTGGATTGGTTTGGATTTGATTTGATTGGTTTGGATTGGTTTGGATTGGTTTGGATTGGTTTGGATTGGTTTGGGTTGGTTTGGATTGGTTTGGATTGGTTTGGATTGGTTTGGATTGGTTTGGATTGGTTTGGATTGGTTTGGATTGGATTTGGATTGGATTCGTATTGTATTTTGATTGGATTTGGATTGGATTGGATTTGGATTGGATTTGGATTGGATTTGGATTTGAATTAGATTTGGATTGGATTTGGATTTGAATTGGATTTGAATAAGATTTGGATTGGATTTGGATTTCATTGGGTTTGGATTGGATTTGGATTGGATTTGGATTGGATTTGGATTGGATTGGATTGGTTTGGATTGGTTTGGATTGGTTTGGATTGATTTGGATTGGTTTGGATTGGTTTGGATTGGTTTGGATTGGTTTGGATTGGTTTGGATTGGTTTGGATTGATTTGGATTGGTTTGGATTGGTTTGGATTGGTTTGGATTGGTTTGGATTGGTTTGGATTGATTCGGATTGTATTTGATTGATTTGGATTGGATTGGGTTTGGATTGGATTGATTTGGATTGGTTTGGATTGGTTTGAATTGGTTTGGTTTGAATTAGATTTGGATTGGTTTGGTTTGAATTGGATTTGAATAAGATTTGGATTGGATTTCGCTTTCATTGGGTTTGGATTGGATTTGGATTGGTTTGATTGGATCTGGGTTGGTTGGAATGGTTTGGATTGGTTTGGATTGGTTTGGTTGGATTGGTTTGGATTGGTTTGGATTGATTTTGATTGGTTTGGATTGGTTTTGATTGAATTTTGATTGGTTTGGATTGGTTTGGATTGGTTTGCATTGGTTTGGATTTTGATTGGTTTGGATTGATTTTGATTGGTTTTGATTGGATTTGGATTGGGTTTGTATTGGATTTGGTTTGGATTGGCTTTGGTTTGGATTTGGATTGGTTTGGATTGGTTTGGATTGATTTGGATTGGATTTGGATTGGATTTAGATTGAATTTGGATCAGATTTGGATTGGATTTGGGTTTTGATTGGATTTGTTTAGAATGTGGATTGGATTTGGGTTAGATTGGTTTAGTTAATGGTTTAATAAATCAATAGTTTAAACAGAATTATCTGAACAGTTTAAGGACAGCGTCAATGCTTTAGAGCCACAGATAATAAATTCACAGCTGTTATTGATATATAAACAACTGCACCGGTATGAAATAAAGAATACAATTAAATTCATGTTATCGTATTAACATCTAAAAAAAAAATTCCTATATTCCTATATATATTCCTAATATCAGATATAATTTCCGAAGGAACTCCTAAAGGAATTACCGCCATTCTTAAATTTCTTAAAGAAATTCTTTAGACATTTCTCCAGGACCTTCGGAATTTTCTCCAGGGATTCCTTCAGAAAATCCTCCAGAAATTACTACGAAAATTGATCCAGAAATTCCTCAAGACTCTAAGAATTTTATTCAGGACTCCAGGACTTCCTTCGAAATTTATTTCACAAAGACCAAGAAATTTATTTGGGAATTGTTTATCAAAATAAAGTATGTATTGCGAATCTATTTATTAGTCTGTTGGGTTACACTGTTGAAAGGAGATTCTATCTATCCCGCGGGCTTTGCGTAAGTTTCTCTGCTCTGCCTAGGAAAATCATCTAGTAATTCCTTCGTAATTTTCTCCGCCATTCCTTCCGAAATTCTAGGACGAATTTTCGAAATCTCCGTATGAAAATTATTTCAGGAAATCCAAGAAATTTCTTTGGGAATTGTTTATCAAAATATATTGAAAAGTTTTTTTGTTAACCATTCTTAAGTACAAGGAGAAGCGAAGGAAACGTTCAATTTGGAGGGTCACGGGTCCCATCTTGCTCCAGCTCCAGAAGCCAAGTTACCATTTTTGCATCGGGGGTTTGTTCCAAATCCAACAGCTATTTCATTAATACCTGGCTTTGGTTCGGCAGATGCAAACGCATTGCATCCTGCATCCTTTGTTTTTTGTGTTGACCAATCATCGGCGTGAAATACGAAATTCGGCGGCGTGGAGCCAACCGGCGTATGGCGCGCCGCCGATACCTTGACCGGCGTCGGCGTACGTCAAAAAGTATCGGCGGCGGCGGCGTGGCGCGGCGGCGCACAGGTCTACTTCCAGCAGGGCAATAAGTACACAATTGTGTAAGTACACAATTGTATTTATCCCACATGCTATAAAGCCAAAATATAGTTTCATCTTTTAATAATTAGTACATGAAATATGAGCTTGAGCATGATGACCGTGCATTTCGTAGTTGCTACTCCGTGATCGACCAGAACTATCGCAATTGCACAGGGAGCCAATGGATAGAAGCATGGGATTTGCTCTCCAACCTTAATGTGCATAGTCCGAGAGTATTAGTATTTTGGATGGTCGATAACGGCCACGGCCATTAGGAATGTGAAGGAATTGATGATGCAGTCACTCGC
This sequence comes from Armigeres subalbatus, assembly GCF_024139115.2. Classification (NCBI taxonomy): domain Eukaryota; kingdom Metazoa; phylum Arthropoda; class Insecta; order Diptera; family Culicidae; genus Armigeres; species Armigeres subalbatus. Next base: position 262,779,202 of record NC_085140.1, on the reverse strand, counting down.
CCACTGCAAGCCGAGAACCCCTCTGCACTCGCAACGAGTTTCGCGGAATTTTATTGGAATCTGGGCAGAGGTTCGTCTTGGTTAACGGGTTGTCAATGGATGCCGAAACGAGCTTTTTGGCTCATTTCGAATTCTAACAGTTAACTACCTGCTAGAACTAATCAAGTTGTAGGTATAGGAATAGAAGATGGAAACGCTATGAAAGCTTATTTCCAGTTCTAGCGATTGGTAGAACATGAGAAATGTATGAAAAGATACAAAGTAGAAGGAATGGAACGGGCCTGGGATTGAACCTACGACCTCCTGCGTATGAGGCAGAAGCGGTTGCCATATGACCACCAAGCCCGTTTTTTCATCCTTTAATAATTAGTACACGAAATAATTAGCAAAATACTCACATCTTCGGTATTTTTCGCTTCAGAATAGTGAATTGGGTTCCATTGCGCCCGTGCTCTCGCTATATTTTTATTGCTTCTTAGGGCATCAACAAGCACGTCACAGTAGAGCAAAAAAACACATACAATCACATTCTCATGTAACATGTAACATTGCTTCGGAGATAAACCCAGAAATTTCTTTGAAAACTCCTTTAGACATTCATTTGCAAATGCAGAGAAGGTATTCTTAGGAAATTTTCTCAGAATTTTTTTTGTGAATTCTTTTGAAATTTTCTTCGGAAATACGAAACTTTAGAAATTTCTTCAGGATATGTTTTCAAAAATCCTTCTTTGGGGAACTCCTCCAGGAATTTACTCTAGGAGAAATTCCTTTTCACATTTATCCAGAGATTCTTTTAGAAAAATTTCCAGAAAGGCTTTTCTTGAAATTTAATTTGGAAATTCTTTAGAAACTTTCCTCCTTTCGAAAGAATATCTGGAAGAAATTTCGAAGGAATTCTTTACGCTATGCCCGGAAAAATTCAAGAACATCAAGAATTTCTTTAGGAATTCGTTCAGAAATTCCTGAAGGAATTACGGAAGCCAAAGGAAAGTTATTGCTGAAGGAATTCTTAAGGGGAATTCCGGAGGGCCTTCTAAAATTATTCTTGGAAAATTAATTTACAATGTTCTGAAAACTCAGATGTGAATAGGGTAACCGTACCCTTAGTGGAGGTAGCACCAATAGTGGAGGTAGTGGGGTTTTAATGAGATTTATCATATTTATACACTTTACGATGGTTTCAGTTGACGCGTCGTGCTTTAAATATCCTGTGAAATGCAACTTATCTTAAGATTTTGCTTGAAAAACTATTGAAAACAAAGATTTTTCTTAACAAAATTGTCTCCCTTGCACCTATAGTGGTGCAACTGTACCAATAGTGGCGAGTCTCATAAGAAACCAATGGATAGCACCACTATGGGAACCAAAATTATTTTTCACCGCCACTAAAGGAACAGTGTACCAATAGTGGTGCAAGCAATATTTGATGATTGTTGATGTTAAATGACGTCTATCTCATTTTTGTTAGCAAATTTATTAGTTTATCTATTGGCTATGATATTAAAGCTGTAAATTTCCCATAATTATCAATTTTTAACAAATATTTTCTGTTGTGGATCTACTAATACCTCCACTATTGGTACCGTTATCCTACGTACATTATGTGGAAGATTCTGATTTGAAAAATGTATTGAAGGTAACCACTTTTCCTTCGATGAGACTCGAACCCACGACACTCAGAACGCTAGACTGGTGTTTTAACCAACTAAGCCACGTAGGCTACACATATTCTGCATCAGCAATTGTACTGATCAAGTGCGGTCGGGTCTGACCTTGACGACCGACTGGCAAATAGCACACACAGTCTCAGTTGATCAGTACAATTGCTGATGAAGAATGTGTGTAGCCGCCGGACATTCTAAATACTCATGCTCCTCTAAACTCCTAACTTTTGAGCTCACAGTCCGATTCAGCCAATTTTTAATAGGAAACACTGGGAAAGAGTTCCCCGACGAATGCTTCTCACGAGCAAATCAGTTAAGGATAAGTGTATTAAAACGAGTAAGTTTTTTAACGCATTTAGCGTACAAAAATGTAAAATCCCGATTAATCGATTAGTTACTAATCGATTACTCTTGATTCTTGTCGATTATTGAATCGATTAATCATTGTATAGTAATCGATTCAAAATTAATCGATTCAAAATTAATCGATTATCACAACGATGAATCGATTAATCGAAGTAATCGATTAATTTGCGACATCTCTAGCGTGAACATGCGAATTATCCTACGGTGTTCCGCGCTTTTTTTGGTGAAAGGCAAATCGGAAGACGGATTTGCTTGGCTACGACACTTCTCTCCTCGCTGGCGTGCCCGTATTTGCTTGCAAATAATGGAGGTATGACCTCCGCTCAAAGAAAGTCTGGTATTCCATGAACCACCTGCTTCATGAACAGATCAAAAGTTACAGAGGAACTGTTATAGGAGTCTAAGAAGTTAGCACGATTGGTGTCAACCGAAGAAGGGCTTACCTCCAGCGTCACATACCGGTGGTAAATACTCATGAATCGAAATTGAGGATTCTGTTCGAGCAGCTTCTCGAAGTTGTCAAGGACCAATGGATTGAGAACCTCACAGCGGATGAGGAACCGGAGCCATAATTTCGCGAAACGATCTGTTAGTGGCAGTACTCCCGCAAGTACTTCCAATCCAAGCTCATCGTATGAGTCGAATTCATACATCCTAACGCGATACGGAGACAGCGGTACTGAATCCGTTGAAGCTTCAGCATGTGTGTCTTAGCCGCGGACTGGAAGCAGAAACTACCGTATTCGAGGACCGACAAAATTGTTGATCGATACAACGCCATAAGATCTTCGGGATGCGCTCCCCACCATGTTCCGGTCATTGATCGCATGAAGTTGATCCATTTCTGGCATTTTTGTGTCAGATTCACAATGTGCTTCCTGAAGGTGTATTTCGAGTCCAACCAGACCCCGAGGTATTTAGAAGACATGCTATGAGTGACATGCTACTCTTACCCAGCAGAGCGGGAACTTTGCCGGCTTATGTGTTTTTTTTAAATAGACAACCATCTCAGTTTTCTCCGGATAAAATTCGATACCCAGCCTCAAAGCCCAAGTGGACAAATTGTCCAGAGTGTCTTGCAATGGTCCTTGCAGATCAATTGCGGTTGGGCCCGAAACGGATACAACGCACTAATACGCAAGCTAACAATTCGGCATGAGATATTCATCAATGTCTCTGACGAAAAAATTGTGCGAGTGGAAAGAATTTGTGAAGGACTTCCGAAAAAAAATCCAGCAGAAATTTTAAAAATCCTTGAAGAATTTTCCAAAGAAAATCTGAAACATTTTGTAAACAAATTTCCTAAGGAATTCTTACAAGAATTTATGAAGGAATTTCCAATTGAATATCCGGATGAATGTCTACTGGAATTGGCAAAGAAATTCCTACAGATCCCTAAAAATTCTTTCGAAACTAACTCCAAGAATTCCTTTGAAAGTTTTTCATAATTAGGGGGAATGACGGCTTTGGCAGGTTTTGTTCTATTATTGGCAGGGGTTTTTATGCCTGACTATGCTCAAATTTGGCCTAAACATTCTCTGCATATCAAAGAACATTTTGGCCAAATTTCATAAAATTTGATCGACAAAAACCCCCCTGCCAGTAATAGAACAAAACCTGCCAAAGCCGTCTTTCCCCCTAATTCAAATTCTAAAACCCTTTTTTTCAGCACAATTTTGGCGTATGTAATAAATTTTTAGGCAAAAATTGGCAAAAATTAGATTTGGTGGATCATGTTCCCCAGCTCAACTCCGCCAGTGATTATAAAAATTGGCGGAAAATCAGTTTTTTCTCAGAGAAATTTCGGCGATCGTAATTAAATTTTGAGGAAAATATTCGATTTGGTGGGTCACGTGCCTCATCGTGCCCCAGCTTGATTCCGTCAGTGAAGATTTTCAAACAGAAAACAGTGAGTTCGATACTTTTGTCTTGGTTTTTGTCTTCTCGTGAGGCTATTGTTGATCACCGAAAAACCAAGGGAGCTTTTTTAGGTTTTCTATATAAAACTGAACTTCTTCAATATCGAATTGGAGTGAATAAACCAAACAACGGCGACGTGATGCCAAAACTTGTTTGCATCGGCTGCATAATACGGTGGCGCACACCTCTAGGCTCAAGATCAACCATAGTGGTCTATTTTATTCCTTTAGTTCCACAAAGTACCAATGCAATGGTACGTAATGGCTGCGTTAATCGTGCCAAAGATCACAAGGCTACTTCTTCCAATTCCGGAAGGAACGTGCTCCATACGATCCCTCATGATGATGGTGATAATACTACCATCTATTGTAGCAAGGTACCTGCCAATAGCACTGGCCATATCTGACAAACGATTTGATCATGTTTATATCATTGTTTGCATTTCACTCCTGTATGAAGGGCCAAAAATGGGGTAGGGGTAATGGGTGGGGTAGTTCCATAAATAAAAACACTCATGCGAAATCCACTGGATGAATAGAGAATCTTCTTCCAGAAGAAAGTTCGTACAAGTGATAATACAAACAAGCCCTCGTTTCCCAGTTTGACCCAATAAATGGGGCGAAAAGTCCGCCCTTTATCCACGAAATGTTGACAATAGGAAGTTGGCGATCCCACTCTTCCTACCCAAATCGCTTCAATCGGGTGCCCTGATGGTTATTTCGTATTCAGGTAATAAAATAGTTTACGATTCCTCATATTTTTAATTTTGACCGCAACGTATCGCTATCGAGGAATTGAAAGGCAGTCACATACAATTGTGAGTTTTTCCTGTCTCGTGGGTCCCTTTGTCAAATTAACATTCTCCCTGATAAGTCATAGCAAAGCACACGCAACTGACAACAATACCTGTTAACAATTATGGGACGATCGTGCAAAACAGACAACGTAGATTTACACACGCCTAATAGCTATGTATATATTAGTCTTACAGACTATTACTCAACATTATCGAATATGATTACAAACAGATTTTTCAGAAAGCATAACTTTTTCCAAATTTCAATCACCAGTCACAAAACAAAGAGGAACATATAGATGCGTGGTACTTATTTTCTTTTCCATAAAACAAACTCAATCTCAATTGCTGCATTATGCAACGAGTTCCCCTCGCATGCTGTTCACCACCGAATCGCTCCGGTGGTGTTACGAACATTCCTGAATCAGGGTTCCGGCCACAGCCTTCAGTAGCAGCATTCAAGTGCCATCACATTGCCATCATGGCCGGACAGATTTCCGGGATCAGGGCGGCACAGACAGACCAGCAAAAGCAGAGCCAGTAAAAACAACCGCAAAAACAAACCAATCAAAATCATGAAATTCGCTTTCGCCCTACGAGTTCGTGGTTATCGTCAGTGTCCGAAAAAACCGACAACCTGTCCGCCGGATGAAAACGGACCGAGAGGATGATGGTCGGAGACGTACGAATGGGCAAACGGATGGATGATAGTCCGATTTGGGAATGCCGGTTGAACAATGATGACGGTTGCCCGACCTGGCCGGTACGGAACGGCGCGGTTCAGTGGCTTCTCTAACTGAAGTGTGGTTTTTCACAACGGAGCTTTCGGTGTGCCCCGTCGTCGGTCGTGTTGGAAAAGTCGGGTGCAGTGCAAGTCAGGGCCCTAGGCTGGCTGCTGTAATTAAGTGTGATTTATCAAATAAATTAGGATCAATTGATGTTTTGCCGTTTGTCAAGGACATGACGGATCCAGGTTTTTGGAAATATTATGAGTTTTTTTGCGTTTGGAATAAGCTCAAACGTAACAATATAAGTCTTGTTAAATTGCGTGTTTAATTGGCAAAGATAAAATTAATTTTGCATAGTAGGGTTAATATTATTATCCTCAAATAATTATTTTGACACCTGTATTATACTTGGATTTTACTCCTACAAATACTCAAAAATGTTTGAAAAACGATTTCAAATTGTAACTAGATGAATTAAAAATGAACTCAATTGTTATAATAACTGTATGTACTTTGTTTACTTTCAGGTGAGTATTGTTTTAACATCTACAAAATCCAACTTGAATATCTATCATGTCAGCAGCTTTAAATGTAAGTAACTTTTTTTCGATTTGGATTCCTGAAGTATTTGTTAGATAACGACACATTTTTCAATATTCATAATTTCAAAACAAATATTTCCGAAAAAATGTAAGCAGTGAGATATGAACATTCATGAGACTGTGCTGTATTTTTAGAAGTGACAATGAACTTTCATGAACATTTACGTTTAGTTCCGTTATATAATTTCAATTGTTTCGTTCTGACACTACTGCGTATGCTGGGCTCGAGTGCCCTAATGATAGATTAGTGAGCATAATTCATGTTGTACTCATAATTATCAATCTAGCACACAATGATTCGCGGTACTCTAACAGTTAGATTGATTGGGAATTCAACTTGCTGGTGCGTTAGTAGTGTAAAACCTAATTATGGATCACATAGGGTAAGCTGGGGTAATATGCACCCCGGGGCAAAACGATAATTAAGGGAAGATCCATAAAGTACGTCACGCAAAAATCTGCGATTTTCAGGCCACCCCTCCCCCCTTCGTCACACTTTTTGTAATAAACCTCTAAAATTTTTTGTATGGATCGTCACGCTGCTCTGAACCCCCCCTCCCCCCTAGAGGCGTGACGTACTTTGTGGACGGCCTCATTATCAATATCAAATAATAATTATCAATTTCACCTTTATAATCTAGTACTTCACAATCATTCACGGTACATACTCTAAAAGTCAGATCGGTTAGGAATTCAAATTCAAATTATGGATCACATATCGGTTATTTATCTGATTTGATATAGCATTTATGGCTTGCCGGCTATAAATTATGATTTCTGCTTCAAACAACACTACAAAAAGGCTATGACTGGCGGTTTTGGGAACAAATTATTCTTATTTAGATTGGAAAAATTAATTGGGTTTGGCTATGGCTTAACGTGTAGTAGTAGATGGATTAAAGTGATACTGGAATATACGTTAGACGCATGTCGGCTAACAACGTCTTACCTCAATTGAGGTTACTGGTAGTAATTAAGTTCATAAATATGGATGGAAGTAATGAGGGAGTCATTAAAAAAAAGTTCGCGTAAAATCCCTAAAGGGCCTCATCGTTTTGATTAGGATTTGAATGGAAGATTTTTTTATATTATTCCGTGTCCATTGATGAACAGGTTTTTAAAAATAGGCTGAAAAGAATTTTCATCAAATTCAAAAATTTCATTCAAAAGTTCCGAAGCATAGCAAGAGAAGAAATATGACAGAGAGTGTAAACCATCTAATTATATTCCAGTTGTTTTTTTACCCATTATGATATCACCGAAGCCATTCAATTACAATTTTACTATCCTACCGAAAAGATTTGGAACTACCAAATATTCAAAACGAGGAAGAGAAGGATCATAAGAATCTTATGTTTCGCGTAAAAGGCTTGTTCCTTTGGCTTGTTTCATCGTTTGCCCTATTTGACCTGAAGTGGACTTTCAACTATGCCTTTCATAGCTAAGTCGGGTGAGTAACAACCTTATGGAAGCAGGCAAGGTCCCGTTTGGCACAACCAAAATCGCACAACAGGAGACAATTTGAACTAAGCTCTGCCTTCGCTTGGTTTGCCATTGCCGGCAGACGGTTTCAAATTACACGCCACTTTAGTTTCGTTAAAGTTCTCTGTTTGGGGCATCCTAAAGTACACCTGTCGCAAAAGTGAGACGGCTTGGAATGTTCTTTGTTTCTCGGCAGACTAACTTCCACGCGCGCGTACCGGACTGCTGGGCTGCCACTAAGGAAGACAACACTCGAAATTTTAAGGAAATACTTTTTCCCGCCTGCAGATTGAAGTTTTGCAACCGTGTAGGCACTGGACATTGAGGAAGTGAGCAACGGAAAGAAGTGCCGTCCCTGATTTACCTCATCCGTTTTCGAGCTGGCAGCACGAGCAGCGGGAAATTGCGTTCCATCTACTTTTTTTTCCTCTATTGTCGCCCGAGCTTGAAGTTCCATAACTTTCCCGGACACGAAGGTCGGAGGAGCGGTGTTTTGTTTCCTGGACCAGAACCGTTGTCGACGACCGGTAATGCGAATTATATGTGTCGCAATTTGTTAGTCTGACCAGAAGGGTGGTTGTGTTTCGGGAAGACTTCCATGACCGTCCTTTTTTCCAGGTGTAAACGTTTTGTAATGGACAGGGAACATTTTTATTCAATTCAATAGCAGGTGTGAATTACAGTGCGAACATTCCGTGTTTGTTGCAGTATTAAATCTGTGAGAAGAGGTTGGCAGTTTAGAATAAGGCCGTTGGATCCAATTTGACCCATCAGACATTGTTCTACATAAATATGATATTTTCCGGGGTCTTTTTTTTGCCAATAAATCAAACAATAATTACGAAACAATTTTATTGGTACTGCCCAGAAGCAAAAAGTTCTTTTAGTTTCTCCCGATTTTCACAAGTAATTTCCAAATGATTTTTTTAAACGAATTGAGGGAAACATGAAGACATTCTATTCAGCCTATCTCAAGTTATGCTGCATCTTCTTCTTCTATGGTTCTACATTCCAACTGGAAATTGGCCTGCTTTTCAACTTTGCATAGTTATTAACTGAAAGCTTTCTATGCCCGCATGAGTATGTATCCTGTATGGCAAGTACAAGAGATACACTATGCCCAGAGAGTCGTCCAAACGTTCTAGACTGGGCCGAGAATCGAATTCGTCATCTCCGGACTGGCAATCCTACGCCTTTGCCCACAAGGCGAAATTCATAGCCAATAAAGACGGTTCTTCAAAGTCACAAGTAGGAATCTACGAGGTTTAACGTGAAAAATCTGTGCAAGATTGTGAACGATTTAATCCGGGAAAATGTACACAGGGTCATAATAGTTCCAACCAATGACACACTCCCTGAAAGGTCTCCAGCAGCGCTGTAAGGACCGAACGACTCTACCGATGTGGTACCGCTAGTTATTAACGATGGGCTTATAATTTCTGCTTAATATCTCAAGCTGGATAAGGCACCGGGTACTGACGTGACCCCGAACCTTGTTCTCAAATATGTTATGCTTGCCGATCCGGATATGTCCAGGCGTTGCCTACAATGTTGTCTGGACAAATATAGTTTCCCAAACCGTTGGAAACGACAGAAGCTGGTGCCACCGTTTAAGCTTAGGAAACACCGATAGGTCCTTTGGCTTTTATCCTTAACAGAATAGAGGTTTACAAAAAGGGAGCCGGTGGCACATGATGATCATCCAGTTAAGTGTGCAAAAAAGTCAATCTACCTTGGAAACAATAAAATTAGCACCTGAGTGGTACAGACGTGATGCCCGGTAATAATCGAACAAGTCATGAAGATGTACAGCATTGAGCTAAAAAAACGCATAAGACGGAGAACATATTATGTAAGCGAGCGGGTTCAGCTGAGTGAGTAGTTTGGGCGAGGAAATTATTAAGTTCGACCGAACTGGTCGTTTAGTCGTATAAGGTATAAGGCAATAAACAAACCTTTCAGCTCCAAGCAAGAAAAAATGCTTGAGCAGTATACTTTTTCTTCTTTTATTTGTATTACACCTTCCCCCCTTCACCCCTTCGAAACTATCGTTAGGCCGAATAGGTCATTTAGCCGACCTGTTTGACCAAACGTCCATTTCTACCAAATGATCTTTTAGACGACTAACCGTAACCTAAGAACCGTTTCGACTAAACGATTAATTCGGTAAGATATAATTTAGCTTGATGACCTTCCGCTTACCTTTTTTTTCGACCAAATAGCAATCCAACAAATGGTTTTACGTCGAATGACTTTCGGCCAAACGACGGGAAGGGTCGTTTGGCCGGAAGTTGATCGTTTGAAAACCATTCGGCCTTGCAATATGCCATTTGACCGAACAAACCATTAGGCCGAAAGCCATCTGGCCAAAATTGTCATTTGACCGAAATGGACAGCTGGTCGTTTAGCAGAATCAGCCATTTGGCTTGGAATGTATTTTCCCAAAAGGGACATCCCGGGATGCACAGTACACACGTGGCAAAGAGGTTTCTGCAACCTATATACAACTGATTTCGGTTACATTTGAGCTGCCGCAACCAAATCTGGCCGACTTGTGCTGCTTGAGAAATATCGTTCGGTCGAACAAGTTGTTTAGCAGAAACGGCAAAATTACCCGTTCAATAAGTGACTTTTTTCGCTGCACCAGATGGCTTTTTCTGCCAACCGACCATTTTTGCTAAACGGCTACTTCGGTCGCATAAACTCTTCGACCAAACTACCAATTCGTCCAAATGTAGGACAAACGGCATTTTCGTATGTTACTCTCGGCCAAATTACATAATATTTTCTCCAAAACCGCTGATAGTCGTTTCAGCTCCACGTTCAATTCTACAAAATGAGGTTCTCAACCTGGGGTACCTGTACCCCTAGGGGTTACCTTTGCTGCCTCAAGGGGGTACCTCGAACAGAAATGCGTAAAGGCGGATGTATTACAATTTCAACAGAAACTTATTGATAAAATTTTAAAATTTAGAATTTCAAAACTTTCTATTGTACATAATATGCATGGCGATCAAAAAATCGAAGACTTTTGAATCCTGTCCACCCCAAGCAGAGCAATGTATGAAGGGCTGTGGGACAAAAGATCATAAGGGTAAAACGTCGAATAAACAAAATCTATATACATAAAAATGAATTTCTGTCTGTTTGAACCTTATAGACTCGGAAACTACTAAACCGATCGGCGTGAAAATTTGTATACAGAGGTTGTTGAGGCCAGGGAAGGTACTTAATATGGTTAGAGACCTCTCCTCGCTTTGAAAAGGGGGGCTCCCATACAAATGAAACACCAATTTCTTCATTACACCAGGCGAAACGAAGTTTGTCGGGTCTGCTAGTTAAAGATAAAATCTTCAATGAAATCTACTTGATCCAGATAAAATATTGATATGCTTCCGAGCTAAAGTCAAGAATCTAAAGGTTCAGAAGCCTCCAGTTGCGAAACATGAAGGCCTTTTTCCGAAAAGCTCAGTAGCTTCACTGCAAGAAGTTTTGAAGTCTCCTTTCAAAAGTCTCCTTCCGACTCGTAAGCCTCCTTCAAAGAAGCTCGGACACCTGCTGCCAATAGGCTTGGAAAGCGCCTGCTCGGAAGCCTCGTTTCAAGAGGCTCGAAAGCCTGCTTTCAAAACGCTCAGATAGATTCCAAGATGCTCAGATACCTAGTTTCAAGAATTCTTCGGAAAACATTTTTCAAGGGGCTTGGAAGCCTCTTTTTTAAAAAGGATCGGAAGCCTAGTTTCAAAAAGCTCGGAAACCTGCTTTCAAGACACTTGGAAGCATTTTTTCAAAATGCTCGGTGGCCTCCTTTCACAAGGTTCCGAGGCCTCCTTATAAGGGGGTCGGAAGCTTCTTTTAAAGAGGTTCAGAAGCCTCTTTTCAAGAGGCTTAGAAGTCTCTTTTCAAGATGCTGAGAAGCGTCCTTTCAAGGTGCTCAGAAGCCTCCTCTTAAGATGCTCGGAAGTCTCCTTTCAAAAGCCTAAGAAGCCTCCTTTCAAGAAGCTCTGAGGAATCCTCGTTTAAAGAGGCTCTGAGGAAGCCTCATTTCAAGAGACTCTGAGGAAGCCTCCTTTCAAGAGGCTCTGAGGAAGCCTCATTTCAAGAGACTCTGAGGAAGCCTCCTTTCAAGAGGCTCTGAGGAAGCCTCATTTCAAGAGACTCTGAGGAAGCCTCCTTTCAAGAGGCTCTGACGAAGCCTCCTATCAAGCGGCTCTGAGGAAGCCTCCTTTCAAGAAGTTCGGAAGCCTCCTTTCAAGAGGCTCGGAAGCCTCCTTTCAAGAGGCTCGGAAGCCTCCTTTCAAGAGGCTCGGAAGCCTCCTTTCAAGAGGCTCGGAAGCCTCCTTTCAAGAGGCTCGGAAGCCTCCTTTCAAGAGGCTCGGAAGCCTCCTTTCAAGAGGCTCGGAAGCCTCCTTTCAAGAGGCTCAAGAAGCCTCCTTTCAAGAGGCTCAAGAAGCCTCCTTTCAAGAGGCTCGGAAGCCTCCTTTCAAGAGGCTCAGAAGCCTCCTTTCAAGAGGCCTCAGGAAGCCTCCTTTCAAGAGGCTCGGAAGCCTCCGTTCAAGAGGCTCGGAAGCCTCCGTTCAAGAGGCTCGGAAGCCTCCGTTCAAGAGGCTCGGAAGCCTCCTTTCAAGAGGCTCCAAAGCCTCCTTTCAAGAGGCTCGAAAGCCTCCTTTCAAGAGGCTCGGGAGCCTCCTTTCAAGAACTCAGAAGCCTCCTTTCAAGAGGCTCAGAAGCCTCCTTTCAAGAGGCTCAGGAGCCTCCTTTCAAGAGGCTCAGGAGCCTCCTTTCAAGAGGCTCAGGAGCCTCCTTTCCAAGAGGCCCAGAAGCCTCCGTTCAAGAGGCTCAGAAGCCTCCGTTCAAGAGGCTCAGAAGCCTCCTTTCAAGAGGCCCAGAAGCCTCCTTTCAGAAGGCCCGGAAGCCTCCTTTCAAGAGGCCTCAAGCCTCCTTTCAAGAGGCTCAGAAGCCTCCTTTCAAGAGGCTCAGAAGCCTCCTTTCAAGAGGCTCGAAGCCTCCTTTCAAGTGGCTCAGAAGTCTCTCCTTTCAAGAGGCTCAGGAAGCCTCGTTTCAAGAGGCTCAGAAGCCTCCTTTCAAGAGGCTCAGAAGCCTCCTTTCAAGAGGCTCAAGCCTCCTTTCAAGAGGCTCAGAAGCCTCCTTTCAAGAGGCTCAGGCCTCCTTTCAAGAGGCTCAGGAAGCCTCCTTCAAGGCTCAGGCCTCCTTTCAAGAGGCTCAAGCCTCCTTTCAAGAGGCTCAAGCCTCCTTTCAAGAGGCTCCGGAAGCCTCCTTTCAAGAGGCTCAGAAGCCTCCTTTCAAGAGGCTCAGGCCTCCTTTCAAGAGGCTCAGGAAGCCTCCTTTCAAGAGGCTCAGAGCCTCCTTTCAAGAGGCTCAGAAGCCTCCTTTCAAGAGCTCAGGAAGCCTCCTTTCAAGAGGCTCAGGCCTCCTTTCAAGAGGCTCAAGCCTCCTTTCAAGAGGCTCAGAAGCCTCCTTTCCAAGAGCTCAGAAGCCTCCTTTCAAGAGGCTCAGAAGCCTCCTTTCAAGAGGCTCAGAAGCCTCCTTTCAAGAGGCTCGGAAGCCTCCTTTCAAGAGGCTCAGAAGCCTCCTTTCAAGAGGCTCAGGAAGCCTCCTTACAAGAGGCTCAGGAGCCTCCTTTCAAGAGGCTCAGGAGCCTCCTTTCAAGAGGCCTCGGAGCCTCCTTTCAAGAGCTCAGGAGCCTCCTTTCAAGAGGCTCAGAGCCTCCTTTCAAGAGGCTCAGGAGCCTCCTTTCCAAGAGGCTCAGGAGCCTCCTTTCCAGAGGCTCAGAGCCTCCGTTCAAGAGGCTCAGAAGCCTCCGTTCAAGAGGCTCGAAGCCTCCTTTCAAGAGGCTCGGAAGCCTCCCTTTAAAGAGGCTCAGAAGCCTCATTTCAAAAGGCTCGGAAGCCTCTTTCAAGAAGCTCGGAAGCCTCCTTTCAAGAGGCTCGGAAGCCTCCTTTCATAAAGCTCGGAAGGCTCCTTTCAAGAGGCTCCGAAGCCTTCATTCAAGAGGCTCGGAAGCCTCTTTTCAAGTGCCTCGGAAGCCTCCTTTCAAGTGGCTCGGAAGTCTCCTTTCAAGTGGCTCGGAAGCCTCCTTTCAAGAGGCTCGGAATCCTCCTTTCAACTGACTCAGAAGCCTCCTTTCAAGAGGCTCAGGAAGCCTCCTTTCAAGAGGCCTCAGAAGCCTCCTTTCTAGAGGCTCCGAAGCCTCCTTTCAAGAGGCTCGGAAGCCTACTTTCAATAGGCTCGGACGCCTCCTTTCAAGAGGCTCGGAAGCCTCCTTTCTAGAGGCTCGGAAGCCTCCTTTCAAGAGGCTCGGAAGCCTCCTTTCAAGAGGCTCGAAGCCTCCTTTCAAGAGGCCTGGAAGCCTCCGTTCAAGAGGCTCAGAAGCCTCCGTTCAAGAGGCTCAGAAGCCTCCTTTCAAGAGGCTCAAAGCCTCCTTTCAAGAGGCTCAAGCCTCCTTCAAGAGGCCTGGAAAGCCTCCTTCAAGAGGCCCGAAAGCCTCCTTTCAAGAGGCTCTGGAAGCCTCCTTTCAAGAGGCTCAAGCCTCCTTTCAAGAGGCTCAGAAGCCTCCTTTCAAGAGGCCTGGAAGCCTCCTTTCAAGAGGCTCCAGGAGCCTCCTTCAAGAGGCCTCAGAGCCTCCTTTCAAGAGGCTCAGGAGCCTCCTTTCAAGAGGCCTGGAGCCTCCTTTCAAGAGCTCCAGGAGCCTCCTTTCAAGAGGCTCAGAAGCCTCCGTTCAAGAGGCTCAGAAGCCTCCGTTCAAGAGGCTCAGGAAGCCTCCTTTCAAGAGGCTCAGGAAGCCTCCTTTCAAGAGGCTCAGAAGCCTCCTTTCAAGAGGCCCGGAAGCCTCCTTTCAAGAGGCTCAGAAGCCTCCTTTCAAGAGCTCGGAAGCCTCCCTTTCAAGAGGCTCAAGCCTCCTTTCAAGAGGCTCGGAAGCCTCCTTTCAAGAGGCTCAGAAGCCTCCTTTCAAGAGGCTCAGAAGCCTCCTTTCAAGAGGCTCAGAAGCCTCCTTTCAAGTGGCTCAGGAAGTCTCCTTTCAAGAGGCTCAGAAGCCTCCTTTCAAGAGGCTCGGAAGCCTCCTTTCAAGTGGCTCTGGAAGTCTCCTTTCAAGAGGCTCAGAAGCCTCCTTTCAAGAGCTCAGGAAGCCTCCCTTCAAGAGCTCAAGCCTCCTTTCAAGAGGCTCAGAAGCCTCCTTTCAAGAGGCCTGGAAGCCTCCTTTCAAGAGGCTCAGAGCCTCCTTTCAAGAGGCTCGGAAGCCTCCTTTCAAGAGGCTCAGAAGCCTCCTTTCAGAGGCTCAGGCCTCCTTTCAAGAGGCTCAGGAAGCCTCCTTTCAAGAGGCTCAGGCCTCCTTTCAAGAGGCTCGGAAGCCTCCTTTCAAGAGGCTCCAGCCTCCTTTCAAGAGGCTCAGAAGCCTCCTTTCAAGAGGCTCAGAAGCCTCCTTTCAAGAGGCTCAGAAGCCTCCTTTCAAGAGCTCAGAAGCCTCCTTTCAAGAGGCTCAGAAGCCTCCTTTCAAGAGGCTCAGAAGCCTCCTTTCAAGAGGCTCAGAAGCCTCCTTTCAAGAGCTCCAGAAGCCTCCTTTCAAGAGGCTCAGAAGCCTCCTTTCAAGAGCTCAAGCCTCCTTTCAAGAGGCTCCAGAAGCCTCCTTTCAAGAGGCTCAGAAGCCTCCTTTCAAGAGGCTCAGGAAGCCTCCTTTCAAGAGGCTCAGAAGCCTCCTTTCAAGAGGCTCGGAAGCCTCCTTTCAAGAGGCCTCAGGAGCCTCCTTTCAAGAGGCTCAGGCCTCCTTTCAGAGGCTCGGAAGCCTCCTTTCAAGAGGCTCAGAGCCTCCTTTCAAGAGGCTCGGAAGCCTCCTTTCAAGAGGCTCCTCCTCCTTTCAAGAGGCTCGGAAGCCTCCTTTCAAGAGGCTCGGAAGCCTCCTTTCAAGAGGCTCGGAAGCCTCCTTTCAAGAGGCTCGGAAGCCTCCTTTCAAGAGGCTCGGAAGCCTCATTTCAAGAGGTTCGGAAGACTGCTTTCAAGAGGCTCGGATGCCTCTTGTCAAGAGGCTGGGATTTCTTTCAAGAGAGCTTTTTTAAACATACTTAAAAGCATGCTCTCAAGAAGGGTCGGAAAGCCTCCCTTCTAGAGACTCGGAAGCTCCTTATCAAAAGGCTCGTAAGTCGTAATCCTACTCAGGAGGCTTGGAAAGTCTTGTGGAAAGCTTGATGTAAAACATTAATTTGAATCAGAAAGTTTGACGGAATAACGACAACTACAGACAATTTTTTAGGGTGTCATATATCCTGTTAGTTTTGTGATTCGTTTTTAATATATCTTATGAAATACGCTTATTTTAATTTTTCAGAGAAAATAAAATAGGGGGTACCTCAATGAAAGCATAGGTTTGAAGGGGTACCTCTCAAGAAAAAGGTTTAGAACCGCTGAACTAGATGACTTTCGGCTACATTCTATCAAATGGCTTTCAGACATATTCACCTAAATGTTTTGATAAATTCATTGAATATTCCGGAAAATTATGTGTGAGAAATCCATAGGAATTTGCATAAACATAAAAAAAAATTCAATTTGGAACATCTAAAAATCTTCCTGTAAAAATGACGAGAAAATTCCCGATTCCTAATAGTTTTCCTTGAATACTCAAAAGATTTTTTTTTAGGAAATTCCGAAGAATTTTGCGCGGAAATTCTAATTATTTGCTCTTAGAAATTATAAATAAAAACATTTTCATAGGGAATTTTCTAATTATTTTCCCTTGGAAACAGTTTTCCTTGGATTTCTAAAAAGCTTTCCCTGGAAATTCCCGTGGAAGCTTTAGAATATCTCCCTTGGAAAAGACGGAACATAAAATTCAAGTGAATATTTCTGGAAAAAAATACTGCCGTTAATGTATTGCAAAAATAGATATAAAAATCCACGAAAAAATCTTTAAGTAATGAACGCAATAAAAAACGCCACGCTGATTCACGCCATCCGCCGCTGCTGGCTTAAATGACTTTCGGTATGATTCCGAAAATGCCGCCGGCTACAAAAATCATGACAAACGCTGCCGCTTACAACTTTTGGATCAGCTCATACCTCCAGTCCAGTTCTCCAGACTTTTACGATCGTAACTGACCTTTTTTGGCAATTTGACATGTTCGGTTAAATAATATTTTCTGCCAAACGATCATTTCGGCCAAACGGAATTTAAGGGGGTTCTATTCGGCCATATGACATATTCGACCAAATGACTTTGACCAAACGGCCCTTTTCCGTTCAACCAAACGAATTTTTTGGTCAAATCCATTTAGGGTAGAAAAGACCCATTCGGCCAAATGATTTGTTTGGCGAAACAATTTATTAGTTAATAACACCTGTTGGCGAAACAATTCTTCGATAAATTGTCTGATCTAATACTAGTGAGCAAAGTGAACTCATTTGCTATTCATCACTTGATACTAAATTATGTACATGATAAATCAAACAGATAACAATTCGGTCAGATGACCATTTCGGCTGAATGTCAATTCAAACATAATCCCATCACACGACTTTTAGCCCAAGGTTTATCGGCCAAGTGATAATCGTTCAACTAGATTGAAAAGGTAACTTTGTAATTAAAATAATTTCAAACATTGATGAAAAACAAACAAAGCGGCAAACTATTGAAGAAATGTCTGAAGTACTGATCGAAATTTGAACCATTTTGTGAGCCTAAAATTTATTTTTATTTCCCCGGTGAATGGGAAGAAGTTGATTTTTCATAAGACGAGTTTGTACAAATCCATTCATTTCTATTACTTTATTGTACTTTTGACATATACGTATTTCGACCTCAACAGTATGGTCGTCTTAAGTGTCTCGTACTTGACTCGACTCGAGTCAAGTACGAGACACTGAAGGCGACCTTACTGTTGGGGTCGGAATACGTATCTGTCGAAGGTACAATAAAGTAGTGGAATTAAATGGAATTGTACAAACTCGTCTTATGACTAGTAAATACATTCCACTAAAAGCTTAATTAATTTTCGTATCAAGAAGTTGATATTAGAAGAATAAACACATACCGTTTGCTCTACGCTAGTGATATCCAATCCAACGAAATAAATGTTAGAAGCACATGTCAAAATTTGACATTTTGATATTTCAGCAAACGGCACGTCAAAAGCAGCTTAGAGCATAATTCAGCTGGATTAGAGTCATCGAGCGCTCGCGTGGAAACTTAATTTAGATCCGCTTGTTGCTTATCTATAATCGCTAGCTAATTAATCTACTACACGCTCACTCTGGCCTCATTATCTAAATATCTGTCGTTCCTTCCAGCAGCGGTCGGTTCCAGCAGATTCTGCTGCGATAGCCGAAGACGGTCGCTCGGGGCATCCACTACGTGGTGTGGTCTCCTGCGTGAAATCGAGCATCCGGGCTGCGACGGTGGCGATGGAATGAAAACAATAATTGATGAGCTTCCATACCATATACCTACTTATAGCGAGCCCTGGCCCCTGAGTGATGTCCGTGTAGGAGGGGTGGTTGGTGTGTGACGTGAAGTCATTCCCGGAAAGTGTGCTTAAAGAGCAATTCAATTCCTCTATAATGAAGTTAATCTTATTTGTGCTCTTCGTTTCCGGCTCTCTGGTGTTTCTTCTTCTTTTTCTAATTCTTTGTATAAATGATGCTGAAAGTTCATTTACTGTGCTTAACGCTTTCAGCTTTGTATCCATAGTTAATAGAGGAATTGTTCAGCTAAGAAAGAACTTTTTCTCAGTGGAAAGAAAACGAAGTAGAAATAAATTAATTGAAATGCAGAAATAAGTTTCAAAATCATTCTCATGTGTTTCAAATGAAGCCATAATTGTGGGGCTAATAATTAGATTAACGATTAACGAAACGAAAGACAAATTATTTTGAATTAGAATTGTCTAAATTTGTTCTTGCATTAATGGAAACTTTATTAGATTAGAAGAAATTATTATATTCAAGCTTGCAGGTGACACGAAGTGCTACTGAAAAAAGAAGAACAACATTTTCCATTTCCAGTTATCTGTTACCGAAGTAACCACTGGAAGAGATGACATTGAAGTCGAAGGTTACTTGAACGAATCTATACCGTTTCGTCGAAAGACATTACGTCGAATGGTCATTTGGTTGGACGGATATTTAGTTGAAAATGATTTTTTTGTCCACTAGAGACGTATGACATTTGGTCGAAAGGACACTACGTCGAATGGACATTAAGTCGAAAGCAGATTTTAGAATGCGAATGAAATTCAGTCTAAAGCAGATTTTCTAAAGAATAATCTTGTACATTTCGTCTAATGACGTCGAATGGATATTTGAAAGAATGAAACTTTAGTTATTCATAATTAAAAATGATTTATTGCGATGTCACATAATTAATGCTCCGATTTTGATCAATGAATAATGGGTTCATAAAAAGAATAAATGAGGGGGTCTAACGCAATGGAGTGTAAGTGACAAAAGCTTAGTTTTGAGAAAAATGTGTGTAAAGTTTTTCAATATTTTTTCGTTCCATACAAATCGTATGGAAGTTCGAAAATTACTAATTTTTTGTGGATTTTCACATTTTTTACAAATAACGTACAAAACCAAAGCAGTTTTTGCTATAGTCACCTCAAATTTGACCAAAATGTCACTTACACCTCTTTGCTTCTAACCCCCTCAAATAATAAGGAATCGTTTGATACTCCCGACAGGATATAAACTTTGGCGAATCCCTCTAACCAAATACGATGAATCTATACCACCTGGTCAAAAGACATTTAGGCGAATGATTATTTCGTTGTATGTATGACAGTTGGTCGAAAAGACACCACGTCGAATAGACATAAGGTCATATGGGCTAAATTAAGTTTTTGACAACCCATTAATGAATTAGGATTGGAAGTGAACTATATTCTGAACTAACTATTGTATAAATATTGAGTGAAAGAAAGAGTATTCATAAAAAGAATGAGAAAACAAATGCTGTACTTTACTTTAGATTGAATTTCCATTCGACCAAATGTCTCTTCGACTAAACGTTATTTCGACGAAATGTCATTTGACCAAATGTCTTTGGACCCAATATCAATCAACGATATGTCACAAAGCCGACAACGATGAAGCATTGGCTACAAAACATTGATATAATTGGTTTTTGATCTGGTGCCAAAAAATAGAATAAGGTACCTCGGGGCAAGTGAAAATACGGGGTAAGTGGGTACTATGGCTGCCAATTAATCGGTGAACGTTTTTAATGGTAACAATGTTCTAGAATTCGCCTGACACAAAAAAAAATTGGAATCAAAACCATTTGCGGCACCATACTAATGGTATTGTTTAATCATGACTTTAAACTACCGGCAAAATCTATTACTTTTATTTTAATTCAACGAATTTCCAAAAAAAATAGTCGTTTCTAAATTCATCATTGATGTGGAAGGTGAATATTTTGAGCAATTAAATAATTGTGTGACATCGAAAACGATTTAAAAGTTTTGATTAAAGCCAAAATCTGAAATTTTCACTTGCCCTTAAGTTTTAACATGCATGGGGCAAGTGGGACATATTTGAAAAACATTTTCGATAGAGCCATTTTACCTGTTTTTAGATTGTTTTCTAGTGAAAAATAACTTCGACACTCATATATCATATGGATCTGAATCAAATGCAGTTGATATCGTTGGTTTCGTTGTTAAGAAGTGGTGTACAGTTGATTTACCAAATGTGTATTTTACTTTCTGGAAATTATTTTCCTCATGGAAAAGAGCAATGGTTATAGCTATGCTAAATTTTCCGTTTACAGTGCAAACAATCTATTTATTCTACAATAGATCAACAGGTTTTTTCTTGTGTTTTGTTATTTTTAAACATCGCATCAGATTAACAGATTTTCAGATAAATAAAGTGCTTAAGACATAAATTGGCCATTTCGTTCTATTACAAATTTACAACACTGCGCATCGCCTGAATAAAAACGTTCCTTTTGAAGTTCTAATTTATGTAATAATTTGTGTTCTAAACAGAGAAACATTCATTCGAAAAGTGAACAAAGATTTGCTCATCTCTTCCATCTAACACATTTGGTAAGAAAGTAAGCTAATGGAAAGCCAGACAAAAACCAATTAAACAGTAAACCGGCTGTTGCCTTGTTTTTATATCTGATAACATTGTAATCCCTTTCTTTTTGCAAAAACAAAAGTCTGACAAGCAACAAACCTCCATCCATGATCTGAAATACTACAACTCAGAAATTACATGAACATTATATCTACATTCTTCAAATTTGTTTCGTCCGATAGTATAAAACAGGATAGGTCCCACTTGCCCCGTTTGAAGGGGTAAGTAGGTCCCACAGGTAAATTTATTTATGTCACTACCAATATTTTTGTAACTGAATAAATGGCTTACAACACGTCTACACTTCAACAACGGAAGCATATAATGATGTATCCGTGGTTAATGTCCTGAAATACCCTGTTTTCTAAGTATGCGTTAACGATTTTGCTGAACTAGCGTTTTTTAGGTCCCACTTGCCCCGGGGTACCTTAAAGGATATTTGACCATAGGTAGGTACCTAATATTTTGCTATTTCTATAGGTTTGCTGCAGATTCACCTCCAATCTATGCATTAATTTATCTTGTGCATTAATTTATAAAATTTACCCAAAAAAAATGGTTGACTAAGGCCTACATAATGTCCATTAGGCTAAACGTCCTTTTGACGAAATGTCCTTTCAACTAAATGTTCATTAGTCCAAATGTCTATTCGGCTAAATATCAATTCGACCAAATGTCCTTTCGACTAAATGTTATTCGACTAAATGTCCATTTGATTAATTGTTTATTCGACCAAATGTCTCTTCGATCAAACGCCCTTTCGACCAATTGTCCTTTCGGCCAAATGTTCCTTCGACCCAATGTCCATTCGACTAAATGTCATTCGACTAAACGTCATTCGACAAACTGTCCCAAAGCCACTTGAACATATGGAAACAGAAATATAGACCCACTTACTCTTTAACCGGCTGAAACAAGTTATGCCAGTACTTAGTAGAGGATCATCTGGTTTTCCACTGATTAAGGATTCCTGAGTAGAGGGGGAAAAGATTGAACGATTGGGTGTGACCTGGGCATTTGAGTTTTGCGTCACTTCGAAATAACAGCAAATTGTTTGTATAAAACATCACAATTCATAATCGTCTTTTAAACGGCATCAAATCTTGTTAATAAAGACACGAAAAAATCTTTTCAATTTTGAACTATTTGGCACATTATACCTGCATTACAATAGTTCTATTCTATTTTCTACTATTCAGAGAACGATTCAGACACTCTTAGACTCCCCTAACTGTTCGAAATACCGTTTTGATTCATATTCCGAAGATTCAAGCAGATTTGGCACCTGCATTAAAATATTTCAATAGATGCAATACAAGCGAAATTTTTCAGATACATCTCCATTGTGTGGCAGTGAAATGGCACTAGGGGATTCAGTTAACGGCGTAGGTTGCTGTGTATCTGTTTATGGAAATGTTTCGTAGGCGATTTGAAATATGTCCCTTGTGATTGAGCGTGAAACATTTCTATAATCAGATACGCAGCAACCTACGCTGTTAAGTGTATACCCTTACTAGGGGTATACACTTAACAGCGTAGGTTGCTGTGTATCTGATTATAGAAATATTTCACACTCAATCACAAGGGACATATTTCAAATCGCCTGTGAAACATTTCCATAAACAGATACACAGCAACCTACGCCGTTAAGTGAATCCCCCTACTGTGTTTTAAGTATGGAAAGGAAATATCCAATTGATTTGAAAGTATCGAAGTAGGCTTCATATGAACGACAACGGAGAGCCACCAAAATATTAATCAAAGCAATCGTGGTATTTTGCCGTTAGGTAAATACACGTGGTGAACCATTGCAGACAGGAGTGATAGTTTTCCGACAGACTCCCGCTTGCCTATTCCCACAATAAGCTCCACATTTGGCGATCCTGCCGGATTTTCACCATTTCTGAATTAGATCTCATTGTAGAGTCTGGAGCAAGCGGGAGTGTGTATGGACAAAATATAATTAATTTTATTTACGTGGGTGAAAGTGAAAAAAAAATTACATAGGTTTTTATGCTGTGTTTTAGTGCTTCTTTATATAATGGTAAGTGCATATTAAAATACATATTTTGCGAGAGGTGCAAACTTATTTTTTTTGAAAAGTTGAACCAGAGAAAGGCATAGTTCGGCATTAGGCTGACTACTTATCAAATGGAACTTTTGTTCATAGTCGTAACTATAGTTTATACATATACCCGGTCTAGGGGGAACATGACCCCAGCTGTTGAGAGATAATTTTCTTAGCCGATATAGGGCACTGCTTTAATTCCTTTATTGCCCATTTGTCTTGTTATTAACATTACTCCACTGAAAAAAAATCAACTAGTTTTCAATAATGGTGTGATTGCAAAAACACGGTGACTACTTTTCGCATTGTAATAATTGTAGATAAATGAGTGAGGTAGATTGAGGCATCGTAATCGCGTATGAACTGAATGTGGGTTATTGTAACATTTTTTCGATTTATGCACAAGGTTTTTGGAATCAAATTTGCAGATTTTGGAACACTGGATGTGGAGTAAATTCCATGAAGCTTCATAATAATTAATACAAGTATTCATGGATTCCCGAAGATTTGTAAATGCTACCTGATCATAACAGTGAAACTGCGTTTAACATTTCAAACGCGAATTCAAAAAAATATAATAAAATCTAATGTTCGAGAAGGATAGATTTTTTCAGTATTTGCGAAGTCTTATGGAATCAGATTAGGATACTTTTCTATAATTTCGAAATTAGGTTATTTGAAGAAATATAGGAGATGTGAGTTTATTATATTTTGGAAGAATTTTCTTACAGGACTTCGTTAGGACGTTTTCTGAAATAGGAAATCATAAATATTTTACGTAATCAAAAAAAAAAATACTGATAGTTTTTGGAAGTTTTAGGAACACTCTAAACTTTCTAAGAAACTCTGACCGTAGTTGGCAGTGTAATAGAAAAGATATATACATTTTTTCATACAATGAACGACTGAGTGAAATCACCAAACCAGAATGTCCACAAGTCTTGAACACTACATTCTGCAACAACAAGCCTATACACTGCCGGACAGATCACCTTAAAAGTCATACGTTTCAATGTGTGTAAAATAATGTTGATAAAATGCCAAACCTGAATAAGAAAAAATGAAAAATTGTTTTTTTAACTCTCTTTTAAAAATTTTAGAAGGGAGCCGCAAGTGGGTCATAAAAGGACCAAGCCCTCCTGACACCCCTTGGCCCTTATTTAAGCTGATTATATTAATTGTAGTATCAATTTTCAAACTAGGACTCTATTGGAAAATTACCATTTTCAACATGCAGACTTAGTATTCCTTAATTTTGTAATGAGCGCTAGTTGTGCTCGCATAAAGTGCTCAGTGCAACTTAGCGTTGCTTTGCTTGATTTTTAAATGAGCCCGAGTGGTGCTCGCATAAAGTGCTCAGTGCAACTTAGCGTTGCTTGATTTTTTTTTTAATGAGCGCGAGTGGTGCTCGCATAAAGTGCTCAGTGCAACTTAGCGTTGCTTGATTTTGTAATGAGCGCGAGTGGTGCTCGCATAAGGTGCTCAGTACGGATTTAACAATGCTGATTTTTATAATGAGATCGCGTGGTGCTCACATATTGTGTTCTGTATCGGTGAATTCAGCTTTAGCGGTAAAGTATATAACAGGCTGGTGAAACCTAGTGGTGTATTAAAACAAAAGAAAAATGTTTTGAGATCTTTATAATTTATATTTATTATATTGTTCATTCATCAGTTATCTATATATCCATTGATCACCTCAACTATCTAAGGTATACCAAAAATTGTTACCCGGATTTGATACCCGGTAGGTTGGCAGCTTTTCTCACTTATGTTTGGTACTTAAGGCTTTTAGAGGCACCAGTTTTTCATCTATGTTTACTTGCAGCAAGTACTAAAACATAGTTTTCGAATTTGTTGATCACTTATTTAATGTCAGAGCGTCTATTGTGGCAGATATTTCTGAACTCTACCGTGGTTCTCCTTAATGTATCTGCCCATTTAGGGTGAAAGGTTTTTGTTTAACAAATCCTAATTATCGGCAATTGACCTTTTTTTATGGGTACATGATTTGTTTGTTCAGTTTTTGAGAATGTTGTGTTTATAGCACCTCTGTTTTATGCCAGATGAAAAAAAAACTCCATGCCTGCCTTTGAAATATTTTGATGCTCGCCGTCTGTCAACCAAATACAACGTTAGCTGGCGTTAGTGTTTTAGAATGTTACTTTCCATAATAAAACAAAACCTGAGAAAGGGGGAATGTGTGGCAGTGAAATGGCACTGGGTTTTAAGTATGGAAAGGAAATATCCAATTGATTTGAAAGTATCGAAGTAGGCTTCATATGAACGACAACGGAGAGCCACCAAAATATTAATCAAAGCAATCGTGGTAATTTGCCGTCAGTTAAATACACGTGGTGAACCATTGCAGACAGGAGTGATAGTTTTCCGACAGACTCCCGCTTGCCTATTCCCACAAAAAGCTCCACATCCATGTGACGATTGTTTGGAATATGAGTCTATTTGGAATTTGAGTCAAAACGGTAATTCAATATTTTTTTAAATACCTCGATTTTTTTTCTAAGACTCCAATCCATGTAGCAGAAATTTAAATTGTCTGATTTGATTTTAGTCAATTATCTTTAATTGAAACACAGCGATTTAAATATGTTTTTTCAATCCACCACTGCACTTAAAGCCTTATAGCCTGGTGTAAGTTCTGCCGCACAAAGAGTACACTGATGCATAACTATAAAGCTTCTCTAGGAAATGAAAACATATTATTGAATTATTCTGATTTCCTTTCGCATGCATTTATAAAAATAAAACCTTGAATTTGGCTCTTTCCTACGTGCAGTATGGCATCCTCAACATTTCAATCCACTTCACTCTCTGATAGCTTTATCAGTAGAGCTTCCACCAACACGCACCAATAGAACGAACAGCTGAGTACCGAGAAATAAAGGCAAAATCTTGAGTAAACTATTTTCCTATTATGAACACATTTGAATGAAAAGTAAATATGTTCGCTAGCATTCACCTCCGTCGTGAATCTTCAGCCAAGAGCGGTTATCACTGTTAGTTGACGAAGCAGCTGAATGGTAGGTTGCTTGCAGGAGAAATTTCTAGTATGGAGGAGATGCGCATTCAGAGAACGTTTCAAATGCACTCAAATTATGAGCAATATAAAATAATGATAAAAACATGGCACGCAGATTTGCTGGAACACGGTGCTTCAATAACATGAGGAAAAATGCCTTTTTGATGTTATTTTTGATGTGAACTTAAATATCAGAGCACTACAACTTGTTGACATCAGGTTTATAATAAATACCTACTGCGTTGATATATTACTGTTAACCTTAAATAAAATTAAAATCTTGTATTGATATATGGAACTGATAGGTTTTATATGTGAGAGGCAACTTAATCCATTGGAGCATTATTTTTTGTATTTGAAAATAACTCAAGATTCTTCGTCGAAAAAATCTACTTTATTGCAAAACAAAATCTGCATCGCACTGAGCGCAAGAAAATATCAACCTCATGATCTCGCACACAAACCCACGCCGCAACCCCATGCAATTGAAAAGCAATCCTTCCGCACTTGGAAGGACGAAAGTAAATATTTCGCATATTCTCGGCACAGATCAGCACTGCTTCCACCCGCCGCTCTACTCTGACTGACGCCCTCATGGAATGTAATGCATGTGCAAAGCTTTCTTGGAGAATATAAATGCGATTTGAAGATGGCATGGATATCTGCTTTGCCAGTTGAAGCTGTTGAGAGGGAACCACCATGATAGGGTACACAAGGATACACGTGCCAACTGTAATGCGGTAAGCGTAACGAGGAACGAACACACTCGATGTACAGCACACAGCATGGCAAAAGAACAGCAGTGCATACCGTGGCTGATGTTCATAAACATTTTTCCATCTTTCGTGTAACTAATTTGTACTGAAAGGGCATCATTTCCTTAAAAAAAACAAATGTTTGATTGGAGCATAACGAAAACAAATCTTTGTAAAGGATCGTGTAAAATAATAGCGAATTATATAACAAACCAGTGGAAGGCAGATCAGGCAAAGTTGTAGCAAATCCTTCGCACAAGAAGTCCACAATAAACCACATTTTAGAATTTAGCTTAACTTGACTTCTGATGAAAGCTTGCAAAGATATTCAATAATCGTAAAAAATCCTGTATGTCATGCTTCTTAAAGGGCCTTAATAATTTTTGAAAAACAATGTTTGTAAGAAATTCTCGAATCATGAGAGTATTCCCTGCAAGAACTTTTCAAGTCCTGATCAAATATTTTTAATCAAGACCACTGCATTCATAACTTTTCTATATTAAAATGGATATCATATCAACATGGGAGGGTTATGCTTTCGGGGGTAGTATGAGTAGAATGTGCAACGATTTCTCAACACCCAAATAGAAGACAAGCTCGGTGCTCTACTCGAGCAACACAAGTCAGACAAAAATGGTTATAGCAACTTGAATGTGACGAAATGCGATCATATATGAGTTCAAGTAACCTATGTGAAATATGTGTGCTGCTAGGGTAGTAGCTATCCCATGTGCCTATAAGCAGCAGGTCGTAGTCTCGATCGCAGGCTCGAAGGCTCCTTTCTGTATGCCTTCGTTTTTTGTCTGTTTTTCGTATTCTACCATAATGATTCCTACTGTTATGCCTTCCACACTACCACTTTCTTAAATACATAGGTTCCAGTCCATCCTTTCCCCTTAAAACATTCGCATGTGGTCAGGACGTGGTCGACTGTTGGAGAGTGCCTCTGTGATAACGGATTTCAGCGGAGATGTTAATCTCATACAACACCTACGAATTTATGCCACTTAATGCTAATTTAAATATCAGAACTTTTACCCAAATTGGCATTTTCTATTTGTCCTACCCAAGACTTGGATTGTGGATGCGCCTCTGACCAAAACCAACCTTTTTTGTATACATGTTGGGGCATTTTCCGGCTAAATCCGGCTTTGTGTATACGCCGAAAATTTTTGGCATCACGCTGCCACTGACATGGTACAGAATTGAGTTTTGCAAAACTTGCAAAAATTATTCTTGCAGTGAAATCGAATGTGATTCAAATTGCGTGGGAAGATTGATGTTGAACCTTGAATGCGTTTATCCAGAGGTCGTGATTCAAAGGTTTTGCAATAATGCACGATTTATGAAAATTAGCATCAGTTCAAGAAAGCCACTTGTCAAATAAATTTATAGGAATTTGTGAATCGGTAAAAAAATTCAAATAAAAAATCTTGTCCAAATTTGAAAGTTTTTCCTTTGGAAAATCAAAATATTAGGTATCCCAAGTAACATTTTAAGTTTTATAACGCTCTTGAAAACCATAATTTGCTCTTCAAGAGTGTTATAAAACCAGCATAAAACTAAAATGTTAATAGGGATCTCAATGCATTTTTAAACACTTTCCTTGGATTTTGAAACGCATTCAGAATAAGCACTTTGAACAGTTTCCGTTAAACATCTTAACAATTTTATGAAAAAAGATTAAAAAATCTTTCCGTGTGAAACCAAAAACAAATTTTCGTAAATTTTTTTTTAAAAAAATCAGTGAAAATTTCTAAGGTATTCCCATGGTAATTCAAAAAGTTAATCGTGAAGAGTTTCACGTAGAATTTTGGAAGATTAATAGGGTAATATACTAATATATAGGGTAGAATACTGCATTGGCAGGTTGTGGCTATTGTTGGCAACCCAAACAAAATACGCGTAATGCGTAATGAATATTATTTATATACCTCCTTAGCCGTGAGGTAAGACGCGCGGCTTCAAAGCAAGACCATGCTGAGGGTGGCTGGGTTCGATTCCCGGTGCCGGTCTAGGCAATTTTCGGATTGGAAATTATCTCGACTCCTTGGGCATAAAAGTATCATCATGTTAGCCTCATGATATACGAATGCAAAAATGGTAACCTGGCTTAGAAGACTCGCAGTTAACAACTGTGGAAGTGCTTAACGAACACTAAGCTGCGAGGCGGCTCTGTCCCAGTGTGGGGATGTAATGCCAATGAGAAGAAGAAGAAGAAGTTATATACAAAAACTTAATTTAAAGGCTTACATTTAAATAAGTTGTTTGCGTAGAAGTAGAAATATTTGCGGAATTATAAACCGATACAAATGTGCACCTGCGAAATCCTTGCCAGGGTTTCTACTCATCTGTAAAACCAAAATTCCCTGATTTTTCCAGGTTTTTTCCAGGTGTTTTACATGAGTTTCCAGGTAGAAACAAACGTGCCATATATAGATTTTAGCAGCAAAATAATCAATTCAAAAAAGTAAATATAGCGAAAAATATTTGTTTAAAGAATTTTTTGGTAGCAATGTTGTAAATTACTTAAGAAATTCCTCCGCAAGTTCACCCAGAAATTAAGATTTTTTTTGGAAATTTCTTTGAATTTTATTTCAGCTGTTTTTTTTTGAGAAACTTAAGAAAACTTCTTGAGGAAATGTTCCGGAAATATGTTTGGGATTTTTTTCAGGAAATCCTTCAGAACTTCTTACGAAAACTTCTTCAGGAAATGTGTTGATGCAAAAATATGAGATTGCTAGGTCCATGACGTTAAGCATAAGGACGTTAGGCATAATACCTTCTTTATGTCGTGGGCTGTTTTTGGGGCATTTTATGCTTAACATCCTTTATGCCTAACGTACTCATGCCTAACGTCCTTATACCTGTTCGCGTGACCAACATCTAGTTTGTGACCAACATCTAGTTTGCTTGGACCTAGCAGCCAAGGTACCGGTACTATAAGTGTCAAACGGCCAAGTTATAGCCTATTCAGATTACGCCATTTATGATCATAAATATCATGATAAACAACAACCTGATGCTATCCCCATACATTCAATTTTCTTTCTCAGCTTTAACACGATATTTATAACGATAAATAATCTAATCGTAATCTGAATAGGCTATTAAGCTTAATGAAGCATAATTTGGCAGAATAATTTCAATGGTTACAGCTCCACTAGCGTTGTATTACTGCTATTTTTTTTAAATTCCATGGGATTTTTTAGGAATTCATTCAGAATTCAACTTTAGAAAACACCCGGAGGAGTTTTTCCGGATAATTTGTTTTTAAGAACTCTTTGGAAATTCTTCGAGAATACCTTTAGAAACTCCTTTGAAAAATCCATTCGGGATTCCTTCGGCTATTTTGTCAAGAATTTTTTTAGCAAAATCGCTTCACAAAACACTTTACACATAACTTTTTTGACATCATTTTTTTTGAAAATCCCTTCAGGTTCCCTTTCGGGAATTTCTTAAAATAACCAAACGAAAAATCGTCCGGAAATTCGTTTTTATCTTGAAAATTCCTCCAGAAATAATTTAAAAAATTGCTAATCATTCTTATAGACACTCTTTTGATGATTTCTTTGAAAAATTCCTTGGAAAACTGATCCCGAAATTCCTTTGGAAGTTCTTCCAGTAATTGCTTTGAAAAATCCTAACTAATTTAGTATTATTTAATATAATCATACATAATTACCGAGGGAATATTGCGGATCTTTTGAAAATTTTCCATTTTGCGGATTCCACAAAGTTCTTCCGCAAGCCTGCAAATCTTCAATACACTGAAACAAAAACCTGATATTTGGCGTTGTCATCGTAGAGTGCCATGCCAAACAGCAGGGAAGAAGTATGAAGTGACAGCTGCGGTAGTTTGAAAATTCAACCGGAAAGTGGATAGTTTTTCCTGGAATAGCAATACTTAAAAGAATTTACAAAGTAATCTCTAATTGATTTCCCGAATAAATTCCTAGGTTTCACTAAGAATAGCTCCGGAAATTCTCCAGGAATTCTTTTGAAAATGGCGTTGATTTGCGGAACAACGATCCATTAACGTTCACTACATTTTCAATTAATTTGATTGATATATTTATTCAATTTTTTTAATGATTTTTTTACATCTTTTGAAAGAATTTCACTCATGATCACCGGGTATTGAAATTTCCCTGAGGGGAGAAATTCCCTGATAATTCCATGTTTTCCAGGTTTTCCCAGGTAGTAGACACCCTGCTTGCCATTATTGCATTGTCAAAGAAAACAACACACGAATAGCAAACTTTTACTTGCTTTACTTTTCCTCTTTGTTGTGTATGACACGACAAATTTCCAAAGTAAACCACGTAAAGGCTCCCCCAGACCTAAGCGATTTCATCGCCACGACGGCGACAACTAGTCGCCGCGAATCTATCGTTGAGTCGCTGCTAGCAATGTTCTATTTACGCTTCCATACCAACGGCGACAGAATCGCTGTCGCCAAGCGATAAAATCGCGTCGCGACTGTCGCGTCGCGTGTGTTTGGGGGAACCTTAATGCACCACTTTATTATCACCACACGGAAGAAAAAAAGTACCCAGCGTTGAGTTTTTTAAACTTATTTTTGAGTTATTTTTTCTCTTCTCTTTCATCCACTCTGTTGTCAAAAACAACAGAGCCAAACAATCCAACGACGCCAGTTAAATACGGGAAGCCAATTTTGAGTTTTATTACCTGAGGTCGAAATTGAGTGAATTAAACTTACATTTGGGTAAATACATTTTCTGTTGGGTACTTTTTTAACATGGGAATAAAGGCAAACTACTTCGACCCTACTTACTCAATTTTGGCTTCCCGTGCGGATGTTCGAGGTTGGGTGAATTAAACTCACTATTGGGTAGTTTATTTCTTCAGTGCAGGGGAAAAGCAAATATATTTGATAGGGTAGAATACGGCATCGACAGGATGTGACGGTTGTTGGCACCCTCAACAATATTTCAAGACAAAATTTTCAAAACGACTTATCTGCTTTTGTAAACAAAGATTCAAACGACGATTTGACGAATCTGATGGCTCTCCCACGCAAACCAACACCACCAATAGGTAGGTGATAAGATAAGTCGTTTTGAAAATTTTGTCTTGATTTGCATTTCCAGCAAACATATGTTATCGATCATTTAGTAATTCGCGATCGATCATTTAGTAGTTTGTCAATAACTCATTCCAGAAGCTGAATTTCAAAATGTGTAGTATGGTGGACTTATAGTGCGAAGGTTTTTCTACAACTCTGCCTAATAATTCGTTGTTATAATTCAACTTATTACGGAGTTAAATGATTGGAATTTTGTTATCATTTAGTCTAAGTTACTGAAACTATAGCTATAACTCCGTTACTAGTGGAATTCAGACAACGAACCATAAGGCAGAGTTGCAGAAAAACCTTCGCACTAGAACTCCACCATACAACACATTTTGAAATTCAGCTTCTGGAATGAGTTATTGACAAACTATTAAATAATCCATCGCGAATTACTAAATGATCGATAACATCCTTGATTGTGTTTAAATACAAATGCTCATTTCAGAATTTTACGCAGAACATGAATTATATCATAAGCGATAGCCACACCGTAGTACTTTAACCCTAATGTGGCTGACAGAACCGTTTTTCTTTTGCAACTTCAATACCGTCGTTCGGGGTGACATTGGGCCTAGGGGGTAAGATTGGGCCAAAAACGAAAAATGTTTCAACTCCTTATATCTCAGAAACTGTTACGATTTTTGATGAAAACTTCAAATATTAAAATTCACGTCTAGGAAATCGCAAAACAAATTCCAAGAACTAATTGTGCTCGTACCATAATGCTTGGAATTTGAATGTAAAACTATTGATCGAATGAACCCGTATTAAAATAGTGTCAGTAATGCCCCACAAATCTATTACATAACTAGTTTTTAGATCGATGGATACCTGGTTGGTTATCATGTTTCGATAATCTCTTGTAGTTTATCGAATTTTATGAATATTTATTTTTTTTCCAAGTTCGTTTATTTGGTAGGCTCAGGCGTGTATAACACTTTACGGAGCCACGTTTCTTTGTGATATGTACAATCGACTTATGAATATTTATATAGCGGTTCTGGTTTTTCTTAGCAACAAGCAATGCACGCTGAAAAGGGGTGAGATTGGGCCAAGCCTTTCGTTGATTTGCCATACATAGTTGGTAAGAGCCGTAATGTAGGCAATTATTTTTAATGAACGATTGAATCGTTGCATCGTCACCGCAGAACTTTATTGTACTTGGCCTAATGTCACCCCCTGTGAGGGGTGAGAATGGGCCAATTTTAAACAACATATAATTTTGAAATTCATCGTTCAAGCTTGTACCAAACTTATTAAAACTTGATTCCAATGTTAACTACTAGAGCTTTGTAACATTTACTTGGAGCATACCACATTTTGGCCCAATGACACCCCCGTTGGCGGTACTTTTCAAGTTCATCAACAAATTCATAACCATTCCCGTTCCTACATGGCGCATTTCAACCATAATAAATTGCCTACTTTTATGGTATTATCTATTATTCAACTGTGAAACGTAGAGTATGAATTGCCTCCAGCTGCAGGATAGGGCAGTGCTGCCCATTATCTAACATATGAAGACTCACGAGGTGGAATATTGCTAATATACTATACTGGCCAGGCCTATGCTAAGAGCTCATGTTTAGCGTAGCCAACACCAACACAAACGCCGAGCAACGTACGTCAAATCTAAAAAAGCTTAACATCATAAAACATCTTCAATATGCAACTTTTATCGGGCATATTCATTAAACATGACTTCATTAGTTTAATTGATTCAAAACTTATCTACATGATCAATTTTGATTTTACTTACATGGAGAACAACAATTTGCCTTTTATTTCACCATGAAAACCTTGAGCAGAATCTAAAAATAAATTCTGTTCCTTTATTGTTGTGGATATTTTTAATTATTAAGCTACAATCATTGGTGTTGTTGACGATTGTTGACATCTCATGCAACTGACAGCGGTCTATCTGCACACTGTGCCCGGGACATGGTGGCTATTTTTGGGCTAAGGGAGTTAGATAGGGATGTCTATAGCCTGATACTGGCAGAACCAACGAACTTCGTTTCACCTAAAATTGATTAATTCTATATTTTTTACATTTGGAATTTATTTAAAAGCCGGTTAATTATTCGAAATTTGTAAATTTGGCTTCCATTTTCTAGACTAATTCTCGATTTAAGCAGAAATTTGTTCTTCATTTGTATGGGAGTCCCCCTTTCCAGAAGAGGGACGGGTCTAAACCATCATAAGAATGTTCTCCGTTCCCAAAAACCTCTACATACAAATGTTCATGCCGATCGGTTCAGTATCTTCCGAGTCTATAAGGGCAGACCGACAAAAATCATTCTTTTGTGTATAGATTTGGTTCTTGGTAGTTTACGTCTAGCGGTCGTGTCTTTTACATAGGCCTTGTAGCGGGTTACTTTTTAGTGACTTGGTCACTTTTTTCGGCCTAGTCACTAAACAGTTTTTTTTTTCGACCTCAAGTCACTAAAGTCACTTTTTCTCGCAAAAAGTCACTATTTTGAAACTATTGACCAAGATTTATAAAGCTTTATGTATCCATCGGATGATGCTTTGTTCATGGAAGAAATGAAATTACGGATCTTGGAAAAATGATCGCTCTGAAACTTCCCCAGTCATTTAACTTGCTGCTCTTATTGGCATTCCACCAGTAGGTAATTGAAGGTGTTTTACGTTACAATTTGATAAATTGGTATACAGTCATGCAAGCAGGCGACTTTTCGATTTCAAGTTTGTAAAACTCAATCTTTATACACACAGATAAAAATATGTTGTGATTTTAAATGTATTTCCATGCACATGTTTGGAACATGCAAATAAACGCAACATTCAATCGATCTTACTATTCTTTTAAATCGAAATAAATTTAAAAGGTGCTTGCTTGCGAAGTTCAATCAAATTGAATTGAATATCGAATGTTAATTCGTTTGATGGGTTCAGCTGCAATTTTACACGTCGTTGAATTTTCAAAATTATTATCTGTGCAGTAGGGGAAGGTGGGGAGACTTGACCCCTTGGGATACATGCTTTTCCCCTGTTTTATCAAGAACTAAAGTAGTATTGGTATACCGTATGTTTATAATAGATCCTCTAGACAAATGATTGTTATGTGACGAATTTGTTTTTATTGATAAGACAACCTTATTTACTCTGTTATTTACTGTATTTCGTTCCTCCTCAAGATGTTTTTAGTGGCCACGCAAAATTTGAATAACTTCTCCCAATAATGATCAAATGCTATCATTTTTTTTCACAGCACATATCCATAAATATGCTGAATGATCTTTATTGATGAAAATGCCAACATTCCACCACAGTTTCAGGATTTTTGGATTTTGACATTTTGAAAATTCTTCCTGTAGTTCTTCAATAAGTTCCTCCAGAAGTTCCACCGGCAGTTCCTCCGAGAATTCCTCTGATGATTTCTCCGGAAATTCCTATAGAAAATCCCCCGGGAGTTCCTCCGGAAATTACTCTGGGAGTTTCTCCGGGAGTTCCTTTTCAGAGAAACACCCGGAGAAACTGCCGGTGAAACTCCCGGAGGGATTCTCGTAGAAACTACTCGTGGATCTCCCGGAGGAATTCCCGAAGGAACTGCCGGAGGAGCTCCCGTAAGATCTTCCGTAAAAACTCCCGGAGGAATTTCAGAGGGAACTCCTAGAATAATTCCTAGAGGACCTCCCGGATGAGCTCCCAGAGAAACTATCGGAAGAACTCGGAAACTATCGGAGGAATTTCCAGCTTAATTTCTGAAGAAAGCCTAAATGATTTCCTGGAAAAAGCCTGAATAATTTCCTGGAATAGCTTCTGGTGGAACTCCCGGAGGAATTTCCGGAGAAACTCCCGGATGAATTGCTGGTGGAATTCCCAGAGGAACTCTCGAAGGAATTTTCTGGAAGAATTTCTGAAGAAACTCCCGGGAGAATTTTCAAAGGAACCCCGGGAAAACTACCAGAAGCATTCTCGGAAACAAGAGAATTCATCTTATAGACAAATCTCGTCTCGCTGAAACCTTTGTTGGGGTTTGTAGCTGGACCATCATCATCATCAGAGGACCTCCCGGAGAATTCCCTGAGGAGCTCGCAGAGAAATTCTCGGAGGAGCTTCTGGTGGAAAATCTATATAAATTCCTGAAGAAGCCTAAATAAATTCCAATTCTGCCGAAATTCCCGGAAGAATTTTCTGAGGAACTGCCGATAGAACTACCGGAATAATTCTCGAAGGAAATCCTAGAGAAATTCTTGGTGGAAATGCCGGTGGAACTCCTGGAAGAATTCCAGGAGGAATTTGCGGAGAAACTCCTGGAGGATCTCCCAGTGGAAATCTTGAAGTTTCCACCGGAATTCTCTTAGGATTTCTTTGCGAATTAATCTTGGAATCCCTCCGAAAATTCCATTGTTGATTTCATTTTCGGTATAATTTCTGTATAAAATTCCGGTGGAATTCCTGGAGAAATTTTTTGAAATTTTCACAAGAAATTATTCGAACCAATTCACGGAAAATTTTATGGAATTTACACAAGAAATTCGAAGATTTTTCGTGAAATTCTCAGGAATGGTTACTGGCAATTCTGCAAAATTTCCACGGAATATTCTTATTCTTAAAAATTATGGGAAACAGCACGAAATTATTTGAATTATTGCAGGGAATTCTGCAGTACTTGTAAAGAAGTTCGTGAAGATTTTCTTGGAGTAAATAATGGTGGAATTTTCTGATCAATTCCCGGCAAAATTTATGGTGGAATTCCTGAAGACACTGCCGAAGAAGTTGCTGGAGGCATTCCTAAAGAATCCCTGATAGAATTTCGGATAGAATGCCAGGAGCAATTGTCGAAGGAATTCCTGGATAAAGCTTGCATATTGATTTTTCTGCCTATTTTATAATAAATATTATTTCAGAGAGGATTTGTTTAGAAATTCAGATGTATTGTTTTAGCACCGGTGGTTTGTCGGTGGTTTTAGTTTTCTTTTAGTTTTTGAAAGAATGCATGATTTTTTTATAATAATTGTTATAGCCGATTTTATATTCTTTCTGAACACTAAGTTCGTTAATATTTTTCTCACTTTATTTAAAAATATTTGATGAGCAATAAATCACGCATTGATAAGCAATAAATCACGCATTATTGTTTTAATCATTATTGTTTCGATTTGGTTTGAATTTGGTTTCATGTGTTAATATTCATGTGTTTTTTATAAAACTACTATAAAACTACGATTTAGAAGACCAAAAAAGTTGCCCCCCTTCTCGAAATCCTGGCTACGCCCATGACGACTTTCGTTTCTCTTCTGAGTTTGTTCTAAGAGATGTTCTAAGAGTGGTGAGTGAAAGATGTTTTCCTCCACAAATTACGGAAAAATTATTCTCCTTCGACCCAAAGACGCTTGATTTCGTCTCATCGAACTTGCAACTGAAATTGGAAGTCACTATTTGGTCACTTTTTCTGCAACTGAAAGTCACTATTTGGTCCCTTTTTTCGTCAGCTTTGGTCACTAAAGTCACTATTTTAAGTGGCTTCGATCGCTACCAGCCCTGTGTACACAACCCTCATGATTTTTTGTTGATGACACAAACATATCATATTTGAATTTGGTAGATAGACTTTTGGTTACGCGTGTAGAATCTAAGACATTATTTCTCGGGTACTTATTCAAAAGGACGTATGTGATTTTGTAAACAAAGATTGAGACGTCGATTTATCCAATCTGAGGGGACTCCCACGCAAACCAACACCACCAACAGGTAGCCGAAAGCTTCCCCTACCTATCTGTGGCGATGGATTGCGTGGGAGGGCTATCAGATTGGACAAATCGACGTTTGAATCTTTGTTTACAAAATCACATACGTCCTTTTGAATAAGTACCCGAGATTTACATACTTTGAGGATTTCTTGAATAACCATAGACAAAAGCTGTAAATTTCGGCAGCGGACCAAAAGTATATTCTTTACAATGGCCAAAATTATTCAAATAGGTTGAAAATTGAAAAAAAATATGAAAATGTCATGGGTACGGGTACCCATCTGCCATTCACGTCTGTTTTTTGTTGGCCGCATAAGGGTTACATTTGTTGTGCAATGTGTTTGCCTATCTGTTTACATGACATAATTGTTCAGTTCAATCAAAGTTAATTGCCTATTTCCGGGGATTAAACCACCCGACTTGGACGTTAATTTACAATGTTGTGAAAACTCATATGTGAATATGTACGTTATGTGGAAGATATTGGATTTGGATAATGTATTGGAGGTAACCACTTTCCCTTCGGTGGGACTAGAACCCATGACCCTATACAGTATGCTAGACTGGTGCTTTAACCAACTAAGCTACGAAGGACCTCCGTCGGCCTTCGCAACCTAGCGGCTACTGAACGAGCTCGAGATTCCAAAACAAATTGGACACAACCTCACTTGATCAGTACAGTTGCACAACATTGTAAAGAGAATTGTTGTCAAGGCTAAAAATTCATGTTTTGTATTAAGCCAGTTTTGAAAATTAATTAAATTGTTTCCAAATTTGAGTGGCGGACCAAAAGAATCCGGCTCCTACACACTTGCTTCATCAGCAACGGCGCTCAATGAAGTAGGGTTGTGTGAGGTTGTGCCAGTTTGGTCGTCAGATCCCAACCCAAATACCTACTATCCAAATACTCATCCTACTTGGTTGACATGTGTACAAAAATACATATGAGAGAGTTAGTTCTGAAAATGTATTGCGAGAGATCGGCTGGTACCTGGTGCTGGGAATTTGGTTTCATCAGTACCCGCTAAGCTGCGGTGGACGACGGAGGTCCTTCGTAGCTTAGTAGGGAAAGCACCTTTCATGCGAACTGGGGTCGTGGGATCAAATCCCACCGAAGGGGCGGTTACCCTCCAATACCTTTTCCGAACTAAATCTATCACATGTTGTACATATGCATAATCAAGTTTCAGACATAGTAATTAATTTCCACACCGGGTGGCTTAATACCCGGCATATAGGCAATTAACTTTGAATGTGCTAGTACCAGATACTCACTCGAACTTTGGCTTTCGACATGCGATAATGTTTCGCAAATTTTCGATCGCTCTTCAAAAACGATTTTTCAGCATGATTTTCTATACGGTCGGTATCGTTGAGACCAACGTTTTCCTCCAAATCAGAGCATGAATCGCTGGAAATCTCGCTGTCGCTACTAGACGAAGAAATACTTCTGAAAAGAAGACTTCACTCGTCCAGAATTTGGGCAATGTGCTCCTTTGTCGAATATCGAAAAGAATTATTCATGATTTTCAATAAGATTTTGGATAATTTATTAGAAATTTTAACGCAAATAAGTATACTCACAACTTCAGAAGAACACAAATTTCAGGAGGGCGAAGAAAAATTTCAAAACATATGTTTGTGTTTCCATTCAGCCATACCGCTGTCTTGGCAACAACCCATCATGATCCATGATCCACCTTACGATGCATTGATGGGTCGCATGATGGTTGTGGATGAACAACTTGCCGTGCAGCGCGACGTCGTTGTGACAACATGAAACAAACACATCAAAAAACGATAAGATGAGTTTAACAACACACCTTAGGTGCTAGTGTATTCATCTTGTAGAATACATTCATCTTTTATCATTCAATTTGGCGAATGTCTTAGACTGCCAAGAATAGGTATTTTCCTCTATTTGATAAATCTTTTAAAATGGAATCACGAAATAAAAATAGCTGTTGTTTCCATTGAAAGCAACACACTTCGAATAGAGCGTGAGAGTGTATTTGAACCGTTTGTTTGAGAAACTGCGTCGAATGTAATTTGTTGCCAGCAAATTTATTTAGGGTAAGTGTCTGAAAAATTGGCGACACTTTTTTACGACTTATCTGCGTGAAAAATGCATTTTGACCATTTGATCATTCTGATCCCATAGTTCGATGAAGTCAATTTTCAATGGGAAACAATGGGACAAAATTTCCCGTGAAATGTAGCTTATTGCGAGCAAATCGGATAAGAATAAGTCGCTACCAGAAAAATTTACGGGACTTTTCAATTTTTTTTTTTGCGTAAAAAAAAATGTTTATCCCATTGTACGATCCAGTAAATTTTCAATCAGAAACAATAAATTTAGGGTCAGTGCCTGAAAAATTGTAAAAAACATAAAAATAAAAAACTTTTTTACGTGTTTTTTTTTTCGTGGAAAATGTGCTTCGTCTATAACTTCTGATCTTAAAGTCCGATCCGGTCAATTTTCGATAGGAAACAATGGGACAGGATATCATGCCGAATACAAATTATTGCGAGCAAATCGTATAAGAATAAGTACCAGAAAAATCGGCGAGACTTTTTGCGCACATACACACACAGACATCACCACCAACTGAGTCGATTGGTATATAATACTGTGGGTTTCCGAGACTTCTATAAAAAGTTTGTTTTTGGGGCGAACATATAGCCTCCCCAGTAACATTTTGGTTTTACAATGGTTTCAAGGTGCTCTTGTAGAATAAATAATGATCTACAAGAGCGCTACAAAACTAAAAATGTTACTTGGACTTCACTCTTACTTAGTGTACGAGAAAGGCAAACATCTATTTTGTACTCGATATTCTATTACACGGGGATGTTATCTCGACCACCAATCAAACAATATAACAGTACCACTTTTAGATGGATTAATCAGAGCTTTGTACAGCTTTGACTGAAAGTGTGGAGGTTTACCCACTTTAGCGAGCAAACCAAACAGAATCAAACGTTGGGTTTACATTGCTGAAGAAGTTTATCGTAGTGACAAGAGTGCTTTTGAAGTGATGGATCTAATATCATCAGCTGGTATGAAAGGATATTGTAGCAATGGCATAACACCTTTAGATTGCCGTACTTGACATTTGGATAATGGAATAATTTCAAAGCAAATATGTTTTGATTCGTCTCGCCCTTGCTCCTCAAGTAACTCAAATACAGAAAGCTTCCGGTATTCGCATCAAATTTAATGACAAACAAACGTTTCAAAAAATATGTAGGTATTCCTCATTTTTTATTCACGTAGCCTTTCGTGGCTTCACGGTAAGACACACGGCTACAAAGCAGACACTCATTGCTGTTCTTTGAGCGAGCAGTTTTAAGAAATCTAGACCAACATTTGAAAAGGGTGTAACAGCCAAAATTTATTCTTTCCGGTTTCATACATAGCTTTATAAATAGACAAAGAATCAGATAAAATAAGTTTTGGCTGTTACACCCTTTTTAAATGTGTGTCATTAGGTTACTACGTGATTGGAATATTTTTCTCCATTTTGTGACTTTAACGCATGCATATATTGACTTTATTAAAACAGTAGTCTTCAGTGTCTAGCGTACGCTTCACTAAAGATGGTCCTTCTGTTAATGTCAAAATACGTATCTGTGAGGTTACAGTTCCAAACTGATTGGAATAATTTACTTTCCTTGACATTATGTATTTAGTAATCAGGTGATCGATAAAGAACGATACCCTTCATGCCTTTTTAGTGACAGTTTTTTCATTTGTAACATTTTTTCATTCCCTGAACCCAAATCTCAGTACAAACGTAGCTATGCACATTGTTTAGGAGCCAATTAAAATAACTAACTATTTTCAATTTACCCAATCTAGCAGCAAACTGTTCTCGCTCCCTGTTACCACTGTCGGAGCACTCCAGGAGCAACAATAAAACTCGATTTCTCTTCAGCCAGCCAATTTCACTCGACCCAGAGTCATTCAATGAAGTCCATTTGTAATAATCAACTACAAGCTGGCTCTCAGCGCTGCCGCATCATGGGGCTCTGGGACTTCGCAGTAAACGTTGTAGGGCGCGCGCGATTGTGCTACTTTCTCTCCAATTCGATTTGCTCAAGTGCATTTAGGTTTTTTCTAGTACTCGGGCAGAGTTAGTTTCCCTCGGCGAGTTCACCACCCACAAATCGCACAAAAAACAACTAAGTATATCCGCACACGTAGCAGCGGGAATGGAATCCGCACGATAGTTCTGAACTTTTGTTCTACCCGGTGATATCGTTTCGCTTGAAAGCAACAATCAATTTTATTGATTTTCAAGCTAACCCGCACTCAGTTAGTGCCTTTTTGGTAGCCTTTTGTGGGGGATTTGGAGTATAATGCGGCTTTGTTTTTTTATTTATAAATCTCACATTAGATTTTAGGTGCACCGAAGGTATGGTATTATTGATAATATAATATAATTATCAATAATTCAATACCTATAGTTGATAATTGTTTCGTTACTTTTCAAATCCAACGCACTATGGTCCAGGATACAGATTTACGCGGAAAGATGCATTTTACTCCAAAACTATATTTTTTAGAAAAAACTGTTGTTCTACAAAATTGTTCGAAATAGTAAGGCCATCATTATGGTGCAACCAAAAAATAGGGTGGCCCACCATATAAAAGTAAAATTAGTAAAACTTGAGATAAAAAAATAACATATCCCCAATTTTTTGACATAATAAGGAATATGAATTTCTCTTTCAAATGCCGTGTAAACATATTTTTTTGGTCTGCCCTAACCGGAGATATCAACTTATGAAAAAAATGTAATTTTGACAGAAAAACGATTATAACTTTTGATTGGTAGAAGATATTGAGCATATTCACCCATCAAAAGTTGCATTTTTTTGAGCTCTAAAAGTCACCTGAAGACGACTTTTTCGAGAAATCCAAAACAAAAAAAGTAGATCAAAAATACTGTTTTTGTGAGGTACACCCTAATCCAATTAGGTAAAATTGCTCCAAATCAGCCAACTTAAGAGCTACAGAAAAAGTTTTTTTAGCAAAATTAATTGGAATAAGCTGCGCTACAACTTTGTAGAACATAACATGTCAATATTCCAAAAAAAAAAAAAAATAAAAAAAAATTTTTATATGGTGGGCCACCCTATTTTTCGGTTGCACCATAATGACGGCCTTACTATTTTGAACAATTTTGTAGAACAACAGTTTTTTTAAAAATATAGTTGGCGTAAAATGCATCTTTCCGCGTAAATATGTATCCTATACCATAGTGCAACGGAAACTGCTGAAATTCTGATCCTAAGATCAACGATCGGCCAAAAACAGGACAAAACATGAATCAATCGCGTAAATAGTGATCACTATCGTTCTCTTTTTCAATCACTTTTATTACGTGGCGACTTTGCCTAGTTCTTGAATTATTGATCTCTCGAAAGTACATCGTACATCGCCAATAGAAGATTCAGATTTTGTCAGATTTAGATCCAATTCTGAAGAACCTGATATCAAATGTATAAAT
Source organism: Armigeres subalbatus (assembly GCF_024139115.2). NCBI lineage: Eukaryota > Metazoa > Arthropoda > Insecta > Diptera > Culicidae > Armigeres > Armigeres subalbatus. Next base: position 262,736,355 of record NC_085140.1, on the reverse strand, counting down.
TTTTGGCTCATACAAAATCTCCAATTCAAAAGCTTGTTTGCAAACAATCGAAGTAGTAGCATTGAAATGTCCCAAATGCACTTTGAACCAATCTTCCCACACTCTTTCTACACTTCAATCTGGGTACGTTAGTACATGGGGATGAAGTCGCTGCGGGTACTGCAGAGTGGTGGGGCTGGCGTGTGTTTCAGTGTTTTGGAACATAAATTTTTCATTTGCTCGACTTCCACAATCGACAGGAGCAGCAAACGGTAACGTGAACAATGCGAATCCTACGATGACGACAACGGGGACGATGACGAGCATGATGTTGATTGAGTCAAAACCAGCAGAACCTGGTTTTTGTGTTTGTAGAAAGCTAATAAGCCATGAAAGAGAACACAAAAGATAACAGTTCTTGTTGCGATAGCATCGTAATGTCGTTGAATATAGCGGTAGGAGATACTGACATAAGATTTACTATCATAAAAGGAATTATTCTAAGTAAAGCCGCTTTTCTCAAGACATGGATACAAGCGGAGGAAAACGAGCCCGTTGCTGGAAAAGCAGGGTGAAGTGCAAATAACTATGCCATGAGGTCTAACCTTATACGAAGCATAATGATAATTCTTACAAATCAATTTAATGGTGTGCAATTTAATGAGATTTTTTTAAATCCATAATTGTAAAAATATATTGGCAAATAACCGTCACTATTGGAATTAAGGCAGAAGCACACCAATGAAGAGTGAATAGTCCGCTTCGGTAACAGAGTGGTGCATGAAGTTTGTCAACCTTTTGGGATCTCTAACAGTAGTGCTCCTACAATTTGAGGTCTAGAATCAGTCAGACGTTCTGACATAGCGCTCGTGTTTAGCAGGTTACAACCCCTCCAACAGTTTTGTGCGCTGGGGTGTGAGACTTGTCCGGACGCAAAATTGCGATAAGGAACACCCACTAAAGAAACAACTTGGGCTCCAGCGTAGGTCTTCCTGGAACTGTTATTCGGTACTACTCCGAAAGGTAGACCATTCGTTCAAGCTAGCGTGATCCGTTTGAGCCGTTTAGCTCTTTTTCGTAGTATTTGGGTAATTTTCACGCTGCCGTTGCCTTTCACGCAGCTCCCCCTCGATCGCAACTATTCGGATAGTACTCGGCTTACTTACTCTGATGGGAAGTTCACCGACGTCGGAAACTAACTCACGATGACGACCTGCCTCAACGGGTGACCGGGCGAATGGTCGAAATCGATCCCCAGATTCAGGATGGAGTTAGTCTCCTGTTCAATGGTGCCGCTACGACCTGAAACCGGTACGTTCGTATGCCACAATCTACTCAAATAGTCCCCGGTGGTGAATTTTACCTAATCCGATAACCGATTTCCAATGCCCTTGAGCCAATTAGCTCTCAGCTTAGTCGTTAAGCTATTTAGCTCCCGTCTCGATCGTGAATGACTCGGATAGTTCCCACCGGCGGATCTATTCCACTCCGAGAAGTTTCCCGAGAACGGGAGCTCCTTTTTATCCGACCGTAACACCACGCTCTACTGCTACGCATTCACCGCAAGGTAACGATAGGTGCGGTGTTGATGGCAGGCCCTGATATGCCCGTGTATTATCAACATCTGCCATCCAAGACAACCTGCTCTGACGCTCATGCGCTCTGCTGCTCCGTACTCCAACCCCGCTGCAGGATGTCGGTTATTCTTGTCGTCCCTCTGGCCACTGCACTCCACTGATCAGACATTCTTCCGGCGATGTTGTCGGTGGTAGTGTTCATTTCGCAAGCCTCCAGTATCGCACTCCTCTCCGCGTTGGGACCGGGGATGTGCTCAGTCATTTCTTGCACGTCTGAACATCCTGAACAGGCGGGGACTCCGCATGTTCGAACCTATGCAGGTACAACCTGAAGCATTTGTGGCTTGTTAAAAATTACCCAGTTCAGTTTGCATGTTGCCTCACGATATACAGTTCGGTATGCGCTGATAGCTCTTAGGCACATCAGATAGATTGGTTTGTGCGCCGGGTGTCTCTTAGTGGCTTGATAACAGGACCAATTAGGGAATGTCCGCTCGTCCAGGCATCTTTGAAGGGCTGACCTGAACATGTCCGGATCTGCTAATATGACTGTCTCTAAGACTATGTTCGCGGTTCCGCCTGAACTGGGTGCTTTCCTAGTTTCATCCGGCTTTCACCCTCGTCACTTCTTCGTTGACTGTCCTTGCCCTTACTTCTAGCTGCAGTACAGGAATAGCATTTCAATAATATTCTTCGGCCTCTTTGGACACCGTTCGGGAAATGGAAGTACTCCTTTTGTTTTGGACATCACCATCATTCGTGTTGGCAGGTTTAAAGTGGGCCTAGAGGGCTGACCTACTAACCTCAACTCAACCCGTTCGTCTCAAAAAGAAGGCTATAGCAAAAATGAAATGGGCTGCAAAAGTTTTTTTTTCGAATAATAAACAATAAATCGCGTTAGAGTCAGCCCATCTGACTGCGATTGATTAAACGTCTGGTTATAACTATATGACTTGAATTGAAACCAACTCCGCAAAATAAATTTGAACTTTAGATTCAGAGCTTGAAAACCACGATAGTTCCAACCTTCTAGTGTTAACGAATAAAACGAGACTGATTTCGATTCACTTCTTGGCCACTTTAAGCACACCACAAAATAAGGTCCAAATCTCTTGTCCTTGGACGATAACCGGATTTATGCGCGTTCCATCCATTCAGTGTCTTTATGATTAAGGTGATCTTTGATATGGATATGACTGGATCTGTTAGGAAACATACTTTGACTTTTCCATCCGACTCTGTGCTTGACACCTTATAGCGCAATATTAAAAAACAGCCACGAAAATGCATCACCTTGACGGGTCCGAAAGCTGGATTCAAGCGAACTGTAGTGTTCACCCGCGATGTTTACACAATTGTAAATCTGGAAAACGTAAACAGCAAAATTATCCATAAAAAGGTATTTAGGTGGACTAACATATTTTAAAATTAAATTAAAAATTTCGTTCAAACTTAAAACGAGTGAATACGAAGGCCTTCCTCCCTTTGCATAAGCTGATACAGTGATACAGCTATAATGGCAGTGGCAGAATCCGATAGGATGAGAATAGATTTATCAGCAGGTGCAGTTACAGTTGATAAGATGGCCTCAGCCTCAGTTGAGAATACGCTACATTGCGTGGGCGAGTTGTCGGAGACGGTTGAATTTTGTATCCAGTTTGGTCAGCACCAAGAATCTCAACCATAGATCTTCGGGGAGCTTCCAAGAGCTCTCCTGAAATGGTTGAGTTGCTCCCTTTCGTCGCGGCGGAGTCATTGATTTTCACCTTGGAGGAGATCCAGCTACTCGCTCCTTATGAGTGAACTCTGGCCACTGAAGGGAGAACGAGGGCGATCACCGTGCGCAGAATCTGAGTAAAAAGAGGGACTTTGTATTCTTTTTGGCAGATAACCGCTTGCACACGCTGACAAAATGGCAGAAGACCATTTTCGGAGCAGACACATATGATCGACAGATGTACAATTGTACATAGATGGCGTAATCCAAATATTTCAAATATCGCGCGATCGTTCTGCTTATAAGATGAAACACGATCGAACGCGCACTAATATTTCATTTGCTAATTTATGTTTTCACCCATTCAAAGCAGATCAAAATATTTCGCAGATTCCGTGATCGTTCTGTATTTGTTGAATTATTCACTTTTTAAAATAAAATGAAAAACAATAATTTACAAATTAGTCGTTGATAACTATTAAAAACATATCTTTACTAAACATGTAACAATTAACTTGCTGGACTGATACTTGCTATCTATTATCCAATTCTATATCAGTAGCATTGAGAGCTGGAAACAGAAATTTCATATCTTGTTATTGTAATATTTTCGAAAATATAATATGTTTGCAATTCGGAAAATAATTTGAAAATGTCCAATAATAATAAAAAGAAATGATATGAAAAAAGTTGGTAATTGTATTGCTGTGAATGTTATGATTATTATAATACCATTTATATATCTTTTCTAGCTATATGTTTCAGGTCTTGCGCAGAATTGAAAAATAGAGTTTTGAAAACATACATTCAATTTTGAAGCTGAATGCAGCACTACATTCTTAAACATGGACAGATAGATAATTGCATTCCAGATAAATCTGTTAAGTATTCTGTAATCATTTTCTTCACAAGGTGACTATCCCGTATTTGGCCTAGTGTTTTTCTTTGGCCATAGTTGCGAATAAAACAACAACAAAATTTTCTGATGTTTTCTATGGTGCTTTTTGTCTGGGGCTAGTTGATTTACAAGGCAATCACCCCTATTCTTGTTTACGGGCGAACGAAACTTTCGAACGAATGCAGTTCGTTCGAATCGTTTTCCCATTTGATTTTGCTGACGTAAATGAGAATCCGCATCAATTTTCGTTCGAAAGCGCGTTCGTACGTAAACAAGAATGAGGGTGAATATTTTTTAGTATTTGATTATAATGGAGCTCGATGTGGAAAAGCTGCACTAATCAAATTGTCAATCAAACATTAGACGTATTGCGTAGCATTGTCTCGTCAATTCTAACAGGCTTTCACATATACTTTTGTAATCCACGCACTGTTAGAAGTCGTAGGTGTAATGTCCTAGGAAATGTGCAATCTAGTGCACGTTGCAGTTTTCATTCAGTAACGGTGGAGAAACAGATGTTTATAAAATTTTATCTAACGACAACATTATTCACAAAATGGAGAACAAATGCTAGAAGCACCCTTGGAAGTATTTCGTGGTTAATGTTATTAATGTAATTACTATGATTGTTTAATAAATTTACAGTTATAAGTGCCAAGAGTAGGGGGTCCCGTAGCGTAGTTGGCTACACGTTCGCCTTACAAGCGAATGGTCATGGGTTCGATTCCCAGCCCCTCCACCAAACCCTCGTCAGTCGCCGCATCCGCAGCCCATACGGAGGCGTTCTGGGGTGCACGCCTTACCGTCACGGCTGCCTGATGACGACTGACAACACGTTCTTTTCGGAGGCATTCTTCCAACATTATGGATCCTGTACATCTCCGGTGGTGCAAAGGGCCGACTTGAAAGATCTCCATCCTGAGCGTTGCCCGGCTATCGCTTTAACCTGTTGCCAGGTTAGATTTCGGTCGACTTCTTTTATTTCTTTATTGAGACTTCGCCGCTATGAGCCCCTGGGTCTGCCTCTGCCGCTGGGTTCTAGTCTAATGTTTGTTTACAGATTTCGTTTCCGCCCCTACGGTGGCCGACCTAGCTCCACTTCAGACCCAGAATTTCTGTTGCTATCGGCGTCTGGTGACAACGAGGATGGAGCTCGTTGTTTGAGATCCAGTTGTGAGGCCCGAATTATATACCGCAGGCATCTGTTGATGAACACCTGCAGCAGTTGAGTGTTCTCCACTGATACGCACCATGTTTCGCTAGCGTATAACAGCACAGATTTCACGTTAGAGTTAAAAATTCGTATTTTGGTGCGTTCACTTATCTGCCTGTTTTTCCAGATATTTCTTAAACTCGCCGATTACGACGAGGAACAGTAACGGTGATAGAATACATCCTTGCCTCACACCAGCTACGACCCGGATCATCAATTCCTCCAACGTTACCCGGACAAATGGCAACCGAACAATGCAACGATCATTGGATAGACGACATGGACAAAAGGACACAATGGACTCACGATGAGATGGACAAACAACGACAACAATAATGATAATGGAAAATCTAAAAATAGATTCTGTGTGGATTTTGGCAGCAGAATGCCACAGTAGATCTCGGCGCACAGTAGCGGTTAAGTAACACAGAGTGCCTACCAAATAAAAAAAAGAATTAAAAAAAGGGCCAAGAGCAACCTATTTTTATGAATATGTACATATAACAAAAATGTTGGAAATAGCAAATATAAATTTTAGGCAGTACCACTTATCAGAAATGTAGTTAAGTAAATTGTAATCACCTTTCCATATCCCGTGAAGGACTTACTACCATCTTATGGACTTACTGGCATTGCGCATTGCCCAAATAATCCCCACTCCGAACAGACGTTGGTTTGCTGAGCAACATGAGGCATCGACGAGAACACGTTATTTAAGGTCGTCGTCGTTTCCATTCTTGATGTCTCAGAATTCAGGAACCATCGCCACCGCCGTTTTCCGTCTTCATGGTTGTCGTTGGTAGCGATCTGTAGTCGTCATACTTCCACCACTGCATCCTATCAAATTTTTGTCAGTATCCAAGCCGTTATTGGTTTCCGCTACCATCAAAGCCTCCAATGGACCCCTTCAAGCCGAGATTAAGGATTCGTTAGAAACGATTTTGATTTTTCTTTTGAATACTTTGAATACTTTTGAATAACTCCATATTACACTAAATCTTAATTATTATTGAGAAAGAAAAAAATTGACAAGAGAAAATTTGCACGTCCAATATCTGGCTCAGCATACTGCGATCTCTCCCATAAATTGAGTCGATTCTTCCCATATAAACTTCATGCTCGTTGAGCATCCACTTAGACTTGATGGATCTGGTTGAAATTTTTACAGTAGCTTCTGGGAGCAAAAAACTATATTTTCAGGAGGTATACGTATCGGAAAAATGATTTTGATTTTTTTCATATAAGAGTGGTACACCTTACTCCTGAAGGTAAGTTCCTGATTAACACTCAGAAGAAGTGACCGGTGAGACAATTCTCGTTATATTTTCGATAAAGCCCCGTTAAGATAAAGCCCCGCTGATATTGCACTAGGGCTGTCCAGGTGCGGTTCAACGGTTCTGAGAGGAGCTTTAGGAGACAATATCAGTGTGCTTTCCTTTCCTAATAACCTTCTGGAGAACGTCCTCTACCTTACCTAGAAGACCTTTAACAGATATCCATATATCCCGTGCTTCTCTAGCTTCTCCCGTAGATGCCGGTTATCCCTCCTTTCCACAACCTTGATGGTATAAGAGCTCAATGAGCTCGGCTGGAAACTAGATGCCTCCCGACCAGAGACTTTTCTCTTTGGAATCCGAGTAATGTAACTCTGGGAAAATGTGGACACACCATTCCTGGTTAATTCATTCCAAGGAGGTGGCTTTTGCATAGCAATTCGCAATTCGCACAAATTCGTAGGTGGTACAAGTCAAGACTATTTTATGAGAGCAGCATCACTTCCATCCGTTACCTCAGATATTGATTTGGGATCAATAAATATATTTTAGATGGAAGCAATGCATTCTCCAACAGTCGAGATCTGTCCTGGCCACGTTCTAAGATAGAATTGTTCGCGCCTATTGGCGAAGTTTCTATGCGTTTAGACAGATTTAGAAATTCCTTCTCGTGCTCTCTTTCACACACACACTGTCGTTTGTTTGGTTTGCACCTGTCATCGATCGACCAACACATTCAAGCATCATTTAATAGAAGCCACGCCCTCCATCATCAGAAAATGAGACTTCAACATCCGATGCAATATTTTTCAGTATATAACAAGTGTGCCTTCCCTATTTCATTCATTCAGTTTGTAACATTCAATCGATCAATTTATTACCGTGGAGCTCTCCTCAAACAGCCCTTCTCAAGGCTAGAGTTAATGGATTAATGTTATAGTTGTCGAGCTATTATCTGCTGCTGATCCCATCAACCCCAGTGTCCGTGATCGGACAAGAATAACAAAGTAGGAAGGGGACGAGCCTGGAATTGAACGCACGACCTCCTGCTTATAAGGCAGAAGCGTTAACCACTAGACATGCATTATTTTTTTTTGTCATGCAATTTTCATTAAATAATCAAAAAATTGAAATATTAGGTTCAATAGGGAATCATTTTTGCCATTCGATTTTGATACCAGTAACGGAAATCCATCTCATGTAACAAAATGATACAGTTACCCCATATTTATAATTGATTAACTTTTTATCGCAGTTTTTGTGACCGTACCATCTTCAGTAATTTCATGACAAAACCAGTCGCTGCATTCCCTAACGTCCATACGATTCGCTTATTTACTGCGACAAATAAAAAAAATCGTAATGAATTACGACTTCAGATGCCACCAAAAATTTATGCCGCAAATACCACGGAAAAAAATCATTATAACAATTGCCCGAGGCAGTTTTGACATGGTCCCTGTCCCGTTTCCGCTTCATCTAGTTTCGTTTTTCGCACACAAATGCTACCGATTGCGTTGTCTAACGTACATAGCGTACTTCTTGGGACCCGCAGCAATATGGTGGCGCAGTGCAAAGTTTTGTGTAAACAATATTAATGTTGGCCATAAAGTTGGAAAGACATACAGCGCGCTACCCGAAGAAGATTAATTGATATTTTATTTCCTTTTCCTTCTGTCTGTTGGGGCCAGTTTTTCCCCGTTCCAACTCAATCTGACGGAAATTATTCGCTGCCTATGGACTCTCCCTCGCTATGTCGCTTCCTTTGGTGGCATTTCACGTTGGCCTTTTTCCGACTAGGGCGGTCGGCTGAGTAGTCGTTCGTATTAGTGAAAAAACTTTTTTTATGGTTTTCGATTACAGATAAATGTCGATACTAACAGCAAAGGACGAAGGAAAGGTCCTCTCCATTCTCTATGTGCAAATCATACTAAATGACTCGTTATGATAAGCCATTTTCCACTATGCAGTGAAAAGCAGTCAGAGCTCCGATTTTGATTTATTACAGCCTTCATTAACATTTTGGCTGATTGCTACAAAGCTTGGTTTCCTCCTAGTAGATAGTCTGGAACGGAACAGCGTTGAAGACAAATTTTCACCTCGTCCTTTTGCTTTTTCCTACAGACCGTAGTCTTCGTAAGCCACGCGAAAAGACACGGATAGTATGGCGGAAAACCCTAGACGTCGCCGTTATTGTTGTTCGCCGGTCCGGTTGATGGTAACCGAGAATCAGACACAAAACGACCAGAGCCAAAGTCGGAGAATAAATCGCAGAGCGAATACGGCGGCGGCGGTCTCGTTTTCCTTCGCAATTAGAATGCCATCCAGCTTGACTGTGTGTCATTATCCAAATTACCGAAGCAGATGGCAGCGGCGCGGTAATGGTCGTCCAATAGAACCAAACAAATGACTGACTTTGATGATTGGTTGTTGGCACTTGGTTCCCATCAATCAATCGCAATCACGATGGAATTGGTTTCATGAATTATTCAATAAATTTGTTTTATTAAGAGTATTCTCTCGCGGTGGTGTGGAAACAGTATTTATTTCGATGCCGTGAAAATTGGGGCATTCATGCTCGAGTGAGTCGGCATTACTTAATTTGTGAAATATGCATCATGGAATCACAATTTTTTTTTGGTAACTCAAGAATAAAACCCAACATTGGCATTCCGAAACGTTTGAATTTTGGTATTTTGAAGGCTTATTGTCAATTATAATTTACCAGCCCTATCACTTCTTTTATGTAAGATTAAAATTGTTCTCTAAATGTAAAATGTGTGCACTTCATTTCCCTAACACCCAATTGAGATTTCGCCAAGGGCGCTGGTAGTTGACGGCTTTTTGTATTGGCAATATTTTGTCTGAACATATCGACTACTCTAAAGTACTTCAATCGATCGGTGACAACTTTCCCAGACATGTGCTAAATAATCTGCTTCACCTTTTATGTCAAAAGTTTATTTTGTGTGCAGATCTTTGATCCTGTTGGTATAAGAATGGATTCTTAGAAGTTCAATATGACGTTATAAGAAAGACTTGTTTTCCTATTTCATTGAATGAGCCATATGAAAAATTATTGAGATTAATTACTAAACCGACTTACAGCATTATCTTGTTGAAACTATGAAAAACAAAAAAACATTAGACAACTTTTCATATAGTAATTCTTTACCGATTTTCTCGCAACAAGTTGCATTTGACAGGGGACAACCTAGTTGATCACTATTGAATTTTATAACGATCGACCGTCGCGTTAAAAAGTTATGAGGAAAATGGTACATTTAACCATATCAGCACCATATAAGGTAAATACGTCTTGGCTAAATACGAGAAAGGCAATATCACTACTCGGTGAAATCAGTTGGGTTTTTTGTTCGTAAGCATGCGTACCTAGATCGTACAAATCCTGCTTAACATTGGTATTCTATCCTCAATAATAAAATTGGCGATTTCCGTAATTTATTTACAATATTTTATCCCGTAAAACTTTTTGCTTGCATTTCGAGCGACGAGGAAACGATTCCAGCTTTTTTTTCCTATTTCCGATCGACCAAAGTAAACTCTTATAACTTTGACTTCGATTTGTAAAAAGCCAACAAAGACTGATCCAATTGAAAGTCATGTTTTTTGCGCTGTGCTTCCTTCTTCCTCGTCAATGAAACCAGTGCAAATCAAATGCTGTTTGTATGCTAAGTAGAAAGCGAAAACTGTTGGAAATAAACAGAAACTGCTATTACCAGCCATTTATGAATATTTCCGCATCACCGGTAACCCATCCAAGCATCGACCTTTGCTGTGCTTCGTACCGCACAGGAAAGTACACCTGATACTTATCGACCTGACGGCGGCGGTACGGTGCGGCGGTTGAGCTGAACGATGGCATAACGATTTGAACAGCAAAAGCCACCCACCCATCCTTCGACCGCCCTGTCGGGTCGTCCACCGCATCCCGGTGGTCGATTATGGAAAATGCAAACCCACCAGCGCACAATATTGCACGATAAATCAATTAAGTAAATAATACAGCCAATTAAAAACAGTTTCTCCCGGTTTTCATGCTTAGAAATTAAAATCTGGAACCCGGCTACGAAAATTGGTTTCATTCCGTTCTAACGGCTGAATGAACTGCCGCGCCCGGCGGAAAAATCGCTACCCTGATTGGCTTGTCCCGTCCCGAAAGCGAACAGGTTGGCATCGGAAAGTGAGTTGGACCCTGTCGGAGCGACGTGACTGGGATGGGATGGGTAAGTGGCTATATTGTTTCCAATTTTCCAATTTATCGCTAGCCCGCTCGCGTTCTATAAGTGGCTCCAACTCCAATTGGAAATCGAAATCTTATTACCGGATGCATCATCAAGAGTCATACAAAAAGGGGGGAGGGGGGATGGCGCAAGGTACGACGCAAAACCTGGATTCAGATCCAGTTTTCTTCCTTTCTTCTTCTGGGGGCGGGTATCACAAAGTCAATAGTTTTGTGTTGGGGCGAAGGATGCGGCGAAGCTCGTTACCGACGATGACTTGGACAATAAACGAGCGGGAAATGCAGCAACTATCGGAGATCGTGGGGCATTCGATACAATGTAGAAAGATAAATCGAAATTGATATTGCCGGAAAATCAAATTTCAGCTGTCGTATTACAGAAATTAGTTTAGTGACAACTTTTATTTTAGGGAGAATAAAAGGTTCGTTGATATAAATACAATGAAACATTTCCGTACGATTGGATTATTCTGGGATCAGTTATGTTAGCGGTAATAGTTCTAAAGCAATCAATCGGTTCGGTCCAGTTTAGTATAGAAAATGACACTTCTTACACGAGATAAAATAAAAACTGTGGACAAATTCTGGCCGCCATAGTTAAAGGAGATGTATTGAATTAAATATCTGCCGTATACATACAATTTTGTACCTATGTTATGGTTAACGTCACCAAAACGCAGTCTACGGAGGGTCCGCAAATCGTCTTCCACCTGATCGATCCACTTTGCTCCCTACGCACCTCGCCTTTTCGTGCCCGTCGAATCGTTAACGAGAATCATTTTCACCGGGTTATTGTCCGACATTCTTGTAACGTGCCCGGTCCATCGCAGTCGTCCAATTTTCGCGGTGTGAACGATGGATGGTTCTCCCAAAAGCTGATGCATTTCGTAGTTCATTCGCCTCCTCCACGAACCGGGTTCATCGGCACTTCACCGTAGATTGTACGCAACACTTTTTCTTTTTTTTAACACGTTCATTTGGAAGACTACATTACTCAATTTGGTACATTACAAATACGGACAATTTAAAACGAAATCTAATGCTTCTGAAGATTTTTGATCATTGGCCTCTAAAATGAAATTTACATATACAATAAATATTTTTTGAGCTTGGTATCTACATCTCCTATTCATATTTTCCAATTCCGGAAATCCCAGACTGGTGAAAGACATCCTTCTACCTATGGTGGTTTCCAATCGAGACTGAAGATGATTCCATAATGCACTGGTGTTCCTACAGGTCGCGAATTTGTGCTCTAGATCTTCTTCTGAATTAGGGCAGTGTTGACAGCAAGGTGTTGCAATCCGGTTTTGTCGATGAAGTAGTCGAGCATGTGGAATTTTCCCATTTACTAACAGATAGTACACTGATTGCTCCCTCGAGGTTAGTCCTCTCGTATTCAAGTTCTCCCACACTCTCCTCCATGCGATGTTGGGGTTCTCTTCCATGATTTTCGGCTTTTTTAATTTATCTCGGCAGTGCTGGTGTAAAGTTGAAGCAGATGAGTTTTCTTTCAGTTGTGCAAGAAGGTATGGTATTATCTTGGCGAGGCTTTTCATGCACGGATATAGCTCCGGAATAGAAGCTATGTTTGGTGGGTTCTCCAGGCATTGGGAAAAAGAATTAGCAGTTTGCTCGATTTCTCTCAAAAATCTCGACGAAAGAAGCGATTTGCATTTGTGCATTGGAAGGTGCAGGTTTAAGCCCCCCATGTCTTTCAGTAGCGTCAGTTACTCAATGGGAACTCTGGTTGGAAATCGTTCCCAGATAAAAGTTCCTATATACGAAGTCAAACGTGCCACACTTTGATTTGGGACACTTATCACCGATGACATAAACCAGAGTCTCGATGTAATGAATGTATTCAATACAATAACTTTCTGATGCAACGTAAGGTTTCTTGACTTGATCATCCACATCAATCGACATGTTTTTCTAATGATACCAGTTGTAGTCGATGTTTCAGTGAGTTGAAGAAAGTTACACCCAAAATTTTGATTGATTCCTGAGTTCTTGGCCAGCCAGAGTTGCTTACTTCTCGATGTGGTCCCAGGTTAACGGCAAAAGTTTTTCCTATGTTGAGTAAGGATCCGGAGCACCTCCCGAACTCCCGAAATGCTTGTTGAATTTGCGTCAGTTTCCGTTCATCAGTGATCACTATAGATATGTCATCAGCGTATGCTACCACGAGGTCCATTGGATCATTGCAAATAGTGCGAAGCTTTTCTAGGAGCGGATGGAGGTAAAGGACGAATAGGTGCATACTTAGAGGATCGCCTTGTCTTACGGAGCGTTGGATAGGAAAATTAGGAGTGAAATTTCCATTAATGAGCAAACGAGATTTTGAGGTGGACATAATCTTCCCTAAGAGCTGTACGAAGTTGGAGTTTAATTGAATGTTCCGCATCACGACCATCAGATAGTTCTGATTCACTCGATCAAACGCATGATCAAAATCAAACGAGATCAGTTTTCCACACCTTCTTCTGCAATTGAGCTCTGCGATACGATCTTTTATTGCATGTAAAGCTTCAAAAATAGTTCTGTCAGAGTTCGAACACTTTTGGCTGGGGTTCAACAAATGGTTTTCAATCATGACTTTTTCCAAGCGCGACTTTAAGATTCTTGACAGAAGTTTGTAGTCAAAATTTAGCAGACTAATACTGCCGCTAACAGGAGGTCCATATACAGATGTGCTCGACTTGCGGTTAGCGGCAGAATAGGTCTATATGCTTTAATCGTTTGATCGTCTGTCTTTTTTTGCATAGACCAATCGTGCCTTCAACAATTTTTTCTGGAATTGTTCCTTGCAAAGCTTCATTGATAATCATGTTGAGTTGACGATGGATAATATCGAAAGCCTTCATGTAAAACTCTTTGGGAATTCCATCACATCCCGGCGACTTGCGCGATGCACTTGCCTTGATTTCCAAAAAAAATTCCATTGTTGTAATTTCATTCATCATTGCATTATTTGTGTATGAGTTGGGAGGGATGCTACGATTTGTAGGAAAATTATTGCTAGTAGCTAAATTCTCACCCTCATACAAAGCTTTGAAGTAATCATAAACGTGATTTTCAATCTCAGTTCCATCAATTATTGAACGATTTTCATGGGAAATTGCGTTTATTATAGTTTGTCTGCGGTAGCGATCACCTATCTGAAACGAGGAGACTTTTTCACCACCCACATACCTATCATTCAGACGTTCATATGCTTTTGCCAAATGACTCTGATGATTCAACATTTTTGCTTTAATTCTATTGACTTCTATTATTCCGTTGGGGTTTTGGTACTGCGATCGTATGCATTTTTCAATTGACAATATAGCATTTCATTTGTCGTATGGAATCTACGAAACGCTTCGTTCATTTTCCATCTAAAAAAGATTCGAATTTTCGGTTTTGCGAGCTTTAGCCACCATGCCATCCAACTGTCATAATTTCGATGATCTCGAAGCCACCGATCCCATTTTTGCCGAAATTCTTCCAAATTTTCTTCATTGAGAACGTGAGCACGGATGGACCAAAACCCACGGCCATGTGGTTTGCCTAAGCTGGGCAGACAGCAGCAAATCTTATATGCTTTATGATCAGAGATCGACGTAACAAGCAACTCTGAGCTACGAAGATGCGGAACTAACGACCTGGATACATAAATACGATCAATACGAGAGGCAGAGTTAGAGCGGACGAAACTATAATCACTTCTATTCCTGTTAAGGGTATGCGATAACACACTTTTTCCTAACGAAACGAAACGAAACGAAATTTAAAATGTCTATGTTGATTGGGATCGAATCGAAACGAAATAAAGATTTCTTTCGATACTTCGAAACGATACGAAATCAAGGTTCATTTAATTCGAAATTTTTCGAAACGAAACGAAATTTTAATTTTTTTCCGCGGAATTTTTATTAAATTGTTTTTACATTATGTAAGCAATTCTGATTTCACTTTTTCGAAGTCGAATAACTGTTTTGCGACCAAAAGAGTTACAATAACAGAAAAGGCAATCTGTGATAAATCGCCACATTCTCACCGCATATACCATTGGCGATAAGACAATACCCCAGCATTTGTGCCGCTTTCAAAGAAATTCATCGTGGAGCGTGTGCTCCCGAATCTGATCAATTTTATATCAGTTTTATATCAGTAAGTATATAAAAATAAAGAAATTGTGGGATTTTTCATATACCTACGGATTCAAATTTCGTTTAAAACCTAAAACCTAAAAGCATACTTCATATTGGGGGCCCTCCTTAGCCGTGCGGTAAGACGCGCGGCTACAAAGCAAGACCATGCTGAGGGTGGCTGGGTTCGATTCCCGGTGCCGGTCTAGGCAATTTTCGGATTTGAAATTGTCTCGACTTCCCTGGGCATAAAAGTATCGTCGTGCTAGCCTCATGATATACGAATGCAAAAATGGTAACCTGGCTTAGCAACCTCGCAGTTAATAACTGTGGAAGTGCTTAATGAACACTAAGCTGCGAGGCGGCTCTGTCCAAGTGTGGGGATGTAATGCCAATAAGAAGAAGAAGAAGACGAAATAGTAAACTGTTTTTTTTATTTTCCGTCGGCTTATTTCGTTATGTAGCGGCCAGGCGTAGGAAGACGACCTGGCATCTGTCAGATTCTCTGTTGAATATTGTTTTCGCTATTCTTTCTTCCGACATTCGCACTAAATGCCCAGCTCATTCAAGTCAAGGGATGTAATGCCAATAAGAAGAAGATACTTCATATTGTCTTGTCAGCGTGGACAAGTACTGACTTAGTCAAAATTAGGAAATAAATGCTTAGATTTATTTTTTATTCAGTGGGGTACTCAATTACGTTTCCATATCTGCCAGGCGTATACGCAGATAGAACCAAAATGTATTCCTTCTTATTCTTCGTCTACATATATAGCATACATTTGCTCACTAGAAGAATCCTGGGCACCGTTCTAAAATGTACGAAGATATGTATTTCCTATTGAATTTAACAGACCCATATTGCCGTGAATCGCATATCTCTCCCATCTTTGCTGGGTTTCCTATTCATATGGGACAAATATGCGATTCACGGCAGCATAGTCTTATATACAATCAGCTCGACAAACTGGGCTATTGTCTGTGTGTCCTTGACATATGAGAATAGCTGTTATGGTCAGTATAAGCTGAAAGCAATCTTAAGTAAAGAACTTCCAGCAATTTTAATGATCTTTCAACCCGTTCTGGATTTTATTTTTGCAAATTCCATGCGAAGATCTAGAAATGTCCACAAATCTGCAATGTTACTGACATAGAGCGCCGTAGCGTGCGGTTCGCCAGGTTGGCCTCCGCCAAGGGCGCCAGTCTTTAGGGGGCGCCGAAATCAAGGATTACGCTATAAGCAAAAGACAAATTTATTTAGTTTAGGGTTGGTACAATGATATCTCGCGTGATTTTTGAAAACGTCGTAAGTCCAAAAGAGAGGCTCTCTTTGTTTACTTTCTCTTTCGATTATTACAAAGCCATACTAATATTTACATTAGATTTTCCAGCACCGACTTGAAGAAAATAGCTTTGTCTAGTGTGCTGAGGTGAAAATATTGCAACAAATTTTAAACTAGCCTAGATATTAGCAAAAGAGATCGTAATGAAAGAGAGTCTCTCATTTGGACTTACGACGTTTTCAAAAATCACGCGAGATATGTCCTATGACAAGTGAGAGATATGTGGAATAATCTAGAGCAAGCCAAAAATATTGCCTTTTTCCACATCAACATGTTATATGGATTTGGTTTAGTTTTGACTGCTAATCCGATTTCTCAAGGACTTCTGAAACCGGTTACAAGAGATCAGTAGAAAAAAGAAAAAAACAAAAATATAATATTTAACAAGTTATTTGACAACCATGGATTTTGATTATCAACATTGTGTGAATCGGATTATTTAATATTTTAGTTATTACATATTAGGACCACCGAGGGGTTTCCGGACCCATAATGTTTGATAGCAGTGACTATTCGCGAAATGTAGAACTTATTGAAGCAGTGCAGCATACATTCAAGCGTTTTTTGTATAGAAAATTCTATTACCCTTATGAACCATATCAGAGAAGAATAAGTCGCATGCAGATCACATCATTAACTGATCGTCGGCGCGTCCTTGATGTGTCTACGCTTCATCGACTTGTACATGGTTCTATTCACTGCAGCATTACTAGTGCCCTCCAGCTTTGGTTTCCCACGCATGGTCTACGTCAGTTGGATCTATTCTACATCCCTAGATCAAAGACAACCCTGGGAAAAGCTGCACCTTTTTCTCGTTTATGCCTTTTTCTCGTCTATTGTATTGTGTGGTGAAAACTTGCCTACAGAAATGATCCTGTGAAGCACAGTCTTTATTGTATTTATTGTATTTATTGTATTGTGGTCCGATTATTTTGTAACCCTGTAGGACACTATACAATGAATAATATCTTATATATAAAAATGAAATGGTCTGTGTTCGTATCCGCATAACTCGAAAACGGCTGGATGGATTTTTTTCATTTCTTCAGCAGAAACATCCGTTACAGTTTCCGACGGGTTTATATGATATTTCCTCATGCGAAAGTCAAAGGTAAGGTTGATTAAATCGTGAAAAACTAAAATTAAGATTCATATGGATATTTCGCATGGGCAGTTCACAAAACGCATTGTCGCCTACTATGCAGGACAACGTCTGCCGGGTCGACTAGTATGAGATAAATAAATAACTTAATTAACTAAAAAAGGACAATTTACACTCAAATTCATTGGTTTGAATTTATTCAGCTTTTTTAAGTGGACATCTTTAAAAGGTTACATTCATAATAAACCGATTGACAAAATCTAGAAGTGCCTTTTGTTCTTATATCCTGAAGTAGTGGATGGATTTTTGTGTAATTTATAGTTCAGGTAAATTCCCGTTTTTTGGGTTTTTTTCATTTCTTCTTATTATAATCAAATGTATATTGGTCCTGAGGTGGACGGCAATTCCGACCATTGAACAACCCACTGCATAGTTGAATTTTATCAACACAAATATGTACAGGAAGTGACTTCAAACTATCGACAGACACAGTCCTGAGTTAAGTTTTGCTTGATCCAAACAGATCCGTTGGCGATTTCGACCACCAACCAATCTACACACCATACAGTTATTTTTGATTTAATTTGTCCTAACTGGGTTCAGTGGTCTGTCGGGATCCTACCGACTGCGCCATTGTCGAGATTTTCTTTAAATGAACACAACACACAGCACATTTTTCCATATAATTATTATTCCTTTTTTTTATTATTTAGGATTTCTTTATACATTCAATTTACACGACTCACACCCGCTATCTACGCCATTCGTCACAAAACTGATTTCTCCGCTTCTTAAGCATCCTCTTCGCGTTGTTCGCATCTCACTCTCCCCGCATTTCTCTCCTCTCTGGTCAATTCAATTTTACCAAATAGACACTTTCGATCGGACACTCTAATAAATTACTAAGCAATTTTGAGTAAGAACTATATTCAAATACTTTAACTAATATTTGGCATTCACGAATGAGTTAGTATTATTATAATGTCAATATTGTATTCTTATTCCCTACATGGTCCAAAGCTACATTTTACTTGATCCAAATACGTTCAATGGCAACTCCCGGCCACCAACAAACCCACTCCAAAAAATGGTCTTCCCTGATTCTACTAGATCCGGTAGAAACTCTGACCTTCAACCATCTCACCCCAGAGTGAAATTTTATTAACTCTGTTAGGTCCAGAAGTGGTTTCAAAACACCGTCAGACCCACTCTAGAATTGGATTTTCCTTGACGCGAATAGGTCCGATAACGATTCCGATAATCGACCGACGCATTTCAGAGCTGGATTTTATTGACCCAACTAGACCCAGCAGTGCGTAGGCTCTGAAAAAAAAACCTTAACATTTTTAATGAATTTCCAGCACGGCTCTGGAAGGTCGCTTAAATAACTTGTGAAATAATCAAAAAAAGTATCGACATTCTGCAATTCAAATGAACTTCAGGAACAAAAGTTCTTGTTCTCTTCACAGTATTGAAACATCATTCAAGCATCTTTAAACCACTAAACCTTCTAATTTTACTGTTGATGCATTTCAAATTGTCAAAGAAAGAAAGAGAAACAGCAAATATGCACAGCTCACCAATTAAATAATATTCTTGGGATACAAAAAAGTTATTCTTATTGTTTACTTGCTTCGGTGTTTCCAATTCATGACCAATTATGATGCTGGTCACGTGCTTATAGTCAATTTAGGATTAGGAGAAGAAAATTAGTTTAACACTCATTGTTATAAGAGACCAAGGAATGATCTGCATCTCCGTGAGCGCTACGGGAAAGGAATAGTTGGTTAGCTGATAAGGTAATTCGTGTGAAGCCCCTTGGTAAGCGACAAAATATGTATTACGAAGTTAATTTCAAAATAAGAAGACGAAAACTGTGTTTCAAGTCAATCCAACGCAAGATCAATGTGTTTCGTTTAATAATCTTCTACAACACTATCGATTCCGCACTAAATAATTTTGTGCTCTTCGATGCAGACATTAGTTTTATCACTTCACGTTCTCCCACACTAGTTGGCGTGATCAGCATCAACATCGATTGCACACTGGTTTAACAAATTTCTGCTACGCGAGGTAGATTTTTTTCACTTCGCATTCTCCCGGACTAACTGCCGTCCCATGACCAGCATCCACATGATTGTTTCCGCATTCATATAGAAGAAAACTACATACGAATTTGTCGACTAAGAATGAGGTTATGTAGTAAGCGTTAATAGGAATATTGTATAACCTAAAGTTTTGAAAACAACTTTACGATTATGTTCAGCGGCGCAGCCAAAATTTTCAATAATATAAAGTATGGTTTAAGTTAAAATTTGTTTCGAATTCCGCGGAATTCCGTTAAATTTCGTTAGAAGCTAGTTTTTTCTAGCGAAATTTTTGAAATTTTACGAAACGAAACGAAATCAAGAAATCAGATTTCGCCATGCTCAAATTCCGCGAAATTCCGCGGAATTTCGTTTCGAATCACCTGAAACGAAATTTTTCGAAATACCGCATATGCTTAATTCCTGTTCAGACAATCCCATGTATCTGTGAGTTGCATATTTTCTATATTGATTTCGCCGCCTCCAAGAATATGGCCATTCGCAGCACCTACTTCCAACACAGCCTCCCGTATCGGTACACCTGGAGATCGCCACTGCAGACAGAATCACAAATCGACCACGTTCTGATTGATGGACGGCACTTCTCCGACATTATCGACGTCAGGACTTATCGTGGCGCTAACATCGACTCTGACCACTATCTGGTGATGGTTAAACTGCGCTCAAAACTATCCGTCATCAACAATGTTCGGTACCGACGACCGCCGCGGTACGACCTAGAGCGACTGAAGCAACCTGATGTCGCCACTGCATACGCGCAGCATCTCGAGGCAGCGTTGCCGGAAGAGGGTGAGCTCGATGGGGCCCCTCTTGAGGACTGCTGGAATACAGTCAAAGCAGCCATTAACGACGCAGCGGAGAACAACGTCGGGTATATGGGTCGAAGTCGACGGAACGATTGGTTCGACGAAGAGTGCAGACAGATTCTGGAGGAGAAGGACGCAGCGCGGGCGGTCGCGCTGCAGCAAGGTACCCGGCAGAACGTGGAACGTTATAGACGGAAGCGGAGACAGCAGACCCGCCTTTTCAGGAGAAGAAACGCCGCCTGAAAGAAGCGGAGTGCGAGGAGATGGAACAGCTGTGCCGTTCTCAAGATGCACGCAAGTTCTATCAGAAGCTCAACGCATCCCGCAAAGGCTTCGTGCCGCGAGCCGAAATGTGCCGGGATAAGGATGGGAGCATCTTGACGGACGAACGTGTGGTGATCGAAAGGTGGAAGCAGCACTACGAGGAACATCTGAATGGCGCTGAGAGTACAGGCAATGAAAGTCAAGGCAGCGGAGGAGATGACTACGTCAGTTCAGCGGACGATGGAAGCCAACCAGCCCCCACCTTGAGGGAAGTTAAGGATGCCATTCAACAGCTAAAGACCAATAAAGCAGCTGGTAAGGATGGTATCGGAGCTGAGCTCATCAAGATGGGCCCGGAAAAGCTGGCCACTTGCCTGCACAAACTGATAGTCAGAATCTGGGAAAACGAACAGCTACCGGAGGAGTGGAAAGAAGGGGTTATATGCCCCATCTACAAGAAAGGTGACAAACTGGAGTGTGAGAACTTTCGAGCGATCACCATCCTTAATGCCGCCTACAAAGTGATATCCCAGATCATCTTCCGTCGTCTGTCACCATTAGTGAACGAGTTCGTGGGAAGTTATCAAGCCGGCTTCGTTGACGGCCGCTCGACAACGGACCAGATCTTTACTGTACGGCAAATCCTTCAAAAATGCCGTGAATACCAGGTCCCAACGCACCATCTGTTCGTTGATTTCAAGGTGGCATACGACAGTATAGACCGCGTAGAGCTATGGAAAATTATGGACGAGAACAGATTCCCTGGAAAGCTTACCAGACTGATCAAAGCAACGGTGGATGGTGTGCAAAACTGTGTGAAGATCTCGGGCGAACACTCCAGTTCGTTCGAATCGCGCCGGGGACTAAGACAAGGTGATGGACTTTCGTGCCTGTTGTTCAACATTGCGCTAGAAGGTGTCATGCGGAGAGCCGGGTGTAACAGCCGGGGAACGATTTTCAACAGATCCAGTCAATTTATTTGCTTCGCGGATGACATGGACATTGTCGGCCGAACATTTGCAAAGGTGGCAGAACTGTACACCCGCCTGAAACGTGAAGCAACAAAAGTTGGACTGGTGGTGAATGCGTCAAAGACAAAGTACATGCTTGTGGGTGGAACCGAGCGCGACAGGGTCCGCCTGGGAAGCAGTGTTACGGTAGACGGGGATACCTTCGAGGTGGTCGAGGAATTCGTCTACCTCGGATCCTTGCTAACGGCTGACAACAACGTTAGTCGTGAAATACGAAGGCGCATCATCTGTGGAAGTCGGGCATACTACGGGCTCCAGAAGAAACTGCGGTCGAAAAAGATTCGCCACCGCACCAAATGTGTCATGTACAAGACGTTAATAAGACCGGTAGTCCTCTACGGACATGAAACATGGACAATGCTCGAGGAGGACTTGCAAGCACTCGGAGTATTCGAGAGACGGGTGCTTAGGACCATCTTTGGCGGTGTACAAGAAGACGGTGTGTGGCGGCGAAGAATGAACCATGAGCTCGCCCAGCTCTACGGCGAACCCAGTATCCAGAAGGTAGCTAAAGCCGGAAGGGTACGATGGGCAGGGCATGTTGCAAGAATGCCGGACAGCAACCCTGCAAAGATGGTGTTCGCTTCCGATCCGGCAGGTACGAGACGACGTGGAGCGCAGCGAGCGAGATGGGCAGACCAGGTGCAGAACGACTTGGCGAGCGTGGGGCGTATTCGAGGATGGAGAGATGCGGCCTCGAACCGTGTATTGTGGCGTCAACTTGTTGATTCAGTGTTATCTGTATAGATGTAGACTAAATAAATGAATGAATGAATATTTTCTACAATTTGTATCAGGGAAGGACTGTGGTTATTTGAACCAGTTGCATCTTTGGTAGCAATTACGCAATTAAAATCACCACTTCATCATTGGTGTATCATTCAGTAGCAGATTGGAGGTAGAATGACAATTGTTCTTTAAACAGGTTCTCGCGAGAGGTGAAATTTTGTGTTCCTGAATGGGCATAAACAATGCAAATAGTGATAGAATTTCCAAATTTTTGTTTTTTTTAGCGTCCCCTTGTACGCATTTCTATGGAGAAAGAACCACTTTCGGACTCGTTGCTCTCACTCTCGGAAATCTCCATGGAGATTGGAAGAAATATTTGGGAGAGGAATTTTGAAGGCACTCACGTGACATGGTACGGTGATCTTCTTTTTGTGTTGAGCATCGACTACTTGTTGAAGAGTTTGTTCAGTCATTTCGATCTCAGCTTCATCTGGAACGGTCATAACAGCAGTCGTAGTCGCCACATCCTCTGCAGACGTATCCACAACGGCATCAACAGCAACACCATCAGCAGCAACGACATCAGCAATCCCATCAGCAGCAACAATAACAGCAGAATCAGCACCTGCAACAGTATCCACTTCTGTTTCGTCCTTGCGTTCGCCATCCATGGAACCTGAGGGCAATGCAGATATGACCGTCAGCTCTCGTTCTCCACCAACCGCATGTGCACGAGGTGATCGTGCGCTTGCATTCAATTCATTCAGATTTGTACCAATGAACTCAGGCATGAGAATAGCATCCTGAGCTATCTTCAGATCGCGACATTTTACGTGGGCACAGTTTTGTGCGTGGTTCATTTGCAGGCGGAGCACTTGGTCTATGGTGAGTCCGATTTTCTCGTGAACGAAAGCGTGAATTTCTTCGAAAGAAGGCCGTTTTGGGAAGTGGAACAGATCCACTTTGAATCTGTTCTCACGAGCACGCACAGTCACGTTCCACGTTCCGTCACCGAATTTCTGTGCTAGTATCGTTTTCGGAGGTCAACAATGAGCCCACGTAGGGGAAGATGCCCCAAAACGACCCCCCCCCGCCGAGGCAAAACGCCTTTTGTGGTTTCCCTCATATTTACCGTCATTAAAATGGCCGTAACAAAACTAGATATAAAATTATGTAGGTTAGGCGAAAAAAGTTTCAAAATAGTGTATGGGAAGGTCGGAAAAACCGAAAATTTCCCCATTTTGAAGAAACATCTTACATTGTGTGCCCCAGTGGCACTAACCCACAATGTACTTGCGTCTCCACGCACTAGGGGAAGAGGCCCCAAAACGCCGCCCACCCCCACCCCCCCTGGGGCAAAACGACTTTCGGGTATTCACTTATATTTACCATGTTTGAGATAGCCTTCATGAAACTAGACGTGAAGTTATGTAGGTTAGGCGAAAAAAGTGTCAAAATAATATATAGGAATGTAGCAAACACTGAAATTTTCCACATTTTGATGAAACATCTAACCATTCGGCGAGGCAAAACGTCCAAAACTATCCTACAATGTACTTGCGTCTCCACGCACTGTCCATACCAGAATGCTGATGTGCCGACGCGTGGTACCTTGATCCCTAAAAGCTGCCTGCTAAAGGGCGTTTTGCCTCATGAGTTTTCCGGCAACGAAATATCACCACTTTTTTGAAATGTGAATATTATCAATATGATTGAGATTTTTGACAATTTTTGAATGGCATCAACTAGCTATCTTGTTTAACTGATGCATAATGTAAAAATACCCATGAATAGCGTTACAAATAAGACAATAAAGTACTGTTTGCTTAGCTAGGGCATATTTTTTTTAAATTTTTATTAAAGTGATAACTAGAGCATATTGCCCCCTTCCCCTACACGATTTTTTTAACCACTCCTATTTTGTCATCATCGATAACGATTGTCCTCTCTTGAGCTAGACCTGCGCGACGATTAAAAAAAAAGTCAGCGGCGCACAGAAGCGAAAATCGTTTTTCGCTCATTTATTGTTTACTCCTTCTATAATGCGATTTAGCAAAATGGTGTTTTTCAGACCTTTTATCAGTAGGTTAATGCGTTTCTTGGAAAATATTTGGCTTAATAATAGATCCTCCTCAGAGTAAGACGAAAAATATATTTCCACTTCACCACATACCAGGTTTGTGTCTTCACAAAAGTTCTCCTGAAAAACTATGTCGAAGACGCCAAGTTCGTAGTTTACTTAAGTTTTATTACATTTTTGCCAGCAAGTTTTAAACATATTCATCATAAAAGCACTCAGGCATATGGAGACGCATGGTGTATTGTTTCATTAACTCCTTGTAATTTAACTTTTTGTTAAAAAATAAAGATTTATAATATTCTGCATATCAGGGAGAGTATATTTGTGAGAAATCACTATGGTCCAGAATACAGTTTCGCGCCAAACAGATGCATTTTACGCCAAAGCTGTATTTTTAAGAAAAAATAAATTCCACAAAGTTGATCGGAATAGTAAGGCCATAATTATGGTGCTCTCAAAGAATAAGGTGGCCCATCATATTTTTTTTAATTTTGCATGCAGTGTTCTACAAAGTTGTAGCGCAGCATGCTCCAATAAATTCCGCAATTTTTTTTTATATATTTCTTTCAATTTTACCTACTTGAATTGGGTTAACCCAAAACATAGTATCTTTGATTTACTTTTTTTGTTTTTGATTTTTCGGAAAAGTCGTCTTCACGTGACTTTTAGAATTTAAAAAAATACAACTTTCGATGTATAAATATGCTTAATACATTTTGCCGATCTTGAGTTATAATCTTTTTTCTGTCAAAATTATGTTCACGTTTTTTCCAAAAGATATCTCCGATTAAGGTAAACAAAAAAAATTAAATAATTCCACGTCGAGCATCGGTGCGAGACGGTTGTAAGTCCGCGTACGGTCTGCTGCTCATTCGGTTTTTTCCTGAAGTATGGTTTTTTTTTCGAAAGTGTTTGGAAGTATAATAGTACTTGAGTGGAAGTGGTGCGTTCATCGCAGGGTCAGGCATCATCGCCCCACGCCGACAGTCATCATCCATCGTGCGTCTCCACCAACACAGACGCTGCCGTCCTGCCAACATCCATGCACCCAGTTGCAGTGTTGTCTGCGGCGAGGACACCAACAACAGCGTGGTTCGCACCACCGGCGAGTGTCCACCCAGTCATTGTGTGTTGCCAGATCCGTTAGCCGGCGACACAGCAGTGTGAACGCAAGTATTTACTTGAGTTCCCCTCTCTTCACCATCTTATTGAAATAGTTTTTTTTTCTTTTTTACTCGTCTTCCCCTCTGTTCCAAATAATTATTTTGTATGTGTGTGTTTTTTCTGTCCTTGTGATAATTGTTTAGATTTAAAATAGATTGCTGCAGCGTACTATGGGGATTTCTCATACAAATGGGCGGCCAAAAATATTTTTTCAATGAAAACTGTTTCCATGCAACAAATATTATGTGAAGGAATATTTAAGAACCTTTTCCAACCCTTTAAGGGCCATCGTTAACCCTTCGAAAAGAGTAAACCATGAAAAAAAAAAAAAAAATTTGGAAATTTTTTTTTCGTTTGTTTCCAATGCAGCATGCAATCATATTTCTAGCGATAATGTTGTTCATTTTCTAATCATTACGAGGTTTAGAGAATAAAAACCACAATTTTCAAGAAAACTTTGATTGCAGCGTTCTCGTAAATGCGCAAATATGCGCAAGCAAATCACTCACTAAAAGGTGGTCTTCTTCTTCTTCTTATTGGCATTACATCCCCACACTGGGACAGAGCCGGTACTAACATTATATTTCAATCCCTCATTTACAGATGAGGGGACATTTGGGAACATTAGGTTTGCGGGACCATTTTATAGAGAAGAATTATGGCAATTAAAGTTTTGCTTCTACAACTTTTTGATATTGGTCTTTGCGTGCAAAAAAAACCGAACTAACAAAAAGTTGACGTTTTAAGCTTTGAAATGGTATATAAAACTTTATATTTGGAGAAAAATTGACTTCATAACATACAAATCAAGGTAGGGAATGATTTTTTATTTTCACCAGCTTTTTTCACTTCACCAGCCCATATCTTTTGACTGAATGAACACAGCGCTTTAATATTTTCCGATTCTCTTATCTAGGGTATATACTTTCATATGATATATAAATTAGACAAATTGGAGATAGTAAATTTTTCGATTAATGGCCACCCTTTTCCCCATAGTGCAGCGGCGCATTTCGTGTCCGCAATGCGCGAAGGAGAAGATGGCGGGGGTACTTCGTATTCCATGTCAGATGTCTCGTTGCATTCGGGTGTTCCAAACCAAAACGAAATGGACACCAGGACCCAGCACCAGTTGGGTCCAGTAAACTTCGCGTCACGGTCAGTGATCGCAAACAGGTCAACGAAATTGCCACCTGCGAGCTTTTCACTCTCGAATATAAGGTCTATTTACCGTCAGCAGTGTGTGAGATCGCGGGGATGGTGACGGAGGGAAGTATGACATACGACGATCTGGAACTGAAACAGGGTTTGGGTCGCTTCAAGAACGTTTCTTTGCCTCCTGTTGCGATACTGGATTGCAAACAAATGTATTCGGTGTCGCAGGAGGGAGAGAAGCGGATTTATTCTCCGTCTGACTCTTTCTGCGTCACTTTTCCTGGGTTCGCATTGTCTGACTACGTGATGATTGGCAAACTTCGTCTACCTGTTCGGCTGTATGTACCGAAGGTGATGAATTGTGTTGATTGCAAGCAGCTGGGCCACACCGCTCAGTAGTGCTGCAATAAACCTCGCTCGCTGTGTACCATGCGGAGAGAAGAATGTGGAGGGCGCGTGCAAGACGGCACCGAAATGTGTACATTGAAGCTTGCCCAACATACATACAGCAGCGAACCAACCAAAAGCGGTCTCGTAAGCAGTGTTCTCGGCGAAGTTACGCCGAAATGTTGAGGAAGGCCACTTCTGCAGTCGTTTCTGACACCATCCACCCGTCTCTTCCTTTGGACGATCAAGGTAGCTCTGACTCCGAGGTTGGAAATAGGGTTTCCTTCGTTTTCAATGGCTCAACGAGGAAGAGAATAAAACAGAGCCAGTGACCCTCGAAAAAGACTAGAAAACAGCCTCAAAGTGAGCCCCAATCCAACATGGTCAAATTTAAAGCGGGTGGAAACACTCACAAACGTTCAACATTTATGGTTTCACACCAGGATGATCGAGAGTTTCCACCGCTTCCGGGAACATCTAAAATCCCAGATGCCCCAATTTTTGCGATTTCTCAGTCGGAAAGAGAGCATAGAGAGCGAGCGGAACAACCTCTGAGCGCTCCAATGTTCACACTTTCTGGCATCGTAGAGCTCATTCTCAACTTCTTTGATGCTTCCGACTCCCGTGGAAAACATGGTCCAAACTGTTCTTCCTATTCTGACTCCTCTCCTGGCCGGAAGGATCGTTTGGCCGAAAGGGTCATTTGTCCGAAAGAGTCGTTTGACCGAAAGGGTTGTTTGGTCGAAAGAGTCATTTGGCCGAAAAGTTCATTTGGCCGAAAGGGTTGTTTGGCCGAAAAGGTCGTTTGGCCGAAAGGGTCATTTGGCCAAAGGGTCATTTGGCTGAAAGGGTCGTTTGGTCGAATGGGTAATTTGGCCGAAAGTGTCATTTGACCGAAAGGGACCAAATGACCAAATGCCAAATGACCCTTTCGGCCAAACGACCTTGTTGGCCAAATGACCCTTTCGGCCAAATGACCATTTCTACCAAATGACTCTTTCGGCCTAACGACCCTTTCGGCAAAACGACCCTTTCGGCCAAATGACCTTTTCGGCCAAATGACCCTTTCGGCCAAATGATCCTTTCGGCCAAACGACCCTTTCGGCCAAACGACTCTTTCGGCCAAACGACCCTTTCGGCCTAATGACCCTTTCGGCCTAATGACCCTTTCAGCCAAATGACCCTTTCGGCCAAATGACTCATTTAGAGAATCGACCCTTTCGGCCAAACGACCTTTTCGGCTAAACGACCATTTCGGCCAAACGACCCTTTCGGCCAAACGATCCTTCTGGCCAAATGACCCTTTCTCGAATTTTTCACATAAGTTCATCAAAAAACCTTGAATAGCTGGCAAAAGAAATGGACAAATGGGGAGTTGGGTAGATGACTGTATTCGATTCGCCCGCAGGTGTCGAAGCGTCCATGGTTCAACAAATTGAATATTGGACGAGACTTCATTCGAACCATGTGTCGTCTAATGTCCAATCACTACACTTTAAATGCACATCTTTTCAGAGTGGGGCTCTCGGAAGGAAATCTCTGTATTTGCGGCGAGGATTATCAGAACATCGATCATGTCGTATGGAGCGTGGCCCTATATCTGCGCTAACCGAACATATCCGGGTTCGAGGAAAACAACCAAAGTCTATTAGGGAAGTGTTGTCGGGCCTTGATCTCGAGTACATGTCCCTGGTTCAACAATTTTTGAAAGTTGCTGATGTAAGACTGTAGCCATTGTCTGCCCATTCCCTTGTCTGTGGTACCCTATTACGAATATCTTCCTCTCGTCGTTGTCCCCCAAAAAAAGTTTGTTTGTCCCGATACAGATGTGAAACATCGCGAGGAACTTGGTGAACATTAGCATCGTAATTACTTAAGTACCCTAAAATCCTTTCCTTTCCTACTGTATTATTGTATTCCCTAACCTCGACTAAACCGCGAGTCTTTCGGTTCCCCAAAACTAGCACTATGTATAAGAATTAAAAAATGTATTGTTAAACTTGATTTCGGCTCCGTAACGCTTCACGGCAAATGAGCCTTCCAAATAAACGAAAGATTAAAAAAAATTACATGGCATTTGAAAAAGCAGCACATTTTCTTTATTATGTAAAAAAAAAATTGGAGATTTGTATGTTACTTTTTATCTCAAGTTTTAGCAATTTGTGCCAAGTTTCAATCGATGTGTTTGGTCGATGTGTCATTCTGTGTGGAATCCGTCTCCTGGTCTCGATCAATTGTATCATGAACGGCCTTTAATTCGATGAATAGATGATGTATGGACGGCACGGCAAATGCTGGGTAAAGCGTACCATTGGTACTTCGCGTACCTGAAGGAATAAAATAGACCCCATCTCGCGGTCCTTAGCCTCTTACCCAGCAACTCCTATCCATACCTCCCCGTGGTGGAGTAACCTTAGGGGAGATCGGGTAACCAACCCCAGTGGGAGCAATGGTCGTTGCTTACAGGGATGGGGGTTTGCTCCTCTTCGGAGGTGCAGATCTGATCGAGCGTCTGTTCTCCATGTCAGGATCGGCTCACAACAGCGTCTGTTCTCCATGTTAGGGGCGGCTGATCATCGCCCGAGTGCCAGCGAGGGACTCTAAGTGAAACTGTGCACCATGGTCCACCGGAAATAAGGATGAATGGTCCTCCGGAAATTTAGGGGGTTTGGTGTCAGGCCCTGCAAGCCAGCCTTTAAAAAATCATAAGCAACGAACAATCAACAAGAGAGTACGGACCGGAACCATCGGCGAAGACCACTGCGACGAAAAGGGACTAGCGATTGGAAACTCGGTTCGTGGAAATCTCTCAAATGTGCTCAAGGACCGTGGATTCGGCATCGTAGCGCTGCAGGAGGTTTGTTGGAAGGGATCAATGGTGCGAACGTTTAGAGGTAATCATACCATCTACCAGAGCTGCGGCAACACACATGAGCTGGGAAAAGCGTTCATAGTGATGGGCGATATGCAAAGGCGCGTGATCGGCTGGTGGCCGATCAATGAAAGAATGTTGAGGATCAAAGGCCGGTTCTTCCACTTCAGCATAATCAACGTCCATAGCCCACACTCCGGAAGCACTGATGATGATAAAGACGCATTCTACGCGCAGCTGGAACGTGAGTACGACAGCTGCCCAAGCCACGACGTCAAAATCATCATAGGAGATTTGAACGCTCAGGTTGGTAAAGAGGAGGAGTTTAGACCGACTATTGGAAAGTTCAGCGCTCACCGGCTGACGAACGAAAACGGCCTACGACTAATTGATTTCGCCGCCTCCAAGAATATGGCCATTCGTAGCACCTACTTCCAACACAGCCTCCCGTATCGGTACACCGGTAGATCACCACTGCAGACAGAATCACAAATTGACCACGTTCTGATTGATGGACGGCACTTCTCCGACATTATCGACGTCAGGACATATCGTGGCGCTAACATCGACTCTGACCACTATCTGGTGATGGTTAAACTGCGCCCAAAACTATCCGTCATCAACAATGTTCGGTACCGACGACCGCCGCGGTACGACCTAGAGCGACTGAAGCAACTTGATGTCGCCACTGCATACGCGCAGCATCTCGAGGCAGCGTTGCCGGAAGAGGGTGAGCTCGATGGGGCCCCTCTTGAGGACTGCTGGAGTACAGTCAAAGCAGCCATTAACGACGCAGCGGAGAACAACGTCGGGTATATGGGTCGAAGTCGACGGAACGATTGGTTCGACGAAGAGTGCAGACAGATTCTGGAGGAGAAGGACGCAGCGCGGGCGGTCGCAAGTTCTATCAGAAGCTCAACGCATCCCGCAAAGGCTTCGTGCCGCGAGCCGAAATGTGCCGGGAAAAGGATGGGAACATCTTGACGGACGAACGTGTGGTGATCGAAAGGTGGAAGCAGCACTACGAGGAACATCTGAATGGCGCTGAGAGTACAGGCAGTGAAAGTCAAGGCAGCAGAGGAGATGACTACGTCAGTTCAGCGGACGATGGAAGCCAACCAGCCCCCACCTTGAGGGAAGTTAAGGATGCCATTCAACAGCTAAAGACCAATAAAGCAGCTGGTAAGGATGGTATCGGAGCTGAGCTCATCAAGATGGGCCCGGAAAAGCTGGCCATTTGCCTGCACAAACTGATAGTCAGAATCTGGGAAACCGAACAGCTACCGGGGGAGTGGAAGGAAGGGGTTATATGCCCCATCTACAAAAAGGCGACAAACTGGAGTGTGAGAACTTTCGAGCGATCACCATCCTTAATGCCGCCTACAAAGTGATATCCCAGATCATCTTCCGTCGTCTGTCACCATTAGTGAATGAGTTCGTAGGAAGTTATCAAGCCGGCTTCGTTGACGGCCGCTCGCCAACGGACCAGATCTTTACTGTACGGCAAATCCTTCAAAAATTCCGTGAATACCAGGTCCCAACGTACCATCTGTTCGTTGATTTCAAGGCGGCAGTATAGAACGCGTAGAGCTATGGAAAATTATGGACGAGAACAGCTTCCCTGGGAAGCTTACCAGACTGATCAAAGCAACGGTGGATGGTGTGCAAAACTGTGTGAAGATTTCGGGCGAACACTCCAGTTCGTTCGAATCGCGCCGGGGACTAAGACAAGGTGATGGACTTTCGTGCCTGTTGTTCAACATTGCGCTAGAAGGTGTCATGCGGAGAACAGGGTGTAACAGCCGGGGTACGATTTTCAACAGATCCAGTCAATTTATTTGCTTCGCGGATGACATGGATATTGTCGGCCGAACATTTGCAAAGGTGGCAGAACTGTACACCCGCCTGAAACGTGAAGCAACAAAAGTTGGACTGGTGGTGAATGCGTCAAAGACAAAGTACATGCTTTCCTAAGCACATGAGAGACGGGTGCTTAGGACCATCTTTGGCGGTGTGCAAGAAGACGGTGTGTGGCGGCGAAGAATGAACCATGAGCTCGCCCAACTCTACGGCGAACTCAGTATCCAGAAGGTAGCTAAAGCCGGAAGGGTACGATGGGCAGGACATGTTGAAAGAATGCCGGACAGCAATCCTGCAAAGATGGTGTTCGCTTCCGATCCGGCAGGTACGAGACGGCGTGGAGCGCAGCGAGCGAGATGGGCAGACCAGGTGCAGAACGACTTGGCGAGCGTGGGGCGTACCCCGGAGAGATGCGGCCTCGAACCGTGCATTGTGGCGTCAAATTGTTGATTCAGTGTTATTGAATGTTAGATGTTAACTAAATAAATGAAAATGAATGATGTATGGACACGTTGCATTCGCGGCATTTAATTTTTCAGTGGTATTGCTTAAAAATCAAAATTCTGTAACTCTTCAGGAGCGTTGAAACTATTAGATGAAACTGTCATAAAAAATATCATCATTGTTGAAGCCTTGAAATTGATTACTACGATGCTATTGAAAATGAATTTATTTGTTTCAGTCTTATAGGAAAATCAATGCTGCGAGTGCCTTAATAGAAGCTTCCAGTCTATACTAAATGTATCACAACACGCATAGCAAAAACTCATTCAAGTATCCGCTCGAATTTTAAGTTTCATTTCAGTCAAATATTTTTCCATAACACCAGTTCCCTACAACGCAAGGTCTGGTTTACGGCTCATGCCTCAAAAATCCAGAATGGTATTTCACGTAGCTGTTCCGCTAGATATAAACAATTTCGGCCAAGATTTCCTGTACGAAACCAAGCTGTTATGGCCATCAAAACCATAGCAATGCAAAGCCCAGAGAAACCAGCCATCTGAAAGCATCCAGCACCAAACAATGCCGGCAAAAATTATGTACATTTCACATTTTCATTACATTCCCGATTCGACCATCACCATCATCATCTTCATCACCGGAGCAGTCCCGGCACAGGGCCACAGCATGCCATTCTTTTCCCTACTGACCAGGCAAATCCTTCGAATTCCCACACTCTTCTCGAGTACGAGTCCGAGCTGGGTTTGAATAGCACCCCAAACAAGAGCAGCCATAATTCACTTCTTATCTCCACAAGAGACTATGCCGAGCCTAAGCTGGCACATATTTAAAAGTTGATCCTCGGCCACCGGCGCTGCATTCCGATGTTCATTGCCGAGGGCCGTACCTGCCTGCACTGCATCGAAAACGGTGGCTCCTTTCAGGCACGTGCTCCGGAGGCTTTTGTTTGAAGGCATTCTAAAATATTGCACACATCGTTGGGATGCTGTGGAGTTACCACCGAGTCGGACCTAAGCCTGCAGCAATCGTACATGACTCTCGAAAGTGTATTCACGAGTGCAACAGTAGCAAGAACGATACCGAAAATTGTGGGATCCATCATTGGAACGTACCCCAGAGGGGGACTTCGGTATCTCGTTTCATCAAGAGCAAGCGGCGTCAAAGTCATCACCCGTGAACAAACCGACACATAGACAAAGGTTGCCACCCGATTGGAACAAAAGCCGCTTCCTATCAAAGGGGACGATAGCCCTAAATACTGATTTCCAGAGCCATATTGTTTGTGACGATCCTGCCATTACTTCCAATTGACTATCAAAAATATGTTCAACGACACCTCTTCCTTTCACGCCTCTTCAGCAAAAGTTTCGCATGTAATGTAACATGGCATGTTTTTCCTAGCTACGATACCGTCACACGGAGGAAAGGAAAATGTTGGAAATGCTTCCCATCGCTTGTAGAGGCGCCTGGCAAGCTGAACCATTCGTTGTTCTTGCCCAGAAACATCCCACACCCAAGAGGCACGAATTGTAGTCGGTCGTGTGTCCGGAACCATCCGGCAGCTAGACAAAACGAGAAAATGAAAACGAGAAGCTCATAATGAAATTACGACCAACTGCCGTCGCAAATTAGCAGACCATTGTAAAGTATTCGACTCTGAGCAGCAGCAGCAGCAGGACAGGGTGGCACTGACAAGGCATGTTTGCGTTGGTTTGTTTTGTCGGAGGTCAAGCTACTTATGTTTCTGGAGTCAGATAGTGGACCTTTTTCCCTATCTGCTAGTGGCACCGCATGTAACGAAGCAATGCCATTCGAAAAAATAAGCGCCATTGAGCACAGGAGATAAGTAGTGAAATTAACATTCTTTGGTGATCGAGTTGCCATGAATTGGTTGGGTTTTGATAAGATGTTGGTGAATGGATGTACAGAGCGTCGTAAAGCGTCCAAGACTGTGACCAATTGGTGTTAAGCCACGTCGAATATTACGTCTGTTTTTATAAGTGTATGTTAGGGTGGCTCAAAAAACACTTTTTAAATTTGATGGGCCGCCCTCTTATTCGGTTCTATTTGATGCTCTGGACAAAATTTCAGACAAATCAGTCAACGTTTGGGCGGTGCTAAACTCGTTGGAAGTTTATATGGAAAAATGTATGCAGAAACATCCAAAAACAGTAATTTGCAATTGGACGGCACAATTTACGATCAAGAACAATGATACTCATTCAGTTCTTGTAGAATTATATATTTGGCTGAAATTTTGCCCAGAGCATCAAATAGAACCGAATAAGAGGGCGGCCCATAAAATAAAATGAAAAAAGTTTTTCCCATACTAATTTAAGCCACCCTAGTGTATGTGTATACGTGCCCTTTTTTATAATATGTATACTAGGGCAATTCAAAATTCAAAAATGTTCGAAAATTCCAACTCCCATATGTTTATTAGCATCATTTTGATAATATAGGAGTCCTGGCAAAATTTCAGGCAATTCGGTGGCCATTTAGGGGTGGCGCGAAGTCAATTTATGTTTATATGGAAATTTGTATGGGAGAAACGTAAAATGTATTCAAGTATCTCTACAGCTGTCGAATCGTGATGAATTCAAATAAACATCCCCAACCTCCCTTTTTGGAATCTATATAAATGAGACCTCCGGGTAACACATTAGTTATGAGTGGATTGAACGGTTCTATTGACAGCGTGAATATGGTATGAATGGCTAAAATGGTGTAATAAGCCTCAACGTAGCAGTGGAAATATAAATCAAAATTAATGAGTTACCCACTGGTTGAGCTCAAATAGATTCCAAAAATGAAGGTTGGGGATGTTTATTTGAATTCATGACGATTTAAGAGCTGTAGGAGGATTTGAATAAATTTTAAGTTTTTCCCATACAAATATCCATATAAACATAAATTAACTTCGCGCCACCCCTAAATGGCCACCGAATTGCCTGAAATTTTGCCAGGACTCCTATATTATCAGAATGATGCTAATAGACATATGGGAGATGGAATTTTCGAACATTTTTGAAATTTGAACTGCCCTAATGTATACCTACATATTTCATTCAGTTACTTCAAAACTGATTCGAGCGCAAGGAGTTGCATTCGACGGGAATTGTTATCTAGTTGACCATTATTACAAATTATTGTTGACCGCACATTTGAACGCATTTTAAATTTGTGGCGAAATAATGTGATCGTTTAGCTTAGCTTGATTGACTGTACACATTGTAGTTGACAGTCGTGATTGGCAACAACAAATATACACAGCTTACCAATTGAATAGTCTTCTTCGGATTAGAAAGCTATTCTCACTGTAAATTATTTGGGGTTCCATTAATTTAAAACCAATACGATGCCCTCCTTAGCCGTGCGGTAAGATGCGTGGCTACAAAGCAAGACCATGCTGAGAGTGGCTGGGTTCAATTCCCGGTGCCGGTCTAGTCAATTTTCGGATTGGAAATTGTCTCGGCTTCCCTGGGCATAAAAAGTATCAAGTATCATGATATACGAATGCAAAAATGGTAACCTGGCTTAGAAACCTGGCAGTTAATAACTGTGGAAGTGCTTAATGAACACTAAGCTGCGAGGCGGCTCTGTCCCAGTGCGGGAATGTAATGCCAATAAGAAGAAGAAGAAGAAGAAGAAGACGATGCCGACCACGTCCTCACAGTCAATTTAGGATAAGGAGAGGAAAATTAGTTCGACACTCATTGCTATAAGAGACTATACAACTATAAAAGACTTTGAGAAATTTTTACATACCCCATGGCCTTGCTCGCAGTACAATAAAATCTACATCACCGAAAATTTTATTATATAGCAAGAAATTGTTCGGCGGTAGATAAATGTGCCTAGGAAATATCCGGTCCTGTCTGTAACACAGTCGCAATGGCCAACGAGATGAAGTTAACTAAATCATTTCCTAACATACTGAACGTGATTTGAAGCTTAAAAGACAAGCTCATTACACGACTGTATGAATCAAAATGAGCCTACGTAGATCCTCTGCTACAGACTTCATCAGCAAAGAATGACAATAGCTAGATAATTGGCTGGCAGCCCAAACATGAAGTTCCATTTTTTGCACATTAGCTTGGTGGAGAAACGAAAGATTCTGAATATGTAATGGAATGTGTATTCACAGACCAAATGTGAATACGCCATCTACGAGACAGAAAAAATGACCCGTCCGAGGAATTATCGCTCGGTAGGAAAACTTACAAGCCCACATAGATCATACACACATGCCGTAAAGCAAAACCCAGCAAGCAAGCGAACGAGGTGACACTGTCGGACATACTGCGCCATGCTGCTGTTTTCGGCTTTCGGCAGAAGACGGGCAGTTCGCAGTGGATGTGGTTATGCAAATTACAAATGTTTCAAACATTTATGCATATCATCTGTCCAAGAGGCACAAATGAGTTCCGTAACCGACGCCGCTGCTGTTGCCCTTACATTGTTCGAGAATAGTGAAGCATCTACATTTTATAGTGGGATAATTTTCCTGAATTAAAATGGACATTACCAGAACAAGAACAATATGCTGAAGCAAAGCAATTAAAAATCAGTACTAACAATTGTTTCTAAAAAACAGAAGCTAAATCTTAATTCAGATTACACTCAACACCCGTCCAAAAACAAGAATCAAAACTAGAACCAAGGTCAAAAGCAAACGTGAGAGGAAAATCGATGCAGATGAGGTTTACTTTCATGCTAATAAATAGTTAAAAGAAAGTCAAAATTATCAATCCAAAGTGTTTTCAACACCACTAAATGTAAGTTGATTTGGTAACTTAACCAAATAATATCTTTACCAAATTTCTTGGCTGTGCATATGTACAGCACATGTTTCGAAATGGTCAAATTGATATAAATTTGCGAAAAAGAATCCACGTGTCTTGGAGGGACTTGAACCCTTAAGCTTCTACTCTCTCGATAGGCGCGATAACCCCTACACAACAAGACCACTTAAAGGTCATGTTTGCGGAAAAGCCATCAGAATCCGAGTACCAACCTCCACCGCGGTGCGCTCTTTTTTTTTTTGCAAATTGAATATCATCGGATGTTTGATTTGTCCAATCTCCACATGTGCTTTATTGTTGTATATCCACAGACACGTGGATTCTTTTTCGATATCAATTTGTCCATTTCGAAACATATGCACAGCCAAGATATTTAACAAAAAAATGTTTTTTTTCGTACGGCCGAGTTGCCTAATAATAAGTAATTAATTGTAATCAAGTGTCGGTCTTCCACCGTCATTAGTCGTCTGAGTACACGCGACCGCTTACGTATTAAGGCAATCAAACTCATCAAATGCTTTAGCCAAGCAAGCCTTTGGCACAGCAGAGTGCGATTGATTCGCATTCTATACCAGCCCGCCCAGCTCGTTGTTGGGGGCATGGAGTGCGATCCTCTCGTTTAATAAACAATGTGCACTCGCTTGACTGTGGATATACAACAGTAAAGCATATGTGGAGATTGGACAAATCAAGCATCCGAAAGATATTCAATTTGCAAAAAAAAGAGCTAACCGCGGTGGAGATTGCTACTCGGATTCTGATGGCTTTTCCGAAAACGTGACCTTTAAGTGGTCTTATTGTGTAGGGCCTATCTAGAGAGTAGGAGGTTGAGAGTTCGAGTCCCTCCAAGACACGTGGATTCTTTTTCGCAAATTTCATATCAATTTGTCCATTTCGAAACATGTGCTGGGCATATGCACAGATATTTAACAAAAAAATGGTTTTTCGTACGGCCGAGTTGCCGAATAATATGCAATGAATTGTTAATATCTTTACGTTTGTTTTTCTGCACGAGGATGTTAAGGGTGCTCCATCTGGAAAAAGACACAAACAATATTTTTGGTAAGGGGTCCCGTGGCGTAGTTGACTACACGTTCGCCTTATAAGTGGACAGTCATGGGTTCGACTCCCAGCCCTGCCACAGAGTCCTTGTCATTCGCCGAAGGTGCAGCCCAAACGGTGGCATTTTGGGTGTGCGTATTACCGACACGGCAACCCGATGACGACTGACAAATTATTCTTTTTCTCGGAGGCATTCCTCCAACGTACCCGTATAAATGACAATCGAACAATGCAACAAGCAATTGGATTTCACGATATGGACAAATGGGCACAACGGACTAATGATGAGATGGACCTTGGCAATGATAACAATAACGAATATCTAAAAATAAATTATGTTTGGATTCTGTGCAGCAGAATACCACAGTAAATCACGGCACTGTATCCGTTAAGAAACACAGAGTGGCTAACAAGTAAAGAAAAGAATAAGAAAAATATATAGTTTTGATTGTTTCGATATACTAACAAGCTGATACAATTAGTAAAGGACAGCAAAATTAGCTATTCGAATTTTAGCGAATTTTAGTCGAAATCTAGAATTGCACTATGAGAAATGATGGAAAATCTCATCAAGGTTTGATAACTTTTAAATTTTCATTGAATCTTTGTAAATTCTTTGGTGGAGTTAACTCATTGTTTTATTGATGCTGAAGGTCTCAATCGGCTAAAATCAAATCGTGTAAAAAACCTTGGTGTATTCTCAAACTTACCGGTTCAAAGTGTTTCAGATTCAAGCTCGGGGATTACAAACGATTCCCTCGGGGATTACATCCGTAATCAACCGTTTAACTGATTTCCGAAAGGTCCCTTTCCATCAATAACTGATACAGGAATCAGAACGTCGGCTCAAGGAGCATCTTCACTGACTTTTTTTTATCATTTACCTGATGGAAAAGGAAGTGAAAAATAGCAAGGAACAGGAAATACAAATAAAAAGAAACAAGGTTCTGGGGAAGAATCCCTAGATTAGGACTTCAACACACCAAAAGCGAAATACAGAGTAGTCTGTAAAAAAACGCGTATAGTTTTGATCGGGATTAAGAAATCTAACCCTTTTTTTTAATAGATACTTTCACTCGGAAGTATTGATAGGGAGTTTGTTAGATTTTTAAAATAAATTCTCTCATTTTATGCAGGCAAACTATTTGAGGTTTACAAACGGACCAAAACGATCGCATTTGATTCAGTGACATTTTCGATTTTTTTTTAAATCAGACACATGTATGATTGATTTTTTATTTTGGGTCTGAATGTATATAATCTGGTGAAGCATTAAACGAGGCACTTATTTAAAAACATGCTGAATACGAGAATCTGTATCGAGGGATTTCAGTAATGATGGCAGCTGATCTACTTCGAAGTTGAAATTTATTGGCCTAATTACGTCAACCAATGCCACCAAACTACCGATAGACCCACTCCAGGAATTTATATTTTTCGATCCGATCCGATGCGTCTTGGTCAAATCGCTATTCCTACCTTCTACCAATTCTCTCCAAAGTTGAATTTCATTTAAAGTCCAGCAATTCTTTCAAACCACCGACCAAGATCTAGGGCGATTCCGAAGGCCAAAACAGGATTCTTTTTGATGCGACTTGTGGAAGTGATCCAACCATGTAGCAAAAGTGTCACACATTTTTCGGGAACTTATCCTCATTATCCAAAAATCAATTAAAAAAATTGGCACCCATTTTTCAGGCACTTATCTTTAACCGTTGCATTCGATGCAGAATACTGTCCCATTATTGCCTATCGAAAATTGGCAAAATCTAAACTGACCAGATAAATTTTGTGTTAGCGCGGGACAAAAAAGGTAACAGTTGAATATGTTTTAGAAATGCGCTTAAAACAAATCTTTCAAATTTCATAACTTTTTTTTGTCTTTATTTGAGAGGTAACCAGCCTAGGGCTGAATCTTATTTTCATAACTTATTTGTTACCAATGTTTAGTTTGCTAACTGTTCGATAAACGGCAACTCCACTCAGAAGTCAAAGCTTACTTCAAACATTGAATGAACAACGCAATGTAGCTGTAATTGAGTTTCATACCGTTTTGATTCAAAACTTTTGAAGTTTTGCAGTCCGATAAATGCAAAACTGTTGCATCTATAGTATTGCAGTTAAAAAGTATTGTAGTTAAATAACTTTCAGTCTAGTGCATAGTATTTCGCCAGAATATTATTTTTTAGTAACGATATCAATAATGGTATCAAATCTTAGGAATTATTTTCTGAAAGACCTAAGTAACCTTTTCTAAATTACCTAACAAAAGTAGATACGGTGATTTAGAATTAATTAGATCATATTTTTTAAAGTCTAATCTGGTTAAAGCTTTCGACTTCAGGAATATGGCCACGGTTTTTGTTCTAACTTATTTCCAAACGTATGTAACTGAATAGATAGGCTCAGAAAATCAAGAATTCCGTCCCATTCCAGAATCCGGTGGAAAATTTTCATTTCATATTCATATTTTAGAGCTTTTTTAGTATCGAGTTATTCAACGTAACTGTCGGATCTTTTACTATCGATATCCAATATCAACACTCTAAAGGTCGTCTTTCAGCTGGGGTAAATTGACAAAAACAAACTATAGAGATTATTATGCCTGATTCATAGAAGCATATTCTTATCTTGACTTCTATGATCCATATGATTGCTTTACAAAACATTTGCTTTAGTCAAAATTATAAATTTTGAAAATCCAATAATTTCGTTGAAAATGTTCGCTGAGGAATAGCTAATTATGTATTCTATTTTTTCTATCTTTATTTCGCGGGACAAGAAGTTAAACGCGGGACGTTTCGCGGGACGCTTTTCAGCGCGGGACAAATAGTGAAAAAGCGGGATTGTCCTGGTCACATTAGTAAAATCGAACTGTAATCTCAAAAG
Organism: Armigeres subalbatus; assembly: GCF_024139115.2. Taxonomy (NCBI): domain Eukaryota; kingdom Metazoa; phylum Arthropoda; class Insecta; order Diptera; family Culicidae; genus Armigeres; species Armigeres subalbatus. Next base: position 262,695,178 of record NC_085140.1, on the reverse strand, counting down.
TATTGGCAAAAATACTATTTTTTATAATGCACCAGAAGAGCACCATCACCGCTAGGTGGATTAATCAGGGTTATTTTATTAATCCATACCTATTTTGACATGTGCAGGTTATAGAGGCTTAACGAATTTATAAAGCAAACATTTATAGAATCCACCACGCAAAAAAAGGTTGATTAAAAATATCCCAGCTCTTATCGTGCTATTTGTTTCAAACATGTATGAGTATGGGGCGATTGGGGGGAAGGCATCCAATCGGAACGACAAACAAAATAAAGTTATTAATTAAAAGATTTGAGTGTATTACTTCTACGTGAAGTTAAACGATTTACAATGATATGGAAATGCTAATATCATCTTCCAAACTTAGACGTACATGTTCATGATAGAATTAGAGGCGAAAGTATAGAATTGATAGTTCCGTTAGTATAGAATTATAGAATTGATAGTTCCGCCAGTGGAGATATATCAGCTTCCAAACTGATATTCTTCCCTCCCCCTTCATACGGGAGTTTGGCAGAAGGAAGGTCGTGCGATATGTGCCATCACAAATATTGCCCTCCGCTCGCTTTCAAATCGACTTCTATAAAAAAAAACATCCTTCATACCTGCCGTATCCTAACGGAACTATCAATTCTATACTTTCGCTCCTAATTCTATCATGAACATGTACGTCTAAGTTTGGAAGATGATAAATAAAATACAGTTGCCAAAACCCGCACCAGGAAGCTGTACCGAGAGTGGCTGACTAAACTGAGGTCCTCCGTGATGGACGACGGGATTTACATCAAGGTGGGCCCAAAGCGATTTCCGGGGCAGGCGTTTTCACATCACGGTTGGCCGCTCCAAACGATATAAGAAAGAAGAAGAAGGTAGACCGTATGTATGTGGGTGCGGCATGATGAGCCAGCCGTACAAACGAGTGCCTCCAAAAGCTCCTGCTCCCCTTCTTCAGGTCTCACGGAGGCGTTAAGCTATAAAACATTCTTCATGCCTGCTGTATCCTTACGGAACTACCAAATCTATACTTTCGCCTCTAATTCTATCATAAACATGTACGTCTAATTTTGGAAGATGATATTAGCATTTCCATAACATTGTAAATAACATGTGATCAAGCTTTGTGAATTATGTTTTGTTATGCTATTTTATTTTGTTTTGTCTTATTTTATCTCATTTCAGAGAGCGAGTATTTCCCTTTACTCTATGCGTAATAGTCAGGACATATGGGAGAAATATCAGCGTTCCTGGAAGTTGGTACTTTGCATTTGACACCTCTCAAAAGGTTTTTTTGCAATGGTAGTGTCCACATTTTTTTTACTTTTACCCACTGTTTCTTCAAATCCAGTATGTTTTGCGAAGCTTGGTCTTCATAATATCCCAAAATGTTTCAATTTGACAATGTTGATTGGTCGTGCTTAGTGACAGGATATCGACTCCGGCCAAATTAGCATCCTGTCCAGATTCCAAGGTATTGAAAGCCTTCCACTTTCCCCATATTCACATTTAACGATTTAGTTATGTTTGACGTTTATGATTAAACCTGCCGATGAAGAGCGCTCGACAAGGTCGCGGAGCTTATTCTACTTTCGGTATGTCGGAGCAACAGTGAGATACAGATACAAACTAACATTCCCTGCCTTCCCAAATACTTGTGATAATCTTAATCGGCGCCGATCTTAAGGACAATCCTCACGGAATCCAAATTCAAAAGTACTCGCGTGTTGGAATTTAGAGTCATTGATGAAGGAAAAGTTTCTGTAAAAGTTCTTGTGAAATTCTAAGAAGAATTCTTCTGAATTTCCAAAAAAAAATCCTATGTTTTCGAAATGCTTCCAAAAATTCTTTCGAATTAAAAAACAAAAACTCAAGGAGGATCTATGGGAATCTCTTTTTAATTTCCATGGGAACTTTTATTGAATTATTCAACTTTTGCGTGACATACTTACCATTCCTGTACTGGATCAACATTCTTAACGGAGTCCAATATGGATCAATTATTTGATTTGAGGTCGAGCAATTTTCAACTGAAACAGAATAGCAGAGTAGAAGAAAATATCCATAAAATATTTTGGATATCAAATGTCTTACACCATTTGATAGATACAATTTCAATTGGTCCATCGGAATAATGGTAGCCCTTTAAGGACAAGCATCTCAGAATCCAAAACAAAATTCACTCGTGTTTTCAAGGGCACACCACTCAATACGGAAGCATCGTACAACTATCATTTTCATTCTTCCACGCAGACATGGGCGAAACACCGAACCGTTGTGCACTGGTGGCAAATTTACCATCATGCACGCCACCGAGTGTATTGTATTAACCACTCTGCTTCGGTACTCTTGTACGAGCACGGCACCCAAAAACTGTAGGCACCAGTGTCGGTGGCGGTGGTTAATGTTCGACACCGCATTAGGTGCTTCAATGTCAGTGTTACGAAGTGGAGCCGGGTTTTTACGAACATTACCCGAGTGTTCATCTTCACAGGGAGCACACAGACTGGTTCTCTCCATGCCCCGCACTGGATGGAGGCAGCTAAATCAAATCGTCCAGTACAACTGTACCGACGGCTATGCGTGGGTCTTGTAATTGCATGTTGAAAGGCTCTAGTTTGACTCGCCTATGTATTGAACACATGGTAGTAACACGCATAGAAGGCAACGATATAATATGTAGTTTAAAGTAACCATTCTGATGGCTGAAATAGAAATCTAGTTGTTTTGAGCTACATGTTTGTTGTTCGAAATTAATAATGTTTGTTCAATTAATCAAGCAGGTTATGGTTAGTTCATACAAAGTTTTTTCTACCAAAAACTTGTGTTGTTAAAAAATCACGTATGTTGTTAGTAAACCCATTGCAGTAAATTAGATAGACGGAAACAAGTCGTTATATGATGAATACAATGCAAATCGCCTTCATATGTAGGTAGATACGGAGGTGTTTCAGTGAGAAAGATATATGTATTGTACATTAGTTTTAGGAAATTATCATTTTATCATTAAATTTATCTTATTTCAGGCAATAATAGTTCTCTCTCTTATTTGGTTTGCTTTTCCCATAATAGGGTAACGGTTAGGCACTTCATCTCATAGCTTCCGTTTCATCCCATCAAAAACAAAGCAATGAAAAGTAATTTGGTTTGTTTCTTAATTTTTTGATTTCAGTGAGCACGCATGTTATAGCAAAAAGAAGGGACGAGATAGGGTGAATTATGTATTTTGGAAATATATTTTGGACTTTTGGTTATGTTTTGCGTAGTTTTCTACTTAGCTTTCTTTAAATAAATATGAATCATGTGTCTTTATGTAGACTCGTTCATAATCACTTTTCAAACCATATTTATGTAACAAAATAAACAAAATATATTCAGATGTCGAAAATGCCATCGTAGCCCTAGGTGCTGTACTTCTTTGTTTTGCGATGAGATGAAGAACGGGACAGTTCCTCTACATAACAGTAGCTTAGCACTGAGTTCTTGATAAAATGTTTTTTTTTTACATTTTACATTTTACAGCTACATTTTCTAGTTCAAGGAATCAACTTTGTTCTTTGTTGTATTGGAATGTCTCTAAAAAAAAGTTTCAAATATTGTGAATTTGACTACAAGTCTTTACAAGAAAGAATAAAAAAATGACTACAAAACAAGGAACGAATTGACATCGTATTCCATAGCATCTATGTTTTTACCAACGAACCCGTTTAAAATGAACTAACTTTATGCGCACAAAAATAGCCTTAACATCAGTATATATGGCATAATCTAAGATTTGGTTATTTGGCTTGAAGATTTGCATATTTATTGGAAAATACATGGTCGCTTTTTACTTGGATCGTTTTTTACGCGATTTACAAGCGGTTTTTTACGCGGATTATGGGATTGACGCGGTGTTTTAAAATGGTCGGATTTCAGGACTTAAGCGGAACTTGGCCTGCTTTTCAACTTAATATTCTGTAAGTTATTAATCGAAAGCTTGCTTTGCCCGCCATTGCATGAGTATGTATCTTCTGTGACAAGTACAATAGATAAACTATGCCCAGGGTATCGAGCAGGCATGTCCAAAACACAGCACTGCACTAGGAACGGTTTTCTAAGACACCACCGAACCCACTAGATTCACCACTCATTTTCAGTGCCTGGCGAAAAGGGATGCAACACAAGGAATGCAGCAACGGCACTATAAGTTGATTTTTCTCGCAATCCGGACGTTAAATCTAACTTTGCTAGTGGCACGCTAAACCAATTAGGGACTAATTAGTCTAGAGCACTACTAGCGAAGTTAGGTTTAACGTACGGTTTGCGAGAAAATCCAACTTCGATAGTCCTCCATTCCGGTTTTCAACTTGACTAACGATATAATGGAGAGGAGAAGACCGCCAGCAATCATCGAGAGAAAAAGTAGAATCATTTAAATTACACACGGTGTGATATAGTAAATGGAATATATTTTTGTTATAAAACAAAAATTAAAGATGTTTTTCAAAAAAAATCTTGGTTTAAGGGGTTAGAATTTTCTCGAATCAGCAGTTAATGCTTAAGATTGTTGAATTTCTAACCCCATAAACTAAAAATAGTTCGAATATTTTTTTATAACGTTCTCGAAACATTTCAATTCTCATTTCCTATATCATGCCATGTAAAATTTCTAAGATTCTACTTTTCCTGGAGATTTTTCCAGGTGGCAGTACTGCTGAAGGAATTGTCCCCATACTCGGCACCGTGTTAGGACATTTGGTCCAACACCGAAGCCGAGTACTCCTGATCGTACAAGGCACCGAAACCGAGTTCTACCGATAGTACAAGACATTCGAATTGCTTTTCTGCTCGGCGCTATACCATCCTACGGGTTTCGAAAAATATTGAAGCAGCATCTTCTACGAAGAGGTGACATACATATAGTGTTATAATTACCGTTCTGTCCGTGCGCTTCAGATTCGCGATATTGTAGCTGTTGGTAATTAGGATTATTTCAGCATGTCGGACGCAAAACGACAAAAATTTCAAAAGATGTGGAATCAGCGGTGAATGAAGCATTCACCAGGAAGGTGATGGAACCCCCAAAATGTAACTTGTGTTCCAAAACTATTTTGTGGATAAAGTTAACAATTTGAAGAGGCATCTTAAGAATTTGCACGGAGATATGTTCAACGATATAGTGCAAAGATGTGAAGCAGAAGAAAATGTTCCCTCAAGAAGAAAGATTCCGTCAGTTCCAGTGCCCATCGACAAACAGTTGCTAACTGAGTTAAGTGTGAAAATGGTAACGACTGGCGGAATGGCTTTTAACATGCTGGATCAACCAGGGCTGAAAGATATTCTCGGTATTCTTACCAGTGCACTAAAGATTCCATTCATAAGCCGGAAGACTATTCCCGAAGATGTGGCTATAACGGCTAATGCTTTTAAAATGGCGATGATTGAAGAGCTGAAAGGAAGGATGATATGTCTGAAACTCGACTCTGCAACCAGAAAAGGGAAGAGCGTGATTGCTATTTGCGGTCAATATATAGAGGAAAGCAAACTGATAATGAGAACACTTGCCATTTATGAGCTAACTGCCGCTCATACGGCAGAAAGAATCAAGGACGAGGTCATACGTGTGCTGCAGGAGTTTAAGGTGGATGTGACACAGATTTATGCTGTAACAACGGACAACGGAGCTAACTATTTAAAAGCAGCAAAACTAATTCATGAGGCTCAGCGAGGCTTAGATCCTAACGATACTGACGACCTGGATTTTGAAGAAGTGGACGAACCTATATGCTATGAAGGCAATGATGAGGAAGAGCGGTGCCTTGAGCTGCTGACTAATGCAATCGCAGATAGCGTGAGATGTGCTGCGCATACGCTCCAACTTTGTGTGTACGATACCGCCAAGAAGTTGAAAATTAAACCAAGCTTGGACAGGGTGAAGTGTACTGTGAAACAACTTCGAACAAAACAGTGAGTATGGAACCGTTTTTACAATTTACGATGAAAAAGCTGTGTGTGTGTTTGTGTATAAATGGTGTATTATGTGAATCAAATGATAACCACATGAAATATCTTCAGCTTTTTTCCAAGTATACTTCATTAAACGAATTCACTTGAAAATTTTGAACAGAACTCTCATTAAATCTGTATTACGGGATCGTTCAAAAATTACGTCTAAGGTTTGAGGGGGAGAGGGGGTCCGAGTTTTGTGACAGTCAATGATTTGTGACAGATTGTGACAGGAGGAGGGAGGGGGGTTGAAATACTGAAAAACTATGGACGTAATTTTGAACGATTCCTACATATTACTATATTCAAATTTTTTAAACAACTTAAATTTTATTTTTACCCCATACAATTGTCATTTTCCACAACATATTTGGACACAGTATTTGAAAAAAAAATATCGATCAATTTGTGAATTAAGGATTTTTTTTTAAATATATCATGTTTTCATACTTATTGACACACCTTTTAGGACTTGGCATAATCCGATTTGCTTGCATCAAGTTACATTCAAAGCGGAATGCACCCTTGTTTATATAATTTCTGATTATATTTAATAATACACGAGCAAGGCTGGTCACTAGGTGGATTACTCTGTTTTTTTTTTACTTTTATTTATGTATTCGTCCAATTGAAAACACAGCGCTTTCTGCGTGAATAGATTTAATTATAGATAGTAAAATCTATAGATGAGCGAAAGCATGGTTGGGTTCATTGTTTTGACCGAGTACCAGACGCATATGACATCACACCCTTAATATTTTCATTGAAATCGTGACGTCATGCTCGTTTTCAGACACGTTTGAGAGTTTGTTAGGAGACAGAGGATCTTCGTTCATCTATATATTCCACTATATATGGATTTAATCTATTTCTCGGGTCAACATTTTCCGCAACTTTTGAAAAACCCTGCCTTTTCTTCAATTTTGGTGAATCGATTACAGTGAAATTTTGTTTTTGTTATTTTAATAAAGATAACGATTAAATTTGTCATTTTGTTGTTCATTGAGTTTTTAAAGCAATCATTAAATTATTATTTTTATATGTTTGAAAATTATATTGTTTTCCTCAAGTTCATGTATTTTGAATATTCTGTTATGAAAAGCCAAAACTAAACATATCCATTTATTTTCCGTTCCTATTCCTAAGGTTTCGACGGATCATTGAGCAAAGTGGAGTAAGTGTTCGAAGCTCGAGAATGATACGCGTTGGAATTCTGGATATTCCATGTTGGAATATTTTGTTAAAATGAAAGGTTTCTTCGTGAATTGCTCGATGGCAATGATCAAGTTCACATATCCGATGAAGACTGGCATTTTATCAAAGAGTACGTGCAAGTGTTCCATCCGGTTTACCGCGCAACAATACGCTTGCAGAATGAATCTTTGACCATGGGCGACTTTTTCTTTATCTGGCTCGAGTGTGTTATGGAGCTGGAAGAAATGACCGGAAGTGAATTGGCCAACTCTATGACAGCTGCTATGAAAAAACGTCAGGAAGTTATGTTCGAAGGAAAGGCGTTTTTAGCTGCTTTGTATCTTGACCCACGTATTAATTATTTGAAAACAGATTTCCTTACTGATGAGCAGAAAAATGTTGGTCTTGAGCACTTGTTGAATTTGTGGGAGAAGATTAAGAAAAAGCAATCAATAGTTGCCCCCGATGCACCGGTAAGTTCTACTAGCTCTGGCTCAAAAATGGAAGCCATGATGGTAAAAAACGAAAGAGCCGAGGACATGCCGTCGTGCTCTAGTGCTCCTGTCTCGAGAATTGAGGAGATGCTGAGAAAAAAGCATTCTACAATTGATCCGCCGAAGCATAACATGGAAACTCGATTGAGGGAAATGATACTGCGTCCACGGTTGTCGTCAATGGAATCTGTCATCCAATATTACTCGAACCTGAAGAAAACGGACCCTATGCTTTATTCGCTGGCGCAAGTGGCTCTAGCTGTTCCTTGCACGCAAGTGTCCGCTGAACGTTCATTCAGTGCGCTTGGACTCATATTAACGGACAAGCGTATGCGGCTTAGTGATAAGAACTTATCAAACGTCCTATTTGTCAAACAGAACAGTGAATTATTCGGAAAAGTTTGTAATAAGTGAAGTTTATGTTACATTGATTGAAAACAGCGTTTTTAAATACTTTTCACGAAATAAATTGTTTTAAGTATTTTCGTTCATTTTCATTAATAACCTTGGAAGAAAATCACAAACATATATCTCACCCCCCAGACCCATTGTCACCCCCGATGGCGGTACCTATGTTTATTCTGCCGTTTTCAAGACACACAAATAATTGTGTGGCCTTCATTTGGTAACACCTTTGGCTACACCCAGGTGAAGCCTGGTACCACCGAACAAAATTGATATGTTTCCCTTAATCTCCGATTATTATTTTTCCATCGAACGTAAAAAAGATAAAAAGATAAATGTGTTAAAATGAATGCAAAAAATGGGCATAAAAACTTGCAACAAACATCAGGTCTTGCTTCAGGTGAAATTTAAAACAAATTTGACAATATGTTTAAGCCAAAAAAAAAAATTACAAAAAAATAACAAAAGTCAAAGCCAAATAACAAAAGTCTTACAGAATTGTAAGTACATATGTAGTGTAGTCAATTGGTTAACAAGCGGTTAATAAAAAAGCAATATAGCTACTTACACTTTTGTAAGTTGATCCTGACATTTGTTACGTTCGGGAGTTCGTTATTCGTTTATTCGTGATAGAAACATGGTGTGGATAAATAATTGCGGGTTCTTCATTGATTCACATACATAATCTTTATGTGTTTTTTTAATAAATGCTCGTTAAGTTTGTTTCAAATATTTAAATTGATTTTTCAAAAGAAATTCAGCAAACGATCATTTTTAAAATTGCTCCAGAGATATTTATCATTGATACGAACGAATGCTTCAAGTTATCCTGCCTTGAAAACCAACGGCGTTTGAAGCTGCCTTCATCCGAAGGAATTTCTTCAGAAGTTTGTTGAAACATTTCTTCATAAGTTTCATCAAGATCCCCAGGAGTTTTTCGCGATAGTTCATTTTTAAGAAAGAGCAAGTTCGAAAATACACATGTTTTTTCCAGGAATTATATAAAAAAATACTTGGCACTTTCCTTCAAAAATTTTCAAAAACCCTAATGAAAGATTATCGTTTTTTTATCCAATATAAAATTGACTATGTTATTGAATCAACCCACAAAACCAGAACACTACACAAAGCAAGGAGCAACAGATAACTTTCTCGCTTACAGAAACATTACCTAACACTCTAGCAGAAGAGTCCCGTATAGTAAGCCTAGAGTATGGAAATACCGGATAAGAAAGCAATTCGAGTGCGATCTATAATCGGTAAAACTCGGCTCGGTGCTTTGCGTAATCGGGAGTACCCGGCTTCGGTGCTAGGCTAAACGACCTAACACGGTGCCGATGGTTGAAGACAGACACCGAGAGCGGTTTTACACTCGTGGCGGGGCCTAGTCATTCGTCAGCCACCGAAATCGAGTGGTAAGTTTAATGCATTTGGTGGTGTGCTTCGAAACAGTTCTCGGTGCGGTGCGGTGTTTGGACATGCCTGCTTCCACGCATGCTGAGACGCAGCAAAGCTGAAATAATTAAAAAAAAGTTGTCCACTGCCTTCGTATTGAGTGGTGTGCCCATGAAAACGTGAGCGAATTTAGTTTTGGATTCTGTGATACTTGTCCTCAATAGCCTATTTAGATTACGTTATTTATCGTAATAAAAGAAAATTTTATATATGAAGATTGGCATAAAGTCATTCTTTATCATGATAATTATCATAAATGATGTAATCTGAATAGGCCATGAGTTTAAGTTTGTTTTTAGTTTGTTATTCTGCTAAGTTAATGATTATTAATGGGTCATTTTCATTTGCTGTTCCAGTCCACTACATTTAAATTTTACCCCCATTTACTATATGGAAGTACCGGAAATCGTTCCAGATGTAATCTTGGTAAGATACTATGAATTCTGGAGTGTGATATCGAGCAGTTTCGGCCAAGAAGCATTGAACAAACACCCGTCTGTGTAACAAAGAGAACTGTAGGGCCACTGCCGAACTATGTAGGTAGTTTACATAAGGTAATCTCCATCGTTCCGTCGAAGTCGTTTTATCACATTTGGGTCATACAGTGATAGTCATTCATTTAGACGCACTTTACTTTTGAACATTTTTTAAAATAATGAAACTCAAATCGATGCAAGTATTCTAACCAGTCAATTAAATTAAACTTTTTTGTATACTGCTTACAGTTCAATGCATTAGTGATTAATCATGATTAATTATTAATCATAACCATCCAAAAAATATGATTTAATCATTAATCACTAATCATTATTCATAGAATATTACACTTATACATTAATCACTAATCATATTCATAAGGTACACTAGGGGAAGTGGAAAAATGGGTAAGTGTAAAAATCGACTCGAAAAATTGGAATTGTACATACTTAACAGTTTTTTCCACATCATAACATCATGCAAGAATATACTTTGATGCTCACACTAATACTATGATCAAATTTGTATAATACATACACTAAGACGGTTAACGCTTGAACTGTAGGTTTCGCGAAAAGTTGATTTTTGCATTCATAAAATCAATTCTTATTTGCACCAATTGTTCCTTTTTCAAGTGAATTTTTATCACAGGTGACCATTATAATACAAATAAACTAATCCCATTCAATTGGTAGTGGTTTGTACCAAGAAAGCAAATAATTCAAAGATTTTACACTTACCCCAGGTATCAAACACTGCGGGGGAAGTGGATAATGTTCTGATTCTGCATTTTTTTTCTTCCCTCCAGGGTTTATTTCGATAGCTGTGAATTTTAATATGTTCCTTCTTTGTTATCATTGTGATTCCAGTGGTGATTGGACTAATATAAATGAGAAAATGCTTGATTAATCCACCTATTGGTAATCATGCCATTCACATGTTTTACATAAGAAAAAAAAATTAGAAAGTTAAAAATAGCACTGATAGGTAAATATATTCTATAATTCACATTAATTTTTATTCATAACAAGTTTCGCCGTTGAATGGAGTTTTTTGCGAACAAATTGTTTAAGGACAAGTGTTTAAGAATAGCTGATAATATTGTACGTGCTTCGCGCACACACAAACATACAAATACGCACATACAGACATCATCTCAATTCGTTAAACTAAGTTGTTGGTTTATAACCCTGTAAGTCCCATTTTTCCTTTGAAAAGTTCATCTTTGGGGCGAACATATAGATTTTACGTACACTTAGTATTCGAGAAGGCAAAATCAACCCTCCCTTAGCTATTACGAGAACTCCTTGAGGATCTATTCCGTTAAGGTAATGAAATTATTCCACAAAAGATACTCAGAGCAATTATCGTGTTGATTTTAGTTATATGTAACTACTCGTCACTATTAAAGGTCAAGGTAACATGGGTTTTCCACTTACCCCACCCCACTAGGGTAAGAGGAAAAACAACTCCTAATTTTAAAAACTATTTCCATAAATTCCAAGCGATTAAAATTGTATGAATTACCGCACAGTGGGTGCAAAATTGACTGTTTTTAATAGACCATTTTGATTGAACGCATTTAGATCATTTAAACTGGTTTTACACTAATTCAAACATGCACTATCGATTTTTCCTTTTCCACTTCCCCCAGTATACCTTAATTGCTTTGAGATCAATTATTTATCATCATTGCACACATCGCTTTTATTCATTAATCTCTTATTATAATCATATAACTTATACCATTTGATAACCCAATTTGGTAGCCTGAGAGAAAGATAGCTTGATTATTCATTAGTATGCAAATCATTCAATTCGATTTTTCATAATCATTAATCATTAATCATATCGATGGTTATTAATTAATCATATACATACTTTGTCAGCATTTTATTCACGATCAGTAATCGTTAAACATACTCTAAACGTTTTATTCATTTATCATGATTGTTAATCATTATCAAAAATTAATTTAATCGTTAATCATAATCATTAATCATTGTCAAAAGTGAAATAATCATTAATCTTTAATCATAGAGCTAAATAAACGATTTAATCGTAAACAAATTATTCATTCATTGCAATCTTTATTTATTAACGCTCTGTTACAGTTTACACTTTACACTTTCTGGAGTTTTATACAAAAAGTCATGAATATCATGCACTGCAAATATTTCAAATTATGTTCAAAGAAACAATCATTCTTCTGTAGAAAAAATTGGTGTATAAAAAAATTGTATATTATTTTATTAAACAAAAGATGTAGTATAGGAAACTTGCAAAAATATAAAAGTTTTTAAGTTTCATACATTTTAATATAAGAAACTAGCAATTTGATATACATTTTTAAATTTTATTCAAATTTCCGTATGAATACTTATAAGAACATCTTACATCCGCTGGTAGGATACTGAAGCGAACCAACGACCCCAGTACGATAGAGTGGTGCTTCGTACAGCCCAATGGCTACTAATGAATCCGAATTCCCAACCAAACACATGGCTAAAGCACGGCTAAACGAATGTCTAACACTGTACTTTACGAGGAACACGGTTTTTGCTGCCTGCCTGCCGGTCGTTTGATACTCTGACTGGGCTGTGAAAATTTCATTTCGCATGTCTGTAGCGCCTCTTCGGCCGTTACCGGGTATCAGCATCAATACATCTCGCTTCGTTTGAAGTTCTGATGAAAATTGGATATGCTGCAAAGAAGACGGATAATAGAATGACGTAAACTCACGGCGAGCCATGTTGATCAGAAGGAGGACATGTTTGCTCATCAGGATTGACAGAACCATTAGGAAAGGTCCAACCTTGGTGGTCGAAATGGGAAATGGGAAGGAAGCTGCGGCCCATGGGGGATAATCGAATAATCGAAATCCACTGTAAATGCGAAATTATTGAGTGAGTTTCCCTCCGCAGCATAAAATTGCTTACATGAATTAGGAATGTCGCCAATCTGAAAATAAAGTTAAATACTGAGCTCCCCTAGAAAGTTTGCAGCGAGCGATAAGCATCATATTAACCTTGTTGGTGGTAAATACAAACATTCGCCCGCAAATTTCCTAATGTTTACCAACACCGGCCTAAAAACCGAGAGCTTAAACGACTCGCAACAAGATTGGCACCTTCCAGGAAGTGGCGTATCCTAGTAAATAAAATTACATTTCCTCTCACCGTTCGCAAGATTCCTACGCAATGCAAAGGTGGGACCATGTTTGCCGTTCCACATCTTCGGCTTAATGAACTTTAAAAGTGGAAGAGCTTTTTATGTTCGTGTGAAGGTGATATGTCGGCGCCGCCGAGTGTCACATGGAAAGAAGGCAGTTTTCTGTTCCGTTTTTTTTTTCATTTGCGACATCCATTCGGTACGGTTGTTTGGTACAGCTACTGCTGCTTGTAAAATTTGAAGACAGCCGCATAGGCCCCTAAAACTTCATCTTACTTTGAAGGCGTAATGCGTTGCCGCGCGCTTACAATGCGAACTCTTCCAAGTAAGTGCTGAAAGGTGGGTTTAATTCAATATACCATCGGAAAGTTTTCACCGGGTTCTGCTCGTTTGCCGGAAATCCAAAAAAAGTCTGAATAACTTCAACTTTAACAAGAGTTCTTGCAGATGATTGAAATTAGCGCCACTGGAACAGGACATTTTTAAAATCATTCATAATGATGATGTCCGATGTAAAATCACTACTATTACTTCTAGACCAACATTTGAAAAGGGCGTAACAGCCAAAATTTATTCCTTCTGATTCTTTGTCTACATATATTGCTATATATGTAGACGAGGAATCAGAAGGAATAAATTTTGGCTGTTACGCCCTTTTAAAATGTTGGTCTAGACTTATTCTGTTTGATCCCAGAAGTAAGGATTCTAATTTTCCCGGGAATCCGGCACCGTTATAGGCTGAAAATACGCGGACTTTCAAGCCCCATTCATTTCACAAGTTCTAGTAAATCAAGAAGCAACTACGAATTGTACGGTCAAAATGCTCATGCTCATACTCAATATAAGGACGATTACTTTTTTTTTTACTGGGAGAATGCATTTACACACTAACCCAACACACGTGCATTGTAGTTGCCAAGCTACCACACGGAAGTGTACTGGAGTGTCGGACTCGACCGTACCGGTAATACCGACTAAACTCCCTTGGGCTCCGCCATCGTTTCCCCCAGGAACTACCTCCTAGTACAACTTCTGGGGGATGGCAGTGCTTAACGTACTCGCTCATTCTCGCTCACACAGGCACCCGTCCCATGCGAGTCTTACTTGGGTGCTCGCTCTATCACACCCTCTAACACACCCTACACGCTCTGTCACACCATGTGAGTCTGACTTGGATGCTCACCTCTTACATACCGTGTGAGACTGACTTGTATGCTCACCCAACCACCTGGATGACGCCTATGGTGGCTGAAATGTACATTTAGTATGCTCGCAAGACTAACTGGAGACCCTGGAGATCGAATGGCTTAGACCACTTGAACATGAGGAATATGAGTTAACATACCAATATCAGCGACAGCGCTTATTAATTTTCATGCAATGGCTTTCATTATGTCATTTTATCTGAAGCACGAATCCCATTGATGACGTACAGACATAAGCAAATTGAACTGATCCATTACACTTACTGGTTCTAAGAAAACGATCAATCCAGTATAATTTTCAATCCCCTGGATCGATTTCAACCAAGTTTTGTACACATATCAACTATGAGGAGACGATTATATGGGAGGGTAATTTTGGAAAGGGGAAGGGTGTGGAGGGAGGGGTATTGTTTAAAACTCCGCATTTTATTCATGAGTTTACACATGGATTTTTGCAATGGGGGTAGCGAAATAGATTCCATATTTACGGCACATATATTTCATGCGCCCGCATACATTCCATGAGTGCTCACACGTACTAGGGGTAGGGTGGCTCAAAAAACACTTTTTCAAATTTTTTGATGGGCCGCCCTCTTATTCGGTTCTATTTGATGCCCTGATGCTCTGGACAAAATTTCAGCCAAATCGGTCAACGTTTGGGCAGTGCTAAACTCGTTGGAAGTTTATATAGAAAAATGTATGCAGAAACATCCCAAAACAGTGATTTGCAGTTGGACGGCACAATTTACGATCAAGAACCATGATACTCATTCAGTTCTTGTAAAATAAAATACAGAATGTTATGCTGAAAACCGCGAGAAGATTAGAGTTTATTACGCAAAGATATTAGCATTTTACTGAAGTGTTGTAGGGGTGAATTTATTTCTTTTCAAAGGTAAAAGAAACGAAATTTGCTCAAACCCCACTGCAGAGAAATGCTAATAACTTAGCCGGGCAAGCTCGAATCTTCTCGCGGTTTTCTGCATAACATTCTGTATTGAATTCTTCAAGATCTGAATGAGTATCATAGTTCTTCATCGTGAGTTGTGTAGCCCAGCTGCAATTTACTGTTTTTGGATGTTTCTGCATACATTTTTCCATATAAACTTCCAAAGAGTTTAGCACCGCTCAAACGTTGACCGATTTGGCTGAAATTTTGTCCAGAGCATCAGGGCATCAAATAGAACCGAATAAGAGGGCGGCCCATCAAAAAAATTGTACAAAGTTTTTCCCATACTAATTTGAGCCACCCTAACTAGGGGCCATCTAGAAACCACGTGGTCATATTTTTGAAGATTTTCAACCCCCCTCCCCCATGTGGTTTATCGTGGTCATTTGGCAGACTCCTCCCCCCCTTTGACCACGTGGTTTTTTTAGGTACAAAAAAAATTAAAAAAAAACTTGATTAACTAAAACATATGATTAATCCGATCAATTTTGAAGATGGACAATTTCAACTGATTCAAAACAAACTAAACCCAGCATGGGAATTATAAATTTTCATTAATTCGAAAATTTTGATGATGTTATCATGTTGTAATTTGTATCAGGTATTAGGATATCTAGAACTCTTAAACTTCGATGCATCAGGAGGGTACAAAACAATGTGGACTCGCGAATATGTTATAAAAATTTTGAGAAAGATTTGTAATGGTTTGGAAATTTTCCAAAATATCCCTATATTTTTTTTTTATTTCTTTATTAGTGATTTTTTTAAAATAATTTTAAAGTTCATCACTAAATATCCCTATACATTCCTTTCGGGTACTTTCCCAACTTCGGAAGCAGTGCGCTGGATTCGCCTAAAAATGCGTTAAACAACGCATCAATTAGTTTGACATATAAAACTTCGGAAGAAAGTTCGGATCAGAAGTTTATACAAAACACACTATCTCTGCTCAAACTTCTCCCATGTAATATGATGGTTATGATAAGAACCAATTTGTTTTTCACAATACTAAGACGAATTAAGTACTCTCCATTTAATTCCACCAATTAAATTAACCAATTAATTGGTGGAATTAAATGGAGAGTACTTAATTCGTCTTAGACGGTTGAATACATTCCACTAAAAGAGCTAAATATATTTTTCTTTCACAATACGCCAATCCAATCACAAGCAGCAACACAGCTTATGAACTTTGAAAAATATTTGTCTCGGCTCAATCTTCTCTCGTGTGAAATTATGATTCTGAAAAGAACCCTTTTGTAATCATCAGTAATGCACTTTCCCAATCACCGAAGCAGAATCTAGAGAAAATTTCATTTCATTGCTACTGACCCCAATGTCAGCCACTCGATAAGTTACCGCTAAAACGCGATAGACACCATCCATGCAAATCAATTTTCGCACCATCCTCCTCCGAAGAGCGCTTGCGCTGCTGCCGACGCCAAGCGATAATAATTCGCACTTTGAAGAACTAGAAGAAGAAGAAGAGTTCCTGGTTATGTACGAAAGCACTGACATCGAACGAAAGAAAGGAAGGCGGAGCAAGCAAGCCGATGCCAAGCGATTATATTTAGCACTTTGAAGAAGTAAAATAAGAAGAATAAGAAGAAGAAGAAGATGCCCTAGTTATGTACGAAAGCACTGGCATCGAACGAAAAAAAAGGCGGAGCAAGCAAGCCGATGCCAATGATACGGCTCCCAAAGGGGCGGGGCCTCGGACTCCATGCAAACGTATTCTGACCAGCCGAAGTCTGATTTTCTCGGAAAATCGGCAGGACAATTGCATCGCAGCGCCAACCAGACTTCACCGGCGGTGGAAAGGCTGCGAAGAAGGCAACAGCAATGATGGTTGCTACGGGCGGTGGCAGCAAGGCTCAGAGAAACATCATCATAGGCGTCTTATCGAAGGCGTCGAGCATTATAAACAGCCTCGTAAACGACATCTTCGTGCGTGTCGAGCTGGCCAAGCCCGCCGTTTCGGAGGGTTCCAAAGTCGTCACCAGTCAGGGTCAGCTCCTAATGAATGAACGAGGAAATAGCTTCACTTAAAACGGACCTTTTCAGGGCCACAGTCCCACTCAAAGAGGAGAGGAATTTTCGTACTGCGCACGCCGGAAATCAAAATTTTAAAATGAATTTCCACTACTGATGCCACTCAGCCAATTTATGATTTGCCGCTGGAACACGATACACGTCATCCATTCTATTACATTGTTTTGTGCTGCAAGGAGCGCATGGGCTGCAACCGACAAAGAATTTTGCCCGTCACCAAGTGATTATGATTTGCATTTTTTGCAATTTTTTGTCTCGGCTCAACCTTCTCTCGTGTAAAATGATAATTTTGTTTCCAATAATAAACAGCAAGTATACCGAAATCAGAAATCTCATTTGACTGCTAACGCAACTCAATGTTGTGAGACGTCATCATTGTTTACTTCCCGCACTTTTACTGCCATCTATTCCAACTTACTACCGTCACCAAGCGGTTATGATGTGCAATTTAAAGAAAATATTTCGGCTCTACCTTCTCTTGTGTACAATAATAGATTTGACAAAGAATCGATTTTGATCCACAATACGCTTTTCTGATCATTAATAGACTAACGCAAAATGAATTCCCCCATTATGACGTTTGAGTGGGTCGCATAATGAACGCAAAATGAACTTTTGTTCGAGTGGACGACTCGCTCAAATGTCAAAATCCATCGGGTGAGTGAATTTGATGAACTTTTGCATAGGTCTATAGCAAACGATAGTCCGTACCTTGCGTAAAAATTTCACTTTTCTGCTAAATAGCCACTATTAAGAAAACATTTTCAGTGCCATTTTTGCAATCAACTCTTCCTTCTCATAAAATTTTGGTCCTAAGAAGAACAGATTTTCTTTTCACAATGCGCCACTAACAGTAACTAAACGATAGTCCAAAGATTGTTGTTTTTGGCGATGGCCTCTCGACGTTTCGCTTTCTGCTGAGACTGCTGCTATGGGCGTCATCGTTGTGCCCGCTCTCCGAGGAAATTTATTTGAACTGAGGATTGGTTCGAGCCCGTAAGTTGCACGATTTTGATGTCTGTGCTTGCGATGCACATACGCGATTGGTTGGTTTAACGATTTTTCAGTGCCTAGTAAAATTCAATTTTTCAATAGTTTAGCACCTTGAATGCATTTTTTTTATAGTTAAGCAAAATCTTAAAGAGTTCGTCGATCGATAGACACCAACATCTTTAAAATCGGTTGAAAGACAGCTGAGTTATTAGCCCATACTTCCTGACCACTTTACGTGACGGACGCAGATTTGAAACTGCAGAATGACCCCTCTATGTTCCGGAAAGACGTAATCCTACGTCAAAAAAGATTAGGGAAAAATCTTGCAAATCGGTCCTGTAAGTCGTAATGTTTGAACTACCGCCATCGGATGTGATAATGGGTCTAGGGGTGAGAATGGGTTTCGCTCTCACCGGCAGTCTGGAGGTCGTAGAGAAAAATTGCTCAAAAAGGTCTCTTATATTTTAGTCTTCCTGCCCTCAGATGCATTTAATCTATTCTACAAGCACTCTAAGTAGTTGAAACAGTGACCCATTCTCACCCCAGATGACGGTACTTAATCATTCAAGTCCGTGAACCCAGTGCTTCATAGGCCCTACAAAAAAGTTTGCGAACAAACCTCATTGTCATTGTGCAACTTCATGTTGACTCAAGATAATTTTGGGTACCTTGACTCTTGGATCTCATGTTAATGGAAATTAGGATCATATGCTTATTCCATCGGATTGGGTATATACCGTTGATGAGGACATTGCAAATGTCTTGATTGATCTGGTAGATATCGTGGGCTGAACTTGAGAGCATTTTGGAGTACCTTGAGCATCTCATATTCCTGAATATTAATCACTGGCTTAACGTTCAGGAAGACCCATCTTATCTGAGTGTTCAGAATGATTCAAACATTTCAACTTCATTTACATGCTCTTAGAATCGAAATCTTCCCAAGGTTTCGAATATCTAAGTTTTCAGGGTCAGTCAAATTTGAGCTTTCATATTTTTTCTGCAAAGCCAATATCTAGATAAACAATTTTGATGAAGAAAATGGTGGCCTAGCTCTCTTTTGTGCTTTCATAGACAATCTATAACGCTGGGCATATATGACCCATCCGTCCTGAAAGTGTTGAGATTTGTTTTGAAATTCAATTTCAATCGTTATTATAACACTATTTATTAACCTAGATTGTTTTAGGAATTGGAGAGTTTTTTCTGGAACACTGACACTTTTTTCATATCGCAGGAATCTCCTTAATTCTAAGACCCTTTTATGAATTTAAAAAGCATTTTATTTAAATTTTACTGTTGATTTTTTAAATACCAGCTTCTCTATGTCATAACCTTTTTCATTCGCACTAGCAGAATTTTGTGAATTTAGAACATTTAGGTGCATTATAAATTTTTCGATCAATTATCCTTATTATTCAATATCATAAAAACTAGGCTTCTTAAGCCAAAATTATTGCTTGGATTAATTTTAAACTCCAAGATCTCCAAATTTTCAAGACACTTATTAATGAAGAGTTGCAACGGAAACCCTTCGGAATATTGAGAAGAAATTCTCCACGGAAGTCTCCACGGAAAAATCTTTAGAATTTCAACGACATTTTTTCCGAACTTCTGAGTAAGAGTTCCGAAAAATGTTCGGTAGAAATTTTGAAGAACTATAAGAATCCGTAGAAGCATCTGAAATGCATATTTACGATGAAAATTCCAATAAACATCAAATTCCGAAGAATTTCCAGTATAAATTAGAAAAAAAATCCAGCTTACTTTTTTTACAGAATCTCTAAAGATTTTTTTTTTCAAAATCCTGGGCAACTTTAATGAATCTTCAAAGGAAATTCTTCTAAATTTCCAATGGTTTTTTTTTCATTTTCCAAAAGAAATTCTTAGAAATTTTCAGTAGTTTTTTTAAATTTCCAAAAGAAATTATTCGGAATATGCCAAAATATTTCCAATGGAAATTCCTTAAATTTTCCAGTAGAAAATCGAAAAAAGTTCATCTGAAACACTAATAAGGAAATTCCGATGTTTTTACAAGTGGAAATTACGAAAAAAAAATGTACTTTTGTTGTACTTGTGAAGCATTTCCAGTTGGAATTCCTTAAAAAATTAAATCAAAATTTTGTAGATTTTCTGATGAATTAGCGTTTGATGTGGCATTGGCTGTTTAATTAATTTCATTTATTTAGTCTACATCTAAACAGATAACACTGAATCAACAATTTGACGCCACAATACACGGTTCGAGGCCGCATCTCTCCATCCTCGAATACGCCCCACGCTCGACAAGTCGTTCTGCACCTGGTCTGCCCATCTCGCTCGCTGCGCTCCACGTCGTCTCGTACCTGCCGGATCGGAAGTGAACACGATCTTTGCAGGGTTGCTGTCCGGCATTTTTGTAACATGCCCTGCCCATCGTACCCTTCCGGCTTTAGCTACCTTCTGGATACTGGGTTCGCTGTAGAGCTGGGCGAGCTCATGGTTCATTCTTCGCCGCCACACACCGTCTTCTTGCACACCGCCAAAGATGGTCCTAAGCACCCGTCTCTCGAATACTCCGAGTGCTTGCAAATCCTCCTCGAGCATTGTCCATGTTTCATGTCCGTAGAGGACTACCGGTCTTATAAGCGTCTTGTACATGACACATTTGGTGTGGTGGCGAATCTTTTTTGACCGCAGTTTCTTCTGGAGCCCGTAGTAGGCCCAACATCCACAGATAATGCGCCTTCGTATTTCACGACTGACATTGCTATCAGCCGTTAGCAAGGATCCGAGGTAGACGAATTCCTCGACCACCTCGAAGGTATCCCCGTCTATCGTAACACTGCACAATGGGGAAATACGATTTCAAAGGTGGAAAAAATTGATAACTTTTTTCACGAACAACTTACAGAAGAGATCAAGAGCTTATTCGAAAGGGAATTTTGCAAAGAATTCAGTGAGTGCTGTTTCATGGACGTGGAACGCTTCTGTATGTAGTTATTGAGCTCGTTTTGCCCTAATGCCCCATATATCGAGAGTTTCCAAACTATTTGTCATTTTATCTTTAAGACATTGTTCTAAAATTGTGTTTATCTCTTCACTGTGGATTCACAGAAGGGTACTAAATATATTTTGTTGGTAAAAGTTGGAAATTTAAGGGATTTTGTGGTCAAATAAGCATCAAAGTGCATTTTATGTGCAATTTTCATGTATTCTGTAAAAAATAGTAATATGCACAGATAAGTGTTGATATTATTGTCTCAAAGTGTTGAACAGATATTGACAAATGTTTGCCGAACGAAAATTAATGAAATAAATCGTTTCACAAATGTTTCATTTGGTTATTTATTGAGTAAAAAACGATTTTTAAAAACTTTCGAATAGCACCGATGCCAAACATTTTTAAACCATACCCGATAACACAACTAGACAAGAATAGTCATATGTTATGAGTCTTGATGTGATCATAGATAGGAGGTGATGGGAGATATTCTTTTTTTTACTTTTTTGCCCAAATTCCCCTATGAAGTAATATAGCTCAATGTTTCTGAGGAAGGAAATGATGTGGTAATGTTAATCTAATTGATATTTTCCAATGATATAATGAAAATAACAAATAATCATATAATTCATTAAAAATATTGAATTATAGGGGATGTAGGGGTCTTACAGCTCATTTAATGTAACTTTTTATACAAAATAGGATAACTTTTCTCACGAGCGACTCACAGATAAGGTTTAGGGCTTATTCGAAAGCGAATTTTCCAGAAATCCAGTGAGTGATGTTTTATAGACATAAGACGCTTCTGTATGTAGTAATTGAGCTGGTTTGCCCCAATGTCTCATACATCAAAACTTTTTCATCTTGGTACTTTTATCTTTCAAAAATTACACTGAAATTCTGTTTTCCTCTTCATTGTAGATCCATGTATAGCACTATACATATTTTGTTAAAAAAAAAGTTGGAAATTTAAGGGATTTTGGGGTCAAATAATCATCAAACTGCGTCTATGTGAATTTTTCATGTATTCTGTAAAAAATAATAATACCAAAGAAATCATTTGCACTACATTACGTCAAATGATCATTTAGGGTTATTATACGGTGATTTAAAAACTTGTTAGCATTGATGTAGCTCTACATATGGTCAATTTTGACGAAACCTACAGCCTATTGATTATTCAGATATTTACAGATAATAGTTGATATTATTGTCATAATTTTTTTTAACAGAAATTTATACCATAAAAACAAATATCCATATAATTACGCTACGACTGACCTCCTGTTAGAGCCAGATCAGCAATAAAGGACAGCAGTCATCATTTCTACATATCGGACGATCGACCCATCAGCCAATCATCGACGAGGTGCATCAATGTGCCGCATCAGCATTTCAATATCATAAATACTGCCATCAACCCCGGAATGCTTGTTCAGTTTTTCTTTATCGACGACCGTGATTACTTCTGTTGTCGTTTTAATTAGTGAATAAACGTAGTTTCTGTTAAACTTAGTGTTAGTGCTTTTTTAAAACACCGAACTGTCGTCCCCGGTCAAGATTATATATTACATTAAAAATGGATTTTTAAGGTATTTTGGGACAAATTAGTGAAAAAACTCATTAATTATGTATTCAATAAAAAAAGGTTCTGAGCCCTGCACTCTTGGATTTTTTTTTCAATACAATCCACGAATATTTGTTATTTTTATAGTATCATTGAAAAATTATAATTGAATCAATGTGACTTCATCATTTCTTAACCCAGAATCATTGAGCTATGTTATTTCATAAGGGAAATTTGGGTGAAACGTCGTGAGAAAAGAATATTTCCTATTTATTATCACATCGACTAATATATTTACTCTTATCTAGTTGTGCAAACGGGTATGGTTTGGGAATGATTGGCATCGGCACTTTTCAGAAGCATTTGAAAAATCGGGTTTTATCCAGTAAATCACAAAACAAAACACTTGCGAAATGAATTACTTCATTAGTAATGTTTTGCAAACATTTATCAATGTCTGTAGAACATTTTGGGAGAATAATAATATTTTTATTAATTTTTACAGAATACATGAAAAATTCACGTAAATTGCAATTGAATACTTATTTGACCCCAAAATCCCTTAAATTGGATGTATAGTGCTTTTCTATGGATCTATAATGAAGAGGAGAACAAATCTTTAGTACAATACTTGGAAGATAAAAGCCGAAAAATATGATAAACTGTGATGTATACGACATTGGGGCAAAAGAGAAGAAGCGTTCCACGTCCATGAAACAGCACTCACTGAATTCTTTGCAAAATTCCCTTTCGAATAAGCTCTTGATCTCTTCTGTAAGTTGTTCGTGAAGAAAGTTATCAATTTTTTCCACCTTTGGAATCGGATTTCCCCATTGTGCACTGCTTTCCTGGCGGGCCCTGTCGCGCTCGGTTCCGCCCACAAGCATGTACTTTGTCTTTGACGCATTCACCACCAGTCCAACTTTTGTTGCTTCACGTTTCAGACGGGTGGAGTGCGAGTGCGACGAACTGGAGTGTTCGCCCGAAATCTTCACACAGTTTTGCACACCATCCACCGTTGCTTTGATCAGTCTGGTAAGCTTCCCAGGGAAGCTGTTCTCGTCCATAATTTTCCATAGCTCTACGCGGTCTATACTGTCGTATGCCGCCTTGAAATCAACGAACAGATGGTGCGTTGGGACCTGGTATTCACGGCATTTTTGAAGGATTTACCGTACAGTAAAGATCTGGTCCGTTGTCGAGCGGCCGTCAACGAAGCCGGCTTGATAACCTCCCACGAACTCATTCACCAATGGTGACAGACGACGGAAGATGATATCACTTTGTAGGCGGCATTAAGGATGGTGATCGCTCGAAAGTTCTCACACTCCAGCTTGTCGCCTTTCTTGTAGATGGGGCACAGGGCCGGATTTAGCCGGAAGGGGGCCCCGGGGCCGACAGTATGTGGGGGCCCCAAAATGTACAAAATGGGTTGGTTTTGGTACATAAGATTTGTGGGGGCCCGGGGCCATGGCCCCGCCGCCCCCCCCCCTAAATCAGGCCCTGGGGGCATATAACCCCTTCCTTCCACTCCACACTGGTTCAAAAGCCCTCAAAACGTGCGTGTTTTAGTTTTCGCCCTGAAAACTCCATTTTAGAGTCATGATGTCTTCAGAAGAGTTGAAGGATATTTCTTGGGCTTTCTTTTGATATGAAAACATCAAGGATCTATCCACCTTAAAGGGCGGTGTGAAATTAAAAAAAATACGCAGATGTACAAAAGCAGTGGTTGTCCTCTGCAATGTTATAAAGATTATGAATTGGAACATCTTTTCTGAAGACACCATATTGGAATAACGGTTTTGTAACGAGATAGAGCACTTTTTGTATGAATGACCCCCAAAAATCATATTTTGAGCATAACTTTTTTGAAAATGATTTTAGCAGTATGGTTTGTTTTAGAAAGTTGAGCATAATGACAAAAACATGTTTGTCTAGAAGTCTACTTTGATCTATTTTGAAACCTGTCAAATTTATTGAGGAATCTTTAGAAAAAATAGTCAATTTTCACATCAAAACACAATGAAAAGCGGCAAGAGGCGGCAAGCCAAATAGCCACCATCTGAAAGATTCGGTTTTAAGGTTCCCCCAAACACACGCGACGCGACAGTCGCGACGCGGTTCTATCGATTGGCGACAGCGATTCTGTCGCCGTTGGTATGGAAGCGTAAATAGAACATTGCCTGCAGCGACCCAACGATAGAATCGCGGCGACTAGTTGTCGCCGTCGCGGCGATGAAATCGCTTAGGTCTGGGGGAGCCTTTAAGCTACCGAATGCACAATGTTTTGTTTTGTTCCGCCGTGTTCCACTATTATTTTGAATCAACTTAAAAAAGTCCTTAATGTACGTTTTTTAGTATTATTGTTACGTAAGCAATTCCAAGTGGCTAGCATGATTAGTTATTTATTGCAAGATTACAATTTCGACAAATGACAGTCCTTCGTCTTAAATGTGGATGTTTCGTCTTCATGGAGATTGTTACTTTGCTACGATGGAGATTGTTACTATACGTAACAGTTGTACTGAAAAACGTACATTAAGGACTTTTTTAAGTTGATACAAAACATTGTGCATTTGGTAGCTTAAAACCGAATCTTTCAGATGGTGGCTATTTGGCTTGCCGCCTCTTGCCGCTTTTCATTGTGTTTTGATGTGAAAATGGACTATTTTTTCTAAAGATTCCTCAATTACTTTGACAGGTTTCAAGATAGATCAAAGTAGTCTTCTAGACAAACATGTTTCTTGTCATTATGCACAACTTTCTAGAACAAACCATACTGCTAAAATCATTTTCAAAAAAGTTATGCTCAAAATATGATTTTTGGGGGTCATCATACAAAACGTGCTCTATCTCGTTACAAAGCCGTTATTCCAATATGGTGTCTTCAGAAAAAAATGTTCCAATTCACATTCTTGATAACATTACAGAGGACAACCACTGCTTTTGTACATCGGCGTAATTTTTTTTTATTTCACACCGCCCTTCAAGGTGGATAGATCATTGATGTTTTCTCATCAAAAGAAAGCCCAAGAAATATCCTCCAACTCTTCTGAAGACATCATGACTTTAAAATGTAGTTTTCATGTCGAAAACTAAGAAACGCACGTTTTGGGGGCTTTTGAACCAGTGTGCACTCCTCCGGTAGCTGTTCAGTTTCCCAGATTCTGACTATCAATTTGTGCAGGCAAGTGGCTAGCTTTTCCGGGCTCATCTTGATGAGCTCAGCTCCGATACCATCCTTACCAGCTGCTTTATTGCTCTTTAGCTGTTGGATGGCATCCTTAACTTCCCTCAAGGTGGGGGCTGGTTGGCTTCCATCGTCCGCTGAACTGACGTAGTCATCTCCTCCGCTGCCTTGACTTTCACTGCCTGTACTCTCAGCGCCATTCAAATGTTCCTCGTAGTGCTGCTTCTACCTTTCGATCACCACACGTTCGTCCGTCAAGATGCTCCCATCCTTATCCCGGCACATTTCGGCTAGCGGCACGAAGTCTTTGCGGGATGCGTTGAGCTTCTGGTAGAACTTGCGTGTTTCTTGAGAACGGCACAGCTTTCGCACTCCGCTTCTTCCAGGCGGCGTTTCTTATCCTGAAAAGGCGGGTCTGCTGTCTCCGCTTCCGTCTATAACGTTCCACGTTCTGCCGGGTACCTTGCTGCAGCGCGACCGCCCGCGCTGCGTCCTTCTCCTCCAGAATCTGTCTGCACTCTTCGTCGAACCAATCGTTCCGTCGCCTTCGTCCCATACACCCGACGTTGTTCTCCGCTGCGTCGCTGGCTGTTTAATATCTCTTGGTTTTGAAGATTTTTTCTTCTTCTTCTTCTATGGCTCCACATTTCAACTGGAAGTTGGTCTACTTTTCAACTTATTATATTCTATCAGCATTTCCTCAGTTATAAATTCAATGCTTTAATATGCCAGCCGGGGTTGAAATATGTCAAAGTCAATGCAGTGAAATACATGAATCTCAGCATATTCTTCGGTCGAACTCATCGCCGCCGTCGTGAGTGCAACTGTAGGGCAGCCAAAAAATCATTCCAGCACCAATCATTCAATTTAGCGTTCAACCCAACACAAGTCGCTCTAACAGGCTGCTCAGTTCGTGCGTTACCGCACGAATGTGAGTGGCCCATTTAAACGCGTGGTGATTGCAAGGCTAACTGGAGACTGAACATTTTGAAGTGTACTCCTTAGAACTTGTCGAAGAAATTCATATAGAATATAAAAAAAATATGAAAACAGGAACAATTTTTTCCACCAAAAATCATATGTATTTTCCACGGGACTGCTTCGAATTTTCAGACAGAATTCACATGGAAATTTTATCGGAGTTTTAAGGAAAAATTTTTGGAATTCACACTGGAGATGTTTTGTTTTTTTTTTTCAGAGGTAGGTAATTGTTAAAAAAAATATTCGGAATGCCAGCACTGTATCAGGATTGTAAAGTAATGTCAAAGTTTTTACAGGAAATTTCTTTACTGGATTTTTCCTGAATATCCACAAGAAATTCTTTTGAAGTTTTTTTCTTGGATTATTGTAAAAACATGAACATTTTTCGAAATTGTAGCTGCAGTCCGTTGATGCAAAGATTCGGCGGCGTGATGCCAAAAATCATCAGCGACGGTGGCGTGGCGCGGCGGATTTTTTTAAAAATATTTTCCCATTTTTCCTTTCCAATTTTTTTTTTTGGAAATTGAGACTGAATCGCAACCTGTTTTTTCGTTTATTTTTTTATGGAAATAGGATCTAAGGCTCGCTTTGAGAAAAAAGTTTGAATTTCATAATTTCCTACAACTTTGAAGCAACGTGAAGCTTAAATACAGATTGGCAGAGAAGAGATGCCAAATTTCAATGAAAATACGTACTTTTGTGAATTCAATTCCGTTTTCTAAAACAACTGAACGTGCAAAAAAACTAAAAACCCGTATGTCTTCTGCAAGGCCCATTCTATGAAAATCAAATTGTATTTTACGTACTTTTATGAATTAAAAGTCGTTTTCTCAAAAACTGGACGTGTTACAGAAAATCTGAAATGTATCTGAATTCAGCATGAAAAGTCTATTGAGTACATTGAAAATGGTTGAAGAGAGCGTAAAAATCTATTTTGGTGGATAGTGAATCAGCATTGTATAAAATTGATAAAAATTGAAAATTTACCATTAAGCTACTGGGTCAAATTGATCTGTCGCCGTAAAGTTTCTCAGAAAAGCGAGAAAAAACTTATTTGATAATTTTGGTAACCAAATCTACAAAGAATCCATTTAGAAGCTGTTCATGTAATAATTCTTTTTGGAACTCTGGAGTTGTAAGATATTCGAACGTTTATCTATACTTCCAAAACAAAACTCATCATTCAACGTTTCATACTGCCAATTGTCATTGTAAACGATGAACCGTCAAAGTGGAAAATTAACTTCCAGAGCAGCTATAGCTAGTGATTTATTGACACGAGAACGCAACACAATGTTTGCAGACAGCAAGTACCTATTTCACATCCAGGTGTTTGTTCTACCGGGGCACATAGAGAAAGCAAACGAGAACGCGTATCGGGAGCCAGACTTCAATCAGATAACACCTTCGTCGCTGTCACGGCAATATTCCACTGACACCCTTCCCGGTCCACTTTTTCTGTGAAGCTAAACGACTCACTTTCCGGGGCTGTATTTGTTATTTCACGCGGAAAATTGAAGATGGTGTTATGGAAATGCCTTGCTCTTTCTGTGTATCTAATCGATTTGGGCACTCGGGTGCAGAAACTCAACGGAAGACGAGGAGTGATTAACTTCTCGAAAAAAGGTGAACAAAATGTAAGAAACGCTCGTAAGGTGACATTGAGAGAGCACCCGTTAAAAATGAACCGAGAACAAAAAGGTAGAAAATCAACAAAAAAAAGTAGAACAAGAGAAAAGGACGAAACATTCCCAAATGGCGAATGAATTGGGACGGTTGATAACAGATTGCCACGACCAAATCTCCTTCTGGTCATGTTTTGCTATCACCATCGTCATCATCCTCATCATCATCCGGTATCTATTGTAATTCGCATTGTTCCCGTCTCAGTGCCCACCCCCCGCCCAACTGAACTCAACATTGTTCTATTTGTCAAGGTTGGGTGGAGGCATTACTTTCCCAACAATCTGTCGCCACCAGCACCCGCCGCCGCCTCCCGGTGAGGCAAGGATGTTTTGCTGGGTGGAGCAGTGTTTATGGTCTTTTGAAATCGAACATCGGAGCGGAGCGTTTCTGTTCAAGACGTCAGTCAGTCAGTCAGTGCTGGGTAGCGATGAATGGGAAAATTCACATTTTGAGAACAAAATCTCATTTTATGGTTGTGATTTTCATCGGTTGTGCAATTGGAACGAGCAAAGAACAAAAATACTTTACTGAAATTTCCGCGAAAAGCCGCGCCTTCTCTTGATCATGATATGAAAGGATGTGAAATGGCATGCTTTTTTATGGAGTTCTTTGAAGCTGTTGAAATCATAGCAAATTACTGCTTACTTTTCACTGAGGCCATCACTTCAGCCGATGGAACAAACTTAATGTGTTTAGGCGTCTGGTTAGCAGTTTATGCCTGTGGATTAATTAACGTTTTTAAATATAGATGCGCATATTTGGTGAACAAAAAAAACTAAATAAACATTGATGAAGATTCAACCAAGAAACGAATGAGGCAAAGCACCTAAGAGAGATCGTAAAGTTCTCGGCATCTTTTTGCCTTTCTCCAAATATATTATATTAACAATATAGCTCACTCTCATGCAATACTGGCGACCCATGCTTTAGCGTATGTGGCGCCACCCGTGGCAGAAATGCAACTACTACACGCTAAAATTTCGCGCAAACCTTATTGACGCAAGTGGTGTCAAATCTAAATAGCAAGAGTCCTTCATGAAAAGGACGGAATGGCAAAACTGTGGAATCGATACAATTTTTTTACCAATCGACAGGAAGCGTAAACTCGATTTCTGACACTGGACACTTCCATCCAGCAGACGGCTTGTTTTATTTTTTTGGGGTGTGCCACTGCGACCAGTTCCTCCTGGCGCGGGGTTTATTGCGGATCATAACAATACACCTTGTGGGATTTAATACCTAAAGCAGTTTTATGAAATAAATTATTCTAGTGAGTGAATTAGTGAGCTTGAAAGTTTATTATTTTACCTGTGCTACGTAAATTCGTGCCCATCAAAAGATACATAGTACACGCTTGGGAGGGAGCTCTCGATACTGCACATCAAATTAAATATATACTGTCGTAATGCAACAAGAAAAATTGTCAACAAGAAAAAAACAATCAACGTAGGCGCCACCTGAAAAGACTAAATTTTGTTTTGTTGTCGCCATACATAAGAACAACTGTTTTTTAAATAAGTAAAATACATGTGTTTTGTTTTCGGCTCACACTGACAGCTAGATTTCAGCTCGGCTTGACACACACATTTTTCGAATCTGTTTCTCCCTCCCAAGTACACGCTATTCTGAGATTACCCAGAGAGGATAGATTTATCCGAATTCTGCGTCGTCTAGAGAGTTGTAAAAATCTGAGTAAACGTCAAAATAAATTTGTGCCATTTGTACTAAAATCTAGGTAAATTGAACTTCCCCATTTTCGGATTTAACAACATGCTTCTCGATGAAAAATCTCTCCTTTTTTATCGAATGCAGCAAAAATAAGGCAAGAATAGTGAAATACTTTATGGAAGCCAAGCGTATGGAAGCGTTCAATGGATGAAATGCCGTCAGTTAAAAGGGTTTATCTCTCAATGTCTAACCATTTAAAAAAACCCAAGGGTTAATACGTCGATTTGACGAATCTGATAGCACTCCCACGCAAATCAACCAACACGTAGGTGAATGCTTCTGTTATCTGTTGGTGGTGTTGGTTCGTGTGGGAGTGCTATTGAGATCTCCAAATGAATAAAAGTGTGTGTGAGTCCGCTGTATTCCTCTCGAAGTGTTTGTGATGGTTTTGCTGCAACTGGATTATCACCCACTTTTATTTTATACATCCTACACAGTGACATTAGTGTTGGTGGTTTTGGATTTGAAGAAATCAATTAGAATCGTCAAATTGATGTTTGAATCTTTGTTTACAAAAGCAGATAAGTCTTTTTGAAAATTTGGTATTAATTTTCAGGAGAAACGTCACATCTACACGCTTAGAAGATAATGGTCAAAACAAGTTTATCTACCATTTCAGATAACAGATGGTGCTGTATGCACTAGTAAGTATAGATAGTAGAATCTATAGATGAGCGAAAGCATGGCTGAGTCGATTTTTTTGCCCGTGCACACGTGCATATGACGTCGTTTCCATTGAAATCGTGACGTCATGCTCGTTTGGAGACACGTTTGACAGTTCGTTTGGACACAGAGGATTTATCTTCGCTCATCTATATATTCCACTATCTATACTAGTAAGGTTGTCTCTATTATGATGTATGGGGAAGAGCGAAGTGACCTATATTGTTAATATAATATATTTGCTTTCTCGTACACTAAGTGTACGTAAAGGCTATAATACTGCTTTTAAAACAAAATTTCGATAGAAGGGCCGATTTTGATATATTGATCGACTCAGCTCGACGAATTGAGGTGGTGTCTGTATGTGTGTATGTATGTATGTGTGTGTGTGTGTGTGTGTATGTGTGTGTTTTTTTTCTTCCTAAACAATGGAGGGGGAATCTGCTCAACAGACATCCTGGGTTGACCAGGAAGTGCTGGGTTAGGGGCCACCTCCAATGAGGGAGGCAGGGCTGCATCCCCGACCAGCTAAACCGTTTCCATTGCCGCCAAGCCCATCGTCCCTTCGGTACAACCAGAAAGTAATGCTTCAAAGGGGGGCCAGTGCATGACGCACCCTCGAGATTAGCTGCGTGTCCTTGCAGCATCGAACATCGTGACTCGCTTTTTTAGAAGAACACCATGGTATCGTGCCAGCGCATTGCCGGCTTTCCAGGTGGCCTTACCACGCCCTATGTCCTCGGAAGGTGGGCAGGGTCGACTTCGCGCCTGCTTCCCTCTGCACGACTGGTATCAAGAATGATGATGCCGCGTGCACCCCAAATTGACCTTTCTGCGAGAGGGCCTATTCGCCAGCACACAGAGGGACTTGCCGACGCGAGGCCTACGCCTGCCCCAGCCTTGACGAGGACCCCTTTCCGTCCTCGGGCTCGGAACCCGCCCGGTTGACCGACGCCGCGAAAGCGACGATACCATGTTGTTCTTCGCGCGGCCACTTGTTCGATAAAAGGATCGAGTTCGACCACAGGGCATGACCACCGGTATGACCCATGAAGCCGACTCCGATCCCTTGGACCACCTCTTATTTGCGCCTGAACTAGCCATCCTTGAGTCCACGCGCCACCTTCTGTGTAGCTCCGAGATGATTTGGGCGATAGCCGATAAAACGGCGTTCCAGCCAACTTCGTCTTTACACATCCTCCAAACTAGGTTGCCCGGGGTAGTGTCCAGACCACATGTGGCAAGCATGTGGTCACGCATTGCGCGAAAACGTGAGCACACGAACAACACGTGTTCCGCCGTTTCCTCTAAACCTGGGCACACCAAACACTCGGGCGAAGCCGAGCAAGCCAGCTGCCCTGCACTTTGATATTGCAGCACGCTTAAACGCCGGGCACATCGAACCCCCATGGGGTGCTTGCTGTTCACAGCTTTGCTGGAACAAATCAAACAATTGGGAGGGTTCGTGCAGCATTGTGCCTTATGTCCCTCCAATCCGCAGCGTCGGCAGTCCCATTGCTTGTGCCCCGGTTCCAGGCACTTGAAGCAAACTTCGGGTTGCTCGTATATGCCCACAGGGCATACCGACCATCCCACCTTGACGCTCCCTAACTTGACTACCTTGGAGGCGTCCGCTGCAGATAGCCGAACCAATGCTACCTGCGTCCCTGCTGGACCTTTCCGTAGCCGAACGGCTGCGGTGGGCGTCTCCACTTCACACTGTCGCCGCAGTGCCGTGACGAGCTCTTCGACTTCGGTGATCTCGCCCAGGTCTTTAACCCTTAGTCGTGAGTGCCCTCACCTTGACCGTCTCGCCTAGGACCTCCTCCGCCAACTTCTTGTAGGCGGCGCCCTTTTGCGAGACGCCCCGCTTCAGCACGAGTATCATCTCGCCCATCCGGGTACGTCTTATTCGACGTACGTCGGCGCCGAGTTCACCGAGCTTGACGTCACTCCTCATCGCCTGCAAAACATCCGAGTACTTAGCCTCGTCCGCCGTGATGACTAGGGCATCGCCCCTGGAGCGATTGGCGCCTACCCTAGACTTCTTGCTACCCTCGTTCGCCTGGGCCTTCTTTTCGGCCCTTGACGTCTTCGGTTTCCTCTTGTTCTTGACCAGGGTCCAGGAGGCGTCAACCCCTCTATTTCCCTGGTCTGAGAACGGCTGAGAACTTTCAGCCTGCCGTAACCCCTTACCACCGTCTTGCCTGAGTGGACGGAACTTTTCAGGTCCTTCCTCCCCCGGTTTTGGAGGTACCTGACCGGGGTTCAGCTTCCCAGCCCCACTACCCTTGTTCGGGGTAGTAACCCTCCGCGTTTTGGAGCGGCCCCCAGGGAGCTCATCCCCTGGAGACTGTCTCCTGTTTTTGTGTCTGCTCCGTTGGAGTAGTCACCCCTGACGTACCTGCAAATTCTTGAGCCTCAGTCCGGGTAGACTTTGGCACCACCGTCTTAGCTGGCACGCCTTCGGTCGACTCGACCTTGCCTGAGTCCGCGAATCCTTGGGCCTCAGTCTGCAGACCTCGACTCCACCGATTTCACGGGTTTACACTTGGCCGTCCTGACCGCCCTCTCCAGCTTGGCGTCCAGCATCGACTTTCGAAGTTTCTGCAAGCTCCTCTTGAGGTCCTTGCTGATATTATGCTTCGATGACGCAAAGTCGATGATGGCGTCCAGCTGTTCCGTCGCCACCTCGAAGGCCGAAAGCCCATCGCGTTTGCGGTTCATCGCCTTCACAAGCCATGGGCCGTCAATAACCCCTTCCGGCGTTTTTATAGCCGAGAGGAAGGTTGAGTGACTCACGCTGGCGCTGCGCACTGAGCTGCCGACTATTGCCTCTGGCCTCCTAGGCGGAGACCTGAACAACCCACCTCTTGCGAAGGGGTTGTCGCCTACACTACTACCACTAATTGAAGAATTGACTTGGTTTTCCATTTTGGTCCCACGAGTTGCTCGGGAAAAGAGGTCCACCACGCCAGAGCCCAGCATAACGCGGTAAGGGACAATTACTGTGGAGGGTGCCCAGGTACCCCACAGGCTCCGTTAAAGGCCTAGCTTATTATTTCACCCCCCTGGCCATGCATCCCCTCGGCACGGGTCGCTTGACGCCTTGGGATTAGGGGTTAGGGACGATGGTCCCGGTCTGTGTGTATGTGTGTATGTGTACAAATTTTGTAGACACACTTTTTTGAACTTCCCATTGTCCGATTTGCTCGCAACAAGTTGCAGTCGACGCGGAATTCAGTCCCATTGTTTGCTATTTAAAATTAGATCAATAGCTCATCGCAATCTGGAGTTATGTTTTTGCGTATAAAAAAATAGCAAAATGTTCTACACTAAATTTTCGTAGATTTGAACTGCTGACCTTTGGGGTGGAAAGCGCTTGCTATACCACAAAACCATCGGAACACACATGATGTGAGTAAATATAAGTTGTACAGTATTCATCGAATTGGTATACGTTCATTTCTTTTCAAAGCCACAGAGTTCGGGGGCAGCAGGGACAGCAGGGACAGCATGGACCATGTCCAAGGGCTTCACGACCCCTCCCCAGCTGTCTGCGAGTCAGGGAGAACTGCCTAGGGCGTGGTGGGATTTAGCAGTGGGCTCTGCTAAAATCCCTCCCAAAAACCACAAGTGCCCGTAATCAGACTCTATCAAAGCGACTGTGTGCCGCTTCAAAAGCACAAGCCCAGGGAGTGCCAATTGGCATGGGGAGTGTCCCTACTCCGGTAGGGTAGCGCGTGAGCTGCTTCGGCAGGGAGTGAGTGATCTGGTTGTGCTGAGGCAGGAGTGTCATAGCGTGTCGCCGCTATTGACACCTCGAAGAGCAGCAGAAGTCTGAGTATGGACTGCACATGCTGAGGTAGGAGTCGAGGTACCTATCGTCACCTCGAGGCATGGCAGTGGAGTGTTAGAGTGAGCACCCGAAAAAGGGTCACATGGAGCGAATGGTCTTTGGAGAAGCTGCTTTGGCGGCATGGTAGCAGTGGGTTGTACCCACACACCTACAGTTGTGCACATGTGGTGCATGGGGAGTGTCCCTGCTTCGGCAGGGTAGCGTGTGGTCTGCTTCGGCAGTGGTGTGATTGATCTGCTCGTGCTGAGGCAGGCAGTCTGTAGGCCCAGGCAGTTACCGCTATTGACACCTCGAGGCATGGCAGCGGAGCGCCCGGGAGAGCATCCAAGTAAGACTCAAATGGAGTGAATGGTGTGCGAGCACCCAAGTCAGTCTCGCGTGGGACGAGTGCCTGTGTGAGCGATAATGAGCGAGTACGCTTAGTACTGCCATCCCCCCAGAAGTAGTACTGCGAGGTAGTTCCTGGGGGAAACGATGGTGGAGCCCAAGGGAGTTTAGTCGGTATTACCGGTATGGTCGAGTCCGACACTCCAGTACACTTCCGTGTGGTAGTTTGGCAACTACAATGCACGTGTACTGGGTTAGTGTGTAAATGCATTCCCCCTCGAAAAAAAAAAAAAAAAGCCACAGAGTTCACTCTGCTAGGGTAACGGTACTAATATTGGAAGTATTATTGAATCAATAAAAGAAAATATATTTGATAAAATCAATAGTGGTTCTAAATTGATAGTTTCAATACATTAACTGATAGACAAACTTTGAATTTGCTAGAAATGAAATTGGATTCATTTCGCCTTGATAATTAATCTAAATTTTTTGGAGGTAAAATGAGCTCCTGCCGTCGCAAGCATAATCGTCCAATATTGATTTTGCGTGGAAGAAAATATGGAACAGTTACGCTTGCGGCGGCAGTATATAGGTAGGAAAGCCAATTTGTTGGGGAAATTATTGTTTTCAGTTAGTATTCATAATGGCATAATTACAACGTGTCGCTTCAAGTAAAGCAAACGTTAAGAAATGCAATGATGAACAATATTATTAAGAACCCATTGTCTTCACTGAAGGCATGATCGCCCTATAAGTGTTTATTTGGGTAACCTCTAACGAAGAGAAAACTGTTCAATAATTAATAACGTTTCTCTTTACTAAACGTAATCAGGCCCATTTTTTCTATTATTTTGCTATGATGCGCTCGCATACCCTATATACGAGTGAACTTCTCACGTGGCAGCTATTTTTGTGGCGTTCAATCAGCGTATGGGAGCGCAGCTGGTGTACGTGAGGACGCTATGCAAGCACATTTCGGCGGGAGCGAACGGCATTGCATTCACTTCAGTCGCTTGCCGTCGGATGAATATCGCAGAAGGAAGCATCACCAACACACCGCTTTGGCCCTGACGGAAGCGAGTAAACAAAATGGGGGCCGGGTGATGCTTTTTTATATCACTTGGTAAGGTATATAAGGCGTCAATTTTAAAATAATTGTTAAAACACATTTTAGCCGAAAATAGTAAGATTTTTCGGGTTTGAAATTTAATTTACTTTTAGATTGGCAACATGAAAGTCTAATTATTTCGATTAAAAACATGTGTAAATATGTAGCCTAACATATAGGTGAAGATTTCGGCTATCTGTTGCTGGTGTTGGATTGCGTGGGAGTGCTCTCGGCTCTCAGATTTGACAAATCGATGTTTTAATCTTAAACGCAGAGAAGTCGTTTTAAAAATTTGGTATTGAGTTATAGAAAAGAAAAATTGTTTATAAATATGTTTAAAAAAAAAAGAAGACCGACACTAGCGTCGAACATAGACTCTCTGAGTGAGAGCCTAGAACGATACCCCTCAGCTATCTTTACTTCTTGGAAGAGCGGTGATCGAAGTATAACAGCTTATACGCAATTTGCACTGATCATCGGCTGCTTGTGCATTCGTGCGGCATGCGGCAATGCACCGGATGCTGTGTTTAGGTTCCGTGGCATATTTAAATCATCTCTTGCGCTTAGTTTCATAGGGGCGTAACTGTATTGATCGATTTCTCTTAATCGATTTTATATTTTGTTAATAACTCAATTGTTTCAAAAGCTACAACCGTGATTATTGATTCTGGTGCAAGATACAATCATCCTTTATCACACCAAACCATTAAATCATCGACAAACTAGCGAAATTCGATACAATAATAAAAATAAAAAATCGACGAAGAGAAATCGATCTATGCAGTTACGCCCCTATGAAACTAAACGCGAGATCTGACGTTGAAAAACATATACGATTGAGTCTACGTCATGTGCTTAGTGTTTTGATGTGCAGGGAAGCAACATCAATTTCAACGTTTAATTTGAAGTTTTCAAATATCACTCGGATTATGTGGGAGAAGCTGAGTTTCAGAAGGATTTGGAGAAAATGTTCCATTCTTGCAAGTCAACGGAAAATGTATCCAAACTTTTCTACAATCCAAGCATGTTTTGGATCATGTAGTAATCTCAGTTCGATCATTTAGTTTGTCGATGACTCATCCCGGAGGTTGAATTTCAAAACGTGTTTTATGGTGGACTTCTGGTGCGAAAATTTTTCGACAGCTCTGCCCTACTGTTTGTTGTTTTAATTTAACTAATAATTGATTTAAAGCACTAGTTTGTAATAACTTATACTGAATGATAACAAATTTTTTTTTTATTGGTTATTATTAGTCAGTATAAGTTACTGCAACTAGCGCTATCATTTTGTTATTAGTGCAAAAGAAACAACAATAAGGCAGAGTTGTATAAACCTTCGCACTAAAAGTCCACCATACATCACGTTTGAAATTCAACCTTTGGAATGAGTTATTGACAAACTACTAAATGTATAGGTTTGATAATTGATAAATTAATTAAGTATAATATTAGGTATGCAATCAGTATGATATAAAGTATTACACATTATTGGCCCAAGTATGCTGATTTAGGTAACACCAGCTCTGTCACGAGTAATCTATCAGATTGTGTACATGGATAGTTTACCTGTATGGAGTGAACTGATAAATAATTTTGGATCTTTTGGATTTTGGATACAAAAGCAAATTAAAATTAATTAGTTCTAATCCAACCTTCGTACCATCACTGTGAAATGCTCTCCATATGAAAAAAAAAGCAACCATAGTAGAATTATCTTCAGATTTTATAAGGTCGGATCTAATTCGTTAATTTTATTTGAAAAGTGGTTGAATGTCAATGACAAAAACGAAGCTGCTATCAGCAAAAAATGAATTCTTACCAATATGAAGAATCATACTATTCAAAACAATAATTTTAAAAAGGCTAGCTTATTGATTGGGTGACAGAAGCCTAAGCTGGATTCTGACTTCAAACTGGGAAGCACTCGAATGTTTGCTAACTGTAAAATTTTTTGTTCTATATCCCGGGATTTTTTGTAATACTAAAAAAAAAGCTAATACTAAAATAAAACGTCACTGCTTCAGTCGCTTGCCGTTGGATGAATATTGCAGAAGGAAGCATCACCAACACGCCCCATTGGCCCATCACCCCGCCAAGGGTGAAGGGCGTCAATTTTAAAATGATTGTTAAAATGTTAAAACACATTTTAGCCGAAAATAGTTAGATTTTTCGGGTTTGAAATTTAATTTTCTTTTAGATTGGCAACAAGAAAGTCTAATTATTTCGATTAAAAGACATGTGTAGATATGTAGTCTAACATATAGGTATATGCTATACTTCGGCTACCTGTTGGTGGTGTTGGATTGCGTGGGAGTGCTCTCGCCTCTCAGATTTGACGAATCGATGTTTTAATCTTTGTTTACAAACGCAGAGAAGTCGTTTTTAAAATTTGGTATTGAGTTATAGAAAATAAAAATTGTTTATAAATATGTTTTTGAAAAAAAAATGAGAACCGAACGAGCGTCGAACATAGATCCTCTGATTGAGAGCCCAGAACGTTACCACTCAGCTATCTTTACTTTTTGGTGATGTGGTGATCGAAGTATAACAGGTTATATGCAATTTGCACTTATCATCGGCTGCTTGTGCATTCGTGCGGCAACGCACCTGGTGAGCTCAAAGAAGTTATCCAGTACCATACCAGCCAGTAAATTTATTGTTCTAAAATCATTTTAGTACAGGAAGATATCCAGCGCCATACCAGCCAGTAAGCATATGATCACACTGGCTGGAGTGGAAATTTCCTCGAAGTTTCCCTCAGAGTTTTCCCAGAACCCCCAGTGAAGTTTTCCTGAAGAGATTTTCCACGGCTAATAGGTGTGAGGTGGGCAGCCGAGGCAAAAAATGATTAATTCGCAATATTTTCATTAATATCCAGTGACCTCGACCTCACTGGCTGGACTGGCGTTGCATCCAATCAACCCGGAATTTCCCTCAGAGTTTTCCCAGAGCACCCAGTGAAGTTTTCCTGAAGAGATTTTCCACGGCTAATAGATGTGAGGTGGGCAGCCGAGGCATGAATTGATTAATTCGAATAATTTTCATTAATATCCAGTAGCCTCGACCTCACTGGCTGGACTGGCGTTGCATCCAATCAACTTGGAATTTCGCTCAGAGTTTTCCCAGAGCACCCAGTGAAGTTTTCCTGAAGAGATTTTCCACGGCTAATAGATGTGAGGTGGGCAGCCGAGGCAAGAATTGATGAATTCGAATAATTTCCATTATATCCAGTGACCTCGACCTCACTGGCTGGACTGGCATTGCATCCAATCAACCCGGAATTTTCCTCAAAGTTTTCCCAGAACCCCCAGTGAAGTTTTCCCGAAGATTTTTTCCACGGCTAATGAGTGCGAGGTGGGCAGCCGAGGCAAAAAATGATTAATTCGCAATATTTTCATTAATATCCAGTGACCTCGACCTCACTGGCTGGACTGGCGTTGCATCCAATCAACTTGGAATCTCGCTCAGAGTTTTCCCAGAGCACCCAATGAAGTTTTTCTGAAGTGATTTTCCACGGCTAGTAGGCGTGAGGTGGGCAGCCGAGGCAAGAATTGATTAATTCGAATAATTTTCATTAATATCCAATGACCTCGACCTCACTGGCTGGACTGGCGTTGCATCCAATCAACCCGGAATTTCCCTCAGAGTTTTCCCAGAGCCCCCAGTGAAGTTTTCCTGAAGAGATTTTCCACGGCTAATAGGTGTGAGGTGGGCAGCCGAGGCAAAAAATGATTAATTCGCAATATTTTCATTAATATCCAGTGACCTCGACCTCACTGGCTGGACTGGCGTTGCATCCAATCAACCCGGAATTTCCCTCAGAGTTTTCCCAGAGCACCCAGTGAAGTTTTCCTGAAGAGATTTTCCACGGCTAATAGGTGTGAGGTGGGCAGCCGAGGCAATAATTGATTAATTCGAATAATTTTCATTAATATCCAGTGACCTCGACCTCACTGGCTGGACTGGCGTTGCATCCAATCAACTAGGAATTTCCCTCAGAGTTTTCCCAGAGCCCCCAATGAAGTTTTCCTGAAGAGATTTTCCACGGCTAATAGGTGTGAGGTGGGCAGCCGAGGCAAGAATTGATTAATTCGAATAATTTTCATTAATATCCAGTGACCTCGACCTCACTGGCTGGACTGGCGTTGCATCCAATCAACCCGGAATTTCCCTCAGAGTTTTCCCAGAGCACCCAGTGAAGTTTTCCTGAAGCGATTTTCCTCGGCTTATAGATGTGAGGTGGGCAGCCGAGGCATGAATTGTTTAATTCGAATAATTTTCAATTATATCCAGTGACCTCGACCTCACTGGCTGGACTGGCGCTGCATCCAATCAACCCGGAATTTCCTCAAAGTTTTCCCAGAACCCCCAGTGAAGTTTTCCTGAAGAGATTTTCCACGGCTAATAGGTGTGAGGTGGGCAGCCGAAGCAAGAATTGATTAATTCGAATAATTTTCATTAATATCCAGTGACCTCGACCTCACTGGCTGGACTGGCGTTGCATCCAATCAACCCGGTATTTTCCTCAGAGTTTTCCCAGAGCACCCAGTGAAGTTTTCCTGAAGAGATTTTCCACGGCTAATAGATGTGAGGTGGGCAGCCGAGGCAAGAATTGATGAATTCGAATAATTTTCATTAATATCCAGTGACCTCGACCTCACTGGCGGGACTGGCGTCGCATCCAATCAACCCGGTATTTTACTCAGAGTTTTCCCAGAACCCCCAGTGAAGTTTTCCTGAAGAGATTTTCCACGGCTAATAGGTGTGAGGTGGGCAGCCGAGGCAAGAATTGATTAATTCGAATAATTTTCATTAATATCCAGTGACCTCGACCTCACTGGCTGGACTGGCGTTGCATCCAATCAACCCGGAATTTCCCTCAAAGTTTTCCCAGAACCCCCAGTGAAGTTTTCCTGAAGAGATTTTCCACGGCTAATAGGTGTGAGGTGGGCAGCCGAGGCAAGAATTGATTAATTCGAATAATTTTCATTAATATCCAGTGACCTCGACCTCACTGGCTGGACTGGCGTTGCATCCAATCAACTCGGAATGTCCCTCAGAGTTTTCCCAGAGAACTCAGTGAAGTTTTCCTGAAGAGGTTTTCCACTGCTAATAGGTGTGAGGTGGGCAGCCGAGGCAAGAATTGTTTAATTCGAATAATTTTCATTAATATCCAATGACCTCGACCTCACTGGCTAGACTGACGTTGCATCCAATCAACCCGGAATTTCCCTCAGAGTTTTCCCAGAACCCCCAGTGAAGTTTCCTGAAGAGATTTTCCACGGCTAATAGATGTGAGGTGGGCAGCCGAGGATGAATTGATTAATTCGAATAATTTTCATTAATATCCATTGACCTCGACCTCACTGGCTGGACTGGCGTTGCATCCAATCAACCCGGAATTTCCCTCAGAGTTTTCCCAGAGCACCCAGTGAAGTTTTCCTGAAGAGATTTTCCACGGCTAATAGATGTGAGGTGGGCAGCCGAGGCATGAATTGATTAATTCGAATAATTTTCATTAATATCCAGTGACCTCGACCTCACTGGCTGGACTGGCGTTGCATCCAATCAACTCGGAATTTCGCTCAGAGTTTTCCCAGAGCACCCAGTGAAGTTTTCCTGAAGAGATTTTCCACGGCTAATAGGTGTGAGGTGGGCAGCCGAAGCAAGAATTGATTAATTCGAATAATTTTCATTAATATCCAGTGACCTCGACCTCACTGGCTGGACTGGCGTTGCATCCAATCAACTCGGAATGTCCCTCAGAGTTTTCCCAGAGAACTCAGTGATGTTTTGCTGAGGAGGTTTTCGAGAGCTACTCGGTGTCAGGTCGGGAGGCGAGGCAGGTCTTGATTAATTCGAATAATTTTCATTTATATCCAGTGACCTCGACCTCACTGGCTGGACTGGCGTTGCATCCAATCAACCCGGAATTTCCCCCAGAGTTTTCCCAGAGCCTCCAGTGAAGTTTTCCTGAAGAGGTTTTCCTCGGCTAATAGGTGCGAGGTGGGCAGCCAAGGCAAAAAAAATGATTAATTCGCAATATTTTCATTAATATCCAGTGACCTCGACCTCACTGGCTGGACTGGCGTTGCCTCCAATCAACTCGGAATTTCCCTCAGAGTTTTCCCAGAGCCTCCAGTGAAGTTTTCCTGAAGAGATTTTCCACG
The DNA here is from genome assembly GCF_024139115.2 of Armigeres subalbatus. Taxonomy (NCBI): domain Eukaryota; kingdom Metazoa; phylum Arthropoda; class Insecta; order Diptera; family Culicidae; genus Armigeres; species Armigeres subalbatus. Next base: position 262,652,539 of record NC_085140.1, on the reverse strand, counting down.
GCTAATAGGTGCGAGGTGGGCAGCCGAGGCAAAAAATGATTAATTTGCAATATTTTCATTAATATCCAGGGACTTCGACCTCACTGGCTGGACTGGCGATTCATCCAATCAACTCGGAATTTCCCTCAGAGTTTTCCCAGAGCCTCCAGTGAAGTTTTTCTGAAGTGATTTTCCACGGCTAGTAGGCGTGAGGTGGGCAGCCGAGGCAAGAATTGATTAATTTGCAATATTTTCATTAATATCCAGTGACCTCGACCTCACTGGCTGGACTGGCGATGCATCCAATCAATAAGGAATTTCTCTCAGAGTTTTCCCAGAGCCTCCAGTGAAGTTTTCCTGACGAGATTTTGCACGGCTAATAGGTGTGAGGTGGGCAGCCGAGGCAAAAAATGATTAATTTGCAATATTTTCATTAATATCCAGTGACCTCGACCTCACTGGCTGGACTGGCGTTGCCTCCAATCAACTCGGAATTTCCCTCAGAGTTTTCCCAGAGCCTCCAGTGAAGTTTTCCTGAAGAGATTTTCCACGGCTAATAGGTGTGAAGTGGGCAGCAGAAGCAAGAATTGATTGATTTGAATAATTTTCATTAATATCCGGTCACCTCGACCTCACTGGCTGGACTGGCATTGCATCCCATCAACTCGGAATTTCCCTCAGAGTTTTCCCAGAGCCTCCAGTGAAGTTTTTCTGAAGAGATTTTCCACGGCTAATAGGTGTGAGGTGGTAGTTCTTCGAGAAACTTCCGGAGGAATTCCTGGAGGAACTTTCGGAGGAATTCCTGGAGGAACTTTCGGAGGAATTCCTGGAAGAACTTTCGGAGGAATTCCTGGAGGAACTTCCGGAGGAATTCCTGGAGGAACTTCCGGAGGAATTCCTGGAGGAACTTCCGGAGGAATTCCTGGAGGAACTTCCGGAGGAATTCCTGGAGGAACTTCCGGAGGAATTCCTGGAGGAACTTCCGGAGGAATTCCTGGAGGAACTTCCGGAGGAATTCCTGGAGGAACTTCCGGAGGAATTCCTGGAGGAACTTCCGGAGGAATTCCTGGAGGAACTTCCGGAGGAATTCCTGGAGGAACTTCCGGAGGAATTCCTGGAGGAACTTCCGGAGGAATTCCTGGAGGAACTTCCGGAGGACTTCCTGGAGGAACTTCCGGAGGAATTCCTGGAGGAATTTCCGGAGGAATTCCTGGAGGAACTTCCGGAGGAATTCCTGGAGGAACTTCCGGAGGAATTCCTGAAGGAACTTCCGGAGGAATTCCTGGAGGAACTTCCGGAGGAATTCCTGGAGGAACTTCCGGAGGACTTCCTGGAGGCACTTCCGGAGGAATTCCTGGAGGAATTTCCGGAGGAATTCCTGGAGGAATTTCCGGAGGAATTCCTGGAGGAACTTCCGGAGGAATTCCTGGAGGAACTTCCGGAGGAATTCCTGGAGGAACTTCCGGAGGAATTCCTGGAGGAACTTCCGGAGGAATTCCTCGAGGAACTTCCGGAGGAATTCCTCGAGGAACTTCCGGAGGAATTCCTGGAGGAACTTCCGGAGGAATTCCTGGAGGAACTTCCGGAGGAATTCCTGGAGGAACTTCCGGAGGAATTCCTGGAGGAACTTCCGGAGGAATGCCAGGAGGAACTTCCGGAGGAATTCCTGAAGGAACTTCCGGAGGAATTCCTGGAGGAACTTCCGGAGGAATTCCTGGAGGAACTTCCGGAGTAATTCCTGGAGGAACTTCCGGAGGAATTCCTGGAGGAACTTCCGGAGGAATTCCTGGAGGAACTTCCGGAGGAATTCCTGGAGGAACTTCCGGAGGAATTCCTGGAGGAACTTCCGGAGGAATTCCTGGAGGAACTTCCGGAGGAATTCCTGGAGGAACTTCCGGAGGAATTCCTGGAGGAACTTCCGGAGGAATTCCTGGAGGAACTTCCGGAGGAATTCCTGGAGGAACTTCCGGAGGAATTCCTGGAGGAACTTCCGGAGGAATTCCTGGAGGAACTTCCGGAGGAATTCCTGGAGGAACTTCCGGAGGAATTCCTGGAGGAACTTCCGGAGGAATTCCTGGAGGAACTTCCGGAGGACTTCCTGGAGGAACTTCCGGAGGAATTCCTGGAGGAATTTCCGGAGGAATTCCTGGAGGAATTTCCGGAGGAATTCCTGGAGGAACTTCCGGAGGAATTCCTGGAGGAACTTCCGGAGGAATTCCTGGAGGAACTTCCGGAAGAATTCCTCGAGGAACTTCCGGAGGAATTCCTGGAGGAACTTCCGGAGGAATTCCTGGAGGAACTTCCGGAGGAATTCCTGGAGGAACTTCCGGAGGAATTCCTGGAGGAACTTCCGGAGGAATTCCTGGAGGAACTTCCGGAGGAATTCCTGGAGGAACTTTCGGAGGAATTCCTCGAGGAACTTCGGAGGAATTCCAGGAGGAACTTCGGAGGAATTCTGAAGGAACTTCCGGAGGAATTCCTGGAGGAACTTCCGGAGGAATTCCTGGAGGAACTTCCGGAGGAATTCCTGGAGGAACTCCCGGAGGAATTCCTGGAGGAACTTTCGGAGGGATTCCTGGAGGAACTTCCGAATTGATTCCTGATGGAACCTCCGGAGGAATTCCTGGAGGAACTCGCGGAGGAATTCCTGGAGGAACTTCCGGAGGAATTCCTGGAGGAACTTCCGGAGGAATTCCTGGAGGAACTTCCGGAGGAATTCCTGGAGGAACTTCCGTTGGAATTCCTGGAGGAACTTCCGTTGGAATTCCTGGAGGAACTTCCTGAGGAATTCCTGGAGGAAATTCCGGAGGAAGTCCTGGAGGAACTTCCGGAGGAACTTCCGGAGGAATTCCTGGAGGAACTTCCGGAGGAACTTCCGGAGGAATTCCCGGAGGAACTTCCGGAGGAATTCCCGGAGGAACTTCCGGACGAATTCCCGGAGGAACTTCCGGAGGAATTCCAGGAGGAACTTCCGGAGGAATTCCCGGAGGAACTTCCGGAGGAATTCCCGGAGGAACTTCCGGACGAATTCCCGGAGGAACTTCGGAGGAATTCGAAGGAACTTCCGGAGGAATTCGGAGGATCTTCCGGAGGAATTCCCGGAGGAACTTCCGGAGGAATTCCCGGAGGAACTTCGGAGGAATTCGGAGGAACTTCCGGAGGAATTCCCGGAGGAACTTCCGGAGGAATTCCGGAGGAACTTCCGGAGGAATTCGGAGGAACTTCGGAGGAATTCCCGGAGGAACTTCGGAGGAATTCGGAGGAACTTCCGGAGGAATTCCGGAGGAACTTCCGGAGGAATTCCCGGAGGAACTTCCGGAGGAATTCCCGGAGGAACTTCCGGAGGAATTCCAGGAGGAACTTCCGGAGGAAGTCCCGGAGGAACTGCCGGAGTAATTGCGGGAGGAACTTCGGAGGAATTCGGAGGAACTTCCGGAGGAATTCCCGGAGGAACTTCCGGAGGAATTCCCGGAGGAACTTCCGGAGGAATTCCCGGAGGAACTTCCGGAGGAATTCCCGGAGGAACTTCCGCAGGAATTCCCGAAGGAACTTCCGCAGGAATTCCCGAAGGAACTTCCGCAGGAATTCCCGGAGGAACTTCCAGAGGAATTCCCGGAGGAGCTTCCGGAGGAATTCCCCATAATATTCTTCGGGAATTCCTCTTGAAGTTCCTTTGGAAGCATTCACGGAAATATCTCCGAAAATTCCCGGAGGAACTTCCGGAAGAATTCCTGGAGGAACTTCTGGAGGAACTTACGGAAGAATTCCTGGAGGAACTTCCGGAGGAATTCCTGGAGGAACTTAAGAAGGAATTCCCGTAGGAACTTCCGGAGGAATTTCCGGAGGAACTTCCGGAGGAATTCCAGGAGGAACTTCCGGAGGAATTCCCGGAGGAACTTCCGGAGGAATTCCCGGAGGAACTTCCGGAGGAATTCCCGGAGGAACTTCCGGCGGAATTCCCGGAAGAACTTCCGGAGGAATTCCCGGAAGAACTTCCGAAGGAATTCCCAGAAGAATTTCCGGAGGAATTCTCGAAGGAATTCCTGGAGGAACTTCCGGAGGAATTCTTGAAGGAACTGCCCGACGAACTTCGGAAGGAATTCCTGGAGGAACTTCCGGAGGAATTCCTGGAAGAACTTCTTCAAGAAAACTTCACTGGGTGCTCTGATAAAACTCTGAGGGAAATTCCGGGTTGATTGGATGCAACACCAGTCCAGCCAGTGAGGTCGAGGTCACTGGATATTAATGAAAATTATTCGAATTAATCAATTCTTGCCTCGGCTGCCCACCTCACACCTATTAGCCGTGGAAAATCTCTTCAGGAAAACTTCGCTGGGGGTTCTGGGAAAACTTTGAGGGAAATTCCGGGTTGATTGGATGCAACGCCAGTCCAGCCAGTGAGGTCGAGGTCACTGGATATAATTGAAAATTATTCGAATTAAACAATTCTTGCCTCGGCTGCCCACCTCACATCTATTAGCCGTGGAAAACCTCTTCAGGAAAACTTCACTGGGGTCTCTGGGAAAACTCTGAGGGAAATTCCGAGTTGATTGGATGCAACGCCAGTCCAGCCAGTGAGGTCGAGGTCACTGGATATTAATGAAAATATTGCGAATTAATCATTTTTTGCCTTGGCTGCCCACCTCGCACCTATTACCCGTGGAAAACCACTTCAGGAAAACTTCACTGGGGGCTCTGGGAAAACTCTGAGGGAAATTCCGAGTTGATTGGATGCAACGCCAGTCCGGCCAGTGAGGTCGAGGTCACTGGATATTATTGAAAATTATTCGAATTAATCAATTCTTGCATCGGCTGCCCACCTCACACCTATTAGCAGTGGAAAACCTCTTCAGAAAAACTGGAAGTCCTCTGGAAGTTCCTTTGGAAGCACTCACGGAAATATCTCCGAAAATTCCCGGAGGAACTTCCGGAGGAATTCCTGGAGGAATTTAAGAAGGAATTCCCGTAGGAACTTCCGGAGGAATTTCCGGAGGAACTTCCGGAGGAATTCCAGGAGGAACTTCCGGAGGAATTCCCGGAGGAACTTCCGGAGGAATTCCCGGAGGAACTTCCGGCGGAATTCCCGGAAGAACTTCCGGAGGAATCCCCGGAAGAACTTCCGAAGGAATTCCCAGAAGAATTTCCGGAGGAATTCTCGAAGGAATTCCTGGAGGAACTTCCGGAGGAATTCTCGAAGGAACATCCGGAGGAACTTCCGAAGGAATTCCTGGAGGAACTTCCGGAGGAATTCCTGGAAGAACTTCTTCAAGAAAACTTCACTGGGTGCTCTGATAAAACTCTGAGGGAAATTCCGGGTTGATTGGATGCAACACCAGTCCAGCCAGTGAGGTCGAGGTCACTGGATATTAATGAAAATTATTCGAATTAATCAATTCTTGCCTCGGCTGCCCACCTCACACCTATTAGCCGTGGAAAATCTCTTCAGGAAAACTTCGCTGGGGGTTCTGGGAAAACTTTGAGGGAAATTCCGGGTTGATTGGATGCAACGCCAGTCCAGCCAGTGAGGTCGAGGTCACTGGATATAATTGAAAATTATTCGAATTAAACAATTCTTGCCTCGGCTGCCCACCTCACATCTATTAGCCGTGGAAAACCTCTTCAGGAAAACTTCACTGGGGGGTCTGGGAAAACTCTGAGGGAAATTCCGAGTTGATTGGATGCAACGCCAGTCCAGCCAGTGAGGTCGAGGTCACTGGATATTAATGAAAATATTGCGAATTAATCATTTTTTGCCTTGGCTGCCCACCTCGCACCTATTATCCGTGGAAAACCTCTTCAGGAAAACTTCACTGGGGGCTCTGGGAAAACTCTGAGGAAATTCCGAGTTGATTGGATGCAACGCCAGTCCAGCCAGTGAGGTCGAGGTCACTGGATATAATTGAAAATTATTCGAATTAAACAATTCTTGCCACGGCTGCCCACCTCCCACCTAGGAACGGGGGAAAACCTCTTCAGAAAAACTTCACTGAGTTCTCTGGGAAAACTCTGAGGGACATTCCGAGTTGATTGGATGCAACGCCAGTCCAGCCAGTGAGGTCGAGGTCACTGGATATTAATGAAAATATTGCAAATTAATCATTTTTTGTCTCGGCTGCCCACCTCACACCTATTAGCCGAGGAAAACCTCTTCAGGAAAACTTCACTGGGGGCTCTGGGAAAACTCTGAGGGAAATTCCGAGTTGATTGGATGCAACGCCAGTCCAGCCAGTGAGGTCGAGGTCACTGGATATTAATGAAAATTATTCGAATTAATCAATTCTTGCTTCGGCTGCCCACCTCACACCTATTAGCCGTGGAAAATCTCTTCAGGAAAACTTCACTGGGGGTTCTGGGAAAACTTTGAGGGAAATTCCGGGTTGATTGGATGCAACGCCAGTCCAGCCAGTGAGGTCGAGGTCACTGGATATAATTGAAAATTATTCTAATTAAACAATTCTAGCCTCGGCTGCCCACCTCACATCTCTTAGCCGTGGAAAATCGCTCCAGGAAAACTTCACTGGGTGCTCTGGGAAAACTCTGAGCGAAATTCCGAGTTGATTGGATGCAGCGCCAGTCCAGCCAGTGAGGTCGAGGTCACTGGATATTAATGAAAATTATTCGAATTAATCAATTCTTGCCTCGGCTGCCCACCTCACATCTATTAGCCGTGGAAAATCTCTTCAGGAAAACTTCACTGGGTGCTCTGGGAAAACTCTGAGGGAAATTCCGGGTTGATTGGATGCAACGCCAGTCCAGCCAGTGAGGTCGAGGTCACTGGATATTAATGAAAATTATTCGAATTAATCAATTCTTGCCTCGGCTGCCCACCTCACACCTATTAGCCGTGGAAAATCTCTTCAGGAAAACTTCACTGGGTGCTCTGGGAAAACTCTGAGGGAAATTCCGGGTTGATTGGATGCAACGCCAGTCCAGCCAGTGAGGTCGAGGTCACTGGATATTAATGAAAATTATTCGAATTAATCAATTCTTGCCTCGGCTGCCCACCTCACACCTATTAGCCGTGGAAAATCTCTTCAGGAAAACTTCGCTGGGGGTCCTGGGAAAACTTTGAGGGAAATTCCGGGTTGATTGGATGCAACGCCAGTCCAGCCAGTGAGGTCGAGGTCACTGGATATTAATGAAAATTATTCGAATTAATCAATTCATGCCTCGGCTGCCCACCTCACACCTATTAGCCGTGGAAAATCTCTTCAGGAAAACTTCGCTGGGGGTCCTGGGAAAACTTTGAGGGAAATTCCGGGTTGATTGGATGCAACGCCAGTCCAGCCAGTGAGGTCGAGGTCACTGGATATTAATGAAAATTATTCGAATTAATCAATTCTTGCCTCGGCTGCCCACCTCACACCTATTAGCCGTGGAAAATCTCTTCAGGAAAACTTCACTGGGTGCTCTGGGAAAACTCTGAGGGAAATTCCGGGTTGATTGGATGCAACGCCAGTCCAGCCAGTGAGGTCGAGGTCACTGGATATTAATGAAAATTATTCGAATTAATCAATTCATGCCTCGGCTGCCCACCTCACATCTATTAGCCGTGGAAAATCTCTTCAGGAAAACTTCACTGGGTGCTCTTGGAAAACTACGAGGGAAATTCCGGGCTGATTGGATGCAACGCCAGTCTAGCCAGTGAGGTCGAGGTCATTGGATATTAATGAAAATTATTCGAATTAATCAATTCTTGCCTCGGCTGCCCACCTCACACCTACCCGATCAAGAATGCATAACAAAATAATAACAAGGGGAGTTATTTGTTTCAGAAAAATAATGTAACAAAATGTGTTATAAAATTGACTGGTTAGTTGTTAAAATAACAAAAATTATATCAAAATTCCCTCTAGCCGTAACATAATTATATCAGAGGTTGTTACCTTCATTTCAACATTATAACAACCGTTGATACGATTATGAGGTACAAAAATCTACTTTCATGGTAATTGCCTACATCACGTATAAAAATGTGGTACGCTACAACGCAGGATTTCCATCCATAATGTAGGCAATTAACTTTGTACTAGCTATTAACATCGAACATTGATTCAAGTTATACTGGAGGTGATTACCTCCGCTTTTTACCAATATCAAAAAATGTAGGCAATTATTTTGTGTAAATATACATAACTAATGTTGTTATAATTTTGATATGAAATAAAACTGGCCGAAGACCCATTTTTATCGAATTATCTAATTATAACACACGTTGTTTTAAATAACAACCATTGATAGAATTGAGTTATAATTTTGTTATGTATTCCTGATCGGGTATTAGCCGTGGAAAATCTCTTCAGGAAAACTTCACTGGGTGCTCTGGGAAAACTCTGAGCGAAATTCCAAGTTGATTGGATGCAACGCCAGTCCAGCCAGTGAGGTCGAGGTCACTGGATATTAATGAAAATTATTCGAATTAATCAATTCATGCCTCGGCACCTCACATCTATTAGCCGTGGAAAATCTCTTCAGGAAAACTTCACTGGAGGCTCTGGGAAAACTCTGAGGGAAATTCCGAGTTGATTGGATGCAACGCCAGTCCAGCCAGTGAGGTCGAGGTCACTGGATATTAATGAAAATATTGCGAATTAATCATTTTTTGCCTCGGCTGCCCACCTCACACTCATTAGCCGTGGAAAAAATCTTCGGGAAAACTTCACTGGGGGTTCTGGGAAAACTTTGAGGGAAACTTCGAGGAAATTTCCACTCCAGCCAGTGTGATCATATGCTTACTGGCTGGTATGGCGCTGGATATCTTCCTGTACTAAAATGATTTTAGAACAATAAATTTACTGGCTGGTATGGTACTGGATAACTTCTTTGAGCTCGACAACGCACCTGGTGCTGTGTTTTTAGGTTCCGTGGCATATTTAAATCATCTGACGTTGAAAAACATATACGATTGAGTTTACGTCACGTTACGTTTTGTGTCAATTCATTCAAATATGTCACCTAATATTCATAATGTTTTGGTGTGCAGGGAAGCAACTTCAGAATCAATTTCAACATTTATTTTGAATACTCTGTAATGCTTTCTTCCTGGCGTTTCAGCAAATAATTCATATTGGCACAGTATATGTAAAACATGGCTGGTCTAACAATTAGTTTGTAAATACAACAATTTATTTTAGTAAATGGTTTTGATTTTCTATAACTACTTACTATATACGTACCTTTTCGCTTGCATACCTTCGGTGTGGTTTTTGATAGTTAATCAATTCATGCTATACATAAGTCCTAAATCTTGGACTTCGCTAGACCAATTGGAACCCCATTCATAGTGACAACACATCTGTTTGAAGATTTCAAATAGCACTCGGATTATGTGGGAGAAGCTGAGATTCGGTAGGATTTGAAGAAAAATTTTCTTTTTGGCAAGTCAATGGAAAATGTATCCAAACTTTTCTACAATCCAAGCATGTTTTGGATCATGTAGTAATCTAAGTTCGATCATTTAGTTTGTCGATCACTCATACCAGAAGTTAGGATCAAGTTTTATTTTGCTCTGTCAATTTTTTTTTTCCTCAAATTAAAAAATTATTTAGCAATCCTGAATATCTGAAATATATATACAGTACTGACCCGATTTTGTCACTCCCCGATTTTGTCTACCCCCGATTTTGTCTACCCCCGATTTTATCACGTTTTCGACCCGATTTTATCACGTCCCGATTTTGTCACGTTTTCGACCCGATTTTGTCACCCCAAAAAAAATTGTCATTCTTTTTATTTTCGTAAATAATACCAAAAACAACATTGACTTTCATGAAATAACTTTCACCGCCTGTAGTTTATTACGAACGACTTCTGAGTACCTGGGAAATATTCTGTAAGCAATTTCGACAAGAAATAACGGGTACCGTTCACGCATTTTGCCTTTCCAAGGCATAAAATGATTCATATTTGTGGAATGAATTTAAAAAAATGAAAATATTTTTTTTCCAATTTTGTCACATACCCTGTTTTATCACCCTAGAATTCACCAGGGGGGTGACAAAATCGGGATATTACTGTATGTGCTTGGACATTGTGGTATAAGTGTTATAAGTTGATTGTGTGTTTCGAAGCGAATGCAAAAAGTGTCTTACGAGCAAGCTTACGAGGGTTACAATGAAATTGTGTGTGTGAAGCAGTAATGTTCTCTGTCATAAGTGTCAGTAGGAGTTTCGAAAAATATAGATGGTCTGGAGAAAGAAGCTGGAAGCTGTCCTATAAGAGGAGTTAAAAGGGAAGTAGGGTCTACAAATAACGAGTTGTGCCCCGCCATCTTTCGCTGTTATCCAAGAATATATATTTTTGCCGGATTCGGGAAAGATCTCCATTCTGGGTGGCTCTTTGATTTGGCACTGACCTGGTTCCCGATCAGATTAATGCTGACTTCTTTTGTTGCTTGGTAGTGAACAGTAAACAGGTAAAACTGGAAGGAATACCATAAAGGAGCATGAAGGTAAGGGATAATTTGTGCCAATTTACACAATTTATGGACAACAAATAGTGCAAACAATAGAGGCTTGTTTGCAGCAGTTTGATCATTTATTCATCCACTTAGAATTCATTTGTTATCAAAATCATTATCATATCAGGGGGGAAGGGGAATTTAATTTCTTTTTGCTCTTTTTTCGTTTCAGAGAGCGAGCAAAGGCGCTTAAACCTAGGCTATTAGCCAGGGCAAGGCTAATACCTTCGCCCCATCCGAGAAAAATCATCGGCAAGGATAATGGAGTGACATAAATTTCTTTAGCAAAGTCACTCCCAACGTATTTCCACAAACTTTCTATCATTTGCTTATAATGATACTCCTAAACCACATACCCTACCCACCATCCAATTCCTTGACATCTATGAGGGCGTCGGTGAGTCGCTGGCCTCTCGTTAAGTAGATGTCATATCATCATTTCCTTCCCTTTCCTAGTAACGGAGAAGATGGGCGTGGCCGGCAATGATAGCTTTCATGTTTTATCATTTTGGACCCCCAATTGGATTTCCATTGAATCCCAAATGGAAATCCATAAGCAATTGGGGTAAGAAAGGTAAAGAATATACATGACAACTGTCAGTATGCAATCTACGAAATACTCCGTTACAACGCAACGCAACGCAACGCAACGCAACTCATACCAGAAGTTAGATTTTAAACGTGTTTTATGGTGGACTTCTGGTGCGCATATTTTTCGACATTTATCCTCTGGAAGGAGTTATTGACAAACTACTAAATTATCGAACCTATATTACTAAATGATCGAAAACATCCTTGCTATAATCCATAACAAATTACTCTAAGGCAATCAACGATTTTTGATTTCCTGATAGAATAATATCAGGTATGCAATCAGTATGATATAAAGTATTAGACATTATTGGCCCAAGTATGCTGATTTCGGTAACACCAGCTCTGTCACGAGTAATCTATCAGATTTTGTACAGTGATAGTTTACTTGTACAGAGTGATCTGATAAATAATTTTAGATCAGTGCATTATAATATATACAAAAACAAATTAATATGAATCAATTTTAATAAAACCTTCGGTTAATCACTCCGAAATGCTCTCCATATGAAGAAAAGCACCCATAGTAGAATTCCCTTCAAATTTTATTAAGTCGGATCAAATTCGTAAATCTTAGTTAAAAGTGGTTGAATGTCAATGACAAAAACGGAACTGCTATCAGCAAAAAATGAATTCTTAGCTATATGAAGAATCATACTATTCAAAACAATAATTTTAAAAATGCTAACTTATTGATGGGTGCCAGAAGCCTAAGCTGGATTCTGACTTCAAAACAAGAAACACTCGAAAGTTTGTGTGACCAACATTGTGGATCATATATCCAAAACTATGGATCATATTACCGAAGTTTTGGATCATAATCACGATAGATCATTTTCCAAATGGATGATTGGAAAATAGCAGGAATGATATTGTTTTTCTTGATCATGTTTAAAGGTACATACTTATTTTCCAATTATTTGGTTTATTTTTTTAGCTTAGTTATGCTTAGTTATGGATCTTAAAATTAATCTTTATGGATACGCCTGAGCTATTTTTTGGATTTAAGGTAGCGTTTTATGGAACATTCAGATGTTATTTATGGATCGTTTTTCATTTTTTATGGATCGTTTTTGTGCATTTAACGGTACAAAGTAAGGCTGCCATAAACAAATGTGAAAAATATGTTTGTCAACCCTTTTGAAACGAGCGAGAAAGGCATCATCACCGCTAGGTGGATTAATCAGGGTTTTTAAGTAAGTCTAACTAACCATTCTTCCACATAGCTCGCAAGGCAGAGGTGCCAATTCATATAGTGTACGTGTACCGCCTTATCACGAAATTATTAATATCACTTAGTCATGCCCATTCTATTGACTGATATACAACGTCGAAGCAAGTTTTAAATGAATCATATAATACATGTCTATGCTATTTTTTTCATGCACGTTGAACTGGAATGATTGAGCAATGATATTTCTTATTCATATGCCTCAGTACACCTTAACATACTTTCATCCCCCCACATCCAAGCTCCAAACAGATGAATGCTGCTGAAATGTCATCTCAGCTTCCGTACAAGACGAAGTGGCTTCACTTAACCGCATACATCTTTCACGGCTCAGTAGAGTCAGCCACAGGAAAAAAAGCCCCGAAAGAAGCTTTGTTAGTTTTACGTAACACCGCTTGCTCATACGGAAGGTAAAATTTCAGATAATAACATGACATTAGTCTCGCTGCTGTCTCACTACTACTGTGCGGTCGATGTGACAAAGCCGACTTGCTCGGAAGCTTTTTATTCTTCCCTCGTAGGTGGAATACCTTCTTGTCGAGTGCCTTTCGGAAAAGATCTAGGAACACATTGTACCTTTTAGTGCGCTGATAGTGGCACCGACGGACATAGCCATAGAACATATGCCATGGCTCAGCTGTGCAGCTTTTCCGGTAACACGGAAGACCTTTGATAACAATAGCAAATGAGCCCCCACGAAAACTTGCTCGCAGTAGCACGTGAGATAGTGGGATTGAAATTTATATTCAACGTTCGTTCGGAATGGAATTAATGTATCTTTTTAAATGTTGTATAACTTTTGAGTAGAATAAAAGCTTAAATCAAAATCGGGATATGAAAGCATCAATGAAAGCTCTAAATATATAAATTCTATTTAAATGTTATTTTGCAAATGCAAATGCAATCAATTTGAATTTAAATTAAAAAAAATCGACTCAATCAACACCAAAAATGGTTTAAAGTTGATCTCTAAATTTGGATGAAAGATGTCAAGATACAATTAAAATGGTGAATAAAATATTTGTTGGATGGTAAATTAAATGGAAATGTTTAAACAATAATAACATGAACTGATATCTACTGATAAGGACATATTCCATTTACAAACATCAAAAAATTTACATTATAAAAATGTTGTGCCAATTGATAGCTAAAAATCATCTTATAATATTTTGCACAACCTCCCGTTGTTCGTTTGACAGAGGAATGAATGACGCTATGACACTACCTCCGGTCTGCTCTCCAAGGTATTTACACTAGACTGATGATGAGAGCGCTGTTCACCTTTTCCGCGAACGATAGTTTTATCACCTTTGTCAGTGTTTTCGGCTGCAGGGTGTGCGCAACTACATATCTCCTAGCCGGGAACACTCGCAAGGGTGGTTTTAGTCCCGCCGACTCGCGTATCATCTGGTTAGAGATATGTTCTACCAGTACTTCCTCATTCTACTGCGGCGTTCGACGGAGCCGAAGATAATTTATTGAAATTTTTCCGTCAACTCACAGCGATAATTACATTTGAGCGCTTTTCCTTCCGTTCGTTCGGCGATTCACACCGTTGGTTTAGGTCGGCGACGTTGCTACTGACAAGCCAACAGTTTGGCACCTATGGGTTCTTGATGTTGATGACAACATTTTCACCGTTCTGTCCTTCATTAGAGGCTCGGTTTTGGATGATTTCACATGACAAAAGGGCTCTCTCCGACCACTTCGGACTCCTTTCGTTTGATTTCGTCGTCATGCTTCCCACATATATTTGGATAGAATAAGGTCAGAAGTCTTCAGCCGTGGGCCTTTTTGCAACGGAATTAAGTTGATTATACAGCAAGCCACAAATCATTCATCTTGAAAAGGACGTGTTTTTCGATAGGGGTGAACTGCCGTCATACGCATATTTGTCCCATGTTTGCTGGGATTCCCTATATACATGGGACATTTATGCGTATAACGGCAGTAAACTAGTTGTAAATTACGTACAAATGCAGAATAATCGACATGATTTTCAACACTGTACAAAATGAATACCTTGAACATTGCAGGATCAGTATCGTAGGCTAGTTTTTTTTTTATTTCGTGGGTCGTGGGTTCAAGTTCTATCAAAGGGAAAGTGGTCACCTCCAATACATTTTTTACACATAATGTACATATTCACATCTGAGTTTTTAGACCATTATAAATGTACGTCTATGTTTGGATGATGACTATTAGCTTTTCCATAACATTATATAGTTTTAAAGAAATTCTAATGGGTTCAAAAAACCTAACGTTGTTGGCTTCCTCCTCGATGGCATCGAACTGCTATCGTTATGTATTTTATATATCCGTGGTTGATAACAACGGCTGGAATGAAAGATATGCCAGATCACCAACCAACTCAAATTTTGTATTGTTTGATCCAACCGTGAACCAAAGAAAGGGACGAGAATCGAGAAGTATCTACTGAAATTTCCAGTTGCGCTATTTTAATCTACCGAACGATGGGAATGACATTTTGTTTTTCTTCTTGTGAAACTTCAATTTATCAAGACTCCAAAAATTATGTCCTAAAAATATATGACTGGGTAAAAATAAAACAGAGGTAACTTATCTTTGCTTGGAATAATCCGATTTTCATAGAACGAACGCAGAATTTTTTTCTGTTTTACTCCTTAGATCATCTAATTGTGCACGCACACATTTACGATAGTCGAGAAAGGCACCATCACCGCTACGTGGATTAATCTGGATTTTTGAAGTTTAATATGGAATATGCGATTTGGAACTTCAATGGATATTATCTCAGTATGCAGAAAAACGGTATGGGACTGACATGCGAGTGGGGGCAGAATATCACTCTGTTAAAATCACTAGTACTTTTCTCTGGAGTGACTCAACGACCGGAATCGTTTGAATAAGGTCTGATTCTTAGACGCTATCGCCAGTTCGTTGCCTTTAGAGTTAACGAAATTCTCAGCCTCAGCAAATGAATTATGAAAAGATATAACATCGCAGATGAAGCGACTAAATGAGAGAGCCTTTACGTTTCCTGGGGTCGGTAACTTTGAGCCGTATATGATCAAGGGAAGTGTAGAAGCGCAGTGAAGCGTTTGGGTGTTGTTTTCACCTGTTCAACGATCAGAGCTGGAATGAAATTCATATTGAAGTTGCTAAAAGTTTGTCTGCTTATTCTTGCAAGAAAGCTGTTCATAGATTTATTGCTCGACGTGGAGCTCCCCAAGAAATTTTCTCGAAAAATGGAACTAATGTTGCTGGAATTACGAGAAATTAGTGAGATGTTAGGAAGTAAATTTATTTTAAAGTTATAACGACCCTAAACAAAATCTTGAGCAGTGATTTTCGATCAGCACGTAAAAAAGCATACAATTTCAAAAACTTTTCCAGTCAGCGTGTTTTTAAGAATCTTTCAAGAGGCCTGGAAGCCTCCTTTCAAGAGGCCTGGAAGCCTTCTTTCAAGAGGCCTGGAAGCCTCCTTTCAAGAGACCTGGAAGCCTCCTTTCAAGAGGCCTGGAAGCCTCCTTTCAAGAGGCCTGGAAGCCTCCTTTCAAGAGGCCTGGAAGCCTCCTTTCAAGAGGCCTGGAAGCCTCCTTTCAAGAGGCCTGGAAGCCTCCTTTCAAGAGGCCTGGAAGCCTCCTTTCAAGAGGCCTGGAAGCCTCCTTTCAACGGCCCTGGAAGCCTCCTTTCAAGAGGCCTGGAAGCCTCCTTTCAAGAGGCCTGGAAGCCTCCTTTCAAGAGGCCTGGAAGCCTCCTTTCAAGAGGCCTGGAAGCCTCCTTTCAAGAGGCCTGGAAGCCTCCTTTCAAGAGGCCTGGAAGCCTCCTTTCAAAGGGCCTGGAAGCCTCCTTTCAAGAGGCCTGGAAGCCTCCTTTCAAGAGGCCTGGAAGCCTCCTTTCAAGAGGCCTGGAAGCCTCCTTTCAAGAGGCCTGGAAGCCTCCTTTCAAGAGGCCTGGAAGCCTCCTTTCAAGGGGCCTGGCAGCCTCCTTTCAAGAGGCCTGGAAGCCTCCTTTCAAGAGGCCTGGAAGCCTCCTTTCAAGAGGCCTGGAAGCCTCCTTTCAAGAGGCCTGGAAGCCTCCTTTCAAGAGGCCTGGAAGCCTCCTTTCAAGAGGCCTGGAAGCCTCCTTTCAAGAGGCCTGGAAGCCTCCTTTCAAGAGGCCTTGGAAGCCTCCTTTCAAGAGGCCTGGAAGCCTCCTTTCAAGAGGCCTGGAAGCCTCCTTTCAAGAGGCCTGGAAGCCTCCTTTCAAGAGGCCTGGAAGCCTCCTTTCAAGAGGCCTGGAAGCCTCCTTTCAAGAGGCCTGGAAGCCTCCTTTCAAGAGGCCTGGAAGCCTCCTTTCAAGAGGCCTGGAAGCCTCCTTTCAAGAGGCCTGGAAGCCTCCTTTCAAGAGGCCTGGAAGCCTCCTTTCAAGAGGCCTGGAAGCCTCCTTTCAAGAGGCCTGGAAGCCTCCTTTCAAGAGGCCTGGAAGCCTCCTTTCAAGAGGCCTGGAAGCCTCCTTTCAAGAGGCCTGGAAGCCTCCTTTCAAGAGGCCTGGAAGCCTCCTTTCAAGAGGCCTGGAAGCCTCCTTTCAAGAGGCCTGGAAGCCTCCTTTCAAGAGGCCTGGAAGCCTCCTTTCAAGAGGCCTGGAAGCCTCCTTTCAAGAGGCCTGGAAGCCTCCTTTCAAGAGGCCTGGAAGCCTCCTTTCAAGAGGCCTGGAAGCCTCCTTTCAAGAGGCCTGGAAGCCTCCTTTCAAGAGGCCTGGAAGCCTCCTTTCAAGAGGCCTGGAAGCCTCCTTTCAAGAGGCCTGGAAGCCTCCTTTCAAGAGGCCTGGAAGCCTCCTTTCAAGAGGCCTGGAAGCCTCCTTTCAAGAGGCCTGGAAGCCTCCTTTCAAGAGGCCTGGAAGCCTCCTTTCAAGAGGCCTGGAAGCCTCCTTTCAAGAGGCCTGGAAGCCTCCTTTCAAGAGGACTGAAACCTCCTTTCAAGAGGCCTGGAAGCCTCCTTTAAAGAGGCCTGGAAGCCTCCTTTCAAACGGCCTGGACGCCTCCTGTCCAGAGGCCTGGAAGCCTCCTTTCAAGAGGCCTGGAAGCCTCCTTTCAAGAGGCCTGGAAGCCTCCTTTCAAGAGGCCTGGAAGCCTCCTTTCAAGAGGCCTGGAAGCCTCCTTTCAAGAGGCCTGGAAGCCTCCTTTCAAGAGGCCTGGAAGCCTCCTTTCAAGAGGCCTGGAAGCCTCCTTTCAAGAGGCCTGGAAGCCTCCTTTCAAGAGGCCTGGAAGCCTCCTTTCAAGAGGCCTGGAAGCCTCCTTTCAAGAGGCCTGGAAGTCTCCACCTTTCAAGAGGCCTGGAAGTCTCCTCCTTTCAAGAGGCCTGGAAGCCTCCTTTCAAGAGGCCTGGAAGCCTCCTTTCAAGAGGCCTGGAGGCCTCCTTTCAAGAGGCCTGGAGGCCTCCTTTCAAGGGGCCTGGAGGCCTCCTTTCAAGAGACCTGGAGGCCTCCTTTCAAGAGACCTGGAGGCATCCTTTCAAGAGACCTGGAGGCCTCTTTTCAAGAGACCTGGAGGCCTCCTTTCAAGAGGCCTGGAAGCCTCCTTTCAAGAGGCCTGGAAGCCTCCTTTCAAGAGGCCTGGAAGCCTCCTTTCAAGAGGCCTGGAAGCCTCCTTTCAAGAGGCCTGGAAGCCTCCTGTCAAGAGGCCTGGAAGCCTCCTGTCAAGAGGCCTGGAAGCCTCCTTTCAAGAGGCCTGGAAGCCTCCTTTCAAGAGGCCTGGAAGCCTCCTTTCAAGAGGCCTGGAAGCCTCCTTTCAAGAGGCCTGGAAGCCTCCTTTCAAGAGGCCTGGAAGCCTCCTTTCAAGAGGCCTGGAAGCCTCCTTTCAAGAGGCCTGGAAGCCTCCTTTCAAGAGGCCTGGAAGCCTCCTTTCAAGAGGCCTGGAAGCCTCCTTTCAAGAGGCCTGGAAGCCTCCTTTCAAGAGGCCTGGAAGCCTCCTTTCAAGAGGCCTGGAAGCCTCCTTTCAAGAGGCCTGGAAGCCTCCTTTCAAGAGGCCTGGAAGCCTCCTTTCAAGAGGCCTGGAAGCCTCCTTTCAAGAGGCCTGGAAGCCTCCTTTCAAGAGGCCTGGAAGCCTCCTTTCAAGAGGCCTGGAAGCCTCCTTTCAAGAGGCCTGGAAGCCTCCTTTCAAGAGAGGCCTGGAAGCCTCCTTTCCAAGAGAGCCTGGAAGCCTCCTTTCAAGAGGCCTGGAAGCCTCCTTTCAAGAGGCCTGGAAGCCTCCTTTCAAGAGGCCTGGAAGCCTCCTTTCAAGAGGCCTGGAAGCCTCCTTTCAAGAGGCCTGGAAGCCTCCTTTCAAGAGGCCTGGAAGCCTCCTTTCAAGAGGCCTGGAAGCCTCCTTTCAAGAGGCCTGGAAGCCTCCTTTCAAGAGGCCTGGAAGCCTCCTTTCAAGAGGCCTGGAAGCCTCCTTTCAAGAGGCCTGGAAGCCTCCTTTCAAGAGGCCTGGAAGCCTCCTTTCAAGAGGCCTGGAAGCCTCCTTTCAAGAGGCCTGGAAGCCTCCTTTCAAGAGGCCTGGAAGCCTCCTTTCAAGAGGCCTGGAAGCCTCCTTTCAAGAGGCCTGGAAGCCTCCTTTCAAGAGGCCTGGAAGCCTCCTTTCAAGAGGCCTGGAAGCCTCCTTTCAAGAGGCCTGGAAGCCTCCTTTCAAGAGGCCTGGAAGCCTCCTTTCAAGAGGCCTGGAAGCCTCCTTTCAAGAGGCCTGGAAGCCTCCTTTCAAGAGGCCTGAAAGCCTCCTTTCAAGAGGCCTGAAAGCCTCCTTTCAAGAGGCCTGGAAGCCTCCTTTCAAGAGGCCTGGAAGCCTCCTTTCAAGAGGCCTGGAAGCCTCCTTTCAAGAGGCCTGGAAGCCTCCTTTCAAGAGGCCTGGAAGCCTCCTTTCAAGAGGCCTGGAAGCCTCCTTTCAAGAGGCCTGGAAGCCTCCTTTCAAGAGGCCTGGAAGCCTCCTTTCAAGAGGCCTGGAAGCCTCCTTTCAAGAGGCCTGGAAGCCTCCTTTCAAGAGGCCTGGAAGCCTCCTTTCAAGAGGCCTGGAAGCCTCCTTTCAAGAGGCCTGGAAGCCTCCTTTCAAGAGGCCTGGAAGCCTCCTTTCAAGAGGCCTGGAAGCCTCCTTTCAAGAGGCCTGGAAGCCTCCTTTCAAGAGTCCTGGAAGCCTCCTGTCAAGAGGCCTCAAGCCTCCTTTCAAGAGGCCTGGAAGCCTCCTTTCAAGAGGCCTGGAAGCCTCCTTTCAAAAGGCCTGGAAGCCTCCTTTCAAGAGGCCTGACAGCCTCCTTTCCAGAGGCCTGGAAGCCTCCTTTCAAGAGGCCTGGAAGCCTCCTTTCAAGAGGCCTGGAAGCCTCCTTTCAAGAGGCCTGGAAGCCTCCTTTCAAGAGGCCTGGAAGCCTCCTTTCAAGAGGCCTGGAAGCCTCCTTTCAAGAGGCCTGGAAGCCTCCTTTCAAGAGGCCTGGAAGCCTCCTTTCAAGAGGCTTGGAAGCCTCCTTTCAAGAGGCTTGGAAGCCTCCTTTCAAGAGGCTTGGAAGCCTCCTTTCAAGAGGCTTGGAAGCCTCCTTTCAAGAGGCTTGGAAGCCTCCTTTCAAGAGGCTTGGAAGCCTCCTTTCAAGAGGCTTGGAAGCCTCCTTTCAAGAGGCTTGGAAGCCTACTTTCAACAGGCTTGGAAGCCTGCTTTCAAGAGGCTTGGAAGCCTCCTTTCAAGAAGCTCGGAAGCCTCCTTTCAAGAGGCTCGGAAGCCTCCTTTCAAGAGGCTTGGAAGCCTCCTTTCAAGAGGCTTGGAAGCCTCCTTTCAAGAGGCTTGGAAGCCTCCTTTCAAGAGGCTCGGAAGCCTCCTTTCAAGAGGCTCGGAAGCCTCCTTTCAACAGGCCCGGAAGCCTCCTTTCAAGAGGCCCGGGAGCCTCTTTTCAAGATGCCTGGAAGCCTCCTTTCAAGAGGCTCGGAAGCCTCCTTTCAAAAGGACCGGAAGCCTCCTTTCAAAAGGACCGGAAGCCTTCTTTCAAGAGACATGGAAGCCTCCTTTCAAGAGGCATGGAAGCCTCCTTTCAAGAGGCATGGAAGCCTCCTTTCAAGAGGCATGGAAGCCTCCTTTCAAGAGGCTCGGAAGCCTCCTTACAAGAGGCTCGGAAGCCTCCTTTCAAGAGGCATGGAGGCCTCCTTTAAAGAGGCATGGAGGCCTCCTTTAAAGATGCTCGGAGGCCTCCTTTAAAGATGCTCGGAGGCCTCCTTTCAAGAGGCTCAAAAGCCTCCTTTCAAGAGGCTCGAAAGCCTCCTTTTAAGAGGCTCGAAAGGCTTCTTTTAAGAGGCTCGAAAGCCTCCTTTCAAGAGGCTCGAAAGCCTCCTTTCAAGAGGCTCGAAAGCCTCCTTTCAAGAGGCTCAGGAAGCCTCCTTTCAAGAGGCTCAGAAGCCTCCTTTCAAGAGGCTCAGAAGCCTCCTTTCAAGAGGCTCAGAGCCTCCTTTCAAGAGGCTCAGAGCCTCCTTTCAAGAGGCTCCAAGCCTCCTTTCAAGAGGCTCAGAAGCCTCCTTTCAAGAGGCTCAGAAGCCTCCTTTCAAGAGGCTCAAAGCCTCCTTTCCAAGAGGCTCAAGCCTCCTTTCAAGAGGCTCAGAAGCCTCCTTTCAAGAGGCTCAGAAGCCTCCTTTCAAGAGGCTCAGAAGCCTCCTTTCAAGAGGCTCAGAAGCCTCCTTTCAAGAGGCTCAGGAAGCCTCCTTTCAAGAGGCTCAGAAGCCTCCTTTCAAGAGGCTCAGAAGCCTCCTTTCAAGAGGCTCAGAAGCCTCCTTTCAAGAGGCTCAGGAAGCCTCCTTTCAAGAGGCTCAGGAAGCCTCCTTTCAAGAGGCTCAGGAAGCCTCCTTTCAAGAGGCTCAGAAGCCTCCTTTCAAGAGGCTTGAAGCCTCCTTTCAAGAGGCTTGGAAGCCTCCTTTCAAGAGGCTCAGAAGCCTCCTTTCAAGAGGCTCAAGCCTCCTTTCAAGAGGCTCAGGCCTCCTTTCAAGAGGCCTGGAAGCCTCCTTCAAGAGGCTCAGAAGCCTCCTTTCAAGAGGCTCGAAGCCTCCTTTCAAGAGGCCTGGAAGCCTCCTTTCAAGAGGCTCGGAAGCCTCCTTTCAAGAGGCTCGGAAGCCTCCTTTCAAGAGGCTCGGAAGCCTCCTTTCAAGAGGCTCGGAAGCCTCCTTTCAAGAGGCTCGGAAGCCTCCTTTCAAGAGGCTCGGAAGCCTCCTTTCAAGAGGCCCGGAAGCCTCCTTTCAAGATGCCTGGAAGCCTCCTTTCAAGAGGTCCGAAAGCCTTCTTTCTAGAGGCCCGGAAGCCTCCTTTCAAGACGCTGGAAAGCCTCTTCTCATGAAGTTCGGAAGCCTTCTCTCAAAAGGCTCGGAAGCCTCCTTTCGAGAGGTTTGGAAGCCTTCTTTCAAGATGCGCGAAAGGCTATATTTAAATGGCTCGGAAGCCCTTTATAGTCATAAAAATCATGTAGAAAGCATGATGTATAAAACAAATTTGCTTTGGTAAGTTTCACGTTTTCGTTCACGATGTTTCCAACTTCTTGGAGTTTAAGGTCTATTTTTCATATCTCTTACGACTTACGCTTATTTTCATTCACAGAAAAAAATAGGAGGTACCTCAATCAATGCAAAAGCTCCAAGGGGTAGCTCTCATAGAAAAGGTTGAGAACCGCTGCCATGTGACTTTAAAATGCATGAAACGTCAAGATCTGATGTTATTTGAAAAAAAAATGAAAAAAATCTGTTTTTTCTCTCAAATCATTTCAGATTATGAAAAATTATTCCCCTATGCAAAATTTGAGTTTAATCGGACATCATGTAGGGTTGCTCAAAATTAGTCAAAACCTTGGTCAAAACTTTTTTTTCTCTGAAGGAAGAAATAATATCACCAAAGGACTCAAAATGCATGAAACTTTGAGAATTATTTTTTTGAAAAAAAAAATCGACTTTGGGACTTTGAAAAAATTTCTTATGGCGAAAACAATTTTTCATCGAATTTAAAAACCGGACGTTACGCAAACATTTCCTAAGCCCTAAAATATGCCCCTATGCTAAATTTGAGCTCCATCGGATATGATTTAGGGGCGCTCAAAATCTTGCTATCAAAATTTTGAATTTTTTGTAACCTTGAAAACTTCTTGAAAAACTTGAAAACCTGAACAGATTTACGGAGAAAATTATCAGATTGCTAGGCAATGTTTATTACACTGAGGTTTACTCTTACGTGGTTATTATTATACGGTACCGCAAACACAACGTGTAAAGATCAAGAAAACTGATAATGTAGAAACACAATTCACGTCGTTGTGGAACTTTTTTTCAACATTTTTTTTATTGGATTTTTGAAATAACACAATTTTTCACGTCGTGGTTTAGTTTTACGCGGATTTAGTTTACATTGAAATAGATCGACGTGAGAAAAACCTCTGTTTATTGATCTTAAGTGAAATAGATAATCCTGATTTGTAAAATAAATAAGTAAAGGAGTTCAAAAAGTCATTAAGAAAATTAAGTTGTCGTTCAAAAAACTCTAATAAAGAACTCGTTTTCTGTTATTGATGATTTAACGAATGTATCGTTCATACCTGAGCGATAGGAACTCTTTTCTAGGCGGTGCCATTCCGTCTGAAATCGCTTGAAAATTTCGACATTCGGAGATTGAGAATTTTAGAATTGTATTCTGTGGAATTGTGTATTCTCTTAAACATTTCGTCTAAATGTTTACATGCTCCTCTTTTTCGTCCGGTGTTTGATGCAGTTGACATTATTCGACGTGAAGATAATCCTCGAAGAGAAAAATATATGAATTATTATTACAGTTTTAAATAAAGAAAAATAACACAAAACATACTTGTCTTCAAGATCCCAATCGACAATCGTATTATATACCGCTGTGGCTTGTTCTATCCCTGTTTAATTTTGGATTGGCGCAACAGCTAATAATGTTCGAATGCTTTCACAAGAGACAATTATGGTCAAACGCTCAGATTTCCCCAGCGCCTTAGATGGTGATATGTTAGGAAGTTAGGTTTGCTTGTGGCTTGAATGTGGCTTTCAGTTCGATTTGTTTTTGTACACGAATTTCTTTCCTTGATTTTCTGACAGACTCTTTGTTCAACAATATTGTCGAAACGTCATGTCCCAAAGATTTAACGATAGACGAAATTAAAAAAACTGCATTTCGGTCTAACTTTGCAATGGTCCATAGCAGCAGCAACCTCGATCGTGACTACATTTTTTAACTGTGGTTTGGTACCGGGTTGATTTAGAAGGACCTAAAAACACATAAATAAAATAAAATATAAAATAAAAAAGCACAAAGAAAATAGAAAAACTGTTTGCATGAATGCTTTGTATTTATAATAGAATTATAATTCAATTAAAATTATAAAATCAGCAAAACTTGCTATAACATAAAATATGAAGTATTTAGGTATCTGTAAACATTCTCCACTAGTACAAACTGAAGGGTCGGTCTCGCTTTGTGTTTCAGTTCGTGACGAAGATTCAAAATCACTTGCTGTTAAAACATTAAAGACTGTGTTGGCTTTTCTTACAAGTTTTGGTTGGATCTGATACATTTTCCGCGTCGAATTTTATTTGTTTGGTTTGTTCTTCTTCAAAGGTACTGGTGGAGATAATTTCTGTAAGGTACGGTTCATTCGTGTCTCCAGGATTCTCATCTGCCTTCTCAAAGTCACTGCATGAAATAGTATCCACGTGGGTCCACGTGTATTCGTCCCTTGATTGTTGGTCCGCTGTCGCTGTTCTTGCAAGTAGCGCATTGCTTGCTTTTCCAACTTGTTCTTCGGTTTACACTTCTTCTTCTTCTTCTTATTGGCATTACTGGGACAGAGCCGCCTCGCAGCTCAGTGTTCATTAAGCACTTCCACAGTTATTAACTGCGAGGTTTCTAAGCCAAGTTACCATTTTTGCATTCGTATATCATGAGGCTAACACGATGATACTTTTATGCCCAGGGAAGTCGAGACAATTTCCAAGCCGAAAATTGCCTAGACCGGCACCGGGAATCGAACCCAGCCACCCTCAGCATGGTCTTGCTTTGTAGCCGCGCGTTTTACCGCACAGCTAAGGAGGGCCCACGTTTACACTTCTTACAGATGTCGAATAAATCTCCAATGGAATCAGAAAAGTATTGCCTCTTCTCAAGTTCAAAATTTTAAATTAAATTGCCCTTTTACCAATCACTTGAATAATTTGTTTTCCTTTCCATACAGCTATCAACGCTTCTGTTGTTATTTGCGCACTTTGTTTAGCAGATTGTTTCTCAGCACGCGAATAAAACATGAACGAAGAATTTCACCATACGACGACAGATTAGATGACTTGGGAAACAATGGCAAATACTCCCCAACAAACAGAGTATCCTCCATTTTATGAAAAATAATAATAATAAACAGTGTTACTGCTTTCAATTCTTAAGTTCAAATAAATACTGGTAACGGGAAAACCTAGAATGGAAAAAAAAAATTTTGATTAATTTTGAGCAACCCTATATCTAATTTATCCCAAATTTTGCTTCAGGGGGATATTTTTGGCTACGAAACGTTTGCGTATCGTCCGGTGTTAAAATTCGATGAAAAAAATTTTCATCGTCTGAAAAAAGTCCAAAAAATGTTTTAAAAGAAAAAATCGATTTAAAAAGAAAAAAAAATTGAAACATCAGATTTTGACGTTTTATGCATTTTAAAGTCATTTGGCATCAAAAACAATTTCAATTTCAAATCTCATACAAAATTGACAACTTAGCATCTGATATTCCATGCGGGAAAGGATTTTGCAATGGTTTTCTTTTGTATTACATAAGATGGTGGAGGGACCTATGCATGCAAGTGTCGTTTTAAGAAGTTTCCGGTTTTTGGGGAGGTATCCAACTTCCCCTATATAAGAAGTTTTGTTTAATTATAGAGTCCCTTGGAGAATCGAGCAAGAATATTTGGAGGTTTGAAACTAGATTTATCGAGCCCTTTCCCTGATAATATACAGTGCAACAAATTCTCGCGTCAATAATTTGTCAATCAAAGTCCATCCTCACAGTTAAACCCGTCAATCGAATGTCCTGACGAGTACACATAATACCTCATACCTGATAGGCAAGGTGGTGTCACATAGTGATGTGTTACTGCACAAAAGTAACAAAAGCCAGGTGCCAGTTCTCATCACCAATTCCGTGAATTTCCTCCTTCTCGGTGCATATTTCAATAGAAGTTCCACAATGCAAAGTGGTGAACCCGCATTCTAACCGGGTACACAGGTTGACATAAATCTGGCCCACAAATCAGAGTGTTTGATATCCGGCATTAGACGGTTCTGCTCCGGTGACCGCTAATCCCTGGTACCGCCGGTAGTCGGGCTTTTGTTGTGTTCCCATACACGGACGTAGAACTCAAAACATGGCGTTTGGCAATGCGGTTAGTATTGTCGAGTATCGTGTAATTCCCCATGTTTTGATCTAACCGCGACTGATAGCATTTATTTATATTGATGGTAGTGACGGGTATCATTGAAGATTTAGATTATAAATAAATCTAAATACTAGCCTGCCTCAGTATAGTTTCTTTTATTCGCAATATTCCTGAGTTATGTTTGTAGTTTTATTTAATATTTATATCGAGTTGGTTCATTCTAATTGATAATTGGTATTTTGTTGCTCATATTTTTTCAGAAAAAATTTGGTCTTTTAAAAATATTTTGGACACAAATCGTATGTATGTTATATAAATTATGAATGCTGTAGTTGTAGTTGAGCATACAACAAATCAATGAGTTTTATATTTTGTTATTTGCAACATTGTCTTATATTAAAGTAGTCATACTTTGCAAGAGAATCGAAATGTTTTCTTATTTCACTACAATAATAAATAATTCCTAATTCACACCTCATAGTAAGACATAGAAAGGAAACATACACAACAATACTAATTCACCCTCCATGAGTTCCTCCTCGAAGCCTTAACATCACAATCAAAAAGTTTTACAACCAACTCGTGAATTTCGGTAACTTGATTCCTCAATGCTGAACTATGCCATACGACACGACAGGTTTACATTACACAACCCACCTCCTGATGCCCTTTTCTTGCTCAGTCATTCTCAACGTTGCCGACATCGTTGAACCCAATGTTGTGTTCTTTGCCAGCAACGACACCCGCACCATCTATGATGACTTTAATTTTAGTGTCAGTCAAAACAAACCAATCATTGCACTTTAAGGAGAAGTTGCAAGATTTGTTTTTGAAAACTTTGCCCTCTTGCGAGCACCGGCGATATCGATAGCAGCATCCCTGGTACAGACGCCGAACACATGATTCAGTCGTTGTTAGTGGTGTGCTGTATCCTGCTTCCTAATCCAAGATCGATACCATGTGTGTGCGACCGGATGCACAGTTTCAGGTCGTGCTTTGAGTGAATTATTATGATGTTATAACAAAACTAGCCTCGACATCGACATTCCTTTGGCACACTGCACATTGGTATCCATTGCGTCTGCTGCTAACATGGAAGTACGCCTCGGGGAGCTTTTATTGTAGCTCTTCCATAATTTGTGTGTTGAGATTGCTTAAGTTTCCTATCCGTCGCCTAATTACAGTAACTTCTGAGTAGGATGGTTGCGTGAATTTTAGTGAACTGCTTTTTCTTTAATAGAATGAAAGTCAGGGCCTGACTTATTCTAAAGGGGGTCCCGGACCGACAGATTTTTTAGACCTCCAAATGTACAAATCAGTTTGATTTTGATACATTTACTTAAACCATCCACTTGAAGAACGAGAAACTTCATTCAAGTGTTCAATCGCTTTCTCCAGATTTTGAGCTGCAATGAATATTACAGTATCATCAGCAAACAAATTAATATCACAATAACGTAAGACCCGTAGCATGTCCAGTGTTGGTAAAAACTCAAAATCTCAAAACTCATGGATGATTCAAATCAAGCATGAGTTGAAACGCACCCAACTCAGTACCTAAAAACTCATGGATGAGTTGAATCATCGTAGGTTTTCTTTTGTTCTCCTTCGTTCAAAACAGTGAATTGACGTTTGTCGCATAAAATATTACACACTATTTTATGTATAAGCAATAAATTGCCTCCAAATTGAATTCAAATGCGTTTTTAAACCAAAATGATTTTTTGGCAAATGAGTGAAATGATGCGTTTTAGCATGAAAAATTCAAGCGTGATGCATTCCTTTAAAATCACAGATGATTTCGATCGCACGGGAGCACTCGTTGATTGAGTTTTATGAGTGATTTTACCAACACTGAGCATGAGCATGGTCGTTAAGCCGGAAGGGTTACTTGGCCAAAAGGCTGATTTGACCGGAAGGGTCGTTTGGCCGAAAGGACCTTTTGACCGAAAGGGTCGATTGGCTGACAGGGTCATTTGGCCAAAAGGGTCATTTGGCCGAAAGGGCCATTTGACCGAAATGGTCATTAGGTCGAAAGCGTCATTTGGCCGAATAAGACATTTGGTCGAATAGGTCCTTTGGCTGAATAGGTCATTTGGTCGAAAAGGTTATTTTAAAAGTGAGAAATTAAGAGTAAGAAGAGAGACTTCTCAAATCTCTTTCCTCGTTTTTCACACACTTAATTCTATTTGCCGGGCTCGGTAAATGAATTACCGATTTCTCAACAGCTGAGCTCTCGGTAATCAAATTCAATTACCGAGTTCTCGGTTCAGCATTCATGATAGCGAACTGTCAGAAAATACCGAGCAGATTTGTAATAGTTACTGAGTCATCGGTAAAATAATACTAGTAGATATGTAAAAATATGACCGATTTCAGTAATTCATAGTTCCGAAAGGAATATGATTCAATTTTCACCTTTTTATTGATATTTAAAAACACAAGAAAACTCAGGTCTACAGACATATTTATTGCGGTTTTTTAATCAGAAAACATACAAAAAGTTTCTGCGGCTAGCTTCTTCCAGTATTACAGCACTAGCGGTATTCCTTTCACGCCCGGGAAATCATCACAATGTTAGCGGCAGGGAACCTCATTGCCACTCAATTATATAAAAATGTGGAAAAAATTCTAACTGCCAGAGGCAATTGAAATGTATTAATAATAACTAAAACCGTAACATAGCAAATAAGGATGATAGTGTTAAGAAAACACGGAACACCTAGTCTAAGAGATGAATGCATGTATTAGATAATTAGCAAATAAAATTAGTTAAAAAAAAAAAAAAAAATCTAAAAATGTGGAAACAAGTTGTAGAAAGTAAATTATTAGAAAAACCGTATTGGAAAACAGTATATTCATAGTTTACATACCCGATGTGTTGTTATAGATCCAGAGTCCAGACCCAGAACTAAGCATTTTGGTGATCCGGCATGCCGTAAGTCGTATGCTGATGATTTTTGTTTTCATTGACCTGGAAATGTATAAATTAAAAAATAAACAAATCTTCAGGAACCTAGCACAAATAAACTTATACATGATAGTACAAAGGTTTGAGCTTACCTGAATATTTAAGTGAACAAGAATTTCTACGGGTAGCATCAATCACTCGCCAAAAAAGTTCGTGCGATGCAATCAGACTTCCAGAAGTTTCGGTTCGCAAATAAATATGTTGTCAAACCATGCGGCACCTGGCTGAAAACTGAGAACTTTGTACTTATTTTACCGGGTGCTCAGTAAAGTGAATTTGTTTTTACTGAGTGATCGGTTTGTTTTTTGACAAGTGCAGGATATTTTCTTAGAACAGAGTTGATCGGTAATACATACTACCGAAACCCAGTATTTTATTTTTTACAACTGAGACATTGGTAAAACTTATTGCAGAAATCCGTTAATTCTTTTGAATTAACTGTGCTCTCGGTTAAAATTGTCTTTTACCGTATAAAATCAGTAAAAAATACTACCGAGCTGGAATTATCAATTTAAGTGTGCACTTCTCACTGTAAAAAATGAGGAGCGCGAAGTGAGTAGTCAGACGTCTCACTACTCACTTTTTACGGCGAGAAGTGATAAATAAGGAGTGAGAAGTGAGACGTCTCACTTCTCACTCCTTATTTCTCACATCTCACTGTAAAAAAGGAGGAGCACGAAGTGAGTCGTGAGACGGGAAGTGTCATTTCGATGTCATGGGACTAATTTGCTAATAACTTTTTTCACACATTATTGTATATTGTAAATTTGTGTTTTTTTACATAAACATATAGCCCTCAAAGGACCCCATAAAATTTTCTAATAGGTCATTTCTCTAAATCTGATATTGGCGGCGCGAGAGCCGAATTAGTGTCAAATGACATTGACGTCATGATATTCCGTGACATTTTTTTTATTTCACTCTCATGGGTTCGACTTTGTAATTAGAACAATGATCTGTTCGACAAAGTTCTTAGATGTTTTAAGCATTAAATGTTAATAAAAAATCCACTACATTTTTTACATTTCTCGTCACTGCTTTTTACAGTGAAAAGAGAAAAATGAAGAGTGAGAAGTTAGACGTCTCTCTTCTCATTCCTAATTTCTCAGTTTTCAAATGACCTATTCGGGCAAAAGTCCTATTTGGCCAAATTCCCCTTTCGGCCAAATGACCCTTTCGGAAAAAACGACCCTTTCGGCCTACACGGAAGCTCTCAAGTACCCATTAATGGGTACTTACGTACCCATTTTGAAGAAAAGCGGCATAACTCATTAAATGGGTAAACTCGATTTACTCATTAATGAGTATATCCCCTGAACTTCATATAATGGGTAATTTTTGCTCTTGAGTTTTATTGACGAAATGGGTAAATATGTCCCATTTTTTATTTTTGTAGATTTGAGGTTATGTTACATAAATAATGGTATGCATATTCAAATAAGCTCAGATTGGATTATACGAGCAGCATCGTAATTAAAGAATGATAGGAATAAGTTAAACATTTATTGCAGTTTTAAGAAACAATTTAAATAAATTTTGGAGTCGACAGCCAACAATAGTTTTCTCTTTATTAAGGAACGATCACTGCTTCCACCTTCTCCTTCCGCAAGTGGCATATTTTCTCTCATGATAGACAGAAGATAATTTTGTTTCGTCGGGTTCTAGACTTGGTCTCATGTGCAAGACCATAATTATCTGCAGGACATAGTATTCCTGTTTACAGGAATCCGGAACAGTATTTGCTGTAATGATCCGAAGAAATAATAGTAGTAAAAGTCTATTTATATGTATTACGGATAGAAGAACTTACTCAACAAATTCCTTTCGCTGTAGTTATCTTTACTTCTCGGCCGCAACCATTTCCGGATAGCACAAAACTCGGCACAAACTCTGAAAAAGTGCACTTCTTGTAATTCAGATGCTAATTTCTTTGAGATCAAACTATTTTCTAAAAAATGATGCCGGAACTGAACAAATATTTTCGCGGGTAATGTTTACGCATTATTATTATCAGAAGAGATTGCATATAATGATGTTAATTTACCCATTTTATGTTATTATAAAAATGCAAAATTTTGACATCTCCATACTGATTGAAAAAGAGGGTACTCTGGACCCATTCAATGGGTACTTACAAATGTCCGTGTAACGACCGTTTCGACCAAATGACCCTTTCAGCCTAATGTCCCTTTCGGCCAAATGATCCTTTCAGCCAAATGACCCTTTCGACCAAATGAAGCTTTTGGCCAAATGACTATTTCGGACAAATAACCCTGACGGCTAAACGACCCTTTCAGGTCAAATAACCCTTTCGGCCAAATGACTTTCGACCAGATGGGTTTTGGCCTAGTGGCATTCGGCCAAATGGCTTTCTGCCGAATGGGTTTCGAACAAACGACCCTTCCCCGTCAAATACTGCGATAAAAAACATGAGAATCATGATTCCAAATAGAAGCATGTCCATTAAAGTCCCAGGAGCCCTTGCGTATCATATTCAGTTGAAAATAGTTTGATGCAGATGGTCTTAGTTTACCAAATTGTTCTGGATTACAATCAATGCACAAAAGCAAATGGAGCAACTTGTATTGAAGGAAACCTAAACCTAATTACCCGTTGAAAAGTACGTACATGGCTAATATCTCGATCAGAAAATCATGCAAACCAATAAGTTCTAACAGCTGGTCTTCGGATGGTTTTTTCTCCTAGTAACGACCTTTCGACAAAATGTCATTTGACCAAACGTCATTCGACTAAATGTCAATCAATGAAATGTTCCAAAGCCGACCACGATGAATTATTGAAAAAATAACATTGATATCATTTGTTTCTTTTTGGGGCAGCAAGGACTATGTCCAAATGCTTGACGATCCCTTCCCAGGCCATTCCCAGGCCATCTCCTATGAATAGCTGCATGTATCCGCAAGTAGGCTCTGCCAAAGCGACCATATGCCGCACGAACTGCGCAAGTCCAAGTCCTGGTGTGAGGTGGGACGCTGAACAGACCTGACACGACGGCCCTCCGACGAGACAGGAGGTATGCGCAGGCCCAATAAGCCGCCTTTGAAAACAACCATTACGAACGATATAGAAGCTAATACGACTCGATACAATCGGCAACGACCTAGGCGACGAATAAAGGATCACGATTGGAAGCTTAGTGTGGGGAATAAAGTGAGTCTGAAAAATGCATTTGCATTTGTTGGTTACATTGATGGATAAAGTAGAACGTATTTCTTATTTCATGATAAAAATAATGAAATAAACTAAAATATTTAAAATGACATTAATAGAAAAATTATAACGAATTTGAAATTAAATCGTAGTTGGCAATTGAAATGCCAGCATACTAAGAAGCTAATGAGAAGAAATTTGAAATTCAATCTCAGTAGACTGACAGGAATTCTAGATGATTCGAATGGTGAAAATAAACGATCATTCAGTGTTATGTTTTCGAGGCGTGAACATGCGAATTATCCTTCGGTGTTCCACGCTTGTTTTCGTTTGTAAAAGGCAAATCGGAAGACGGATTTGCTTGGCTACGACACTTAGAACATGGAACTGCAAGTCGCTAGGATTCGCAGTAAAAATGAGTCAAATAAAAAATTAGAAAGGCCAGTGAAGACGATGACACAAATCTCCCAAATTGGGGGGATTGTGCCTTCTGAACCGACGTTCTGATACCTGATACCGTAAAAATTGTGAAAAATGCCTGCATTGCTATCGATGATCTAGTGCAATTTCCTCAAGACGCAGCTATGTATATTTGCCAATAGTTATGAGCATGCTCTAGTGATTCAATTCTATTATGCGTTAATCGCTATGGTGAGAAGTTAGAAATACTTTTACGCTTATGCTTTTTATGCCCACTCCAAGGACTACCCTATCAACTTTCCCCTTTTTTCTCCGTCTTCCCATTCCATCTATTTTTATTCACGCTTTCCGCCGGAGGAAATGGTTCACGTCTCCTGTATTGACGGAAACCCGATTCTTCACAATGTTTCGAATGTGAGAAACCGCGAGACAAAAATAATAGGTCGAATATTTATAATTGTATAATTAAGTTCTAAGCTTTCTCAACTCTGAAATAAGTTAAGGGTAAAACTAACGATTTTGATTTGGAATTCATTTTTTGTCCACGAAACGTCGCACTGTGTGACGTTCTTATACCTGAATGGAACCAGACGTGCAATGTTTTGCGATCATATGGAAAATATCTATGCAATGCTCCCCGACACGACCCTGCCTTAGTGGCTCCAGGCTACAACAGCAAGTGCTACATGGGAACAGGTAATTAAGCAATGCGGTGTTACAATAAATCATTCGGCTGCCTGATGGTTGACTGGTTGCTGGCTGGTCAAGATTACACGACTGGGATGAGGAAGCGTGCGTAAAAGTCGGACTTAGGAGGAAAAGCACTACGCGCTACGGGATCTATTACCACCGGCAATGGTCCAATTAATCACTGGTTCCGATTAGAGAAGGAATAAGTCACGAATTTGATAATATGCGAGTGACTTTTTTCATGAAGGTTTTTCTTTGTTAATTTGATTATGTTTGTTACTGGAAATATTGTTGGACGTTTGTAATTTGGTTTTATTGAAATAAAATAATATGAATTGACAAACAAATCTATTGTTGAATGTGCACATAGTTTTTGCGTTTTTGACAACACATGATTGCTTCCTTTCGATTTAAGAAAATTTTCAATTTCAATTCTTAACGCAATTAGCTCAAAAAAGGAAACCCAAAAAAAAATGTTGGTGGTATTAGTAACAGAAATACTCTACTAGTGAATTCTCTGGAAACTAAAGTGGACGAAAATTATATGTTGTCCGAAATGTAAAAAAATAACAGATTCTACTCAGTAATCCAGTTGAAATAATGTGTTTATTTTATTTTTTTACTTTCAGGTGAGTCTCATGAACGTAATCTTAGGCGATATTTATTTATATATAAAACGTAAGTAGGACAAAATTGTAGATCGTATCAATCCCAAATTAAATCATGCATCTTGATGAACTTATCGAACTTCTGCGGTTCATTGAATGCAGGTTTAGCTTAAATGTGAGAGATGAGCAGTTCATATACGTAATACGTGGATGTCAGATATTCTTATAGTTCTTCAAAATATGGCTGTATAAAATCTTGTCATTTACAAAATTTCAAAATACAATTACTCTACAAAACCCCTCAAATTCTAAATCCTTCAAATTACCGCCAGATTAGGATATCACTATTATTGAAATTTGCACAGTTATAATTTAAATTTCCGACTCATCTATGAAGAAATTCTTATGTGAAAACGTTACTTCATAATATTTCAAGCTTAAGCAACTACCCCTCTAGCCCGTCCCAGCCACAAACCCAGCATCCAAAACAAAATCATCCTATCACGTTATCAAACCACTCGACAACACGATAATACTTCCTCGAAGCAAAATACCTTTCACCACTTCGTGCTGTCAGCATTACCAACGCATCGGTTTCCTCTGATATATTCAGCAGCTGTTTCCAGACCTCATACAATGTGAAGGCTCAGTTACGCTCGGTGTTTTCGGGTGGGTTACCATCAACATACAAACACCTCCGCTACCGCACCTAAACACTAAACAGTAGCACACCATCATCCGGGAGTCAAGGGTCGAGGAATGAACACAAAAGTCCTTTTCAACACCAAGTGGTTTACTTTGGAGACCTTTGAAAAGGAAGACACTCGACAGCAGCAGTGTGAACAGAAAGCCGAACGTGTGCGACGATGACTAAACGATTTTTGTCCAACCAACAAGGCGTCGATTTTCCCGGCAGAGTGTGGGAATGGTGTAGCATAAGTTTTGATCTAGCTGGCAGCTTGAACAAACCTAAAACTTTCACAAAGTTGATAATGAATGAAACGAGTTCTAACTTTCCTATCCACACACATGTTGACCCAAGACTGTGCGGTTCGCCGCAATCCTCTAAACGTGCAAGTTTGACTGTGTACCGAAATTTCGAAAGAAAAACAGAAAATTTCATTAGCAGCCCAACGGGCGGCACTTTGTCAGAAAGACGGGAACCGTTCCACCCCCCAGAGAAAGAGCCGAAGCACGCGAGTTGACGCCGATGATGGGTGTAATTAATTTCAAGTGTTAAAATAAACATTCATACGGAAAGCGCGTGTGTAATGCTGGCTGGAAGGCTTCTGGGCCCGAAGTTGAAGCTCAGCTCGTTTCTTCTCTTTTTGCTATGGCGTTCTGGCATCAAAGCCGGGTGCTTTGCGTCACGTGGTTTCACACTTGCTCTCGTGCTTGCACTTATGTGGGAATGTGGGATAGGGTTTGAAGTGGGCTTGGGCAACCTTCAACTTTTTTTTCGGCCGCTTGTTGGTTGGTTAGTAGCGCTAACAGGTGGCAATTGTTGTTTTGAATAATGAGCGCAATAATGGGTTGGAATGAATTCCAGGAAGATTTGGAAACAGTAGGTCGACGTGTAAGACGCGCGGCTACAAAGCAAGACCATGCTGAGGGTGGCTGGGTTCGATTCCCGGTGCCGGTCTAGACAATTTTCGGATTGGAAATTATCTCGACTTCCCTGGGCATGAAAGTATCATCGTGTTAGCCTCATGATATACGAATGCAAAAATGGTAACTTGGCTTAGAAACCTCGCAGTTAATAACTGTGGAAGTGCTTAATGAACACTAAGCTGCGAGGCGGCTCTGTCCCAGTGTGGGGATGTAATGCCAATAAGAAGAAGAAGAAGAAGAAGAAGAAGAAGAAGGTCGACGTGTTTTGAATGAATAATGAAGACAGTCTGATGAGTTGAATTGAACGTTTCTCAAAAAAAAAGTCTTTTGTACAAGGCGAATAACCGTCAGTAGAAATCAAAATCTTGAGAAAATATTTATTAACTGGGAGCTGCGGACTCGATCGAATCCAATTTTCAAGATATTTTGCTTGAAACTCGCAAATTTCCTCTCGGTGTTCAATGTACACGTTACGATTTTCTCACATTGAATTATTATTGTGTTTATCTTTATAGAATTAATTATAAAGATTTCGTCAATTTACTGCATCGCATAAATTAACGTGTCGAATATAAAATTAATTCATACCCTCCACTTATTTTGAATCCGTCGATATATTTAAAATGACGCCAGAAAATTGAAATTTGTTCAAAATGAGCTGTATTTAGTATGAGTTGATTTATACGTGTACTCTCTCGGATGCGCTCAAAATGCACAAAACCTCTCTCGATGCGATGGATACTGTTTGACAGCTTACCCTGGAGATTTTTTGGCACTCGTTTTGACTCTATCCGCAGCTCCCAGCTTATTAGTCTACCTGTGGCTGTAAGAACTGGCTTGTAAGCACAAATTGTTGTAAGTTCTATTTTTGAGCAATTTTGTACTACAATCCAAAGAAAAAAGTCATAGAAATATAGAATTAATTATTTCCATGAATTTTTCTTCTCTGTGTGGACCCATAATGTTAAATACGTTGGAGGACATTGTTGATTATTTTCATCTATAAAGCATTTACCTTAAAGGTAAAACACTGCACAAGTTTAAACAAATCTCCAACATCGGAATTAGTGTTGGCCTGGATATATTTGTATATTTGAAGACTTGGCAAAATCAGCTCCTTTCAGTGACTGACATCATCTAATTTTCATTAGGTCGTTTTTGGCAGCTTGTATCTAAATCGGTGCAGATTCAAAAGTTTCGAATTGCGAAATAACAATTTATATTCAAATTTTAGCATCACCCTCTTCTATCGGCACTCGCTTTCTGATTCTGACCCATGCTGTAATGATGGCGTGGCGTCTTAAATAATCGATCCCAAATCAAAACCGTAGATGACCTTTTTTGGGATTCCTCTTTTTCTAGCGTTTCGGCAACGCCTTCGCCGTTCTGGAGTTTTGTTTGTTCGTGATTATGGAGCAGCAAATTCGTCAATTAATGTGTATCCTGTTCCTACAAGGATTTTTGACTGATGGGGTTTTGTACCCGAGGCATTCCACGGGGGCATGTCAGTCGATCCTGAGCGACCATTTCGAAAATATTTGAAACTCTGCACAGTTTTTCAATTTCATCTAAATCGTCAATTTTCGATATCAAATCTTCATATTGAGTCACGACTAACTTTTCAAAAGGGTGTATGTGAAAATGGTTCAAAAATATTTAAAAAGCTGCACAGCAAAAACGGAATGTTCGATTGTTATGATTTTTTCAGCAAAGTTAGACAACCAAATGGTGATTCTTAAGAAAATGTGCACAGTAAAAAAAATTTTTTGCCTTTAAAAATATCATTTTGTCACAAAAACTCAAATATCTCAAAACCCTATCTTTTTTCGAACGTAATTTTCTTAGGGAAAACGGTCCATTATATTAGCTATCTACCATAAAAATTTGGTGATGGTAAACTAATAAACAAAAAAGTTATGACATTTCAAACATTTCACAATTTTCACATTTAGTAAAAACATTTTTTTTTCTGTGTAAGTTATTTCGAGAATTGCAGTTTGATGCAGATTTTATTGTTAAGGGACGTGATTTAAACAAGTTGTTTTCATGATATTTTGATTTAATTATTCATAGCATCTATAAGAAACTTAGACACGATCCAGTGTTGTGATCAAAAGTATTGATAGTGTCATAATTTTCATTGCACGTGACTGGCGAAAAATTCTTTTAATAGTGTTGAAACCTGTTGATAATAACGTTGATAGAAACATATCAAAAAATGTTATTTTTAAGACAAAAGCTGCAAAATCAAAGATTTATATACACGTGTACGTCTATAGTTTACAGCTGCAAAAAATATACCTCTTAGAGAATAGACTTTATGATCGGGAGGAAACGGGTATCTTCAACAACAACAAATGCATGATAGGTACATACCATGACAATGCTCACGAAAAAGCAAAAAAAATACTACTACTAAGGTTGTTAAAGATCTTATAGTAATTTTTTTCTTCAGTCAAGCAAATGACACCAAACTAGTCAGTAAAAACTTAAAAGTGATTTTGTTTATTGAAATATTACGAACAACATGAGTAGCCGCTTTCTCAACTGTTGTAGGCCGTTTGATGGAAAAAAGTGTTCAAAAGAGTTACGAAATCTCACCGAAAGCACCATAGATAAACTGAAAGCGACTGGTTATGCTCCAATGTCCACATTGAATACAAATTTACGCATTTGCACGTCCTGCCGTCTAAACGTTGACAAAAGAGCAATCTGTATATCATCGGTTGAGCAGAGCGCAGGAAGTTCGAAAACGACAGCAACTGAGGAATTGCCAGATGTATCGACAACAACTGAGGAATTACCAGAAGTATTAAGTGCTGAGAGACTTGCCACCGTACCATCAGCGAAATCTGTTTCAACAAATCAATCGGAAGACGAGTGTAACCAAAAGGACAACATCGAACCCTTTAACGAGGGCATAGCTGGGATAAAAGGGACTCCGATTAAATGGAGTAAGATGGACTACGTTTAGGACCCGGAGAAAAATACCGTGAAATAAACGAAGCTGTACGATGAAACCTCTTCAAATTAGGGACCTGATGATGTGAAAATACAGACTGCGATGAGGTAATTATAAATATGAAGGAAAGGTTCTCGAATGCAGCCACGACAAGGAAAGAAAAATTATTGATTTTGTCGATGCTGCCAAGTTCGTGGTCTATTCAGGATGCCATTGATGAGTTCAAAACCAATAGAAATACAGTAAAAGAGGCAAAACAATTGAAGAATAACTGTCTTTCAACCAAAAATACTAGGTCCAGTACTGCATTAACAGATGAGACAAAAGAAATAGTAGTTCAATATTTTGAAGATGATGAAGTAAGTCGAGCTATGCCTGGTCAAAAAGATTATGTATCAGTAAAAAAAGATGGAAAGCGTCAAGCAATCCAAAAACGATTAATGATGACGACTTTGAAAGAAGCGTACACATGCTTCAAGGAAATTCACGATAATATTAAAATAGGTTTTTCCTCATTTGCAAGCCTTCGGCCAAGGCAATGTAAGCTTCTTTCCAATTCAGGAACACATAATGTGTGTGTGCACAACCCATGAGAATATTAATCTTATTTTACATAGTTTGAAAAGAATCAATTTAACAAAGGATATTAAAATGTTAACTGGTAGTCTTTTGTGTGAAAATACAACATCAAATTGCTATCTACGATCTTGTTCGGATTGTCCAGATTCTTCATCATTGGAAAATACTTTATTCGCTGAGTTTGAAGAAAAATATATTGATCAGTTATCATTTGAGCAATGGGTGACCACGGATAGGTGTGACATAGAAACTATTGTAAAACCTGTAGATGAGTTTGTGTCATATTTTTGCTTGAAATTAGCACGATTTCATTAAAACAGAACAATCCAGCTTTTTAAAAAATACGAAAAATACATTACAAAATGGTGAATTTTAGTCATTTGTGATTTTTCTGAAAATTACAGCTTTGTATTGCAAGATGAAGTGCAGTCCCATCACTGGAACGTACAACAAGCTACAATTCATCCATTCGTTATTTATTTTAATGGAAGTACGCAAATTGAACACTTAAGTTTTATTATAATTTCCGAAGATTTAAGACACGATTCAGTATCCGTAAACTTGTTCATTGAAAATGATTAACTTTTACGCATTGATAAGCATAAAGAAGTCAAAAGATATATTTCATGTCTGATGGAGCAGCGTCGCAGTACAAAAATCGTAAGAATTTTTCGAGCCTATGTCAATTTAAATTAATGTACGGAATTGATGCAGAATGGCATTTTTTTGCTACATCACATGGCAAAGGTCCTTGTGATGCTATTGGAGGAACAATAAAGCGCATGGCCACAAGAGCAAGTTTAGCCAAAGAACGTGAGCATCCAATTAAAACTGCGAAAGAACTTTTTGATTGGGCAAATCGTAGAAAAGAAAAACCAAATTATCATTTTGTTTTACTACTACTGAAGAGTACGAAATAAAGGCTTCAGAGCTCAGCGAGCAATTTAATAACGCGAAAACGATCCAAGGAACCCAAAAATTTCACTGTTTCATTCCATTGTCGGAAAATAAAATTAAAGCAAAACTATACTCAAACTGTGCTGATAATAATTCAAAAGTGTTCGATATTTTAAAAAATTGAATAAAAATAAATAAAAAATAAGTATTAATAAACTGTTTTCATGATATCATAACCCATACCAAAATTCAAACCCAAAACTCTTAGAGTTTCTATAACAACATTGTGTAACTGCCACATTTAATTTAATACTTAGGATAATATTAATTCATTTTATTTATTTATACATATAATATTTATACATATAATATACATAATATCGATGAATACATAAATATGGAATATCATACAAACAACTTGTTTAACTCACGCAAGGCCCTTAGCAATAAAATCAGCATCAAACTGCGATTCTTGAAAAAAAATACACGGAATTTTTTTTGTTTACCATCTGTGAAAATTGTGAAATGTTTGAAATGTCATAACTTTTTTGTTTATTAGTTTACCATCACCAAATTTTATGGTAGATAGCTAATATAATGGACCGTTTTCCTAAAAAATTACGTTCGAAAAAAGATAGGGTTTTGAGATATTTGAGTTTTGTGACAAAAATGATATTTTAAAGGCAAAAAATTTTTTTTTACTGTGCACATTTTCTTAAGAATCACCATTTAGTTGTCTAACTTTGCTGAAAAAATCATAACAATCGAACATTCCGTTTTTGTTGTGCAGCTTTTAAATATTTTTGAACCATTTTCACATACACCCTTTTGAAAAGTTAGTCGTGACTCAATATGAAGATTTGATATCGAAAATGACGATTTAGATGAAATTGAAAAACTGTGCAAAGTTTCAACTCAATAGAAAATCATGAATTAAAAATTTTCTTAAATTTTGATGCTGTTGCTTGGAATCGCTCGTCCATCTCCATACCCTTCGAATCAATTTCAAAAATAAAACAAATAGTTTGCAACAGCTGATTACTTAAAAAAAAATGTTGATAAACAGTGTCATACTTTAATATTTACACTGTTCGATAAAAACGATGGGTCCGAATAGCTTAACATAATAAAAAAAAGTTTGAAAAAGCATAGTTTAGAATTAGGAAATAAATACACAAAAAATCAAAGCAAAGCTGTGAATTCTATAAGTTTCTCCCGATCCGGTCAAGAAGGGAATTTTGCGGATTTGAAATTTTGTCGACTTCTCTGGGCATATGCAATCATTGTAACACGAAAAAGTCAAAGATCGACTATTAGACTATTGCCAACCTAATAGCAATAGCTTTGCAAAAAATTTCGACTTCTTCTCGACTTCGACTTGAAGAAGTACTTAATTATTTGGTGTGATCCGTTCTTTTGCTACAATATGTACTACTCTACCCTAGTAGAGCATATTTTAAAAGTAGGTTAAATGTTCATCGATTCCTGTAGCGGGGAAGGAAAACTTTTTCGATTTAAGGCGCTTTCTGCCCAAACAGTTGCGGCTGACTGACTTCGGTATTTATGGATGAATCATTTCTTCAGGATGCCAGAACAATTACAATTGTTATCGTTTGGGTGTTTGAAATTGATGGAGTTTCTACTTTTCACGCATTGCATGATATTTGACCAGATCATGATAATTCCCTTTCATTCATCCTACAAGCAACAGTAATGCATCTGAATTTCCAATTGTAGCACCGAGATGCCCATAATCAATCTTCATCCATTGCATTGACTGGTTGTTGAGAAAATTATGTTATTACATTATGCACCAGTAAAGGGCATCTCGGACCGGCCATCATCGGTCTCCTTCGTCTGAGCTTTACGCAAACTTACAACTCCATTGTTAGCCAAACGAAATGAAAAATGTTTATCCATCCGATCCACCGCCAGTACCACCTCGCTATGATCGCTTGCTGGCTCGGAACGCAGCATAATGGATTGGAGATAATCCTCGCTAGATGAGATAATGCACTTTGTTACTTTGTGCATTATTACTTCGCCATCCGTTTCGGTAAGAAGCTGCACAGCAACGCATCGGGGTTAAGTAAATATTAATGCTCTGCCGAGGAATTGTGAGCAGAGTGATGACGGTGGCAAACGTCAGATCGAATGCGGAATATTCATACTTGGGAATGCACGCAAAATGATTAATTGAATGAATATTACTAGCTTTTGCAAAATTAAATAGAAGGAACCAGGACGCGTCAACTATTTAAAGAAGGGTTTTGCGTTTACCATTAATCGACCTACTCGAAACAAATTGCATTCGACGTTGTTTAAATTTCGTATCGAAAGGTTATGCCTCCCCTGGGCTCCATTGCTTTGCTGTCTGAGGTCGCTTATGGCACCTGTATGTAAAAACATCGTATTTTCAACATGAACTGAATTTCTGCATTCATTCAGGCACGCACACTTCATAAAAGAGAGAATTTAGTGTCGCACTTAAAAACGTGACAATGAGCTAAGTATATTTTTATGAATGACATCATTCATTCATAGACTCTAATTCACAAATTGGAGACAAAACTATTTTCAATCCATAACCGGAATAATTATTATGCACTCCTCAATTAACTGAACCCGTAAAAAAACACAAACATTCCGACCGGTGCAATATCAACCCTATTTGCGTGCATTCCAGCTGAATAGTTCAAATCTCGTTCAAAATAAACCAATTAAGCTCGGTTAATATTCATTCCCCAAGGATGACGGTGCTCTATCACCGGCGGGGTATCACGAAAGCGCCTCACGGCCGCTGTTGTCGGTGGCCTCATTTTGCTAGGATCGTGCCATATACCGTCGAAAGCCAGCGTGATTAAGTTACGCTTTTGGTTCGCAACATTCTTTTTTTTTTATTTTCACATCATCATTGTCCATTGTTCGCTTATTATGAAGCGATTAAACGCGCTCCTGTCCCCCGGTAGGTTGCACTGTCGATTAAATGTGGAGTAGAGGAACCAATTGATTACCGGCTGATGATGATTACCACGGGGTGGAGTGGTGGGCGCGTGTGATTTTTTGCGTTGCACAATCTGCGGCTGCTCATCGGATGGGTAAATATGAATTATTACCATTTGCATCTCTTCGGAATGCATATGCCATTGTAGGGGGAAGCAGTCTTTTACTATTCTTTATCAAAACATTCAGAAAGGGTGATATTGTGCGGTAGAGCATAATAAATTCTATTTTATATGAGGTTTCCATTTTTCGTAATTTTCGTTTTCGGGATTCGATTTAAATATTTTGTTATATTCCAGGAAATACCGGTATCCTGGGTTCTCCAGTAGCCTTGCGAGCAAGGGCGTAGGATTGCCAATCCAGAGGTAGAGATTTCGATTCTCGATCCGGTTTTCAAACTGGTTGGAACATTCCTGATTCCCTGGGCTTAGTATATATATTGTACTTGCCACACAATATACACATACACCCGATTCTGTTTTTACACGGATT
Organism: Armigeres subalbatus; assembly: GCF_024139115.2. Classification (NCBI taxonomy): domain Eukaryota; kingdom Metazoa; phylum Arthropoda; class Insecta; order Diptera; family Culicidae; genus Armigeres; species Armigeres subalbatus. The sequence continues at coordinate 262,609,493 of NC_085140.1, read as the reverse complement.
TTTTTTACACGGCCGTGTTAAAAAAATCTCATACAAAATTTTTGCAAAGTTGCTCCATTTTGCATGATTTGTCGAGAAATCATAAAACTTTTTTTACACGGATTTTCAAATTTTGAACTGAAAACTTTTTTTACACGGAACGCATCCCCTGTGTAAAAAAAGAATGGGGTGTACTCATGCAATGGAAGGCATAGGAAAGCTTTCAATCAATAACTTCTTCTATCTCCAGGTTTGAAAATGTTTTAATCTATGGATATAAACAGTAAAAACACCAATAAATAATTATATGTAGATAGGTTCTTTCATGAAAGACAAAAGGATGTTATGGGTTAATTACCTAAGTTAGTGTTGCGGGCTGAATACAAATACAACTTGAACTCCTACATTCCTGTCAACGCTTCGTCTGAACAAGAAATAGCTCTGCTGCAGACTATCCTTGTCTGCGGACTACAGCAGATACAGGATATACGTAATATGAATGACAGATTGCCTTCGACCTGGCCTTCGTTAGCGACGTGGATAATATTGAACTATTTGAATCACCAAACGGAATTTCAAAACTTGACGCCCATTATATAATTAAATTTGACTATCTTCGTAGTACTAACGATGTTGGACAAGACTGCTGCTATTATGATTTCATATCCTGCAACTAAATTGCAATTAGCGTCGATAAACTGGGAATCGATTTTGTCGAATTGTGATGTGGACGAGGCTGTATACCGATTTTATGGTATTATTTTTGACACCATCCATGAATATACTCCTATTCGTCGCAAAAGCTTCCGCACCCATTTTAATCAAGCATGGTGGACTCCAGAGCTTCGCAACCTCCGAAACAGATTGCGAAAAGCTAGGAAACGTTTTCTCAAATCACGGAGTGAGGCCAACAAGCAACTGCTTCACAATATGGAGGAACACTACTCATCTCGGCTGACAACTGTTTTCACGATTACATACAGCGCAACGAATCGAATGCTAAACGGGACCCATCGTCATTCTGGTCATTTGTGAAGAAGCTTAGACGTAATAATGGTATTCCACAGAATGTCTACTTCGAGGACACTAATGCAGATAATGCGGAAGGTGCCGCCAACCTATTTGCTGAATTCTTCAAGAATGTGTTCTCAAATGTCCCCCCTGCTCATTCACCTGATGAACATCGGGATTGGAAAGGTAGCTTAGCACATTACAATCTCCATTTGCTGTAATTAAATGTTTCTGTTGATGAAGTGAGGAAAGTTCTTTCAAAAGTAGATGCTTCGAAAGGCCCTGGCCCGGATCGTCTACCACCATCGTTTATATTCACTGCACCTTCAGCCTAGCCGGCCTCAATCATCTTCAACCGTTCCCTCAACAGTAGTGTGTTCCCTTCAGCATGGAAGGTCGCATACATTATTCCAAAACACAAGACAGGAAATATACACAACGTGGAGAGTTATCGTGGGACCTCCATTCTGAGCTGCCTACCTAAAGTGCTCGAAAAGATGGTATATAAAGTTATGTATCACGCAGTGCAACCAATGGTTACCGAGCATCAACATGGATTTATGCGGAAACGATCTACTACGACTAACCTCATGTGGTTGTCAACTCACTGATTAAATCAATTGAGAAAAAACGTCAAGCTGATAGCATCTACGTGGACTTTAGCGAGGCGTTCGACAAAGTTCCTCATATGCTCGCTGTTGACAAATTGAAATGGGATGGGATTACCGGACTGGGTTACACAATGGCTGCAGTCCTATGTGACCGATCGCACTGCCTTTATTAGTAGCAACGGAGTCAATTCGCCCAGCTTTGAAATGCCGTCGGAGGTTCCTCAGGAAAACCACTTTGGACCTGTTTATCAACGACCTCTCTACCCGTCTGAAATCGTCTGAAAAATATTACTTGCAATTGAGTCTAATCTCGACTGTTGTGCCCTCCAGCAAGATATTGATTATCTTTTGCACTGGTGCACTCTGAATGGCATGGAAGTTAACATATCCAAATGCAGTGTTATCTCCTTCACCCGCTTGCACGATCCCTCGTACGTTGACTATTCAATGGGAAGCAACAATCTCCTACGAGTTTCCACAGTTAAGGACCAGGGAGTAGTAATTGACTCAAAAGTGAGGGTCAATGAGCACTACCCGTAACGCTGGGTAGACAGGCAAATCCTGACCCAACGAATACCTTCCTCATTATCCCAACTCCGTGGTACTTATGAGGATGTCGCTGAATCGGTGACCTCTCGTTAAGTAAGTATCACATCAACACTTCCTTCCTCTCCCTAGTTACGGTGAAGATGGGCGTGGCCAGGAGTAGTAATCCTCATGCTTTTGTTATTTTTGTCTAAGACTGGAATCAAGGAACACTCCCCTTCGTTATTCTCGATAGCATTCTAGATAAGTATCTCAAAAGTTAAACATGAGTATCACTAGTGTCCAATCTACGAATTACACCGTAACAATGCTAAGGCAAAAGGGAGGTTCAATGAGCACATCACAATGGTCAAAGCAAAATTTTACGCCATGCTAGGCTTCATGAAAAGGAATACAAAACGCTTTCCAGGATGTTTATGCGCTCAAATCTATATATTATGGCATAGTTCGTAGCCTCCTGGAATATGCTGTTGTTGTTTGGGCACCCTTCCACGTCGTACAAAATGATAGAATAGAAGCTATCCAACGGAACTTCATTAGATACCCAAGCCAATTGAACTTCCACGCTCCCCAACGACGACTATGACAATACTCGTTTTTTTGGCACACCACCCGTCGCACCAACTACACTGCCGTAATCTGAAAAAGTGACGTAACAGCCATTTTACAACATGCATGTTTTCCATTTTTCTGTTAAAGAGCTCGATGAGTAGTACTCTTTAACACCATTTTTGGAAAATGGCGTATACGTCACTTTTTCAGATAACGGCAGTGCAGCTTCAACGAACCATGGACTATGTGCTGCCGTGTATTCAACGAAACTAGTGTCGTCTATGATTTTGGCATAAATAAGTCCACATTCAAGTAAAGGATTGTCCATTTAGCATAAGTTTTTATCTGTACAACTTTAAGTTGAAGGTTTAATAATAAATAAATAAAATAAATGTGTGAGCAAAATGATTACACTGTTTTAGGCAACATCAATTCATTCATAAATACTAATAAAATAAAAAAAATATTTATAAAAAAATGCGTAACGCTACAAATATAAAATTTTAACCATCTCACAACTATTTGTAAATCCTTTCTACTTTTTTCTATGTAAATTCAATTTGTCTCATGATGGGCTCATAATTATTATGCTTTGAACAAACCCTGGATTGTAATAATTCAGCGGCAATGGTGACTTTTTTGCTTAAAAAATCCTATTTTATTTCCAGAGTTCACCACAAATCTCCATCTTCTCATAAACATGGTTACTGTTGTCGAAATTAATTTATTGGCTTTTTTCGGTGATAATTATACTACTCAAAGCGAAAGGGAGTAGATGAAAGTAATGAAGATACAGATTCGATTGACACCGCAAGCGAGCGACAAGTGTGAAATGAATAGAAACTGAAGATTAGCAGAGGGCCATATGAGAGAACAAGCATTGTTGAAATCGCTGTTATTCTGCCTAACGTCCACCCAGGAACGGCTTGGATAGTGACGTGGTGATCACTGTACCAAGACAGGCAAAATAACAGCGATTTCAACCTGCTAATGTGCTGTTCGGCAAGCGTAAACAGTTCTATTGATTCGTGGCATATTTTCAGAGATTCATACAAGAGCGCGCTAAATCTCTTCACGCATAACTCTCGCAAGCTCATACTTCGCCCAAATTGAATCTTATTCGAACTGTATTTCATCAATTTTTCGCCAATTGGATTCTATAATTAGGAAAGCTTTGATCACCGCGTGACTTTATCGAAATTAATTTATTGGCTTTTTCGGTGATAATTATACTACTCAAAGCGACATGACAGTAAATAAGATACAGATTCGATTGACACCGCAAGCGAGCGGCAAGTGTGAAATGAATGAAGATTGAAACTGAAGATTAGCAGAGGGCCATATGAGAGAACAAGCATTGTTGAAATCGCTGTTATTCTGCCTAACGTCCACCCCGGAACGGCTTGGATAGTGACGTGGTGATCACTGTACCAAGACAGGCAAAATAACAGAGATTTCCACCTGCTAACGTGCTGTTCGGCAAGCGTAACCCGTTCTATTGCTTCGTGGCATATTTTCCGAGAAGTATGAGCTTGCGAGTTATGCGTGAAGAGATTTAGCGCGCTCTTGTATGAATCTCTGAAAATATGCCACGAATCAATAGAACTGTTTACGCTTGCCGAACAGCACATTAGCAGGTTGAAATCGCTGTTATTTTGCCTGTCTTGGTACAGTGATCACCACGTCACTATCCAAGCCGTTCCTGGGTGGACGTTAGGCAGAATAACAGCGATTTCAACAATGCTTGTTCTCTCATATGGCCCTCTGCTAATCTTCAGTTTCTATTCATTTCACACTTGCCGCTCGCTTGCGGTGTCAATCGAATCTGTATCTTCATTACTTTCATCTACTCCCTTTCGCTTTGAGTAGTATAATTATCACCGAAAAAGCCAATAAATTAATTTCGATAAAGTCACGCGGTGATCAAAGCTTTCCTAATTATGGTTACTGTTGGTATTTTCGTCTGCGTTCTAATTTTCGCATTAGTCTCGAAAACAAGAAAAAGAAACACTTTTTTGGCTATAACTCATTCATTTAAAAACATAGGCTCAGAAGGGATGTTCTGATAGTGGAGTTATAGCAAATGAATTTTGATTATATTGATTTTTGCACATATAACAGGAAATATACCATGAACGGAAATACTCCCCTAATGTCCCTATAATGCTTGATTCTTGTCTCTTTGCATTTCCTTTGAACAGCAGTTTTAGTAGTTTTGAATAGAAGCAACACGACTAGTCTCCTATCTGCCAACACCACATTATGTTGGATACCACCACCCAATGATATAACGTGACTGCAGATTGTCTGACGAGCCAACCAAGGTCTGGAGTAGATGCACGCAGAAAAGTCTCAAATGGAAATCACCGAACATGGCAACAACAATGTTATTCAAATAAAGACGTGTTCCTAAAAAATCAAAAGTAACTCAGCTGGAGGACGGAACGATCGTGTATATTGTAAGAAGCAGACGGTTTTGTCATTTTTGGGAGTTCGCCACACTAGAACAATTGTTCGTACTACATCTCAGTGACTCCTAGATCAACTTGTCCAATATGTCGTGTAAGTAACTTTAGCTGTTGAACATCTTCTGAGAAACTGTTCACAGTTTGAAGCAGCAGAGGATAACCTAGATCGTTAAGGATGGAATAGGAAATATTCTGCTGAAAAGTACAGAAAAGGTCATTGACGTAACTAGCCCCGATGCCGATGGGGGAGGGGGGAGGGGTCTAGAGCTCCTTCATCTATTTCAAGCTTCTTTCAAAAATTCTCGAACACTGTGCCACCTCAGTAAGTTATCTTGGGGGTAATGTGATAACCACCTACGGCAATTGCAGATTAATCACACTCATCCATATTCTCTTTTCTCAAACATGTGTTTTTTGTTGTAGCCCAAAGTATCAAAGCGTGTGGCCGATTTAAGTTGATAAGGTATAGTGTCTAAGTGTAGTAGCGCTCGGATTTGTCTCGCACACTCAAAGAACAATGTATGACGGATCGCCGACTTCCCACCGATAGGCACTGGGGCCCTCCTTAGCCGTGCGGTGAGACGCGCGGCTACAAAGCAAGACCATGCTGAGGGTGGCTGGGTTCGATTCCCGGTGCCAGTCTACGCAATTTTCGGATTGGAAATTGTCTCGACTTCCCTGGGCATAAAAGTATCATCGTGCTAGCCTCATGATATACGAATGCAAAAATGGTAACCTGGCTTAGAAACCTCGCAGTTAATAACTGTGGAAGTGCTCAATGAACACTAAGCTGCGAGGCGGCTCTGTCCCAGTGTGGGGATGTAATGCCAATAAGAAGAAGAAGGCACTGGATATTTTAGCATATTTCATTAAAAAAATTATCTATATCTAATGAAAAAATAATGCAACATTCCTTCAGGTCACTCCTGACAGAATCTAAGTTTCAAAGTGCTCGCGTTTTCGGGGGCACACCACTCGATACGGAGGCGGCGGACAACTGTCATTTTTGTTGATTCAACTTTGCTGCGTGAAAAAATGAAAATGACAGTTGTGCGTTGCCTCCGTATCGAGTGGTGTGCCCCCGAAAACGCGAGCACTTTGAAACTTGGATTCTGTCAGGAGTGACCTTCATAGATTCCGACGGGAATGTACAAAAAAAATCCGATGGGAATGTTTCAGGGATTCCAATGAGAATCTTCTAGACATTTTGGAAGGAATTTTCCAGGAGTTCTGACGGGAATGTTCCAGAGATTTCGTCGCAAATTCCCCTCGTCGGAAAACTTCGTAGGCCATGTTCTAGGAATGTAAAAGCAAATTGTCGAAGGATTCCGAAGCATTCTGTCGAAGGATCCCAACGAAAATAGTCGAGGGACTCCGAATTAATCCTCCAGGGATTCCGAGAAGAGTCCTTCAGCAATTCCGAAGGGAATCTTCCAGGAATGAAGCAAATTTTCGAGAGATTCCGAAGCTAGTCTTCAAAGGATCTCGAAGCAAATCGTCGAATGATTACGAAGCAAATGGTTAGAGGAATTCCGGAGCAAACCGTCGATGTATTCCAAAGCTAATCGTCGAATGATTCCAAAGAAATTTGTCGAGGGATTCCAAAGCAAATCATTGAGGGATTCCGAGGCAAAACGTCGGATGACTCCGAATTGAATCTTAAAAGGATTCCGAAGCAAATCGAAGGGTATCCCCCACATGTTCCCAAGGGTATCCCTCAAAAATACTGAAAGGAATCCAGTATGAAGTCTTCTGAATTCTGGTTAGAATACTTTGATTATTCTGAAAGAAGTTCTTTAGAGATTCCAATGAGAATTCTTCACGAATTCTGATGGGAATTCCTCTCGGATTCTGATGAGAACCCTATTTGGATGCTGATGAGAATCTTTCTCAGAAATGAGGAACAAGCTCTTGTGTTTTCCACTCAGACGAAAATTCCATTATGATAGGGAGAATATGGGAGATAACTCTTTTGTCTTCTATCTTTTTCAGTGAAACTCATTATGCTATATTGAGGTTGTCCATTCAAAATCGATTTTCAGATTCCCGCTTTTTCCCGGTTGGAAAAACGAATACTAAAATATCATACTAGCGGATCTAAACAAAAAATTAGCTAATTTTTATGTTTGTGTTAAACATATGAAAAAATCATCTGAAATTGACTCGAAAATTATTTTAAGCTTTTAGTTGAATGTATTTACTTGTCATAAGACGAGTTTGTACTATCTGAAATAGTAGCATTTGAAATTATTTATTATAAGGCCGATACAAATATTAAAAAACTATTTTGTCTATTGGGTTTTTTTTTGCCAAAAAATAATATTTTGAGGGGGCAAAAAAATGAAATTCGGATATTTTTGAGGATTTTCAAAACATTCTTTATAGGGGGGTCCCGTAGCGTAGTTGGCTACACGTTCGCCTTACAAGCGAATGGTCATGGGTTCGATTCCCAGCCCCTCCAGCAAACCCTTGTCAGGCGTCGGATGTGCAGCCCATACGGTAGCGTATTGGGAGACGCACCTTATCGTCATGGCTGCCTGATGACGACTGACAACTTGTTCTTCTCGGAGGCATTCCTCCAACGTACCCGGATAAATGGCAACCGAACAATGCAACGATCATTGGATGAACGACAGGGACAAACGGACACAATGGACTCACGATGAGCTGGACTGGCGACGACAACGATAATGGTAATGGAAATCTAAAAATAGATTCTGTGTGATTCTGTACAGCAGAATACCACAGTAGATCTCGGCACAGTAGCGGTTAAATAACACAGAGTGCCAAAAAATAAAGAAAGGAATAAAAACATTCTTTGAGAAATTCGAGGAGTTTTTTTTCATTTCAATATTTATTTTTTATTATCCCCCTTTGACCTTTCGGAGACCAGTAGGACAAAATTTTATTTTAATATTTGTAACGGCCTAATTTGAAATTAAAAAAAAATCATCAATAAGTTCCTTTAGAAACTCTTGAGAATGCCTTGCTCTTCGAGTTTCCTCGGGAGATTTCTTCATTACTTTCTAGCAACTGGTTCAGGACCAGGATGAAGATCTTCCAATTTATGATATGATTCACTTGGGTATATATAAGTAGTATATTGGGCGTTCCAAACCAAAACCAAAGGAAATAAAATAGATGTTAGAGCAATATAATCCACCTAATCAAATCATAAAACATCGGCATCATTCGCAAATTTTACTTAGAAAACGATTAAAACTTAAATTTCGGTTATTATGAAAAAAAAAAATGTTTTTGACGAATCCACAGACACTATGAGATGTCTGTCAAAAATATGTTTGACCTTATGGAAGATCCATTAATTACGTAACGCAAAAATTAAAGAAAATTCCATTTGGAAAATATTAAAATGCAATAAAACTGAGTATTTAACCATCGATAACCCCTTATTTAAAAGCGTTTATGGACATGAAAAATAATGTTCACACAGTATAAAAATGTTACAGCATATATGATGTAGCAAAAAGGCTTCGTTCGATTCGACTCATTTTTTCATCACTTTTTAACCCTTATGCGTCCAACAAAAAAAACACACGTGGATGGCGGACGGGGACCCTTGTTCCCATCAATTGATATTCTCATAACTTTAACAATTTTCAACCGATTTGGATAATTTTGACAGTTTTGGAAACAGAAACTCATATACTTGTCAAGGTTAACAGCTTATGCCCATGGTTATACAAGACATCTTTGAAGTAAGGCCTTATAGTCTACACGCGTAACCAAAGGCCATTTAACCAGTTTCAAATATGCTACAAGCTCTTTGCGCTTCTTAGAATTGATGGTGTTCACAGTACATGCTTTGGGTAATGCAAAAATCCCTTAGTCATCCGAGAAATCTCTGGAGTAAAGCCTAAAAATCTACTCGCGTAACCAAAGGCCTATTATGCAAATTCAAATACGGTACATGCTCTTTGTGGTACTTAGCATAGAATGCGTTCACAGTATATGTTCCGAGTCATCCAAGAAATCTCTGGAGTAAGGCCTTAAGTTCTACACTTGTAACCATGGGTCTATGGACTTGTCTCAAAAGTGGTACATGCTCTTTGCGCATCTTGAAATCAAATGTGATCACTACATATGCTCTGCGCTATCGAAGAAATCTCTCGGATAAGTCCTCTGGCGCCTTCATTGCATATGTTCATGGTCATCCAAGAAAACCCTGGAAAAGGCCTTCAGGTCTACACGCGTAACCAGAGATCTTTTAGATTGTTTCAAAAGTGGTGCATACCCTTTGTGGTACATAGAAAAGAGCGCTTTCATTGCATATGTTTATGGTCATCCAAGAAAACCCTGGAAAAGGCCTTAAGATCTACACGCGTAACCAAAGATCTTTCAGATTTTTTCAAAAGTGTTACATGCCCTTTGTGGTACATAGAATAGATTGCGTCCATTGCATAGGTTCATGGTCATCCAAGAAAACCCTGGAATAGGCCTTTAAATCTGCATGGGTACCCAGAGATCTTTTGGCTTGTTTCGGTTTTGTTTCGGCCTATTTGAATAGTTATACATGCCTTTTATGGTACGTAGAATAGAACGCACCCATTTCAAATGTTCATGGTCATCCTAGAAAACCCTGAAGTAAGGCATTAAGATCTTCTTCTTCTTCTTCTTCTTCTTCTTCTTCTTCTTCTTCTTCTTCTTCTTCTTCTTCTTCTTCTTCTTCTTCTTCTTCTTCTTCTTCTTCTTCTTCTTCTTCTTATTGGCATTACATCCCCACACTGGGACAGAGCCGCCTCGCAGCTTAGTGTTCATTAAGCACTTCCACAGTTATTAACTGCGAGGTTTCTAAGCCAAGTTACCATTTTTGCATTCGTATATTATAAGGCTAGCACGATGATACTTTTATGTCCAGGGAAGTCGAGACAATTTCTAATCCGAAAATTGCCTAGACCGGCACCGGGAATCGAACCCAGCCACCCTCAGCATGGTCTTGCTTTGTAGCCGCGCGTCTTACCGCACGGCTAAGGAGGGCCCACATTAAGATCTACACCAGAGATATATCATCCTGTTTTAAATTTGGTACATGCCTTTGGGGTCCATGAATAAAATGCGTTCATGGCATATGCTAATGGTCATCCTAGAAATTTATGGAGTAAGACTTCTAGGCTTACGCGAATATCTAGAGAACGATACAACTTCACGCCGAGAACGTGAGGGAAAAAACGGGCTAATATCGCAAAAGATCATGTACCATATTAAAATTAGATTAAGGACACTCCCCACGGAATCCAAGTTTCAAAGTGCTCACGTTTTCGGGGGCACACCACTCGATACGGAAGCAACGCACAACGCAGCAAAGCTAAATCAACAAAAATGACAGTTGTGCGCCGCCTCCGTATCGATTGGTGTGCTCCCGAAAACGCGAGCACTTTGAAACTTGGATTCCGTGAGGAGTGTCTTTAATCTTATTTTAATATGGTACATGATCTTTGCGATATTACCACGTTCATCGTTCAATTTATTTACATTTTGCATTTCCAAAGAATAGACAACTTCATATTAGCGATATGAATGAAGTTTGTATACTACCTGGAACCAACATCAACAAAACAACAATAACTACTTGGAATGCTAATATATCAAGATGAGGTTTCACATCTTGTTTATTCTCCAATAACTGCCCAGAACTAATGACAACAACTTGAACTACTTGAAATGCAAACATATACCAATAGCCTTCCGTTCGTGGGTTGATCTGCAGATCTTTCCTACATGGAGTTCATAGACTACCTAGTACCATAGCAAAAACAAAAACTACAGCAGACGTTCGATAACTTCAAGTCATTTAACTGCAATGCTTTTTAACTGCAATTCGATAGTTGCAACAGTTTTACAGTTATCGGACCGCTGAACTTCAAACTGATGTCAGACTCAATGACAGCTGCATTGCGCTGCTCATTTAGATGCACTTTTATTGCATCTGACGTCGATTGACAACCGTTTGACGTCTACAGTGCGTTGCAGTTATCGAACGACATTCGATAACTGAAAAGTAAACATTTTGCAGTTATCGAACGGCTACTGTACTAGGAATGCGTACATTCACTCAGATGAGGTTGACCCGATTTTGTCACTCCCAGATTTTGTCCACCCCTGATTTTGCCTAACCCGATTTTATCAAGTTTGTAAGTCTCTTCGACAAAAAAATACGGATTCCATTCACGTATTTTGCCTTGCCTTCATTACGGTGCCCACGACAACGAATATAACTACTTAAAATACAAACATATACCAAGAAGGGGTTTCACAGCTTGTTTATTTTCAAATGACTGCCTCCATTAAGGAGGTTGATCCATCGACCTTAACTCTATTTCATAGACTACCTGGAACTCACGACAACAACAAGAACTAATTGGGAAAGTTTTTTGATCACCGTACATGACTCAATCATTATTGATTTATTTTCATTTATCGGTGAGTACAACATCCAAAGCTCAAAGTAAGAGGGAGCGCAACAATGAAGAACAGTATGGATAGGTGTCACAAGCGAGCGACGAGTATGAAGCGAACAGAAATTGAAATTTTAGTAGAGGGCCAGTTGTGAGAACAGCATTGTTGAAATCGCTGTTATTCTGCCTAACGTCCACCCAGGAACGGCTTGGGTAGTAGCATGGTGACTACTCTTACCAAGACAGGCAAAATAACAGTGATTTCAACCTACTATTATGCTGTTCGGCGCATGAGAACAGTTCTAGCGATCGGTGGCTTGTTCGGAGATTCATACGAAAGTCGTGCTACTTTGCTTCACGCCTCATCCCACAGCTCTTACTTTGCATAAGATGATCTTATTTGAACCGCATTTCAATTTTTGCCATTCCTTTTTGCCAATTCGTATTCTAATTGGGAAAGTTACAACAAGAATACACACATATACCAAGAAGGGGTCACGCAACTTGTTTATTCTTCGATAACTGCCTTCATTACGGAGATAGATCCGAAGATCTTGACTGTATGGAGTTCGTAGACTACCTGGAACTCAAGACAACAACAAGAACTACATGAAATACAAACATATACCAAAAAGGGGTCACACAACTTGTTTGTTCTTCAATAACTGCCTCCATTACGGAGGTTGATCCACCGACCTTGAATCTATGGAGTTCGTAGACTACCTGGAGCCAACGACAAGAGCAAGAACTACTTGGAATACAAACATATATCAAGAAGGGGTCACAAAACTTGTTTATTCTTCAAACGCTGCCTCGGTTACCGAGGTCAATCCCCACACCTTGACTCTATGGAGTTCGTAGACTACCTGGAGTCCTCAACTTGGAATACAAACATATACCAAGAAAGGGTCACGCAACTTGTTTATTCTTCGATAACTGCCTCCATTACGGAGATTGATCCGAAGATCTTGACTGTATGGAGTTTGTAGACTACCTGGAACTCACGACAACAACAAGAACTACATGAAATACAAACATATACCAAGAAGGGGTCACGCAACTTGTTTATTCTTCGATAAACGCCTCCATTACGGAGATTGTTCCGAAGACCTTGACTGTATGAAGTTCGTAGACTACCTGGAACTCACGACAACAACAAGAACTACATGAAAAACAAACATATGCCAAGAAGGGGTCACAAAACATGTTTATTCTTCAATAACTGCCTCCATTACGGAGGTTGATCCACCGACCTTGAATCTATGAAGTTCGTAGACTACCTAGAGCCCATGACAACAACCAGAACTACTTGGAATACACACATATACCAAGAAGGGGTCACACAACTTGTTTATTCTTCAATAACTGCCTCCATTACGGAGATTGATTCGAAGACCTTGACTGTGTGGAGTTCGTAGACAACCTGAAGCTCACGACAACAACTAGAACTACTCGAAATACAAAAAATACCATAAAGGGGTCACACAACTTGTTTATTCTTCAATAACTGCCTCCATTACGGAGGTTGATCCACAGACCTTGACTCTATGGGGTTCGTAGACTACCTGGAGCCCACGACAACAACAAAAACTACTTAGAATACAAACATATACCAAGGAGGGGTCACGCAACTTGTTTATTCTTCGTTAACTGCCTCCATTACGGAGACTGATTGTATGGAGTTAGTAGACTACCCGGAATTTTATTCCAGGGATTTTTGAATGACTTAGGCCTTACTCCAGAGGTTTTGGGGACCCGGAATATATACTGTGAACACACGCTATTATAAGAAGCGCAATGAGCATGTAATATATTTGAAACTGGTTGATAGTCCTTCGGGTACGTGTGTAGACTCTTAAGCCTTACTTCAAGGATTTCTTGTATAACCATGGCCAAAGCTGTAAACCTTGACAGTGGACGAAAAGTATATGAGTTTCTGTTTCCAAAACAGTCAAAATGGTCTAAATCGGTTGAAAATGGTTAATGTTATAAAAATATAAATTTATGGGAACACGGGTACCCTGTCGGCCATCCACCTGGTAAAAAAAATCAGATGCCCCTCCCCACGTCCCTCCTCGCTGTATCAACGTGATTCTCTCACAGATGCTACATTTTATGGAGTTCTTAGATGTCACCGAGTTTCAGCTTTCAGTTATAAAAATTCATTGAAAAATCACCACTTGAATTTGAAAAAGGAACACGGGTACCCCGTCGGCCGCATAAGGGTTAAAATTACAGGTTGTCCTTACTATGGGGCTTGTATACAATGTTGCGTACAAGAAAAAGTTGAATGTAAAATTAAAGGGTTTATGGGTTCAAATATTTCCATGGCATGTAATTTTCAGAATTTTTAACTGTGCAGTTCTATTAAACTTTTATACATTTTATGACAATTTTTTTATTGCTCTTTCTTATTTTAGTGTGGAAAACATATTTATTTTGTGGAAAATATGGTGATTGTTTTTTGCTGATAATGTTTTATTTTAGGAAATTTTGTGTTTTGTTTTCAATAAAAAAAATTGATTTCTTCGTGTTAAATTATTCTTTTATTATTGAAATTTTTGCTTTAATAAAAAAACAAAGAACGGGAACACCGTCTTCAACCAGAGATCGTACAGACTGAACACTCAACACCTAGACAACGGACAGGACACATAACACCCTGTGGACCGGTGGAGAATTTTTCGATCACGAAAAGTTTTCTCCTTATCGGGCGGGAATCGAACCCACGCTCCATAGCCCATGTATCGATTGGCGCTAACCGCACGGCACAAACTATAAGTACAGATCTAGTTTTGTTTCTTGGTGAATTTTACATTGTTAAATTTGTATTAGGCGGATACTTTTTCATCAAATTTATGTCCACTTCAAAAAAAACTCAAAGGTTCAGCCCAATCGGGTTGTACGCAAAGGTGACGTTGAACTACGTAGCTGCATGTAATCTACAGGTGTTCGATTATTCTGTGCGATGAGAATAAAGCAAGCGTTTTTCAAGCCCAGCCTGAATCTGCATTCGATGTGATGTATATAATTTTTGGACCAACATTTGAAAATGAAGCTAAATTTTTTTTTTTCAAAAAATCGAGGATAAACAACACTCTCAAGCGTTCACATATCCAAATTACCAATTGATAAAAACTCGCTAGAGAGTAAGAATCGTTCGATAATTGTATCTCGATTCGAAGCATTGCCAAACAATGCTAAACATCCGATTGAACTTCATTGTTGACATTAAATTGGTATTAATTATGTTTATATTATTTTAAATGATAATCGATTACACAATTTGAAAAGCATAAGCCTGGCTGATAGTGTACAGCTGCAACCATCACCGACGCAAACTGCTACAGAGACTTACCGCCCATCGCTAAGTCAGTCTAAGCCCTCATGGTGGCTCATTACAGAAAAACCCATTGCGAAAGCTGGGCTGTCAACGGCGTTATTGATAATAATAATTATTCCTTCACGTGAATTGCGTCGGACTTACCGTTTACTCCGGCAGACGCCTACGAATCAGCAAAAACGAGCCAAAGAAAGTTTACCAGAACGCATTCACTGCAGCAGCGAAGAAGATTCCGAGCCCCTCTACTGCATCAACAGACGTAAACAAGAAGCTATCGTCAAATGCCCCCAAGCTTTCCAAGGAAAACGCACGTTTAAGTTAGCATAAACGAACTGCACCAGCTAAAAGCCCTGCAATGGCGGACATAAAAAAAAACTTTCAATGAATAACTAAAGAAATGCTGATAAATTAGTTGAGTTGAGTTGAGTTGAAAAGCAGGCCAAGTTCTAGTTGGAATGTAGTGCTATGGAAGAAAAAGATTGCGATGCACTTACGAGATTGACTCATTCACCGAAATCAAGTGCTAAACTGTTAGCAAGTTTTTAATAGTAAATATTATCAAACATAGATATTGTAACACACTAGAGTCGGTTTTTACGCGGAAGATATGGGCCGCGTAAATTAAAACAACGTAAAAAACCGCGTAAATCCCAAAGTATGTCTAAAGGAACCGCGGAAATCCAGAAACTCGCGTGAATAAAAAATCGCATAAAAAACGATTCCTGTAAAAATAACCGCGTAACAAACGACTTCAGTGCACATCGGGTATGAAGCGTTGACTCTTCCTTGATCGAATGGTCCAAGAAAATTGAAAATCAATCGAGAAACGGCTGAGATATTAACGATCAAAGTCTATCATATTTTCGTGACGATTTTCAATTTTTTGCAATCGTAAAGTGTACCCTAATATAGAAAAGACAAACGTAGTTCTACGTCAAAAATGAAGAGTTAAATAAATGTTCTGAAACCATTTTTATTTTATAGAGTAGACCGTACGAACTTTTGCACGTAGATCAATGCGGTTGGATCTCCAAAGATTTCTCAAACACGTGAAGGCAGTTCCAACCTTCTCGACTAGTGCTTCCAAGTCGATCCTAATTCCACCATCCGAGGATATCAGACTGTCAAGATAATGAAAGCTTCCGACACCCTTCATAGTGTTGAACTTAATAACAATTGGAAAAACACTAAAAATAATGGAAAAAACCTAGAATATACCACCCAGAGGTGATGGTGCCTTTCTCGTATATTATGAAATGTAACGAGAATAGCACATACGAGGGGTCAAAACTGCACTTTAGGGAGATAGATTCAGATATTTCTTTTGGCCAAATTACCCTTTCGGATTTCGGATTTGTATCGGCCATATTTTTGTAAATTTCATATCTATTTCTTCGCCTAGGTCGTTGCCAATTGTATCGAGTCGTATTATCTTCTATGTCGTTCGTGATGGTTGTTTTTTAAGGCGGCTCATTGGGCTGCGCAAACCTTCTGTCTCGTCGAAGGGCCGTCAGGTCTGTTTAGCGTCCTACCTAACACCAGGCCTTGGGCTTGTGTGCTTCGACCGGCACACGGTCGCTTTGGTGGGGCCTTGTTGCGGATACATGCAGCTTTTTATAGGAGTTTAACCCCACCACATCCTAGACAAGCACCACAACTCGCAGATGGCTTTGGGAGGGATCGTCAAGCCCTTGGACAATTGACATAGTCCCTGCTGCCCCTATTGGGATTGAAACGAGTGGTACGATTTCCACGAAGTCCGACCAGTTATTTAGTTTCGCCGACAACATTGATATTATGGCACGTTACTTTAAAAGGATGGAGGAAGCCTACATCAGACTGAAAAGCGAAGCTAAACGGATTGGACCAGTAGTCATCAACACGTCGAAGATAAGCTTTCGTAAGAAATAAGCTTTCCTCGTCGTCCTCTTTCCTCCGCTCATTGAAAGAACCTTTATGTTGATTTTTATCCAGAAATGTTTCACTTTGTTTATGTCTATTTTAAGTAACGGTAGTGAAACGATTTTATTAAATTTTGTATTTCTGGGAATCCATTAGATTCGTGAACGACCATGAATCAAATTTACGACACAAGCAGAATCTGTGTTGAGCTTTGTTTCATGAATAATTCATGCTCTTCATACCTGAGCGAAAGTTCATAGTTGCATTCATAGAGACATTTGCTCTTCGCAATTAATTACACATCACCTAGTCTTCGTACATTGCCCGGAAACAAGTTTGACACTCATCTTTCGTTCTTATTGGCATCAATGAGATTTTCTTCCTTCGCATTAGTCCGTAGCCAGCAACCTGTCCCAACTAAACTAAAGCATTACAATGTAGTCCGTTGATGGATCCTGCACCTACAGTCCTTCTGTTTCGCTGTAAGCAAGCACCAGGTAAGAAAGGGTAATCTGTCGGAAACAAGCTCCGAATAATATTTTATTCAGTGAATTAATTTAAAACTTATCCCCCGATTCACTGCAGTTCAAATTGAATTCCATCCGAGAGATGAAAGAACAGTAAGGGGCGATTCAAATATGACGTTCACTACTTTTCGACATTTTTAGACCTTCTCCCCTTCCCCCTGTCACGCTTTTTTGGATACCATGTATGTATTTGTATATCTACTGCCACAAAATCTTAAACCCCCTTGCCCCTAGGATCAGTGACGTCATTTTAAAACGACCCCTAAGATACTTTCATTTCTGTGTTTTTTATTTGTTCTTCTTTAACTATCCGTTCACCTGCACAAGGTTTTGACTCCTCAGCGCCCCTTCCTTTGGGGTACGCTCAACATAGATACGACTTTTCATCATCATCATCATCATCAACAACATCAATGGTCCAATTCGGTTCCAGGCTGTCCCATCAGCCGGCAGCGTAACTTTCCCATCACTCATTTGCTATTCAACGTGCACAGTTGCATTTAGAAGTACCTCAAGTGCCATCAGGGGGCGCAAGCTCAAGGGTGCACTTTCATCTCACTTGGGCTGTGATTTTTTTGTTCTGTTGACTCTCGATTTGTACCGCTTCCCTCATCATGATGCCCCCTATTTACACAGCAATTTCAAGTGAATGAGCTGGCACAAAATAGATGCACTTGAGCGGGATATTGAATTTTAGCTTTTAAATGTGTAATCGACTGAACATATATTACTCTTACGTCCATAGATTACGTAACGCTTAGAGGAAAAAGGAGGAGACAAGAAGTGTGACGATCCATACACAATTTTTCGAAGATTCATTCAAAAAGTGTGGGGAGGAGGGAGCAATAATGGCCAACTTTGCGTTACCTAATTATTGGATATATTAAAGGTAAGGTAAAAAGAACCATTTCTTTTCGTTGTAATTGGAGTAAACTGCATCTGATAACACGTTTAATCATCCATACAAATAATAAATAAAGTGAAATCTAGTGGAAATGGGTTGGTTCACTAATTTGACTTACAAACAAATGATGTGATCTGTTTCTTTTCATACGAATTTTAACATCCTTCGAATAAATGCGTCGCCGCTTTAACCCGAATTTTAACTTGCCGTGGTAATTATTACTCCTGTGATTATTTGGTAAAACCTGTGAATTAAAATCTATATGCTAGTTATTTTTTTTTGCATTTCATGTTGCCTTTCAAGCAGAATGATAAATTTATCACAGAGAGCCGAGAACCTTAACTACTCCTCGACCTTACCGGACATCTAACTCACCGTCTACTGAATGGCAATCCATTGTTTTACTCGCAATATCAAGTGGAAATTTTCGGAAATCCACCGATGCACACTGCACACGAAAAACGAACAACAAAATGCCTTGCCTTAGCCTTCGGTAATTTATTCTTATGTTGATGGATGGTAATTTGAATGATTCGTCGAATTTCGTCAACAACATAAGCGTAGTCAATTTTGTAGAAAGCTTTTCATTTTGTGATTTTTATGTTATTTACTAAATGAAACCCATTTCCAGAATTACCATAATAGCCTTTGCGACATTTACTTTTGGATTTATTTCTTATTCCTTATTGGAAATTATACAATTTTTTCACTTATTGTATTATATTTAAAATGATGTCCCCGGAGCAAATCGTGTTTCTGTAGTCCTTTTTAACTATCGTGTACTGCCTTTCTACGCATAATTGTCCCATGTTACCTTCGATGAAAAATTCAAACTCGAGTCAATTTGTCTCACTCAAAAAATGAAGTTGTCGTTTGAAGATAATGAAGACTGAAAAACGTTTACATAAGTAGTGGTCCGTATTATGGTCTGAAAATGTCAGATCTTATCGATTCTAATCAAAGGTAACATGGGACAATTATGCGTAGAACGCCAGTATGTATGTTCAAAAAACCTAGGCTCACAGAAATGTACGTTGGGTGAAAAATAACTAGGGTAAATCACTACTTTGGCACTTGGACCAATTCCCAGCACACTTTACAGATGCCGTAGGACTATGATAATTTCAAGACAAAATTTTCAAAACTACTTATCTGCTTTTGTAAACAAAAATTCAAACGACGATTTGACGAATCTGATAACTCTCCCACGCAAACCAACACCATCAACAGGTAGCGGATACCTTCATCTACCTATTGGTGATGTTGGTTTGCGTGGGAGAGCAATCAGATTCGTCAAATCGTCGTTTGAATCTTTGTTTACAAAAGCAGATAAGTCTTTTTGAAAATTTTGTCTTGATTTAATAAATTAGGAAACCAAAGAAATAGAAACATAAAGATGATTTTTTTTTATTTTTTAGCAGTTACTGTCACGATATTCGAAGGTACAGAATAGAGACTTGATATTAAACACATGCTACGCAAAAGTTTCAATTCAGTATAATTCTTAGTTTGCAATATTTCAATCAAGAATGTAAGCCGAGTGTCACGTGGTTAGTCCTATCATCACCTCAATATATCAACAATGTTACCCCACCGTCATGATGCACCAGACATAACAAAACTCCATTACCAAATCGGCTCACCACCCTGCACTCCGCAAACAAGACCAGCAGACCACTTCCCGAACATACATCACTCGTTGTTTCACCTCAACCTAATTCTGTCGACCTTGCCAAAAACCTACCCCAGTTCGATGCGCCCATCATGTGTGTATGTGAATTATATAAGGATTTCCTACTAACAAGCGTGTGCTCGAACTTGGTCTACTCCTCCAACACGTGCCCAGTTTGAAAACATGTGGCATTGACATTTGTTGGCATTTGCAGATTGTCTGTAGTAGGATAGTATTTCCATTCCGTCTGGGCCTCTCTTGAGTTCCCAATTTGCTAGCCATCAAGGCAACAACATCATCGCCGGCTGAAAGCGGACTCGAAACGGGTCTTGATTGATAAGGAAAATCCTCGATCAATCACACTTCATTGTGGCCAAGGGACTGAAGAGCAAACCAAATCCGAACGTACATATTATTATCTGGCTGTTTCGCTGCACGGTGCTCGAGATTCGTTTGGTTGGCCGCCATCGACGTTGAAATGATTTTCGACAGTTAGCTTTCCCGCAGCCTTCTTCACGCTTTCCCCGGCGAACAAATCTGGCTCTGGGATGACCGGCTACGGTACGAAACAGCAATAATCCTCGGCTGTTGATGATGAAGACGGATGTGAAGCGAAACAGAATGGGGATTCGAATTCCGGGGCGCAAAAAAAATATGAAAACGATCCAACCGGACACACGTAGTTGCTCTTGTTGTTCGAAGCCAATCAGTCAGCCGGATCGGAAAACAAGCATAATCTTTCACCGGAAGGTCTGATTAGCAGCTGCATGGATTGAGTATTGTTGATGGCTGACACGAGTTGATGGCGAACCAGACGGAGTAGGTTGTTTTCAGCGAAACAAATGGTGGGGTTCATTTTTTATTCAATTTTTACAGCCAGATTTAGAATGACTAAATAGAGAACATGTGAATTTTGGTATATACCTATCAAATATTACTCAACAAACAATTTGAGCTGTAAAAGCTAGATTTTTAGCTGAAGAAGGCTACTTTGGTTTAACAAGTGCTCTATCAGCTTCCAATGCTTGTTGGGTAGGTCACGCAAATGTATTGCTAACGGTTCGATTCCCATTACGCATAGTGGACACTTCTACGCGGTTTGCTACCATGGTCATTAAAGTGATTCCAATTTTATACGCGACTTTCACGCGCCGTGATTTAGGTTGTTTCTTTCCTTTGGATTTAGTAAAACATTTGTTTGAACCCACGGCCGAACATTTGCAAAGGTGGCAGAACTGTACACCCGCCTGAAACGTGAAGCAACAAAAGTTGAACTGGTGGTGAATGCGTCAAAGACAAAGTACATGCTTGTGGGCGAAACCGAGCGCGACAGGGCCCGCCTGGGAAACAGTGTTACGATAGACGGGGATACCTTCGAGGTGGTCCAGGAATTCGTCTACCCTGGATCCTTGCTAGCGGCTGATAACAATGTTAGTCGCTAAATACGAAGGCGCATCATCTGTGGAAGTCGGGCCTACTACGGGCTCCAGAAGAAACTGCGGTCAAAAAAGATTCGCCACCACGACCACCATGTGTCATGTACAAGACGCTAATAAGACCGGTTGTCCTCTACGGACATGAAACATGGACAATGCTCGAGGACGACTTGCAAGCACTCGGATTATTCGAGAGACGGGTGCTTAGGACCATCTTTGGCGGTATGCAAGAAGACGGTGTGTGGCGGCGAAGAATGATCCGCGAGCTCGCTCAGCTCTACCGCCAACCCAGTATCCAGAAAGTAACTAAAGCCGGTTGGGTACGATGGGCAGGGCATGTTGCAAGAATGCCAGACAGCAACCCTGCAAAGATGGTGTTCGCTTCCGATCCAGCAGGCACTAGATGGCGTGGAGCGCAGCGAGCGAAGTGGGCAGACCAGGTCCAAAACGACTTGTCGAGCGTGGGGCGTATTCGAGGATGGAGAGATGCGGCCTCGAGCCGTGTATTGTGGCGTCAAATAGTTGATTCAGTGTTATCTGGTTAGATGTAAACATAATAAATAAATGAACCCATGAAAAAAAATCCATAAAACCGAGACCGAGAAACCGTGAAGTCGACAAACTCAATCCACGTTAAATCGACTCCAGTACACTACTAAAAATCCACACATATTTATTGCCGGGGCAGCAGACGACCCCTCCCCATGGCCACTGCGAGTTAGACCGGGACCATCGTCCCTAACCCCTAATCCCAAGGCGTCAAGCGACCCGTGCCGAGGGGATGCATGGCCAGGGGGTGAAATAATAAGCTAGGCCTTTAACGGAGCCTGTAGAGTACCTGGGCACCCTCCACAGTAATTGTCCCTTACCGCGTCATGCTGCTCTCTGGCGTGGTGGACCTCTTTTCCCGAGCAACTCGTGGGACCAAAATGGAAAACCAAGTCAATTCTTAAATTAGTGGTAGTAGTGTAGGCGACAACCCCTTCGCAAGAGGTGGGTTGTTCAGGTCTCCGCCTAGGAGGCCAGAGGCAATAGTCGGCAGCTCAGCGTGGGTCACTCAACCTTCCTCTCGGCTAAAAAAACGCCGGTAGGGGTTATTGACGACGGCCCATGGCTTGTGGAGGCGATGAACCGCAAACGCGATGGGCTTTCGGCCTTCGAGGTGGCGACGGAACAGCTGGACACCATCATCGACTTTGCGAAGCATAATATCAAACTTCGAAAGTCAATGCTGGACGCCAAGCTGGAGAGGGCGGTCGAGACGCGGTCGAGTGTAAACCCGTGAAATCGGTGGAGTCGAGGTTTACCCAGACTGAGGCCCAAGGATTCGCGGACTCGGGCAAGGTCGAATCGACCGAGGGCGTGCCAGCGAAGACGGTGGTACCAAAGTCTACCCAGACTGAGGCTCAAGTATTTGCTGGTACGTCGGGGGTGACTGCTCCAACGGAGCAGACACAAAAACGGGGGAGACAGTCTCCAGGGGATGAGCTCCCTGGGGGCCGCTCCAAAACGCGGAGGGTTACTACCCCGAACAAGGGTAGTAGGGCTGGGAAGCTGAACCCCGGCCAGGTACCTCCAAAACCGGGGGAGGAAGGACCTGGAAAGGTCCGTCCACTAAGGAAAGACGGTGGCAAGGGGTTACGGCAGGTTGAAAGTTCTCAGCCGCACCAGACCAGGGAAATAGAGGGGGATGACGCCTCCTGGACCCTGGTCAAGAACAAGAGGAAACCGAAGACGTCAAGGGCCGAAAAGAAGGCCCAGGTGAATGAGGGTAGCAAGAAGTCTAGGGTAGGCGCCAATCGCTCCAGGGGCGATGCCCTAGTCATCACGGCGGACGAGGCTAAGTACTCGGACGCCTTGAAGGCGATGAGGAGTGACGTCAAGTTCAGTGAACTCGGCGCCGACGTACGTCGAATAAGACGTACCCGGATGGGCGAGATGATACTCGAGCTGAAGCGGGGCGTCTCGCAAAAGGGCGCCGCCTACAAGAAGTTGGCGGAGGAAGTTCTAGGCGAGACGGTCAAGGTGAGGGCACTCACTACGGAGGTGAATCTAAGGGTTAAAGACCTGGACGAGATCACCGAAGTCGAAGAGCTCGTCACGGCACTGCGGCGACAGTGTGAAGTGGAGACGCCCACCGCAGCCGTTCGGCTACGGAAAGGTCCGGCAGGGACGCAGGTAGCATTGGTTCGGCTAACTGAAGCGGACGCCTCCAAGGTAGTCAAGTTAGGGAGCGTCAAGGTGGGATGGTCGGTATGCCCTGTGGGCATATACGAGCAACCCGAAGTTTGCTTCAAGTGCCTGGAACCGGGGCACAAGCAATGGGACTGCAAAGGCCCTGACAGAAGTAATCTCTGCCGACGCTGCGAATTGGAGGGACATAAGGTACAATGCTGCACGAACCCTCCCAATTGTTTGATTTGTTCCAGCAAAGCTGTGAACAGCAAGCACCCCATGGGGGGTTTGATGTGCCCGGCGTTTAAGCGTGCTGCAAAATCACAGTGCAGGTAACGCAGCTGGCTTGCTCGGCCTCGCCCGAGTGTTTGGTGTGCGCAGGTTTAGAGGAAACGGCGGAACACGTGTTGTTCGTGTGCTCACGTTTTCGCGCAATGCGTGACCACATGCTTGCCACATGTGATCTGGACACTACCCCGGACAACCTAGTTCGGAGGATGTGTAAAGATGAAGTTGGCTGGAACGCCGTTTTATCGGCTATCGCCCAAATCGTCTCGGAGCTA
This sequence comes from Armigeres subalbatus, assembly GCF_024139115.2. Classification (NCBI taxonomy): domain Eukaryota; kingdom Metazoa; phylum Arthropoda; class Insecta; order Diptera; family Culicidae; genus Armigeres; species Armigeres subalbatus. The sequence goes on along the minus strand of NC_085140.1, from coordinate 262,585,388 downwards.
CACAGAAGGTGGCGCGTGGACTCAAGGATGGCTAGTTCAGGCGCAAATAAGAGGTGGTCCAAGGGATCGGAGTCGGCTTCATGGGTCATACCTGTGGTCATGCCCTGTGGTCGAACTCGATCCTTTTATCAAATAAGTAGCCGCGCGAAGAACAACATGGTATCGTCGCTTTCGCAGCGTCGGTCAACTCAGGCGGGTTCCGAGCCCGAGGACGGAAAGGGTCCTCGTCAAGGCTGGGGCAGGCGTAGGCACCGCGTCAGTAAGTCCCTCTGTGTGTTGGCGAATAGACCCTGTCGCAGAGAGGTCAATTTGGGGTGCACGCGGCATCATCATTCTTGATATCAGTCGTGCAGAGGGAAGCAGGCGCGAAGTCGACCCTTCCCACCTTCCGAGGACATAGGGCGTGGTAAGGCCATCTGTAAACCACGATACCATGGTGTTCTTCTAAAAAAGCGAGTCACGATGTTCGTTGCTGCAAGGACACGCAGCTAACCTCAAGGGTACGTTGAACACTGGCCCCCCTTTGAAACATTACTTTCTGGTTGTACCGAAGGGACTATGGGCTTGGCGGCAATAGAAACGGTTTAGCGGGTCGGGGATGTAGTCCTGCCTCCCTCGTTTGATGTTGGAGGTGGTCCCTTACCCCGTACTTCCTGGACAACTCAGGATGTCTGTTGAGCAGATTTCCCTCCATTGCTTAGGAAGAAAAAAAAGGAAACTACGCTGGTTGACAAATTTGAGCCCACCCACCCAATCCAACGCTACTGATGGAAGCAGCGAATCCTCTTCTTTCATTACATTGCGCTGGATTTCGTGGGTGGGCACAAATTAGCGAGTGAGAAAGGAGATGCTCTTGTTTACAAAAGCAGTTTCGCCCTGTTGAAATGTTGGTGCCGAATAATTGAATACTTGATAACAATAGTTTTCATAGTTGAAGATATGCCATTCAATGAAAAACAAATTTCCAATAGAACTCTAAATAGAATAGAATTGGCACGCATCCATCAAGACGTAGAACGCGTAAAACTAAAAACACAAACAAACAGAGGTAACAGCTAGAACATTTTCCTGAAAAATTCATCGCTCAGTTATTTCGCCACCATCTCGCGTGCATGTTGCACGAAATCAAGTTTAGTACAACAATGTCAACAGAAGGCGCTAGTGTGAAATGTCAAACATGAAGGAATACGATGCGCGCGCCTCTGGATGTGAAACTCGCAATCAATTGAATTTAAAACGGTCGTTGAATTCATGGTCGATGGGAATTTCGTCAGTGTTACGTCTGTTTGTCTGTGCTAAAAATATACCTCTTAAATAAGAAATAACTTAGGCAACAGCCCTGTCAACCCTTTCACCATGATTGTTAAACGACACTTCAAAGAATTTCCTGCAAATTTCATTACCATTGATAAGTCCAACACGTCACCACGGCTCAACCGTTGCATGACTGCAACCACACATTTAGCACCAACACGTCATTTTAATAACAAACGACCTTTAACAGCGCGCCATGCCTTCAGCGGCTCTGCTGTCGACAGGGCTTATCATTTATGGGCCAGCAACTATGCACCGGTAGGTGACTTCAGTTACGGTGGTGTCGGAAACCGCTGCACAAAATGATTCCATTGCGCTCTCCGTCCACAGTTTCAGCCTAACCAAATGGTATTACCCATGTTAAAGGTCAATCAATCTCCCGATGGTCATAAAGCATTTTGTCATGCTCGTGATGCTTGCACCCGGAGCCATTTGCCGTGATTTGATGTGGTTGTTTAATTTTCCGATAGCTCATTGCTGGAGATTCTATGATGGCGCACTTTCCAATGATTAATGTTGCGTAATTCCCGGTAAATTAATTCAAGATTGTGATAAGGGATGAAAATTAGGGGTTCTTTTGCACAACCACGCCACACTTGGTTCCCAGGGTAAGCAAATTACGTAACACTTGAAAATGGCGTATTCCCGTCCCTGACGCTGTTGGTAGATTAGATGTATAATGTTTGTGTTGAGTAAAAATATACCTCCCTTTCAGACAGTATCGTGATTTTAAAACCAACTCCCACACATCCTTCCCCCGTGAAAAGGGTTGATTGGTTGACGTATGGGCTGTCTGGGTGGAAGGTTGAGTCCGTGCAAAGTGTGAATGGGAAAGGTCTTGCTGTGATTGATTCAATTGGCTGTCGGAACGTATTAAATTTTCAGACAGGGGGTTTTGTGAGAACTTGGAAAATGGATTACCCTTCGGAATGGAGTGGAAAATACACTGCTACGTATGTTGTCGCTTTGGTTCAACAATGTTTCCAACATAGCGAAAACACGCTTTTTCAAGTTTAATACATTTGGGGATTCGCTGTTGACAAACACGTAAAGAATGACCAAGTGAATACAATAAAACGGATTTTTCAATATCATAGGTGTTCAAACAGTAGGCTCAGTTCTATCCAGTACCAGTTTATCATTCAGAATTCTAAGATTTTCAAAGTTCCAGATTTTTTATCTAGTTGGGGACTAACTCTCGTATTATTGACTGATTGGAAGCCAAGCCACGTATCATGAACCGTTAAGTTAAGCGTTTCCGTTAAGTTTTAAATATATGCCTGTTAGTTTAGTGCAAAGAAAGAAATTATGAAAAGTAAACAGCGCGTAAAACTTGAGATCTACGCTGAAATGGTGCCCTTCCTTACAAGTTTGCTTACAACTTGCATGCAATATTGATGATTCACGTCAAATATTTCATACATTAAGGCCATATCCCGCATTGAATTACGCTAATAATGGCGTTCCATTTATGTGCACGATTTTTGGCGTAAATTTCAGTGGATTTTTCTATCTGTGTGGGCCTCAATCTTTGTTGTCCTAGGAGGGGCATGCAGGAACTTGTTTTGGACCCGTTGGTGTTTCAAGTGTTGAGTTTTCTTAAGGAAAATCACAAAAGAGTCCAAAAATGACTGCCACAATGGTCGTCCTAGGACTGGTGACTGGTGACTGCGCTCACCTCACGTTTTTCCTCGCACAAATGTAAATTTACAGGCGAGCACACCAGAAAACCATTTTTTTTGTAAACAATATTTTGAGCTTATAGTGGAATGAAGACATAATACGAGTTTGTACTTTCCCATTTGATTCCTTTTGATTTTTTTGTTTGATCCTATTTGATTGTACCTTTGACAGATACGTATTTTGACCTCAACAATAAGGCCGTCTTCAGTATCTCGTACTTCACTTAAGTTACAACACTGACCCTAAGATAAGGCTGATGTAACAACAGCTTTTCGGATAGGAAGGATCCTTCTCAGACTTCCGGGTTTGAAAATGTTTTGCTGTCTTCAAGCAGCTAATTTAATGTTGAAAATTAGCGAGAAAGATGTGCAAAGAAATGGATTTAGAAGGGTTTACAACAACGAATTTTCTCCGAAAACTCCTTCAAAAGTTTAAACAAAAATGGTAAAAATGCGTTTGAGTACTAAACACTTTAAGTTTGAGTGGTTTATTAGTATACAGATATTATAGTTGTTAGTTGATTTCAACGCATTTCCCCTAAGCAATATTGAATAAAGTTCCCATATAATGCCGTGCTAAGAAAAGTTGTTCCATTTCGATCTTTTACGATGCCATTTTAACTTTGCTGGCGGTGGCTTATTTGCCCAAACAAGGTCACACTTGCCAGGAACCCATTCTAGTTCTAAAAATCATTGATGGATACTTCCGGTGACCACCAGTGTAACAAGAAAGGCATCATATAAATATTTCATGGAACAATTATGCTTGGTATTTCAGTGCTTTCACTCAACAAAAACCGCATAGCATCGTTCCATTAATTAGTAACCGCGCATTAATTTTTTCCATAATTCCCATGCAAACTTTAAACGGCCAAATCATTCACTCAACTCAGAACATGGGTCAGAAATGAATGATAGGTGTTATGGGGGGAAAGTCTTGCAATCTTTTTTGAGCAAACCGTTTATTGGGTAATAGTGAGCTAAAAACTGTAAATGAGCTATTAGTATCATTTGTACTACATTCGTTCCTTGTTACTTACAATTTTTGGTGACTTCTAAGCATGGACGAATAAATTACAATCACTATAGTTCGTGTTTATAGATACTGCAAATTCAAGTTACTTTAGTTTCATTAGGTTGTAGAAAACCAGCATACTTACATCTAATTCATTTAGAATTCTGGCCAAAGCAGTGCCTTTACTGTACCCTAGATTTATAGTAATTTCAGTTAGGGTTATGTATTTTAGTTTTAGGACATATTTTCCTCACCTCCGTGTAGGGATTGAGACGGGTATTGATAATATAAATATAAACAGAATAAGAGGGCATATACATTGGACACGAGTGCCAGATGTGTGAGTGACAGATGAGCGGAGTCAGCTTCAGTTTTGTGATGTAGGGTATATGCTCCTATCTCAATCTCAGCCCCTATGTTCATCTCAATTTGCATTCACTTCACTTTGAACATAAATAACACACTATATTCGCACTAATTCTTAAAAAAGGCTAACGTAGCACTTTTCTATGAGTTTGATTTAGATGATTTGACCCATAGATGTGAGAATAAATCATCAATTAATTTAAATTTAATCGAAAAAGTGATGTAAAGCCTGTCCACGTTAAATTTCGGACAGTTAGATAATGTTCAACTGATTTGTCGCCATTTCATTAGTTTGGACGAGAGCTAAAACATGCTGAAAGCAGCGGTTAAGCGAAAAGATTGAGCTGTCATGTAAATAGTTCATCTCAGTGGTTGGTAAAAATGTTTAAAAATCGCGTTGGAAGATGGGTGTCCGAAATTTAACGTGGACAGGCTTTACTTACTTGAGTAGGATGAAATTCTTTTTTGCTTCCATGAGTTGTTCATCGCTACTACTGCACAAACAGTCACCGACAGTCAACTTTATCGTTGAATTGCAACACATCCACAACATAATGCACCACAAATCACTACACAGAACATTGTTTGTTTTACAAATTGAATTATTATTTATTTATTATTTCAAAACTAACTCACGAAAGCTTAAAAACTATGGGATGAATTTTTTTTTAAAGTTTAATTTGCCAGATTGTATTTACATCTTATTTCAACGCTATCGTAGCAGCACAGCGGTGCCAGATTTCACGACAATAATAATGATACTGTTCATATTTTCTACTTAGTATATAAGCTCATCACACTATTATGCGTAACTAAATATAGTTTCACTTCATCACTCAATACTAGAAATAAATAATAATCATTTTTTCAAAGCTGAAAATCAGTTTTGCGAATGGATTAGATGACAATAAAAATCAGTGCATTCCATTATAATACTTTGCCGCTGTGAATTCCCAGAGTTTGGCATCACAGCGCATGTGCTTCTGCCGCTTTCATAGCAACATGCTGCGCATGCGCTTGTTGGCAAAGAAAAAGTTCGTTTTGACAAATAGACAATTCTAACCATGTTGTAATGCAATCTGTTGTTGACGATTCACCCATAGCAAGCAAGAAAACAAGTCCATAGGAACTGTCACTCACTACGCAAAATCAAATGTTTATGTATATAAGTAGTATTGTCTATGCTGCGCGAGCATGATTGTGGTAGTAGATGATGCAATTTAGAGAGATGAAAAATGAGATGTATATTGGTGCATATGGTAAGATGGAAATTTTACGGTGAGATGAAAAATGCTACAAAGTGGTGGAATTTTTAATCATTTTATAGAATTATTATAGACAGGAACTGTGATATTTCATAAAGCCAGTTCAATTGTAAATTGTGAGAAAGCCTGTTTGTGGTACTGCATCAACAGTCGAATGATTTTCTACAGCGTTATTGCGGTTTATTGTAGACACACTGGCTTAATGAAATGGACATACAGATACCCTATTTCGCGGGAAGCAGTAGTGCTTCGGAGCTGCTGCGGATCGAGCAGCAGCTGGAGACGGCTGATTCGGATGCAGCCGTCTCCTGAGGACACGACAATGGCCAAGTCGGTACGTTATGATCAGTGGCGCTCCCGAAATTATACGCTCGGTCGCAAGTGAAAAAAAATCGGAATCGCGAGTGCTTGTTTTGTTTGAAAAAAAGTACACGGAAACGCAATAATAATAAAGTTTCGTTTGTGACATGTATGACACTGGGAAAAAAATTGTTTGCAAAAATAGAATGTGTGACACCATAAAAATTATTTTTCTTAAAAAGGTAAATTTCTCATTCGAGACAACCAGAAATTTTATTTGAATATATATTATTTGTATATCGCTTGGAGATATTTATGTGTGCGCTGATAAACTAAGTGGATTAAATCTATAGATTTCAAAGTGTGGATTATTAGTAGTGTGAACTAGACAATAATTTCCTAAAAGGTAATCCCTGATAAAGTAAACAATCATTCCCCCGAGAGGGTATCCCTGATAGGGTAAACAATCATTTCCCTGAGAGGGTACACAATAATTCCCCCGAGAGGGTAAACAATAATTCCCCCGAGAGGGTATCCCTGATAGGGTAAACAATCATTCCCCCGAGAGGGTACCAATGTATGAATATGTAAGCAAATAGTTGCGTAGAATATTGTTGATGATTTGGTTTTGATTTAGATGCGAGATGTTCTAGACCCTGGTAGGTTCTATCCGTGACTGAATTCCAAGATCAGTAGTTGATTTGCGTTCAGTGTTAGAAAATGTAAACAAAGAAAAGAAACATGTAAGCAATGAGTTGCGTAGAATATTGTTGATGATTTGTTTCTGATTTTGATGCAAGATTGATGTTCTAGAGCCTGGTAAGTTCTATCCAAGACTGCATTCCGAGATCATTGGTTGCAATTCTTTTGAGATCAGTGTTTGTCTTGAGTTCGTTGTTAGAAAATGTAAACAAACAGTAAAAAAAATAAGCAAAGAGTTGCGTATAATGTTGTTAATGATTGTTTTCTGATTTTGATGCAATATTGATGTTCTAGAGCCTGGTAAGTTCTATCCATGACTGCATTCCGAGATCAGTGTTTGTCTTGAGTTCGGTGTTAGAAAATGCAAACAAACAGGAAAAAGAAAGAAAAGAGTTGCGTAGAATGTTGTTAATGATTATTTTTCGATTTTGATGCAAGATTGATGTTCTAGAGCCTGGTAAGTTCTATCCATGACTGCATTCCGAGATCAGTGTTTGTCTTGAGTTCGGTGTTAGAAAATGCAAACAAACAGGAAAAAGAAAGAAAAGAGTTGCGTAGAATGTTGTTGATGATTATTTTTCTGATTATGATGCAAGATTGATGCTCTAGAGCCTGGTAAGTTCTATCCATGACTGCATTCTGAGATCAGTGTTTGCCTTGAGTTCAGTGTTAGAAAATGGTAACAAAGATTAGGTTCAAGTAAGCGAAGAGTAGAATGTTGTTAATGATTGTTTTCTGATTTTGATGCAAGATTGATGTTCTAGAGCCTGGTATTTTATCCATGACTGCATTCCGAGATCAGTGTTTGTATTGAGTTCGGTGTTAGAAAATGTAAACAAACAGTAGAAAAGTAAGCAAAGAGTTGCGTAGAATGTTGTTAATGATATTTTTTTGATCTTAATGCAAGATTGATGTTCTAGAGCATGGTAAGTTCTATCCATGACTGCATTCCGAGATCAGTGTTTGTCTTGAGTTCAGTTTTAGAAAATGTAAACAAAGAGTAGGAAAAAGTAAGCAAAGAATTGCATAGAATGTTGTTAATGATTGTTTTCTGATTTCGATGCAAGAATAATGTTTTAGAGCCTGGTAAGCTCTATCTATGACTGCATTCCGAGATCAGTAGTTGATTTGAGGTCAGTGTTAGAAAATGTAAACAAAGCGAGAAGCTTGGAAGCGATGAGCTGCGTAGAATATTGTTGAAGATTTATTTCTCATTTTGATGCAAGATTGATGTTCTAGAGCCTGGTATGTTCTATCCATGACTGCATTTCGAGATCAGTGTTTGTCTTGAATTCAGTTTTAGAAAATGTAAACAAAAAGTAGGAAAAAGTAAGCAAAGAGTTGCGTAGAATGTTGTTAATGATTGTTCTCTGATTTTGATGCAATATTGATGTTCTAGAGCCTGGTAAGTTCTATGCATGAGTACATTCCAAGATCAGTGTTTGATTTGAGTTCAGTGTTAGAAAATGTAAACAAAAAAGTTGGGAAAAGTAAGCAAAGAGTTGCGTAGAATGTTGTTAATGATTATTTTTCGATTTTGATGCAAGATTGATGTTCTAGAGCCTGGTAAGTTCTATCCATGACTGCATTCTGAGATCAGTGTTTGTCTTGAGTTCGGTGTTAGAAAATGTAAACAAAGAGTAGAACAAACAGTAGAACAAAAATAAGCAAAGAGTTGCGTATAATGTTGTTAATGATTGTTTTCTGATTTTGATGCAAGATTGATGTTCTAGAGCCTGGTATTTTATCCATGACTGCATTCCGAGATCAGTGTTTGTATTGAGTTTGGTGTTAGAAATGTAAACAAACAGAAAAAAGTAAGCAAAGAGTTGCGTAGAATGTTGTTAATGATTGTTTTCTGATTTTGATTCAAGATTGATGTTCTAGATCCTGGTATGTTCTATCCATGACTGCATTTCGAGATCAGTGTTTGTCTTGAATTCAGTTTTAGAAAATGTAAACAAAAAGTAGGAAAAAGTAAGCAAAGAGTTGCGTAGAATGTTGTTAATGATTGTTTTCTGATTTCGATGCAAGAATAATGTTCTAGAGCCTGGTAAGCTTTATCTATGACTGCATTCCGAGATCAGTAGTTGATTTGAGTTCAGCGTTAGAAAATGTAAACAAAGAGAGAAACATGTAAGCAACGAGTTGCGTAGAATATTGTTGATGATTTGTTTCTGATTTTGATGCAAGATTGATGTTCTAGAGACTGGTATGTTTTATCCATGACTGCATTTCGAGATCAGTGTTTGTCTTGAATTCAGTTTTAGAAAATGTAAACAAAAAGTAAGCAAAGAGTTGCGTAGAATGTTGTTAATGATTGTTCTCTGATTTTGATGCAATATTGATGTTCTAGAGCCTGGTAAGCTCTATGCATGAGTACATTCCAAGATCAGTGTTTGATTTGAGTTCAGTGTTAGAAAATGTAAACAAAAAAGTTGGGAAAAGTAAGCAAAGAGTTGCGTAGAATGTTGTTAATGATTATTTTTCTATTTTGATGCAAGATTGATGTTCTAGAGCCTGGTCAGTTCTATCCATGACTGCATTCTGAGATCAGTGTTTGCCTTGAGTTCAGTGTTAGAAAATGGTAACAAAGATTAAGTTCCAGTAAGCGAAGAGTTGCGTAGAATGTTGTTGATGATTGTTTTCTGATTTTGATGCAAGATTGATGTTCTAGAGCCTGGTACGTTCTATCCATGACTGCATTCCGAGATCAGTGTTTGTCTTGAGTTCGTTGTTAGAAAATGTAAACAAACAGTAGAAAAAAAATAAGCAAAGAGTTGCGTATAATGTTGTTAATGATTGTTTTCTGATTTTGATGCAAGATTGATGTTCTAGAGCCTGGTATTTTATCCATGACTGCATTCCGAGATCAGTGTTTGTATTGAGTTTGGTGTTAGAAATGTAAACAAACAGAAAAAAGTAAGCAAAGAGTTGCGTAGAATGTTGTTAATGATTGTTTTCTGATTTTGATTCAAGATTGATGTTCTAGATCCTGGTATGTTCTATCCATGACTGCATTTCGAGATCAGTGTTTGTCTTGAATTCAGTTTTAGAACATGTAACCAAAAAGTAGGAAAAAGTAAGCAAAGAGTTGCGTAGAATGTTGTTAATGATTGTTCTCTGATTTTGATGCAATATTGATGTTCTAGAGCCTGGTAAGTTCTATGCATGAGTACATTCCAAGATCATTGTTTGATTTGAGTTCAGTGTTAGAAAATGTAAACAAAAAAGTTGGGAAAAGTAAGCAAAGAGTTGCGTAGAATGTTGTTAATGATTATTTTTCTATTTTGATGCAAGATTGATGTTCTAGAGCCTGGTAAGTTCTATCCATGACTGCATTCTGAGATCAGTGTTTGTCTAGAGTTCAGTGTTAGAAAATGGTAACAAAGATTAAGTTCAAGTAAGCGAAGAGTTGCGTAGAATGTTGTTAATGGTTTGATTGGAGATTCGAATTACGAGTTTGTGTGTGAATTTTATTTGAAATTTTAAATTGCATGATTTGAACACTTTCTATGTAAATCGGTTTGAAACTATGTAAAACTTATGTGGAATTAGTGAACACTCATATGAGTAGAAAAAAAAGCTTGATGAGTTTATTCGTTTATTTTTTTAATTTGTTGTGAATCTCATGAATGTCACAGTTCTCTGTTCGGTCGGAACTTAAAAGCTCGCAACTGAAAAAAAAGCTAATTATAAAATAGTAGATTGAATTAAATCGTGGAACAAAATAATGATAATGAAGCTATAAGAGAGTAGAACAGGCAGAAGATGTAGGGATTGAGACGGGTATTGATAATATAAATATAAACAGAATAAGAGGGCATATACATTGGACACGAGTGCCAGATGTGTGAGTGACAGATGAGCGGAGTCAGCTTCAGTTTTGTGATGTATTTCGCGGGAAGCAGTAGTGCTTCGGAGCTGCTGCCGATCGAGCAGCAGCTGGAGACGGCTGATTCGGATGCAGCCGTCTCCTGAGGACACGACACTCCGTACTATAGTTTGTAAGTAAATACTGCATGAAACTGTACTAGGCGAAACTGTATAATTTATAGTGCACTAGATTTACCTAACTACTAACTATCTGCGTGAAATAGCAAAGGGAATTAAATTTAATAAAATAAAATTCGCCACAGTGGACTATTGGCAGGGGGATGACGTGACAATAGGTGTAGAGCAAATTTCAAGCACCCTGCTGAATATTCACGTGTTCCAGTTCCAAGTTCAAGAAGTTGTCGAAGCCGGGAGCTTTCATGTTTTGCATGACTTAATGAAGGGCTCTGGACTCTGGTTTACGAGGTGAACACGCTCCACGCGCTGGCATCGCGGAGTTGGCTTCCTACTAAGCGCTCAGGCACACTCTGCGCTTATGAAGTGGGAACCTATAAGTGAAAGGATAATCGTTGCCAGATTTAGAACACGGGTCCGAAACCTTACTATAATCCAATGTTATGCGCCAACCGATGCTGCCGATCTGCAAGACAAAGAGAACTTCTACAGTCAACTCAATGCCGTCGTAGATAGAATTCCGAAGGGTGATATCAAGATATGTTTGGGCGACTTCAATGCGAAGATCGGATCCGACAACTCGAACCATGAGCGCGTTATGGAACGCCATGGTCTCGGAGAAATGAGCGAAAACGGAGAGCTGTTCGCAGAATTTTGTGGTAATAACGACATGGTGATCGGGGGATCGCTCTTCCCTCATCGACCGGTTCACAAGGTCACGTGGGTCTCCCGTGACGGCTTTACAGAAAATCAAATCGACCACATCTGCATCAACCGAAAATGGAAACGGAGCCTTCTTGATGTACGGAATAAACGTAGTGCCGATATCGCGTCTGATCATCACCTCCTCATCGGCGAAATACGCCTGCGCATTGCGCGGATTCGTCGGCAGGAGGAAAGAGTTGGACGACGATTCAACACACGCCGACTGGAAGATGCCACGGTGAAACGGTCCTTCGTTGAAGAACTGGAGACGCGTGCTGCAGATATTCCGGAAGGTGGCAGCGAGGAAGACCAATGGACCGCCATCAAGAATGCCTTCATCGCCACCAGCGAGAACAATCTGGGCGAACTACGCACCCAGAGAAAACAATGGATCACCGATGAGACCTGGAGGAAGATAGAGGAGCGAAGAGAAGCCAAAGCCGCGATAGAGCGATCGAAAACCAGAGGAGCCAAAGTCTTAGCCCGTCAACGATACGCGGCTCTTAAGAAGGAAGTAAAACGCTCATGTCGATGGGACAAGCGAGCGTGGGCAGACTCTCTGGCCGACGAAGGAGAGAAAGCCGCCGCAACCGGGGACATTCGCCTCCTCTACGATATCTCACGACGCTTAAGCGGGGCGAAGATGAATGCAACGATGCCTGTGAAAGACGCGAATGATCAGTTATTGACCGACCCAACTGACCAGCTGAAACGCTGGTTCGAGCACTTCGAACAACTTTTTCAAGTGCCAGCCAGGCCATCACCACCTCGGCATGATCTGCCTAGGATCCGACGTATAACACGCGTCAATACCGAAGCTCCATCACTGCTAGAGATTCAAACAGCCATCCAAAGCATGAAATCGAATAAAGCCCCAGGGGTCGATCGCATATCAGCCGAGATGCTCAAAGCTGATCCCATGATATCCGCTCAAATACTGCATCGTTTATTTCGTAAGATCTGGGACACCGCAACTTTCCCGATCGACTGGATGCGAGGTGTCTTAGTGAAGGTGTGCAAAAAGGGTGACCTGCGATAACTGGCGAGGCATTATGTTGCTGTGTACCGTTCTCAAAGTTCTGTGCAAAATTATCCTAGCCCGGATTCAGGAGAAGATCGATGCGACTCTCCGGCGGCAGCAAGCCGGATTCCGTGCCGGAAGATCATGTGTGGACCATATTGTCACGCTCCGCATCATTCTGGAGCAGGTCAACGAATTCCAAGAGTCCCTTTACTTGGTATTCATTGACTACGAAAAAGCTTTCGACCGTCTCAATCACGAGAATATGTGGGGAGCCCTGAGACGCAAGGGAGTTCCTGAGAAAATCATCGGCCTCATCGAGGCACAGTACGAGGCCTTCTCGTGTAGAGTGCTGCACAATGGGGTCTTGTCCAACCCTATCCGGGTCGTAGCTGGTGTGAGGCAAGGCTGTATTCTATCACCGTTACTGTTCCTCATCGTAATCGACGAGATTCTGGTAGATGCGATTGACCGTGAACCAAACCGTGGGCTGTTATGGCAGCCTATAACCATGGAGCACCTAAATGACTTCGAATTGGCGGATGATGTTGCACTCCTCGCGCAACGGCGCTCTGATATGCAGAGTAAGCTCAACGACCTTGCCGAGCGCTCCTCTTCGGCAGGTTTAGTCATCAACGTCAACAAAACCAAATCGTTGGATGTAAACACGGTGCCTCCTTCCAGTTTCACAGTAGCCGGGCAACCAGTGGAGAATATTGAAAGCTTCCAATATCTTGGTAGCCAAATGGCGTCAGACGGCGGTACCAAGATCGACATAGACGCACGGATCAAGAAAGCAAGGGCTTCCTTTGCAAGTTTAAGAAATATCTGGAAAAACAGGCAGATAAGTGAACGTACCAAAATACGAATTTTCAACTCCAACGTGAAATCTGTGCTGTTATACGCTGGCGAAACATGGTGTGTATCAGTGGAGAACACTCAACGGCTGCAGGTGTTCATTAACAGATGCCTGCGGTATATAATTCGGGCCTGGTGGCCTCACAACTGGATCTCAAACAACGAGCTCCATCGTCGTTGTCACCAGAGGCCGATAGCATCAGAAATTCGGGATCGGAAGTGGGTCGGCCACACTCTACGTAGGGGCGGAAACGAAATCTGTAAACAAGCATTAGACTGGAACCCAGCGGGACATCGCAGCAGAGGCAGACCCAGAGGCTCATGGCGGCGAAGCCTCAATAAAGAAATAAAAGAAGTCGACCGAAATCTAACCTGGCAACAGGTTAAAGCGATAGCCGGGCAACGCTCAGGATGGAGATCTTTCAAGTCGGCCCTTTGCACCACCGGAGGTGTACAGGATCCATAAATAAAATAAATAAATGAAGGGCTGGGAGTCAAATGAACACAATATATGTGGATACACTTTTTTGTGCGTATGCATCTTGAGTGAAAAAATGAAAACTTGTATGAAAAAAAAAACAAAATCTCGTATACCAAAAGATTAACTTTAGTGACATTCCCCACATGTTGTTAGTGATTGCAAATACTCGTTATTAGAATAAATCGATCCTTTTCAGGACCACCACTTAACACAGAAGTAGGTTTGATTTGCCGTAATTGAGTTTGACGATAAGGTGATTTTTTTTTCCACAAATTCTGACTCGTTTTGTTGCTGTTAGTGACTGTAAAGGAGCATTATTGGAAATGCATCGGTCTTTTTCAGCACCACTTATATACAAAAGTAAATTAAACTGAGAGGAATTTTCTGCCACTACAAACCACAATCCCATGGTAACTGCAGAAAATCCGAAAGCTTCGGTGTCTGGCTCTGTGACGGCCGTCGGCGGGTAGTTGGTGCAGCAAATTTATCCGCAAGGATGGCATGTGTAGCAATTAAGCGGTTAATGGCTGTCGGCGTTAGAAGATTGCAAGTGAAATTTTTCTCACAAAATTCCGACTAGGTTTTATTGACTGAAAATAATTGAATACAGCAACTGGAAAGTTTATTTTTGAAGAATTCTAATGCAGAAATTAATTCAGAACACCGCCGTGACAATAATGGGACAAATGGGAGAGAGAATGGCTCACTGTTTCAACTACATAGAATGCTTGTAGAATAGATTTATTGTATCTAAGTTTATTGCTGGACCTACATTAGCATTTGCATGAGCAACTACCTAAAGGTATCATTAATTTATCGTTACGGATTGCGGCAGTGCTACAGAAACTACATCACTCGAACAATTTTGATCGGATGGTATTTATTAGAACTTAATTTCTTTCCTCGATACCATCAGTTGACATTCCCGAATATTAAACAATGCACCAAACCAGCTGAGGCGAATTAAGATTCCTTTTCTGGGGTAACAGCAAAACTACGGCTCACGTCCTCCGCGTGCCTTGTATTTTGCCTGCCATTTTAAGTCTCCTTTGTGAACTGCCAAAAACTGCATAATAATCGGATGTACGGGTTGATATTTAAATAAGTGAAACAATTTCCGGAGCTTTTTTTTCTTGCTGTCGTTCCATTCAAACCTCTGAATAAAAAAAAACGTCACGTCTACCGACAGCATCGTCGTCCGTCCTCCGGTTTAGTCCGGCGATGTTAGTTGGTGCAAGAATGGCAAGCGTTGATGAGTGCTGGCCGCGTGTGACATGGAAGCAAAAGTTTCACTTACGAACATTCGCCAGCCCGGAATGAGCTGGTGCTGGTCGCTTTCAGAGCGCTTTGCCATGGTGACAGGGATACAGCAGCACAGGGGAACTCCTCTGTGCAATTTTCTGCAATAAAGAGGCAATCATTCGAAGAATAGCTGAGCTGTCAACGGGCGACCCACACCGGAGAATGGAGCTTTAGAAAATCTTGTCATCTGGTATGCTGAAAGCGTTTCGGAATGGTGATAGGCGAAAAAAGTTTCTATCCGGACTATTCAAAGCATTAGTTCGTTTTGTGTTGCTAAATTGAATATTGTCTTTTGCAGGGGGCAAAATATAATTTAGACTGACCGAAACTATTGGTCAATATTGCAAAAAACGATCACTCGATAATTATAAATGATTTAATTTGGTTTCACAATTGTATTGTTTAATCTTCTCAAGATTCACAACACACTTCGAATTTTTTTTCTGCATTGGACGTTCACTGTTCTCGTACTCAACAAGCAATAAATTTATCATTGCCGTGCGTCTACAAACATATTTCAATAAATAGTTCAAGTGAACAGTTTGTTTGGTCTACCATATTCAAATGGTATCGTTCCCCGAGTCTCCTCCGCTATGAAATCGGCCCACGCCATCGAGCTCCCCCTTCTAATGGTTTTGTTGTGATGAATAACATATCACATTCCAAATAACCGGATAGAGCAATCCCATCATACGCCTTTTGGATATTAGGATTCGCCGAAAATAGCTTGTTACCTTCCATCGATTTCTGATGGGGTCTCGAAAGGCATTGGGAACAGTCAAACATTTCCATTTCAATGCGATCGGTACACATTTGAGCACCTTTACCAATCGCACCGTGGTGGATCTGCGGCCAGCCCATTCAACCTCGCATGTTCGCGGAAAATCACGTGTATTTCAGTTGCTATCATTCCAGTGCGGGGGTATCTCTGTATGTGTAATTGGGGCCCAGGCCATCATCGGATAGATGAATCCGTTTTCCAAACATAGCCCCAAATGCGATATTGGGGAAAACTGAGATTGGATGTCATTTACAAATTTATTCATGACTTTGAATTTAAAAGCATCACACATCAACGTTGAAAATTGTGAAAAATCCATTAACATAATTAAAAATACATGATAGACCAGTGGATAACATACAGGTGCATTTTCCACCATCCTCCTCCATTGTCGATTTTCGGAGAAGGAAACGCGGAGTGTTGTTTGGTGCCTTCGGGTTGGGCGAGTATTTGTAGCTCACACAACCAATTGTATGCATAGCATAAAATTGGCATATCATTCCATTAGGGATAGGGGAAAGCTCTGGTAATGCTTTTGCTTCATGCGCTTGGTTTAATGCTACTGAAATATCAGGCAACTACCATCGATACATGTTTAAGGTAAATTTTTCCAAAGGAATTCTTAAATAGACTGAAGGCAGTGTGAAATAAGACATCAAATGCTTTCAGGACTCGGTGACAATATCCCAAGCTGCGTACTCTTGTGCACTCTTAAATTTTAAACCATATATGAGAAAGAGTAACTGTAAAAGTAACTGGAAACTCTCCGAGAGTTTAATCAATGTACAAATATATGGATCTGAAAAGGATCCATTCAAAGTTGTTATAATTCATATTTATTCAACACAACAGTTCAAGTAATAATAAAAATGAAATCAATATTAAAAATCCCAATAAACTTTCAAATTAAAATAGTGTTATTTTTTTCTTCTATTTTCAGGTAAGTTTCTGCATATTTATTGAAGAGTGTTACAAATAATGATGTTCCAATTAAAAAAGTAAGTCTGTCTTTTTCACCTATATCGGGAGTATTGCTCAACTTCATCTTCATAGGTTTTGGGCAATGTTTATTCCGCAATTCTGTGTTTTATATTTGCATTGAAAGATCAGCCCATTGAAGTTTACTTTATTTAATACATTTAAAAAACCATGTTTGTAAACGTGATACAGCTCTTGATTCTTCTTATTTACTGCGTGCTGTAATTTTAGTAAATTTTACTTAATTTTAAGGGATCAAAGAAGAAGGGTTCAAACCCACCAATGCCTTATTTTGGGCAAGCGCCTACTTTTAAAAAAAGGGACCACATCCACAATTAACTTATTCTGGAAAATGGCTTTATGCCAATGGCCCTCTCCTTCCAAAGATACTTCATTATCAGGTAAATGTCATATTCGGGAAAATATCATTCTCGTTGAAAAGTCATTTTTGGGGAAATGTTATTTTCGGGAAGCCTTCGTAGTTTCGGTACCATCAGTAGCCATCACGCGCCGGTTGCCATCCATTCGTTCGCCGGTGGTGTCTTACAATCGTAGAAATCGCACCGTTCAGTTTCGGTTCCCAGTTGGAAGTAGCGCCCCTCTTGGACAGAAATCGCCAACTTTTTTAAGCACCTGTAGACTGATTTATTGCTTATGGACACAGTGTACAAAACGATCGCTGTACATCAAATTCGATTCCCGTGATGCGTTGGAAGAATACGGAGCCGCCAAAGGTTTGTTTACTCAAGCGGGACATCGATTGAAGGACGTCGGACGCAGGTATCAATTTGCGGTATGGCCGCGTATTTGATCTGCCGCCGGAAGTCAAAGATCAAAATTTATCGTTGGTGCTCGGATTATTTGGTAAAACGGATCGTATGTTACGAGAGAAATTTCCCTCGGAATTAAGCCTGGAACACAGGACACATGCTTTCGGTGTCAAGCAATTGGTCATCGACGGGATTCCTGTCCTCAACAAGCGTGGAACAAGCCAGGAAAGCAAGAGAAAGTAACAACATATGCTGGCGTTCGAAGCTGGAAAGAAAGAAGAACAAGTATCATCGGAATCCTCGGATGATGACTTCATCGAGGTGTTAGAGGAAAGTCCGAAGTCA
Organism: Armigeres subalbatus; assembly: GCF_024139115.2. Lineage (NCBI taxonomy): Eukaryota > Metazoa > Arthropoda > Insecta > Diptera > Culicidae > Armigeres > Armigeres subalbatus. The sequence goes on along the minus strand of NC_085140.1, from coordinate 262,567,492 downwards.
TAAAACAGGACACAAACAATACAAACGTGACAACAAACAGGTGGATAAAAAACCCGTCGTAAGAAAGTAGACGCAACACTGGAAGAGGTTGCAATCGCGACTAAGGAAGCTATATCTCATCCACCTGCGGATCAGCGACGGGCTCATCTTTCAGCTTCCAGGTCTGGCTCAAGTGGTTCGACAACACGGCCGAAAAAGAAATGTGTCTGTGGATCATATTAATAATAATTTATTATATTGCTCTCGGATCCGTAGAGTTTTTCTTAAAACAACTGAGCGTATTAAATAAACAAATGAAAAAAAGGACCTCGGATGAACTAAGGGATGGGCAATTTTAATTATGCCTAGCATACATTATGTCTGATGCAACGTACACACCAGTCAAGCAGTTTGACCAATCTTGACTCCGTCGCCAAGAAAATGCTTCGGTTGCTGCTTTGTTTGAACGTGTGTGAAGTGGTTCGAACAACCATTTGACAGTTGGCGGCTCGGTTGGAAAAAATTAAAACGGTTTGATTTTGGTTTGAGTTGTCGGGGGTGGAGTCAAGGTTCGCCGAACGTGTTTGAGCATTTGTAGTGAAGTTGCACAAACCCCCATATATTTTTTGATGGTTGGTGCTCGAGTTGGTGCTTCGGTCGTTCGTGTGTGATATTGTTGGTCGAATAAATTGATTGTTCGTGCCGCTGTTGGTAAAACTTGATGGATGTTTGAATAAACGAGAGGTGGAGTCAATGTTGGTCAAACTGCTTGACCGTGTGTACGTTCCATAACGTTATTTTGCTTAACATACTCATGCATAACCTCGCACTCATCACCACTTACACACCTCCCCTTTCCCAATGACCATTCCAAGCCATCTATATTCGTCTGCTATAGTTAGAGAATATGTGTTCCAATATTGGTGGTGATTGGTTAAGGGGTTCAGAAGTTATACTGAATCATTCGTATTTTAAACCACACACAACCCCAAAAACCACCCGCTTTCCAAATTACCCTCCCAACCTCTCTATAATTGTTTCCTTTGGATAGAGAATACGTGTTCCAAATGTTACAAAACTTATACAAAACTATTCCTTTCATAAATAAACCTTCCCTTCCTTTCCTCTATAGCACTCCCACCTAGTCCAATATAGTCTTCCTTAGACAGAGAACATGTGTGGTGCTGGACACCTCCTTCACGCACTCCCATTTTTTATTTATTTATTTATAACGAGACATATAACTCCTGAAAATAAAGTTTTTCACTATCAGCACATACTTTAAAAAATTCGGGAGTATTCGGGAACCTCTTCGTAATGAAGTAAAGATTGTAACTAATGAGTGAGGTTGGATGACACAGCGCCTTCTAGAGGTAAAAGAGTGAAAAGTATGCATTTTCCCATATATTTAGTCGATTTTTACATGTAAACTTGTTGGGAGAACCATCCATCGTTCACACCGCGAAAATCGGAAGACTGTGGTGAGCAGGGCACGTAGCCAGAATGTCGGACAGTAATCCGATGAAAATGGTTCTCGACAACGATCCGACGGCTACAAGAAGGCGAGGTGCATAGCGGGCAAGGTGGATCGATCAGGTGGAGGACGATTTGCGAACCCTCCGCAGACTGCGTGGTTGGCGAAGTGCAGCCATGGACCGAGCTGAATGGAGAAGACTTTTATGTGGAGCACAGGCCACTCCGGCCTTAGTCTGATAATAAATAAAAAACCATTACCGTTTCTCTATCCTAGACCATAAAATTGACTCTTCTAGCAATAACTGCTAGAATTGCAATTAGACGAAAAAAACCCAGATTAATCCACCTAGCGGTGATAGTGCCTTTCTCGTTTCTTGTGAGTGAGTAATTTCTTCACACTTTTGGTATGAAAAAAAGTATTTTGGCCATAACTTCTGAGCCCATAGTCCGATCCGGCCAATTTTTAATAGGAAACAATGGGACATGATTCTGCGTCGAATGTTGCGAGTAAATCGGCCGAGAGTAAGTGCCTAAATAGAGAAAAAGAATTTTTCTTGTAAAAACTGGCCATAACTCCGAAGCCCATAGTTCGACTGGGCCGGTTTTCGATACGAAATAATGGGATAAGATTCCGCGTCGAATGCAACTTGTTGCGAGCAAATCGGTTGAGGATAAATGCCTAGGAAATGAAATGGTTAAGGATAAGTGCCTGAAAAATCAGTGAGATTATTTTGCGCACACACAGACATCACTTTAATTCGTCGAGCTGAGTCGATAAGGTATATAACACTAAGGCTCTACGGGCTTCCTATAAAAAGTTCGTTTTTGAAGCGAACATATAGCCTTTAAGTAGGGGAAGGTGGGTAGACTTGATCCCCGGGGAGACTTGATCACCCCCTGTTTTATCGAGAACTAAAGTAGTTTTATCGAAGGCCGCCCAAGGCGGTAAAGATTAAATAAACAACAACAACAACAAGTAGTTTTGTTCTAGCGTATTTTTTAGTATAGATCCTCTAGACAAATGACCTTTATGTGGTGAGTTATTTTTTGGGTTGACAACCTTATTTATTCTGCAGGGCGGTTTGTATGTTTTGACCTTCCTAAAGATTTTTTTATTTGCCTCGCAAAATTTGAATAACTTTTCATAACAATGACCAAATGCTTTCGTTTTTTTCACAGCACAAAGCCATAAATATGCTTAATGATTTGTACTGGTGGAAATGTCAACATTCCATCAAAGTTTTAGGATATTTGAATTTGAAGTTATTGCCTCAATATGGGGAAATTTGATCCCCCATTAGTCACCCATACAAAAAATTGGCGAAAAAATTCAAAAAAATATAAATCTGTTCTCTGGCTTCTGATTTTTTGTAGATTTGACAGATTTGATGAAGGGTTGGCAGGAAAAATGATTTGTTGGGTAGATATCATAGAAAGAGGATCAAGTCTCCCCAAATTTAAAAATAACATGTGCTGTCGAATTCAATAACAAAAATCGTTCATGTATACGCAAGGAATTTGAAAATTGCGCGTGTTTTGAAGGAAAAATATTTAAAAAATCTGAGGGCACTTTTCTAATTTTAACAAAGCAAGCTTTTGAAGAGGGATTAATTTCCCCCGAATATTTTAAAAGTAGACTTTTGACAGCACTCTAAAAAATCGATTATGTATCAATAACAACAATATTTTAAGGACTGTCAGTAAGGTTAAATACTATATTTCTTAGAGAGTCAGTGTGGAAATCGCGTATGTTTATTTATTTTTGGCTGTGATACATCGGAAATCAGAAAAAGGGGATCAAGTCTACCCAGTCTCCACTATATTTTGTATACAAGAAAGGCTAAAAGAATTTTGGTCATAACTTCTAAGCCCAAAGCCCAATTTTCAATTTTCAATTTGAATGGGACAGGATTCTGCGTCGAATGCAACTTGTTGCGAGCAAATCGGTTGAGAATAAGTGCCCAAAAAGTGAGCTAGACTTTTTAATGTGCTTTTATATGAAAAAAACCCAGATTAATCCACCTAGCGGTGATAGTGCCTTTCTCGTTTCTTGCGAGGGAGTAATTTCTTCGCACTTTTGGTATGAAAAAAAGTATTTTGACCATAACTTCTGAGCCAATAGTCCGATCCGGCCAATTTTTAATAGGAAACAATGGGACATGATTCTGCGTCGAATGTTGCGAGCAAATCGGCCGAGAGTAAGTCAAGACAAAATTTTCAAAACGACTGATCTGCTTTTGTAAACAAAGATTCGAACGTCGATTCGACGAGTCTGATAACACTCCCACGCAAACAAACACTACCAATAGGCAGGTGAAGGCCTCGGCTACCTGATGATGGCGTTGGTTTGTGTCGAAGTGCTATGAGATTCGTGCAATCGACGTTTGAATCTCTGTTTACAAAAGCAGATAAGTCGTTTTGAAAATTTTGTCTTGAAGTGCCTAAATAGAGAGTAAGATTTTTTTTTGTAAAAACTGGCCATAACTCCGAAGCCCATAGTCCGATTGGGCCGGTTTTTATACGAAACAATGGGACAAGATTTAGATAGAGGTTAAGGATAAGTGAGTGTCAGTCAGTGAGTGAGAGAGATTATTTTGCGCACACACATACACACACAGACATCACTTCAATTCGTCGAGCTGAGTCGATCGGTATATAACACTATGGGTCTACGGGGGTCCTATAAAAAGTTCGTTTTTAGAGCGAACATATAGCCTTTACGTATACTTTGTATACGAGAAAGGCAAAAAGTATTTTGGCCATAACTTCTTAGCCCATAGTCCGATCGGGTCAATTTTCAACAAATAATGGGACAGGACTCTGCGTCGAATGCAACTTGTTGCGAGCAAATCGGTTAAAGACAAGTGCCTAAAAAATGAGCTAGACTTTTTAACGTGTTTTAATATGAAAAAAAGTATTTTGGCCATAGCTTCTAAGCCCATAGTCCGATCGGGTCAATTTTCAATAGGAAACAATGGGACAGGATTCTGTGTCGAATGCAACTTGTTGCGAGCAAATCGGTTAAGAATAAGTGCCTAAAAATGAGCTAGACTTTTTGCGCACACACACACATACATACACATACACACACACACATACACACACACAGACATCACTCCAATTCGTCGAGCTGAGTCGATCGGTATATAACACTATGGGTCTCCGGGTCTCCTATAAAAAGTTCGTTTTTGGAGCGAACATATAGCCTTTACGTATACTTTGTATACGAGAAAGGCAAAAAGTATTTTGGCCATTACTTCTAAGCCCATAGTCCGATCGGGTCAATTTTCAATAGGAAACAATGGGATAGGATTCTGCGTCGAATGAAACTTGTTGAGAGCAAATCGGTTGAGGATAAGTGCCCAAAAAGTGAGCAAGACTTTTTAATGTGCTTTTATATGAAAAAAAAGTATTTTGGCCATAACTTCCAAGCCCATAGTCCGATCGGGTCAATTTTTAATAGGAAACAATGGGATAGGATTCTGCGTCGAATGAAACTTATTGAGAGCAAATCGGTTGAGGATAAGTGCCTAAAAAGTGAGCTAAACTTTTTGCGCACACACACACATACACACACATACACACACACAGACATCACTCCAATTCGTCGAGCTGAATCGATTGGTATATAACACTATGGGTCTCCGGTCCTCGGATCAAAAGTTTGTTTTTGGAGCGAACATATAGCCTTTACGTATACTTTGTATACGAGAAAGGCAAAAAGTATTTTGGCCATTACTTCTAAGCCCATAGTCCGATCGGGTCAATTTTCAATAGGAAACAATGGGATAGGATTCTGCGTCGAATGAAACTTGTTGAGAGCAAATCGGTTGAGGATAAGTGCCCAAAAAGTGAGCAAGACTTTTTAATGTGCTTTTATATGAAAAAAAAAGTATTTTGGCCATAACTTCCAAGCCCATAGTCCGATCGGGTCAATTTTCAATAGGAAACAATGGGATGGGATTCTGCATCAAATGAAACTTGTTGAGAGCAAATCGGTTGAGGATAAGTGCCTAAAAAGTGAGCTAGACTTTTTAATGTGCTTTTATATGAAAAAAAAGTATTTTGGCCATAACTTCCAAGCCCATAGTACGATCGGGTCAATTTTCAATAGGAAACAATGGGATAGGATTCTGCGTCGAATGAAACTTGTTGAGAGCAAATCGGTTGAGGATAAGTGCCCAAAAAGTGAGCTAGACTTTTTAATGTGCTTTTATATGAACAAATGTATTTTGGCCATAACTTCTAAGCCCACAGTCCGATCGGGTCAATTATGAATAGGAAGCAATGGGACAGGATTTTGCGTCGAATGAAACTTGTTGAGAGCAAATCGGTTGAGGATAAGTGCCCAAAAAGTGAGCTAGACTTTTTAATGTGCTTTTATATGAAAAAAAAGTATTTTGGCCATAACTTCCAAGCCCATAGTCCGATCGGGTCAATTTTCAATAGGAAACAATGGGATAGGATTCTGCGTCGAATGAAACTTGTTGAGAGCAAATCGGTTGAGGATAAGTGCCCAAAAAGTGAGCTAGACTTTTTAATGTGCTTTTATATGAAAAAAGTATTTTGGCCATAACTTCCAAGCCCATAGTCCGATCGGGTCAATTTTCAATAGGAAACAATGGGACAGGATTCTGTGTCGAATGCAACTTGTTGCGAGCAAATCGGTTAAGGATAAGTGCCTGAAAAATGAGCTAGACTTTTTGCGCACACACACACATACACACACACATACACACACACATACACACACACAGACATCACTCCAATTCGTCGAGCTGAGTCGATCGGTATATAACACTATGGGTCTCCGGGTCTCCTATAAAAAGTTCGTTTTTGGAGCGAACATATAGCCTTTACGTATACTTTGTATGCGAGAAAGGCAAAAAGTATTTTGGCCATTACTTCTAAGCCCATAGTCCGATCGGGTCAATTTTCAATAGGAAACAATGGGATAGGATTCTGCGTCGAATGAAACTTGTTGAGAGCAAATCGGTTGAGGATAAGTGCCCAAAAAGTGAGCAAGACTTTTTAATGTGCTTTATATTAAAAAAGTATTTTGGCCATAACTTCCAAGCCCATAGTCCGATCGGGTCAATTTTCAATAGGAAACAATGGGATAGGATTCTGCATCAAATGAAACTAGTTGAGAGCAAATCGGTTGAGGATAAGTGCCTAAAAAGTGAGCTAGACTTTTTAATGTGCTTTTATATGAAAAAAAAGTATTTTGGCCATAACTTCCAAGCCCATAGTCCGATCGGGTCAATTTTCAATAGGAAACAATGGGATAGGATTCTGCGTCGAATGAAACTTGTTGAGAGCAAATCGGTTGAGGATAAGTGCCCAAAAAGTGAGCTAGACTTTTAATGTGCTTTTATATGAAAAAGTATTTTGGCCATAACTTCTAAGCCCATAGTCCGATCGGGTCAATTTTCAATAGGAAACAATGGGACAGGATTCTGTGTCGAATGCAACTTGTTGCGAGCAAATCGTTTAAGAATAAGTGCCTGAAAAATGAGCTAGACTTTTTGCGCACACACACACATACACACACATACACACACACATACACACACACAGACATCACTCCAATTCGTCGAGCTGAGTCGATCGGTATATAACACTATGGGTCTCCGGGTCTCCTATAAAAAGTTCGTTTTTGGAGCGAACATATAGCCTTTACGTATACTTTGTATACGAGAAAGGCAAAAAGTATGTTGGCCATTACTTCTAAGCCCATAGTCCGATCGGGTCAATTTTCAATAGGAAACAATGGGATAGGATTCTGCGTCGAATGAAACTTGTTGAGAGCAAATCGGTTGAGGATAAGTGCCCAAAAAGTGAGCTAGACTTTTTAATGTGCTTTATATTAAAAAAGTATTTTGGCCATAACTTCCAAGCCCATAGTCCGATCGGGTCAATTTTCAATAGGAAACAATGGGATAGGATTCTGCGTCGAATGAAACTTGTTGAGAGCAAATCGGTTGAGGATAAGTGCCTAAAAAGTGAGCTAAACTTTTTGCGCACACACACACATACACACACACAGACATCACTCCAATTCGTCGAGCTGAATCGATTGGTATATAACACTATGGGTCTCCGGTCCTCGGATCAAAAGTTTGTTTTTGGAGCGAACATATAGCCTTTACGTATACTTTGTATACGAGAAAGGCAAAAAGTATTTTGGCCATTACTTCTAAGCCCATAGTCCGATCGGGTCAATTTTCAATAGGAAACAATGGGATAGGATTCTGCGTCGAATGAAACTTGTTGAGAGCAAATCGGTTGAGGATAAGTGCCCAAAAAGTGAGCAAGACTTTTTAATGTGCTTTTATATGAAAAAAAGTATTTTGGCCATAACTTCCAAGCCCATAGTCCGATCGGGTCAATTTTCAATAGGAAACAATGGGATAGGATTCTGCGTCGAATGAAACTTGTTGAGAGCAAATCGGTTGAGGATAAGTGCCCAAAAAGTGAGCTAGACTTTTTTATATGAAAAAAGTATTTTGGCCATAACTTCTAAGCCCATAGTCCGATCGGGTAAATTTTCAATAGGAAACAATGGGACAAGATTCTGCGTCGAATGAAACTTGTTGTGAGCAAACCGGTTGAGAATAAGTGCCCCAAAAAGTGAGCTAGACTTTTTAATGTGCTTTTATATGAAAAAAAAAAGTATTTTGGCCATAACTTCCAAGCCCATAGTCCGATCGGGTCAATTTTCAATAGGAAACAATGGGATAGGATTCTGCGTCGAATGCAACTTGTTGAGAGCAAATCGGTTGAGGATAAGTGCCCAAAAAGTGAGCTAGACTTTTTAATGTGCTTTTATATGAAAAAAAGTATTTTGGCCATAACTTCCAAGCCCATAGTCCGATCGGGTCAATTTTCAATAGGAAACAATGGGATAGGATTCTGCGTCGAATGAAACTTGTTGAGAGCAAATCGGTTGAGGATAAGTGCCTAAAAAGTGAGCTAAACTTTTTGCGCACACACACACATACACACACACATACACACACACATACACACACACATACACACACACAGACATCACTCCAATTCGTCGAGCTGAATCGATTGGTATATAACACTATGGGTCTCCGGTCCTCGGATCAAAAGTTTGTTTTTGGAGCGAACATATAGCCTTTACGTATACTTTGTATACGAGAAAGGCAAAAAGTAATTTGGCCATAACTTCTAAGCCCATAGTCCGATCGAGTCAATTTTCAATAGAAAACAATTGGACAGGATTCTGCGTCGAATGCAGCTTGTTGCGAGCAAATCGGTTGAGAATAAGTGCCCAAATAGTGAGCTTGACTTTTTAATGTGCTTTTATATGAAAAAAAAAAAAATTTGGCCTTAACTTCTAAGCCCATAGTCCGATCGGGTCAATTTTCAATACGAAACAATGGGACAGGATTCTGCGAGCAAATTGAGAATAAGTGCCCAAAAAGTGAGCTAGACTTTATAAAGTGCTTTTACATAAAAAATTTTTTTGGCCATAACTTCTAAGCTCATAGATCGGGTCAGTTTTCAATAAGCAACAATGGGACAGGATTCTGCGTCGAATGCAACTTATTGCGAGCAAATCGGTTGAGAATAAGTGCCCAAAAAGTGAGCTAGACTTTTTAATGTGCTTTTTTATGAAAAAAAGTATTTTGGCCATAACTTCTAAGCCCATAGTTCGATCGGGTCAGTTTTCAATAGGAAACAATGGGACAGGATTTTGCGTCGAATGCAACTTATTTGCGAGCAAATCAGTTGAGAATAAGTTCCCAAAAAGTGAGCTAGACTTTTAATGTGCTTTTTATGAAAAAAGTATTTTGGCCATAACTTCTAAGCCCATAGTCCGATCGGGTTAGTTTTCAATAGGAAACAATGGGACAGGATTCTGCGTCGAATGCAACTTGTTGCGAGCAAATCGGTTGAGGATAATTGCCCAAAAAGTGAGCTAGACTTTTTGCGCACACACACACATACACACACAAATACACACACACAGACATCACTCCAATTCGTCGAGCTGAGTCGATCGGTATATAACACTATGGGTCTCCGGGCCTCCTATAAAAAGTTCGTTTTTGGAGCGAAAATATAGCCTTTACGTATACTTTGTATACGAGAAAGGCAAAAACGTATCCTACATCCAATTAGAAATTAAATCAATTGCTTCTCCTAACTATCATATTGGCAGCTCGTTAACCTCTGCCCCTATTACCTAACCCAAAAATTCCAATAAATTTCGCATTAACTCGTAACAAGTGCAGATGTTTTTCAGGCTTGCAGTGGGCGAGTGATTTCATCATCATTTCCTCCCCCTTCCCTACATTGACTTGCATTCTGACGTGGCAGGCGCCAGTGTGACCTAACAAATGAGATCACCAGTACTTGTACATTGAAGATGAGTGCTAGTCCAAAGTAAACATCTGTTGGATCTCTGTGCAAGAACAACTGATCTGATCATATTGGAGTTACAACTACGGGCAGTCAATAATGCTGAAGCTCAAGCTCTTTATATACGTCTCGAAAAAATGATTCTTATTTTCCAACACTAGCTCCAAACGAAGCACAGTGTTTTCTAACCTTCTAAAGTTGATTTTAGAGGCTCAGTGACTTTGGAGAAAAATTTCAGTATGTTAAGCTCCATATTTTGGAAAAAAATTTCTTACTAATCCCCCTAGAAGTGAGATGAAAATTCTCTTTCTTCCAATTATGAAGATACATTAATGGTGCCTTCGAGAAAGTTGTAGAAAAAGTTTCTACAAAAAATTTTGCTTTATAAACTTTATTTCTATCTGCTATAGAAGTCGAGATATAGGTCGTTATTTATGAACGACCACCAAAAATCAGGTTTTTCACGATATTTTCGTCAATATATTTTTTAGATTTAAAAACATGAACCTTTCGAAGACAGTTTCTTTTTATTTCCAATATTGACAAATTTATTGACGATTTGAGCTTTTTGACATCAACTGCATACATTTAGGGGCAAAATGGGGCAGAATTTTAATTAGGAGATTGAAAGTATAACTCAAGCACTAACGGTTGCATTGCAACATATATGTGACTTAGCTTGCCGTATGTATCGTATGGATATTTTTTCTTCTTCTTCTTCTTGTTATATAAAATTGAATTGGTCTGTATTCCGCATAACTAGGAAACGGCTGGGTTCAGATTTGTTCATCACAATTTCCGATGAGCTTACAGAATATTTTCTTATGTGAAAGTTACGACTAAAACTGAAAACAAATATGAAAAATTCAAATTAGAATTTGTATTGAAATTTTGTATAGGCAGATCACAACACGCATTCTCGCCTACTGTGCAAGACGACGTCTGCTGGGTCAAGATGAATACACCACTAGGTGTTCCAATCTGCTAAATTCATGATTCAGCCATCTTGGATTTTTGTATGGGAGAGCCAGCGGGTTTGTTTATGTTTTACACTGAAAATGAATTTTTCACCCCCGCCTTCTTCTCTTCCACAAACTTGGCAGATTGGGACACCTACTAGTGTATTCATCTTGTGCTGGGTCATCTGGTTCATGATAATAACACTTACGCCAGACCTATGGCTTGTCTTAATACCAAATTTAGAAAATGATTATCGAATCGACGGATATTTTGCAGAGAAATACCAATATATCGGGATATCGGTATTTCTAGGGAATTCTAAATGAAAAGAAATGAACTAAAATTTTTGGAACACTTTTCTGTTAACTTGTTTTGCAATATCCTAATGTTTTAGACGTAACAAATCGGCTTTTTATTATTTCGAGATATTCCGAAATGTAAATACATAGGTAAAACAAGTACCTTCGAATTGTTTACATAAACTTATTTTTAAACTCGTGAGAAACCCGGGAGTTGTTTTTAAAAAAGGTTCTACACCATTTGACCACTATCAAAAGACTGACTTTATTAAACCTAGCTAAGAAACACCTAACCGATGAACGCTCGCTGCTTCTGCTGCCTCAGTACCTCGTGCGATGGGTACCAAGTCCGATCGACCGACCCATTGATCGGTGGATGAATTCTGCTGACTCCGTCGGTTGGAGTTTTGGAATGTGTCGAGCCCCGGTTGGCAACGTCGTTAACTCGCGTTGTTTCTTCCTGCAGAATTTGAAATTCATGTCAATTCTGTAAAACATCCATCGACACCTAATCATTTAAAAATGTTTTTATTTGGCTAAATCATAGGTCTGTCATAAGTGTAAAGATGATCCTGCAGACGTTGTCCTGCACAGTAGGCGAGAATGCGTGTTGTGATTTGCCTTTTAAAATTACCATACAAATTCTAATTTCAATTTTTTCATATTTTTTCAACTTTAGTCGAGATTTTATATGAGAAAATATTCTGCAAATCCGTTGGACATGTCGATAAACAACTTTGTTGTAGGAATGAAGAAAGTCTATCCAGCCTTTTCTTAGTCATGCACAATAAAGACCAATACATTTATATATATATATATATATATATATATATATATATATATATATATATATATATATATATATATATATATATATATATATATATATATATATATATGAAAAGAAGGGGCCCTCCTTAGCCGTGCGGTAAGATGCGCGGCTACAAAGCAAGACCATGCTGAGGGTGGCTGGGTTCGATTCCCGGTGCCGGTCTAGACAATTTTCGGATTGTAAATTGTCTCGACTTCCCTGGGCATAAAAGTATCATCGTGTTAGCCTCATGATATACGAATGCAGAAATGGTAACTTGGCTTAGAAACCTCGCAGTTAATAACTGTGGAAGTGCTGAATGAACACTAAGCTGCGAGGCGGCAATGTCCCAATGGGGGATGTAATGCCAATGAAGAAGAAGAAGATATATGAAAAGAAGAAAAAGATGTTCATATGGCACTTACGTCAATGTATGTCACATATATGTTGCCATGCAACCATTAGTGCATGAGTTATACTTTTCAATACCTAAATAAAACTCTGCCCATTTTGGCCCTAAATGTAGGCATTTAATATCAGAATGTTCATTTTTGAACCGAAAATCGTCAATAACTTCGTCAATATTAAAAATAAAAAGAAACTGCCTTCGTTCATGTTTTCATGTTTTTTATCCCGACGTAAATCTAAAAAATATGTTCATGAAAGTATCGTGAAAAACCTGATTTTTGGTGGTAGTTCATAAATAACGACCCATGTCTCGATTACTATAGCACAGCGGTTCTCAACCTGGGGTACATGTACCCCTGGGGGTACCTTCGCTGGCCCTAGGGGGTACCTCGGAAAAAGATGCGTAATGGCGGACGTAAAACAATTTCAATACAAACTTGTTGATAAAGTTTCAATAATTTTTAATTCTAAGACTTTGCATTGTACATAACATAAATGGCGATCGATCAAAGACTTTTGAATCCTGCTTACCCCAACCAGTACACTAAATGGAGGGCTGTGAGACAAAATAAACAAAGGGACAAAACGTAGAATAGACAATCTTCAATGTAATCCACCTGTTCGAGACAAAATGTTGAATAATATGTTAAGAATATGTTTCAGATCTGTAATATAGAATCTAAAGGTTCGAAAGGCTCATTCGAGACATATGAAGGCATTTTTCTGAAAGGCTCGGAAGCCTCCTTTCGAGAGGCTCGGAAGCCTCCTTTCGAGAGGCTCGGAAGCCTTCTTTCGAGAGGCTCGGAAGCCTCCTTTCGAGAGGCTCGGAAGCCTCCTTTCGAGAGGCTCGGGAGCCTCCTTTCGAGAGGCGCGGAAGGCTCCTTTCGAGAGGCTCGGAAGCCTGCTTTAATTCGAGAGGCTCGGAAGCCTCTTTTCAAGAGGCTCGGAAGCCTACTTTCAAGAGGCTCGGAAGCCTCCTTTCAAGAGGCCCGGAAGCCTCATTTCAAGAGGCCCGGACACCTCCTTTCAAGAGACCCGGAAGCCTCCTTTCAAGAGGCCCGGAAGCCTCCTTTCAAGAGGCTCGGAAGCCTCCTTTCAAAAGGCTCGGGAGCCTCCTTTCAAAAGGCTCGGGAGCCTCCTTTCAAAAGGCTCGGGAGCCTCCTTTCAAAAGGCTCGGGAGCCTCCTTTCAAAAGGCTCGGGAGCCTCCTTTCAAAAGGCTCGGGAGCCTCCTTTCAAAAGGCTCGGGAGCCTCCTTTCAAAAGGCTCGGAAGCCTCCTTTCAAGAGGCTCGGAAGCCTCCTTTTAAGAGGCTCGGAAGCCTCCTTTCAAGAGGCTCGGAAGCCTCCTTTCAAGAGGCTCGGAAGCCTCCTTTTAAGAGGCTCGGAAGCCTCCTTTCAAGAGGCTCGGAAGCCTCCTTTCAAGAGGCTCAGGCCTCCTTTCAAGAGGCCTGGAAGCCTCCTTTCAAGAGGCTCAGAGCCTCCTTTCAAGAGGCTCAGGAAGCCTCCTTTCAAGAGGCTCAGAAGCCTCCTTTCAAGAGCTCAGAAGCCTCCTTTCAAGAGGCTCAGAGCCTCCTTTCAAGAGGCTCAAGCCTCCTTTCAAGAGGCCTGGAAGCCTCCTTTCAAGAGGCTCAGAAGCCTCCTTTCAAGAGGCTCAGGAAGCCTCCTTTCAAGAGGCTCAGAAGCCTCCTTTCAAGAGGCTCAGGAAGCCTCCTTTCAAGAGGCTCAGAGCCTCCTTTCAAGAGGCCTGGAAGCCTCCTTTCAAGAGGCTCAGAAGCCTCCTTTCAAGAGGCCCGGAAGCCTCCTTTCAAGAGGCCTGGAAGCCTCCTTTCAAGAGGCTCAGAAGCCTCCTTTCAAGAGGCTCAGAAGCCTCCTTTCAAGAGGCTCGGAAGCCTCCTTTCAAGAGGCTCAAGCCTCCTTTCAAGAGGCTCGGAAGCCTCCTTTCAAGAGGCTCAAAGCCTCCTTTCAAGAGGCCTCAAGCCTCCTTTCAAGAGGCTCAGAAGCCTCCTTTCAAGAGGCTCAGAAGCCTCCTTTCAAGAGGCTCAGGAAGCCTCCTTTCAAGAGCTCAGGAAGCCTCCTTTCAAGAGGCTCGGAAGCCTCCTTTCAAGAGGCCTGGAAGCCTCCTTTCAAGAGGCTCAGAGCCTCCCTTTCAAGAGGCCTGGAAGCCTCCTTTCAAGAGGCCCAGAAGCCTCCTTTCAAGAGGCTCAGAAGCCTCCTTCAAGAGGCCTGGAAGCCTCCTTCAAGAGGCTCAGAAGCCTCCTTCAAGAGGCTCAGAAGCCTCCTTTCAAGAGGCTCAGAAGCCTCCTTTCAAGAGGCTCAGAAGCCTCCTTTCAAGAGGCCTGGAAGCCTCCTTTCAAGAGGCTCAAGCCTCCTTTCAAGAGGCCCGGAAGCCTCCTTCAAGAGGCCTGGAAGCCTCCTTTCAAGAGGCTCGAAGCCTCCTTTCAAGATGCTCAGAGTCATCCTTTCAAGAGGTTCAGAAGCCTCCTTTCAAGAGGCTCGGAAGCCTCCTTCAAGAGGCTCAAGCCTCCTTTCAAGAGGCTCAGAGCCTCCTTCAAGAGGCCTGGAAGTCTCCTTTCAAGAGGCTCAGGAAGCCTCCTTTCAAGAGGCTAGGAAGCCTCCTTTCAAGAGGCTCGGAAGCCTCCTTTCAAGAGGCTCTGGAAGCCTCCTTTCAAGAGGCTCGGAAGCCTCCTTCAAGAGGCTCAGAAGCCTCCTTTCAAGAGGCCTCAAGCCTCCTTCAAGAGGCTCAGAGCCTCCTTTCAAGAGGCTGGAAGCCTCCTTTCAAGAGGCTGGAAGCCTCCTTCAAGAGGCTCGGAAGCCTCCTTTCAAGAGGCTCGGAAGCCTACTTTCAAGAGGCCTGGAGCTTCCTTTCAAGAGGCTCAGGGAGCCTCCTTTCAAGAGGCCTGGAAAGCCTCCTTTCAAGAGGCTCAGGAAGCTTCCTTTCAAGAGGCCTGGAAGCCTCCTTTCAAGAGGCTCCAGCCTCCTTTCAAGAGGCTGGAAGCCTCCTTTCAAGAGGCCCGGAAGCCTCCTTTCAAGAGGCCCGGAAGCCTCCTTTCAAGACGGCCGCAAGCCTCCTTTCAAGAGGCTCGGAAGCCTCCTTTCAAGAGGTTCGGAAGCCTCCTTTCAAGAGGCTCGGAAGCCTCCTTTCAAGAGGCTCGGAAGCCTCCTTTCAAGAGGCTCGGAAGCCTCCTTTTAAGAGGCTCAGAAGCCTTCTCTCAGAAGCCTCCTTTCCAGGATTTCGAAAGCCCTCCTCTCAAGAGGTTTGGAAGCGTCCTTTAAAAAGGTTTTTAAACATTATTTCAAGAGGTTAGAAATTATTCTTTCAAGAGGCTTGAAGGCCTCTTTTCAAGATGATATTGAGCCTCCTTTTTAGAGGCTCGGAAGCCTTTATTTCAGAGGCTCGGAAGATTCCAAATGCCATAAAAGTTGTAATGATGTCTAAACGTAAATTGAATTGGAAACTTTCACGAAATTACGAACATTTCAGACATTTTTTTGGAGAGCAGTTAGTTCTGTCTGTTGAAGAGCGAACAAAATAGGGGGTACCTCAATATATGCAAAAGTTCGAAGGGGTACCTCGCAAGAAAAAGGTTGAGAACCGCTGCTATAGCAGATAGAAATAAAGTTTATATAGCAAAATTGTTCGTAGAAACTTTTTCTACTACTTTCTCGAAGACACCAATGATGTATCTTTATAATTGGAGGAAAGAGAACTTCCATCTCACTTTTAGGGGGATAAATAAAAAAAAATCCGAAATATGGAGCTTAACATACTGAAACTTTTCTCCGAAGTCACGGAGCCTTTTAAAGGCAAAACATTTTCGATCATGAATTCTTGGGTTAGAAAACACTGTGCGAAGGGTGAAAAACATTCTCTAGATTGTCGCCTTCGAACCTCCGCGTGACCTGTTTCTCAATAGGACTAGTGAGACTTAAACTAAAATGATGGGCACTCTCAAACTGCAGGATAAGCTTTTGTGCTTTTTCGCCATTTGTTAATACAACTTTATTTCCCTCTTTAAGCGCTGAAATTGGCTTTTGAGGTTGTTTAAAAGTTTCCGTTAATTTCCAAAATGGTTACGAACTGGGAGTCAACTTTGATACATTCTCAAAGTTGGTATTTCTCAGAATAGCGAAACGTTTTCTAATTTCGTTTTGCAAATTCTCGTCAAATAACTTTCAAAGCGTGATCGCGAGTTCTTTGATATTGCTTCCGCCTCACAATTTTTAAGACGGATCGGTAGTGTGTTCCAAATTTGGTTGAACTCGGCCAAGAGGTTCAGGAGGGTCAATTGGCATAACGCCGTTTGGCATAAAGGTCGTTTGGCACAATGTAGTTTGGCATAATAGTTGTGTAATCACCGATTTTGAAGCTTGTGCATAATATGTTCAATTATTTATAATTATTGTCGCTTGAACATTATAAGACAGATGCTTTGAATTGTTTTATTTTAAATTAAAGATTGTATCAAATCACTGCTCAAAGGCACATTTTTTTTTTGTCCTGTTCGGGTGTGCCACTGCGACCAATTATTAGATCTATTGGTGCGTTACCCGTATTCTTTACCCAGTCAACACAAGATCGTATATGGTGTCGCATAAGATGCTAATGTGGAGGCCATATAGGTACTTCCCCATACAATATGTACGTATATGGCCTCCACTTTAGCATCTTATGTTGCATCATATACGATTTTGTGTTGACTGGGTAGTGTTTAAGTGCATGTCGAATTACTCCAGTGCTATTGAGAAGCAATGCAGTATCGGTTTCGATACAGTTGTTGTTTTGTTTTCTCAAGACCACCATAACAAGGTCCCGCTATTTTGACCCTTCATAGAGAGCAATCCCATTGAAGGCGCGCCCCTTATCAATAGGAAATCAATCCTTTCTTGAGAAAACAGAACACTAATACTGTTTTTGGCCATGCATCGGAGCCCTAGCCACATCCTTGTCTTGCTTCTAGAATATCACCAGTAAAACTCCTAAAACCCGGGATTTAGCTCTGTCTACAAGACCATTTCAAGCAAGAGAATTTGTACAGTAACAAAAACTTCCGTGTGTTCCTCTCACTACCATTGTTCACCAGTTCAAGAAGAGTTAGTACGTATTTAAACCCCCAACTCGATTTTTCCAGCAGTCAGTTCAGCCTAGGACCGGGTACCTAAAAGTTCCGATAGTCGTGGTTGCTCCTATAGTTGCGGTAGTGTAGTTTTTAGAGAAACTACAGATTTAACGTAGCAACCCACATTGTTGATCAATTACGTGTACTGTCATTAGACGAAACAAGCACAAACAGCCTCGGAATATCCTCGAAAACGGTAAATAATACTCAAATAATTTATTTTTTTCTAGGCTTGGCACCAATAGTTGCGCTAGTGTTCCTATAGTTGCGAGTTCCATACAAAAACAGTGAGATTCGCAACTATAGGAACACACATTAATAAATACCGCAACTATTGGAACATTGTACCAATACTTGGAGAAATGATTTTAGGTCACAATCAAGGATTTTCTTGCGATCGGAACATAATTCTCATAAAATAGTGTTACTGGGCTTTCGAATACACCCTGGAGGAAAGTGAAATACTTTATCTATGAGGTGTAAGCGAGAAATTTGTGATGGCGCGTGCCCTTTACCCCCACTATTGGGTCTTTGACCCTAGCTTGAAAAGTTGTTTCCGCTGCATACAGTTTAGCCTCAAACAAGAGGGATTCGAGTCTTTCAACTGTCTGCAAGGTAACATTATTTATGTTTTATTTCTGAGACTGCTGTTGGTAGCGGGGACTAAATACGATGAATCCTTAATTACCACAACTTATTGCCCTAGCTAGAAGAATTGATTTAGCTAGGGCTCTGTTTGGTAGATCTTACACCGCAACACACTACGTCAAAGTGATCTACCGTGTTACGGGAACAAAGGCACATTAGTAGACTTCATTTTTATTATCTGCCTATTCTATTGAAAATCTGTTTACCTCTGGGTCAGTAGCAAGATCGTTTTTGACTAAGACAAACTACAGAGACAGAAACTCGAATAGCAAAATTATAAAGATATGATCCATTCCTTCTAAAAATGCATTTGCCCGTCCGATATGGCTCGTGCCCTTAACTCAGGCATTTACTCGGTTAAAGTCAGGGTGGGATATGATCCGTTCATTCAAAGGTTGAATCTTTTCGTCAGTCGGCAAGAGCAAAAATGCTCCTTATTTCAAAGGATGCATTTGCCCGGCAGATGACAAAAGACGATATGGTTCCTTCTTCTTGTGGAAATCCAATATAAAGCTAGGAAAAGGGACCACTATCGTAAACACGTCTACCCTGTCAGAATGACTAAAGCTGAAAGAGGACGAGGTTTTCTAGGTTGCTACGATGAGCTGTTGCATGAATACTCGTGATGAACCCAACTGTCATATCACGGTTACCGCATAGCATGCGTTCTTGACGTTCATCATCTAGTACCACACACTTCTGATTCAGGAGTTTTCTCAGTTAAAGCCGATGGACGATACAATCCCTTCTTTCCAAGTGCTGTAGAAGATGCTATAGTTCCTTCTTTCAAATCAAGGACATGCTCGATTGGAGGCTAGGGATGAGATTCCTTCATTTATAGAATGCATTTGCCCAGCAGTAGGTAAAAGATGATATGATTCCTGTGTTCAATTCAGGCAAAACATGCATTTGCCCGGCAGAAGGGAAGAGACGATATGGCTCCTGCTTTCAATTTGAGCATTTGTTAGGTTTGGAAAGGAAAGGAATGGAAAGTAATGATCCCTTCGTTCGAAGGATGTCTTTGTCCGGCAGAAGCCAATTCCCTTACCTGTTAGAGGAAAGCCTAATTTATCGGTGGTTTCCTAAGGAAATGCTTACTTTAACAGGAATTCGTCTTACAATATTTGTTTACAAAATAAGTTACGCCCAAATCGCAAATCAGACCCATATATCTTTATAGAAGCCCTGGAGTTCCATAATGCTATGTACCAATAAACTCAGCTTGACAAATAGTAGCGATGTCTACATGTATGTATGAGCGTTCTGGGGGAACGCGAAAACATGATTCCTTTAAAAAAAACTTTTCTTAACGCATGAGCGAGTATGAATTCCTTTCCTAACAAAAAGAAAGTTTTCTAGCCTACTCTTTCACGAAAAACAAAACTAGCCAACAATGTCAACATTTGAAATATTCCCGTTTTTACAGGAAGCTTCTTTATTCTTCATTTACCACGTCATACAATCCTGTTTCCAATTACAGTCTACTCTCTACATCTCGATGTTCTATATCTCGATGTCTCTCTATCTCGCTGTGTTCTGGTCATATTTCGTTCAGAATTCACTCTCCTCATGTCGATATGTTCAAATTTTTGGGCTACTTGACCATTTTTGGACAATAACAAACACAACAACAACAGGAAACGACATTTGCTTTGTTGTTGTTTTTCATAGCAGCGAGTTTTTTTTTTTATCTTGTACCCATTTAAATTTTTCTCCCATTCCTCGATCACTCCATATACCGATGGTCCCTTCAATATCGAAATGTATCATGTATTGCCCATATGGTAAAAACAACGTAGCTGAATGGCTCGATAAATTTTACTTATTAATCACACAGCTCAAAAAACAATTATGCCAAATGACCTTATGCCAAACGACTTTATGCCAAACGGGGTACAATCGTGCAGTCGAGGGAGGTGGTCCTTTCTGAATATCAACAAAAGTTTAGTTACTTTGCCAGATTCTTGATAAAAGGGAAATCTTAGAAATTTGAAGGATTTGAATGTGACCGAAGAGAATGTGGGAATATTAAGAATTTGTATAATCTGAAAATATTCTAAAAAGTTAAGGTCATGGAAATTATGTGAATAGGAAGGATCTGAGTCAGCTCTAGAATTCTGATAAAATTGGGTATCAGAATATGTGTACAATCTGGAGCATCCTAAAATATACAAAATTAGGCAGACGAACAAGATCGAAAAAAACTATTTCACCGTCTTCAACCAATTGTTATGCAGACTGAGCACTTGCATAAGATAATTGACAACGAACCCAGTGGTTAAGATTTCAGTAGTCGAAGAGTTTCTATGACTGGATCGAGGCGACCGGCGCCGCTAACCGCACGAGGTCCAGATTTTGAAACATTTCTTATTTCACAAATATTAGAAAAAATTAAAGATTTTATATCCTACTCAGATACTAGTTTTGTTTTTACTAAATATCATCATCCTCTTGACCCTTATAGACGCGGAAACTACTGAACAGATTGGCGTAAAAATTTGTATGCAGGGGTTTTTGGGGCCGGGGAAGGTTTTTAAGATGGTTCGAGATCCCTACCCTCTAGAAGAAGAGGCTTCTATTCAAATGAAACACAAATTGCTGCATAGCTCGAGAACTAATCGAACAAATGGAACCAAATTTGGAATGTGGAGATTGTTGTAGCCAATCAGTGTGGATATTCTCCCCCCCCCCCTTCATACGGGAGCTTGGCAGAAGGAAGGTCGTGTGATATGTGCCATCACAAATATTTCCCTCCGCTCGCTTTCAAATCGACTTCTATAAAAACATTCTTCATGCCTGCCGTATCCTAACGGAACTATAAATTCTATACTTTCGTCTCTAATTCTATCATGAACATGTACGTCTAAGTTTGGAAGATAATATTAGCATTTCCATATCATTACAATACTGTTTATCAAAATATAAAGTTCGTATACTATAGTATAAATATGCTATTGAAGCATTTGTTTCTATATGGAATCGCTTCATTTGATACGCTTTCAAAATTTATAATGCGTAAGGTATCCCGGATTGGCCTAGGAAAAATCGAGTCACTTTAGCTTAGAGCTTTTTGAGTAATAAATTAAAAAAAAACACTATATATATATATATATATATATATATATATATATATATATATATATATATATATATATATATATATATATATAAACGAAAAGCTCTTCGTATTTGTTAAATTGAAAGTGTTTTAGAAACTATCAAATAGATCGGAAGTTTTATTAATTCCCTCTTCAATCGACATTCTGGACCCAGAAAATCTTTACTTGAGAGTAATTCTCAAAATTACCTTGTTCTTGTTCCAAACATAAAAATGCTCTTCTATACATGCAGAATCTCTAATAAAGACATCAAAATCTTGAGCCCCATTTGCAGTAAAGAAAAAAAAAATCTTTTCGTTTATTCCGTAATTACTCATGCATTAAAAGTTCTACTCTACCTAACAAACGCCTCAGGTCGCAAGAAAATAAGAACTGAGCAAATCCGGTGAATGTTTAATAAATCTCTAAACGCCAGCTGTGTCAAAGATCGCATTTAAACGACCGACTGAATGACAAACGGGCAAAGTTACTGACTTTTTAAAAGCACCTAACCTACTCGAGACTCGCCTTTGGTGTCAAGCAATATACGCACAGAGCGTCTTCCGGAGAAAACTGATCCCTGGGGAATCGCATCCTATTCTTATTTCTTGCCACTGCCAACGGCTTACCGTGGGTTTTCTAAGCCTCATTGCCGAAGTCGTTTGGATCTGTTGCGTGTGCTCTGGAAGCCGCTCAGCTGCGACTAGAGTCAGCCAATTTTGTCTTCGAGGGAGATAATTTAATCGGCAATGAGCAAGTTTGCTATTAAACCGTACGATTGCTCCGAAAATTAGCAAGCAAGAGGATGAAAATGGGTGAAATGTTGGGAGTTAGCGAAAGCATGCAGCAAGAAAACAACTTCATCGTCTTTTGACAGAGCAGGAGGAGGGTGCTAAGCAGTCGCAGTCGGTTCGGTGTCTTGTCGCCAGTCACTGTCCCTAAATCTTGTACCACTTTGTCGCACCAAGAGACAGTCGAAAAGTTTCCCCATTCCCTGATTATGCTAATTTCCAGCTCAGTGGCAGTTGGGAGGCACTTGAGAGAACTAAACGGGTGCCGAAGGGTACGGTGGTGGGGGAAAACGGAACTGGTGATGAGAAAATCAATTCGTGTTACCGCATTGGTGTTGATGCATAAGGAGTTTTTTTTGGAAAAATAAGGAAAGGAAGTTGTTAGATGTTGGATGCAAGTTTTATTCTATGCATATTATGAAATCTCTAAAAACAGGACTAAAAAAAAGTTTTGGGATGCATCATATATCCTCAAGACAAGCAAAATGGAATGAAGGCTTTATTTTTGCCAATCCACAAAACTTTTTGTCTTATCCCCAAATGTTTGAAAAGAAAAGTTTCACATTTATTGCTTCTTGTTCATCACACCACGTCACGTCTTGAAACAATAACTCCGATCGCAATCGCCGATTGGGCCAATTTTCAAAAACGGAATAATCCTCGAGTATTCCTTGTGGGATGCAATCTGTTGTGAGCAAATCGGATAATGCCTTAGATAACGGTAATTTCCAAGTACAAAAAATGTATACCCCAGCACGATTTGTAAATAAAAATATGGGTCTCCAAGCCGTCTATTAAAAGAGGATTCATGGCCTTACTCTAAAGAAAGTGATGAATTGTTATTCGACAAACTGTTTCGAAAGCTTTTTAATGAACAGTGATTTAGTTATGTGAAGCACCAAGTGTTTCTTTTAGATGTGTTTGAAATAGTTGATGATTTTTTAGCGTTTTAATATGAACAATTTGGAATGGCAATAATTTATGTTGAACAACTGTGCCAATCGGAACTCTGCTAATCGAAATAGTAATAATGATAGCAATGTGGCTGAGTACAGATAATTCTACTTTGCGCTAAATGTGTCGATAAACATAAATTTCAAATCACAAAACAGTTGACATTATTATTTTAATCCCCTTGCGAAT
Organism: Armigeres subalbatus; assembly: GCF_024139115.2. Lineage (NCBI taxonomy): Eukaryota > Metazoa > Arthropoda > Insecta > Diptera > Culicidae > Armigeres > Armigeres subalbatus. The sequence goes on along the minus strand of NC_085140.1, from coordinate 262,544,366 downwards.
TCCTACGCTATGAACATTATAACAAAACCACTAACAATTAGTCCGGGTCTAAGTTTGGTTTATGCGTGTCGTACAAGCAAATTACCACCAACTGAATGCAAATACTAACGAACATCAGCCACCATCAACCTCAGTCAACAAACTGCAAACTGGCCAAACTGGGTTAAGTGAAACGTGGGAATAATTAATAACGAAAATATTTATACCGGGAAATATCACACATAATAAATTAAATGAGCTGTTGTGCGGCTGGCAGCGGTGCAAACACCACGGCCATTGACGACGACGTTATGCTAAGCCCGGATCGTGTGTTTGTGCTGCTGAATGAGCTATCAAGAGCGCGCGGTCGTTGGGTTGGCGGATGTAGTAGCGAAATGTCACCCGTGAATGTTCTCATGACTGGTAGGACCCAAGACACTGCACCGGGTGGAAAACGGCTGCGAAGGCGTCCAACAACAACGAATTCAAGCATCGTGTGTGCTGTTATCCCTTCCGACGAAATTTCAGCTGGCTCCTTCGTAGTATAGGATGTGGGACAGAGTTCTAATAGTGTCGCGTGGGTGATGGAAGTTTTCGTTTCTCTCCAGTAGCATAATATTTGGTTGTAGCAACTTCACTGAACAGAAACAGGTTGTAAATTGGTTACATAAACTTGTCTACATCGCGTGTGCTTCTCAGGCTACGTATGCAGACTGGGCTGTTCTTTTCAGTGGAAAACCCTTTGGAACGATAGAGATGTGTTCATCACATCCTCGGAACTTTTGTGGAGCTTTCCATTCTTCATAGCTACATTAATTATGACCATCTACTGGTACATTTCCACTTCGCTACATAGTTTTCAATGAGCTTTTTCAGTGTTACCATCTGTAAGTCCTCTGAATCTATTTCCATTTTAACATATGTTAATCATTTCTGCTGAGCAGAATTCTTGTTCAACTCGATTGGGATTTGTTTTATTAATAATGATAGACGATTGAAGAGAAGCAATCGTTGAAACAAATTTTCTCACAATCTGACACAAGTGCCAGAAAACTGAATCGAATAAACAGCCCCCCACGACAATCTATGATGAAACGCTTCGTTCTCGATTATTTTCCGTTGGGGGTCATAAACTCTGTCACAACTAAGTACCTGGTGGCTGGCAGATGATGTGCCAGTCCAAACAGTGCTAATCCCGAGGCGGAAATTAATGGGATGCGGTTTTGGTTGTCGTCGAATTCATATATTTTGGAACACTCGTTACATGTGATAATGGCGTTATCCGCTAGGTGAAAGGACGTGTTGCGGCTGCAAGCAGGACTTTTTACGGTTTGCGTAGCCAGCTAAAATCTCGCAGCTTACAGATACGGACAAAGCTAGCTCTGAACACATCGTTGATTCGTCCAGTTGCCCTGTACAGCCATGAAGTATGTACGTTAAAATATGCAGACTATCGAATTCTCGAAGTGTTTGAGCGGAAAATAAAATTTGCCAGTGTGTCATAGCAGCAATAGTGACGTCTTCTGTGAAAAAGAAAGATAACCCACCTGCATACCTGGTTGTCTACATCGTCAATACACCTATGGCTGGCGTATTGTAGAGCTCCACAATCGTCGGTCTTGGGCGATGTTCCTCCAGTTTCCCCGAACGTTCAGGGTCCCCAGGTCCGACTCCACCGCGTGCAGCCAGCGTGTTCGAAGTCGCCGGCCCCTGTCTGGTTTTCTGTTGAATATTGTTTTCACTATTCTTTCTTCCGACATTTGCACTAAGTGACCAGCCCACTGGAGTCTGCCGTATTTTATACGATTCACAATATTTTCTTCTTTGTATACTTGATACAGCTCATGATTCATGCGTCTGCGCCACACACCATTTTCTAGTTTCTCTCCCAGTATTGTACGCAGCACTACGCAGCACAGCACTCGCTTAAAAACCAGAGTTTTGTATAGAGCAAATTTCGTTTCCAACTGCATGTTGCGGGACCCAAGCTGGTTATGAACCAATAAAGGCCCTATTCTCAGCAGCATTACGTCTTTTCACTTCATGGGAAACGTCATTGTCACATGTCACAAGCGTTCCAAGGTAAACAAATTCTTCAACAACTTCAAACACATCCCCATCAAGCACTACCTCAGCACCAACACCACTAGGTATTCCTCTATCTCTGGCACCATGTACTTCCTCTTGGTAGAGTTAATGGTTAATGGTTCGAGGAATGTTCTCGAGATATTACTAATTCGCTGGCTTAAGCGCCGCTCTCGAGACCACCGCTCGTGTTTGATTTGTCCGACTTTTGAGAGACTATTTCGCTCAGGGAAACTCTCGAACGGTTCACGGAACAATGGTAATAAATCTCATAGAGCATGCACTTACTTCGACTCGTTATTCGAACGAAACATAGGGAACTCAGAGGGAATGTTCGCTCATTCGAGTATTAAAACAGAACGAAACGTAATTGAGTTTAATGAGTATGTTTTATTGCCAACTGGCGTTAAACGTAACCGGAAGTCAACCAACTCAACAAAATTCTTCACGTACCTGCGCAGGATTTTTGTTGACTCGATGCTGGCGGGAACGATGAGGCTTCCGTTGTCACGGTGATGGCGACGATTACTTTGAAGATGGCGGTAACACGATGACGGTCACCGACTTGTCCGTGCTGCGATTTGGCGCGCAGCGATGAAAGTGACCCTGCGATATGGCCGAACTAAAGGTGCGGAGAGAGTGGCGGCTGGAACGGAAGCTTCCGATTTCGATCGGAGAGAGTGTTGTGGCATTTGGCCTGAATTTCCCCGGGACGATCGGCCCCGCTAAATAGTGGCACACGTACCCAAGTGACCCAGCTTCGCATACCTATCAGGTTCACCGAGCGGGGAGTGGTGTGTCCTCTATCCTTTGGTTAGGATCGAGGTTCGTGGCGTGCAATTGACGACACGCGTAGAACAAACGAACGTACACTCTCTGGAACACTGGTCCGAAAATGTAACGGTCCTCGGATGGTCGACGAACGAAGTCGTGGTAGACTACCACGAACGGAATCTCGATGAGACGATGAATGCCGCCGATTAGCGACAGAAAACCCAGCCGTAGAAAAAATGGTAGGGCGCTGCGTTCCAACACGAAATCACATTATTTCAAGAATTGCTCAACTTAATTAAATTTAAACACCTTTTATCAAATGAATGCACTTTAATAAATTATCTGAGCAGAACACGCAATCGGTACCTCGGTCCACTAATCTAGAAAGAAAAACACAGAACAGTTAACACCATTTTTTTCTTAAACTCACACACTAATTTTACCTTCAATTTTATTGGCATATCGGTCTCGATGCTGCTCGTATAGAGGAAGGGAGCAGCGTGTGTGCGAAAGCAGATGGGAAAGAAACGGAGTCCAAATGTTATCGCTAGGCAGCGAAAAGTGTGAAAATGGTTGAAAGGTGTTGAAGTATGCGAGGGCCATTTGAGAATAATTAAATTATCGAAGCGTCCGTCTTTGACGTACATCCTTTCTGGGGATGGCTCGGGCAGTGAATGAAAGTCACTGTTACCGAGACTGGCAAAAACGGAGGCAACGATACGCATATTTATTATTCGGCTAATACTTAATTAGTTCTAGCGATCGATGTTCATCATTTGGAGAATCATCGATGGTCGTGTATGGTTTGTACACATTGCACCGAGTCTCTCCCGATGCCACCATATGATGCTGTTGGAACCACAATTCTTATTTACGCGCCAAATCATTTCGTATCTCATAAGAAATGATTTGGCGCGTAAATAAGAATTGTAAGAAAAATCACTCAATCGAAAATTAAAGTTTCTCAAAACTAAACGTAAGGTATTAATTAGCGCACTTCTGCTCTCCAGCCGATTCGTAGATGAAATGATCGAGTCTGAGTTGTACTTGCGCCAAGAAATTTCGAATCTTTTTAAATCATTTCAATATTCAACTATTCAAATCTGGGCTATCATTCAATTTAATCGGAGGCATGACGCCTGTTTGTCGCCTATTTGCAGCCCACATGCGTGCCATAATGAGTTGTGCTTTTATGACAAATACTATAAACTTGAAATTGATACAGGAACGAACAGATTTTATGAACGCAAAAGAAACACGACACATGATCACAAATTAAAAAAACTATTTTTTTATTGTATCGGTTCTAATTAAAATTTTCATCTAAATTCCAATTGAAATGAACGTTGAACGTTACAAAGCCAATCCTCGCCGTCTCCCTCTTCAGTGGGATAAAAACCTCCACTACTGCTCTGCGATCGACTCCAATAAGGTCGATGTCGTCCGCAAAGCCCAGGAGCATATGTGACCATATGATAATAGTGCCGTTCCTCTGCACTATCAGATCTCCAAATAGCGTCTTTGAGTGCAATGTTGAACAATAAATTCGAAAGTGCATCACCCTGCTTCAATCGGTCTAAGGTCACAAACGAGGTTGACACTTCGTCTGCAATCCGAATACTTGATTTCTAGCCATCCAGCGTTGCACGTATCAGTTTTGCCGGAAAACCATTATCGGACATTATCTGCCACAGCTTATTTCTTTTCACTAAATCGTACGCTGCTTTGAAATCAATGAACAAATGGTGAGTCTGCAAGTTGTACTACCGGAATTTATCAAGGATCATCCGCCGGCTAAACATCTGATCCGTAGTTGAACGGCTCTCACGAAAACCTGTCTGGTATTCTCCGACAAAGGACTCCTCAAGCGGTCTCAGTCGGTTAAACAGAATACGCGACAGGATTTTGTACGCCGAGTTCAGGAGGGTGATCCCTCTGTAATTGGCATACTCTAGTATGTGCCCTTTCTTATAGATTGGGCATATGAGGCCATCCAACCAGCCGGCAGTCAGTTCTTCTTCCTCCTATATTTTCTGGATAATGTGGTAGATTGATTGATGCAGGTGCTCACTTCCGTATTTGAGAAGCTCGACCGGGATCTCGTCCTGCCCAGCAGCTTTACTGTTTTTCAGCTCGTTTAGAGCCTTCTTAACCTCGTCCAGCGTTGGTGGTTCCACAGCTTTACAGTCGCCGACTATGTCCATCCTGCTCCTTAATACACCTTCATTTTTACCGTTCAACAAACCTTCGAAGTACTGCTTCAACCTGGCTTCCACCATAGTCTTGTCTGTCAGCAAATCCCCCTCTCGGTCATTACACATGGCGTGCACTGGCGCAGTCTTATTACAGTTGCGAAAAACCTCCGCATATCGTTTATATACATGTTCTCCTGCGCTCCAGCTATCACACTCTCTTCGTGTTGCCTTTTTTTCTGCGGTGGTTTCGTTTCTCTTCTGCCCTTGCTACACTGTACCGCTCTCTGTTGGAACGGGTGCGAGCCACTAGCATTCGACTCCTTCACAAGTAAGCGCAGTTCAAATTCCATTCGAGTAAAAATTACAGAAGGTTCGATTGGTTTTTGTCTTTATTTGCACACTCCACAGCTATGCATTAGAATCGACTTCTTCAAAGCCAGAATCATCACACTAATGTCACTGTGTAGGATGTGTAAAATAAAAGTGGGTGGTAATCTAGTTGCAACAAAACTATCACAAAAACCTTAAGAGCAATACTGCGGAATCACACATATTTTTATACATTTGGAGAAATCAATACATTTCTAGACCAACATTTGAAAACTTTCAAAATATGTTTATCGGTGAAATGGTCACTGTTTGAATAGTCGCAATCTGGTGACGCTTTCAGTTGACTTTGTGCAAGACAAATTCTTCGTCGAATCTTTGTGAACTGATTGATTCGAAGTAAAATAGATAGTCTTTTTCATGACATAAAATATATCTCATTTCTCGTTCCTAATTATTTTAAGTAGATATGGACCCAAATCAATTTTGGCAACACGTTCGGAACATTCATTTCAATGCTTTTTGTTTTTCAATGAAACTCATCATTTCTCGCTTAACTTTTCATAAGGACCTTTATTTGTGGATTAATTTGACACACTTTATTTGTGGATTAATTTGAGTACTGCAATCAAAAGCTTTCATATTGATCTGATGATTGCAATATTCAACTTCAATAATGAAAAAAATGATATTTAGATCCTTTGGTAAAGTTATGCTAGATTTATTCACTTCTCACGCAATAATTTAACACGATTTTTCAAAGAAATTATTGGAATTTGCGCTTCTTACGCGGATTTTTTGATCTATTAATTTTCTAGAAACGTTTTTTCGCGACTTTGTTAAGTAATATTTTATGTGATTTTTCGTGTTGTTTCACGCGGTTTTAAATTTCGCGATACGCATCACCCGTTTTACAACAGACTTTAGTGTATAAACAAACAAATTCTAAATAGAATATAGAAAATCTGTCGCTGACAACGGCCGTTCAAGATTGTTGGAAGTTAGACATAAAACACTGCTTTCGGAATGTTAGCATTGGGTTCGCAAAATTGTCTTACGATTTGTGATGTCGTCAAAGCATTAAGCACTACTAAGATGATGCGATACAATCGGCTACGACCTAGGCGACGAATAAAGGGTCACGATTGGAACATGGAACTACAAGTCGCTAGGCTTCTCATCGTAGCGCTGTAGGAAATCTGCTGGACAGGACAGAAAGTGTTGAAAAGCGGGCATCGAGCGGCTACCTTCTACCAAAGCTGTGGCACTACCAACGAGCTGGGAACCAGCTTCAAGATGCGTCAAGATGCGCCAACGTGTGATTGGGTGGCAGCCAATCAATGCAAAGATGTGCAAGCTGAGGATAATAGGCCGTTTCTTCAACTATAGCATCATCAACGTGCACTGCCCACACGAAGGGAGACCCGACGACGAGAAAGAAGCGTTCTACGCACAGCTGGACATACGATGGATGTCCACTGCGAGACGTCAAAATCGTCATTGATTTGAACACACATGAACACACAGATAGGAAGGGAGGACATGTATAGACCGGTTATCGGACCGGATAGTCTGTGTATCGAATGATAACGGCCGATGATGCATAAACTTCGCAGCCTCCCGCGGAATGGTAGTCCGAAGCACCTTCTTTCCCCGCAAAAATATCCACAAGGCCACATGGAGGTCACCTATCCAAGAAACAAACGTCCGCACTAACAGATTGAATCCGACCACTACCTCGTTGCAGTATGCCTGCGCTTAAAACTCTCGACGGTGTACAACGCGCGTCGAAGTCGAACGCCGCGGCTAAACATTGGGCGGCTACAAGACGGTAGACTGGCGCAAGGCTACACGCAGCAGCTGGAAGTGGCTCTCCCAACGGAAGAGCAGCTAGGCACAGCGTCTCTTGAAGATGACTGGAAACGATCTGCCTTTGGTAGCACCACAACCACTGAACTTGGCACGGTGCCTCCGGATCAGAGAAATGACTGGTATGGCCCAGGAAATCTAGGCGGAGATTGGCCGGCTGAAGAACAACAAAGCCCCTGGGGTTGACCAACTACCAGGAGAGCTATTTAAACACGGTGGTGAGGCACTGGCTAAAGCGCTGCACTGGGTAATTACCAAGATTTGGGAGGAGGAATTAAGTATTCTTAGTATACTCTCAGAAAATGTTCGGTGGCCAGGGTCGGTCTTGTAAACTAACAATAAAAGGACAGTGGGTAATGTCTTTGACATAGCCGCAAAGTGGACGTAGGACTTGGAATAAAAAAAATGACGATAAAAGCCCAAACATTATTATCACAATATTCGTGACCAATTTACAACAAATCTCAAAAAAAAACTATCAATCAGTTTTTTTATCAGATGTTGGATTTTTTGACATTGATAAAAATTATATAGAAAAACATTGTTTGATACTGCTTGCATACAAAGCGAACGTGACTGAATGATCTTCGTTAGTTACCAATCACCCGAAATCCCATGGCCCATCCTACTAATCCCGAGTCAACTGCGGATTTTTCAGTCCCACTACTACTCACAATGTTGTCTCAGAAAAGAAAACGCTTTTTCCACTTGAATTGTGATTCTTAGGGTCGATGCCCACGTAACGTTTTCTGAACGCGGCGTTCTCGTGGCATTGAACAAAAGCAGGTGTGCATCGGTGCGGCAACGCTGAGTTACCGATTTTTCCCGTTGCACAACTGTGTCTTTTTAACGCCGTGTGCACGCAGCACACGAAAAGACGCTACGTAGGCATCGTGCCTTAACGGGTGGCCACTAAAAAACTGGAATTTCAAAACTTCAATACTTTTCTATGAGAACATTAATGCTTTCAGAGAAATATTTCCTTATGTAAATGAATCCTTAGAATATTCAGAAAATGTCGCCCACACACTTTCACTCCGACATGTTATGTTGTGTATAATATGGCGTCAAAACACAAAGTAATGCGGCGCGCATTTTACAATTCTTTCAAGCGACCAAAGATTTTGAGAAAAGTACACGGAGGACCATTTTAAGCGTGAAAATGTTTCGAAAACTGATAAAGGACTATTGGTCTACTGAGCTCCGTTGTATAGAAAGGTGATTGGTAGCTCAAAAACATGAAGCAACTCATCAATAGGATAAGCAGCATCATCCGGAAATCGCGGCCGTCCAGCAGTCTTGTGATACCTGCAAGTTTAAACTACGCCGCACAGCGGACCAAAGAGCATATGCTATTATTGTTTAATCTAAGTTTAAAGACTAAGGCTAACTCTTTATATAACGTATATCAGATTGAACTGTACTGCTTTGTAATTTTCTTCCCGAGCTAGTCTCTCCAATTCCTGCTTTTTAGTGGCCCGTTAGTTTGCTTGCCTGGCTTGCACCCACTACTGTTCGGTTTTTAGGAATATTGACCCAGAAGGTTATTCATCCCTAATGACTCCCATACAGCATGCACTGCTTCTTCTATATACACAAAGAAAATCTTGCGGCGGTCCCGTTATTTAAATAATTTTGTTGCCCGTGTTAGGAATGCACGAACGGGATTGGTTATATCTGAAATATTTACTGGCTTTGACAAGAATTGAAATTTTCAATAGCTTATCGTTAATAATTCTAAGTTTCAGTAAAATTTGCAAATTGCTGAAGAGTGTCCGAGCCGATTTATATACAAAACTTCAAAATCCATCGGAAGATTAAGGCGCTAGTAACGTTCAAAGTCTTCCCTTTCATCGTAACGCCCCCACGCAAAAAAAAAAGCGTTAATGAATTCGTGAACTAACGAGTTCACGGTGTATTTTTTCGGGAACAACAGTCACGGATTCGGGAATACAGTCACGGTTTTTGGAACGTTCTAGAAAACGTGACTGGTGTTCCCGAATCCATGAATTAAATCACGGTGTATTGCTGTTTCACGAATTCGGGAAAGCTTTTTTTGCGTGCTCGATTTCCAAAAAAAAAATAAACCGCACCCATTATAGTAAAGAAAGACGTAAGTCCTACGTCAATACAATTTTCGGATCTTAGTTTCAAAAAAGCCTTTTGTGAAGCTACAAGTATTATTTGGCAAAATTTCATGAGTGGGCATCTTCCTGATATCAAAAAAAGTGGGTGAAACTTTGATTGCTATAACAAATTATGTAGAAATCAACAATTTCAGCACATAAGTAACACCCATATCATGATACTTTGTCGATTTGACTAATGCAATACAAAATTTATTTATGTAATCCATTACCAACCATTAGCGGCATGCCACTGAAGAGCGCTTCAGCCTATCGCGACATTCAGAACGCAGACTGCACATCGATAGCGCGCAGCCCGACGACGTGTTCTCAGCGCTGTTAATCCACATAATTTTCCCGGAAACACGAGCTTTGACCACAGCTTGGCTTCCGGGAAAACAAAGCGTCTGCATCATGGAAACAACATCGACCGAAACCGCGGTGGCGGTGATTGCATGCCTAACCACTATTAAAATCCCCTCTGCCCCGGTCAACATGCCGTCGTGATGCAGCGGCACTTGCCTTCATAAAACCCTCGCTCGCCACACATGTTTTGATATTTTCATACCTACGTTCACATTGATCTCGCATGTGCCGTCCAACCTATAAGCACGGCAACGTCTAACACACTTATAATGACCCATAATGTGCATGTAGCCAGATTAGTGTGTTTATGTCTAGTTTCCTCTTGTTCAATTTTCCGATTTGCCGACAACAGCCAGACTGCGCGTTTTCCCCATACACAGTAAAAAAATTTTTGTAATATTACATCGGATTCGATGCACATCATCGCCGTCGTAATTCGTGTGTGTTATTACATCTGATTTGTGTACCAGAAAATGACGTAATTGGCATTTTGTCGCCAAAATGAAACGATGTAACACGTAATATGTTCGACGTAATGAAAAAAACGACGTAATAACCAGCCAGCACAAACCTCGCTTTTGGCTGCTGGGTTAGGGGTGTTCAGGAATTTTCTTCCATGTTTCCAAAATGCATATCAAATAAATATTATATTTGTTTTTATTTCTCATAGTTTTGCACGTCAATATACAATATAATAACAAATTATTGATTTTTGTTTAAACTAACAGTATTTTGAAGCAAAATTTGTTTGTTAGTACCTAAATTTGGCAATACTATATTTTTCCAGTAACGGGTTTTCCGGATATTTTATTCGTAAATTTTCAGTTTTTCATGCTTAAAGATTAGTTTTTTAAGATTTTCGGTTTTTTGGTAGACTCGATAAAAATATTGTCCCAGCGGCGTGATAGATTATTTCCATCCTGCTGGGATTGTCGTGGACTTATTTTATTCGTTTAACGTTTTTTGACACATTTTGATTTATTTCGCCTAACAAACATCTTTAAAAAGTCCTCCTCAAATTCCCCCGGAAACTCCTTCAGGAATCCTCCGAAAATTCCTCTATGATTTTTTTTGTAATTTCTCCAGTAGTTCCTCCGAAAATTCATACAGGTGTTCTTTCGAGTATTCCCACAGGAGTTCCTTCGAATATTTCTCCAAGAGTTCCTTCAGAAATTATTCCAGGAAATGCTCAAAAGGAGAAAATCATCCAAGAGTTCATACGAATAGTCCTCCAGGAGTTCCTTCAGAAATTCTTTAAAGAATTTCTCTGCTTCCGGGGTATCCCTCCAGGATATCCTCTGGAACTTCTTTCGAAAAATCCTCAAGGAGTCCCTACGGACATTTCCAAAGTAGTTTTAGAGTTCTTATGGAATGTCTGTCGAAAGTTCCTTTCGGTAATTACTCCAAAAACTGCTTCAGAATAACCTCCATCAATTCTTCCTCCAGTAGTTGCTCTGAAAACTCCTCCAGAATATTACTCCGGAAGTTTCTCATGGAATTCTATCGGAAATTCCTTCAGGAATTCTTTCAAAAGTTCCTTCAGGCATTGTTTCGGAAATTCCTCCAGGAATTACTTTCGTCCAGGAATTCATTCGAAAAAAGCTCCAGAAATTCCTCCGGAAGTTGCTCCAGGAGTACCTCCGGTAGTTCCTCCAGAAATTCCTCCGAAAGTTTCTCCAGTTATTTCTTCGGAAGTTCTTCTAAGAATCCCTCCGGAAGTTCCTCCTGCAATTCCTCTAGCAGTTCCTCCAGGAATTCTCAGGAGAGTTCTTCCAGGAATTCCTCCAGAAGTTCCTCCAGGATTTCCTCTGGAAGTTCCTCCAGGAATTCCTTCTGAAGTTCCTTCACTAATTCCTTCGGAAGCTCTTTCGGAAGTTCCTCCAGGAATTCCTTAGGAAGTTACTCCAGGAATTCCTTCGGAAGTTACTCCAGGAATTCCTTCGGAAGTTCCTCCTGGAATTCTTTCGGAAGTTCCTCCAGGAATTCCTTCGTAAGATCCTCCAGGAATTCCTTCGGAAGTTCCTCCAGGAATTCCTTCTGAAGATCCTCCAGGAATTCCTTTGGAAGTTCCTCCAGGAATTCCATCGAAAGTTCCTACAGGAATTCCTTCGGAAGTTCCTCCAGGAATTCCTTCTGAAGTTTCTCCAGGAATTCCTTCAAAAGTTCCTCCAGGAATTCCTTCGGAAGCTCCTTCAGGAATTCCTTCGGATATTTCTCCAGTAATTCCTTGAGAAGTTTCTCCAGTAATTCCTTCGGAAGTTCTACCAGGAATTCCTTCGAAAGTTCCTCCAGGACTTCCTTCGAAAGTTTCTTCAGGAATTCCTTCAGAAGTTCCTTCTGGAATTCCTTCGGAAGTTTCTCCAGGAATACCTTCGGAAGCTCCTCCAGGATATCCTTCGGAAAGTTCCCCCAGCAGTTACTCCAGGAATTCTCAGGGGAGTTCTTCCAGGAATTCCTCCAAAAGTTCCTCCAGTATCTCCTTCGGAAGTTCCTCCTGGAATACCTTCCTCCAGGAATTCCTTCGGAAGTTCCTTCAATAATTCCTTCGGAAGCTCCTTCGGAATTTCTTCCAGTAATTCTTTCGGAAGTTTCTCCAGAAATTCCTTCGGAAGTTCCTCCAGGATTTCCTTCGCAAGTTCCTCCAGGAATTCCTTCGAAAGTTCCCCCAGGAATTCTTTCGGAAATTCCTCCAAGAATACCTCCGAAAGTTCCTCCAGTAATTCCTTCGGGAGCTCCAACAGGAATTCGTTCGGAAGTTTCTCCAGTAATTCCTTCGAAAGTTTCTCCAGTAATTCCTTCGGAAGCTCTACCAGGAATTCCTTCGAAAGTTCCTCCAGGAATTCCTTCGGAAGTTTCTTCAGGAACTCTTTCGGAAGTTCCTTCAGCAATTCCTTCGGAAGTTTCTCCAGGAATTCTTTCGGAAGTTCCTCCAGGTTATCCTTCGGAAGTTCCTCCAGAAATTCCTTTGAAAGTTTCTCCAGGATTTCCTTCGGAAGCTCCTCCAGGATATCCTTCGGAAATTCCTCCAGGAATTCCTTTGAAAGTTTCTCCAGAAATTCCTTCGGAAGTTCCTCCAGAAATTCCTTCGAAAGTTCCTCCAGAAATTCCTTAGGAAGTTCTTCTACGAATTCCTTCTAAAATTCCTCCAGGAATTTATTCGAAAGTTACTATACAGTTAAACCTCCATGAGTCGATGTTCTATGACTCGATATCGACTCATGGAAGCAAATTATGCCATATTAAAAATATTTTCTGGGATACTGTGATGGTCCTTTCAAACAGCTTCCTGAGGATTTCCTATTCCACATCTCGATATTTCCATGAGTCGATGGTCCCTTCAATATCGACTCATGGAGGTTTGACTGTAGTTATTTCTTCGGAAGTTCTTCTAGAAATCGCTCCGAAAGTTCCTCCAGGAATTCTCAAGGAAGTTCCTCCAGGAATTCCTCCGGAAGTTCCTCCAGGAATTCCTCCGGAAGTTCCTCCAGGAATACCTTCCTCCAGGAATTCCTTCTAAAGTTCTTTCACTAATTCCTTCGGAAGCTCCTTCGGAAGTTCCTCCAGGAATTCCTTCGTAAGTTCCTCCAGGAATTCCTTTGAAAGTTTCTTCAGGAATTCCTTCGGAAGTTCCTCCAGAAATTCCTTCGGGAGTTCTTCTACGAATTCCTTCTGAAGTTCCTCCAGGAATTTCTTCGAAAGTTACCTAAGGAATTTCTTCGAAAGTTCCTCCGGGAATTTATTCAAAAGTTCCTCCAAGAATTCCTTCGGAAGTTCCTTCAGGAATTCCTTCGGAAGTTCCTCCAGGAATTCCTTCGGAAGTTCCTTCAGGAATTCCTTCGGAAGTTCCTCCAGGAATTCCTTTGAAAGTTGCTCCAGGAATTCCTTCGGGAGTTCCTCTACGAATTCCTTCTGAAGTTCCTACAGAAATTCCTTCGGAAGTTCCTCCAGGAATTCTTTCAGAAGTTCCTCCAGTTATTCCTTCGTAAGTACCTCCAGGAATTCCTTCGGATGTTCCTCCAGGAATTCTTTCGAAAGTTCCTCCAGGAATTCCTTCTGAAGTTCCTCCAGAAATTTCGTCGGAAGTTCCTCCAGGAATTCCTTTGGAAGTTCCTTCAGGAATTTCTTGGGAAGTTCCTTCAGAAATTCCTTCGGAAGTTCCTAGAGGAATTCATTCGGAGGTTCTTCCAAGAATTCCTTTAAAAGTTTCTCCAGGAATTCCTTCGTAAGTTCCTACAGGAATTCCTTCGGAAGTTTCTTCAGGAATTCTTTCGGAAGTTCTTTCAGGAATTCCTTCGGAAGTTTCTCCAGGAATTCTTTCGGAAGTTCCTCCAGGAATTCCTTCGGAAGCTCCTCCAGGATATCTTCCGGAAGTTCCTCCAGGAATTCCTTTGAAAGTTCCTCCAGGAATTCCTTTAAAAGTTTTTCCAAGAATTCCTTCGGAAGTTCCTCTACGAATTCCTTCTGAAGTTCCTCCAGGAATTCCTTCGAAAGTTCCTCCAGGAATTCCTTCAGGAATTCCTTCGGAAGTTTCTCCTGGCATTCCTTAGGAAGCTCCTCCAGGAATTCCTTCGGAAGTTCCTTCAGGGATTCCTTCGGGAGTTACTCTACGAATTCCTTCGGAAGTTCCTCCAGTTATTCCTTCGGAAGAACCTCCAGGAATTCCTTCGGATGTTCCTCTGAATTCTTTCGGAAGTTCCTGCAGAATTCCTTCTGAAGTTCCTCCAGGAATTCCTTCAAAAGTTTCTCCTGGAATTTCTTTGAAAGTTTCCAGGAAATCTTTCGGAAGTTCCTCCAAGAATTCCTTCGGAAGGTCCTCCAGAAATTCCTTCGGCAGTTCCTTTAGGAATTCCTCTGGAAGTACCTCCAGGAATTCCACAACAAGTTCCTCCAAAAATTCCTCCGAAAGTTCCGCCACAAGTTCCTTCATTAATTCCTCAGGAAGTTCCTCCTGAAAATCCTTGGGAAGCTCCTCCAGGAATTCTTTCGGAAGTTCTTCCAGGAATTCCTCCGGCAGTTCCTTCAGGAATTCCTCCAGAAGTTCCTCCAGGAATTCTTCCAGGAGGAAGGAATTCTTCAGGAATTTTTTCCGAAAGTACCTTAAAATTCCTCAGGTAGTTCCTTCAGGTATTCCATCGGAAATTCCTCCAGGTACTCCTCCGGAAGTTCGTGAATAAATTCTTTCGAAATTTCCTTCAGGAATTTCCCCATTGGGTTGCTGCAGGGCAGGATTTTACCTGGAAGGCATCCTCGAGAAATTTCTCTGAATTCCTGGAAGATCTTCAGAATGAATTCCTGGAGGAACTTCCGAAGGATTTGCTGGAGGAACTTCCGGAGGAATTAATGGAGGAACTTGTGGCGGAACTTTTGGAGGAATTCTTGGAGGAACTTGTGGTGGAATTCCTGGAGGAACTTCCGGAAGTATTACTGGAGCAACTTCCGAAGGAATTCCTGGCGGAACTTCCGAAGGAATTCCTGGAGGAACTTCCGAAGGAATTTGTGGAAGAACTTCCGAAGGAATTCCAGGAGGAACTTCCTGAAGAATTTCTGGAGGAACTTCCGAAGGAATAAGTGAAGGAACTTACTAAGGAATTCCTGGAGGAACTTCCTAAGGAATTCTTGGAGGAACTTCCGAAGGAATTCCTGGAGGAACTTCCGAAGGAATTCCTGGTAGAACTTCCGAAGGAATTCCTGGAGGAACTTCCGAAGGAATTCCTGGAGGAACTTCCGATGGAATTCCTGGAGGAACCTTCGAAGCATGGAGGTGAGCCAGCCAAGGGCTGAAAGCCTCCTTAATAAAGATACAAAAAAAAACTTTCGAAGGAATTCCTGGAGGAACTTCCGAAGGAATTCTTGGAGGAACTTTCAAAGGAATTCCTGGAGGAACTTCCGAAAGAATTCTTGGAGCAACTTCCGAAGAAATTAGTGAAGGAACTTCATAAAGAATTCCTGAAGGAATTTCCGAAGGTATTCCTGAAGAACTTTCGAAGGAAATCCTGGAGGAACTTCTGGAGGAATTCGTGGAGGAACTTCCGGAAGGATTCTAAGAAGAACTTCCGAGGAAATGACTGGAGAAACTTTCGGAGGAATTTCTGGAGGAACTTTCGGGGGAATTCCTGGAAGAACTTCCGAAAGAATTCTTGGAGCAACTTCCGAAGAAATTAGTGAAGGAACTTCATAAAGAATTCCTGAAGGAACTTCCGAAGGTATTCCTGAAGAACTTTCGAAGGAAATCCTGGAGGAACTTCTGGAGGAATTCGTGGAGGAACTTCCGGAAGGATTCTAAGAAGAACTTCCGAGGAAATGACTGGAGAAACTTTCGGAGGAATTTCTGGAGGAACTTTCGGGGGAATTCCTGGAGGAACTTCCGAAGGAATTAGTGAAGGAACTTCATAAAAAATTCCTGGAGAAACTTCCGAAGGTATTCCTGAAGAACTTCCGAAGGAATTCCTGGAGGAACTTCCGAAGGTATTCCTGGAGGAACTTCCGAAGGAATTCCTGGAAGAACTTCCGAAGGAATTCCTGGAGAAACTTCCGAAGGAATTCCTGGAGGAACTTCCGAAGGAATTCCTGGAGGAGCTTCCGAAGGAATTCCTGGAGGAACTTCCAAGGGAATTCCTGGAGGAACTTCCGAAGGAATTCCTGGTGGAACTTCCGAAGGAATTCCTGGAGGAACTTCCGAAGGAATTCCTGGAGGAACTTCTGACAGAATTTCTGGAGGAACTTCCGAAGGAATTTCTTGAAGAACTTCCGAAGGAATTTCTGGAGGAACTTCCGAAGGAATTCCTGGAGGAACTTCCGACAGAATTTCTGAAGGAACTTCCGAAGGAATTCCTGGAGGAACTTCTGACAGAATTTCTGGAGGAACTTCCGAAGGAATTTCTTGAAGAACTTCCGAAGGAATTTCTGGAGGAACTTCCGAAGGAATTCCTGGAGGAACTTCCGAAGGAATTCCTGGAGGAACTTCCGAAGGAATTCCTGGAGGAACTTCCGAAGGAATTCCTGGAGGAACTTCCGAAGGAATTCCTGGAGGAACTTCCGAAGGAATTTCTTGAAGAACTTCCGAAGGAATTTCTGGAGGAACTTCCGAAGGAATTCCTGGAGGAACTTCCGACAGAATTTCTGGAGGAACTTCCGAAAGAATTTCTGGAGGAACCTCTGAAGGAATTCCTGGAGGAACGTCCGAAGGAATTTCTTGAAGAACTTCCGAAGGAATTCCTGGAGGAACTTCCGAAGGAATTCCTGGAGGAACTTCCGAAGGAATTCCTGGAGGAACTTCCGAAGGAATTCCTGGAGGAACTTCCGAAGGAATTCCTGGAGGAACTTCCGAAGGAATTCCTGGAAAAACTTCTGAAGGAATTCCTGGAGAATCTTCCGAAGGAATTCCTGGAGAAGCTTCCGAAGGAATTCCTGGAAAAACTTCGGAAAGAATTTCTGGAGGAACTTCCGAAAGAATTTCTGGAGGAACCTCTGAAGGAATTCCTGGAGGAACTTCAGAAGGAATTCATATCAAAATTTAAAAATTTTATATTTTTATTTTTTTTTTATTTTTCATGTTTTGAAATTTTCAAATTTTTAAATTTTTAAATTTTTATATTTTAATTTTTAAAAATCCCTTATTTTTTTAATTTTAAAGTTTTTAAATCTTTAACTTTTTTTAGTTTTAAGACTTTATAATTTTTAAATTTTAATTTTTTTGAGTTTTTAAGTTTTAAAGTTTTGAATTTTCAATTTTAAAATTTCTAAATTTTAAAATTTCTAAACATTAAAACTTTTGAATATTAAAATTTTTTAATTATTAAATTTTTCAGACTTAAATCTTTAATTTTTGAATTATGAAATTTTTGAATTTTTAATTTTTTTCGTTTTTAAATTTTCAAATATCCAAATTTTTAAATTTTTGATTTTTTTAGGGGAAAAGACGGCTTTGGCAGGTTTTGTTCTATTATTGTCAGGGGAGGTTTTTGTCGAACAAATTTTATGAAATTTAGTCACAACATTCTTTGATATGCAAAGAATGTTTAGGCCAAATTTG
Organism: Armigeres subalbatus; assembly: GCF_024139115.2. Taxonomy (NCBI): domain Eukaryota; kingdom Metazoa; phylum Arthropoda; class Insecta; order Diptera; family Culicidae; genus Armigeres; species Armigeres subalbatus. Next base: position 262,526,613 of record NC_085140.1, on the reverse strand, counting down.
AGCATAATCAGTCATGAAAAACCCTGACAATAATAGAACAAAACCTGCCAAAGCCGTAATTCCCCCCATTTAAAAATTTTTATTTTTTTTTATTTTAAAGTTTTTAAGTTTTTACATCTTTATTTATTTCAATTTTAAAAATTTTAAATTTTAAAATTTAGGAATCTTAAATTTTTAAGTTTTAAAGTTCTTAATTTTTTAAATTTTCAATTTCAAAATTTCTACATTTTTTATTTTTGAATATTAAGTTTTGGAACTTCCAGGATCTAATTTTTAATTTTTTTAAATTTTTATTTTTTGAAAATTTCAGAAACCTAAGTTCTCAAAGTTTTAAAAATTATGTATTTTAAAAAGTTTAAAGTTTTAAATCTCTAAAGTCTTAAACTTTTAAATTTTCAAATTCTTAAGTTTTTAAATTTATAACTTTAATATTTTAAAATCAACCATTTTTTTAATTTTTAAGTTATCAAATTTTTGTCAAGGTTTCAATTGTAAAATTTTAATTAAAATTTTTGAAATCTAAATTTTTAAATTTTTTAATCCAAAAATTTAAAAAAAATCAGATATTAAAAATTTTAACAAGGTTAAAATACTTCAAACTTCCATTTACTTCCACTATATTTACTTATGTATCATCAGATACGTATTTCGTTTTCTACTTGAAAACTTCTTCAGTGTTTTGTTATCGACTTTAAGCTAATTATATTTTTTTAAATTTTAATACTAAGGAATCAATAAAGTTTCAAATATTGAAATTAGGGATATTTTTATTGTTTTTCAGTTTTTTGTTTTATAATTCGTAAATTTTGCAACTTTCTAAGTAACCAAATTTGAAAATTTTGTAATTTTTAAATTTTTACATGTTTATATTTTTAATCTTTTAAATTTTTAAACCTTAAAATTTTTAAATTTTCAAATGTTCAAACTTTTATTTTTTTCAATTTTCAAACTTTAAATTTTTTAAATTTAAAAAAATTAAATTTTTAAATTTAAAATTTTAAAATTTTTTGATTTTTTTTAATTTTTAAGGTTTAAAATTTAAAGAAATTAAATTTAGGAATATTTTTTTTTTAATTTGTGTTTTAAAATTTTAAAAATTTTATATTTTTAAGTATTAGGTTTTGAATTTTTTAAATGTTTAAGTTTTTAATTTTTTTATATCCTAATTTTTAAATTTTCATATTTTGAAATTTTTGCTTCCAAACTTTCAAAATTTTCAATCTTTAATTTCCTATTTTTTTTCTTATATATTAACTTTTAAGCCTATATTAAATTTCAATACATTTTTCAATATGATTTTGTCACGCTCTAGTTTTGATTTTTAGGTCAATTTTTTTTTCTAAAGATGAACATATTTTACATAATTTTATAGATAATAATACAATAATATGAATGAAAAATAGGTAATTCATAATAATATATCCATTTTCCTGTTTTTTTTTCAATACCAGCCCTGCGATGCTATGTTTATCAGAAGTGAGCGAAACAGCCCTAATGTTATCTTTCTATCAGAATGTCCTTTATTTAAAATAAATACCTTTTTTCGTACCATCTTTCGTCATCTATTCTCCTTTCTCCGTGACTTGTTAGTCGCGGTTAAATGCACTTTTTGATAGTAATCGTGCGACGGATCGGTGCTAAAAATCTTTTTTAGTTTGCCAGCGTTCTTCCACATTTCCACATACGAGGACCTGTTTATGTCTGTGAAAAGATCAAATTGCACTCAATTATCCGATAACTGCTTTGTGAATACTATTGTTTAAACTTGCCTGCAGGTTTTCATGTTCGTCCAATGCCGTTTTGTTGCCCGTTTCAACTCATATGCTGATTGATGATTCTGTTTCCTCCGCAGATCCACAAAACGGGTAATCCTTCTCGTTGTTTACGCTTCTGGAACATTTTATTCATTTTAGCACCGGCTGGGTAGAAATCAAAACACTAAACTTACCTGTCAAAACATTCTTTTCTGCTATTGCGGGTATAAAATCAAACAGCACACTTTACGTTTTGCTATTTTCTGATAGATAGGATATTATTATTCCCAATCATTCACTAAATTAATAATATTCACAAGAACGGCATTGATTTTGATGCGAGCAAAATGAACCGAAAAATAATATGGCGTCTAGTTCTGTTGACGCGCTGGCAGCATGTTTTTTTATTTGATATTCCCGATAACGGTGTAAAATTACGCTGATTTTGGGGTAATATTATGTTTTATTGTCGGCAATTCTTATGTGCCCATTTTGGATGTATTCAAATACTGAATTGGGCTGGTAATTTCACGTCGGGTCCACGTAACCGAAAAATGGTTTTTCACATTTATGTATTACGACGAGGAATGTAGTAAAGCATGGATCTGACGTAAAAGTACGTCAAATACCTTATTACATCAAATTTAAGGGTACGTTTCACGATGTTACGTCCACGGATATTAATATTTTTTTTGCTGTGTAACGCAGGGTAGCGGGCACCCGGCAGGAAGAATAAAAGCATGACTTCTTGTGTAGTTTCAGGGCCCTCCTGTACCTGATAACTAGCTGCTGTCGCTCATGTTATCGTAGTCGTGTCGGTCGGTGGAGGAAAATGAGAGTTCTCGTTTGTTTCAAACAGTCGCAGCTCAAGCAAAGCGGTCGTTGCATAATTTGCATCGGTTTAACATCTTTTGAAGATCGTAAGACGAGAGATGTAGCGGAAATTTATTATACATTCAGTCGATGAATTTAAAAAACACCTTGACATTTGGTGAATGCATTTGTGATGTTGTCACTTTTTCTATGACCAAAAGTCATGTTGACTAGTGTCATTATCAACGGAGAAACATAATGACCGATCTGATCCGCTTTCAATAAAGAGAAAAAGATAGTTTTTTCTTGTCATTCGCAACCTTTTGGGAGCGAATCGTCAAAACCAAACAAAAAATCATTTTTACAGGCACATCTTCTTTTTCCAACAGGAACTTTGCCTGCTTTTCAACCTAGTGGTCTAAAAGCATTTCCTTAGCTATTAAGTGCAAGCTTTTTTATGGCCGCCATAGCATGAGTATGTATCTTGTGAGGCGAGTACAATGGATACTATGCCCAGAATGTCGAGTCGAGAATGATTCCCAGCCAGAAACATCATAGACCGGATTGATGGCCAAGGCCGCAAGGCCAAATGAAAATACTTTTTATAGGCACCTAAGAGTGCTATATAACAATGGAGCTTCTGGCATTTTATCAAAAGTTGGTTTCTCACCTTTGACTTTTACGTACATTAGTTTACGACAACTAAATCCCTGTTATTCGACATTTCACTGTAGTTGCTGAACAAACAACAAACGCTATTTGAACTCTAAAACGTATTCTCTTTCTGCTATGGAAAGTCCTGTGCCACTGAAGCGGTGTAGAATTTAAGCCAATATTGCGGTGAATGCTGTTAAACGCAAGTTAACTTAATGATATAAACTTTGAATACCACATCAGCTTTACATGATTACGGTTTGCTGTTGTGATTCAAATCAGTTTCTCTGATAGCAATAGATTAGAATTATTGTTTTACAGATACTTGTAAAGACTACACAGCAAAAAAAATATTAATATCCCGTGACGTAACATTGGTCAATGTACTCAAAAAATCAATGTAATAGCCAATTTGACGTATTTTCACGTCTAATCGATGTACAATTACATAACTGAACGTAAAATGTAACTGGCAAAATATTTTTTCAGTTACGCACAAAGTACGTAAAATTACCTCTATAAATCAGTAATTTATTACACATTAAATGATGCACATCATGTCAGTTGGAAAGGAAGCGTAATATTACATAATCAGGTTGGTTATCATGTTAAATCAACGTGATATCGCTGAGCAATGGTGTGATCGCACTCAAACCCGCAGCTCGAAACGAACTGTCAGTCAGACTAAATTCTCGTTTGTTGTTTATTGGCAAACAAGTCGGTGCGCGGAGAAAAACTTTTTGAGATTTGATCAAAGTTCGCTTCGAGTGTTTATTAATTTTAGATTATGTAGTTTAAAGTTTAAACATAAGTGTGGAGATTGATGGGCTTTGGTTTGGATGAATTGTATCATGGAGGTAAGTTTCCGATCGGCGGTAAATTCATTGGAATTTTGAATTGTACTCACGGAAGTCTTTTTATTGTTGCAGTCATCGCCGGATTTAATGTACTAGTGCTCGTCTACGAGTATTCTGCTGGATGCTTTTTAAAATCTACCGCCCATAGATTATCGTGCCGGAAATCAATTGTCGATGTTTTCACCGGGAAGCAAAATGTCAGAGAGATTATGCTATTTTTCGGCTGCTAGCAGAAAGTGGAAAACCCAAACGCTACCTGTGAGTTAATTTTGATCGCTACCTAATAATTACTGTATGTATTGCTGTGAGATTCGTATAAATACAATTTTTATATCCAGGGCTGTTTGACCATTATGGATTTGAAATGCATAGCAGGGCTGTTAGAAAATTTGAAAATGGTGACAAAAAATAAAGCACATCAAAATTATATAGTGATATCCCGATTTTACCACGTTGAATTTTGGGGCGATAAAATATGCAATGTGACAAAATCAGTAATTTTTTTTATTTTCTTTTTTTTTAATTTTTTCACAAATATGTATCAGTTTATGCCCTGAAACAGATTAATCCACCTAGCGTTGGTGGTGCCTTTCTCGCATTTAGTTAAGACACCAACCTTATATGGGGTTTATATGGTCCGATGTACTATTTTCTTCATAACTTTTAAACGCAATGACCGATCGTTATAAAACTCAATAGTGATCAACAAGGCTTTGTCCCCTGTCGAATAAAACTTGTTGCGAGAAAATCGGTTAAGGATTTCTATACGAAAAGTTGTCTAATGTTTTTTATAGCTTTTGTGCACACACATACACACACACATACATACACACGGACAGACAGACATGTGCTCAGCTCGTCGAGTTGAGTCGATTGGTATATAATACTATGGGTCTCAGAGGCTTCTGTAAAAAGTTCGTTTTCGGAGTGAAATGATAGCCTTTCGGTACAACTTAGTTGTACGAGAAAGGCAAAAAGCAAAATACGTCAACGGAACTTGTAATTTCTTGTCAAAAAGGCTTACAAAATTCTTGAAAAGTTATTTAATGAAAATCTTTGTTGTTTACGGTATTATTTACATAAAGCAAAAGGACGACTAACATTTTAATTTATTTTTGATGACAAAATCGGGTCAAAAACGTGATAAGAGCGGGGCAGACAAAATCGAGGAGTGACTCGGGTAAATACTGTAATTATAAAAAAAAACCCTGAAATTTTCAATATCCAATTGATCCAATTGATTGTAATAATTTCAAATTTTTATTTTTAAACAATTTCCTGTCTGCACTGTATTAAAAAACCATGCACACAGAAAAAAGTATGGTACAAACAAACATATTTGAGGTATTGCGCATAAACCTCAAAATTTTATTCCCACTTTTGGGTTTCCGCGCCGAGCACTCAGCGCCAGACTCGGCGACAAGGAGATAGTCGTCAAGTTGGTACTCCTGATTTTTTGACAACTGATGTCGATTGGTTGTGTGAGGGCACCGGTGTCAAATAATAGAGCTTTTAGCTGAAAATTTAATTGTCAAATGCACATTTTGACAGTAATATAGATGTATGAGTGAATAAAATGTGCAAATGCTCTATCGCGGAAGCAGTCGCTGAAGACAAGTGTCAATGATTTCAGTGACGAAAGGAAAAGTTTCAATGCAAAAAGCAATAAATCCTAAAATGTTCAGTTTGTTCTAGCACCAAAAATAAATACGTTTGAAACAAACATATTGTTATAACCACCGGAACTTTTGAAGCAGACATACACACTTATTTTTTTTACCGGGATCTCAGCAAAATGTTGAACTTGATTCGCACAGCCGCGCCCCAGCAAACATGTTTTTTGCCAAGATTTCTGTCAAAATTGCTTAAAATCAGCAAATAATTTGCTGAAAATCAGCTAACAAACGTCATTTTTGCCGGAATATTTGACTATCAATCCTTGTAATATTTATATTCTAGTAGCATTTGACTAGCAGATTCCACAATTGCTAACGTGCATATTACATTTACTTACGTTTTGTACCTGAGAAACATCCTCTTCAGCAATTTGGAAGCAAGGAAAAAAAACTTGCTTACATACCTTTACTGGCTTCCAAAGAATGCATTTACTAATTTTAGTCGCAGTGATTCTACCTATAAGGATTACTGTCAGAAAAGGATAGCTATCAGATATATTTATACCATTTTTATATCCAGAGCTGTTATTCCTCCGGGATTTCCTCCGGAAGTTCTTCCGGGAATGCCTGCGGAAGTTCCTCCAGGAATTTCTCCGGAAGTTCCTCTAGGAATTCCTCCAGAAGTTCCTCCGGGAATTCATCCGGAAGTTCCTCTGGAAATTCATCCGAAAGTTCCTCCAGGAATACCTCCAGAAGTTACTCCAGGAATCCCTCCGGCAGTTCTTCCGGTGATTCCTCCGAAAGTTCCTACATAAGTTCCTCTGAAAGTTCCCCCAGGAGTTATTCAGGCATTTTATCCAGGAATTCCACCAGAAGATCCTCCAGAAATTCCTCCGGAAGTACCTCTAGGAATTCCTCTGGAAGTTATTCCAGAAACTCCTTCGGAAGTTTATCTAAAAATTCCCCCGGAAGTTGGTCTCAAAATTCCTCAGAACGTTTCTCCGGGAATACCTCCAGAAGTTTATCGGGAAGTTCTTTCGGGAATTCCTCTGGAAGTTCCTCCAGTAATTCCTCTGGGAATTCTCTCGGAAGTTGCTCCGGTTATTCTTCCGAAATTTCCTCCGACAATTCCTTCTTAAGTTAGATCGTATTTTTTTTTTCGGAAATTCCTCCGTAAATTCCTCTAGGGATTCCTCCGGGAGTTCCTTCTAGTAGTTATTGCAGAAGTTCTTCTAGGAATTCCTGCGGAAGTTCTTCTAGGAATCCATAAAGGATTTTATCCAAAAGTGCCTCCATAATTCCTCAAATAACTCTTCCAGAAGTTCCTCCGGAAGCTCCTCCAGGAATTCCTTCGGAAGTTCCTCCAGGTATTCTTCCGGAAGTTCCTCCAGGGATTGGTAAACAATTACTTTCGACTGTGATTAAATACTTTAGAGATGGCTTTCCAGTCTAGACAAAATCAAAACACTGTTAGTTAATCTTCTTCAGGAACTTTATCCATAAACTCCACCAAAGATCCTCCAGGAGTTCCTCCTGAAATGCCTCCAGAAATACCTCTGGAAGTACCTTTGAAAATTTATCTGGAAGTTTCAACAGTAATTCCTCTCAAGATTTATCCAATAATTCACCCGAAAGTTCCTTCCGGAAAGCTCCCCTGGACATTCCTCTGGATGTTCCTCCGTTAATTCCTCTGGGTACTCTTTCGGAAGTTCCTCCTGGTATTTCTCGAGAAGTTCCTCCGAAAATTGCTCCCTAGATTACTCCATAAGTTTTTTCAGGAATTCCTCCGTAAATTCCTCTTGGAACTATTCTGAAAAATCCTTCGAAGGTTCCTCCTGGAACTCCCCTGGAAGTTTCTCCAGGAAGTTTTATGGAAGTTTCTCCCAGTGATTTCTCCGGAGGAATTTCACATCCGGAGAAATTCCTTGAGGAACTTCATGAAGACTTTCTAGCGGAACTTCCGGAGGAATTCAAAGAGGAAGTTCCGAAGGAATACCTGGAGGAACTCTTTGAGGAATTCCTGGAGGAATTTTCGGATAAATTTTTAGAGAAACTTCCGGAGGAATTCCTGAAGGAATTTTTGAAGAAACTTTCGGAGGAATTCCTGGAGGAAATTTCGAAGGAGTTCCCGAAGGAACTTCCAGGGATAAGTTCAGGAGGAACTTCCTAGAGGAACTGCCGTAGGAATTCCTGGAGGAACTTTCCACAGGAACTTCCCAGAGGAACTTCCGAAAGAATTCATAGAAGATCTTCCGGAATGATTCCTAGAGGAAATTCCGCAATTATTACTTCCAGAGGAATTCCTGGAGGAACTTCCGGAGGAATTCCTGGAGGAACTTCTGGAGGAATTCCTGGAGAAACTTCCGGAGGAATTCTTGGAGCAACTTCCGAAGGAATTTCTGGAGGAACTTCCGGAGGAAATCCTAGAGGAACTTCTATAAGGATTCCTAGATGAACTTTCGGAAGAATTACTGGATGAAGTTCCAGAGGAACTTTCGAAAGAATTTCTGGAAGAACCTCCGGAGGAATTCCTGAAGGAATTTCTGGAGGAATTTCCGGAGGAATTGCTGGAGGAGCTCCTGAAGAAACTTACGTGGGATTTGCTGGAGGTACTTCAGGAGCAATTTTTGGTGGATCCTTCCGAAAAATTTCTGGAAGAACTTTCTTAGGAAATCCTGGAGGAACTTACAGAGGAATTGCTGGAGAAACTTCCGGAGGATTTTCTGGAAAAATTTGAGGAGTAATTTCTGGAAAATCTTTCGGAGGAATTCGTGCTTCCGGAGGAATTCCTGAAGAAACTTTCGAAAAAAATAGTTGGAGGATCTTCTGGAGATATTCCTGGAAGGATTTTTGTAGGAAATACTGGAGGATCATCTGTAGGAACTCCAGGAGGAATTTCTGGAGAAACTTCCGGAAGAATTGTTCGAAGAATTCCTATGTGAACTTGTGGAGAAATTCCTGATGAAACTTCCGGAGGAACTCCTTAATGAGCTTCCGGAAGAATATCTCGAGGAATGTCCAGAGCAAATTGGTTATAAACTTCCCAACGATCTTGTAGCAGAACATTCTGCGGAACGTTTGAAGAAATACCGAAGGATTGTGGATTTTTGGAGGAATTTTCCGAAGATCCATGGAGAAATTTGTCGAAGAATTCCTAGAGGAACTTCTTATCTAATTCCTTCGGAAGAATTTGTCAAAGACTTTTCGTAGGAACTCCTGGAGAAATATTCGGAAAAACTTCCCTAGCAGTTCCTGAAGGAACCTTGCGAATAATTTCTGGAAGAACTTCCGTAGAAACTCCTGGAGGAACTTCCGGAGAAATTGCTGGAGGATCTTCCGGATCAATTTCTGGAGGGACTTCCGGAGGAATTCCTGGAGGAACTTTCGAAGGAATTCTTGAAGGAACTTCCAGAGAAATTGCTGGAGAAACTTCCGGAGGAATTCTTGGGAGAACTTCCGGAGGATTTCCTGTAGGAACCCCCGGAAGCATTTATAAAATAAAAATTGAAGATTGAAAATTAAAGGTACGGTAATATCCCGATTTTATCGCCCGCTGATGAATTTTGGGGTGATAAAATAGCAAATGTGACAAAATCGGATTTTATTTTTATTTTCAATGGTTGGTTTGTTACATAAATATGAATCAATTTATGCCTTGAAATGGCAGAATACGTCACGGCACTCATAACGTCTTGCCAAAAAGGCTTTCAAAACTCCTGACAGGTTCTCAGAAATGATTTATAATGAACCACAAGCGGTGCAAGTTATATTATTGAAATCATTGTATTATTTATTGGTATTATTTTCAAAAATAAAAAGAACGAATAAAATTTTTCAGAAAGTTTTTGGTGATAAAATCGAGTCTAAATCATGATAAAATCGGGGAGTGACAAAATCTGATGCGCCTTGAATAAATAAAATTTGAAAATGTTACATCTGAAAAGGTATTTTAAAGCATGAAAGAAAAAATCCGAATACCCCCAATCCCGCTGCCGAAACGGGATTCATCCTGACCGGTTTTTACGTCGTTTTTCCTTTACATCGAAAATATTACGTCGAAAATGAATTACACTGTTTTAATTCGAAGACGAAATATCAAGTACGTCAACTTTTTGTTACGTCATTCCGATGTAATAAAACATTATATTTACGACGGCGATGATGTGCATCAAATCTGATGTGATATTACTTTTTATTTTTTACTGTGTATGCTATACGCTACTGATTTCTTTTCCATAACTATGAGCATCGCAACATTATCAGTCTGTTTGATAGCGTTAGAGCTTGAACCAGTTATGCAAGCGTAGCTTAGGTGTAAACGCACCTTTTTCATCAAATATATAAATCAAGCTCTATCTGGTAAAAGAGAATTGTAAAAGAGAATTGAGAATTCTTTTCGTCGACTTCCCCTCTTTTGAATAAAAGTGACAAGTAGAGGATGTCTTTGCAATTTACCACCGCAGAATGCAAGTTCGCATTGTTTTCTATCGTTTTGAGGTTATAAACGACATAGAAATAAGGCTTGCTGATGTTTAAACATCTTTCTCTTGCACGCGCACGGAGTGGATTGAATTTGTTTTCATCAGGAAACGCTTCCGTATCGTTTCCCGATAAAAACAAATCCTATCCTTCTCATACGCTTGAAAGAGAAGGGTGAGTAAACGTCAGCAAGCTCTATAATTCTCGGGTACTTATTCAAAAGAACGTATGTTATTTTGTAAACAAAGATTCAAACGTCGATTTGTCCAATCCGAAAGTACTAGCTCTGTCCCAGTGTGGGGATGTAATGCCAATAAGAAGAAGAAGAAGATTAGATTCAAACGATAGCTTGAGTATTAATAACTCTGTAATCCCGGTACGGTCTAATTGAACACACGTCGATTTGAATAGGCCGTTCTGTCAATCCGCTGATCAACAATTCTAACTTTTATAACTCGATGGACCTTCATATAAATGAACCTTCTAAAGCCCAAGAAACTTAAAATCTGAACGCAAAACCGTTGGGTAAAAACTTCGAGAACTTCGAGAATAAGGATCTGTCGCGGATTCATGAAACGGATCTAAGATCTTCTGACTGTTGTTCGGAAGCAAAGCCTAAAAAAGCCGTCAGATCAACGAGAACGATCACAAACGCGTGGTTGGGGCCTTCAAACGGAAACCGAACGGCTCAGTTCGAGATGTGACTAAAAAGTTGATGTGGGCGAGACCTTTGTACAAAATACCAAAACTCGAGCCGGACTATGTACGTTTAAGGTTTAGAAGTCCCCAAACCCTGACGAAAACATAATACGATCACAAAAAGTCGTGCTCATAAGTTGCACAACCTGAAGGTAACGAAACCACACTGCTACGTAACGGATGACGAAACAGATGTAAAAACGGAATTCAACCAGATTCCAGGAAACCTGTATGTGACTGCCACGGATAAGTGTGATGTTCCCGAGAACCTCCGAACAACGGCGTAGCCAGAAGGGTCGTCGCCCCCTGAATGGTGGAACGGGTAATAAAACGAATTCCCTTAAACATGTGCACTTTACGATCCAATCATATTCAGAAATAAGTGGTTGAAATTCAAAAGATTCCTAAATACTTATTAGGGAGTCCAGGATCCATAATATATGAAGCATTACGGGTTCAAGAATTCTCCTTGAAATGTCTGTAGTCTGTTTAAAATCTCTTAATTCAATTGTGAAGCTAAATAATAACATTAATACAGTATTGTGGACTTTTTTTGTTGTTACCATATTTTTTAACCGGTCTTAATATTTTTCACTATTTCTAAAATATATAGTTTTTAAAATCATAAATCACTCTGTAAGAAGGGTCTTGGTGGGGCCTCTAAAATTCCCAGCTTCTGCGCCAGACGGCCTAAGGTCGTCTGCCAGGAACTACTGATCAAAGTGCCCAGCTAACTTAATTGTTCAACCCCACAGCAAGACCACACTTGAAGACTTATTTCCCAATTCACTCAATTCACTGGTTCCCCAATTTCCGTATAAATTGATTGTGAATTCCTAATTCAATAAAGTTGTTGGCGACGTGTCAGAAGTTTTTCATGCTGACGCGATCGCGAATTAAGAACAAATTTTATTAATATTCTCAAGGCATTTCATTTTCCTATCGTTCCGTTTCGATCTACAATTCTAATAACGATCGCTTTCGATCGGATCTCTAACCTATCTGTGACGTCACGGTTGAATTTTAATCATGGTATGCGTTGTAGACTATTAAACTTTCTCTTTTTGTGGTTTTTCTGGCTATATACGTTTTACTAGTGTGTATCCTTAACAATGTATGGTACTTACGGCCTCGTACCTACTTCACCGTACCCTCCTAGACTGATGATGGGCCTTGACGAGCTGCATGCAGCCGATGGCGATCGTTGACGAACGTTGGCGCCGATAGTGCGGTGGCCGCCCGCAAGCGACGAATGGATGGACGCCGGCTTGGGTGTTCGTAGTCAAACGACGACGCCGATATTGTTGTGGCCGCCAGCAAGCGACGAATGGATGGACGACGGCTTGGGTGTTCGTCGGGTGATTGCGCAGGTCGGCAGCGACCGATCGGCGGCGCACCTAGCCACCCCCAGGACAGTCGAAAACGAACGGGTAGGATGCACTTAAAACGAACTACGGTGGTCGCTACGGGTATTGCAGTTGTCGCTAGGAGATAGGAAGGCGGACGGCTGATCTCGATCTTAGGTGGACAGAAGCTTGCACAATCTTGGCGCTTGGAAGTACGTGAGCCAGTGATCAATCCTGCTGGCGTGGCAATCTTCCCCCGCTAGATCACTCGCAGGAAACTAACCACCTTAACACGGTGGGAATGCGAGGCCGAGTTTTCGTATACGTTGGCCGACGCTTTCCGGATGGCCTATTATGACCCGCAGCCACGATGCTATAGGACGCACCCAGGCGGAATGATCTTTTGCTTCCCTCGCGCTTATTCGGTGGGTAGTTACCGAGGAACAGCCCAATTCTGCCGTTGGCCGGCACGTGCAAGCTTTCAACTATCTGTTTGTTTCACGAATTTTGGTTTCGTTTATTCGGAACTCAAAACTGATTCTCGGTTAAAAAATATTGTCCATACTCTTCACGACTCACGATTTCGTAACTTTGGACATTAGTAAAATTGTAACACCTTTTTTAAAGGAAGAATTACGGCACGGTTTCACTTAACTGAATAAAACTTTTTTTATAACTTTCTGACTCGGCGGTCTAGCAGAGTATGAGAGATCGGGTATGTATTTCGTCCCCCACAGGAGACCTCGGTTTATCTAGAATTTCGCATTTCCACAATTATTTCCGTTCTCTTGATTGGTATTAACCTTAGTAAAATTTTCTTGATAGATAATCCAGTTACTAGTCACCCATTAAACGCTCATTTACACTATCATCAAAATCCGCACTACTCGAGTCGAGCACTACATATTCTTATAGAACTTATCGTTTCTCTTTTGAAACGAACGTTGTTCGTTTCAACTCTTTAGAATATTTTTTGTAATGCTCGAAGTTGTATCGTTCTTTATGGCATTATAAATCAACTCTAGAACACCAAACCCTGGAATTAACTTTGAAAATGAAAGATTAGTTGTAGATATTCAAAATGTTTTTCTAAAAACCAGTGTTCTCTACCATGGAGTTCTCTACCATTTCAATGCTTTTATAAAACCCCGCTCAGCTAAATCTAATACTGCAACATGAAAATTTTCAGCAAAATAACAAACAAATATGCTAATCACTTTGGAAAAAAGTGTTGATTCTTTAAAATACTACTAAATATTAATCGCCAAGGAGGATGGTTCCTCTCGACCAGCCAAGATGGCTAAGCCAGGGTCTACTAATTATTCCAAGAAGAAAAGACGTAGGTACCATACGGTCCAGAACCACTCATGACGACTGTCCGTTGTGTTGCGAGAAATCCAATAGCTAGCCGACCATGGAATTGCCGGATAGTCTCTTCTGTCCTCAGTTGGTCAGTTACTGTTGGTTGTGGATTTGGTTTCAAAGTCTTTTGAACTGAAGGAAATAGTGCCAAGCATTAATATTCATGAGTTTTTATAAAAGTTCAGAATACCAATAATACCAATTCCAATGCAATAATTCCAATACAAGCTTTTGCCAAAACTACGATTCAGAAGATCTTAAAAAATTGCCCCCGCCTTCCCTGCTCGAAATCCTGGCTACGCCCATGCTCCGAACACAGGATATGTCAATGTTAGCCAAGATGTTCCTAATTCTGCGAGCGAACCACAAACCACGTAGACCAAATTTTCACATTTTCACACCCCCTTCCACCCTAGTAGACTTTCGTACGTTTTCAAACCTTGATGACAACAATTTGTCTCGAAGTCTGAACGAGGAAACCAGTACCGTTAGCTGGACGGCTCGAACTAGTTCTAGCTAGTCGGCTGTAACTCAGGATACTGGCTTAGTTCTGTGTTTCCGAGGAGCGCATACAAGATCTAGCATCCTATATGTTTCTAAACGCCCTATTTGGCAAAACAAAACTAATCGTTTTGACTCAATCAGACTGAGAAAGCCATATAATATAGCATCAAATCTTCCAGTCGTAACCTATTTATTATTATTCTTATTGGCATTACATTCCCCACTGGGACATTGCCACCTCGCTGCTTAGAGATCATTCAGCACTTCCACAGTTATTAACTACGAGGTTTCTAAGCCAAGTTACCATTTTTGCATTCGTATATCGTGAGGCTAACACGATGATACTTTTATGGCCAGGGAAATCGAGACAATTTCCAAACCGAAAATTGCCTCGACCGGCACCGGGTATCGAACCAAGCCACTCTCAGCATGGTCTTGCTTCATAGCCGCGCATCTTACCGCTAGGCTAAGGAGGGCCCCCCTATTTATTATTGATTACATTAAAACATTCACAACAAACGTCAAACGGGTTTGTTTGCCCATATAATGCACTGTGTGCAGTAGAGATGGGCAAAACGGATCACTTCGTTGAGCGGATCAGTTCTGAGTCATTCAGTCTAATGATCCAGATCTTCCATATGGATCGGATTTTTGGATCAAAACGTAAAAAGAATGCAAAATTGTGAAACGGTTGTCATTCAGGACCATAATTCTGACCCATACAGACGTCAATTTCATCCTTCTCTCGCTCACTAGCATACGTAACAGGTATATAGAATAAGAAAACCTATAATAAACTTTTAATTTTGCTATTTCCCTATGAAAAAGTTACATAATTTGTTGATCTAATGAACCGGGTCTTTCGGTTCCGGATCTGAACGCCCATCTCTAGTGTGCACGGCGTCGGAAAAAGTCTGCTCTTCGAACTGCTCTTTCGGGGGCAATAAAACGGTGTTTCGCCCGTAGAACTGGGCAGTCAATGTTGTTCTGCAGTAGATCCGATACAAAGATTCTCTGAAGAAGCATTCTCCTACTCCTCAAAGTAGGAAAACTCACGAGTTCGCATCGGGGCTCATATAGTACAGCTCACGTCGATTACACCAGGGAAGCCTTCGAAGCGTAAATCTGACGAAAGCTTTCTAGACACGTTCGATTCTCATTGTTCGATTGTCAGTTTGGTACGGCGTCGAACTCTATTCGATCGGAGCGTCTTGCGGAGTCCAAAGTACGTACGATTTCCAGCCACTATGCGTCTCCGAATTTCTCTGCTGGTATCATTTTCGGCAGTCACCAGTGATCCCAAGTACACACATTCTTCTACCACCTCGATTTCGTCACAACGGATGCAAACTCGCGGTGGGTGGCTCACATTATCTTCTCTTGAACCTCTTTCTATCATGTACTTCATCTTCGACGTGTTGATAACTAGTCTGATACGCTTGGCTTCCCTCTTCAGTCTAATGTAGGCTTCCTCCATCTTCTCAAAGTTACGTGCCATAATATCTATGTCGTCGGCGAAGCCAAATAGCTGGACGGTCTTATTGAAAATTGTACCACTCGTGTCGCTCTTGCTCTTCGTATTACCCCTTCCAAAGCGATGTTGAATAGCAGACACGAAAGACCATCACCTTGCCGTAACCCTCTGCGGGTTTCGAAGGGACTCGAGAATGCCCCTGAAACTCGAACTACGCACATCACCCGATCCATCGTCGCTTTGATCAACCGTGTCAGTTTATCCGGAAATCCTTGTTCGTGCATTAGCTGCTATAGCTGGTCCCGATCGATTGTATCATATGCGGCTTTGAAGTCGATGAATAGATGATGTGTGGGCACGTTGTATTCGCGGCATTTCTGAAGTATTTGCGAATGGCGAACACCTGGTCCGTGGTGGAGCGTTCGCCCATAAAACTCGCCTGGTACTGCCCCACGAACTCCCTTGCAATTGGTGCTAGTCGATGGCATAAAATTTGGGAGAGTACCTTGTAGGCGACGCTCAGCAATGTGATTGCGCGGTAGTTGCCACAATCCAGCTTATCGCCCTTTTTGTAGATGGGACACATGACACCTTCCATCCACTCCTGCGGCAGAACTTCCTCCTCCCAAATCTTGGCAATGACCCAGTGCAGCGCTCTAGCCAGTGCCTCACCACCGTGTTTAAATAGCTCTCCTAGTAGTTGGTCAACCCCAAGGGCTTTGTTGTTCTTCAGCCGACCAATCTCCTCCTGGATTTCCTGGAGATCCGGAGCCGGTGGAATTATGCCCTGCGCGCGTTCCCCCAGGTCCATCACCATACCGCCATCTTTGTCTGCCACATCGCCATTCAGATGCTCTTCGTAGTGCTGTCGCCACCTTTGGATCACCTCACGCTCGTTCGTAAGAAGGTTCCCGTTTATGTCCTTACACATATCAGGCTTAGTTCTGAACATTATACAGAATAGTTGGTGAAAAATTAAAATAATTTTCCTAGGAAATTTTCAGCAGTTTCTTCAGGAATTTCAAACATTTTCCAATCATAGTTTCAAAGAAAATCCATTAGCAATATCAAAGAAATTGCCGTTAATTGCCGAAGAATTTCCAGTGGAAATAACGAAGAATTTTTCACGGAAATTCCGAAGAATTTCCCGTTAATTCCCAAAGAATTACTCGTGGAAATTCCGAATAATTTTCAGTGGAATTTCCTAAAATATTCCCGTGGAAATTTTTAAGAATTTATCAAGGACTTTCCGGAAATTGTCTAGCGAAAAATCCGAAGGGTTTCTTGCGGAAATTTCGAAGAACTTCCCTTGTAGATTCCAAAAGGCTTCCAAGAATTTGAAAATTCCAAACAATTTCCCAAAAAAATTCTAAAAAATGTCTTGAGTAATAAAATTCTTGAGTAAAAGTTTCTGAAAACTCTAAAGGTTTTTTCCAAGCGGGCTTGGTAGTCATATGGCTACTGCTTCTGCCTCATACGCAGGAGGTCGTGGGTTCAATCCCAGGTCCGTTCCATTCCTCCTACTTTGTATCTTTCTCTATATTTCACATGTTCTAGCAATCGCTAGAACTGGTAATGGACTTCCATACCGTTTCCATTACTATTCCTTTACCTTCAACTTGAGTATTCTAACAGTAATCTGCTAGAATTGGAAATGAACTATAGAGCTCGTTTCCTACATCCAATTAGAAATTCCATCAGTTGCCTTCTCCTATCTATCACATTGGTAGCTCGTTAACCAAGACAGACCTCTGCCTCTCGGAACCTAACCCAAAAATTCCAACAAATTCCGCATGAACTCGTGGCAAGTGCAGAGGTATATTCGGCTTGCAGTGGGCGAGTGATTGCATCATCATTTCCTCCCACGTCCTTACATTGACTTGCACTCTGACGTGGCAGGCGCCAGTATGACCTAACAAATGAGATAACCAGTACTTGTACATTGAAGATGTGTGCTAGTCCCAAGCAAAAACATCTGTTGGTTCCCTGTGCAAGAACAGCTGATCTGGTCATAATGGAGTAGCAACTACGAGCAGTCAATCAAGCTCAAGCTCAAGCTGAAAACTCTAAAGGTTTTTTCCTGGAATCTGCAAAGAATTTCAAGTGAAAATACTTGAAAGTTTTCCATCATATCTTTTAAAATACTCAGAAGAGCTCAACACAGAAAAAAATCCAGTTCACAGTTTTACGCCAAAATGTAGACTATTACTTCAGTAAATAGTGGGTGCTTGGTGGCCTTGTGTCACTGCTTCTGCCTCATAAGCAGGAGATTAAGGGTTTGATCCCTGGCCCTTTCCAATTTCCTATTAGATAATTTCATTGATCATGTAACTCAATCTCTTTGCAAATCAAATTCTCATTGCTAGCAAGTATGATTCTAAATATAGAATTGTTATAAAAAGCTGCCTGTTACTTAGTAGCAGTAAATAAAATGTAAAAATAGATTGGTATTCATTTGTACCCGCATACGAATGCTATATACGGTCGCTATGCTCGTGCAGGCCTCATACAAGTAAGAATGTGTGAGGTTGATGTGCGGGTAGCGATGGTATGGTAGACGTGTGCGTGGTATTAGAATCCAATAGCATTCAAATTCTAATTGTAAAAAAATGAATCCCATTAGAATTCACTTTAATACTTTCTCATTACTCTAGTACTTCTAATTCTCATTCATATATTCCTATCCCATAGATCGCATCACTTACCAAAGTGAATCCAGATAATATATCCCTTCATACTAACACAATATCCTATCCTAAGACTATCGTGGAGATGCAGAGGTATACTCGGTCTCTAGTAGCAACGAGAGACGAACTAATAATCCTTCCTTCCCTTGATGACCGTAAGGACGTGGCCGGCGCCGTAATTGACTTAGTAAAATGCATTGAATTTCCGAAATTTGCACATTGAGAATGATAGCTAAACCCAAGCTCCATTCAATTGGTTCCCTGTGCAATTTCGCAAGTTCTAGTCAATCACGGAGTAGCAACTACGAATTGTACGGTTATCCTGCTCATGCTCATGCTCAAAATGTAGACTATTACTTCAGTAAAATTCTTTAGATTTGTCTTTAGATTTGTTTCAAAAGATATTTTCGGAGAACTCCCAAAAAAGTTAAAACAAATGAACACAATAAAAAATTGCAACGTTAATCCACGCCGCCGCCTCCGCTGGTTTTCGTGAGCTTGAGCTTGAGCTTGATTGACTGCCCGTAGTTGCTACTCCATTATGACCAGATCAGCTGTTCTTGCACAGAGAACCAACAGATGTTTGCTTGGGACTAGCACTCATCTTCAATGTACAAGCACTGGTGATCTCTTTTGTTAGGTCACACTGGCGCCTGCCACGTCAGAATGCAAGTCAATGTAGGGAAGGGGGAGGAAATGATGATGTAATCACTCGCCCGCTGCAAGCCGAATATACCTCTGCACTTGCCACGAGTTCATGCGGAATTTGTTGGAATTTTTGGATTAGGTTCGAGAGGCAGAGGTCCGTCTTGTTTAACGAGCTGCCAATGTGATAGATAGGAGAAGGCAAATTATGGAATTTCTAATTGGATGTAGGAAACGAGCTCTACAGTTCATTTCCAATTCTAGCAGATTGCTGTTAGAATACTGAAGCTGAAGATATAGCAATAGTAATGGAAACGGTATGGAAGTCCATTTCCAGTTCTAGCGATTGCTAGAACATGAGAAATATAGAGAAAGATACAAAGAAGGATAATGGAACGAACCTGGGATTGAACCCACGACCTCCTGCGTATGAGGCAGAAGCAGTAGCCATATGACTACCAAGCCCGCTCGTAAAGCTCTCGTTGATGAACAGAAAAACATATAATTTGTTGGTGGCACTGCCTTATAGAAGGTTTTGAGGGCAACAATATAGGGCTCCTAAAAATACATTTTAGCATATGAAGATATGGAGACGAATGGTGTCATCATGGTTACATCATGTTCAGGGAATCAATTTTTCTAGAATGCGCTTGCGACACAAGCGACAAAAGAGAATCAACGACAAAGGTTTGTTTTTGTCGAAGATAATAATGACAAAGATCCGATTTTTTTTGTCAGAAACAAAAAAGAAGACAATTTTGTTGCTAACTTTTCATACCGTTATTTTGCATTATCTTTACAGCAAATTTCGGTTTTATGCTATCGTAGTTCCTGCTATTATGGAAATATTCGAGAATCTAACTCTGATTACGAAAATAGCATCGTATTTTCGGAAATATCAGAGCATGCAATGGAAATGATTCTTGTCATATTGTGTTCGGGTTCTGACAAAGGCTTGTTGCGAAGTGCGTTTGTCAGTAACAAACTCTGTTGATGACAAAGAGTATATTGTTAGGCGTTGCTCGAATATTGATTCCCTGATCATGTTTCAATATCACCAAATTGAAAATAATGATTACAACATCTATAATTATTCTAAATTGAATTATGTTTGTCTTTCTAGTGCCTAAATTTTCTAAACAATTTTAACATGTGCCTGGACATTGGTAAGGAATGTACCAAGTTATTGAAATGTTGTCTTTACTACATTTCATTATAAAAACACTTATTTTAATATTGAAAATAATATGCAACGTAATGCAGACTAAAACGCGCCCATCAGATATGCTTGACTGTGAGAGCCACTGTCTAATAAGGGCGTGTCCCATAAATAATTACTAATTGAAACGTTCATAGCGCATAAGGAATACAGCAAGTGCAAGGATCCTAGACGCTGTTTCTCCGAAGGACTCCGTGAGAAGCAAGCAAGTTCTGTCTGGCGTAATCGGGACGTATTGTTCTTCCCCGACGAACGACGGGGGACACAAGCCGACAAGTAGCAGCAAGCTGATCAACCGAGACCACCAAGCAGTTAGTAAGGACGCTGTGAGTAAAATAAGCTTCCTTGTTCACTCCGGGTCCTCTATTTCGGAAAGTAAGTCCCATCGGCCGCTTTCCGGGCATCCCGGGGTCACTTACCCCGAGGCCATAAGTCTCAACTGATACAGCGTCCTAGGCTCCCTGGGCACTGCAATCCGAGTGATAGTTCTTCAACTGCCAGCACTTCACCAAATTCAATCCAGCTCCTTTTGGCGGTTCTACCTACTGGCCTATATGTCACCCAGACTCGACCATCTAAGAAACTCCCGTCTACAACAGTATTCTTCCGGATACCTCCAAGGGTATCCACTTCAACTGCTAAAGCGCTCTTTTCCCTTCTGACCAGCGCAAAGCAACTGGTACACAGTTATCATCGCCTTCCACTGGAGGTCAACAACCTGCACAACCTGGAGCTATTGACAAACGATAGTTTACTCTGGATTATAATAGCCCTCCAAAAGGTTAACTAAGGCGTACTAATTGAATTTTTATTATTTATTTCTATGATGTATGGGGTGTTTCATTTGATAAAGTAAATGGTGTAACTTGATTAAGGCAAATAGCATCTCCTAAATGAAAGATAAAAATAATAGTATCAGAATAATCAAAAAGGAAGTCTAGAATACTTTGTTTCGTAATTGATTCTAATTAATTCAAATAAGCCAATGTGGGAAAGTGGCACTCTTTAGCCACCAGGTCAGCAGTACGAGAATTTTGTTTACGAAATTGAACACTTTTATAGCAACATATAAACAATTGTCCAGTTATTAAGGGAAAGCAATGGTTCTACCAAAAATTACGATAATCGGAGTTATCGTCCATCGAATTTGGAGTGTAATCAGTAAGTGCTAATGTTTTTCCTTTTAATCCATAACTTGAGAAGACTCTTTTTAACTGTTCAGTTTTTAGGTTGAGCGAAATAATCGAATAAAAACGCTGCCACAAATTAGAAAGCAATGATTAGAAATACACAATAGAAATCAACATAAAAATTGTGGATGATAAGAAATGAACCTAAGAATATAGAGAGAAAAAATAAACCTAGATACAATTCTGATTGGCAGTCGTAAAGTCACTGCTGTATAACAATCGCACGAAGCCTATCGCAATCGAATCCTGCTAGGGCTTGAAGTAAGCATTGGTGGTCTAACCTATCCGCCTCCCGGGAAGCGTACCGTTTGATTTCAAAATCGATAAAACATACCCATGCAATCACCAATAATTGTAATACAATATGGATCGTTCCCGAAAAAAAGCACCGAACAGCTAAGCGCCCACATTCCGTTCCTTCTAAACGTACTCAATATAGTACTTTGCAAAACATATTTATTCGACATGTTGATGTGTTTTTCTGCTATCTTGCATTGGGCACTGAACTGAACCTCACTGGTGGAAGGTACCTAAACTCGTCCGTCGGGGGAAAAAAGTGCTCAAACACTGATATTTTGCCATTCTACGAGCGAGCAGTAAGTGCGGGAGGTGGGTGGCGTAGTAATATTTGCAATTTGACTGAGGAAAAGTGCCTTTAAAAGGGTGTTTTTGCTGCCGTCGTCGTCCTGCGGGAACCGTATGTCTTTTCCAATACAAATTCGTAAATGATATCTGACCGGCTGGTTGGCAGCGTGTACGGCTCGGTTGTTGGTTAGGCGGTTGGGCTTTGCTGAACCTCGGTACGTACTCTCCACGGATGCATATATGCCAAAGGAAGACGAGGGTAGCAAAAAGGTTTACCCCGTATAATGAAGAGTGTGGCGGAATTTGCTTTTCGTTACGCCATACGGAAGTCATACTATTAAGGTTAAACTTGAAAAGTGTGGCAAAAACCGAACCATTTACTCCCCGGCAGTTCAGGCCGTGCCTTCTGCTGGGGCGGTATATCTATGAAGATACACAGCAGTTCAACTTCCCGGACGCTTTTGTGGAATCATGCTGCAGAACATACCACTGCTGTCTGATTTTTATGCAAAATGTTGCGGCATAACGAGTTTAAATCCCGTTATGAGAACGATGCTTGAATGTGAGCGCTGCGAATCATACGTGATGTAGTGTATAGCAGTAATATAAAGTATGATGTGGTAAAAAATCAT
Source organism: Armigeres subalbatus (assembly GCF_024139115.2). Taxonomy (NCBI): domain Eukaryota; kingdom Metazoa; phylum Arthropoda; class Insecta; order Diptera; family Culicidae; genus Armigeres; species Armigeres subalbatus. The sequence goes on along the minus strand of NC_085140.1, from coordinate 262,504,097 downwards.
TCAACTTCGCACCAGTAGGTGTTACTTACAACAGCAACATGCATGCGTTTTTATTTCAATTATAATCCAGGAGCTTTTTTTGTATTGCGATTACACTTAGTTTTCCATTGATTTTTTAAACGGTTGAATGGGGTTTTACTGTTGTATCGGTTGGAAACATAATAAAAACATTGTGACTACCATGGTATACTTGATACAATATTATTGAATATAGTTAATTACATAGGTAGGTTACATTGCCAACCTTACTGCCAACAAAACAAAAAATGCATCCTGAAATCACATAAATATTACGTGTTGTGCTCTTGGCTTAGCACTTAGCAGTCTTGTTAATTTACTCGAACGAGCTACACTGTTCTTTTTTCCAACGATTCAAGTTTGGGACCTTCTTCAGAGATAATGCACTCATCGCTCTGTCCTAATACTTTTTGACAGCCGGGTTGTCTGTATCGGTCGTACATTTGGGAATCAGTTAAATCGTGTCTAGTCGGAAATGGATATTGGTTTTTCATTGGTTATGTTCTTTAAGGAAAACCGTTATGACGGGGCGATACGAATAGATCTTGTTCTGGCCAACCTGATGTAGCCGAGTTCATGCAGTGGCCAGTGGAGGATGGCGGCAAGAAACTATAATAATGAAAATATGATTAGCGGCGGCCGAAAGGTGGCTTGTCAAAGTACCGCGAACAGCATTATGTGGACGACTAGGTACTTAGTTAGCGTAGATCTCGTTGAAGAAGCAGTCAAACTGGCAAATGAGGTGGCATGTTCATGCACTGTGCGGAGGCAAAATCCGAAACTTTGCCTCGAATTCATTGGACGTTCTTCGCCAATTAGGAGAAGGGGTTTATTCAAAGATGAAGTCACTTGACCTGGACAGACCAACGCATATCGAGTGTGATAGGGATGATTTATTTATTTATTTATTCAGACTAAGGCCGAAGTGGCCTGTGCGGTATATAAGAGTCGTAGTAGTCGAGTAGCAAACCGCGATCCATAACCTTCGATGGCACATTAAAACAGTCAGAACAAGTTATTGCAGATAAATTCAATCAATATTTCGTCAACAGTGTCTCACTGATTAACCAGTCAATTGAGTTAGTTGATGAGCCTGACGAAATAAAACAGCCGATTAATTTTAATTGTAGATTTGATGGATTTCACCCAATAACATTAGAAGAACTTGAAAATATTTGCTTTTCAATTGGAAAAACGGCTGGAGTCGATAATGTTAATGCCAAGGTAATACAAGACTGCTTTGATGTCATCGGACACAACTTGCTGGACCTTATAAATGAATCTTTACGAACTGGGCACGTGCCACACGTTTGGAAGGAATCTCTAGTGATTCCGATTCAAAAAGTTGCTGGGACGATTAAAGCCGAAGAGTTTCGTCCTATCAATATGTTGCACACATTAGAGAAAATTTTGGAACTTGTAGTAAAAGGCCAGCTGCTTGAGTATTTGAATAGAAATAACTTGCTGATACCGGAACAATCGGGATATCGAGAAGGTCATTCTTGTGAAACCGCATTGAACTTGGTATTAGCTAAATGGAAGGAAAATGTAGAGCGTAAAGATACGATTGTTGCTGTGTTCTTGGATCTAAAACGCGCTTTTGAGACAATTTCTCGGCCCTTATTGTTGAGCACAATCAAGCGCTTTGGAATTTCGGGATCTGCATACAATTGGTTTGAAAGCTATTTGTCTGACAGATCTCAAAGGACTGCTTTTAATGATTCTGTTTCTAGTCCCGTGGAGAACACGCTAGGAGTGCCACAGGGAAGTGTATTAGGGCCTATTTTATTCATTATGTATATAAATGACATGCGACGAGTCTTACGATTTTGTGATATAAATCTTTTTGCTGATGACACCGTGATATTCATTGCAGCTAAAAATTTAGCAGATGCCGTTTCACGCTTGAACGAGGATTTACACTCTCTAAGTAGATGGTTGAAATACAAGCAATTGAAATTGAATATTAATAAAACAAAATACATGGTAATTTCGCGAACCCGAGTAAATGAGGATGTCTCTGTTAAAATTGATGATGAGACAATTGATCGCGTCCGCGATATTAAATATCTTGGCGTGATTATTGATGACAAGCTAAAATTTGACATACATATTGACAATGTTATCAAGAAAATAGCCAAGAAGTATGGAATGCTCTGTCGATTAAAACACGATTTGACTATTGGTAGCAAAATACTCTTGTATAAATCAATCATCTCTCCTCATCTGGATTTTTGCCCTTCCATCCTTTTCTTGGCTAACGAAACACAAATATCGAGATTGCAGCGCTTACAAAATAAAATAATGCGTTTGATTTTAAAATGTGATAGATTCACTTCCTCAACTTTCCTGTTGGACGCCTTACAATGGCTGTCAGTGAAGCAAAGAATAGTGTACTTGACTATGGTGTTCATTTTTAAAGTAATAAACGGTTTACTGCCTCGATATTTGTGTGATCGAATTGAAAGAGGAAGTGATATTCATAGTTATAATACTAGACACGCGGATAATGTGAGAACACCCTATTTTCTGTATGGCGCTTCACAAAACTCTTTGTTTTTTAAAGGTATAAATGTTTTCAATTCGATGCCTTCACACATCAAACGTGCAGTCACGCTAACGCAGTTTAAGAGACAATGTATTTCACACGTCAAAGCTGCCTTTTGAACAGCTACCCGGCAATTTTTACCCGTTAACACATGTATCTTGACGAAGTTTTTAACAACGGATGATTTGTATGGACCATTTTTTATTTTTATTATTTATTGAGGCATTAATAAGCTATAACGTTCGCCTCGATGATGATGATGGATTTTAATTTATTGACGTAGTTTATTTTTAACCTTTCTTTGTGTAGTCTACAAAAGTTTGAGCATCGCGCGCGGATTACAGATATGAATGATTTTGAATTTATTTAAAACTTGCATATTTCGAACTGTTGAATCATGCTCTTGAATTAGTAGTAAGCCTTCTGGTAGATTATTTTGTACTCGCGGTTGTTCCGAAACTTTTGTTATCGACGGAGCGGTTACACAAGTTTTGATGTTTGGTTGTCGAACCTAATGATCCATGTTCAGATACATGTGAGTTTTAGATTGCGATATTGGTTTGTGAAAAGAACGCGATGTTTGGCGGAGCTTTTGAAATCTGTGCGAGAGGTTTCACAAGTTTAGCTTTTGATGAGCTCCATGTATCACTACTGTTGATTACGAAAATTCTAGGTGTAGTTCTTTAGTTCATTTTACCAATTTATTTTTGCTGTACAGTATGGAATTTTATTTTGGATTTTATATCTGTATATACAATCGGATCGTTTGTTTGCAAAACCGATTACATTGATCTTATTTAATTATCTTAAAGATAACTCGTCCAGCTCAAACCTTTGTCCCGTATGTGGCGGGACCATCATCATCATCATCATCATCATCATGTACTTTGTCTTCGACGTGTTTATGACTAGTCCGATCCGCTTAGCTTCCCTCTTCTGTCTGATGTAGGCTTTCCTCCATCTTCTCAAAGTTACGTGCCATAATATCAATGTCGTCGGCGAAGCCAAATAGCTGGACGGACTTATTGAAAATTGTACCACTCGTGTTAATCCCTGCTCTTCGTATTACCCCTTCCAAAGCGATGTTGAATAGCAAACACGAAAGACCATCACCTTGCCGTAACCCTCTGCGGGTTTCGAAGGGACTCGAGAATGCCCCTGAAACTCGAACTACGCACATCACCCGATCCATCGTCGCTTTGATCAACCGTGTCAGTTTATCCGGAAAACCGTGTTTTGAAGTGCTTGCTTTGAAGTCGATGAATAGATGATGTGTGGGCACGTTGTATTCGCGGCATTTCTGCAGTACTTGGCGAATGGCGAACACCTGGTCCGTGGTGGAGCGTTCGCCCATAAAACCCGCCTGGTACTGTCCCATGAACTCCCTTGCAGTTGGTGCTAGTCGACGGCATAAAATTTGGGAGAGTACCTTGTAGGCGACGTTCAGCAATGTGATTGCGCGGTAGTTGCTACAATCTAGCTTATCGCCCTTTTTGTAGATGGGACACACGACACCTTCCATCCACTCCTGCGGCAAAACTTCCACCTCCCAAATCTTGGTAATGACCCAGTGCAGCGCTCTAGCCAGTGCCTCACCACCGTGTTTAAATAGCTCTCCTGGTAGTTGGTCAACCCCAGGGGCTTTGTTGTTCTTCAGCCGGCCAATCTCCTTCTGGATTTCCTGGAGATCCGGAACCGGTAAAATTATGTCCTGCGCGCGTTCTCCCAGGTCCATCACCATACCGCCATCTTCGTCTGCCACATCGCCATTCAGGTGTTCTTCGTAGTGCTGCCGCCACCTTTGGATCACCTCACGCTCGTTCGTAAGAAGGTTCCCGTTTATGTCCTTACACATATCAGGCTGTGGCACGTGGCCCTTACATGAACGGTTTAACTTCTCATAGAACTTTCGTGTGTTATTAGCGCGGTACAGTTGCTCCGTCTCTTCACGGTCTTGATCTTCCTGCTGGCGCTTTTTCCTCCGGAAAATCGAGTTTTGTCTGTTCCGCGCCTGTTTATATCGTGCCTCGTTCGCCCTCGTGCGGCGTTGCAGCAATCTTGCCCATGCTGCATTCTTCTCTTCCACTAACTGCTCACATTCGCCGTCATACCAGTCGTTTCTCTGATCCGGGGGCACCGTGCCAAGTGCAGCGGTTGCGGTGCTACCAATGGCGGATCGAATATCTCTCCAGCCATCTTCAAGAGACGCTGCGCCTAGCTGCTCTTCAGTTGGAAGTGCCACTTCCAGCTGCTGCGCGTATTCTTGGGGCCGTCTTGTAGCCGCCCAATGTTGAGCCGCGGCGTCCGACTTCGACGCGTGTTGTACACCGTCGAGAGTTTTGAGCGCAGGCATACTGCAACGAGGTAGTGGTCGGATTCAATATTCGCACTGCGGTAAGTGCGGACGTTCGTGATGTCGGAGAAGAATTTACCGTCGATTAGAACGTGGTCGATTTGGTTTTCCGTTTCTTGGTTAGGTGATCTCCATGTGGCCTTGTGGATATTCTTACGGGGGAAGAAAGTGCTTCGGACTACCATTCCGCGGGAGGCTGCAAAGTTTATGCATCGTTGGCCGTTGTCGTTCGATACGGTATGCAGACTATCCGGTCCGATGACCGGTCTATACATTTCCTCCCTTCCTACCTGTGCGTTCATGTCACCGATGACGATTTTGACGTCCCGCAGTGGGCATCCATCATATATTTGCTCCAGCTCATAGAACGTTTCTTTCTCGTCGAGGGTCTCCCTTCGTGTGGGCAGTGCACGTTGATGATGCTATGATTGAAGAAACGGCCTTTTATCCTCAGTTTGCACATCCTTGGGTTGATTGGCTGCCACCCAATCACGCGTTGACGCATCTTGCCCAAAACTATATAGCCGGTTCCCAGCTCGTTGGTGGTGCTACAGTTTTGGTAGAAGTTAGCCGTCCGATGCCGCTATTCCACACTTTCTGTTCTGTTCAGCAGATTTCCTGCAGCGCCACGACGTCAAAGATGCGAGGATGTAATTCATCGTAGATCATCCTGTCGCAACCTGCGAAACCTAGCGACTTGCAATTCCATGTTCCAAGCTTCCAATCGTGATCCTGTATTCGTCGCCTAGGTATTTGCCGATTATATCGAGTCGCATTATCTCTTATATTGTTCATAATGATTGGTTTTCCAGGCGGCTTATTGGGCCTGCGCAAACCTCCTGTCTCGTCGGAGGGCCGTCGTGTCAGGGCTGTTTAGCGTCCCACCTAACACCAGGACTTGGGCTTGTGCGCTTTGAGCGGCACACGGTCGCTTTGGTGGGGCCTACTTGCGGATACATGCAGCTTTTTATAGAGGTTTAACAGGGCCCACTGTCAAACCCTACCACATCCTAGGCAAGCCCCACAACTCGCAGATGGCCTGGGGAGGGATCGTCAAGCCCTTGGACATAGTCCCTGCTGCCCCCGTGGTAAGCCATTGCGGTTAGCCATTGCTGAAAAACAACGTCTTTTTTTCACTATTACAATTAAATATCACTTCAGATTCGTTTCGGCAACATTGTCAGTTTTCAAAGCAATTATTTGTTTTTGTGCATTCAATTGTTTTTAAGTTACTTCGATTCAAAGAAAATATAAACCCTTTTCAAATGTTGGTCAACATTGATGTTAGATTATCCTAAATTGCTTTCTAAACAAATTTTCATACGTCCAAAATATGTCGTTGGTTGATGATAGGCTGCTGAACCTATATTTGGCGCTGTAGGCATAAAACTCGCTGATAAATGTTCACTCAATATGTAGGGGAACTGTTCCGTTTTCCATCTCACTGAACATTTATTCATATCATGGCAAAACAAAGAAATGCAGCATCAATCTCGTCACTTTTTTTTGCTAGCATGCTTTACTGGTAAAAAAAAATATAAAAATAAGAAACAAATTTAATTTCTTTCATTGCTTTGTTTTTGATGGGCTGGAAATAGGAGCTATGGAGTAAAGTGCCAAACCGTTCCCCTACATGAAAAACATTTTTGTTAGAAAGACTTTTTTTTCCTTAAATATGTCACAGGAACATTATTCCCAGAAAAGTTAGATATTTGAAATACCTACCTGCAGAAAAATTTTCATCGATTTCTGAGATGCGGTTTTTTTGTAATATCGATTTTAATTTTCAAAACTATTTTTTTTTCAGTGTGGAAATCGGTTTTTTATCTTTTGGATATTTTTCCAAAAAACTTCTGGGAATTTCACGACAGTCCGCCATACAACACTGTTTTGTAGGTCTTATCATTTTAGAGTTACATCAATTTAAGAAAAAACAATGAAAAAAATTTGGCCCTTATCAAATGTTACTCTTGACTATTATTGAAAAACCAAGTATAAACCAAGAAATACCATATCTTTATGCCCACCAAGTTTCATTCGATTCTTTGATGGTGCTGCCAGCTCCATTGAAGGGTTGGCGCGAAATTCGTCCAAATGTCTCAACCCAAGTAACATTTTTGAAGACCATAATTTACTCTACAAGAGTGTTATAAAACCAGTATAAAACCAAAATGTTACTAGGGAATCGGCCAAATCGGTCTCATTCGACCAAATGTCGAGAGTTCGACTATGTGCCTGGTGTTGGAAATTTGATCTCATCAGTAGCCTTCTAATCTGCGGAGGACGATGGAGGTCCTTCGTATCTTAGTAGGGAAAGCACCTGTCTTGCGTACAGGTTTCAAGGGACTAAACCTTACCGAAGGAAGTGGTTTGAGACATTTCAAAATACTTAAAGGCGTAAAAATATGGGTTCTTTGGGAAAGCTGACCTCAAATCATATATAGGATCGATGAAGCGAAAACAAAAATTGACGGAAAGGTTCATTCTCAGTTCACTCTTTTATTTCACTTCTTGTTTCTCACTTATCACTTCTCAGTCCTTCTATCTCGCTTTTCATTTCTCAATTTCATTCCTTTTCATTTCTTGATTCTCATTTGTCTAATCTCATTCCTCACTTCTAACTTATCTTGGCTCCCGTTTATTTCACGCTTCTTTCCTCTCTCATCTCATTTTTTTCTGCCTGCGTCTCGCTTCTTACTTTTCTTCTCTCATTTCCTGTTTCTAGATTCCTTCCTAATTCTCCTATTGAGCTTCTGCTTCCCATGTTGCACTGTACACGTCTCGCGTGTCCCTTTTACATTACATTTATCACATTTTGCTTCTCGCTTTAAACTTTTCAAAACTCTCATATCATATTTCACTTCTCGCGTCCCGCTTCTCCCTTCGAAATACTCGGATCTAGTCTTGCATTTTAACCGTCTAAGACGAGTTTAGTACTTTTCATTTAATTCTACTCGACTCGACTTGCGACGAAGTACAAGACACTGAAGACGACCTCACAGTTGAGGTTGAAATACGTATCTGCAAAGATAACAAAACTTAGTGGAATTAAATGGAAAGTACTAAACTCGTCTTAGACGGTTGAATACATTCCACTAAAAAGAGCTTAAAATATTTTTTCTTGCATTTTAATTTTCACTCTTCATATTTATTTATCACTTTTTACTGCTCGCGTATTGCTTCAAAATTTTCATCCTTAATTTTCACTTCTATCATCTCACTTGTTACTTCTTATATCCAAATTTTCAGTTTATAATTTGTTGTTTCTAACTTTCCACCATTGCAAATTATATCACTTATAACTATTCTCGTTTCTTTTCTCACTTTATACTTCTCACCATTTTACTTTTGATTAGTAATGAAATTATGTTTTGCACGCGCCCTTACCAAACAACGTTTGCTTAAAATGTATATTTTATTATGAGAAAAACCAAGCCAATGAGAAAAGCAAAGCCAAGTTGTTAATAACTTGCTGCAATCCTTACAAATGTGTTCTTCCAGACATATGACATATGTATGTGTTGTAATTATCATTTTCATATAGTGACTTGGAAGCATGTTTGAACCATGTGCAGTTGAATTCAGCCTATTAGCCATAAGTTAAGTGACTCAGCTATAAAACAAACCACGATGAAGTCTTCCACTACCGGGAATGTTGATTTCATAACTCGAAAAAAAACACAATATTTGAACGATTTAATTGGATAAAACACATAGGAGAGATCTATGCATACGCAAAAGCAGCTTTATGTGAACTAAACATCTATGAGTTTTGCTGAACGGTTTTATGCGAAACAAACCTTAAGAAACGTTAAATAATTTAATTCGTAAAATTTTAACTTCCAACTGAGTTTATTTTCAGCCAATCAAACAATGTTGCATGGATACTCTTCTCCAGAAACTCAAGTCAATCACAAACACATCGGTTGATATTCTCCGAACCCTGTCACTACTGGTCTAACTTTTATTATTCGGGACCCAAGCGATTTCGCTCTGTCCCGAGTAGCTTTTAGCCGTGGTTTCGCAAACAATACACCCGGATCTACTGTGGGGTACTACTGGCACCGCATACCTGATGAACCTTTGCGCCTCGGGGGCCGGGAAAACTTTATCCACGTCGGCATTGTTGTCGGATGCGAGTGGGAAACAAATTTTCGTACTTCCTACCAACCCCACTCGACGGGGGGGCACCGGGAGATAGATGTATGTTTGTATGTATGTATGCTGGATGTGTGCAGATCGTCCGGAGCCGGAAACGTATCGTTCGCGACTTTTGTTTTCACGCTCGGCTTTTTCGCCACAAAACGAAGTTAGCATCCACCGGAACCTGATCATGCGAATATGCAGAGCAGCCGGAGGGGCTGGCAAGGAGGGCGATGGCGACGTCGGATGGCCACAAAGGTGGTACACAAATGCACCACTCCTCTCGCCGACAACGATTCCGGACCCGGATTCGTGCGGTTCACAAATAAGTTTTTGTTTTGCCAACTGGAAGTGGTTTTCTGCCAAGTAGCGAGACGCCAAATTGAATATGCGATCGGGTGATACTTGGGCGCCGGGCTTGGTATGCGGAGATAAATGTGGAAAAACGGTTCACAATAGTACCAGTCTGAGTAAAATTGTGCATATGATATTTGTGAATCATGCATATGATATTTGTGACATCAAAATGTGATGCATTATCATTGCATTAAAAATTTACATTTATGACGCAAGGTTCTGGATGACGTTTTTATTCCTGCTGTGTTTAGTTGTGCGACAATAAAAACTTCACTTGTGTTACTGCAACGTGAAAATGGAACACGAAAATGCATCCGCAGACATGTTTTGACCGTCATAATAATCCCACTGTCCAACGCAAGCGTGCAAAGGAACAACGGCCAAGTCATCGCGTTGCGTTCCTGGCAGGGCGGTAAGATGGCTGTGCAGCCAAGTGCAAGTGTTGTTGCGAGTGGAAAAGTTTTCCGCCGGAGGAAATCCGTTCGCTGTAGCAGTTTGGATTTTAATTAAGTTTTCATGCTGCTCAAAGCAAGTTATAGTGGCTGAAAAGTTTAAAGTTGCGAGTGCGCAATATACATACACACAATTTTGGGAGGAGATGATTCAATGATTTCGTTGTCGAACGTAAACAAATTAGAGCTATGAGTTGGACTCGCAAACAGTTAACAAGTTAGTGCAAATTGTTTTGCGACTGAAGATGCTGGAGAAAGAACGGGCAGTTCTAAAATAATGTTTTTTTTTCTCGTGTTGATATACTTTCAACAAGGCCTAACTTTTAATCAGCATTTAAACATATTTATTGGACATTTCGATTATTTTATTATCTTTAAATATTGCCACAATTTTCCAATCCAAAAATGGTTCATTACTTGAAATTATTATCTGCAAACAAGTTTTCGGAATATTTTCCATTAGAAAATCTATTTCACAGTCTTTTTACTTTACTAATGCGTTTATGATTAGTTTTCACGCTAGAGAAAGACAATGATACCATAAATTATTTTAGATTTTTTTAGGCAGAAAGACTATAATGACTAATAAAAATATTTCATAAAGCTACATAAAACTAATGTTGACCACAAAATAAATGATTCATAAAATAAATATGTGTAGGATATTTGTTAATGCGCTTCTTAGCAGGTATCCAGCTTGATGTTGAAGTATTCAGCAAAAAGTGAAATGATTTTTTTTTTACTTAACAACATACGAGGTTTGTGTCTTCACAAAAGTTGCAGAAAAACTTTGTCGAAGACGCCAAGTTCGTAATTTCATTACTTTTTGAGATATATTACTATTTATGCTTACAACATTAAAACATGTTCATCATATAAGAATACAGGCATACGGAGACGCATGGTGTATTGTTTCATCAACTCCTTGGAACTAAACTTTTTGTGCAAAAATTAAAGGTTTAAATTATTCTGCATGCCAGTGAGAATATATTTGCATGAAGTTATGATCATCACAACCTGGCATGATGTTAAGGTCATAAGAGTAATTCTTCCTCTATGCATTTACACTGTAATTCCTTTCATAACACTGGAACAATCTTCCACGACTTTTTCTGGAAGATCTCGAATACAAGGAAACACGAGGGAACGCGGCGGACTTTGGAATTTTCTCTAAATCATCGATAGCCATACTAGAGTTTCTAGTACGGGTCGCAAGGAGAAAACGCACTTTCTTTATTAGGTCGATAAGCTAACGGGATTCACCCGATCGCGTCGACGTCAAGATTCTTCTTCTTCTTCTTATTGGCATTACATCCCCACACTGGGACAGAGCCGCCTCGCAGCTTAGTGTTCATTAAGCACTTCCACAGTTATTAACTGCGAGGTTTCTTAGCCCGGTTACCATTTTTGCATTCGTATATCATGAGGCTAACACGATGATACTTTTATGCCCAGGGAAGTCGATACAATTTCCAATCCGGAAATTGCCTAGACCGGCACCGGGAATCGAACCCAGCCACCCTCAGCATGGTCTTGCTTTGTAGCCGCGCGTCTTACCGCACGGCTATGGAGGGCCCCTCGACGTCAAGATTTAGAGTTCTTTATTCAACGAAATCGATCCGGGTTTTATACCCTTCGATTTACAATCAATTCATTCATTACAAAAAATACTTGGATTTGCTGATGAGACAGTTAGAGCGACGAAGTGACCAAAATGCATAGTTGTAAATTAATAATTGCTGTATCGTTCTATCGGGCTCGGCTCTCGCGGGCATGAATTAGCAAGAACGATGCAGCTCAGTCGTGGCGCACATCTAGATATGTTTTGCTATTGTATAATATGCGTTATGCGCCAGGCTATTGACTTGTGCTGCGATGGTTTCAAATAGAAGTTTAATGACTTGGTTTGTTTTGCGCTATCATACTAAGAGTAGTTGATGTGTGGATTTATAAATGAGTAGATTAATTGCTTTGCTAAGATTTTGGTCGAGTGGTATACTACAATGGCAACATATCGATGATTGCTTTCTGCTTTGAACAGTTGGGAAAGGTTTTTGATTGAGCATACCTTACATCCACTTACAACTCGACAGTTAATACCTGAACTCAAAAAAAAACATAGAACATGCAAATAATGTAGAAATGATAATAAAAAAGATTTAATGAAAAAAAAAATTTAAGGGGTTGTTGGCATAAAACGTGACAAAAATAATAAAATTACGAACTTGGCGTCTTCGACGAAGATTTTCAGGGAAAATATTTTTTCATCTCACTAATAGGGGGATTGACCATTAATGAATACCATACGTTGCGACCTAATGACCCTTTCGGCCAAATGATCCTTTCGGCCTAATGACCCTTTCGGCCTAATGACACTTTTGGCCAAATGACCCTTTCGGCCAAATGGATTTCGGCCCAGTGCACAATGGTTCGAAGGCAGCCAAAACCTCAAAAATCGAAATTCGTATTTCGGTCGAAATTACATTTTTCTCATTTTATAGAATACTTATGTGGTTAAAATTCAAAATTTGAAGAAGTTCTGTTGAGTTTTGACTTTGTTACATAATTTTTAATTGAACATGAGTGTTGATTTCTAATTGAAAACGCTGTTTGACAAAGCGCTTAGATCAGCGTCGTACGGCTTCAATTACATCGCAACCCCAATATTATTTCAAAACTTCATTATCAGGGTCTTAAATAGTATGCCTATGTCAAATATAGGTGACCGAACTCAACTTAAGTTAACTTTATATACAAATTTAATTTAAATACTCACATTTTTTTTATTGAAGTGATCCAAAAGTATATGCGCCAATGAGTGCCCATAATGATTCTATGCTCATTACAAAGCTGAAAGCTATTAATCACTATTTTGTTTTGCGAAAACTTGCGATAAGCTGCTTTTTTAACGTTTTAGTTTGAAATGTGCTTAGTATTTTTTGGTCTGTTTCTAATTGAAACCTTACAAATGCGTACCGTGGATAATCAAATTTCGGTAATACTCAAACTTCAGACGCTTAAATTCGTATGGGAAATTTTCTGAAATATTTCATCGAAATGTTCGTCAAGCTGGATCGGAAGGACTAATAGTTTTAGCTTGTTTTAGTGTAGTAACATTATAATACGACATGTTACAAAAATGCGATAAAATTATCAAAAGACAGTCTGAGCTGTCAGTGAGAATTATTTTCAATTATTCTTCCCGGTACTGAGTAATCAGGTGTCCGAAGTTTGAATCTTTGTGTGCGAAATATGAATCCAACCCCGCCGGTGTCCGAGGTTTGAATCGTACACAAGGCGGACCTTTTTCATAAATTGCAAACATTCTTCGCAATATCTTGCACATATTAAAAACATAGTTCAAAGATGAAGTGATTGCAATGGTGATTTGAAAGTTGTGATTTGAAATGTGAGCAAACAGGATGATTGTATATCAGAAAGTGAGTTTGCACGGCATTTTTTGTTCACAAGAACCATAAAAATGCCTTTTTCTAATTATTAGATTGAAGTGTCTTCTTCCAAAATCTGCTCCTGGCATCCAATTACAGTTTTAAGTTTTTTTTTCACATGGATTTTATTGTTGCGATTTTGTTTTTGTCTATTAATCCGAAATATGTAATCATGCTGAAAACTTTTCTAGAGCATAGAAACCTAGAAACCCATAGTATTGGATGTTAGCATGGTTCATCACTTTGCTATCAAAATAATTCTACCTATAAATAGTTTCAAGTTCTAATGTTGGAGCTCGAGCTAAACTATCCTTGCCAGAAATAGACAATGTTGGTACTGATATTTGAACTGAAAGCTGACCCGAAACAACTATTTGAACAAGCATCCCGGGCAGAAGCCATGAACAGAATAACAAAACATGATATGGAATTGATTGATATAAGAGATAAAAGAACAGGCGACAACATCAAAAAGTTGCTCCGAAATATCATTTGAATAGCAAGATATGCTATGGATAAGAGCAAACTAATGGCACATGATATTGATCACTTCTACAAATAACATAACTTGATCTCCTCATGATATTTTAGTGCAAAATATTGATATTGCCGTTTGATCTTTTATATGAGATATCAATCATGTCCATATCTCATTTTGCTATCTTATCAACATTTGATATTTTTTAGCTATTTTCGTCTACTCGGGATAACAGATGAATAAAGCTACCGCGATTCCAAATCAAATAACACACTACTACTATATTTGTCTTTGCTTAAACGATAACATTTGCTATTTCAAAAGTCCTTCAAATTTTTGAGAGTTGATTGTAATTGAATAGAGCACAAGCCGTTTGCAGTTTTTATGGAACTCACTACATCAACAGTAACTTTAGTCAAGAAACAATGTTTCGCAGCACTGTCCACTGACCTTTTAAAATATATTATTACGTTGTGAACAAATAGATCATCTTTTGTTTTGTCTTGTCTTAGCACAGGGGCAGCCAGTATAGGAAAATTATTTAGAGCTTTTTTTTGTGGAATATTTTTACTTGCCGCGTGTCACTTGGACGAGTTAGTACTACCCTATTTAATTCCACCACTTGAGTCAAGCACGAAACACTGAGGACGGCGTTGCTGTTGGAGTTGAAATACGTATCTGTAAAATAACAATCATATAGTGGAATTAAATGGAATAGTACTAACTAGTTTTATGGCATGTGAAATCGTCTCTGTAAATCAGTTTTCAAAAACCGAATTCAGCTGTAAAATGAAAGTTTTGACTATACACAGAAATGCCGAAAAACGGCTATATATTACCAAAGCAATGCTTCCAACACCCACGATCAAGTCTGTATGTGACAAAAAACCTCGAAATACCATGATACAAACATAAAAACAACTTTTAGGGATATTTTGAGGTTTTGGCCATCCTTTGTTTTAGAGCGAACCACTGTGCAGTGGTTTGTTCGGCCTAGTGGCGTTCGGCCAAATGGCTTCCGGCCGAACGCCACTTCCCCAGCAAAAATCTGAATTAAAGAGAATTTCCCGTAGAAATTCAAAAGCAATATCTGTGGGAATTCGTGCAAATTTTCTGTGCAAAACTACTTGTTTAGAAGAATATCGTGTGGAAATTAAAAAAAAAATCGTGTGAAGCAAATTTATGTCTCGTAAAATCTAGAATAAATTATTAATATTATATTCATTGCTCATCTCATCAGGGAAACTATATATATTTAATCAATGATATACGAATGCAGCATCAATTCTAAAGGAAAGTTAAAAAAATAAGCTTGACTGGAATTCGAATTCCGCCACCCTCATATATGTTTGTACATCAAGCCGCTCAGCTACAGAAGCTCCTGGCTATAATGTTATTTACCAAACATATCCTAAAATTTGCCATTCATCCACCCATTGAAGTGAAAGCCGGTATACATTTGAGAGCATCCAGCGTACAACGATCATTCATCATTGTTCAACCGCAATTCTGCTGTGCTTAAGGGTTTACCAAATACAATATCATATGTATATCACCAAATTCGTTCATTCACCTACCGCTATTACACTGTCGGTATAATCCATTCCATCAAACAGCACGCCATTCGAATCTAACTGGACCACCTACCTTTCAAGATAAAGGGATTCGTAAAATGATTGTTCCGATTTCCTGCATACTTCCATTTTCAAATGCACAAAAGCTGTTTCCCATTTGCTGAAAATCCTGCCGGTAAAAACCAATAGATGCGAGTACAACCATCAGGATTGCCTCTGCTGATTGCCGGGCGTTCCCACCGCAATGTTCACCACCGAATTGGCGAACCTCAACCCGTATCGTGGGCAAACGTGAGCAACGGGCGTTCGATGCTGGCAGCAAGTCCGAGGGAGGGCCACCCAGACGAAAAGGCAATCTGAATTCTCGTAGAAATTTATTTACCTTTTATTGTTTATTTTATTTTCACTCGTTTGTATCCTTCGTCGGTTCGTTGACTGTAGGTGAGTGGGTAGTTCCCTCAACCGGGGCAGGGATCACTGGGGCAAAATTGAAGTGAAAGTGGCTGACAACACCGAAGCAGCACCGATGGATCTGTTACGCTGAGTCAACAACCGTGTGGCATAAGTGCCTTCAAACCTCTCGCCTTGTTGACGACGAAGACGGTTCCTAATGGCTTTTTGCTGCGGTGCTTGTTCTTCAGTGCTGGCTGGCCGAGTGGTTGTCTGACGGGCGAGCAAAGTCAAAACAGTTCCAACTTAATGGCTTTGGCATATCGACGCAGCCCCGCCAGGTGAACCGGCTCCGCATCGGTTACTGCTGGTCGTCATCCCCGGGGACGCTTCGAGGAAATCACTGTGCGATGGATGCACGGAGCGGAGGTAACCAGCAATGGAAAGAATTCGGAATAATGCCGTTCAACGCCATGACAAGAAGCACTAAAGCGGTTTACTGCACAAAATAGGATATAAACAATTCAAATCGGGTCAACTAAGGATTGTTTTATTTTCGGGCGAGACGAAGGAATGACAGCTGGGAATTATGAGCATGTGAATGGAGGATTATACTCTGGAAGTGGTGTGTTGTTGGTTGACCAAATGTGGCAAACTGGCAAGATATGAAGCATGGCTACAGAGAGATGTTTCTGTACGTAAACATATAAGACAGTCAGTATTATTTGTTTATAGCGAAACATAAAATACTTTAAGCTGGAATATTTTTGAGATATAATCCGGACGAACCCAAGTAAGTATTTTCTCTTTATTATTAAATGCGTGGCACTACCATTTGTCTTGTATTGTTTACTATGAAATTATGTGAGTCACGTGTGAAGCAATAAATCACGCTCGTACGTAAATTAATATATTTTTTATGAACTAGATTTTGTTCTAAACTGCCGTACACTTGAATATCTTACGTAATTGGTTGATGATCCCATATTCATCAGACTAATGATATTAGCTACAAGAACATGAGTACAACAGCTGCCGTAGCCATCATAGGAGATTTTAACACTCAGGTTGTCCAAGAGGAGGACCGACTTTGGGAAAGTTCAACGCCCATCGGCTGATGAACGAAAACGACCTAAGACCAGAGCCGTAGCGTGGACTCCCAGCGCCCTATTGGGCGCCCCTCACTCTTGCAAATGCTCAAAACAAAGAGCGTGTTAAGAGCAGGGAGATTAAAAATTAACATTTTTTGCGGGGAGGATCTAATGAATTTTTGTTTTATGAACTCCTAAAGCCTCTGTATGATTTCCTATAGGTAGAAAGCAAGACCAGAACATTTCTAGAAATTCCTTGAAGTTTAACGCTTTTCTGAAAGATTCAATAAACCAATGCAAGTAAAACAAACTAGATCCAGTAGTGCGTGGATTCTCGAAAAAAATAGGATTTAATTAGGTCAATAAAATAGCTCTCAATTGTGCCAGTCCGTGGTTTGATTGCTATCGAACCTAGTCACATCAAGAAGAACCCTTTTATGGAGTGGATTGGATGACCTTCGGATGACGAAAAATCCAACTCCAGAGTGACTTGGTCGGTGGTTTGCAAAAACTACTGATCTTTCAATGAACTTCAAATTTGGAGTGAATTGGTTGATTGTGAGAATAGCGATTGGTCCAAGTCGTATCAAGAACAAAACAATTCCGGAGTGTATTGATTGATGGCCAGAATAACCAACGGGCCTATTCGGATCAAGATATTTAAATTTTTGGAGTGGGTCTGACGGTAGTTTGGTGGCACTGGTTGTTTTGGTTGAACCAATAAATTTCAACTTTGAAGAAAGTTGCCGTCGTTACTGAAATCCCTCGATGCATATTCTTATATTCAGCATACCGTCATTTCAAATACTTACCCCGTTAACTACCAGTTTATAAAGATTACACTGGATCAAATGCGATCGCATAGTTTGTCTGCATAAAATGACAATTAATTGCATTTTATTCGGCAACTCGGCCGTACGAAAACCATTTTTTTGTTAAATAACTTGGCTGTACATATGCACATATGCATAAAATGAGCTAATTTATCTCAAATTCACACAAATTTCTTATCAGTACTTCCGAATATCTATTATTAGATAAAGGTTTGAATTTTTTATTTCCTTCCATTTCCTTTTCCATCAAGTAAATTATGAAAAAGACATTTCCAAATTAGGGGAGCATGCTGACGATACCTGATACCTCTAAACGTTATGACCCCGGGAGTTCTTGCTGTCCCATAAAGGGACTAGCCTAGACTCCAAGCTGCTGGTCTGACGAGGCAAAAGGCCTCTTTTCTCCCAGGTCCCAGTGCGTTCGAGTGTGGGAAGCTTTCGAATGGTGAATAATCTAAACAGAATTTATTCTGTACAGTTTACCTTTATAGTTCATTCAGCGGTATGGGCGGCGATGAGATACAGTGGCAATGGCTTGGTTGGGTAGCAGTGGCACTTTCGCAGATGGCGTTAGGCACTGGTGCACCATGTAGCCGGATGGTCGTCGAATGACCCAGCGGCGTCCGCGAGGCGTTGCTTGTCGACGATCTTATGGCCGAGGTAAATTGCGGAATTTTCATCCGTTGACGGAAGCCGATAACACGGCTTTAACTGGGACGAACAATAGCTGTCGTTGTCAGGACGCAGTATGACAAAATGGCGTTCGTGGCGTGCTACCACCCGTCGGTTCGGACGAGAAAGTACCTTTAGGAATACGTAGAAATCCCGGCACCTATGGGCAGGATGTTAGTAGGCTCGGTGGTTCTCTCGGTGGCTTGTACACTACGCGCTCACTGGAAGTCGTCTGCCGACCTTATAGCTTTGGTCCACGGAAGTCGTCTCGCAGAATTGGGGCAGTATTTGCTCCGGAGGTGCACTTAGGCAAGCGGATAACTACAGCAACAGGACGCCGACTTCCAAGATGGTGTTCTCGTGTTAATAGCACCTACAGAGGCGTCGAAAAGGCGCAATCACCACACACGCACGCAGCTGGATTCCCACTTAGTTCGTTCCCGAATGTCACAATATTGGACTTATCTCCAAATTCCGAGTTTCACGAGGAGTGAAATAAACTTCAAAGATGCGAACTGGCTGTAGGTTCTTAGTATATCGTACCTCGACTGATCGCTTTCTTTTTTGCCTTCTTCATTGAAGCCTCTGGAGCTCATATTTTTGGTAACCGTATTCATTTCCCAACCAATTTGCCAAAATTCACCGAGCGCTTTGATTCATCGCCTACCCGTTTTGAAATGACGGTTAGACTCTAACTTGACAAATTATTTCCCAGCATTTCAACACCATACACAAAGTGTTACCATTCGGTAACAACCTGTATCAGTTTTTGGAGGAACAGGGCCTTCTGAAAATACGTCAAACGATTTATTATGGATGTAGTCCCCGAGAGAATCGTGATAAGAGGTTAAATCTGTATTACTTTGAACCAGTGAATTTGTGAATAATTTGTCATATTTCCCATAGCGGAATTCTGAAGATCGGCGCCCCCCCAAAGCCTGGCGCCCTTGGCGAGGGCCAACCCTGCCAACCACACGCTACGTCGCTGCCTAACACTAATTGATTTCACCGCCTCCAAGAATATGCCCATTCGCCGCACCCACTTCCAACACAGCCTTCCGTATCAATATACAGAATCACAAATTGACCACGTTCTGATTGATGGACAGCCCTTCTGACCACTGCGCCCAAAAATATCTGTCATTAACAATGTACGGTAAGGTACTGGCGGCTGCGCTGTCCCGGTACCGCTGTCCCGGTACGACCTAGAGAGACTGAAGCAACCTGATGTCGCCACTGCATACGCACTGCATATAGAAGCAGCGTTGTCAGGAGAGGGTGAGCTTAATGGAACTTGAGGACTGCTGGAGTATAATTAAAGAAGCCATTACGACGCAATGAAGATTAATGTAGGGTGTGTGGGACGAAGTCAGCGGAACTATTGGTGCGACGAAGAGTGCAAACAGATTCTTGACGAAAGTGACGCAGCGCAGGTGGTTGCGCTGCAGTAGGGTCCCTTACGTCCCAAGAACATGGAACGCTAAAACCGTCTTTTTCAGGAGAATAAATGTGCCGTTCTCAAGAAACACGCAAGTTCTACCAGAAGTTCAATGCATCCCGCAAAGGTTTCGTGCCACCAACTGAGATGTGCAGGGAAAAGGATGGGAATATCTTGAATGATTAACGATTGGTGATCGAAAGGTGGAAACAACACATGAAGGAACACCTAAATGGGGCTGAGAGTAGAGGCCTTTGAAGGTCAAGGCAACGAAGGAGACGACTTCGTCAGTTCAACAGACGATGAAACTACCCAGTTGCATTAGTTGCCATAGCTGGTCCCGATCGATTTTTGAAATATATAATTACGATACTAAGTCACTCTCGGATTAAAAAAAAACTAACACTGACATTATTTATTATTTTACACACTATATTCGATGAATTAAACTGCACTGATTGAAATATAATCTTAGAATAAATCGATAAACGAGCGTCGGGCTCTATTTAATAAGTAAAACTGCTGATCCAGTGTAACTGAGAAATTCCGCTGACTACTGTAGTCCGTTGCTGTCTGGCTGTCTGTCGCTAACTATGCTTGGTGCAAAGTCCGATGTTGGGTTGATAGCCTGATAATTTGTTGCGGTGGCTAAAGTAACTCCTCCGGAGGTGAAAAAAGGTCGTCCTCGGCCTGAATGTTAATGTTTCTGGTTTGCTTTATGGGATGATTTCTCGAAGTTTCCTTTCCTGTGCTGTCCATGTATGCTAATAGCGTAAGAGCATCTATTTCTTTTAGTAAAATTTGGTTTTGGACTCCGTTGCTTTGAATCATTTGATTGACTGTGCTTGTAATGTCCTGGATGCGGTCGTTGATCTTATTGTTGATTTGTAACTGTTGGTTATTGCCATCGATTAGCTCATTTAACGTCCTATTGATGATGCTGAGGTCGTCCGCGTCTGGAGTTCCAGCTATCCATTTGAATGCTGTACCAATCTTATCGTACCTTCTAACTTTTCTACTCTTCATAGGCTTGATTTGATAAAAAGTATTGAATAGGTTTTTGTTTCGTTTTAGTACAAGTTCGGAAATCGTCAATTTAGGATCTAGTTGTCTAGCTAATTTGTTATAAGTAAATATGTTTTCTTTAACATTCGTTAGATTGATGGGGTGAATTATCGCTGTGGTACCAGTTTGTATGCCGCTATTTCCTAATTTTATCAGAAGTACTGGATTGGAATGTAGGTCTCTTATTTTCATTTTGGCTTCGGCTAGCAGTATAAATGTTCCAGTTGAATGATTATCATTACGATGCTTTTTCAGAATGTTTGTTACGTCTTCTTTTGAAAAGTTTGGTTCGGTCACGATGGTTCTATAGCGGTTGCCAAAGAGTTCAATCAAAGGTTATTGCCTATTTCCCGGGATTAAACCACCCGACTTGGACGTTAATTTACAATGTTATGAAAACTCATATGTGAATATGTACGTTATGTGGAAGATATTGATTTGGAAAATGTATTGGAGGTAACCACTTTCCCTTCGATGGGACTCAAACCCATGACCCTACAGTACGCTAGACTGGTGCTTTAACCAACTAAGCTACGAAGGACCTCCGTCGGCCTTCGCAACCTAGCGGCTACTGAACGAGCTCGAGATTCCCAAATTGGACGCATAGTCAAATCACTCGCAATCCATTTCTCAAGCCAATACTTCCACATGTGTATTGTACACGTCCACATTAGAGGAGCGTGAGTATTTAGAGAGTGTTTCGGCTATCGTGGTGGCGAATCCTGATGTCCGGAATCTAAGTTGGTTCTTGTAACAATTGATCTACAAAATGTATATAAAAATCATTAGAATCTTCGCCGGAAATGAGCATAAGCAATTATTCTGGGATTTTCGACCCCCCCTCCCCATACAAATGATTTTTTATTTATATGGTGCGTAAGAAAACGACCGAAACCCCCCTCCCTCCCCTAAGTGCTTACGTAATATGTGTACGACCCCTAATATATTGCTCATCTTGAAGATTTAAAACTGCGTCTTTCTTTAAATATTTCGTCATGTTTCTCGTGATCTTTGAAAAATCTTTGATGAAACGGCGATAATAACCAGCTAGTCATAAAAATTGTTTTATTTGCTTTTCGGTTTTTGGGAGAGGCCAGTTAATAATCTTATCAATTTCCTCTGGGTTTGGCTTGACACCATTTTCAGAGATTATGCGTCCTAGAAATTCTGCTTCTTTTTTTAAAAATTCGCATTTGTCGAGTTGAATTTAGAGAGACGTTTCAGAACAAGAGTTAGATTTTCTAGATGTTCTTTAAGTTCCTTCCATCGATAACGATGTCGTCAAGGTACACGTAACAATGTGTCCAATGTATTCACCAAGAATATGGTTCATTTCATAGCCCTCTGAAACGTGGCCGGGGCATTCTTTAAGCCAAATGGCATCCGGGTGCATTCAAAGTGACCTTTGTCTGTGGAGAATGCTGGAACCTTATGCTTAGGATCCATTTCGATCTGGTGAAATCCATATTACAGGTCCAGCGTAGTAAAGTAAACAGACTTTCCAAGATGGCCGAGGATGTCCTCAATTTGTGGCATCGGATATTTATCGTCTACATTCTTCTCATTTAGCTTCCTGTAGTCGATAACGACTCGCACTTTGCGTTTTCCAGACGCATCTGATTTTTTGGGTACTACCCTTATCGGAGAAGAATATGGGCTAACCGAATGAGAAATGATACCAATGTCCAGCATTTCTTGAATTTGTTCTTTAATATCTTTTCGGAAATGGTGTGGGTAACGGTAGCTTTTGATATACACAGGAGCCTCGTTGTTGGTTATTATCCTATGTTTGATAGCCGTAGTAGCTGACAATTTTTCGTTTTTATGAAGAAGGACTTCTTTGTTTTCATGAATTAGGTCTAATAAATAAGATTTTTCCAGTGGTGATAGGTGTCCTGTTCGTATCATTTTATCGATTTCCTCGGTAGTTAGTTTATGATTGGGTGCAATAGGGATAGGATCAAGTATTTCAAAGTTATTTACAGTTAGTTGAAGACTCGGAAATTTGGGAGATTTCTTTTCGGTGCTTAAAATGTTAATAGTTGATTTAAAATTTTCTGCGCCAATAATTTTGTGTGTCTAGAGTTACTGTGTAGTGATATGTGGCGGCTTTCAAGGGGTAAAATTTTGAAAATTTAATTTTTTCTCCGTTCAAAAGTAGTGTTTGGGATTGGACACGGAGCACAGTGCTTTGTCCCTTGGACAAAAATGGAAAAATCGACTTTCGTATTTAGTCGAATCAAGTAGACCATGATATTAACATATGTTTCAATTATGCTGTATGAGTATTAGTATCAGTGACCTCTGGGACGATCAAAACAATTCGTATTTGTAAACATTTCCATCGCTGGAAGTGGATGATTTATCACCTGTTAGTGTAAAGCATCTTTTGCATTGCCTAAGTTTTCGAACGGTACCTTTTACTGTGGAAATCGATATGGAAAGCGTAAAATCAAGTAAGTAAGATCCAATTTAATGTGTTTCAGTTGGACATATTTCGATCATTGTGATAAGTAAAGCTTCCAAGTCATGGGCATGAAGTTATATAGGAAGAAATAATCTTCAACTTCAAACAGCTTTTTAAAAAAATACATCAAAACACATCTCTGAAAATCGCACCAGAGCTCACTTATAGTATTCTTAAGAGAATGGAAGTGATTCCAGCTGCTCTTATTTGCTCTATTAATAGCTGTTAACGATTTTCTAGGTGATACTCTTGCGCTAAAAAACATAGATATATACAAACAATAGCTTCCATTGATCCATCCCAACGAAAAGCTCATGTGTTGAAGTTTCTGTCGGATTTTTATAACCCAGATAATTTCTCCGAGGAACTTGAAAAAGAATTAAAGCAGTTTTGTAAATTCTTTTGTTTGAGAATTGATCAAAAATGGTCACAAAGTTTTCGATCATCCGAAAAATTCGAGAAGCAAAACTCTCGCTGGTTGTCTTCGTTGGTAAATCTTCCTCACTATCCGAATACAATTATTGAAGGAATTGCCGAGTCTTCATTCAACATCGCGTAGGGAAGACCTCAAAAACCGTTTCAGGAATGTTCAAATATAACAAAGAAACAACGTGTTGAAAACCTCATCAATAATAATGAACCTTAGGAGCTAGCATTTGCGGCCAATATATCAAGTAGCTCATGCGCAAATCAGGATAAGGTTATGACAGCGGCAAAAGCACTGGCGTTGTACATTAACTTGGATTTATCCAGATCTTTACGCGTTGAAACGTCCACTAAGGTTGACTTGCAATACCTTACGACTTGTACCTCGCTAAGCATTATGCAGCAACTTTCGGTAGAGAGCTCAAGGACGGTAAAACTTGTATGCAAATGGGCTTTTGATGGAAGCTCAGGACATAGGGGCTGCGAAATGGTGAGTTGACATCCGGGAAGGGGCGCCTAACATAGCTCTGGTCCTCACAAGTTCCAATACTCACGCTTCCACGGGTCTTCCGATGACAATTGACCGCCAGCTAAGGGTTGCGTACTTAGCTGGTAGTGCAGCCTGGGCACTGTTGTCCCTCTGACATCAGCTAGAGTGAGAGGGTGCGTACTGTGGGGTCTGCCTAGGATGTGGTGGGGTTCGACAGTGGGCTCTGTTGAACTTCTATAAAAAGCTGCATGTGTCCCCAAGCAGGCCCTATCAAAGCGACCGTGTGCCGCTCAAAGCGCACTAGCCTAGTCCTGGTGTTGGGTGGGACTTTAAACAAATTTGACCCGACTGATCGAGCGTCTGTCCACCAAGGAGGTGCGCCTCCAACAGCGTCTGTTCTGGCATCCAGCGGCTGAGTATGAAATGCTATTCGCCGGAAGCTATACCTAAGATGGCAGCCCCATCCCGGTGGATAGGGAACCTTGGGCCAACAACCTACTGTTCCCGAAACATCAATTTGTTCGAGAATCCGATAATGAAAAAATACGGACTGATTTTACGGCGACGACTCTTAGCGCGAAACAACGGACACGAATAGGAACATGGAACGTTTTAACCCTAGCCCAGCAGGGTAAATTGGCACAACTTGCCAATGAGGCACGCCGCATGAAGCTTGAGATCCTGGGACTGAGTGAAGTCCGTTGGCAAAACTTTGGAGAACACAGAACGCCGTCGGGACAAGTTCTGCTATACTCTGGTTTACGAGGTGAACACGCTCCCCGGCATCGCGGAGTTGGCTTCATACTAAGCGCTCAGGCACACTCTGCGCTTATGAAGTGGGAACCTATAAGTGAAAGGATAATCGTTGCCAGATTTAGAACACGGGTCCGAAACCTTACTATAATCCAATGTTATGCGCCAACCGATGCTGCCGATCTGCAAGACAAAGAGAACTTCTACAGTCAACTCAATGCCATCGTAGATAGAATTCCGAAGGGTGATATCAAGATCTGTTTGGGCGACTTCAATGCGAAGATCGGATCCGACAACTCGAACCATGAGCGCATTATGGGACGCCATGGTCTCGGAGAAATGAGCGAAAACGGAGAGCTGTTCGCAGAATTTTGTGGTAATAACGACATGGTGATCTGGGGATCGCTCTTCCCTCATCGACCGGTTCACAAGGTCACGTGGGTCTCCCGTGACGGCTTTACAGAAAATCAAATCGACCACATCTGCATCAGCCGAAAATGGAAACGGAGCCTTCTTGATGTACGGAATAAACGTAGTGCCGATATCGCGTCTGATCATCACCTCCTCATCGGCGAAATACGCCTGCGCATTGCGCGGATTCGTCGGCAGGAGGAAAGAGTTGGACGACGATTTAACACACGCCGACTGGAAGATGCCACGGTGAAACGGTCCTTCGTTGAAGAACTGGAGACGCGTGCTGCAGATATTCCGGAAGGTGGCAGCGTGGAAGACCAATGGACCGCCATCAAGAATGCCTTCATCACCACCAGCGAGAACAATCTGGGCGAACTACGCACCCAGAGAAAACAATGGATCACCGATGAGACCTGGAGAAAGATAGAGGAGCGAAGAGAAGCCAAAGCCGCGATAGAGCGATCGAAAACCAGAGGAGCCAAAGTCTTAGCCCGTCAACGATACGCGGCTCTTGAGAAGGAAGTAAAACGCTCATGTCGACGGGACAAACGAGCGTGGGCAGACTCTCTGGCCGACGAAGGAGAGAGAGCCGCCGCAACCGGGGACATTCGCCTCCTCTACGATATCTCACGACGCTTAAGCGGGGCGAAGATGAATGCAACGATGCCTGTGAAAGACGCGAATGATCAGTTATTGACCGACCCAACTGACCAGCTGAAACGCTGGTTCGAGCACTTCGAACAACTTTTTCAAGTGCCAACCAGGCCATCACCACCTCGGCATGACCTGCCTAGGATCCGACGTATAACACGCGTCAATACCGAAGCTCCATCACTGCTAGAGATTCAAACAGCCATCCAAAGCATGAAATCGAATAAAGCCCCAGGGGTCGACCGCATATCAGCCGAGATGCTCAAAGCTGACCCCATGACATCCGCTCAACTACTGCATCGTTTATTTCGTAATATCTGGGACACCGCAACTTTCCCGGTCGACTGGATGCAAGGTATCTTAGTGAAGGTGCAAAAAAAGGTGACCTGACTGTATGCGATAACTGGCGAGGCATTATGTTGCTGTGTACCGTTCTCAAAGTTCTGTGCAAAATTATCCTAGCCCGGATTCAGGAGATGATCGATGCGAGTCTCCGGCGGCAGCAAGCCGGATTCCGTGCCGGAAGATCCTGTGTGGAACATATTGTCACACTCCGCATTATTTGGAGCAAGTCAACGAATTCCAAGAGTCCCTTTACTTGGTATTCATTGACTACAAAAAGCTTTCGACCGTCTCAATCACGAGAATATGTGGGGCGCTCTGAGACGCAAGGGGGTTCCTGAGAAAATCATCGGCCTCATCGAAGCACAGTACGAGGCCTCTTCGTGTAGAGTGCTGCACAATGGGGTCCTGTCCGACCCTATCCGGGTCGTAGCCGGTGTGAGACAAGGATGTATTCTATCACCGTTACTGTTCCTCATCATAATCGATGAGATTCTGGTAGATGCGATTGACCGTGAACCAAACCGCGGGCTGTTATGGCAGCCTATAACCATGGAGCACCTAAACGACTTCGAATTGGCGGATGACGTTGCACTACTCGCGCAACGGCGCTCTGATATGCAGAGTAAGCTCAACGACCTTGCCGATCGCTCCTCCTCGGCAGGTTTAGTCATCAACGTCAACAAAACCAAATCGTTAGATGTAAACACGGTGACTCCTTCCAGTTTCACAGTAGCCGGGCAACCAGTGGAGAATGTTGAAAGCTTCCAATATCTTGGTAGCCAAATGGCGTCAGACGGCGGTACCAAGATCGACATAGGCGCACGGATCAAGAAAGCAAGGGCTGCCTTTGCGAGTTTAAGAAATATCTGGAAAAACA
This sequence comes from Armigeres subalbatus, assembly GCF_024139115.2. Lineage (NCBI taxonomy): Eukaryota > Metazoa > Arthropoda > Insecta > Diptera > Culicidae > Armigeres > Armigeres subalbatus. The sequence goes on along the minus strand of NC_085140.1, from coordinate 262,476,813 downwards.
GGCAGATAAGTGAACGCACCAAAATACGAATTTTCAACTCTAACGTGAAATCTGTGCTGTTATACGCTAGCGAAACATGGTGTGTATCAGTGGAGAACACTCAACGGCTGCAGGTGTTCATTAACAGATGCCTGCGGTATATAATTCGGGCCTGGTGGCCTCACAACTGGATCTCAAACAACGAGCTCCATCGTCGTTGTCACCAGAGGCCGATAACAACAGAAATTCGGAATCGGAAGTGGGGCTGGGTCGGCCACACTCTACGTAGGGGCGGAAACGAAATCTGTAAGCAAGCATTAGACTGGAACCCAGCGGGACATCGCAGCAGAGGCAGACCCAGAGGCTCATGGCGGCGAAGCCTGAATAAAGAAATAAAAGAAGTCGACCGAAATCTAACCTGGCAACAGGTTAAAGCGATAGCCGGGCATCGCTCAGGATGGAGATCTTTCAAGTCGGCCCTTTGCACCACCGGAGGTGTACAGGATCCATAAGTAAGTAAGTAAGTCAGGACATAGCACCTACACACAAAAATTACCAAAGGCTGAAAGCGTGTCGCGGCTCTAGTTCCATAAAAAAAATATCGACATTAAAAACAACACTATCCTCTGGTCAAATCCGCGGCCATGTCCGACATCCTTCATTTTCTGGCCATCCGCAAGATGCTCCCAGTCGAACTTGATTCTATAGTATACAACATTAGAGCTTTGAAAACTGTTATCATACCTTATATTTTTCGTAAAAAGATCCTGATTCATTGAGGCATATCGTAAAATCTGGCGTTTACGGCATTTATGCAATTATCTATTCAACATAGGTCAATCACGCAAATATTAGTTTTTATTATAAGTGACAATTTTCCCAAATGGATCTCGATTATACGAAGCGTATTATATGTTATGTAATTTTGGCGTTTACGCCACTTATGCAATTATCAATTTAACATAGGTCAATAATGCAACTAGTAGAAAAACTAGTTTACAACCGTTTCCCCAAAGACACCATTGAGTTAGAACTTGTAGAATGTAAGTTATGACCCGTAGCTCCATACGTTCGAAGCACTGTGCGGTGCCCCCAGACGCGAATATTATCGCACTTTCATGAACCTCCGTGGTTTTCTCACGAAAAGAAAGCTTAGAGCACCAGGAAAAGGATACGGGGTGTTTTAAAATCTTTCATCGGTGAAATTTTGAATACGCCCTATTTTAAAATTGTATGGTTTTTCCCATATACATACATGTTAGCTGCAAAATATAAATATATAGTGCTATATATACAGTATTTTTGAAATGCCAGTAGCAATACGAAATCTTCCAAATAAATGAATGTTCTTCGACATTCGGGTAATGTGTCCAGCCCACGTAGGTCTGTCATACATTAAGATTGGTCGAACTATAAATCTGATGGAACAACATCGATCACGAAAAGCGCCCCAACTTAGTTTGCGTTCTGTGTTTGGAAAGGAAATCCTAATAAAAGATGTGTGTAAATGCCAATTCACTATTGCATTATCACGATAAATTCAGCGAATTTTATTGGATAAAAGGGATTCTAAGTAAAGTGTGACATGTAAAAATAATATATTAAAACAAGCATAAGATATTCGCTTTGCTAATGCATAAGTAATTGTCTGAGCACAAAGATGTAAAATTGAATGATTATAAAAAACAAATCATTGGTTACAAAAACCTACACGGACAGATAAATCAACCCAAAACTTGAGTTCAAAATACTTCAATTTACTCAAAATTTGGTTAGTTTCCCCTTTCTTTCCCATGATAAAAAGAGAGCAAGACGCAAGCACCTCACCGGGGTAGTTCGGCCCAGCAACCCAGACAACCCGTATGCAATCTTTACACGGTAAGCTTAGCAAGTTATTCCATCCAAATTACTTGATTTTTAGAACATGGCTAGTTTCACTCACTTAAATGAGTAGATCCACTTACTCTCCCAAAATGGGTAAATTTTCCAGCAGAGGGAAAGAGATAGCAAACAAAAGTATCTATTAATGAGTAAACGAGTTTCTCCGTGTATTGAAATTAGCCATGTTTCAAAAATCAAGTAATTTGGATGGAATGCAGCTGAGTAATAAACGCTAAAAATAAGAATATTAATGATGTCTTTTCCCTATTGTTTGCTTTTGGACAAGTTTTAGAATGATTGAAATGCGATATTTTCAGTTTTAAACAATAGAACTTGCTAAGCTTACCGTGTACCGATTGCATAGGTATTGAGTCTTTTGCTAGATTTTTGTAACCAGTGATTTGTTTTTATTATAATCATACAATTTTACATATCTGTGCTCAGGCTTTGACAATTGCTGATGCATTAGGAAAGCGAATATTTTATGCTTGTTTTAATTTATTATGTTTACATGTGACACCCTTTTCTTACAATACCTACACAGATAAAAATATGTTGTGATTTTAAATGTATTTTCATGCACATATTTTGAGCATGCAAAAATACTCAAAATTCAATCGATATTAGTGTTCTTCCAAATTAAAATGAATTCAAACTGTGCTTGCTTGTAAAATTCAATCAAATTCAATTGGATATCGAATGTTTATTCGTTTGTTTGGGTCAGCTGCAATTGTACACGTCATTGAATTTTCAAAATTATTAGCTGTGTATTATCCAATAAAATTCGTTGAATTTATTTTGATAATGCAATAGTGAAATGGCATTTGCACACACAATATAAAATGATATCTTTTCCAAACACAGAACGCAAAGTAAGTTGGGGTGCTTTTCGTGATCGATCTTCATGACTATTGGGAACATATCACTTACTCAATATCATAACATGTCTTGACATATGGGTTTATTGCCATGAAAACATTGAATTGTCTAATCTGGAGAGTGCTCTGCAATTAAGTGCAAAAACTTACGCGTCCAGCACTATTGTTCCATGAGATTTATAGTTCGACCAATCTTAATGTATGACAGACCTAAGTGGGCTGGACACATTACCCGAATGTCGAAGACCATTAATTTATTTGGAAGATTTCGTATTGCTACTGGCATTTCAACAATAGTTGATTTAATTACTATTGGAAAGGTAAGCACTATATATTTATATTTTGCAGCTAACATGTATGTATATGGGAAAAGCCATACAATTTTAAAATAGGGCGTATTCAAAATTTCACCGATGAAAGATTTTAAAATACTCCGTATCCTTTTCCTGGTGCTCTCAGCTTTCCTTTCGTGAGAAAACCACGGAGGTTCATGAAAGTGCGATAATATTCGCTTCTGGGGGCACCGTGTGGAAGTAGGGTTTGGCTTTAGATTTTGCAAGGGTTTGTGCGCCTAATATTCCGTCAAAGAAATCATGGAATTGGAATTCATAGAAGGTAAGATGTGGAAGGTGTTTACATAGGTTCAGCTTTCCTTTCTTTTCGGCAGTGTGATTTCCTGAAACATTTTTTATTGAACTCTGGATAGATTTAGGGTTTGTCAGTATTCCTGGAGAGATTATATTTTATTAGCGCCGGAGTCGATTAAAATTTTAATAATTTGGTTGGTCTCCAGTATGGATGTGGAATCTCTAAATATGGAAGGTAATTCGTGTTCTTCATGTGATTGTCTCTGTCCCGGTGTTCACTAAAAAGTTATCAATAATTCATCTTCTTCTTTTTCTTCTTCTGAGTCGCTGTTTTCTAGTTCTTGATTATTGATGAGTTTTTTGTTGAGCGTTAATCTACTCCTGATGGATGGGTCTATTTCTATCGGGATGGGCTGATTTGACTGTGTGGAATTAGTTGGTTTGTTTTTTGAGGGACCCTGTCTTTCAAATTTGGAGTTTTGTCGGAATGGTTTGGAGGGTTTTGTCTCGGACATGTAAGAGGCAGTAATTTCTTTTGATTTGAATTTACATAAGAATGCGTAGGCATCCTCAATGTTGCTGGGTCTTGCAGCTTGTGCGTACCCGAATAGGGTTCCTCTAGCCGGCTATGAAGGCAGCAAGGCTGTCTTCATCGATGAACGAATTGATGGCTTTCCAGTTGTCTTTGTAAACTTGTTTTTGCTTGGCAAGATTTCTAATACTTTGCACAATTTTTTTTGGTACGTTGATAATATTTGTGTATCGGTGTGTTATCTCCCATTTTATTCTGCCAGAGCTCTTCGAGAGCTCTTGTCTGTTGCCAAGAGCGTTGACTAAAATATCTTTTATAGAATCAAAATCTTGCGGGTTTCCAGCTAGGCATAGAATGTCCTTTGCTTTACCCTGTATTTTGTTCGTCACCGCGGTGTTGTACATGTCAAACAGTGAATCGTTCACATATGGTTTGAACCGATTCAATGTGTTTTCCGCTGTCTGAATCCAGGCGGATAATTGCTTTATATTACCCTCAAAAGTTGGAAGTGATTTTATTGGGTCAGGTATTTTGAATAAATAATCCAAGTTTGTTCTATTAGCATCTAGCGGTGCACTGGACGATGCACTTGCTGACGAAGTTGAGCCGGGCGACATTTCGATCCGGTTACATTTCGTATGATTGCGTCGTGCTCGTTTTGTTTCGCGTTTATTCTCTCTATCGCCTGCATTATTGCGGTTAACTGTTGCGTAATATGTGGGTTACTTTCAGACATCGTTATGTTTTGGAATGGGATGTCTAGGTTTTTAATTGGAATACGCGAATTTTCTGCTGATTCGATTGAATCGTTGTCAGATTCGCTATTTGAATCGGAATCAGATTGGGCTCTGATCCTATTTTTCAGAAGTGCCTTTGTGATATCCAAGGCACTCTTGGCCTTGTTTGTAATTTTAGGCATTAACTGAGAGGGGTTAAAATAATGCACACGTTCTCTTAGAACTCGTGTGTGTATTGTTCAGAAAAACAATTCTCTATGAACATTTATTTTCTGATGGGGAAGAAGCTTCTCTAAGAAAGGCTTAGACCCCGCGGGTAAATTATTCGAAAGATGAATAATAAAAGTACTCACCTAATTGCTGTCGTGGTGGGTCGCGGTTCCGCGGACTTCGACTCCAGCACACCCTAGATGACGCTGGATGATTTCGCTTGTTCTCTCAGAACTCAAGGTACTTTCGGATCAACTGAATTTGGATTTACGAATCCAAATTTTTACACTGTTTTCACACGCCCTTTTTCGAAGCCCGGACGGCTGCGCCAATTACGATACTAAGTCACGTTCGGATTTTAAAAAAAACTAACACTGACATTATTTCTTATTTTACACACTATATTCGATGAATTAAACTGCACTGATTGAAATATAAACTTAGAATGAATCGATAATCGAGCCTCGGGCTCTATTTAATAAGTAAAACTGCTGATCCAGTGTAACTGAGGAATTCCGCTGACTACTGTGGTCTGTTGCTGGGTGCTGGTCGACAATTGCTGACTTTGCTTGGTGCAAAGTCCGATGTTGGGTTGATGGCCTGATGATTCGTTACGATGGCTAACGTAACTATATATTTTGAATTAATGCTTGACGACTGTTGATAGATAATGGAACGTGTAGTTATCCGGCTGAGCAGTCTTGTAACGCAGCAAAAACAAGTTTACTTCTGCATCAGACGGTTTTGGTAATTTACTTTACCTTTTTTAAGGATTGGAAAGTTGTTTTTATATGTAAAAATTTAAAAAAATAAAAGAAAAACAATTTTTACAAAAACAATAAAATAAATTACCGAAATCGTCGGATGCGCCCTCTACTTTTTTGAAAATTCGAAAAAAAAATCGGGACAACTAAAATGCGTGGAAAAAGAAAAGAAAGTTATTGGTTGTTAATCAATAGGTACTTGATTGTTTTCAATAGTTTATCTATCCAGCTTTTTACGAGTCGGTGCCATAATACTTTGAATCACCCCTTTTGACACATGCTGTATCCACTATAATATTTATAGATGGGTCTTAGCAATCGGTGATTCGTTGAATTTTTTGTAAAAAAAATTTCAATTGTCATAATTCTACTTGGATTTCGAGCACATATTCAAAACTTGGTTTAACATTTTGTCCATCAAAATATATTATTAATTTGCACTTCTTTTAGGTATCCAAGATAATATAAGCTTGGCTGGCGTTTGAATTAATGTTTATTGAGCTAACCTCAAGGCTTCCCTGCATTATTTCTATAATAAAGGACACGAGCGTTCTACGTCAGTGTGATATTATATAACTATCAATGTTTTGTAAAATCTATGATTTTGGGGCTTCAAAATGTTACTCGGATATCGCGATGCTAATTCATCTATCGCACAGATTAGTGAATGACATCATTGTTGTAGTTATCTCATCTAACATACAAAGTGCCTACCTGAATGATCGTCTTGAAGCCTCGCGTCTCCAAGCTTAATTAACTGACAAAATGCAATATGTACTATTACAAAAAAGCTTTTGGGAGGAAGAGCATAGAGGAAAACAATTTTTCCCACATGGGCGTTTTTGATTATTAGACGAGACGAGATACGAACTAGATGAACTAGATGCTCTTATGTGCGATGCGTGGTCGATTAACAAAAGAATTACCGAATGAATCATCTTACACCTCAGTCGTAAGATACTAGCAATTTTGAAATAAATCACGTAATTTGAAACTTAATTAATCGTAGAATTTCAGGAGAATTAATCTTTAATTTAAGCTCGGAAGCTTCAACTAGGATTAGGATTAGGATTAAAATATAAATAGCTGCAAAGGGCTTCGTCGTAAAGAGCCGACACGGGAGTTTCGGCTTGTTCCTAGAGCCAAAGAAAACGTTTCATGGCACAGGCCAACCAGACGAGCTCTGAATTTTGAACACCAAAGTTGATACCAATGAAATTTCGTAACCGTTACTGACACCATTCAGCGTGGCTTTAAGGCTATTTATAAAATGAAATCCCTAAAATAGAAAATTGATTAGCAATATATATAGGTATTAAAGAAAAATAATTTCCTTGTTGTTTAAAAATAAACAACATGCAAAATCTCGATGGTAACGGGGAGATCAAAACTCTATTTCAAGGCTACCAAGATATTATTTAAATTTAAGTTCACAGCATGTGTCAAATTCGATTCACCCCTTGTTAGTTTATGGCTAGCGTAAAAAGCTGGATTTGTGTTAAAAATTGATAAGAAAATTATTTTGAGCTTTTTAGTGGAATGTTTTCACCTGTCATAAGACGAGTTTGAACAATCCCATTGAATTCCACCACTTAATTGTATCCTGACAGATACGTATTTCGACCTCAACAGTAAGGCCGTCTTCAGTGTCTTGTACTTGACTCGACTTGAAGAAAATGATCGCAGCTTACACTATTTATACTATGCGTAGGTATAATAATTTATCTAGGTACTTATCTTACTACGGTGCTTATTTCTACTCGCTTGATGCTTAGGTATAAACTTGAAGAGCCAGGAGCTACCATTTCCTTGATCTTTATTCAACAACCGCGTTTGTACCTGTCGGTAGATTTCCAAGCTCTCAGCAACATCAAGTTTCCACGGAGAAGAGACATTTCTTAAAATTTTAATGTTTGATGTCGTAATTGAATGATTTTCCTGATATACATGTTCAGCTACCTTAGACCTAAACTCATAATTTAATCCCTTATCAGTTTCCCTCTTAGCCTTACTTACTTCTGCAATATGTTCTTTGAACCTTACATCTAACGATCTTTTGTTTGACCTACATATGCTTTATCACACTGTGAACAATTAATTTGATAAACACCGGCCTTGTTTAACATTTCTACTCTATCCTTTGTGGAGCCCAACAGTGTCTTCAGTTGATTGCTTCTGCTGGAGAATACTAAATCGATGCCGAATTTCCTCAGTCGATGGCGTAGCTGGTGGGTGATGTGTCGATCATAGGGGACCGATACCCTCTTCAGCGGTTCATCGATCGGTGTTAGTGTTGTCAGTTCGTTTTTCCGTAGGTTCCTCTGCTTCTTGTTGATGATTGCTTGTATTGTTCTTTCCTTGTATCCATTGATCTCTTTGTTTCCAAGATGTGTTGTAGCTCCTTCGTTTTTCCTTCTTCGCTCAGGGAATCGTCTGCATCCTGTGGATCATGTGATGAAAAGCTGCCATTTTGTGCTGATACGAATGATTTGATGTGTATGGGATGACTCTCATGGTGTTGGTGGGCTTCCTGTAGATTTCGAAGTCTAATGTTGCATTTGTTCCTTGATAACCAGTAGATCCAAGAAAGGTAATTTACCTTCCTTTTCCTCCTCGTGGGTGAATTTGATGTCTTTATGCACGTTGTTTATCGCTTCCAAAATCCTGGGTAGATCTTTCCGGTTGATGATGCTGAAAATGTCGTCCACGTATCTCCACCACTTCTCAGGTAGTACTCCTTGTTCCTCTAGGTTGTCCTCCAAATTCGCCATGAATAATTCGCACAAAAACGGTGATAGCGGATTTCCCAGGTGCACCCTTCGTTTGTTTGTAGAAGCTTCCACGGAATGTAAAAGTAGTTCTCATTCATGCATAATCTTGCAAGCTTGAGATACATCTTTACCTTTCCTCGCCATGTTGTATCCGTCCGTTGTCCTGGTAGCCAATCCTCCAAAGGGTTCAGAGCATCCTTCACTGGAACGCTTGGGAACAATGCCGCTACGTCGAATCGAATGATACCATGATGTCCTCTTCTCCGATGTTTCCTGATTCCAATATCCTCTTGGTGAACTCCTAGGGTGTTTACAACTGAGTCTGCTGAAGGAGAACGACATTCTCTGGAACTCCTTGACTAACCACTTGGCCAAGTTTTGTGTAGGGATCCCAGGATCCACTGATGAAACTATTTCTCGCATCTCTGTACCTGGCTTATGTATCTTTGGTAGTCCTTTGATCCTTGGTAAAACAGGGTTCGTCATTTTAACGCAAGCTTCTCCGATGATCGTCTTGCATTCCTTTATCAGTTTATCCGGAAGTCGGATTAGTGGGTCACCTCTCAAATGCCTGTATGGTCCTCCGTTGATTTTTGTCGTCATCTGTTCATCGTAGTCCTCTTTGTCCATTATCACCACTGCGTTTCCTTTGTCCGCCTTCATAGCGTAGTAAACTGGTTTCTCCTTTAACTCCTTTAAAATCTCCTCTCTTCTTTGTTCGATGTCCCATGATGTCCTGCTTTGATGGCGTCTGCTACGATGTTTCTCACGCTATTCTGGTCCCGTTGTACAACATATCGTGAAATCGCTGTCTCAGTATCCACGATTATCTGCTCTAGGTCCGCTTTCTTCTGGGTTGTCGCATACCCTAACCCCTTGTTGAGGTGTGCTCATTGTTCCTCCGTAAACTGCTGTGTCGAACGGTTAACAACGAATCCCTCGATCATTTGTACTGTGGAGTTAGTCGTTCTACCTTCCGTCGCTGATTTCAATCGTCGAATGGTCTCCTCTTCATGTCCGCTTCACACTCTTCGGTCCGCTGTACCTTCTCTAGGAATATGTCGAAAAGAATCTTGGTTCTCCTTTGCCAGCTTGAGGTGCAGGTTGTAACTCTATCAGTTCAACGTAGCTTGGCATGGTGTCCCATGATTGACAACTTCAACAAATCCGATTCCGCCCTCTTACTGATAGATTTTGGGATGTGAGCTCCCATCTTAATCCTATAGGCTGACAGAGTCAGCCTCTCGAATGGCACTTCTTAAGTGGAAGCCCAAACAAACGACCTGCGATCCTCCTCTTCAAATCTATAAAAATTACTACGCTCGTTCGCTTGGATGCCATTTGATAAGAAAATTATTTTGAGTGGTGGAGATGTTTTCACCTGGACGAGTTTGAGCATCAATCAAGAAGATCCACCCAGGATTTAATTGATATCCTGACAGATACGTATTTCGACCTCAACAGTAAGGCCGTCTTCAGTGTCTTGTTGACTCGACTTGAACAAATGATCAACATTACACTATTTATACTATGCGAAGGTATAATAATTTATCTAGGTACTTATCTTACTACGGTGCTTATTTCTACAGGATGCAGATGATTCTGTGCTTGAAGAAGGTATAAACTTGAAGAGCCAGGAGCTACCATTTCCTTGATCTTTATTCAACAACCGCGTTTGGACCTACAAGGAAAGAACAATTTCAAGCTCTCAACAACATCAAGTTTCCACGGAAAACGAGACATTTCTTAAAATTCGATTAATGTTTGATGTCGTAATTGAATGATTTTCCTGATACGCCATGTTCAGCTACCTTAGACCTAGCAACAATCATGAATTTAATCCCTTATCAGTTTCCCTCTTATCCTTAAATTCTGCAATATGTTCTTTGAACCTTACATCTAACGATCTTTTGTTTGTTCAAAGATATACTTTGCAGAACAATTAATTTGATAAACTGATAAGGCCTTATTTATGATTTCTATCCTTTGTGGAGCCCAACAGTGTCTTCAGTTGATTGCTTCAATTGCTGGAGATCATACTAAATCGATGCCGAATTTCCTCAGTCGATGGCGTAACTTGATGTTGCTGAGAGCTTGGGGACCGATACCCTTCAGCGGTTCATCCATAGGTGTTAGTGTTGTCAGTTCGTTTTCCGTAGGTTCCTCTGCTTCTTGTTGATGATTGCTTGTATTGTTCTTTCCTAGATCCATTGATCCGCTGTTTCCAAGATGTGTTGTAAGCTCCTTCGTTTTCCTTCAAGTCGCTCCAGGGAATCGTCTGACATCCTGTGGATCATGTGATGAAATACTGCCATTTGTGCTGATACGAATGATTTGATGTCAATGGGGATGACTCTCATGGTGTTGGTGGGCTTCCTGTAGATTTCGAAGTCTAATGTTGCATTTGTTCCCTTGATAGCCAGTAAATCCAAGAAAAGGTAATTTACCTTCTTTTTCCTCCTCGTGGGTGAATTTGATGTCTTTTATGCACGTTGTTTATCGCTTAAGAATCCTGGGTAGATCTTTCCGGTTGATGATGAAAATGTCGTCCACGTATCTCCACCACTTCTCAGGTAGTACTCCTTGTTCCTCTAGGTTGTCCTCCAAATTCGCCATGAATAATTCGCACAAGTTAGAGAGGTTGATAGCGGATTTCCATACCTGCACCCTTCAAGTTTGTTTGTAGAAGCTTCCACGGACATATTAAAGTAGTTCTCATTCATGCATAATCTTGCAAGAGGAGACTTGAAGAAATTTACCTTTCTACGCCATGTTGTATCCGTCCGGAAGGTCCTAGTAGCCAATCCTCCAAAGGTTCAGAGCATCCTTCACTGGAACGCTTGGGAACAATGCAGTTTACGTCGAGGATACAATTAGCACCTCTTCTCCGATGTTAGGGTGATTCCAATATCCTCTTGGTGAACTCCTGGGTGTTTACAATCTGATCTGCTGAGACAGCGATTTCACGGCATACTCTGGAACTCCTTGAATACTTGAGAAACATCGTAGCAGACGCCATCAAAGCAGGGACATCATGGGACATCGAACAAAGACGAGAGGAGGATTTTAAAGGAGTTAAAGGAGAAACCAGTTTACTACATGAAGGCGGACAAAGGAAACGCAGTGGTGATAATGGACAAAGAGGACTACGATGAACAGATGACGACAAAAATCAACGGAGGACCATACAGGCATTTTGAGAGTGGACCATTACCGGACTAATCCGACTTACGGATAAAACGATAAAGGGAATGCAAGACGATCATCGGAGAAGCCCGCGTTAAAAATGACGAACCCTGTTTTACCAAGGATCAAAGGACTACCAAAGATACATAAGCCAGGTACAGAGATGCGAGAAATAGTTTCATCAGTGGATCCCCTACACAAAACTTGGCCAAGTGGTTAGTCAAGGAGTTCCAGAGTATGCCGAAGCCGTTCTTAGCAGATCAGTTGTAAACACCCAGGAGTTCACCAAGAGGATATTGAATCAGGAAACATCGGAGAAGAGGACATCATGGTATCATTCTGACGTAGCGGCATTGTTCCCAAGCGTTCCAGTGAAGGATGCTCTGAACCTTTTGGAGGATTGGCTACTAGGACAACGGATTGATACAACATGGCGAGGAAAGGTAAAGATGTATCCAAGCTTGCAAAGATTATGCATGAATGAGAACCACTTTACATTCCGTGGAAGCTTCACAAACAAACGAAGGGTGCACCTATGGGAAATCCGCTATCACCGTTTTTTAAAGGAATTATTCATGGCGAATTTGGAGGACAACCTAGAGGAACAAGGAGTACTACCCGAGAAATGGTGGAGATACGTGGACGACATTTTCAGCATTATCAACCGGAAAGATCTACCCAGGATTGTAGAAGCGATAAACAACGTGCATAAAGACATCAAATTCACCCACGAGGAGGAAAAGCAATGTAAATTACCTTTCTTGGATCTACTGGTTATCAAGGGAACAAATGCAACATTAGACTTCGGAATCTACAGGAAGCCTACCAATACCATGAGAGTCATCCCATACACATCAAATCATTCGTATCAGCATACAATGGTAGCTTTTCATCACATGAACCACAGGATGCAGACGATCCTCCTGAGCGAAGAAGGAAAAACGAAGGAGCTACAACACATCATGGAAGCAGCGAAGATCAACGGATACAAGGAAAGAACAATACCTACAATCAATCATCAACAAGAAGCAGAGGAGCCTACGGAAAACGAAACTGACAACACTAACACCGATCGATGAACCGCTGAAGAGGGTATCGGTCCCCTATGATCGACACATCACCCACCAGCCACGCCATCGACTGAGAAATTCGGCATCGATTTAGTATTCTCCAGCAGAAGTAATCAACTGAAAACACTGTTGGGCTCCACAAAGGATAGAGTAGAAATGTTGAATAAGGCCGGGGTTTATCAAATTAATTGTTCACAGTGTGACAAAGTATATGTAGGTCAAACAAAAAGATCGTTAGATGTAAGGTTCAAAGAACATATCGCAGAAGTAAGTAAGGCCAAAAGGGAAACTGATAAGGGATTAAATTATGAGTTTAGGTCTAAGGTAGCTGAACATGTATATCAGGAAAATCATTCAATTACGACATCAAACATTAAAATTTTAAGAAATGTCTCTTCTCCGTGGAAACTTGATGTTGCTGAGAGCTTGGAAATCTACCGACAGGTACAAACGCGGTTGTTGAATAAAGATCAAGGAAATGGCTCTTCAAGTTTATACCTAAGCATTGCACATCAAGCGAGTAGAAATAAGCACCGTAGTAAGATAAGTACTCAGATAAATTATTATACCCATACGCATAGTATAAATAGTGAAAGCTGCGATCATTTTCTTCAAGTCGAGTCAAGTACAAGACACTGAAGACGGCCTTACTGTTGAGGTCGAAATTCATCTGTCAGGATACAATTAAGTGGTGGAATTCAATGGGATTGTTCAAACTGTCTTATGACAGGTGAAAACATTCCACTAAAAAGCTCAAAATAATTTTCTTATCAAAATGGTATCCAAGCCGAACGAGCGTAGTACTTTTATAGATTTGAAGAGGAGGATCGCAGGTATTTAAGGACGTGGCCTTCTTAAGAAGTGCGAAAGGAGAGGCTGACCCCTGTCAGCCATAGGATTAAGATGGGAGCTCACATCCCAAAATCTATCAGTAAGAGGGCGGAATCGGATTTGTTGAAGTTGTCAATCAGGACACTATGCCAAGCTAGAGGTTGAACTAGAGTGCTACAACCTGCACCTCAAGCTGGCAAAGGAGAACCAAGATTCTTTCGACATATTCCCAAAGAAGGTACAGCGGGCCGAAGAGTGAAGCGGACAGGAAGAGGAGACTGCACAAGAAGAAATTGACCATTCTACGAGGGAAATCAGCGACGGAAGGTAGAACGACTAACCCCACAGTACAAATGATCGAGGATTCGTTGTTAACCGTTCGACACAGCAGTTTATCCGGAGGAACAATTAGCACACCTCAACAAGGGGTTAGGGTATGCGACAACCCAGAAAGCGGATCTAGAGCAGATAATCGTGGATACTGAGACAGCGATTTCACGAAATGTTGATCAACAGGACCAGAATAGCGTGAGAAACATCGTAGCAGACGCCATCAAAGCAGGACATCATGGGACATCGAACAAAGACGAGAGGAGGATTTTAAAGGAGTTAAAGGAGAAACCAGTTTACTACATGAAGGCGGACAAAGGAAACGCAGTAGTGATAATGGACAAAGAGGACTACGATGAACAGATGACGACAAAAATCAACGGAGGACCATACAGGCATTTGAGAGTGGACCTTTACTACCCGGACTAATCCGACTTACGGATAAAACGATAATAGATTGCAAGACGACCATTGGAGAAGCTGACAGTAAAAATTAGGAACCCTGTTTTTCCAAGAATCGAAGGACTACCAAAGATACATAAACCAGGAAAAAAGATGCGTGAAATAATTTCATCAGTGGGATCCTTTACAAAACTTGGCCTCCAAGTTCGATGTCCAGATGTATGCTTTCCTCAGCAGATTGTAAACACCCAGGAGTTCACCAAGAGGATATTGGAATCAGGAAACATCGGAGAAGAGGACATCATGGTATCATGCTCTAGACCGCTTTCTGGCATTGTCGCATACCCTAAGCGTTCCAGTGCTAATTGATGCTCTGAAACTGCTGTGTCGAGGATTGGCTACTAGGACAACGGACGGATACAACATGGCGAGGAAAGGTAAGATGTATCTCAAGCTTGCAAGATTATGCATGAATGAGAACTACTTTACATTCCGTGGAAGCTTCTACAAACAAACGAAGGGTGCACCTATGGGAAATCCGCTATCACCGTTTTTGTGCGAATTATTCATGGCGAATTTGGAGGACAACCTAGAGGAACAAGGAGTACTACCGAGAAGTGGTGGAGATACGTGGACGACATTTTCAGCATCATCAACCGGAAAGATCTACCCAGGATTTTTGGAAGCGATAAACAACGTGCATAAAGACATCAAATTCACCCACGAGGAGGAAAAGGAAGGTAAATTACCTTTCTTGGATCTACTGGGATCTCAAGGAACAAATGCAACATTAGACTTCGAAATCTACAGGAAGCCCACCAACACCATGAGAGTCATCCCATACACATCAAATCATTCGTATCAGCACAAAATGGCAGCTTTTCATCACATGATCCACAGGATGCAGACGATTCCCCTGAGCGAAGAAGGAAAAACGAAGGAGCTACAACACATCTTGGAAACAGCGAGGATCAATGGATACAAGGAAAGAACAATACAAGCAATCATCAACAAGAAGCAGAGGAACCTACGGAAAAACGAACTGACAACACTAACACCGATCGATGAACCGCTGAAGAGGGTATCGGTCCCCTATGATCGACACATCACCCCCCAGCTACGCCATCGACTGAGGAAATTCGGCATCGATTTAGTATTCTCCAGCAGAAGCAATCAACTGAAGACACTGTTGGGCTCCACAAAGGATAGAGTAGAAATGTTAAATAAGGCCGGGGTTTATCAAATTAATTGTTCACAGTGTGATAAAGTATATGTAGGTCAAACAAAAGATCGTTAGATGTAAGGTTCAAAGAACATATTGCAGAAGTAAGTAAGGCTAAGAGGGAAACTGATAAGGGATTAAATTATGAGTTTAGGTCTAAGGTAGCTGAACATGTATATCAGGAAAATCATTCAATTACGACATCAAACATTAAAATTTTAAGAAATGTCTCTTCTCCGTGGAAACTTGATGTTGCTGAGAGCTTGGAAATCTACCGACAGGTACAAACGCGGTTGTTGAATAAAGATCAAGGAAATGGTAGCTCCTGGCTCTTCAAGTTTATACCTAAGCATTAAGCACATCAAGCGAGTAGAAATAAGCACCGTAGTAAGATAAGTACCTAGATAAATTATTATACCTACGCATAGTATAAATAGTGTAAGCTGCGATCATTTTCTTCAAGTCGAGTCAAGTACAAGACACTGAAGACGGCCTTACTGTTGAGGTCGAAATACGTATCTGTCAGGATACAATTAAGTGGTGGAATTCAATGGGATTGTTCAAACTCGTCTTATGACAGGTTAAAAATTGATTATATAGGTATTTAGCAGTCTAATAGAACCCGAAAGATAAGCAAAATATAGATTTTTGTTGTTGAAACAATAAGCTGAAGCTCAGAAGGTACAAAATTTGATGGTGCTCTACAGACACCATGGGCAGGAGAGGGATGAAATGCATAAACCAGATTCGTATTTTTACAGAATTATTCGGTAACAAGTCACTTCAAAAGTGCTTATAATACTTATTACAAAGAAATAGTTTTGAAAAAAGAAAAATTGCAAAACTTGGTTTCTCATTGAAATATAACATTTAACAGGATTAACGTAGAAATCTGAACAGCATCATGCCGAATGCTTCTGGACACGATATCTTTTCGTCATTTAACCAGAGTTCATCCAAAAAGAAGTATGATGAATAGCTTAGTTTTGGCGAATATATAATTGACCTGGCAAGTGAACACAAATAGAGCATTCATTTTTTTGCTCGTGATCCAATAAACATAAATTTCACCAAAACTTGGGCTGAACGAAATACTTCATAACTGTCAAATACGGCGATAATCCTTGCGAAAAGTTTGGCTGAAAATATGAACTGAGAGAATTAACCAGTAAGGCACTTTGGAAGAGAGAAACAACCAATTCTTCTTTACACAAATAAAAAGCTATCAAACCGCAAAACCCAAACACGATAGGCGATGGCAGCGGCCAAAAGCAAATTCACCCCGCTTGCGGCTTACTATTGAATCATAAAATTTGATACCAATTTTCAATAACGACACCACCATCCCGCACAATCTTGGCATCCCTGGCCTGGAACCACACAAAAAACCGCATCCGTAAATTGGAACAAAAAATAAAACTGAGTGTACCGCTCTAACGAACTCCTGAAATATATGGCAGTAGGCTGGTCCATAGGTGATTTTATTCGAAAGTATTTTTTAAATCACTTCAAAGTGGATTTAAAAGATGAGTTCATTCGAATTCCTCGATTTCAGGAAAAAAAACCAATGAAAGAGATTAATTGTTTTTTTTTATGCAGCTTCTTGCTGGCTTCGTTTTAGTTCCAATCTGGTTTAGGAAAAACAAATCTCATTGAAAGAAACAGAAAAAAAATGTCCCTGTAAATGTGAACTAGTCTACGTTGGCCACCACCCGCAGAACCCTTTCTTTGGGCGGTTGGTTTGTGAAAAGTCACCATGGAGGAGAAATGGCTCTCTTTCCAGAACAAATTTTTCATGTTCCAGTTTCACTTCACAAGAAAAGGATAAGTTTGCTTTCAGCTCCTTTTTTTGGTGTGCTGCTCGGAATAAAACCTGGTTGTCCTCGTCGCGATGATTGGGGAAGCGAAGACCAGTTTGGAAACGCTTGCTGTCGAATAATAACAATGTCATCGATTGGGGGTCAAGTTGGAAGAAGTTCCGACCGATCTCGCAGAAAAGCCACTCAGTATATCGATAGGATCCGTTCGTCCGACGTCGTCGTCGCAGGCCGGGGCTCGATGCAGATGACAGGCCACCCAGCCAGCCAACAGCAAGTGGAAAGCCAAGCGAATGAATAAATCTTGTTCGATTTCTTGCTTCCGGGCCTTAACGGCCGTCCGACCCAAGAAAGATGCGACTGTGGATTTTGTAGATGTTTTTATTAGCTCTCGAGCCATATTCAATAAACCAACTTTTCACTTATAGTATTTTTTTTCCTGTTCTCTTCTTTTGCAGATAATCAATAAAAGATGGTAGACGATCTGAGTTGATAAATATGGATTTCAAGGAAATAATACTGCTGCTAGTAAGTAATTTCTTGCGAAAAGTCTTCCGTACAAGGAAACTAATAATGATGAGAGAAGTTTCAAACAGACGTTGTTCGGTGATAGATGAAATGATTGATGACAGTCTTGGATATATATTTTGCACATATTTTCTAAAGCTAGATAGCTAGATAAACTCTCCATAAGTTAATGGAAATTGTCCTTAGGTAATTTAAAAATTTGCTATTATGCAGAACGAAAACAATTTTCTATTTTAAACCAATATTAATTCTGATAAAATAATTTAGGAAAAAAATCACCTGAAAATAATAATACGCAGTCAAGTAATTCAACAACCGGATTAGTGTAAAACCGAGAAGTGGCTAATCAGGGAAATAATTGCAAAAAATAAGAAGTGTTTCGTTTTTCATAATAAACTTAGAACCTTGGAATTCTGTTTACGTCCTCATTTTACGCCCCTCTATACTCAAAATTTGAATTAACGCTCCCCCTTTATACGCTCTATCGACTTCTTGAAATTAAAAAAGTGTGCGTGACTCCGCTGTATTCCTCTCAAAGTGATATTATATTGTGCTTTATTAATGTGTTTTTTACAAAGTGTGCAACTGGTGTGTCAAGTAAAAACAATAAGATTTAAATAACATTTCATCTATAAATTATCATAAGTATTTTAAAATGATCTTCCTATATTAAGTCATGTGACATGTTAAAGCTTTTTATTTTTTTTATTGTCTTTATTAGGGAGACCTTCAGCCTGAGCCTGGCTCGTTTCCGACATGTCAAAGATAACACCATCGGTTGTCTTTTTCTTATTTTAATGGATTTGTCTATGGGAGAGTAAAAAAGTTTCAAGCATTTTTATGAGGCTAATTAAAATCGGTTTCAGAAGCTTTTTTGTAGATTGTAGAATATAATTACATTACATTCGAAGTATTGTTACATGTTGTCATAGGGTTTAGGTAGACCTGTGCGTCGATTAAAATTTTACCGGCGACGGCGTGATAAATCATTTTCAGCCAGCGGCGGCGTCACGCCGTTGATGATCGGCAGCGGCATGGGTCGGTGTAGACTAATTGAATTTTGGTGCACGGGAACTATTATAAATTAATTTGGAAAAACCTAATTATTTCACGTATTGAACACCCTTAACTTAATTTTATTATGGGCCGAGCTGTCAACCTGTGAGCCAACTGCCAAACAGCTTCAAAAATTCTCCGAAATTTCTTCAGAAGTATCTCAACGAATTCCTCAGGATTTTGTCCGTGAGTTTGATGGAAAGCTCATCAAGAAATTCCTCTGAACATTCCATTCCTCTAGATATTTTTGTGGAAGTATCTCCAGAGATTCTTCTGGAAGCTCATCCAGTATTTCGTCCGGAAGTTCCTCCAGGATTTAGTCCGGAAGCCTTCAAGAATTTCGTTCGGAAGTTCCTGAAAGATTTCGTCTTGAAGTTCCTCTAGAAGTTGCTGCAGAATTTCTTAGGAAAGTTCCTCCAGGATTGCGTGTGGAAGTTCCTCCAGGATTTCGTTCGGAAGTTCCTTCAGGATTTCGTGTGGAATATCGTTCAGAATTTCTTACGAAAGTTCCTCCAGGATTTTGTGTGGAAGTTCCTCCAGGATTTCGTTCGGAAGCTCCCCAGTATTTCGTGTGGAAGTTCCTCCAGGATTTTGTCTGGAAGTTCCTTCGGGGTTTCGTCCGGAAGCTCCTCCAGGATTTCGTCTTGAAGTTCCTCTAGAAGTTGCTGCAGAATTTCTTAGGAAAGTTCCACCTGGATTTCGTGTGAAAGTTCCTCGAGGATTTCGTTCGGAAGTTCCTCCAGGATTTCGTGTGGAAGATCGTTCAGAATTTCTTAAGAAAGTTCCTCCAGGATTTCGTGTGGAAGTTCCTCCAAGATTTGGCTCGGAAGCTCCCCAGTATTTCGTGTGGAAGTTCCTCCAGGATTTCGTTTGGAAATTCCTTCGAGATTTCGCCCGGAAGCTCCTCCAGGATTTCGTCTGGATGTTCCTCCAGGACTCCGTTCGGGAGTTCCTCCGGGATGTCCTCCGGAAGTTCCTTCAAAATTTCGTCCAGTAAGTTCTTCCAGGATTTCGTCAGGAAGTTGTTCCAGGATTACGTTCAGAAGTTGCTCCAGAATTTCATCCGAAAGTTCCTCCAGGATTTCGTGGAGAAGTTTGTTCAGAACTTCGTTCGGAAGTTCTTCTAGGATTTCGTCCGGAAGTTTGTCCGGGATTTCATCCGGAAGTTTCTCCAGGATTTCGTCCGGAAGTTCCTCCAGGATGTCGTTCGGAAATTCCTAAAGATTTCGTCTTCAAGTTCCTGCAGGATTTCGTCCAGTTCTTGCAGGATTTCGTCTATGAGATCCTGCAGGATGTCGTCCGAAAGTTCTTCCAGGATTTCATCCAGAAGCTCCTCCAGGATTTTGTCCGAAATTTCTTCAAGGGTGTCGTCCAGAAGTTCCCCCGACCTTTCCAGGAAATTTCTCCGGGATTGCGCCTGGAAGTTCCTCCATGATTTCGTCCAGAGGTTCCTCCAAAACTTCGTACGGAAATTCCTCCAGGATTCTATCCGAAGGTTCCTCAGGATTTCGTGTGGAAATTCATCCAGGAATTCCTCTGAAAGTTCCTCTAGGATTTCGTCCGGATGTTCCTCCAGGATGTCATCCGGATATTCATTCAGGATTTCAAACGGAGGTTCATTCAGGATTTCGTCCAAAAGTTCCTCCAGGATTTCGTGCGGAAGTTCCTCCGGAAATTTCCTCCTGAATTTCGTCTGGAAGTTCCTCCAGGATGTCGTCCAGGAAGTGCCTCCATGAGTTCGTCCAGAAGTTCTTCCAGAAAGTCGACCGGATTTTCCTCCAGGATTTCGTCCGACTGGTTCTCCAGGATTTCATCCAGGCAGTTCTTCCAGGATTTCATCCGAAAGTTCCTCAAGTATTTCGTGTGGAAGTTCTTTCAGGATTTCAGTCTGAATTTCCTCCAGGATTTCGAGCGGAAGTTTCTCCAGGATTTCGTCAGAAAGTTCCTCCAATATATCGTTCGGAAGTTCCTCCAGGATTACTTCCAAAAGTTTCTCCAGATTTCCGAAAGTTCCTGCAGGAGTTCGTGTGGAACTTTCTCCAGGATTACGTATGGCAGTTTCTCCAGGGTTTCGTTCGGAAGTTCCTCCAGGATTTCGCGTGGAAGTTCGTTTATAATTTCGTCCGGAAGTTCCTCCAGGATTTCGTCCAGAAGTTCCTCCAGAATTTCGTCCGGAAGTTCCTCCAGGATGTCATCAAGAAGTTCCTTCAAGAGTTCGTCCGAAAGTTCCTCCAGGATGTCGTCCGGAAGTTCCTCTAAAATTTGGTCCGGCAACTTCTCCAGAGTTCCGTACGAATGTTCTTCAGGATTTCGTCCGGAATTTCCTCCAGAATTTCGTCCGGAAGTTCCTCCAGAATTTTGTCCGGAAGTTGCTTCAGGATTTAGTCCAGAAGCTCCTCTAAGATTTCGTCCGGAAGTTCCTTCAAAATGTCGTCCAGAAGCTCCTTCAGGATTTCGGTCAGAAATTTCCTCCAGGATTTAATCCGGACGTTCCTTCAGGATGCAGCCCGTAAATACCTCCGGGATTTCATCTGAAAGTTCTTCCAGTTCCTCCTCCTCCTATCGTTCGGAAGTTCCTCCAGTATTACTTCCAAAAGTTTCTCCAGATTTCCGAAAGTTCATCCAGGAGCTCGTGTGGAACTTTCTCCAGGATTACGTATGGCAGTTTCTCCAGGGTTTCGTTCGGAAGTTCCTCCAGGATTTCGTGTGGAAGTTCGTTTATAATTTCGTCCGGAAGTTCCTCCAGGATTTCGTCCAGAAGTTCCTCCAGAATTTCGTCCGAAAGTTTCTCCAGGATGTCATCAAGAAGTTCCTTCAAGATTTCGTCCGAAAGTTCCTCCAGGATGTCGTCCGGAAGTTCCTCAAAAATTTGGTCCGGAATCTTCTTCAGAATTCCGTACGAATGTTCCTCAGGATTTCGTCCGGAATTTCCTCCAGAATTTCGTCCGGAAGTTCCTCCAGAATTTTGTCCGGAAGTTCCTTCAGGATTTAGTCCAGAAGCTCCTCTAGGATTTCGTCCGGAAGTTCCTTCAGGATGTCGTCCAGAAGTTCCTTCAGGATTTCGGTCAGGAATTTTCTCCAGAATTTAATCCGGACGTTCCTTCAGGATGTAGCCCGTAAATACCTCCCGGATTTCATCTGAAAGTTCCTCTAGGATGTCGTCCGGAGGTTCCTCCAAAACTTCGTCCGTAAGTTCCTCCAGGATTCCGTCCAGATGTTCATTCAGGAATTGCTGTGGAAGTTCCTCCAGAATTTCGACCGGAAGTTTTCCAGGATTTCGTCCAAAAAGTCCTCCAGAATTTCTGATCAATTTCCGTAACGGAGCCAGTTACTGAAGAATTACCAAGTTGTGTGACCACATATTGGTATAACATTGCATTCCAAGTAGTTCTTGTTGATGACATGTGTTCAAAGTAGTTTACGAACTCGATAGAGTAACGGTCTGCCGGTCAACCTCTGTGACTGGGGCAGTTATTGTAGATAACAAGCTGTGTGACATCATCTTGGTATAAGATTTCATTCTAAGCATTTTTTGGTGTTGTCATGGGTTCTAAGTACAGTCAAACATGCATGGCTCGATATGGAAGGGATCTTCGGCTCATGGAAATGTTGAATAGAAAATGGTTTCGAAGTTGTCTGAAGAGACTATCATTGTAGCCCAGAAAATATTCTTTAATATGGCGTAATTTGCTTCCATGAGTCGATATCGAGCGATTCATGGAGATTTAACTGAGTCTGCGACCTCCATAGAGTCCATATCTGCTGATAATCCTCAGTAAGGTAGGTTGGCAGATATTAAAGTTTTTTTTTGCTTTATTAAAGTGATTTTTCAAATGGCACATCGAGTTCATCACTTAGTTATTAATGAATTAACAAGTTGTGAGCCCTTTTTTGGTATATAGTTGCATTCCAAGTAGCTCTTGTTTTCTCTGTCATTGTTACATCCCATTAATATAAAAATGTGATGGGACCTACCATATTCGTACCATATTCGAACCAAAAGATCTTTCCTCGAGCAGGAGAAAATAACTTAATAATACCTTATTCTGTTATTGATACCATACTGTGTTACAAACTTGCCTTGCATAAGAGATATAATACCAAAGGGTTAATACCAATAATTAGCATGCAAAATATTGCAGGCATAACTAAGGGTATGCGATAAGACACTTTTTCCTAACGAAACGAAACGAAATTCAAAATATCTATGTTGATTCGAAACGAAACGAAATATATATTTACTTCCGAGACTTTGAAACGGTACGAAATCAAGGTCCATTTAATTCAAATTTTACGAAACGAAACGAAATTTTAATTTTTTTCCGCGTATTTTTTATTGAATTGATTTTACATTATGTACGTAATTCTGATTTCATTTATTCAAAGTCAAATAACTGCTTTGCGACCAATACAGTTACAGTAACGGAAGAAGCTGTCTGTGATAAATCGCCACGTTCCCGTTTACCATTGGCGATAAGGCAATACCCCAGCATTTTTGTTACTTTCAAAGGAATTTATCGTGGAGTGTGTGCTCCCGAATCTGATCAATTATATCAGTTCGGGTTTATATCAGTAAGTATATAAAAATATAGGAATTGTGAGATTTTTTGTATTCTGATTCAAATTCTGTTAAAAACCTTATTTCATTTAAGAATTATGTGATTATGGTGAAGAAAACATATAGCAGACGTATTCGCTAATAGAGAATTGTTAGAAGCATACATTTGCATTTTTTTCGTTTTCTTTTGGACATTTCTAACAATACACTGAAGACGTTTTATAGAAGAAATCTAAATACGTATTTGTCGACTCAGAATGGGATTATGTAGTAAGCGTTAATAGAAAAAATTGTATAACATTAAATTTTGAAAACAGTTTTATGGTTTTGTTCAACGGCGCAGCCAAAATTTTTGATAATACACGACCTTACGAGACAGTTTATGTCTATGGTTTAAGTCTTAATTAGCTTCGAAATTTCGCGGAATTTCGTTAAATTTCGTTTTTAGTTTAAGTTCTTCTTATCTAGCGGAATTGTTGTAATTTTTCGAAACGAAACGAATTTAAGAAATCAGGGGTGGCATTGTGCATCTCGATTCGAACGTAATTCTATCGAGTCGAACATGTTTGGCATTACGGGTTTCGATTCGATCTCGAAAACGACTCATCGTTCGAGTATGCTCGAGGAGGTACAAGAATAACGATATGTTTTGGCATTATGGATGCTCAATAACACACTGAAAAACGACTCAAGTCGAATGAAAAATACTCGTCACCTTTTTAGCTTTCGAATGTTGTTCGAGAGTCATTTCTTGCTGAAAGTTTTTAATTATAATTTGTTATTATTTCTCTACGAGAAGAGAATAAATGTTTTATTATTATTTCTTAGGGAAAACAATGTCATAAGTATACCTACTTTTACAGTTCCCTGACAATATGCAATCTCTAATTATCCAGAAATCCGCGTAAAAACGACTTCAACTAAAATCGGTTTTTCAAAGTTTTCACGTATTTCTTGACGATTTCGATAAACCGCGTGAAAAATCCATGAGGAAAATCTGCAAAAAACGTGTTTATTCCACAACTAGCAGACCCGACGAACTACGTTTCGCCTAAAATTAATTTATGATCAGAGACAGTTATGCAAAAAGTTGTGTTCCATTTGTGTGGGAGTCCCTCCTTCTAGAGCGGGGAGGGGTCTCGAACCATCTTGAGAACCTTCCCCGGGCCCAAAAACCCCACCATACAAATTTTCACGCCGATCGGTTCAGTAGTTTCCGAGTCTATAAGGTTCAGACAGACAGAAATTCATTTTTATGTATATAGATAGAAGATAGAAGATCTACGTAAAAATAAATGAGTTAAATAAAAAAAAAACGCGCATGAGATGACTCAAGTGCATTTAACTGAAACACATAGAAACATCAAAGTAATTTATTATCGAATCCTTCTTTAGCTTTAAATTATTTAGCTCAAAATTGAATCTGTGGCATAAATTCGAATAAACATAAAACTTATAATTTGTGTCGTAACAATATCTTAATTTACAAAACATGTCGTATCGGCATAATGTTTTAATCGGTTGCAACTGCTCAATAAATAATATTGCCTTTTAAAGTCATCGAGCACAATTTGCTTGTTTATAAATTAACTGTCAATTCATACCATGAAGGATGCCTTTCCAACAGGCAACATACTACACGCAGATGAAATTACTCTTATTCTCTCTGTTTACTCACATTCGCCTTGCGCTGAAGGTTGTCTCTCCTGCAGGCGGCATACTAAACACGGAGACAGCTATCTCTTATTCTCTCTGTTTACATTCCGTTTGACAGAACATACTCGATTGAACTAGTACAACACCATTCGAAATCTTGTACTGCGACTGAATGAAATCGAACGAAATACATAATGCCGCAATTTTTTCGAAGCGAATCGAAAAACTTACGAATCGAGTGATTCGATTCGAGATGCGCAATGTCACCCCAGATTTCGCCTTGCTGAAATTCCGCGGAATTTCGTTTCGAACCACCTGAAACGATTTTTTTCGAAATACCGCATATGCATATTTACCGTTGAAATTGAGAAGAGCTTTCCAGGGAAAATCTGATGAATTTCCCTCGCCGACTCAGAAGAATGTCCAGATAATGTTAGGAAAAAATCCTTGGAAAATAAGAATAATTTCCCGTGCAAATCGGATAAACTTTCTGTGGAAAACAGAAATTTTTACTGTGGAACTAGATAATTTTCCGTGAAAGGCTTTCTAATTAAAAAGAAAATCATCATAATTTGAAACACATTGAACACATGAAATCATTTCAGGTCAGCACAGTTAAAGATTCAATTGAAATCATTGTGAAAGAAGTCAGACTGAAACCAAGTTTGTCATTAATAATAAAAGAATCTTACCAGTTCCGTAGCTCTTCAAACCGCCAGAGGTTGTACTTCGCGCCTCACCTCACTAAAACTGTAGCCGATGGGTAACAATGAAACTAGATTAATCAAATTTATGTAAATATTTGACGGTGTTATCTGATTGAATACAAATAGCTCGACTATTTAAGACAGAGTGGGCACCGGGCACCGGCTGAGAGTATGGGCCTCGGTGCTTTCCCCAACAAATAGCAGGAAGCATTATGTTCCGTCGGAAATTTCAGATTCACTTACATTATTGACGGAATATGGAAACGATCGTTCGATGTAATTGCTGATGTTGGTCGAATTAATTAATGCCTTTTCGTGGGAGTAGTTTTCGGAACCAAAGCCCACCTCGAAGTGTTCGGAAAAGTTCTGATGCCTATCGGGCTGTTTGTTCGGGTCGGGTCGGATGGCAGCAGGGAAACCATAAAGTTCCGTTTATGATATTCATAGCTAATGGGAAATTAATGACTAATTTCGACTACGGATAAGGCTAATAGATCAATGTTGTCTGGTCGTCATATTGACAGAGATATAACCATTTAAATATTTAATGAGATTAGCTACACTCGTACACGATTGGAAAAAATATGGAACTAAACTATCGCTGAAGTTAGTTATCCATTGATTATAATCCTATTCGAAACTTCTAATTGGCTCCACCAGAAAAAAGCTTATTAATACAAATTGAAGAATGATCATCAACTGCATCCTAAATATGATTAATCAATTTAAACAACAGTGCCATCGACTTTTTCATATTGACTCAAATTTACACCATTTCTCCATGTAAACAAACGAAGGTAAACGGGCCCACTCAACATGGCTCGAAATCAGCTAATCTGATTACAGGAAAACTTCAGCTCACTTACTCGGACGCACAGTTACCGACAACCATCGGGGGAGGGCAACCATCTGCATACTCTAACTACATTGTTGCAGCAGCACCACATCAGCAAACCAAACTGTAACCGAGGAATAGCGGGAAGCATGTTGTTTGCAAAACTTTCCCTTTACTGTGTGGCATCTGGTGAACCGCATGGCTACGAAGCCACCCAATCCTCCAGAAGGAGCACTATAATAGTGCAAAAGTAAGTTTAAAGCATGCATACTGTTGGCTTTCGTCACCCTTTTCTCAGGTGAATCCAGCCCTGCGAGATAGAGATAGCTCGCTTGAAGAAAGTCCTTATGCTTTTGCTCGGTTAGGTTGGCATTGTTCTTCTTGCCAGTCAATGTGAGCCCGCTTCTCCACTGTCGACGGCGCTGATGATGACACCGCATGCGGCAGGCCCACGGTGGAGCATTACTATCTACATCGGAGCTTATCCTGCAGGAACACTTCATCATTTTCAACTTCTTTGTTGA
Organism: Armigeres subalbatus; assembly: GCF_024139115.2. Lineage (NCBI taxonomy): Eukaryota > Metazoa > Arthropoda > Insecta > Diptera > Culicidae > Armigeres > Armigeres subalbatus. The sequence continues at coordinate 262,449,752 of NC_085140.1, read as the reverse complement.
ACGGTGAGATAAGAACACTTGTCCTTTAAATGGTTGCCCTTTTTCCCCGGTGCCACTCGACCGAGCGCATGAACCTTTAATTTTATTCATAGTCAAAGTCTGGCACCACTTCATCCGAACCGAACACCACCGAACGGCTTAGGACTAAGCAGGTTGGGTTGCGAGTTTCAGTTTGCAGTAGTTGAGAAAGGCTTGGTTACACTTGATCCAGGCACGCTCGTACAGGGATAAAGTTGGCCAAACTTTCTCTCCCAAACTATTCCAGCTTGCAGTGAATCAGAAAGATGGATGCGAGGCTAGTTCTGGTCTTGTTAGGTCATGTGTGAGGATGAAAGGAATCGTTGGTAAAGTTTTTCTGGGCTTTTTATTCACTTTGGGCCCGTTTGAATAGAACGGCACGAGCCAGATGTTATCTCTGATGAGTGGAAGTTTCGACCGTTCAACGAGAAAATTGTTACACTTGAATGACAGCAATCGTCTTGTTTAGTGTCCCGAAATGAATGAACAAGAATACATTTCACTGTAAATGATATAAAATTCATTTAATAGTTTATAAACACATCTCAAAATATTGCAATTTGGCAGTAATGAGAAATTCGCTGACTTTCTCATTGATTGGGATTCAATCACATTGTAATATGAAGTTTATTGAATTATTGAGCACACTATTTTAAGGAAACACCTCCTCAACAACAGTAAAAGAATATTATTTCTAAAAAACTATAAATCGGGATTTATTCAAATTGTTTTAAGAGAGCTCAAAATACATTGTTCGCCTGTTATATAGCGTTAGGTACTATTCAATTAAATTCCACCACGTTGTAATCTTTACAGTTACGTATTTCGACCTCAACTGTAAGATCATCTTCAGTGGCTCGTACTTTACTCGAGTCAAGTACGAGACATGAGCTCCAACCCCATAATTCCCCCCTACTTGGATAATCCCTGGCGGTGGATCAGCCCCGACAGGGAGATCCTCGACGCCGGAAGCTTCCCCGTAACCGACGACCCGCCTCAACGGGTGACCGGTCTAGTGCCGAGGTCGAAACGATCAATGCAATTGATGGCGTTGATTCAGTGATAGTAATATCGAAATTTCATCACCATAAAACTACTTATCAGTGGAAACTAAGTGCATGAGATAATCTTTCCACCTCATACTGCATTCCTTATCACTGCTTTCTTCTAAAATACCACCATATCCCATAAACTTGCGAAATACCTGATTGTCCCAAACATTTTATCGATTTCCAACTACCATTCTTCCATGAGCTCATGGTGAAAATTTCCATACATATAGTAGCAGGTTTAACAGTGTTATCTACACTTTTCACTGTTGCTGCCAACTGGGAGTAAATTTCATCGAAGTAAACAGTCGGTACCTCATTAGTCCCCGGCGGTGGATCTAGCCTACTACGATAACCGAAAAGCATATCTGAACATGTCCAGGTACCACCTGAAGCACCAGTGGCATATTAAGAACCAGGTCAAACCAAAGCTCTCCATGTGGTCTGCTAATCCATGCGATACACTTGAGACTAGACGATGGGTCCACCTGCCCTTACTCGAGTTGCCCCACTCCCTCTGCCATTTGGCTACCGTTTGAGTACTCTCCAGCTTTCGGGTGTTGCAGTTCAACACTCAACGCTCAACACCGACATCCAAATTTGACATCCTTACCGCAGTATTGAAACCGCCACACTTGTCAGCACCCTGCGCTTACTGGAACATACCCTAGAACTGTTCGCCATTATCCTAGATAGTGCCGCTGTCGCCGTCGACGCACACTTGCAGGCGTAGTCGACATGAGTTTTTTGGCACAGTTTAGCGTCGAGCATCACCAGCAATTGTTTAAGAGATCTCTTAAAGGTGATGTCGCAGCCGCCGACTCTAATTGACGCCTCCCGCACCGATCTCCGGTTGTTGACGACTATATAAGCAACCATTCCTCGACGAAACCGATCGAATAGGCTGCAATCAAGTCGACCTCCATCGTTACATCATCGGCGAATCCCACTAGCTTAACTCCTCAGCACGCCATCGTAAAGCTATGTCCATTTAGAATCCGGAATCATTTATTGTATTGCAGCGGTACGGAAAGTGACCGCTGCAAGAATTCTTTACAGTGGTTTGTCTACCTAGGCGCCCACTTGCTGTGGTATAAATTTCACGAAATTTCGTGCAGCGTGTCAAAAATTATTCCAGATGGAAGCCGAAAGGAAAGAAAAAAGTCTGCACACCCACGTTGATAATCCTGCTCGTCGATGATGGAGCCTACGTCAAAATGGATTTCGGACAGCTTCCTAGCCAAAAATTCTACATGGTGACGGCACGAGGAGTCGTTTCTGCGAAGTTTACGTTTGATTTTTGAACAAACTTGCAAAAAAACAGATGATTTTGGCAAGGGATATGCAACTGTGGGGCAAAGGCCTAAGTGTTTGTGACGAATAAGACGATGGACTCGAAGCTGTACAAGGAGGAATGTCTCAAAAACCGCGGTCGACCTTCCATAAAGGCCATAAAGGTCCCGTGAAGTTTTGGCCAGATTTGGCGAGTTGCCACTTCAGCCGGGAAGTCATCCAGTGGTACCGCGATAATAACGAAAATTTTATCGATAAAAACATAAATCCACGCAACTGCCCACAGCTCCGGCCCATCGAGACATTTATTTGTTTATTTGTTTATTTGGAGCAGGGAAAAGCCTATTTGAGTAGAACCATGGAATCTTTCTCAAATGGGCGCAAAACCTCCTCATCTTTTCATATCAACAGAAATACAATAATTCCAAATGATACATTTTTGGGCAGTACATTTGGGCAATAATGAAGCGGAAGCTCAAGAAAAGTGGAAAAACAGCTCGGGACGCGACACAGATGACCAAAATGTGGAACACATGTGCCAAGGAAGTTGACTCTAGAGGCATTCAGCGTTTGATAGGAGGAATAAAGAAGAAAGTGTGAATTTTCATTAGAAACAAGAAGAAATTATTTGTATCAATAATTTTTGCTTAAAGTACAGTGAGTTACCCTTGTTTTGATGCATTAACCTTCTTTGTACGTCAATCCGTTACCGAGATACAAATGATTTTATTATTCCGGATTCTAAATGGACATAGCTTTATATCAAGTTCCACAGCAGTGGACCCAGAATTGATCCCTGTGAAACACTTGTCGTGTTGGTGGCGCTAGCTAAACTTCCATTTGTCTTGAAGATCGTTATTCGAATCTGAAAGTAGCTTCCCAGAATCTTGTACATCCCTACCGGTACTCCCAACTGAAGCAACAAGTTTGTAATCTCCATCCAGCTGGCACTGTTGAATGCATTCCCCACGTCGAGTGTTATTACTGCGCAGTAACGGATACCGCCCCGCTTGCATTCAATGACGACTTCTGCAATGTTAATCACCGATTTTATGGCGCCCATAATAGGCCCTCCTCTCCGAAAGCCGAATTGCAAACTTTTTAGAAGAATTTTTTTTTTCAAACATTCTCAAATTTAAAAAAAATGTTCAGAAACCCAACCCCCTTCCCCCCGGCCAATTTTCTGGCTACGCCACTGATTAGACAGCTTGGTCTGTACGCTCTGGGGTCTCCTGTTGGCTTGCCAGGTTTCGGTAACAGGAACAAACGCTGCCTCTTCCATTAAAATCCTGCAATGTCCACTCGTCGACGCACCTCTGCATGGCTGACCCGAACATGTTCGTATATTGTCATTATGGTACCTTTAACGCCATACTCGGAATCGCGTCTGCCGTCATCCTCGCCATCTCTTCGTTGTCTTCTCTTATCGTCTTCAGCCTTATTGGTCATCGCTCGGGAGAGGCCAGTGCTCCACTAGTTTTGGCCATCATCACCCGACCGTCGTTTCTTCATAGGTTCGATTTGGCGCGCTGGCATATTCTGTCGAAATCGGCTTTCTTGATCTCTGTGACGGCCTTGTTTATGAACAAACTCGCCGCTCTGAATAGCTCGATGCGCTCATCCCTCACTTCTGCATATCGTGCCTTTTTGCAGTCTGCTTGTGGCCGTGAGACAGGTTGCACGAAAGGCTGTAATTAAGCGGTAGCCTCTTCCTCGACGCTTGTGACGCTGTTTTCTTCCCACTGTCGAAATGGGCGACCTTCCACGCTCGGGTTGTATGAGTAGCAGTATGTTATGTCTGCTATAGATTCCTCTCTGGTTGGCTGGAAGGTACCTTGAGAGCCGCCGCTGCCCAGCGCGCCGTTCAGCTTGGCTAAGACTTCTAGCAGCGTTTGCCCTCTCCAGTTAGTACAGCAGTCTTCTGACATAACTAATGGCTTGCGACCCACAAGAACTGATGTCAGCTGATTGACCATCTGAGTGTATTGTTCTATCGTCCGTCTTGGTGGGGCATAGCAAATGCAGTAGTACACTAAATTTATCTTCGCTATAACTGCACCCACCACCCTGGGGCCCTCCTTAGCCGTGCGGTAAGACGCGCGGCTACAAAGCAAGACCATGCTGAGGGTGGCTGGGTTCGATTCCCGGTGCCGGTCTAGGCAATTTTCGGATTGGAAATTGTCTCGACTTCCCTGGGCATAAAAGTATCATCGTGCTAGCCTCATGATATACGAATGCAAAAATGGTAACCTGGCTTAGAAACCTCGTAGTTAATAACTGTGGAAGTGCTTAATGAACACTAAGCTGCGAGGCGGCTCTGTCCCAGTGTGGGGATGTAATGCCAATAAGAAGAAGAAGAAGAAGCACCCTCCGCTTTTGAGTTCACCACTTCCAGGATCGAGAATTTTTTCCGCTCGCACATAGCGTGCACGATGATGCTTTATCGCACGTATACACGCATAAAAAATCGTTCCCGAAGGGAAAGGGATAGATAGTAAGATGAGATGGTAATCTGTAGGAAGTCGCCTTGGTAAGCGACCAAATAATTATTTTGACGTAAACTACGTCTGAAGGAAAGGCTCGGATACAGGGTGTAAAACGGAAATTTCCAAATTCGAGACCGTCACGAGAGATTTCAAACGTGAATAGCATATCTTTCAATGGATTTTCGAGATTTTCTTGTCAATCGATTTGGAAACTCTCTAGCAATTTGCCAAACCCATCGATACTATTGATTATCAACGTTAAACTATTGAAAATGTTATTATTATTGGTGGTACAGCAGCAAAATTTTCGCTACGGTAGCGGTCACGGCAGCAGCAGCGCGTCATTCTCGTCCGTGTTCCAATCAGCATCCCCGAGTAGCACAACTCAACCAAATTTGGTTGCATATGAGTTACTGTAACTCCTCTATGACATGTGTTCTGCTTTGGTCGGAGGTGATCGTCGGCAGATCTGGCAATCGACGGCGTCTGTAACGGCGAACTATCGGATGGCGGTTAGTGAGGCACATAGTTTCAAATAAATCGGTTCTTTTCAGGACCATCATTAATTTGGAAAGCAGGTAAAATTGAGATGATTTTTCCAGAGTGCAATCACAGTGTGTGTGTGTGTGTTTCATCCTCTAACCCTCACCCAGCTGGGGGTGTTGGACAAGTAGTATTGCGAATAATTTGATCAAATCTCATGCTCCGTAATGGTGCCCTTTTTTGTTAAGAACGCTAGTAATGTAAAAAGGATTCACTCCTGAAACAAGATAAGTATCGTCAGGATGTGTAGGAGATTGGGATTACTAGCTGTTCATAACAGGTGCAGCAAAACATCACAAGGACGCCTTTATTCGTACTAACTACTCAGGGAATAGAAGGTCAGGAAGAGCCACCGTTGCTAACTAAAGCGTGAACCGGATACCTGTGACTCCCACTATATCTGCGGCGATAGCAGCAAACGATGCCCTGTGCGTATTTAGTTTTCATATTTTATATAGAAAATAATATCAAGGTATGAACCGGAACGTGCTCACCAATAATGTTTGTTTGTACGCTGTCTTCCGTCAAAACAGCTGCCAGCATCAGGACGCTCTTCAGGAAGGGCCATAGTCACACTTCCGCTTATTATGCACGAAAGAAGCAGCGAAAGGGCAAAAATTACACGGTACAGCCCATGGTTACCTCCGCTCAGCCTTCGTGGACACCCCACTATATGATCCAGCTGTTGCGCTCCTATAATATTCATGGCTGAAGCATCCGGGAAAACACCATAAAACCACTAATAACACACTAAACAAAAGTAAAATCACTAGCACTCCCGACACAAAAACAGAATTCAAAGAGAAAAAAACTATTCAAATTGTCAAATTTATGTGAGCGCGAAAAAAATCCGTCCTAACCTACGCGCAGCACACTTCGATCTTTTTCCAAAGTACAATCACAGTGACTTGCAAATTCTCCAGTGAATTTTTTTCGTGTGATTCTGTGTTAGGTTTTGTGATTCAAAAGGCATATTGTTGAAAAGACTAACAAGTGAAAGTTGATTCTAAACGAATTTGCTTTTCATAGAAGCAGTAGCAGAATCATGGCGTCAGCGTCAAACCGAACAGCGACTATCGACAGCTGGATGCTGCAATGAATGGAAATGAAATCTGAAATGAATTTCATTGAAAGTGCAAAGCATAATCGCTTGGTGACTGCACAAAGTTGCCATCGGTAGCAGAATCTCAAGCACGTGTTGGAATGAGACGATTTGTATGATGACTGAAGACAAATTGTTGGCATCAGTATCGGTCCTAACGACGGCCGTCGTCGGATGTATGACCTCGAAAATGTATTCACTGAGGAGAATGCCTCCGAAAATAAATAGGAGAAGATTAATCCGAGATTAATATTCTTGAAATTACAAAATATAATCGTTGGCAGCGGCAGAATATTGCCGTCGGTAGAAGAATCTCAAGTACGAACCGGAAGAAAATTCGATGGCATCAGTAATGTTGGTCGTCTGTAGCTGATTACTGCAGAATTTTCGTTTCGGGCGTCATACCATTTTTTTTTCAGTCACCTTGCGAATGAATTTATTACAGCGCTTCTCTCCAACATACTTGTGATTCCGCTGCCGACGGCATCGTTACGATCGAACTGTCCACCCTCGTAATGCGATTGTGCTTTGAATTATGAATAAATATTGACTCAGATTAACTAATGGTAGTCCTGAAAAATCGAATTATTTTCAATAATGCTCATCTTCAATAACTTATAGCCAGGGAATCAATTTTTCTTGGATGCGCATGCGAAACAAGTGACAAAAGAAAACCAACGACAAAGCTTTGTTTTGGTGCGAGAAAATAATGGCAAAGATCGGAAAATGTTTGTCAGCAAGAAGACAGCAGAAGACAATTATGTTGCTAACTTTTCATCCTGTTATTTTGTGTAATCTCTACAGAAAACTTCGGTTTATATTCGAGAATCTAACTCTGATTACAAAAATTGCATCGTGTTCGTCATATTGTCATATTGTGTTCGACTTCTGATAAAGGCTTGTTGCGAGATGCGTTTATGGATTCGATTCCCACTCCCTCCTCAGCCCTAATACAGTGAAAATCAACATGACTATAAAAGAAAGCAAAGTCTACGGACGTAAAAAAAAATAACAACTACAGTGACCGGCATAATAAAAAGCCCACTAGCCGTTTTTCATACAAAATGGTCAACTTTGGAGATCTAGATCTCGATTGCGTGTGAACCAATTTTGCTGAAAATTTGACCAGAGCTCAGATATAACTTGAATTTTATTACACCTGAGTTTCGACCATATTGATTGATAGGGTAAAAAATTATTGCGGTAATACCAAAATGAATTTTTTGGCAAAAAAATATTTTTTAAATATCTTGAATTCTATAGGTTGTAAACTGATGACTTATTCAGCAAAAACGCGTATTTTGGCAATACAAAAAGTTTGCGGAATATACTTGTACACTAAGAGTTGTAGTTTTCAAGATATTATAAAATCAATTTTTTGCCAAAAAAATCGTTTTGGTATTACCGCAATAATTTTTTACCCTATGAATTAATATGGTCGAAATTCAGGTGTGGTAAAATTCAAGTTATATCTGAGCTCTGGTCAAATTTTCAGCAAAATTGGTTCACACGCAATCGAGATCTAGATTTCCAAAGTTGACCATTTTGTATGAAAAACGGCAAGTGGGCTTTTTATTATGCAGGTCATAAGAATGTAAAAGGTCGATAAAGCAGATCACAATTTGTAAACTCCACGGAGTATAAATAGAAATACAGTGGGTCCAAAAAGTATTCGTCTAGCTGCATATTTTCAAGTAAAACTTAGGCGTGATAGAAGTGAAATCAAAAACTTTCTTTTAAATTTGGTAGAAAATTTATCAACACATGGTTATTATTCAAAAACAAATAGAAATTTCAATTACTTTTTCTGGTATGTAGAGAATATCTAAATTTCGTCAATTTCGCTTACTCAAAAAGTATTCGTCTATTCAGGAAATATTCGAGTGAAACACGAATATAATAGTTTTATTAACACTTACACACTCTATTGATGTCTAGCAACCTTTGTCAATACTCAATGACAGATTAAATAATGTTTTTGTTTGTTTGTTTGAACTTGGCGCGGAAAATAGAAGCACCATGGGTGGGAAAAGTAAAAAGATGAGTCCCAATGAAAAAAAAAACTTATTCTACGCCTGCATAATTAGTGCAAGTTGACTTATGACTTTGCATGAAATGTGGGTAGACCAAGGGTAGCAAGAATTCAACCATTTAATTGGGGATTGGTCGCATCAGCGCCACAAAAATCTATCAAAACAAATAACAGAGTGGTCGTCAGCGATGGTAAACAGATAACGATGAGCGATTTGTTGTGCGGAAAATAAAAAAATCCTTAAAAACGAGTTCACCCATATAGGCAAGTGAGTTGGAGAGAAGAAGTGCTCAGATATGAACCAATACGAACAGAAATACCTGTGAAAAGTATGGGTATAATGGGCGAGTATCACGGAAGAAAATTCAAGTGAGCCATCAAATTATCAAAAACAGCTCGATTTCAGCTAAAAATATCGCTGGAAGAAGGATGACTTTCGGAATCAAGTCATGTTATCTAACGAAAGCAAGTACAGCATATTTGGATCAAATGGCCGATGTATGGTATGGCGGAAAATGAATATTGAGATACAGCCGCAGAATCTCTTTTGAGCAGTAAAGCATGGTGGGGGCTCCGTCATGGTCTCTGAGGTGCTTGAGCGCAACCGGTGTGGGAAAATTTCCCATTATTGAAGGAATTATGTATCACAAAATGTTCATCCGCATTTTGAAAGAAAATTTGAACGCCATTGCTGAGAAATTAGGCTTACAGGGAACATACATCTTACGGGGTTATAATTACCTCGAGCACACAGCCCAAAGTACTAAGCTGTAGCTACTCTATAATACCCCAATCAACTCAAAACGCCTCTTCAGAGCCCAGATATGAATCCAATTCAACTAAATTTGAAGGTTCTGGACGACAAACTTTTCGTGAAATTCGTGAAAGTCATATTTCCAACAACAACGAATTGAAATTAGTGTTGAAAGAAGAATGGAAGAATATTCCGTCCCCCGTTTCGGCTAATTTGGTCAGTTCCATGCCACAAGAACTACAGCCCGTCATAGATACACAGGGGAATCCAACGAAATATTGAATTCCATTCTACAACTCCTGTTTTCGTTTCTAAAGCGCGCTAAACCTGAATAGACGAATACTTTTTGAGCCCGTATTTAATGAATTGTTATGTTTTGTTACCTTTGTTTTTGTTATTGTTTTATTCTTCTGTTTGATTTTTAACAATAAAGATGAATTGATTATTTTGCTACACAATGTAATCGATAGTTTTATTTTTTTGAGCTTACTAGATTCTATTTTTGACATTTTCTAGAAAACGCACAGCTAGACGAATACTTTTTGGACTCACTGTAGGTTGGACATATGGCCTGCGATGCCGGTCAGTTAGGTGGGTGTGTGCGCAAAAGAAAAGCAAGCCAAAACAAAAAGTATGAGAGTAGCATCACTTTCATCCGTTATCACAGATAATGATACTAATCAGTAAGTCTTAGATGGAAGCAATGCACTCTCCAATAGTCGAGATCTGTCCTGGGCACGTCCTTGCGAATGCTGAGGAAGAGAAGGATGGTTAGTTGGACACCTCTCATAGGTGTGCCACGGCAGGATTCGGGTTTGTGTGGAAGGTTATAACAGTAGGAATCGTGTTGGTAGAACGTGAGACACAGAAAGAACTAAGATATAAATAGAAAGTAGGAAAAGGACGAGCCTGGAATTGAACCCACGACCTCCTGCTTATAAGGCAGGAGCGGTAGTTACTAGACCACCGAGTTCGTCTATCGATTTGGTCGTTATCCGCGAAAAGTAAAATTGGATCGCGAAATTATGACTTTGGTTTTGTTGCTCTTAGTAATTGGACATGCATATCATTCAAAATAAATTGGTTCTATTCAGAACTAAAATTGCGACGTAAACTACGTCTAAGGGGAAACCTCGGATACAGGGTGCAAAATGAGAATTTCCAAATTGAGGACCATCACGAAATCATGTAAGATTTCAAGCGTTAATAGCGACTTTATCTTTCGATGAATTTTCAAGATTTTCTTACCATTAGATTCGGAAACTTTCCACCAATTCGCTATTTGTTTGAAAAACAATTGATTATCAACGTCAAACTATTGAAAATTTTAGTTCTCTCACGTCTGGTAAACATTTCAGAACCAACCAATTCCGTTCATGCATCCCCAACACGGACATCAGATTGTTGTAACGTACGCACCGATTAGGGGAACTGGGGGTAGGACGCCCACGTTAAGGAAAATGCCATTTTTATCAATGAAAACCACCATTTCAGCCAGTTTTCATCAGCGCATACTGAAGAACAGCATATCTGCGACTGACTACCGATAACAGATATCTAATTGTCCATTTTATTGCACAGAAATTTGATTTTTAAAAGCACCCGAAAAAAATGATTTTGAAACCATGCGGGGTGAGATGCGCCAGTGGATGGGTTAAAACGCGCATGTGCTTATCGTACTGATTTTCATTTTAATTGCCTACATTAAGGCAATTAACCGAATGTTTCAGCTGTTTCGGTCATACGAAATGAGCATGGGCGTAATGCCCCACACCGACCTCAGAAGTTTGAAGGCCCATAAAATCGTTTTAAAACCATTTTTGACGACGATTTCGTGTGGAACATAAAGAACACGAGTAAGCAGCATGGCTCATGGCTCAATTATTAATTTATCAATGTATAACAGCGACAGAAAGACTAAATTTCACCGAGCTAGAATTGCATCAAAACACGCAAAAATCGTTTTTTCGAGTTTTTCATGTATAACTAGAGAAAAATCATGAAATATATGTATCCAATGGCAATATTTTTCATTGCTTTATCGTATAGACTATTGAAAATAATCAAAATGGGGATATTTAACCTTATTCAGGGGTGGCGCGTTTTAACCCCTATGGGCGTGCTACCCCCACTTCCCCTAATTTTCCTTGTGCATAAAAATGGTCGTGTCTTGCGCGCGCGTCATTTTCGTTCGAGATTTAACGGCGAGTGGAGCGTGGGTTGTCTGGTAGCAGTCTAGTAACAATGGCTTGATGACGTTGGCGTTCGGTGGTGTGTGTGGCGGTCGTGGCAGCAGCAGCAGCGCGTCATTTACGATTGAGATTTCATGGAGCGTTAACATTTGGCGGTTTGTAATTTTTCGCGGTATGATATTTGGCTGGTTGTACCTTTTCGCCGAATGACTTTAGGCGGAATGTACCATTTTGCGGAATGCACCATTTCACGAAATATCAATAATAATAGCCTTTGTTCATTCAGCATTCCCACAATTATCTGCGAGGTCTCTAAGACAAGTTACCATTTTGTTTTGCATTCGTTTAACACGATATTAATACGTTGAAACTTTTATAAAAACCGAAGATTTTTTTTTGAGAAATTTCCTAGACCGGGCCGGAAGCTGAGCTCAGCCTCCTTCAGCATAGTCTTGCTTGGCAGTCACGCATCTCCCCGCACGGCTATGGAACGCCTCCCAGAATATTTAGAAGTAGTTTTCAAAATTTCAGTTGCCCTTATACCGGGCAGATACATTCATTTAAAGAAGACGTTAACCCTCCTTTTGCCTTATACCGGGCAGACGCGTTCATTTAAAGAAAGCATTATCAACTCCTTTCCCCTTCTACCGAGCAGATGCATCCATTTAAAGAAGGCGTTACCCCTGTCTTCGCCTTATACCGGGTAGATGCATTCTTTTAAATAAGGCATTATCAACTCCTTTCGCCTTATACCGAGCAGATGCATCCATTTAAAGAAGGCGTTACCCTTGTCTTCGCCTTATACCGGGCAGACGCATTCTTTTGAAGAAGGAATTATCAACTTCTTTCGCCTTATACTGGGCAGATGCATCCATTTAAAGAATGCGTTACTCCTCCCTCCGCCTTATACCGGGCAGACGCGTTATTTTAAAGAAGGCATTATCAACTTCTTTCGCCTTATACCGGGCAGACGCATTATTTTAAAGAAGGCATTATCAACTCCTTTCGCATTATACCGGGCAGATGCACCCATTTAAAGAAGGCGTTACTCCTCCCTTCGCCTTATACCGAGCAGACGCGTTCTTTTAAAGAAGGCATTATCAACTCCTTTCGGCTTAAACCGAGCAGATGCATCTATTTAAAGAAGGCGTTACCATTGTCTTCGCCTTGTACAGGTCAGACGCCTTCTTTTAAAGAAGGCAACCTGATTCTGATTCAAATCAACAATATTTTTGCTTTGATTTATGAATAACAATATTTATTGTTGATACAACCACCAGTTGGGTGGTTGTCAACCATACGCGATAGTGGGAATCAACCATACACACTCAGTTTTTATTTCTGCAGCTCGGCAAAAATCCGCACAGCCGTGCGCCAGCAAAACAAAAAACTGATATTTCAGCAAAAATGACGTTTGTTAGCTGATTTTCGGCAAAATATTTGCTGATTTTTAGCAATTTTGACAGAAATCTCGGCAAAAAACATGTTTGCTGGGGCACGGCTGTGCGAATCTCGGTAAAAGTTCAACATTTTGCTGAGATCCCGGAAAAAAAAATTAAGTGTGTACGCGATAGTTGTTTCAACTCTCGTATATATTTGTTTCAACTATGCTTTCCAGCTGTCACTGTCAAATAATGCATCAGAAAACAACAATATTCATGGTTGTTTTTACTTTCGAAAATGCTGCGAAACTACTTTATCGACTATACGATGACATCAACAAAAGAGTAAAAAGTGACAGAAACAGAATCGAATTAGTGACACGGGGAGTGAGAGTCATCCACCTTACCACTGCTCCATGCTTACTTCATGTGGGACGGATGATTTATGTTGATCAGTTTATGTAGTTTTTCCATATTATGAAATGGTTGTCGAAAGAACGATACTAATGTTGTTTCAATCATGCGATGCAGGACTGAAACAACAATAATATTGAATTGAATAAAGCAGTGAATCAGTGTTGAAACAACAACTTTGGAGATTGAAACAACAATGTCCACGTTGTTGGATGCAACAATCAAAATAGTTGTTTCAATCTCACAAGATTCTTCTGCGTGTACGGGTCTGAGAAATAAAATACTGAAAATTATTTTATTCAGTTTTGTTAATTGTGTTGTCTGGGCTTATATTTTTTTTCAATTTAAAGAGAACCAGAAAATATCTAGTTTGAAATTTTCTTTGAAAAATTTTGTGAGGGCTAAAATAATTAAATTATGTCTGGTTCGAGTCGAGTACGGGTTTGCGAATGCAAAAATTCTCGGGAACGGGTCGGGTTCGGGTTTGCATTGAATCCAAAAAAAAAGCCCGGATTTCATGTAATTAAGCAGAAATCGGTAATTATTTGAATGATAATTATTCTAACTGAATTCCGCCAAATGGCATTCCGCGGAATGATTTTCGGTGAAAACGTACATTCCGCGATATGGTTTTCGGAAAAAAAAAAGGTGCATTCCGCGAAATGTGTTTCGGAGAGTTGATACATTTCGCGGAATGTCATACCGCGAAAAAAAAAATCCGAGAAATGTTTTTCGGCGAAATAGTACACAACCAGCGTGAGCCATCCGGCGTCCGTAGCAACGAATCATCGGACAGCGGTCGTGGTACAATTAAAATTAATCGGACCTTTGTTAGGACCACCGTTATACACAGAAGAGTTGTTTAACCGAAAATGTCCAACAATGGCGGCCAAAAAAGAAACACGAACTGTTAAAACATGTATTAAGTTCCGGAATTGCGAAACAAAAGTAGTGCTTAATATAACTGTTTTCCATATGAGAGATGAAACCGATTGCCATAGATATAATCAGTGATCTGAAATATCCACTCAATGCGAAAACTGGAAATTCTGCAACCCATTTCCCACTCTTCCTCATATTTACAAAACATTTTGACATACTCAGTTTAATTGAATTCACATGCAAAAAGCATCCAAACCAGTTGCTCGCGTATATGCATTTCAAAATTATGCCATGGACAGTTTCGACAGCTGGCTGGAAACTGAAAAATAGCGCTATAACGATTCTACATTTGACCTGTCAACTCGTCCCTTGACCGTTGCATATCCATTACTGGCTGCAACTACTTGATTTTAGTTGGTAGATAGGGTAATTGTTCCAATTCTTCCAAAGCTTCCAACTTTATGTAATCTCAAACAAAATAAGAAGACCAATCGTATTCATTTTTTATGCTTGCGTGGGTTATCAGAAGTGACTACGCTTTACAGCAAAAAGAACCGGTCGTATTGATGCTTTATTCTTTTTTTTTTCCCGAGATAACATGGATCCCAGAGTGTAGGATGAAAAATGGAACACTTCTCCTACATGTATGCTCCTTCCGTGCCCTACCGTAAATGGCGGATGCCATTGGACAGACACAACCAGGATCAAAAACCGTACTTACTCGACCCGGTTCTGATTCAGTCGTTCTCCTCCCATTCCACGGGAAGTAGCAGAACCGGAATGACACGGTACGCTTTGGGAAGTTGATTGATTTACTTCAATCTACGGCGACAGCCAGTTCAGTAAATAGAATGCTTTTTCGTTGCACTGTTGGTATTTTGGTGGCTCAAATTTGAAAAGTGACTTACACTAAGACGAGTTCGTACAATTCCATTTAATTCTACCACTTAATTGTACATTGACAGATACGTATGTCAACCTCAACAGTAAGGTCGTCTTCAGTGTCTCGTACTTGACTCGAGTCGAGAGTACTGAGCACAGCCCAGTGCCGATAACACACTGCAATTAGAAACATATCGAACTGCTTTTAATTTCTTTGTTTTTGATAAAATTTTCTCTATAGACCCTGCGTAAACTGCATGACTAACGATGTGCAGTAATTTAATTGCGTTCCTTGTACCAATTCGTAGAATATCGGACAGCTCGCAACATGAGCAAATACAAATTTGACCACCCAATCGTAAAACAATTTTCCACTGTGCGCGGTATGACTGTGCGACGAAACTTGCACACAATGCCGATCGATCCTTCCACTTTGCAAATATGACAGGGTTATTCTGCGATCCTTGCCCTCCCACAGTGTGTATGACACTAAAAGTTCACTGATCGATATGTGGCTTTGTACTCGGGGAGCGAGGGTGTTGGAAACCGAAACCACTATGGCGGGAACCGGGAAAAGTGCTTTCTATGTTCTTCCCTTGCGCAATTCGCAATCCACCGCGCGCGCTCTTCGGTCTGAGAAAATCCCCGCGAATTTCGGTTTGCTGGATGGATGGATGTACGGCACGAATGGATTCGCTAAAAGACGATAATATCGCAAACCATTTATCAAAGCAGTTTTGATTGACGGCGAACCGACGCGACTCTTGTGCCGCGTGTATAACAACAAGAAGTTATTGCTGCCTATTAGTTTGGATAAAAGTTTGCGTCTGTAAAGTTAGATTTTGTTTGGAATTTCGGTTGACACTGTTAAACATAAATCATTTTGCTCAGTGCGATTGATTGCCCTTGATTCAGAAGCCAGTCATCATTTTACTGAAGCAACATTAGTCACTTGGTGAGGTACTTTACGTCCATTCTCAATCATATTGTTCTTATCATTTGATTTCCATTCTATTCCAGAAAGTGATGATTTTTATATATTGGTATGATAAAAACTATATTCTTTTATCATGGTACTGATTTTTTTATAATTCTCTCAAATTTTATTTGCTCATTTTTATTGTCGCTTTATATGAATTTATTATTTACTATTACAATCATCTTTCAATTAACTGATAATTCAAGTGCCATACTAGACTCCATCCGACATTCAACTCAGCAATATATGTACAAATACCACAGATGAAGGCGACCACTAATTTTCGCCTGCAAATATCGTGTAAAAACGAATAAACTATGCCCGTGGAACGAGAGTAGGTACACCAAACCCAGCAAAACCAGCACCGTTGTCTTCATCATCGTCAGTGTTTTTCATTGCCCATGGCGGAAAATAAAATGATGTCATGCCACGCTTTCTTTACCTAGATGCAATATTTACAAGCACTGGCTGCAATGTCATGTTCTCTTACCCACATAGAAACAAATTTTCGGTTACATCTATGTTTGGTCCCACAAAGTCGACGGAACGGTGCTTGTAGTCCGTGCAGTCAAATTCTGAATTCATGGAACTAAGCCGCCAACCATCCTACGTTGGCAAACAAGCTTGGTTATCTTCACACCTTATATGGACTGGGAAGGTTTATTCTGGAGCCGACCAAAAATCTAAAGGATATTTGGAAACTTAATTAATCATAAAGTATATTATCGAGAAACTTGTCTCAAGCTAGATCTCAGTTACGAATTTGCTTCAAATTTAAAATGAAACAGTTTTCCTATATGTAGCAATTACGAAAAGGTAGCTATCTATTAATAACATGGGCAAACTGGAACAATTCAGAAACAAAATCCAATTAAAATCAAAATCCAACAATAGAGTTGAAGCCAGAATCAGAACGAAAGGCACACTAAAGATTCAGCGAAAATAATCTTCCGTTTGCAAACTCCTGTTTGGGTCACATTTTGATATGCAGGTATGCATGAAATCGATGTTTTGGGAGCAAGCTTTTGAAAAATTTGCTTTAGTAGTCAAACGATCATTGATACCACAAACTTTATTAATCACAACAAAGGTAAATTGAAATCATTATTATTCAAAACAGTCAACCCCGGTTTTGATTACTTCCGGCCACATCCCCAGCCCCGATCAAGTATGCATCTCTGCTTCCATTTTTAATTCCGGTGGACGTTGGTTGACGGCATCCAGGTGACCCACAAAGGCATGGGCGGGAAAGGATAAAATATGCAAAACACGTGTAAATCTATGCCCAAGGTGGAATCATCCTAAAGAATCCCTTCGGCCGTAATCCTGTTCATTCTTCCTTTCAAATTAACCGCTTCATCCAGTGGCTTTGGTTTGGGTTATTTTTTAGGTTCTTTTCTTTTATTTATTTACTAGGCTGTTCTAGGCAAGCTGTACTACGCCAATTTAAAGAGAATATTGAAAATATATCGCTATAGAGATATATAAATGTAGAGGAAGGTGGTCGATTGCTTGCACTGGTTGGGTGTCGGCACCCCGACCACTTTTTGACAGATAACAGATATGGATATTTTGACAAGACCCGGTAGCCTGCTTCTAATTGGTAAATGACATTGGAATGATTTGATGCGATGGAACTATAGCATTTTTGGATGCAGCTCTTTGACATTTGCAATAGGCCAACGCATTGATAGCAACGATGATGACTAGGTGATTCTTTTTCAGCTGAACGGGTTGTTACCAGGTGGGTGGCACGGCGCCATGTTTTTGCAGCCAACATCTCAGTGTAAAATTCATGACAGTATGTGTTTTGTTTACAAGCATCACATTTGATTCTCATTAGGATACAGAACTGTCAGTGGGATACGGTCGCGCAGTGTTGGCTGCAAAACAAACCTATTGTGTGACATGGGGATGCCACCGGGCTGGTTGTTACAACCACGTTTCCAAACATCTAGGAGTAATTTCTGGATTCGCTACCACGGGTGTAAACGATTGGTTGGATTGCCACTATGGAGCGGCTCCGTACAAAATGGAAGCCAATAATATTTTTTTGGTTTTTCTGTCTTTTTTATAGTATTCTAGTAAGATTAGCATAAGATTAATCATATTTATGTATTTCCATCGCATCCGGAAGTTGTAACTAGTATTTAACCCAGTAATGAGCTACGTATTCTTGAACAATAAACTTGAACGATTGTTTTTAACTTCAGGGACAGTTCAAATACAAATCAAAACTAGAATAAGATTGCTGTGCATAAGATTTAATAGAATAGGTACATGTGGAAGCTCAGAAACCTTCCCCTAACCCCCCTCCTTTAAGCAAGATCTGACCGCTTCCCCATTTTTTTAAATATGTTGTATAAGAGTACTGTCAATCAGGTATTTTGGTGAAGAAATATTTCTCTTCCAAACCTCTCCCTCCCCCCACACAAACTTATCTGCCCCGCCCCCACCTCCTGGAGATATTTTTTCCGTACAAATAATCATTCAAACTAGTCGAAAGGATTATTTTTCAATATGTTTCCATTATTTTTACTGAACACATATCAACATCTTTAACCCTTATGCGGCCGACGGGGTACCCGTGTTCCTTTTTCAAATTCAAGTGGCGATATTTTAATGAATTTTTATAGCTGAAAGCTGAAACTCGGTGACATCTAAGAACTCCATAAAATGTAGCATCTGTGAGAAAATCACGTTGATACAGTGAGGAGGGACGTGGGGAGGGGCATCTGATTTTTTTTACCACGTGGATGGCCGACAGGGTACCCGTGTTCCCATAAATTGATATTTTCATAACTTTAACAATTTTCAACCGATTTGGATAATTTTGACAGTTTTGGAAACAGAAACTCATATACTTTTTGCCCATTGTCAAGGTTTACAGCTTTTGTCCATGGTTATACAAGAAATCTTTGAAGTAAGGCTTAAGAGTCTACACACGTAACCGAAGGACTATCAACCAGTTTCAAATATATTACATGCTCATTGCGCTTCTTAGAATAGTCGGTGTTCACAGTATATATTCTGGGTCTCCAAAAACCCCTGGAGTAAGGCCTAAGTCATCCAAAAAATCCCTGGAATAAGACCTTATGGTCTGCTAACGTAACCAAAGGTCTATCGTGTAAATTCAAAAACGGTACATGTTCTTTATGGTGCTTAGCATATAATGCTTTCACAGTATATGTTCCGGGTCATCCAATGACCTTTTCTCAAGACATGTTTGCATTCCAAGTAGTTCTTGTTGCTGTCATTGATTCCAGGTAGTCTACGAACTCCATACAGTCAAGGTCTTCAAATCAATCTCCGTAATGGAGGCAGTTAACGAAGAATGAACAAGTTGCGTGACCCCTTCTTGGTATATGCTTGTATTCTAAGTAGTTCTTGTTGTTGTCGTGGGATCCAGGTAGTCTACGAACTCCATAGAGTCAAGATCGGTGGATCATTCTCAGTAACGGAGGCAGTTATTGAAGAATAAACAAGTTGTGTGACCCCTTCTTGGTATTTGTTTGTATTCCAAGTAATTCTTGTTGTTGTCATTGGTTCCAAGTAGTCTACAAACTCCATAAATTCAAGGTCTGTTGATCAACCTCCGTAATGGAGGCAGTTAATGAGGAATAAACAAGTTGTGTGACTCCTTCTTGATATATATCTGTTTTTCATGTAGTTCTTGTTGTCCCAGGTAGTCTAGGAACTCCATACAGTCAAGGTCTTCGGATCAATCTCCGTGATGGAGGCAGTTATCGGAGAATAAGCAAGTTGCATGACCCCTTCTTGGTATATGTTTGTATTCCAAGTAGTTCCTGTTTTTGTCAAAAGTTCCAGGTAGTCTACGAGCTCCACACAGTCAAGGTCTTCGAATCAATCTCCGTAATGGAGGCAGTTATCGAAGAATAAACAAGTTGTGTGACCTCTTCTTGGCATATGTTTGTATTTCAAGTAGTTATGGTTGTTGTCGTGGGCTCTAGGTAGTCTACGCACTTCATAGATTCAAGGTCAGTGGATCAACCTCCGTAATGGAGGCAGTTATTGAAGAATAAATATGTTTTGTGACCCCTTCTTGGCATATGTTTGTTTTTCATGTAGTTCTTGTTGTTGTCGTGAGTTCCAGGTAGTCTACGAACTCCATACAGTCAAGGTCTTCGGAACAATCTCCGTAATGGAGGCGTCTATCGAAGAATAAACAAGTTGCGTGATTCCTTCTTGATATATGTTTGTATTTCATGTAGTTCTTGTTGCTGTCGAGGACTCCAGGTGGTCTATGAACTCCATAGAGTCAAGGTCTGGGGATCGACCTCGGTAACGGAGTCAGCGTTTGAAGAATAAACAAGTTGTGTGACCCCTTCTTGATATATGTTTGTATTCCAAGTAGTTCTTGTTGTTGTCGTTGGCTCCAGGTAGTCTACGAACTCCGTAGATTCAAGGTCGGTGGATCAACCTCCGTAATGGAGGCAGTTATTGAAGAATAAACAAGTTGTGTGACCCCTTCTTGGTATATGTTTGTATTTCATGTAGTTCTTGTTGTTGTCGTGAGTTCCAGGAAGTCTACGAACTCCATACAGTCAAGATCTTCGGATCAATCTCCGTAATGGAGGCAGTTATCGAAGATTAAACAAGTTGCGTGACCCCTTCTTGGTATATGTGTGTATTCCAAGTAGTTCTTGTTGTTGTCGAGGACTCCAGGTAGTCAAGGTATGGGGTTCGACCTTGGTAACGGAGGCAGTTATTGAAGAACAACTGGGAGGGACGGAAGGTAGCGGTTTTCCTCCAATACCTTTTCCGAACTTAATCTATCACATGTTGTGCATATGCATAATCGAGTTTCAGACATAGTAATTAATTTCCAATCCGGGTGGCTCAATACCCGGAACATAGGCAATTAACTTTGAATATTCTGAACTCGAAAGGCGATCTCTCTTCGCTTATGTGGGATCTGACAACCAACTGCCACAATCTCACACAACCCTACTTCATCGAGCGCCGTTGGTGATGAAGCAAGTGTGTAAGAGCCAGATAATACTAAATACTCATCCTACTTGGTTGACATTGTACAAAAACATATATAAGAGAGCTAGTTCTGAGAATGTATTGCGAGAGTTCGGTTGCATGCCCGGTGCTGTGAATTTGGTTTCATCAGTACCCGCTAAGCTACGGAGGACGACGGATGTCCTTCGTAGTTATCGAAGTTATTAAATGACTTGCAGTTATCGAACGTCTGCTGTAGTTTTTGTTTTTGCCATGGTACTAAGTAGTCTATGAACTCCATATAGGAATGATCTGCAGATCAACCCACGAACGGAAGGCTATTGGTATATGTTTGCATTTCAAGTAGTTCAAGTTATTGTCATTAGCTCTGGGCAGTTATTGAAGAATAAACAATATGTGAAACCTCATCTTGATATATTAGCATTCCAAGTAGTTATTGTTGTCTTTTTGTTGTTGGTTCCAGGTAGTATATAAACTTCATTAATATCACTATTATGAAGTTGTCTATTCTTTGGAAATGCAAAATGTAAATAAATTGGAACGGTACAACTTCACGCCGAGAACGTGAGGGGGAAAACGGGCTAATATTGCAAAGATCATGTACCATATTGAAATTAGATTAAGGACATTCCTCACGGAATCCAAGTTTCAAAGTGCTCGCGTTTTCGGGGGCACACCAATCGATACGGAGGCGGCGCACAACTGTCATTTTTGTTGATTTAGCTTTGCTGCTTCGCAGCATGCGTGAAATAATAAAAATGACAGTTGTGCGTTGCTTACGTATCGAGTGGTGTGCCCCGAAAACACGAGCACTTTGAAACTTGGATTCCGTAAGGAGTGACCTTAAAGACCCTCTAGATATTCGTTTAAACCTAGAAGTCTTACCCCATAAATTTCTAGGATGACCATTAGCATATGCCATGAACGCATGTTATTCATGAACCCCAAAGGTATGTACCAAATTTAAAACAGGCTGATATATCTCTGGTGTAGATCCTAATGCCTTACTTCAGGGTTTGCTTGGATGACCATGAACATTTGAAATGGGTGCATTATATTCTACGTACCATAAAAGGCATGTATACCTATTCAAATAGGCCGAAAGAACTCTGGTTACGCGTGAAGTTTCTGAGGATTGTTCTAGTGTTCTCTTAGATACCCAAGAACATATGCAATGAAAGCGGTATATTCTATGTACCGCAAAGGGCATATGCCACTTTTGAAACAATCCGAAAGTTATCTGGTTAAATATGAAGATCCTGAGGCCTATTCTAGCATTTTCTTGGAAGACCATAAACATATGCAATGGACGTATTCTATTCTATGTACCACAAAGGGCATGTACCACTTTTGAAACAAGCCAAAAGATCTCTGGGTACCCATTCAGATTTAAAAGCCTATTTCAGGATTTTCTTGGATGACCATGAACCTATGCAATGGTCGCAATCTATTCTATGTGCCACAAAGGGCATGTAACACTTTTGAAAAAATCTGAAAGATCTTTGGTTACGCGTGTAGATCTTAAGGCCTTTTCCAGGGTTTCTTGGATGACCATGAACATATGCAATAAAGGCGTTCTATTCTATGTACCACACAGGGCATGTACCAGTTTTGAAACAAACTAAAAGATCTCTGGTTACGCGTGTAGATCTTAAGGCCTTTTCCAGGATTTTCTTGGCTGACCATCAACATATGCAATGAAAGCGCTCTTTTCTATGTACCACAAAGGGCATGCACCACTTTTGAAACAATATAAAAGATCTCTGGTTACGCGTGTAGACCTGAAAAACTTTTCCAGGGTTTTCTTGGATGACCATGAACATATGGAATGAAGGCGCCAGAGGACTTATCCGAGAGAATTCTTCGATAGCGCAGAACATATGTAGTGATCACATTTCATTTCAAGATGCGCAAAGAGCATGTACCACTTTTGAGACAAGTCCATAGACCCATAGTTACGAGTGTAGACCTTAAGGCCTTACTCCAGAAATTTCTTGGATGACTCGGAACATATACTGTAAACGCATTCTATGCTAAGTACCACAAAGAGCATGTACCGTATTTGAATTTGCATAATAGGCCTTTGGTTACGCGAGTAGATCTTTAGGCTTTACTCCAGAGATTTCTCGGATGACTAAGACCTCATTTCAGGGATTTTTACATTACCCGAAGCACAAACTGTGAACACCGACAATTCTAAGAAGCGAAAAGAGCATGTAGCTTATTTGAAACTGGTTGAATGGCCTTTGGTTACGCGTGTAGACTCTTAGGCCTTACCTCAGGAATTTCTGGTATAACCATGGACAAAAGCTGTAAACCTTGAGAGTGGACAGAAAGTATGGGAGTTTCTGTTTCCAAAACTGTCAAAACTATCCAAATCGGTTGAAAATTGTTGAAGTTATAAAAATATCAATTTATGAGAACACGGGTACCCTGTCGGCCATCCACGTGTGTTTTTTTGTTGGCCGCATAAGGGTTAACTAAGTCCAATTTTCATACTGCAGGGATGAATATAGGAGAACTGTACCGATCTCCATCTCACTGAAAATATATTTATCTCATTGCGAAACAAAGAAATACGGCACCAATTTGGTCGCTCTTTTTGTCAACATGCGTGCTCACTGCTGAAAAAAAATCACAAAAATAAGAAACAAACTAAATTCCTTTTTATTGCATTGTTTTTGATGAGATGAACATCGCAACCATGAGTTGAAATCAAGGAGCAGCTCTCCTACTACAAAATTAAACATAATTTTATTGAGATTGCTGACAGCTCACATCGGCTGGCTCAGCTGATTCCAAACTCGATGAAAAGATTGTATGACATTTGCCAGAAAACCATTTGCCAGAATCAATTTGCCAGAACGATTTTTGCCAGAAACCCATTTGCCAGAATGAACCATATGCCAGAAAGCCTTTCCCCAGAATAGACCATTTGCCAGAATGTAATTTGCCAGAATGTACCATTCCCCAGAAATAGTAAAACTGGAAATTCCAATTATTATTGATGGCTAAAGAATAGAAAAAAATATATATAAAGAAGGTAATTTTGCATTATTTGGTGGATTTGGCATTATTTTGTGATGAAGGGATTTGCGGTATAATTTTCATAAAAGGGATTATTCAACATATTAGACAATTTTCAGAAAGATGGATACTATTTATCAAAAAAAATCATATTTGTCTATTACCAAACAAAATGTTTACGAATGGATATCATATTTCTTCGTCTCATTCCACACGCAGACTTCATTTCAAAATTAAATCATATCTACAATTTGCATTTGCTTTCATTGAAGAAATTATATCTACAAGTCTAGGCAAAATGTCTATTTCTAAAGAAGGAATCATATTCACAATTGACATATTCAAACACGGACACGGGCAACCACCTACGTTTAAAGAAGGGATAACATCTTCTTCTTCATTGGCATTACATCCCCACTGGGACAGAGCCGCCTCACTGTTTAGTGTTCATTTAGTACTTCCACAGTTATTAACCGTGAAGTTTCTAAGTCAAGTTACCATTTTTGCATTCGTATATCAAGTGAACGGCCTTGAGATCCTTCATCACTCCTCATATCAGATCACGGGATATATCGTAGGAATCTTTAAACCAAACATAGAAGAAAGCGTAAAACTTTGAGACAGACTCAGCTGACCCATTTACTTGCGATCAGCTGATCCAAATGGTTACGTTATTCTCGGACCTTTCGTGGGGTCCAAAGTCCAGTCTGATGCAATTCATGAAATCATTGTGAAATTCAGAACTCGGATTAACTATAAATACCGTGCGCTTTTCCAAGCTCGGGGTCAGTCCCAAATATTCAGCAGCACCTCTATTGGAATTCGGCGCTTTCTAGGTTTCCCTAGCCGGCCTACCGAACACTCCAATTGAATCAGGGTTGTCCCTTAGACACCTCGACACTCGTGACTAGTGCACGAATCGAGATCTAAGTTTAAATTAATTAACTTTTTGAACAAAACCATAAGTGAACAGTTAAATAGTCCGTCGCGGTAAAATCGAAAATCGGTGTTAGAGTCTCAGAGTGTTAGAGTATCGATAAAGAAAAAGTGTTAGTATCTCTGGGAAAGACATTGTCATACGGGAAATAGTGCAAAAGTTTGTTAAAAGGAAAATATTCGAGTTTATGATTATACGAAAGTGTTAATTGTAATAATTGTAATAAATAAGTGCTGAAATGTAAAAGAAGTTTATAATTGTACAAACAAGTGATACATAAATAATAAAGTTTTATTCTAACCGTAGTTGAGTGTTTGAACTAGAAAAACCGAAAGACCAGTGCCGCGCCTTCGGCATAGAACGCTTAACACATCGTGGAACGGTGGTTATTAACATTTGAGCTTGAACAATACATCGTAAAAAAAAGAAGTTCGCTTCCCAAGAGGCTAACACTATGATACTTTTATGCCCAGGGAAGTCGAGACAATTTCCAAACCGAAAATTGCCTAGACCGGCATCGGGAATCGAACCCAGTCACCCTCAGCATGGTCTTGCTTTATAACCGAGCATCTTATCACTAGGCTAAGGAGGACACCGGGATAACATCTATCCTTGCCTTAATCGGAGCAAGCACCTTTTTTTAAGAAATGGATCATATCCACCATTGCTTCATTTCTGACAAACGCCTATTTTCAAAGAAGGGATCACATCCACTTTTGCTTTTATTTGGACAAGCGCCTACTTTTAAAGAAGGAATCACATTCACCATTGCTTCATTTGAGGCAAACGCCTACTTTTAAACAAGGGACCACATCCACCATTGCCTTAATCCGAGCAAGGGCCTTCTTTTAAAGAATGAATTACATGCACAATTACCCTTATCCGGAAAAGCGCCTTCTTTTGAAGAAGGGATCATATCGACCATTGCCTTAATCCTGGCAAACACCTATTTTTAAAGAAGGGTTCACATCAACCATTGCCTTAATCGGGGCAACCCGAGCAGCACAAGTCAGACACAAATGGTTGCAGCAACTTGATTGTGACTAATTCTGGTCACATTTGAGTTATATTAATCTTTGTGGAACATGTGTGCTGCTAGGGAAGCACCTAATTTCAAAGAAGGTATCACATTAACCATTGCCTTAATTCGGACAAGCGCCTTCTTTTGAAGAAGGGATCATATCCACCATTGTTTTAATTTTGGCAATCACCTATTTTCAAAGAAGGGTTCACATCCACCGTTGCCTTAATCCCGGCAAGCGTCTGCTTTTAAAGAAGGGATCACATCCACCATTGCCATAATCCGGGCAAGTGCCTACTTTTAAAGAAGGAATTACATCAACCATTGCGTTGATTTGGACAAATGCTTATTTTTAAAGAAGGATTCACATCTACCATTACTTTAATCCGGGTAAGCACCTATTTTGGAAGAAGGGATCACACCCACCATTGCCTTAATCCGGGCAAACACCTATTTGAAAGCCATACGTCTTATGTACAGATTAGTTATTTTCAATTCTATTATCGACTGGTTCGGTGTTTTATTCCTCAGCAGAAAACAACTATACAACAACAACAAAGCAAAATTATAAAAAATGTCCCTTATTCCAAATGACCCTCTCTTTTAACGCTGTTCATATGCCTATTCATGGCGTTAAGAATTATTGCGCATACTGGGCAAACGCGCGCATGGCAAATGACGACCAATTCTGGGGAATGGTGCATTCTGGCGAATGGCTTTCTGGGGAATGGTGCATTCTGGCAAAAAGCCTTCTGGCAAATGACTTTCTGGCGAATGTCATACAACCGATGAAAATATAATAATAAATAGCCGTCAGAACTAACCCAGATGGTGCAATTGTTCACGAACCTGCATTTCCAGTCACAGGGCTTCAAATTTGATAAATTTTACCAGGTGGGATGACTGGGTTGAAGTTTGTTTGTTGTTGTTTTCGTCGAGTTCTGCGGAGGAAACCCAATGATGATAAAATGGTAACCTGTTTGTTGAGGATGGCAGCGGACTGTACTGCGCTGGTGTGCCTCGGTGGGTGCTCGCGTTCCTCTCGGGAACCGAGCGGGTGGGAGCAGGACCCTTGCGTTCCTTCCCGGGGATGACTTCGCCTCATGAAGCCACGGGGGTGGGTTGAACTGGACTAGCGCCCTGGCTAGCAGCAACCGAAAACTATTTTTCATTAACTCTTAGCCTTGATAAAGGCTAATTATTTCAATTAACTCTGTTGGTGGGACTGGAAGGGCAGTGGGTGGAAGCAAACACGGGAACACAACTTAAACAACTATATTCATTTTCTTCTCCATACTTCAACACTTTACTGCCAGAAGGCAGCTTCTTCTTCTTCTTCAGCTTCTGTTGTTGCTACTCGGCTCGTCGCGGCCTCGTGAGCACCCGGTCGGCAGCCAGCTTGCGATCAAGCCGTCTCGCTCGCGCTCGGCTCACTCCGTTGGTCTCGATGCTTCGATGTTCGCTTGCTGCTCGTCCTGCTGTTGCTTCCGTGGTCGAATGAAAACTGAACGCCATCTTGCTGTCGTGCCTCCGTATATGTATACGAAAAGCTGCCGGTGACGCTGGAACGGGTGGGCTTCCGGTGTGGATAATTTTGATGGGCGGAGCCTCGTGTGATGCAAGATTGGTCTTCTTCATCTGATGTTGCGGCTAGACATTCAGTTCGGTTGGGAATGAACTGAACATCCTCCCCCAGGCAAAATGTGGAATTTGTGAATGTAAGCTCATTATCTATTATAGGCAAAGGCGCAAGTTTGTGTATGGGTCGTCTATATGTACCAGTTTTAGTTTTAACGTCTACCACTCTTACCAGGTTATCTGTTCCAGGATGCACTGTCTCCACTATCCCCAATTTCCAGCATTGCGGGGGCAAATTGTCATCCTTTAGCACAACAATCATTCCCGGTTTTACGTTGTTCTTCTGTTTGGTCCACTTTCCGCGCACTTGTAGCTCGTTGAGGTATTGGAGATCAGAATAAGCTCTGACTGGAAGAGGACGTGTTTTTCGTACCCTTGTGTCATTTCTTGAGTGAAAAAAATTATAATTATTTCGGCTGCTCGTTTCTACAAGGCATTTTCCGTAAAATAAAGTGAAGCAGGAGAAAAGGAGCCTGCTTTAAACTTGAAAAAAAAACTTTAAATTGAAAACCGCAAAGCGACAGTTCAGAAGTCTGTCGGAAGGAAAATCAAAATTTTCTGAAAGGCGAATGGATCCCGGGTGCGATACTGTAAAAGTTTTGACGAAAGCGCTGCACAGACAAAAATAATGATGGGGGCAAGTTTCCTACTCAGTATCCTTACAAATTTCAAGGCTGGAAAAAGATGTAAATAAGTATGAATTATGAAGACCTGACCTGACGAAATTTCGAAGCTGTCCTTTCCGAATATACGAGATCTTGGCAGTTTAAGATGAATATCTCAAATCTGAACAGGGACTTCGGACGACTACCTATATGGTTTGATATGGAAAAGGCGTCGCTTGTAGCATACAATACTACATATTTGGTGAGTTCGTTCCTTGTCTCATTCGTAATATAGTAAACGTACTTAAGAATATATAAAAACATACTGATCGTTAAATGAAACATGGGTTGTGCGCTACATATATTTGCTTTCTATCCAATTCGCTATCTAACAACAATGGAGAACATAGCGCGAGCGATGATCTTCTCATGCTGTTGCGTTGCTGTGCAATGTATTTTTTTTTAGCAATTTTCTGCTCCGCGGATTCAAAATATTGCTGATTACATTATTCGAGATCTTCTTAAAACGGATTACCTCAATAAAAAGTTGTTTGTTTGTTTACTATGGACCCAATATAATTGTCTTTTTTTAATCTATCGTACGTTTGGCAAACACAAGTTATTACTTTAATTATCCAGCCCAATCCAAAGCAGAATTTCATTTAATAATCTCTAAACGTGAGGAGTTTTTTTAAATAATGCTGTAAACATCGCTGTAAAATTAAACACACAAAAATCATTGATGAATTTTATTATTATTCTTGATATCCTTCCTCAGATATACGACAGACTTACAGTTTTTAACACACAGTGTAATAATGTCCTGCTACAATTTCGTTCCAAAAATTCAAGTATACATTTTCATACAGTGATTTGTATATACTATATCGCAGTCCAGATTTTCTTTCCATCTATTGTCTTTAAACATTTATTTTTATTTCCTTTCCTACTTTGCATCTAATATTATATCGCTGGACCATATCTCTCCTTTTCTTCAATCTCAAGCCCGTTCTACTTTATTCCCTTTGAAAAAATGGTGTCGTGGGCATTTCACCCAAAATGCAAATAAATAATCGCTTACTTTGAAAGAGTGATTGTTTAGTCTCGCGATGGATGTACAATTAAACATCTGAACTGGGTTTGATTTCGATGACCCTGGAGGGATCGATCTTGCTTAACGGGCAAGAAATTGTCAAATGAGATTTGTGTTTAAATTTATAATAAATTAAGAACGTTTTGTTTGGGCCATCGATATTGTTACAAATTATGAAATTGCCGCGAATGTCCCTGTAATAAAAAGACAATAAAAGTTTAGTTGATATATAAAAGCCATATAGTGATTTTAACATTTTGGATGAGATCAAAAAATGGGTAATCTCAAACAAAGCTTAAGTATTATACTATTTTTACTGCGTTTTTATTTTTTTGTTACACATATATTTTTTATTTTTTACTTTTTTGCTTTTACAAGTCATCAATTGTAAGGGAGGTCGGATTTTTTCTCTTCTACGACAATAGAGGCATGTTTGTAGCCGTTTGATCATTTATTCATCCACTTAGAATTATCATATCAGGGGGGAAGGGGAATTTAATTTCTTTTTGCTCTTTTTTCGTTTCAGAGAGCGAGCAAAGGCGCTTAAACCTAGGCTATTAGCCAGGGCAAGGCTAATACCTTCGCCCCATCCGAGGAAAATCATCGACAAGGATAATGGAGTGACATAAATTTCTTAGCAAAGTCACTCCCAACGTATTTCCACAAATTTTCTATCATTTGCTTATAATGATACTCCTAAACCACATACCCTACCCACCATCCAATTCCTTGACATCTATGAGGGCGTCGGTGAGTCGCTGGCCTCTCGTTAAGTAGATGTCATATCATCATTTCCTTCCCTTTCCTAGTAACGGAGAAGATGGGCGTGGCCAGCAATGATAGCTTTCATGTTTTATCATTTTGGACCCCCAATTGGATTTCCATTGAATCCCAAATGGAAATCCATAAGCAATTGGGGTAAGAAAGGTAAAGAATATACATGACAACTATCAGTATGCAATCTACGAAATACTCCGTTACAACGCAACGCAACGCAACGCAACGCAACTTGTAGCTCGTTGAGGTATTCTCTCGACCATCGCTTCCAGAAATGTTCTCGAAGCTGTTGGATGTGCTGCCAGTGGGATAATCGATTTGTCGGAACACCCTCCACAGATGGCTCCGGAATAGCTAATAACGGTCGATTAATGATGAAATGGCCAGGAGTCAAAGCTTCTGGTTCCGTCGGGTCGTTAGATAGGGAATATAATGGTCTCGAGTTGAGGATTGCTTCTATCTGGCACAATAGGGTGGATAGTCCGGAAAGCGTTAAAGAGGTTGTCTGGTAAACCTTTTTCAGCACTGTTTTCACACTTTTCACGCCGGCCTCCCAAAGTCCCCCGAAGTGTGGGGCGTTTGGGGGTATTGTCCTCCATTCGATCTGCTTCGCTTGACAATATTCAAAGATCTTCTTCTGGGTAGCCTCCTGCTGAAACAGCTGATATAACTCATTCAACGCAGATCTCGCTCCGATGAAGTTTGTGCCATTGTCACTGAACATCTGCTTTGGATATCCTCGCCTGGATACGAAGCGTTGAAGGGCGGCCATGAACGAATCCGTTGACAAATCTTCGACGGCCTCCAAATGAATGGCTTTCGTCACCATGCACAGGAAAACACAGATGTACCCTTTAACTGGAACTGCTCGTCGCACCGATTGCTTGACGAAAATGGGACCTGCAAAGTCAAGTCCTACCCTCTCAAAGACTGGTGCTGGAGTAATCCGACTTGGTGGTAAATCTCCCATCTGCTGATCGATAGTAATGGGTTTGGTTCTAAAACAGGTTACACAGTTTCTCAGAACCTTTCGAATCGTTGATCTTGCGTTGACCAACCAAAACTGTTGTCGTAATAGATAATGCACACTGGTACAACCAGCGTGGTGGTTTTCTCGATGAATTTCAGCAATCAAACTGTGCACAATGGGGCTCTTGTTAGGTAGGATTAACTGATGCTTCGCTCCAAATGGGAGCTGAGAATGACTCAGCCGACTACCAACTCGAAGCAAATCTCCTTCCAAAAACGGCTTCAAATTGTTAAGAAGATGATTAGGAACATTTGGTCTCACACACTCAATTTCCTTGGAGAACTCCTGGTGCTGGATTGCTCCGACTATAACGTTTGAAGCGGTTCGAAGTTTTGGAATGGTAAGCTAACGGCATGGCATGGGATAATAACACTTGCCGTGGGATATGAATTTGCTCCGACGATGGCAATGCTGCTAGAAAGTTTCTCCACTCCTCCAGAAGGCTGCCATCTAATGTATCATCCCATTTCAGTTTACTGATCCACAACTTTTGCATGACTATTTTAGCCAACACGACTACAGGAGAAATTAGCCCAAGAGGATCATAAATCTTGGCGATTTCGGATAGTACCTGACGCTTAGTGGGTCGGTTGACCTGGGATGGAACTGGTAAGCAGAACAAGAACTCGTCAGTTGAAGGATTCCACATCAATCCTAACGTCTTAATTACTTCGTTGACCTCACTTTCACTGAACGAAACACACCTATCTCTATCGTCGCTAGCAATAGGGGACAGTAATCGGCCGGTATTGGATGACCACTTATGAAGGTGCATACCGCCAGCCTTTAATAGGGCTATCAGTTGATCTCGAATTTCACACGCCTGGTGAAAGTCATCAGAACCGAAAAGAGCGTCATCAATGTAGATATTCTTCTCGACGACCAAAGAAGCCAGTGGAAACCTTTCTCGTTCATCACGTGCAAGCTGCAGAAGAGCCCGAGTAGCCAAGAAGGGCGCTGCTGCGGTGCCATAGGTCACAGTTGAGAGCTCAAGAACGCGTAATGGATCGTCGGGCGACTTCCTCCAAAAAATCCGCTGTAGTGGAGTGTGATCACGATCTACCGCAATCTGACGATACATCTTGGACACATCTGCACTCATGACGTAGCGGTACTTTCGAAAACGTAGGATGATGGACAAAAGATCACTTTGCACAGTGGGGCCTATCATCAAGACATCATTGAGTGACAGACCAGAAACCTTTGCG
This sequence comes from Armigeres subalbatus, assembly GCF_024139115.2. NCBI lineage: Eukaryota > Metazoa > Arthropoda > Insecta > Diptera > Culicidae > Armigeres > Armigeres subalbatus. The sequence continues at coordinate 262,417,419 of NC_085140.1, read as the reverse complement.
GAAGCGTCGAAAACAACGCGGCATTTGGTTGTTGTATTAGAAGGGCGTAGAACGGCGTGGTGAGGCAGGTACCATTTCAACAGTCCAGGGGGGTCATCACGTTCCATAACTTCTCGACAGTGTTCGAGGGTTTCGTACTCGTCCATGAAGTCATCATACTGGGCTTTCAAATCCGGATGGCGTTGCAGTTTCGACTCGAGCATGTAGAACCTTCGCAAAGCCATGGTGCGGGAATCCGACAGCTGCGAAGCGACATCCTTCAATGGGAGTTGAACGATGAAACGACCAGTGTTGTCTCGACGATAGGTTGTAGCAAACTGTGCTTCACACTTCTCTTCCTCGCTGGAAACAACATCCTCTGTTGACACACTTTCTACCTCCCAAAACTTCTGCATCAGCTCTTCCACTGGATCAACACGAACAGCACAGGAATGTAGTGCAAGATTGGACATTGAACTCTCTAATAGCTTTCCCCCAACTAACCAACCTAATTTGGAATCATGAAGACTAGGAAGGTTGTCGTTCAATTTCAAACAACCTGGTTTCAAAATTTCGTAAAACCAATCCATTCCAATGAGCAAATCAACTTGGCTAGGCTCATGGAAGGATGGATCAGCCAGTTTTAGACCATGAGGAATTTCCCAATTCTCCAAATTTATCTTGACCGACGGAACGTGTCCAGTAATCTTAGGAGAGACCAAACAATTCAGCGTGAAGGAAAAATCATTTGATCTAGAGTGGACGTTTATGGTACATTTTTGTCTAATTGTTGACCGTACACTGCCTATGCCTGTTATCGGAATGCTTACTTCTTCCACACTAATACCAAGAGTAGCGGCTAATGATTGAGAGATAAAACTCACCTGGGATCCGCAGTCTAGCAGGGCTTTGCACACACGAGGCCGCTCTTGATGGTCCATGACGTTGACAAGGGCAGTGAGCAACACCACCTGACTCGCTGGATTCGTCGGATTGCTGGAATGTACTGCTGTTACTAATGGCTGATGGTCGAGACTTCCGTTCCCCGAAGCATTGTTGCTGGGTCCTGGAACACTGGTTGTTGCGTTCAAGTTCGTTGAAGATTTTGTTCTGCTGGGTTGTTCTGCCGGCTTTTCCAGGTGGAGAAGCGTGTGGTGCCTCTTGTTGCATCTCGAACAGGCTTTCTTCGATGGGCAATTCTTCACACCGTGGCCATTCCGCAAGCAATTGTAGCAGGCATTCTTCTCCTTGACTCGTGACAATCTTTCACTTACACCGTTGAACACTGAGCACTTGTATGTAGCATGGTCTTCATCACACATGGTACATCTAGGATCTGATGCTGGAGAAGTTGTCGCTGCGTTGGCTTTGGGATATGCTTGCTTCCTCGCTGGTTTACCTGTTGCTTGCTGGGTCTTGGCTTCGTCGGTTGTGCTGTGACACCTCTCCAGTACTGAAACGTGGTCTTTCAAGTACTGGATAGTATCCTCGTAGCTTGGCAGTTCTCCTTGCTTGATAGTCGACTCCCACTGTTTCTTGGTTGTCGGATCCAGAGCACGAGAGATCAGGTGGACGATGATGAGTTCGGAGACACCAGTTAGCTCTTGGCCAAGAAACTTCAGGTTTTCCACATGACTATTGATGGATCCGGCTCGAACGGACCAATTCCTATGTTGAGGATGGCAGCGGACTGTACTGCGCTGGTGTGCCTCGGTGGGTGCTCGCGTTCCTCTCGGGAACCGAGCGAGTGGGAGCAGGACCCTTGCGTTCCTTCCCGGGATGGCTTCGCCTCATGAAGCCAGGGGGTGGGTTGAGCTGGACTAGCGCCCTGGCTAGCAGCAACCGAAAACTATTTTTCATTAACTCTTAGCCTTGATAAAGGCTAATTATTTCAATTAACTCTGTTGGTGGGACTGGAAGGGCAGTGGGTGGAAGCAAACACGGGAACTCAACTTAAACAACTATATTCATTTTCTTCTCCATACTTCAACACTTTACTGCCAGAAGGCAGCTTCTTCTTCTTCTTCTTCTTCAGCTTCTGTTGTTGCTACTCGGCTCGTCGCGGCCTCGTGAGCACCCGGTCGGCAGCCAGCTTGCGATCAAGCCGTCTCGCTCGCGCTCGGCTCACTCCGTTGGTCTCGATGCTTTGATGTTCGCTTGCTGCTCGTCCTGCTGTCGCTCCCGTGGTCGAATGAAAACTGAACGCCATCGTTACCGCGCGTCTTACCGCACGGCTAAGGAGGGCCCCAGTACCCTAGTAACATTTTGGTTTTATGTTGGTTTTATAGCACTCTTGAAGAGTAAATTATGGTCTTCAAGAGCGTTATAAAATTTAAAATGATACTTGGGTATGTGTGTTTGTGCGTACTCACCAAAAAAATGAAGCAAAAGTGTCACTCATTTTTCGGGCACTAATCTATAACCGATTTGCAACAAGTTGCATTCGATGCAGAATACTGTCCGATTGTTTCCTATTGAAAATTTGTCGAATCGGACTATGGGCTCAAAAAGAATGGCCAAAATACTATTTTTTATAATGCACGAGAAAGGCACCATCACCGCTAGGTGGATTAATCAGGGGTGTTTTCCCCTTATAACGATCGAGCATAACAAAACAAAAAAGAACAAATAAAACACTGCTTGGAAGGTGAAACTCGGTTCAGGATAAGTGCCTGAAAAATGAGTCATATTTTTCGATCTTTTCAATAAAAAATAACATTTTGACCATAACCTCGGGGCCCATAGTCCGATATGGCCAATTTTCAATAGCAAACAATGAGACAGGTTTCTGCGTCGAATTTAACTTGTTGCGGGTAAATCGGTTAAGGATAAGTGCCTGAAAAAAGAGTGGCATTTTTTGCGCAATTTTTCAATGAGAGATATTATTTTGGCCATTATTTCCGAGTCCATAGTCTTATCTGGCCAATTTTAAATAGGAAACAATGCAGTGCCAAAATGACGCTCATCCGCAGCTATCCGCAGCTGGATTCTTGTTCCGCAGATCGTATAGACCCCAATCTAAACTGTGCTGGTGGTCTCTTAGGACTGCTCGGCCCTGCTTATTAGATATAGTCCAACTTAAGCAAAAATATCATTTTTTTTGATAATTACCCATTTTTTTGCTAATTTTAATTACCCGTGTAACCTCGGCACCATACATATTTTGAAGTTTCGACAATTATCTTTCCAACGGTGTGTCAAATTAAAAAAATGGACCATTATTCGCTGAGAAAATTGCATTTGTTTGAAATGCATTTTTTCTACAATTTCCATAATTGAGGCATTCCACGGGGGCATGTCAGTCGATCCTGAGCGACCATTTCGAAAATATTTGAAACTCTGCACAGTTTTTCAATTTCATCTAAATCGTCATTTTTCGATATCAAATCTTCATATTGAGTCACGACTAACTTTTCAAAAGGGTGTATGTGAAAATGGTTCAAAAATATTTAAAAAGCTGCACAGCAAAAACGGAATGTTCGATTGTTATGATTTTTTCAGCAAAGTTAGACAACTAAATGGTGATTCTTAAGAAAATGTGCACAGTAAAAAAAAAATTTTTTGCCTTTAAAAATATCATTTTGTCACAAAACTCAAATATCTCAAAACCCTATCTTTTTCGAACGTAATTTTTTAGGGAAAACGGTCCATTATATTAGCTATCTACCATAAAAATTTGGTGATGGTAAACTAATAAACAAAAAAGTTATGACATTTCAAACATTTCACAATTTTCACATTTAGTAAAAAAATTTTTTCTGTGTAAGTTATTTCGAGAATTGCAGTTTGATGCAGATTTTATTGTTAAGGGACGTGATTTAAACAAGTTGTTTTCATGATATTTTGATTTAATTATTCATAGCATCTATAAGAAACTTAGACACGATCCAGTGTTGTGATCAAAAGTATTGATAGTGTCATAATTTTCATTGCACGTGACTGGCGAAAAATTCTTTTAATAGTGTTGAAACCTGTTGATAATAACGTTGATAGAAACATATCAGAAATGTTATTTTTAAGACAAAAGCTGCAAAATCAAAGATTTATATACACGTGTACGTCTATAGTTTACCTGCAAAAAATATACCTCTTAGAGAATAGACTTTATGATCGAGAGGAAACGGGTATCTTCAACAACAACAAATGCATGATAGGTACATACCATGACAATGCTCACGAAAAAGCAAAAAAATTACTACTACTAAGGTTGTTAAAGATCTTATAGTAATTTTTTTCTTCAGTCAAGCAAATGACACCAAACTAGTCAGTAAAAACTTAAAAGTGATTTTGTTTATTGAAATATTACGAACAACATGAGTAGCCGCTTTCTCAACTGTTGTAGGCCGTTTGATGGAAAAAAGTGTTCAAAAGAGTTACGAAATCTCACCGAAAGCACCATAGATAAACTGAAAGCGACTGGTTATGCTCCAATGTCCACATTGAATACAAATTTACGCATTTGCACGTCCTGCCGTCTAAACGTTGACAAAAGAGCAATCTGTATATCATCGGTTGAGCAGAGCGCAGGAAGTTCGAAAACGACAGCAACTGAGGAATTGCCAGATGTATCGACAACAACTTAGGAATTACCAGAAGTATTAAGTGCTGAGAGCCTTGCCACCGTACCATCAGCGAAATCTGTTTCAACAAATCAATCGGAAGATGAGTGTATCCAAAAGGTCAACATCGAACGCTTTAACGAGGGCATAGCTGGGATAAAAGTGACCTGATTAAATGGAGTAAGATGGACTACGTTTATTACCCGGAGAAAAATACCGTGAAATAAACGAAGCTGTACGAAGAAACCTCTTCAAATTAGGACCTGATGATGTGGAAAATACAGACTACGATGAGGTAATTATAAATATGAAGGAAAGGTTCTCGAATGCAGCCACGACAAGGAAAGAAAAATTATTGATTTTGTCGATGCTGCCAAGTTCGTGGTCTATTCAGGATGCCATTGATGAGTTCAAAACCAATAGAAATACAGTAAAAGAGGCAAAACAATTGAAGAATAACTGTCTTTCAACCAAAAATACTAGGTCTAGTACTGCATTAACAGATGAGACAAAAGAAATAGTAGTTCAATATTTTGAAGATAATGAAGTAAGTCGAGCTATGCCTGGTCAAAAGATTATGTATCAGTAAAAAGATGGAAAGCGTCAAGCAATCCAAAAACGATTAATGATGACGACTTTGAAAGAAGCGTACACACGCTTCAAGGAAATTCACGATAATATTAAAATAGGTTTTCCTCATTTGCAAGCCTTCGGCCAAGGCAATGTAAGCTTCTTTCCAATTCAGGAACACATAATGTGTGTGTGTGCACAACCCATGAGAATATTAATCTTATTTTACATAGTTTGAAAAGAATCAATTTAACAAAGGATATTAAATGTTAACTGGTAGTCTTTTGTGTGAAAATACAACATCAAATTGCTATCTACGATCTTGCTCGGATTGTCCAGATTCTTCATCATTGGAAAATACTTTATTCGCTAATTTTGAAGAAAAATATATTGATCAGTTATCATTTGAGCAATGGGTGACCACGGATAGGTGTGACATAGAAACTATTGTAAAACCTGTAGATGAGTTTGTGTCATATTTTTGCTTGAAATTAGAAAGTTTAATCCCTCACGATTTCATTAAAACAGAACAATCCAGCTTTTTAAAAAATACGAAAAATACATTACAAAATGGTGAATTTTTAGTCATTTGTGATTTTTCTGAAAATTACAGCTTTGTATTGCAAGATGAAGTGCAGTCCCATCACTGGAACATACAACAAGCTACAATTCATCCATTCGTTATTTATTTTAATGGAAGTACGCAAATTGAACACTTAAGTTTTATTATAATTTCCGAAGATTTAAGACACGATTCAGTATCCGTAAACTTGTTCATTGAAAAAATGATTAACTTTTACGCGTTGATAAGCATAAAGAAGTCAAAAAGATATATTTCATGTCTGATGGAGCAGCGTCGCAGTACAAAAATCGTAAGAATTTTTCGAGCCTATGTCAATTTAAATCAATGTACGGAATTGATGCAGAATGGCATTTTTTTGCTACATCACATGGCAAAGGTCCTTGTGATGCTATTGGAGGAACAATAAAGCGCATGGCCACAAGAGCAAGTTTAGCCAAAGAACGTGAGCATCCAATTAAAACTGCGAAAGAACTTTTTGATTGGGCACATCGTAGAAAAGAAAAAGATTTAACCAAATTATCATTTTGTTTTACTACTACTGAAGAGTACGAAATAAAGGCTTCAGAGCTCAGCGAGCAATTTAATAACGCGAAAACGATCCAAGGAACCCAAAAATTTCACTGTTTCATTCCATTGTCGGAAAATAAAATTAAAGCAAAACTGTACTCAAACTGTGCTGATAATAATTCAAAAGTGTTCAATATTTTAAAAAATTTGAATAGAAATAAATCAAAGATAAGTATTAATAAACTGTTTTCATGATATCATAACCCATACCAAAATTCAAACCCAAAACTCTTAGAGTTTCTATAACAACATTGTGTAACTGCCACATTTAATTTAATACTTAGGATAATATTAATTCATTTTATTTATTTATACATATAATATTTATACATATAATATACATAATATCGATGAATACATAAATATGGAATATCATACAAACAACTTGTTTAACTCACGCAAGGCCCTTAACAATAAAATCAGCATCAAACTGCGATTCTTGAAAAAAAAAATACACGGAAATTTTTTTTTGTTTACTATATGTGAAAATTGTGAAATGTTTGAAATGTCATAACTTTTTTGTTTATTAGTTTACCATCACCAAATTTTTATGGTAGATAGCTAATATAATGGACCGTTTACGTTCGAAAAAAGATAGGGTTTTGAGATATTTGAGTTTTTGTGACAAAAATGATATTTTTAAAGGCAAAAATTTTTTTTTTTTTTACTGTGCACATTTTCTTAAGAATCACCATTTAGTTGTCTAACTTTGCTGAAAAAATCATAACAATCGAACATTCCGTTTTTGCTGTGCAGCTTTTTAAATATTTTTGAACCATTTTCACATACACCCTTTTGAAAAGTTAGTCGTGACTCAATATGAAGATTTGATATCGAAAAATGACGATTTAGATGAAATTGAAAAACTGTGCAAAGTTTCAACTCAATAGAAAATCATGAATTAAAAATTTTCTTAAATTTTGATGCTGTTGCTTGGAATCGCTCAATTTTCCCAAGTCTGATGTCTGTGGCGCAATGAGTTTTCATCACAGAAGACTGAACATTTGGGAATCTAGATTTGAACTATCCGTCTATCCTAGCGTCTATCAAGTGGTATGCAAGACACGTCATTCAAAGCAAGTCAATTTTTCAATTTTTGGCCACCACTTTCCCCATACTGGATTGGACGCATAGTCGCTATCTAGGACGGATTGAAGCAACAAGGACTTGGCCCGGAATAAGAGCCTGAAGGTCCAATTGGTCGTCCGAGAGTTTCGATAGAGGCCGTGAATTGAGACAGTCGAATGGTGGCTGCGATCTACTAAAACTCTCACGAAATATTCCTGGGCCGAGTTGATTGCCGCTTCCCACAAAGCTCCGAAGTGAGATTTACGCGACGGTTTGAAATTGAACCCCCGTTGTTGGAGCATTCACTGTCGAACGTAATAACCTGCGAAGCTCTTTATCAGCCCGACGATTTTTTCCCCCTTGCCTGAAAATAATTAAGCGATCCTTCAGTTACATTGGTCCCCAGAGATCAATGTCAACAAAAGAAAACGGGCGAGAGGCGGTAACTCGTTGTACTGGAAGCTCTGTCTTGAACTGCTCCACGACTTTTGGTTTTGCTCTGAAACAGTTGAAGCAACCATGGACGACGCGTCGAACAGCGTTTCTGCCTCCAAGAATCCAATAACGCAGACGAATAGTGTTCATAAGAAGTTGTGTCGCTGCGGGTAGGCACTTTTGCGTGGTTCGTTACGGTGTAAGATCTACCACGGTCACATTGTCAGCTACAGGCAAATCCTGACCCAACGAATACCTTCCCCAATATACAACTCCGTGATACTAATGAGGGTATCGCTGAGTCGGGGGCCTCTCGTTAAGTAAGTACTACACCAACAATTCCTTCCCCTCCCAAGCTACGGTGAAGATGGCCGTGGCCAGGAATAGTAATCCTCATGCTTTTGTGACTTTTATCCTAGATTGAAATCAAGGACCATACCCACCTTGATTTCTGATACCAATCTGAATAAGGATGTCAAAAGAAAAACATGAGCATCACTACACTTGAGTGTCACTACTCAAGTACACCGTAACTATGCTATGCTATGCATTTTAAACGGAATGCGGCCTAGTTTTTCGCTGCGTTCCAGAGTTATTGGGGAATTTTTTTCCCAAGGGTCTCCCCTTGAAAAACAACTTTCAAAATCTAAATTGATGAAAATAATGTAATCTTTTCCCCTGAAGCGCCATTTGGACCTCTCTTATGTAGGGTGACCATATGAAAATTTTCCAAAGGAAGACAATTCACCCAACTCGTAGCTAAATAGGAGAACATTTGGTTGGAAAAGGAGGACATGAAAGATTTTTCTTTATAAAATATTTGATTGATTTTTTATTTTTTATTTGGTTTAGAATATTATAGGAGAACAGTTCCCATTTCCATTCTGCTAAACAAATATTCATCTCAATGAGAACGAAAGAAATACAGCACCAATATCCATGCTTTGTTTTGCTGAAAAAATCACAAAAACCATGAACAAATCAAATTCTTTGTGATTGCTGTGTTTTTGATGGGATGAACACATGAGCTATGAGATGAAGTTCATGAGCTCAGTAACATTCTTTGTTAGAATTTTGATGAAATCTATTGGAAAAAGTTTTTGAAAGTCGAGACAAATGCGGTATCTCCTTCTTCTTTAATGATGTTACATCCCAAATTGCCCACTTACCTTTATCACAAGTACTTTTCTAGTTATAAACTGTGGGCATTATTTTAATAATGAGAAGATTCTGTGAAACAAGACTCAACTAATTTTATTAACAGAAAATTGTTTTAGTACTAATTATTTAGGCTGGAAATTTCAATGACATAATTTTAGTGAGAGAAATATCATGACCTTTAAATGCCAAAAAAAATTGCATACAATTCTAAACATTTAGGCAGCAATCGATAACTGACTGAACATTCCACAAGATGCTTAGACCAGACGAGTGGAGATTTTTCCTTAAATATCGCAATCACAAGGACTACAATTCAAGGCATGTGAATAAGAATGACTCCGTTAACCGTATGATCACGAGTTCTCAAATGTTGACTGAAAAAATCTTAAATTGTTTAGTTTTAGATGTTTCTAATATTTTGTAATAGACGTCATCGAAAGATTTGAAAAGTACTATAGATTATAGCAGGCTGGCAATTGCTCTTTACCTCACATATTTTAGGGAACGCCTGAGATGCGTGTTTACTCGCAGCAGATCTTGAGAAGCATTTGAAGTTTTCCTCCTAGTCTTTTTCTCACAATTTCGAATATTTCGACACCGGTATCACTGTAATTCAAGCATTTCATAATCGGCCCTCCTTAGCCGTGTGGTAAGACGCGCGGCTACAAAGCAAGACCATGCTGAGGGTGGCTGGGTTCGATTCCCGGTGCCGGTCTAGGCAATTTTCGGATTAGAAATTGTCTCGACTTCCCTGGGCATAAAAGTATCATCGTGTTAGCCTCATGATATACGAATGCAAAAATGGTAGCCTGGCTTAGAAACCTCGCAGTTAATAACTGTGGAAGTGCTTAATGAACACTAAGCTGCGAGGCGGCTCTGTCCAAGTGTGGGGACGTAATGCCAATAAGAAGAAGAAGAAGAAGATAATCGTAATTCAACGGTTTATAAGAAACATGTCAAAATAGAAAGGAAGGAAGCATACGTGTGCCTCTATAAATTGCAGATATTATCGAATATAACAGTAATATAATAGAAAAAAATAGAAAGAAATGCTTCTTTTGTGTTTCAGAAGGCCTAAACGGCGTCTCTTACACTGAATTTGGTCCAATACTGCTGAATGGCACCCAAGTTCACAAGATGTGAACCTCTTGGATAACTTCATGTGGCCATACATATTTGCGAGAAAAAAACGAACATAAAGTTTATAGTCATAAATCTACATGCGGACTTCCGTATACACTGATACGGTTGATCAAGCTGACCTGGACGATGCTCATGGAGGACCAACGCGCACTGGGAGTTTTCAAAAAGAAAGTGCTGCGTACCATCTATGGTGGAGTGTACGTGGAGGAGACTAATGAACCACGAGATGCATCAGCTGTCGGAAAAACCATCCATCGTTCACACCGCGAAAATCGGAAGACTGCGGTGGGCCGGGCACGTAGCTAGAATATCGGAAAGTAATCCGTTGAAAATGGTTCTCGACAACGATTCGACGGGAACAAGAAGGCGAGGTGCACAGCGGGCAAGGTGAATCAATCAGGTGGAGGACAATTTGCGGACCCTCCACAGACTGCGTGGTTGGCGACGTGGAGCCATGGACCTGGAGAGTCTGGTTATAAATGAATAACACATGCTGCAATTGATCCATATTATATTGACTCTCATCAAGAAAAACAATTACCATTGAAATCTGATTTTTTTCATATTTCTCTGTTTCACTAACAGACAAACCTTTTTTTCGCCGCACATAGCAATAACCTTAAAAACGTTTTCCACCGACCTCTATAGCCGTGTAAATATTTCATAGATAGGTATACAACTTAATAAAAACGTAAAGCTAGAAGGTATAATCTGGCCACCAGCCTGCTAGACGAAACCCGAATAAATAGTGCTTACATAAATTCCAGGGAAAAAAACATTGAAGACGCCACAATGTCTGTACTACGGCATCTTTTTACACCACACACGCGAATCCTCTCGGCCTTCGCAGCAAACGGCGACGACGTCTATGGCCAACCAACCAGCCAGCCGAGCCGGTATCGTTTATATTCCAATCGATCCCGCAATTGTGTCGCGTTGCTTCCATTCCACCACAGCTCACGCTCCGTGTGGTGAACCTAGCCCACTGAGCTGCTGATGGCGTCGCGGTTCGTTTGGTCTCTCTAGGCCAGTCAGCCAGCAAGACGATACTATACGCAAACAGAACCGACGAAAGGAGGATGACGGCGATGACAATTTTCACCGTGAGAATGCCGAGGACCTATCGGTTAAACGATTTTTGCGGTCGCGGACGATTTCCTTGACTTTGATGCGCTAGCTTTGCCTAATTGGGTCACAATCAGTGATTATGGTGCTCGGGATTATTCAAGCAAACCGATTTCATGTTCGAGATGTTCGACAGAATATTTGATGAAGGAGGCTCGCTGCTCTTCGCGTTGGATTTTGTGTCCCCACTGTAGCGTGACCAAAAGGATGTTCATTTTTTCAATAGTGCGATACTTGTTTTCTCTATCTGGTTGTACGGTTGTTCCCTCTTGTTTTGGTTACGTAGTAATAAACTACCAAATAGAAGTAGCTGGTTGGAAAACAGTGTGCTAATGAAAAGACGTATCGGTTCTGGAATTAACAAACGGTGAAAACTCCGCATCTAAAACAAAAGCCAAAGCTTGGTTTCCATTGAAAGAACCGGTTGTAGGTGTAGAACCTGATCTATAAATAGCGCGATTCCTTGGAAGCACCGACTGTAACGAATGGATGGATATGTTGTTCGCTGTCAATCTACCTGACTAGACATTTCAGCACATTGAGGACGGTTACTCTACAGAACTGGATGTGAATAATTGAGTTTGCACAAAGTTACTGTGAGATAATAGTTCGGCGTGGAGCAATCTGATCATCCAATTCAGGCTAGCCCATTCTTTATCAGCATTGATTTGACCATAATGTTAATCCTAGCCATTACGACAGATATTTTCTCATGAAAGTTTTCGTACGAAAGCATCTGTAAGCCAATCCATAAAAGAAGACATTTATTCCTGTTTATCAAAACCATGATCTGCCGGCTCTGGAGAAAGGCTTTGTGAAGTTCTGCCTGTGAGCTGAATTTGTACCCACTGATGTTTATCTGTTTAGCTTACCGATCATCTATTTGCAGACTTTCTTGACCATTTTACAGTGCAACTTAGGACACTCAGTAACACTCAGGACCTCAGGTGGGTGATCTTGGGGACGGCTGTTTGATCAATAATAAAGTGTTGAGCGGGTCTCGCGACACGCATTTAGGCTCAGAAGAACGTCTGCAGCTTCGTCACAGATAAGTCGGATCCCACGCTCTTCACCCACTTCTTCAGTGCAAACGTTTTTCGTTCACTCTTCGGAGTACAATGAGGATGTCGTCTGCGTACACGCAATAAAGCTTTTTTGAAAAGTAGTGAAAAATGGATTTTGAAAAGTGCCTGGGCAATGCGACCTTAACCAAAGACGTTTCAAAGCCCTTCATTAGTATTTTATTAATCCCATAATAAAAAGGTTACAAATCCTTATGCGCATGACATTAAAAAACCAACATAAGTCCATTTAAGCAGGTTTGAATTACATTTCAATAGTTTCCATATAATTTGGAAGCAACTACTGCAAGCTCGCCGCGTTTGTGTCCAGTTGGTTTGGTAAGGGCATATCGTCCTGCCTACACTGGGGCGTTTTGACCAGTGAAACACATTTTTGAAAAACGAAACTTTTTTGAAGATGGAAGCTATTTTATATCAAATTAACCAACGTCAAATAAATGTCGAGCCCTTTTTTTTCATAAAACACGTTTTTGCTCTACCTAATCAGTGATTAATGCCCTGAATGAACCAAAACATGTACCAAACGCCAAAGTCATTTGATTTTCAAAGCACGTTGGTATGGTAGTGGGAATTATTATTCACCAAGATAACGTTTGTACATTTTCGGGGTTTACTGGACAGCGTAACATACTTGTAACCTCTTCTCGACAACAAGACTAGCATTGCTATACACCTGCAATGGAAATTCAATTGATATAATAGCTATACGTTTTTTCTCTGGCAATTTTTAAAGAAAAAGCGTTCTACAAATGGTTCATTTGTGCAAACCAAATTGTCTGACCAAAAACAAAAGCTAAATATTTTCAAAAGATGAAGCAAAATTTTGTGAGAAAAATACATAACGTTAATTAAATGGATGTTATCTGATGTATCGCGATTTTGATGGAACATTACGTTCAGTTCAATTTGTCGACTATTTGTTAGTTTTCTTCTAATTTCTGGAACAGTTTATAGCAACCATGATCAACGTTTCGGACAGTGTGGACCCCTGTGGCACACCGTACCCCTGCAGATATTCTTCAGACATGAACCCGTCTATAGGCACTTGAAATATGTCGTTTTGTCAGGTCAGTTCTTTAACAGCTCTGGAAATCTGTTGACCGACTGAGTAGTGGTGGTTGCTTGGTGGAAGGAGAACTTTGAGTTATTGTTGTATGGACAATCCGACAGAGAGGGCACAAACAGAATCAGGATTGAGGATGATGGACTAGCAGCGAAGCCACCAACGCCACTGTGGTCGGATATCATGAAATCATGGCATTAATAAATAACTCCTTAGGGTTGCTTCATAGAAGTTTGGGTTCTTCCACAAAGTTGTTGCTTATATAGAAGAGTCTGAGCCGATTTGACCATGAAATAGCGTGAAGAACGCCTTAAATTTTGTAAAATATTCAAAAATATGATAAAAATTCGATTTGTTTTCCTACTCACTCCACTTCCCGCTTAGATTTTATCACGGATAGAATCTTTGGGTTATACAGAATTTAACGGACGCGAATTCGGTTGCAGAAATTTGCCGTAAATCTTTCACAGTGCCTTAATATTTATTGAGTTCCTCATGTGTTTGACGGAAACCTGTCACTTATTCAATCAAAGTAGGCCGTAAAATTCATATTATAATGAGCACATAAACTTTCTGGGCCTCGTTTTAATTATTTTGCAGTATTTTTTTTAAAATATATTGGTCTGTAATTTAGCTTAGAAATCACTTTATGGCAATACAGATTTGGTTCCCTTGAAGTTAAAGTTAGTACACTCTGGACGGATTTCGAAACAAGAAGTATTGATTTTAACTATACTCTCAGCAAGCTCTGCCTAGTTCATGTCAAAACATAAATTAATTAACGTTGTCCGTAGATCTATGTCTAATTCTAGGAGTGTGCAAATCAATTAGAAAATGTGTATTTGAAAAGATTCGTCAGAAATACCATCTGGTGTCAGTATATTTGGCGTTATTCTATTTTCTTCTTCAAGATCTAAATCGTTGAAAATGGGCTCTCATGAAACATCACCTGAAATTGTGAAACAGCTCCTAGTTCTGAAAAAGATAGTTACGTTCTTTGATGATTAATGTACAAAACATTTTGTATTTATATTACGTTCAGCATAAGCAGGTCGTATGCCAACGTTAAATAAAGATTAAAATATAATTATTATTCAAGAAAAATATAGTACCAGCAAAAAACTTCAATTGCTACTTCTTCATAAATGGTAGTAATAGTAGGACTACATCCAAGGAATTCGTGGCGTATGTTAAATTGAGCGCAAAATCATACAGTTGCACAAATAAAAGTAGGTCGTTTGAGAGTTACGGCAAGTTTCTGCACCCAAAGTCCCCTCCGTTTCATTCTTTACAACCCAAACATTCTCTCCGAGATAAAATCTCGGTGGGATGTGGAGGGAGTGGAAAAATAAACCGATTTTTCCATATATTTTAAATGTTTTACAATAATTGAGAAATTTTTTAGCTTGTTTGTTGGTTAAATCGGGTCAGACCCTACCATATATTATTCTCTGGGATATAGAAAGTTTATGCGAAAATAAATATTGTACATAGATACAAAATTAAACTAAAACAATCAAATTTTGGGAATAAAAGCACATTTTATACAAAAAAGGCATTGTATCTCAGAATCAAAAGCCATTTCAGAGATGGTTTCTTCGCAAGAGTTGCTTACTAAATTCTAAAACTTTGCAGAAGACACCATCATCCTGTCATGCTCATATAAAAAGTTAGCTAAGCGCCGCCCTAGCGGTAGAGTTCGGAACTATAGTTCCATCACCACATGAAGGCCTACTTATCAAGCAACAACTTTGTGGAAGACACCAAACTTCTATTAGGCAACCCTAAGGAGTTATTTATTAATGCCATGATTTCATGATATCCGACCACAGTGGCAACGCTAGACGAAGTGAAAAAAGCCGTTCGAGAGCTGAAGAATCGAAATTAATTTATTGACTTTTTTCGGTGATAAGGAGTATATGAAAGTAATGAAGATACAGATTCGATTAACACCGCAAGCGAGCGGCAAGTGAGAAATGGGAAGAACGGTAACAAACTGTGATATATAATGCTAGAACATGGTGATGGATGCAGAAATGACTCTAGTCATGCAGGGAAGCTTGCCACCTGCCGCAATGTCCACTATTCGCAAATCTGCTCGGAATATGCCAAATCCAGGTCATCAGTCAATGAGCGACTGACCATCGTTGATTTCAAAAGAACTGGGTCGCAAACCAGGACTACACCGAAAAAAAAGAGCGAGACGCAGCAGTACCCGCAGGTGCAATGAAGCGGACGAGCAGCGACAAAGATTCATATGCAACGGGACTTTCACGTAAGCCTGAATCGCATAAGGCTGAAAATGTAAAAATATTACATAAGGCCGAAATAACAAAAAGCTGAAGCTCGAAAAATTCACATTTTCTTGCGACTCCTTGCTGTCTTTCAATTTTGATCGGTGTTGAACTTAATCTATAGATTAAAAAAACACATTACTAAAGATAAAACAAAAAAAAACACTTGTCATAAGACGAGTTTGTACAATTCCATTTAATTCCAACGTATCTGTCAAGGTACAATTAAGTGGTGGTTAATTGTACCTTGACAGATACGTATTTCGACCTCAACAGTCTTCAGTGTCTCGTACTTGACTCGACTCGAAAAAAAATCAATTTTGATATGGAATTTTCATTTTTTGCATCTAGTTTTTGATTCTTGTCAAGAATATTTATTATTTTTTATTCTTTCTCTTTTCTTTATCCTTTTTTAATTTCTCTTCCTTCTTCAGTCTTCCTTCATCCGTCTTCCTACTTCTTTCTGGTTTCTTCCTGATTCCTTGTTCTTTTTTCTTTGTTCCTCATCCCTTTTTTGTTCTTAATTTTTTTCTCTTTATTCTCCTATTTTCTTCCTTATTCCTTCTCCCTTTTACTTTCTTCCTCCATTCTTCTTCTACTTCCTTCCTTCTTCTTTATTCCTTCTTCCTTTTTCTTCCTCCTTCTTCTTTTTTCCTTCTTCCTCTTCTTTCTTCTTTCTATCTTTTTCCTCTCTCTGTCTTCAATCTTTTTCCTGTTTTATTCTGTAAGTGTTGGTTATGTTATGTAATGAGTGTTGCCGAGAAATTCGTGGAATTTTAGTGTTATGCGTGAATTGTTTGTGAATGGCAGGTAAAACTCGTCTTTATGTGTAGGTTTTCCATGTACAGTAGCGACTGTAGTAGAGCAGGGCATGATTAGCCTCCACCACCCTAAAAGACCGCAGCCAACCACTCACCGTAGTCCTCCAACCTAACACCAGAGGGCCAGAAGCACCATCGTCTAGCGCAATGAATGAATCGCCTGCTTTGAGCGTGCTTACAGCGGCACACTAGGAGTTAACTTTCTGAAATCAGTATGGCAAAAGGCATTATTGGCAGTGGCTGATTTTCTACCCGCCGCTTCCACATCCAAGCACTATCGTATATGCGTCAATAGCCAGCATGAGTTAACCGCCAGAAATTTGTATGGTGCAAGACATCTAACGCGGGTTTTCTCAAAATTAGGTTCTTTTCGTGAAAAACTATTTGGTACCGGTTATGTAGGAAGGTGTCCGCTACTACGCCTACCAAATATGTTTGTGCTTAATTTTGAGAAATCGAGCCTTAGATGCCTTTCGCCATACTGGTTTCAGAAAGTTAACTCCTAGTGTGCCGCTGTAAGCACGCTCGAAGCAGGCAATTTATTGGGTTGATGCAATGATGCGAGGTGACTGACATGAAAAAGGAGGTCATGATCCTAGGATGCGGGAAACAAGCCCAAAATCGGTCACTTATCCAACGCAATTCGAAGTAAACGGATTAAAGTTTGAAAGCTAGCGAAAGTTACCGAGTTTGAAAAAGTTGAAGTTAGAGAGTTTGTGGAAGAAGACCAGGCGTAGATGGCGTCAGGTAACTTGAAGTGGCTGCTTCCGGAGACAGAAGCTGATCCCATCATTTTCTCCTTCTCAGAACCCCGCCGTTTTATGATTAAAACCCCATCGAGAACCGCCATCGTACCCAGGTTCCATTGTCGGCCTGATTCGGCATTGTTCCGCCGATAGCCGTTCGGCCATCTTATTGGTCGTTTTGGACCGCAGTGAGAAGCGAGGAGTATCCCCAAGCCACCCCGACGTTACTACCGGATCCGTAGTGAGCAGAGTAACCGGCTACCGACGCGCAGGTGGCCGAAGAAGGATGGTAGAGAGGGAGTAGGAAGTGCAGGAAGCCTAGATACCGTAGCGAGTTGGAGTAGAGCCGCCAAAGCCGGCAGGAGTGCGCTTGCAAGGAAGGTAGAGGACGAGGAAGAACCGGAGTCAAAGAAGGAAGAAGTGGAGTGGTGTAGTGCTGCCAGGAAGAGGGGCCCCAAGGAAGACAGGTTAGCTAGGCTTAAGGACACTCCTGACGGAATCCAAGTTTGAAAGTGCTCGCGTTTTCGCGGGCACACCATTCGATACGGAGGCGGCGCACAACTGTCATTTTTGTTGATTTAGCTTCGCTGCGTCGCAGCATGCGTGAAATAATAAAAATGACAGTTGTGCGTTGCTTCCGTATCGAGTAATGTGCCCCGAAAACGTGAGCTCTCTAAAACTTGGATTCCATAAGGAGTGATCTTGAGAAAGTGCAAAGGTCAATAAAGTGTCGCAAAGTGAAGCTCTGTGCGGTTTTCCCTATATTATGATTGTGAGAGTTCCCTGCCCGCGAGTAGCTTGAGGTGAGTGTGCCGACCCTGAGGCCAATGCTTTAGGGCATAGCTCAGGCCATACTTATCCAATTATTACAATTCTCTCTTCTTCTTTCTTGGGTCTTTCTTCTTCCTTCTTCATTAATCGTTTTTGCATTCTGCCTTCTACCATCTTCATTCTTCCTTCTTCTTGCTTCTATTTTCTACTTTCCTTCTTTTTGCCTTTCTCGTACAACAAAGTTGTACCGAAAGGCTATCATTTCACTACGAAAACGACCTTTTTATAGAAGCCTCGGAGACCCATAGTGTTATATACCAATCGACTCAGCTCGACAAACTGAGCACATGTCTGTCTGTCCGTGTGTATGTATGTGTGTATGTGTGTGTGTATGTGTGTGCACAAAAGCTAAGAAAAACATTAGACAACTTTTCTTATAGTAATCCTCAACCGATTTCCTCGCAACAAGTTTCATTCGACAGGGGGCAAAGCCTAGTTGATCACTATTGAATTTGATAACAATCGGCCGTTGCGTTTAAAAGTTATAAAGAAAATGGTACATCGAACCATATTAGCACCATATAAGGTTGGTGTCTTGGCTAAATGCGAGAAAGGCAGTATCACTACTCGGTGAATTAAGTTGGGTTTTTTCTATCTTGTCCCTTGTTTGTTCATCCTTCTTTCTTCCTGCTTTCTTCTCCCTTTTTTTCTTTACGTCTCCCTTATTCTTTTTTCCTTTTCCTTCTTCTTTCTTAATTCTACCTTTTACCTTATTCTTTCTTCCTTTCTATCTATCTTTTTCTTTCTTCCTTCTTCATTCATCCATCATCTTCTTCCGTTTTCTTCTTCCTTCTTTTTTCTTCATTGTTCCTTCTTCTTTCTTCTTTCTTTATTCGTTTGTCTTTCTTCTTTTTTCTTACTTCTGTCTTCTCCCTTCTATGTTGTCTCTTTATCCTTCTTTCTCCTGCCATCTCCTTTCTTCCATCTTCCTTTTTGCGCCTTAACTCTTTTAACTATTATCTTAATTTTTCTTCTTCCTTTTTTCTTCTACCTCCCATATTCTTTATTCGTTTTTCAATTCTTCATTCTGTATTCTCTATTCTCTATTCTTTATTCCTTATTATTTATTATAAACTAAGCTAAGCCAAACACCTTGAGCCCTTTGGCTCAGTTCTTTTTTCATAGGAATTCACTGTTTTGGTGAGCTTCTTTAAGCTCCCGGCTTGATCACGAATTGCTCAGACAGCATCCGGCGGCGGATCTATCTTACACTAACAAGAAGTTTATATGGCTAAGGAATCTCCTCAGAAACCGACGACACGCTTCCGTGAAGGCTACTGCGTAATCCCCAGGTCGACGCAAATCCGAGACACGTTTTCACTTCAGTCCGGAAATTCCGAGTGGAGTAAAAAATCCGCTTCAATGGCACCCCGAATCGATACTTTAACACGTCACGATCTACTCGGTCTAGCCTTCAGCGATGGCTCTAGCCTACTCCGACTCCGATAGCGGCGGAATCCTCCCGAAACCAATCTCATTTGTTCTTGAGCCATTCAGATCCACGATTTATCGCAAACTAATACTTGTGCATTTCGAATCTATTCTCTTCTGACTTTATGATCCATTCAGCTCCAGGATTGGTCATGCACTACTCAAATAATCCCCGGCAGCGATCTATCTTACGCTGACAGCGAGCTCCCCGCATTTGCACACATCGACGAGATGCCATCTGGCCCAGGAGAGTGCGAAAGCTTAAGTTTTCCAACCGCATATTTGACCATCTCTGGAGAAACGTGGAACAATAATATCTCTTGGAGAAACGTGGAACACATTGAAGTCAATAATATCTCTTGGTATTGAAGTCAAGGCAAGAGCAATTTCCTGTGCTATTAGGAACTTGATTCTTGAGGACGCCACTGAATATCTGGGAGAAAATTTTGCATTTCTGCATTGTAGATCAAGCGGGTGATACGTACATGGTACTCTGCTCTACCGGTATACCGCTCTCATTGCGTTTGATATTCACATTCCTCCAAAATCATTTTGGATTCCGCCGCAGATCGTCTTGCTAGGTTTAATGTAGCATTTGTACAAGAAGCGTTAGTTCTCTCGATAGATGCAATTAGCTTCATCGAATAGGCGTTTCATGAATGTGCATCTTCGATGAGTGTATTGCTCCAACAATTTTGAAAGCCGTCCACGAAAAATGCAAAGATGGCCATTGGACCAGACTGGTTAATGAGGTGGCCCGCCGTGGAAGAGCTTGCACAAGACAGGAGTTAATGATC
Organism: Armigeres subalbatus; assembly: GCF_024139115.2. Taxonomy (NCBI): domain Eukaryota; kingdom Metazoa; phylum Arthropoda; class Insecta; order Diptera; family Culicidae; genus Armigeres; species Armigeres subalbatus. The sequence continues at coordinate 262,397,164 of NC_085140.1, read as the reverse complement.
CTTGTCAGTCAGTAGCATTATCTACGTCCATGATATGGCATACATCGGACCAGTCAGCCTCAGAGAAAAGGCGGTCTTAAAAGCTGTACTCTTCCCGGCGAATGTCATAATCGTCGACATATATAATACCAAGTTGGCATTGAACGTTGAAAGCTAGGGAACTACTGCTTCGTTGGAAAACACATGATCCAGAATACGATCAGAGCAATTATGAATAAGGTTCCGTTACCGCAGACTGCGAAAGGCTAAATTGATTCAGGAAAGCCATCCAAAACTCCTTTAGAGAATTCCTTTTATAAATTCAATATTTGATTCATTTGGTTAGGGAATTCATTCGATTTTTATAAGGAATTGCTTCAGCAATTATTTTAGAAATGTCTCAGGAAATTCTTCTAGTGATTTTTTAAGTAATCCCTTCCGAAACTGTAGGAAGAAATTCTTGGAATTCCTACGAAATTTCTTTAGAACTTCATCCAAGAATTCAATTGAATTTTTTCTAGTAATTCTTCAGACCTTCTTCCGTAAATTTAATTAGAAAATCATTAAGACCTTCGCATATTCCTTTAATATTTTTTCGGAAATCTATTGAGAAATTGTTGGGATTATTCGGAAATTACTTTAAGTGTTCTTTTGAAATTTTAATCGGGAAATTTCTTACAAATTTCCGTTAGAAACTAATATTTCTTATTGCATTCTTTAATAAATTGCCAGAAAAATCTTCCTACAAAATTTCCGGAACAATTCCTGCAGGTTTTGTATGGTTTTACTAAAAGAAAGATCCGAATCCGATTTTCTGGAGGAATTTTATAAGGAATTACCGGAGAAATTAATGAAGACCGTTCCACAGAATATTCCGAAGAAATCTTGTGAATGTTAAAATGTAATCTTGAATAAATTTCTAAATCAATTTCCGAATAAATTCCCAAAGTAATTTTAGAGAATTTTTCGAAGGATTTCTCCAAAAGAGATTTCCGAAGTTATTCCTAAATAATTTCTCTAGGTATTCTGAAGGTAATTTCTAAAGGATCTTCCTTAGCTATTTTCCGAAGAAATATTCAAACGAATTTCAAAGGAATATCAAAGAATTTGTAAAAGAACTTCTAAAGAAATTCCCAAAACAATTCGTGCAGGAATTTCCGATAAAAATAGAAACTTTATTAGTATTCCTTTTTTGATGTTCGAGGGATTCTTGGATTAATCTCCGAAGTAATTTCCGGAGGTCTAAGTAAATGAAATTCTGAAAAACTCTTGAAGAAATCTCGCTTAACTTTTCAAAAGGACCTAAGTAACATTTTTTTCATGAATTAAATTGAATAGCGCAATCAACAGAACAACATAAAAGCTATTGATTGCAGTATTCAAATTAATTCATGAAAAAAATGTTAATTAGGTCCTTTTGAAAAGTTAAGCGAGAAATGTCCAAAAAAAATTTTGGAGAAATTTAAAAATATTGAAAATTCCTTCAGAAGTTCCTTCGGAAATTCCGTTAAGAATTCGTTCGGAAATTCCTGATCTTTTGTCATAGAATTGTGGGAAGACTTCTTAGAGCAAATTTTTTCATGATTTAATTTGAGTACTACTCGAAAGCTTTCATGCTGGTCTATCGATTGCAATTCATGAAAAAAAAAATATTTAGGTCCTTTTGAAAAGTTAAGCGAGAATTGGTTTTTCCCGTCAAAAAATTGTATTCGCTCAATCGATTATATATTTAATTTAAGGCCAACTTTTTTCTTCTTTCAAGTATTTTTAAAATTTAAAACAAAAAAATGAAAAATAATTTGAATCTACATATATGAGTGTTGATTTCATACAGATGGTTCAGAAATAAAAACAGGTACTGGAAATATTACCATTTCCTGTATCATGATATGAAAATAAGAATGACAAAAAAAAGAAGAATGACAAGCTGCAGCTGACATATACTTTTGGAGAAATCGTTCGGGATTTAACTTTCGAAACACAACGCAAAGCTCTTGAACGAAAACAGTTCTACTAACCAGAAATAACAATTCGTCACCGATAATCATCGCTGCGGAGTTTTTCCGAGCCACATGTCCACTTCCGATGGATTCTGGCAGGATTCCCCCCTCCCCACCAGAGTGCTGGTTACTGTACCATCACACGTCGCCAGTCCAACTTTTTCGTGTTCACTCTCCTGCAGTGAAGTTTGGCTCCATCCACCGGAAGAGAGAGCGTGCTGAAACTTTTTTTTTTCCGTGATGTCGTCGTAAGTCTTCCAATTTCCTCCGCCATAATCTAGTTTTAAGACAAGATCGAAAGCAAACTCTGGGAAAAAGCCATCACGAAACTTTGGCTCACTTTGCATAGATGTTCTTTCCCCATCCATCACACCGTAGTATTGACTGTCGCGTCGTCCGTCGCTTCTATTCGACCCAGGGTCGTTTTCAATGGCGATTATTCAAATCTCTTGTATTGCATGCAAAATTCGACAAAACCGTTGTGAACATGAGCTCTCCCGAAGCCATTGTTGAGCATGGGGCAGAATTTTGGTAATGGTTCTGAAAAATTTAATCTCTTGTTTAACGGTCCTTGATAGTCGACAATTTATCTGTATGGACTTTTTTCTCCTCTTCATCTTTGCCTGTAGCCCGTGTCGAGTGTCTACTTTCCGCAATGGACAAACTTTGTCTATTCACACAGCACACCGAAGTGGAAGGATGTAGATTTTATCGGTCCAAGTTTCAACACACTGTCACGGGCTTATCGAGTGATATTACCCCCAGACAAAGTTTACAATCATGGTCCTGTTCTCTGGCTGTATAGCTTTTGCACGATTGCAGTTAATCTGCTCGTTTGCATGGTTTATGTTTATCAAACAATGGGGCTTTAGGTCTGATCAGTAATAACAAATTTTTCTGCCGAGATTACAGCGTACTGGGTGGAAATTTTGCATTCTTTTGGCATAGTTGTGTCGTTGGAAAATGTGACAAGATTTCCATTATTCCCGATACGGAAATTTTATTCTGATTAGTTTTGACACCTGCTGTCACTCATCGATAAGGAATCGAAGCCACGCGCTATCCAGCAGCAAATCCCAGTGCAATTACGATTTTCACACTGACAGTCTGCACAGGAAAAGCTTGCCTGTGAATGTGTACAGGACCATGATGCTTCTATCAATAATGGAAAGTCCAATTTCGCACGAAGTGTCCCATGAGAATAGGCTAGAACAGTACAAGTTGTCGGATCCCGTTCTAAAGAAGTCGGATCATTTCAAGTTTCTTGGCGATGATTACGTTCGGTGGCAGTTTTTTTTAGACACGAGATGGCAGGAATAAAGTGAATTTCTCAGGTCTAGTTGAAAATAAACAAATTTAGATGGAAATTTATTCTGAATGTGTTCAACCGTAATGTAATCATCCTAGCGGGACAAACAAGATTGTTAGTGAAATAATCATTTCAATGTCAACGTCCACCAAATGTCAACAAGAACCTAATCAGAGCTGTTAAATTTATAAATAAAATTATAACACATCTGTAAAGTCCAAATGACTAGATGAAAAACGTTTATCGCCTACAAATGATCGAATCCTTTTCCCTTTTCATGACATTATTGTCCAGATACTATCTTCCTAAAATAATACACCAATACTCTTTATCACTTACAGTCCTCTTTAAAATTCAACTTTTAATTCTAAAATATCCCCTCCACACATTTTGCTTCATTCTTATCTATTTCAGCTATGCTCTCGTTCCCTCCCACAACCCTGTCGGTCAGCAATTTGTGAAACATTTTTTGCGCTCCGTTCGCCTGCGTCGGTGATAAGAGAGTGAAAATCCGGCAGCTACCCCAACAGCAATCAAACGGATGCTGATTAAATTCTCTGACTTTTGGTCTGGTTACATTCGCAAAACGTTTTTGCAAGCCAACGAACAAAATACAGTTGGTGACCGCTCTCTGGCAGTTCTTCTCGCCAGCAATTTCAACGACCGCAGAAAAATTCTCACTCTACCATCGGATCGGTTTGCATGTTTTCCGAGATTTTTAACATTTTATCCTTGGAGGCGCGCTTCCACTCACAGGAATTGGAGTCCGATTCTTGGTAAATCTGTAACATTTGTTTGGTTGTGCAAACAATGCGTATGTTTCGACACGAATGAAGTAATATATTTCATCGGAAATGCGTTATTGTACGAATTAAATTTATTAAGGTTCAAATGTCGTACATCAAATCGACTTCTTTTTCTTGCTGTTCGCTTCTTTTTTTTTGCGGAGAGCCTGCTCATTCGCTCAGATCTGATTTTGTACAAAGTACACAAACATTTCAAAAGGCATCAAACTCTATATATTTCCACAAAATATTAACGTCCTTTTCAATACTTGTACAGCGCACAGATTATAGTGATACGCATAAACAGCCTCAAACATGCATCTGAGATTGATTTGTTATGCATCCTTCTCCTAATTACACAATTTCCTACATGCATTTTACATGAATGTAAAATTATGATGTAGTTGACTACCTTCTCAAATGTTCGTCCAGATTCAATGGATTGTTTACATGACCATATGATCGGTCTTCTCTCTGTGTACATGAAAAGTGATGCCGTTTTAGCATTACATTATTATTTTAGCATTACATTACATTATCAACACTAGAATTATGGAAAAATAAATAACCTGCGTTGCTTATGAATGCTTGCGTTTTTACAGTTCTAGCTCACATCTAATATTTAGTGTCAATATATAGCATGAAAAGCATAATTTTCATAGATTATTGCTTGATGTTTACGTACATATTCGAGAAAACAAGCATAACATATAGAACAAATCAACACGCAACACTGAACGATGATTTTCGAGTATCTGCAAAGTATAAGAGAGCGTGAGAGTAAATCGACGGTTTCCCCTCCTGGAAAAATATTTTTTCTACTTTGCAATATTTTCTGCAAAAGCCAGTTTTTTTTAAATAATATTACGAAATTCATCCAAATGAAGCAACCCACGGATGTATTGAAGTCACCACTATATGTTGATGTAGTTTTAAAACAGCTGGGGAATGCTTTTTTTCCTCAGTGGGCGGATTTTTTCCTGGGGGTGGTACAAGCACGTGGCTGTTTTCTTGTCAATGACTGGATTACGGTAATTTGGGCCTTAAACTTGCATCATTATATAAACGAAACGTCCTAAATATTTGAATGCTTAACGCGCATAACTTGTTCAATTGTGAGTTTAATACTGTCCAAATTCAAAGAAAATTTCATTTGAAAGTATGACTTGTGTTTTATTCTGACAACGTGAGTTTTGGAAGAGAAAACTGCTGCCTACCATTAAAGGTAGGATGCAGATAGAAGGATGTATTGAGGCAGCAACGAACTTTCGTCTTTTTTTCTGGGGGAAGGGCCGTTTGGCCGAATGCCACTAGGCCGAACTAGGGACGTTCCGATACTTCAAAATATCGATATTTGATTCGATACGATATTCGAATCAAAGTATCGATATCACCGATATATTGGAATGAAAATATCGATATATCGGAAAATCATATGATATTTCAGAAATGAGATTATCTTCTATCCATATAATAAAAATGAAATGATCTGTGTTCGTATCCACATAACTCGAAAACGGCTGGATGGATTTTCTTTATTTCTTCAGCAGATATGTTCGATATCGTTTTCGACGGGTTTATATGATATTTTCTCATGCGAAAATTACGAGTTAGATTGAGTAAATCGTGAAAAAGTAAAATTTAGATTCGTATGGAAATTTCGCACTAGCATATTCGCCTACTATGCAGGACAACGTCTGCCAGGTCGAGTAGTTAAGAATATATTTGTTGTAGTTGTTCAATTACTATTGTATTACCGTATTACCCCTGTACAATAATTATTAGAAATGACTTGTTTTATTACTTCATCCAACCTGCTTATAGAGTGTGCCACTCCAACAACCATCGGTGCACAGTGTTTTATTTCGTCATTTTCACGATCGAAATACAAAAACTCGAAAAGTGTTTAAAAAAATTACATGCTTTTGCTGATTATTGTAACATTCCATCTCACATGCAACAAAAGTTATCCTTAAATTATACAAATTCTTGGAGGTATTTCCACTTGTGATTACTCCCTTAATTGCAAAAAGTCGCAAATTTCTTCACAATATGCTGGAAAACGCTCATTTCATTTTTCTACTGACATTGAAAACTTTTGTCGACAAGAGTCTTCTCGAATACTGTGATAAAAACTTGTAAACCTATGAAAAATCATAATATTTGAATAACTTTTGTTTTATAAGAGATAGAAAGTTATAATGTTCAGAAAAAAAACATGTTATTTTGCTGGTTTGACAACTTTGTAGAAGAGACGGAAAATGTGAAAAATCATTAGAGTTAGTTTTAAGTTAAAAGAATGATTTTATGGGGATTTCCACATGTTCAGTTTGTTAGATATGTATAATAGATATGTATAATTTAAAGATAACTTTTGTTGTATGTGAGATGGAATGTTACAATGGTTAGCAAAAACATGTAATTTTGCTTGTTTAACAACTTTGTGGAAGAGACGAAAAATGGGAAAAATCATTGAAAAGAGTTAGAATGAAAAATTAGATTTTATGGGGTTTTACATAAAACGTCTCAAGTTTGTTATATATAAGAGATAGAAACTCAGGATGTTCAGCAAAGTTGCTCGTATTAACATTTGCTACAACTTTGCGGAGGACACAACGTGTCTATCTCATTCTGGTGGAATAATAATTGTCTCAACTAACTTTTAGGGGGATTAATCATCAAACTGTTTTTATCGAAAGATGCGCCCCTAAATATCTTGAAACTTCTGTGAACAGACCCTATATCCAAAATCAACACTTTTCGAGTTTTTGTATTTCGATCGTGGAAATGACGAAATAAAACACTGTGCGGTGGCGCCGTTGGTCGTAGTTTTAACAGGTAGCGGCGGCGTTTCGGCATAATACTGACTTCACCATTTTCCGTTCGCTGTTTCGCTGTTCGCTATTTCTGTATTTCTTCTCGGGTTATTCTGATTTTTAATAAATTACAAAAAATTCTCTCTTCAGAATTTCTAAGGAAGTTTTTTTTTAACTTATTTTCGAAGTAAATTCAGATTTTTTACGAAAAAATCTATAGAAATATTCTTAATTAAAAATATAAATTCTCTTAAACTTTCACGAGAAATTATCTTTTTGTTTTCCTTGAATTTCGGCAGGAAATTCTCTTCGATTTTAAAGGGGCGTGCTTCAAAATTTACTCAAAAATTACAACCAGATTTATTTTTATTTTCATCAGAGAACCCGTAGACATATTTTTTTTAAAAATTCTCTTTAATTCCTACGGAGCATTCTTTTCAATATTGGAAGGCAATTTTCATATGGTTTCCAATTCTTCTATATTTCCATTCCCAAAAAATCTCTTCCTAATTTCTGAAGTTAATTTAGCTTATTTATCATAGGAACATGTCAAATATATAATTGAATTCGTGTAAGGATTCAAGGACCAGTGGCATGACAAATGTCACACAACGGCACGTCAATGCACAGTGTCCGAGTTGCCAAAATTATTTGTAATGGCAGCGCACACCTCACACCATCCGCGTTACAGAAAAAAAAATCATCTTAACTATTAATTTTGACCCATTTTGATAATATGCAATTATTATGTTTCTGTTACTTTGTTCTGATTCAATATATGTATAGATATCGAAAGCAAAAATATCGATATGGCCAATATATTGCAAGTAAAATATCGATAGAAAAATATCGGATATCGAAACAAAAATATCGATATTCCGATATATCGGAAGTATCGGAACGTCCCTAGGCCGAACAAACCATTAGGCCGATCAGGACATTTGGCTGAACATGTTATTCGGCTGAACAAATCATTTGGCCGAATATGTCATTTGAAAAGTAAGAAATGAGGAATGTAAAGTGAGACGTCTCACTATTGTCCTATTCGGCCAAATGTCCTATACGGCCAAATGTCCTATTCGGCCAAATGACCCAAGTAGCACACTTGTCATATATCAGTTAATGTGACACATATGCGACCGAATCCAGTCACATTGGAGTTGCTGCAAGAAAACCGATCTGAATTGTGCTCAGGGATTGAATCCTAAAGAGAAAGAGCAAGTCTCTCACGTATCATCTCTGTATACATATACGATATATAGTATCCCGCGAAAGACTTTTTTCGCAAGTTGTCATGATAGAGAACTGATTCAGGAGGCTATACCCCTTGAAAATTTTCTTTTAGAAAACTCCAAATGCGTGGAGCACTGGCTCTGATGATGCATTTCAACTTGTTCTACACAGCTGTGCAATAACCAACACTAAAGGTGCGAAAACAAAGCGAAAATCACCATTTTTCTGTGGGGGCTGCCTATCCGATTCTGTTTTTTCGCACTTGTTTACTAGTTTGATAAATTTGTTATCATGGCTTGTTATGATTCGGAACAGTTTTTGCCTTTTTTATCGTTGTTCGTTATCTGATGAGAGGGATTTCTTCAAACCCTGATTGTACTACTAGAAGACCTATTCGGCTAAATGACCTCTTCGGCGAAATTACCTATTCGGAAAGGGAAAGGGAAAGATACTGGTATGCATTTCAAAATTGCGACCAAAATAATATCCTTAGGGTAGGGCTTAACCCGTATTAGTCTGACCAAAAGAAGAAACAAACAATTTTCTCTACTTCGTCATTTTTTGTCGAATTGGCCTGATGTTATCACTATTCAGAATTCAGAATTCCAGAAATCAGAACACATGTTGGCGCTTCTGATGTGGTTCTTCTATCCGGAGTTATTCCGGTGGGTCACTGAGTCAGATGCAGTAAATTTGACCAAAACAAAACTTCCTATTTGGCGATATAACTCCAACAAAAGGGGGGGGGGGGGGGTCCCGTAGCGCATGCTATGTTTAAAGGCAACTATTATGCAAAGTGAATGCACCTCGGATGTTAAGATGTTAGATCATAGTTTTTGACCTCTAGTTTAAGGATCTGCGTTGATTAAAATATTTCATCGGTGAAATTTTGACTTTTTTACTATTTAAGGTATCATTTTTAACCCTAAAACATTTTCTGTTTTTTTTTAATTTTTTGAAACAAGTTATATAAAATCCAACCACTAGTTTTTTTTCCTGTTGCTTTAAGAAGCATTTTCATGTAAAAACATTTTTCATATGATGAAAATAGTAGAAGTTTTATTAAAATTACTGCCAGTCTTAAATGTTCTTATGGTTTATTATGAATAGATCTGTAGACTTCCTTAGCCGTGCGGTAAGATGCACTGCTACACTGCAAGACCATGCCAAAGGGACTGGGTTCGATTCCCGTCTTGTCTAGGAAATATTCTCGGCTTCCCTGGGCCTCATGATATAGGAATGCAAAAATGGTAGCTTGGACTAGAAACCTCGCAGTTAATAACTATGGAAGTGCTAAATGAACACTAAGCTCCGAGGCGGCATATATCAGAGTGGTTGATGTAATGCCAATAAGAAGAAGTATTATTAATTTTAAGAACATAATATCACTCTTTAACATTTCAAATCAACAAAAAAATAAAACTACGAACTAGTTCAAAGTAGTATTTATGTTCTGTATTTCAAACTAGATTAAACCTCAATGGACGTCTGCATTATGTGACCACTGTTATATGCTACCACCGTGGAGAACAGTTTACTTGCATATTGTTCGGGGTTATCTGGCATTTGGTAGTTTTGGTAGATAGTATAATAATTTCTGTGAATGGCTTCCGTTGTTTGCTCCGTATACTTTGTAAGGCTTCCCTGTGATGCGCTCAATTCAAGAACATGGAATTTCAAAATAAGAAATTGTTCGGTGATTGAAGCCCGGCTGCTATCCAACTGTAACAAAAAAGCTCGTATGGCGTCTGAATAAAAGTCCAATAATGTTACACTTACAGCAATCAACTAGCTGTGGTAGACTCTCCAATACCTTGTAATAACCATCGCATTACACCATCATCGTTACACAAGAATTCGCTTACGAAAAATGAAATATATGTTCGGTATCAACAGTAATTTTAGTATAACTTCTGCTACTTTCGTCATATAAAATTTGTTTCTATATGAAAATTTTCCTTGAAGTATCAGGAAAAAAATGTGGTGCCTGAATTTTACATAACTTGCTTCAAAAAAAATTAAAAAACCAGTATAGATTTTTAGGTTAAAAATATTCCCTTAAATGGTAAAAAAGTCAAATTTTCACCGATGAAATAATTCAATCGACACGGCTCCTTAAACTAGAGGTCAAAAACTATGACCTAACGACTTAACATCTGAGGTGCATTCACTTTGCATAATAGTTGCCTTTAAACATAGCGTGTAGCGTAGTTGGCTACACGTTCGCCTTACAAGCGAATGGTCATGGGTTCGATTCCCAGCCCCTCCACCAAACCCTCGTCAGTCGCCAGATCCGCAGCCCATACGGTGGCGTTCTGGGGTACGCGCCTTACCGTCACGGCTATTTGATGACGACTGACAACTTGTTCTTCTCGGAGGCATTCCTCCAACGTTCCCGGATAAATGGCAACCGAACAATGCAACAATCATTGGATAGACGACATGGTCAAACGGATTCAATGGACTCACGATGAGATGGACAGGCAACGACAACAACAATGATAATGTTATGAAAACTCATATGTGAATATGTACGTTATGTGGAAGATATTGATTTGGAAAATGTATTGGGTAACCACTTTCCTTCGATGGGACTCGAACCCATGACCCTACAGTACGCTAGACTGGTGCTTTAATCAAGTAAGCTACGAAGGACCTCCGTCGGCCTTCGCAACCTAGCAACTACTGAACGAGCTCAAGATTCCCAAATTGGACGCATAGTCAAATCACTCGCAATCCATTTTCTCAAGCCAATACTTCCACATGTGTATTGTACACGTCCACATTAGAGGAGCGTGAGTATTTAGAATGTCTGGCGGCTATACATTCTTCATCAGCAACGGTACTGATCAAGTGAGGTTGTGTAAGCTATTTGCCAGTCGGTCGTCAAGCTCAGACCCGACCGCATTGCGTAGGCAAGAGAGCACGTGGTCGCAATGCGGTCAGGTCTGAGCTTGACGACCGACTGGCAATACACACACGAAAAATTGAGTCATGTAATCTCACTTTGATAAATAACGTCAAGTCGGGTGGTTTAATCCCCGGAAATAGGCAATTACCTTTGATTGAACTGAACAATGATAATGGAAAACCTAAAACTAGATTCTGTGTGGATTCTGGCAGCAGAATGCTACAGTAGATCTCGGCACAGTAGCGGTTAAGTAACACAGAGTGCCTATCAAATAAAGAAAGGAATAAAAAAAACTCCAACAAAATGTCGCTATTTTCGTATCTGTTAATACCATTCCGGTAGATTTGTATATATAGATATAAGTAACAAAAATCATTGCGACACCTGTTCCAGAAACGGCCATCGATAGGGTTTCTTCGAAGTGGCCCTTTGAGAACCGCCCCCAAAATGGTCATTTAAGTATTTTCTCTCGATATGAGCAATATGGGTATCAAACTTCAGCATTTTGCAAGGGAAGTTGGATTATGACATCCAGATATGACTGTGAAGATATTCACCCTTCCACTTTGAGCATAATTGATAGACAAAAGCGACTGGAGAAGTCCTCTTTGCGGGCCAACATAGTGGGAACAACATAGTTAAGGGGAAGGGTTGGCCAGAGGGGCCACCCTTGCGTGCCAGCCAAGGAAATCGCCAATTAATTATAACTTAACCTATACACAAAAGGAAAACATTGATCAAAAGTTAATAATTATTAAAAGGAAACAGTAATAAAATGAACACGAAAAACGACGACGGAGTTTTGATTGCCGGTATCAAAAAATCACGGTTTTCTGTTGAAGACGGTGTTTTGGAGCTCCTGCAACATCGTGTGGTTCCGTTAGATCCTGGTTTCATCCTGGGCTCAAAGTTCTGAGTTTTGAGTGCGCTGTTCTTCGGTGGTTGTTATTTGAAGGTAAGAGTCAAATTAAGGACCTGCCTATAGGTTTTATTTTCGGTTTTTTAGCCATATTCTGCCATATTCCTTTTGTATCATTCAGTCCGTTCATGGAAAGGTCAAAAGCCAAGTAGTAAAAAATAGGGCAATCTCAGAGCTCTAATTTTTCGCAGGAGCCTGTCTTGCTCAAAAAAGATTATTTTTGAGATCTTGATGAAAAGGCAAATAAAATTTCGAAAACATGGCAGAGCGTCATGTGAAAATGGCTAAAAATAGAATAAGCTGAGGCCCGCTTAGGTTCACTGAAAGGGTGGGAATTAAATCCGAAGAATGCCCGTTCACCTCGGCAGAAGGCCAAATCTTCGGGGGGTCCTAGATTTGATAATAGAGCCCAGCAGCCTTCACAAAGCAGAATAGAGCTGCCACTTTGGCTTCGTCGTCGACTAGAGCGTCCCGAATAGGGATCCCATAGATTTCCCTAGGATACTCGTATTTGGGACGTCTGCAGATGAAGTGCTTGATACTGATCCTGACTTTGCACAGGTCACATTGAACCCAGAAAGGGCCCACACCATTGTAAGAGACCTTTGTATGGCCGGTCTGTAACCTCGAGGCGATTGTCTGTTCTTTCTGCGAAGCCAGTTGTTGTTGCTCCAAATCCGTACTCAATACTGGCCGACGACACTTTTTATCCACTTTTTAATGTCGGCCAGCGGAGCGGAGCGGGTGAAGGGAAGACCTTCATGACAAATGCTTGCACAGGCATCGACATCTACATTACCCCTGATGCCACTATGACCAGGGATCCAGGCGAAGCAGGCATTTGGCGCCATGACAACGAGAATTCCTTGGAGTGTTACGCTGTAGTGCTGACTAAATCCGTGAGGATCGCAATCGGCTTGTTGGCCGAGACCGTATTGGCGACAAAAACTGCAGCGGCTTCAGCCGACATCCGATCTATTTAGACCGGGTCCGGAGACTCCAAAACTGACCCCACGGCTGGAGACGGATCCGTCGATGTACAGGATCTCATGGCTCCAAAGCCGTGTTCCTAACAGTTCTAGAACAGATCTTATTTATTCGTTAGTGTTTTTTCCACTTCTGAACCGGATGGCAATGGTGTGGTCGATCCTGGCAGGATGCATTAGTCAGCTTCTCACTCCGTGTCAGTGGAACCGCGTAATTGGGGGGAGAACGGTGCCAGCAGCATTTCTTAGGATCCGGTCAGCTTCGTCGAGGAGAGGGATCCTGAATTCTGCTGAAGAGGCAGCCGCAAAAGAGGCGGCTTTGCGGTAGATGGCCATCAGAACCCGTTGTCGGAAGGGAAGAATGCCTGGCGTCAACGCGTGTAGCTTCAGCGGGAGTGGACAGAAGCAGGCCGGAGGGTAACCGGACGTAATTGTTGAGGACGGGCGAGAGAGTTTTGACAACATTCCGGTAAGCAGGACACGTTAGCTTGAGACTTAAAGCAAGTGGCTGTCGATAATAGCTTGTCCAACTGTTAGTCTAGTTCTATTGTTGGTACGATGTATTTTCGTAAGGATTTTCATAAGACGGGACTTGCAAGCTACTTTCACCGCCCGGAAATGCAACAGAAGCGTGAGTTTCCGGTCGATGTCGACTTCAAGGACCCGGACAATCTTTCAGTTGGGGATGGCTTTGGTGCCGAGCTTTACGGAAGGTCCAACTAACTGGTGCCGGCCACTGCAGATGTGCCCCCGGGCACATATACTGGCGTTCATGACAAAACCGACGGATGAAGCTCAGCGATAAATGGTGCTTACATCCGCCTGAGTTCTGATCCTGGTCCTTCCAAGTGTCCTGCCGGCCATGATCAAGAGATGTACAAATACGTACACACTCGCAGGTAGAACGCTGAAAACCTCGTCCATAGCGATTAGGCAGAGCGTTACCGCAAAGACTGACCCTTGGGGAACGCCTGTTTTTTTTACGTAGGACTACGTCTGTCTTTTCTATATTGGGGTACACTTTACGATTGCGAAAATCGGGGACCGTTACGAAAATATGATAGACTTCAAACTTCAATATCTCAGCCGTTTCTCGATAGATTTTCAATTTTTTTTTGGGCTATTCGATCAAGGGTGAGTCAACGCTTCTTTGCATTTATATAAAAAGACTGATTTTCAACTATATAGAATCGATAATTGAAAAAAAGTTTAGAAATAGGCAAAGCAATCAATCACGTAATGCATCACTACCACAGACATCAAAAATCAATCATTTGCGGATTTGGATCTAATCCTCAGTTTGAACAAGATTTCACGCAGAGCGGACGCATCAAAGCGATCGAGGCGGAGCGGACACAGCATCACGGAGGCGCTGGTAACATTTTCAACGGAAATCCATCGCATTGGTGGTGGTCCTCGGATCATTCAACCTCAACGAACCAGCATTTAATATGAGAGAAAGGGTTGACTACAAAAATAGCACTGTTGCAATCCCGTGCCGCCAGTGGAGATGCATTTCTTTCATTACATTATATTTATTACATTACATTTATTACATTACATTTACATTTATTACAAATTGTGGTGTCAGTTAGTTAATGGAAAGGCGCATTGGGGAAAGAAAATTGGTTCTTCTCAGGACTAGCATTTTCTGGACAGAAAGGTTTAATTGCGAAAATGGAATGTTTCGGTGGCATCAGCGTTTAGCGTTGAAGCTTGGTTTCTGTTAATGATTCCATCCATTCAAATTTACGGGCTCAATTTATTGAATACAAGAAAGTTGCTTTCCAGCGAGTGACCCATTTGGATCGTGATTCCGCAATGAGCGGTTTAACCATTTATAAGGTAGTGGCAACTAGGAAAACTTTTCCAAAAGAAGCGACGAGATTGGTGCTGTATTTCTTTGTTTTGCGATGAGATAAATATATTTTCTGTGAGATGGAAAATGGAACTGTTCCCCTGTTTGGTTTTGGAATTTTGGATTTTCCAACTAGGACTCTTCGCAAAAAAATGTAACGTGCCTTGTTTCGATTTGTTTTACGTAAAACTTATTTTTTTGAAATCTTTTATTTATTTTTGTTGCATTTTCTCCTGCTTGCAAGGCAGTGGCAAAAAACATTCTCCGAACGGTCCGTTGTCTGCGGAATCCCGATTAAAATGGCTCGCACGCGCCGGAAAGCAGCTTTCTTATATCTAATGAAGTAATTCCATTAGCCCCGCCCCTTCATTAATCGTTATGAGTGCACATTATATTTACATCCATATCAGATCACCAAAAGGCGTGGCTAACGGGCTCAATTTATTGAATACAAGAAAGGTGCTTTCCGGCGCGCACGAGCCATTTTGATCGGGATTCCACAAAGAGCGGTTCGACATTTGATGCAGCGGACACAGCAGCACGATGGCGTGGGTAGCAGTGGCAGGTAATGCTGAAAATTTATTCTAAATGGTGGAGGCTTAGCGAAAAAACCTCGAGTGGCGGTCGGACAGTTTCAATGGAAAGTGCCGACAAGCGTTTGGATGCAGTTAGTTATTGGAGAGGCGCAGTTAGTTATTGGAAAGAAAGAGTTAATTGCGAAAATGGATTGTTTCGTTGGCATCGGCTTTGGCGTGATAGCTTTGTTGCTGTTAGTGATTACATCCATTCAAATTTACTGCATCATCTCCCTCAAACGCGCTATCAAATTCGCTATTTACGATTGAGTTTTGCACTTTGAAGAAACATTATTTCGGATAGTCGGATCAACCTTCTTTTGTATAAAATGGTGGCTTTTGTATAAAATCAATGAAGACGCTACCTCAGTGGAAACTATCTACAGCTATATATCGGCGAACGTCACTCGGACAGACAGATGCCAAGAGATAATTTTTATAATATGAAGAAACTTTGTCTTGAGTCAAATTTATGTTGTTACTAGCTTTATGTACCCGGCCTTGCTCGGAGTTGCCAGTTTGGTTAGCAGTTTTTTTTCACAATCGAAAAATAATAAAACCAATTGATTAACAGGGTAATTGTGTTTACTTGTTGATACTTCATCATTTGATTAAAAGTAGGCTTTTGGAAATATTGACTGATTTTGAAGAAGGGGGTTTGAATAGCCTTATTCCGGGCAAATGTCTATTTCTAAAGAAGGGAAAACATCAACTGATGTCTTATTCCGGGCAAACGCATATTTTTAAAGAAGGGATCACACCCACCATTGCCTTATTCCGGGAAAATGACTACTTTTAAAGGAGAAATCACATCCACCATCCAGAAGGAAACACATTATTCATTGCTTTTCACTGGGTAAACTATGATTCCGATGAAGGGTAACAATTATCATTGCTTTATTCCCAGCAAAAGCATGCTATCTATGAAAGATTTTTCTGATGCTGTTCAGTATTATCCCAAATTCACTCCATGTCGAATGACCTTTGGCCAAATAGTGTTATGTTAATAGCTTGCTTCATTCAGGGATATGTAATTTTCAGGGAAATGTTATTGTTGAAGATTTGCTATTTTTGAAGAATTGTTTTCGGAGCATTGTACAATGTCAAAGAACCTCGGATGAACCACAGATAACAGATATTGAAGCTAGAACAAATTTTATTGAAAATCCTGTGTAAACTTTTGAATTGATATACGTTAGCCCACTACTGCCATCTACTCAACTGATTGCGGCAGTACATAAGGATGCAACTGAATTACAACCGCCGAACGCAGCCAGTGCATTTGACAGCCGCAATCGGGCTGCGTTTTCAATAACAATAACCCTTGCGCCATCTCCAATCGATTGCCAAACGCGGTCCCAATTTAAAAGACATTTGAATTAACGGTTGAGGATGTTTACACACGTATGGGATGCCAGCCTCAATATCTGTTATCTGTGGATGAACTAAATAAGAAGGATTTTAAATTAAGTCGTTTTCTAAACAATACCCAACCCCAACATCCTCCCGCATTTCAAAAACTCCTCCAAGCCTCTCTAAAATAGTTTCCTTTGGGTAAACAATACGTGTTTAAATATTTGGTTTGAATTCACCCATGCGATAAAAAGGTATACTAAACTGTTCGTTTAATAAATATATTCTCTCTCGTTCAGCTATGACAGTCCTACCCAGTCTGATATAGTCTTTCATAGACAGAGAATATGGGTTCCAAATTTGATGAACATCGGAAATGGGTTTAGAAGTTATGCTGAATAGATCGCCAACTAAACAATACCTCTCTCTCACAACCTCCCCATTTTAAACGGACCTACCAATATCCACTAAAATCGTTTCCTTAGGACAGACAATATTTGATACAAATTTGGTTCAAATCGGTCATGGGGCTCAAGACTTACATTGAGTTGATCGATTGCTAAACAATACCCCTCCCCACATACCATCTCTTATTTCCAAAGAGCATGTTTAACCTTTCTATCGTCGTCTCCTTAAGATAAAGAGTGTGTGTTCCAAATTTGGTTGAGATCGGCCAAGGGGTTCAGAAGGTACACTGAGTTGATCGATGACTAAGCAATACCCCTCCCCCTTTTCCGAACAGCATCCATAACCCCCTATCGTCGTCTCCTTAAGATAAAGATTGTGTGTTCCGAATTTGGTTGAGATCGGTCAAGGGGTTCAGCCGGTACACTCACTTGACCGATGACTAAGCAATACCCCCCCCCCCCCACCCTCCTCCTTTTCCAAACAGCATCCATAACCCCCCTATCGTCGTCTCCTTAAAATAAAGAATGTGTGTTCCAAATTTGGTTGAGATCGGCCAAGGGTTCAGAAGGTACATTGAGTTGATCGATGACTAAGCAATAACCCTCCCCCCTTACCCTCCCCCTTTTCCAAAGAGCATCCATAACCCCCCTATCGTCGTCTCCTTAAGATAAAGAATGTGTGTTCCAAATTTGGTTGAGATCGGCCAAGGGGTTCAGAAGGTACACTGAGTTGATGGATGACTAAGCAATACCCCTCCCCCACACCCCTCCCCCTTTTCCGAACAGCATCTATAACCCCCCTATCGTCGTCTCCTTAAGATAAAGAATGTGTGTTCCAAATTTGGTTAAAATCGGCCAATGCGTTCCGAAGTTATGCTGGAACATACATACAAACATACATACAAACATACAAACATTGAGTTTTATATATATATAATATATATATATAGAAAGAAAGAAAGATAGAAAGATAGATAGATAGATAGATAGATAGATAGAAGAAGAAGATAGAAGAAGATAGATAGATATAGATAGATAGATAGATAGATAGATAGATAGATAGATTCCTCACAACAATACGCATCTTGGATAACCAACATCTCATAACCAAATTCAGAATATTGCGAGAAACTTTCTTAAGATTCTTAGAATTTGTCATTCTCCGAACGGTTCGATGTCTGCGGAGTCCCGATTAAAATGGCTCACGCGCGCCGTAAAACAGCTTTTCTATATCTAATGAAATAATTCCATTAATCGTTTCGAGTGCACATTATATTTACATCCATATCAGATCACAAAAATGCGTGGCTAACGGGCTCAATTTATTGAATACAAAAGCTCCTTTCCGGCGCGCGCGAGCCATTTCGATTGGGATTCCGTAAAGAGCGATTCGACATAATCTGATGCAGCGGAGCGGACACTGCAGCACGAAGGCGTGGTTAGCACCAGTGAAAATACTGAAATTTATTTCAAACGGTGGAGGCTTATCGAAAAATCATCAAGTGGCGGTCGAACAATTTCAACGGAAGGTGCCGACAAGCGTTTGGATGCAGTTAGTTATTGGGAAAGCGCATTGGAAAGAAAGATTTAATTGCGAAAAAGGACTGTTTCGTTGGCATCGGCTTTGGCGTGGTAGCTTGGTTGCTGTTAGTGATTACATCCATTCAACAAATTTATTGCATCATCCCTTCCATCGAGCTCTTGTGATTCTGCTACCGGAGAGTAGCTTTCTGCCATCGCAAAACGATTAAGTTTTGCACCTAGGAGAAAATTTATCTCGGATTGGCCTTCTTTTGTATAAAATAGTGGCCCGGAAAAACTGATTTCAATTTTTATGACTAACAGAAACATAACCAAATAATCTTGCCAGAAAATTTCCCTTTCCGCCGATGACAGTCAAATAGATGAAGACGCCAATACCTCTTCTTGGATGAATAGTTCAAGTCCTGAAAAGAACTATGTATAATTAATTCATGAAGTTCTCCTCACTTTGCCACGTACGTTCCCATCGCGGTCGAACACCAAACGTTTGAAATTAATATATTTGGGTTTGGTTTCGTGCCACTACTGATTCTGCTTATTTCTCCTTTATTTCGGACATTTTTGAGGATGATGTCTTCTAGGATTGTGATATCCTCCACCGGAAGCCACTCGAGTGGTTTCAGCGGCGATGCGGCCGATGAATCATGTTAATTCCATTCAAACTGGGAGCAACTATTCGCCTTCATGATTCAGTTGACCTCCGAGCAGTTCGCTCAGAGAACATTATTATGGCAAATACCATCCATTTCGTATAGCTAAGTAGTCCTACGTCACCTTTGCGTACAACCCGATTGGGCTGCACTTTTGAGTTTTTTGGGGAACTTATCTGATGCTATGCCGCCAATGAGCACTTGAAAGGTTCGTCGGGTGATACCCCCAGTCTTGTAGTTTGCTAGGGACCAAGGGTATCCAGGTCCTGCTAAAAGCTATGGCAATATCAAGTAATACAAGGTCAACATGCATGCCTTCCTCTACGCTTTTTAGAGCACACTGTCCAGGTTGGCAAAATATGTGCTGGTACCATAGCCTGGGCGAAAAGCGTGTTGACGGTTACCGAACCTTCCTTCAGCTTCCACTTTCTCCCTGAGTCGCCGGTTGATCATCCTTTCGACGGATTTGGACGCGCAAGAAGTTAGGGAGATTGGGGAAGTGGCTACCAGAGAGGAAAAGTAGCATTGGTAACCTGGACAGGGTAGGACATAATACGGGTGCGCTGATCGATGTGAATGGGAAATACTCTCGATCTGCCCCTGATTGCGTTTACCCGGCTCCACAGTTCGACGGAGGTCTGAGACGGGTTGATGCTGTCGATGAAATCTTTCCACTGCTTAGACTTTGCCTCCTTGATGACTATTTTGTACAGCCGGCGTTTCTCCTTGTAGCATTCCAGGGCGTCAGGTCTGAAAGAGCGATCGGTGCTGAGCTTTCTTAGTGCGCGTAAGGCCTTGCGCATAGCTTTGACAGCACGCCGAGTTTCCTCGGTCCACCATCGAAGTGCACGATGGCCAGGACAACCACTAGAATATAGGACGCTGAGCGGCAGCGAGGATCGTGTGGGTAAAATCGATGAAGGATGAGGGAAGTTGGTTCGTGTAAGCGTTCGACATGTTGCGCTCGTATACTTCACAATCCGCTTCACCATATTTCCAACGACATCTCTT
Organism: Armigeres subalbatus; assembly: GCF_024139115.2. Classification (NCBI taxonomy): domain Eukaryota; kingdom Metazoa; phylum Arthropoda; class Insecta; order Diptera; family Culicidae; genus Armigeres; species Armigeres subalbatus. The sequence goes on along the minus strand of NC_085140.1, from coordinate 262,376,830 downwards.
GATGTCAACAGGAGGGGGAGCGTTGATGGACATCTGCACAGAGTAGTGGTAGTAGTAGTAGTAGTGATTGCAATGGATGTGACAGAGTGCCCGTTGAAAAAAGTGGGGGACCCGTCATTGAGAGTGTCGAGGTCACCTTCCTGGAACGCGTCGACTAAAGCAGTGCCTCGATGGTCGGCCCTGGACCCTCCTCACATAGGATGATGGGCGTTCTTATCCCCAAGGAGGAGCAGGGGGAGTAGCGTTCTGGATCAAATTGCTCTCATTTATAAAACGCCGCATGGAATGTAAACATTTATGATTCTAGTTTCCTTCGACTGACTTCACTTTAGCGCCAAGCAGACGATTGAATCGTTTGCTTGTGAAGCAGTAATGTTTGTATGCCCGGCGAGACTCAGGGCGAGTCCATCAAAACACAGAGAACAGACGATCATCTTCATTCGCGTGCTTGTGTAAAAGTTTGTACCGGTCATTTTGCAGTATGTCGTAATGCCCCCGTTGCGCGGTGCTAGTGTGCTGATAAATATGGCTTTTTAGCGCTAGTGTTCATTCCAAATTGCTCCTAGGCTCGCTCCTAGGTGGCAGCACTACTTTGTTTATGTAGTGTATGCCAACGCCATCACTCAGTGAGATTGAGTTTTTGACGTAGGACTACGTCTGTCTTTTCTATATTGGGGTACACTTTACGATTGCAAAAATCGGTGACCGTTACGAAAATATGATAGACTTTAAACTTTAATATCTCACCCGTTCCTCGATGGATTTTCAATTTTTTTGGACCATTCGATCAACGATGAGTCAACGCTTCTTTGTATTGATATGAAAATACTGGTTTTTAACTATTCATTATCGATAATTGATAAAAAGTTTAGAAATAGGCAAACCAACCAATCACGTACATGCATCACTAGTACAGACATCAAAAATCAATCACTTGCGGGTTTGGATCTAATCCTCAGTTTGAACAAGAGCGCACGCATCAAAGCGATCGTAGCGGAGCGGACACAGCATCACGGAGGTGCTGGTAACATTTTCAACGGAAATCCATCATATTGGTGGTGGTCCTCGGTGTGTTGCTGCAGATCATTCAACCTCAATGAACCACCATTTCATATGAAGAAAGGGTTGACTAAAAAATAGCACTGTTGCTAACCCGCGCCACCAGTGGCGATGTTGAAAATTTATTACAAAATGTGGTGTCAGTTAGTTGTTGGAAAGGCGCATTGGGAAAAGAAAATTGGTTCTTCTCAGGACCAGCATTTTCTGAAAAGAAAGGTTGAATTGCAAAAATGGACCGTTTCATTGGAATCGGCGTTTGTCGTGGAAGCTTGTTTGTTGTTAGTGATTCCATCCATTCAAGTTTACAGGCTTAATTTTAGATTACAAGAAAGCTGCTTCCCGGCGCGCTAGCCGGGATTCCGCAAAGCGCGGTTTAACCATTTATAAGGCAGTGGCATCTATATTTCGACCAACAAATTATATCTCGCTTAACTTTTCAAAAAGACCTAAGTAACATTTTTTCATGAATTAATTTGAATATTGCAAACAACAGACCAGTATCAAAGCTTTTGATTGCAGTACTCAAATTAATTCATGAAATAAATGTTACTTAGGTCCTTTTGAAAAGTTAAGCAAGATATGTTTTTCTGTTTATTAACAAGACCTCTACTTATTATTTCCCATGTAGTGGCTATATTTGCTACCTAGTAACCCCCCAGATGAATTTGAGCCATAAGAATTGAAATGCCAATTTGAGAACGGTTTTTTTTACAAAAAGATCGTAAGTTTCGAGTGGAAGAAGGATTTTTAGTTAAAATTCGTTGAAAAAATACGACAAAGATATACTTTTTCCCATTGATAATAATTATTTTGAATCTCATGTTTTAGATTATGGCGTGATGAGCGTGAAGAATGCTTTGTCTCTCTTGTATATTTGGTTTTTAGATTTTTGACGAAATTGCTTGGGAAAAAAATGCAAAAAACATCGCTTCTCATGCGTTTTCCAACTAGGACTCTTCGCTGAAAAATGTAAAGTGCCTTATTTTGATTTGTATAACGTAAAACCATTTTTTTTAATCTTTTGACAATCCGGAATTGTCGAATCCTCCTACACCTACCTCCGGTTCTAGAACCCGGCAGGAACACCTTCGCGTGAAGAATAATTAGGTTCTCCCGAGCTTACCTGAGCCTCGAGCAGCAGATTCTTAATTAAGCTGATTTGTCTCCAGCTATTATCTTTTTAAAGATCTAAAAACGACACACAATCTTCATTAAAAACTACCTCATCATCATGGCGGATCCAAACTCACATTGGAAATCTCTGTTTCACTCACTTGGGCCTACTAGTTTCCACTGCCTGACTCACATAACTTTATCAACCAGGTAACAGTCACTTTTAGACTTTATATTATTTCCACAATATTTTGGGACCACGTCCGCTTGGAGTCACTGATCAAATCGGAAAGACTTTTGATTGGGTTTCTTACTTCTTAGTTAGCTTTATACTATTATAATGATTTAAGCAATTGCCGTTAAAATTGAACTCATGAGTTAAACAAATAATTTAATATCGTGAGTGGGCATACAAATTGTATCGGGATAAGGTAATATGTAGAATAATTAGGCTATCCACCAATAGAATGGCCCTTCTTAGCCGTGCGGTAAGCCGCGCGGCTACAAAGCAAGACCATACTGAGGGTGGCTGGGTTCGATTCCCGGTGCCGGTCTAGGCAATTTTCGGATTGGAAATTGACTCGACTTCCCTGGGTATAAAAGTATCAACGTGTTAGCCTCATGATATACGAATGCAAAAATGGTAACCTGGCTTAGAAACCTCGCAGTTAATAACTGTGGAAGTGTTTAATGAATACTAAGCTCTGTCCCAGTGTGGGGATGTAATGCCAATAAGAGGATAAGAAGGAGAATACCACTAGAAGGCGCGAATATCATAAAACGGCCGAATATGGCTGCGATCTGATCTGCTTCTGATTTGAATCAATCTTACTCAAGACGAAAAGAATATATTTTGTCTAATCTTGTAACTTAGTTACAATTGGCATAGGCTAGGTGTACCAGTTGTGGCTATAGCACCAGTTGTCGCACTAGTGCTTTATATGCCAAATGACCAATCAAATCACCGCAAACCAAGTTCATATCGATAAAGCATATTCATATGACACGATTACACCTTTGATTTCGTCCAAAACAAGCAAAGCATAATTGTAAAAATTGATTTTGCTTAATTTTTGACGTCCTTTGCACCAGTTGTCGCACTAGTGGTCCCAATTTGGCCAGTCCCATAAGAAAACAATGGGATTTGCCAAATAAGGAACCAAAATTAAGAATAGTGCCACAACTGGTGCATGTGTTCCTATTATGGATTAATTAATTTTGAGGATAATAACAAATTTTATTGTGGTTTTCACAGCTGTGCTAAGGAGCAGAAAGTAAAACCTTTCGCTTGATATATAAAGTCCACCTACATGCCTGTTACTTATTTTTTAAAAAATAGTTGTTCTTATGTATGGCGACAATTGGTACACCGACCCTACTACTGGGGCTTATGATCTGAGGCTTAGATTCGTCTTGGTTTACGGGTTGCTAATGAGATAGTAATGAAAGGGTGGTATATTCTAATTGGATGCCAAAATGAGCGTTTCCGCTCATTTCGAGTTCTAACAGTAACTTGCTAGAACTAGTCAAGCTGTAGGTATATGATGTAATATGGAAACGGTGCGAAAGCTTTCATTGATAGCGATTGATAGAAAATAAGAGAAATATATGTAAAGGTGCAAAGTAGAAGGAATGCAACTACCCTGGGATTGAACCCACGATCTCCTGCATATGAAGTAGAAGTGGTAGCCACATGACCATCAATCCCGTTAGCATATGAACTTATTTCCAATTAAGTATTTGGTAAATACATTGGGTTAAATTAACGTACGAGGAAAGCATAATCAAGTGGTGAATTCATCTCGGCTTAATAAACTGTTCTACCGTAGCGTGGAATCGAATCGAGTCAAACTCGATGTATCTACCACACTATACGGTAAAAATCAACACGCTTAATTGAAACTGTTCTTTTAAATATACAACATACCAATCGGAATGATTGAAAGTGACATTCTCAAGTAGTACATTTTGAACAGATTTGGTTGAAGCAATTTAGTTGTGACCGAAGTCGGTGACATATAAGTTGCGGCTACTAACTTGCAAATGTGTGCTAGTCAGATCCTTTCATTTTGGAATACTAAAACACTACATTGATAAATGTCCCATGTATTATGATTTTTCTGTGGTTCAAATAAAGGAATAATAATTTTTAAATGATAATTTTATTTCCGGATTTGAACAAATTTTGCTTGAACCAGGCCTTCCGTGTTTGGTTGGGAAAATCAAACCTCCTCTTACCATACCCCGTATGACTGCGGCTTTCGTTTTTTCTAAACCCTGCACTATAGAATAAAAAAGCTCTTGAAAAAGGGGAACCTGGTTGAAGCTCTTGAAAAACAATAAAGAACTCCCCTCAACAAAAAAAAACTCTGACAGGGTGAAAGGCACAGTGTTATTCGGATGGTGAAACGAACAGGACCTCACCCACCGGTAGGTAGTGGAGAGAAAAGAGAAAAGAACGAAAGAAAACACTCCGCCACCACAACGCATACTGTGGAAGCGACTCGGAAGGAATTAAATATTCATTAGAATGTGGCTAATAAAATCATAATAACTTTTAATAATTGATAAAATATTCATTATCGGTTGAACAATGGATGCTGACTTGAACGGTCGGGCATATGGAAACTTTTTATATTTGCGCAAATTTACCGCAAGTAAATGATGATGTTGTTTTTCATGAATTGGTTTTTGGCAAATAATTTATATGAAACCATACATACAATGATTATTTAAAAATATATAAATAGATAAAGTAAAGGCATTATGTCAAAGATAACTATTAATTGCTACAGAATTGAAATTCTTTTGTATTTCATTACTGTAAGCACCTTATGGAAAATTCCTTGCTTACTTATACTGAACTTGTGTCATCTTCAAGATTGATATCTACGAAAATAATCTACATACAACTTTTTTCGAAAATGGACGTTTGCTATGCGATAGCAGAAAATATCATCGAATACGATTCAATTATGCTCTCCATCCAAAAATCAGAAACGTCTCATTTAACAGCTATTTTCCACTGATTTGCACAAATCGAACTACACAAATTAAATTACCAATAATGTCTTCAAATAGGAAATCCATGAAAATGCTAACTTCATCCCACGGATCTGCGTTCAACCTCATGATGATGAAATCTTATCGTTGCTTGCCTCGACGAATCCGCCTGCCGAATGATGAAACCGAAAACGGAGGGATCGTATCGGTGCAATCTGGTACGAGAGCAGCAATCTGGACCTAGAGCAGACATGCTTGACTGCAAAATAAAATTATCGACCGAAAATTTCCTTCCATTACATTTTCCCACGAATCACCAGTCTGCCATTGCCGCACCGCTACCGCACCGTGCGCGTCTCTATCCACTCTAGTTTAAATGTTTATCATGCGAGATAAAATTTTGTCCAACACAACGGAGATGAAGACGCAGAGGTGCTTCTCGGAGTTGAGTTCTTCGAATTTGATGTCTTGAAAATCACGAAATTGGAGGAACTGACAGACAGGGCTCGGGGCATAATTTATTTGAGTAATGTCTCCCAGGGGGGAAAGATGGTTCATATATTTATTTTAAGGTTAGGCGAATAGAATATAGAAAAACAGACAGGAAAGTTATGGTTCTCAATATTTTGAATCGAACATTGGCTAATAGCCTAATAGAATTACATACTACGATCTGCTCACACTGAAAAAAGCAAGCGCATGGTGCATTGTTCCCTCAAAAATCAAGTGCCAATTTTTTTTAAATAAAATTACCAATTAATATTGTTAAAACGGAAATATTGTGAAGGAGCATCTGGCCCCCTCCTCTTTGTATATCATATGTTGGTCCTATTCTATAATGATCGGTATTCTTCTTATATTAATTAAATCTGACGATGAATACGTTTTCAGAAATTAATGCAAAATCAGTTTGTTCACTTTGAAGAAATATAAATTTAAGCCGAAATTGTTAAAATTGGTGACCTATATTATTGCAATATTTATCTCGCAATATCGAAAGTAGTTCATAATGAACTTTGGACTTTATATGCTTGACTTATGCATGGAAAATTCCTAAACTCAACAAACACTGCCGATAAGCCGATTGGAATGGCTAGACGGGAAATTGTCAAAGTCACACAGCAGATACCAGCCTGCACGCTCTTCCTCTGACTTTGGAGAGATGGCAAAGACAAGTCAAAGATTGATAAATTATTCAAAACTTTCTGTCAGCCTTTGTCAGTCAATTAGAGGAAAACGGTGAATTGTTGAACAGACGACGCACGAGCGTAGTCGTTTCCCGAAAAGCAAATCTTTTGTAGCGCAAAATTTGGACATTTTCCCTTCTGTTTTGTATGTTTTGGTTTACATGGAAGAGAAGAGATGCCAGATGTGAATAGTTTGCTTCTACACATCGTATATCAACTGTATCATCATAACAACGACATTGATGCTTGCTGCAATAACTTTAGGGAATCTCGAAACCTAACTCCACATATATCAGCTACTGCAACGTTTCCGAAACCATAATCCATTTTTTATTCATTGAAAATGCTGTAAACTGGCAAAAATTTGCTTTAAATAAAATTAAACATTTCAACAACGATTTACCTGCCTAGCTAGCATCACTTGCTGGATTGGCACATAAACATAGAGCCATGAAGGGACATTGTATTCCATGGTGGTTGGTTATTTTTATCTTGAATTCAACCTCTCCCTCTCTATCCCTCTTCCTTCAACAGGATCTCGTCGACACCTTCCATGATTGTTTTCCTACTGGTCGCAAAAGTTGTCCGTTGAGCTCTGGATCGAAAGTCCTCTTAGACGAGCAGTAACGTAGTAACTAGGTAATGGACCTTTCACTCCACATGTCTGTCCGGGCAGCCGAAATTTCTACTGGTGTTTTATAATGCATGAATTTTTTCCCCTCGGAGGAAAACGGTTCGATACTAGCCGCTTTTGAACATCTTCAATTCTTTAAAATTTGATATTCGATTATTATCATGAAACCATGATAAGAAAATCGTATCTTTCAGTCACATTCATTACTATTAGAAACCAACAGAAAAGAAAATTGTAATTTATTTTGAATTGTAAACCTTTCACTAGGATTAAAGTTTTGAAGTGTTTGAACATTGTTTTGCTTTAAAGGCGTAGGGTCACTCTAAAACTGAATGGTTGATAGAAGGCCTGGAGTGCTGACCCATAATGTTATGTAATAATATACTCAGCTCGACAGATTGATGTGAACTCTATATAAGTGTATGAATATGTGTGCAAGTTATTAACAAAACATTATTTTTTCACAGGAGATATCCTTTGAAAAAACTCAAAGGTGCAGCTCAATCGAGTTGTACGCAAAGGTGACGTAGGACTATGTAGCTATTCGAAATTGATGGTATTTGCCATAATAATTTGTGTCGTTTTATTAACATTGAGCAAACTGCTTGGAGGTTAACTGAATCAAGAAGTCGAATAGTTGTTCCCAGTTGGATGGACTTTGAGTCTCTAACTGTGGAATTAACATGACTCATCGGCCGCCGAAGCCACTCGACTGGCTTTCAGTCGGGGTCATCACAATCCTTACTTTGCCACGAACGCTTACATCGCGGGCGAAAACCAAACGTTGCAAATATATATATTTGCGTTTGGTTTCACGCCACTTCTGATTCTGGTTATTTCTCCTTTATTTCGGCCATTTTTGAGGATGGTGTCCTCCAAAAAGGTCTTTATACAAAAGAAGGTTCCGACAATCCGATATGAATTTTCTTCAAAGGGGAAAACTCGATCGTAACTAGGGAGATGATGCAATTCATTTAAACGGATGGAAACACTAACAACAACTAAGCTACCACGCTAAACCCGATGCCGCCGAAACAATCCATTTTCGCAATTAACTCTTTCTTTCCATAAAATGCTGGTCTTGAGAAGAACCAATTTTCTTTTCCCAATGCGTCTTTCCAATAAATAACTGCATCCAAATGCTTGTCGGCACCTTGCGTTGAAATTGTTCAACCGCGACTTGATGATTTTTCGCTACGCCTCCACTTTTTGGAATACATTTTCAGCATTGCCACTGCTAGTCACGCCTTCGTGCTGCTGTGTCCGTGTCCGCTCCGCTGAATCAAATTGTGTCGAACCGCTCATTCCGCTCTTTCCGCGGAATCCCGATCAAAATGGCTCGCGCGCGCCGGAAAGCAGCTTTCTTGTATTCAATAAATTAAGCCCGTTAGCCCCGCCCCTTTGTGATCTGTATCGGTGTGAATATAATGTGCACTCATATCGATTAATGAAGGGGCGGGGCTAATGGAATTTCTTCATTAGATATATGAAAGCTGCTTTTTGATCGAGATTCCGCAGCAGACAACGGAACGTTCGGATAATGACAAATTCTAATAATCCTTGCATGATTCTGAATTTGGTTATGATATGTTTGTTATCTAAGATGCGTATTGTTGCGAGGAATAACAACAGAAATTTGACTCAAGACGAAGTTTCTTCATATTACAATACATTACCTCTTGGCATCTGTCTGTCCGAGCTATGTTCACCGATGGATGGTTGCTGTAGATCAGGCCTGGCCAACCTTTTCAAACCACGGGCCAATTTTCAAATTGGCCACATATCCATATTTTTTAAACATTTTCAAAATAACCAAAGTAAAATACATTTTTTCAGAATAAGATCTAGTTTTACAGAATGGCTCATTTTTAAAGGAAAAACTAAACACAATATAATTGCGTTTAAGCAATCTTTATTGTGTGTGCTTATTTTCTTTTTCTTTTTAAGTAACAGGACATGGAATTTTTGACTTCTTTCCAATACTCGACGCATATTGATTTCACAATCGGTGATCGAATTTCGCAAGCAGATAATGAAGATCAGCAACTATTTTTTACTGCTTTCATTCCTAATAAGAGCTGTTCACACAGATATGTACTTCTGGGGAGAGAAAATATCGTACAAGGGAACTGTCTTTATGAAATTTAATTTTGAGCTCGTTGTTGCATTCGAGGTCAATTATCTCCATTTGAAACATTCCAGGTGCATTTGCATCAGGAAAAGGTATCGAGGAAAAGTGTTCTCAAACATTAGCGAAGAGGCTTGAAAGTAATGTCGAAATGCTTCTAATTTACCGGCATGTTCAACAGATTTGCAAAAAACTGTTATCTACCGGATTAGGGTAGATTAGCATTAGTTTTCGACAATCAATTGTGCCAAATTGTTTCAATTTTATATATTGGATAATAAAAGTTCAACCTATTGATCCCTAACTTGCAGCTTAATGTTCAAGTCATTGAGATGTTTAGTGACACGTACTATAAAGCCATTCAGGATCATGCAGCTTGTGCATTGGTTTAGCTTTGTCTTGTAAAAATAATGTGATTCCTGAGAAGAACCAATTTTTCTTTTCCCAATGCTCTCTTCCAACTAACTGGCACCACAATTTGTAATAAATTTTCAGCATCGGCACTGGCGGTGCGGGATCGCCACAGTGCTATTTGTATGGTCAACCCTTTCATTATATGGAATGCTGGTTCGTTGAGGTTGAATGATCTGCAGCAACACATTGAGCACCACCACCAATGCGATGGATTTCCGTTGAAAATTTTATTAGCGCCTCCGTGATGCTGTGTCCACTTCGCTGCGATCGCTTTGATGCATCTGCACTGCGTGAAACCTTGTTCAAACTGAGGATTAGATCCAAACCCGCAAGTGACTGATTTTTGATGTCTGTGATAGTGATGCATATACGTGATTGGTGGTTGACCTAATCTAACTTTTTATCAATTATCGATAAAAAATAGTTAAACATCACTATTTTCAAATAAATACAAATAAGCGTTGACTCATCCTTGATCGAATGGGCCAAAAAAATTGAAAATCCATCGAGAAACGGCTTAGATATTGAAGTTGAAAGTCTATCATATTTTCGTGACGGTCCCCGATTTTCGCAATCTTAAAGTGTACCTCAATATAGAAAACACAGACGTAGTCCTACGTCAAAAAGAAATCAAAAGATTTGTTTTTTTTTTCAAAGGTTACTTACCTGCACCCTATGTGCAAAACCGAATGTACACCGTGTCCAATATGTTCTAAATTAATCATAGTTTTTCATAATTACCACAAGCGGCACGCACGTAGAAGTGAGGCTTTGAACTGGTTCAGAACAAGGTATTTTTTCTCGACACCATGATCACATAGAATAATCCAAGATGTTTACATCTGGTGAACTGGGAGGCCATTCTGCAGTTTTGGACCAAAATCAGTGTATGAGAAGCCGCTTCGGCCTTCTGAAACACGCAATCGTCCTTTTCGTTCATTTTCTGTAAGCATGGCTTAACGACATTCTGTAACACTTCCATTTTATTATAGAAAGCATTAACCCTTTTGTTACCCTGTCGGTTACCCGGGTACCTTTTTCGTTTTCAAGTGATTTTTTTTAGGGTTACAAACATCGCAGGAACTTGAAACCCCGTGACACCTTCAAACTCGGCAAAATTTAGGTTTAGGTGATATCAAAATTAAAATCCAGTAAGGGGGGATTGGGGAAAGGCATCTGAATATTTTTACCCCGTAACTTACCGACAGGGTACCCGGGTACCCACGTTCTTGACCATAGCTTCGTCAGTTTTCAACCGATTTGGACGATTCTGTTTGCTATGGATTAAGAAATTCATCCTCTATCTGATCCATGTCACATAGGACCCATCCAGATTACCTGGATACCGAAGTTCCGGATTTGCTAGACGATGTATCAAAAATGGAGAAGTTGTTCTTATAGAATCCAAATGATGATTTCTTGTATCCTGAGTTACCAGTTTCGCAGAAAATTCGAGGATTATGACTTCCCAACGTATTAGGACCACGTTATCATATGGACTCGGAACGGACATCCCGGAATAGGTTCCCGTGGGCCCTATAGAGGCCGCAAATTCATTCCTGGCAATATGGGTATCAAAATTCTTGGAATTCTTCCGGAAAAATAACTTTCATGTAGTTGAGACCATAGAATGGATATGAACCGGAACGGTCATTTGGGAACAGGTTCCCGGAGGGCCCGAAGGGCCCGTAGCGGCCAAAAACTTATTTAGAATAAACCCTAGCAATATGGGTACCAAAATTCTTGGAATTATTCCGGACACATGTTTTCCATGTAGTTGAGACCATAGGATGGATATGAACCGGAATGGTCATTCTGGAACAGGTTCCCGGAGGGCTCGTCGTGGCCAAAAACTCATTTAGAATAAACCCTAGCTATATGAGCATCAAAATTCTTGGAATTGTTCCGGAAACATATATTCCATGTAGTTGAAACCATAGGATGGATATGAACCGGAACGGTCATTCTGGAACAAGTTCCCGGAAGGCCAGTAGTTGCCAAAAACTCATTTAGAATAAACCCTGGCAATATGCGTATTAAAATTCTTGGAAACATTTGATTCATGTAGTTGAGACCATTAGATGAATATCAACCGGAATGGTCATTCTTGAACAGTTTCTCGGAGGCCTAAAATGACCATAAATTTATTTAGAATAAACCCTGACAATATGAGAATCAAAACTCTTGAAATTGTTTCGGGAACATGTTATTCATATAGTTGAAACCATAGGATGGATATTAGACTGGCCCAGGAAACAAAAAGTTGTCTAATTCCACGGGGCACCCCCCAGGATTGTGTCTTTGAGTGAGAAAATCAATCTCTGAAAATTTCAGCTCAATCGCTTGTTGCATAAGCTGGCGCATTTGATTTGAAGTTTGTATGGGGATTTCAGCCAAAATGTATAGGAAAATACACCTCCGTCACTCCTTCGATCTGGAAATTGGTTCTGATTGCTCGATTGACCTCAGAATTGCAAAAACGCCAGTTGGTATGCTACAGAACAATTTCACAGAACATTGTATGATGATTAAATGAACTTTTATATAGGTTTCGGCTGATACGAATTGATCAATAAATCCAAAAATACACAATTCAGCGCCTAATAAATCAGACCAAAACTATATAAAAGTTCATTCAATCATCATACAATGTTCTGTGAAATTGTTCTGTAGCATACCATCTGCCGTTTTTGCAATTCTGAGCTCAATCGAGCAATCAGAACCAATTTTCAGATCGAATGAGTGACAAAGGTGTATTTTCCTATATATTTTGACTGAAATCCCCATACATCAAATCCCCATCAAATCAAATGCGCCAGCTTATGCAACAAGCGATTGAGCTGAAATTTTCAGAGATTGATTTTCTCACCTAAAGACACAATTCTGGGGGGTGCCTTTTGGAATTCGACAACAATTTTTCTCCCCATAGTAATCTGGGCCAGTCTAATGGATATGAACCAGAACGGTCATCCTAGCACAAGCTCCCGAAAGGCCTTTAGTGGCCACAAACTCATTTAGAAGACACCCTGGCATCAAAGTTGTTGGAATATTTTCGGAAACATGTCTGTTAGGCCGAATGGTTATTGGGTCGAATGAGAAGTGAGGAGCGAATAGTGAGAAGTGAGCAGTGAGAAGTGCAAAGTAAAAAGTGAAAAGTGAAATGAGATAAATGAGAAGAGAAAAGAGAGAAGTGAAAAGTTACACAGTGTTGACCCGATTTTGTCACTCCCCGATTTTATCTACCTCCGACCTTATCACATTTTCAACCCGATTTTATCACGTCCCGCTTTTGTCACGTTTTTGACCCATTTTGCAACCACAAAAAAATAGAAATTTTATTCGTTCTTTTTATTTTTGTAAATTATTCAGCAAACACCAATGATACTTACAACGTTCATTATAAATCATTTCTGAGTACCTGTCAAGAATTTTTAAGTCTTTTTGACAAGAAATAACGGAAAAAGAAGATAGCAAGTGTTTCTTCCAAATGAGGGTCCTCTCGGAAACCTGTTTGGAAATGACCGGTCCATTGTCAAACCATCTTATGGCCTAATAACCCAAAAGATCATGCTTCCGAGACAATTTCATGAATTTTGATACCCATATTGCCAGGGTTTCTTCAGAATAAGTTTGTGGCCACTTTATGCCCCATGGGAACCTGTTTCCGAAATAATTGTTCCGGGATTAATTCATAAGATGGTCATGTAACGTAGTTAAGTTATATTATTTAAATTTTCAACGAAGTTTATTAGTAATGACGCAAGAAATCTTCACTTGGTTGAATATATCATCAATTTACACATACTTTGAGACTTGGCCCAGTTAATCCGGAATTCCGGATACCAGGTAATCCGAATCGGTTCTCTGTAACATGTATCGAATAGCGGGTAAGTTCCTGCATCCGTAGCAACCAAAATCGTCAAAATCGGTGAAAAACTGGCAATGTTATGATCATTTTAAGTCCGTGTGTACCCGGGTACCCTGTCGGTAACGTAAAAGTGTTTTTTTTTTGACGGTAAAAAAAGGGTTAATCATAATGTCGTTATCTATCTATCTAAGTAAGTCACCGTTTGTTTTTATCGAGAACTAGCTGCATGTACCCGGCCTTACTCGGAATTGCCAGTTTGATTCACAGTTTTTTTACAATCGGAAATGACAAAATTAATTGGTAACCAATCAACAGGGTAATTGTGTTTTGTTATTGATTTGATCATTTGATCAAACCCACAATCGGTTTATTCCTGGCAAACGCTTATTTCTAAGGGGCCCCACACACGCTCCGACGTGTGTCGGATTAAAGTCGGACCGTCTGTTGGCAAGGTGTACTGTCCAACAGTCGTTCAACTTACCCATATACGGCCCGACTTTACCCAGACCGAACCAAATTTCCTGAGAGCGGAGTCAAAGTTGTACACTATGTCGGGGTGTGTATAGGGTGCCCCAGTCAACACAAGATCGTATATGATGTCATATAATATGCTAAAGTGGAGGCAATGTGCGTATGTACTTCCCCATACAACTTGTACGTTATATGGCCTCCACTTTACCATCTTATGTGGCATCATATACGACTTTGTGATGACTGGATGGGTCCTAAAAAGTGAATCACAGTTGTTATTTTGCTCACAACGCGCGCGGGGCGTGTATCCCGCATAGAAACGGTATATGAAACAGCGACAAATCGTTACCTGTTCGTGAAATTCATTTCGTTAGCTGCAATGCAGGAGTCATTTAGAAAGAATATGGAACCGCGAAAATTCCATTATTCTAGCGGGATTTCAGTAGAAGTGACTATGATGGTTGCTGGTAGCAACGTACACTACATCCAAGTATTCGACTTACTACCATAACTACCTAGGGGTGTCCCGTAGCGTAGTTGGCTACACGTTCGCCTTACAAGCGAATGGTCATGGGTTCGATTCCCAGCCCCTCCACCAAAACCCTCGTCAGTCGTCGGATGCGCAGCCTATGCGGTGGCGTATTGGGGTGCACGCCTCACCGTCACGGCTGCCTGATGACGACTGACAACTTGTTCTTCTCGGAGACATTCCTCCAACGTTACCCGGATAAATGGCAACCGGACAATGCAACGATCATTGGATACACGACATGGACAAAACGAACACAATGGACTCACGACGAGATGGACCAGCAACGACAACAACAATGAATAATGGAAAAATCGTAAAATAGATTCTTTGTGGATTCTAACTGCAGAATACCACAGTAGATCTCGGCACAGTAGCGGTTAAGTAACACAGAGTGCCTACCAAATAAATAAAGGAATAAAAAAAACCATAACTACCGGGTAACGAGCATAAACAGTGTCTTGCGGAGTGCGAAGAAGTAGATCGCGTAATCCGAGAAAAATTCCTGTTAAACTTTTGTCTGGACCATATGTTTACCGGAGTGAGAGGTGTGTATATCGATACAAAGAAAGGAATTCCTCCATCACTGGAAGTGTCTAATTGGAAGAGGAGTGTATTTCACCAGACATGCAAAAAAAAAGAGAAACAAATCGACATTGTTGTTTCAAAAGGGCGAATGTCGCAAACGTAAACATTGACTTCTTCTGCTGATTTCAGGAAGATTAGAGACTTCTGATGGTATTTTCCACTTACGTTCGATAGAAGGCGCGGAGCGCCACCAGTTCCAAGTGGTTGTTAGCTGGGAACGGTCCTAGTTGTTGAGGAATTTGCAGGAAAAGGCATTGTTTACGTTTGCGACATTGGCCCTTATGAAACAACCGTGTCGAAATGTTTATGCGCCGAGCAGAAGGTCATCGGAAGGATGAGTGTCCACAGAAGGAAAAAAGGAAATCAGCGGAAGGAAAAAGATCCGGGCAACCATCAACGGAAAGAACGAAGAATAATGTCATCGAAGTGCCAGAGGAAGATGTAGTTGAATTGGATACTGGTACAACAGAACGAACGGATACATTCGAAATACCCGATTCGATGGTGCAACGTGAGACGCTAGCGAAAACAATGATGTTCAAAAACGAATCAGATCGGATCTGGTTAGTGAAGAAAGGAATGAGGACCATTACAGGAATGCAGATGCAGTCGATGCAGACACAATAGCTGATATTAGCTGTACCGTAAAAGCCTCGACTAGCTGTGGACCAGATGGAATTCCTGCGTACGTCTTGAAGAAATGGTCTAATAGCAATAATCTGCAAATAAACTTCTGATACTTCTTCGGAATAATTTGTAATAGTATCCAATGTTTTCGGCTCCGTAGAGTTTTTTGTTAAACAATTGAGCCAAATATGAACGAACTGGTAAGAAAAAGGATGAGTCTTATCCACCAATGCAGTATTTTGGTCAAACGCGTACTTTTAGAGAAAAGATTAAACCCACTATAGCTCAATTCCGGGCAAACGCCTTTTTAAAGTAGCAATCATAGCAATCCATACCAATGCAGAAGGAGATAAGTTAATCATTGATTTCACTGGGCAAACCATGATGTCGATGGAAGGATAACAATTATCATTTCCTTATACCTAGCTAATGCATGTATTCAACGAAAGGATTAGGTGTTTTTAATTATATTACCGACCAGAGTTATTTTGGCTTTATTGCAGCACCCTGCGAATGTTGAAAGATTTCAATATCTTGGTAGCCAAACGGCGTTATACGGCGTTACCAACATGGACATAGGCGCACCGACCAGGAAAGCAAGTGCTGCCTTTGTGAGTTTAAGAAATATCTGGAAAAACAGACAGATAAGTGGACGCAAAAGTGCGTCTTTATTTGAGAAATATTCTCTTTTTGGGATTTAAAATTGTTGGAGCACAGAAAATTTTCCGAAATCAAAAAAAAAATTTTGATGTCAAATGCCTCAAAAATGCATGAAACGTCGAGATTTGGATCTCGAGAAAAAATTAACTTTTGGAACAAATTTCGGTTTCGAATTTTTCCTGTAATCAACCCCCCCCCCCAGCCCCCCTATGGGAAATTTTCGTATTTCTAAATAGTGAAACTTTGACCGCTTTGTTCAAACACTTAACGAAGTCCGATTGAGCTGAAATTTTGCATAGAGCCTTTTTTCGGAGAGATGAAACTTTTGAGCACTACCCGTTTTTGAAAATGGAAAGTCGAATCGAACCTGGTAACAGGTTGAAGCGTGGACATCGCTCAGGATGGAGATCTTTCAAGTCGGCCCTTTGTCTACTCACAAGTAGAGCAGCGTTAATTTCTGTTTCTACATGAAAGGCATAACAACTTTACAAGAGTTCGTAATTTTAATTTATTCGTTCATTGTTCGTTACAGACAAGTTACTAAAACAAACAAAAGTCACAAATTTTCAACCAAACTGAATCCCCCAACAACCGTGTGTTTCGATTGAATTGTCACCACATACGCCGTTTTCGGCTCAAACCAATTCCGAGACAGACACAGGTGGGTTTTAAAATTTCAGCTTTCTGGTGGTGTTTTTCCGATTTCAGCCAGTATCAGTACCTCACCGGCGGCGGCAGAAGGTGAAGCCATCCGAGGAATGCTTTTAAATTCCATTAAATATTTAAAATCAATATTGTCGAACATGTAAGAGGCATATCATATGCTTGAACAGAACACACAGACAGTCGCATGTACCAGCTCGAAATCGGGAATTTTCGTTTTCGTCAAATCCCTGCTAGGGAATTGACGTGACAGGATCATGTTTGGATTGAATTTAAAACAGTCCGAGTTTTAGCATGACATGTATGTTGTTTCATTGACGTGGCATTTTGATTGGTTTGATAGCGTGGTGTAGTTGATTTTTTATAGCTTTATATAAAACATCATGAGGAACTTTCACTTTTTTAGTTTTTAGGCAACGCAAGATATTTCAAATTCAACTTCGAAACCCATAGTCCGATTGGGCCAATTTTCAATACGAAACAATTGGACAATATTCTACGTCGAATGAAACTTGTTGCGAGTAAATCAGCTAAGAGTAAGTGCCTAAAGAGTGAGTAAGAATTTTTCTTGTTAAAAAAAAATTTCGGACATAATTCCGAGGCCCATAGTCCGATTGGGCCAATTTTCAATACGAAACAATGGGACAAGATTCCGCGTCGAATGCAACTTGTTGCGAGCAAATCGATTAAGGATAACTGCCTGAAAATGAGTGAGATTATTTTGCGCACACACATACATGCTTGCCACATGTGTGGTCTGGACACTACCCCGGACAACCTAGCTCGGAGGATGTGTAAAGATGAAGTTGGCTGGAACGCCGTTTTAGCGGCTATCGCCCACATCGTCTCGGAGCTACATAGAAGGTGGCGCGTGGACTCAAGGATGGTCAGGTCAGGTCAGGCGCAAATAAGAGGTGGTCCAAGGGATCGGAGTCGGCTTCATGGGTCATACCGGTGGTCATGCTCTGTGGTCGAACTCGATCCTTTTACCGAACAAGTGGCCGCGCGAAGAACAACATGGTATCGTCGCTTTCGCGGCGTCGGTCAACCGGGCGGGTTCCGAGCCCGAGGACAGAAAGGGGTCCTCGTCAAGGCTGGGGCAGGCGTAGGCAGCGCGCCGGCAAGTCCCTCTGTGTGCTGGCGAATAGGCCCTATCGCAGAAAGGTCAATTTGGGGTACACGCGGCATCATCATTCTTGATACCAGTCGTGCAGAGGGAAGCAGGCGCGAAGTCGACCCTTCCCACCTTCCGAGGACATAGGGCGTGGTAAGGCCACCTGGAAAGCCGGCAATGCGCTGGCACGATACCATGGTGTTCTTCTAAAAAGCGAGTCACGATGTTCGATGCTGCAAGGACACGCAGCTAACCTCGAGGGTGCGTTGTGCACTGGCCCCCTTTGAAGCATTACTTTCTGGTTGTACCGAAGGGACTATGGGCTTGGCGGCAATGGAAACGGTTTAGCGGGTCGGGGATGTAGTCCTGCCTCCCCCGGTGATCCCCAACCCCGCACTTCCTGGACAACCCAGGATGTCTGTTGAGCAGATTCCCCCTCCATTGTTTAGGAAGAAAAAAAAAACACATACACACACACGCACACACAGACATCACCAGGTTCCATACTGGGTCCGGTGTTATGGAACGTCATGTACGACGGTGTCTTGAGGTTGAAGTTCCCGGTGGGCGTGGTAATCGTCGGCTTCGCTGACGATATTACGCTGGAGGTCTACGGCGAATCGATCGAAGAGGTGGAGTTGACTGCAGCCCACTCGATCGCAATTGTGGAGGAGTGGATGAGTTCCAGGAAGTTAGAACTGGCTCACCACAAAACTGAGGTGGTTGTTGTTAACAACCGAAAGTCGGAGCAGCAAGCGGTGATAAGGGCAGGCAACTGCACGATCACCTCTGAACGCTCCATCAAACTCTTGGGGGTAATGATCGACGATAAGCTCACCTTTGGTAGCCACGTCAATTACGCCTGCAAGCGTGCCTCCACAGCTATAGTGGCATTGTCCCGGATGATGTCCAATAGCTCTGCGGTTTATGCCAGCAAGCGCAAGCTTCTGGCTAGCGTTGCTCTGTCCATACTCAGGTATGGGGGCCAGCAGGGCACGGCCCTGCGTATTAACTGCTACAGAACGAAGTTAGAAAGTACGTATAGGCTCATGTGCCTAAGAGTTGCGAGCGCGTACCGTACCGTGTCGCACGATGCACTTTGCGTCATCACCGGTATGATGCCTATCGACATAGTTATCGGTGAAGACATAGTGTGCTTCGAAATGCGCGGCACGAGAGGCATCCGTAGGACTGTCAGGTTGGCCTCAATGGTCAAATGGCAGCGTGCGTGGGACAGTTCCACTAAGGGTAGATGGACACATAGGTTGATACCGGAGATAGGTACGTGGATCAAGTGGCGCCATGGGGAAATCACTTTCCACGTGACCCAGGTCCTTATAGGCCATGGTTGCTTCAGACAGTCCGGTTCGGACACTCGGCCACGCCCGAGTGCCCGGTGTGCGTTGGTTTAGAGGAAACGGCGGAACACGTGTTGTTCGTGTGCCCGCGTTTTCGCGCAATGCGTAACCATATGCTTGCCACATGTGGTCTGGACACTTCCCCGGACAACCTCGTCCGGAGGATGTGTAAAGATGAAGTTGGCTGGAACGCCGTTTTATCGGCTATCGTCCGAATCGTCTCCGAGCTACACAGAAGGTGGCAAATAAAAGGTGGTCCAAGGGTTCGGAGTCGGCTTCATGGGTCATACCGGTGCCCTGTGGTCGAACTCGATCCTTTTATCGAACAAGTGGCCGCGTGAAGAACAACATGGTATCGTCGCTTTCGCGGCGTCGGTCAACCGGGCGGGTTCCGAGCCCGAGGACGGAAAGGGGTCCTCGTCAAGGCTGGGGCAGGCGTAGGCACCGCGTCGGCATGTCCCTCTGTGTGCTGGCGAATAGGCCCTATCGCAGAGAGGTCAATTTGGGGTGCACGCGGCATCATCATTCTTGATACCAGTCGTGCAGAGGGAAGCAGGCGCGAAGTCGACCCTGCCCACCTTCCGAGGACATAGGGCGTGGTAAGGCCACTTGGAAAGTCGGCAATGCGCTGGCACGATACCATGGTGTTCTTCTAATGTTCGATGCTGCTAGGACACCCCAAGTAGCACACGCAACATCTTCCAAAAAGCACCTTGTTTCTATTCAGTTTCATTAAAGGCATTGGAAAAACATCAAAGCACGAAAAAGTTGCATCAAGATGTCAAAAACGTTCGAATTGTGATCAATGTTTCATTAAAATTGCAATGCAGTACGTGTTTGACATTTGGAAACAAACAAACAAAGAATACTGCACTTCATGTTGCAAACACGAAACAAAATCATTAAGTTGCATATTTTTTACCATGTAACTTCAATGCGTCTTTCAAAATTTATTTGTTTGTTTAAATTAAGTTGCAGATAAGTTGAGTGTGTCTTCATGTTTAATTTAGCATCGTTCAACGTTTTGACAACTCACATTTTTTTCCTGTGATGATGCAATCAAGTAACAGAAAACCCGAGTACAAAACTTCATAATCGTATGGTTTTTATGGTGAGTCAACATGCAGTCCCTTCGAAGTGTTGAATGGTGCAGTGGTAGAGTGAAGGACTATCAATCACAAGATCCATAAATCGAATCCAGTTTTATATTTTTATTTTATTTTTTTTTCGCTGTAGTATTTTGCAACATTATTGCAATTTTCCTGCAATTGAAGGATGTTTCCGTAGGCTCCACCTCTTGCGCTTTTTAGATTGCAAGAGAGTTATATTTGATGGCACATACGCAAAGATTGTTTCTTCTCGAATAGTTGCAACACAGTGAAATGTTCAGTAGTGAAACAAGTTGCGCTGCTTGGGACGCAGCTAACCTCGAGGGTGCGTTATGCACTGGCCCCCCTTTGAAGCATTACTTTCTGGTTGTACCGAAGGGACTCTTATCAGTTCTAATCGATCAAATAGAATACAACTTTTACGAGTAGAAACCACATCATATCATAGATGGAGGTCTTATTTAGGAAATAGAATTGCGAGTACACTGGGGTATCTTTTAACGCGGGTCGCTTTTTACGTGGATTTTGGGATCTACGCGGTTTTTTTTTCCGCGGATTTTTTCAAAAGTTTTTTTTACGCGTTTTTCAAAAAAGTTCGGAAACACATGAAAACCACAAAAAAACGATTTTTAGTGAAGTCGTTTTTTACACGGTTTTTGATCACGCGGTTTTTTTATGCGTTTTTGGTTTACGCGGAACGTATCCTCCGCGTAAAAACCGGCTCCAGTGTATAAGTTGTTGATTAAAACACCAAAGTTGCAACTTACTGAAACGCAAATTAACTTCATTTTGGACAATACAACACCCAACCGGCAGTTGTTAGATTTTCTAACAATTCTGTATAAGAATCTACCAAAACCTGTATTAGAACTGGGCTCATACGAAATTGTTAGATTCTTATACAAAAAATGAAGCTATCTTACAAATATTGTTAGAAAAGCTTACAAAATTGTTAGATTATTATATAATACTTGTATAAGAATCTAACATTTTCGCATATGCCCAGTTCTTTTTAAAATTTTTTTTTTAGATTCTTATACAGAATTGTTAGAAAATCTAACATCCGCCGGTTGGATGAACATATTCTGGACTTCCCTAAATGTACACATATAAGACACCCCAAATTTATTCGGTAAAAGTCGAATTTCAAATTTACAGTCAATCAGGCTAGAACAATGTCCTACTTTCCGATTGGCTTGCATTAATCAAGGGGTCCAGGTCAGGTTGATTACCTTTAAATTGAAATTTAATCTCACACAATCTCCAACATACCCTGACTTCTTCACAGGCGACAGGTGTTGAAATTGTGTTGTATGCAAATATGTGAAAAACCATCAATCTTTTGAAATCTCCATCAACGTCATCCCATCCCGATGGCATTCGGAATGTGTAGGATACTTTCCGTGGCGAACGTCGATCCATTGCTTCTGGTGTTTGCAAATCCAACAATCGTATCTCGTTTGCCTACCTTTTCAGTTCATGACCGGAGTCGAAGCAAACAAAAAAAAATCTCTCGAGTCGGTTGCTTCAACCACTTGACCGACAGCTGAACATGCATGCGAATGATGAAAATATATTGGCCCAGTAATGAAGAATATGTTTTTCATGAAAAGTACCAAATTTCCACAAATAAGCTGCTGGATACCTTTGAGAAAAAATAGAACTTCTATGGACACATCGACAAAATAATTGATAAAGGTATGTGCATATAAAAGCATTCCATATGTAAACAATTTCCAAGCAAGCTCAAATTGAAAGATGAAATATCTAAATTTATAAAAAGGAATGGGAAAACCACAATAGAAAATAGGTACCTATCATCACTAACATTTATTTCTACTCACTGTAAGATTTCCTGTAGAACTCAAGTTGTAGCGAGCAAATACTTGAAAAACGATTGACCTTTTCGCAACCATACACATACATTCACACACACACACACACAGACACCACATCAATTCGTCAAACTGAGTCAGACTGACTGACTTGATACTTATATACCATTATGGGTCTTTGGGCTTTCTATAAAAAGTTTATTTCCAGAGCGAGCATATATTTAGCGATAGCCCTTGACTACACTAGGTGTCAGATAATGGCAAAACTAATTGAAAAATAATCAGTAGACTAATAAAAATTGGCAAACATTAAACGTCGAAATCAATCAATAACGACTCTTTACTATGCAATTTTTATGGAGTGTTCATTCTACCGCTCATTTTTTGAGTAGCTCCCAATCGATATATGAATACCTCATGCATTTTTGGGAGACTGAAAGATCAGTTTCAATAGATTTGACCACGAACAATGTTGACGTTGAACCAATTGAAAATCTATAGCATCAGAGCAGATATTCAAACCAGGTGCATTTTCCATTTTCTTTCTCCCGCTTTCGGGGAGCAAACAGGCTGCTATTTGATGACGAGGGAAACCTCTGGCTGCCGTATCATTTTATCACTCGAGGATCCCGACCTATCGGGACAGTCACATAACGGTTTGGTTTATCCGGAATTGAATCGATCTATCCTTTATTGAGAAGGCGACTGTTCTAAACTACATACTTTGAGGGGATGTCATGACGTCAAGCTGTTCGGATTCATCGGTGGCGTGGCGCTTCTTTTGACTTGTTGCAACGCAGAAGGACACGTGAGGTGACCATGTTATTCAAATGGGACTATACGACTCTTCTCACGTTATTCGAGCAATCTCACGTCACTCCACTCGTAGAA
This sequence comes from Armigeres subalbatus, assembly GCF_024139115.2. Taxonomy (NCBI): domain Eukaryota; kingdom Metazoa; phylum Arthropoda; class Insecta; order Diptera; family Culicidae; genus Armigeres; species Armigeres subalbatus. The sequence goes on along the minus strand of NC_085140.1, from coordinate 262,353,579 downwards.
TAAGCCCATTTATCGAGAACATACGTTTCATTTCACAATATAAAAGGACATATCGTGCGGTGCGTTTAATGTAGCATTAATCACGATGTTTGCCCATTTGTACCATATCTTGAGAAATAGTTGTACCCCTCCTTATAGAACGGGCAAGTTTTCCTTGATGTCATAGTAAAAACGAATAGAAAACATATTTTTATATATTAAAATAATAATTTGTTGTCCACCAGCAGTTTCTACGAGAATCCCTCTGGGAGTTTCACCGGCAGTTTCTCCGGGTGTTTCTCTGAAAAGGAACTCCCGGAGGAACTCCCAGAGTAATTTCCGGAGGAACTCCCGGGGGATTTTTTATAGGAATTCCCGGAGAAATTATCAGAGTAATTCTCGGAGGAACTGCCGGTGGAACTTCTGGAGGAATTTATTGAAGAACTACAGGAAGAATTTCCAGAGGAAATCCTGGAGGAACTCTCGTAAGAATTCTAGGGTGAACTCTCAAAGGAACTTCCGTAAGAATTCCAGGAACTCCTGGAAGAATTCTTAAAAGAACCTCCCGGAGAAATTCTCCGAGGAACTTCTAGAGGAATTTGTATATAAATGCCTAAAGAAATGCTAAATGAATTCCTGGAAGAAAGCCTGATTGAATACTCAAAGGAACTACTGGTGGAACTTCAGAGGAACATCCGGTGGAATACCCTCGAGGAAGAGAAATAATATTTCTAGAGGAACTTCCGAAATCATATTTCCCGTGAAATTCCTGCCAAATATCCTCCAGGAATTCCCTGTGAAGTTCCTGAAGGTATTACCGGAGAACTTGTTGGAAAAACTTCTGGAAGAACTCCCCTGGAAGAACAAGCACTTCCGGAGGAATTCCCACATGGAAGTCCTGAAATAATTCTTAGAGAAGTTCCTAAAGGAATTTCCGAAAAAATATCTGAAGGAATTCCAAGAAAAATACCAGGAGGAATTAATGCAGAAATTCCCAGATGAAATCCTGAAAGTGTTCCCAGATGAATTGCTGAAGAAAATCCCTGCGGATTGGATTCACGAACAGAGCATCCAATAGCTAGTGTCTTTTTGTCGATGTGGTCTCCGCCCATTGTTCCGATCTGTATTCTCTCGCAGATTGTTCGTTGTTTGCTTTTTTGAGGCTGGCTTTCAGCGACTGACGCCAAACCCACTACATTTCCAGTTGACCATAGTGTTTAGAGTCCCTCGCTGGCACATGGACGACGATCAGCAGCCCTTAACATGGGGAACAGACGCTGTTGTGAGCCACTCCTAACATGAAGAACAAACGCTATGTCAGATTTATGGAGAACAAAGAAAATATTGAACGTCGCTCACTACCCATTTGCAAAAAATATTTCAATTTTTTTTCCGAGAACATCTGCTAGGTACGCTATGACAGAAATGAAAAAAAAATCTAACAGATTCGCCTTACGCTTAGAATACCCAAATTCGTTTATTTGGATGCATAATTTCGAATATTTCAGTCACAATTTTATAGCTCAAGGTCATAGTACTTCCAACTGGAACTTGGCCTGCTTTTCAACTTAGGGGTCGTACACATATTACGTAAGCATTTTTTCTGGGTTTTTCGACCCCCCCTCCCCCCATGTAAGATTTTTTTCATACAAATGATTTTTTATTTATATGGTGCGTAAGGAAATGACGGACCCCCTTACCCCTTAAGTGCTTACGTAATATGTGTACGGCCCCTTAGTGTTCTATTAGCTTTTTCTTAGTTATTAATTGAAAATTTTCCTTAAGTCCGCCATTGCATAAGTATGTATCTTGTGTGGCAAGTACAATGGGTACACTATGTCCAAGGAGTCGAGCATGTTTCCCACCCGAAAATATCCTAGACCGGACCGAGAATCGAACTCGCCATCTCCGAGTTGGCAATCCAACGTCTCTGCTCGAAAAGGGTAATTGAAGATTTTTACTAATAAGCGCCAGCGAAACCTGGAGCCCTCCTTAGCCGTGCGGTAAGATGCGCGGCTACAAATCAAGACCATGCTGAGGGTGGCTGGGTTCGATTCCCGGTGCTGGTCTAGGCAATTTTCGGATTGGAAATTGTCTCGACATTCCTGGGCATTAATGTATCATCGTGTTAGCCTCATGATATACGAATGCAAAAATGGTAACCTGGCTTAGAAACCTCGCAGTTAATAACTGTGGAAGTGCTTAATGAACACTAAGCTGCGAGGCGGCTCTGTCCCAGTGTGGGGATGTAACCCCAATAAGAAAAAGAAGAAACCTGGTGTGTAATGATGGGAAACATTAAACGACTGCAAGTGCCTGCGGTATATAATTCGTACATAAAGGCTTCACAATTCGCTATCCAAACTGGAATCTTGTTGGTGTGGCCAAAAACCGATGGCAACAAAAATCAGGGAGCGAAAGTGAAGATGGTTCGTAGAAGCAGAATGTAATCCTCAAGCGAGCGCTGGAATGAAGCCCAGCATGCCATAACAGGACCAGATTTGGTTTCACATGGCAACGTTGCTTCTAAAGGGGAACAAAGAAGGACGATCAAATTTCTGGTAATAGGTCAAAGCAAAAACGAGCAATTGCCCAGAACCGAATCTCACACGATGATGGTCCGATAGTGCAATCTTGCAAAACTTGAACGTTTTATTTATGGTTTAGGCTACAGTTGAACAGATCAAAGGATGCGCTTTTAACCATCTTCCCCACAACTGTGTGTTGCCAATATCTTTAGCACGCATTTGGTCGTTCGTTTGTAGGACGGGTCTCCTACTGTTCGGGACCGACGATACCATTAGTGTGAGGGCGATAGTGGAAATGGCTTTTGTTGAGCCCGGAAACTATCATCAAGGGAAGGAACCAGGCATAAAAACAGCTCTTTGTACACCGCACAGAGAAGAAGATTAAATCCCCATACCGTTGCCTGTTCGTTCAGACACCTGTACCGGTGCACATCCCCAAAGATGCTGGGGCAGATTTCAATCACCATCCTGCAAATCCGGTCAATGTCGTTCACAGTTCGGAAGAAGCACATGCAAACTGCCTTCCGTAGTAATAGTGGGATGAATGTTGGAATCGGCGTGCGATGGCAACGACCAGACATCGCTTTTGGCAACTGCAGCTATAAACGAATTTTCGAACGATTCATAGGAAAATTCAGTTTGCATTCGTGCTTTTATTCCCCACAGGGATTTGCGATTGCTAATCGAATTCGAACCGATTGACGCGGCAAGATCGTCAATTTTGCCGTCACATCTACCGTTTATTTTCGTTCCTAAAATCACAGACAAACAGACTCAATACGTATGGGGAAAACAAAAGATCAAATCTCGGGTACTTTTTCAAATCGGCGTATGTAACATTTTGATCAAGCTGAGAAAATGGGCTTGGAAGTTTTCAGATTTTATTTTTATTCCTATTTAGAGACTAAACATTTTAATTGCAATTGAATTCACCTCAACGATACATTATGAATAGGTTCATCGTCACTGACTCTGACATCTGCACTGCGTGTGAATATTTCAGTTATTTTGATAAAAATTTATGTTACAACGTTCTGCAGCAGATAAATCACATACGTCGTTTTGATAAGTCAGCATGACCGAGGTCATGCTACTTTCGTCGAAATGTTACGCTGCTCCGTCAGCTGCATTGTTGATACGTCGAAATGTTGCGTCAAGTTGAAATGTTTCACGCACATGCGACAAAAAAGTTGCAACACTTACAACACGACGTAACAACATTTGATGCAGAAAAACAACGTAAAATGTTTTTCTTAACGAAAATCGGAATATACAAGCAACAAGCTTAATTTTGAAATCAGTGATGAAAAAGTACAAACAGACGCACGTTTTAAACTATTTAGTTGTTCGAAAAAACTTTTTAAAGTACATTTTCTGCTAAGCGGTGTATGTGCAATATTTTCAACAATGATGTTACACCGTTTTGCAAAAAATTGATTTACATTTTTAATAACACATTTTCATGTAGCTTTGAAGATATACACATTTTTAGATGAATTTTATACTATAAACGGGTTTGTTTACAATTTGCGACATACGTCGTTTTGAAAAAGTACCCGAGAAATGTTGGCATTCTATGCCGTTTTGCAATTTGAAAAGCAGGAAGGATGATTATTATACCGAAAACGACGGGCAAAGCACAACTCTCGCTTAACTTTCCAAAAGGACCTAAGCAACATTTTTTTCATGATCTAATTTGAATAGCGCAATCAACACAAAAACATGAAAGCTTTTGATTGCAGTACTCAAATTAATTCATGAACCAAAATGTTACTTAGGAACTTTTGAAAAGTTAAGCGAGAACTGATGTACATTTGTATCCTCTACCTTGAACATTTGTTCATTGACTATAAAAGCTATAACAATTTATTTTTAAATTTTGATATGAAAAACAACACGACTACTTTTGTTTTTTTGGTTATGCAATTTCAATAGGTAAAATCCAATCCAAATCCAATTTAAATCCAACCCAAAACCAATCAAAATTTAATCCAAATCCAGTACAAATCAAATTCCATTTAAATCCAAATCCAATCCAAATTTAATCCAATTTCAATTAAAATCTAATCCAAATCCAATCCAAATCCAATCCAAATCCAATCCAAATCCAATCCAAATCCAATTCAATTCAATCCAAATCCAATCCAATCCAAATCCAATCCAAATCCAACCCAAATCCAATCCAAATCCAATCCAAATCCAATCCAAATCCAATCCAATCCAATCCAAATCAATCCAAACCAATCCAAACCAATCCAAACCAATCCAAACCAATCCAAACCAATCCAAACCAATCCAAACCAATCCAAACCAATCCAATCCAAACCAATCCAAACCAATCCAAACCAATCCAAACCAATCCAAACCAATCCAAACCAATCCAAACCAATCCAATCCAAACCAATCCAAACCAATCCAAACCAATTCAAACCAATTCAAACCAATCCAAACCAATCCAACCAATCCGAACCAATCTAAACCAATCCAAACCAATCCAAACCAATCCAAACCAATCCAAACCAATCAGAATCCAACCAAACCAATCCAAACCAATCCAAACCCAAACCAATCCAAACACAATCCAAACACAATCCAAACCAATCCAAATACAATCCAAATCCAATCCAAACCAATCCAAACCAATCCAAACCAATCCAAACCAATCCAAACCAATCCAAACCAATCCAAACCAATCCAAACCAATCCAAACCAATCCAAACCAATCCAAACCAATCCAAACCAATCCAAATCCAAACCAAATCCAATCCAAACCAATCCAAACCAATCCAAACCAATCCAAACCAATCCAAACCAATCCAAACCAATCCAAACCAATCCAAACCAATCCAAACCAATCCAAACCAACCAAACCAATCCAAACCAATCCAAACCAATCCAAACCAATCCAAATCGAATCCAAACCAATCCAAACCAACCAAACCAATCCAAATCAAACCAAACCAATCCAAACCAATCCAAACCAATCCAAACCATTCCAAATCCATTCCAAACCAATCCAAACCAATCCAAACCAATCCAAACCAATCCAAACCAATCCAAATTCAATCCAAACCAATCCAAACCAATCCGAACCAATCCAAACCAATCAAAATCTAATCCAAACCAATCCAAACCAATCCAAACCAATCCAAACCAATCCAAACCAATCCAAACCAATCCAAACCAATCCAAACCAATCCAAACCAATCCAAACCAACCAAACCAATCCAAACCAATCCAAACCAATCCAAACCAATCCAAACCAATCCAAACCAATCCAAACCAATCCAAACCAATCCAAACCAATCCAAACCAATCCAAACCAATCCAAACCAATCCAAACCAATCCAAACCAATCCAAACCATTCCAAACCATTCCAAACCAATCCAAACCAATCCAAACCAACCAAACCAATCCAAACCAATCCAAACATAATCCAAACCAATCCAAACCAATCCAAACCAACCAAACCAATCCAAACCAATTCAAACCAATCCAAACCAATCCACATCCAATCCAAACCAATCCAAACCAACCAAACCAATCCAAACCAATCCAAACCAATCCAACCAATCCAAACCAATCCAAACCAATCCAAACCATTCCAAACCATTCCAAACCAATCCAAACCAATCCAAACCAATCCAAACCAATCCAAACCAATCCAAACCAATCCAAACCAATCCAAACCAATCCAAACCAATCAAACCAATCAAACCAATCCAAACCAATCCAAACCAATCCAAACCAATCCAAACCAATCCAAACCAATCCAAACCAATCCAAACCAATCCAAACCAATCCAAACCAATCCAAACCAATCCAAACCAATCCAACCAATCCAAACCAATCCAAACCAATCCAACCAATCCAAACCAATCCAAACCAATCCAAACCAATCCAACCAATCCAAACCAATCCAAATCCAATCCAACCAATCCATCCAATCCAAATCCAATCCAAATCCAATCCAAATCCAATCCAAATCCAATCCAAATCCAATCCAAATCCAATCCAAATCCAATCCAAATCCAATCCAAATCCAATCCAAATCCAATCCAAATCCAATCCAAATCCAAATCCAATTAAAACCAAATCCAAATCCAATGAGTGCTTTTTCCGCATATAGGTAGCAAAAATTGACTAATTCTTGAATTTTCTTTTCGTCGAATCGTCATCGTCAGACAGTTCTTTTAAATGCTGCTGCACGTGTTTTTTTTATACCAAGGGCTTCATTCAGAAGCTGAATGGCAAGTGGAATTTATTTGTTCTCAATACATTACAATTCCATAAATTTATGTTTAATGAGATCGTTTTCACCGTAGAGCAAACATGGATTATCAGCCCTAATCTATCATTCCCAGTCTCATTTAGACCCTTAATGCATTTACCACTTCAATTCCGGATATCCCGCTGAATGCGATTGCAATGCATCTCGTCAGTGTCATTCCTTCCATGGCGAAAGCCCATTTACCAAGCTCTGTGCAAATCGTGTCATCCATCCGCTCCGGTAAAAGAATTCCAATAATTCATCACCAGATCATCCCGGTGGCGGCGAAACCATGAAGCGAGAGTAAAATTGATGGGAAATAAATCCGTCGAAAAGGTAGATAAGTGCTTTTTCGAGTGCCCGAGTTAGTCAATGCTTTCCCAAAACCACATTCCCACCGTCTCAGTTTCGCTCTTATTCGCCAGTTCGACCTTCGCCGACGTCATCGTCGTCGCTTGGAGTTTATTTTGGTTATGAGCAAACTGTTTTTATGTAAATTCCGTTTCCCGCGCGCAGGGTGTGCAATGTTCGGCTCGGTACAGGACGCCCGGTAGATCAGGACCTTACAGTTCGGTTGGTAGGAACCGGTAGTCATCGCTCGCTACAGGCGATCTCTGGAGGACGAACACGAATTATGCTGCTGGTTATATGGGTTGTGGATTATCGTTAGCATCACGGTGGAGTGACGGTTAGATGGCGCAATGATGGGATTTTGTGGAAGGATGGCCGCCGTACTTCTGAGGTGCGATACGTGGGGGAAAGACCGTCGAAAAAATCCGGAATCGTTATCGTTGTACCGACAACCGACCGTTGAGAGTCATTAGTGGGTTCTTACGACGATGGATAAATTAGAAAATAAGGATGAATGGAGGTATTTTGAGGAAATCACGACTGCATTCAAGTCGATTGCTCGCTATGGTTGGGATGAGGTGAATGAATAATTTATCATGGCTTTTCATTATACTTTAATATGAAATCGATTGCTACAATTAGAAACTTCATCCTGATTATTGGCTTGCAATAGGGATCTTTCGTTTATAGGACGAAGAAGACAAATGAAACAAAGAAGATAAAGAAGACAAAACAAGCAAAGTCGACGAATGAAACAAAAAAGACAAAGAAGATGAAGTACTCAAAGAAGGTAAAGAAGACAAAGAATGAAAAGAAGATAAAGAAGACAAAGAAGGCAAAGAAGATAAAGAAGGCAAAAAAGACAAAGAAGACAAAGAAGATAAAGGAGACAAGACAAATACAAAGAAGGCAAAGAAATGAAAGTGAAAGTGAAGACGAACTTGCTGTATTGAAAATAGGATAGATTCGTGATTATTCAGTTTTATGTTATATGTAACATGTTACTATAACGCTGTATGTACGATATTAATTGCATTTCTGAAATCAACGCGAGGGCAGCTCTCTGGAAAGCTTTGCATACCTTCTAGTCTGAAATTTACAAGTAATCCAAAATAAACGTATGGTTTCTGAACGCATCTTCTGTGTAGTGTTTGATCAAAACGTCAAACGTTGAAACGGCTTCATGCATATATTCGCAAACCTATGAGCTTCTGAACGAAACGATACCATCGTAGTGAGTGCGGGCACTGTCATGACGATAGGCCCTTCACTACCCACAATTTCCATGAAAGCGTTTGCAGTGCACAGGGCTTGTGGAGTAAACGGCAGCCACAAAAGTTGGGACATGCTCATCGATAAGCATATGCGTACGTGATAGTTGGAATCAGATGTTTCTGCTTGCGGTATTTGCGTAGACGGTCGTACGGTCTATGACGGGTGGACCCTGCTTGAGCTTGTTTTGAACCGAGAACGCCTCGACATTGCTGTGTGTATGCGAGTATGTGCATGTGTGTATGCGTGAAGATTTTCATATTTGATATTGACGCAATATGGAATTATGAATCCCTTGTGAACCGCTGTGATAATCCTGATGGAAGAACTACTTTGGCAAAACTCATTCGCTGGTGCTGAAGATGCCGCACGGTTCATATAGCAGATATAGACGTAATGAACAGCTGGTACACTTGGTGTCTTCATGGCGGTTTGAATTTTGATGATGATGATGATGAAAAATAGTTTTAGATAATTTGATTCACTTCATAGATAAAGTTCAATGCGGACGTATTTGAGAATGAGCTATGATTGACAGAATAAGTCTTTTTCGTGCAAGTGATTAGAATGGTAATTAAATTAACCCTAATTCATCATTTACATCATTATTCATCATTCATTATTTATAACAGACTAATAGATCTTTTCCGTTTATTATAATCAGTTAATGTTAAAATGCTATATTATTAAATGTTATTTCTTTATTTAAATTATATTTTAATACATGAATAATTTAATAGTAGCTCATACACTTTCCCATAAGTTAAAAAAAATGGTATTTGCATCCCACAACTAAATGATCCATACATTGTTTAGGGAATTAGAACAAAAAATCAGAAGGGTTGTGTACAAGATACAACCGCAAAGTAGCCATTAGTCAACGTAAGGCAATCGTTGCAATTGATGCTTCTGCAGTCATCAAGCGAATATGTTTTGTACTTTGAAGAATTGTCTTTTGTAAGAAATGATAGTTCCGAATAGAATATATTTGATTACAATAATGCACGTTTCAATTACTAACAGCAACAAATCAGAGTGCGAGAATATCTAAAGTGTTATATGCAAAACACGACCATCCGACGTGAACCACATAACACAGTTCGGTGCATTGAGGAAGATCGTGCCATCATTCATGAATGATATGAGATAACTCATTTTGTTTCTTATGTCACTAATTTCGAACAAAACTGGCGTAACTCAAAATATGAAAATTGTTGAATACGATAATTCAAAATTTCCACCTAGAAAAACAAAACTAAAGTGAGAATATTGAGATAAAGTTCCATTTGGCTGCTACTAACGCCAACGTCAGCCACTCGATGAATTATCACTGAAACTCTATGATCGCCATCCATCCGAATAAACTTATAGCATCATCTCCCTCCGATGCGCACTTATGATTCTGATAACGAAGGAATTTTTTCACCTTCGCCAAGCGATTATATATTTCACTTTGAGGAAAATTCATCTCAGATCAACTTTCACTTGTGAAAAAATAGCCGATTTTATTTCCTATCTTTATTAGAAAAAAACTAAGAATCATTCCAGAGAGTTGCACTTTTTCCGACGACAGCTAAATGAATGAAGACGCCACCATAGTGAAAAAAAATCTTGGGGCCATGATTCCGCTACCGATTATACGATTAGACTTAGATCGACTTTCTCTAGTTACTCTTCTTATATCAAATCAATAATAGCACTACCGTTTATCCTTAATAGAATTCCTCTTAACATTCATCCGAATTATTTTCAATAATATCCAACCAGTAACAACAACCACTCAATATTTTGAATATTGTGAGAAAAATATTCTAAGCGCTGCTTTTTTCTGCAGACGCCACCGATGCCAAATATTTCACAGGAGTGCTCGCCGTCTCGACCACCGATGATTCGCCGCTCCACCATCGATGACTGCCACTGATACAACTGATGCCACATTCCCCGATGGGAACGCTACCGGAAGCCATCGTCCGCTCTCCGTGAAATCTCGAACAAAAACGACAAGCACGCGTGAAAACACGGGTTTTTTCATACACTGAAAAATAAGCTCGTGACATACATCAAAACTGATGTCTGTGTTGGGAATGCATGAACGGGATTAATTGGTACTGACATTCTTACTGCAAGAATTGAAATTTTCAATAGTTCGTCATTGATAAGAGAGAAATTGGTGGAGAGCTTCTTCTTCTTATTGGCATTACATCCCTCACTGGGACATTGCCGCCTCGCTGTTTAGTTTTCATTCAGCACTTCCACAGTTTTCAACCGCGAGGTTTCTAAGCCAAGTTACCATTTTTGCATTCGTATATCATGAGGCTAACACGATGATACTTTTATGCCCAGGGAAGTCGAGACAATTTCTACACCGAAAATTGCCTAGACCGGCACCGGGATTCGAATCCAGCCACCCTCAGCTTGGTCTTGCTTTATAGCCGTGCTTCTTACTGTTAGGCTAAGGAAGGACAGAATGATCGGGACAGGCATATTTTTTTTAATTCAAATGACCACAACTCTGTTAAATTTTAACCGATATCTTTGGTTCTGTCAGGATTCGACGGGAAAATTCATTTACTTTTGGAAAACTTGGTCGCCAGATACTGAAGATATTCCAGATTGTTTGGAGGCAAGCCAAAAAAGCTTTATTTGCTCGTATTTTCCATATAAGTGGAATATGGTCTCTTTAAATATTTTTAGCAGAAACACGAGTTTTTCCTGAGTTGATTGAAATTTTGATGTTTCAGATCGGCCGACGAACACTTGAGATATGGCTATTTCCGTGAAATCTGTGAAATCAATTGAAAATTCCCAATTCGTTTCAATCAATTTACCATGGTGAAGGAATAAATATTCTCGGGGAAATTCAGAAGCGTTTTCAAGGTATTCTTATAAGAAATTTTTGGGAAAATTGCATATTTTATATAATTTGTAAGAATCATCCATGGAAGTATAGAAGAGCTTTCTAGTCAATTACAGAATAATTTTACGATTTTTGTTGAAGTTTAGAAGATATGACCGTCACCTCCAGTGATGATTTTCGGAACGGCGCACACTTTTAGGGCAATTGTTTGTGGAAACGTTCGCTCCGAAATGTAGTGTAAATAATTTCGTTGAATTTTCTTCTCCATGTATTTTAGACCATTCGACCTCTACACCAAAAATATTTGTATTGTTAATGGCCTTGATGTGCTTTGAAGACCATGAGAGATCCGTGATGCATTCGAGATCCAAGCAAGTTATGAAATAAAAAGGACGCGAAAAAAAATCTGACGTTTTTTCTGCCGCTTGTAGCTAATCACCCAAATGTAAAAAAAATCTGAGCGGAAGTGTAATGATTAAGCTTTTAAGAAAAGAGTGAACAAACATTGTTTACATATGATAATATATATAGTTTAGGGTGAATAGTGAAAAACGTATAACAAGTTCGCCATTTTGTGCCCGGTTCGCGATTGTGACGATTGTGCTCATGCTGTTGAAGATTCATGGAAACTCCGGTGAGATCCACCCTTATTTAATATCTTTATATTTTAAAGGATTGACAAGATTTGATTTCAATGCTTATTGGTTAACATAAACAGAAAATTCTTTAATATAATTGAGTATTAGACATCGGATTACGATTGGTTTGAATAAAAGTTTGATTGAGAGGGGTGTACGCGGAGTCCACATGTGTTGTATTGCCGTGGATCGCATATCTGTCCCATCTTTGCTGGGTTTCCTATTCATATGGGACAGATATGCGATTCTAGTGTATCTAGTGTGTATATATGTGGCAGTGTATCTATGTGAATCAGGTATTTATGTGAACCGATTATGGAAAAATGGAATTTTATTAATGATTATGCGCATGACATTTACATTTTTTTGAATTTGCTGATTTGTTCCCTATTTTATATTTTATCTTGTTGTTTTTAACGCTAGGAATTAGGGGTAAATTTTATAATCTTTGGAACTAAAGAAGGATTCCATATAGTTTCATTTCAAGCTCTGTCGTAGAATTTGAATTCCCAAAACAAAGGGGTGCCATGAGACTTCGCGGTTGTGGCATCATTTAGATACGACAAAAAATATTTTCTCTTCATTCATTATTTTAATTTGTTTCACATGTTGATTTAATCTTGTATCTATATTTATCATCATTATGTCCTATATTTTCAATACATATACACATTAATTTTCAATCAACTAATTATATTCATTTAATACACATTATAATTATGTTCATTCAATTAATTATATTGATTAAACGAATGCACGGACTAGAACGAAAATAAATATTATCCTAAATCAATAACTCTTTCAATAGAAGGACACCGCAAGATTGAATGTCCTTACGAAACAGAAAATAGAAGCCATGCTTATTCTTCATATTTTTATTATTATTTTGAATATTCATATATAATATTTATATTATATTATTATTTATTTTTAAACCCTTTTGTTATTTAATTGACAGCATCCGATCTTGATATAAGGAAATAATAGTTTCGGCGGTAATTTGATTTTTTCATCTATACAATAAAAATAGATGCAATTTATTTATATTGTTCATAATTACATCGTTTTTACTGGCAACTGAAAATGTATATATCAATTGGGGGTGTATTAAAGCTGCATTCGGAAGAGTTTGGCAACATCCGTGTAGATGGATACTTTAATTCAAAGTTGTAATGAATTTGCCATTTCTTTGAGGATTTAGTGCATCTTATAAAATCTTGTATTATATCATATGCAAATTATTTTTTTTATCATATTATATTAAAACGTAGGTTGGATGAAGAAGATCCGTGATCCAACAAATACAAAAATAAATAAACTCTAGTATAAAGCATATTTTTATTTGACCCTACATGACTGAAACATTTGAGTATTTCAGCATTCCATGGAACTCCTACTTTTACAAGGCAATCTTCACATTATTTTTGTATATAATTGATTAATCCGAGAAAGTGTAAATTTGTTTCTTGTCCACTCGTGATTCTCCAGTAAGCAGAACGATCGGTCGGTCAAAATGAAATTTAGTTTTGCTTTGTGCGGAAAGCAAAACGATCGGCCGGTCACCGAAATTTTGTTCTGCCTTGTGCGGGTGAGTAAGTTGATCAGAAAGTGAAAATTTAGTTCGCATCCAGCTGTGTTTGTTTTAATTCAAACTACACGCTACCCGGGCAGAAGCTATGAACAGAATAACTTAACATGATATTGATTTGATTGATATAAGAGATAAAAGAACAAGCAACAAGATCAAAAATTTGCACCGTAATATCATTTTAATATCAAGATATGCTATTGATAAGAACAAACTAATAGCACTTGATATTGATCACTTATTACAAATAGCATAACTTGATCTCCTCATGATATTTCAGTGCAAAATATTGATATTGTCGTTTGATCTTTTATCTCTTATATCAATCATGTCCATATCTCATTTTGCTATCTAATCAACATTTGATATTATTGAGCTATTTTCGTCTACTCGGGTATACACGGCAGACCGTTTACCAAAACGAACCTTGTCACACGTCCTACCCCATATATCCAACATCCCAGTGATTTCTCGTGGAAGTGCAGATGACTCGTCGGCTTCTATCAAAGCGAGTATCACGTTAACAATTTCCTACCTATTCCTCAATTGACCTGCATTCGGACACGGCCGGCGCTGGTATTGCTTATTTTTGGGTCTTCAGTTCTTACACATTGAAGATGATGTTAGTCCCAAACTTCATCTGTTGGTTCTCTGTGTAATTACAGCTGACCTGGCAATAACGGAGTAGCAACCGTGGGCGGTCAATCATGCTCATGCTCATGCTCATGATGTGCTTTGAAGACCATGAAGTTTGATACCCAGATTGACAGATTTGGAAAAAGTTTAACAATGGCCACACTTTGCTCAGAACCGGTTTCACGGATTTCACGGAAACGGCCATATCTCATAGTGTTCGTTGTCCGATCTGTGACATCAATATCTCAATCAACTCAGGAAGAACTCTAGTTTCTAGTTCTAGTTTAAATTTAACAGAGTTATGGTAATTTGCATTTTGAGAAATTTTTTCCTGTCTTGATCATTTTGTCCAAACCCTGTAAATCTTTGCAACCTCCGTAAGATGAAGGTGGGAGATGATTTGGTGACAGCCAAATGACAAGAAGCTCACTCAATCTCTACTTGATCAATTCATTTGTTAATGGGAATCTCGAGTATCTTTATGACAATAACGAACACTCCTAGTGAATTAACCTTTCTAGTCAAACACTTCGTCTCGTTATATTATCTTTGTCTAATTCGTCACCGTTTGAAAATAAGCTTGTTGTCGAGAGTCAAGCTAAGATAGTCAGCCTCAATGGCCCATTCCACTATCGTGTCATTTAAGGTGATTTTACAATCCTCAGACTGAACATGTCTGGGGAATTTCGAGTGGGGGAAGATGTTGGCCTGGGTATTCGTCGCGTTGAAACAGATCTGCCAGCTGGTGAAGTGGTGAGGTACTCTATCATGATATCCAGGTCTCGTTGGAGTTTTCCTAGTAGCGCTCTGATTCCTCTATATTTTGTAGACGAGTGAAATGTCATCGGCGAACATAGACGGAATCCCGCCTTCTGGAGGTTTGGCATGAACAGGTCAAATAGCAGGGGCCCGATGACACTGTCATAGGCGACGCCTGTGATGATGTCGTGCAATCAAGGGCCATGGCAGGGGTTTTGGAAACAAACTACGACTCACGGTTGATCGACCGCGTTGGAAAGCAAACTGTTCCTCGAGCAAGATGTTGTGCTGGTCGACAGACTGAAAGCGGGCAATGAATCGCTTGGGACTAAAACTTTTGGGGGTAAAAGAAATGCGCATGTGGATGACTTTCCTGTCGTAATCTGAAAAAGTGACGTATGCGCCATTTTACAACATACATGTTTTCCATTTATCTGTTAAAGAGTACGATGACTACTTATTAACACCATTTTTGGAAAATGGCGTATACGTCACTTTGCAAGATTGCGCCAGTTTTACTGACCAGAACGATGGGAAGTAGCTAAGTCGGAGACACTGATTAAATATCAGCAAAATGTGCTCGACAAAAGTGCTTCGTTAGTATTGAATGGTAGGTAAATCGAGGGCATTGTGATCTTTGTCGGAGCTAGAAGTTATACAGCAATAGCATGGATATTGGTTCGTATTGGGATTCTAAAGATAAACTCGTACATGTTGCCGAGAAACTGGTCTGGTAGTCGTTTTGGATCCATCCCTAGCAGCAAAATCCAACGACTTTTGGTTGCAATAAGGAGCTGTCCATATACCACGTGGACAGGTTTTGGTCAGTTTTAGATACCTCCTCCCCCAACGTGAACATTTGTCTATATATATTTTTTAAAAATTTGTATGGACCGTGGAAATTTGCCATACCACTCCTCTCCCTAAACTGTCCACATGGCATATTGACAGCCCCTAACTTGTTTATGACCAGCTTCTGTTATACATATATATATATATATATATATATATATATATATATATATATATATATATATATATATATATATATATATATATATATATATATATATATATATATATATATATATATATATATATATATATATATATATATAAGTCGAGGCAGCTTTTTTGTGACATGTATGCCACTCGGGATATTTGTTTCTTGTAGGCAAATCATAATAGGACGGTATTTCATGGCCAGGATGTGCAACTCATTCTTTTGGGACCGTGACCGCAAATGTTTCACTGTAGTGCGAATATTGGCTTGGTATCTTCGATGTTTTTTTTTTCAAGTTCGTTTATTTGGTAGGCTCAGGCGTGTGGAGCCATGGTTTACCACTTTACGGTTAGCCACTTTACGGAGCCATGGTTCTTTGTGATATATACAATCAATATCATTTAATTTTTCAGTTAGTAAGAGAGGGGTAGAAGCCAGCGTACTCGTGGTGACTCGAGGTTAGTTTACAATGTTTAAGGATGGACGGGGCTAAGGATTTGGGATCAGGGAATTTCAGCTTCTCATCCGGGTATTTGGCGTCAGGGACGATGTGGCGTGTCGTCGTGCTCGAGGAATGGTTCGACTGGGAGCATCTTCCGGATGGCAAGAGCTATGGTGCTCTACGGAACAGAAAGCAGAGACTAAACACAAAAAAAAACTTTGAAGAAAGAAAAAAAAAACTATTAGATTTTGATATCAGAAGCACAAAGAAAACTATAAATGGCCTGCATATAGACCACATCACGATCTCCCAAAACACCTCGAACTTCCCTGAAGGGTTGTTTACCTCGGGCCACTAGGGTATCCAATAATTGCTCTCTGGAGGCATCGTTTTCCGAGCAGGACCAAACTACGTGATCGATGTCATCATAACCGGCTCCGCACCTACATAAGTTGCTATCAACAAGGTTTATTCTGTACAGATGTGCGTTTAGTGAATAGTGATTAGACATAAGTCTCGACATCACGCGAATGAAGCCTCGGCTTAAGTTCTCACCTCTGAACCACGCTCGCCCAGACACTTTTGGAACTATAGAAAATAGCCACCGTCCAAGTTCGTTGTGTGTCCAATTTCTTTGCCAACTTTGAAGAGTACTCTGACGGACTAATGGGAAAAACTCGTTGCTCGAGAATTGTCTATCATAAACCTCACCTTCCTGTGCGCCCACCTTTGCCAGCGAGTCTGCCTTCTCATTGCCGTAGATTGAGCAGTGAGAAGGGACCCAAATAAAGGTAATCTTGAATGATCTTTCGATTCAAAACACGCATCTGCTCTCTTATGTTTGTAAGAAAGTAAGATGCGTGCTTAACAGGTTTCATCGACCGGAGTGCCTCGATAGAACTAAGACTATCCGAGAAGATGAAATAATGGTCTACGGGCTGATTTGAAATTATCCCCAAAGCGAAGTTAATTGCTGCCAGCTCAGCAACATAAACCGAACACGGTTCCTGAAGTTTTCGGAAGGTGGTTGAAGTTACATTGAAAACACCGAAGCCAGTGGATCCGTTGATGCGAGAACCATCAGTGAAATATCTGTTGCTGCAATTGACATGTTCATATTTTTCAGAAAAAAATAGGAATAGATATTTGTCGAAGATGATCTGGTATTCCTTGAATAGCATGTTTCATGGACAGATCGTATACAATTGAGGAACTGTCTTTGGTGAAGTGAACTCGAGGGGGATTATAACACGGAAGACAAAGATCTGATGATATGTAGTTGAGATAAACTCTCAGGAATCTTGAACGACAAGTTAGTTCAAGCATATTATCGAAGTTATCTAGAACAAGTTTGTTACTTGTTCCACATTTGATGAGTATTCTTAGTGAGAGCTCCCAGTAACGGTGCTTTAAAGGAGTGACTCCAGCAAGCACCTCCAGGCTCATGTTATGCGTTGAATGCATGCAGCCAAGGGCAATACGCAAACAACGATACTGAATTCGTTCCAATTTGATCAGGTGGCAATCAGCTGCTGAGAGGAAGCAGAAGGAGCCATACAGAGAGAATATTCGTTCTATAGAGTTTGATGAGGTCTTCCGGGTGAGCACCCCACCATGTTCCGGAGATAGAACGTAGAAAATGGATCCTTTTTCGGCGTTTTTGTATCAAATACTCAATGTGGAGTTTCCAGGTACATTTGGAATCAAACACGACCCCAAGGTATTTAGAAGATAAAGATTGGTTGATGTCATCATTCAACAGCTTGAGTTTCAGTTGAGCAGGATACCGCTTCTTAGTAAACACAACCAACTGAGTTTTTTGCGGTGAAAACTCGATCCCTAAATGTCTGGCCCAAACAGTCAGATTATCTAAGGTACTTTGCAATGGTCCTTGCAAGACAGCTGCATATGGACCTCTTAGAGAGACCACGGCATCATCTGCAAGTTGTCTGAGCGTGCATTGTCCTTCCAAACAATTGTCAATATCTTTAACATAGAAATTATAAAGCAAGCGACTTAAACACGAACCTTGGGGAAGGCCCATGTAGCTATTTGTTGTCAGAGTGCCGAGTGTGAAGTTCATTTGTTTTTCTGACAACAAAGTGTACAAGAAATTATTTAAAAATACGGGTAGTCCATTACTGTGCAGATTGTCTGACAGTACTTCAATGGAAACTGAATCAAAAGCGCCCTTAATATCCAAGAATACTGAAGCCAATTGCTCCTTGTGCGCAAAGGCCAGCTGTATATCTGAAGAGAGCAACGCTAGACAATCGTTTGTTCCTTTACCTTTTCGAAATCCAAACTGAGTATTTGAGAGTAATGCATTTTGTTCAACCCAATGGTCGACTCTTGAAAGGATCATTTTCTCCAATAATTTTCTCATGCATGATAGCATGGCAATCGGTCGGTATGAATTGTGATTAGACGCTGGTTTCCCAGGCTTTTGAATAGCTATTACTTTGACCTGTCGCCATTCAGGTGGTACAATGTTGTACTCCATGAAACAGTTGTACAGGTCAAGTAATCGTCTTTTAGCGATATCTGGGAGGTTTTTTAGAAGATTGAATTTGATGTTATCGCATCCCGGAGCAGAGTTATTCGATGAAAGAAGAGACATAGAAAGTTCCAGCATTGTGAATGGTCCACCCAAAGAACCGGGATCATTGACTGATTCTCGAAATAGCGGTTCTGCTGGTACGGAATCTGGACAGACCTTTTTTGCGAAGTTGAATATCCATCGATTGGAGTATTCTTCACTCTCGTTGGTGGAAGTGCGGTTCCGCATGTTGCGGGCCGTTTTCCAAAGTGTTGTCATTGAGGTTTCTCGCGATAGTCCCTCGACAAAACGTCGCCAGTAGCTACGTTTTTTAGCCTTGAGAAGATTTTTGAGCTTTCTTTCAAGCCTCAAATACTCTTCGAAAAGCTCAGACCTTCCGTATTTACGGAAAGCCTTGAAGGCATCAGATTTCTCAAAATACAACTTAGTACATTCATCATCCCATCCAGGAGTGGCTGGTCTTCTTATGACAAATGTATTTGGAACGCGTCGTTTCTGGGCTTCTAGTGCGCTTTTTTTTAATTAATTCGGTAAGGAATCGATATTCATCCAGCGGTGGAAGAACATCAGTTGATTCAATACCAATATTTAACGCCGATGCAAATTTTTGCCAGTCAATGTGCTTCGTGAGGTCGAAAGGAACATTAACTGGCTCAGATTGTTGATAGCTACTTTTAATTGTAGTAACTATCGGCATATGGTCACTACCGTGGGGATCTTGGATAACCTTCCACGTGCAATCTAACGATAGTGAATTTGAACATAAAGACAGATCAATACGGCTTTGTTGACCATTTGGTCCTATTCGAGTTACTTCACCAGTGTTCAAAACATTCAAATTGAAATCGTCACACAAATCATAGAAAATAGGCGCTCCATAATCGTCATACGTGTCGCCCCATCCAATACCATGTGCGTTCATGTCACCCAATATCAACACTGGAGATGATAAAAGGGAGACTGGGCTCGAAAGATGTTGACGATTAAGAGAGGCATTTGGAGGAATGTACAGTGAAGATATGCAAAGATCTTTATTCTTCACATTTACTTGGCATGCGACGATTTCTAAGCCATTAACAGTCGGAATGGGAATTCTGTAGAAGGAGTAGCATTTTTTGATCCCCAAAAGAACGCCACCATAATGATCATTCCGATCTTGGCGAATAATACTAAAATCGTGGAAGTTGATTTCGTCTTCGGAAGAAAGCCATGTTTCACAAAGTGCAAATATGACGCAATCGGAATTGCGAATCAAAAACTTGAACACGTCTAATTTATTTTTAAGACTATGACAGTTCCACTGCAGCACAGTGATTGTATCTTGTGTAATAGCCGTATTATCCATCGAAAGAAACAATTCCTGCAAGAAGGGGCCATGAAACAGTCAATTGCTTCAGATAACTTTCCACTGTTGGTATAAAGAGGTCAATGATTGGCCTCAATGAATTTGGAATATTGAATAAATTCAAAAAACGGTCCACAAGGTCCTTAAAGGAGATCAATCCTCGCTTTGACGGAATACTTTTACTAGAAGTGCGAATTACTTTTTTTTCTTTCGTTGATTCTCCTAGCCGGATGTTTCTTCGAAACATCGGATTTTGGCAATGGCGGGAATGCCTTACTGCAACTAGGATCAAAAGAAGCAGTAGGGACAGGTTGCTTCGGGATTTTAAATAAACCCCCATTACCTTCAGATTTTGCCAAGCTTTTATGGATGATTTTTGTTCTCTTGCGGCGCGATCCCGGGAAGACGGTTGCTTCCTCTTTTCGGGCACGTGTACCTCCGCAGGATCATCCATATCGGCTGCGTCAGAGTCCAATTCATCAATGGATATGGAATCATAATAATCACTAACACGAACGGTGGCTGAAATAGCGGTCGATGCAGTGGCTGTGGCGGATGTGTCTTGCGACTTAACCATTTCCGCATACGATCGCTTGGAGCGCTGTACCAACGAGCGCTTCACTTTTGGGTGCGCTTTTGTACACCGGGCATTCCTGCAAACCATGGGGAGGATTCAAACCACAATAAGCACATTTTGTTGCCTGTTGCTGGCAGGACTCCTCCCGATGCCTTTCAGAACATTTGCCACAACGTGGTTTGTTGTCACAAAACTCGGCAGTGTGACCAAGTTGTTTGCAATTGGTACAATTAAATACCCGTGGTACAAAAAGACGCACCGGAAACAACATATTCTCTAAATCGACATATTTTGGGAGAATCGAACCGGCAAACGTCACCCGAAGCGAGCCTGACTTAGAATATACTTTTTTGCCATCTACCATGGTTGCTGAATGCAATTCCTTGCAATCCAGAATATCCACGGTAGACTCCATTGCGTTCTTTAAGCGGCCTTTTCCCGCAAGTACATCCTTGCAAGTCAGGCTCGCTGCGTTGATCACACCTTCGATTTCGACCTCCCGCGAGGGGACATAAACAAAATATTCTACATTGTAGGCCTTGTCTTTAGCAATTTCGTTCGCCACCTGATATGTAGGTGCGGTGATTCGTAGCTTGTTCCTGTTGATCTGATTAAAATCAAGCTTCGTAAAACGACGCGTCAAATCTCGCTTAATGCCGAGAAAGTCTAGACTTTTCACTTTCTGCCGAAAGTAAACAACCCAAGGCCCAGGCGAAGCTGCATGGTACAATCGTGTGCGGACATCTTTTGGAGGACTATCGCCCCCCATAGTCTCTGCCTCCATTCTCACCTCGCAAGGTGGAAGGACAATTAATTCTTATGCTAACTTAGAACTAATAGCAAATTAGAAAAAAAAAAAATGGAAAAAAAAAACTAAATTAATTTATTATAATTAATCCCACTCCGTATCAGAGATATGGGAGAACAATAAAACAATGCCTTCCACTTATCTGCGCTGCTGCTGTAGGTAGCAGCAGAAACAATAGCCTGCTTCACTGGCGTCGCCAGAAGCAGCTACTTCGCTCGCCGACAGTGATCCCCTTGGATCCGTAGGTAGGCACCACACAATAAGCTCGCACTACCGAACAAAACCCGCGATGAGACACAGCACACACGTCTGGCTCGTTCGAACTATCGGCACGGAATGATCTTCGATGTTGTTAGATTCTAGATTGGTAGAAAAGCTTGTAGTAGTAGTAGTAAAATTCTTCTTTATTGTTTCATTTTCTGTTCTACAATTATTTTTTACATGTACAGTGCTCGGCCGGCTTGGCCCTCCAACTTCAATTTTAAATTTTCATGTTTATATTGTTATTTAAGTGTTAATATGATATATCATGACGGCCTTTAGGAGGCGCTGGTGTGTTTTTCTAAATTTGATAACCTAACTACTATGTACACTAATATTTACAATAAGAAATTTGATAACCTAGATTGGAACTAGCGCCCTAATTGGAGCCTGATCCGAATGCAAGCAACGGACCCTAAACTTTTCTTTACACTCACCAAAGCGTTCATGTAAGGTTTTTATTCCGGCCAGACGGTGGACCTCGGATGTTCTTGTCCTGGGAGGGTGTTGAGGATCATCCTCAGGAATTTGTTTTGGACCCGTTGAAGTTTGAGGTGGTGGGTTTTAGCGCAGCTCTCCCAGACCGGCATGCCATATTCGATCACAGGGAGGATGATTTGCTTGTAGACAGCAAGCTTATTTTTCAGGGACAATGACGACCGGCGGTTGATCAAAGGGTACAGTAGTTTCAACAAGACGTTACACTTTGTCACCGTTTTGTCAACCTGTTGCCTGAAAATAAGCTTGCTGTCGAGGGTCAAGCTTACAGGTAGCCGGCCTCATTGGCCCATTCCACAGTCGTGCCATTGAGGATGATTTTACAGTCCCCCGGCGGAACATGTTTAGGGGATTTGGAGTGGGGGAAAATGATGGCCTAGGTCTTCGCAGCGTTGATACAAATCTTCCAGCTGGTGAGGTACTCTGTCAGGGCATCCAGCCCTCGTTGGAGTTTTGCCACTAGCGCTCTGATCACTCTACCTTTGTAGACGATGGAGGGGTCGTCTGCGAACAGAGACAGAATGCCGCCTTCTGGAGGTTCTGGCATGTCGGAGGTGAACAGATTGAAAAGCAGGGGCCCGAGTATACTGCCCTGGGGGACGCCTGCAACGATGTTGTGCGCATTGGAACTCGTTCCGCTGATTGAGACCCGGAATGTCCTTGCCGACAGGTAATTGTTGATGATTTTCACCAGGTAGCTGGGAAGATTGTAGCGTTGTAGTTTGTACACCAGGCCATCATGCCATACATTGTCAAATGCCTTCTCGACATCGAGTAAGGCCATGGCGGATGTTTTCGAGACAAACTTGTTCCGTCTGAGGACGTTGGTAACTCGGGTCAGTTGGTGTACAGTTGACCGACCGCGTCGGAAACCAAACTGTTCCTCGAGCAAGATGTTGAGATTTTCGGCAGACTCAAGTAACCGATGATGAATAGCTTTTTCGAATAGCTTGGATAACCCTGAGAGAAGGCTGATGGGTCGATAACTTTTGGGGAGGAAGGATCCTTCCCAGGCTTCCGGATGGGGATGACTTTCGCTGACTTCCAGGACGATGGGAAGTAGCTAAGCCGGAGACACTGATTAAAGATCAGCGAGAGGTGCTCAAAGAACGGAGCACTCATGTGTTTGAGCTCGAGATTCAGGATGCTGTCGAAGCCTGGGGCCTTCATGTTCTTCGACGATTTGATATAGGCCGTCAATTCGTCAGTTGAGATCTCCAACTCCTCCGAGAAGTCGTTGGGAATCAAATGGATGTTGTTAGCATGCTCGTTGACGGCTGCTTCGTGTGGACTGACGATGTTCTGCCCAAGATTGTGTGAGCTGACGAAGTGACGACCTATTTCAGCGACCTTCTCTGCAGGAGTTATCAAGCGATCCTTAGAGCCATTATTGTCTAGTGGGATCAAAGGTGGAATGGGCCGAGGCTTGGATTTTAGAATTTTGGTCATTTTCCAGAATGGCTTTGCATAATCTAGGAGAGTGCGGATCTTATTAAAAAAATCGTTATTTTTGAGGTCCACCATTCTGGCATTGATAATTTTTTTGATTCGATTGCAGCGTGGTTTCAGCTCAAGCAGTCCAGTTCGCTGAAACTGCCTGCGAGTGATATTCCGCAATCGAATCAAATCTTTGGTGAGTGTATCGATGTTTAAGGAGTTGCTTACCTGCCGAGCCGTCGGTACGTGTTGCTCTCGGGCCGCCGTGATCGCCTCCTCGATAGCGCACAGCTGGCGGTCGATACTTTCCGGCGTCTCCGGACGCACCTCGTAGTCGACGGTGTTATCGACGCACTGCTGGAAACGCTGCCAGTTCACTCGGTGGTAGTTCCGCCGTAACTGCTGGTGCCGATTGACCGAGGAGCCCAGTTCCGCCACCACCGGATAGTGATCCGAACTGAGCTCCTGGTATACAACCGGCTGCGAGACGTGGTCACTCAGGTTTGTTACGTAGAGGTCGAGCGTTGCGTGGGCACCGGACCGACTCAGCCGAGTGGGGGAATCCGGGCTCAGGATCGTGTAGTGGCCTTCCTCCATGTCGTTGCTCCAGATGGTGCCGTTTCGATTGTCGCGACTGTTGCCCCAGGCTTGATGTTTGGCAATGATATACTGGCCTTGCCTCCGCGTCAGCTTGACGATGTCCCTCCGAAGGGCAGCCGATGATCCATCGCCGGATTTGGCTTGCGTTGGACAGTACGCCGCGATGAGCGCGATTGTGCCGACCGAAGTGGTGATTTCGACACCGATGGCCTCGATGACACTGAGCTGGAAGCTTGGAAGCAGACGACAGTTGATGTTGTAGCGAAGAGCGATGGCCACACCACCTCCCCTGGTCGGCCGGTCGAGTCGCACGATGCGGAAGTCCGGGATGTTGATGTTCACCTCCGGTTTTAGGTGCGTTTCGGTGATGAACGCCACGTCTATTTCCTTCTCCTCAAGGAAATCCTTCAGCTCGATTGTTTTGCTCTTTAGCGAGCAAGCGTTCCAGTTGACCAGGCCCACTGTAACATGTGCATCACACATGTTATTCATATTTCTTCTTTAACACACTTTCAGCAGACTCAGTGGGAACATACTGAGAAGGTCAATTTCATCCGGCATTGAACCTTCAGTTCAATGCCTAGCAACTCTAGCACCGTTGGCGACAAGCAGAAAGTGTCGCATTACAAATGTATCGAGACATGCTGTTACCAAGTGAACAGTCATGTATTTTTCGAGGGTCTCTGTCCCTCGCTCTTTTGCGTTAACAACGATCACTGATTGGTGATCGATGTACATAGCTAGGTTCATGTATTGGTGCTTCAAGTATCTCCCGTAGGTTAAATTATATTTCTTTAAATTTCAATAAAGCATTAAGATTCCAACCTTCTAAGAGGATGGTAATTTATTTTAACAGTGAATATCACTACCCAACGAAAAGTGTTATAACACCACCCTAGCAGCCATTTTCAATGATGAACATGCCAAGTGTGAAGACCTGGTCGAATCGGGTTTTGCAGCCGCGCAGTCGAGTGGCGAGCTGCGCGAAGATCGGCATCAGTTGCTCCGGAGTGTACAGCGGGGCAGATTCCTCCGGTGGGACGGCTTCGTTCTCTGACTGCCGACGGAACCCAGGAGGAGGGAGCGGGGGCCATTCGCTGGTGGATGGTGACGACGATGTTGGAGCTTGGACCGATGCAGCTGCCGCTGCCAGTCGCTTGTGCGGCTGTAGCGGTGGGAGTATTGGAATCACACGACGGGGAGCAGGGATGGCTGGAAAGTTCACCTCGTTGATTACAGGAACACGGTTCTTCTTCGGCATGGTCCTGGTGGAAGCCTTCTTCCGGATTTCCAGGAACTCGGCTCGCTTTGGGCAGCCCTTTGTGGTGGCCTGATGTTTGTCGCCACAGTTGGCGCACTTGGGATCGGCCACCTCCATTTTGTCGCACTCGTCAGTCGGATGGGGTTCGCCACACTTGTTGCAGCGCGGCTTCATGCGGCAGTTCCTGGTGCCGTGCCCGAAATTGAAGCAGTTGGTGCATTGCGTTACATCGCGGTGCACTGGCCGATATCGCCCCCAGTCAACGACGGTGTAATTTATAACGCCAACCAGCTTCAGGTCCTTCCAGGTAGTGGAGCCGTGCTCCAGATGGATCAGGTAAAGCTGGTCGCGATATTTCCTCGCCTTGTCGTGACGAGCGATCTTGTGGACGGCTACTGGCTTCAGTCCGCAACTTTCAAGCTCTGCTTGGAGCTCTTCCTCCTTCATGTCGTGAAGTCCTCGCAGCAAAGCCTTGAGCGGCTTCGTGCCGGGATGGTCATGAGTGTAATACTCATACTTGTGGACCTCGAGGAACTCCACGACGGATTGATGATGGTCCCGGTTGGCCGGCATCACTTTCACGCCCTCGCTGCAGAGCCGAAAAGTACATTTCAGCCCCTTAGCGATCAGCTGGCGAATTTTTTGGCGTAAATCCGGCGGATCGCCCTTCACAAACACGGGCGGGCACTTCTCCTTCCGCTCCGGTTGCACCTGCGGCAGCTGCGATTGCTGCTTCTTCCTCTTTTTCGGCGGATTGCCGGCGTCATCAAGCGGCAACGGCGAGAACACGTTGCTCTGTAAAAGCTGCTTGAGGGGTTACCTGCGCCTCCAAGAGCAGTGCGCTTAGGCACTTTTCCAGCGACCGAATCGGCCACCGAGTCTCCCATGACGGGTCCGGGAGAAAATAACGCCAACGCGACAAGCGAAAACGTAAACAGCGAAAGAACGAGAAAAAATACTTCGAAAAAATGCGCGAGCAAAAAACACGTCCGTACGTGTTGCTGTCTCGAACTGGAATGAGAAAAGCTTGTAGCAGTTGACTGTGCATTGAATGGTGCAGAAGAGGGATTACTTGCCATGAAGGATGGCTCAACCAGACCGACTGCCGCCAGAGGTTCATCGAATAGATCCGGGACGTCTCTGGTCAGTATCAACGTGGTAAGCCTAGCTTTTGGCGAATCAGTTGATTCCGTGCTGGACGATGGTCAACTGTACGATCTTGGTTTGAAGAAGTGTTAGCAAGTTGGACGGTGATTTCCTCATGGTTGCGGCCAATTGAGTTAAGAAAATTATTTTAAGCTTTTTAGTGGAATGTCTTCACTTGTCATAAGACGAGTTTGTACAATCCCATTTAATTCCACTACTTAATTGTACCTTGACAGATACGTATTTCGACCTCAACAGTAATGTCGTCTTCAGTGTCTCGTACTTGACTCGACTCAGTTGGTTCGCCAAAGTCAACATCCTGTCGGGAATATGTTCCGCTTTCCTATTACACCTAATTTTTTTTACGCTGTTGGACTTCATTAATTTCTCGGTTAACCCGAACTTTCACAGCTTTTTCAATACCACCTGAATTTTCTTTGATTTTTTTCTGAATTTTTTCGTGGAGTTGATTCATTGTTTCGTTGACGCTGAAAGTTTTAAACGACTAAAACAAAACCGTGTAAAAAAAAACCTGGGAATATTTATTTTCTTTATGAACCCATCGTTCTTTGGACAATATTGGAGCAATAATTAGTGACCTTTTAAAACACCGCAATAAATCATTTAGTTCCAATTATTATTGACGAATGTTCATTTCTTTTAAACACAATTTGGTGGAATAATGTTCAACCAAATATACCAAGATTATTCATTTGAAAATCCGCTTTCGACCAAATGTACTTTCGACCAAACGTCATTTGACCAAGCCTACAAAGATTCTTCATTCTAAAATCTGCTTTCGACTAAATGTTCATTCGTCCAAATGTCCATTAGACGTAGTGTCCTTTCGACCAAATGTCCTACGTCTCTAGTGGACTAAAAATTTGTGTTTGACTAAATGTCCATTTGACGTAATGTCCTTTCGACTAAATGTCATTGGACGAAATGTCTTTCGACGAAATGGTATAGATTCATGGCATACATATGCCAGATTGCTGACAGGGTTTGAGTAGATGGCCATATTTTTCTGGCATCTATTTCCAACGAAAATCTAAACAATATATGAACGAATATGCGTCTAATGTTGAACGTAGATTTTATGCATGCAAAAGACATTTATTGGTAAACATCATAAATCTCACTTGATACACCTCATGATCTTCATAATTTTGACTGATTAGGTTCAAAGACTATGTGATGTGTTCATCGAAATGAGATGAAACTTATGTCGAATCTGTTTTTAAAAGTTCCAACCTAGGTTGGAACCAGTTCCAACCTAAGTGCTGTCAAAGTGTTTTTTTATTCGCTCAGGTTGGAACTAGGTTCGCACTAGTTCCAACCCCAAAGCGGTCGGGTTCGCACTGTGTTGTTTCACGGTTTCGAACCGGGTTCACCAATACAACTGTATTTCAACTGTCAAAACCACGTGGGTGGGTGGGACTGGGTGGAATGAACAAGCAGAAGGGAGAAACGAAACTGTCTATTTATTAAAATGAAATGCGCGTTGAAAATCTTTTTTTTTTGGAAATTTTGTGATATTTGTTATTGTAGTTTTAAATGAAATTAATCCGGTACTGTTGTCTAGATTCATTTTTTAAAAATAATTGTTAGGGAAGTTGTGTATTCATAAGTTCCTTCAGGTTTTCCTCACAGATTGTGTCCTAAATTAGGTCGGTGGATGGAATTGTGTAGTTAAGAATAGTCACTAAGAATAGTCGCTAAGAATAGTTAAAAAAATATATTTGAGGAATACCGAATAGAATTATTTCTTATGCAGAAATTACTTCAGAAATTCTTTCTTTTGAAATTCTTCCAAAAACTCTTTCATGCGTTTCAGAATTTTCTTCGGGAATTCTGCCAGAAATTACTTCAGAAATTCTTTCAGTAATTACAGTAAATACAGGAACTAACTCGAAGTTTCCTTCAGGAATTGCTCAGCAAGGTTCGTACATAAATTCCCCCGGAAGTACATTGAGCAATTCCTCCGGGAGATTCTTGAAAATTGAAAATGCACGGGGCCCAACATCTGGTGGAACATTTTCCTGAGCTTTGAGGCTACCTTCATCAGGAGAGGTAGCGAGGAAAAAAAATTAGCGAATCCTGGATAATTTTTATTACATGCTTCTCAGTGTTCTCCGGAAACTTTAGCAGAAATAGATGAATTTTTGTAGAATGGAAAATCTCTTTGACATGAATTCTATACGGAATTCTTGGTATAAAAATGTGCACGGGATTATTGAATATAATTAAATAGGGGAACTGTTCCGACCTTCATCTCACTGAACATAATCTCATCGGGAAACAAAGAAATACAGCACCAATTTCGTCGCCTTTTTTTGTCAACATGCGTGCTCACTGCTGAAAAAATCGCAAAAATAATAAACAATCCAAATTCCTTTACATTGCCTTTTTTTTGGATGGGATGAATATCGGAGCCATGAGACGAATTCCAGGAGCAGTTCCCCTATTTATATACACCCAAAAGTAAATTCCACTATCCGCAAAAATCAGTTCACGCACTTTAAACATATTTATTTATCATGATCTGATTAGTCAAGGCCAACGCACTGCCAGTGCACTGGATGTCCTGGATCATATGTTTCGAATCAAAACAAACACGATGCTACGCACACCAACATATCCACTGACAGATGGAACTGAAAATGTTTTTTTATTCAGAGTTCGGGTTGGCACTGACCCAGGTTTAAAAACGAATTCGACATTAGAATCTGCCCAGGTAACCAGTAAGCGCCTCTACGGCAAAACATCAAATGCCAATAAGCCCTATAGTAACCTTTAATGGTAGTTTAATGCTGGTTTTGGCCCAATATATGGCGTCTTAAGTGCTTTATCCTACTTTATCGATAAAGTAGAAATTTTGCTGAATAGCATTTATTCAGCATCCGGAAAACTGAATAAATGCTTAATTTTAAAAACAAAAAACTTTTTTTTTTAGTTCTATATGTTCATAGTTTTGCCTTTCTCGTATACAAAGTATACGTAAAGGCTATATGTTCGCTCCAAAAACGAACTTTTTATAGGAGGCCCAGAGACCCATAGTGTTAAATACCGATCGACTCAGCTCGACGAATTGGAGTGATGTCTGTGTGTGTGTATGTGAGTGTGTATGTGTGTGTGCGCGCAAAAAGTCTTGCTCACTTTTTGGGCATTTATCCTCAACCGATTTGCTCGCAATAAGTTGCATTCGACGCAGAATCCTGTCCCATTGTTTTCTATTGAAAACTGACCCGATCGGACTATCGGGCTTAGAAGTTATGCCCAAAATACTTTTTTTTCATAAAAAAGCACATTAAAAAGTCTAGCTCACTTTTTGGGAACTTATTCTCAACCGATTTGCTCGCAACAAGTTGCAATCGACGCAGAATCCTGTCCCATTGTTTCCTATTAAAAACTGACCTGATCAGAATATGGGCTTAGAAGTTATGGCCAAAATACTTTTTGCCTTTCTCGTATACAAAGTATACGTAAAGGCTATATGTTCGCTCCAAAAACGAACTTTTTATAGGAGGCCCAGAGACCCATAGTGTTATATACCGATCGACTCAGCTCGACGAATTGGATTGATGTCTGTGTGTGTGTATGTGTGTTTTTTTTTTCTTCCTGAACAATGGAGGGGGAATCTGCTCAACAGACATCCTGGGTTGACCAGGAAGTGCTGGGTTAGGGGCCACCTCCAATGAGGGAGGCAGGACTGCATTCCCGACCAGCTAAACCGTTTCCATTGCCGCCAAGCCCATCGTCCCTTCGGTACAACCAGAAAGTAATGCTTCAAAGGGGGGCCAGTGCATAACGCACCCTCGAGGTTAGCTGCGTGTCCTTGCAGCATCGAACATCGTGACTCGCTTTTTTAAAAGAACACCATGGTATCGTGCCAGCGCATTGTCGGCTTTCCAGGTGGCCTTACCACGCCCTATGTCCTCGGAAGGTGGGCAGGGTCGACTTCGCGCCTGCTTCCCTCTGCACGACTGATATCAAGAATGATGATGCCGCGTGCACCCCAAATTGACCTTTCTGCGATAGGGCCTATTCGCCAGTACACAGAGGGACTTGCCGACGCGGTGCCTACGCCTGCCCCAGCCTTGACGAGGACCCCTTTCCGTCCTCGGGCTCGGAACCCGCCCGGTTGACCGACGCCGCGAAAGCGACGATACCATGTTGTTTTTCACGCGGCCACTTGTTCGATAAAAGGATCGAGTTCGACCACAGGGCACCGGTATGACCCATGAAGCCGACTCCGAACCCTTGGACCACCTCTTATTTGCGCTTGAACTAGCCATCCCTCGAATCCACGCGCCACCTTCTGTGTAGCTCCGAGACGATTTGGACGATAGCCGAT
Organism: Armigeres subalbatus; assembly: GCF_024139115.2. Lineage (NCBI taxonomy): Eukaryota > Metazoa > Arthropoda > Insecta > Diptera > Culicidae > Armigeres > Armigeres subalbatus. The sequence continues at coordinate 262,322,405 of NC_085140.1, read as the reverse complement.
AAAACGGCGTTCCAGCTAACTTCATCTTTACACATCCTCCGAACTAGGTAGTCCGGGGTAGTGTCCAGACCACATGTGGCAAGCATGTGGTCACGCATTGTGCGAAAACGCGGGCACACGAACAACACGTGTTCCGCCGTTTCCTCTAAACCAACGCACACCGGACACTCGAGCGAGGCCGAGTGTCCGAACCGGTGGAGGTACTGTCTGAAGCAACCATGGCCTGTAAGGACCTGGGTCAGGTGGAAAGTGATTTCCCATGGCGCCTCTTGACCCACGTACCTATCTCCGGTATCAACCTATGTGTCCATCTACCCTTAGTGGAACTGTCCCACGCACGCTGCCATTTGACCATTGAGGCCAACCTGACAGTCCTACGGATGCCTCTCGTGCCGCGCATTTCGAAGCACTCTATGTCTTCACCGATAACTATGTCGATAGGCATCATACCGGTGATGACGCAAAGTGCATCGTGCGACACGGTACGGTACGCGCTCGCAACTCTTAGGCACATGAGCCTATACGTACTTTCTAACTTCGTTCTGTAGCAGTTAATACGCAGGGCCGTGCCCCAAGCTGGCCCCCATACCTCAGTATGGACAGAGCAACGCTAGCCAGAAGCTTGCGCTTGCTGGCATAAACCGCAGAGCTATTGGACATCATCCGGCACAACGCCACTATAGCTGTGGAGGCACGACTGCAGGCGTAATTGACGTGGTTACCAAATGTTAGCTTATCGTCGATCATTACCCCCAAGAGTTTGATGGAGCGTTCAGAGGTGACCGTGCAGTTGCCTGCCCTTATCACCGCTTGTTGCTCTGACTTTCGGTTGTTAACAACAACCACCTCAGTCTTGTGGTGAGCCAGTTCTAACTTCCTGGAGCTCATCCACTCCTCCACAATTGCGATCGAGTGGGCTGCAGTCAACTCCACCTCTTCGATCGATTCGCCGTAGACCTCCAGCGTAATATCGTCAGCGAAGCCGACGATTACCACGCCCACCGGGAACTTCAACCTCAAGACACCGTCGTACATGACGTTCCATAACACCGGACCCAGTATGGAACCTTGCGGAACCCCTGAGGTTATGTCAACGCACTTCCGACCTGCCTCCGTGTCGTATACCAGTACTCGATTCTGGAAGTAGCTTCCGAGAATCTTGTACAGGTACTGGCATTCCAAGACGCAGGAGCGCATCTGCAATAGCTGCCCAACTGGCACTATTGAAAGCATTCCTCACGTCGAGAGTCACTACTGCACAATAGCGAACTCCCTCCTCTTACGCTGGATAGCTATCTCCGCGGATTTGGTAACCGACAAGATAGCGTCTACGGTCGACTTACCCTTTCGGAAGCCAAACTGGTTACTCGATAGACCATCCGCACCCTCCGTGCGTATCAACAACCTGTTGAGGATGATCTTCTCGAGCACTTTCCCTGCCGTATCAAGCAGGCATATTGGTCTATATGCCGACGGATTCCCCGGTGGTTTTCCGCCTTTGGCAATAGGGACCAAGCTCTGCCTTTTCCATGCTTCAGGGAAGACTCCTCGTCCAGGCATCTCTGCATGACAGATCTGAACATCTCGGGAGCCTCGGCAATGGTCGCTTTAATGGCCAGATTCGGAATACCATCCGGTCCTGGCGCCTTACCTACACTAAGGGACTGTGCAATCCCCGCAAGTTCCGCCACAGTTACTCTTCCCTCGTCGGCCACCCTGGCTCCTGGCAGCTCCACGAAGGGAGGCCAGGGCTTGGGTCGTGACGTGGGAAGAGCCCTGCGATGATCCTCTCCAGCATCTCTGGAGACCGCTCTGTAGGGCCATCGCCCCACGTGTCTTGGCCATTACGACCCTATAGGCGTTACCCCATGGATTCGCGTTGGCACTTTGACACAGGCCCTCGAAGCAGGCTTTTTGCTTGATCTAATCTCAGTCTTCAGAGCGGCTCTAGCAGCCACGAACGCCACCCGTCGTTCAACACGCTCCTCTTCTGTGCGTGCTCGCTGCATCCGCCTCCTTATCCGTAGGCAGGCGCGGCGCAGGTTCGCAATTGCTTGAGTCCACCAGTAAGCCGGTGGGCTCCCATTCCTAGGGTGGACTTTCCTAGGCATGGTGGCATCGCATGCACGCGAGAGTACTGTTACCAGCTGCTCGCCACTCAGACCGAGAGTATTGTGCTCGCGGCGGAGCGCTTCCTTAAACACCTCGTCGTCGAAGTATGATGTCTTCCACATACGAGGACTAGGCCTCGCCCCTTCTTCCGTCCGCTGAATGCTGGTCGTATAGTCGATACTGTAGCGAACCGCCAGGTGGTTGCTGTGAGTGTAGCCATCATCTACCCTCCAGTTCGAACTACTCGTTTGGCCAGGGCTCCAGAACGTAACATCGATAATCGACTCGGCACTTGTGTGTATGTGTGTGTGTATGTGTGTGCGGGCGCAAAAAGTCTAGCTCACTTTTTGGGCACTTATCCTCAACCGATTTGCTCGCAATAAATTGCATTCGACGCAGAATCCTGTCCCATTGTTTCCTATTGAAAACTGACCCGATCGGACTATGGGCTTAGAAGTTATGGCCAAAATACTTTTTTTCAAAAAAAAGCATATTAAAAAGTCTAGCTCACTTTTTGGGCACTTATTCTCAACCGATTTGCTCGCAACAAGTTGAATTTGATGCAGAATCCTGTCCCATTGTTTCCTATTGAAAATTGACCCGATCGGACAATGGGAAGTTATGGCCAAAATTCTTTTTTTCATAAAAAAGCACATTAAAAAGTCTATCTCACATTTTGGGCAATTATTCTCAACCGATTTGCTCGCAACAAGTTGCATTCGACGCAAAATCCTTTCCCATTGTTTCTTATTGAAAATTGACCTGATCGGACTATGGGCTTAGAAGTTACGGCCAAAATACTTATTTCATAAAACAAAATCACATTAAAAAGTCTAGCTCACTTTTTGGGAATTTATTCTTATTCATACCAAAAGTGCGAAGAAATTACTCACTCACAAGAAACGAGAAAGGAACTATCACTGCTAGGTGGATTAATCTGGGTTTTTTTTTCATATTAAATCGTTATTGTATTTTTTTTGGGTATCCAGCTGGTGCTACATGGTAGCTTAAATTGTCATGACTGGACCCGAACAAGGATCCAGTCATGCCTCTACTAGGACCAATACTTAGACGAACTAGTCTATGTTGACCGCTTGAACACTATTTGTTTGAGTATTGTAGAAGCTAGTAGAATCTCAAAATTTCTGTTTTTGTATAGATTTCCCTTTTCCCTTCAATCTATTTACCGTCAGCCTGTCAATAATTAACCAAACAAATAATGGAAGCTCTAAAGACACAAGAAATGTTTTTCGAGAAGTAAAATGTTATATTTGTAGAGAATTTAAATATAAAATTGAGTTTAGAGTTTCTTGGAGCCGACAATCAATATCTAATAGCAGTCTATGTTGACAAAGGGTGATACTATTGCCACCTCCAAGTAACATTATTCTGATAGTGTTTATACAAGTTATGTTATAATGAATCGAACTATTAATCTAAGAGCTTCCCTTATTTTGACGCGGTTAAAGAAGTAGTATGGAGAATTGTACCTATCTTTATGTCTTCTACCAATTTCAGTGATGTCTGGTATTACAAGATTTAATAGTCAAACAGTAAGTTGTTTTGTCGTATATTTCGTAAGATGTCATTTTGCTTTAACTTGTTTAAATTCACCTATCACATTGTCTTTCTTAGTTTTTTGTGTTCCCTACGTAATTCAGTCGATACTCAATGTAGATTATGTTGCGTCGTTCCTTCATTTTATTTGTCTAATACTAATCTCCCAGGGTCGTGTCCGCATAGATGAAAAACCTAGTTTAAAAGTTTGAAAAAGCATTGCTTTAAAGTTGAGCAAAGATAATGAAATTTGCCCTACCGTTTCTAATCGTCTTAAATCCTTACAAGCAAGTGTAAAATAACTATCATCATATAAGTCGTAGTCAGCAATAGGATTCACTTTTCGATGGCAAAATAAAGCTTCATCACCCCTATACCCTATCTGTTAATGAAATTTATCAAAAATAAAGCCATTATTAGATTGTTTGCATACCATAGTTGTCATGTGTGGTATTTTATATTATGGCTCTTTAATGTGAGACATAACAAAATAAGAGATGCGCCACGCTCCTAGTTTTGAAAGAAAAACTTCTACTCAGTGAATCCTATTAATGTCAATTTCCTATTAATGTCGATAAAGTTGATTACATTTTCTTGTATACCTATCTAGCTAGATTTAAGCGTAGCTACTACGACTCATCATCATCAGGGAACACATCAGAAAAGTATTGCAAAAAAGGAGGAGATCTCACTTCATTATTACTGAGGAAAGAGGCCCACCTCACTGCATCACTATTCCAAGTTCCAAAACACGATGCCCGTTGGTTCACATGCACATCCGTAAAATCAGTGCGTCAATGCCAAATTGTGACGCGGCATTGATCACATATGTACAGATGTGTTTATTATTTTATTCCAACATGTCAAATTCACTGCTTGCTGTTTTACTGATGAAAATGTTATTTCAGAATTCCTTCTTATCTCACGGGGAGCTTCAAGATTTGTTAAAAGTTCATGTCCAAATCTATGAGTTTTTCGCCAATAAATAAATTCAGCTAATAGAAGTAAATGTTTCCGATATCTTTTGTTTAATCAGAATAAATTGTTCACACTATTGAAATCCAAGTAAATGAAATAAACACAATTCAGGCATCCAATAGCTCCATACAAACACTGTGGTGCTATTAATCAATAATCATTGAATTATTCAGCGCGCGTTTTCCGTCAGGTAGCCATCAAACGCGGAATCGAACCATCAGGAATCGATAAGGCACACCGTGCAAACGCATTGAAGAGCAACCATTGGATTGGATGGCAAACACATCCTAAAGCCTCACAGATACCTACCGACCTTCATTGATGATCAACAAGGTGAGGTTTGGCAAAGTAGGGTGCAACAGAATTTCGGGTTTCTGATTATATGACGTGTTGGGCAAAATCGTTTATTTTTAAATGTTTTTTTCTCTGTGGATGTTCGCCAATGTTTATAAAAACGAAGTCAAAATTCAGACTTGCCTCTATTATAATATCAATGAAAGATACACTTTTTGCCAAACTCATCCGTACCAAATCGTACATACGCTCAGTAGAAATATTCTGCTAGTGGAGTTCTAGCAAATGAACATTTCGTTGTTTTTAGTCCCTACGACGATGGACGGAAATACTTGCCGTGCCCTACCACGGAATTCATTTTTGAATACAGTCAGTCAGTGCGGGATGTATTCTCCAGCTCTACTGACTGATTCAACGTGTGCTCTGTTGAGCTCGAAATGTAGACACATGATGCAGAAAATCCGGTGAAATCCATGCCAGATAATTTTGTTGTTTTTTTTTTTCAGTACGATCCGATAACCATCGACTATTTCTGGAACAAGCGTAGCGGAATCAATGCATCATTAGTCGATATTAAAGATAGAATGTATACGTGACAATATTTGAGAGGTCGTTGTTTGGCAGATGGATATCCTCCGACAGCGTTTACCATCTGAAAATGAGAGTTGTCAGTATTTCACTAGCGTAGCGCAATGCGCGCTGACATGAATCAATGATATACATAACAGCACGCGGTATGATAAGTTCAACATAACATCAACACGATCTATTTTAAATAAAAATTTCATGTAATATTGTTGAAAGATGTAGAATAGAGTGATTCAAATTTTGCCTTTTTTGTCCCCCGATGCTTAAACGATTGCATTTGCCATTTTAATAATCCTCCTAATTTTTAAACAAATTTGGATGTAATTTGATTGTCCACACGTCATTTAAAGTTTGTATGTAAATTACTGTGAAAATCGACCCTTAGGTATGTGAAATACCGTTCCCTGAGGTGGCACATGAAGTATTTATAAATAATCAACACATTAACTTCATAGAATATTTCCTAATCTGAAAGGCAGTTGTTGTTGCGAAGCGATTTGTCGTTTGGAAGCAAAGTAATGAAGAAAACAAAAATGCTCATTATTGATATTGATGTCATTCTTGTACGTGTTAAATTGAATTTCCCAAGATTCAGTATTCCCTTAATGACTGTTCTTGCAAGCTTCAAATCGTTTCGCAACAAAGACGACCTGTTTCCTGTTGGAAATTTCTATGTTTACAGTTTAAATGTATTGCTATCGATTAAATGTTTCATTCATTCGCATGCTCTAAATATGTGTATTAAAATATACGTTTAAAATCACAAAAAAATGTTTATCTGTGTACGCTAGAACCGTATCATGTTGTTTAAATTTGTATAAAGTATTCTTCACTTCCCAGTATTCTTTGTTTGAAGTTTCCTCAAGGGGTTTCCACTGCTTCCCATAGAAAGCTAATTAAATACATTTCGTTAATTAATTGAAGGATTCAAGTTCAGTTTTATCACTTTCTGGATTTCGTACCCACGTTGCACCGTCTCGCACAGATTCCCCCTTGCTTGCCTTCAACAAAGTTGTTGAATCCCTTCCATTAGAGAGTGCGAATGTTGTGAAGCCCAAAAAAGCTATCTACTCGCTGCAACTGACTAGAAAATCATCCGTTCGCCCACTACCGGAGTGTACCTACACATTAAAAGGGCCAAACTTTTGATACTTTTCCACCTCGGCAACTCTGAGCTGCGAGGAATTCCAGTAAAAGTTTTCCCGTAATCGAGAGCAAACGAACGAACCCAGTTAGTAGTTGGGTAAATTCCTGGTGTGGCCAAGTGCACAAAAAAGGCTTCCGAGCTGGGTACAAAGTGTTCCGACTTCCAGGAAGAGGCGGGCTGCTTCAGGGACGTGTTCGTTATATTGCTGCGCTCATTAATCGAACGGAGCGATGTTTAGTTATTCCAAAAGTTTGGAACAACAACAACACCGTCGGACAGAAAATGAAATTGGATCGAGTTCTGGTTAAATCCGCAGCTCGCATATGCCGTTGGCAATTTGTAAAGAATTGTTATGCAGTAATAACACGATTTTATCACGTTTCAAATCGTTTTTTTTGCACGTCTCGATTTTGCCACCCAATTTTTATTTGTTTATAGTTAAATAAATAAATATTGAAATAATTATTAAGTTAATCGTCCCAAAATGTCTGTAAATATCAGGAAGCTTTATTGTTGGCAAAATCATTCTCAAAACTCAATCGTTGTTATTTTGAATTTTTATTTATTTCACTAATACATATAGCAATTTATGGACGTTTGAACGGAACAACTAAACAGATTAAAGGGGAAAGGATTTGTTTGGCTGAAAACCGTTCATTTGGTTTTCAAAACCAAAGTCATTTAGTCGAAAGGGTCATACAGCCGAACAGGTCATTTGGCCGAAGAGGTCATTTAACCGAATAGATCACTAGGCCGAATAGGTCTTTTGGCCGAATAGACCCTTAAGGCCAAATAGTTGATTTGATCCAATAAGTCATTTGACCTAACAGGTCGTTCGGCCGGGTATGTCATTTAACCAAATAGGTAATTTGACATCTCAATTCTCAATCATCATTTCTCAGTTCACACTGCGAAAAATGAGAAACAAGAAGCTAGAAATGATAAGTGAGAAGTAAGTCGTCTCTTTTCTTACTTCGCTCTTCCCACTATTCACAGTGAGAAGTGATAAGTGAGAAATCAGGAGTGACAAGTAAATCTGTAAAAAGTCAGAAGTGAGGAGTGAGAAATGATTAGTGAAAAGTCAGAAGTGAGACATTTCACTTCACACTGCTTATTTCTTACTTCTTACTTTTCACAGTGGGGAGTGAAAAATAGTTTGTGAGAAGTGAGATTTCTCACTTCTAACTTCCCACTGTTAAAAATGAGTATTGCGGATTAGAAGTGGGATATCTCGCTTCTCACGAATCATTTATCAATTCTTATTTCTCTTTTCTCACTTCACATTTACCACTGCGAAAAGGGAATTTTCCATATAATCGAAGCAAATTTTTTTTTTCTCGAAATTTGTGTTAAAATTTAAAATTAAAAAAAATCAAAATTTTGTCCTATTGTCTCCTATTAGGGGAAATTGTCCTATTGTTTCCTATTGAAAATTGGACGGATTGAACTATGGGCTCAGAAGATATGGTCAAAATGCATTTGTTTATGCAAAAATCGCGTAGAAACAGTATCACTTTTCTGACACTTATCTTCAAAAGATCTCCTTGCAACAAGTTGCGTTTGATTGATATTCTTAAAAAGAATTTAAATCAATGTAAATAAGGGGCCCTATCCACGTATCAGTGTCACTTTTACAAGAACCAATTGACATTTCCCGCCAAAAAATGTATCTCGTTTTATTGTCTCAGTCACATATTTGACTTATTTAAGTTCAACTTTTTCACAGAACTCATATTTTAGAATCAAAAAAAAAATAGGAAAAGTGCCGCACGTTTGAAGAATTGGAATTGGCCTTATTTTAATTCAAAATCGGGCGAATGTTAGGCCAAGCTTGGAAACCGCACTATTCGTCAAAAGTATGGCGTCAAAAGTATGGGTTCTTTGGGAACGTTGTCCTCAAAAAATTGAAGAATCGATTGAGCGGATAAAAATTGTTGACGGGAAAGGTCAATTGCACAGTGCACATACACCTGCTAAGTAAAATATTAAAAGATAAATTGTTATGGCTATTTTAGACTATGTTCGTATATTAAAGCAGGGCTGTATTTTGCAACGGGTTTTAAAATTCAAAACGACGCACAGCAGCGGGCCCTCATAAAAATCCCGGACAAAACTTGAGATTGCATTCAAAATTTCACCACCGCGCGCTGTTGTATTTTGTACAACACTAACGAAAAACACATCGCTCACATTACACAACATGAACGAGTTTGCATGAGCGTTTCAGGATCACGCTTTGCTGAACGGTTTAGCAACAATTGATTTAAGAACTGCTAACAAGAACATTCTAAAGATATTCAATTTCTTTTCCTACCGTTGAGCGTCAGTATAATCCTTAAGCCTTGTGCTGAACAAATGTGAATACCAGGATATTCGACAACATTTATTTAAACATAAAGACTGCTCGAAGAGTTTTCAGTTTTTTACATTCAAATAATAAATAAGTTCGTCCAGAAGAAATAATGCCAGGTTTGAAAACCATTTGGAACTTTATGTATCACATATTGTTATCACATATTGTATTGTTATAAACTCTTCCAGTTTCGTGGATATACCTGGGTCCGATTTGCTGGATGTTGATGCATCACCCGTCCTTCTATACTTAATTCTATGCACCAAAAGCAGAAAAAGGTTGGAAGCAAAGATCTAACAGCTAAATATGACAATCACATCTTATCACTTGCTCCGCATACTGTCAGTCTGACAATTCACTTCACGTTTTCGTATGGCAGAGATCACCAAAAATACGCATTATTTTTCACCACCTTTTTGTAAGGACGTGGCCGTGGCTTTTGCAGATTAAAGAATTGTATATTTATCATTATATACAATGAAATTTTCCAACGCGAAAATGGTAAATCAATCAAGTCAATCGAAAATATGACTCAGAGTGCATCTCCATATATAACATCATAACATGCCTTACGGGCCTTTATTTGCCCCAATGTACCATAATAAATATAGAATTAATGTAAAATATGACAATATTCAACATCTTTTAAAAACCCCAAAACACAAAAAAAAATTGAGCAAAAAAAAAATGTCCATATAATCGAGGTAAAAAGTCCATATAATCGAAGTCCATATAATCGAGGGTCCATATAATCGAGGTAAACCTGTAGTGCGAAGTGAGAACTGAGACGTCTCATTTCTCACTAATCTTTTCTCAATTCGCACGTCTCAATTTTCACAGTAAGAAGTGGGAAATGACAAAAGAGGTGTTAGAAGTGAGACGACTCACTTATCACTCCTCCCTCTCACTTATCACTTCTCACTATGAAAAGTGAGAGGGGCGAAGTAAGAAGGAAAACGACTCACTCATCATTTCTAATTTCTCATTTTTCGCAGTGAGAAGCGAGAAATGATGATTTAGAACTGAGAAGTAAGACGCCAAATGACCTATTTGGCTAAATGACATGTTCGGCCGAATTACTCGATCGGTCATTCTACTTCTTCACTGGCATGGCATCCTCCACTGGCACATTGCCGCCTCGCAGCTAAGTGTTCATTAAGCTCTTCCGCAGTTGTTAATTCCGTGATTTCTAAGCGAGTTATAACTTTTAGCATTATTTTTGAAAATATCGTGTGTTAAAATAAGAGACTCTCTTTCATCACGCTCTCTTTGGCTAATATCTAGGATAGTTTTAATTTTGTTGCAATATTATCACCTCAGCTTCTTCTTCTTCTTATTGGCATTACATCCCCACACTGGGATAGAGCCGCCCCACAGCTTAGTGTTCATTAAGCACTTCCACAGTTATTAATTGCGAGGTCTCTAAGCCAGGTTACCATTTTTGCATTCGTATATCATGAGGCTAGCACGATGATACTTTTATGCCCAGGGAAGTCGAGACAATTTCCAATCCGAAAATTGCCTAGACCGGCACCGGGAATCGAACCCAGCCACCCTCAGCATGGTCTTGATATGTAGCCGCACATTTTACCGCACGGCTAAGGAGGACCCCCAAATGACTTGTTAAGCCAAATAACTTATTCGGCAAAATTACCTATTCGGCCGTCAGTCGAATGGCTTTCAGCCAAATAAATTTCGGTTTAATGACCCTTTTTACAGAAAAACAGCCTGGGACGTTACATGTTTCTCATCGAACGACCTCTTTGTTCAACACTTGGCCAGGTCCTTACGAGTGGAAATATGGGTAGGATGTGTTGATTAAATAGCTACTAAATAAGATGAGGAAAACTCGCACGACCTTCACAGATATCTGGAGTTGGAATGTGGATGGGGATTATGGAATGCTTTCCATGGCGACGAAGCGTAAAATTCAGATGTTTTTGGACATTTTGAATCAAAGGATCAAAATCCGTACAGCTATTTTTTAACTAAATATTTAAATTGAAGCAGTCTGATTGACTAAACTACCACTATAAATAGTTCGATACGCATCTTGAGAAGCGATCCCTTCAATTTGTATTCCGCTTATCTTATGTAATGATTCGCAATTAGCAATTAAAACACAGTTACTTGCAATTATGCTCTACCTAAAACCAAAATGGCGGCAAAAACTCCGTGTTTGGTGGGTGGCGATTTGTTTTTAATTTTTGTTGTTTCAATTTCAAAGCCTTGTTTCCATTACTATGCCCTAAAAGTTTACTGCCAAGTATCTGAACAGGATAAGATAAATCATTTCTACATTAATTACCTTTATCCCCCTTTAATTTATTGATATCTCATGAGGTGGACGGATTTCGGTGCTGTACGGATTTCGGTCCCGCACGGTACACCGTTAAGGAAATCCTGATAATCGTCGATGCCCTCAGGGAATTTATATGGAATAGATCAAGGAAAAGACTCACTGGAATCGCAGAACGATCTGACTACTTCTTTTAACAACTACAACTTTAAAAGCACCTAATACCTACTTTCACAAAAAAATACAAATCTTTTTATAAAACAGCCGAACTTGAATCGCAAAAATAATTACAGGAAAATATCACTGGCACAACCGCTTGCTATGATTACTGTCTTCTGCAAATAAGCTCAATAAATACTACGTCTGATTGAAAAAAATGAGACGAAGAGTGGAACAGCAATTCTACGACATACCAGAAAAACACATTTGCCGTGTTTACATTTAATTCATAACACATTTCCCGCTCACGAAATTGTTTACGTAATTCGCAAGAGCTAAGCTGTCGAAACAGCGTCAAGTCTAAAACCCTTTTCCGGATTGTGCCGCATTATGCACAGATTACAATCATTTATTTTCTACGGCTCTTATGATTGATTTGTTCCTTTCCATGCTTCAATTGTGCCAACAGTAATACAGTTATAGTAGGTATGAATATGGGACACGACTCTTACATATAGAATCCGTATAGCGTGTTACTTTTTCAACTTGTTTGATTACTTCCCAACTACCTTTGCCGGAGCTGCAAGTTGATTCTGATAGATTTTGTCACTTTCCATCCATCGTTTTTTGCTGAAATTTTTTTCGCGTTTGTAAAGTTAAGAAACATATTACTCAACCTTCTATAAATAGTCGAACTAATTGCATACCTCGTCTAACGCCGTCATCGTTCATATTTCTCAGCACCTGGACCAGGTTCGGAAGCATCCCTTGATGTACCTACGCTTGACGTGACTCGCCATTCATCTACCGGAAAAGCTTACGTATCGAAGCAAATAGGAGCTGACATTTTGCTTACTGTGTGATTAGCCGATAGAAAAACGTCGATGCAGCAAATGGTACAGCTCAATTTTCCTATTACACAACCCGTAGGAAGTTACAGGAAATGATTACCATAAGAAGTTCGATCCAGAAATCTAATAATAAGAGCATGACATAATGACATTCATCTTTATGCGTCTTCCCGAAAGCTTCGGTTCTGGAGTTCTACTCCAAAAAAATTACAAAGCAATTACAACAACAGTTTTTCATATGAGACTAATTGGTTTAAATGCATAAAATCTTACGGCGGTATAATCAACATTTCTTGTAATACTTTGTGCTTCACATTTTACAGTACAATTATAGACAACTAGCTGACCCGGCGAACTTTGTCTCGCCCAAAACTGATCCATTTGCTGATATATTTTTTACGTACACAATTTACCTAAAAAAACTTAAACTCAAAATATTTTTTTTCTTTTTTGACATTTTTATCATGACACTTTTCGAATTAATTTAATAGCCAAACCAAAATTAACACAAATCGATCTTTCCGTTATATGTTGATAATGTCAACATAGATGACAAACCATTTCATCGGAGAGATTGGATTTTGATTGTAAATTTTTTTCAGCTTCATCGTATATAGAAGAAGGGAAGGGATATAAATTAGCAAAAATTGGGCTGTCTATTCTTGAGTGATGCGCGGTGGTACAAATGCCAAATTTGTTTTATATAGGGTAAAATGCCCAATAGTGAACCCCCTAGTAGCGAAATTTTGCTCTTTTTGTCATAAGGAGTAGAAATTTTCAACATATTAATTCTGCTTGACATCTAATACCAAGTTCTGCATCTCCTATTCACGATACATACATAAAACACTCAAATACACGACGTTATTCGTTGAAATTAACATTTTAAAGTCTGACTTAATTCACCCTATAGTAGCCACCTGGGGGGTCCATAATAGGAATTTGCTTCCCTATAGTCGACACTTCATTTGATTTTTATGTTCCGGACGTTCTTCTTCCCTATTATGGACCCCCCAAACTATTCCTATAATGGACACTTTCGTGTTTATTTTTTATAGAATTGTTAAAAATCATTTAATTTTACTCTCCATAGGATTTCCAATCCATGTAATTAAATCATAGGACTGTAAGGTAGTAAGGGTATGCGATAACATATTTTTTCCTAACGAAACGAAACGAAACGAAATTTAAAATGCTTATGTTGATTCGGATCGAAACGAAACGAAATATAGATTTACTTTCGAGACTTCGAAACGATACGAAATCAAGGTTCACTTATTTCGAAATTTCTCGAAACGAAACGAAATTTTCATTTTTTTCCGCGGAATTTTTATTAAATTGGTTTTACATTATGTACGCAATTCTGATTTCACTTTTTCGAAGTCAAATAACTGTTTTGCGACCAATAGTTGACCAATAGCAGAAAAAGTTGGACAAAACTGGTTGCAGCACCTTGATTGTGACTAAATCTGCGCTAGGAGTCTTCCCAGATGAGTGGAAAATATCAGCAGTTACTCCAATTCATAAGGCGGGTAGCTCCCATAATGTTGAGAACTATCGTCCAATCTCGATTCTTAATTGTCTGGCCAAAACACTCGAACTGCTGATTCATGAACGTATGTATGTGGCTGCTAAACCTGTTATCTCTGAGTACCAACAAGGCTTTGTACGAAATCGCTCAACTGTAACAAACCTGATGACCTACACTAGCATGCTGAATTCTAACCTGGAGAAGAGATGTCAAGTTGACATCATTGACATCGACTTTTCGGAGACTTTCGATAAAGTTCCTCACGTTCCTCAACTTTAAATAAATTAGAACGTTTGGGTTTTCCTGACTGGATTGTCACTTGGCTGCGTTCTTACCTGATTGGTAGGCCATCCTTCGTTAAATTAGGCACTGTCTCATCCAATACATATCCTACGCCATCCGAAGTGCCACAAGGCAGTCACCTAGGGCCGCTGATTTTCATCATTTTCGTGAACGACTTATGCTGTAAACTTCGATCTCATCGCCTCATGTACGCCGATGATTAGAAAATATTTCTAATTACCTATTCGACCATTGACCGATTGCCTTGCGCTGCAGCAAGATCTAGATGTCATAGCCAACTGGTGTTGTTTAAATGGTATGGAGATAAATGCGACGAAATGCAACTCAATAAGTTCTACCAGATGCAGAACGCAGATAAACCTTTCGTTATTCGTCATGCGGAAAAGAACTAGTGTGAGCTCCATTAAAGACCTGGGAGTTACGTTTGACCGCCAGCCGAATTTTAATGAACATATTGCAACGAGTACTACCAAGGCTTTCGCCGTACTAGGCTTCATGCGCTGGAACGCTGCAGATTTTGATGGCGCTTACTCCCTGAAAAGCCTGTATTGCAGCTTCGTGCGAAGTGTACTCGAATATGCTGTGCAGGTGTGGGCGCCCTATCACGAAATACAGATGACGCGAATTGAAAGGGTCCAACGCAGTTTCGTTCGTTTTGCCCTCAGGCGATTGCCGTGGAATAATCCTTTGAGGTTACCGCACTACGAAGAGCGATGCCAACTGATTCGACTTGAAACCTTTCGACAACGATGTGGAGATTTGCAGAGGGTTTTTGCATTTGACATTATAAACAACCACGTGGACTGTCCTGAGCTCTTGAAGTAGATAGGCTGGAAGAGCTGACGTTGGCGGAACATGAAAGTTAACTTGCTGTAACTTTCATGTTCCGCCAACGTCAGCTCTTCCAGCCTGTCTGACACTTTACAATGTTTGGGCAAAATCTTCCGCTTGATTGTGCTTCAACCTCCTCAACGACATTGATTGGTTCGATTTTAATTGTAGCAGAACGATATTCAAAACTAGATTAAGGCAAATTTTTAGTTAGCATATAAGTTTTAAACCAGTCTGCACAGTTAATATTGAAGATATAAATAAATAAATAACTATTTATTGTAAACGAAGTTATTTTGAAAACAAGAAGACGAAAACTGTGTTGCAAATCAATCTAATTAATTAATGTTGTGCTCTTCGATGCAGATAGATTTTTTTCGCCTCGCGTTCTCCCGGACTAGCTGCCGTCCCACGATCGATTCCCCATTCATATTGTGCAAATAGTAAAAAAATAGCATAGCATAGCATAGTTACAGTGTACTTCGTAGATTGGACACTAGTGATACTCATGTTTTTCTTTTGAAATCCCTATTCAGATTGCTATCAGAAATCAAGGTGGATGTGATCCTTGATTTCAATCTAGGACAAAAATCACAAAAGCATGAGGATTACTACTCCTGGCCACGCCCATCTTCACCGTAACTTGGGAGGGGAAGGAAGTGTTGACTCAGCGACACCCTCATAAGTACCACGGAGTTGAATATTGGGGAAGGTATTCGTTGGGTCAGGATTTGCCTGTAGCTGGCAATATGACCGTGGTAGATCTTACACCGTAACACACCACGCAAAGGTGTCTACCCAGCGTTACGGGAAATTGTGCAAATATTTAAAAAACATCACCAAATTTAAATTTGAATCAGTGTTTCACTAAAGACGTTTTATAGAAGAAAACTACATACGTATTTGTCAACTGAGAATGGGGTTATGTAGTAAGCGTTAATAGAAAAATATGTATAATCTAAAGTTTTGAAAACAACTTTAAGATTTTGTTCAGCGGCGCAGCCAAAATTTCTGATAATATAAAGTCGGGTTTAAGTTTAAATTTGTTACGAAATTCCGCGGAATTCCGTTTAGTTTCGTTAAAATCTAGTTTTTTCTAGCGAAATTTTAGCAATTTTTCGAAACGGAACGAAATCAAGAAATCAAATTTCGCCATGCTCAAATTCCGCGAAATTCCGCGGAATTTCGTTTCGAACCACCTGAAACGAAATTTTTCGAAATACCGCATATGCTTATAAGGTAGGTTCTCCCGATGAAATTCCATAGCAAAATGTTTACATTGTGCTGTAATAATGCAAAAATAGCTGGAGGGTCCACTATTGGTTGGGGGTCCACTATTGGGCACTTTACCCTATAAAAGAAAATAATTCATAATTTCAATTCTTATGGAGCCTAGCCATAAGGCTATGATAGAAATGAACTTCATTATTATTGTCTTTTTTTAAAAACATTTGCTGCCTTAGGCAGGCTCATCTCTGAATGAGCTTTAATAAATGGCATCAAAACCTTCATTGTTATATACTATAGTGTATAAACGACTTTAACCTGACGAGTTCAGTAAATCTCGTGTACTTATTCAAAATTATGCATACACCCAACATTTTATTGCAATCTCGCATTAGTTTCGAGTACAGTTTGTTATAATTTGCGACATATGCACAATTTGCATTTAAAGTAAACGGCAGGCCCTTGCGACAACAAGAACGAATTAAGTAGGTGGATTGTGGCGCTTACCGCGCCTCCGGAACCATGAGCTCCGCTACACCGACGGTTCCATGTCTGACCGAGGTTTCGATCTTGGAGTCTCTGATCCAAACCGACCCAAATTGGACAGCCTGGCCCGCCAATTCAGTATATTTTCGGCTGAAACTACTGCCGTCTTCGTTGTGGCTACACATCAGGCAAGTGAACCTCCAGTGTCATTGCGGGTCTCCAGAGCGAGCACTCCTGGAACCAGGGAATCCTTCCTGGTATGGCGTCTAACACCACTTCCTCCTTAATACTCAACCACTGTTTCTTCATCTTGGACCCCCGGACACTCTGTTTCGGGGATAAGTCCCTCTGCCAACGGTGAACGGGCATTCTTCGGATTTATGTCCCACCTCCTAGCAGTGATCGTATTCTACCGCTCAGCTGGTGGATGAAGGGGTGTGAGCCTTCACTGTCTCCGGAATTCCAGACACTTTTCATCATACAACTTAACTTGTCTCCGAAACTTACCAACAATTGGCGTTCTGAAAAAACGATGCATTTCGCGGTGAAAAGTTCGAAGTGTCGCCATTTTTTTTTCTCGTAGAGCAAAACAAATTCTTTTTCCCGATAAAAAAATGATTTAAAAAAAGCAAATTGTTGCAAAAACTATATTCGTAACGAAGTAACACAAGAACAATTTGTTATTTCATTGTTTTGAGTACGAAAATTACCAAAGTGTGAAGTGAGGAGCTGATTAACAAAATGGGGAAGCCGCCGGACGGCGGAAATCCGTACCAAGTGTGCGAATATGATAAAACAGATACTGCGCCGTACAACTGCTAGATAACAAGGATAGAACGATCGCGAAAAATAAACTATCTTTTGGACAACTGATGACAAAATCGGACGCATATCGGCAAATCGTATCCAACATACGTGCACTCGGAAAATACAAACTCATCGTATTCATGAAAACGCACCAAGCTGCTAATCAGTTGCAGAAAGATCCGTCGCTGAAAGGAATGAATTTCAAGGCATACATACCAAGAGACTTTGTTTCGGTATCCGGGGTAGTAGCAGGAGTCCCGATCGACATGGACATGGAAGACATCCATGAGAGTATCGTCAGTACGTGCCCAATCATCAGCTATGAAGGAGAGAGGAAAATTCCAACGAGCAGAATCGGAATAATTATTCGGGCAAGTCAGCTCCCACGAGCAGTGCGCATGTTTTGCTGCATTAATGCCGTCCGGCCTTTTGTCAACCGACCGGTACTTTACAACAACTGTCTAAGGTACAACCACCGCACGGAAAACTGCAGATCATAACAACGATGCTCACACTGTGCCGCAATT
This sequence comes from Armigeres subalbatus, assembly GCF_024139115.2. Classification (NCBI taxonomy): domain Eukaryota; kingdom Metazoa; phylum Arthropoda; class Insecta; order Diptera; family Culicidae; genus Armigeres; species Armigeres subalbatus. The sequence goes on along the minus strand of NC_085140.1, from coordinate 262,304,355 downwards.
CACGAAGATTCGGAAACATGGGATTGCCAGAAAGCAAAGAGATGCTTCTACTGCAAGTCGGAACATCGAACCACGGACATGGACTGTCCGGAAAGAATCCGGCAACTGAACATTAACACTATTATGGCACGAACAACATTAACCCACCTGGAGGCCAAGGAGCAACACCCCAACTTCACTCAGAATCGGTATGATATTCTAACGAACGAAGAGGATTTCCCAACTCTTCCACAGTCATACTCGGAAATGGCTTCCGGTGATTACTCAGCCAAACCTGGATACAAACACAAACCACAAAGGACGAAAAGACCGATTGAAGATATAGTCATCGCGGATCAGGTTGAAGTGTTAGCGGACAAGCGGAAGAAGTCATCTGGTGAACCAACGAACAATGGAATCGCACTTTTCAACAAATTCCGTGACACAGATTATGAACAATGGGCTCAAAAAATGACAGAACAACGTGCACAAGAAATTAATGATCAACTTGGCGCAGAAACAAGTACGAGCGGCAGCATAATGGAACGCACGTCCAAAGCATTGGGCGCCGTCCATCAAATCAGCAACGACGAGAAGAAGCGCAAAGAAAGATCACGTAGCAGGAGCAAACGCAGGGATGAGAAGGAACCATGTAAAACGTAAGTCAATGTCAGACACATCAATCAGAATTTTCCAAATTAATATCCAAAGTTTTGAGAAACACAAGGAAGAACTTACACGAGAAGCTTATATCGGAGTGCTGGAGTAAAGTAGAGCTTGAACAAACCAAATATAAAATACCAGGGTATTTCACTTTCTTGAATTCCAGAAGTGACGGATTAGTGATGATGAAAAGATTAGTAGTGATGAAAAGGAAAATAAAGTCCAGAACCGTTGAGTTACCCGTTTTTCCAAAAATATGGGCGACAGGTCGTGATATTATTGCAGAAGATATTTTGGTCGTTTCGATGTATATAGCGCCGAATATTTTAGTTTCTGATTTTGAGAGTGAGATGAAAGAGATTCTGCAAAAAAAAACTGTTGGGTTCAAGAAAATTATAATAGGTGGCGACTTCAATGCACACCACTATTCGTGGGATCCTCTGCATCAGGATGGAGAGGGTGCGATATTATTTGATCTGGTGAATGACGGAAACTTTGTAATAATGAATAACGGCCAACTTACCTTTGTCCCAGTTGAAGTCAATATTAGAAACTGTGGTCCAGCTAACTAAGTGTCGGAAACCGCAGTTTTTCGTAAACAAAAGAAAAATCTTTGAAGGAATGAAAAACATTGGAGCTGATACGGTAGCAACCATTGTCGATCTGCAAAGGGATACGAAACAAATTCTAAAAGGGTCCAAACAAAGAAACAGACCCAAGTTTTGGTGGACTGCTGAAGTCTAACAGGCGTGGGAAGACAAGATAATGGCTTTTCAACATAACCGGAAGTATCGAGGCGCTTTTGGACTACAAAAGGAAGAAAGAGTCGTCGAAGGCAAAATTCCAGGATTTTATTTCTAGCATAGACCGGCTTCCATTGTGTGGGAACAATTAAGAAGACTTACGGGAGGGAAAAGGAAGATCCAGAACGTTTTGGTCCACGCTGACATCAATTTGGCAAACGAATTCCTTCAAAAACATTTTCCTTCATACGATACGATACTCCTGCTCGTACAGCGAATTACGATATACTAACGGTGGAGTTTTGGCAAAGTCAAATAGCAAAGAAAACCAAGGGAAAAGTTCGGCTCTAGGACCCGACGGTATATCTTATCAAATGCTAGGTATACTCAACGCAACGGTTAGAGACAACGTAATCCGAGACTTAAACAAAATTTGGAGAACAAATCGAATACCAACCGACCTAAAAACAATAAAAGTTATTGCCATCCCAAAACCGGGTAAAAATCCTGAAACGGTTGAGGGATTTTCGACCAATTTCATTGATCAACTGTGGACTAAAAATCTTGAATGCAGCGGCTCTTCAACATTTGGAAGATTTCATTGAACAGAAAGGCATGACATGACTTTCGGCTTCAGGAAACAGATGTCAACCATAACATGCCTGGAAGTTGTCACAAACAAGATAGCTCAAATTAAAAGCCGAAATCAAGTCGCAGCTGTTGTATTCGTTGACCTTTCAAACGCTTTCAACTGCGCAAAAGTGGATAAATTGGAAGAAATACTTTTCAAGCTAAGCATACCACCGGAAATCATTAGCTGGTTTGTAACTTTTCTAGAAAACAGGAAGATTCATATCCAAGTCAATGGCGACACGCTTACTAGGTTTGTTAGCCAAGGCTTGCCACAAGGAGATGTGTGTTCCCCTACATCAGAGGTTCCCAAACTTTTGGATATACGACCCACCTAGCAGAATCCCATATTGCTTGCGACCCACCAGGTATTAAATCTCGCGCTTAGTTTCATAGGGGCGTAACTGTATCGATTTCTCTTCGTCGATGTTTTCTTTTTATTATTGTACCAAATTGCACTAGTTTGTCGATGATGTAATGGGTTGGTGTGATAAAGGATGATTGTATCTTGCACCAGAATCAATAATCAAGGTTGTAGCTTTTGAAACAATTAAGTAATTAACAAAATATAAAATCGATTAAGAGAAATCGATCAATACAGTTACGTCCCTATGAAACTAAGCGCGAGAAATGCATTGTTTTTGTGAAATTAGATAAAAATGAGTTCGCGTTAGATTGGATAAATTATAATAAATTGCTTTATAACCCATCATTGCATTTGTCAAAAATTCGTCATTTTATTTAATTGGATGTGGATTGGATTTGGATGAATTTTAATTGAATGTGGGTTGGATTTGGATTAGATTTGACATTTATTCACAGGCTTGCCAAAAACTCCTCGCCGAGTAGAAAATGAGCAAGAGCAAGAGTTTTTTTGAGGAGCAGAAATAAGCATCAAAACTCACAACATTGTGCATCATTAAACCTGAGCTTGTGCGCCGCAAAATAAGAGCGAGTCTATCTGTTCATCTGTTTCTTGTGGTCACTCACTTACACTCACACTCAAAACAGCCTCCAAGATTTTTTTCACATACAAAGCGTCGCTCCGAAGGCTCAATGAGTGTTGCTCTCTCGCTAGACGCCTCACTTACATGTGTTTTTTTTTTTTTTTTCCTCACTCTGCGTTTTTGTTCCCCTGCTTTTTTACGCTTCCACTCAATTGTGAGGATGCGAAGGCAGCATTTTGCTGATGATGATTTTTTTTGACTCTAGCGAAGGTGAGGAGTTTTGTCAAGCTTGTATTTAGATTGGATTTGAATTGGATTTGGATTTGATTAGGATTGGATTTTGATTGAATTTGAATTAGATTTGGATTGGATTTTAAATTGATTTGGATTTGAATGAGATCGGATTTGAATTGGATTAGGTTTGGTTTTGGATTGGGTTCGGGGCATATATTTGGATTGTATAGGATTTCTTTCTCTTGCCCAAATATCGTATAACAAAAAAAAAGGCCGTTGACCTCGTCAGGTTTGTTGTTCTTTAATCATCCAATCATTAGTTAGATCCTAATTCGAAATATGGAATAGATTTGTGGGACAAAACAGTAACAAAATTATAAATTAAGATTTGTCTTTCGCGACCCACTACTGTACAGTAAACGACCCCCCTGGGGGTCGCGACCCACAGTTTGGGAACCTCTGCCGTACATTATTTAATGTGTACACTACGGTTCTTCACGAGATAAAGGTTGACGGGGTCGTACTCGTTCAGTATGCTGACGATTTTGCGATGATAATCGAAGACGGCACTAGAGACCATGTAGTGACCAGAGGAGAGATTTTTTTTGGAAAAGTTTAAACGCATGGCGGAGGAACTCAATCTAACGGTGAACCAGCAAAAAACGAAGGCGATGTGTTTTATCAATAGTACGAAGGAGTTAAACATCCACATTGGAAATATAAAACTACCCGAGCAGCACACATGTGGTACAACAGTTTTTGTGACTTAAATACAACCGAATTTGGTTACATTTGAGTTGCTGCAACCAAATCGTGCTGGTTGTGCTGCTAGGGTAAAAACCGTTCGGAAACACAAGTACCTAGGATTGATTTTGGACAGATCTCTTCGATATGGTGCACATATAAGGGATTTAGTTCAAATACTGACAGGAAGACAAAACATGATTAAGGTAATCAGCGGCTAAAGTATAGCGCACATCCGCAGACAATAGGAATGGCTAATACCGCCCAGAAGCTGTGTAGATTACGGTTCCACCATATACGGCTCTGCTTGTAAATCCAATTTAGGAAAAATCGACGTTCTAAATAATCAGTGTCTACGGAGTAAAAGTTCGTGCAGAAGATTTGAAAACTACGTTATGTGAAAAAGTTTCCTGATTCAAATTCTACTCTCTCGCAATCGATGATAATATTGATGTTAAAACATGGTGCAGGTAGTTGTCTTCATAAGGGAAGTTGATGATCATCTTTCAATCACTGAGAAATAGACAGCTTTGATCCCAATGAGTGGAATGACCGTAAAAGACCTGAGGGGAACTGTCAAGACCTGTATAAAGGAGCTTGGACACTCCTTTGAAAACTTAAGTTGCCTTACAATAGATGAAGCCGTTATCGACAATAACGGAAAATAACGCTGGAATCGTGACCGTCCGTCCGTCGTGACCTTTGACCGTGTTCCGTCCTGGCCAGTTCCACCGTAGGCCCTATGACCAAGCCCCGAACCAATTAGAAATCAAAAACACTATTTCTCACTTAACGAAGCCTTCATTTGGAAGTGCCCATTCGTAGTTATTACGAACTAATATCAAAATTGAAACCACTCGCTTTAGCGAAACTTGCCGAGTAGCCGATAACGAGCTTCAACGCTCGAATCGGTGCACTGATATCAAATCCTGCTTAGAATGTAATTTCAAAGTTCAAGCATGGCTCACATGTCATGCGATTGCAATTATTGTGACAGGACGATAGCGCACATTATGCAAAACGGAGGCAGATCAATATTTGCTCCGCTATTATCGTGTTGCCGGCTCAAGTAGGCATCGAGGACCAGCATTTAGCATCCTCACTACCACGGAGACGCTCAATTTATAATGACAAATTCCAATTATTATTAATGCATAGGGTTACCAGTTCGGGCGTCCCTAAGAGTATTTAGATTTTTGTAGAATAACTAAAACGCCAAACGATCGAATAAAAATTCCGACTCAGTGCATATAATAAAGTCATTATTAAAAATATAATTTACGATGTTCACCTTACTACAGCACTCGAGGGTGCTGTTCACCTCATTTAATCACCGTGTCAAGTATGGACTTAAGGGATGCGTGATCTTCAGCTATCGTCGTGCTGCTCGGATCTATGTTGGTATCAATATTTCAACTATGCACGTTAATATGGCACACGTGGGGCATTTTGCCCCTCCCCAGACTCTGTATTCCACTTCAAAAGTGTCATCATAAGACAATGGAAATCAACTGTTATGCACTGCATTTTCTGCATACCAAATAAGCATAGTTCGGTGCAAATACGGCATTGGTGAATGGGGAGCATAATGCTTTGAAGAGGCTCTTGCCTAGTTGTGCTTATTAAACGTACCTTCCGAACAAAGAGAATGATACCGTGGCTAGCTGCTGGGACGACGACAGCTTCATCTAGCCACATAATACTCCAAAGGAGTGCTTATCCGCTAAGTCCCCCAGATGGTGCTGCTGCCTCTGAGTATGCTTGCTTTCGTTCAAGTGCAAACAGCAGCATCATCACGTACTTAACGTACGCTATCTGCGTTTATCGGTTTTACTCCCCAGTGCGAAATATGCAGCAGCTGGGGAAACTCAAACTGAAAATTACTCTGTCACCTGTTTCACTGAAGATATGCATATGTATGAGGGTGTAGGGATGCAACGTAATTGATATGCTTACTTCTCATCTTGAGCCGAACAACCTTTGCTTGAAGTAAACTTTTTCCAATGAATTAATTTCTAACCCACCCGTTCCTATCTGTGTTTACTTTCAGTGTTTGGTTTTAACATTAGCTCGAGCAACACACAAAGATAATAGAGGCTTGAATGAAACATTGAGCAGTTGGAAACCATCAGGAACGGATTCGGAGGATGAAGACGATGAAGAAGTACAGGTGAGTAACATGTCACTGCCACTCAGTATATAGAAGATATCCATACCCAAGCGGGAGTTAGTGATATTGATATAGCGAAATAGTTGACGAGATAAAAGGTATACATTTTTTGTTCGTCGGCCAACAATATTTTTCAATGGGCTCCCATCCTGAGACAGAAGGTTCGACTCTAAGTCCGATCAACAATAGTTAAGTATATTGCTAGTGAAAAAGATTCTCGAATCCCTTAGTACAGTTAATTATTGTGCTTACCACACATTAACGTAGTGGCTGACATAGAACATTAATAATTGTTGTTGGAACCTTAAATGATCAACTTGGGAACAAATTTGGGAACGAAAGTGGGTCAGCCACACATAACGTAGTATCACAATAATAAAGACGTAAAATAACACATAACGAAAGGACGAAAACTAAATCGGCAAACAGACATTGGATTGAAACCCAGCAGGATATCGCAGAAGATTTGAACCTAAAGTCTTACAATGGCGTAGCCCCCATAGAGAAAAAAAATTAAATCTAGCAACATGTAAAGCCGATAGCAATCAATAACCAGGATACAGCCCTAAGCACCATAACACCAGAGATGCCCCAAACATATAATTTGTTTTAATTATATAATCCTATGTTTAATTTACAAATTTACATTATACTTTTCTATCTCTTCTAGAAACGTGCGAAGGCTCAGGGTTGGTCATCGTGGACCGAATGGTCAACATGCTCCAGATCTTGTGACGGTGGCGTAGCATATCAGCTACGGCGCTGTCACGCTCCCCATGGCTGCAAAGGAGATGCCGTTCGGTATAAGATCTGCAACATGCAGGTATGGCGCGACCTTTCTTTAGCACTACAGGTTTCAAAACAAAAATCCTTTCATCTCCATTTCAGCCATGTCCTGAACAGCAGGACTTTCGGGCCCATCAGTGCTCAGCGTACGACGATGTGCCCTACGATGGAGCACTGCTCAAGTGGACTCCCCACTACGATTATTCGGAGCCGTGCGCTCTGACGTGCAGGTATGATTGATTTCCAAACATATTCCCTCTTTCTTCATGGAAAAAAATGCATGAAACCATCAAAAGACATCCACTCGACGAAATATGTTCTCGCATCAAAGAGCTTTGAGGTTGATTCCATCTTTCGTGTGAAATGGAAACAATTTTTACTACAACAACGTTTTGTCTGGCTTCTGGAAAACAGTCGTTCTGCTCTACCATGCCTTGAGAGCTTTGTTGAATAGCTACACGTGTTGGAGAACATTTTTCCAACACACTTCGAATGGGTTCAACAGTTTGCTCGTAACTTTTAATACCACCATAATACTTCTGTTTGCTGGAATACGAATGCTGCTCTGCACGGACGATGGTGGCACCTCTGTCTCCATAACCAGAAAGAAGCTTCCGAAGGAATCCAACCAAACGATTCCCCAGAGAGGCACCCACACAATCGGGCTCCGTTTATCTTCATTTGCGGTTGGAAGCATTGCCGGGCCCATTTTGTCTGTGTGCAACCTTTTTTCGTGGACTTGCGGTGCTGACGGTGGCGGTTGTTGAAAAATCATTTCGCAGCTCGTTTGTCCCCCCCCCATAGTGCGAGGCAAATTTGGCGGAAAATTTCTCACTGTATTCTATGCTGATTCATGGAATTATTTTAAGCCTCTTGGAAAACTTCTTTGCTATTTGAACCGGAACAATGTCGCGAAAAGGTGTTAATTCTCTGTGATAACAAAGAATTTATCGATTCTGTTATCCTGTTCCATGAGCCATAGTGAATAGAATTATTTGTGTTTTGTGCCTTAAACACATGGATTACTTTCAAACAGTTGATTTCAATAATGACTCTATTCAAATAGCAAATTTCTAAGTTGAATAATTATTAAAATTACATGTCGATCAATCCAACATATTTTAAAGAAAACGGGAAACACTGTTGGTTTTAAAGGAAAAGTACCTAACTTAGCAAAACATATTGCGATCAAAAATGAACTGACATTCAATATAACATCATATAGTCAAGCTATGAAATCCTACGAATGTTGTCAAATGTAGTCAAACATTTTAGGTTAACATTTCCATCCCTGACGTTTGTTTTTAAATTAAAACTGCTGTAAAAATCACATTTTTGTCCGATGATTCCTTTGCAACAAGTTGCATTCGATCTCCATTTCCATCCCAATTTTCAATTTTTTTTTGGATTTAGGTCAATCCCAAGGTCAATCCTTAGTATGATTCCAGAATTACTCAAAAAAAACCATTGGGGTCAGTTGTCGCCGGAAAAAGTGGTCATTTATAAATTTATGTCAAAATAGGTCGTGTGACAAGTGCAACAAGGTACCCGGCAGAACGTGAAACGTTATAGGTGGAAGTGGGGACAGCAGACCCGCCTTTTTCAGGAGAAGAAACGCCACCTGAAAGAAGCGGAGTGCGAGGAAAAGGAACATCTGTGCCGTTCTCAAGAAACATGCAAGTTCTATCAGAAGCTCTACGCAGCCCGCAAATACTTCGTACCGCGAGTCGAAATGTGCAGGGATAAGGGTGGGAGCATCTTGACGGACGAACGTGTGGTGATCGAAAGGTGGAAGCAGCACTACGAAGAACACCTAAATGGCGCTGAGAGTACAGGCAGTGAAAGTCAAGACAGCAGAGAAGTTGACTACGTCAGTTCAGCGGACGATGGAAGCCAACCAGCTCCCACGTTGAGGGAAGTTAAGGATGCCATCCAACAGCTAAAGACCAATAAAGCAGCTGGTAAGGATGGTATCGGAGCTGAGCTCATCTAAATGGGCCACAAAAAGCTGGTCACTTGCCTGCACAAACTGATAGTCAGAATCTGGGAAACTGAACAGCTACCGGAGAAGTGGAAGGAAAAGGTTATATGCCCCTTCTACCAGCAAGGCGACAAGCTGGAGTGCGAGAACTTTCGAGCGATCACCATCCTCAATGCCGCCTACAAAGATATCCCAGATCATCTTCCTTCGTTTGTCACCATTAGTGAATGAGTTCGTGGGAAGTTATCAAGCCGGCTTCGTTGATGGCCGCTCGACAACGGACCAGATCTTTACTGTACGGCAAATCCTTAAAAAATCTCGTGAATACCAGATCCCAACGCATTATCTGTTCATTGATTTCAAGGCGTATAGACCGCGTAGAGTTATGGAAAATTATGGACGAGAACAGCCTCCCTGGGAAGCTTACCAGGCTACCTGTTGTTCAACATGCGCTAGAAGGTGTCATGCGGAGAGCCTTGGCACAATTTTCAACAGCCAGTCAATTTATTTGTTTCGCGACATTGTCGGCCGAATATTTGCAAAGGTGGCAGAAATGTATACTTGCATGAAACGTGATGAAACAAAAGTTGGACTGGTGGTGAATGCGTCAAAGACAAAGTACATGCTTGTGGGCGGAACTGAGCGCGACAGGGCCCGCCTGGGAAGCAGTGTTACGATAGACGGGGATACCTTCGAGGTGGTCGAGGAATTCGTCTACCTCGGATCCTTGCTAACGGCTCATAACAATGTTAGTCGTGAAATTCGAAGGCGCATCATCTGTGGAAGTCAGGCCTACTACGGGCTCCAGAAGAAACTGCGGACAAAAAAGATTCGCCACCAAATGTGTCATTACAAGACGCTTACGGACCTCTACGGACCTGACTACCTCTACGGACATGAAACATGGAAAATGCTCGAGGAAGACTTCCAAGCTCTCAGAGTATTCGAGAGATGGATGCTTAGGACCATCTTTGGCGGTGTGCAAGAAGACGGTGTGTGGCGGCGAAGAATGAACCACGAGCTCGCCCAGCTCTACGGCGAACCCAGTATCCAGAAGGTAGCTAAAGCCAGAAAGGTATGATGGGCAGGGCATGTTACAAGAATGGCCGGACAGCAACCCTGCAAAGATGGTGTTCGCTTCCGGTCCGGGAGGTACGAGACGACGTGGAGCACAGCGAGCGAGGTAGGCAGACCAGATGCAAAACGACTTGGCTATAGTCAAGCTATGAAATCCTACGAATGTTGTCAAATGTAGTCAAACATTTTAGGTTAACATTTCCATCCCTGACGTTTGTTTTTAAATTAAAACTGCTGTAAAAACCACATTTTTGTCCGATGATTCCTTCCAGAATTACTCAAAAAACCGTTGGGGTCAGTTGTCGCCGGAAAAAGTGGCCATTTATAAATTTATGTCAAAATAGGTCGTGTGACAAGTGCAACAAGGTACCCGGCAGAGCATGAAAGGCTATAGGTGGAAGTGGTGACAGTAGACTCTCCTTTTTCAGGAGAAGAAACGCCACCTGAAAGAAGCGGAGTGCAAGGAAATGGAACATCTGTGCCGTTCTCAAGAAACACGCAAGTTCTATCAGAAGCTCAACGCAGCCCGCAAAGGCTTCGTGCCGCGAGTCGAAATGTGCAGGGATAAGGGTGGGAGCATCTTGACGGACGAACGTGTGGTGATCGAAAGGTGGAAGCAGCACTTCGAAGAACACCTAAATGGCGCTGAGAGTACAGGCAGTGAAAGTCAAGGCAGCAGAGAAATTGACTACGTCAGTTCAGCGGACGATGGAAGCAGCCCAGCTCCCACCTTGAGGGAAGTTAAGGATCCAACAGCTATAGACCAATATAGCAGCTGATAAGGATGGTATCGGAGCTGAGCTCATCTAAATGGGCCAGAAAAGCTGGTCACTTGCCTGCACAAACTGATAGTCAGAATCTGGGAAACTGAACAGCTACCGGAGGAGTGGAAGGAAGGGGTCATATGCCCCTTCTACTAGCAAGGCGACAAGCTGGAGTGCGAGAACTTTCGAGCGATCACCATCCTTAATGCCGCCTACAAAGATATCCCAGATCATCTTCCTTCGTTTGTCACCATTAGTGAATGAGTTCGTGGGAAGTTATCAAGCCGGCTTCGTTGATGGCCGCTCGTCAACGGACCAGATCTTTACTGTACGGAAAATCCTTAAAAAAACTCGTGAATACCAGATCCCAACGCACCATCTGTTCGTTGATTTCAAGGCGGCATACGACAGTATAGACCGCGTAGAGCTATGGAAAATTATGGACGAGAACAACTTCCCTGGGAAGCTTACCAGGCTGATCAAAGCAACGGTGGATGGTGTGCAAAACTGTGTGATGATTTCGGGCAAACACTCCAGTTCGTTCGAATCGCGCCGACAAGATGAAGGTGATGGACTTTCGTGCCTGTTGTTCAACATGCGCTAGAAGGTGTCATGCGCAGAGCCTTGGCACAATTTTCAACAGAACCAGTCAATTTATTTGTTTCGCGGATGACATGGACATTGTCGGCCGAATATTTGCAAAGGTGACAGAAATGTACACCTGCATGAAACGTGATGCAAAGTACATGCTTGTCGGCGGAACCGAGCGCGACAGGGCCCGCCTGGGAAGCAGTGTTACGATAGACGGGGATACCTTCGAGGTGGTCGAGGAATTCGTCTACCTCGGATCCTTGCTAACGGCTGATAACAATGCTAGTCGTGAAATTCGAAGGCGCATCATCTGTGGAAGTCGGGCCTACTACGGGCGCCAGAAGAAACTGCGATCAAAAAAGATTCACCACCAAATGTGTTATGTACAAGACGCTTATAAGACCGGTACTCCTCTACGGACATGAAACATGGAAAATGCTCGAGGAGGACTTGCAAGCTCTCGGAGTATTCGAGAGATGGATGCTTAGGACCATCTTTGGCGGTGTGCAAGAAGACGTTGTATGGCGGCGAAGAATGAACCACGAGCTCGCCAAGCTCTACGGCGAACCCAGTATCCAGCCAGAAAGGTATGATGGGCAGGACATGTTACAAGAATGGCCGGATAGCAACCCCGCAAAGATGGTGTTCGCTTCCGGTTCGGGAGGTACGAGACGACGTGGAGCACAGCGAGCGAGGTAGGCAGACCAGATGCAAAATGACTTGGCGAGCGTGGGGCGTATTTGAGGATGTAGAGATGCTGCCTCGAACCGTGTATTGTGGTGTCAAATTGTAGATTCAGTGTTACCTGTTTAGATGTTAGCTAAATAAATGAACGAATTCATTGGCACGTCAAAAAAATTGTTTGGATTTTGCAAAAAACAAAAAATAACCAATAGCACTGTCGTAATCTGGAAAAGTGACGTAACAGCCATTTTACAACATGCATGTTTTCCATTTTTCTGTTAAAGAGCTCGATGAGTAGTACTCGTTAACACCATTTTTGGAAAATGGCGTTCACGTCACTTTCTCAGATTACGGCAGTGCAGCAGGGATTGCAATCTTCCGGGAATGGCAATCAGAAGGTGCGTTTAGGGGAGTAGTTTGTTAAAAAAATCAGTGCATTAGGTCATTTTCTATCTGAATTACAGCTTTCGTTTCCACTTACCCCGCATTTCAACTTACTCCGGTGTACCTTAACCTCTCCGTCCCTGACTGCTGTAGAAACCACATTTCTTGATCGATTCATTCGCAACAAGTTGCATTTGATCCAGATGCAGATCCAGATCCAGATTTTTGGGGTCAGTTGTCCCCAGAAAAAGTGGCTATTTACAAAATTATGTCAAAACAGCTCATCTGACACCTCAAACTTCATGATTTCACAAAACAATAATGGAAATGATATTTCCCTGGACTCAGGTATAATCCAGTCACAATGCGGGGGACCTCTGGAATGGCCATTTCCTAAATTAGGCCAAACAGGTCGTGTGACACCTCAAACTTCATGATTTCACAAAACATTGACCGAAATGATATTTTCAGGGTTCCTGGGACACTCGCGTTCAATCCAATCGCATCGGCCACAATTCGGTGGACCTCCGGAATGGTTATTTCCTAAAATAAATCAAAATAGGTCGTATGACACCTCAAACTTCATGATTTCACAAAGCGTTCCTGGGCCTCGTGACGTCAATCCGGCCACATCGGCTTCAATCTGAAGGACCTATGGAATGGTTCGAAATTGAGTTAAAACAAGTCGTGTAACAGCGTAAGCTTCATGATTTTACAAAGCATTTATGGGAATGATTTTTTAGGGTTTCTTGGCGACTTGTGTTCAATCCGACTAGACTAGGCTTGATTCTGATAACTTATTTTGATCAAATTGAACAAGCTATCCTTTAGTAGGTTTCACGGATCGCAGCCTAAGAGCCACAAAAACAGATTTTATTTCATTGTATCGTGAAATCATCAAGTATGAGTTGGCACACGTCCTATTTTAATTGAATTTAAAAAATGTCAATTTTGCAGATCTTCGGATTGTGGCCCGGACTGAGCCCAAGTGGCCCAGGAACTCTAAGAATATTATTTCATTATTGTTTTGTAAAATTATGAAGTTTGAGGTGTCGCACGACTTAATATAGGAAATGGTCATTCCGGAGGTCCCCCAGATTGTGGCAAAATTGAACCCGAGTGGCCCAGGAACCCAGAAAATATCATTCCCATCATTGCTATTTGAAATCATAAAGTTTGAGGTTTCGCACGACCTATTCTGTTCAATTTAGGTTAATGGCTATTCCGGAGGTCCCCCGGATTATGGCCGATGTAGCCGTATTGAGCCCGAGTGGCTCAGAAACCCTGAAAATATCGTTCCCACCATTGTTTTGTGGAATCATGAAGTTTGTAATGTCGCACGACCTATTTTGACTCAATTTAGGAAATGGCTAATTTGGCGGTGGATCATGGCCGGATTGAACCTGAGAGGTCCAGAAACCCTAAAAATGTCATTTCCATCACTGTTTTGTGAAATCATGAAGCTTGAGGTGTCACATGACCTGTTTCGACATAAATGACCACTTTTTCAGGGGACAACTGACCCCAACGAGTTCTGGAATAACTCTGGAACCGTATTGAGGATTGGCCCAAATCCAGTATGAATCAAAAATTGGGATCCATCTGGATTGAATGCAATTTGTGGCGAAGGAATCGGTCAAGAAATGTGATTTTTACAGCAGTTTTTATTTTTAAACGCCCTTGAAAACAGATGTCAGGGACGGAAAGGTTAAGTATTATAATAATTTATCGGGTCTACAGTTAGCCTTGCGAGTAGGATTGCCATTTCGCAGATAAAGAGTTCGATTATCGATCTGGTCCAAGCAGTTTTCGGGTGGAAAATATTTTTCTTGTTTGGTTGTGCCAATGCAAATGACAATCTATTGCAGCTAGGGTGGTCTAACCGGTAGTACCGAAACCGGTAATATCGGTATTACCGATCAATTTTGGGTACCGAAAATACCGGTATTAGAGACGGAAAATACCGGTATTTTCGGTATTTTAAATTTGGCTGACAGTATAAAACATCTCGAACAGTTTTCACCTACATATATCAGCTAAACTGCCTGTAATCGCATATCTGTCCATATAAATAAGAAATCCAACGCATCATTGACGAAGTTCACGCTACAACAAAAATCGATCATCATCGTCATTAATCATACGTGTTGCTTCATTCTCTTAGCTATCTGCCAAATTGCAAATGACTTTTTTCTTCAATGAAAATTGTTGACATCGTCGAGAATTTTCCCGCAATATATGAAATTGTGAAAAAGGTACGTGACGTAGTAGTTCTTTTCCGGAGATCACCTATAAAAAAGTTTTACTGAAAAAATATGTCCGTTCTGAATTCGGAAAAGAATTTTAATTAGTGGCTGAGTTGAAACTTTAATACAACTTCAGTGATGATTGTTGGGCGGTTGGTGAAATAATTCAAGTCCTTGAACCTGGTCAAGCTGCTGTGGAACTACTCTGCTGTGAGTTCTGTACTCTATATGAAGCCGACGTGGCGCTACAATTTATGTTGGAACAATTATCAATTATTCGATGCTTTTAAGTAATGAATCCAAGAGAGACGATCAGAATACGCCGAACTTTTAGCTTTTTTGAATAATTCTGCCGTGCAGCAAAATCATAAACGATTTTGGCATTTTCTTCAAGACATCCAGAAACACTTTGATTAAGCAAGCGGAGCGATATTGAAGCATCTTATCATTCCGGATGCAATTAATACTTGCGTTGCTGGTGGCAAATATGTTGACGCCAGGATCCTTACATGCCATCCGTAAGGAATTCTCCTGATATGAATCTGAAGGGATTAAGGGCAAGTACTTGACACTGATTTTCGACGGTCTTGGAACATTGCCTACATAAACCAAAGCAGATTGGGAGATGAGTCGCTTAGTATGTTATGTCTACTTAAGTTTAGCTTTGCACAGCTCAACAAGCAATGATTTTAACATTTGAAATTTGTCAACAAATATTGTTTTTCATCCAAAAGTCCTAATCAATAGTTTTTCTTTTAATACCTGAACTTTCACGAAAACCGGTATTCTACCGGTATTACCGAATACCGGTATTTGTCAAAAATGGCCAATACCGACCACCCTAATTGCAGCACTCCCTGGGCAACGCAACGTGTGTATCCATTGTGCATGTGACTTATTTCATACTTGTCGAGCTACAGCTCCTAAATGAACCTACACCGAATAGACTCGATGCTGAGCCGAAGCCATTGGATTTTCACACAATGTATTTTGCAAATTCATGCTTGCTTGCAATTAATAACTGTAGAACTCTTAGTTGAAACACAATAATGTAGAGCGATTGAAGAAAAGAAGAAGAATGTACTCCTACTTTGTTTCATCAAGATATTTCTTAACCTAATGTGAGCCCTTCTCCCCCGCTATTGTGGGGAGGCAAACGTTTTCTGTTTGGCGATATCGGGACGTTCCGCTCTACTCCGACGAACGTGGGATGAAAATCTTCAAGCTGCAACAGCTAAGCGTAGCAACCCGCATCAAGCAACTGCCATAATAATGGACGCTATGAGTATAAGAAGTCTCTAAGGTGCCGCGAACCTTCCATTCCAGTTGAAAAGCCCCCGCCCGGCCCCCTATCTTCAGACCACTTTATCACAACATCCAGGACCAGATGTCATCCAGATCCGACTTCACAAGAAGCTGTCGCTAGCAGCAGCTTCGTACGGAGAACTCCGGAGCGACGTGTATTCTTGTCCGTCATACAGTTTAGCTGATTTTTCTCCTGGATCGTCCCTGCTTTCGGATAAAATGGAGCAAAACAACTTTCCAGCGATCTTCCCGACCAGAATTTGGATCATTGAGGTAGAAACCAGCATCTGGCATTCAGTGGCGATATGGGTCCTTCGATAGATCGCATTCGATCGAGTTAACCGAACATTTACCTGTAGTCGGACTCCACCCCCGAGTCAACAATTCAATCAGTGTGGTCAATGTATAACTCTTCTGTGGCTTCCGGGCATTAAATAGAAAGCAATACTCCATCTGCTCTTTTCCCATCGACCAATGCACAAAGTAGACCTACCGAAATTCAAATAGAACACTCCGCTTCAGCCAAAAATGGAGACGAAGCCTTCTTGGTGTCCGGAATAAACACACCGCAGACATCGCGTCTGACCATAACCTTCTAATTGGCGAGATCTGATGACGCATTGACGGATTCAGCGGCGGGAGGAGAGACTCAGACGGCGATTCAACACCCGAACTAGAAGATCCAACTGTGCAGAGAACGTTCGTTGAAGAACTTGGAACACGGGCAGCAGATTTTCCGAAAAGTGGCAGCGTAGAAGAGCATTGCAGCACGACCATCAAGAACGCCGTTATCGAAACAAGCGAGAACAACCTGGGTGGGTTCATCCTGTAGCAGGTAAACGCATTCCCCTATTTGGTTTTCCATCCCTCTATTTGGTTTTCATTCTACGAAAAAGCTTTTGAGTGTCTGAACCACGAAAATCTGTGGGGCGCCCGACAAAAATGGTCGGCCTCATCAAAGCACAGTACGAAGCTTTTACGTGCAGACCCCATCCGGGTAATCGCTGGAGTGAGACAAGGATATACTTTATCTTCGCTGCTCAACCTCATCGTAATCGACCTGGACCGTAATTGGACCTTCGAAGTGGTGCTATTAGAAGCATTTGGGATAGCAGACCTGGTAGCTCTCAAGAACGGATGATTTACCTGCATCAACGGTCACACGGCTCCTGCTATCGATTAATCACTGCCTTCCTGAAAAAGGAGGAAGCAACTACTACCGGTTCAAAAGGGCTGCTAGCACGGCCATTCCGCAAACCAGTAATCGCTTGGGGCGGAGGGCCATTCGTTTGTCAAAGCCGGAAGGAAAGAGGACCAAGCAGCACAACTCAAGTGGAACTCAATCTCAAAACACTCACCGTGGGCGCAATGTAGGCTCTCCCTCGACAGACTTCCGTAAAGATAACCTCCAAATTTATTACCAAAATGCAGGTGTCATCAATTCAAATGTCCTGGATTACCACCTGGCCCAAGACCTGGCCACTTCGGCCCAATGTTATGACGTGATCGTGTTAACGGAAACCTGGCTCGATAGTCGCACACTCTCTAATCAAGTATTCGATTCTGGTTACGAGGTACACCGCAGCGATCGTAGTTCACGAAACAGCAGAAAGTCTTCCGGTGGTGGTAAGATGTGGCTTGAAGGCTAGAGTCATCAAACATTCTGAATGGGAACGCTTGGAGCAGATCTGGGTGACCATTGTCCTGCAAGATCGCCTCCTTCATATTTGCGCTGTTTACATTCCTCCTGACAGAACTAGAGATCTGGTTTACATCGATACTCATTGCCACTCTGTTTCATCTATAGTGAAAAATATGGTCTCAAGCGACGAAGTTATTGTTCTAGGAGATTTCAATTCACCCGGTGTCTCATGGAAACCATCCCGACGGCGAACATTCCACATTCCATTCCGGGGCATTGAAATTAATCGACAGCTACACTGCCGTGAATTGCATATTTGTCCCATATGAATAGGAAACCCAGCAAAGATGGGACAGATATGCGATTCACGGCAGTACAGCGTGGCGACGCTAGCTCAAGTTAATCACGTCGTAAACGAAAATCTACGCAGTTTGGACCTATGTTTTGTTAGTGCAAGAGACATCCTTTGGTCAAACTCGTCCCGCATCATCCACCTTTAGTTGTCTCTATTCCGAAAAACTTGGAAAACGACTTCCACGATTTTCCTGTTCCCGTAGCGTACGACTACCGGAAAGCCGACCACGAAAGTATCGTCGAAGTGTTGGGAAGTATGGACTGGAGTTCGATATTCTCCAACGACATCGAGAATGCTGCTCTTACTTTTTCGCACGTCTTGGCCTATGTAATCGAAAGGCACGTTCCTAAAAAGATCAACAATAGAGATTTGCATCCCTCCTGGCAAACAAAGGAGCATAGAAAACTGAAATACACGAAACATCGTACACTTCTACTTAAATCCTACTATGTGAGATTGAATTATAATTATAAGCGGCACAGTCGTTTATGCTACTCACAATACCAAAGCAATCGAAGCTTAAAACGCATCCGAAGACTTTTTAGAATTTTGTGAACAAACAACGGAAAGAATCTGGTCTTCTTTCGACAATGACGTTACACGGTGAGACCGCTTCAACTCCTAAGGAAATTTCCCGTCTTTTTTCGTTGAAGTTTTCTGACGTTTTCATCGACGAGCAGCTGTCCGACGCCGAAGTTACTCTCGCGGCGAATAACGTCCCCCTGTTCGGCCAAGCACTGAGCAATAACCACATCGACGGCAGCTTCACGACTCAAGCTTTCATTTAACCCCGACCCCGATGGTGTCCCCGCTGCATTCCTGAAGAAACACATTTCTAGTTTGCTATCACCTTTGCTTGCTCTATTTAGGCAATCTATCTCCAATGGCCATCTCCTTCATGCTGAAAGACTGCTAGATTTCACTTGAAAAACTATTGAAAACAATGATTTTCCTTAACCAAATTGACTCCCTTGCACCTATAGTGGTGCAACTGTACCAATAGTGGCGAGTCTCATAAGAAACCAATGGATAGCACCACTATGGGAACCAAAATTATTTTTTACCGCCACTAAAGGAACAGTGTACCCATAGTGGTGCAAGCAATATTTAGTAATTGTTGATGTTAAATGACATCTATCTCATTTTTGTTAGTAAATTTATTAGTTTATCTATTGACTAAGATAATAAAGCTGTAAATTTTCAATAATTATCAATTTTTAAAAAATATTTTCATTTGTGGCTCTACTAATACCTCCACTATTGGTACCGTTACCCTAACAAGTTTCCTGTTCACAAAAGGGAAATAGACGAGACGTGGATAACTATAGAGGAATAACGTCTCTGATCTCCATTTCAAAGCTGCTTGAACTTGGAACCTCTGCTTTCTCACTGCAAACATTATTTGCCCGAAGACCAACATGGGTTTACGATTGGCCGCTCCGGACGTAACGGACGTAATATATACCGACTTATCCGCCGCCTTCGACAAGCTGAACCACTCTATCGCTATAGCAAAACTCCACAGGCTTGGAATATGTGGTTCCTTCTTAGAATGGCTCCGTACATACATGACAGGACGCCGGCTGTCGGTCTCCGTCGGCGAATGCACATCTGACGATTTCCCGGCTTCATCGGGAATACCACAAGGAAGCCACCTAGGACCGCTGATTTTCTTATTATACTTCAATGACGCGAACTTCATAATTCCTCCGGATCAACTCGATAAACGATTGTCACATTTTGCAAAATCAACTACTATTATTTTCTGGCTGGTGTTCCATCCACCGAATGGTAGGATACTCCATCAGAAAAATATATTAAGCTCTTTTAGTGGAATGTATTAAACCGTCTAAGACGAATTAAGTACTGTCCATTTAATTCCACCAGTTAATTTTCGTTATCTTTTGCAGATACGTTTTTCGACCACAACTGTGTGGTCGTCTTCAGTGGCTCGTACTTGACTCGAAGTCGAAGTCGAGTCAAGTACGAGGCACTGAAGACTACCACACAGTTGTGGTCGAAATACGTATCTGCAAAGATAACGAAAATTAACTGGTGGAATTAAATGGACAGTACTTAATTCGTCTTAGACGGTTTAGATACTCCATACCTATAAATCTTCACCCTTCTTTCAACTCATTGTTTCTGGACCTGGTCAACCGAGTCTGGACGAACCGGTATTTTTCGAACAAGTGGCGGTAAAGTGTTTGCCGCTTTTAAGCTGACCTCCTGCATCTCTTAGGTCGTGGAGACGTCAACTGCGGGCTTTCGGTCGGAAGCTGAAAGCAAATAAAAACTGGGCTTCCGTCAACACGAGTTTTGCGCTGGGTATGGGACAGGACCTTATTTCGCTGGCCTTAGAGACGTCTTTTAGGCCGCCTGCGAGCAGGGTCAGCACGCGGACCAAACATTCCCGGACATCTCGAAGGCGTTCAACTGCATCTGCCTCGAGTTCTCCAACAAATCAGCGAATTGAGCTTTTCGTAGCATCCCTGCCTTTATCCCCAGCTTCCTTTCGGGGCGTTTCTTCCAGGTCCTCATTGGAAATGAAGCTTCGTAATCCTACTAGATCAGTTCTGATGGTCAATCTTTTCCTTGTCGCCATGGGTGGATGTCTACGCATCGTAACCTCCAACATATGTTCAATGACAGCTAGTAAGTGTGTTCAATGTAACGTGTACAGAAGGAGGCATCAGTTATTCGGATCAAGCATTAAACTGGGCGAGCTTCCCATCACAAACCAAAAAGGATCAACAATCTTGTTTTCAGTATGTGGTTCATTCAGTCCAATAGCGACATCGGACCTACATTCTATCGCCGACCAGAATTGCTTCCGTTCTGTCGAAGGGGATCGGATCCTGCGCAAGAATGGCCGGCGTCGATCTTCCCCTTGTAGCGCAGGTCCACAGACGCGAAACGAGAAGTTGGCACTCTACAGCCACTTTCAACAGCACTATAACTCGTTTCTAGAAAGGGTGATAACTCGGAGGTCAGTTCCAGAATTGTTAAATGCTGAATTTGTTCACGTATGGGTCTGTTTCTTCCCTCCCGTCGGTGTCGCTGGGTTAATTATGTGCGTTGTGTTTACGTAACCAAAAAGTCTCTTTTTTTAATTGCCCAATCCCCAACGCAAATAGCTTTAGGGATGAGAACATTTCGTCGACTGACATTGAGTCGAATGACGGTTTGTTGAATGACATGTGGCTGAAATAATTTGCGGCAGAGTGGGTCGCGGGATGTATCGGGATGTCGAAAGAGCAATGTCTTTCAACCAAATAGTTTAGATACAACACAAATTATGGAAAGAAGAACGTCAATTATTTGAGAGAATAATTGAATTCTTGATTACATTGTCTCCAAAAGGTAACCCAGCCTAAGGTTTAGAAGAATAAAAATAATCATTGCATTGATTGTACTCTCGATAATAACGGTTGTCTTTTACATTCTAATTTTCGTTTCTGCAGGGGTCGACCTCAACATCTGCTGGAGGATATGCCAGATTCGGCATCAGCCAGCGAGTCCTTTCCACCGGTGGCGGGAGATGATGAGCCTAGTGTAATAGTGCAGCTTTCTAACCGAGTGCAGGATGGAACCAGATGCCGACCGGGCAGCTTGGACATGTGCATCCAGGGCAAGTGCCAGGTTAGTATTAGAGATAAATAAATGTTTATGTTTTGTGGAGTTTCGGTTAAGTTATGGCAGATAATTTAATAAAAACGATATATTTATGCTGCCATAATCTGGCAAAGTTATGCATACGCCAGATTGCAACATACATGTTTTTCATTTTTCTATTGAAAAGCTCTATGAATATTACTCGACACAGCATCATTGCCGATTGGCATATATGTAACTTTTTCAGATTACGTCAATATGGGCGCATAACATTGCTTTTTTGTCCTAGCCATCGAACTTACTACAGGGGCCATCCAGAAACCACGTGGTTATGTTTTTGAATATTTCCAATCCCTCCCTACCCCCATGTGGTTTATCGTGGTCATTTGGTAGACTCTCACCTCGCTCTATCCCTCCTTATGACTTTGTGGTTTTTTTCCCTAGTGCAAACTTTATATTACTCATTAAAATCAAACTAAACGCACCATGGGAATCATAAATTTTTCTGAAATTCTGATGTTGTAATCATGTTTTAATGTGTACATGGATCTGTTCAAATTTCAAAAAGTTTCTTAAAATCGACCGATCAACTGGTATTCACAATTCTTATGCTAAATTAGACTTCCAGTGAAAATTTCAGCTCAATTGGTTGAAATTCAGGTGTTAATTTTTTAAATAATCATCTTTCAAACTTAGACGTACTGTTCATAATAGAATTAGAAGCGGAAATACAGGCAGACCGCATCGTGCTTTCGTGCTGTGCGGTTCTTTCTCTCTTTGCGGAAGGAAGTTTTTAATACTACCCGAAGCTATTTTAATTTCAACGGTGCTTCTTAGCGCTATTTGTACCCACTGATCCCGTTACGATCTTTGCAAGGACCCGTGCCTTCGTTTTACGTTAAAGTAGCGGAAGTAAAATTCCGACAAGCGGTGGTAATCCTGCAGGGACACCGTTCTGGGAAAAAACCTCTTAGAAGGTCACGTCTCCACGCTCAGCAATGAGTATTAACAAAAACAAGAGGAAGGGGGAGTCTCTGAATTCTCCACTTCCTTCAAAGAAACAAGGTTTCAAGACCGTCCTGCCCAAGCGCGGAAAAAATAGAAGGAAGCTGGAGAATTCAGATATTCCTTCTAACTCTAATATCGGAAATAATTTTTCTCCAATCGAACTGAGCAATCAGTTCGATTTGATTAATGATGATATTGAGCAAATCGAATCTACCTCTAGCCCAGGTGATTCGATTCATGCGAAAAGCAAAGGATTCCGCCAATTGTGGTATCTGTTGCCGAGTTTTCTGGCTTCCGGAATGAGATTTTGAGTAACCTTCAGGATCAAGGTTTCATTTCAGATTGCTAGGAAGGGTGACTGCCGCGTTTTGCCGGGATCCTTTGACGATCGCAAACGTCTTCTTCAGTATTTAACTGAGAAGCGCCATAAATTCTTCACATACGACGACAAAACTGAGCGATTGTTCAAAGTCGTCTTGAAGGTCTCCCAGTGATGACAAATCACTGGATGAGATTAAAATTGAAATTTCTCAATTACTTGGATTTTCACCAGTCCAAGTAATTAAGATGAAAAAGAAATCCCATTCTGGTACTTCCCAGAGGGCATTTCTCAAGAATTTTATTTAGTTCATTTTAACAAAAGTGAACTAAATAATATGAAAAGTTTGGAAAAGGCCTGTATTATGTCCCATGTCCGTGTTACATGGAACATTTTTGCAGGCCTGGGGAAATTTCCAAAACCCTACCCAGTGCCGTAAGTGCCAAAATGGGGTCATGGAACCAAACATTGTCACATGGATGCTAGATGCATGATTTGTGGTGGAACCTCTCACGCCAAGGACGCATGTCCTGTGCGAGAAGATTCGAATAAATTCAAGTGCGCAAACTGTGGGGGCAATCATAAATCCAATTTCTGGGAATGCCCTTCACGCAAAAAAGTTTAGAATTCCCGTGCAAAATTGATGACGGGAAATTCCAATCAGATCCCAGATTCGACGGGTAGAAATTTTTCAAACGCTCAAATTTCGAAACCGGTTACCGGTCGAGCAATTCATACCCACCACAATTCACAAACAAATTTTGCCGCTCGTCAACGGGTAGCAAGCACTTCAGTAAATTCCAATTTTTCCAATGTACCTACGTATGCAAACATCGCTGCTGGTAGACCAAATTTCTCTTCTCAAAATGAGGTTTATACCCATGTCCCAACGGAAAATAACGGTCATGTTGCCGATTCAGGTAGACTGCTTCCGATTTTGATATTTTAACTGAACAATTGCATCACATGATTGATGCAATGTTCAAAGCAAATACCATTCCTGAAGCTGTTCAGGTTGGTATAAAGTACACACAAAAAATTGTTATCGGACTCCGTTTCAATGGATCCAAATAATTGTGTGAAAGTTCTAAATTGGAATGCCCGCTCTCTAAAGGGTAAGGAAGATGAATTATTCAACTTCCTTTCAGTTCATAATGTGCATATTGCCATTATAACTGAAACGTATTTAAAACCAGGACTCTCCAAACAGACAGATCCAAACTATTTTATCTACAGAAATGATCGTCTTGACAGCGCCTGTGGTGGGGTCGCCATTGTCATTAATAGACGTATCAAACATAAATTATTTTCTTCGTTTGAAACCAAAGTTTTTGAAACCTTGGGAGTTTCTGTTGAAACAAATTTTGGACAATTTTCCTTCATTGCAGCCTACTTGCCTTTTCAATGCAATGGGCAGCAAAAGAATTTGTTGAAAGCTGATCTTCAAATTCTGACTCGCAACAAATCAAAATTCTTCGTAATTGGTGACTTCAATGCCAAACACCGTTCATGGAATAATGCTCAAAGCAATTCCAATGGTAAAATTTTATTTGAAGATTGTTCTGCGGGATATTATACTATTCAATATCCCAATGGACCAATTTGTTTTTCTTCCAGTCGAAATCCTTCTACAATTGATTTAGTTTTAACGGATTCAAGTCAGCTGTGTGGCCAATTGGTAACTCATGCTGACTTTCACTCTGATCACCTTCCTGTGACATTTGAAATCTCACAAGAAGCCATTTATAATCCAATCAGCTCTACTTTTAATTATCATAGAGCTGATTGGGATTTATATAAAACGTATATCGATAGGAATTTTGATGTTGATATTCCTCTCGATACCAAAAGTGATATTGATAATGCTCTCGTATCTTTGACAAATTTAATTGTCGAAGCCAGAGGCATTGCAATTCCGAAATGTGAAGTTAAATTCAACTCCATTAATATTGACGACGATCTTCAGCTACTGATCCGTCTTAAAAATGTGAGGCGAAGGCAATACCAAAGAACTCGCGATCCCGCGTTGAAAGTTATTTGGCGAGATTTGCAATATTAAAAAACGTTCCGCTATTCTGAGAAATACCAACTTTGAGAATGATGTCTCGAAGTTGGATCCCAGTTCGAAACCCTTTTGGAAATTAACGAAAATTCTTAAAAAAAAACCTCAAAAGCCAATTCCAGCGCTTAAAGAGGGAAATAAAATTTTATTAACAAATGGCGAAAAGGCTCAAAAACTTGCTCAGCAGTTCGAGAGTGCCCATAATTTTAGTCTAGGTCTCACTAGTCCAATTGAGGATCAGGTTACACGAAGCTTCGAAGACATTCTCAACCAAGATAATGTTTTTGACCCTTCGTTGGGAACTAATTTGGATGAAGTGAGATCTATTACTAGAAAATTTAAAAATATGAAAGCACCGGGTGATGATGGTATTTTCTACATACTTATCAAAAAGAGAGAGCTCTTTATCCTTTTTGGTTAATTTATTTAACAAATGTTTTCAATTGGCATCAGATAAATGGAAAAACGCCAAAGTTGTTCTAATTTTGAAGCAGGATAAAAACTCAGCTGAGACTTCTTGTTATCGCCCAATCAGTTTGCTTTCTTCAATAAGCAAACTGTTTGAAAAGATTATTTTAAATAGAATGATGGTTCATATTAATGACAATTCTATATTTGCTGATGAGCAATTTGGTTTTCGCCATGGGCATTCAACCACTCATCAGTTATTAAGAGTTACGAACTTAATTCGGCTCAACAAATCTGAAGGATATTCGACTGGAGTTGCTCTTCTTGATATAGAGAAAGCATTTGACAGTGTTTGGCATGAAGGTTTGATTGTAAAATTGATGAATTTTAATTTTCCTCTGTACATCATTAAACTGATCCAAAATTATTTATCAGATCGCTTCACTGCAGGTAAACTATCAGAATACTAAATCTGATAGATTACCTGTAAGGGCTGGTGTCCCCAAGGCAGCATACTGGGGCCCATATTGTATAACATTTTTACTTCTGACTTACCTGATTTACCACCAGGGTGTCAAAAATCTTTGTTTGCAGACGACACGGGCCTTTCCGCCAAAGCGCGAAGCCTTCGTGTCCTTTGCAGTAGAATGCAAAAAGTTTGGATATTTTCTCCGCTTACTTGCAAAATGGAAAATTTCCTGAATGCTTCCAAAACTCAGCTTATAATTTTCCCACATAAGCCGAGAGCTTCTTATTTGAAACCTTCTAGCAGACATATTGTCACTATGAATGGGGTTCCAATTAATTGGTCTAGCGAAGCTAAATATTTAGGACTTCTGCTAGATCAAAATTAACTTTTAAAAATCACATTGAAGGCCTTCAAGCCAAAATGTATCAAATATATTAAGTGCCTATATCCACTTATAAACAGAAAATCAAAACTTTGTCTTAAGAACAAACTTTTGATTTACAAACAAATTTTTAGACCTGCCATGTTGTATGCTGTGCCAATATGGGCTAGTTGCTGCAATACCAGAAAGAAGGCACTCCAGAGGATTCAAAATAAAATTTTGAAAATGATTCTGAAGTTGCCTCCGTGGTATAGTACCAATGAACTTCATAGAATTTCTAATATTGAGACATTGCAACAAATGTCCAACAAAATAATTTCAATTTTAGATAAAAAATCGTTGCAATCTTCTATTGCAACGATTAACTCCTTGTACCCTAAGTATAAAATAGGTTAAGTTTAGTTTAAGTAGAAAACATTGTAATTCCTACATGGTTCAATTCAACCAAAGGAAAAATTCTAACTGCTAGAGGCAATTGAAATGTATTAATAATAACTAAAAGCGTAACATAGCAAATAAGGATGATAGTGTTAAGAAAACACGGAACACCTAGTCTAAGAGATGAATGCATGTATTAGATAATTAGCAAATAAAATTAGAAATTTAAAAAAAAAAAAAAAAAAAGAAGCGGAAGTACAAACCTACTTCTATATAGAAACCGTTGTAATCGTTGAATTTTTTTTATACAAATAGGATCTAAAGATGCGCTTTGCGTTCATTGATTTATTGATGTGTACTTTTTACACCGCTATTGTAATTCACCAAGAGCTTTTTATGTTAAAAAATGAAATACAAAAAAACCACGTGGTTCGGGAGCTAAACAACCCCCTCCCACCTTCCCCTCTAATAACCACGTGGACGGCCCCAAACAGCAAACATACGTATCGATATATAAACAAATTGCTTTTCCCGAAAAAAAAACTCCCTTGGTACCGATATAAATATGTTAAACATGTCTTATAACAAGACGATCAATGATACCAACAGACTTTTCCTTTTGCTGTCAAACATCTACCGCCTAATCGCTTAATGCATCAATCTCGCAGACAGGGGCATTATGATATCCTTCTCTATCTTTGAAGGGTTTAAAAGCGGTGGTGAAAGATAGAGACATAGAGCCAACAAAAAAAATCAAATCTATATTCAAATTAGTCTTTAGTCCTTCCTTCGTCACATACCCAGACCAAACACTCCCAAAAGAGCAATTTACCCCAAAAAGAATGCGCTGCCACTGAACTTTGGTACAACGATGGTTGCCAGTCTTGATCCTAACTTGTCGGGACGCGCACTGATGGTTGTTCCACTTCAACCCGGACCTTTTTACGCCCCGTCCGATCCAACCTTTTACCGTGCAGAAAATGCCCCAAAGTCGTCCGCCGGCACGGAAACGGTGAAAATAGTTCTTGTCTATTATAACATCTCGAAGGACAATCAATTATTTTCGAATTCAATTTTACTCAAATTAACATCTCGACCATGAGGGTCGACCCGACCGACTCAGTGTCTCAGGGTGGCTGCCACGACGGTGCAGTTTCATATCATGTTTCGCTGCTCATTAGAGTAACTCTCTCAAACGTGCTTCGTATAGGGACGGCTTCCTTTCGGCCGGCACACACATGGTTCAATCAGGGTTGAGGTCGTGAGTGTGGTCAGTGGGGGTGGGTGATTTTCAACAATAATGGACTAAGATTCTCAATATGATGTCTAGCTTCATAGTTCGCTTACCTATCTGACGATATTTCCTTCATCAATAGGGACTTACCTTTCATGTAAGGAATGAGGTACTTTGTGGAGAGAGAGACGACTGTGCACAGCCTCCAAGGATGTAGCTATGTAAATCACTTGAATCAGACAGGATAAGTATTCTAGTGCCGCATGTAAATGCTGTAAGTGTGTCATTATTGCAAACACTTGATGCAGTAATTGATCCAACAGCCATCTTCTCAGCTTCAGTTTGACAGAGTTTTGTAGATACGATAATGTGCTTTTATTTAAACTCATATTGAACTATAGTAACACGAAGTTTCAGGGGTCTTCCCTAGCCGTGCGGTAAGATGCGCGGCTACAAAGCAAGACCATGCTGAACGTGGCTGAGTTCGATTCCCGGTCCAGTCTAGGAAATTTTTGGGTTGGAAATTTCCTCGATTTCCCTGCGCATAAATGTATCATCGTGGTAGCCACATGATATAGCACTATAGGAAAAAAGGAGGAATTTTTGGCCATAATTATGCATTCTGTAACTATCTTCCCGAGAAGAAGATCGATGTGCCATCTATCACCGAAACTCATCTGAATGTGATCGGTGTTTAAATTCCGAACTTCAGTGTAGTAGCTCGACCGACTAAACTTCAGGGGATAAGGTATCGCCCGTCCATGGAACACCAACTGTATTCTGGTATTCTACCAGGTCTCTAGCTAATATCAGCCTCCCCTCATACTATGGCGTACTGTTCAACGCAAACCAAAAATAGTGATGGAACGTCTGCTGCTTTTCAGATAGAAACATTGTCCAGATAACTCGGCAGCAGATGCAATACCTACATCATGGTCAGCGACCGGCAAACATCAAGCTTGGAAAGTCTTATGTCGAATTCGTTTTTAAAAAGTTCCAACCTAAGTTCTGTCAAAGTGTTTTTTTATTCGCTCAGGTTGGAACTAGGTTCGCACTAGTTCCAACCCCAAAGCTGTCGGGTTCGCACTGTGTTGTTTCACGGTTTCGCATCGGGTTCACTAATACAACTGTACTACAACTGTCAAAACCACGTGGGTGGGTGGGACTGGGCGGAATAAACAAGCAGAAGGGAGAAATGAAACTGTTTATTAAAATAAAACGCGCGTTGAAAATCTTTTTTTGAGGAATTTTGTGATATTTGTTATTGTAGTTTAAAATGAAATTAATCCGGTAATCTTGTCTAGATTCAGTTTTGAAAATAATTGTTAGGGAAGTTATATATTCATAAGTTCATTCAGTTTTCCTCACAGATGATGTCCTAAATTAGGTCGGATGATGGAATTATGTAGTTTGGGAATTCCCCTTGAAACCCGTTCACAAAATCCGCTAAGAATTGTCAGAAAAAAAAATATTTGAGGAATACCAAATAGAATTTTCTTATGCAGAATTTCTCTTTCGTGCGTTTCAGAATTTTCTTCTGGAATTCTGCCAGAAATTACTTCAGAAATTCTTTCAATAATTCTTTCTTGAATTTTTGGCGATATCTTTCAAGAATTCCTCCATACTTTTTCCAAGGGATCCTTTCGAGATGAATTCCTTTGAAAATTCCTCTAGAAATATCTTTGAATACTGTTTCAGGATTTTCTCTGGAAGTTGCTCCAGGAACTAATTTGGAAATTCCTAGAATATAATTCCTTCAGGAAATCCTTCTAGAATACAGGAACTTACTCGAAGTATCCTTCAGGAATTGCTCCGCAAGTTTCGTACATAAATTCCCCCGGAAGTACCTTGAGCCATTCCTCCGGGAGATTCTTGAAAATTGAAAATGCACGGGGCCCAAAATCCGGCGGAAAATTTTCCCGAGGTGTGAGGCTACCTTTATCAGGAGAGGTAGCGAGGAAAAAAAATTAGCGAATCCTGGAGAATTTTTATTACATGCTTCTGAGTGTTCTCCGAAAAAAAAACTTTTGCAGAAATAGATGAATTTACGGAAATACGGAAAATACGGAATTCTTGGTATAAAAATGTGCACAGGATTATTGAATATAATTAAATAGGGGAACTGTTCCAATCTCCATCTCACTGAACATATATTCATCTCAACGGGAAACAAAGAAATGCAGCACCAATTTCGTCGCCTCTTTTTGTCAACATTTGTGCTCACTGCTGAGAAAAATCCCAAAAATAATAAACAATCCAAATTCCTTTCCATTGCTTTGTTTATGATGGGATGAATATCGGAGCCATGAGATGAATTCCAGGAGCAGTTTCCCTGTTTATATCCACCCAAAAGTAAATTCCACTATCCGCAAAAATCAGTTCACGCACTTAAACACTGCCGCCAACACACTGCCAGTTTTCATTGACACTGCCGAACACTGCGGACCATCCAACGAAGCGACAAGTATTCAGCGGGGAAGGAAAGCCATTTGGCAGTAGGCCACTGAACCGAAAATTGTTTGACCGAATATATCATTTGGCCGAATCCCATCTGGCCGAATGAGTCATACGACCGAAAAGGTCATTAGGCCATGTCATAAATGTCAAAACGCCGAAAATGTAAATTGGCCGAAAATTTCAAATAGGTCATTTGGCCGAAATGATTGTTTGCCACAAAGGGCTATTTGTCCGAAAATGTCATTTTGCCCGAAAATGTGATACGGCTGAAAAAATTTTACCGAACAGGTCATTTGACCGAATAGGTCTTTTTGCCGAAAATGTCATTTGGCCGAAACGGTCCTTTGGCGCGAAATGGGTATATGGCGAAAATTTCGTTTAGGCGAACGGAACGTATGGCCGTAAATGTCGTTTGGCCAAACAATAGAGAATGTGTGAAGGGATCAATTTTCAACAGATTAGTGAGAATAAAGAAATGAGAAGTGGGAAGTAAGAAGTAAAAAGGACGGCGCACTTATCACTCCTAATTTCTCACTTCTTATTCCTCACTACTCACTGCAAAAAAAGAGAAGTGAGAAGTTGAAAAAAAATATTTATTTGTTTTTTTAATATTTCACTTTGTCTTCAGCTATGACTGTACAGACTGATAAAAACTTACATATCTAGTTGTCCTAATAACAAACATTTAAAAGAAACTCTACTCACATTGAAATCAAAGCCTTCAACACCGTTCAGAAGCGCAAAACATCTCTTAAGCTGGTTGTTTTGTGTCCGAAGGTTGTACGATGGCGTGCAGTCCAAAACAGCAAACGCTGGCGGGAGCGGCGAGCAGGAACAAAAATATTCACCTGCTGTAGAAGATCCGGACAGTCTATTCGGTTGCTGATTATGTCAAATGAGAACATTGTTTGCAGAAATATG
Organism: Armigeres subalbatus; assembly: GCF_024139115.2. NCBI lineage: Eukaryota > Metazoa > Arthropoda > Insecta > Diptera > Culicidae > Armigeres > Armigeres subalbatus. The sequence continues at coordinate 262,273,177 of NC_085140.1, read as the reverse complement.
CGTCGTTTTCGTAGAGACTCCAATCGTATTAGCTGGAGCCGGTTCTCATACGAGGGCAACCTTATTGGATTGTTCCACGATAGTCGTCGTAAAGCGAAATGGATGCTACGTTGAACTCTTTGAATTCTAGTGATGTGCGTTTCTTGGTATGGTGCCCAGACTTGCACACTTGCAAAAAGAAGTGAAAAATTATGATCCTGCATCAGTTGTGAGACATCTCACTTCTCACTTCTGATGATGAGTTCATTTTCACATCTCATTTCTCACTTCTCACAATGAAAAGTAAAAAGAGCGAAGAGAGACGTCTCACGTTTTATTTCTTATTCCTTATTGCATTTCTCACTTCTGATACCTGATACGGAGCCGACGTCCTCGTTCAGGTTCTCTACTAAACATGACTTTTTGCTAATCTCTCTTCCGGCATACACACTAAATGTCCAACCCACTATAATCTGCCGTATTTTATCAGCCTGCCGATGTCTGCATTTTTATACACCTCGTGATTTATGCGTCTGTGCCATTCCCCATATTCCATCACGCCGCCAAGTATTGATCTTTCAGCTCAAACATTCCGGGAATTCGAAAGTCTGCATTTTTTGACGTCCATGCTTCATGGCCGTACATGACGACTGGACGAATCAATTTGTCTGTATCTGTAGGCTGCGAGATTTTAGCTGGCTGCGCAAACCGTAGAAAGTCCTACTTGCAGGCGCAACAAGTCTTTTAACTTCGCGGCTAACGTCATTATCACATGTAACGAGTGTTCTAAGATATATGAATTACTCGACAACCTCAAATCGCATCCCATCCAGTCCCACCTCGGGACCAACGCAGTTTGAACTGCCAAGTTTTTCTGCCAGTCACCAAGTACTTAACTTTGACAGATTTTATGATAAGTCCTATTTTTTTTACGTTGGCTTTCTCAGTCTAATTTAATTAAGATGGCTAGTTTGGCATAGCCCGACGTTTCGGTCCCGGGTATTGGACCTTTTTCAAGGGATAAGCCGACAGCCTATTCCTTTGAAAAAGGTCCAATACAGGGTACCGATAGGTCGAGCTATGCCAAACTAGCCGTCTTAATTAAATTAAACTGAGAAAGCCAGCGTCAAAATATCCATTCTACCAGCCGCAATCTCCTACAACCTATTCTTTCAGTCTCCTGTTTTAAAGACACGAAAGCCTCTTCCACTGCTATGCGATCTACACCAATGATGTTGATACCACCCGAAAAACCAAGGAGCATGTAAGACTTTTTGATGATTGTTCCGTTTCTTTGCACGTCAGATCTTCGAATTGCACCTTTCAGAGCTATGTTGAACAGCAGATTAGCGCATCACCCTGCTACAATCCATCTAACGTCACGAACGATTAGGATGTCTCACCGGACATTCTGACGCTTGATTCCAGCGTTGCTCAAATCAGCCTAATAAGCTTTGCCGGAAAGCCATGCTAGCCAAAGCCATGCTAGCATTATATTTTTTTATCTATTGCGTTTATTTGACAGGCTCAGGCGTGTATAACACTTAACGGAGCCGAGACTTTATGATATTTTCAATCGATATCATCTTATTATCAACAGTTAGTTAGATTGCGTAATTTCAGGACGGACTAGGTTGGGATTTAGGTTTGAGGTATTACAGCTGCTCATCCAGGTATTTGACGTCATTCTTCAAACAGATAATGGGCCCGCAAGGGCTATTCCCGAAATTTATCAAGGATTTATCGCAGAGTGAACATCTGGTCCGATGTTGATCTTCCTCTCCCTCTTCCTTCCCTCTCGAAAACCGCTGTGATATTAACCGAAAAGGATCGCTGCAAACGGCCACAGTCTTCTAAACAGAATTCAGAAGATTACCTTGTAGGTGGTATTGAGGAGTGTTATAGCTCGATTATGCTAGCTCAAAGGTATCTCTTTCCTCTCCCAAATCGTTTCGGGACTTTGGTGGATTTTTTCGTTCAGCTGGTCACTCACAACTTTAAGAAGCTCGGCATAGATTCCATCCTTTCCAGCGGCCTTGCCGTTCTTCAGCTCTTTAACAGATTGTCTCACGTCGTCTAGCCTTGATGACTCCACTGCTTGTCCATCATCTTCAATCCTGATTTTATTTGTGCCCTGTTTTTGTCCATTCAACAAAAAACTCAAAGTGCTCCTTCCACCTAACAACCACCCCTACTCGGTTGGACAACAGATTTCCGTAGCTTTCAATGATCATGACTTGCGCCGGTGTGCTTTTTTTACGCATGTTGTTTTGTAGGACTACCGTGCGTCGTCTCTAGCAATGCTTCCTTCTGCCTCCGAGTGTACTTTTTCGTCGTACCACCGTTTCTTACGCTGGTGAAGTTTTTTCTCAGCTGTTCTTACTTCTTTATATCGTTCATTATTCTGACGTGTAGTTGCAACTAGCATGCGGCTCCTGGCTTGGTTTTTCTCATCTGTCGCTCTTTAACACTCCATATCAAACCAGCCTTTCAGTTGATTTCCTTGTGTCACACAACAGTTGTGTGGTACCAAGTACCTCTGTGGCTGTTAAATTGACCGCCTCGTGAACTTGTTGCTACAATGCGTTCAAATTCTTCGATTCTTTCATCGAGCTTATGAGCGAATTGCTCCGCAACGCCCTCGCCCGACGATCGCTGCGTGTTTAGCCGCATGGCTCTCTCACGTCTATAACCGGTGATGCTGGACAGCCTTGCGCGAATATTTGGGCCTCGGAAGGTCCTCACATCTATGACATCTGAGAAAGAGACCATTCACCAAAACATGATCGATTTGAGAACACGTATCGCCATTTGGGTGTCTCCAGGTGTGCTTTCGAATACTCTTACGTGCAAAATAGGTGCTACAGATAGCTATTCCTCTGGCTGCGGCAAAATTAACTAGGCCGTTGTGTAGGCTTTCCTTTCCAATGACTGGACGAAATAACTTTTCCCTTCCGACCTGTGCGTTTGCGTCACCGATGATGAATTCGATTCCACATCATGTTTAGGGCATTCTTCGTAGGTCTTGTTTAGACGCTCATAGAACGCGTCCATCACATCATTAGGTTTGTCGTTGGTTGGTGCATATGCATTGATCAAGCTGTAGAATGAATTTGCCCTTAATTCTCAAAACATGGATGCGATCACTCACCTTTGGCTGAATGACTGATTCGGCTAAATGGCCCTTTCTTCCGAACGACCATTTCGACAAAACGGCATTTTCGGCCAAACAACTTTAGCAGCCAAAATACTTTTTCGGTCAAACGACAGTTTTGGCCAATGGACCTATTTAACCAAACGACATTTTCCGCCAAATGGACCTTTCTGCCAAACAATCATTTCGGCCATACGGTATTTTCGTTTAAATGACCTATTCGGCCAACCGACTTTTTCGGCCAAATGACCGGTTTGGCCAAACGTCGTTTTGGCTGTATGATCATCTTCGGCCAAATGGAATTTTCAGCCGAATGACTTTTTCATCCATATGACAGTCCCTGTCGGCTGTACGTCGGCCAATGGAGAAGGCGTAAACAGCAATATTTTGTATGATGCAAACATATTTTTTTTTTTTTTCTTTCTTTATTTGTTAGGCACTCTGTGCTACTTAACCGCTACTGTGCCGAGATCTACTGTGATATCCTGCTGTACAGATTCCACACAGAATCTATTTTTAGATTTCCATTACTCATTATTGTTGTCGTTGCCAGTCGATCTCATCGTGAGTCCATTGTGTCCGTTTTTCCATGTTGTGTCCATTGACCGTTGCATTGTTCGGTTGCCATTAATCTGGGTAACGTTGGAGGAATGCCTCCGAGAATAACAAGTTGTCGGTCGTCATCAGGCAGCCGTAACGGTAAGGCCCGCACCGCAAAACCCCACCGTAGGGGCTGCGGATACGACGACTGACGAGGGTTTGGTAGAGGGGCTGGGAATCGAGCCCATGACCATCCGCGTGTAAGGCAAACGTGTAGCTAACTACGATACGGGACCTTCCTATCTGTCTGTCTGTCTGTCAAAGTGAACTATTTTCTTCAAGAATCATGAACAGGAGACGACAAACCGTGTTCGGCTTTCACTGTACAGTGAAAAGATGGTTAGTGTTGTTCACTTACCTTATTTTGCGTGCTGTGTATCTGGAGGTAGGGGTAGAGTACTGTAGAGACAGGGAACGAATTTCGTAAGAGCGAACATTGACTTCCGCACGGAGATGGCTGCTATGGATCAACTGCTTGCCGAGATGTCACCAACACTTAAACTCGCTGGTTCTTTTAAAGCGTCATGTTCTGTTAGCGTCATGATAAACAAATGCAGAAACGGTAACTTGACTTTAAAACCTCGTAGTAGATATCTATAGAAGTGCGAGATAAACACCTAAATGCAAGACGACAATATTTACTTCTTAGTTCGTCAAAAATGCTCAACATTCAGAAAATATTATCTGTACCATCTAGATTGTTTGGCATGAACGTTCATATAGAGTAAAACTATTAGAGACGCAAATAATAAAAATGTAAGTCCATTCTTTTTCTTTGCAATGTCATAGATTTGATCTAAAGGATATACCATCTCCACTTTTTCTCGCCCTAACAACTTCTAGTCTCATAGTAGTACAAACATACAGCCCTGTGCCCCGAAATTCTAATGTTCCATCCCACTTGAGAACTTATCCGCTTCCCCGGAGCTACTTGTAATATGTGTAATGTGATGCTGCTGATGCATATCATAGCACTGAGAGCCAAGAATGTAAAGGTTCTTGTCTTTTCACTAGCCGGTTCCTTTTTCTTCAACTTTTCTTCCGCAAATTTCTTCAAGTAAACTTTGCCGGGAAGTGGTCTGGAAACGAGGTCAACCGTTTAGTGTGCCCCCAGAGCTGCCCACCTCCGAGGTTATCCATGTCGACGTCGTCGTCGTGTCGTATTCGTCGACTTCCCGCTCCATTCTGTCCGAGCGGAACAGCGAGGCAGAACCCAAAGTCCCATTCATATTTTATGTCCTTATTTGCATCATATATTCAACGAAAACCCTCCACTTATCCAACTTGGCTAGGATCTGTGGAGGGGGTCTTACTCAGTAAGACGAATTTCCGATGCAGCTGGAAAAACATATCGAATCGTCTGAATGGGTTTGATGCTTTTACGCTATTCAGCAGCTAGTTAGCATGGTCTGACACCCATTTCGGATTTCTAACTACCCTCCTCCGGTAACGATGGCATGCAAAAATGTTACAAGGAATGTGCTCAGTAATGGACTGAGGAACTGAACAGAAGGAGAAAAATGGATGCACAACCAACCATGAAGTGATGATGGGCAAAGTGGATGTTGCATACCATATTGGTTGCATGTGGTTCTTCGGTATGTGACAGAGGGATTCCTGCAGTTCTTTGATATATGAGCGCATTTCTGGGTGCTTCTCTTGCGACAAAGGGGATTTGGGAGAAAATTTCGCTATCGGTTCTGTTTGCATTGAAGACTACTGCTTCTAGCAGAAGTACCATTGAGTCTCGAAATTATATTTCCTGACATAGTAAAACCATTACTCTATTTACTCTACTCTGGTCCACTCTATTCTTTTCTAATGCATTCTATTCTATTCATATTAATCTAATCCAGTTTTATAATATTTTTGTTCAATATATTTGTCTATAACATTAATTTACGTTGTATCTCTTTAAATATTCTGTGGAAAAGCGTCCATTCGACAAAGTCTCAGCTAAAAAATTGTAGCCTTAAATACTTTAAACAAAAGAGATTCCTCTCCAAAGTATTACAATTTTGGCATCACTTGAATTCCAGTAATGGTAAACAACCATTAGGTCCTAAAAAATACACTTGTACCGGAAAAGGAAAATAATAGACATAGGTACCAAACTTTGCCATTTCATCCACTGGGATGTTACTTCTCACTTAAAACTTGTGCCGTTGCGCTGTCGATCAAATTTACGAAAGAATCATGTTTTCTCTACCAAGCGTGTGCGTCGAGACTGTCAACAAGTTTATACGATGGAAATTCGCGAAAAAAAAAGAATAACATCGAGTGTAAAAGTCACTAACCAAAATAACGTTCTGGGCTCGTTTTTGTTGGACGAGGAATAGAAAACAAACCGGAAATCGCATGAACAGCGGAGGCGTATAAAAGATCAACTTCTGGAGTGAAACAAATTCCGCCGAAGACGAACTTCCACAAATGGTTCCGCGAAAAGTGAAGAAGCCGTTCTCCTTTTTGGGATGAAAATGGAAAAAAATCATTTTTGCTCGAAATAGCTGAAGCACATAGAACGTATGAATGAATGCCAAGCTGGAGCAGGCAAATCGCTAAGAGAAAACTCGCTCGTATATAATCAAAATCAATGCTTTAATTCAATTTGCCTTTTGGTGGAACGAGCGCCGAGCGACGGTTTACGAGAGCTTTTTTTTCGTTCAAGCTAAAGGCAATAAAAGTTGCTTTAAATATTCATCAACCTTCTGAAATGAGAACGAAATCGGTTTGCACCACCATGCTCAGCCAGCAATATTTTTGCGCGAAGTTGTTGAATCTTTCAGGAGGCTTCCTATTGCCTGTTGGATTTGAGAGCAGAGTTTTCTGCTACCCTTTGAAAAGGAATGTGCTTCGAGAATGCTAGACTACGGTTTCGGGGCACATAATGTATGAACGAAACGGGAAAACTTTATCACTAAATTAAACTGCTTTATTACTGTGAATCGGTCCATAGTAGACATGAACATTTTTTGAAGAAAAGTTCGCTTGCCAGTGATATGTCAGTACCGGTTGAACGTAACTAACTAAGAAAATTCTGTGTTCATCTTTGATCTTATCAGGTGTGAATAATTCGTGAATTCCTGCACAAGATTTTTGAGGCGCATGATGTGGAAGAAGTTCTCTCAGTTAGAACGAATTGATCAAAATCCTGAATGTATTATTGGCTGTTGTGCAATGCCGAATCAATGCTCCCGCTCTCCAGACCTCAACCCCATTGAAAATCTGTGGGTTTCTTGTAAAGAAAGTTCGAGATCACGCGATACAGAACATCGACCAATTGAAGAAGGTTCTCGTGGAAAAATTACAGAATATCTCCCGGAAACAATTGTAGGAAAAACTGGAAATACGAAGGGTTAAAATAAATAGTTAAAGGTTAAAGGGTTAAAATAAAATAAAATAAAAATAAAATACCTATGCTTATTCTGCGTCTCGTATGAGGTGAGGTGTTTCGAATGAAGTGACAATTGTCGATTCCTCCTATTTGAATTACATTTTGGATTTTGTATCTATTTCTGTTGATGAGTTTAGTGAAAAGATTAGACTGTTTATATTTATATGCATTGAAGCTGGAAAGACATAAACACAGCAAAAATTATTAAATTTACTCAACATGTGAATTAGAAATGATGAAATAATAAATTGATTTAATTTGACTATTCTATGAGCATTGAGCATTTATATTTCAGGGTCAATAAATTTTTCTCAACATCTACAAAAGGCTTCAATGGCTCTATAATTGAACTAGAACTGCTTTTCAATTTATTATTCTATTAGCATTTCCTCAGTTATTAATTGAAAGCATTTCTGTGCCTGCCATTGCATAAGTATGTTTTTGTGTGGTAAGTACAATTAATACACTATGCCTAGAAAGTCGAGAATGTTTCCCACCCGAAAACATCATAGACTGGGACCGATAATCGAACTCGCCATATCCGGATAAGCGATCCTACGCCTTTGCTCGCAAGGCTACTGGACACAAGGAACAAATTTAATATGACCAGCAAGCGTCCTGCGAAACGCGGGTTGCGTATCGGGATTGCGTCACTGGCTTGAAAATGCATTTCGCATAGATTTTGGCCCAAAAAAAATTGAAAAAAATATTTGTAAGGCTGTATGAATTGTAATAAATTTGTAAAATGCAGCGTCCTCTTCACATTAAAAAAAAAATAATGTGATTCTCCAGAATATTCCCTACTTAGAAGAATAATGTTTCGATCATTTTTAACAATTTCCAATGTATAGGGGAGAGTATACTAAATGAAACACTTGGCGGAGCAAATGACAAAAACCATTTCTAATTCTCCAACTGTTACCATGATTACAAACAATTTTCCTTTTTTTGGGTGGTAGGATCTGATACATTTTTAGTTTTTAGGATCAGTCAAAATCACCCAAGCAACCAAAAGTTCGGATAAGGGGGATGTTTAGGCTAAATCAGCTCGCATTTTAAGTAATTTTGTGTATGGTAGAAGCGCAAAAAGTGAACTTTGAAGTTCCGTTAAGGTGCTTGGAACTCAATGTTAACCAAAAGTGAACCAATCGGTTCGGTTAGGATCAAGTTTAAGTAAAATTTGAACTTTTGGTTGCTTGGGCAAACACTACAATGTATCAACCAGTTTGATTTTGACGCTATTTGGTTCTCTAGATTATTTCACAACGGTCAGTAGATTATTTACATTTACATTTATAGAGGAGTCAAGTACGAGACACTGAAGACGACCATACAGTTGTGGTCGAAATGCATATCTGCAAAGATATCGAAATAATTGGAGAGTACTTAACTCGTCTTTGACGGTTTTACAGAGGAGTTTGAACAAAATGAGACGCTTTATAGTCTTCGACAAAAATAAAAAGCTATCATACACTATTCGGTTCATTCCGATAGTAAAACCAATGTTTAGCGTCATTAACCCTCAACGTAACCTTACGAAATGAAATATACTCAATTTATAGGGGAAACTGATCACTTCCCATATATTATCTTCAAAGGGGTCGCCACTGTCAGATTCTTCGAATTTTTGTGATTTTTTTTTGTATTACCCTCGATGTACAAGCCTTGGTTGAATTGCTCCCGTTTTTATATCGATTTTGCATATTGTGCAAGGGCGACCTTTATAACATTTTGGGAAGATCACTCTTTCCTCCATTGGCCTGCTCACATGAGAGCAGTTGTGATAGATTGCCGTTTTACTACATTCGAAATTGAATCCGAAAACTCGTTGTTGTACAAATACATGAACTCCTCTGTTGCGTCAACATTTATTTGATAATCTACTGAAGATACGTTTTGCTCCAACGTTATGGATTTTATACAGTTTCTGGCAAGAGGGCACTATATAACATGTGCGTGATACGATGAAGTCAGTAGTTGTGTTTTTTTTCGCCCGACGATGCCGGTGGCTGTGAGGCCGGAAACAAAAGAACGCTGACTTACACAGCTTACACTTTTTGAGTTTCTCACACGAACAAAAAGCACGCTGAGCCGGACCTGTATAGAATAAATGACATTGGCTTTTCTCCCCATAGCTGATCACATTTTAGTATCCACCATGGTAGTAGATCGAGCGGTTAGACCAGGCCTATGCTAAGAGCTCATGTTTAGCGTAGCCAACACCAACACCAACACCGAGCAACGTACGTCAAATCTAAAAATGCTTAACATCATAAAACATCCAAATTCAGCTTTCTTCAATATGCAACTTTAATCGGGAATATTCATTAAATATGACTAATGAGTTTATTTGACGGTAAGACGCGCGGCTACAAAGCAAGACCATGCTGAGGGTGGCTGGGTTCGATTCCCGGTGCCGGTCTAGACAATTTTCGGATTGGAAATTGTCTCGACTGCCCTGGGCATAAAAGTATCATCGTGCTAGCCTCATGATATACGAATGCAAAAATGGTAACCTGGCTTAGAAACCTCGCAGTTAATAACTGTGGAAGTGCTTAATGAACACTAAGCTGCGAGGCGGCTCTGTCCCAGTGTGGGGATGTAATGCCAATAAGAAGAAGAAGAAGACTAATGAGTTTAATTGATTCAAAACTTATCTACATGATCAATTTTGATTATACTTACATGGAGAACAACAATTTGTCTTTTTTTTTCACCGTGAAAAGCTTGAGCAGAATTTAAAAATAAATCCTGCTCTTTTATTGTTGTGGATATTTTTAATTATCAAGCTACAATCATTGGTATTGTTGACGACTGTTGACATCTCATGCAACTGACAGCGGTCTACCTGCACGCTGTGCCCGGGACATGGTGGCTATTTTTAGGCTAAGGGAGTTAGATAGGGATGTCCATAGCCTGGGTTAGACAGCTCAAAGAATTGTCTTCAACGTCGTCGAAAGTTGCTACACCGAGGCATTCATTTAGTCTTTGTGGAATAGCGTGAGATTGGTAATGCCTTCACAAAGTATCTGCCAAAATCTCATATTACCAGTTTAGAATCTTCTTCTTCTTCAATGGCTCTACATTCCAAATGGAATTTGGCCTACTTTTCAACTTAGTATTCAATTCGCATTTCCTCAGTTATTAATTGAAAGCTTTTCTATGCCCGCCATTGCATGAGTATGTGTCTTGTGAGACAAGTACAATGGATACACTATGCCCAGGGAGTCGAGAATGTTTCCAACCCGGAAACATCCTAGATCGGAATGAGAATCGAACTCGCAATCTCCGGGATGGCAATCCTACGCCTTTGCTCGCAAGGCTACCAGTAAGCTGAAGAATATCTTCTTCCAATTCCGCAATGGCTATAAAAAGCCCAAAAGCCGCCTGGCCAGATTCTAAATGCACTTATCGACTCTGGAGTTCTAAAGCATCTATTTGGTCCATTCAAATTGGCGATTGCCAATAACGTGTTGTAACGCTATCTGACGTTTATCATCTTTCTCTTGCACTCGCACAGACGGAATAGAGTTTGTTTTCATACAGAAACGCTTCCGAAGCGTTTCCGTATGAAAACAAATCCTATCTTTTCCACGCGCGTGCAAGAGAAAGATGTTTAAACGTCAGATAAGATATTATTATAGAGCTTGCTGACGTAAATCATCTTTCTCTTGCACGCGCACGGAGGAGATAGGATTTGTTTTCATCGGGAAACGCTTCGGAAGCGTTTCCCGATGAAAACAAATCCTATCCATTCTGTGCGCGTACAAGAGAAAGATGATCAAACGTCAGCTAGCTCTATAGGTAGTGACTAACAGTTAATTGCATAAAAGCACCAATGCCAAACGTAGTAGGCTATGTTGGATGGAGCTATGAAAGCGTTCACGGTGTATAGAAAACAAGGTAGGCTCATGAGAAAATGACACTTTAAGAGTAACACATAGTTTATCGCCACATGGTGGAGTACAAAAATAAGCATGCTGAGACTCCTGTCATAAGACGAGTTTATACAATCCCATTGAATTCCACCACTTAATTGTATATTGACAGATACGTATTTCGACCTCAAAAGTAAGGCCGTCTTCAGTGTCTCGTACTTGACTCGACTAAGTCAAATGTATGCATTGATATGAAATGACTTCCGTTTTTTTTGTTGTGAACAAAAAGCACAAATCAGTCAGAAAGCCCCTTGGTGCGGGTTAGCTGAACCCCGACCAATTGTCAAGAGCTTTCAATCAACGGGGATCGCATATTTATTGGTCGTTCTCAAGGTCTTTCCAATGGTTATTAATCTACATTGGTCGGAATCATTAATCTTTATAACTGGGGGCCCTCATTGCCGTGCGGTAAGACACGCAGCTACAAAGCAAGACCATGCTGAGGGTGGCTGGGTTCGATTCCCGGTGCCGGCCTAGACAATTTTTGAATTCGAAATTTGTCTCGACTTCTCTGGGCATACAAATATCATCGTGTTAATCTCATGATATACGAATGCAGAAATGGTAACTTGGCTTAGAAACCTCGCAGTTAATAACTGTGGAAGTGCTTAATGAACACTAACATGCGAGGCGGCTCTCTCCCATTGTGGGGATGTAATGCCTATAAGAGAAAAAAAGAAGAAGAAGAAGAAGCTTTATAACTGAAACCTGCAATGCAGTATAAATTAATTTTGCTATCTTTTCGCACCAGGAGCAATAATATTGCATGTTGAATAGTTATGCGGAAACTACGACATAGATTGAAATCGATGGCCAAACATTAGAACGAATGATTACAGTGTGGCTTTCGTTGAGTGAAAGCTATGGAGTGTTATTTTAGCTAGGTGAGGTCTTTTTTCGCCGGCGCTTGGTAGTGAGGCGCTGTAAGCAGTGTAATGAAAGCTTTAGTTTCCACATACCAGTTTTCATACAAACTTGAAACGACTTGTGCCGAATCAGGTTTAAGTAAATCAGCTCAAAGGTTTTCGGAGGACACTCGGAGCATAGGACGGAGTTGAGCAAGCGCGGTGGTGCAGGATCGGTTTATTGAACCACCCTTCTAATAATCTGCTAAAGTAAATAAATGTCTTCATTGCACCAATAAAGCCTTGTTTTGGGTGCTCAACCAACCTTCACCTTTCAGTCTGTGCGACTGCATGGTGGTGAAAGACGATGATTCTGTTTTAAAGACAGCATGTCAGATCTGTCACGGGACATAGCAATCGAGCCTTTCACAAACAGCGATTTTTTAAAGATCCACCAAAAGGCAATCAGGATCTCAACAACATCCTTTCCACCGATCGTTCGCTGATTATTTCTACTTCTCTCATGAGACCACTCAGTTCACGCCGGTTATGAATCTTCGGTTCCAAGAAACAACATTATAAGATTCCTGCTTCAGTGATGAGCAATTTCTAGACACTTTTTGGGTCTACATCTGTACTGCCTCCGTTCGCATAAGCGTCTCATGTCAGTTTTTTTCAGCTTGAATAATATGCAATTGTTCAAATACGTTTTACATGGAGAAATATAGAAATTCTAATAAATTGTTAAAATCTGCAAATTTCTGAAATTTGGCACAATATTTTTCATGTGTATACATCACTATGAAACTATTAAAAGTGTAATATAAAAATGGGGTTTTATTTTTCACAGATTCGGGTTATTTTTGGAAAAAAATCGACGGGATCACGATATCATTGCAAGCGTCTCTTGGGACAGTACCATCGAGCCCCCTGCTGTTCAACCAGTTCACCTGCGTCATACCGGCAGTTCAAGGAGATTACTGCCTTTATTTGTAGATGACCTCTCAATCGTCTATAAAGGTATAGTGATCGGAACACTCACGCCCTAGCGACTGACAGAAGTGTGAAAACTCAAGAATTATTATTAAATGAATCAGGTCAAAAGCAAACATTGAACATGAAATATACAAAAATAATTTGAAATTTGCAAAGAAAAGAGTATTATGTTAAATTTTTAAAAAAATTATAAGAGTTTTCCCAAAACTAAGAACATATTAACAATTTTATACTGCAAAAATTTCAATTTCAATTTCTGCAAAAAAAACGAACAGATCATTGAAAGCCATTTTTTTTCTAAATATTCTAAACTAGCAACAAAAACTCTAAATTTCCCTCAATCTTAGTGAGTTATTCACAATCAAACTCCTATTTACATGAGGTTAAAAACTTGTCAAATGTATAATCATTCGAAATCTTTTGGCGAGTATATGAAACATTCGAGAATAATTCCTTAGAAAGATGTTGTTCCGGCCGGAGTCATCATATAGACCTGAAATTGAAACATAAAAATGAATTATAATAATTACAAATCAATGAATCACATACAGTGGCTGGTTTCCTACCCGCCACTGCCAGCACCAGGCGCTAACGTATATGTGAAAATAGCCAGCATGAGTTGTAAGGCGAAAGACATCTAACGTGGGTTTTTCAACAGTAGGAACTCACGAAAAACTATTTGGTACCAGTTATGTAAGAAGGTGTCCGCTACTACGTCTACCAAATATGTTTTCGATTAGGATGCTTATTTTCGAGCTATTAAACCCTAGATGCCTTTCGCCATACTGATTTCCGAAATTTAACTCCTAGTGTGCCGCTGTAAGCACGCTCAAAATAGGCGATTCATTTATAACAAATTACTTACTTACCGAAACAATCCGCCAACTGCAGCATATTTCGACATTGTTGTTTTATAAGGGCGAAAGTCGCAAACGTAAACATTGACTTTTTTTTTGTGATTTCATGAATATTAGAGACTTCTGGCGGTATTTTCCACTTCCGATAGAAGTAAAATGTAAAATCAGTTATAAAATCGTGATCAAAGTGAAATATACTTTATCCAAATCGTTATTCCAGTGCTCTTATTCGAAACCGTGACTCTGTAGCCGTGAACCGTTGTCGGTAGTAGTAAACCGTTGCCAGTACCAGTGATTCCGAGCCAGTTCGAGACGAAAAGTAGTGCGAAAGGTGATACGCGAAATTAACCCTTAACGACCCAGGACCTAAAACTTTCATCGTTGAAAATTAGGTCGATGCGAAAATACTTGGCGCTGTAGACAGGATGCCTTCAAAAATAACGTATTACCAATATAGTCCACTCTGGTTGATTTAAAGAGACAACGCAGTAGCTCCGCGGTGTCACAAAAGGCAAGCAATGTAGTGAAGAGACATTCCGAAGGGTGCTTAAACGTATGTTTCAATATGCAGTATAACATGTCGAAATAATATGCTAGAAATCATCCCATGACCCCATTTTGATATCTGAGTTTAAAAATAAAATTTTGAAAAATGTAGCTCAAATTTTCCGATATTGTAAAATTAGTGCAATTTTTGCAATTATCGTTCCTCTTGGCTATCGTTTTCAGGCGTCAGTTACCTTTTGTTACGTACGATGGTGTGAATGTGCTGTCTCTTGCCTAATATATGGGGATTCACAAAGTGGACTATATTGTTAATATACTATATTTGATGCCTTCAACATTCACCATGAAACAGCTAGTGCTGCCACGCTCCGCAGTGGAATGAAAGTTGAAGCGGTCCACGACACGAGTGAGCAAGCTCAAAACGGACACGGTTTCTATCGACGAACTCAACGCTGAGCTCGATAACTTGCATCTCCTTTGGTAAGACTTTCGAGACCTGCAAATCTCCATTCTCGGCCTCTGTGAGGACGCCGAGGCCATCGAAACCCACCTGGAAGCCAACATCACACAGTTTATACGAATGACTGCTAATCGAGACAATCGGAATCATCGCCAGGAGTTTCGAATTCGGTTGTTGGCCCGGAGCCGAATGCTACGCTAGTTCCCCCCGAGCAACTCCTTCCGAAGCGAATCCCATTACCTTTTCGGGAGATTACGGAGAGTGGAATTCCTTCTACAAATCCACTCAAACATATGTCACTTACAAGTAAGATAAAGTAAACCGTTATAAGTGGTGGAACGTGTTTAGTTCCTCCACTATTGGATCATGACCTCTAAGGTATTATAGAATGTGCGTTATCATGTCTGAAGTGAAAGTATAGATATGCAAAAATATGTACATAGATAACCTGTATATAAATCACACCGCGATCCCCCAAATAGCATTGTGTAGTAAGTAAGGGATGTGCTGGTTAAAATCCTCTATGATCAAGTTACTGAAAATAATTGGTACGAAAATCAATACTATGCAATTATTTATTTATTCAATTATCCATTATTTACAAAAAAAAATAGCCGATCTTTTTATGTCAAATAGAGCGAATTTTCCGAAATAAAAAAAAATTAAAAGAAAAAAGGCCTTTTGCTGAAAATTATTCGGTCAAATGCCATTTGGCCAAAGGCATATCGGTCGAAAGTTGTTTGGCCGAACACTTCATTTAACCGAATCCGAAAATATTGTTTGGCGGAAAAATAGTTAATGTGAAAAGTGTGAAGTGATTAATGAGAAGTGAAAGGAAGAAACGAAAAGTAAGAAATGTGGAATGAAAAGTGATCCTATAAAACGTCTCACTTCTCACATCTCATTTCTCTCTTTCTACTTCGATCTTGTTACTTGTCACGTTGATAACTCCTTACTTCACTTCTCATTTCTAACTTCTTACTTCTAACCATTAAAAGTGAAAATCGTTCTGAAAATCGCTTGATTTCGAATCTATATGGGACAGCTATGTCTTTATTGTCATTATACATCTTCTTAAAATCTATTAAAACACCCCGAATTTGCCATGACATAAAACACCACTTTACTGAGCTCAGCCACTAGAATAATGCCGAGACATATTGATATTTATTATCCTACCCTTATTCCATTCTCAGCGTGTCGGCTGTGACCTCAAAATTGGTTCAACGAAGAAAATCGACGTCTGTGGAGTGTGCGGCGGCGATGGGACATCCTGCACTCAACCTCTGTACCAATGGGAGATAGCACCGATGTCTCTCTGCTCAGTCACCTGTGGAGGCGGTAAGTGAATTCCGATACTTTATGTTTGTCTGCTGGAACTAGAGTGTTCAGAAAATTTCAAAAGAAAGAGTTTAATTTTAATCTTATGTTTCGTATTTATCTTATTTTGCAGCAAAAGAATAATGTCATAAATTTATTAGTTCTTTCTACCGTGTTTCGATGAGGTTAGCAGCCAATTAAATTTCCTTGGTTACAGAAATCCAGTTTTTTTTAAAACCCGAAATGTTGTGTGTCAATGTTTCACGGGCACCAATACTTTTTAACGATGAATTTTTGGAACACCCTAGCATTCACCCCAGCTGTCTATATCCTTTGATAAGAAATGTTGTGATGATATTCTTTTCGCGTACGGAGAACGTCCTGCACTCAAGCGAATAACCTCTTCAAATGCGTCATTGTTCTGCTGCCGTTCAAGCTTCCCCAAACAACGATGCTGTTCAAGCTTTAAACAAATCAAAAGGATGAGAGCAGTCCTCTTCTGGCCTTTCAGAGCGCACTTGAAAATCCGAAGTCTGATTGCTTTATTGTTGGAAGAATACTTTCTTTTCTGCAGTTTGTTTGACCGTTCCGAGAATCCTTTCTTCTACGGGCTCGACACACTTGAATCGAAATACGATTATTCAAGAGAATCTTCAATACGCTATTAAGCTGATGAATTTTCAATAGCTGCGGTGCTTTGTTTTTTTTTATTCAAACCGACGAGAAGCTAATTTTTCCGTTTCTTATTTTTCTTCTAGGATACAAAATGGCGATGCCCACCTGTAGGAACCGAGTGACAGGAGTAGACGTAGAAGAATCCTTGTGCAATGCCTCGTCACGACCAGAGCCCACTGTTGTCCAGTGTAACACGCACCTCTGCCCACCCAAGTAAGACATGCATTAATGGGATCGGGGAGCCATCACCAACTTTTGATGTATTCAAAAAAGGGAGATGTATTTTAAAAACCATATAATAGAACTAACTAATTAACATGCACTAGGAGTGGTTTGGTATTTGAATGGGAAGCACTTCTTCGAAAATCACCTTCGACAGGCGCCCTATGCGATACAAAAAAAGTCAATAAGTACTTAAAAATGAGGGAAAATTCATTGAAAACAAAATATTTTCATGGAAATTTTTGCTTTCCATTCAATCTGGATGCCGAAATGGCTTTCCAAAATAGTGCAACCGGTCGAAACCATTCACGCATACTGAATACCTGGATATTAATATCGTCCATGTGCTTTGCACGTTTTGCTCTTTCCAGATGGGTGACCGACGAGTGGCGACCTTGCTCCAAATCCTGCGGAGGTGGCATCCGAGAGCGGGTGGTTGTCTGCGCCGAGGAGAGTAACGGTGCTAAAAACAAAGTCCCGGATGAGGCTTGCCGGGGCGTTCGACCGAAAAGTCAGGAAACGTGCAACGTTCAGGAGTGCCCCAAATGGGTAGCTGGCGAGTGGAGTGGGGTAAGTAAAGGAAGAGGGGCACGGATTTGCATTTTAGACGATTTCGAAGTATTTCATGGATGCTAATCAATACGTACTAAACATAGAAACCAAATTTATTTAGTTTGGAACTCAGTTAGGTGAGACAGATTCAGAGAAATCGTGATACAAGCTGAAAACAAATATAAAATATTAACACGCAGAGGTACAAATTGATGTAATAGGCATATTATTTTTAAGGTAAATTTCCGCCAAATTAGGCGTGAATATATTTATTTGCATACCTCTCTCTTTGGAACAGTGACGGGAAATGTCATATCGATGTCATGGGACTAACTTGCTAATAACTTTTCTCAGAAGTCATTTACAATTATGTTTTCCATATAAACATGTAGCCCTCAAATGACCCGAAAACTTTTTCTAATAGGTAATTTCTCTAAATATGATATTGGCGGCGTGAGAGCCGAATTAGTGTCAGATGACATTAATGTCATGACATTCCGTGACATTTTTTTAATCTCGCTCTCATGGCTTACACTTTGTATTTAGAACAATGATCTGTTCGACAAAGTTCTAGGACCCTTTAAGTACTACATTGTAATAAAAAAATCCGAACTGTAAATAACTTTTGGAAAAAGTTATTACGAAATTAGTAATAGCAATGCCATGACATTTTTTTGACATTTCCCATCACTGCTTTGAAAACGTAGAGATGGAATATGCATCACCACACCATATCATTGGCTCGTCACATCACACTGCAATCATTTTATAGGGAATACGGTTCAAACGTTGGCCTAATATGCTGCGGTTGAGCACATGTATGGTTATACATATTTATGTATTGTAGTTTCAACCAAAGCTATTCCACCAGGCTTGCTTACTTTTGGTTTTGACGCCAAACCGTGGTTTGTCCACAATATCTCATTTAAACCAGCGAAAGTCTCGAGCAAAATGGACAAAATGTTGACCCATTGTCCCCCCAACGGTTATCAGATGTTGTTTATATTACAAGCAATTTTGCTTGAGATGAATAAAGACGGCATACAAACAAATGGAGAAAATCAAAACATCTTATTGAGTGTGAATTCTAATTGATTGCATGAAAGATGCTATAATGATTGCATGCTTGTTTTCAACGCTGGCTGCCTGCAATGAAGTTTTATGTTTGGTACGTGCGTTTGACTCCACTCCTCTCTATATCAATCAACTGTTGTGAATCCTTTCAAAACTCTCTCGTGTTTCAACTTCCCAAGTTGCAAAAATACTTTTTTTTGTATCATATTCTTCTTCTTCTTCTTGGCATTACATCCCCCACTGGGACATTGCCGCCTCGCAGCTGTTTATTAAGCACTTCCACAGTTATTAACTGCGAGGTTTCTAGGCCAAGGTACCATTTTGCATTTGCATCATGAGGCTAACACGATGATACTTTTATGCCCAGGGTAGTCGAGACAATTTCCAATCCGAAAATTGTCTAGACCGGCACCGGGAATCGAACCCAGCCACCCTCAGCATGGTCTTGCTTTGTAGCCGCGCATCTTACTGCACAGCTAAGAAGGGCCCCATTTTGTATCATATTACGGATGAATATACTTTTCGGTTTTTACCATTTAACAGATAAAATGTTCAATACTTTTACGGGCAGCAGGGACTATGTCCAAGGGCTTGACGATCCCTCCCCAGGCCATCTGCGTGTTGTGGGGCTTGTCTAGGATGTGGTGGGGTTTGACAGTGGGCCCTCCCAAGTAACATTTCGGTTTAATGCTGGTTTTATAACACTCTTGTAGAGTAAATTATGGTCTCCAAGAGCGTTTTAAAACTTAGAATGTTACTTGGGCTGTTAAATTCCTATAAAAAGCTGCATGTATCCGCTAGTAGACCCCACCAAAGCGACAGTGTGCCGCTCAAAGCGCACAAGCCCAAGTCCTGGTGTTAGGACAGGAGGTTTTCGCAGGCCCAATAAGCCGCCTGGAAACCAATAATTGAGCAGTTGGAAGAATGTGAGCAGTTAGTGGAAGAGAAGAATGCAGCATGGGCGAGGTTGTTGCAACACCGCACGAGGGCGAACGAGGCACGATATAAACGGGCGCGGAATGGATAAAACTCGATTTTCCGGAAGGAAAAGCGCCAGCAGGAAGATCGAGACCGTGAAGAGACGGAGGAACTGTACCGCGCTAATAACGCACGAAAGTTCAATGAAGTTGAACTGTTCACGTAAGGGCCACGTGCCACAGCCCGATATGTGTAAGGACATAAACGGGAACCTTCTTACAAACAAGCGTGAGGTGATCTAAAGGTGGCGGCAGCACTACGAAGAGCACCTGAATGGCGATATGGCAAACAACGCTGGCGGTATGGTAATGAAGCTAGGAGCACGCGCGCAGTACATGCGACTTCCGGCTCCGAATCTTCAGGAAATCCAGGAGGAGATCGGCCGGCTGAAAAACAACAAAGCCCCTGGAGTTGACCAACTTCCAGGAGAGCTGTTTAAACACGGTGGTGCGGCACTGGCTAGAGCGCTGCACTGGGTGATTACCATGGTTTGGGAGGATGAGGTTCTGCCGCAGGAGTGGATGGAAGGTGTCGTGTGTCCCACGGATTTTATGCCGCCGACTAACACAAATTGCAAGGGAGTTCGTGGGGCAGTACCAGGCGGGATTTATGGGTGAACGCTCTACCACAGACCAGGTGTTCGCCATACGTCAGGTATTGCAGAAATGCCGCGAATACAACGTGCCCACACATCATCTATTTATCGACTTCAAAGCCGCATATGATACAATCGATCGGGACCAGCTATGGCAGCTAATGAACGAAAACGGATTCCCGGACAAACTGATACTGTTGATCAAGGCGACGATGGATCGGGTGATGTACGTAGTTCGAGTTTCAGGGGCATTCTCTACGGGGCAGCAGGGACTTTGTCCAAGGGCTTGACGACCCCTCCCCGTGGCCACTGCGAGTTAGACCGGGACCATCGTCCCTAACCCCTAAGCCCAAGGCGTCAAGCGACCCGTGCCGAGGGGATGCATGGCCAGGGGGTGAAATAATAAGCTAGGCCTTTAACGGAGCCTGTGGGGTACCTGGGCACCCTCCACAGTAATTGTCCCTTACCGCGTCATGCTGGGCTCTGGCGTGGTGGACCTCTTTTCCCGAGCAACTCGTGGGACCAAAATGGAAAATCAAGTCAATTCTTCAATTAGTGGTAGTAGTGTAGGCGACAACCCCTTCGCAAGAGGTGGGTTGTTCAGGTCTCCGCCTAGGAGGCCAGAGGCAATAGTCGGCAGCTCAGTGCGCAGCGCCAGCGTGGGTCACTCAACCTTCCTCTCGACTATAAAAACGCCGGTAGGGGTTATTGACGGCCCATGGCTTGTGGAGGCGATGAACCGCAAACGCGATGGGCTTTCGGCCTTCGAGGTGGCGACGGAACAGCTGGACGCCATCATCGACTTTGCGTCATCGAAGCATAATATCAGCAAGGACCTCAAGAGGAGCTTGCAGAAACTTCGAAAGTCGATGCTGGACGCCAAGCTGGAGAGGGCGGTCGGGACGGCCAAGTGTAAATCCGTGAAGTCGGCGGAGTCGAGGTCCACCCAGACTGAGGCCCAAGGATTCGCGGACTCGGGCAAGGTCGAATCGACCGAAGGCGTGCCAGCTAAGACGGTGGTGCCAAAGTCTACCCAGACTGAGGCTCAAGTATTTGCGGGTACGTCGGGGATGACTGCTCCAACGGAGAAGACACAAAAACGGGGGAGACAGTCTTCAGGGGATGAGCTCCCTGGGGGCCGCTCTAAAACGCGGAGGGTTACTACCCCGAACAAGGGTAGTGGGGCTGGGAAGCTGAACCCCGGCCAGGTATCTCCAAAACCGGGTGAGGAAGGACCTGGAGAGGTCCGTCCACTCAGAAAAGACGGTGGCAAGGGTAACGGCATGCTGAAAGTTCTCAGCCGCACCAGACCAGGGAAGTAGAGGGGGATGACGCCTGGTGGGCATTGATCACGAACATGAGGAAACCGAAGACGTCAAGGGCCGAATGGCGAATAAGGGTAGCAAGAAGTCCAGGGTAGGCGCCAACCGCTCCAGGGGCGATGTCCTAGTCATCAAAACGGACGAGGCTAAGTACTCGGACGTCTTGAAGGCGATGAGAAGTGACGTCAAGCTCGGTGAACTCAGCGCCGACGTACGTCGAATAAGATATTCCCGGATGATCCTCGAGCTGAAGCGGGGCGTCTCGTAAAAGGGCGCCGCCTAAAAGAAGTTGGCGGAGGAAGTCCTAGGCGAGACGGTCAAGGTGAGGGCACTCACGATGGAGGTGAATCTAAGGGTTAAAGACCTGGACGAGATCACTGAAGTCGAAGAGCTGGTCACGGCACTGCGGCGACAGTGTGAAGTGGAGACGCCCACCGCAGCCGTTCGGCTACGGAAAGGTCCGGCAGGGACGCAGGTAACATTGGTTCGGCTATCTGCAGCGGCCTCCAAGGTAGTCAAGTTAGGGAGCGTCAAAGTGGGATGGTCGATATGCCATGCGCGCATATACGAGCAACCCGAAGTTTGCTTCAAGTGCCTGGAACCGGGGCACAAGCAATGGGACTGCAAAGGCCCTGACAGAAGCAATCTCTGCCGACGCTGCGGATTGGAGGGACATAAGGCACAATGCTGCACGAACTCTCCCAATTGTTTGATTTGTTCCAGCAAAGCTGTGAACAGCAAGCACCCCATGGGGGGTTCGATGTGCCCGGCGTTTAAGCGTGCTACAAAATCAAAGTGCAGGTAACGCAGCTGGCTTGCTCGGCCTCGCCCGAGTGTTTGGTGTGCGCAGGTTTAGAGGAAACGGCGGAACACGTGTTGTTCGTGTGCTCACGTTTTCGCGCAATGCGTGACCACATGCTTGCCACATGTGGTCTGGACACTACCCCGGACAACCTAGTTCGGAGGATGTGTAAAGATGAATTTGTCTGGAACGCCGTTTTATCGGCTATCGTCCAAATCGTCTCGGAGCTACACAGAAGGTGGCGCGTGGACTCAAGGATGGCTAGTTCAGGCGCAAATAAGAGGTGGTCCAAGGGATCGGAGTCGGCTTCATGGGTCATACCGGTGGTCATGCTCTGTGGTCGAACTCGATCCTTTTATCAAACAAGTGACCGTCCGAAGAACAACATGGTATAGTCGCTTTTGCGGCGTCGGTCAACCGGGCAGGTTCCGAGCTCGAGGACGGAAAGGGGTCCTCGTCAAGGCTGGGGCAAGCGTAGGCACCGCGTCGGCAAGTCCCTCTGTGTGCTGGCGAATAGGCCCTATCGCAGAAAGGTCAATTTGGGGTGCACGCGACATCATCATTTTTGATACCAGTCGTGCAGAGGGAAGCAGGCGCGAAGTCGACCCTTCCCACCTTCCGAGGACATAGGGCGTGGTAAGGCCACCTGGAAAGCCGGCAACGCGCTGGCACGATACCATGGTGTTCTTCTAAAAAAGCGAGTTACGATGTTCGGTGCTGCAAGGACACGCAGCTAACCTCGAGGGTGCGTTGTGCACTGGCCCCCCTTTGAAGCATTACTTTCTGGTTGTACCGAAGGGATTATGGGCTTGGCGGCAATGGAAACGGTTTAGCGGGTCGGGGATGTAGTCCTGCCTCCCTCGGTGATCTCTAACCCCGCACTTCCTGGTCAACCCAGGATGTCTGTTGGGCAGATTCCCCCTCCATTGTTTAGGAAGAAAAAAAAGGGAGCATTCTCGAGTCCCTTCGAAACGCATAGTTGGTTACGGCAAGGTGATGGTCTTTCGTGTCTGCTTTTAAACATCGCTTTGGAGGGAGTAATACGAAGGGCAGGGATTGACACGAGTGGTACGATTTTCACGAAGTCCGTCAAGACGAAGTACATGATAGGAAGAGGCTCAAGAGAGGTCAATGTAAGCCACCCACCACGAGTTTCTATCGGTGGTGACGAAATCGAGGTGGTTGATCGAGGTGGTTCGTGTACTTGGGCTCACTGGTGACCGCCGATAACGATACCAGCAGAGAAATTCGGAGACGCATATTGCCTGAAAATCGTACGTACTTTAGACTCCGCAAGACGCTCCGATCGAATAGAGTTCGCCGCCATACCAAACTGACTATCTACAAAACGCTTATTAGACCGGTAGTTCTCTACGGACACGAGACCTGGACGATGCTCGTGGAAGACCAACGCGCACTGGGAGTTTTCGAAAGGAAAGTGTTGCGTACCATCTATGGTGGGGTGCAGATGGCGGACGGTACGTGGAGGAGGCGAATGAACCACTGGTTGCATCAGCTGTTGGGAGAACCATCCATCGTTCACACCGCGAAAATAGGAAGACTGCTGTGGGCCGGGCACGTAGCCAGAATGTCGGACAGTAATCCAGTGAAAATGTTTCTCGACAACGATCCGACGGGAACAAGAAGGCGAGGTGCACAGCGGGCAAGGTGGATCGATCAGGTGGAGGACGATTTGCGGACCCTCCGCAGACTGCGTGGTTGGCGAAGTGCAGCCATGGACCGAGCTGAATGGAAAAGACTTTTATGTGCAGCACAGGCCACTCCGGCCTTAGTCTGGTAATAAATAAATAAATAAATAAATAATGCAACGAGGTAGTGGTCGAACTTTTTGTTCACACTGCGGTAGATGCGGACATTCGTGAGAATAAGAATTTACTGTCGATCAGAACGTGATCGATTCGATTTTCCGATTCTTGGTTAGGTGATCTCCAAGAAAGGGATATTCTTGCGGAAAAAAAGTGCTTCAGACTTCCATGGAGGCTAAGTTTAAGGTGTCATTCGATACGAATTGCAGACCTTCCTGGCCGTTCACCGATCTATACATTTTCTCCCTTCGTATCTATGCATTAATGTCGCCGATGACGATTTTGACGTCCCGTAATGGGCATTCATCGTACGCTTCTTCCTCGTCGGCGGTTCGCCCTTCGATGGCAGTTTCTTCCTCGTCGGCGGTTCGCCCACGCTTATGATGCTGTAGTTGAAGAAATGGCCAATGATCCGCAACTTTCACTTCGTTAGTTGCGCTTTGGTAGAAGGTAGCCGCTTGCCACGAGCGACGTTGAAGTTGCAGGCATGTCATTCATGGTGATGAGATGAAAACATGTTCAGTTAGCTGGCAATGGGTAAAGTTTCAATAAAACTTGTTACGCTTGTTCAATGCAGAAAACAAAGAATTTATGCTTGTCCATCGCGCCTATCAGCGAACGACGTTTGCTAATTGAGGTCTGGTTGTGCCTCAAAAAGTGAAGTATCACCCTTACTTGATTGTGATTTTGTTTATATAATATGTGTATTTTGGTCATAACATTTAGCCACTTCTACGCTCAAATGATGTCACCCATTAATCGGAGTGAATTACTCGCTAGCAACGAAAATGTGGCTGCCATCCCCCACATTGCTGTGTCGATATACACACATTAGTGCATTATATCAATTGGAACATATTTCAAAACGCTGAGCATTCCAAACGAAACCAAACAGTGGATGCAACTGTTGCTACTCAACTCTACCTAAGTTCAGTTTTAGTTCATCAACTGCAAAACAGGGAAAAGTTCTGTCATGTTTTTACTAACTACGCTCATATTCCACTGCACTCGAGCACGATACGTAGATGGTGGGGGACTGGTAAAAGTTTCGCACTCGTTCGAAGTTCATTGCAAACTGCTGTTGGAAATAAATTACTCGTCATTATAATATTTACCGCAAGTGTTTTGGGGAACTTTCGTGTAAAAGCATACAACAGCATCCAATTTATGGAAACCAATTTATGGATTTATTTTGGGAAGTTATGACCAGGTTTGTCATTTGCCATTTGACTAGAACAGATAATTAGGTTTCACATATGCAAATGCTTGAAAGACACAGACTCAAAAGCAAGTGAATAAGTTTTCCAGTCCGGTCAAAGACATTTTCTTCGAATTGCATTGGCATAAAAATATCAACGTTTTTGCCTCATAAATCCTCGCAATTAATCACTGAAAAAGTGTTTAACGAACACTAGGCGTCGAAAGTGTACTGTCCCAATTGGGTCCTAAAATGAAGAATCGGTTTTTGGTTTTCTTTCAGAGCTAATCATCCTGAACGCGTAAGATTTTCTTCTGCTAGTCCTGAATAAAATATGACCAGAATTTTGACTCAGAACATACACAGTAAAAAAATCTGAAAATTAAACGCTATGGAAATATTTGAACTCATATTTTTGTGTTCAATAACCCTTAACTTTACATCCAACTTTTTCTTGTATGCAATATTGAATACAAGCTTCATAATTAATCGAAAAATTGCAATATTTTCCCCTTTAAGGACACTCCTCACGGAATCCAAGTTTCAAAGTGCTCGCGTTTTCGGGGGCACACCACTTGATACGGAGGCGGCGCACAACTGTCATTTTTGTTGATTTAGCTTTGCTGCGTCGCAGCATGCGTGAAATAATAAAAATGACAGTTGTGCGTAGCTTCCTTATCGAGTGCTAGGATAGGATGTGTCAAGTAGTCAGTAAAAATCGTACCGATTTTC
This sequence comes from Armigeres subalbatus, assembly GCF_024139115.2. Lineage (NCBI taxonomy): Eukaryota > Metazoa > Arthropoda > Insecta > Diptera > Culicidae > Armigeres > Armigeres subalbatus. Next base: position 262,247,151 of record NC_085140.1, on the reverse strand, counting down.
TGTCACAATCGTACCGGTTGCTGATTGGTTGAAAATGACAATCGATTACTTCGATTAGTGGCGGCGTGTTTTTCGTAGGGCAGCATGGTTTTGGTTTGGCCGTGTTGCAGGTTTGTAAAGTTGATGTTAAGCAAATTACATAGATGTTTGAGTTCCAGTTTTTTGGTAAAAAATGAATTTATATTGAACTGCAAACGCCATATAAATTATTTTCAAGGATTGTAAAGGTTTTAAACTGTTGATTTCAAGCATTACCATTCTCCTTTCTGTCATTTTTGATCTCAAAATCATATTTTCATTAGCGAAAACTTCTCTTAGTTGGTCTTCCGCTTCTCTTACATAAACAATGGGTGGAACGGAAAGAAAAACATAAAGTTTTGATACATGAATACATTTGGAAGATTTTGTACCAAATAACTTTGGCTGCACTGGCGACCACCTCGTCAGAGCAACCGACTAAAAAAACAAGTCAGGCTCAATTGAGTTGTCACATCCTATCCTAGATCGAGTAGTGTGCCCCCGAAAACGCGAGGACTTTGAAACTTGGATTCCATAAGGATTGACCTTAAATAATGCAAATACACCCGATTCTGTTTTACACGGATTTTTTTACACGGCCGTATAAAAAAATACCACACAAAATTTTTGCAAAGTTGCTCAATTTTTACATGATTCGTCTAGAAATCATAAAACTTTTTTTATACGGATTTTCAAATTTTGAACTGAAAACTTTTTTTACACGGAACGCATTCCCCGTGTAAAAAAAGAATCGGATGTTTAACGATTTTAGAAGTAAGGTACACTGGGGGAAGTGGAAAAAGGGGGTAAGTGTAAAAATCGACTCGAAAAATTGGAATTGTACATACTTTACAGTTTTTACCACATCATAACATTATGCAAGAAAATGCTTTGATGCTCACACTAATACTATGTTGAAATTGGTATAATACATACACTAACACGGTTAACGCTTGAACGGTAATTTTAGGTTTCGCGAAAAGTTGATTTTTGTATGAATTGTATGAATGCAATCAATTCTTATTTGCACAAATTGTTCTTTTTTCAGGAGAATTTATATCACAGGGGACCATTCTAATAATTGTATTACTAATCCCATTCAATCGGTAGTGGTTTGTACCAAGAAAGAAAATAATTCAAAGATTTTACACTTATCCCAGGTATCAAACACTGCGGGGAAGTGGATAATGTTCTAATTACGCAATTTTTGTCTTCCCTCTAGGGTTTATTTCGATAGCTGTGAATCTTTATATGTTCCTTCTTTGTTATTATTATGATTCCAGTGGTGATTGGCTTAATATAAAAGAGAAAATGCCTGATAAATCCACCTATCCACCTATTGATGCATTTCACATGTGTTACATATGAAAAAAATGTATAGGAAAGTTTAAAATGGCACTTAAAGGTAAACATATTGTGTAATTCACATTAATTTTTATTCATAACAAGTTTCGCCGTTGAATGCAATTTTTTTGCGAACAAATTGGTGGACAAGTGCTTAAGAATACATAGCTGATAATTTTGTACGTGCTTTGTGCACACACATACTTACAAATACCCACATACAGACATCAGCTCAATTCCTTAAACCAAGTTGATTAGTTTATAACCCTGTAAGTCCCATTTTTCCTTTAAAAAGTTCATCATTGGGGCGAACATATAAACTTTACGTACACTCAGTGTTCGAGAAGGCAAAACCAGCCCTCCCCTAGCTATTACGAGAATTCCTTGCGAATCTATTCCGTTAAGTTAATGAAATTAATCCACAAAAGATACTCAGAGCAATTATCGTATTGATTTTAGTTATATGTAACTACTCATCACTATTGAAGGTCAAGGGTTTTCCACTTACCCCTTCTCACTAGGGTAAGTGGAAAAACAACTCCTAATTTTAAAGTCTATTTCCATACATTTCACGCGACCAAAATGGTGCGAATTACCACACAGTTGGTGCAAAATTGACTGTTTTTGATAGTCCATTTTTGATTGAATGCATTCAAATAATTTAAACAGGTTTTACACTAATTCAAACATGCACTATCGATTTTTCCTTTTCCACTTCCCCCAGTGTACCTTGTCCTCTTTTTCAATAGTTAACGAACATAGTTAGGGGAAGATGCCCCAAAACGCCCTCCCGAGGCAAAACGCCTTTTCTGGTTTCCCTCATATTTACGTCATTAAGATGGGCGTTACAAAACTAGATCTAAAATTATGTAGGTTAGGCGAAAAAAGTTTCAGAATAGTATATGGGAAGGTCGGGAAAACCGTAAAATTTCCACATTTTGAAGAAACATCTAACATTTTGGCAAGGCAAAACGCCCTAGTGGCACTTATCTACAATGTACTTGCGTCTCCATGCACTATCCATACCAGAATGCTGATTCGCCGACGCGTGGTGCTTTGTTCCCTAGGAGCTGTCAGCTAAAAGGCGTTTTGCCTCATAAGTTTTCCGGCAACAGAATATCAACACTTTTTTGAAATGTGAATATTATAAATATGATTGAGATTTTTAACCTTTTTTGAATGGCATCAACTAGCTATTTTGTTTAACTGTTGCATAATGTAAAAATACCCATGAATAGCGTTACAAATAAGACAATAAAGCAGTGTTTGCTTAGCTAGGGCATATTGCCCACCCTTCCCCTAGATGATGCCTTCTCTGCATTGCAAAGAAACATGTTACCTATAACCAATTTTGCAATTCATAAAATTGTGAAGTAGGTACTGTATGATGTTGGAAAACACATGGCGGCAAATCTGTTACTCTGCATTTCTTAGGAAGCAACGTAATCCGTTTTCTTAATCTTCATGTGCATTCAGCATGGAGACGCGTGGTGCCTCATAGGTCTGTGCTGTAAACGAATTTTATCACGCAAAACCGTTAGATACTGCATCCAACAATAATGGTGCGAATATGATAAATAGGAGGAACTTTATTTTGAAATCTATGATTTTGTGGCAACCATGTTCGTTTTCTATAGATCCATGTCATCGAGCATTTTATGAGCACTTAACTGGCACCGCATGCATAACTGTCCCATGTTGATATGAATTCCATATCAATATGGTACATTTCTGATTGCAGCGGCAACTATGGCATTTCGCAATAATGGTTAATTTTAGCCCTTTAAGGGAAATGGAAGCATAATGACTTGGCCAATTTTCTTCAATTTTTAGAGTTTATCTTGAATGGTTTTGCTCTTATACAATGAACTTATTTATAGCTCGTTCAACACTACCTAGGGTGAGTGTAACGGCGGTTTTGTCACATAAGCTGCAAATTTTACTACCCCGCCAATTTTTCTTTAACTCTGGAGAGCCATCCATTTCAAAAGCAAAAACCTTCAAAATTGAAGATTTGTTAGAGCAAATAAAATCTTATGAGAATGATGTAATAATATTTGATTCGCAAAATATCAGTTTTTGCCAAAAATCCCAGCCTTGTTCAAAATCCGTACAGCTACCCTTTACAAATATTGCCTATCTGATAACGACATAGTATAAAAAGATAGTGCACTATGAGAGCACAGGTCAGTTTCGTCCGGCAAGCCAACCGCAATGGATTTTACGGGCAAAGTCGTTCTCATCACGGGTGCAAGCAGCGGAATCGGGGCCGTTACTGCAAAGTACTTGACGCATTTGGGCGCCTCAGTCGTCATGACCGGTAGAAACGTAGAGAGTCTCAAGAAAAGTGGAGCAAAATGTGTGGGTAAGCACGAGCCATTGCTCATTGCTGCCGACGTAACGAAGGAAGAAGACAACGTTCGCGTTATTGAGGAGACAATTAACAAATATGGGAAGTTGGATGTGCTGATAAATAATGCAGGTCGGGGAGTGTTTGGAAGCATCGAAACTACTAGCCTGGATCAGCTGGACGATATGTTGAACATCAATGTGAGAGGAGCTTATCACATCACGATGCTTGCTGTACCTCATTTGATCAAAAGCAAAGGAAACATTGTTAACGTATCCAGCATAACCGGAATCCGCGTTTTCCCAAATTCGTTGGCTTACTGTATATCGAAAGCTGCTTTGGACCAATTCACCAGATGCGTTGCCCTTGAGCTTGCACCGAAGCAAGTTAGAGTTAATTCTGTTAACCCAGGTAATACGCTTACCTCAGCAGTTGCACTTTCAAACTTTATCTAACCGTGAGCATATTTAGCTGTTATTGCAACAGATTTTCAACTTCGCGAGGGGATGAGTCCCGCACAATACGCTGCCTTTGTGAAGCATAGTGAGCAAACTCACGCCCTCGGAAGGATTGGACAACCCCAAGAGGTGGCCGAAGCTATCGCATTCCTGGCTGCAGATACTGCCACCTTCATTACCGGGACATGTCTTTGCGTGGATGGCGGACGAACAATCATGTGTCCGCGATAATAAAACATTTTCAGAAGGTGATGTGGCTAATAAATCAGTGAATCAGTTTGCAAAAAATAAACATATTTAAATGAAAATGTTGATTAGAAACAATCTTTCATTATATGGTTTAAAATTGAAGGCTGGCATGATATATAACTTTTTTTACTAATTATACTTTCAAATTCCACGTTTAGTATCAAAATTAAAATTACAATCATTTTGCTTCAGTTTGTACAATTGTTGCAAGCTAAAAATAAAGAAGGTCAATTATTTCAATTTCCGAGTCATATTTATTAGTAGCGTGGAACTCACTACTCCATAAATTTTAAAAATTTGCCGGCTTCCTCGAAATTCTAATTCCAATATTCCATCATAACACTTGTTCGCTATTTCAACACTTCTCGCATCACGTCGTTCCGCCTACAGCCGCCCAGTACCGCCAGATCGAAACTATTAACTTTGCCGTGTCAAACAAGTTCTCAACTGCGGAGTGCAGATGTTGTTCGGCAAACTTTTCATCGCACAACAGCACTATCGGGAACGGCCTGGAGAAAATTCATCGTTGCCAATGTGCGGTCGCTATTCCGCTTCCAGCTCTGCGCTCCAACTGTACACAAATCAACACGGACCTAGTCACATGCTTTATTTATGCTAGAGACACTCCACTAGCAAGCCTCCCTTCCAATTGTTTCAGTTTCGGCCGCTCCGGAACCAAACGACAACACGGGCAGCTGGAGTGTAGTCGAGTAGTTCCTCTCTACGGCAGTGGTTCTGAAACTTATTTGCATTACGACAGAACCAATAAGCTGTAAAGTTTTTTATTAAATTGCTCATGCACCTTAAAATGATGCTTTTAAGATTTTTTCTTTTATTTTATGATTTTTTTTTCTATTTCGTTTATTACACTTTACGGAGCCATGTTTCTTTGTGATTTATACAATCAATGTCTTTTTTTAATTAGTAAGAGAGGGGTAGGAGCCAGCGTACTCGTAATGACTCGAGGTTAGTTTACAATATTTATGGATGGACGGGGCTTAGGATTCGGGATCAGGGAATTTTGGCTGCTCATCCGGGTATTTTATGAAGTTCTCGCTATTCGGTTATTGAATTACAGACATTGCAATAACAATTTTGTTTTGAATATCCTGGATGAGCAACACGAAGCTTCATTTGAAAAATCAATAGATAAAAATCTACTCAGTATGTAGACGCCGTTTGTTTGATTTTTTTTATAATATTACCAGATGGCACCAAGCACCAATGATTAACAGAAGAAGTTTTATTTTAAGAGAAGTTCAGAAGTTTAATAATGGGATAACTATTTTGTTTTGATTTATCGATGAAATATGTATCCAAATGCGTATCAATTTCACCTGGTTGTATATTTTGTAGGAAGTTGTCAAGTTTAGTGCTTCTTCGTGATTTTCAAATTTAGCTAAAACCTAAGATGCTAAAACATACGAACCATCTTTGCTATATTGTGAAAATATGTCCTCATGAGTCATGATCATTTTGTTTACAAATCGGCCTTGGCATTACAATTATATCCGGGGTTGTTTTGCACAAGATCAGTGGATGCCTTATAATCTGTTATCACACTGTTCTTGGAATTCAAATTTTAAAATGACGTTCAAGCAATTCTAAAGTATTAGTAAGATTCAGCAACTATTTCCAGGAAACTACATGATCAACCACGAATCGAGGCTGTAGTTAATTATTGGGACATATCTAAATTTATAAGTTTCTAAGTCCCTACCATCCTCCGAAACTCAATTTTCGTGGGAAGGGACAATTGGTGAGATTTTTTCAATTTAAAAATTTTCTGAACCTGTTTAGTTATATTCGTTTACCCCCTCGGGTAAAATTCTGCTCTGCTCAGACGCTGGTCACTCCTGACGGAATCCAAGTTACAAAGTGCTCGCGTTTTCGGGGGCACACTACTCGATACGAAGGCGGCGCACAACTGTCATTTTTGTTGATTTCGCTTTGTTGCGTCGCAGCATGCGTGAAATAATAAAAATGACAGTTGTGCGTTGCTTCCGTATCGAGTGGTGTGCCCCCGAAAACGCGAACACTTTGAAACTTGGATTCCGTCAGGAGTGACCTTAAGTTGCAGATTCGATGGTAGTGAATGCCCAAGGACACTGGCTGAAATTTTAACATTAGCTTTTGGGAACATTTTGTTGTCATATAAAAGTGGTTCATCTGAGTAGGTCATCTGATCGAACAGATCATTTAGCTTTATAAGTTATTTGGCCGAATAGATCATTTGTCCAAATAGGTCATTTGGCCGAATAGGTCATTTGGCCGAATAGGTTCTTCTTCTTCTTATTGGCATTACATCCCCAGACTGGGACAGAGCCGCCTCGCAGCTTAGTGTTCATTAAGCACTTCCACAGTTATTAACTGCGAGGTTTCTAAGCCAGGTTACCATTTTCGCATTCGTATATCATGAGGCTAGCACGACGATACTTTTATGCCCAGGGAAGTCGAGACAATTTCCAATCCGAAAATTGCCTAGACCGGGACCGGGAATCGAACCCAGCCACCCTCAGCATGGTCTTGCTTTGTAGCCGCGCGTCTTACCGCACGGCTAAGGAGGGCCCCCACCGAATAGGTCTTTTGGCCGAATAAATCATTTGGCCGAATAGGTCATTTGGCCGTAAAAATCCTTTGCCAATAAGTCTTTTGGTAGAATAGGTCATTTGGCTGAATAGGTAATTCAACCGAATATATCATTTACCACAAAAAGTCATTCGGCCGAATATGTCATTTGGCCAATTAAATCATTCGACCGAACAAGTCATTAGACCAAATATATTATTTGGCCAAATAGGTCATTCGGCTGATTATCCTATTTAGCAAAATAGATCAGTCAACGTCACATAATTTCTCACTTCTCACTGCAAAAGTGAGAAATAAAAAGTTAGAACGTGAATATTAAACGGCCCGTTTTGATATTCATGTTTCTTGTATACCTATTGATTATTCCATCGAATTTGCAAGATTGGAAATCTAACGCTCGAAATAAAAAAAATATAATCCACTGCTGTTATTATTTTCAGATTCGCGCATCTGTATTGAGGAAAATGCATGGGATTTCGAATAGGGTGGGGACCAAGTTTTTAGGATCTTTTGAACCGTAGTTTTGGCAAAATTAACAAAACATATATCATATTCTGAATCTACTTTAATACTCATTCTTCTTAATAGTGCATGGGCACTATTCCAATCCATCTTCGAAAAACGTTATCGACAAGCAGCATTAACTGACCAACTCAAAACACAAAAGACTTTCCGGCGATCCAGGACTCGACTAATTAATGTATAATCAATGGTTTTCGCGACAAAAAAGCTAACAGCCATGAACTTATACTTTGCATTGTGTGTTTGGTAAGTGTTAGGCCGACGGTACTAATCGAATAGTCAAATGCGGTACCAAACGAGCAATATAAACATACATCACTAATCGGTAGTAAATGCGAGAGTATTGTATTGTAATGAAAAGTTTTCATTTAATTTATTTAGTTTACATCTAAACAGATAACACATCTCTCGCCGCATCTCTCCATCCTCGAATGCGCCCCACGCTCGCCAAGTCGTTTGGTATCTGGTCTGCCCACCTCGCTCGCTGCGCTCCATGCCGTCTCGTACCTGCCGGATCGGAAGCGAACACCATCTTTGCAGGGTTGCTGTCCGGCATTCTTGCAACATGCCGTGCCCATCGTACCCTTCTGGCTTTAGCTACCTTCTGGATACTGGGTTCGCCGTAGAACTGGCCGAGCATTGTCCATGTTTCATGTCCGTAGAGGACTATCGGTCTTATCAGTGTCTTGTACATGACACATTTGGTGCGGTGGTGAATCTTTTTTGACCGCAGTTTCTTCTGGAGCCCGACTTCCACAGATGATGCGCCTTCGTATTTCATGACTAACATTGTTATCAGCCGTTAGCAAGGATCCAAGGCAGACGAGTTCCTCGACCACCTCAGAGGTATCCCCGTCTATCGTAACACTGTTTCTCAGGCGGGCCCTGTCGTGCACGGTTTGTCCACTCGCATGTATTTTGTCTTCGATGCATTCACCACCAGTCCAACTTTTGTTGCATCACGTTTTAGGCGGGTGTACAGCTCTACCACCTTTGCAAATGTTCGGCCGACAATGTCCATGTCATCCACGAAACTGACTGGATCTGTTGAAATTCGTACCCCGGCTGTAACACCCGGCTCTTCACATGCCACCTTCTAGCGCAATGTTGAACAACAGGCACAAAAGTCCATCACCTTGTCTTAGTCCCCGACGCGATTCGAACTCGAAAGTTCTCACACTCCAGTTTGTCACCGTTTGTCTTGTAGATGTGGCATATAACCCCTTCCTTCCACTTCTCCGGGAACAGCTCAGTTTCCCAGATTCTGACTATTAGTTTGTGCAGGCAAGTGACCAGTTTTTCCGGACCCATCTTGATGAGCTCAGCTCCGATACCATCCCTACCAGCTGCTTTATTGGTCTTTAGCTGTTGGATAGTATCCTTAACTTCCCTCAAGGTGGGGGCCATCGTGCGTTGTACTGACGTAGTCATCTCCTTCGCTACCTTAACTCTCACTGCCTGTACTCTTTTTTTTATTTTTAACGATGGTAACGGAAATCTGCAAACAGACACCTGGGGAGGCGAACCCAGGTAGTGTGGGGATGGGATCACCACTCCCGACCCACTAAAACCAACTCCTTCCTCTCCAGTCATTCCCCCGGCCCGCAATTAAGCAATACTTCGGGGGATGACTATTGGGCATTGCGCCTCCTCCATGACGTACACAAGTGCACGTATGCGCCTCAACTCTTCGACACTCCCCATGCAACACATTTGCACAAGACATACTGGCACCACATGTGCCCCAACACTCACCTGCCTATGCCGCTTGAATGACTGCAAGGGAAGACCAGGTACCCTGCAGGGGATACCCAATGCCGCCATCTCACAACATAGACAGTCCTCATTCAGTATGGTGCTCACCCCGTCCTGCAACAGAATGGCACCACTTGTCTACCAAGCCGGAGGCGACCCTAGGTGGCTCCTATGCCGCTGCTACCCAGCAACGAGACAGACCCACTCATGTCTCCTATTTCTGAGGTGCCGCAGAGGCATCAACCCCCCGACACTCCTGCCAGTCATAGCGGGACTTTCGTGTCCCCTACTTCTGAGGTGCCGCAGAGGTATCTGCCCCCCGACACACCCAGCGAGACTTCACTCATTCCGTCCCTGACAGCCGGATCACACTGCTGCCTAAGCAGCCACTCTGACCATACGTACCATGCGAGTCTGACTTGTGTGCTCGCTCATACATTCAGTCCCAATCGCTTGCACCACTTGTGCACCATTCTCTTTGACGTTCAGTCACTCACTCAGTGGGGGTTGTGATACCCCCATCTCCCATTTTTATCCACTCTGTGCACCTCCTGTGCATCGTTTGGGCGTGGAACACCCGGCACGTCAAGCGTGCCTAACACTCACCTACCCAGGCTTTGATACTGTCAATAGGTCTCCGTAAGGTACTTTGCAGGCAGCACCCACCTATTGACATTTCGAGGCCCAGATAGTCCTCAGCCAGTGTGATGGTCTCCCCATCCTGCAATGGGCGGCACCACTTACCTTACATGTCTCCGATTTCTGAGGTGCCGCAGAAGCATCAACCCCTGACACTCCTGCCAGACGCAGCGAGACTTTCGTGTCCCCTACTTCTGAGGTGCCGCAGAGGTATCTGCCCCTGACACTCCTGCCAGGCCTCACCAGACTTCAGTCATTCTAAAAATACCGACCATGCGTACCATGCGACCCTTACTTGTGTGCTCAACCATACACTCGGTCCCTCATTCTGTGGTGGCATTACGAGTAATAACCCCAACTCCCATTCGATTGCACCACATGTGCACCACTTGGGGTGTGTGGGTACCACCCACTGCCACCCGCTTGCCGCCGAAGCAGCCCTCACTCTGTGGAACCTCTACAGGCTTCTTTAGCGACGTGGCTAATTGTTTCAACCCCAGGCCATTCATCCCTTCGGCACGGGACGCGTGACACCTTGGGATTCGGGGTTAGGGGCTTGTATGCTTTAAGCGGCACACGGTCGCTTGATAAGGTTTGCTTGCGGATATGTGGTTTTTGGGAGGGAATTAACAGCGCCCCCTGTTAACCCCACCACCTCCTAGGCAGAACCCCCTGACTCACAGACAGCTGGGGAGGGGTCGTCAAGCCCTTGGACATGGTCCCTGCTGCCCCCACTCTTAGCGCCATTAAAATGTTCCTCGTAGTGCTGCTACCTCCTTTCGATCACCACACGTTCGTCCGTCAAGATGCTCCCATCCTTATCCCTGCACATTTCGGCTCACGGCACGAAGCCTTTGCGGAATGCGTTGAGCCTCTCACAGAACTTGCGTGTTTCTTGAGAACGGCACAGCTGTTCCATCTCCTCGCACTCCCCTTCTTCCAGACGGGTCTGCTGTCTCCGCTTCCGTCTATAACGTTCCACGTTCTGCCGGGTACCTTGCAGCAGCGCGACTGCCAGCAGTCCTCAAGAGGGGCCCCATCGAGCTCACCCTATTCCGGCAACAATGCCTCGAAGTACTGCGCGTATGCAGTAGCGACATAAGGTTGCTTCAGTCGCTCTAGGTCGCACCGCGGCGGTCGTCGGTACCGAACATTGTTGATGACGGATAGTTTTGGGCACAGTTTAACTATCACCAGATAGTGGTCAGAGTCGATGTTAGCGCCACGATATGTCCTGACGTCGATAATGTCGGAAAAGTGCCGTCCATCAATTAGAACGTGGTACATTTTTGATTATGTCTGCAGTGGTGATTTCCAGGTGTACCAATACGGAAGGCTCTGCTGCAGCGCTACGATGCCGAATCTACGGTCCTTAAGCACATCGGCGAGTATGCGTGTGCTCCCGATGAAGTTGAGAGATTTCGAGTTCCACGAACCGAGTTTCCAATCGCTAGTCCCTTTTCGTCGCAGTCGTCTTCGCCGATGGTTCCGGTCCGTACTCTCTTGTCGATTGTTCGTTGCGTGAGTTTTTTTAAAGGCTGGCTTGTAGGGCCTGACACCAAACCCCCTAAATTATCGGAGGACCACCGTTTTCACCGAGGTTGGTTTCCCGAACTTCCCTAAGGCTACTCGTATCCCAGCCAGCGCCACGAGGAGGTAGGGATAGGAGCTGCTGGGAAAGAGGCTAAGGACCGCGAGATGTGGTCTATTTTATTCCTTCAGGTACGCGAGGTACCAATGGTACGCTTTACCCAGCATTTACCAACCAGCCAGTAATGAGAAACGTATAAAAATTATGTACAAGTTTGAAATCAAGCTGTTATTATGTTATGTATATTGTTGTTGGGGAAGGTTAATTAGTCTGTAAAACTGACTGCCTGTTCACTATTGTAGCTAAAAGCGAATCAATCCGTACGAGTTACAAGTTCAATTGAAAAAATGCCTTTTGGTAATCCCCAATTCGGGCACTTAGATGTAAGTAATTTTAAGTAAATCTCTACGTCTCACTGCTCATTGTAAAAAGTGAGTAGCCCGAAATGAGAGGTCTACTCATTTTAGACAGGGAGATGTGAGGATTGATTAGTGAGAAGAGAGAAGAGAGACGTCACAAATAATTTCTCACTGAGAAAAGTGGGAAGAGCGTACACTGCCAAAAATATCTATATAAGATATATGTGTCGCCGTTATATTTTTTTGCAATAGCTCCACCCTAATATAATTGATATAGAACCACACATAAATTAAATAATTGCCAATTCGACATAAAGTTTATTTGGATATATATTTTATTAGTAGTTCGCGTGGAGAATGTGTGCGCTGATATACATCATAAGTAAAATCTATGGATTTTTGCCAATAAATATGTGTTGATTTTTAGTAGTGTAGTAAAGCAGGGAGGCGCTTCTCTCCTCACTCAACATTTCTATTTTCTTATTTCTCACTTTTACAGTATGAAGTGAGAAATGATTATTGATAAGTGAGAAGTGAGACGTCAAATAACCTATTTAGCCAAATGACCTATTTGGCCTGATGACCTTTTCGGCCATATGGCATTTTCGAGTAAATGACCTATTCGGCCGTACGACCCGTTCGGCCCCAACTTTCAGACAGATGGGTTTCGGCCTAATATTCGGCCCAGCATTCGATTAAATGACTTTCAGCTTAATGGGTTTCGATTGCAAATAATTAGGCAGAACTGTGTCAGTTGAAGAGATTTTCATAGAATGTTTGATGTAGAATTTTGTTTTGTTTTTACTAATCAATCACAATTCAAAATATTCATTTCAGCCCTAATCGATATTCGATTTTACGCTTGAATATCAACTGACTATTGAGTATCAGGCGGCAAATTTTGTTTGGAAGTTTGACAATATGCTGCAAGATACTCGTGCCTACATTGTTGAATGTCTGATAAAAACAAACACTAGTCAATGACGACGCTGCTGTCGAGTGTCGATACAAGTGATAGTAAAATGAAGATTTCCGTCCTTGAGTGTGGCATCCATCGATAAAGATTGCTTACAATTTGAGTGTTGGCTGCGATGCCCTGGTGTACAGGTTTAAAACTTTTACAACTAAAGCCTTAAACGAGTTATTGTCCTTTTCGAATTCCTCGCATGCTCGGTAGATCGAATAGTGAGCAGATTTATTAGGAGCGAATCCTTAGAATCTTCTGTAATTTCTGTAATTTCTTTAAGATCGAAAATCTGGAGCGATCTTCCAAACCTTATAGTGGTCGGTGATATATCGAGAATATGCAGAATATGGTCACCAACAGTAGCAATTACTATTAAAGCGCATTTCCTTGTCGCATTCTTTATCACTGTCTTCGAAATTATTATGAGAATTTCTTTTCTCAGAAGCTAAACAAGGGACAACTATTCAAATAAATGCAACACTTATGGGATCACATAGGGAAATTAAATCTCATAATAGTTTCGAAGACAGTGATAAAGAACATAGCTACGACGAACTTATAGCGAGAACCGAAATATCGCTGAAATTGCATTAACAATTGATACCACAAATATCTAACTTAAGTATAAAAACTATTCAGAGCAATAAAAGTAAGTTGTGTGAATAACTACAACCGGTCCCTATGTATGACTTCTGCGGCAATTGAATCAAATACAGTCTAATCCTAAATCAGAATAAACAGAATCTGCACCGCAACCAAGGACGGTTCTTCTGGTACGAATATATTTTGCTCGCAACATGTGCACTGTGGCAGTTGTACAACCATGCAACTCCATCAGCCGTATGTAGAAGTTCGATTAATCCAATGCAGCATTGCAATTGCGTTTAGTTGAAACACACCATAAGCTGAATAAACATTCAACACTTCTTTTCTACCTTACATCACTTGTCGTAATGAAAATTACAATCTTCTTATAGATTATAGATTATAAAAAAAAAGATTCCGCTCTCACGTTTTAAAAATTAAAAAAAAAATATTTCACTGGCAATGCAACGATTTTTCTCTAGAATCGGCTCTGTTCGAATCTGCGGCTGCGACGTCATCATTAACAAAGCATTTTTAGTAGCCCCACAAAAAAAAGCAAATCCTGGAAGTATCAAACTCAAAATATACAAGTTGTACCAAAGCCCAAAAAGCATTGAGAACCGTTACTCCATATGACCTCGCTAGTTCACACCGCAATTGGTCCAGCCGTTGGGATACAACCTGATAGAACCCAATCTACAATTCATAGCCGGTGCAGCAGCGCACTACTTGTTCTGTAAACACCGATTGGTTTGATAGCCCACTGTGCTGCAGACCGCCAAGTGTAGCTAGGCCATAATGACATTCATAAAAAATCTTTATGACTTTATTTAAATTTCGGGCGATAAATTTATGGCTCAGCAAGACGCAAGACAACCGTCGACTACCCGACGCTGACGGATCGAGCGAGGAGGGTCGGAAGGGGGGGGGGGTTATGGAAACAACTTGTACCCCGAACATAAATGACTGCGATACGCTATCGTTTTGTTGAATCTGAATAATTTGGTGTGAATGTGAAAATTTATTGATTTATGGAATATACATAAGCGAACGCGGGCCGGAGCCAAGTGATGGCCAGCGGAGCTTTTCCCAGGATCTCGACTCTCGAATGCAGGAGGAGGGAAAAGTTTTTCGAGCCTAAAATAACCAAACTTTACCAGCGATGGCGACAACTCGATTAGGGACTACGGGCATTGGGATGAGATTGGGGCCGACGCTCATTGTACTGCCGTAAATTAAATCGCAACTCTAGCGTGTCCGTGAGCGAAAAAGTTTTATAGGGGTAATGGAGATGATTTAGGAAAACAGTGTTTAGCTCATTGGAGGCTATGTTTGCGTTTCCTGGGAATTTCTTGACGTTAGCCTTTTTTAAATGCTCTTATAGCGATCCATTTTATTGGAAATAGATTTCAAACGTATTAGGGTTCATTCACAAGTTACGTAACACTAAGTTTTGCGATTCAGAACTCCCTCCCTCTTAGCGCTTTTCGTCAGGAAAAAAGTTTTGTTGCTTGTGAAACATAACGCTGGCTCCCTTCACACCCTCTCCCCACTACATCTTTAAGTAATTTGAGATCAGCTCCTCACTAGCATGGATCAGATTTTAAATTAATATCCACCTGTGAATATATAATGCATATTAGAAGAAAATAAAAGAAAAACGGAATTTTCAAAGACGATTCGGAATAGGATCTAAAACTTATATTTCAGAAAATCGCCTTCAAAAGCCATATCAACTTAATTTGCACAATTCTTTTCTTGAAATCCCAAAGTCGTTTGCAATCATGATTCTCCATACGGAAACCATTAACGCAAAATGCCAGTGTTTATAGCAGGAGTCGTCATGTTCGGGATTTGAGTTAAAACGGTAATAGATGAACAACAAGCGAAATTTTTTAACCCAACAGGTTGGACTAACTCAAGAATTATAAAAAAATGTCATACTTTTCTTCTGTATCATTCATTAACACTGATTTAAGTACAACTTGAACACTATTAGAAATAATTAAAGAATAATATTTGGTTCTCTATGAATAAAAGTACGGTGGATTTCCGTTAAGATCTCTAAAATCTCATCCAAGTCATAATACACTCAAATAATAAAACCACCGAACTAATCTAATTAACCCAACTCTCATCTTTGCAGTGTTCCGTGTCGTGCGGCAGCGGTATCCAGATCCGCAGCGTCGAGTGCATGGACTCGAGTGGTCACTTCAGCAACCAGTGCGACCACAAATCTAAGCCCTCCACCGGCCAGCAGTGCACCACCGGTATCGGCTGTACCGGCGATTCGTCTGCTTCGTCAGCTCTAACCGCGGTAATTGCCCCGCCAGCGGGGGCGCCATCGCCCGTGCCAGGCCTAACGTCGCTGGATAGCAATGTGGCGTCGCAGCTGAAGGAAAAGTTATCGCACTCCGAACGGGACCCCACGCTGATGACGTACAACGATCAACCCTACTACGCTCAACCGCTCCGGCAGGATCGACTACCGAAGGCGGAGAAAATTGTTTCCCAACGAGTGCCGAGCGAGGCAACGTGAGTGAAAATATCTGCAACGATTTTTTCGTTGGCTTTCATCCTTTCGTCATACTCAAATTTTCCACTCTGATTCCTTTGACCGTATTTTTCGTTTGGTTCGTGATTCGAAAGCTGCAACCACCTCTTGATGCAGAGGAAGCTCATTTGTCATATCTAGTGGATGGATGCGATGTGAGTGCCGGGTTGGGTGGTTCCATCATCTGGGCAAAGGCGAATCATATTTTAGGGACGTCGTCGGTAGCTAGAATTGCCGCCTGGAACGATGACACCGAGTTTTTTTTCCTGCGAAAAGAGTTTACGATACATCGAATATTGCTCAATCATACCTGAATCATGGAGATGGGAAGAACACCTACAATAAAGAGATGCTACCAAGATATGCTTCCCATCGATTGATGGAAGGTACACGAAACGGAAAATTGCGCTGGGATAGGATTGAGTCAGCATATTCGTACCAGCGGGTGATCAGTTTAATAACGATTCAATTACCATCATGACATGCAAAATCGTTGCATAAAAGCTCAAATGATGGGATGAGATATGGAATTGATGGCCATCAACAGCATCCATGTAAACTTGAGAACAACTGAGAAAAGTTTTTGTGTTCAAATCGAGTACTTAGCACAGTGTTGCTCCGTTAATCTTTCCCAGCGTTTATGTAATAAATACGCTTTTCATGACATTTCTAAAGCTTCTCAACTCTCCCACGTTTCAATTCAAAGGTCTTGAATTTCGAAGTATTTTAATGATTATGATCTTTTCTGACAATGTTGATGCCCATTCCTGGAAATTCTACAGTCACATTTCATCCCTTTTATTCTTGACAATTCCTTACAAGTATGATTGTTGGCATTGAATTGAGTGAGGAGCACTAGCCTGTTGATGGTAGCCAATAGCGAATACTTGATTTCCCCGCGCAAGAACGGCGTTATCAAACAAAGTGTTTGTATCTCTGTATTTCACTCGCGAGAAACTTTTAATTATATTGTGGCCCTTGTTCCTTCTGTTTAACTAATTATGCGTATCCCAACGAATTTATAAACTGGCCCAGCCTCAGCCATGTTCAGACTCTGAGTGCTTTTGCCGAGCGGAATAGCAGCAATTGTTAGCAGAACTGTTTAATCGAAATGACGATTTTGTTTACAAAATTTTAATTTGAGGGTTTGATAAAAAATTATACAAAAAATAAGAGAATTTGCATACTTGGTTTGCTAAGGGTATAGGGGAGACTGGGGATACTTGATCCCCTTTCTTGGTTTCCGATGCATCACAGCCAAAAATAAATAAACATAAGCGATTTCCACACAGTCCTTGAATTATTGTTGTTAATGATACACAATCGATTTTTTGGAGTGCTGTCAAAAATCGAATTTAAAAATATTCGGGGGAAATTGATCCCTCTCCAAGAACTTGCTTTGATAAAATTAGAAAGGTGCCCTCAGATTTTTTAAATGTTTTTACTTCAAAATAGGCGGAGTTTTCGAATTGCTGTGCGTATACTTGGATGATTTTTGTTATTAAATTCGACAGCACATGCTATTTTAAAATTTGGGGAGACTTGATCCCCTTTCGATGATATTTACGCAATAAATTATGTTTTTTTGACAGCCCTCAATCAAATCAGTCAAATCTACAAAAAAAAATTAGAAACATGAGAACAAATTTTTATTTTTTTTAATTTGTTCGCCAATTTTTTGTATAGGTGACTAATGGGGGATCAAGTGTCCACATATTGAGGCAATAACTTCAAATACAAATATACTAAAACTTTGATGGAATGTTGACATTTTCATCAGTACAGATCATTAAGCATATTTATGGCTTTGTGCTGTGAAAAAACGAAATCATTTGGTCATTGTTATAAAAATTCCACCATTTAATTCCACCACTTAATAGTACCTTGACAGATACGTATTTCGATCTCAACAGTAAGGTCGTATTCCTGTTGAGGTCGAAATACGTATCTGTCAAGGTACAATTACCACCACTTAATTAACCCTTTTGTTACCGACAGGGTACCCGGGTACCTTTATCGTTTTCAAGTGAATTTTTTTTACGGTTCTTAACATCGCAGGAAATTGAAACTCCGTGACATCTTCAAACTTGGCAAATTTAAGGTTTGGGTGGTATGAAAATGAAAATCCAGTAACGGGGGGCTTAGGGAGGGGCTTCTGAATATTTTTACCCCGTAACGTACCGACAGGGTACCCGGGTACCCACGTTTTGGTGTGACCATAACTTCGTTAGTTTTCAACTGATTTGGACGATTCCGTTTGCTATGAATGAAGAAATTCATCCTTTATCCGAACCATTTCACATAGGACCGATCCTGATTACCTGGTTACCGGAGTTCCGGATTTGCTAGACCATGTCTCAAAAAAGAAGAAGTTGATCTTATAGAATCCAAATGATGATTTCTTGTATCCTGAGTTACCAGTTTCGCAGAAAACTCGAGGATTATGACTTCCCAACGTATTAGGACCAAGTGATCATATGGACTCGGAACGGACATCACGGAATAGGTTCCCGTGGGCCCTATAGTGGCCGCAAATTCATTCTGAAGGAACCCTGGCAATATGGGTATCAAAATTCTTCAAATTGTTTCGGAAACATGTTATTCATATAGTTGAGCCCATAGGATGGATATGAACCGGGACAGTCATTCTGGAACAGGTTCCCGGAGGGCCCGTAATGGCCAAAAACTCATTTAGAATAAACCCTGGCAATATGGGTATCAACATTCTTGGAATTGTTCCGGAAACATATTTTCCATGTAGTTGAGACCATAGGATGGATCAACCGGAACGGTCATCCTGGAATAGGTTCCCAAAGGGCCTAAAGTGACCATAAATTCATTTGGAAGAATTTCTGGCAATATGGGTATCAAAATTCTTGGAATTGTTCCGGAAACATATTTTCCATGTAGTTGAGACCATAGAATGGATATCAACCGGAATGGTCATTCTGGAACAGGTTCCCGGAGGGCTCGTAGGGGCCAAAAACTCATTTGGAATAAACCCTGGCAATATGGGTATAAAAACTCTTGAATTGTTTCGGAACTATGGTATCAAGAAAGTTGAAACCATAGGATGGATATCAACCGGTTCCCGAAAGGCCTTCAGTGGCCACAAACTCATTTAGAAGACACCCTGGCATCAAAATTCTTGGAATATTTTCGGAAACATGTTTTTCCAAGAAGATGGAACTGATGTTGGGTCATCAGGCTGAATGGCCGTTAGGCCGAATGGTTATTTGGTCGAATGACAAGTGAGGAGTGAATAGTGAGAAATGAGCAGTGGGAAGTGGAAAGTAAAAAGTGAAAAGTGAAATGAAAGAAATGAGAAGAGAGAATTGAAAAGTGACACAGTGTTGACCCGATTTTGTCATTCCCCGATTTTATCTTCCTTCGACATTATCACATTTTCGACCCGATTTTATCACGTCCCGCTTTTGTCACGTTTTTGGCGTTTTTAGCAAGAGTTTCTTCTAAATAAGGGGCCCCATGGAAACCTGTTTGAGAATGACCGGTCCATTGTCAAACCATCTTATGGTCTAATAACCCAAAAGATCATGCTTCCGAGACAATTTCATGAATTTTGATACCCATCCATTGTCAAACCATCCTATGGTCTAATTACTTATCAGATCATGCTTCCGAAACAATTTCATGAATTTTGATACCCATATTGCCAGGGTTTCTGCAGAATGAACTTGTGGCCACTTTCGGCCCCACAGGAACCTGTTCCAGGATGACCGGTTCGTTGTCAAACTATCCTATGGTCCAATTACTAATCAGATAATGCTTCCGAAACAATTTCATGAATTTTGATACCCATATTGCTAGGGTTTCTTCAAAATGAGTTTGTGGCCACTTTCGGCCCCACGGGAACCTGTTCCAGGATGACCGGTTCGTTGTCAAACCATTCTATGGTCCAATAACTTATCAGATCATGCTTCCGAAGCAATTTCATGAATTTTGATACCCATATTGCCAGGGTTTCTTCAGAATGAGTTTGTGGTACATCACAACGATGCCAACAGGGACCCGTAATGCTGGGTAGACACCTTTAAGTGGTGTGTTACGGGGTAAGATCTACCACGGTTACTTTGCTACTACAGGCAAATCCTGACCCAACGATTACCTTCCTCATTATCCAACTCCGTGGTACTTATGAGGGTGTCGCTAAGTCGGTGGCCTCTCGTTAAGTAAGTACTACATCTACACTTCCTTCCTCTCCCTAGTTACGGTGAAGATGGGCGTGGCCAGGAGTAGTAATCCTCATGCTTTTGTTATTTTTGTTTAAGACTGGAATCAAGGACCACTCCCCTTCTTGACTTCTGATAGCATTCTAGATAAGGATCTCAAAAGTAAAACATGAGTATCACTAGTGTCCAATCTACGAATTACACCGTAACAATGCTAATGCTAATGCTAATGCATCACAACGATGCCAACAGGCAGTTGACATGTTGACATTTCGTAGCCCAGATAGTCGTCAATCACTGTGGTTGGTGGTCACCCCGTCCTGCAACAGAGTGGCATCATGAGTCTTACCTACCTGGATACCTGGTTGGCTACAGCGTCGATACACCTATGCCTGGCGTATTGTAGAGCTCCATAATCGTCGGTCTTAGGCGATGTTCCTTCAGTTTCTCCGAACGTTCAGTGTCCCCAGGTCCGATTCCACCGCGTGCAGCCAGCGTCTTCGTGGCCTTCCACGAAGTCGCCGGCCCCTATCTGGTTCTCTGTTGAATATTGTTTTCGCTATTCTTTCTTCCGACATTCGCACTAAGAGACTAGCCCACTGAAGTCTGCCGTATTTTATACGATTCCTAATATTTTCTTTGTATATTTGATACAGCTCATGATTCATGCGTCTGCGCCACACACCATTTTCTAGTTTCCCTCCGAGTATTGTACGCAACCCCGAAAGCTCTCCGATCGGCCTCTTTTAACTTCCATGCTTTATGTCCATAAAGGGCCTCTGGTAGAATCAGAGTTTTGTATAGAGGAAATTTCCTTTCCGTCTGCATGCTGCGGGACCTAAGCTGATTACGTAATCCTTTTTTTGTGTCTTTATTAAGGAGACTTTCAGCCCGAGGCTGGCTCGTCTCCGGATTACGTAATCCGTAAAAGGCCCTATTCGCAGCAGCAATACGTCTTTTCACTTCACGGGAAACGTCATTGTCACATGTCACAAACGTTCCAAAGTAAACAAATTTTTCAACAACTTCAAACTCATCCCCATCAAGCACTACCTCAGCACTAACACCACTAGGTCTTTCCCTATATCTACCTGCCAGCCTGCCACCACGTACTTTGTCTTGGTAGTTGTTAAGCCTATCCTCGCCGTCTCCCTCTTCAGTGGGACAAAAGCCTCAACTACTGCTCTGAGATCGATTCCAATAAGGTCGATGTCGTCCGCAAAGCCCAGGAGCATATGCGACCGTGTGATGAGAGTGCCGTTCCTCTGCACGCCAGATCTCCTAATAGCGCCTTCGAGGGCAATTTTGAACAATAAATTCGAAAGTGCATCACCTCGCTTTATTCCATCTAAGGTCACAAACGAGGTTGACACTTCTTCTGCAATCCAAATACTTGATTTCGAGCCATCCAGCGTTGCACGTATCAGTCTAATCAGTTTCGCCGGAAAACCATGTTCGAACATTATCTGCCACAGCTCATTTCTCTTCACTGAATCGTACGCTGCTTTGAAACCAATGAACAGGTGGTGAGTCTGCAAGTTGTACTCCCGGAATTTATCACGGATCATTCGCAGACCAAACATCTGATCCGTCGTTGATTAACCCTCGCGAAAGCCTGCCTGGAATTCACCGACAAAGGACTCCTCAAGCGGTCTCAGCCTCTTAAACAGGATATGCGATAGGATTTTGTACGGCGAGTTCAGAAGGGTGATCCCTCCAAAATTGGCACACTCTAGTCTATGACCTTTCTTATAGATTGGGCATATGAGGCCATCCAACCAGCCGGCAGGCAGTTCTTCATCCTCCCATATTTTCTGGATAATGTGGTGGATTGATTGATGCAGCTGCTCACTTCCGAGTTTGAGAAGCTCGACCGGGATCTCGTCCTTCCCAGCAGTTTTACTGTTTTTCAGCTCTTTTAGAGCCTTCTTTACCTCGTCTAACGTTGGTGGTTCCACAGCTTGACCGTCGCCGACTATGTCCATCCTACTCCTTAATCTTCTTCTTCTTGTTGTTGTTGGCATTACATCCCCACACTGGGACAGAGCCGCCTCACAGCTTAGTGTTCATTAAGCACTTCCACAGTTATTAACTGCGAACTTTCTAAGCCAAGTTACCATTTTTGCATTCGTATATCATGAGGCTAACACGATGATACTTTTATGCCTAGGGAAGTCGAGACAGTTTCCAAACCGAAAATTGTCTATACCGGCACCGGGAATCGAACCCGGCCACCCTCAGCATGGTCTTGCTTTATAGCCGCGCGTCTTACCGCACGGCTAAGGAGGGACCTTCTCCTTAATACACCTTTATTTTCCCCGTTCAACAAATCTTCGAAGTGCTCCTTCCACCTGGTTGCCACCATAGTCTTGTCTGTCAGCAAATTCCTCTCTCGGTCATTGCACATGGCGGGCACTGGCACAGTCTTATGCCGCGCGCCATTGACAGTTGCGTAAAACCTCCGCATATCGTTTCTATCCATGTTCTCCTGCGCTTCAGCTATCACACTCTCTTCGTGTTGCCTTTTTTCTGCGGTGGATTCGTTTCTCTTCTGCCCTTGCTACACTGTACCGCTCTCTGTTGAAACGGGTACGAGCCACTAGCGTTCGACTCCTAGCAACATTTTTCTCGTCCGTCACTCGCTGGCACTCCTCATCGAACCAACCATGAGTCTTACATGTCTCCTATTTCTGAGGTGCCGCAGGAGCATCAACCCCCCGACACTCCTGTCAGGCATAACAAGACCTTCATGTCACCAAATTTTAAAGTTCCGCAGAGGTATCTGTCCTTCGATGCTCCTACCAGGCATAGCGAGATTTCACTCATTCTATCACTACCGAGCATGCGTACCATGCGAGGCTTACTTTTGTGCTCACCCAAACATTCGGTTCCTCACTCTGTGGGGGTATTACGTGTAATACTCTCAAATCCGCTAGTGATGAACTTAATTTTAAAATTAAAAAATCACTTAAATAAAGAGAAAAAAATCAACTCCGTTTCGCTTGCACCACATGTGCATCACTGCAAATGTCCTATACGGACAAAAGTTCTATTCAGCCAAATGTCCTATTCGGCCACATACCATATTAGGCCAATGGCACAAATCTCCCAAATTGAGGTGAACGTGCCCCTGGAGCCGACGTTCTGATACCTGATACCATATTAGGCCAAATGTCCTATTCGGCCAACTGTCCTATTCGGCCAACTGTCCTATTAGGCCAAATGTCCTATTCGTCTAAATGTCCTATTCGTCTAAATGTCCTATTCGTCTAAATGTCCTATTCGTCTAAATGTCCTATTCGTCTAAATGTTCTATTCGGTCAAATGTTCTATTCGGCCAAATGTTCTATTCGGCCAAATGTCCTATTCGGCCAAATGTCCTATTCAACCAAATTTTCTATTCGGCCAAATTTCCTATTCGGCCAAATGTCCTAATCGGCCAAATGTCCTATTTGGCCAAATGATCTATTCAACCAAATGTCCTATTCCGCCAAATGTCCTATTCGTCTAAATGTCCTATTCGTCTAAATGTTCTATACGGCCAAATGTTCTATTCGGCCAAATGTCCTATTCGGCCAAATTTTCTATTCGGCCAAATTTCCTATTCGGCCAAATTTCCTATTCGGCCAAATGTCCTATTCGGCCAAATGTCCTATTCAACCAAAAGTCCTATTCGGCCAAATGTCCAATTCGGCCAAATGGGGAAGAACCGTTTGGCAGAGCGCCATTTGGCCGAAGGCCACTAGGCCTACCTCCTTGAAAATCTTCTTTAGCTTCATCTGCGCCGGTAGCAGCATAAGAGGTTCACATTTTTGGTGCAGATTTTCACAGACTGGAAAGAAAAAACCGAATAGTTTCGAAACTCAAAGTAAAATATGTTCACCTCACATTTTAAAGTACAATGGGCTGATGCAACAGACTTAGAGTTAATGCCGATGAAAAATTCGGAAAAATTGACGGCATGAAAATTGTACAACAAGAGATACATATTAGGAATTAAACAGCGTATAGAAGTAAACATGAAAACTGTATGGGAAGATCCATTAATTACGTAACGCAAATTCAATACAATAAAGAGTGTCTCTAATTATTATGGTCTGAATACCAAAAAAATAATAGAAACTATTGATACAGCTACGAAACTGTCACTCGCCTGGACGGATGTTGCTTGATTTTGGAAAATCTAGGAAATTCCGCTGGAGTAAATAAAACTTCTTGTCGTTTAATTAAATTTAGAATCAGAAGAGACCTTAATTTCGTTTCATTCCGAGGTTTCGAAATCAAATCTGTATTTCGTTCCGTCTCGTTTCATTTCGACTTGTAGAAGTATGATATTATGATATCCCATATTTTTAGATATTGAGACCCGGAACAGCAATTAATAATTTTACGAAATTCTGTCAGAAAAAACTAAATAGCTCGTCACAGAGGCGTTATGGGGCATATTTTTCTAGTGCTGACATTATGTTGCCGAATAGCTATTGGATCCCGAATTCCTCTTGTCATAAGACTATATTAACTCGTCTTATGACAAGTGAAGACATTCCACTAAAAAGCTCAAAAAAATTGTCTTACCCGAATTCCTGTTATTGCTGGCAATTGTTAGGGAATAATGCACCAAGCGCACACTTTTCACTAATTTAAAGATAACATGTATTAGCATTCAATTGCCTGAAGCATGTTGCCCTATTTCTCCTACGTGCTTACCCGACTATGAATGCCTAATTTGTTTGTTACAAAATCTATAATCGTTAACGATAATTTATTCCAACACTGCACTGTGTACCGGTTCAACCCTTCAATATCTGATTCAATAAAAATCAACATGTGTACGAAGCTGCTGGTGCCCAAGTGCCCAAGTCAATGCACTGCCTATGAGAGTTTGGTGCTTCTTGTCTCGTGGAAACTCTGTGCCATATTGATTGCTTTTTGAAATCATCGTCATCGTCGTCATCGGTGTCACTGTTTTCATGTAGAAAGTGGCTTTCATCTAGTGTACGTATCACGTAAGAGAAAGATGCCTAAATAAATCCTTTTTTGGTATGAGGGTTTTAAACTTTCTGTAAGAATGCACATGTTAAAATTTGATTTACTAAGATCGTTAGATTTTTCTTTTTCTTCCATGATTCATATTCAGCATGATCATGCTTTGAAGTCGCGCATCTTACCGCTAGACTGAGGAAACTGCCTAAAATCTTAATAAAAAATTAGGATTAAATACAAATGTAGACTACTGACATACTTCACACCATTCCCAAAGGCATATATCGCCATCAAGTGAAAAAAAAAATCTGATGCAAACATTTCGATAAACAGCGCGAATCATCGGTTCCGCTCATAGCATTCATGACATTTAAACATTAATCCACATTCGGGAAATGAGTTTGAACTATCGTCATATTGATATAGCCACATGAGCTCGCAGTGGTATAACTCAATCAACTCTAATTACTGTTCCCACATCAAACGACCTTGGGCTATCCGTGACAATTGAACCACATCGGGCTTCCCTGCATCGCAACGGTACAATCTGGGCTCCAGGGAGACCGCCAGCATAATAATCATCGTCGGTGTCGATGCGATAATAATTGCACAATCCACTCGTTATGATTTATTCTCTTGTGGTTTGGCTTGTTCCCGCTGGTTTAATCGACGTTTTTGTTGTTCCTACACAGGTTCATTCAAGACACCGAATGGTCCCCGTGCAGCGTCACATGCGGCGAGGGTATCCGACGGAAGCCATTTCGGTGCAAGATATTCCTGGAATTCTCCAAGCGAGTGGCAACCCTCAATGACTCGCTGTGCCACTCGTACAAACCCTTGGACGAAGTGGAACGCTGCGTCATGGAGCCTTGCTCGTACTCGCACAACTTTGAGGAGTCGTATTTGAAGTAAAGCAACTGGAGTGAATTGATTGATGGAAAACTAATTGGATTTTTTTGTAGGGATGGTAATCGACAAAACCTGGACGGAATCAAAGTTCAAGCCGCCGTACCTGGAAAGACCTACTCGTGGAGAGAGGAGGGTTATACGAGCTGTAGTGCTTCCTGCTTAGGAGGCGTCGAAGAGCTCATTATCAATTGTATAAGAGACGACACCGGAAAAATTGTGTCGCCGTTCTTGTGCTCTCCGGAAACCAAGCCGGAAGCTCGGATACGAACGTGTAACGACATACCATGTCCACCTCGGTGGAACTATTCAGAGTTTACACCGTGCTCGAAGTCCTGCGGGTTCGGGATTCAAACGCGCGAGGTAACCTGCATCCACGAAGTGACACGTGGTGGAGAGAACACAATGATCGTCCCGAACAGTATGTGTACTACGAAACCTCAACCGGATCGGCAGTATTGCAATATAATCGATTGTCCTGTTCGGTGGGAGGTATCCGAATGGAGCAAGTGTTCAAAGTATGAGAAAAAAGGCTGATTTTCTGTAGAATAAATTTGACAGACTGTTATCCCATTTCAGACCATGCGGAGGAGGAATCAAAGAACGACGGGTTGAGTGTAAGCAAATCATGGCACAAGAACACAAAGTGGAACGACCGGCGTCAATGTGCCCCAGCAGTAAACCCCCAGACAAAAAACCATGCAATACTAAGGCTTGCGCTCCGGAAGACCAACGACCTCCAATCGCCGGCACTAATTCAACATTCATTCAGCACGACCCCAAGAAGAATAAAATCACACTGAAGATCGGTGGCGCAGCTACCGTATTTTTTGGAACGCAAATCAAAATCAAATGTCCAGTAAAGCGGTTCAATCGTACAAAAATCCGATGGAGTAAGGATCAAACACCGTTGATTAAATCTAAGAAGATCAAAATTTCCAAGAAAGGAGCGCTGCGGATCATCGACGTTACGTTCAAAGAGGCGGGAGTCTACACATGCCACGCCGGTCTGAGCCATGCAGACCTCAGACTAGCGGTCAAACCGAAGCCAGGAGGAGTACATAACCATGACGAAGACCGGGAAAGGCTTCGAGAGGGTGCTGGTTTGAATGCACTGAGGGACCACACGTATGTAGCGTCACAAAATAGGAGTGACGAAAAAGGGTAATTTCTGGGTAATTTCTATGAAATATTTAATATTTATTATTTATCATCATCAACAGAGGGCGGCGGAATCGTGATCGAAATCGAGGGAAAAACAGACAACGACAGCCACCTGATATCGTCCAAAATGCTGAGAGTAGCGTTATGGAAGACGAGGTAAGTCAAACAACAACTTTTTGGCACATATTAATGCTCGAACGTAGATCGTAGTTTGCGCAACTAATAAATATGCTATTTGTAACTAACCGTTTCCTTCTTTTTAACCGTAATCGATTCTTTCTTCTATTGTGTCCGGCTTCGTAATGGTTACTAAAACCCTTATCGAATTGGCATTTTCTTTATTGTAATTCCAAAAATAAAACACCGAACCGCTAGGAGATATTGAGGTCCCATTCCCAAATGACCGCTGCGGATAGTACGCTCGCACCCGATGCGGCAGTAGCAGCTAGTTCCGGCACCCGAACGATGCCGATGCCACACTTTCAGCATTTACTGGCTAGCTTGCAGGTGAGATAGGCAGTTGCACCAAACTGTCAACGATGTTTTGTGCGCTCGTTACGCTCGTGCCTTGTCTTGTCCCAGATGAGTCGTTGAACTAGCAGAAACTGTACCCTATGTGTATATTTTGTTTCGTTCGTAAATGGTGTATCTCGTTAATTTTGTTCATATGGTTTTTGCATGAGGTAATTGTGAAATCGCATGTTTTCGTTTGGCTCAGCTAACTCATCTCCTTATTTTTAACAAAAAACGTATGTGTGTATCGGCGCGGCAACGCTTTGTTACCGCTTTTTCCTGCGTCTTTTTAACGTCCCGTACATACAGACGCTACGTGATCAACGTACCTTGAAGAGAGGGTCACCGTCACATATGAGGTGAGAAAGTCATCGAATGAGAGAAATGAACCGGTGCAAATTATAGACACTGTAGTCACTGTACTGTTTGACACTAGCTGGAGGAAAGCTCACTGGCGTTCCTGAGTGAGGGGAAGGGAAAAAAGGCCTTTTTACCAGTGAGTTTTCCTCCAGCTAGTGTCAAACAGTACAGCGACCGATTGATTTTCACACACCGACAAGCCGCCATTACCGAGCGTGGAAAGCTGGATAGACGAGCTGAGGCGAAGGCGAGTGTAGCCAAATGAACTGTCAGTTAGCCAAACGAACATGACGTCACAATTGCAATCCAAGCAACAGAGCGTGTGACGTAGAACACTGTGAAAACCGGGAAAACACACTAAATCGAAGTTACTCAACCGTGTCTCCGCTCGTCTATGGGACCTATAGTGTCTATAGTCCAAATACCTGAATCTATTTCAACAAGTAGAGGTTCCTGTTGAAGACAAAATTTTCAAAACAACTTATCTGCTTTCGTAAACAAAGATTCAAATGTCGATTTGACGAATCTGATTGCACTCCGACGCAAACCAACGCTATCAACAGGTAGCCGAAACCTTCACCCACGGTTTGATAGCGTTCACTCAGCGAACTGCACTAGTGAAAATCATAACTGCCACCTAATGAATCTTCGACTGATTATTCCACCAACAGTGCTTCTTACACGCAGTTACCTTCCCAAGTATTCATGCGTCAATGGGCGTGGTGTCTACTTACCGGCCTCCCGACCCCGACGTCCATGGTTCGAACCCAGTCTGCCGCCTTTTTTTAATGAAAATCATCGTTCATAAGGCAACATATTGAAATTCATACCGATTCCTTGTGGCAAATTTTCATAAACCGTTTGATTGAAAATTATACATCCATTTTCCTCAGTGTTGGTTTGCGTGGAAGTGCTATCAGTTTCGTCAAATCGACGTTCGAATCTTTGTTTACAAAAGCAGGTAACGCGTTTTGAAAATTTTGTCTTGTGTTCAACTATTCCTATCTCTATCTCACTGAATATTGTCGCGCTTATCTTTTTTTTAGAATACCGCCACATAACATATCTAATATCATATCTAATATAATATATATATATCATAACATATAACATATCTAATCTATAACATCTTTGCTGGAGAACGTGGTCCTTCCATGATTTTGAAACGCTAGCGAACCTAGCAGTGGAAGTCAAGCTTTACTGAACAACGCTCATAAGACAGAGCAGCATCGCATGCTTTGCTGTCTCTTTTTTTCGCCTTGGATATACGGAAGTGCCGTTCGTCAATTGTTGATACACAAAGAGCCTTATTTGAAACTCGCAGTTGATTCTATGATGCCTAACTGTTTTGTGATAACGCGGTGGTGTTATGCGTACACACCAGTCAAGCAGTTTGACAAACATTGTCTCATTGTCATGACAAACATTGACATTGTCAAACATTGTTGGCGACTCGGTTGGAAAAAAATCAAAGCGGTTTGATTTTGGTTTGATCTGTCGGGGGCGGAGTCAAAATTCGTCGAACATGTTTGAGCGTTTGTAGTGAAGTCGTACAAACTCCCATATATTTTTTGATGGTTGCTGTTCAAGTTAGCGCGTCGGTCATTCATGTGTGACATTGTTGGTCGAATAAATTGTGTGTTCATGTCACGGTTTGTAGATGCTTGACTAAACGAGAAGCGGAGTCAATGTTGGTCAAACTGCTTGACTAGTGTGTACGCTACATTACGCTATCATGCTTGACTGCGAAGGTAAACGTCAAGATAGAACCCGGGTTAAAAGGTAGGGAGAATTTCCCCACAAAAAATAAAACCACGTGTTTTTTGCCAAATGACAGCAGTGTTCGATTGTATTAGTGAGAGACCACCGGAGTCACTGAGCACATAGAGAGTGTTTTTCATGGCAAGTGCATACGATGGGGAAGATTCATATTGACTCTGTTGTATTTAGTGGCAGATTACCTGAGTGGCAACCAGCAGGAATCTGCAATAATTGTGTTTTTCTCGAGAGGCATAATATAAATATTCATCTCATCCCGTAAGAAAGTAACACAACACCAATCTCGTTGCTTCTTTCTGATTCTGAATCATACTCATGTTATTATGTTGGCAACTTGTATTTTTGTTCAACCCTCCAAGTGACTTCACTTACGCTGTTTCTAAAACAAATCCAATACATTTTAGTTATTGTTTACTTTGCTTGATAGGGAGACGGTTGGAAAGTTCAATATGTAGATTTAGCTTCACCCTTTGCGTAACACTATATACAGTCGCCTCTCCACATCTCGATATTGAAGGGACCATCGACCGATATTGAAGGGACCATAGGGAGAGATCGAGGAATGGAAGGAAAATTTAAATGGGTACCGTCAACTGGGGGGAAGATGATCATTGAGGTGAAGATGATCATTTGATGTGTCAGTCAAAAGTGCCAATTTTTTTATGAAACGGTAGTCAACAATATTCTCCGTTCAAGTAATGTTACCGCTAGGTAGAAATCCGAGTTTTTCGATTATAATCATGAAAATGTATTTTGTGGAAGAAAGAGAGAAATAGTCATAAATGACGCTATTTTCGTTTCAAATATTGACTTCTTAGACTTCTTTACGTAGTAAATTCAACATTCATACAAATAGCCTAGTGTATTTTGACTACTAGGTCATAACGGTTTTAGTAGAGCTGTCTTGATCAACTTCACCCCAAACCAGATTATTCAAAAAATGTGTGATAATTTAATTTATTTTAATAAATGCGAACGCATTTCAGAAAACTAAAGTTGTTGATTATTGCAACGTATAGCAGTACATGTTTTGAAAATATTTGTTTCGATTTAAAATGAAAACACGCATTGTTATTGCATGTTTTGTCTTAAAAATGATCATCTTCCCCCCAGTTGACGGTACTAGATCCAAAAAAGTTCGTTGCTATGAAAAACGACAACAAAACAAATGTCATTTATTGTTGTTGATGTGTTTTTTATTGTCCAGATGGTCTAATAGCTTAAGAAATAGAACATATCGCCATTTATTTATTTATTTAACAGACTAAGGCCGGAGTGGCCTGTGCTGCACATAAAAGTCTTCTCCATTCAGCTCGGTCCATGGCTGCACTTCGCCAACCACGTAGTCTGCGGAGGATCCGCAAATCGTCCTCCACCTGATCGATCCACCTTGCCCGCTGTGCACCTCGCCTTCTTGTTTCCGTCGGATCGTTGTCGAGAACCATTTTCACCGGATTACTGTCCGACATTCTGGCTACGTGCCCGGCCCACCGCAGTCTTCCGATTTTCGCGGTGTGAACGATGGATGGTTCTCCCAACAGCTGATGCAACTCGTGGTTCATTCGCCTCCTCCACGTACCGTCCGCCATCTGCACCCCACCATAGATGGTACGCAACACTTTCCTTTCAAAAACTCCCAGTGCGCGTTGATCCTCCACGAGCATCGTCCAGGTCTCGTATCCGAAGAGAACTACCGGTCTTATAAGCGTTTTGTAGATAGTCAGTTTGGTACGGCGGCGAACTCTATTCGATCGGAGCGTCTTACGGAGTTCAAAGTACGTACGATTTCCAGCCATTATGCGCCTCCGAATTTCTCTGCTGGTATCGTTATCAGCGGTCACCAGTGAGCCCAAGTACACGAATTCTTCAACCACCTCGATTTCGTCACCACCGATAGAAACTCGTGGTGGGTGGCTTACATTGACCTCTCTTGAGCCTCTTCCTATCATGTACTTCGTCTTCGACGTGTTGATGACTAGTCCAATCCGTTTAGCTTCGCTTTTCAGTCTGATGTAGGCTTCCTCCATCCTCTCAAAGTTACGTGCCATGATATCAATGTCGTCGGGGAAACCAAATAACTGGACGGACTTCGTGAAAATCGTACCACTCGTGTCAATCCCTGCCCTTCGTATTACTCCCTCCAAACCGATGTTGAATATCAGACACGAAAGACCATCACCTTGCCGTAACCCTCTACGCGTTTCGAAGGGACTCGAGGATGCCCCTGAAACTCGAACTACGCACATCACCCGATCTATCGTCGCCTTGATCAACCGTATCAGTTTTTCCGGAAATCCGTTTTCGTGCATTAGCTGCCATAGCTGGTCCCGATTGATTGTATCATATGCGGCTTTGAAGTCGATAAATAGATGATGTGTGGGCACGTTGTATTCGCGGCATTTCTGCAATACCTGACGTATGGCGAACACCTGGTCTGTGGTAGAGCGTTCACCCATAAATCCCGCCTGGTACTGCCCCACGAACTCTCTTGCAATTGGTGTTAGTCGGCGGCATAAAATTTGGGAGAGTACCTTGTAGGCGGCGTTCAGCAATGTGATTGCGCGGTAGTTGCTTCAATCCAGCTTATCGCCCTTTTTGTAGATGGGACATACGACACCTTCCATCCACTCCTGCGGCAGAACCTCATCCTCCCAAACCTTGGTAATCACCCAGTGCAGCGCTCTAGCCAGTGCCTCACCACCGTGTTTAAACAGCTCTCCTGGTAGTTGGTCAACTCCAGGGGCTTTGTTGTTTATCAGCCGGCCGATCTCCTCCTGGATTTCCTGGAGATTCGGAGCCGGAAGTCGCATGTCCTGCGCGCGTGCTCCTAGGTTCATTACCATACCGCCATGTCCTTACACATATCGGGCTGTGGCACGTGGCCCTTACGTGAACGGTTCAACTTCTCATAGAACTTTCGTGCGCTATTAGCGCGGTACAGTTCCTCCGTCTCTTCACGGTCTCGATCTTCCTGCTGGCGCTTTTTCCTCCGGAAAATCGAGTTTTGTCTGTTCCGCGCCCGTTTGTATCGTGCCTCGTTCGCCCTCGTGCGGTGTTGCAGCAATCTCGTCCATGCTGCATTCTTCTCCTCAACTAACTGCTCACATTCGCCGTCATACCAGTCGTTTCTCTGATCCGGAGCCACCGTGCCTAGTGCAGCGGTTGCGATGCTTCCAATGGCGGATCGAATATCTCTCCAGCCATCTTCAAGAGATGCTGCGCCTAGCTGCTCTTCCGTTGAGAGTGCCACTTCCAGCTGCTGCGCGTATTCTTGGGCTAGTCTACCGTATTGTAGCCGCCCAATGTTTATCCGCGGCGGACGACTCCGACGCGTGTTGATCACCGTCGAGAGATTTGAGCGCAGGCATACTGCAACGAGGTAGTGGTCGGATTCAATATTCGCACTGTGGTAAGTGCGGACGTTCATGTCACCGATGACGATTTCGACGTCCTGCAGTGGGCATCCATCGTATTTCTGCTCCAGCTGTACAAAGAACGCTTCTTTCTCGTCGTCGGCTCTCCCTTCGTGAGGGGTGTGCACGTTGATGATGCTAAAGTTGAAGAATCGGCCTTTTATCCTCAGCTTGCACATCCTTGCGTTGATTGGCTGCCACCCAATCACGCGTTGGCGCATCTTTCCCAGCACTATGAAGCCGGTTCCCAGCTCATTGGTGGTGCCACAGCTTTGGTAGAAGGTAGCCGCTCGATGCCCGCTTTTCCACACTTTCTGTCCAGCAGATTTCCTGCAGCGCTACGACACCGAAGTTGCGGGGATGTAATTCATCGTAGATTATCCTGTCGCAACCTGCGAAGCCTAGCGACTTGCAGTTCCATGTTCCAAGCTTCCAATCGTGATCCTTTATTCGTCGCCTAGGTCGTTGCCGATTGTATCGAGTCGTATTATCTTCTATGTCGTTCGTAATAGTTGTTTTTAAAGGCGGCTTATTGGGCCTGCGCAAACCTCCTGGCTCGTCGGAGGGCCGTCGTGTCAGGGCTGTTTATGCGTCCCACCTAACACCAGGACTTGGGCTTGTGCGCTTTGAGCGGCACACGGTCGCTTTGGCAGAGCCTACTTGCGGATTCATGCAGCTTTTTATAGAGGTTTAACAGGGCCCACTGTCCGTAGATAAGCCGAGTAAAAACTTCCATCTGCTACATCTCGACCGTCCTGCTGTCTATCGCCCCCGAAAGTTTGAGATAAGAATCTAAATGCTGTCCAGTGATTCAAATATAAACGCAAACGATATAAAGCATTAAACATTTGTCCAGATAACTTGTCCACAAACAACTTGTTAAGTGGCCTAAAGTTTATGTACGCACATTCGGAGCTTGTTGTTCATTTTCCTTACTAATACCACGCGGCAATAACCATTGGTCTGACTTTTTCTGATAATTTCTTTGCCAACATCTCATCAATAATCAAAACCAGAGGGCAATTTAGAAACTTACCGGTGATCCTTGATCGACAAGAGCATTGAAATGCTGACAAGATTTGTCGAACAAAACCATCGCCGGCGTTCAACTTCCTTCATCAACTTCCAAATAGTGGGGCTTTGTTCCGATGATAACATCGTCTTGTCGGTCCTCGTTATGCAAAAAGTGAACTTGACTTGTTCGCTCGTTTAGCTTCGGCTTCAGGTGCGTGTAAGCAATGTTCCTCCGGATGTCCAACCCTTTCACATTTAGTACATAGTGGCATTTTCTAAGGCAATTGACATTTCGCTGACACATGACCTTTCTCATTGCAATTGAAGCAACGTCTCACCAGTGATTGCTTATCAGCATTTGCGATGGCGATAGCCTCCTTACGTTCGTTGTTCCGGGGTACTTGATATTTCACGGTTGGTTTACTAACGGCCTTTGTATTTACACCAGCTCTCATTCGAAGGTATCGTTTGAGACAACGGACTAGTTCTTTGACTTGGCGCAAATCTTTTGAAATGAGATACTCTTGAATCATGTCGTCGTTCACGTTTCGTACTACATAGGCTATTGTAGCTTCTTCTGATAGTCAACCTTCCTTCACAATCTTCTGCATCTCGTATACGCAAAATGGTGCCTTTTGCATCTCGTATACGCAAAACGTTTGTCCAGATTAGAAGTCCAAAATTACGACTGAACACGTTTAGTCGCGATGAACCGGCATTTTTTTCAAAGCAGCACTTTCTGGGAAAATCGATTAGAACGGATCGTTTTCACAAAACGCAAGTATTCTTTGAGACAAATAATTATGTTCCGTGCCTCTTTTATTGAATGTTCTCTTCGATCAGTTATATTGTAATGAGTGAGAAACTATTCGATAACTGTTTACAGCCGACAATCGATAATGCCAAATTGTCTAGAGAAGAAAAGTAGAGTTGCGCTCCGTAGATAACCCGAGTAAAACCTTCCATCTGCTACAGCAGCGGCTCTCAACCTTTTTCTTGAGAGGTACCCCTTCAAACCTTCCGAGCCACTTGAAAGAAGGCTTCCGAGCCTCTTGAAATGAGGCTTCCGAACCTCTTGAAAGGAGGCTTCCGAGCCTCTTGAAAGGAGGCTTCAGAGCCTCTGGAAAGGAGGCTTCAGAGCCTCTGGAAAGGAGGCTTCAGAGCCTCTGGAAAGGAGGCTTCCGAGCCTCTTGAAAGGAGGTTTCCGAGCCTCTTGAAAGGAGGCTTCCGAGCCTCTTAAAAGAAGGACTTCGAGCCTCTTGAAAGGAGGCTTCCGAGCCTCTTGAAAGGAGGCTTTCGAGCCTCTTGAAAGGAGGCTTCCGAACCTCTTGAAAGGAGGCTTCTGAGCCCTCTTGAAAGGAGGCTTGAGCCTCTTGAAAGGAGGCTTCTGAGCCTCTTGAAAGGAGGCTTCTGAGCCTCTTGAAAGGAGGCTTGAGCCTCTTGAAAGGAGGCTTGAGCCTCTTGAAAGGAGGCTTCTGAACCTCTTGAAAGGAGGCTTCTGAGCCTCTTGAAAGGAGGCTTCTGAGCCTCTTGAAAGGAGGCTTCTGAGCCTCTTGAAAGGAGGCTTCTGAGCCTCTTGAAGGAGGCTTCTGAGCCTCTTGAAAGGAGGCTTCTGAGCCTCTTGAAAGGAGGCTTCTGAGCCTCTTGAAAGGAGGCTTCTGAGCCTCTTGAAAGGAGGCTTCTGAGCCTCTTGAAAGGAGGCTTCTGAGCCTCTTGAAAGGAGGCTTCTGAGCCTCTTGAAAGGAGGCTTCTGAGCCTCTTGCATGGAGGCTTCTAAGCCTTTTGAAAGGAGGCTTCTGAGCCTCTTGAAAGGAGGCTTCTGAGCCTCTTGAAAGGAGGCTTCCGAGCCTCTTGTAAGAAGGCTTCTGAGCCTCTTGAAAGGAGGCTTCTGAGCCTCTTGAAATGAGGCTTCTGAGCCTCTTGAAATGAGGCTTCTGAGGCCTCTTGAAATGAGGCTTCCAGGCCTCTTGAAAGGAGGCTTCTGAGCCTCTTGGAAGGAGGCTTCTGAGCCTCTTGAAAGGAGGCTTCTGAGCCTCTTGAAAGGAGGCTTCTGAGCCTCTTGAAAGGAGGCCTGAGCCTCTTGAAAGGAGGCTTCTGAGCCTCTTGAAGGAGGCTTCTGAGCCTCTTGAAAGGAGGCTTCTGAGCCTCTTGAAAGGAGGCTTGAGCCTCTTGAGAGGAGGCTTCTGAGCCTCTTGAAAGGAGGCCTGAGCCTCTTGAAGGAGGCTTCTGAGCCTCTTGAAAGGAGGCTTCTGAGCCTCTTGAAAGGAGGCTTCTGAGCCTCTTGAAAGGAGGCTTGAGCCTCTTGAAAGGAGGCTTCTGAGCCTCTTGAAAGGAGGCTTCCGGGCCTCTTGAAAGGAGGCCGAGCCTCTTGAAAGGAGGCTTCTGAGCCTCTTGAAAGGAGGCCTGAGCCTCTTGAAAGGAGGCTTGAGCCTCTTGAAATGAGGCTTCTGAGCCTCTTGAAAGGAGGCTTCTGAGCTCTTGAAATGAGGCTCTGAGCCTCTTGAAAGGAGGCTTCTGAGCCTCTTGAAAGGAGGCTTGAGCCTCTTGAAAGGAGGCTTCTGAGCCTCTTGAAAGGAGGCTTCTGAGCCTCTTGAAAGGAGGCTTCCGGGCCTCTTGAAAGGAGGCTTGAGCCTCTTGAAAGGAGGCCTGAGCCTCTTGAAAGGAGGCTCTGAGCCTCTTGAAGGAGGCTTCTGAGCCTCTTGAAAGGAGGCTTCTGAGCCTCTTGAAAGGAGGCCTGAGCCTCTTGAAAGGAGGCTTCCTGAGCCTCTTGAAAGGAGGCTTCTGAGCCTCTTGAAAGGAGGCTTCTGAGCCTCTTGAAAGGAGGCTCTGAGCCTCTTGAAAGAAGGCTTCTGAGCCTCTTGAAAGGAGGCTTCCGAGGCCTCTTGAAGGAGGCTTCTGAGCCTCTTGAAAGGAGGCTTCTGAGCCTCTTGAAGGAGGCTTCTGAGGCCTCTTGAAAGGAGGCTTCTGAGCCTCTTGAAAGGAGGCCTGAGCCTCTTGAAAGGAGGCTTCTGAGCCTCTTGAAAGGAGGCTTCCGAGGCTCTTGAAAAGAGGTTCCGAGCCTCTTAAAAAGAGGCTTCCGAGCCTCTTGAAAGGAGGCTTCCGAGCCTCTTGAAAGGAGGCTTCCGAGCCTCTTGAAAGGAGGCTTCCGAGCCTCTTGAAAGGAGCCTTCCAAGCCTCTTGGAATGAGCCTTCCGAGTCTTTTGAAAGGAGGTTTCCAAGCTTTTATAAACTAGCTTTCCGAGCCGTTGAAAAAGAGGCTTCCAAGCCCCTGGAAATATGTATTTCGAAGTATTCTTGAAACTAGGCTTCCGAGCAGGAAGTTTCTGAGCTTATTGGCAGGAGCCCTCCGAGCTTCTTGAAAGGAGGCTTACAAGTTGCTTCGGAAGGAGTCTTTTGAAAGGAGGCTTACAAGTTGCTTCGGAAGGAGTCTTTTGAAAGGAGGCTTCCAAGCTTTTTGCAACGAAGCTACTGATTTTATCGAAAAAAAAGTCTCCATGTCTCTCAACTGGATGCTTCAGAACCTTTCGATATTTGATTTCAGTTCATAAGCAGATTATCAATGTGTCCTAAGCACCCCTAGGAGTACATAGGCCCAATGTAAAAGATCCCCATCCTGGGCAACTGCTCAATTTAGCCTTAACCTGAGCCCGAGTCTGATCCCTATCTACTCCACTTATTAAGGTTACGAAGCCACGAGCGGGTAATGCGGGTCGCACTTTTGGCAACTCATGCCGAGATGTTGATGGTTGGTCGGACGTCGAAATTTGAAGAAGTTTTTCGAAGAACCAACGTTTAAGCTAATCAGATGGGTCGGTGAGTAACCTGTCGCATCTTTCACCGGCATCCTCGGATTCATCCTTGCTCCACTCTGGCGTCATGAGATATCGTAGAGCAGGCTAGTATCGCCAGTTGTCGCCACTTTCTCCCTCCGTCGGCCAGCTTTCTCTAGAGACGAATATCGTTGACGGGACTCGTACTTGGCTGCTCTGGTTCTTGCCCGCTCTATCATGGCCACCGATCCTTAATCTTCTGCCAGGTTGCATCTGTCCTAATCCACTTTTTTCGCTGAGTACGCAGTTAACCCAGGTTGTTCTCGCACTCTTGATGGCCTAGGTACACGAATTCTTCATCCTCATCGATTTCATCACCGTGGTGTGTGGCTAATGTTGCCCGCTCTTAAGCTTCTTCCTTTTATGTTTTTCGTCTTCGACGTGTTGATGACTAGTCCGATCTGCTTTGCTTCAGTCTTATTATCTTTTCAAAGTTACATGCCATAATATCGAAGTCGTCTGCTAGACCAAGTGCACTTTGATAATTACTTGCGAATATTATGTGAAAAATCCGGCCAAACAAAAGTTGCAAAACCCGAGTCATTCAATCTCGATTTCGGCATCTATCCTAATGTTTTGTTAATATTTCATAATTGACAGTTCTAGTGTAATAAATTTCAAGAAATTTTCTTCAAATAAAATCAGAAGTGATTAATTTCCAAATGATTAGTTCTTTTGCAATCATCATACTATACATATTATTTTCACTTTCAGAGCTGTTACGTCCGTAATGTTGGGCTGAATGCAAATTGTTGAGTAGACTTTAAACTCGCATTTTCTCATGTGACCTGTACATTATTTATGTTATGTGCAACAATTGATCCCTCGTTAGCCTGCGCAATAAATGACTGGTGTTTGAAGGTGCATGTTTCATCGTGTTTGTCATTTTATTGTATCCATATTGCATGTCACACTAAGCTTTACAAACGATCTGCAAACATTTCATACCGAATCATCTTCACAATAGATACAATCTGTTGATACGCTATTTGTAGCTTTTTAATGTTTAATGTTGAACGGACATGCAAAAAACACAAACACGATATTATACCTCGAATTTTTTCCACCTATCTTTTCAATTACATTGTATTCTCTCCGCAACCCCAACTACCACCACCTTTACTTCTACCAACAACAAAAACAACAACAACACCACCACCATAACCACCGATATCCCATACATGGACACAAATAGGTAATTTCCTTTAATTAACTTTGGTTCTACTTCCACCCTGCCCGAAACAACCAATTCCCGACCAAGCCAAACGTGTTTGTCCACGTGTTAATGTGCTACCGTTTCATGCTAACGGTTTTAATAACGGTTGCCGCAATGGCCACCGAAAATAGCATTCGAATGGACGCTCCATAATAAAATAGGAAATATCATTTCATGAAAAGCAAGTCGATCATTACTGTTCTTAAACATTTCAAACGAAAAAAAAGCATTAACAATCAACGAATTTGCAATACACAGGAAAAATTTTGATTAAATGAAAAAAAAAATGCAAAACAATATATAAATCATCTTTCAAGTTATAGCTTTACAAACAAAATCTCAACTGATTTTTATTTGTTTAGATTATTATCAGGTGTTCTACTCAGGAAATGTAATTAACCTAGAGGCATTTTAATTTCACACTTATTTCATTTTTTTTATTTGCAATTCCAAAACTCACCGGAAAATACTGCTCCATAATGAAGCGTACACATTTCAGCCACCGAAAACATCCTCATTTTCACCATGTCCACTGTCAGCTCACCAAGCACCAAGCAATCACAGTTTTGTTTTTCACGCACCCTTAATATACATATTTGATTGTTGTTTGATATGGCTGGTGGTAGCATAGCTGTTGATTTTGGCACGTGAAGCACTGAAACTCCGGAACAGGATGGAGTAGAGATACAAGCGAAAATAATTGGCACTGCTCTGGAAACTGATCCGTCCGCACCCACCGCACTTCATCACACCTGTCGAACCAAATTTCATGCATACGTTTGGGGATGCATCCAGTCCAGCGTGATTGAGTAATCGGAGGCGATTTTCCCGCGATGAGGGCGTTTCATTTTAAATTGCACTGAGATTTGAAGGCGGAATGTTTATATTGGCTTCCCATAATTTTCCGAGGTTCATATCATCGTTTTGTATTTGAAATGTGCTTTATTCATTCTTCGTGGTTAAAATGTTCCAGTTTGGGATGTAATGCCGAAGAAGAAGTAACAAACGATCAGAAACAATTTCAATAGCTTTCAAAATGTTAATTTTGTGTGGTAAAAATAGTCTCTACAGTTAATAAATTCTGATTTGAAATTAAAAATTCATACCGAATCTTTTTTCATAAAATATTTTGCATTTATTATCATGTATAAGTTATACATTGGAAATTGTTCATTTCATAATGATACATAGAAAGATACTTTCAGTTTATGTATGGAAATTGTATACTAAGGCTCTGTCTCAATTGGATAATTAAACTGAAATTAAACTTAAAAGTGACATTTCAATAATTAACAAATAACCCTGCTCGCAGAGCAAGATTACTTTTGACAGATATCGAATCATTTTCCATCGATGTCCTATTGGAATTGCTGGGTAGCACCAGCCATTCTTATAACGGGGTGATTTTTTTAATTTTCGAACTGTCACTTTTAAGTTTAATTCTCCAAATGAAACAGACCCTAAGTTATTTATAGAAGGCTTATTTTGCTACCATATTTACTAGAGTGGGGCACAATTGTATGCAAAAACGCAAACTTCATCCAAACAAGTGAGATCAAGGTTTTTCTGAATTGAGGCCCCAATTTGGGGGCCCCAATCAACTGTGCAAAACATGGTCTCGATTGGTTGCGTCCACGCTTTCCACGTTGCGTTTCAAATTTATATAGAGATTAGTATGGGAAAACCCCCTTTTTTACAGTTGCTCTTAGCGGCTTCAATTTATCGCCAATCACGTGACTCAAAACGATAGCATATGGTCTGAAAGATGCCGACAAACTTTGCTGAAGAAGGTACGTAGCTGGAAGGTCTGAAAAAAATGTTATTACGCTTTGAAAATAGATTCACAGCAAATAATTTTGAAAATTCAACGATGTGTAAAATTGCAGCTTATCCCATTAAACAAATTAGCACTCGATATTCAGTAAAATTTGATTGAATTTTACAAGCAAGCACCGGTTAAATGTATTTCGATTTAAAAGAATAGTGAGATCGATTGAATGTTACGTTTATTTGCATGCTCCAAATATGTGCATGAAAATACATTTAAAATCACAACATATTTTTATATGTGTTGTTCAAATCATATTCCAGAAATCAATGTTTCTGCCAGCACTACGGATCAACCCATCTTATTTCGTGTCGGAATTTCAACTTTGTAAAAAAATCCGAATAACTCCCATTAGCTCCAAAGCCTCAATATGATCAATAATTCTGAAATAACACTCAGTCAAATTATTGGGATACGTGATTCAGCAGTACTGGCAGAATAAACGATTTTTTGCAAATGGTTTGATTTGAACATTCAATCTTCGTTGCGTTATATTTTTTTTCGTGGACGTTCCAGCAAAGTATCTTTTTCAACAAAGATTTTGGATTATATCAAATTTTTGGAATATACCACTTTTTTGTGCTGAACTGCAACCTCTGGTAGTTAAAATGCAAAAATATACATTTTCCCACACTAATTTCCACAAAGCTTTAAATGCGATGTGGAAAGCCCAGATTCTGCACAGTTGTTTAGGACCCATAATCACTTCGAAAAACCATTGATTTGAAAAAAAATTACCATAACTCTCCACTCTAATATTCAAATTTTTAATACAACCAAATGTTTGTGCAATTGATTTTTAGCGAAACTGTAGACTGATTTTTAATGTGTAAAACTGAGGGAATCCAGTTTTCTGCGAGCGGCAATGGCCGCCAGCTTGCCTGCGGGTCAGTCTCTGATTTGACGTTTGTGGAGGTCAACTGCACCCACCGCTCCGAGCAATCTGACCAATGTGGCATATAAGAAGGTGCTGATTCAGTGAATTCAAGCCTTCTTATATACCACATTGATCAAAATGCTTGAAAGGTGGGTGTAGTTGACCTCCAGAAACGTCAAATCAGAGACTAACCCGCAGGCAAGCTGGCGGCCATTATCGCTCGCGGAAAATTGGATATAAGAAGCGCAATAACAACCAACAGGTAATAATTCATAAACAAAAAGCGATTGACAAATAATTTCCCTTGAAAAAGACCAAAAACATTCGTCCGAATCGTCAGATAATTCCAAAATTTAGCCGTTTTGATTATCCTCAGACTGAGAAAGCCACATTCTTAAAACAACTATAATTCCAGTCGATAATAATTAACAACAAATACAAAAATGGGTGATAATAATGTTAGTCATGAAATACAAAAGCAGCCGTGAAATTGCGGTCATAAAGCCGGTGGTTCTCTACGGATATGAAACATGGGCTTTGTCCAATGAATGAGGACTTGCAAGCACTCCGGATTATTCGAGAGACGCGTATCTTTGGCGGTGTGCAAGAGAGCGATGTGTGGCGGCGAATGAAGACCACGAGCTTTCCCAACTCTAAAGAGCCCCGCAGAATGGATACGTTTTCGTACGTTTTGACAGTTTTTCCATTGAAATACAGTCCCTTCCCGATTTTGGCAACACGACCGGATTTTAATGTTGCCAA
Source organism: Armigeres subalbatus (assembly GCF_024139115.2). NCBI lineage: Eukaryota > Metazoa > Arthropoda > Insecta > Diptera > Culicidae > Armigeres > Armigeres subalbatus. The sequence continues at coordinate 262,204,336 of NC_085140.1, read as the reverse complement.
AATGGGGATGTTGCCAAAAACGGGAAAAAAGTTTCATACAAAATTTCAATTTTTTTTTGTTTGCATGATTGAAGCAAATACTAAGAATATGTACTACAAAGTATGTGGAGTGTGTTTAAGTGATGCACGTGCATCATAATTGACATTTTTGCGATATTATTCATAACTCGGAGATTGTAGTTCAAACAAAATTGAAACAAACTCAAGAATGGTATTCAAACGATAATCTAACTAATTAGCCAATTTCATAATACAAATTTAATAATAAATTATATTTGAAATTAACAATAGCGTCGGCCACGTCCTTACAAAAAATTGTGGTGATAAAAAAACGTTTTAATTGCAGTCCATTGAAGTGCTGACTTCAAATTGACATCTCATATAAATTTAAGTCCACCAAAATACTTGTTTTTATCATAATTCACTGTATAAATCAAATAGTGATCCGACGGATGCAAGATGACTAAATGTGCTATAAGTTTCGAATACTTATATAATGGATTTTGATGTTTTAGAAAATGGTAAAGGAAATATCCATTCTGTGCATTGGTCAAGCGTATCCAATGTAGTGTGAGTATGGGTTAACTACACTCGACTCACTAGAACCAAATCCCTTGGCACTAGTCGGTCTACTAGCACTCAACCCAGGAATATTCCATGCGGTAATGATTGATCCATGGGCACAATGTGCACCTGGAAGACCATTTGCGGCATGCCACCTCTGACACTCGACAGCAGTCAACCTTCGGATAAACTGCTGCTCGCTGCAGGCCATCGCACTCCAGTTCTCCACGCACTTTCATTATTTTAACTTTGAAAAGATGGAAGAATCCTACATCAGACTGAAGAGGGAAGGAAAGTAGATCGGACTAGTCATTAACACGTTGAAGACGAAGTAGGCTCAAGAGAAGACAACGGCCATTCACCACGAGCTTGTATCAATGGCGACAAAATCAAGGTGGTTGAAGAATTTGTGTACTTGGGCACACTTGACCTCCGATAACGATACTAGCAGACAAATAGAGTTCGCCGCCGTACTAAACAGACTCCCTCATTAAACCGGTGGCGGTAGTTCTCCTTGGACACGAGATCTGGACAATGCTGACCAACGCGCACTTGAAGTATAAATGGTTCTGTACAACGATCCGACATGCACAAGAAGGGGAGGTGTGCAGTGATCAAGGTGGATCGATCAGGTGGAAGACGATGTACGGACTCTCCGTAGACTGTGTGACTGGTAACGTACAGTACAGAAGTGGACGAAGACGACTGTTATGTACCGCAGAGGCCACTCCGGCCTTGGGCTGAATAAATAATAACAAAAACCACATGTGACGCATCACTCGCCTATCGAAGCAGCTAGAATTACACCAGCGATCTCATGGGAACGGCATTAGAAGTGTGATTGAGCATTGTGAGCATTGATCTAATGCAATCGTATTATCCATAGCCAATGAGTGAACTGCCTCGCTCAGATGGATGCCAAATAACGAGTAGGAGCGATCGTTGCTGTGATAAACGATGAGCACCACCGTCTAACAGGCCAAGCCGTGGTGAGGTATCCATGTAAGCTACGATTTTTGCATTCGTACCCCGCTTGCTCTAGTACAATGAAACAAAACAATCAAACCACATCATGCGTTCTGCTTTATTCGCTCTTCTTTCAAGATTATAAGATAGTCGAGAGAAAGTATCAACGCCTCCCATTCAGTGTGCTAGAGTTCCAGACTCATAGAGGTCTTCATTTCTAGAATGCTTGAATGGCTTCTTCTATCAGCGCACCGTAACGACGCTCATTGTTGTGTTACCAAGTGATACCAGAAAAGAGGCGCATAATGAGCAAAACGACCTGATGGCTATATAGCGCATTTAGAAAATCGAATGTGCTAATCATTAGCAATTAAACCTACTGGGGCTTACTTGGTCCTGGATCACTCATGCAGTATTGGTTGCATTGTGATGTAAACAGCGGGCTTTGCTTAATAGGTGTTGTACTATGTACAACGGTGTGAGTCAGCTTGTCGATGACAAAATCAGTGCGAATGCCAAAAAATACGACATTCTACGGTGGGCTGGTTAGATTAGGGTAGTGTGAATAGGGACATGGAAAACGTGAATAAAAAGAGTAGAAAAGCTCCAATAGAAATTATTTGCAATGAGCGGTAATACGGTGGTGGTTCATTATTAGCTTAGCTTAGCTTAGCTTTGACTGACTACACATATCTATGGTTGCTACTCCGTGATTGACCAGAATCAGTGAAATTGCACAAAGAATCAACTGAATGATTGACTGGGATTGTTCAAGCATTCTCAGTGTGCAAGTTTCAGTGACTCTAAAATTCAAATGATCAATAACGGCGCCGGCCACGTCCTTGTAGTCAGTTAGGAAGAAGGAAGGAATATTAGTAGGTGGTTTTTGCTATTTGAAGACCGTGTTTACCTCTGCGTCTCCACAAAAACCACAGGAAGGATTATCAGTTAAATGGTAGGCATCGTTGGATCTGGATTCACTCTGATAAGCGATACGACCGTGTCATTCATTATACACAGTGATTTTACCAAGCCATGAATCGGGCGCGAAAAGTAGTACAAACTAACTACCGGCCTACCGGGCGCGCAATGCAGAACACAATATTTCGTCCGATCGCGCCATCGTTCTGCTGTCCGAAACAAGAGGAATCTCGCACTTAACTGATTTTTATTACCGGCCGCGCAAAGCAGAACACAATATTTCGTCCGATCGTGCCATCGTTCTGCTGTCCGAAACAAGAGAAATCTCGCACTGAACTGATTTTTATTACCGGCCGCGCAAAGCAGAACACAATATTTCGTCCGATCGCGCCATCGTTCTGCTGTCCGAAACAAGAGAAATCTCGCACTGAACTGATTTTTATTACCGGCCGCGCAATGCAGAACACAATATTTCGTCCGATCGCGCCATCGTTCTGCTGTCCGAAACAAGAGAAATCTCGCACTGAACTGATTTTTATTACCGGCCGCGCAATGCAGAACACAATATTTCGTCCGATCGCGCCATCGTTCTGCTGTCCGAAACAAGAGAAATCTCGCACTGAACTGATTTTTATTACCGGCCGCGCAAAGCAGAACACAATATTTCGTCCGATCGCGCCATCGTTCTGCTGTCCGAAACAAGAGAAATCTCGCACTGAACTGATTTTTATTACCGGCCGCGCAATGCAGAACACAATATTTCGTCCGATCGCGCCATCGTTCTGCTGTCCGAAACAAGAGAAATCTCGCACTGAACTGATTTTTATTACCGGCCGCGCAAAGCAGAACACAATATTTCGTCCGATCGCGCCATCGTTCTGCTGTCCGAAACAAGAGAAATCTCGCACTCAATACGGTGGTCGTTCATTATTTCAGTGAAAGTGCCCACTATTCGTAAAGAGCCCATAATACGCATATAAACCTTAATGACATTCACTTTTGATTTTGTTTATCATATTTCATATTAATAAAAAGGTTTCAGCTCTAAAAAGTAATAAAATAAATATTTTCGAGGTTGTTGCCAAAATCGGGAAGAAAATGTTGCCAAAAACGGGTGTTGCCAAAATCGGGGGTAGACAAAAACGGGTGTTGCCAAAATCGGGATGGGACTGTACTGTCCAAATGTACGAAAACGTATCCATTCTGCTTGGCTTTTGATGCTGGCAGGATACGAAGGGCATGTTGCAAGAATTCCAGATAACAACCATGTAAAGATGGTGTTTGCTTCTGACTAGGCGAGTACAAGAAGGAGTGAATCAAAACTTGCTACGGGGGCGTAGTGGTAGTAGTTAAATTCATTTTTATTTTCCAAATTTTGTATATTTTTACATTTTAAGTGTTCGACCATGTGGTCCTTCATCTTTGTGATGATTAATTATTAAAAAAGAAAATCTAGTCCTAACAATTGCAATATTCTACAGTACAGCCATCTTAGGCAATAGTTAGTTCTAAAATTTAACTTCAGACTAATAATTTGATAACCTAACACTAACTACAATATTTACACAACATGTTTTATTCTAGTTTGGGAACAGGTTACGGATAACCTGCTGGGCGGACGCCATGCAACGATCCCTAAACCGTGTTATACACACACACCAAAGCGCTCAGTAAGTTGTTTGATCCCTGCCAGAAGGTGGACCTCAGAAGCTCGTGGCCTGGGAGGGGTGTTGAGGATCATCCTCATGAATTTGTTCTGCACTCTTTGGAGTTTGAGGTGATAGGTTTTGGCGCAGCTCTCCCACCCCGGCATGCCGTATTCGATCACCGGGAGGATGATTTGCTTGTAGACAGCAAGCTTATTTCTATGGGACTAAGACGACCGTCGGTTGATCAAAGGGTAAAGCAGTTTCAACAAAACGTTACACTTTGTCATTGTCTTGTCAAACTTTGCCGAAAAATAAGATTGTAGCGATATAATTTGTACACCAGCAGACCATCATGCCATACATTGTCGAATGCCTTCTCGATATCGAGTAAGACCATGGCGGATGTGTGAGAGGCCACGCACACCCCCCCTTTTAATCCGGCCCTGGAGCTGACTAAATGGCGTCCTTTTTCGGGTGCCTTCTCTGCAGGAGTTATCAAGCGATCCTTAGAGTCATTGTTGTCTAGTGGGATCAAAGGTGGAATGGGCCGAGGCTTGGATTTTAGAATTTTGGTCAATTTCCAGAACGGCACAGATCTTATTGAAAAAATCACTATTTCTGAGGTGCACCATTCTGGCTTGGACAATTTTAGTCATGCGATTGCATCGGATCTTAAGCGCAGGCAGCCCAGTACGTTGGTACTGCCTGCGAGTGACATTTCGCAGACGAATCAAATCTTTTGTGTATCAATGGTCAGGGTGTTGCTTACCTGCTGGGCCTTTGATACATTTTGCTCGTGGGCTAGGCAGATTGCCTCCTGGATGGCAAACAGCTGCAGCTGTCGACATCTTCGGATGACACCGGATGTCGCTGGTAATCGATGTTCTCGTCCACGCACCGTTGAAACCGACCTTAGTCGACTTGGTGGTAGTTTCGCCGGGTTAGTTCGTGCCGATTCACCGAAGTTCCAACTTCCGCCACCACCAGATAGTGGTCCGAGCTGAGTTCCTGGAAGACGACAGGCTGGGAGATGTGACCGTTCGTGTTCGTGATGAAGATGTCAAGTGTTGCATGGCCCCCGGATCGTGTCAACCGGGTAGGGCTGTCAGGGCTCAGGAATTCAGGATGGTGTAGTGGCCCTCCAGCTCGTCGTTGGACCAGACAACTCCGTTCCGGTTTGAGGCGGTGTTTCCCCACGATTGATGCTTTGCGTTCAGATCTCCAGTGATGATGAACTGCCCCTGCCGCCGAATGAGTTTCACTATATCCCTTCGTAGTTCGGCCGACGTGCCGTCGTCGACTTTGACTTGTGTGGGACAGTAAGCTACGATGAACGTGACAACTCCGACGGATGTGGTGACTTGCACTCCAATGGCTTCGATGATTTTGAGCTTGAAATCCGACAGCAGGTGGCAGGCGATGTTGCACCGCAAGGCGATTACCACTCCTCCCCCTTTGGAGCTTGTTTGATCGAACCTTACCAGCCTAAAACCCGGAATTGTTGCGCTTACCTCGGACTTCAGTTTCGGTGATGAAAGCCGCGTCAAACTCCTTCTCCTGAAAGAAATCACTGAGCTCGACGATTTTGCTTTTAAGCGAGCAACCATTCCAATTTACCAGACCCAAAAAAGTAGCCATTTTCAATTACGAAAAAGCCCAGAGTGTAAATCTGGTCGAACCGGGATTTGCAGCTTCGAAGCCAAGCCGCAAGTTGGCTGAATATCAGAGCAGCTGCTCCGGGGGTCAGTGTTGTCCTACACTCAGGGCATAAAATTTTGCTCTTTGATTTTACTCCATCTAAACGATTTTATAGTCTCAACTAAGTAAGTTCAACTAATAGAAGGATATTTGAATTTTCTTAATGTCATGGCAAACTGTCAAAAAAATGCACTCCAGAGCCACAGGAGCGCGCGCACTGAAAATACACTGGAGTGTTTTCACTGGAGTGTATTTTCAGCGCGCGCGCTCCTGTGGCTCTGGAGTGCAGTTTTTTGACAGTTTGCCATGACATTTAGAAAATTCAAATATCCTTCTATTAGTTGAACTTATTTAGTTGACACTATAAAATCGTTTAGATGGAGTAAAATCAAAGAGCAGAATGTTTTGCCTTGAATGCCTTGAATGTAGGTCAACACTACCGGGGGTAGAGGGTGCTCATCTTGCTGCTGGCGGAATCCTGGGGGAGGGAGTCATTGCGGTCATTCGCTAGTGGACGGGCTAGATGTTGCTTTGCTTGCCTGACTTCCGGTGGGACCGAGGCAGCAGCAGCTGCGAGTCTTCTTTGCGTTTGCAGCGGCGGGAAGACTGGGATCGGCCGCCGAGGAAGCCGGATTGTCGGGAAGTTTCATTCGTCGAGCAATAGGCGTGATCTCTGGGCTGGACGATTTTTTGTGGAAGCTTTCTTCCGGATTTCGCAGAACTCCGCGCGTTTCAGGCAGGCCTTCGTGGTGGCCCGATGTTTTTCCCCACAGTTGGCACACTTGGGGTCAGCCTCTTCCATTTGCTCGCACTCGTCGATGCCGTGGTCTCCACCGCACCGTGCGTGTGTTCATGAAGCAGTTCCGTGTGCCATGGCCGAAGCAGAGACAGTTCATGCACTGCGGGACGTCTCGATGCACTAGCTTGTATTTTGTACACTCGATGACAGTGCTGTTGATGGCCTTGATTTGCTTGAGGTCCTTCATCGTGGTAGTACCGTGCTCCAGGTGCACCAGGTACAGATGATCACGGTAGTCCCGAGAAGTGTCATGCCAGCAGATTTTGTAAACATTGGTCGGCTTCAGACACTTTCCTATCTTTTTAACGCCTTTCATAATCATTTGCAAAGTCGTCTCAGGAATAATCCCAAAAGTTTTCGGCGGTACGTCAACGAACAACGGAACGAATCTGGATTGCCCTCGACGATGACTGACGGTTTATCCGAAGCCCAAACTACCAACGACATTGCTAATTTGTTCCGTACACAATTCAGTAGCGTATTTACTAATGAGTATCTCGACCCGCAAGATGTATCTATTGCCAGCAGCAATGTTCTTGCCTCTAGACTGCCTTGGTCATCACAAACGATTCAATCATAGCTTGTTATTAAACGTTGCGGGGAGTCGCTTATCAGACCGCTTACTACAGAGTTCAGCCTCTCGTGTTTATTTCAGAGGTGTTTCCAGTTTTCTGGAAGCAATCATATGTATATCTAGTTTTCAAAAAGGGCCGTATCAGACTACCGGGGAATAGCTGCGCTGTGCACCGTTTCCAAGCTATTTGAGTTGATTGTTTTTGGCGAATTGACATCAAGCTACGCCGATTACATTTTAAACGACCAGCACGGGTTTATGCCCAAACGATTAACGATCATTAACATAGCGTGCTTCCCTTCTTTTGTAATAAGACAAATAGAGAGTGGCCATGAGGTGGATGCAATCTATATAGATATTTTTGCTGCATTCGACAAAATGAATCACCAGATTACCAGAGCAAGATTTGACAAATTAGTCATTCATAAAGCTCTGCCCAACTAGCTCCAATCCTATTTATCAGGTCGCAGTATGGCGGTGAAAATTGGAGATCACATTTTCTCAGTCAGTTTGCAGTCAGATCCGGCGTTCCCTGGGACGCATTATCTCTTGGATCGTGGACCGTTTCTGTTTCTGCTGTATATGAATGGTGTCAGCATGCAGTCGCCACCGAAAACTAATATCAATCTTCTCCTGAAACCTGGATAGAAATCGCTTTGCAAAGAGTTTTACGAACGGTACACGGCACAAAATCCCTCGCAAATGGAAATTTCAGTGACTCAGATATTGCAAAATAACCAGTGCAACAGTTAAGTGCATATGTGATTAACCTCTTGGACTTCATTTGGATTTGGAAATCCTGAAATGACGGAGCTGTGCTGGCGGAAGCCACCTGGTGTTAAGTGGGACGCTAAACAGCCCTGACACGACGGCCCTCCGGCGAGACAGGAGGTTTGCGCAGGCCCAATAAGCCGCCTGGAAAACCAATGATTACGAACAATATAAGAGATAATGCGATTCGATATAATCGGTATGCCTGCGCTCGGTAGACTAGCCCAAGAATACGCGCAGCAGCTGGAAGTGGCACTCCCAACGGAAGAGCAGCTAGGCGCAGCGTCTCTTGAAGATAGCTGGAGAGATATTCGATCCGTAGCACCGTAGCACCGCAACCGCTGCACTTAGCACGGTGCCCTCGGATCAGAGAAACGACTGGTATGACGGCGAATGTGAGCAGTTAGTAGAAGAGAAGAATGCAGCATGGGCGAGATTGCTGCAACACCGCACGAGGGCGAACGAGGCACGATATAAACGGGCGCGGAACAGACAAAACAAAAATTTTCCGGAGGAAAAAGCGTCAGCAAGAAGATCGAGACCGTGAAGAGACGGAGCAACCGCGCTAATAACACACGAAAGTTCTATGAGAAGTTGAACCGTTCACGTAAGGGCCACGTGCCACAGCCTGTTATGTGTAAACATAAACGGGAACCTTCTTACGAAATTTCTCCTAAATTTTATGCCGTCGACTAGCACCAATTGCAAGGGAGTTCGTGGGGCAGTACCAGCCGGGTTTTATGAGCGAACGCTCCACCACGGACCAGGTGTTCGCCATTCGCCAAGTACTGCAGAAATGCCGCGAATACAACGTGCGCACACATCATCTATTCATCGACTTCAAAGCCGCATATGATACAATCGATCGGGACCAGCTATGGCAGCTAATGCACGAAAACGGATTTCCGGATAAACTGACACGGTTGATCAAAGCGACGATGGATCGGGTGATGTGCGTAGTTCGAGTTTCAGGGGCATTATCGAGTCCCTTCGAAACGCGCAGAGGGTTATGGCAAGGTGATGTTCTTTCGTGTCTGCTATTCATCATCGCTTTGGTATAGAGATGGGCAAAACGGATCACTTCGCTGAATGGATCAGATCTGGGTCATTCACTTTAATGATCCGGATCTTTAGACCGGATCGGATCGGATCTAAACATGAGAAAAATGCAAAATGGCGTAGCGGCTGTTATTCAGGCTCACTCTTTTGACACAATCATACAATATTTCCTCCCTCTTTCGCTAACAATCATATATAACATGTAAAAGTACTTACAATTTTCTTCTCAATTTGTCATTCCTCTTTTAATGCTCACGAATTTTACTATTCTGGCGAACCGGGTCTTTTAACCTTTTGTCTGTGCTCTGGGGTCAATATGACCCCAGGCCACTTTGAGTGGCTGCCATTTTTTTAGTTTTCAACCGATTCTCCTAATTTTTGGTAGTTTGGTAAAACTCGCCGAGATCTGTCTCCTAGGTGCAAATTTTTTCAAAAAACTTACGTTGTCTGTGCTCTGGGGTCAAATTGACCCCAAATTGAAATTGCTATAACTTTTTTAATGTTTGGCCAATTTTGGATTTTTGGGACTGTTTCGAAAGATAATTTAATCATCTATCAGGTCGTTACCAAAGATTGACTATAAGTGGTCGGGTACATCGCGGGGATGGGTTTTCGTAAAAAAGGGTACAAAAACAGTGATTTTTCATACTTATTTTACTTATATCATAGGATTTTCATACCCATTTTGAACTGCACCTTTTCAAAAAGGTTATGCAGGAAGGCGTGTGCTTTGACATGAGGCATTGATTAGCTTAGAGCTTGGTCGCTAGGTGGCGGTATATTTAAATTCATTATATTAGACTACTCAAGTAATTCCGATATATGGAATTCTGCTCATTGTAAATACTCTTATCGCACAAGTTTGAAATTTGTAAAGATTACGTCTTTAACTAAGTTCGTCTGGTGGGAATGAACTGTCATGTGACGGAATAAATAATTAGGAAATTTACAAATAGGCGGCGCTAGTGTACTTATTCTTGCATGTTTGAAATATTGCTTTAATTGTCATGAGGTGAACCGGTCAAGGGCCGAAAACCTCATTAATAAAGACAATAAAAAAAAATATTGCTTTAGCTTAAGATCCCTCATACCTACACCCAAGTTGTATTCGGCGACATTGTTCAGGATGTCCAGGACTACAAAGCAGTGCTCAATATAATGATCACTTCTACCAAGATGCGGCACTAGTAAGCTGTTATATTTGAGTATATTGTTCCATGTGTTATCTGATGTATTTTGGTTTGTAGCATTTTTGGCAAACATGAATGTTGTGGTAGAGTTCATCAAAAGTTTTCTTTGTATTCAACCTGCTCCAGCGATGCTGCAAATAATAGAATGTGTTCACAGAATATGTTTTAGGTCATCCAAGAAAACCCTGGAATTAAGGCCTTTGGGTCTACATGCGTAACCAAAGATCAGCCAATTTGCCGCCTATTTGTAAAATTTCCAATTATTAATTCCGTCACAAGACGGTCCATTCCCACTAGACGACCTTTGGTCAAGACGCCATTTTAACAAATTTTTAATTTGTGCGATAAGAATATTTACACTAAAGAGAATAAGGTACCAGTCAAAACGATTATTGCAAGAGATGGCGTTTTTTCAATGGTAGTAAAATCGAAATTTCATCACTATTAGACTACTAATCAGTGCAAACTAAGTGTAGGAGATAATCTTTTCACCTCATACTTCATTCCTTATCACTACTTTATTCTAAAACACCACCATTTTCCATAAATTTGCAAAATACTTGATTTTTCCATACACATTATTGATTTCCAACTACCATTCTTCCATGAGCTCATGATGAAAATTGGGAAAATCTCAGAACATAGAGTAGCAGGCTTAACAACATAGATAGAAACGTCGGTAGCGCCACTCAGTGACGGGTACCGTAAACATGGTGTACGGAAGGTTGTTGTCTACACTTTTTACGGCTGCTGCACCCTGGAAGTAAATGTCATCGAAGTAAACAGTCGGTCCCTTATTCTATATATCGGAATATCTTGAGTAGTCTAAAATAATGATTTCAAATATACCACCACCTGGCGGCCAAGTTCTAAACTTATCAACGCCTCAGGCCAAAGCACACGCCTTCCTGCATAACCTTTTTATAAAAAATGCAGTTCAAAATGGGTAGGATTTTCATATATAAGTAAAATATTCATGAAAAATCACTGTTTTGGTTCACTAAAAACCCTCCCCGCGATGTACCCGCCAACCAATAGTCAACCTTTGGTTACGACCTGAAAAATGATTAAATTATCTTTTGAAATAGCCCCAAAAATCCAAAATCGGCCAAACAATAAAAAAGTTATATCAATTTCAATTTGGGGTAAATTTGACCCCAGAGCACAGACAACGTAAGTTTTTCTGAGCACAGGCAGAAGGTTAAAAAGTGATCTGCGAATCATTCACTCACATTGAAGATCCGGATCATTTGAACGGTTCCGGATCTGAACGCCCATCTCTAATCTGAACGCCCATCTTTAGTTTATGTGTATGGTCGCTTTGCACTCTTACACTGTTTTCATTGTTTCAACGCAACGGATTGCATTTGACGAATAAACTTGTCACATTACACATAAATAAAGAAGAAAAAACCCAAAATAATCCACCTAGCGGTGATAGTGCCTTTCTCGTGTATTATAAAACAAGAAATCGTGGTAGGTAGGTAGATAGATTCAGTTATTTCCATCAATTTACATTTATTTGCGTTCATTTGAATGCATTGCAGCCGTTTTTGAAAAAAAAAATCGGTTTTAAAATATTTTTTTCCAAGGGGGAACCCTTGGGAAAAATGGGGAAAAAACAATGTTTTTTGAATAACTCAGAAACGCAATGGGCGATTGGGCCAATTTTCAATGGCGAAAAATTAGGAAGGATTCTACGTCGAATAAAACCAGTTGCAAGTAAATCGGGTAAGGCTATGTACAAAAAAGTGCGTCTCACTTTTTTTTGTACACACACACATACATACATACATACACACATACAGACTCACCTCAATTCGTAGAGCTGAGTCGATTGGTATTTAACACTATGGGTCCCCGAGCTTTCTAGCAAAAGTTATCCTATAGCCTTTACGTATACTTTGTATACGCGAAAGGCAAAAATGCAATCAATTTCGCTCGAGATCAGTTCAGGCAATTATAGGTCACCACAGAAAGGTTGACAACATTAAGATTAACATTCATAAGTTAAAACAATATGGTCTCGGGCAGTGAGAAGTGCAGTATCAAAACTTGGAGGTTAAATTTGGTTTTTGTTTTACAAGTAGAGTTTATTCAGTTTGTTTTCCAAATCACGACTACTAGCACCTGTCCTTTTATTATTGAAGCCAAAACAAATTACGTAGGTGAAATTCTGGATGGCATCATAACAAAACCTGCATTCGAATGCATCACAAATTTAGTATGCAAATATATCCCATCACTGTACGTAAATACATTGATGATATTATTTGCCGTAACGATGTTGTTGATTTTCCATTTCACTGTCATGCACAACACACTGATTGACTGTGTTCCTCCTCGCTTTGAATCCCTTCCGTTTTCAAGTGCTCACCCTCTCCAATTGTCGAAAATCTTACTCGGTACACGTATGGCAGGTTTAATTAACGGCGTCAATCTGGTTATCTCTTTTTTCCCCCTAACTGCCACACCACTTCATCCTGGTCGGATTGCAGTTTCTCTGGCCATTTCAGACTTTTACCAACTCGAAAGGTCATCAGATGCTTATGGAGCACGAGTATAGTCATCTAGATTCGGAACGGGCCGAAAAGGACGAACCAGTCAAGCCGTTCAACATCTACGAATTGCTGAAGTCCAGGGATAACGGCGCCAGCGGAAGCGATGATCCAGCCCACTATGATGCTGATCGGGCTGCGGCCCTGGAGAGCATCGAGTTCGAGTGGATGACGACACCGTGGTCGGAGTGCTCGCAAAGCTGTGGCGCCAATGGGAGTGGTTATCGGGTAAGTTAAACTTGTTATTGAGGAAATTTCACCTTTCATAATTTTGGTTCAATTATGCAGCTCCGATCTGTCCGCTGCATGGTTCAGATGGTGAATACTTCTTACACGGTGGACAACAGTCTTTGCGAAGACGCTGGAATCGTAATCCCGGAAACGGTGGAAAAATGCGGCAACGTGGATTGTCCTCGATGGGTATCCACAGAATGGTCGCTCTGTTTGCAATCCAAGTGCTTCGCTTGGCATACGGCTCTGCAGAAGCGGGACGTATTCTGCAAGTTTGGTAACGTAAGCAGCAGTGAGCGGTGTGATGATCAGGAGAAGCCGGTCACAAAGCAGGAATGCTACAACGAAATGTGCAAAGGCGTCTGGCGAGTGGAGCCCTGGTCAGAGGTAAGTATCTGGTTGTTGAAAGTTGTTCTTCTAAGCTACTATGCTCAATACAAAAATTAAACACTTCCAGTGCAACGCTGCATGCGGTGGCCAGGGCATCAAATACAGGATACTGCAGTGTGTCTGGTACGGTACCAAAAAGCCGGCTGGCAACGCATGTAGGGATCAGCCGCGACCTGCCGTGATGAAAGTTTGTAAAGGACCACCTTGTATTTCAAACCGTAAGTGGACCGACATATGTTCGTTTCCATGAAGAGTCTAATTTTAACCATTTTTCCCTTAGCCTCGGAGTGCAAAGACTTATCGAAGTATTGTAGAAATGTAAAAACAATGGGCCTATGTAGACTGCATCGTTACCAGCAACAATGTTGCAAAACTTGTAGGTTTAATATTTATAACTAAAGTATTCTGCGCCGACATCCAAACTAAGTAACTGCAGCAACGGTAAGATGCAGTGAAATCGATACGGGGAACCAACGCTAACAGACAAGCAGTGCAACAGATTGGTTGATTGTTCCAACGAAGACACTACCTACCTAAAATACAAGAAAACGAAATCCTACCAAAACCAAAATGACTTTGTAGCGAGCCTGGGACCGCTTCGATCTTGTTGATAAGAGGAGCTTCAAAAAAAAAAACAGAAGGACGTGTATATTATATTTGACATGTATTACATAAGTTTAACTGAACCGATAACGATAACTGAGGGAAAGGCCAATGAACGAAATGATTATATTTAGACAAAAATATGACATTTACTGTGCTTTAATCGAAGAATCTTTATTTATAAGGATTGCTAGGAGGCAATAGATGTAAATAGCTATCTTGAAAAGAAAATACAGAATTTAAAATTAACAAATGAAGATACTAGGATAATCAAGGATATATCGATAGGCAAATCGAAACGAATGAACGATCACGAGTTTTGTTTGAATTTACAGTATTTCGGCTCTTGGTAATTTACGTAAAATCGAGTAATGGCCAAACACATCAAAAGTTCTTGGTATAACTTCTGAGGAGTACTTTTGAACTTCAAAACTACGAATTGTTCCTCCGAAAACATGTAACCATCCACATTAAGAACCATCAATATTAAATTGAATGACCACGCTGTTGTAATACACGCAAAAGAGGAACGAAGCTAAGCGCCTAAGTTTTTACTATCCACAACTCATCTAGATTTTTATCATTCATTCCCTTCGTACGTTTTAAGACAAGTTTCATGTTCAAATTACATCTTAGATAATTGGAAACGAGTTCACCGACAAATCCACACAAACCATTTTAGGAAAAACAAAAACAAAACTCGGTTGAGAGAAACTAAAACTCAACCTAAAACAATTCAATACACTAACTTTAAACACTTTCGAATATCGAATACCATACCTTAGTACCGTTTCTAATAAGCGAAGTGAAAATGGAAACTATCCAACATTCCTATTCGGCGGAACAGTCCGGAACGCAAATAAGCATCCTGCCTTTCAATTATCTTCAATTAACTTGTATTACTGCATCAATTGATGGTTGGACAGAAGGGTTTTTCTTCGCAGGCATATGATTGAAGGAATAAATTCTTAAGTTTTTGTGTCTCGAAACTGATAGGTCTAACGGAAAGTGAGAAAGAAACATGATAAGGTTAAACCAAAAACAAAAAGCACGCTAGGGAGCGTCAAATGTATAGCAATCATACGTCCAATCCATACTCAGTTACTAGGGATGACCTGAGCTACCATTTACATTACATTGTTTGAAAGTTGTGTACAAATGAAGTGAACCGAATGCTAAATGATGGGGTTTTGTTCTCGACTAAAATCATTCTTTTTTTTGTTGACGATTCTGCAGCAATCCACTACTGAAGCAATTCGAGTCAATTATTATAGATGATGTGTCCTTTGGATTGATGTTTTTAAAGGTAGTTAAATAATTGAGATCTTTATTTTTCGTTTCATCACAAACATTGGAAAGTGTGGCATATGACGTACAAAGCCCAAAAAATAATAATAATAATAATACACATTTTAATTTATATCGCCGCGGATCACGATTTGAGCAATTTTATCGAGTATCAGTCAACTAACCGCTTGATTGCTTATGACCAAACAGGTTCAGCTGATCTACGGCAGCTTTAATTGACATCCATTAAAACTTGTTCCCCAATTTTAACAATTAACGTAAATTCATCAACATACATTTCATATTTTCCCACACATTTCCATTGAAACTATTGATTATTAACGACAAACTAATGAAAATGACGGTTCTTGTAAAAAGAGTTGAATCAAGGAATCTCAATTATGCATCGCAAACGCAGGCAATAAATTAGTGTTACGGCCAAGGTCGCGGACCAGGAATACCTCCGGTCGATGTGACAAATGAGAAAATTGTATAGAATTTCCCTCAAAACTGTAAAATATTTTTTTTATTTCTCATGATTGTTATCAAAAGTTTAACGACCCAAGGACTCTTGGAATTCGTTGACCTGCTTCAGAATGATGCGGAGAGTGATAATATGATCCACACATAAACTTTTGGCATGTCATCAGGTCTGCTGCCACAGGTGAGTGGCATCCATCTTCATCCAGGCTAGGATAACTTTGCATTGAAATTTGAGAACGGTATAAAGCAACCTAATACCTCGCCAGTTATCGCATACAGTCAGGTCACCCTTCTTGGGAACTTTCACTAATATACCTTGCATCCAGTCGACAGCGAAAGTTCCGGTGTCCCAGATATTACGCTATAAACTATGCAGGAGTAGAACGGATGTAGGGTCAGCTATGAGGATCTCGGTTGATATGCGATCAACTCCGGGGGCTTTGTACGATTCCATGTTTTGGATGGCCGTTTGAATCTCTAGCAATGATGGAGTATTGATACGTGGTATACGTCGGATTCTAGGCAGATCATGCAGAGGGGTACAGACTTATCAGGTACTTAAAAAAGTAGTTCGAAGTCCTCGCTGGTCAGTTGGGTTGGTCAGTAGCTGACCTTTCGAGACATTCACAGGCATCGTCTTCGCCCCGTTTCAGCGTCATGATATATCGTAGAGGGGGTGAATGCCCCTGGTTACTGTGGCTCTCTCTCTCCTTCATCGGCGAAAAAGTCCGCCCACTCCCGCTTGTCCCTTAGGCCAAACTACCTTGTGCTAAATGAGTTAGAACAACTCAATTTTGAGTAAACTTTCATTTCCGTGTATTTTTTTTGTTTGTGTCATTATCCACAGAATTTCTTTCGAACGAGGTGTCTTCCTCCTGCTGACTGTGCTCGCATCCATCGTCACTAGTCTCAGAAACCAGGTACAATAAAGCACAACCATATGTTCCAAGGGTTTGCAAGTTCAGAGCACTTCTCGCGCTCAAAGTATTTCAGCTATTAAATACTCACTGAGCACTTTTGCGAGCAGCACCCGTGCTCAAAATATTCAGCAATTTTGAATACGCACTGAGCACTATTGCGAGCGTCACTCGCGCTCAAAATGTTTTGAGATTTCATTACGAACTGAACATTTTTGCGAGCATCACGCGTACTCAAATTGTTTTAGCGATTTGAATACACATCGGGCACTTATGCAAGTACCACTCGTGCTCAAAATATTTTAGCGATTTCATCACGCACTGAGCACTTTTGCAAGCAACACTCGTGCTCAAAATATTTCAGGGATTTTGAATACGCGCTGAGCACTTTTGCGAGCTCTACTCGCACTCAAAATATTTTACGATTCAATATGCACTGGGCACTTATGTTAGCACCACTTGCGCTCAACGTAATTTTGCGTTTGTTTAACACTCACTGAACACTTTTGCACCACTCGCGAATTAAAATGTTTAAGCGATTTGTATACGCACTAAGCACTTTTGCGAGCACCACTCGCGCTCAAAATATTTTAACGATTTTTCACACGCACTGAGCACTTTTGCGAGCACCACTCGCGCTCAAAATATTTTAGCGATTTTTCACACGCACTGAACACTTTTGCGAGCACCACTCGCGCTCAAAATGTTTTAGCGATTTGGATACGCACTGAGCACTTATGCGAGCACCACTCGCGCTCAAAATATTTTAGCGATTTGGACACGCACTGAGCACTTACGCGAGCACCACTCGCGCTCAAAATGTATAACGATTTTCAACACGCACTGAGCAGTTTTGCGAACATCACTCACGCTCAAAATATTTTAGCGATTTTTCACACGCACTGAGCACATTTGCGAGCACCACTCGCGCTCAAAATATTTTAGCGATTTTTCACACACACTGAGCACTTTTGCGAGCACCGCTCGCGCTCAAAAAGTTTTAGCGATTTGGATACGCACTGAGCCCTTTTGCGAGCACTACTCGCGCTTGTTTGAGAAACTACATACAGTGCGTACACGCACTTTGAAGAACAATTCAATACAAAATTTTCAAAACGACTTATCTGCTTTTGTAAACAAAGATTCAAACGACGATTTGACGAATCTGATAGCTCTCCCACGCAAACCAACACCATCAATAGGTAGATGAAGGATTCCGCTACCTGTCGATGGTGTTGGTTTGCGTGGGAGAGCTATCAGTTTCGTCAAATCGTCGTTTGAATCTTTGTTTACAAAAGCAGATAAGTCGTTTTGAAAATTTTGTCTTGAATTATGGAGTACTGCCTGTAGTTATCGAACTAGAAGTCTCCAAGATGTTGAGTTTTGCTAGAAACAAAAAGACTATTATTGTGTATCGTAGAAATTGAAAGATGTGGTGCCAATTTGTTCAAAAACAGTTTTTAGTTGTTTTCTCGGAATTATTTAAAATGGATACCGTCGTTCGGGGTGACATTGGGCCTAGGGGGTAAGATTGAGCCAAAAACGAAAAATGTTTCAACTTCTAATATCTCAGAAACTGTTACGAATTTTGATGAAAACTTCAAACGGTTCGAAATTATATTAAAACTCACGTCTAGGAAATCACAAAACAAATTCCAAGGATTAATTGTGCTCGTACCATAATGCTTGGAATTTGAATGTAAAACTATTGATCGAATGAACCCGTATTAAAATGGTGTCAGTAATGCCCCACAAATCTATTACATAGGGTATCTGTTCCCATATTAATAACAGCCCGTATATTAATCCCAACCGTCGATGAACCAAATAAAAAATCAATTTAATTACAATTTCTCACATCGTATGTACACAATAATGGATGGAACACATTCTTGAATGTTTCGAGTATTATTCAAGATTTTCTTAAAGTAATGTTTTAATGCACAAGAATCAAATTATCAAAAGATAAAATTATTATGAACTTTTATTTTCATTTTCCTACCTCTGAACTGTTGATTTGATGCACTGCTCGATTGCTACTAGCAGATTCATCCGTTTTCAAGCCGTTGTTTTCCACTCAATTTTAAGCTAACACAAGTGTATCCTTTCGAAATTCACTTCACAACACATAAAGCACATCACATTTTCACTATACATATAACTATATTTGAAAAACCAACGCGATTTCCTATAGTTTGATATAGGTTTATTTCGAACAACGTCTAAATTATCCTTGCCCGTATTCCAAACTGTTTACATGCCTTGCAGTACTCTCAAGGGTTGCCGACCTAGATTTTTATTTCAAAAATGCTTGAATAAACTTTTACTGTGAAATTCAACTCTTATGTTTGTAAAATAAGGTATATCGAAAAGATAATCTACGACAAACATAAAATTTAACTGATAAGTTGAAAAACTACAACAAAAACTGCAATTTCGTAATTATATTTCAACTCAAATACAAAACATTGTAGAATTCGGCATCACTGCAATCATATCGTTACGTATACACACAAGTAATAGTGTGCGTATTTTATGTTGGAAACAGTATTATTGATATAGGTACAGGCATAGGATTAACTATTCTTGAATGTTATTGAAATAGGTGCATGGCGGTGATGATGTTTTTCAGCTAAATACTTCTAAAATGTGATGATAATTTCATTTTTGAAGTTACCAAATTGTTATCAATTCAAAATTACGTGAGCCGAGCATAATTATTCTCATGTTTCTTGATTATTGGGTGAGAAATCAATGCATTTTATATACGCATTGCCTTATTGTTATTGATATAGGAACAGATACCCTAACTAAATTTTACATCGATGGATACCTGGTGATCATGTTACGATAATCTGTTTGTTGTTTTATCGAATTTTATGAATATTTATTTAGCGTTCTTGCTTTTTCGTAGCAACGAGCAATGCATGCTTAAAAGGGGTGAGATTGGGCCAAGCCTTTGGTTGATTTGCCATACATAGTTGGTAAAAGCCGTAATGTAGGCAATTATTTTTATTGAACGATTGAATCGTTGCATCGTCACCGCTGAACTTTATTGTATGTGGCCCAATGTCACCCCCTGTGAGGGGTGAGAATGGGCCAATTTTAAACAACATATAACTTTGAAGAATTTCTCTCATTTATTATTGTTTCCCCACACAGTGGTAAATTTATTGTTCAAGCTTGTACCTAACTAATTACAACTTGATTCCAATATTAACTACTAGAGCTTTGTAACATTTACTTGGAGCATACCACATTTTGGCCCAATGACACCCCCGTAGACGGTATATGCAATTCCTCACACAAATGGTTCATGTGGCCATTGATCTTTTTATCTAAGTTACTTCTTCCTAAATCTTGAATATTTCGAAAATTTCGGGAAATAACAGCAAAATGTATAAAAATATCATTTAAATAACTGAGAAACTCAATTGAAAACTCAGAAATCGTTAAAAAAAAACTTCGGTAGATTAGTCTACTCGTTGTCGCTTTTAAAGCATAAGCATGTTTCATAGTGCTCACTCAATCTCAGGAGCACTCAGGAGCAAATCCCTCACGAAAATTTTCGGGGAGAAATCGTTTTTCGGGAAAGAGAAACAGCCTGGAGAGTGATAATCATTTTTCGCTCACTTCAATTGCCGAAAAACGTTGGTTTGCTCTTTTTCATTCATATTCGACTCTTCTCGTGGCATCATCGAAAAAAGATTTTCATCTTATAAGCAAGACTTTCGTTTATCTTTCAATGCTAATTCAAGGGAAAAAATGGTTGAAAGATGATTCTCAACGTAAACAACGAAAAAGATTCTGCCTTGGTCGAAAAACGCTTGCTTTGGTCTCATTGAAACGAAAAGTCGAAACCCTGGGCATGAGCAATGCATGACTTCTCACAATATTACCTTCCTTATTCAAAGGAATATTTGTCTTCTTTTAATCTGATCCTTGTATTTATTTTTATTCAATCAACATTGAATAACAGTTTAAATCACTGTTCCGACTTCAACTTCCCTAAGCAATGAAATGGTGCTCAGGAACACAGGGGCGTGCCTGCTTTAGGCGATTTCTCTTTGTCATATTTCTCTTTCCCGAGCAACACTATTTAGACCAACATGGTTGCAGCAACTTGATTGTGCTATATCTGGTCACATATGAGTAGTTGTAACTTATGTGGTACATGTTTGCTGCTAGGGTTTATTTATAGCTTGGGATAAAAAAAAGATTTCATTTGGCCGAAAAGGTCATTTGGCCAAAAAGGTCAAATAAGCAGAAATAAGAAGTTAGTGATGAGTAAGAAGAGAGACGTCTAACTTTGCTGTTCTCACTTTATGCAGTGAGAAGTCTTCTTCTTATTGGCATTACATCCCCACACTGGGACAAAGCCGCCTCGCAGCTTAGTGTTCATTAAGCACTTCCACAGTTATTAACTGCGAGGTTTCTAAGCCAGGTTACCATTTTTGCATTCGTATATCATGAGGCTAACACGATGATACTTTTATGCCCAGGGAAGTCGAGACAATTTCCAATCCGAAAATTGCCTAGACCGGCACCGGGAATCGAACCCAGCCACCCTCAGCATGGTCTTGCTTTGTAGCCACGCATCTTACCGCACGGCTAAGGAGGGCCCGTGATAAGTGATAAGTGAGAAATGAGCGGTGAGAAGTGATACAACTCACTTTTCACTTCCCATCTCAAACTTTTCACTGTGAAAAGTGAGTAGTACGAAGTGAGTAGTGAGACGTTTCACTCCTCACTTCGCACTTCTCACTTTTCACAGTGAGAAGTGAGAAGAAGTCTTACTCATTACGTCTCCTCATTTCTCACTTCTCACTGTAAGAAGAGTGAAGCACGAAATGAGTAGTAAGACGTTTCACTTCTCGCTTCGCACTAAGTACTCACTTTTCACACCTCATTTTTCACTTTTCAAATGACCTATTCAGCCAAATGTATTATTCGGCCAAATGTCCTAATATTCTGTTCGGCAAAATGACCTTTTTCAGCCAAATGACCTATTCAGCGAGATGACCCATTCGGCCAAATGGCTTTCGGTCGAATGTGTTTCGGCCATACGACCCTTCCCCGACTAATGCGAGGAATAGAAAAGCCGAAACATCTAACCGAAACAACTAATAATAATGATGATGATGATAATAGTTTTGCAAATATAAAGTGATGTAATCATTGCATTTCACATTTTGAATTACTCTCATTTGTCAAACTTTCATCGATTCCTTTTCGTAAGTGCCATAATCTAAGAAGCGGCGTATGCGCCAAATTACAACAAAAAGCTCGATTAATACAACTACTTTTTGACACCATTCTCGTAAAATCTAGACCAACATTTGAAAAGGGCGTAACAGCCAAAATTTATTCCTTCTGATTCTTCGTCTACATACATAGCTATATATGTAGACAAGGAATCAGAAGGAATAAATTTTGGCTGTTACGCCCTTTTCAAATGTTGGTCTAGAAATGACGTGAGCGCCATTGTTTGACTAACAACTTCACCTCAACACGGCGCAGAGTATTGAATGAAAAGGACCACCGAGTTGTGATTTGATCTTAGCGATATATATTTTGTTTCTTGAGAATATATTGCAAACGGTGTACTTCCAATCGCGAAAGTAATACCAATTATTTATTCGAAAAAACGGACCTATAAGAGTAGAAGGTATTCGACAAAAAGGCAGAAGACCATTTGCTGACATTGACATGAGCTAAAATGTTCCAGGGTGAGATAAAAACGGATAAAATAAAAAATTTATTTCACTTAAACATATTTGTTTTTGCACTAAATAACCTTAGTAGCATCATTTAAGGATACATCATGATCAAATTAATTGTGTCAATTGCTTGATATATTCGGCGAAAGGAGCACCAAATTTATTTATTTTTTGGGATGGAATACGGACTAGCATTTATTGCAAACAATTCAACACAAAACAAAACGCGAATGAGTGCTGACTTTTAAGCGAGAGAGAACAAATACCATGTTAGTTAGAAAATAAATTTATGAAATTGTGAGAGTATAAAATACGAGTAAATCACTAATATTTAAAACAACCTATACAAGCTAAATGAAGGAAAAATAAAACAAAATACTAGTTCGAAACAATGAAGAAAAGAGGAGAATGGATTGTAAATTGAATTTATTAAAATGAAACAGAAACCCATAAACTTTAAGGTAGGTCAAACACTTTTAGGATAGTAAGAAAATCATCCACGGGAAAACATATTTAACACACTAGCTGAATTATGTTGGTAGCCAGATTCGTTTAGTTTAATTTGTAGATGATTTCATTCGACTGATAGGCAAATCATGCAAAATTAGTACTTGTCGTAGCTCGTAATGCACTTTTAAGTTAAAAATTAGAGAACAAAAAAAAAGTGGAAAAAAGAAACCCCTCACATGCAAACTACGCCAACACCCACAAATTTCTAAAGCCTAAGAACCAAACTATAGAGCAATGCCTGTTAGAGAGAACAAACGAGAAGGAAGCCTTTGACCAGCAAACCTAATAAGCTTTTGAACCTAGTGACATAACCAACCGTTGATCCTTTGAACTGCGAGGCAAACTCTGCGTAACGTTTGTAAGATGACATGAGAGTGCATTTATGACGATATTGTGATATTTCATCCCGATAGAAATTAACACGTACGTCCCCAACCCCATTTTACGACAAAACTCAAAATTCAAAACCATGCAGCTCAGCCAATTTCTAACGGATTTTCAAGCAATCTTCTGGAATCGATCACAAAATTCCTATAGTTTTAGGAACCGAGGTCAATTTTTGTGCAATGGCCATGGTTCCGGATATATTCCGGGGAGTACTGGGGTTACCTCCCTCCCGGAAAAAATGGTCACTGGCAGATCGGCTTCGAAATCCATCATGCGACATGTCAAACTTCATGATTTTGCAAAACAAGTACACTGGAGTACATTTCGGCGATTTTCGATCGAATTGGCCACCCTCCGGGTACTTCCAGGGCCTGGTTCCCTTGGGGAAGTGACCAATTTTCATTCGCTCTTGGAACCCATCTTGCGACATATCAAACTTCATGATTTTGCAAAACAAGTACACTGGAGTACATTTCGGCGATTTTCGATCGAATTGGCCGCCCTCCGGGTACTTCCAGGGCCTGGTTCCCTTGGGGAAGTGGCCAATTTTCATTCGCTCTTGGAACCCATCTTGCGACATATCAAACTTCATGATTTTGCAAAACAAGTACACTGGAGTACATTTCGGCGATTTTCGATCGAATTGGCCACCCTCCGGGTACTTCCAGGGCCTGGTTCCCTTAGGGAAGTGGCCAATTTTCATTCGCTCTTGGAACAAATCTTGCGACATATCAAACTTCATGATTTTGCAAAACAAGTACACTGGAGGACATTTCGGCGATTTTCGATCGAATTGGCCACCCTCCGGGTACTTCCAGGCAGTGGTGGAAATCTATGAACCTTGCCCACAAAACGAGAAGTAGGCAATGCAAAATACTCGCGAACACTTGTTTTGCATTTTTCTTGCCTACCTACTACTCGCAGAGAAAACAAAAAAACGAACCCCGAAAAATGTTCGTGAAGCTTCGCGAGTCATTCGGGTTGATTTGCAAAATGTCATAAAACAACTTCGGAACATGTTTATCACGGATGTTCGAGGTGTTCGAGCAAGAATATCTTTGTTTATAGTTATTGTGTTTATCACAAGTGAAATTTATCCATTGTATTCGAAATAATCACAAATACTCGCGACCGTGATTTTTACTCCCGAACAAAATACTGCCCTGCTTTTTTACTTTGCTCTGCCCGTACTCGCGAACAAAGCAAGCACCAGAAAAATGCAGGCAGTAGGTTCGCGCGAGTGTGGCATTTTTTGTAGGCCCAATTACACTCTTTTCTTACTCGTGAAGCGAGTATTTCCACCACTGCTTCCAGGGCCTGGTTCCCTTGGGGAAGTGGCCAATTTTCGTTCAATTTTGGAACCCATCTTGCGACATGTCAAATTTCATGATTTTGCGAAACAAGTACACTGGAGTCCATTTCGGTGATTTTCGATCGAATTGGCCACCCTCCGGGTACTTCCAGGGCCTGGTTCTCTTGGTTAAGTGGCCAATTTTCATTCGCTCTTGGAACCCATCTTGCGACACATCAAACTTCATGATTTTGCAAAACAAGTACACTGGAGTACATTTCGGCGATTTTAGATGGAATTGACCACTATCCGGGTACTTAAAGGGCCTGGTTCCCTTGGGGAAGTGGCCAATTTTCATTCGCTCTTGGAAACCATCTTGCGACATATCAAACGTCATGATTTTGCAAAACAAGTACACTGGAGTACATTTCGGCGATTTTCGATCGAATTGGCCACCCTCCGGGTACTTCCAGGGCCTGGTTCCCTTTGGGAAGTGGCTTTTTTTTTATTCGCTCTTGGAACCCATCTTGCGACATATCAAACGTCATGATTTTGCAAAACAAGTATACTGGAGTACATTTCGGCGATTTTTGATCGAATTGGCCAACCACCGGGTACTTCCAGGGCCTGGCTCCCTTGGGGAAGTGGCCAATTTTCGTTCAATCTTGGAACCCGTCTTGCGACATGTCAAACTTCATGATTTTGCAAAACAAGTACACTGGAGTCCATTTCGGTGATTTTCGATCGAATTGGCCACCCTCCGGGTTCTTCCAGGTAGGCCCGTGCGCTGATTGAAATTTTACCGGCAGTGGCGTGATAGATCATTTTCAGGCAGCGGCGGCGGCGATCATTTTCAGGCAGCGCCAAAATTTCTTCAAAAGTTCGTCAAGGAATTCTTCCAGAATAGACTAGATTTTTTAAAAGATCGTCAAGTAATTCCTTTGGACATTCCTCCGTAAGTGCCTCTGGGAAGTTCAGAAAGTTCAGAATTCCTCCGGAAGTTCCTCCAGGAATTCCTGGAGGAACTTCCGGAGGAATTCCTGGAGGAACTTCCGGAAAAATTCCCGGAGGAGCACCGGAGGAATTGCTGGAAGAACTTCCGGAGGAATTCCTGGAGGAATTTCCGGAGGAATTCCTGGAGGACCTTCCGGAGGAATTCCTGGAGGAACTTCCGGAGGAATTCCTGGAGGAACTTCCGGAGAAATTCCTGGAGGAACTTCCGGAGGAATTCCTAGAGGAACTTCCGGAGGAATTCCTAGAGGAACTTCCGGAGGAATTCCTAGAGGAACTTCCGGAGGAATTCCTAGAGGAACTTCCGGAGGAATTCCTATAGGAACTTGCGGAGGAATTCCTGGAGGAACTTCCGGAGGAATTCCTGGATGAACTTGCGGAGGAATTCCTGGAGGAACTTCCGGAGGAATTCCTGGAGGAACTTCCGGAGGAATTCCTGGAGGAACTTCCGGAGGAATTCCTGGAGGAACTTCCGGAGGAATTCCTGGAGGAACTTCCGGAGGAATTCCTGGAGGAACTTCCGGAGGAATTCCTGGAGGAACTTCCGGAGGAATTCCTGGAGGAACTTCCGGAGGAATTCCTGGAGGAACTTCCGGAGGAATTCCTGGAGGAACTTCCGGAGGAATTCCTTGAGGAACTTCCGGAGGAATTCCTTGAGGAACTTCCGGAGGAATTCCTTGAGGAACTTCCGGAGGAATTCCTGGAGGAACTTCCGGAGGAATTCCTGGAGGAACTTCCGGAGGAATTCCTGGAGGAACTTCCGGAGGAATTCCTGGAGGAACTTCCGGAGGAATTCCTGAAGGAACTTCCGGAGGAATTCCTGAAGGAACTTCCGGAGGAATTCCTAAAGGAACTTCCAGAGGAATTCCTGAAGGAACTTCCGGAGGAATTCCTGAAGGAACTTCCGGAGGAATTCCTGAAGGAACTTCCGGAGGAATTCCTGAAGGAACTTCCGGAGGAATTCCTGAAGGAACTTCCGGAGGAATTCCTGAAGGAACTTCCGGAGGAATTCCTGAAATAACTTCCGGAGGAATTCCTGGAGGAACTTCCGGAGGAATTCCTGAAATAACTTCCGGAGGAATTCCTGGAGGAACTTCCGGGAGAAATTTTAAAGGAACTTCCGGGGGGAATTTTAAGGAAACTTCCGGAGGAATTCTTAGAGGAACTTCCGGAGGAATTCCTGGAGGAACTTCCGGAGGAATTCCTAGAGGAACTTCCGGAGGAATTCCTAGAGGAACTTCCGGAGGAATTCCTAGAGGAACTTCCGGAGGAATTCCTAGAGGAACTTCCGGAGGAATTCCTAGAGGAACTTCCGGAGGAATTCCTAGAGAAACTTCCGGAGGAATTCCTAGAGTAACTTCCGGAGGAATCCCTAGAGGAACTTCCGGAGGAATTCCTAGAGGAACTTCCGGAGGAATTCCTAGAGGAACTTCCGGAGGAATTGCTGGAGGAACTTCCGGAGGAATTGCTGGAGGAACTTCCGGAGAAATTCCTGGAGGAGTATCTGGAAGAATTTCCCAGAGGCACTTCTAGGGAAATATCTGGAGTAATGTCCAAAGGAATTTCTTGACGATCTTTTAAAAAAAACTCGTGGAGGAACTTCTGGAAGAATTTCTGGAGGAACTACTAAATAAATTTAGGCGCTTGAAACTGGTTCACGCCGATCCACGCCGCCGCCAATCACCAACGGCGTGACGCCGCTGGCTGAAAATGATCTATCACGCCACCGCCAGTTAAAATTCAATCAGCGCACAGGTCTACCTGGAAGTACCCGGAAGGTGGCCAATTCGATCGAAAATCACCGAAATGGACTCCAGTGTACTTGTTTTGCAAAATTATGAAGTTTGACATGCCGCAAGGTGGATTCCAAGAGTAAACGAAAATTGGCCACTTCCCCAAGGGAACCAGGCCCTGCTTCCTTCGGGTACTTCCCGGAGGGTGGCCAATTCGATCGAAAATCGCCGAAATGTACTCCAGTGTACTTGTTTTGCAAAATCATGAAGTTTGACATGTCGCAAGATGGGTTCCAAGATTGAACGAAAATTGGCCACTTCTCCAAGGGAACCAGGCCCTGGAAGTACCCGGAGGGTGGCCAATTCGATCGAAAATCACCGAAATGTACTCCAGTGTACTTGTTCTGCAAAATCATGAAGTTTGACATGTCGCAAGATGGGTTCCAAGGTTGAACGAAAATTGGCCACTTTCCCAATGAAACCAGGCCCTGGAAGTACCCGGAGGGTGGCCAATTCGATCGAAAATCGCCTAAATGTACTCCAGTGTACTTGTTTTGCAAAATTATGAAGTTTGAAATGCCGCAAAGTGGATTCCAAGAGTAAACGAAAATTGGCCACTTCCCTAAAGGAACCAGGCCCTGCTTCCTTCGGGTACTTCCCGGAGGGTGGCCAATTCGATCGAAAATCGCCTGAATGTACTCCAGTGTACTTGTTTCGCAAAATCATGAAGTTTGACATGTTGCAAGATGGGTTCCAAGATTGAACGAAAATTGGCCACTTTCCCAATGGAACCAGGCCCTGGAAGTACCCGGAGGGTGGCCAATTCGATCGAAAATCACCGAAATGTACTCCAGTGTACTTGTTTTGCAAAATCATGAAGTTTGATATGTCGCAAGATGGGTTCCAAGATTGAATGAAAATTGGCCACTTCCCCAAGGGAACCAGGCCCTGGAAGTACCCGGAGGGTGGCCAATTCGATCGAAAATCGCCGAAATGTACTCCAGTGTACTTGTTTTGCAAAATTATGAAGTTTGACATGTAGCACGATGGATTTCGAAGCCGATCTGCCAGTGACCATTTTTTCCGGGAGGGAGGTAACCCCAGTACTTCCCGGAATATATCCGGAACCATGGCCATTGCACAAAAATTGACTTAGGTTCCTAAAACTATAGGAATTTTGTGATCGATTCCAGAAGATTGCTTGAAAATCCGTTAGAAATTGGCTGAGCTGCGTGGTTTTGAATTTTGAGTTTTGTCGTAAAATGGGGGTTGGGGACGTACGTGTTAATAACCTATCCCCGGAACGCAACGCAAAGAGACACTAATCAGAGATTATTTTTCCATCGTATTCGGGTGGTTCAAATGGTCATCCTTCTAACCGTAAACCAATGAGTTGAACGTTTGCTTCTTAGTCAAATGTTCGATATTACCATTGTAACTCATCCTAGTGAAGCATTATGGCAATACACCGCATCGATTCGTGCATTGAATCAATATACGCTTAGAGAATTCCCTCCTAATTTGAAAAAAATCCTTGATTTTGTTGGATATTGATAAAATAGAGTCACTCGTGCGTCATTGTCAAAGGAATGAACGATGTAAAGCAACTATTTATTATTATACATTTCACTGAACTATGATTATCATTGCAACTACAATTATAACTATAAATAATAGGAAGGTTATTAGTTAAACAAGAAAAACTTATAACAATTATGGAATCGAAAATGGAAACTGAATAAAATATTTTTATTTAAAACGATAAGCTGTATTTGATTTCACGATTTTGATGGTATTACGCGAATCAGTTGAGATGAGTATGTAATCTTGAACCTACCGAAAATACTTTTGTTCTTGATGACGATTACTTTTGTTTATGTTGAGAATTGTTTCGCAGCCTAAAAAAAACCGGGCAAATAATAAAGTAGTACTTGCTTCCACGTGATACCGTCATACGATGTCCACAATTTTTACAATTTTTTGATAAAATCGATGCTATCCGAAATTAATTAATTTCCTGTTTCTGTTTTTATTTCGCCAGTTTCGAAATAGGATGGCCAGAAAAGTCGTTATGTTCATAATATCACTTTTCTCGTAAACTCAACCGCAACTACTGAACCGATTTTTACTCGAAATGAAATAAAAACTAAATGCTGTTTATGTCTTATATGGCTGACACTTATATGATTTTTTTTCTTTTTTGTTTTATTTCGAAGTAATTCAACAACTCTTTGTTTTTATTTGAAAGGTATTTTATTTTTAAAACTTCACCTCTTTGATTGGTGACATGTCTTAAAAGCCAGCCAATTGGTTATCACGCTTTTCACCTTCATTCACCTCTAAGTTGATCACTTGTCACGAGATAAAATCGATGCTATCCGAAATTAATTAATTTCCTGTTTCTGTTTTCATTTCGCCAGTTTCGAGATAGGATGGCCAGAAAAGTCGGCATGTTCAAAAAAATTGTTTTCCCATAAACTCAATCGCAACTACTGAACCGATTTTAACTCGAAACGAAATAAGAACCAAATGCTGCTTAATTACGTTTTATATGGCTGACACTTATATGATTTTTTTTTCTTTTTTGTTTTCGAGATACTTCAACAACTCTTTGTATTTTATTTGGAAGATATTTTAATTTAAAAAAATTTCCCTCTTTAATTGGTGGCATTTCGTAAAAACTAACCAATTGGTTATCACGCTTTTTTTCACTTTCATTTACCTCTAAGGCGATCACTTGTCATTAGACGAGTTAGTGCTATCTGCTATCCCATTTAAATCCACCACTTGTATGTATCTTTCCGGATATATCAATATCATAGTCGAGACACTGAAGACGTTCTTACTGCTGAGATCAAAATACGTATCTATGAAGTTGCAATCGTGTAGCATTTTGCAGGCCTATAACATGAACAAGCCTAACATCCCTCTGTTTTTTAGTTACATTATGCAGCGTACACACCAGTCAAGCAGTTTGACAAACATTGACTCCGCCCCCAAGAAAACGCTTCGATTGCTGCTTCTTTTGAACGTGTGTGAAGTTGTTCGAACAACCATTTGACAGTTGGCGGCTCGGTTGGAAAAAATTAAAACGGTTTGATTTTGGTTTGAGTTGTCGGGGGCGGAGTCAAGCCTCGCCGAACATGTTTGAGCTTTAGCAGTGAAGTTGCACAAACCTCCATATATTTTTTGATGGTTGGTGCTCAAGTTGGCGCTTCGGTCGTTCGAACAAATTGATTGTTCGTGCCGCTGTTGTTAAAACTTGATGGATGTTTGCATTGTCGAGAGGTGTAGTCAATGTTGGTCAAACTGCTTGACCGTGTGTACGTTCCATTACACGTTAACCTCCAACAACTCAGTCGCTGGGTCGCTTGTACCCGGATTTTTCAGAATCTGTTGTCAAAATCTGGGTATGTCAACAAAACTGGATCTGAGTCAGACGAACCCAAAATCTAGGTAACTGGAAACTTAAACATTTTCGGATGTATCAACATGGCGTCGACTGGCGTCGAAGTCGCATGCCAGAATAAATGTTAGGTTTTTTTGCAGAATGCAGCAAGAAACAGGTAAGAAGTGTTGATTTTATCATGGCGGAGCATTGTCGGCACAGCCGGCAAATGATATGCGTTGGGGGATTTGTTTTATTTAATATTTTTTACACAATAATTATTTTCTGGAGCGATAAGAGCTGGGTACCGGTTACCCAGATTTTTTCGCTTGTACGGTTACCCAGATTTGAGTCAAGGTACCCTTACCCATATTAGAGTAACCACGGTTTTGCCGATTCTAGGTCACTTTGACATAATTTTGGGTAGATCCAGGTTAGCGTGTACAAGTCATAGCAGCCATTATACTAGACATTAGAGTGGCTCAGCCCAGTATGGGGAGAAAAAAAGTCGTCGGATTCTACGGGGCACCCCACAGGATTTTGCCTTTGGGTAAGAAAATCATTCTCTGAAAATTTCAGCCTGATAACCGTATTGCATAAGCTGGCGCAATTGATTTGAAGTTAATATGGGGGTTTCAGCCGAAAAATATATGAGAAAATACACCTCTGTTACTATTTCGTTCAGGAAATTGGATGGAAGAGCCCGATTGAGCCCAGATTTGCAGGAAATGAAGTTAACATGCTCATGAACAATTCGACCTAAAATTTTTCTATCACTAAATAAACTTTGAATCAGTTTTTGGTTGATTTATTTGGAGTTGGGTTGAGCACTTTGAAATTCATTAATTGCCATGAAAACATAGGCATGCAATCAAAGGTGCCTGCAATGCGTGGTTTCGCGCGCACTGAAACATAAGTAACTGCACGCGCGCCACAACACATATCGCAGCTACCTTCGATTACACGCGCTTGTTTTCAAGGCAATTAATGAATTTCAAAGTGCTCAACCAAACTCCAAATAAATCAGCTAAAAACTAATTTAAAGTTTATTTAATCGTAGTAGAATTTTATGTCGAATTGTTCATTGGCATGTTAACTTCATTTCCTGCAAATCTGGGCTCAATAAGGCTTTTCCATCCAATTTCCTGTACGAAATTGTAACAGAGGTGTATTTTCCCATATATTTCGGCCGAAACCCCCATATTAACTTTACATCAATTGCGCCAGCTTATGCACTAACCGATCAGGCTGAAATTTTCAGAGAATGATTTTCTTACCCAAAGGAAAAATCCTACAAAAATACAAAAATACTTTTTGTATCCTGGGCCA
Source organism: Armigeres subalbatus (assembly GCF_024139115.2). NCBI lineage: Eukaryota > Metazoa > Arthropoda > Insecta > Diptera > Culicidae > Armigeres > Armigeres subalbatus. The sequence continues at coordinate 262,172,307 of NC_085140.1, read as the reverse complement.
GTCTACTAGACATACATTCGTAGTTATTCATTCCAACTTTCCTCATGAGGTGAGTCGTGAGTGTAAGTAATGCTACCATGATGGATGATTGATACGTGCGATGTTGAATTCCACAACAATCAAGTGGTGGAACTGAAAGGGATAGTCCTAACTCATTTTATGGCACGTATACACATTCAACTTGTAACGATTGTCCCTTCCCGTAATCCATACCCTACCCCATTTCGATCTGCCAGCATGCGGACAGCGCTGTCTATCCACGAAGGTGAAAACTGCAACACTCACGAGACGGTAAATTAAATTTGGCTCCGCACAGAAAAAACCTCTGTTCTTTCATGACTCCAGCCCGCTCGGCTAGGCTATAACACATTTCTACCTAGTAATCACGCCTTCAATGCGATCATCGTTTGGATCGCTCTCCACTTGAGTCTTGACCGTTGAATTTATTAGATCGAAGACTATACCTTCCGTAAAAATTAGAAGACTAGAGGCAGTGATTAAGGAAAATTAAGTGCCAACTAAAAGCAAGAGTAGGATTAGCTTAAGAGCTGCAGAGTACTCCAATAGAGTTTTAGTGTGCCAGTGCGCGGCTCCGTGGGATTTCCAGGCTGAAGCGGTGATTTATGGCCTAACCCCGAAGGTAACTACCACGTGATTTGGAACAATAAGCCACCATTGTTATAATTTGATCGCTATGCTTTAAACCCGCCTGTGCCAGTGAATTCCAAGGTCATTCGATTAAACTAAGCCTAAGCCTCGATTAAACAAGCCAGCCTTGTGTAAACCAGGTAAAATTATATCTTTGATACCAAATCAACCTGATGCCTAATTGTTCACGTCAAGCAGGAACAAAACCCGCGTTGACGTGGGTTTTTGTTGGGAGTACCGTCATGCCAACCTACGGTAAACCCACTTTCAGGAGCACGATTGGCTGGGAAAACCCGCTGCGTTATCCGCACCGTACGAAACCACCCCCGAAACCGACCCCAAGAGAGTGCCGCTCCGGCGACGAGCCAGTGGCTGTCGTGCCTCCCATCTTTCGACAGCGCGAGAAGCAGGAGAATTGCGCGCCACCGTGTAGCAGGTGGGGAGATTCAGACGAACGTTAATTCCACCGTTATCCTCGTTACGGTGCGTCATCCAAACTGCGCACATTCTCACGCAATCGGAAAACGCCCTGACTACATCGTCCGGCGACAAGGCCCCGATCGAACCTGAGACTCCTAACACGAACCACTCCACCCACCGACGGCAAGGCGTCGTCGCGATCGGGCAAGTTGATTGCTACCGTCGCTCATATCATAAACGTGCTGCATACACCTAGCCAAACATCGTCGGACATCGCCGTCACTCCCATATCCTACACTGCGTAGGATTCCCCGCAAATCGTCGAACATTCTGCATGTCTTCATCGTTTCCCTGCATCCCGCACCTACGTGCATACAGGTCAAAATAAAGTAAGCCAATATTGTCCTAAACCACAATCTAAACAATCGTCCCAGGACTGGATAGGTAGGGTATGATACACATTGTGAATATACGTATACCATGCTCAAACGACATCCAAAGCTAGTGTTTTAGATTTGATGAAGGAGATGATCCTCATTCAAGTGGCCCGTTTTTTTTTGCTTTGTTTATTTTTTTAAATTTTTAGAAAAAGTGTTATAGCTTAAATTAGTAGTTTTGGTTTCGAATTCTTTCTGGATTTTTCATAGATTGAGGAAGCTGAGTGTTTCAGAGTGTTTGAGCCAAGCCTTACACCCGCCCTTAGGCAAGAGTCTCTGGCCGGAGTCGGAACGTGCCATGGGCGTAGCCAGGATTTCGAGAAGGGGGGGCCAACTTTTTTGGTCTTCTAAATCGTAGTTTTATAAAAACACATGAATATTAACACATGAAACCAAATCCAAAACAAATCGAAACAATAATCATTAAAACAATAATGGATTTAAAAATGCGTGATTTATTGCTCATCAGATATTTTTAAATAAAGTGAGAAAAATATTAACGAACTTAGTATTCAGAAAGAATATAAAATCGGCTATAACAATTATTATAAAAATCCTGCATTCTTCCATAAGTTTAAGAAAGTTCTAGTTTCTATACATCTGAATTTCTAAACAAATCCTCTCTGAAATAATATTTATTATAAAATAGGCAGAAAAATCAATATGCAAGCTTTCTCCAGGAATTCCTTCGACAATTGCTCCTGGCATTCTATCCGAAATTCTATCAGGGATTCTTTAGGAATGCCTCCAGCAACTTATTTGGCAGTGTCTTCAGGAATTCCATCATAAATTTTGCCGGGAATTGATCCGAAAATTCCATCATTATTTACTCCAAAAAAGTCTTCACGAACTTCTTTATGCAGAGTTCCCTGCAATAATTCAAATAATTTCGTGCTGTTTCCCATAATTTTTAAGAATAAGAATATTCCGAGGAAATTCCGCAGAATTGCTAGTAAATATTCCTGAGAATTTCACGAAAAATCTTCGAATTTCTTGTGTAAATTCCATAAAATTTTCCGTGAATTGTTTCGAATAATTTCTTGTGAAAATTTCAAAGAATTTCTCCAGGAATTCCACCGGAATTTTATACAGAAATTATACTTAAAATGAAATCAACTATGGAATTTTCGGAGGAATTCCTAGATTAATTCGCAATGAAATCCTGAAAGAATTCCGGTGGAAACTTCAAGATTTCCACTGGGAGATCCTCCAGGAGTTTCTCCGAAAATTCCTCCTGGAATTCTTCCAGGAGTTCCACCGGCATTTCCACCAAGAATTTCTCTAGGGTTTCCTTCGAGAATTTTTCCGGTAGTTCTATCGGCAGTTCCTCTGAAAATTCTTCCGGGAATTTCGGCAGAATTGGAATTTATTTAGGCTTCTTCAGGAATTTATATAGATTTTCCACCAGAAGCTCCTCCGAGAATTTCTCTGCGAGCTCCTCAGGGAATTCTCCGGGAAGTGATGATGATGATGGACCAGCTACAAACCCCAACAAAGGTTTCAGCTAGACGAGATTTGTCTATAAGATGAATTCTCTTGTTTCTGCTTCTGGTAGTTTTCCCGGGGTTCCTTTGAAATTTCTCCCGGGAGTTTCTTCAGAAATTCTTCCAGAAAATTCCTTCTCCGGGAATTCCACCAGCAATTTATCCCGGAGTTTCTCCGGAAATTCCTCCGGGAGCTCCACCAGAAGCTATTCCAGGAAATTATTCAGGCTTTTTTCAGGAAATCATTTAGGCTTTCTTCAGAAATTAAGCTGGAAATTCCTCCCGGAGTTCTTCCGATAGTTTCTCTGGGAGTTCATCCGGGAGGTCCTCTAGGAATTCTTCTAGGAGTTCCTCCTGAAATTCCTCCGGGAGCTCTTACGGGAGCTCCTCCGGCAGTTCCTTCGGGAATTCCTCCGGGAGATCCACCAGCAGTTTCTACGAGAATCCATCCGGGAGTTTCACTGGCAGTTTCTCCGGGTGTTTCTCTGAAAAGGAACTCCCGGAGGAACTCCCAGAGTAATTTCCGGAGGAACTCCCGGGGGATTTTCTTTAGGAATTTCCGGAGAAATTATCAGAGGAATTCTCGGAAGAACTGCCGGTGGAACTTCTGGAGGAATTTATTGAAGAAATTCAGGAAGAATTTCCGGAGGAAATCCTGGAGGAACTCTCGTAAGAATTCTAGGATGAACTCCCAAAGGAACTTCCGTAAGAATTCCAGGAGGAACTCCTGGAAGAATTCTTAAAAGAACCTCTCGGAGTAACTCCCATAAGAACTCCCAGAGACATTCTCCAAGGAACTTCTGGAGGCATTTGTAGATAAATGCCTAAAGAAATGCTTAATGAATTTCTGGAAGAAAACCTGATTGAATTCCCGAAGGAACTACTGGTGGAACTTCAGAGGAACATCCGGTGGAATACCCTAGAGGAAGAGAAAAAATATTTCTGAAGGAACTTCCGAAATCCCATTTCCCGTGAAATTCCTGCCAAATATCGTCCAGGAATTCCCTGTAAAGTTCCTGGAGGTATTACCGGAGAATTTCTTGGAAAAACTCCTGGAAGAACCTCCGGAGAAACTCCCACAAGCACTTCCGGAGGAATTCCCACATGGAAGTCCTGAAATAATTCTTAGAGAAGTTCCTAAAGGAATTTCCGAAAAAATATCTGAAGGAATTCCCAGAAAAATACGAGGAGGAATTAATGCAGAAATTCCCAGATGAAATCCTAAAAGTGTTCCCGAAGAAATTTCTGGAAGAACTCTTGGCAGATATCCGAGTAAATTCCGAGTCTGGAAGGAATTCTAGTACACTTCCGCGGAAAATCTACCGGGAAAATTCCTGAAGGAATTCCTGGAGAAGTACCTAGAGAAACTCCCGAAAAAATACCTGTAAGAATTTCTGGGGAAATACTTGGACGAATTCCAGGAGAAATTCATGAAGATATTTCTAGAGGATTTCTTGAAGAATATTCTGAAGTAATTGCGAAAAGAATTCCAGATTGGAATGCTAGATGATTTCGCTATTGAATGTTTGGAGGTATTCCCGGAAAATTTCCTGGAAGTAATCCCGGAGGAATTAAAGGAAGAGTTCCGAGAGGAATGCCCGGAGAAGTTCCTAGAAGAATTTCCGAAGGAATTTTCCTGAAGAGAGAATAGCCGAAGAAATATCTAGAAGTAAATCTTGGAGAGAAGAAAAGAAATCTTCAGGGAATTTCCTCGTGAATTTCCTAAAAACATTTAGTGGGGGGTTTCTAGATAAGGAGGAATTACAATTACATGAGAAGGATTTTCGAACGATTTTCAGAGGAATTTGTGGATAACTTTCCGGAGGAATTCAGAAGTTCCCAGGAGAGCTTCTAGAAGGATTTCAAGGAGAATTTTGGAGCCCGAAATGTTTCGAGTTGTTTTGAACTTCCAAATATTATGGATCCTGTATGCCCTAATAAGTTTTGGGAATCTTTTGAATTTCAACCACCTATTTCTGTATATGATTGGATCGTAAAGTGCACATGTTTGAGGGAATTCATTTCAGTACCCGTTCAATCTTTCCACAATTTAGGGGGGCGACGGCCCCCCCATGCCCCCCCTTGGCTACGCCCTTGGAACGTGCGTTTGCAACCTTCCCTTCGGAAGTGGCGCTTAAGTTGCAGGCGTTGAGAAACCAAACCGCTCGTTACAAACTAAATGAGCTCGAGAATAATATACCAAACTCGAAGACAAACTTTTCGGAATCTATTTTTTTTCAGCTCGCGTTCTCAAAGGCACCACTTCTTCTTCTTCTCTGAAGAAAATCTATGCAAACTGCATTTCTCCTGGTTGACCCCACGTTCGTTTACGAGCAGTTTATACTCGATTAGTATAACCTCCGTATCCTCGCCGTGTAACGATTTAATCTTGCATATATTACTTTTTTACTCTCGCTTAGTATAAACTTTGAACATATGAAAAATGATTTGTTTGTATGTTATTAAAGGTTTCGTCTATTTCTGAGTGTAAGGATCGGGAAAAAAAGTTTCCTTTTAATAATTGTCCAATTTGGTACACCACAAAAATGTGAATGAAAATCATACTTTGTCATCCGAAGCTGCTTCTACTTAATCAAACAAACGTTTTTTTTTGTTAGTCGTCTGTTTCAATGCAAAATAATGCATCATATTTCTGTTGTCCGTTAACTTTTTGTTGCGATTGACGTCGTTGAAAGCCTAAGATTATTTGAGATTATAGATAAACTTGATCTCTGAACCATTTCACCTAGACGCTTCATGGTAGTATGCATAAAAATACAGCCTAGCGGGAAAAACAGGAACCATTATAGCTTTTGCAATGAACCATAATGAATCATAGAAAAAGCTCAAAGCAGAGTTTTATGGCTGAATGTTATTCATATGTATGTAAGAGCATGCGCAAAATGAAAGCTCACTCGCATATGAATTCATTTGTTTTCTCGAAAGAAAAATATAGGTATGGCATTCGAGATTCCCTATTATGAACTTTTTGTTGTAGTATTTATAATGTTTCTGATGAACAAATTGCCTTTATTTTAAAAGCAGTATTAATTACTACTTTTTATTTGACAATTTGAATTATATTAAATAGCAATTGAGGATAGATCTTTTCAAATTTGTAAGCTTTTAGACCGCATATCTATGTGCTTGCGCTCGCTTCGAGTTCCAAAGTTTAAATCATGGAGGAGAATGGTTGTGCACTCAATGTACTCCTCCCAACGTGAGTTAAGTTGTGAAGCTATTTCCACGTAGGATAAGACGATATAATATGCCCCCTAAGGCAATACATATGAAAACTTTTTACTTTTCAACGCCTTTCATGCAAACTTTGTGTTGCCTTTGGTAGTCATATAAAAATATTACTGAGAACATGTAATAAAGCTTTTGTGAAAAGTCGTTAAACATGGATTTCAAAAAGTGCCTGGGCAATACGCCCCACCGTAACCAAACACGTTTCATAGCCCTTCATTGGTATTTTATCTATCCCATAATAAAAAATGTTACAAATCATCATTAAAAATCCAACATAAGTCAATTTATAGCAGGTGTGAATAACATTTCAATATTTTCCATATTTCGAAGCAACTACTGCAGGCTCGCTGCGCTTGTGTCCAGTTGGTAAGGACATATCGTCATACCTAAACTGGGGTGTTTTGATCAGTAGAACATATTTTCGAAAATCGTTACATTTTTGAAGATGGAAGCAATTTTATAACTGAGCAAAGTTATTTCGTTGCCCAACTGAGTGTTCCAGTGAAAGTTTTGCGGACAGTATGCTAGAGTCGCTCCAGAATGTTGAACAAAAGAACATTGAAAGTTACATCAAAACTGTAACTTTTTGTATTTTGCTATTATTTTCATTATGTCATACAAAAATACTTCCACATTCACATAGTATGATGGTTTTACAAATATTTAAAGGTACCAACTGATTTTGACCCTTAGTGGGTTATAGTTTTCTAGAAATCAAAGGGGGGAATTTTGGCGCATTATACCGTCTTGCCCTAATATTCCTGCATTTCATTTCATAGCTCATCCCATAAAAAAAATAATGATTTCCCATTTTGGTGATTTATTTTTCACTAGCAAAAAGAAGCGACGAGATTGGTAATGTATTTGTGTGCCGCTGTAAGCACGCTCAAAGCAGGTGGTTCATTCAATGTCAACCGGATTCCCGACCATTTATCGGTTCTTCACGGTTCCATCAAATTCCCGCTTCTCAAGGTTTTCCCGGTTCTTTGGCCACTTGGAATTGTACGGCATCTGTTTCACTCGCTTCTAAGAGAAATTTTTTTGGTTAAAATCGGTACGAAAATTCTCAAATTTTAACCTGCATATGCCTGCAAAAATTCCTAGGTCGCTGAAAGGCGTGACTCGTTCGACTGATAAGCTAAATGCGAGGGGTCACATACTCATATCTCATTAAATACATTATCACTTCCTTCGAATAATGATGATCTATAAAATGGTTTTATAAGCTATTGCTAATTTCTCCACGTTTGCATTGTAAACCATCCATCCCTGTTATGCAAGATTTCTCTGAGTTGCTAGATCATAACAACTCGGGATTTACATATCATACAAACGAGTGTTGATTGGCAAAAACAATTTACCGTTTGGACTCATATTTCGAACACTGCTTTTCTGGCGACAAACCTAATAATATTTAAAAAAAATATGTACTTGTTATTTCTAGCTAATGACACTAAGCTGCGAGGCGGCAATGTTCCAGTGGGAGATGTAATGCCAATAAGAAGAAGAAGAAGTATGTAAAAAGTAGCAGGTTGTATCCTAGACACGACGGCCAGTTGGACGTAGGATTAGGTAAAGTATACAAAAAATTAATGCTCTGTATGTGTGAATGAATGAAATCTAACTTAACTTTTCAAAAGGACCTAAGCAACATGTTTTTCATGAATTAATTTGAGTAATGCAATCAAAAGCTTTCATGTTGTTCTGTTGATTGCGCTATTCAAATTAATTCATGAAAAAATGTTACTTAGGTCTTTTTAAAAAGTTAAGCGAGAAATGTCTTTTTTTTTAGACGTTTTGAATTCTCTGCGGTTTTGTTTTGTAAATTTAAGAAAATTCCTTAAACTTCTTGTTACATAATTGTGGTATCGTTCCATTTTCAATAATGCGCATTTCCTACGCTGAAAACCAAAACTAGGTACTCTAAAGTGAGTTGTCTTCACTCAAAACCATAGTTTGGGCTGATAACCAAAATTTGAGTAAAATGACTTTTCTGGCACTAGGTAGATTGGACAACATGCATCGGATAAAAGGGAAAACTACCCAAATAAGGGAATTTTTTTTCTGCGATGTTCTAATCAGTGCGTATATTAAACCTCATATTTTGGGTTGATTTATCTGTCCGTGTATCATTAAAAGGAGCAAAATCAAAGTCAGAGAATTGTGAGAAAATTTCACTCTACTGCTACTGGCGCCAACGTTACCAAGTCAACACAAGATCGTATACACACGGTATACGCACATATTGTATCGTGATGTACGTATATCGCCTCCACTTTTGTGTGACATTATATACGATTTTGTGTTGACTGGGTAGCCACATGATTTGCCGCTGAAACAACGCGATAGAGTCCATCCGTGCAATAAATTTCTGCAGCGGTTCCATCCAACAAGCGCTAATGATTTCTGCCAGTGCCAAGGGATAATGGTTTTCACATTAAAAAAAATCTTCATTCTCAAACTTTTTTTGTATAAAATAATGGTTCTGTTAACTGCCGCTAACCGCAAGTCGAGAACATCTGTATATAGATGCCCATATACAGATGGGCTCGACTTGCGGTTAGCGGCAGTTAAGAACTGACTTGTTTTCAATACTCCATTGCGCAGTGACGTCACGCACTACTTTTGACAGGTACTGGTCCTGTTGTTTACAGACGATTGCATTTTAATTTTGAGATACTTCTATAATTCTTTGGATTATGATATGGATTATGGATATGATCTATAATTACATAAACTTGTCTTCAATATCGTGAAATATGCAGATTTAATTTTGATCAAAAAATTCTAAGTCCGAAACGTAAACAACAGGACTAGTACCTGTCGAAATTATGAAGCTAGTTTTTCCGCGCTCAATGACCTATAATGTGTCGAAAGAAAGAAAGAATTAAAAAAAATTAACTTGTCTACTCTGATGCCAACGTTAGCCACTCGATGATTTGACACTAAAAGCGATAAACGCCATTTATTCAAAAAAATTTCTATAGCGTCTTTCTAATGACTCACAGTCCCCAAACATTAGTCCGAACTTTGCATAAAAACTTCTCAAAAGTACTGCGCTGCTGCTGTCCGATGGCCGCTCGATGATTATCCACTAAGACGTTCAGTCCCGCCACTAATATCCCGGGACCAAAACCGACGCCATTTTTGCAATCAATCCTTTCTTTTGATAAAGTGTTGGCCCTGAAAAGAACCGAAAATGAAAATGAAATTACAACTCGTCTTATGACAAGCGATGACATTCCCATAAATTTATTCAATCATTTTTAAATAATTTTGATATCATATTTTGTACATGAAGATATCAAATAATCTACCAAATCAATCTACCTGTAACTATGTTTTCAGCAAAGATATGTACCCTACCGTATCTTCCGAGTATGCATGAGATATTCTGTATGTATGAGATATTCTACACTCTTCAAAAATTTTTGATTCAGTAATTCAATTATGACCAAAGCAAGTAATAAGCTAGTTTATAAAATTTTATGTTAAAATGAATAAAATGTTGCTTTTGATTTATACGAGTTACAAGATAAATCAAGGCTTTCAGATATCATCAGCTACGACATAAAACAAATCGTGTTTTCCGAATCTATGTACAAAACTTATTATTTATTATTTATTTATTCAGACTCAGGCCGAAGTGGCCTGTGCGGTATATAAGAGTCTTCTCCATTCGGTTCGGTCCATGGCTACACGTCGCCAACCACGCAGTCTACGGAGGGTCCGCAAGTTATCTTCCACCTGATCGATCCACCTGGCCCGCTGCGCAACTCGCCTTCTTGTACCCGTCGGATCGTTGTCGAGAACCATTTTGACCGGGTTACTGTCCGACATTCTGGCTACGTGCCCGGCCCACCGCAGTCGTCCGATTTTTGCGGTGTGAACGATGGATGGTTCTCCCAGCAGCTCATACAACTCGTAGTTCATTCGCCTCCTCCACGTACCGTCCGCCATCTGCACCCCACTATAGATGGTACGCAGCACTTTCCTTTCGAAAACTCCAAGTGCGCGTTGGTTCTCCACGAGCATCGTCCAGGTCTCGTGTCCGTAGAGGACTACCGATCTAATGAGCGTTTTGTAGATTGTCAGTTTGGTACGGCGGCGAACTCTATTTGATCGGAGCGTCTTGCGAAGTCCAAAGTACGTACGATTTCCAGCCACTATGCGTCTCCGAATTTCTCTGCTGGTATCATTTTCGGCAGTCACCAGTGAGCCTAAGTACACAAATTCTTCTACCACCTCAAATTCGTCACCACAGATGCACGCTCGCGGTGGGTGGCTCACATTTACTTCTCTTGAACCTTTTCCTATCATGTACTTCGTCTTCGACGTGTTGATGACTAGTCCGATCCGCTTGGCTTCCCTCTTCAGTCTGATGTAGGCTTCCTCCATCTTCTCAAAGTTACGTGCCATAGTATCTTATGTCGTCGGCGAAGCCAAATAGCTGGACGGACTTATTGAAAATTGTACCACTCGTGTCAATCCCTGCTCTTCGTATGACCGCTTCCAAAGCGATGTTGAATAGCAGACACGAAATACCATCACCTTGACGTAACCCTCTGCGGGTTTCGAAGCGACTCGAGAATGCCCCTGAAACTCGAACTACGCACATCACCCGATCCATCGTCGCTTTGATCAACCGTGTCAGTTTATCCGGAAATCCGTATTCGTGCATTAGCTGCCATAGCTGGTCCCGATCGATTGTATCATATGCGACTTTGAAGTCGATGAATAGATTATGTGTGGGCACGTTGTATTTGCGGCATTTCTGCAGTACTTGGCGAATGGCGGACACCTGTTCCGTGGTGCAGTGTTCGCCAATAAAACCCGCCTGGTACTACCCCACGAACTCCCTTGCGATTGGTGCTAGTCGACGGCATAAAATTTGGGAGAGTACCTTGTAGGCGGCGTTCAGAAATGTGATTTTGCGGTAGTTGCTACAATCCAGCTTAACGCCCTTTTTGTAGATGGGACACATGACACCTTCCATCCACACCTGCGGCAAAACTTCCTCCTCCCAAATCTTGGCAATGGCCCAGTGCAGTGCTCTAGCCAGTTCCTCACCACCGTGTTTGAATAGCTCTCCTAGTAGATGGTCAACCCCAGAGGCATTGTTGTTTTCAGCCGGCCAATGTCCTCCTGGATTTCCTGGAGATCCGGACCCGGTAAAATTATGCCCTGTGCGCGTTCTCCCAGGTCCATCACCATACCGCCATCTTCGTCTGCCACATCGCCATTCAGGTGCTCTTCGTAGTGCTGCCGCCACCTTTGGATCACCCCACACTCGTTCGTAAGAAGGTTTCCGTTTATGTCCTTACACATATAGGGCTATGGCACGTGGCCCTCACGTGAACGGTTTAACTTCTCATAGAACTTTCGTGTGTTATTAGCGAGGTACAGTTGTTCCGTCTCTTCACGGTCTCGATCTTCCTGATTACGCTTTTTCCTCCGGAAAATCGAGTTTTGTCTGTTCCGCGCCCGTTTATATAGTGCCTTGTTCGCCCTCGTGCGGTGTTGCACCAATCTCGCCCATGCTGCATTCTTCTCTTCTACTGACTGCTCACATTCGCCGTCATACCAGTCGTTTTTCTGATCCAGGGGCACCGTACCAAGTGCAGCGGTTGCGGTGCTACCAATGGCGGATCGAATATCTCTCCAGCTATCTTCAAGAGACGCTGCGCCTAGATGCTCTTCCGTTGGGAGGGCCAATTCCAGCTGCTGCGCGTATTCTTGGGCTAGTCTACCATCTTGTAGCCGCCCAATGTTAAGCCGCGGCGTCCGACTTCGACGCGTATTGTACAGCGTTGAGAGTTTTGAGCGCAGGCATACTGCCTGCGGTAAGTGCAGACGTTCGTGATGTTGGAGAAGAATTTACCGTCGATTAGAACGTGGTCGATTTGTTTTTCCGTTTCTTGGTTAGGTGATCTCAATGTGGCCTTGTGGATATTCTTGCGGGGTGAGAAGGTGCTTCGGACTACCATTCCGCGGGAGGCTACAAAGTTTATGCATCGTTGGCCGTTGTCATTCGATACGGTGTGCTGACTATCCGGTCCGATGACCGGTTTATACATTTCCTCTCTTCCTACCTGTGCGTTCATGTCATCGATGACGATTTTGACGTCCCGCAGTGGGCATCCATCGTATGTCTGCTCCAGTTGTGCGTAGAACGCTTCTTTCTCGTCGTCGGGTCTCCCTTCGTGTGGGCAGTGCACGTTGATGATGCTGTAGTTGAAGAAACGGCATTTAATCCTCAGCTTGCACATCCTTGCGTTGATTGGCTACCACCCAATCACACGATTGCGCATCTTACCCAGCACTATGAAGCCGGTTCCCAGCTCGTTGGTGGTGCCACAGCTCTGGTAGAAGGTAGCCGCTTGATGCCCGCTTTTCCACACTTTCTGTCCTGTCCAGCAAATCTCCTGCAGCGCCACGACGTCGAAGTTGCGGGGATGTAATTCATCGTAGATTATCCTGTCGCAACCTGCGAAACCTAGCGACTTGCAGTTCCATGTTCCAAGCTTCCAATCGTGATCCTTTACTCGTCGCCTAGGTCTTTGCCGATTATATCGAGTCGCATTATCTTTTATATTGTTCGTAAATATTGGTTTTCCAGGCGGCTTATTGGGCCTGCGCAAACCTCCTGTCTCGTCGGAGGGCCGTCGTGTCAGGGCTGTTTAACGTCCCACCTTACACCAGGACTTGGGCTTGTGCGCTTTGAGCGGCACACGGTCGCTTTGGCGGAGCCTACTTGCGGATACATGCAGCTTTTTATAGAGGTTTAACAGGGCCCACGTCAAACCCCACCACATTCTAGGCAAGCCCCACAACTCGCAGATGGCCTCCCGATCAATAATGCATAACAAAATTATAACAAGGGGAGTTATTTATTTCAGAAAAATATTGTAACAAAATGTGTTACAAATTTTGCTGGTTAGTTGTTAAAATAACAAAAATTATATCAAAAATACCTCTAGCCATAACACAATTAAAACAGAGGTTGATACCCTCATATCAACAATATAACAACCGTTGATATAATTTTTCTGTACAAAAATTTACTTTCAAGGTAATTGCCTACATCACAGAAAGAAATCTGGTACGCTACCAAGACGAATTTCCATCCATAATGTAGGCAATTAACTTTGTTCCGGCTATGCATTAATATCGAGCGGGTTCAAGTTATACCGGTTACCTCCGAAGTCGAAATCCCCAAAAATTTACGATAAATTTTAACCCGATGCGTTTAACAAACACAAGAACAATTTGCTTCTCGTATTCTGTTTCGTACAATAATAGCACACTGACTGGGTGGCTAGTTGGATACCCTGCTAAAACGACGCATATAAACTCTGCTATCTGTAAGCTGTTTTTCTCACAGTAAATCTTCTTGCATTTCTCACAAGGTTTCAATCCGTTGTTGTTTGTCAAGCAACTTTCGCATTCCTCGGATGTGTTTGTGCCATCAAGGTGCTTAACATGCTTAAGGTCACTCCTGACAGAATCCAAGTTTAAAAGTGCTCGCGTTTTCGGGGGCACACCACTCGATACGGAAGCAACACACAACTGTCATTTTTATTATTTCACGCATGCTGCGACGCAGCAAAGCTAAATCAACAAAAATGACAGTTGTCCACCGCCTCTGAATCGAGTGGTGTGCCCCCGAAAACGCGAGCACTTTTTAACTTGGATTCCGTCAGGAGTGACCTTAACAAACCGAATAGTATCGTTCCTCAAATGCGCATTGTAATGTTTTCCAAAAAACGAAGAAACTCAGTCAAAAACTCTGCATTAAAAATTAAAAAAAAATAAAATTTTTGTTTGGCTCATTCCAACGCAATTTCGGCGTTTACGTGCTCAATGCTTTTTCTTTATGCAACGTACACACCAGTCAAGCAGTTCGACGAACATTGACTCCGCCCCCAAGAAAACGCTTCGGTTGCTGCTTTGTATGAACGTGTGTGAAGTTGTTCGAACAACAATTTGACAGTTGGCGGCTCGGTTGGAAAAAATGAAAACGGTTTGATTTTGGTTTGAGTTGTCGGGGGTGGAGTCAAGGTTCGCCGAACATGTTTGAGCATTTGTAGTGAAGTTGCACAAACCCCCATATATTTTTTGATGGTTGGTGCTCAAGTTGGCGCTTCGGTCGTTCGTGTGTGATATTGTTGGTCGAATAAATTGATTGTTCGTGTCGCTGTTGATAAAACTTGATGGATGTTTGAATGAACGATAGGTGGAGTCAATGTTGGTCAAACTGCTTGACCGTGTGTACGTTCCATTAGATAGGTATCCAATTTTTTTCTCCTTACTACCATCAGTCGGAGACATTGACTACCTTAAAGGATAGAGTTGAAACTAATCTTGTGCAGAAAGTTTAAATATGTTGGTGAAAAATATTGGTATATTCTGATTATTACCTTTCGGTGGCGCATTTTGCCCTGCATCGTTTATTTTGGATTGAAATTCTCAATTGGGTCCTAAAAAGAAGAATCGATATTTGATTTTCTTTCGTGGAACGATGAAGTTTATCATCCTGAACGCGTATTCTTGATCTATGCATTATCGTTTGCAACCATAAGCGAGGTAGGGCTTTAAGACCCAATTTTGGAATAAAATTGTTTTGTTGCAATATTGCTGGCTTTCCATAGAAATGTTTGGATCATACAATGACTGATATGTTCGATTATTGATAAACACTTCGAAAATGTATGTTTCGGATGAAATCATTATTAAATTTAGTAATTAGCTTAGGGGGCGCATATTGGTCGCATCTCCCCTACATTTACTTTTCATCTCAGATCATTTGATTCAAACTTCAGGACAATTGAGAGATCTTGCAACATCTCAAATGCCTAGATTTGAGACACAAGTGAAACTTGGTTGATACCGCGGCTGGGGACATCATGGAAGCTTTGATTGATTCGATAGACCATTTTACTCAAACTTTAGGATAAATGAAAGTGGAATATAAATACTTGGAGGGTATAACTGGGTTGATAACGCAACATGGAATATCACAAGGCCTTGACCTCAAGCCTTGCCCTACCAGCACACATATTTCACTTAGATTACTACAACTCAAATGTAACAAGATTTAGTGACAATCAAGTTGCTGCATCCAATTTTGCCCGACTTGTGCTGCTCGGGTGGTTGATTCGGTAGACCATTTGATTCAAATTCCAGGACAGTTCGGAGATCCTAGAACATCATAATTTATTATCACACATGTTTCGTGTATAGTTTACATTTATTTAACAAGTTCACAGAAGACAACATGCATGAAAACATTTTCTGAAGCTTCATACATCCTGTAGTATAAAGTGGTTCCATCAGGCACCGAATTATCATCGTATGCATAGTAGGGATGCTCAAAATGTGTTCTTTTGTTCCAGGTGATGTCTTTTATGTGTTTTTTGCCTTTCTCGTATACTAAGTGTATACGTAAAGGCTATATGATCACTCCAAAACCAAACTTTTGATAGAAGGCTTGGAGACCCATAGTGTTGTATATTAATCGACGAACTGAGGTGATGCCTGTTTGTGTGTATGTGTGTGTGTGTGTGTGTGTGTACAAAATTTTATAGACACATTTTGTGGAACTTAGCATTGGCCGAATTACTCGCAACAAGTTCCATTCGACTGAGAATCCTGTCCCATTGTTTGCTATTGGTCAGATTGGACTATGAGATCAGAATACTGTTTTCTATGCGCAAAACATGCTAAAAAGCACTCACTCATATTTTTTAGTATTTTCTGCACGAGAAAGGCACCAACACCGCTAGGTGGATTAATCAGGGTTTTTACAATAGAGATGGCTAAGAGGTTAGTGAAAAATTAAGAAAATCGGTTGAAAAACCATTAAGATATAGCCATTTAAAAATTTAGTTACAACGGATTTCTACACGAATGTATCCGCGTAAGGTTTTTTTAGCGAATAAATCCTAGTGTTAAACTTCCTCACGTCCACTAAGTTCCTCTATTCAGTTCATCCATGTATCTTAAGGATTATTATATCAGATTTAACCAAAAATCTATTATTGATTATCCGTTTTACTAAATAACCTTTTACCAACCTATTATGCGGAAATTTACGTTACGGTCAACATTCGACTTAATGTCTTTTCGATTAAATGACCTTTCGACTAAATGTCCAAATGTGCATACGACTAGATTTTTATTCGATTAAATGCTCATTCGACAAAATGTCTCTTCGACCAAATGGCCTTTGGGAACATCCATTTAGAGGTGTGCGCCGCCGCCGGCATTTTTGCATCGGCGCGCCACCGTTTGAAATTCGTCACGCCGTTGGTCTATAATTTTCCACGCCGATTCAAACTTAAAGAAATCCGCAGAATTTTCCATTAAAATTTGGACGATTTATTGAAACTTCTGTAGATTTTCAGGGATACCGACAGGGAATCCTCCAAGGATTTCGATGATTGAAGTGAACCTCCAGGAATTCTGAAGGCAATCCACCAGGGATGTTCTAGGGATTCCAATGAGAATTGTCTAGAGATTCCGAATAGAATCCTCCAGGAATTCCGACGAGAATATTCAAAGATTTCGTAGGCAATGTTCCAGGGATGTAGAAGCAAATCGTCGAATAATTCCGAAGCAATCTGTAGAGGGATCCCGAAAAAAATCGTGGAGGGACTCCGAATCAATCCTCCAGAGATTCCGTAAATAATTCTCCAGCGATGCCGAAGGGAATCCTCCATGTATGTTTAAGCAAATCGTTGAAGGATTCCGAAGCAAATCTTCGAGGGACTCCGAAGCAAATCTTTGAGGGATTCCGAAGTAAATCGTTGAAGGAGTCCGAAATTAATCTTCTAGGAATTCCGATGCAAACCGTCAAAGTATTCCGAAGTGAATTGTAGAATGATTCCGAAGCAATTCGTCGAAGCAAATCATTCAGGGATTACGAGGCAAAACGTCGAGAGACTCCGAAATAAATATTCAAGGGATTCTGAAGCAAATCGTCGAAGTATTCTGAAACAAATCGTCAAGGAATTCCGAAGCAAATCTCCGAACAATTTCGAAACAAATCTTCGAACGACTCCGAAGGGATTCCGAAGCAAATTAATGAGAGATTCGGAAACAAATCCTCCCACAGATTTCCAAAAGTATCTCTTAACGATACCGATAGGAATCCAAAGTGAATTCTTCTGGATTCCGGTTGGAATATTTCGATGATTCTCAATGGAATTCTTCAAAGTTTCCTATGAGAATTCTTCTCGGATGGTGATGGGATCTGCTGGTAGGCAAGCGGAAGTCTGCTGGAAAACTGTCACTCTAGTCCGTGATGGTTGACCACATGTCTTTGCTTTCTGGCAAAGTATCACGTTTGCTTTGATTGATATTTTAGATTGATTTTTAGTAGCTCTCCGTTGTTGTTCATATTAAGCTTATTTTAAGGCTTTCAAATCAATTGAATAGGTATGGCCTTTTCATAATTATCAACAAGTGCAATTTCACTGCCACACAGGAATCTTTCTCAGAAATAAAAAAAACTCATTTGTTTTCCATTCATTTTATTATGATAGGCTGAATATGTTTTCAAACTTTTTCAGTAATTCGTTCGGCTATATTTTAAATAATTATATCACCTTCAAATTATCTTTACAAATCCTGGGGGGGCTATTTTTTCTAGGAAGGGGTAAGCCATTTCCCCCTCCCTCAATTGGCGATTTGGTCATTTGGCAAGTGTCGCTCGGCTGAATTGGTCACTCTGCCAAAAAAGCCGTTTAGCTGAATAGGTTATTTGGCAGAAAAAGCTGTTTGGCTACGATGTTTGTTTTGTAGAGCCAAATGACTCTTTCTGCCAAACGACCATTTCTACCAAACGACATTTTCGCCCAAATTACAATTTCAGCCAAATAAACTGTTAGGACAAACAACTTTTGCGGTCAAATTACCAATTCGGCCGAATGAGCCTTTCGGCTGTTTGTCGCTCTCCGCCAAATGTTATTTTCGGTCAAACCATTTCGACCTAATACCGTTTTGGACAAACGTTTAATTCAGCCTAATGGAATTTTGCTAGATGGCTTTTGGCCTAACCTGTTATTCTTTACTTTCGGGCAAACGACAGGTAGGGTGATTTGGCCGATAGACACAAAATCGGAAGATATTTGGCCGAATATGTCATTTGGCCGAACAAACCATTAGGGCCAAACCAATGGGACATAGGGCAAGCAACTTGATTTAGACACCTACAGATTTTAGACCCTCCTGGTGACTTTTTCTTGAATTCTGACCAAAAATCAATGCAGCTGCTTATTCCATCACTGGTTTCAAGATAATAATGTTGTTCTGCTTTTGTTTAACTAGTTTCCTGTGGGCAAGAAGGCAAGTGTTCAAATGCGTTACGCTTTAAAGCATACATAGCTGAAAATCTCACAATGCATACAATAAGTAATTGTCGATATTTAGTATTTATAATGCAGGAATCATCATATTTATGTATGCCAATCGAAAGATAAGGATTTGCTTCGGCTCAATTGACCAGAGCGAACTGATAATTTGACTTTTAAAAGACTTAAAGGGGGGTGTCTAAAATATGTACATTTGAGGGTCCAAAATATGTTGCACTGTCTAAAACAAAGAATATTATCATTTCGAAAAATTGCAAAATTGCAAAAATTGCCGGTTTATCAATAAATGAAGCCCATTTGGAATTTCTTTTTCGCCGACCTAAATTCTGGCAAACACCGCCGCCAATTTTCGGACCGGCGCACACCTCTACATCCATTAATTACGTAACGCAAAAATGGCCATTTTCAACCCCCTCCTCCCATGTCACACTTTTTGTATGAAACATCCGAAACTTTGTATGGATCGTCACACTTTGCCCAACCCCCCTCCCCCTCTAAGCGTAACGCTCCCTTTCTACTAAATATTATTTGACTAAACGTCATTCGACGAACTGTCCCAAAGCCAGATATAAGAACGTCATTTAAATAATCTAGCAGATAGTATATAAACATTATAAATTCCGTTATTTGTACAATTTAAACGTATAAAGTTATAAATGTGCTCAAGCGTGTGGAATATGAAACAAAACGGTATTCCGTTTGATGAACATACTGCAGTACTGAATGATCAAGATTTATCTGTGTCTACGGCTGCGGTTCGACAGTATCCCGAGTGAAACTAGAGCAAATGTACATGTTTGTATCATTACCACCTTGCAGCATCATTTGAATGATTATGAATTCAAATTTTAATGGCTAGATGGCTAGAATAGTGGCAAAGATTTAACATTAGCTTAATTTGGTCCCGCGCAATGTCTCGCTACTTGACGACACCGAATAGAAGAAGCCCGTCGATTCACGCTCGTTGATTTAGACTGCGCTTCGGAGAACGTGTGATATCACGGCAGCGAGGCAGGATGTTCTCGTATATTGACAATGAGTTTATGTATATCATGGCACATTATTTTCTTTCTTGTTCAATAGATCATATCCGTTCCGCCTACGAAAGAACACAAGAGACATTCTGTTGGTCGCGATTCTTGCTAGTGCGAGCAAAGCCGAGCAGTGAATTGTGCAAATGAGATCTTTTCAATTAGTTTTAGGTTGAAACTGCTGAAGGGCAGCTGGCTGGTGGAATGTTACAGACCTGCGAAGCGAGCTCGAGATGTTCCTTCGAAATCGTCTACTTAAATTGTATTTTGGAATATATATTTTTCAGGCCAGAAATGTTCCTAAGGTCGCCCTACATCTCTTGAAACATAAGGCAACAGCCAGGAGATAAACTAACTTACAAATAATGATGCTCAAATATTCGGAAATTTACGCAATTATTGAATAAGTTGCTATTACATAAAACTGCACGGGTGACAGTAAGTCAAGAAAACGAAAGTGAGGTAACAACAATTGAACCGTTTGTTTGAGAAACTGCATATGTAACATTTTTGGTCAAAGTGAGATTTTTATATATTCTGAATCCTCTTCCACAAATACGTATTCTGGCAAAAAATACGAAAAAAAAATTTTGTTCAGGAAAGTATGAATTTTTTTTTCGTTTGTTTGAGAAACTACATATGTCCACGCACTTTGAAGAGCAATCATGGAGTACTGCTTAGAGTTTTTGCACTGAAAGTGCACCAGGGTGTTGAGTTTTGCCAAAAACTATTGATCTGTATCGAAGAAATCGAAAGGTTCGGTGCCAATTTGTTCAAAAACAGTTTTTTGTTGTTTTCTCGAAATTGTGTAATTGTGACTTATGCAGTTTCTCAAACAAATGATTCAATTACAATTAACTGGGATCGTTTCCAGAACTGATCTTTCTATATTTATTGTGTATAAGACATGTTTTTCCAACCTAATCTAAAGGACATGTACAAAGAGAGCCTGCATGAGAAAATTTGAAGCGGTAGGACTTGACATGTTCAACTCATTCATCATCCTTGAAATTGGATTACTTTTTAATCTTCAAGGTGAAAAGTAAGAAAGCAGAATATTTATTTTTCTCGAATTGTGTTTACCATTTTAAAATACGATATTTGAGCGAACAATTCAGAATAGAGAACTATAATCCTTCAACTGGTTTCGGTACAGCAGAACGAAAGTCAGTGCCAGGTTATGTTGCTGGTCGCAGTGCGATATACAGTTGTAAATTGCGTCCGTTTAAGCTCATCATACTCTAGATTTTCTAAATTGGAAGATTACTCCGATCCGACCGCGCACCGTGCATATTGTGATGGTTAGGAGACAGCACACGAGAAAAATGTCAATCCAGCCAGGGTCGCGGTTTGATCCGATTTGAACTGCCCGGTACGGTTACCGTTCAGTTTCTCCAGTACGGTGGCATACATCTGATCCGAGAGTGTCGCAAAGCCTTGCGGTCCGATTTGCCTTAGTCTGTGACTAGCCGTGCGCGGAGTGAAACGTCTTAAGACTCGGTTCGTTCTTACGGTGCGAGTGCGGTAACGCGTGTGATTGAAAAGCTGGTAATGAAAGGATCTTTTGTGGGGTTTCTAAGTGAATAAGGATTGCGGTTGCTGCTGGATCAATGTTTGTGCGTGTTAACAGAATAATGGAAAAAAAATTAAGCTCTTTTAGTGGAATGAAAGAATAATGTGTGTGAAGTTTGTTTAGTTACAATAGCTTGGTGTGCAAATAGCATGATTGATGATAGCGAACAAGTGTATCATCACCGAAAAGTAATACATTAGCAGCCTATTCATATTAATGTCGCTGTTTCACTAATGAAAAGCCCGTTAAAAATAAACATGTTGTTCCGTTCAAAATTCCTATTATAAAGTTTGATTCACTGGAAGTGCATCGGA
Organism: Armigeres subalbatus; assembly: GCF_024139115.2. NCBI lineage: Eukaryota > Metazoa > Arthropoda > Insecta > Diptera > Culicidae > Armigeres > Armigeres subalbatus. The sequence goes on along the minus strand of NC_085140.1, from coordinate 262,150,774 downwards.
TTTGGAACAATATGGAAAATATCTCAAACAAATAGTCAATTATATGTCACAGTAATGTCACAGAGAGCTTGGAGCACGATAATACGAATGTGGGGGTCTGCTTGGCGATCTTTCATTTTTTTTAATTATCTCATTCATTACGTTATTTACCAACTAACGCATAGGTTGACATCGAAAAAAAATTTAAAAAAAAAATAAGCAAAATGTTTGCAAAAGGCCTAAGAGTTAAACTGAAAGAAGTACCTTTCGATTGCGACCTATCTGCTTTGAGTTCCCTTCAGATCACTATCGATGATTATTTTCACTGGATTCTCGTCTGAAATTCTTCGCGTAATGAACTGTGGGTAGAGCTCCCAACAGCTGTTGCAACTCATGGCATCATTGACGTGAAGATCACTAATGTCCTAAACGAGCGTTACCGATGTATGCTGTCGGAAACAAGATGATCAGAAGACGTGCGAGCTATATTCGATTAAAGAGTCTTGCGGACATCCACTTCTAGTGAGCCTTTAGGATCACAACTCGAATTTCTTAATTTCAATAAGAGATGTCACGCGATGCTTACATATTCCCACCTCCCTCTCTTTAGAAGCTCGAACTCATATGTGACCAGATTCAGTCACATTGAAGTTACTGCATCCATTTTTGTCTGATATGTGCTGCTCGGGAAGCGAAGTTAAAATTGTAGACGTCTAGGTCTAAACTCTAGATTTGAACATATCTACACCGTAAATCATATGCATGGCGTCTTAAGCCCTACATGGGCATAATGGATAGCTATTATTTTGTACCAAGCGTGGTTAATGTGGTAGACCTTTCAGAACTTAGAACATCCGATTTGTACATTATTATTTATTTATTCAGACTAAGGCCGAAGTGGCCTGTGCGGTATATAAGAGTCTCCTCCATTCGGCTCGGTCCATGGCTACACGTCGCCAACCACGCAGTCTACGGAGGGTCCGCAAGTCATCTTCCACCTGATCGATCCACCTTGCCCGCTACGCACCTCGCCTTCTTGTGCCCGTCGGATCGTTGTCGAGAACCATTTTCACCGGGTTACTATCCGACATTCTGGCTACGTGCCCGGCCCATCACAGTCGTCCGATTTTCGCGGTGTGAACGATGGATGGTTCTCCCAACAGCTGATGCAATTCGTGGTTCATTCGGCGATTTGTACATATCTTAAACGAAAATTATCCGTATGGCCTCTAAGGACCTATATGGACACAATGCGATGCTATTGGTTTTGTACCGAGGGCAGTTGACGTGTTAGGCCTTTAAGGTCTGAATTCCAGAACGATTTGGATGGCTTAGAACATAAGATTTGGACATATTTAAATCGCAAATCGTATGCATGGCATCTAAGGACCTATATGGATACAATGTGGTGCTATTGGTTTTGTACCGAGGATAGTTGACACTGTAGATTTTCAAGGTCTGAGCTCTAGAATGGTTTGGAGAACCTAGAACATCTGCAGGAATATTGTCATCATCAAGGCATATAGAACATTAATTTAAGAATGCTTATTAAAAGTTTACAACCGAAAATACTCGACTATTTTTCTTCGGATTAGAAATTTGTAGTACTCTTAGATTAGCAAAACGAAAGTTGTCTGTACAAGTCCAGAAGACTAATTTTAGATATTTAATATAATCCGGCTCCATACTGAATTGATACGCCTGCTTCAACCTCAAAATTAACGTTGAAGAACTTATATCCGAGCAGGTACTTCAAGAATCTCTTCAGGATCCTAAGGAAATTCTCAAACACACTTTTAATTTGTCCATAAATATAAAACACGCAAAAATGATTTGCAAACATCCTACAGGATCTGAAAATTTAGGTTTAAAAAAACATAGAACAATATTGGAAACTGTATTTGAGAATAAATTGTATGGGCCCCATAATGTCATCAAATTATTTTGTATTAGATTGTTTATAAAACTTTCCTGGATTACATACATAGATAAATGTCGAAGAATGTCTAAGGATCCCCCAGAAATATCAAAAATCTGTCTAAATCTCTCAATAAAAGAAATGAACAACATGAAAAAATATTTTCCCCATGCGTGCAGTTTCCTATATGGACTAAGAAAATTATTCCTCACCAGCTGGGGTCATGGCCTCTCCTTGACCGGGACTCCAGTTACACCAATGTTCACCGGATGAAACATTTCCCCGAATGAGCCAGTACCCCGAATAAGTCAGTTTTTCAAGTTTATTCTTCATTTCAATGAAATCAATTGCTACTCAATAAAAGTTTTTTTCAGAATCCTTATAAGGCCGTTACAAATATTAAATTTATTTTATGTCCGCCAGCTCTTGTAATGTACGGCGGGAGAAAACGAAAAAAAAATCCAAAATGCAATTATTTCTTGGAAAATTTTAAATTTTAATGGAAAATGATAGCAAAGAATGTTAAGAAAAAGCAAAGAATATGAATATTTCTAACATATTCCAGTAGTGAATTTAGCACAAACTTTATATAATTAAAAAAATACTGGAACTTATTTTTGTAGAAATTTCTGTTTTTCTTTTTGGAAAAGGGCTGGTTTTGCTGATGAACTCTAAGTAAACTGTTGAATACATAACACCAAAATTTTCCATAATCCATAACACCAAAGTACTGCTAGAATTATAAGCTTTTGTTTAAGTCAAGTATGAAACTCAAACTGGTTGAATCAATTAGGGCAATGGTCAGATGTACTTCTGAAATCACAGATGTGTTGAATGAACATGACTGTTTCATTTCTTGCATAGGCTCGGAAATGCAGACCTCCCAGACTATACGGAATACTTCAGTGACGTCTGAAGCAGAATCGGCGAGCACGCCATATCAGCATGCCCACGATTTTAAAATTATTGGAATGATATGCTACTTGTTAGCGGTATAGGTACGAGCTCGGACAAACCTGTAGAGGGGATGCAATGGACGCTAAACTCACCCATACAAGAAACATGCGCGGATGAGCTGCGGGGGTTCTGTATAGTCGTAAGGAGGCTATTTCGGCTCATGGACAGCGATAGCGCTTCTCGACCCCCACACGATCTGAGATGACTTCTCAGGCGTCTGATTGCAGTTTTTCGTTTACCTTACTCCAAGCAAAGGTACGATATACTGAAAATAACCTTGCTTTTTGATAGTTACAGTTCCAATTGATTTATGAAAAATTAGAGTTTCCATCCCGGGACATCCCGGGACAAAAAATCCCGGGATTTAGGAAAATTCGGGATTTCCCGATTCCCGGGATATTATTTTTTAAATCCCGAAAATCCCGGGATACCCGGGACAAAAAATACTGTTTCATTTCTGGTTCGCAAAAATAGTGTAATTTTTCTTCTTACAAAAGTTATTTGTTTTGAACGCGAAACCCAACTTAGGTGATAAACTCATATCATATTTTTATACCTCCCATCAGACATGATTTTGTTTCCAAGTTTGTTTATTTGGTAGGATCAGGCATGTATACGGAGCCAAGGTTCTTTGTGATGCACAATCGATATCATCTTATTATTAAATTAGTAAGAGAGGAACAGACATGAAAATATCGGAGATAGTTAATAGAACACCTTCACAAAAAATATAAGATTCCGCTATACCACTCAATGGCTACTGACTGACTACTGACTGATATTTTTCCAGCAGCAACAGCTCTCTATTAATTAAACGACAAGTATCTACAGTACAAGATCAGCTACATCTATATGGTGCCTGCTCCCTACTCATCTCACGTCTACAGCGGGGTTGTGTACACTAGCTGATATTCGCCTTGCTAAACTCCTCGCGCCGCCCAACATTGAGTCAGTCTTCCTGAGCTTCTTCCTTTAAAAACAATTCTTGATCCAATTTCCTTCCAATCGACGTTCGCACAACAAACTTTCCAGCACATGCGTAAGTACAAGTAGGCCGACACCGATGCTCTGCCTATTTTTTTTTTGGTTCTTGCTGCTGACCAGCTCCTGACCAAAGCTTCGCTTGGACTCATACTGACCAAACAGCAAGCTACCGAACCTCCCACTAAATTCTGTAAGGTGCTACCGCAGACAGACGTTTAAGCTCATACATCTGAATTCGATTTTCTTGTGTAAATTTTCAAATCTAAATACGTTGGAATTGCATAGCACGCTAGCGCCGTCTATACAACTTATTGCTACATGAAAACTGACGTTTTGCCGATCGCCTTCTATCTCACCCACGTTTGCCACGCACCGAACCATGGAAGCAAAAAGAAACACTCAACAAAGATCTCCCCGCACGACCGCATTTTTATCTGAAAGACTTTACAATCGACTTAAACCATGTAGCAAAGCAAATCACTTTACTTGCAGTTCTTGCCACGATATACCTAGTAAAGAAATTGTGAGGCTGCGTGTAGGGGAAGTGGGGGTAGTACGCCCATAGGGGTTAAAACGCGCCACCCCTGAATAAGGTTAAATATCCCCATTTTGATTATTTTCAATAGTCTATACGATAAAGCAATGAAAAATATTGCCATTGGATACATATATTTCATGATTTTTCTCTAGCTATACATGAAAAACTCGAAAAAACGATTTTTGCGTGTTTTGATGCAATTCTAGCTCGGTGGAATTTAGTCTTTCTGTCGCTGTTATACATTGATAAATTAATAATTGAGCCATGAGCCATGCTGCTTACTCGTGTTCTTTATGTTCCACACGAAATCGTCGTCAAAAATAATTTTAAAACGATTTTATGGGCCTTCAAACTTCTGAGGTCGGTGTGGGGCATTACGCCCATGCTCATTTCGTATGACCGAAACAGCTGAAACATTCGGTTAATTGCCTTAATGTAGGCAATTAAAATGAAAATCAGTACGATAAGCACATGCGCGTTTTAACCCATCCACTGGCGCATCTCACCCCGCATGGTTTCAAAATCATTTTTCTGTGCAATAAAATGGACAATTAGATATCTGTTATCGGTAGTCAGTCGCAGATATGCTGTTCTTCAGTATGCGCTGATGAAAACTGGCTGAAATGGTGGTTTTCATTGATAAAAATGGCATTTTCCTTAACGTGGGCGTCCTACCCCCAGTTCCCCTATGCTGTTACCATCTTTTTGGAACTATATCGCGTTGGCTCTTTTACCTTAGATCCTTTCACATGTGTGTTTTTTTGGCGGTTGTGATTCAAAACATGTGCCAGGACCGAAAATCGTAGATTTTTTCATTGCAAAACTAACGAATAGTCCAGTAAAGTAGGACATGAAAAAGAATTTAAAAATCAAAAATGAATTAACCCCTCCTGAGTAACTGGCGTGCTGAGCTTTCTTCAATTCGCTTTTCAACAGCGCGTCTGCGTGATCATGCATTTTTATTAAGGCTGTGAACCATTCCACCGATTCGTTTAACTTTTAGTTAAAATTCGAGCAGATCCGATCAAGAAACTAAAATATTTTGACGAAATAAAAATCAAAACAAAACGGCAAATAACGTTTGCCGGGTTTGCCGTTTTGACATGTGGCGCCATCTCTTCGCTTATTGCTACTTGGCATGTCATGTTTTTTACACAAGTTAGTGAGTCGAACTTGAACGTCTGTCTGCGGTGCTACCCATGACTTTCGCAGCCAATGCATGATGGCCCTCCTTAGTCGATGTAATGCCAATAAGAAGAAGAAACATGATCCCAGTATGCCACGAGACTTAGAAGCCCGATCCATGAATCCCAGACTGCGATTACGTTTCTGTAGATAATCCATCGACACTATGTTTAAGATCCGAAATCTTCCTGGACCATACTCTGTTCCAGGGTTGTTAATCGATAGATTATCATCGTTAATTTAACGCCATCTTCGATAACGATAACGGTTGTACGATGATGTTTCGTTGACGATAAAGTGAGCGTTGATTTAACGTTATCGTTATCGAGTAATCGTTGATTTAATATATCAATATGAACTCTGTATTATCTGGCCTTTCTAAAATATGAACTATACCCCTGAGCATTGAATCAAATCGTTTTTAAATCAAAACATACATTTTCTAAGAAAATATCGAAAAATCCCGGGATCCCGGAATTTCCCGGGATATACGAGCAAGTTCATCCCGAATCCCTGAATCCAAAGAGTTTCAAAATAAATCTCTGCCCGAGAAGCACACTTGTCATAGATAAGTTTCTGCGATTTATATGTGACCAAATCGAGTCACAGTCGAGTTGCTGCAACCAAATTAGTCAGATTTGTGCTACTAGGGTGCCAGGGAGATCATAGGTCTGCCCCTGCTGCGATGTCCTGCCGGATTCCAGCGCTTGCTTGCGGATTTAGTCTTCGCTCTTACGTGGTGTATGGCAGGCCTGCGTCACCCTGTGGAGTTGCTGTTGATATCGGATTTCGATGACATCGTCGATGGGACGATGGGACATTTAGAAACCAGTTGTGAGACCATCAGGTCCGAACGTTGACATCGGTTGATGAATACTTCCAAATCTATGTGATCTCTGCGAATACGCACCAAGTATCACTGGCGTATGACATCACAGATTTCACGTTAGAGTTGAGTATTCGAGGTTTGGTGCATTGCCTAGACCGCCGCCTAACGTTGACTGGCTTTGGTTTTCGACCTTCTCCACTGTTTGCCCGGCTACCGTGGAGTTGGAGTTGTTCACATCCAATGATTCGGTGTTGTTGATGTTGATGAGGGGAACGTTCAACCAGGTCATTCAGTTTACTCAACTGTTGCGTTAGTACTGCAGTATCGTCATCTGGGTCGAGGTAGTACATTTGCTCTATGGTGGTTGGCGCGGCCCATGATTTCGTCGATTACTATGGGAAACAGCAACAGAGATATAATACATCCAGCCTTGCCTCACTTTAGCGATTAAATTGTGCTGGACTCTGGATTTTGTCTAGACCTCCCTTGCTTCTAGGGAGCCCTTCACTTTTCCGTGATTCAGACGATCGAAGGCTTTTCCGTGGTCAATCTGTATCAAATAGAGGAACTCTTGAAATTCATTGACCTACTCCAGGATGATGCAAAGCATGATCGTATGGTTCTCACATGATGATCCGGCGAAATCTTGCCTGCTGCCGTAGGAGAATTGTCAACCTTTCCCTATATCTGAATTAGGATAAGTCGTCAAAATTCGAAGAAGTTGTTCTAAGTGGACGTTACACCTGATCAGTTGGATCGGTGAGTGACTGACATATCGCGTCTTTCTCTGGCACCTACGGATTTGTCCTTTCTCCAATCATGCGTCGTGATATATCTTAGAGGAGGCGATTATCGCCGGTTGTTGCGGCTTTCCTACCATCGTTGACTGGGGAGTTCACCTGCGCCGGCTTCTCCCGTCTGCAGCCAACAACGTTTAACTTACTTCTCTAGAGCCGCTTTCAGTTGTCAGGGCGTTTGACTATCATCTTTTAATTGGCAAGATCCGACCACGCATTTCCAGAATGCAGCGGCAGGAGAATTCACTCGGGTTTCGTTTCACCATATATCGACTAGAAGATCCAGCTGTGAAGAGATCGTTCGTTGAATAATATGGAACTCAGGTAGTGGATGTTCTGGAAGGTGGCAGCGTAGAAAAGAAGTGGGAGGCGAAGAATACTTTTATCGAAACCGGCTAGATCAACTTGGATGAGCTGCGCACTCAGCGAATAGAATGGATTACACGTCAACGGAATATATCTTTGTCAGTGGAAGTCGGGCGTTGCTGCAGACAGGACTGGACTGGACATCCTGGCCGATGAAGAAAAGATAGAATTTTTTTTGACCTTTCAATATTTTAGAAAAGTATAGGGGGGGGGTGACATGAAATAAATTTAATATTTGTATCGGCCCTAATGTTTAGCAAATGTTTAAAAAAATAATCAATAGCAATCCTTCATCACCTCCTTTTTACGTCTTTTTCAAGAAGGTTCACCGTGTAAGACTTGCAAGTACTCGACGGTGCGTTCCGTTTTTTAAACTGGAATTGTTTCAATACAGTATACAACGATGAATTCCTGTTCCGTAAAAACTCATTCCACTTCGTGTGCCACCCTTCCTGGTTATTAAGACTGGGGTTATATTTTGCATCAATTTTCATGCAAAATGCAGAGAGTTGGTGGAAACTTTAGTCCTCGACGACTGGGCTATACTTCAGACACAGACTGCATACTTTAGATATAGAATTTGACAGAATAAATTAAAAGAACTTTTGTGTGAATGTGGCTTCAATAGTGTATGGAAAGCTGGCGGTATACCTTGTTGCTACACGAAGCCTTTTTATTTTACTTCATAGCAGGCACGTTGAATCAAAGGAGGCATCCTCTCTGTTTGCTTTATACCGGGCAAATTCGCTCATTTAAGGTGATTATACAATCAAGCCATGTGGTGCATTTCAAATTCACCACACGGTTTTCTACTCCTATTATCAAAAATTTAAATCTATCGTAATAATTTTCATACAATGCTGAAATTAAAGTCGATGGTTTAGAATGAGTAAGCAAACGATCTACGGATGTTTCATCCCAATGGGCGTTGTGGTTCTCTCAATTCGTGCTCTTGAAAAATCACTAAAAAAAAGCACGTGGTTTCCAAGATGGCCGATTTGTAGCTTTGTTGAATAACCACCTTAAAGAAGGCATTATTTCAGCTTTTTGCATTATACCGGGCAGACGCATTGATTTAAAGAAGGCATTGCTCTATAGTTTGATTCTTAGGCTTTAGAAATTTGTGGGTGTTGGCGTAGTTTGCATGTGATTTTCTTTTTTTTCACTTTTTTTTCTCTAATTAGTAACTTAAAACTGCATTGCGAGCTACGATTTGCCTATCAGTCGAATGAAATCATCTACAAATTAAACTAAACGAATCTGGCTACCAACGGTATTTTCTTGTTTCTGCCTTATACCGAGCAGGCGCATTGATTCATCTCCTCTGATCGCCTTACACAGGACGAACGAGTTTTTTTCTATCTGCCTTATTCCGAGCAGACGCGTTGATTTAAAGAATGCATTATCTTCTCTGTTCGCCTTATACCGAGCAAACGCGTTCATTTGAAGAAGGAATCATCTCTTCTTTTTGCCTTATACCGGGCAGACGCGTTAATTTTAAGAAAGCATCATCTCCTCTGTTTTCCTGGGCAAACGCGTTGATTCAAAGAAGGCGTTATTACTTCTTTTTATCTCATACAGGCCAGACGCTTTCATTTGACGAAGGCATTATCTCCTCTATTCGAATTATACCAGGTAAACACATTCATTACACCCTTTCCATCCCATGACTTTTTTCTAAACAAGGAAAAATGCTAGAACAAAAGCCATTTTCCACAGTGGAAAATAATGAAAAATAGTGGAAAACGAAAAAAATGCTTAATTATGAATCAATAGTTACTTGAATGTTTTCATTACTTTCACTATTTTTAAACACAAAATTGAGTATATATGCAGTCTAATGAAACTATAAAGGTATGCTAAATATTGCAAAATAATATTTTGCAATTCCTGATCATAATATCTGGTTTACAGTTCACCTTTGAGTCATAAAATGGCCTACTTTTCCATACAAACGAAATGGGTGCTGTAATGAACATTATGCAACTCAAATGGCTTGCATAATATTCATTATAACACTCACACACACACACACTTGCCGCTTGCTTGCGGTGTCAATCGAATCTGTATCTTCATTACTTTCATCTACTCCCTTTCGCTTTGAGTAGTATAATCAACACCGAAAAAGCCAATAAATTATTTTCGATTCTGGCTATGTGCCTGGACCACCGAAGTCATCCGATTTTCACGGAGTTAACGATGAATGGTTCTCCCAACAGCTTTTGCATCTGCACACTGCCATAGATAGTACGCAAAGTTTTCCTTTCAAAAACTGCAACATTGTCCAGGTCTCATGAGCGTAGAGGACTATCGGTCTCATGAACGTTTAGTAGATAGCAAGTTCGGACTTCGCATTTTTCTGCTGGTATCGTAATCGGAGCCCAAGTACATGAATTCTTCAACCACCTCGATTTCATCACCACCGATACAAACTCGTAGTGGGTGACTAACATTATCCTCTTTTCAGCCTCTGCCTATCATGTACTTCGTCTTCGACGTGTCGATGACTAGTCCAATCCGCTGAACTTCCCCTTTCAGCCTGATGCAGGCTTCCTCCACCTTATCAAAGACTTCGTGAAAATCGTACCACTCGTGTCCATCCCTGCTCTTCTTTATTACTCTCTCTAATGCGATGATCAATAGCTGACACGAAAGACCACGCCATAGTTCTTGCAATAACCCTCTGCGCGTTTCAAAAGGAAAGGACTCGATGTGTGGGCACGTCATTTTTGCAATACCTATCTGGCGTATGGCAAGCACCTGGTCCGTGGTTTGAGCGTAGAAATACTGTAACGAGGTAGTGGTTGCATTCAATATTCGCACTACGGTAAGTGTGGACGTTCGTGATGTCGGATGCTTCTTGGTTAGGTGTTCTCGTTGTAACCTTATAGATAATCGTGTCTGTGTAGAAAGTGCTTCAGAATACCATTCGAAAGCAGGCTGCAAATTTTATACATCGGTGGCCGTTGTAGTTCGATACAGTATTCAAACTATCCGGTTCGATCACCAGTCTATACTCTTTACATTTCCTTCCTTTCTACCGGAGCGTCCACATCGCTGATGACGATCGTATGTATGCTCCAGCTGTGCATATGTAAAACGCTTCCTTCTCGTCGTTGGGTCGTCCTTCGTGTGGGCAGCTTGCAAATTAGAATTGCAAATCAAAAATGTTTCCAATTTCTAGGTTAAAGGGAAAATAATATTGAGGTTCTATAAGTGAATAATTTACAAATAAAGCCTCAACTAACCACCTCATCTTCCTTTGAGTTAAAATTTGAGCCTTTAAAAACAGATTTTTATGTTAAATATCTTGGCTGTGAACATGCACAGCACATGTTTCGAAATGGACAAATTGATATGAAATTTGCGAAAAAGAATTCACATGTCTTGGAGGGACTTGAACCCTCAACCTCCTACTCTCTAGATAGGCGTGATAACCCCTACAAAACAAGACCACTTAAAGGTCACGTTTGCGGAAAAGCCATCAGAATCCGAGTACCAACCTCCACCGCGGTTAGCTCTTTTTTGCAAATTGAATATCTTTCGGATGCTTGATTTGTCCAATCTTCACATGTGCTTTACTGTTGTATATCCACAGTCAAGCAAGTGCACATTGTTTATTAAACGAGAGGATCACACTCTATGCCCCCAACAACGTGCAACAACAAGAACAGTTTCACATATAACAGCATGACCGATATTTCAAAAATTCAAGGTCTACACCAATGTAAGATTTTTTTTAAAGATGTATATAGCAAATAGCACAATTTATCATTCGTGCAACCATAACAGCCTCATTGACAAATAACAAATTTAATAATCCTAACGAGCTCATAAAAAGATGTTGCCGAGCGTTATTGCTACACCTTCTAAAGGAAGAACTCACATAAGCATAATATTTCAATAATAATGTTTTTGCCCTAACGCTAAACGAAATGGCAATTTATGAGATGGGGCTTGTTATGTCCAGCACAGTGAACGAAGAATAGACTCTCAAGTCGTAAACAAAGCCTAGACTTTGGGACGCCAAACGCGCTAAGACTGTTCATATAAAATATTTATCTGGTAGTACGTGCATGTCGCAAGCTCCAAATTACCATATCCCCATTATTCCTTTTGAAACATTCACGAACAGCTGAATGCAATCGAACATAGTTACGCATTTTCCACACACACACACTCAATGATCCAGCAACAGCATTAAAAGTATGTAACCGAAGTGGAAGTACAAACGATTTGATTATTTTATGTTGTCCCACTTTGGGGGTGCTCTAGGGGAGAGTCACGTCGCGAGGCGGAAGACCATTGAACGAAGTCAATTGTGGCGTCATCAGCAGCAACAAAGAGCCGGAAGAACGCTCCCAGCAAAATGCCCAAGCCGGTGGAAGAACCCTTCGACCAGTTCCAGCAGTACTATCGCAGTCCGAACAAGCTGTCGGCCAAGGAGAGCTTTAAACTGTTTTTGTGGAACCCGTCGGAGGGGGCGATATTCGGTCGGACACCGTCCAGTTGGAGTAAGTATTAGGATAAGCAATTATTTTATCAATTTCCAATCCGAAAATTGCCTAGACCGGCACCGGGAATCCAACCAAGCCACCATAAGCATGACCTTGCCTTGTAGCCGCGCGTTTCACCGCACGGCTAAGGAGGGCCCCAAGTAGCCGATCACAAAATACATAACACTGATTGATGCACCGATAAGCCGCGTAGTATTTGCATTTTGAGTACTTTTGTAGAGCTCCTCTTTTCTTGGTTTTGATAGCCAATCTGCTAATTTAGAACGTTGTGAATCTTTTTTGTCAACGTGTCTTTCAATGACATGAGCCAAATATTCGAAAAAGTTTGTGCATGCCAATCGATAGCGCGAAGAATATCGATGATACTAGCATAATCCCCGTTATTGATGATGTATTCATCCAACATTCAATGATGCCATGGAAGTTTTACTCAACATGCAGCAGTGAAGAGCACAAATCAAATGAAGCCTTTTTATTAATAATGACAAGACGTAAGAACCATCAGATCTGAGCGACTGCGTTTTCTTTGAGTATGTTGACATCATGCTTTAAAAATTCTTCGTAGGCCGTAGCATGCTACTTTTACCGTGAATATCAATCATAATTTAAGTTCATTACGCATAGGGCCGTACACTAGTTACGTAAACAAATTTTCTGGGGTTTTCAAATCAATACCTCAACCCGCCCCCCTCCACCAATGTAAGATTTTTCTCATACAAATCGTATTTCATTTATATGGAGTGCAGAAAATGGCAGATCCCCCCTTCCCCATTAGTGCTTACGGAATTAGTGTACGACCCCACAGGAGTTAAGTATTTGCGAAAAGATCCTCACTCCCATGTAGATTGTGAGTAAGCACGCGCCGGTGATACTTTTTCAAAACCATATTTGTTGTAGAAACTGAACAGAAACTGAATGTTGTTCAACATTGCGCTAGAAGGTGTCATGCGGAGAGCCGGGTGTAACAGCCGGGATACGATCTTCAACAGATCCAGTCAATTTATTTGCTTTGCGGATGACATGGACATTGTCGGCCGAACATTTGCAAAGGTGGCAGAACTGTACACCCGCCTGAAACGTGAAGCAACAAAAGTTGGACTGGTGGTGAATGCGTCAAAGACAAAGTACAGGCTTGTGGGCGGAACTGAGCGCGACAGGGCCCTCCTGGGAAGCAGTGTTACGATAGACGGGGACACCTTCGAGGTGGTCGATGAATTCGTCTACCTTGGACCCTTGCGAACAGCTGATAACAATGTTTGTCGTGAAATACGAAGGCGCATCATCTGTGGAAGTCGGGTCTACTACGGGCTCCAGAAGAAACTGCGGTCAAAAAAGACTCGCCACCGCACCAAATATGTCATGTACAAGACGCTAATAAGACCGGTTGTCCTCTACGGACATGAAACATGGACAATGCTCGAGGAGGACTTGCAAGCACTCAGAGTATTCGAGAGACGGGTGCTGAGGACCATCTTTGGTGGTGTGCAAGAAAACGGTGTGTGGCGGCGAAGAATGAGCCACGATCTCGCCCAGCTCTACGGCGAACCCAGAATCCAGAAGGTAGCTAAAGCCGGAAGGGTACGATGGGCAGAGCATGTTGCAAGAATGCCGAACAGCAACCCTGCAAAGATGGTGTTTGTTTCCGATCCGGCAGGTACGAGACGGCGTGGAGCGCAGCGAGCGAGGTGGGTAGGCCAGGTGCAAAACGACTTGGCGAGCGTGGGGCGCATGCGAGGATGAAGAGATGCGGCCTCGAACCGTGTATTGTGGCGTCAAATTGTTGACTCAGTGTTATCTGTTTAGATGTAAACTAAATAAATTAAATGAATTGACATGCATTCGGTGATTTTCATAATCGTATGGATCTAACAGCATAAATATTTTTGAGGTTTTGACAAAGCACTGCTCATCATGTCATTCAGATACTGACGACAAACATTGGAGAATAGCAAACGTATTTATAAGTTACTGCTTAGTAGCCGTGGGCTACCCTAATCTGCATCGTGTTGAAAGTGCTGCAGTCCGAATCAATATTAATTTCATGCGACCAATCAACAATACCAGATTCCCTTATCTTGAAGAGGAAAGCTGATTTTATTTGCTACATTACGTGATTTACACATGAGGCACTTATCCATATCCTGGAAAATATTTGCTTGCCAAGCGTATGCTTGCAAAATCAATTACGCCATCATCGCCGAAATTGAGGCAGCAAAATATCGACCATGCCTCAATCCCAGAGATTTGTGGAATTTTGGACAATTATTACAACATACTTCGACATTTGGACAATTCATTACACATACTTCGGACCTAGAACTATATTTTAAACAATCGGTTTACCATCATTTTTATTTCCATGATTCCGGTCTACTGTTGGAAGCCCGGCCAACATGGCGTCCAAGCATCTTTAAAGAATGGTTAATAAACAAAGGATGAAAGAAAAATTTTATTGGATTGTATTTTAATTATTATTTTTTCATTGGCTTGCGAAATTCTTGAATGTTTTATTGCACTTGTTTATACAGTGTTTAATAGAGGTTTTTTCATTGATTTTCGTAACAATTTTATTCTATGGTAATTCGTAACGATTTGATTTCTTCATTAGTTATTTATAAATCGTTTTGATATACAGGCCGGACTCGATTATCCGGAGTGTTGAAAATATTTCACTCCGGATAATCGAACCCTCCGGATAATCGAGCCATTTTTTGTTGTCGCTGAAAACTTAACTTTTGCTCAAATAATGTTTATTCTAGTTATATAAAATCTAATAAAATATCCCGTTGGTCAGTTCATGGGTTCTTCTGACTACCGTTAGAGGTCTGCGCCGATCCGAAAATCGTCAGCGGCGTTTGTCATAATTTTGGTCGACGAAGGCTTGGCGATTTATTTATTACGTTCGAAACGTAAAGTTTTTTTTAGGATATATTTAAAACATTAAGGGCCAATTTCTTCACCTCCGCTTAACTCTTAAGCGGTGCTTACCCATACGCTTAAACCTGGTTTAAGCACTAAGCGGAGGTGAAGAAATCGGCCCTAAGGGGGGTGTACGAAAACGTCTTTTTCGGACAAGAAGGCAAACACTGGCAAGTTACTGTTAAGGTCACTCCTGGCGGAATCCAAGTTTCAAAGTGCTCGCGTTTTACACCACTCGATACTGGAAGCAACGCACAACTGTCATTTTTGTTGATTTATTTCTGCTGCATCGCAGCATGCGTGCAAAAATAAAAATGACAGTTGTGCGTTGCTTCCGTATCGAGTGGTGTGCCCCCAAAAACGCGAGCACTTTGAAACTTGGATTCCGTCAGGAGTGACCTTAAATGAAAACGCACACTTTATTAACACTTCACTTTACTTGTTACGCGGGGTAAAAATATAACTGAACTACACGCGCAACGCGTGCATATTTATATCTCCACGCTTCATGTTCCAGAAGCACGTGGAATGTTCTGGCACAGCGTAGCTCATTCTAGGCGTGCATGATGTTGATGATAATGATGATGATGATGATGATGATGATGATGATGCTGATGATGGCGATGATTATGGTGATATGTCCATACTCGTCTCGCCGATGTGCGCTGTGTATGCCATTGTTGGTGCTGTTTGCAATCGAGGAGCACGAACACTTCGCGTTATCGACGTTGGGCATAAATTCACTCCCTTTCTTTCTGAACATACCGCCGGCCTTGAAGGCTCGCCTTCAACAATCTGATTCTTGACTATTCTTCTCCGTATGTCAGTTCTTGGGAGTACCTTGAAGATGCGTGATGGATACTCTGGATAGTACCCTCTATGTGATACAGAGCTTCTGCTGTTCAACTCTGCTGAATATTCTTGGTGTTTTCCTTTTATCCGCTGAATTGGCTCTGCTCTAAAAGCAGATGAAATCACGCAACACTGACTATGTTGATCATGCACCTGACCTTGCCTGATATCGCTCGACCGATGCAACAAGCTATTATGTCTTCCATTGCAAGTTTTACAGTCTCTAGAACTACATCCTCCCATTTCGTGCTTTGGAGAAAAGCAGTTGAAGCACAACTTCAGCTTCTTAACCTTTCGTTTCTTGGCTGTATAGCTCATCACTATGAATTTCTTGCATTTCCATATTGGATGATAACGTTTGCTTTCACATACCTTGCAACCCACTGAGAACGTTGACATAAACGACACTGGTGGGTTAGAATGCATAGGTCTGTAATGTTCACTTTTCGCTGTCATCAATATTTCCAACGTGTGGCATCTTTTGGTGATGAATTGAATGATCTGTTCGTATGTCGGCGAATCGTCGTCCTGGGTCTGGTTTTCCCAATCTTGTCTTGATGCTTTATCAAGCTTGCTGGTGATCATGTATACCAGAATTGTACTCCATTGATCAGTGGGTTCACCAAGTTGCTTCAGTGCATTAACGTTCCGCTGGCACTCAGTTAGCAAACGACGCAATTCCTTTGACGAATCTTCAGGAACCTGCTTGATTGTGAACAGTGCCTTCAAATGTTTTTGTTTGACTAGTCGTAGATTTTCAAACCTCTCCACAAGTAGGTCCCATGCTATGCGGTAGTTATGATCGGTAATGTCCATAGCATCCAACATGTTCGCTGCCTCACCTTGCAGGGTTGATTTCAGGGTTGATTTCAGCTTTTGCACGTTTAATAGCTGTCCGTTTTTATCGATGAGCGCATCAAACGTGTCTCGGAATGTCGGCCAATCAGTGTATTCACCGCTGAACGTTGGCAACTCTAATGTGGGCAGTTGCACAGCTATTTTTTGTGGTTCCACTGCAGGTTGCTGGTATTGAGAATGCCTGCTGCCCGCGATCATTTGTCCTGATCCTTGCAATCTTTCGATGATTGAATGCAATGAAGCTCTTGCATTCATACATCTATCTTCGAAGATTGCGCGTTTCTCTTCTTCTTCTTCCTTGTTTATGTCTTCTTCTGCGTCGATGGCAGTTTGTACTGAGTCATAATCTGTCCAGCATTGGTCGACGACTTCTAATCGCGCACGAACCAATGCTGCTGTAATCCCAGGCTTGGATTCGATGTCTCGGATAAACACCTCGATCCGTGTCAGGCGTCCGAGAATAACCACACGCTGCTGATTTAACTGAACCATGCTAAACGATTTGTGGATTCGTTTTTCTGTCGAAAATTGATGTGCTGTTGCCCGGTGACGTCGTTGAAATAATCAGCTGCTCGTGTCTGAATTAAACTACAATCGACAACTGACGCGCGCCAAAGCACTGTATCGGATACTGTAGCTGCGTTGCTACCGTTAAAACCGACGAACTACTAAAATAGTGAACTACTCGAAACCAACAGTCCCCCTAACAGCGACGGACACTGTTACCACGGTCCCGTGACTATCACTTTCGCGCACACTAACCGACCCGCTACGCGATTCTTCACAGTGCGACCGTACACGATTTCGCGAAACTTGCCTTGCCTTCTGGATTGCTGGATTCACGCTATCCGGTTCGAAGGACCAAATGTACGAAAACGTCTTTTTCGGACAAGAAGGCAAACACTGGCAAGTTACTGTTAAATGAAAACGCACACTTTATTAACACTTCACTTTACTTGTTACGCGGGGTAAAAATATAACTGAACTACACGCGCAACGCGTGCATATTTATATCTCCACGCTTCATGTTCCAGAAGCACGTGGAATGTTCTGGCACAGCGTAGCTCATTCTAGGCGTGCATGATGTTGATGATAATGATGATGATGATGATGATGATGATGATGATGCTGATGATGGCGATGATTATGGTGATATGTCCATACTCGTCTCGCCGATGTGCGCTGTGTATGCCATTGTTGGTGCTGTTTGCAATCGAGGAGCACGAACACTTCGCGTTATCGACGTTGGGCATAAATTCACTCCCTTTCTTTCTGAACAGGGGGAATCTTTTTATTTCGCCGGAAAACTCTAATGAACTGTCCCAGGGGTTTTTCGAACTTTCAACAGGAAATGCTCTAAAGTTTTTACCGGAATTTCTTTGAAATTTTCACAGGAAATTGTTTAGAAGTTTGCCTATGTCACCGGGCATGCACGCTTCGATTTTTTTCTCGTCGAGAATTTTCCTGAGTTTCCACTAAACAGAATTTCCTTGTGATTTTTTAAGTTTCACAAAAACGGAATTTCAACTGGATTTGTGCGGAATTTCTTTGGATTTCCACGTGAAATTTTTTATGTTGTCCATTAGTAATTCTTCGGAAAAACTACGAGAAAATTTTCAAAAGACGAAGGGTCGTTTGGTTGAAAATGTTATTCGACTGATCGGATTATATGACGAATTACGACGACCCGTTCGGCCAAACGCCATTTTTGAACTAATGAGCTGTCGGAGTAAACGTCTTTTTCGGTCAAATTATCAGATCTTCACCCGTACGTCGCTTTCAGCCAAATGATATTTTTGGCCAAACCGTTTTCGACCTTATGTCACCTCGTCCGACCATTCAACATTTTCGGTCAAACGATTTTTTCTGCAGCTCGGGCAAACAACACTTTCGGTCATATGTTCATTTCGGCCAAATGGCCCCTTTATGCCAAACGACCATCAAGGTCTTCTTGGCTGAATGACTTGTTCGGCCGATTGACATTATCGGCCATATGTCTATTTCGGCCAAATGCCAGTCGAGTTTCAGATTAATGATATATTCGGCAAAACAACAAACGGCCCTTCCCCGAATTTTCTGGAATTTGCAAGTGTGAGTGTGATTCTCGCCCTAGTAGGAGAAAACGTTTCGTGAAACGGAAAACGCTCCTCTGATTCACTGGGTGCTGTGTGAATGTCCTGTCCGTTGTCTAATGCTAAGTGTTAAGTATTCAGTCTGTGCGACCTCTGGTCAAAGACGGTGATCCTGTCTTCCTTTTTTTAAATTATACAAAAAAAATCTTCCAAATTTTTAAGGAAATTTACTTAGAATTTCAACGGTAGTATTTTCGAGATAACGAAGGAAATTCTTCAGAATTTTCAATGAAATAGAAACGAATAGCTTTTTCGATTTTCCAACGAAAATTGTATGGAATTTTTAAGAAAAATTGCTTTTTTCACGAGAAATCCTTTTGAGTTTCAACGGGATTGCCATAAACTGTTGGCGGCGACGGCACACACCTCTAACCACCGTGTGAAGGGTAAAAAAAAGAAAACTTCTAAATTTTATCGTTAAGCACCTAGATTTTTCAGATGCACTTGATATTGTGGCTTATACATCTCGTAGTCTTCCGAAAATTCCGGAACCTCCATGAAATAAAACAAAAAAAAATAAAATGAATTTCATTGCATAGCACCATTTGACATTCTAACATCGAAATTTATTTCATTTGAAAACAAAGGCCTCTGCAATACATAAATTTCATCTACATTCAGCTCGGTCTGTAGATGCACGTCGCCAACTTTGTAGTCCACGGAGGGACCTCAAATCGATCCACCTTGCTCTCTGCGCACCTCGCCTTCTTGTCCCCTGCGGATCCCTATCAGGAACCATTTTCACCGGGTTATTGCCCGACATTCTGAGCATGACATTGTGTATGGATCACCTTGGCCACCGAGTGATTCTTTTGAAAATGAAAATGTTCTTTTCATCATTAGGGAAGATCCATTAATTACGTAATGCGAAATGGCCATTTTCAATCCCCTCCCCCCTATGTCACACTTTTTGTACCTGAATGACCAATGTTTAACAATGACCAATGTTAAAAGGTCAAAAATTAAATAAACACTTTTTGTATACATGTGGTAACTAAAAAAATTGTATGGATTGTCACACTTCAGGAACCCCACCCTCTCTAAACGTTACGTAATTTATGGATGTTCCCCAAACACAAAGATTTTTCAGCGCCATTTGTTGTTACTATGAATATAGAACACCATAATCCATACATGGACCACCGTTGGTGAAATAATTATGTTTTCATATAAATATTGAGGTAATTCACAAATTACGTAACGCTGGACGGAAAGGGAATGGGTCAGGCCGTGCGTTACGATTCATACAAACCAATTAAACCTTCCATATAAAAAGCGGTACGAGGGGGAGTCTGAAGGACCATTTGGTGGCATGAATCACAATGTCAATGCTGTACTCAGAATGTACATACATACGAATTATTTTAAGCATTCGGTGCTTTGAATTGAAATTCATAAGATGACCAATTATGAATTTTCTTGATTTCCGTTCCCTTAGGGTTCTTTCACAAAATCCGTAACGTTGAATTTTATAATTTTGTTACCCCACCCTCCCTCTCGTAACTTATGAAAGGTTTATTTTTTTACGGATCGTAACGCTTGGTCTGACTTCCTTATTTCCCCTAAAGCGTTACGTAATTTGTGAACAGTCCCTTAGGGGAGACCCATAAATTACGTAATGCAAAAATTGGCAATTTTCAACCCTCAACCTCCCGTATGAATCATTGCAAATTTTTGTATGGATTGTCACACTTCGGGCAACACCCCCTCCCCCTCTGAGCGTTACGTAATTTATGGATGTTCCCTAGGGAAAGCGAGAAAGTCACTATATGTCTTGCACATATTGGATACGTTACGGATACACAAAGATAATATTTCTATTTTTGCAAGATGGGTAAAATTATTACTCCGGATAATCGATCCATTTTCTCCGGTTAATCGAGCTCCGGATAATCGAGCCTCTGGTTAATCGAGCCTCCGGATAATCGAGTCCGGCCTGTATCATATAGGATTCAAATCAGTTCAAAAGGCCAATGGATTTGAGGATCTGAAGTCATTGAATGCTCATAATGGCGTTCTCGATAAAAATGTTGTCAAAGAAGCAAAAAAAAATAACAATCTCTATTCCATTTTGGATTACGGTAGTACTTTTTCTAAATTAATTACGAATACAAACTTTCAAAAGATGCATGCATTTTACAACCGTTTAACCGTTTAATGCATAGAACTACAGTCAAACTTCCATGAGTCGATGTTGAAGGGATCATCATCTCAAGGAAATATGTATAGAGATGTGGAATAAAAATTTTATAGAAAGCTGTTTGAGGGGACCATCACAGTAAGCTAGAAAATATTGTTCAATATGGCATAATATGCTTCTATGAGTCGATATCGAGTTATAGAACATCGAGGGAGGTTTGACTTCAAGAAGCTTTCTGTGCTATAAAATTCATTTACTTCATAGTGTGGGTTGTTTACCCATCTGTATATTCAGCATCCAGACCATCCAGACTTGAACTAGAATGAACTAAAGCTTTGCTTGGCGTCACACCTGTGACTATTTGATGTCACAACAAAGGCGCATATGTTGAACAACGGCGTTGTACAATCAATTTGGTTTCTTGCTCGAAATACTCATTTACAGGGAGAAGTCCCCTAGGGACCGTTAACAAATATGTAAACTATAAGGGGAGGGAGAATTCAGATCAAGCATTATATTTTTCACAAGTAAATTGAATTATCCTTACAAAAGTGTTACAAAAGCGCGAAAACCTCTCCTACATGTTAAATCGTACTAAAGTAAAATAAAATGTAAAGAATAAAATACTATGTTATATAGAAAACGTTGCAATGGGGAAAAATGGCTCACCACATTCTCACCGAAATAAGTTACTCTTTGTCGACATATTCCATCTGTCATCAGCACTTAATCATTGCTTTAGCATACGTTTATGCTGTGCAGTAAGATATCACACGAAATTTTCACAGCTACTGAAGCCTATCTGGGCTTTGCTCAGATACAAAATTGCGCAAGCTGATTCAAAAATATTTTGTTCCAGTGTAAGCAAGGTCCATCTCTAAAAAAGATATTTAAGTTACAAGATAAAGATTTTCGCTGTCGTCGCTGTCCGGAACATCTTTTGCTGTCGAGGATAGGGGATCTAAATGTCAATGAAGGAAAAATACATACGATTTGACAGTTAGGTACCACACATGTTTCGGAAAGCAGAACAAAGGGAACCGAAGCGACAATCTTTATCTGGTAACTAAAATATCTTTTATCTCTAACAACAGACACGAATAGGGAAACCGCTCCTTTATTCATCCTAACATAACAAATTCATCTCAACTCGGAGCAAAGAAATAAAACACCAACTTTAAGCTAACATGCGTGCTCACTGCTGGAAAAATCACAAAAATAAAATAATAAAACAATTCCTATTTATTCCAATTTCACTGTTTTTGATAGTATGAACTTGAACATTGAAGCTATGAGTTGAAAAGCGAGAATAGTAACCCTGTATGCCAAAATAAACAGCTGTAATAAATCATCTTTGATTTCCAACACACGTGGTGAAGACAATCGTAAGGTCAGGAGTGCGCTACTTTCAATGATTCCTGATTCAAAATATTACTGCATCTTCTGAAAATTAGAAATAATTGTTATTTAACCATAGCAATTAATTTGTGTTGTATCGTAATAAATTTCCTGCTTACAGATTTTCCTAAAAGCTACAAGTCAACTGTGCTGTTTTAGTCTGGTTTCGAATCACTCCTGCCTCTCGTGATACCACGATAGTAGAGCTTCGCGTAGCTTCATGCCATGAAACTGCTTATTTACCTGGGAAACCCTCCGTTCATCAACAACCTGTCGGTTGTGCCGTTTTTGCCGCTTTGTTCACATTTAGCGGTGTATTGTAGGCATGCGTGGCACAAACACCACCAAAGGAAACAAACTACAGTGCAACCCCGGGGCCATGGGTGCGCTGCCTTTGCACGCGTGTAACGTGTCCGTTGACTGTATGGTGAGCTGTGATGAACACGATGAACACACAATACAGTAACCGCGAAACCGTCCACGGAATGCCAATGGCCAGCGTGGATGTGTTTGAAAAGAAAGTGTAATGCCGATGAGAGAGTATGGAACGAAAACTGGTTCTGCAACTGGGCAATGGAAATGTATTGAAGTGGCAGATGGAGTTACCAGAGTTCGTCCAACATCGATTACTTTAATCGTAGAATACATAAAGGTGACACGAAAATTCGAATGCATTCAACAGTAGTGGCAGCGAACAACGTTTTCCTAGCTATTTCACAACCTTAACTGTTGGTCACCCTATCCAGCGGTATCACCTGTATGTGTGGCCCCATGGTGGATAAACTGTGAAGAACAAAAAATTGCTTTCGGGCTGAACGATCGTTGAAGCATCAACAATACACACAGTTTCTTCACGATCGAAGACCTGTTTGGACGGTTTCGCGAATTGGAAACTCCCTTTCGATAGACGGCATTCTATTTTTAATTTGAAACTTAGAATATTTGCTCGCCTTCCCTGCTTTTAAATATAACGTTCACATCACATCCTTGCGACGCCCTTATTCCATCAGGGATAGATTTTTCCGTCACGGTCGTTATATTTTTCCCATCATTTTGCTCTCGCGCGCGCACCATTCTGAACACAAGTTTCAGGTATTCGCAGTGGTACATGAAAGAAAAGTCTAAAGTGAATAGTAGGATTTTGGCTTCAGTATTCTAAATTTGGCCCGTGTATTATATAAAAATTAATTCAGTTCAAGTGTAACAACATCGGAAAGTAATTTGTTTTGCAAGTACTTCGTAGTATCAACAGAATAATAAGTTGATTTCGTAGCCTTCTGAGAAGCGTGTAGCTATGCTGCATTGATAAAGTTGAAGCCCTTCATTGCAAGAACACTGCCGCTTTGTATGCGTACGTGCTAAAGACGGAGTTGATTGGTTGAATATTTGTTGAACAACTGCAAAAGTGCATAAAAATGTCAAAACCAAAATCACCTAGCCACCCAGTTCCCGAGGCGGAGAAAGAAGTGTTTATGAGGAGCAAACCGGACCCGATTCCGTTCGGCAAGTTCCTATACAACTCCAATGAGGGGACCGTTCTCGGCCGTAACGCTGCTTCTTGGGGTAAGTGTTCTCCGACCAGTGGTGTTGAAGAGTGCAATGCTCACTGGCATATTTAGAGGGGGTCAGGATTCTACGTACATGTAATTTATATGACAAGCAATGTGCTCGTCCATAGATGAATCATAGCCAGCACATTCTTAGTAGAACACGCAACTGGGAGGTGGGGTTCACGCTAAGCGTGCTTCGCGTAAATTTGTGCACTGTGATGTTTATAAAGCACCAACGACCATTGGGATGTCTGGATTTCTAATTTATCAATAGACAGAAGGCCAGACAATGTGACGCAGCATGTGTGGTTGATATTTTGGGAAAACAGATGTGTAAATAAATGCTGAAGCCACTTCATTCGAAGTGTATATACTTTAATTCGCTATGAGCGGAGCAAACCTGTGTGTGAAGGATTTTACACGTGTTCAAAAACAAAACACTGTGAAAAGAACAGTGAGCAACATAGAGACCTAAATAGAATTGAAAAAAGAGAAACGATTTTATGATTAATTTTTGAAACCTTAAAATTAACTTAATAAAACTTAACAACAAGGAAACAAACTAGCAATTGTAATTTGATTGATTTGCAGGCTGGTTTAGATTTTTATGAAAAGTTCAAAACATTAGGTACAGCGAATATTTTATGGAAATTGTCTAGTGAATGATGTAAACTTATACACGTAGTCTTTTGTATGGCTCTATAGACTCTATATAAATTTTGATTAAAAATTCGCATTTTCTACATCGTTTTTACATGGATGTACTAGGTACAGTGTTGTAATATTTCATTTGCACATCAGCTGACTTACTTGATTTGTGCTTTTATTAGAATCTTTAAAAAAATCATAAATCTGGACAAACGCATAGCGCCTGATAATTCATTATTTTTTGTCAAATTGTACGCTGCTCAAAACATAAAATCTGATACAATAAAGCGAAATCTTTGCATAATGTCCGCTGACATTATATGTCATTCTAAAAGTATTTTGGATTTCACGCCGCAGATTAAGGTTTAAATTGTTACAATTTCGTTCAATCTAGTATAAAAATTGATATTCAATTTTTGAAGAAAGTTCTGAGAACATTATACAACAAGAATTCATCGATATGAATATTTTTTTCAGTTATACTCCTTGCTTGAATTTTTTTGTCAAATATTTTAATTCCAGGGTAGTGACACTATTTAGAACCTAAGAAAAATGTTTTAAAACTCTTCAAGAAATTGTTACTCAACAACGGTTTGTTTGATCGTTTAAGTTTCTCTGGCTACAATAAGGTTCAATGTTAAATACACGCTTTAAGTAAGGGTTCACTTTGTTTTAGGTATATATCAAAAACAGGTTGGTTAAGTTATGTTTTAGAAATTGATGTTTAAAAATTGTCGTTTTTTTACCAGATTTTTATTATGTTGATCATTCTCAAGTAACATGTTGGTTTTATTATGGTTTTAAGGCACTCTTGTAGAGTAAATAATGGTCTTAAAGAGCGTTATAAAACTAAAAATGTTATTTGGGATTTTATATAATGTTTATTTCACATCAAAAACGATTTACCTCTATAAGGGTTGCTTAGAAAGAAATATTTTTTTCAATACATACTTAAATTAACGTGCAATAATTCAACAACTTTCAAAAATCCCGGGCGAAAAAAAAGTTATTCATAGTTTCTTTTCTTGGCCCATAATGCAAAAAACTTTTCCAGTTGACAACTGCGAACATCATATCAAAAAATCTCCCCAGCCCCGACGTCCATGGTTGAAAAAAAAAATGAAAATCATCTTTCAAAAGGCAAACTATTGAAATTCATACCAATTTCGTTGTGTTAAATTTCCATATGGCATATTTGATTGAAATTCTTATGTTCATTTGCCTCAGTATAGAACAAACCATGTCTGAGTTCAATGTTAAAAATGGCTAGAATAAAAAACAGTGTTGTGAAATGTCATTTGACATTATTTGACCTAAACTAATCTTAAAAGCTTAATTTATTTCAAAATTTTTGACACACCCATAACACCTGAATGATTCCATATTCTGGCCTGCAGTACACCGCCAAAAAAAATAATAATTCAAAAACGAGACAGTGAAATCTCTCCAAAATGTCACATGCCATCTCTTCTCTGTATATATAAAACAAAGTTGGCATTTGTACGACCGCGCATCACTCAAGAATAGGCAGTCCAATTGTTGCTAATTTATATTCGTTTTCCTCTTCTATTTACGAAGAAAAATGTTATGATGGAACTGGAATACTTTGAAGATCATTGCTCAACCTTTTCGATGAAATGGTTTTTCGTACAATTAGCATGATTTTTTTCCCATTTTGAAATGAAAATCATTCTGAAGAACCCATTTTTTCTGGATAAATTATGTACGCAACAAATTGTATCAGAAAAATGATCAATTTTTGGCGAGACAAAGTTCGCCGAGTCAGCAAACACTATGATTCTTTTATGTCCTTGTTCCTTAATAGTCCCATCTCTTTTCAGTAGGCTAAGAAAGACCTCACACTTACTTTATTTCGCTGGAATTCAGTTAATTTTTGCGATTTCAGTAAATTGTATTATGCAGGGCTGACAATAGTCATTCTCGCCGTATGAAGAATGCGAAAAAAAAACTATAGTATACGTTATAACATTGCACGACGCTACACCCATTCGGTTTCTACGCGCCGCATACCTACCACGAAGATAGTCGCGCAGCCAAAAGTTATGACGATTGCCGTCGTCACCTTAAAGACTTAAATGTTATTAACTTATTCAAAATCCAGCATTTTGGAAAACGTAGTGGTTTTGGTGAGCTGACGATAAAGTGGAAGTTGAACGGACTGGAAAAATACATTCAGCATTCAATAAATCCAAACGTTTTTTATTCCTTTTCTAAGATGTGTACGCAATGCATCTTGCATGCTAATCTTGTTCTACAAGAGCAGTTAAACTTCATTCGATTTTGTTATCTACCCCAGCTGGAAATATTTAGGAGTACGAAACACAGATATAACAGAATTGTTTTTAATAAAAATAATTAATGATATTTCCTTATCTATCAACCTTGTACAACTTATACAACACAAATTTTGCAAATGATAAACCAAAAAACTTCATGGCAACGGCACCTTCCCAATCGTTTATTATTCCAACTTTTTATTTCTGAATAACGTACTTCAGAAGCAAATTTGCCAGAGACTGCAAAGAATATTTTTTGCTACAGTCAACACAAATCTGGACTCTCAAGATTCTTATACACCAACACTGAATCACTTTGTCAGTAGA
Organism: Armigeres subalbatus; assembly: GCF_024139115.2. Lineage (NCBI taxonomy): Eukaryota > Metazoa > Arthropoda > Insecta > Diptera > Culicidae > Armigeres > Armigeres subalbatus. The sequence goes on along the minus strand of NC_085140.1, from coordinate 262,123,583 downwards.
TGGGAGAGACCTGAGATGAGAGACCAGCATGGGGGTGAAAACTACATTTTCAGTGTAAACGTAAACTCAATTTTCATTACATACAAAAATCCAAGATGCCTTAACTAGCGATACTGAGATATTCTAACACCTAATGCGTGTTCTACAATTAATTTACATTTATTTCGATGCACATATTTGGGGCATGAAAATAAACGCAAAAAACGAAAGTGCTGTAATTTTATATCATTGAAAATAAGAATAAACTCTTTTGGAACTTTGAACTATTTAGTCCAAAAATAACTGTACGGATTTTGATTCTTAGATTCTGTGGACTGTGGGCGGATTTCGATTCAGGAGGTAATGAATCAGGGAATCAATATTCGAGCAACGCCTAACAATATACCCTTTGTCGTCAACAGAGTTTGTTACTGACAAACGCACCTCGCAACAAGCCCTTATCAGAACCCAAACACAATATGACAAGAATCATCTGCCTTACATGCTCTGATACTTCCGAGAATTCGATGCTAATTTTGTAATAGTTAGATTCTCAAATATTTCCATAAAAGCAGCAACTATGATAACAAAAAACGACAAAAAAAAACAAAAAACGGGATGAAAAGTTAGCAACAAAATTGTATTATTTTTTGTAGCTGCCAAAAATTGGTGACTGCACAGCTGTGTAGAACAAGTTGAAATGCATCATCAGAGCCAGTGCTCCCCGCATTTGGAGTTTTCTAAAAGAAATTTATCATGGGGTATAGCCTCTCGAATCAGTTCTCTATCATGACAACTTGCGAAAAAAAAAGTCTCTCGCGGGATGCTACATATCGTATATGTATACAGAGATGATAAGTGAGAGACTTGCTCTTTCTCTTTAGGATTCAATCCCTGGATTTTATTCATTACTAGCATTCCCGACGAACTTCGTCTCGCCTAAAATTGATTAATTCACCATAGAAACATTTCTTATCTTCAAAAATCTCCACATGCCAAATTTGGTTCCACTTGCTTAATTATAACTCGAGTTATGCACAAATTTCTATGGTAAGAACCTTCCCCATCCCCAGAAACCTCTGCATACAAATTTTCACGCTTATCGGTTCAGTGGTTTCGAAATCTAAAAGAAATCTAAAAGAGTCAGACGGACAGGAATAATTTTTATGAATATAGATTTTATCATGTAAAATGTTGTACAACTACATATTAAAATGCATAAAGTGAAACACTTAAAAAAAGCCTTCGTGCACCTGAATCTACGAAGAACGTTTCATATGCATTTGATTCGTATTTTCTAGAGACTTTCCCATATACTGAAGTGCTTAAGTGTACGGATTTCGATACCCCACGTTACTGTGTCTATTTGAAATAAAACTAATCACATTTGATCGAAAAAAGTACAAAAAAAAATCGTTTTTGCTCTTCTTCTTACTAGCGAACATTTCAAGTGCCAGAAAACGAAGGCATTATGTTTGCGAGTATGAGAGTGTTGTTTTCTACTCGTGATGCAAGTATTTCCATCCCTGTATCAAACTTCTGAACAAAATTAATTTTAAACAAAATGAAATAAAACCAATAGACGTTGTCGTCAAAAATTGTGTCTCGTTCTATCTCGTTATATAACTTGTATTGTATTAAAAATATATGCGTACATGAAAAAATCGAATACAAAAAATATAAAATGTACCGAAGCGTGACCGGTTTGTTGTTTGACCAGAATCGTATAAAAATATTTGATGGTTGACAGTGATTCTAAACAGTTTTTAAAAAATTGGCGTCGTAGCTTTAACAAATAATGGAAGTTGACAGTAATCAAGGCGAAACATGAGATAGTAAAAGAGTGCCTGAGTGCTTTTTGAATTATAATACAGTAGAAGCATAAGTACTAGAACGCTAATAGCGCTGTAGTTAGTTTTTTTTCTTTTTTTTTTTAATTATGACTCAATAATCTCATCCTGGCTATTTATGATGCACTATGTTGTAGTGAGTGATTCATTTTATCGACAACATTTGTCTTTTATAGTAGGGTAACTGTACCTGTTTTGGGATTGTTCCTAATTTGGCCAGTTTATCGCATAAGAAAATAAAGCTATTTGCAAAGGTTTTATTAGCTGTTACAGGGGATATATCCCTTATGAACCTTCGCTGTGGAAAATGATCGATAGTTTATGGAAATAATGCATTTTTCACTGTTGGCCAAATTAGGCACTAAGGTGGACAAAACCGGTACACTTCCCCTACCGATACTTTAGCTTCTACGCCGATGAAAACTAACTGTTGTTTATGCGAACAGGAGCGACACTAGCCATCTTATAGTTACTTATGCATCAACTTATAATACAGATGAAAACGATGGTTTACATTTAAAATGCCATTTAAATTTGGCAACAATGTTCTGCTGCATGTTTTCGGTGACAGTAGTGTCACTGCATTTCACTGCTATTCGAAATCTTTCCTCTCTTACAGGATATCTACTTTTCATTTCGTTAGAGAAAAGGGAGGAAACTGATTATAGAAAATCTCAATAAGAAATACACATTTTATAGAAAAGTGACCACAAACACGCTTTCTTTTGTTTTCCTTCGTAAATTAACAGTAAATTAACGTTCAACGCATTGAACAATGGATACTCTTGCGTGTGTAAACACTAAATTACACTAAAATTGTTTTTAAACACTTTTTGGAGCGAAATGATTTTTTGGGAAATGAGTGAAATGATCCGTTTTAGCATGAAAAACTCAGACGTGATGCATTCCTTTAAAATCGCAAACGAGTTAGTTCGCGCGGGAGCGCTCAATGATTGAGTTTTATGAATGATTTTACCAACACTGCAAACCATATCATATCCTTTGACTTAATAAACATAACGTTACAATATTCTCTAATGTTCGTACCCTGTGTACAAGGGGCCCCGCCCCATACACGCTCCGACATGTTGTACAACTTTGACTTTGTCGAAGAAAAGTCGGACCGTCTGTGGGCAAGTTGTACGACTGTTGGACAGTACAACTTGCCCACAGACGATCCGACTTTACTCCGATCGAATCAAATTTCCTGGGGGCGGAGTCAAAGTTGTTCAACATGTCGGAGCGTGTATGGGGCGCCTAATACTTCCATGTGGTACATAAATTGGACAAATTGTAGGTAGTCAGCTTTTCGATTAATGGCCTGCTCACTCTCTTCCCCATATTGTAAGTGTCGGCTAATCATCATTCTGATATGGACAGCACGTGGAGGCGCATGGTACATCGTCGTTTACTGCCGCTGAAGCAATTTGCCTCACTGTAAGGCGGGTGGCGTTTTGGCGGCTCTTCCTCTTATACGGAATCAAGCGAGCCGAAGGAAATTTTGAGTAGGGGAGAACAGTGCATAATGCACCCCTGCACAATAGGACAGCCCCATATAAAATTGTGGTTAACACTACCAAAAGGCCAATTTTGATTTGGGCGAGTAAAATGTGATGAATACACAGCTTATAACCTACATATATTTCTATAATCAGCACGGTTTTTATTTTTTAGATTTTTTAGGGAGGGGTGGGGGGGTTCAAACTAGGCCCCCCTAGAAATGATATTTTTGCGTTTTTTTGGGAAAACGGTCAGCTTTGCCATGTTTTCGTTTCAAAAGTAACATATTTATATATCGTTACAAAGCTCTTAAACAGATCTATGCAATAGGGTTGATAATGTAATAATAGTTACATCCAGAATTCAATTTTTAGTAGTTTTGTGAAAGCATATTTTACGCAATATTTAACAAACAAAACAGTTTGGTACCCCGCAATACCCCGCAGTAAAACATCATGCACTACACTATTGAACTCTTAAGCTTTGAGGACCATGAATAAAATTCTGCCCAAATTCACAATTTTGTAAGATACATGAATTTTAAAAATTTCCCCTTTTTTGCCTTTCTCGTGTACTAAGTATACTTAGAAGCTATATGACCGCTCTAAAAGCATTTGAAAAAGCACAAACACTCATAGTGTTGTATACCGATCGACTCAGTTTGAAGAATTGAGGTGATGTCTGTGTGTACGTGTGTGTGAATGTCTGTATGTGTGTGAGCCAAAATGGTCCTAACTCTTTTTTAAGCACTTACTCTAAACCGATTTAATCGCAACAAGTTACATTCGTCAGAGAACGTTGGTCCATTGCTCCCTATTAAAAATAGGCTGGATCGGACTATGGGCTCACAAGTTATGACCAAAATACATTTTCTTATAATGTACGAGAAAGACAACATTACCGCTAAGGGGATTAATCAAGTGTTTTGGTAAACTTCTTATTTTTCAATTTTAATCTGAGGTACTCAATAATGTAAAGTAGCATTGAATTTAATGACGAACACAATTTACATAATATTTCAAGGGGGATGGTTACGCCTTAACGTTGGGCATAATTCAAGAAAAAATAATCTATCATATAAAAAGCGTTACGCAGCGAAAAGGGAAGTTGTTCAAAATTTACAATTTTGACATTACTACATTATAGGAGCGAATTATAGATTAAACCATAACGTGTCATAACGTGTTGGATGAGTAGTGTGTTGAATGACTCTATGCCACAATACCTTTTTATAATTATGAAAGAAATCTTAATGAAATATCAAATAAATGAAATTCCATTTCGTTGATGTCACAATATAACGCTAATTGAATCTGAACCCCCTTTTTTGGTTTAATAAGTTCTACTCAGTGAATTTTCAACACCAGAAGCTGATAGAGCTTTTTGATCTTTTAAGAAACATGTGTTGCGTCCATTTGTCTGTGACACGAATATACAGTTTATATGACCATTAATATTTTATCCAGCATCAAACAGGCTTATTACAAGCCAAAAAGTGACCAAATTCCGTTGGTTTTGTAGAATATGACAAAAATCGATACTATGCCGAAAATTGGCCCCATACCCCATTGAAGGCTCAGAAAAAATATTTTTCTTTTCTATCTATGCTTTTAAGATGAATACCACTGTTTATTGTAGGATTCATAATTTTGGCCAAAAATACATCCTTTTTTCCTATTCTGCCCTGGGGCAAAATGGCCTAACTCATAATATCACTCATATTATCTGTTGTAAGACATTTATGAACGGATATTACCATTACAATTCATAATTAGTTATCCATTATTGATCTCCATTGGAAAAAGTGAGTAAATCTCCTTCATATTCATTCAAATCATTTTTTTTTTCAATACATTAAGAAAAAACAAACAACCATGCGTTCACAGGCCTGGTAGCGGGTCACTTTTTAGTGACTTGGTCACTTTTTTCGGGAAAGTCACTAAAAAGTCTCTTTTTTCGACCTCAAGTCATTGAAGTCACTTTTTCTCGCAAAAAGTCACTATTTTCAACTATTTTGAAACTATTTACAAATATTTTTTTAACAAAGCTTTAAGTGTCCGTCGAATGATGCTTTGATTAAGGTGGGTATGAAATTAAGGATCTTGGAAAAAATATCGCTCTGAAACTTAGCCAGCCAATAAATTCGCTGTTCTTATTCGCATTTCACCAGTAGCTAATTGAAGGTATTCTACGTCACAATTTTACGTAACAGTCATTCAAGCAGAAGACTTTTGATTTATTTTGATTTAAAAAAAACTCAAACTTTACAGTAAGGGAAGGTGGGGAGACTTGATCCCTTGGGAGATTTGATTCTCCCCTGTTTTACCGAGAACTAAAGTAGTATTGTTATAACGTATTTTTATACAGTCGCAATTCGCTGGTTGGGCCACGACCTCGACCCAACTAACGAATTTGGTTTTTTAGTTGGGTCAACTGACGGCCATTTGAACATGTGTATTTCGACTTGAACATCCTAAAGGATGTCCAGTGTTTACATTGAATTTTGACGTACGATTGCTTTTTAGTTGGGCCATGACCCAACCAGCGAAGGTTCGACTAGCAAGTGACCTAAGTATTAAAATCTCAACCAGCGAATCCCGACTGTAATAGATCCTCTAGACAAATGATTGTTATGTGGCGAGCTATTTTTTCGCTTGACAACCTTATTTACTTTATTATTTACTTTGTTTTGTCCCTACTAAAGATGTTTTTGATGTTGTAGATGTTGTTGAGAAGTTGTTCAAATTTTGCGTGGGCACTAAACCACGCAAAATTTGAACAACTTCTCCCAATAATGACCAAATGCTATCATTTTTTTTCACAGCACAAAGCCATAAATATGCTAAATAATCTTCATGATAAAAATGCCAACATCATCCCATTTTCAGGAAATTCAGATTTTGAGTTGTTGTCTCAATATGAGTAGACTGGATCCCTCATTAGTCATCCATACAAAAATTTGTTCTCAAGCGGCCTTTTTTTGTAGATTTGACATATGTAATGAAGGGTTTGCTCTAAAAAAATATTTATTGAGTAGGTATAGAAAGAATACCAGGTCTCCCCAATTTTGAAGATTGCATGCGCTGTTGAATTCCATAGCAAAAATCGTTCATGAATACAGCAAGTCCGAAAATCTGCGTATTTTGGAGGAAAAATATTTAAAAACTCAGAGAACATGGTCCTGCATTATAAGCAGGAGGTCGATCGTTCAATCCCAGGCTCGTTGTACAATCTAAAAAAATTTGTTTCGTTTTCTACCAAAACGATTCGTACTGTTGTTCCTTTCGCACTGAAAATTCCAAAAACTTCCGTGGCAATTATGACAAATCGTAGAATTTTCTGGATCTTTCTTAAGTAGGTGTTCAGCAAATCCAGTGATCGCAATTTTCACTTATTCTCACGCAGATTTTCGCCGAGTAATTATTTTCGGGAAAGAAAAACAGGTCTTATGATTAATAACCATGTTTCGCTTAATTCCAGTGACGTTAAAAATTTAATTTGCTCGCAAGACTGCTCATAATTTTGAGTAGTCCTGATTTTGACTGATATTGAGTAAAATTTCCGTTGGATTGAAAGAGAGGGCAACATAATTTTACTTAGTTGTTAGCGTGTACGATTTTCGTTTCTCTTCTGAGTTCATTCTAAGAGAAAAGAGTGGTGTGTGAAAGATGTTTTCCGTCACAAATTACGAAATAAAGATTCTCCTTCGACCCAAAAACGCTTGATTTCGTCTCATCGAACTTGCAACTGAAACTGAAAGTCACTATTTGGCCCCTTTTTTCGTTATTTTTGGTCACTAAAGTCAATTTTTTGAGCATCATCGGTCGCTACCAGCCCTGGAACTTCACCATTATTTTACACCACCATTCGGGCGTTCTGCCCCAGGCCTATTTTTTAAACATTTTTAAAATGCGTTAGAAAGTCATGAAAACCTTACTGTTTTGAATAGGGGATCATTGTGAAATGTAGCTGATTTTGTAAATTTTGCATCTACATACACATTGAAATGGTTCGGTATTCTTGTTTATATTGGTTTAAATTGTTTTGGAAAATCGTGAAAATGATGAGGTATAACACAAAGATATCTTCTGCAGAGTTTTGTGTTTCCTAATAATTCAGAACTCCGCAGAAGATACCTTTGTTGTATACGTATAGTTTTTACGTTATTTGCAAAACATTTTTTGTATTGAAAATTTCTTATCGTAAAATCCTTGTAACTATTGAATGTGTGAATGAAAAAGACTGATATTTAAAAAACTTAAAGCTATGTCCATTTAGAATCCGGAATCATTTATTCTATTGCAGCGGCACGGAAAGTGAAAGCTGCAAGAACTTTTTTACAGCGGTTTGTCTACCTAGGCGCCCACTTGCTGTGGTATAAGTTTCACGAAGTTTCGTGCAGCGTGTCAAAAATTATTCCAGATGGAAGTCGAAAGGATAGAAAAAAGTCTGCACACCCACGTTGATAATCCTGCTCTTCGACGATGGAACCTACGTCAAAATGGATTTTGGACAGCTTCCTAGCCAAAAATTCTACATGGTGACGGCACGAGGAGTAGTTGTAACGGGCGGGGCTGTTTTCAGGGTTTAAAGGGAGCTCACGACCTTCACTTATGCGCCAGGTGACCGAGGTCACCGCGAAGGAGCGATTTAACAATTTATAAACTTCCCGTTCCGGCTAGAGACCTCAGGGCAAGTTGTCCGAAAATCATACACTGCCGAACCGTTCGTGTGAAACCAACAGACGGAGAATAATTGGAAATAAACAACTAAAATTGCCGCAAAGAACAAAAAAAAACATTCGATTTGCGTATCTTTCAATAAACCTTCCACTTCACAACTCAACGTTTCATTCAAACATAGGTTTTTCATCAATGAGCGCCATCCATTCTCCAATACATTAATTTCTAGGGGTTAGTATCGGGTATCGCTTACTGCGTACGTCACTGTCGAGATGGATGCTGCACAGGTGGTGGGTTTCGTTGCGCGCGATTGTTGCATTATGCTGGTGGGTGGTAGCTTAAATCCTTGACATACACCATCAGCCGTCGAACGGTGGCTGCGATGCTATATCGGTTGCCTGCCGTTTGAGCTTACCGAACGGCGGCTGGCCGCATACGAGCTTACAGAGCGGCGGTATTGATCGTGGTTGCAGGCGGCTAGTACGGTGGTCTACGATAACTGGGAAGCTTTAGCTGAGAGGGTTCGGGTTAGAGTTTCCATTTCCCGGCCATTTTCGTTGTCCCGGGATTCGGGATGAACTTGTTCGTATATCCTGGAAATCCTGGATCCTGGATTTTCGATATTTCCTTAAAAAACTTATTTTTTGGTTTAAAAACGATTTTATACAATGTTCAGGGGTAAAGTTAATATTTTAGAAAGGCTAGATAATACAGATTTCAAATTGGAACTCAATTCAATTCTTTCGAAAAAAAAACGACTTCAAAAAGCAAATAATATTCACGTTTTTCTCGGAAGGTAGAGTACCCTTTTGGAATATATGATCGCCGAGTCCGAGAAGAAGGGTTCGCTGGCGGTTGAAGTCGGCTTGACTGTTTGCATTGTTTTGAATATGCATTGGGTTTAGACAGTTTCTGGGATTGCATTCAATACGCTTGTGACGAGAGATGGAAGATGTGCAGTAGAATCGTACTGGGCACATAACTTATTGGAGATATGGGAACTCGATAATTTAACGATAATGGGGTTAATAGATTACGCGATTAAAGCTGGTATATAATTTTGACAGAAGCCGAGAATTGGACAAATTGATTGCAGCCTGTTGAACAGAGTTGATTTTGATCGAAGCGATACACAAAAAAAAAGGAGAGCATCGGGATCGGACCACTCGTACTTGCGCATGTGATGGAAAGTTTGTTGTACGAACGTCGATTGGAAGGACATGAATTGGATCAAGAATTGTTTTGGAAGCAATAAACTCAGGAAGACTGACTCAATGTTGGGCGGTGCGAGGAGATTAGTAAGGTGAACATCAGCTAGCGTACCCAATTACACAACTTTTCTGTAGACGGGAGATGGGTAAGAAGCAGGCGCCAAATAGTTGTAGCTGATATTGTACTGTAGATACTTGTCGTTTAATTAATAGAGAGCTGTAGCTGCTGGAAAAGTATCAGTCAGTAGCCCTCCATTGAGTGGTATAGGGAATCTAATATTTTTTGTAAAGGTGTTCTATTAACTCTCTCCGATATTTCCATGTCTGTTCCTCTCTCACTAATTTAATAATAAGATGATATCGATTGTGCATCACAAAAAACCTTGGCTTCGTATACATGCCTGAGCCTACCAAATAAACGAACTTGGAAAAAAATCATGTCTGATGGGAGGTTTTTATGATTTGAGTTCATCTTCTAAGTTGGGTTTCGCGTTCAAAACCAATAACTTTTGTAAGAAGAAAAATTACACTGTTTGCGAACCGGAAATGAAACAGTATTTTTTGTCCCGGGTATCCCGGGATTTTCGGGATTTTAAAAATAATATCCCGGGAATCGGGAAATCCCGAATTTTCTGAAATCCCGGGATTTTTTGTCCCGGGATGTCCCGGGATGGAAACTCTAGTTCGGGTCGTTCGGGTCGACACGTACCACCGTCTAGGGTGTCACTCGTTTTGTCGACACGTGTAGGTTGGGCCTGCTGACCAAGGTGGGCTCGCGGCCGGACTTCTAGCCCTTTTAGTTTACTGCAATTCACGCAGTGTTGAGCAGTCTTGGTTAGGTTTTCTCGTACCACCTTCTTACAGACTCTAGTCAATGCTTTCCGGAAAGACTACTTTTTATTACCAGCTCGCTCAACCTTTGCACTAAACTCTACTTTTCTATGCTAAGCTACTGTTCGGGTTTGGGTGCTCACAACTAAGTTATCCTGTCACGTTTTCACTGCTTCGTGGTCGGAATGATATCTGATTACCCAGATGGAATATTCTGGCTATACACATATATTGCCTTTTATTCTACACCCGAGTACCTGCGAAGTTTAAGTTTGATTTTTGGACAAACTTGCAAAAAAAACGGATGATTTTGGCAAGGGATATGCAACTGTGGGGCAAAGACCTAAGTGTTTGTGACGAATAAGACGATGGACTCGAAGCTGTACAAGGAGGAATGTCTCAAAAACCGCGGTCGACCTTCCATAAAGCCCATAAAGGTCTCGTGAAGTTTTGGCCAGATTTGGCGAGTTGCCACTACAGCCGGGAAGTCATCCAGTGGTACCGCGATAATAACGAAGATTTCATCGATAAAAACATAAATCCACGCAACTCCCCACAGCTCCGGCCCATCGAGACATTTTGGGCAGTAATGAAGCGGAAGCTTAAGAAAAGTGGAAAAAGTGGAAAAACAGCTCGGGTCGCGACTCAGATGACCAAAATGTTGAACAAACTTTTGATGAGAGGAATAAAGAAGAAGGTGCGAATTTTCACTAGAAACAAGAAGAAATTATTTGTATCAATAATTTTTCCTTAAAGTACAGTGAATTACCCTTGTTTTGATGTATTACCCTTCTTTGTTCATCAATCCGTTACCGAGATATAGATGATTTTATTATTCCGGATTCTAAATGGATATAGCTTTATGTGAAAATTGCAGCGGAATCGATTGATCCACTAATGAGGACCGGGCCGTCAAACTTGACTATTTTGTATGAAAAAGGGCCAATGCATCTATTAAATTGTCCAGCAGTACTATATATGTATCAACTACGAAATTGCTTTCTGTTTCAGATTTATTTGTTTTTATCTTGAAATCGCGTAAAAAAAATATTCAATTTTACTTTCAAATCTACGACAGCAATGAAACGTTCGTGCTCCGTTCCTGGAAGTTAGGTCACCATAAATACCATTTAATTATTAAAAGGGTCTGCACATTAGCCCTGATCGAATTGTTGTTTGCCTGACATGTTTGATGCCATGCAAGCATCAATAATAAATAAATAAATAGTCAACAGATGTCTATCATTTTCCAGAATTCTTCCATACTGCTTCATATATGTATGTAAAGCAGACTAGACTATTAATATAGCATTACTGTCTGTTATTCGCATAATCGTTTTGAGAAGCCCATTTCAACGGAACATATTCTAAATGACACTCTCCCCTATAATCGATCTGAAGCAGTAGCTCGATTTTCGGAAGGTACAATTATCTTTCTAGCCCGTACTTCTACGGGCTAACGCAATTCGGCAGTCGGTACTCGAAATCCCCATGCACAGGAGCCATTAACCGGCCGGCCGGCCGGCGCACGGCATAAAACTCTCGCAGCAGAGCCAGAAATGTAAACCAACCCAAGGCTCGGGCGCTATAATAACAAACGTGAAATCCTACTGAAAAAAAGCTGACTTGCGGTTGCCTCGGCGGCGGGCGGTTACCTGGTAGACACACCAGTTCGGATATTTACCCTCTATTACAAGATCGGTTCCAAACAGCCAACCGCAGCCAAAGTGCCTACGCGACAACAAAAGACGACCTGCTGTTTGCTCTGGCTCTCGTTGCAGGGTTGTTTTTACAACTTGATAAGCGCGCGGCTCTATGTGATGAGAAACCCCGCACAGCACTGTTTGTTCAAATGTAGTTTGACCTTTCTCAAACAAATCCTATGAATCAGATGATTGGTATCAAAAAATTATAACTTAAACTTGTATTTTTACATATGTTTGCTCAAATACGCTGAAGCCACATTGTTCAGTACTATGTACGTACATATATGCAATCATACCATCTCGATTCATATTCTGAACACCCATTAAAAACGATCATTTGGATTGAAAATAATCAATTATTGCAAATAGCTATTTTTCTAACACATTGCAATATTACCAAATTACCAATGAGTTGTACATATACACTTTGTTTCGTTGTATACACTTTGTTGTTGATAATACAGGTCAACGATGAATTTGTCAAATCAGCGATCGTGGTAATAAATGCAGTTGTTGTAGAACACAATATAGTTATCAGTAGCTTCCAAAATGTAGATGCGCTCAAAATTGTTCTATGGACTAAAAAGCGAAATTCACAACCCATAACCTGCAAGGAGTTTGACGTGCAATTTGGCGTTTATAATTCTTTTTTTTACGTAGGACTACGTCTGTGTTTTCTATATTGGGGTACACTTTACGATTGCAAAAATCGGGGCCGTCACGAAAATATGATAGACTTTAAACTTTAATATCTAAGCCGTTTCTCGATGGATTTTCAATTTTTTTGGACCATTCGATCAAGGATGAGTCAACGCTTCTTTGTATTTATTTGAAAATACTGGTTTTCAACTATTTATTATTGATAATTGATAAACAGTTTAGAAATAGGTCAACCAACCAATCACGTACATGCATCCCAAGCACAGACATCAAAATCAATCACTTGCGGGTTTGGATCTAATCCTCAGTTAGAACAAGGTTTCACGCAGAGCAGACGCATCAAAAGCGATTGCAGCGGAGCGGACACAACATCACGGAGGCGCTTGTAACATTTTCAAAGGAAATCCATCGCATTGGTGGTGTGCTCGATGTGTTGCTGCATTCAACCTCAACGAATTAGCATTTCATACGAAGAAAGGGTTGACCATAAAAATAGCACTGTGGCATTCCCGCACCGCCAGTGCCGATGCTGAAAATTTATTACAAATTGTGGTGTCAGTTAGTTGGAAAATTGGGAGAAGAAAAATTGGTTCTTCTCAGGACCAACATTTTATAAAAAGAAAGAGTTGATTGCGAACATGGACTGTTTCGGGCATCGGGTTTGGCGTGGTAGCTTGGTTGCTGTTAGTGATTCCATCCATTAAAATTTACTGCATCATCTCTGACGCGCTATCAAATTCGCTATTTACGATTGAGTTTTCACTTTAAAGAAAGTTTTTTTCGAATAGTCGGATCAACCTTCTTTTGTATAAAATGGTGGCTTCCCAATCAGGAGAGAATAACAAATTTATATCATATTGTACTACTGAGTTCAACTGTTTTTCTAACATAGGCTGTAATAAACTTGGCTCAGGATGTTGTTAAAATAACTAAATTTTCTAACAAATAAATGAAACATAACTTATTCTGTTATAATTTTGCTAAGAAAAAATGTGATAATAATTTATCATAACTTAAATTTCTGTTGTCATTCCTCGCAACAATACGCATCTTAGATAAACAACATCTCATAACCAAATTCAGAATCTTGCGAAAAAATTTCATAGGATTCTTAGAATTTGTCATTCTCCGAACGGTCCGTTGTCTGCTCCCGATCAAAATGGCTCGCGCGCGTCGGTAAGCAGCTTTCTTATATCTAATGAAGAAACTCCATAAGCCCCGCCCTTTCATTAATCGTTATGAGTGCACATTATATTTACACCCACACAGATCACAAAGGGGCGGGGCTAACGGGCTTAATTTATTGAATACAAGAAAGCTGCTGTCCGGCGCGCCCGAGCCATTTAGATCGGGATTCCGCGGAAAGAGCGGAATGAGCGGTTCGACAAAATTTGATGCAGCGGAGCGGACACAGCAGCACGAAGGCGTGGGTAGCATTGGCAATGCTTAATTTTTTTTCAAAATGGTGGAGGTTTAGCGAAAAATCATCAAGTGGCGGTCGGACAGTTTCATCGCAAGATGCTGACAAGCGTTTGGATGCAGTTAGTTATTGGAAAGACGCATTGGGAAAAGAAAATTGGTTCTTCTCAGGACCAGCATTTTATGGAAAGAAAAAGTTAATTTCGAAAATGGATTGTTTCGGTGGCATCGGTGGTTTCGGTGGCGTGGTAGCTTGGTTGCTGTTAATGATTCCATCCGTTCAAATTAATTACATCATCTCCCTCCGCCGCGCTATCAAATTTGCTAGTTACGATTGAGTTTTGCACTTTGAAGAAAGTTCATATCGGATTGTCGGATCAACCTTCTTTTGTATAAATACCTTTTTGGAGGACACCATCCTCAAAAATGGCCGAAATAAAGAAGAAATAAGCAGAATCAGAAGTGGCGTGAAACTAAACGCAAATATATTTTTTTGCAACGTTTGGTTTTCGCCCGAGATGTAAGCGTACGTGGCAAAGTAAGGATTAAGATGTCCCCGACTGAAAGCCAGTCGAGTGGCTTCAGCGGCCGATGAGTCATGTTAATTCCACGGTTAGAGAATTAAAGTCCATCCAACTGGGAACAACCATTCGACTTCTTGATTCAGTTGGACTCCGAGCAGTTTGCTCAATGTTAATAAAACGACACAAATTATTATGGCAAATACCATCAATTTCGAATAGCTACGTAGTCCTACGTCACCTTTGCGTACAACCCGATTGGGCTGCACCTTTGAGTTTTATTTGAAAAGATGAAGTACAGTTCTTCTCAAATGTATCTCTTCCTCAAACAGGGACGAAACCTTTTTCTTCTTAACATTTTCATTATTTTGCTCAAAAATCCTTTCCAATTAGTTATAACTCCTTAAAGGAGCCTAAGGTTGTTTTACTAAAATTAATCAATGCGTGGTGCTTTGGGGGCTTTTTGAGTAAATGCTGATTATGCGAGTAGTGCAATACTCTTTCCAAAGATGTGAAATAGTTGGCAGTTTTTTTTATTCAAACACGATCTGTACAAACAGGTTCTTTGATTCAGAATTGCGAAAAATGTTTTAGGACGTCATAATGCCAGTGATTGTAATATGAGTCATAAACCGGTTTGAATCCAAACCGTCCTCTTCTGTTACTCAGCTGAATTCCAATCCTATGATATATTAAGTATTTGTATGAAATAAATATGTAATTAAACAATGTTAGCATTTGATTCAAAAGCGCCTGAGAAGCCGTGACAGAAACTGTTGATGAAATAGTTTTATTTCCGCTTCTTGTTGGTAACAATGTAACTGCATAGTAGGTTATCTCAAAGGTAGTTCTAAACAGTCCTACAAACATTGACCGACTATGTAAACCTTAAAGGTGAGAACTTGTTGCTCGATCGGTGTTTGTGCATCCCTTCAAGGAATGATCGGTTGAAAATCAGTCAAACTGTGTCGTCAGTTAATTAAGACAATTATCTCGATTTTGACGAGCTATCAATTATGAATCGGCAAATGTGGTGAAAAGTGATGGCAGCTAGGTGTGAAAAATGGGAACTCATTAAATTTGTTACCACGTTGTAACGTTTCTCTGTACATTGAAATGGAATAGGGCTGCATTCACCAGATGAAATAATTTCTCAAACCTGACCTTAAAATAGATTAGAGATATTTAACTAGAAATCACAGATCGAAATGTTTACCCAATTTTGTGAGGATGAAAAGACCTCTGTTCTATTGTACAGAGATATATAAATGTGGTAATAAATATCAATAGAATTTCACGAGAAATACCCTCCTCTGGCATTATCTTCTGGTACTGTAACAACAGCGATGCTGTCAATTTGCATTAATGTGCCTGTAACTAAGGCATGCAAAAAATCCATAATACAAAAGATTCAACGACGATTATGTTTTTTTGTCGTCACCTTTGCGATGTCACCTTCCACGCTATCTACGTTTGGATAGATTTCTCACTAATAGCCATGTTTGGAGTTCATGAGAAATGAGACTTTTTCGCATTGTATGACACCCGTGCGGAGCTATTTCCAAACGGAAACGACTAGTTCAATCGCAAAATAACATGAATGTCTGTGCACAACTTTTCCAGCCGTGATGGAAAAGACGTGGACGTGTGTCGATGAAATTTGTTTGCTCTTCAATGCTGTGAGGAGAAAACTTGAATCACAGTTTTTCTTTATTTGAGCTGGAACACATTTTTATTTTATCTTCTATCTAGGAGTTTTATGACCAAATTCAATTGAACTTGTAAAAAATAAAAAATATTTAACTTTTACGAACAAGAAGAACTATGAGTTAGCGTTTTTATCTTTTTGTAGATATTTGTTTATTTAAATATCCTATTTTTAATTGTATTACATAGATCAGTTAATCACTTGTCCAGGCGTTGAAAGAACATTCCCAAGAATCGGATGGAAAGATGGACAAACTATCGTCATATCAGTTTAAAAATTGATTATCCTAATGGTAAAATTAGTGATGCCATGATGAGAGGTGATAGTTCAATATGGTCATCATTCTGCCAGTCAGTGGTCGACGTAATCCGTTCATACTGTTTCGTGCGATTCATGATAACTGACATCTACTCAGCGGCTGAGTAGAATTGTATTGCCGTCAGTTTCTTTCCAAAGGAAATTTTTCTCAATTTCCGGCAACAGCGGCACTACTCAGAACTATGAGTAATCCTGCTTTTGATGGAAATTGAGTAAAATTCATTGAGAAGAAAGGTGAAAGCAACACAATTTTACTGGTTAAAATCTAATGAGCGCCTCGCAACACTGATGGGACTAGGCGAAGTCCGACCAAAAAGGCTTCTTACCACTATGTCCTTGGAATGCCGTTACTCCAAATGTTGTTTCCCAGAAAGCCATTCCTCTGGGCGTTATTACCCCAAAAACAAGACCGCTGGAAAATGATTTGTGTCTAAGAATTCCACAAGGTGTGTCATGGGAGACTGCCGAGGATCTAAAAAATCCCAGAGTGAGTCATTAGGCCGAAAGGGTCATTTGGCCGAAAGGGTCATTAGGCCGAAAGGGTCATTTGGCCGAAAAAGTCATTTGGCCTAAAGGGTCGTTTGGCCGAAAGGGTCATTTGGATGAAATGGACATTGGGCCGAAAGGGTCATTTGGCCGAAAGGGTCATTTAGCCGAAAGGCTCATTTGGCCGAATAGGACATTTAGCCGAAAAGGTCATTTGAAAAGTGTGAAATTAGGAATGAGAAGAGAGACGTTGCACTTCTCACTCTTCATTTTTTTCTCTCACTGTAAAACATGAGAAGCATGAAATGAGTAGTGAGACGTCTCACTACCAACTTCGTACTACTCACTTTTCACAGTGAGAAATGAGGAGTGAGAAGTGAGACGTTTCAGTTTTCAAAAGAATAAAATAGTTACTCAAATGTCACATGTTCAATGTTCATCTTCGTCTCGTCCAAAAAAACTTGCATTTTATACTAGAGGATTTTGTTGCCTTTTTATGAAAGATGAAGGGGAACGTGGGAGTGTAAGTCATGAGTGTAAGCGAAATAAAAATAGTACCACCATGTTTTTTACTAATATTTTTTTTTTTTAAATGAACATATGATGGTAATTTCAGTTCAGAATGTAAATAAATTCTTATTCGCAGCTTTTCAGTGCAATACATTGATGTTAGGCGGACCATTTACATTGAAGCTGAAAGATTCACGAAAAAAGGTGCGAACCTTCCAACCTTACTTCAAAAATTTGTTTTTTGATGGACACAATCATTTTTGCAAGAGTGTTTAGATCGAATTGCTCCCAGCATTCACGATAACGTTTTTTTTTCTTCATATTTATGTTGACGAATTGTTTACCTTTTGTATAAAAATATCGAGCAAATACAACACAAAAGTCTCTCAAAACTCTCTATATTTACCTAAAAATCTTGTTTAAGCCAACTCAGAGTTGTGGACGCATGAATGACTCGCCGTGCCAAATTACGCCTCTCTCTAGCATTTTGAAGTGATCCTCCGCGATATTAACAGCGATGAAAGATTCACTTAATTAAAAAAATATATAATCATCATTACTTCATCTCCAATGTTGCGACTAATTTTGATAACCAATGGTAGGTGCAAATCGCCCAAATAGTATTGTCAACCATCAAGATTGAACTTCTCGACAAGAAACTTCATTCATCCACTTACTTGTGCAGGTAATGTACATCTAATCAAAATTGCTTGCCGCCTTCTGCACCACTTTAAGTTTTCATTGCTAGGCAGAATAAGGTTCACATATCTTATTGGCATTCAATATTGCAATTCTGCACGACTTTGGTATGATTTACTCTTTTAGTCCACTGTTTTCTAGAAATTTCTGCACTCATATTTTGCCGTAAGCTGACTTCTTCTTCCTCGTTTGTCTTTGGAATAGCCATTATTGAATTTTTGCTAAAATCGTTCGACAGAGACAGGGACATGCATCATTGCATGATTAAATTTTTACAATCTATTTCAAAAGAATATGCTACACTCGACCCATTTCTGCAAAATTACCGAAAACAAAGCTCCATTTCATCAGTTTTTGCATTCAACTTCACTTTCCATGTTTGTTGTTAGCAATTAACTGAAATTCGAAATAAAAATCGGTAAAAATTTTAATATTATATATTTTTTTCATAGTGGTGCTTTTTTTATTTCGCACAGTACATGCACACGGGAAAAAATCCGTTGCCAGATTCATGACTAAAAGGTCATGAAATCATAAAATTTGTTGCTTCATGTTATCATGACTATAATTCATGATATCATGACCCAAAAGACGATTATTTTAAATAAAAAATAGGTTTTTCTTAATATGAGTGTCAGAAGCGACTAAAATAAATACTCCCCCTAAGCAATTAGAAAATTCCCATAAGAAAATAGAAAATTGCCAATAAAGAAATCAGGGTATGAGCAATAAATAAATATAAAATTTCCACAAATAAAACAAAATTTCCATAAACAATTAAAATTTTCCACAAAACAAAAATAAAAAGCACTTTTAAAGCAAAAAATGCAATTATAAAGAAGAATTTTCTATAAAAAAAAAAATGTCACACGAAAAAAAAATACAAAATTTCCATAAATAAATCAATATTAGCAATAAAAATTACAAAATTTTCCACAAAATAAATATTTTTTTCCAAAAAAAAATAAAAAATTTTCAACAAAATGATCAATAAAGAGCAATAAAAAATAAGAAAATTTCCATAAAGAAATATAAGAAAGCAATCAAACTGTGCTTTTTTCCATAGACGAAACCTTATTTAAAAGCGTTTAAAGTTCATGTAAAATTTCATCAGTTTTATTGCTTTCTTGTATTTTTTAATGGAAATTTTCTTATTTTTTTATTGCTCTTTATTGATTATTTTGTGGAATTTTTTTATTTTTTTATGGAAAAAAAATATTTATTTTGTGGAAAATTTTGAAATTGTTTATTGCTAATATTGATTTATTTATGGAAATTTTGTATTTTTTTCGTGAAACATTTTCATTTCTTTATGGAAAATTCTTCTTTTATAATTGCTATTTTTACTTTTAAAAGTGCTTATTTATTTTTGTTTTGTGGAAAGTTCTTAATAGTTTATGGAAATTTTGTTTTATTTGTGGAAATTTTATAATTATTTATTGCTCATACCCTGATTTTTTTATTGGCAATTTCCTAATTGTTTATGGAAAATTTCTAATTTTAAATGGAAATTTTATTTAGCTGCCGTCAGAAGCGTTATAACATGCATTCGCATTTTCATAAACAAAATACATTGAGGCTGAGTCGTGCAATCCTGACTCAGAGTCATGTAATCATGACTCAGAATCATGGAATCATGACTCAAGGTCATGAAACATGACCCAAACATCCGAAATATGTATCAAATTTAATAAATTTTCATTACGTTACGCAAACTTGACAGCAACGATGTTTTGCATCTCGGTCAAGGCGTCCCTTGCGGATGTTCTCGGTAGTATTTTTGCGAGTTTCGCGAGTATATGTGTCGTGAAATCGCGAGTGTCATCAGCATCTACAGGTGGCCATATTTTTTAAAATCTCTTTTTTAAATAAAACAAACATAGTGAATGGTACTCTTGTGTTGCAATCCACCTTTACCTTGCACCTTTACGGAATGTGCCAGCTGTAACGCGATGTGCCAGAGATGGAAGTACATGGCAACGATTTCTTTTGGGGACGTGATCAAGTTGCGGCTTCGTCAGATGAACTGGAAGCAAGCAAGATCCGTCCAGAAGTTTTCCAACCAACCATGCATCTTATGGTAGAGCCATCGCCGTCAACATCGATGATGCAGACAGCAAGACTCTCGTATGATTCCACAACTGCTTCCCGCAGTTGCCGTTCATAGCAAAATATTTCCTATACTGCCGGATTACCTGCGAAAGTAGAATAGTGTGGACGAAGAAAGTGAATTAGAATATTTACCTTTATTTAGCTGGACAATCGCACATATGTGTAAATTTTGTCGAAAGAATACAATTGCAACATAATTCCTAGTAGTAGTAACAAATGCATCCACTATAAACGTTGATCTCTTCGAGTTTGGTAGGTAATTTATGAGCTCAATACCACATAATAAACAAATTGTATTTTTATTTATTCATCAAACTAAAATTTATTTTGATTTTTTACTTTGCGATGACACTCTTGGATCATAAATGACAGCTACCAAATTCATGAATTATGATTCTACTAACATGATCTTAGTTCATGGTTCCAGTGTGCATGAGTCATGATATCATGGCCCAAATTTCGATTTTTCATCAAATCAATCAGAATCATAATCGACAGCTAGCAGATTCATGAACTATGATTCTGTTTTCATGACTTCATTTCATTGTTCTGGAGTATATGCTTTTGTTCTGAAACACACGTTTGTCTCGATTTTCTCCACAACAAAACAAGAGCACGTGTTTGCGTTGACAACAATAGATGATTCCTTTTGAAAGAAGAAACAAGAAGAAAGTGTAGATGACAGAAACACTCTTACAAAGCTCGCATTTGCCTATTTCTTTCATAACACGCGTTTTTCCCGAAAAAAGCAGATGACTTGTTCTTCAAGTTCTTCAAATCGCTACCGAGAACCAGAACTCGTGATTCATTCGCCTCCTCCATGTACCGTCTTTCATCTGCACCTGCCATAGATGGTATGCAAAACTTTCTCTTCGAAAACTTCTAGTGTGTGTTGGTCCTCAACCAGCATTGTCCACGTCTCATGTCCGTAGAGGACTACCGGTCTAATGCACGTTTTTCGGAGTCCAAAGTACGTACGATTTCATGATGCATCTCCGAAATTATCTGTTGGTATCGTTATCGGTGGTCACCGTTGAGCCCAACTACACGAGTTCTTCAACCGAATCAATTTCTTCAATATCGATACAAACTCCTGGTGAGTGTATTGCATTGTCCCTTCTTGAGCCGGCCTTAGCAGCACAGATCTACCTGATTTGGTTGCAGCAACTGCTATCGCTATGTGACTCGATTTGGTCATATATAAGTCACAATAACTCTACTGTAACATTTAATCATCGTACAATATTCTGTGGAATTGTTCTGTAACATACCAACAGCCCTTTTTGCAATTCTGGGCTGAATCGAGCAATCAGAACCAATTTCCTGATCGAATGAATGTCGGAGGTGTATTTTCCTATATATTTTGATCAAAATCCCCATACAAACTTCAAATCAAATGCGCCAGCTTATGCAACAAGCGATTGAGCTGAAATTTTCAGAGATAGATTTTCTCACCAAAAGACACAATCCTGGGGGGTGCCCTATGGAATTCGACAACTTTTTGTTTCCTGGGCCAGTTCACTAGCAATATGATTGCATGTAGATAGGACACACGACACCTATCATTCACTACTGCGGCAGAACCTTATCCTCCCAAAGCCTCACCACCGTGTTTAAACAGTTTTCCTGGTAGTTGGTCAACTCCAGAAGCTTTGTTGTTTTCCAGCCGGCCGATCTCCTCCTGGATTTCCTGCAGATCTGGAGCTGCAAAACGTATATCCTGTGCGCGTGCTCCTAAGTTCGTCACCATACCAGCCTCATTTTCTGCCTCATCGCCATTCAGGGGCTCTTCGTAGTGCTGCCGCTACCTTTGGATCACCTCACACTCGTTCGTAAGATGATTTCCGTTTATGTTCTTACACATGTCAGGCTGAGGCACGTGGTTCTTACGTGAACGGTTCATCTTCTTATAGAACTTTCGTGCGTTATTTACGCTGTAAGGTTGCTCCGTCTCTTCGCGGTCTCGATTAGCGGCTTCAATTTATCATCAATCACGTGACTCAATACGTTAGCATATAGTCTGGAAGATGCCGAAAGACTTTGCCGAAGAAGGTACGTAGCTGGAAGGTCTACAAAAAATGTTATTACGTTTCGAAAATTGATTGTTCAAACCATATGCAAGAAATCATTGTTTCTGCCAGCACTACCGGACGACCTATGGTTATCGAAGGGCAAAACCCATCTTCCTTCTTGTCGGCTTTTTTTCTTTGTGAAATGATTCAGGATAGCTCCCATGAGCTCTAAAACCCTATAAGAACCCTATTTTGAAATAACACTCAGTCAAATTATTGGTCTACGTAGTTCGGCAGTGCTGGCAGAATAAACGATTTTTTGCATATGGTTTGAACACTCAATCTTCGAAACGTTATAACTTTTTTCGTGAACGTTCCAGCAACGTGCCTTCTTCAGCAAAGTTTTTCGGCATCCTTTGGGTTATACTTTAACGCAATGTGCCACTTGGTTTACGATGAACTGAAACCTCTAGCAGTAGAAATGTAAAAATATAAGTTCTCCCATACTAATTTCCATACAAACTTCAAACGCGATGCGGAAAGCGAGGAAGCAACCAATCGGTCCCAAATTCCGCACAGTTGTCCAGGACCCAGAATGGCTTCGAAAAACCATTGATTTGAAAAAAATGACCATGACGCCCCACTCTAATATTCATGCAATGGGACGCTTAGAAAAGCTTTCAATTAATAACTGTGATAATGCTGATAGAACAATAAGTTAAAAGACAGGTCAAGCTGCATACTTCATGGGCAGTATTCCATTCAAGGTAGTGGCCCGTTCAAAGTAATGTCATAAAACCGCAGAAGCCATGAACAGAATAACAAAACATGATATAGACTTGATTGATATAAGAGATAAAATAACAGGCAACAATATAAAAAATTTGCACCGAAATATCATTTAAATATCAAGATATGCTATGGATAAGAACAAACTAATGGCACATGATATTGATTACTTCTTACAAATATCATAACTTGATCTCGTAAAATATATAATATTGTATATTTATATTATCGTTTGATTTTTTATCTCTTATATTAATCATATCCATATCTCATTTTGATATCTAATCATTTCATATTATTGGGCTATTTTCGTTTAGTCGGGAACACTCTCCTGGATTAAAATTTGGATCATTTGAAAAGAATTGTTAAGTCATATTAAAATGGAGCACAAATAGTTAAAGCTATCGAGATCTGTCAATTTATATTGGTTTCAGCTATCAAAATCTCAACGAACCGAGTAGATAATATAAACAACCGGCAAGCAGTTAAGAATCCCAAAAGACAACGCAAACCATCATTAGTGGAATTTTAATTTCTGCGGCCGCAAAGGTGAAATCCCTCCTACTACCATAGATACATACCACCTAGCGAACAACCCAAAAACAGACGGTTCCTTCACCAACACATCAAAATATTTTCGAAGAAAACATGCAAACTCAAAGGACTGGGCTTACTGAGCGAACGGTCATTTGCCTTCATGTCACGCCCAACAGCACCGTCTATAGTGGGGTCGGGTGCGGTCCAGTCGAATTCGATAAACCGTGCAATGGATGTTCCTTAGATACCGTAGAATTTTCGACATCGACCCCTCCTTTTTTCCAAACCTATATTCTACTCTTTGATAACAGGTTCGCAAATAAATCGTCCCACTTTCCAATAACGCTACGCCATTTGAGGATGACACATTAATTGATTTGGGTCTACGTCTGTTGAAGCACTACCATTCATTCTTATTAAACGACAACCAGCTATCTAGCTGGCAAAAATTACGCGCTTAAACTCAATTACTTATAACCCGAATGCACTGCGTGCGGGTAGACCTTGCCAAAGGCCGCATAACTAATCCCAGACAAGACTCAATAATCGCTCGCTCGGCCGGTCGTAAACTGCAACAATTAAATTTCAATCCAGTCGGATCCAACTATACACTAACGACCACTGAATGAACTGCATACATGATACGAGAGCCCGTAAGTGGAGTACCTAACTTTATGACGTGGTGGAAGTAAATCGCGGAATCAAGGCACCACTTGCTTATGTTCCTTTGCCGTAAGGGGTGCGGTGGAGGAGCTTCGAGTAGAACTCGACCCTGTTGAACCGTAGTGACGATGACCGCGAGATCTTTGCTTTTCGTAGTGAGTCTCGTTGCCAGACAAGGCGCTAACGATCGTGAGTCAGTGATCGACAGGGTTACCAGTTTATGTTTCAAAGTTGTGAGCTGCTTTTCTGCTATGTATTTGATGTAAATGTTCCAATTAAAAAATAGAAAATTGGGAAATTCAAACATTGTTAACAAATTTTCTGATTTTATTATATTATAGTCGGTTTATATAATTGACTAGCTATATCAATAAAACCTGTTGTACGTTATCACGAAGTTTAAATTTAAAACATCAATTGATGAGAATAATGATGATGGCAAATGTAATATTAGAAATACCACATCACGTCCTCGTAGATAACGATCTCTCCCATTAAATCTAACTATCGCGTCAAAGACTCCTTCATTTAGATGGCACGCGATGGATGAGAAATCTTTTACGCAAGTAACCGCCCTCGTTTGATAGTTTCATCTCACTTCACAATCCATCCCTCATTCGGTCAAAGTATCTTGTTGCTGATTAATTAATTCAATTGGCCCATGCCCCATTCAGTTAGTCCACAGAGCGCCATTGAATAACGGCAAGCTCTCTTTGTCCCATACATCAATATGACATAATCTAAATTTCCGCTACCCGTTGGAAGTTCCTGAGCATCTTCCGCACCAAATGATGCATCCGAACAATTGATAATCCAACAAGTGGGTGCGGTTATGACGAACGATGTCGAACTGATCATGAATCGATCGAGTTCACCTACACCTGTGGCTCCACTACACATACCCCGGGCAAGCATGTCATCGTGAGCATACAAATAAGAGGAGAGAAACATAAACAACCACATGTTGTTGCAGTTGAAGAATAACCGCGATAGTCAACAGCATGGTACGACGTTAGACGGTGGAGTTGGCAAACATTTCAAAAGGGTGTAATTAACAACCAAGCTTTTATTCCATTTATCCATGATTTTCACCAAAGTTGCACATTTGAAGGGTTGATTCTCATCTGAAACTATTGATTGAAGAAATGCATAAAGATCTACACTACCTATATCCATTGCATGTAGCATGGAAACTTGTTGATTCCAAAACATTGAGTCCAGACGAGAGCCAAACGTCTACCACATTGTCTACGATAGAGACAAACGCCCGCATGCTGTAAAGCGCGATGTGTTTGTGCATAGCAACGGCATTTGGTAAACAAAATTGACTCCACTCCCCGTAGTGCAACACATTGATAGCTACGCGCTGCACTTATTGGTGTGGATGATTAGCAACAGTTTGCTGGCAGCAATTGTGTCAGTCGTTCATCTATGCTACTATTGGATGTAATCCATTGTAAGGCGTTGGAAAATCCGGAATAAACTATGAACCGAGCGAGAGGTTTGGTTGAATATTGGATCAACAGATAAAATTCTACGATGTAATGTAATGTAAGGTGGAGGAAATCAAACATGAACTTACGTGTGAATCTATTACACTTTTAATTTGAGCATGTGTAATTCATGAAGTTAACTTTTTACTGGTATTTATTAAGAAACTCCCAGTTTCACACCGTCTACAGTATTCAAGCCTCAACCAATTTAATATTTCCCTGTTCAGTTCAGTAATATATATCCTTTGCGATACTCGACTACGTTTTGATGAATACGCCTCAAAGAAATATGACTTGAGAAATAGTACTACTACCAATA
This sequence comes from Armigeres subalbatus, assembly GCF_024139115.2. Classification (NCBI taxonomy): domain Eukaryota; kingdom Metazoa; phylum Arthropoda; class Insecta; order Diptera; family Culicidae; genus Armigeres; species Armigeres subalbatus. The sequence continues at coordinate 262,097,578 of NC_085140.1, read as the reverse complement.
CATAGGAAACTTTAAATGAACTTTCAAACTACTGTGCCTAATGTAAAATTCGCAATACAGTAGGGAACCAAATTTAACAACGCCCTAATATTGTTTGCCTTCGATTTTATGTAATCCTCACAAGTCGTGAGATTTATACCATCGCAAATATTGCCCTCCGCTCGCTTTCAAATCCACTTCTATAGAACATACGTATCCTAACGGAACTATCAAATCTAGACTTTACCCAAGCAACCAAAAGTTCGTCGTTACATAACAATATCCCCTTTGAAGTTTCCGACAGTACTTGCTAGCTGATTAAGAGGCTAATTATGTCTTGAAGCTACTTCTGGCTCCCAAAAGTTCCAATGTGAACTTTAAGCAACTTAAAGTTCTAAACAAGATCCGAAAGTACTTCCAAGCAACTACGAAGTAGAGTAAAGGCTTCTTAATAGCGTCTGAAGAACTTCGTACCTTTTAAGCGACTTCTATGTTTCTAAAAGTTCAACTAAAATTCTTATGCAAAATTTAACAAGAAGTGTAGACATTTTATCAAAGTTTATTCAAAAGGTTAGGCTAAAAATAATTCTTCACGTTATATTTATGTAAAGCATTCATAAAAAAAATATGGATGAAGTGGGATTCGAACCCGCAGACTTTGCATTAGAGCCGCAATTGCTAACCACTACACTGTCGAGGTGTTGTGATATGTAGATGAAATGACTACAATTTAAACTTCATCATGTTGGCATTAAAGATTATTTGCACTTAATCAGTAAGTGACATTACTCACTCGGTTCAAACATGTCCGCTGGCGCATCGGATCATGTAGGGACTTGCACGCAGAGACATCTAGTTCAATACCACCAGGAGGAGAAGCAAGAAAGAGACAAACATCTGTTAACAAATAAATAAAAATAGACTTTGACAATTCCCCTTCCAACGCTCAGTAAAACATATAATTTAACCACCCGGAAAATAATTTTTCAAAAGTTCTTTTAGAAGCTGCTTAGAAGGCTCTGTAACTTAGTGAAGGAACTTTCAGGTTCGTTTAACGTTTAGGCTGCTTAGAATGCTATATAGCCACTTCAGTCAAGCTGATTAAGCGAAAAACGTACTTTTATAGGAACTTTTGGTTACTTGCGTAGCCTCTAATTCTATCCTGAGCATGTGCGTCTATGTTTGGAAGATGATATTAGCATTTCCAGATCATTGCATCGCAAGATCCTTTAATGGAGAGATCGACTATGATGGTAATGTTTGATGGCCTCAGTATGATCAAAAACGGGTTTTACGCAAAACTCATAAATGTATAATGAAATAATAGCTAAAAGCCATTACCCCAAGTCATTGAAAAAAATTGATTTTTGTCGAGAGTTGCATAGTGGACTTGTAATCAGCGTTGCAAAATGTAATTTCAGTGTCATTGGATTGTGATTACTTTTTCAAAAGGTTTTTTGCAATTCGGGATTTTGGAGGAACATGCAACGCTTGAAGGATTGTCACAACCACAGTACTGGGAATAAAATTGATCCATTATTATCACATTATCTCTATCTTTCATCAATATCAGGATCACGATAAATCTAGACCAACATTTGAAAAGGGCGTAAATGGGCGTAACAACCAAGATTTATTCTTTCCGGTTCTTTGTCTATGTATATAGCTATGCATATGATAGGAGAAGAAATACGCTGTCATAAAAAGAAAAAGTAGAATCATGAAAAAATGTCCATAACAATATATGGGATGCAATTCCCCAAATATTTTTAAAAATTTAAAAATGGGTATTAAGACACCCGGAGTGGAAATTAATTACTATGTCTGAAACTCGATTATGAAACTCGATTATTAGTTCGGAAAAGGTATTGGAGGGTAACCGCCCCTTCGGTGGGGTTTGATCCCACGAAACCAGCACGCTAGACATATGTATATTTGTTTGTTACGGAAACAAAGTTTTTTTCGTGAATTGATTTCGGAGAAGGTTCTACTTTTGATGTTCATTGAATTTATAATAAATAATTTCCAAAAATATCACCCAACTTTTTTTTAAATTATTTTTAGTTCCATTTGCAATACCTTGCCGTGTTTTTTTTTTCGTGATTCTACTCTTCCTTTGATGACAGGGTTCATTCGTTTCTCCTAGCGTATGTAGGCAATGAGATAGATATAAGGTAATATTGATTTCCATACCTTAGTATTTATTTTCATTGAACAAAGACGAGAAATGTTCCAATTGGAATTCCAAATTCACTGTCAGAGACATTTATATCGAACAAAAGAGCTTCTGAAGCGTGATATCAATTCATGAACGGAGGCATAATGTAGTGTAAATGATATTATATCAAAAGACTCGTGTTTTTTTAGAGATTCCATTTTCGAGCTCTCTCGGATTTTATATTTAAAGCAATTTGCTGTTGGACAGAAATGAAGCACCACTCAAACTTATATCAACTCTAATTGATGTCAATTAGGCCGTCGATGACTTTTTGTATTGGTGCACCGCTGATTTATAATTTCTCACGTCGGTTAACACTTTTAGGAGTCAAGACATCAAACAATTTCCAATGGTAATCCCAAAAAAAATCTTTTCGTTAAATTTCTCGGGGAAAAATGTTCCGTAGAAATCCCGAAGAATTTGTTAAGAAATTTTAGAAGCATTTGTTGAGAAAATTTTGAAAAATTTGCAGAAAAAATAACGAAGGATTTTTCCGAGGAAATCCCGAAGATTTTTCCAAGGGACTTCTGAATAAGTTCCGGAATAAACTCCGACAAAAATTGCATTATAAATTTGAGACAATATAATATTACCATGCTGACTCACGCAGCCACCGTCAAGAAAACTCACGACAAACGCCGCCGTCGATGATTTCGCAGGAGTGAACCTCTACTGAAGATATGCTTATTGTTGTGATCTAAATACGTTGGCCTGTAAAGTTAAAACCGAGTTGTGGAATTACTAACTAATCATGAAAAGAGTACTAACACGTCTTATGAATGAAAAATGATTTTTCTAAAGAGATCTTTAAAATACTTCTGTTAAAAAATAACCACTTATCTTTAAAAAGTAGAAAACAGAACTGTCTGAGTTTCTTATATTATATAATAGTTCTCAAAACAATTTGAATTTATAATTGAATATTAGAGGATCGGTGTTGAACTTAATTTAAAATTTAAAAAACATCTTAATAAAGACAAAAACCTGAATTTTAGGGAAGTTAATTGAAATTTAATTTATTTTTATTGTAATACTATTATTTCCTACATGAACCAGGGAAGAAATATTTCATAGTCAATGCGGTCGTATTCATCGCCGCCGTGGTCAGCGTGACTGTGCGGCAGACAAAAAAATCATTGCCAACACGAACCATTCAATTTATCATTCATCCACACACAAGTCGCTCTGATAGACTGCTCAGTTCGTGCGTTACCGCATGAATGTGAGTGACCTATTTAAACGTGTGATGAATTTTTATCATTTGTTGGGTGAATTTGTATTTTTTTGAACTTTATTATAGTGGTTTTTAAATTTGATTCTGAGTTCATTACTGCGAGGGTGAACGTGTACATTTTGCTGTGATTGCATATTCATAACGCATTGGGTGATGTGAGCTCTGTTGTTCGCTCCTTTGCTTCTCCGGGAATGTGAGGATGATTTCAAAACAGCGAGAAAATGAAAAACCCATTTTAATTCACCGAGTAGTGATACCGCCTTTATCGCATTTAGTCAAGACACCAACCTTATTTCTTTATTTCTTTATTTGGAGCAGGTAAAAGCGCGTTTGAGTAGAATTATTTATGAAATCTTTCTCAAACAAGCGCAAAACCTCTTCTTCTTTCATATCAACAGATAACAATATTTCCGAATGATACATATTTTTGCTTAAACTTAACTTCCTAATTACTTAATATTATACAAAAAAATACATCAATACAGCTACCTGGCCTAATGTGTAATACTGTCGGATGTAGAGAGGAGTATAGTGAACCTTTTCCGAAGAATACACCGGGAATGATGAAAATCAAACGCGGTAGAGCAACGATTAAAAGTGCGACACGCCGACACATGCTAGTGAAAGGCTCGTTTTGCGCATAATTTGTGCGAGCTCCTCTCAAAAAATTAAAGGAGTTGATCGAAGTAGACGGTAGGGTATATTAAGGGCAATCAATTCTCGATTGTAGAAGATGTGAAACAAACAGCGCTTTGGATATGTCTCGACGATCACTTTTTAAACTAATAAATCGGCAGCGTGCCTCATAGCTGGGTAAATTATGTGAGTCATTCCAAGGAAGACGACGTAGAGCGAAACCGACGAACTTGCTTCGATTCGCATTATGCTATTTTGATAAAAAGGAGCCCAGACAACTGATGAATATTCTAGTAATGACCTCACTAAAGCGCAGTAAAGCGATTTTAGACATTAGATATTATTGAGAGTGTTTTCTTATGCGAAAAATAAATCCAAGTGTTTGGAACGCTTTCACGCTTTCGAGGTAATATAGGCGATGTGATCCTTGAAAGTCAATTGAGAGTCTAATAACACACCCAGATCTTTAGCAACAGATTCTTGTCTAATAACTGTAGGTCCGATTTTATAATAAAAGTCAACCGCAGAGCGCTTACGAGAAAAAGAAATTACAGAACACTTATCGGCGTTGAGGACCATGCGATTTGTCTCACACCATTTGACGAAAGTGTCCAGCTGACGTTTGCAAAAATAGAGCATCCGGATCATGATTAACTATCCAGTACAAATCAAAATCATCAACAAACGAAAGCTTGAAAGATTCGAGTATGAGATTCACATCATTTAGATATACTAGACATATCAAAGGACCTACATAAGTGGCTCCCTTGTGGTACACCTGAGGTAACATCGAAATATTGCGAGGTAGAGTCTCCAACGCTGATGGCCATTTCACGACCAGTTAGATAGGATTCAAGCCAGAACAGAAAGGATCCGGAAAACCCTAGGCGATCAAACTTGGCAACCGTAATCCTATGATTGGTTTTATCGAAGGCAGCCCAAAAATCAGAGTAAATTGAGTCCACTTGATATCTCTTTTGCAAAGATTGGGCGATGAACGATGTGTAGAGAGTCTAATTCGTGTCGGTTGAACGCCTTGGCATGAACCCATGTTGATGCTCAGAGATGAATTCTTGACAATTGTGGAGTAAAAACTTGTAGACTAATTGTTCAAACGCATAGTGCGGCTATACCACGATACTGTAAAACCTCTTTTTACGCTCCCTCCTTTTACGCTCCCTCTTTTTACGCTCAAAATTCCAAATAACGCTCCCTCTTTTTACGCTCTAAATTCGAAATAACGCTCCCTCTTTTTACGCCCTATAGGAGCGTAAAAAAAGTTTCAAGCATTTATATGAGGCAAATTTGGATTAGTTTCGGAGGTTGTTTTTAGATGATCTAAGTACTACGGATGTTCTAGAAATAGAATATAGGCTTGCATGCGAAGTGGTATTAGCGGTTGTCATGATCTACGAACTCCACACAGTCAAGATCTGTTGATCAACCTTCGTAATGGAGACAGTTATTGAAGAATAAACAAGTTGTGTGACCCCTTCTTGGTACATATTTGTATTCCAAGTAGTTCTTGTTGTTGTCGTGGGCTCCAGGAAGTCTACAAACTCCACAGAGTCAAGTTCTGTGGATCAACCTCCGTAATGGAGGCAGTTATTGAAGAATAAACAAGTTGTTTGACCCCTTCTGGGTATATGTTTGTATTCCTTGTAGTTCTTGTTGTTGTCGTGGGTTCCAGGAAGTTTACCAACTTTATAGAGTCAAGGTCTGTGGATCAACCTCCGTAACGGAGACAGTTATTGGAAAATAAACAAGTTGTGTAACCCCTTCTTGGTATATGTTTGTATTCCAAGTAGTTCTTGTTGTTGTCGTAGGCTCCAGGTAGTCTACGAACTCCACAGAGTCAAGGTCTGTGGATCAACCTCCGTAATTGAGGCAGTTATTGAAGAATAAACAAGTTGTGCGACCCCTTCTAGATATATATTTGTATTTCAAGTAGATCTTGATGTTGTCATTGATGCCAGGTAGTCTACGAACTCCATAGAGTCAAGGTCTGTGGATAAACCTCCGTAATGGAGGCAGTTATTGAAGAATAAACAAGTTGTGTGACCCCTTCTGAGTATATGTTTGTATTCCTTGTAGTTCTTGTTGTTGTCGTGGGCTCCAGGAAGATTACCAACTCTATAGAGTCAAGGTCTGTGGATCAACCTCCGTAACGGAGACAGCTATTGGAGAACAAACAAGTTGTGTAACCCCCTCTTGGAATATATTTGTATTTCAAGTAGTTCTTGTTGTTGTCGTAGGCTCCAGGTAGTCTACGAACTCCACAGAGTCAAGGTCTGTGGATCAACCTCCGTAATGGAGGCAGTTATTGAAGAATAAACAAGTTGTGTGACCCCTTCTGGGTATATGTTTGTATTCCTTGTAATTCTTGTTGTTGTCGTGGGTTCCAGGAAGTTTACCAACTTTATAGAGTCAAGGTCTGTGGATCAACCTCCGTAACGGAGACAGTTATTGGAGAACAAACAAGTTGTGTAACCCCTTCTTGGTATTTGTTTGTATTCCAAGTAGTTCTTGTTGTTGTCGTAGGCTCCAGGTAGTCTACGAACTCCACAGAGTCAAGGTCCGCGGATCAACCTCCGTAATGGAGGCAGTTATTGAAGAATAAACAAGTTGTGCGATCCCTTCTGGGTATATATTTGTATTTCAAGTAGATCTTGATGTTGCCATTGATGCCAGGTAGTCTACGAACTCCATAGAGTCAAGGTCTGTGGATCATTCTCCGTAATGGAGGCAATTATTGAAGAATAAACAAGTTGTGTATATACCCTTCTGGGTATATGTTTATATTCCTTGTAGTTCTTGTTGTTGTCGTGGGCTCCAGGAAGTTTACCAACTCCATAGAGTCAAGGTCTGTGGATCAACCTCCGTAACGGAGACAGCTATTGGAAAACAAACAAGTTGTGTAACCCCTTCTTGGAATATATTTGTATTTCAAGTAGTTCTTGTTGTTGTCGTAGGCTCCAGGTAGTCTACGAACTCCACAGAGTCAAGGTCTGTGGATCAACCTCCGTAATGGAGGCAGTTATTGAAGAATAAACAAGTTGTGCGACCCCTTCTAGGTATATATTTGTATTTCAAGTAGATCTTGATGTTGTCATTGATGCCAGGTAGTCTACGAACTCCATAGAGTCAAGGTCTGTGGATCATCCTCCGTAATGGAGGCAGTTATTGAAGAATAAATAAATTGTGCGACCCCTTCTAGGTATATATTTGTATTTTAAGTAGATCTTGATGTTGTCATTCATGCCAGGTAGTCTACGAACTCCATAGAGTCAAGGTCTGTGGATCAACCTCCGTAATGGAGGCAGTTATTGAAGAATAAACAAGTTGTGTGACCCCTTCTTTGTATTCCTTGTAGTTCTTGTTGTTGTCGTGGGCTCCAGGAAGTTTACCAACTCCATAGAGTCAAGGTCTGTGGATCAACCTCCGTAACGGAGACAGTAATTGGAGAACAAACAAGTTGTGTAACCCCTTCTTGGTATATGTTTGTATTCCAAGTAATTCTTGTTGTTGTCGTAGGCTCCAGGTAGTCTACGAACTCCACAGAGTCAAGGTCTGTGGATCAACCTCCGTAATGGAGGTAGTTATTGAAGAATAAACAAGTTGTGCGACCCCTTCTAGATATATATTTGTATTTCAAGTAGTTGATGTTGTCATTGACGCCAGGTAGTCTACAAACTCCATAGAGTCAAGGTCTGTGGATCAACCTCCGTAATGGAGGCAGTTATTGAAGAATAAACAAGTTATGTGACCCCTTCCTTATATATGTGTGTATTTAAAGTAGTTCTTGTTGTTGTCGTGAGTTCCTGGTAGTCTACGAACATAAAGTCAACCTCCTTAATGGGGGCAGTTATTTGAAAATAAACAAGTTGTGTAACCCCTTCTTGGTCTATGTTTGTTTTTAAAGTAATTCTTTTTGTGGTCGTGTGCTCCGTAATGGATGCAGTTATCGAACCTCTTCTTGGTACAGTAATATCCCGATTTTATCATTCCTAGTGAATTCTGGGTGATGAAATAGAAAATGTGACAAAATTGGAACAATTTTTATTTTAATTTTTTTTGTTTGTTTCGCCAATACGAATCAGTTTATGCCTTGGAAAGGCAAAATACGTGAACGGAATCCGTAATTTCTTGTCGAAGAGGCTTACAAAATTCTTGACAGGTTCTTTGAATTAATTCAGAATAAACCACAGGCGATGAACGTTATTTCACGAAAATCATTGTAGTTTGCGTTATTATTTGAAAATAATAAAAACGACAAAAATGCGGGGTCGACAAAATCAGAGATGACAATATCGGAGAGTGACAAAATCGGGTCAATACTGTATATTAGTGTTACGATAGACGAGGAAACCTTCGAGGCGGTCGAGGAATTCGTCTTCCTCGGATCCTTGCTTACGGCTGATAACAATTTTAGTCGTGAAATACGAAGGCGCATCATTTGTGGAAGTCGGGCTTACTACGGGCTCCAGAAGAAACTGCGGTCAAAAAAGATTCGCCAAATCGCCACCGCACCAAATGTGTCATGTACAAGACGCTAATAAGACCGGTTGTCCTTACAGACATGAAACATGGACAATGCTCGAAGAGGACTTACAAGCACTCGGAGTATTCAAGAGACGGGTGCTTAGGACCATCTTTGGCGGTGTGCAAGAAAACGGTGTGTGGCGGCGAAGAATGAACCACGAGCTCGCCCAACTCTACGGCGAACCCAGTATCCAGAAGGTAGCTAAAGTCGGAAGGGTACGATGGGCAGGACATATTGCAAGAATGTCGGACAGCAACCCTGCAAAGATGGTGTTCGCTTTCGATCCGGCAGGTACGAGACGGTGTGGAGCGCAGCGAGCGAGATGGGCAGACCAGGTGCAAAACGACTTGGCGAGCGTGGGGCGTATCCGAGGATGGAGAGATGCGGCCTCGAACCGTGTATTGTGGCGTCAAATTGTTGATTCAGTGTTATCTGTTTAGATGTAGTCTAAATAAATGAAAATGTACTTTATATATTTGCATTCCATGTACTGCTTGTTATTGTCATGAGTTCGAAGTAATCTACGAACTCCGTAGAGTCAAGGTCTACTGGTTACCCTCCATTATGGAACCATTAATTGAAAAAATAACAAGTTGCGCATCTTCATCTGTTGGAATGTGTGCATCCCAAGTAGTTCTTGTTGTCATGGGTTCCAGGTAGTATACAAAATTCATTCATATCACGTACGTAACTGTTTATTCCTTGGAAATGCAAAATGTGAATAAATTGGAACGAGACGGAAACGTAAGGAAAAAAAACGGGCTAATATTGCATAGACCATGTACCGTATTTATATCAGGTTAAAGACCAACTGTTATTGGTGTAAGCCTAGAAGTATTACTCCATAAATTTCTAGGATGGCCATTAGCATATGCCATGAACACATTTTATTCTATGTACCACAAAGGGGTTGTACCATTTTTGAAACAAGGCGAAAGATTTTTGGTTACGCGTGTAGATCTTAAGGCCATTTCAAGAGTTTTTTTGGATGACCATGAACCTATGCAATGAGCGCATTATATTTTATGTACCACAACGAGCTTGTACCACTTTTGAAACAAGGCGAAAGATTTTTGGTTAAGCGTGTAGATTTTAAGGCTTTTTGCTAAGGGGTTGTACCACTTTTAAAACAAACCGAAAGATTTTAAATAACACGTGTAGATCTTAAGGCCCTTATCCAGTGTTTTCTTGGATGACCACGAAACTATGCAATGGACGCATTCTATTATATGTACCACAAAGGGGTTATACCACTTTCGAAACAAGCCGAAATATTTTTCAGTTTACGCGTGTAGATCTTAAGGCCTATTCCAGGGTTTTCTTGGATGACCGTGAACTCAGGCTATGGACGCATTCTATTCTATGTACCACATAGAGGTTGTACCGTTTTTGAAACAAGGCGAAAGATTTCTGGTTACGCGTGTAGATTTTAAGGCCTATTCCAGGGTTTTCTTGGATGGCCGTGAACCTATGCAATGGACGCATTCTATTCTATGTACCACAAAGGTTGTACCATTTTGGAACAAGGCGAAAGATTTCTGTTTACATGTGGAGATCTTAAAGCCTATTCCACGATTTTCTTGGATGACCGTGAACCTATGCAATGGACGCATTCTATTCTATGTACCATAAAGGGGTTGTACCATTTTTGAAACAAGGCGAAAGATTTCAGTTTACGCGTGTAGATCTTAAGGCCAGATCCTATTCCACGGTTTCTTGGATGACCGTGAACCTATGTAATTGACGCATTCTATTCTATGTACCGCAAAGAGGTTGTACCATTTTTGAAACAAGGCGAAAGATTTCTGTTTACGCGTGTAGATCTTAAGGCCTATTCCAGGGTTTTCTTGGATGACCGTGAACCTAGGCTATGGACGCATTCTATTCTATGTACCGCAAAGAGGTTGTACCATTTTTGAAACAAGGCGAAAGATTTCAGTTTACGCGTGTAGATCTTAAGGCCTATTCCACGGTTTCTTGGATGACCGTGAACCTATGTAATTGACGCATTCTATTCTATGTACCACAAAGAGGTTGTACCATTTTTGAAACAAGGCGAAAGATTTCTGTTACGCGTGTAGATCTTAAGGCCTATTCCAGGGTTTTCTTGGATGACCGTGAACCTAGGCTATGGACGCATTCTATTCTATGTACCACAAAGGGGTTGTACCATTTTTGAAACAAGGCGAAAGATTTTTGGTTACGCGTGTAGATCATAAGGCCTATTCCAGGGTTTTCTTGGATGACCGTGAACCTATGCAATGGACGCATTCTATTCTATGTACCACAAAGGGGTTGTACCATTTTTGAAACAAGGCGAAAGATTTCTGTTTACGCGTGTAGATCTTAAGGCCTTTTCCAGGGTTTTCTTGGATGACCGTGAACCTAGGCTATGGACGCATTCTATTCTATGTACCACAAAGGGGTTGTACCATTTTTGAAACAAGGCGAAAGATTTTTGGTTACGCGTGTAGATCTTAAGGCCTATTCTAGGGTTTTCTTGGATGACCGTGAACCTAGGCTATGGACGCATTCTATTCTATGTACCACATAGGGGTTGTACCATTTTTGAAACAAGGCGAAAGATTTCTGGTTACGCGTGTAGATTTTAAGGCCTATTCCAGGGTTTTCTTGGATGACCGTGAACCTAGGCTATGGACGCATTCTATTCTATGTACCACAAAGGGGTTGTACCATTTTTGAAACAAGGCGAAAGATTTCTGGTTACGCGTGTAGATCTTAAGGCCTATTCCAGGGTTTTCTTGGATGACCGTGAACCTATGCAATGGACGCATTCTATTCTATGTACCACAAAGGGGTTGTACCATTTTTGAAACAAGGCGAAAGATTTTTGGTTACGCGTGTAGATCTTAAGGCCTATTCCAGGGTTTTCTTGGATGACCGTGAACCTATGCAATGGACGCATTCTATTCTATGTACCACAAAGGGGTTGTACCATTTTTGAAACAAGGCGAAAGATTTTTGGTTACGCGTGTAGATCTTAAGGCCTTTTCCAGGGTTTTCTTGGATGACCGTGAACCTAGGCTATGGACGCATTCTATTCTATGTACCACATAGAGGTTGTACCATTTTTGAAACAAGGCGAAAGATTTCTGGTTACGCGTGTAGATTTTAAGGCCTATTCCAGGGTTTTCTTGGATGACCGTGAACCTAGGCTATGGACGCATTCTATTCTATGTATCACAAAGGGGTTGTACCATTTTTGAAACAAGGCGAAAGATTTCTGGTTACGCGTGTAGATCATAAGGCCTATTCCAGGGTTTTCTTGGATGACCGTGAACCTATGCAATGGACGCATTCTATTCTATGTACCACAAAGGGGTTGTACCATTTTTGAAACAAGGCGAAAGATTTTTGGTTACGCGTGTAGATCTTAAGGCCTATTCCAGGGTTTTCTTGGATGACCGTGAACCTATGCAATGGACGCATTCTATTCTATGTACCACAAAGGGGTTGTACCATTTTTGAAACAAGGCGAAAGATTTTTGGTTACGCGTGTAGATCTTAAGGCCTATTCCAGGGTTTTCTTGGATGACCGTGAACCTAGGCTATGGACGCATTCTATTCTATGTACCACAAAGGGGTTGTACCATTTTTGAAACAAGGCGAAAGATTTCTTGTTACGCGTGTAGATCTTAAGGCCTATTCCAGGGTTTTCTTGGATGACCGTGAACCTATGCAATGGACGCATTCTATTCTATGTACCACAAAGGGGTTGTACCATTTTTGAAACAAGCTGAAATATTTTTCAGTTTACGCGTGTAGATCTTAAGGCCTATTCCAGGGTTTTCTTGGATGACCGTGAACCTAGGCTATGGACGCATTCTATTCTATGTACCACATAGGGGTTGTACCATTTTTGAAACAAGGCGAAAGATTTCTGGTTACGCGTGTAGATTTTAAGGCCTATTCCAGGGTTTTCTTGGATGACCGTGAACCTAGGCTATGGACGCATTCTATTCTATGTACCACAAAGGGGTTGTACCATTTTTGAAACAAGGCGAAAGATTTCTGGTTACGCGTGTAGATCATAAGGCCTATTCCAGGGTTTTCTTGGATGACCGTGAACCTATGCAATGGACGCATTCTATTCTATGTACCACAAAGGGGTTGTACCATTTTTGAAACAAGGCGAAAGATTTTTGGTTACGCGTGTAGATCTTAAGGCCTATTCCAGGGTTTTCTTGGATGACCGTGAACCTAGGCTATGGACGCATTCTATTCTATGTACCACAAAGGGGTTGTACCATTTTTGAAACAAGGCGAAAGATTTCTGTTTACGCGTGTAGATCTTAAGGCCTATTCCAGGGTTTTCTTGGATGACCGTGAACCTATGCAATGGACGCATTCTATTCTATGTACCACAAAGGGGTTGTACCATTTTTGAAACAAGGCGAAAGATTTCTGTTACGCGTGCAGATCTTAAGGCCTATTCCAGGGTTTTCTTGGATGACCGTGAACCTATGCAATGGACGCATTCTATTCTATGTACCACAAAGGAGTTGTACCATTTTTGAAACAAGGCGAAAGATTTTTGTTTACGCGTGTAGATCTTAAGGCCTATTCCAGGGTTTTCTTGGATGACCGTGAACCTATGCAATGGACGCATTCTATTCTATGTACCACAAAGGGGTTGTACCATTTTTGAAACAAGGCGAAAGATTTCTTGTTACGCGTGTAGATCTTAAGGCCTATTCCAGGGTTTTCTTGGATAACCGTGAACCTAGGCTATGGACGCATTCTATTCTATGTACCACAAAGGGGTTGTACCATTTTTGAAACAAGGCGAAAGATTTCTGGTTATGCGTGTAGATCTTAAGGCCTATTCCAGGGTTTTCTTGGATGACCGTGAACCTATGCAATGGACGCATTCTATTCTATGTACCACAAAGGGTTGTACCATTTTGAAACAAGGCGAAAGATTTTGGTTACGCGCGTAGATCTTAAGGCGTATTCCAGGGTTTTCTTGGATGACCGTGAACCTAGGCAATGGACGCATTCTATTCTATGTACCACAAAGGGGTTGTACCATATTTGAAACATGGCGAAAGATTTCTGTTTACGCGTAAAGATCTTATGGCCTATCCCAGGGTTTTTTTTGGAATACCGTGAACCTATGCAAAGGACGCATTCTATTCTATGTACCACAAAGGGGTTGTACCATATTTGAAACATGGCGAAAGATTTCTGTTTACGCGTGCAGATCTTAAGGCCTATTCCAGGGTTTTCTTGGATGACCGTGAACCTATGCAATGGACGCATTCTATTCTATGTACCACAAAGGGGTTGTACCATTTTTGAAACAAGGCGAAAGATTTCTGGTTACGCGTGTAGATCTTAAGGCCTATTCCAGGGTTTTCTTGGATGACCGTGAACCTAGGCTATGGACGCATTCTATTCTATGTACCACAAAGGGGTTGTACCATTTTTGAAACAAGGCGAAAGATTTCTGGTTACGCGTGTAGATCTTAAGGCCTATTCCAGGGTTTTCTTGGATGGCCGTGAACCTATGCAATGGTTGCGTTCTATCCAATGTGTCACAAAACACAAGTCCAAGCTCCAGGAGGTTCTTGTAAAACTTTAAATACGTGAAAACGGTGATGAACGTCTTACTGTGCGTTATCAAGGATCTGCACCACTCATGACTTGTTGATTTTTTGGCGTACCAAGAACATCTTAAGGCCTCAGCATTCAAACAATTGGACGACCATGACAACGGAAACAATTTGGACGACCCTAATACCAAAATTGGTAAAAGACACACCTTAAGACTAAAAGTGAGGTAAATATCAAATTTTGCTTACCTAAAAGATTGCAAACTTTTTTTACGCTCCAAATTCCAAATAGCGCTCCCTCTTTTTACGCTCAAAATTCCAAATAACGCTCCCTCTTTTTACGCCCTAAATTCGAAATAACGCTCCCTCTTTTTACGCTCTGATTCCATTTACGCTCCCCCGTTTTGGGCGCAAAAAGAGGTTTTGCAGTAATTGCTGACTTCACGCTTGTTTTCTCTCTTGAAGACAGGGGAAATGAAAGACTTCTTCCACTAATGCTCAGTTGCTCAAAATGCTCAAAATTCTGAGTTGAAGCGATGCGTTGAGGAGACTAGCTAGAGGAACGGATAGACTACTGAAACATTTTTTCAAGACGAACGCAGGGATACCATCTGGTCCACAACTAGTAGAACGTTTTGCGGTTGCGTTGCGTTGCGTTGCGTTGTAACGGAGTATTTCGTAGATTGCATACTGAAAGCTGTCATGTATATTCTTTAACACTTTCACCCCAATTGCTTATGGATTTCCATTTGGGTTTTAATGGTAATCCAATTGGGTGTCCGAAACGATAAAGCAAGAAAGCTACCATTGCTGTCCATGCCCATCTTCTCCGTTACTAGGGAAAGGGGGGGGGGAAATGATGATATGACATCTACTTAATGAGAGGCCAGTAACTCACCGACGCCCTCTTAGATGTCAAGGAGTTGGATGGTTGGTAGGGTTTGAGGTTTCGGAGTATCATTATAAGCAAATGATAGAACTTTGGTGAAAAAACGTTGGAAGTGTATTTGCTAAGAAATTTATATCACTCCGTTATCCTGGCTGATGACTTCCCTCGGATGGGGCGAAGGTATTAGCCTTGCCCTGGCTAATTAGCCTTAGGGTTTAAGCGCCTTTGCTCGCTCTCTAAAACGATAAAGAGCAAAAAATAAATTAAAACCCCTTCCCCCCTTATATATTTTTAGAATTTAAATTGACATTTAATTTTGATCAAAAATTTTATCCTATCAGGATGAAAATATGAATCATAAAATGATGAAATAAATGCGGTATGTAGTCTGCACAAATCAATTGGTGTTGTGCATTTAAATTAAACTATAATTATTGAAATGTCACTTTTAAGTTTAATTTCAGTTTAATTATCCAATTGAGATAGACCCTCAATATGGTATTTTTTACTACAATGCTATTTTCAGTGTAGGCTAAAGCGCCATTACTCGCTCTCTGAAACGAGAAAGGCAAAAAAAAAATAAATTAAATCTAATCCTAAAACCAAATTTACAAACCTCGATTACCTATAATTGTAATCACTTAATTATGAAGAAGGATTTAGAAACAAAAAAATCTTAATGAACGCCATGTGACATACGAAATACAGATCAATACAATAATATGTTATGCCAAAACGGGGCATTTCAAGTAGCACGAGAAATCATCGATAGAATTTAATTATCTCGGTATGAATGGATGCATGGATGTATGGATAAATGGATGCAAAATGAGCTGTTGTTGCTCAGAACATGTAACTAATTGATCTTACCTTGGATGAAATTATACTTATCCTCTAATTCAAACCGGAGCAATCAACGAGCGTCCCTTTCTTACAAGGGTGTTCCTCCTCGCAAATTTTCCTCCTTTTGGATACGGTTATTCACCAGCTCCAGATCCAAATAGGTTCCACACGTCCACAGTCCTGCCGACTCCGTCTGTATCGTCATAGTTGGTGATGTTGACACCCACAATGGTTTCTGGGTGCTGGCTTCGACCGCCGTTTCACCTTTGGACAATACGGTACCCGGAGTGATTTTTGCCAACCCCGGAACATAATAGAATAAAATCTGACAAATATTTCGCGGAAAAAATATTGCAAGATTTTGACAACGGATAAAAAACGACCTTTCACGCGCACAGCCTACTTCCCTCTCACAACTAGTAGAACGTTTTGCGGTACAGCAAATACTCGCTACTGTGTCTGCATCAACAACTTGGTGGGTTACAATTGGAGGACGAACAGGGACGTCGCTAGTGGCTTCATTTATTTGTTGTAAATCCAAGGACTCTTTGCTAAACACACCCGAGAATTGCTGTTGAATCAATATTGGGCTTATATGGTTGGATGTACCACTTTCTTCATAACTTTTAAACGCAACGGTCGATCGATATCAAATTCAATAGCAATCAACAAGGCTTTGTCCCCCGTTGAATAAAACATGTTGGGAGACAATCGGCTAAAGACAGTTATACGAAAAGTTGTCTAATGTTTTTATTAGCTTTTGTGCACACACATACACACATACATACACACGGACAGACCACATGTTCAGTTCGTCGTGATGGTATATAACACTATGGGTCTCTCACTGACTCATAATTGTGACAAGATACGATTTCGCACACAATCATTGATAAATAAATGTTACTGGTATCTTCAATTTTCGTGATATTAGCTGAGTGACATAAGATTGCTAAGATAATATTGTTCTTAATTCAATAAAAATAACTGGATTAAACATAACTTTCCTTTGTGTACCGAACAGATCTGTATACCTCCTCAGCCTAAGGAAAAGTGGCCCATATTTGTGTTTTCAGGACCTTCGAGCAATTTGGCTTTTTAACAACAATGATATAAAGTTTTGAAGCTAAATCCGCATTGGTCCAACAAATATACATTTAAGTGAGAAGCATGGAGCTATCAGGTAGAAAAAAATTGTAATTTGGAACGAAAATTGCTTTTTGATTTGATAAATAGATCCTTAGCTGTGTGAGGAGTGTACATTCGATATTATCTTATTATTAAATGTTAGCAAGAGATGGACATAGGCCAACGTACTTTTGGTGACATGGGGTTAAGTTACTAATGTTTAGGATTGGGGATCATGCAATTTGGCATCAGGGATGCTGTGGCGTGTCGTCATGTGCGAGGTATGGTTGGACTGGAAGCATCTTTCGAATGGCCAGAGCTGGGAAGCTCTGCGGAACAAAAAGGCAGAGACAAACAAAAAAAGTATTAAACTTTGATGTCAAATGAGCAAAGTAAAATATACATAGTCTGCTTATAGACACGATCTTCTAAAACACCTCAAATATCCCTGAAGGGTTGTTTATCATGGGCCACAAGGGTACTAGTTGCTCTTTGGGGGCTGCATTTTTCTGAGCAGTATCAAACCACGTGCATTTATAATCGGTTGCTATCGACAAGGTTTATTCGGTTATGCCATATGACCGTTACTTTTGATGCAGTTCATGAGTATGCCAAATGTTCGTTATGTCGAATGTTATTTAAAGCAAATGATTTTAGTTCAAACGATGCTATGCCAAATGACCTTTTCCCATTTCGGGAGAAGACTGTAAGTTCCCGCTGTTGATTTAGGCTTCTACTATGGAACCTTTGGTGTCGAAGAAAAATCTGACAAGCACTAGTTGGGCATATAGTTGAAAGCGCTAGCCAGAATTTGTCAGACACTTGGATGATTTTTTTTCCGGTGTGTACTCTACGCGTTCCACATAACAGCCAGCTTCCGGACTAGCCTCAAAAGATTGTTCACTCAACAAATATTGTGTTGTATGCGGGTGTCGGAAGCTGGGTCTTCTCTGCGAGCTACTTCCATGCCATAGGTTATTTTTTCGTTCACCAAAGACAACCAAGCTTGCAGGCAACAGGGGTGTTCGAGTGCGATCATCTTCAGAATTCGCCACCAACATTTGATCGATGGTGACAAATATTTTGATAACTTCGATGCGATGTGGTCTCGATCGATTTGGGACGAAGATTATCGGCGTGCATTTGAGCCGCTTCAAAATATGTACATGCGACTACGACGCCAAGGACACATACCCAAAGCATTTGACCAACTTTTCGATGGTCCAAGAGTTAGGGAAAAGTTAAAATAAACCATGTTTTGATCAAACACATTTGTACACACACACGCTTCTACCTATTGAAAGCGAAAAAAATTGTTAAAGATTATGAAGATAAAGTTTGTAGAAAAGCAGTCTATATTGTTAGATTTGCGATATTTTCAATACAGAAGGTGTAGTCTAAATAGTAAAACTTATTGATTTCGTGGATAGGCATAGTAAGGGTATGCGATAACACACTTTTTCCTAACGAAATGAAACGAAACGAAACGAAATTTAAAATGTCTATGTTGACTCGAAACGAAACGAAACGAAATATAGATTTACTTTCGAGTCTTCGAAACGATATAAAATCAGGGTCCATTTAATTCGAAATTTTTCGAAACGAAACGAAATTTATTTTTTTTTCGCGGAATTTTCATTAAATTGGTTTTATATTATGTACGAAATTTCGTTAAAAACCTCACCTGAATTTTCTTTAATTTTTTGTGATTTTTTTTTCATAGGGTTCACTCATAGTTTCATTGACGATTAAGGTCGTAATCGAGTAAAAACCAACAGTGTAAAAAAAGAATTGGGTGTAATCTACTCTGGATAAAAAAAAGTTATTCACTTGCTTCGGAGTTTCCATTTCATGACCAATAATGATGTGCTTACAGTCAATTCATCCCTTAGAGCCTTCTCAACTCTTAAGCGGTGCTTACCCATGTTCTTAAACCTGGTTTGGGGCCGAAGTGGAGGTGAATAAATCGGTTAATAATAAGAGGCGCTGAAAAATGACTTCAAAAGGGCCCTTGGAATCCACGACACGACTTTGCATCTTTGACAAAGTTATACTGATTCATAGCTGGTTACGTTAAAACAAATAGGATAGAATAGTTAAAGATACTTTTTGTTTTCTGTTAGATATTTCTAACAAAACACTGAAGACGTTTTATAGAATAAAACTAAATACGTATTTGTCGACTCAGAACGGGGTTTGTAGGAAGCATCTCAAATAGCTATGCGAGCAAAAGCGTAGGATTGCCAATCCAGAGATGGTGAGCTCGATTCTCGGTCTGGTCAAAGATGTTTTCGGGTTGGAAACTTTTTCGACACCCTGGACATAGTGTATCCATTGTCTTGCCACACAAGATGCATACTAATGACTGATGAAGTGCTAATAGAATACTAAGTTGAAAAGCAGATCAAGTTCCAGTTGGAATGTAGAACCATTAAAGAAGAAGAAGTAAGCGTTAATAGAAAAAAATGTATAGACTTAATCATTTGTTTATTTATTTGTTTATATGATACATCAACAGGCTGTATTGGCCCCAATGAACCTTTCGCGAATTAGTTGACGGGACAAGTTAAAATCGAAACGAGATGCAACTCTGTTGAATAGTCTTTGAAGACGATAGCACCGAACATACCGTAGTTCGTTCGATGCATAGGAGCCCTGAACATCGAACTATTCCTAAGGGATCGGGGTTGCACGTGGTAGTTAATTTGTTCCAGAAGAGAAGGGCAGTCGAATCGTCCTTGTAGTAGATCTGCTATCAGTAATCTGCCGTAATCTGAAGAAGTGACGTATACGCCATTTTCAAAAAATGGTGTTAATGAGTACTACTCATCGAGCTCTTTAACAGAAAAATGGAAAACTTGCATATTGTAAAATGGCTGTTACGTCACTTTTCCAGATTACGGCAGTAATGCCCTCGTTGTGCTTCGGCGGACGAAAAGGGGTTCCAGATCAATCAAACGGCAACGGCTTTCATAGCTTGGAAGACGGAAGGGGTTTTGCCACGGTAATCTGCGCAATGCGAATCTCAGAAAACGACGCTGGACGGATTCAATTCTTTCGGCGCCATTATTATAGTGTGGAGACCAGACGACCGAGCAGTACTCCAGAACGGAATGAGTCGAGAACAGTACAACGACTTTAGACAGTAAATGTCCGTGAATTCTCTGGCAATCCTGAAGATAAAACCTAAAACCTTTGATGCTTTGCTGACAACGTAGGAAACATGCTGCTTAAAGGTGAGTTTTGAGTCTCCCAGATCCTTAACTTGATTGACTCGTTCAAGTTCTGTGTCATACAAGATATACTTGTGAATTATTGTTTCCCTTTTCCGCGAGAAAGAGATTACCGAACATTTAGATGGGTTAACATCCATTCGGTTAAGCACGCACCAACTTGCAAAGGCATCCAGTTGGCGTTGGAGAGAGTGACAGTCTTCAATGGAACAAATTCGGAGATACAGTTTGAGGTCGTCTGCATAACAGAGCCGTGGTCCTTTGATTGTTAGAATGGCGTCGTTGAAATAGATCAGAAATATTAGTGGTCCCAGGTGACTACCCTGAGGAATGCCTGAGGTAGCGGCAAAATGGTTCGACTGATGATGTCCGATAACCACGGTAAGGCTGCGACCGGTTAAATACGACTGGAACCATCGCAAGAGAGAACCATTGATTCCGAGGCGATCCAGTTTAGCAATAACTATGCGGTGATTCAATTTGTCAAAGGCTGCTGTTAGGTCGGTATAGATAACGTCCGTTTGACTGCGATCCACCATGCTGCTATTGATGTAGGAGGTAAGACACAAAAGATTTGTAACCGTGGAACGTCCGGGCATAAATCCATGTTGGTCGTCACTAATGTATGATTTACAATGGGCGAGTAGAGGTTCCATGATGACTAGCTCGAACAACTTGGCAACAGCAGACAATGAGGTGATACCACGGTAATTTGCAACGTCCCGTCTGTTACCTTTCTTATGAGCAGGGAACATGTGCGCTATCTTCCAACAAGACGGAAAAATTCCTGACGTAATCGAAAGTTGGAAAACTCATAGCATTTCGTATTTGGTCTTCTGATAATCTTTCATTGCTGAAAACACTGGCGAATTTTTCTGCAAACAGTCTACTGATGTCCTGAGAATTAGACGCCAAAATTCCGTTGAGCGTCATTCGCGAAGGAAGGCCAGATTCATTACGTTGCTCTTTTACGTACTTCCAGAACTTTTAAGGATGTGTTTTCAGCTTCCTTTGCAGTCCACGCTGATACTGCGAGAAGCAACTTTTGGCAGTCCGTTTGTATTCGTGATTGATTTCTGCATAGTGCCGTTTCAGTGACAATGTACGGTACTTTGAGAACTTCCTTAACGCTGCTCTTTTATACGACTTCAGTCGTCGAAGACCACTTGTTTGCCAAGGTGCGTGGGGAGGGTTATGCTTCACTATTTTGGGAACATGTCTGTCAACGATATATGACAGTACATGAAAGAACGTGTCAGCTGCTCGGTCGACGTCGTCATTGTCCAGAATATTACCACAGTCTAAACTAGATATGAGATTTGAAATACTGCGATGATCAGCTTTTCTGAAGTCATAGAAGAATACAGCGGAGGATCGGACATAGTTTTCTAACTTTCGGTGTAGAGAAACCAGCAGAGGAGGATGGTGGTTAACTAGTTTTACCAGTGGTGATGGAGCCTCGCATATGAACGGCGCGACATCTTGAACGCTGACAAAACATAGGTCTAAGCTACGTCCATTCTGGTTAGTTACGTGATTTATTTGCGAGAGCGTGGCAGAGCTGTAATTGTCTAGAAGGTACGAGGTGTTCTGATGAATGGCAGAGTGGCGCACATTCGGAAAGAGAAATCCATTGGAAGAATTCACCCAAGAAATTCCTGGGAGGTTGAAATCGCCGATCACAATCATTTCATCGGAAGCTTCCGTTTTTTCCAGAATAGTGGAATCAGATTGACAATGAGTTTCAATAACGCTACGTTCGCGAATTTTGTCGGATGGAATATACAGCGCGCAGAGGAACAATGTATGATCTCCGAATTCGATTGAAGCCCACAACTGTTCCAAGCAGTTCCATTCCAACTCAATCGAGTTGGAGTGAAGTTTTTTATTAACAGCAACTAATACGCCGCCGCCTGTAGCTTTTTGACTATTATCCGCAGACCGGTCACATCGGTGAACCTCATAATCGTTGCCAAATATCTGGCTGGAGAGCGTGCGTGAGTCCAACCATGTTTCAGTGAGAATGATGATGTCGTAAGAAAGGTCAGAAATAACATAAAGTTTTGAAGATAGTTTTATGATTTAGTTCAGCGGCGCAGCCAAAATTTTTGACAATATAAAGTAAGGTTTAAGTTTAAATTTGTTTCGAAATTCCGCGGAATTCCGTTAAATTTCGTGAGAAGCTGGTTTTTTGTAGCGAAATTTTTGTAATTTTACGAAACGAAACGAAATGAATAAATCAGATTTCGCCATGCTCAAATTCCGCGAAATTCCGCGGAATTTCGTTTCGAACCACCTGAAACGAAATTTTTCGAAATACCGCATATGCTTACTAGATAGGACAGTCAAATTCCAAAAACTATTATACCAATTTTTGACGCCCTTGCAAGGCCTTGGTGGAAACATGGACTGTTCAACTGTATCTGCGATTCCTCTAAATGCTCCAAATAAATGAAAATAAATACTTACACTTTAGTTCTACAACCTATTTCTATCGTATTTAAGAGCATTTGTTCCATTGCTCCAAACGCGTATTAAAAAGGTTCTGTAAGCTAGACAGTTTTTGAAGATGTAGTTAATGATATGATAGACATAATAAATAAATGAAATTGAATAAATTCGTCTTCTACATCAACACAGTGTATGTCATATTTTCTTACAATTCTATGTAAAAACTTACCAAAACTTACAAAAACTGGACATATAGGGTAAGATGGTATAATGCGCCCCTCCTGGCCAAAACGCCCCCCTTTGATTTCTTGAAAACCATAACTAACTAGGGGTAAAAATCAGTTGATACCTTTAAATATTTGTAAAACCATCGTACAATGTGAATGTGGAAGTATTTTTGTATTACATAATGAAAATAATAACTCATAGTTTGTTTGCTCAACATTCTGGAGCGACGCTAGAATACTGTCCGCAAAACTTGCACTGGAACACTTAGTTGGGCAACAAAACAATGTTTCTCAGTGGTTAATATGATGAAAAAATGCTTCCATCTTAAAAAATGTAACGTTTTTCAAAAACATGTTCCACTGATTTACAATGTTATGGAAACTCATATGTGAATATGTACGTTATGTGGAAGATATTGATTTGAAAAATGTATTGGAGGTAACCACTTTCCAGACGGAGGTCCTTCGTAGCTTAGTTGGTTAAAGCACCAGTCTAGCGTACTGTAGGGTCATGGGTTCGAGTCCCATCGAAGGGAAAGTGGTTACCTCCAATACATTTTTCAAATCAATATCTTCCACATAACGTACATATTCACATATGAGTTTCCATAACATTGTAAATTAACGTCCAAGTCGGGTGGTTTAATCCCCGGAAATAGGCAATTAACTTTGATTGAAATGTTCCACTGGTCAAAATGTGTAGGCAGGACGATATGCCCTTACCAAGCGCACACAAGCGCGGTGAACCTTCTTCTTCTTATTGGCATTGCATCCCCCATTGGGACATTGCCGCCTCGCTGCTTAGTGTTCATTCAGTACCTCCACAGTTATTAACCGCGAGGTTCCTAAGCCAAGTTTCCATTTTTGAATTCGTATATCATGAGGCTAACACGATGCCTAGACCGGCACAGCGAACCGAACCCAGTCAACCTCAGCAAGGTCTTGCTTTATAGCCGCGCATCCCTGCGCAAACCTGCTTAAATGGACTTATGTTGGTTTTTAATGTCAAGTACATAGGGAGTTGTAACCTTTTTATGATGGGATAGATTAAATGCTAATGAAGGGCTTTGAAACGTCTTTGGTTACGGGGGAGTTTTGTCCAGGCATTTGTTGAAATCCATTTTTCCACGACTTTTCAGAAAAGCTTTATTACGTGTTCTCTGTAGCATTTTTATATGACCTCTCACAGGCAATACATGTTCGACTTTTTGGACTACCAAATAACACAAAGTTTGCATGCATGTAAAAAGTTATCAAGGTATTGCCTTAGGAGGAGTATATTATACCGTCTTACCATACGTGAAACGTCAATATTGCATACAAGTTGTAAGCAATCTTGTTAGGAAGAAGGCCATTTCAGCGTAAAATAGTGTAAATTTCCGCATGTCAAGTTTTACGCGCTGTTTATTTTTCATTATTTTCTTCTGTGTAGATATTACATTTTTAGTAAGCTTTTCTCACAACATCTGAATAAAAGCTTACATTTTTTGTGTCAGATGTTAGCATTTGTACAGTTTTTCTAAAGATTTTGGAAGGATCCTTTACAAAATTGTAAGTTAATCTAACACCCACTGCTTGGGTGAGACTTAATTGTAATAACCATCCACTTCAACCGAAAATCCATAACTTGCTTTTATTAGATTAATCGACTACATGACACAACAGCAGCCTTGGAAAACACCCATCAAAAGCAAATACCCTAACGAGTCTAGAAATCCTAGATTACACGTTTGCTGCTTGGTTTTAATCCAGTGACACCACATGGCACGAGAAAACATTCTTATCTATTGGGAAATTGATTCTCGCCTCTTGAAATCTAATTACAATTCAATCCGAACTTTATTCGTTCTTGCTCAATACCCGACTCAATATTGACACTCGGCTAAGCACATCCTATAGGCAACCTTCGGCAGTCATGTGCTATCACTTGGCTAATGATTGCCGTGATAATTACTTGCCACCACAATCTATTCATAACGTGACAATCGCCTAGTATAGAGGAGCTACACGTTTCAACTTCAAGTATCTTTCACCGGTTGCAGATCCAGCGCCAAGTAATGACGGCATCAAATTGCATACTGTGCTGCACACTTAACCACTTGAGGCCGAAAGTCGCGCTAACCCGATCGCTGTAGATGCATTACAAGTTTTGAAATCTATTTCTAGAAGTGAGATTATATTCCTCGGATGAGAGCTTCTAGGTTTGTAATTCGATTTTCCAACCATTGATTCTGACTACTGATTACCCAAGATAAAGGATACGATTGCGTTACTAATTGACCCCGTCCGAAACACGCAATCGTATCGATTTAGGGAAAACCCACCCAAACCGGTTCCGAGGGTTAAATTTCGGTGCTGAACTAAAAGATTTTGTTACAATTCGTGAGCCTGTCTGGTTGAAGCCAGCTGCGATGGTTCGGCAGGATATTTTATTTATTACATCAACAGCGTCACTTGTCTAGACTAGACATGACAGATAACTGTGTATAGGTATGATGATTAATCGTGTTTTCGAGCGAACATATGAGGAATCCCATTGGGATTTTTAGGGTTAGCATGGAATGAAAAAATATTATAATAAAGCTTGATATATGACAATTCCGATAAGCATAACTCAAATTCAGAAGCATAACTCACCAACAGAAAAGAGTCACTTTGGAAATTACATATGACATTTTTTATGTATGTACAGTCAAGAATAAAGACTTTCACTTTTTTTTATCTTCGTTTATTATTATTACGCTTTGAAGCATTCAAGAGTTTAATGATATTAGACATAATATAATATGGAGCTGCATATAAAAGTAGTGGATTTATAGTTCTTTAAATCTGTAAAGGTCATAAGCAACCATAATTGCATACAAATAACATTCATTGGTTGAAATTTCAAATCATTTTGAACAGAAAGACAAAATATCAACTCGGTGTAATTGCTAGGAGTCGAGAAATTCATCATCAAATGGATGATTTTGTATGAAATATGCGATTAAATAATATAGGTTTAAAATAGCAACACCTATACAGATTAAAATGGTTGGCACAATAATAATTCTATACCATTTATTTTGCACCTTCTTTCAGCTAAAATTGGCACATTCTACTTCATCTTCTACTGCGTGTTAGCTGCCCTTGTTGCCGTATGCATGTGGGTATTTTTCCAAACGCTTGACCCCAGGACTCCGAAGTGGCAGCTGGATCAGTCACTAATCGGCACAAATCCAGGTAAGACTAAACAAATCTTAACATAGTTGTCTTGTATTGTCTACTGCGGCATCATATCATTATAATCGAAATGCAGCACAACACCATGGCCAACGTCGGAATATGGGCGTTACACTCACTCCGTATGACCGTTTTGTTTCACCCCAAGGCAGCCAGTATGTCAAGCGGTGAAAAACAACGCGTAGAGAATCCATTAATACACATGATACAGTAACGGCCGAAATCACAATATTTTTATTTATTTTTTTCTCTCTTGGAAACATGGAAGCTGTGTACTTCGATATACATACGTCACTTACTATTCACTAAAAATTTCATATTGTAGAAAACCATATTGTAGTTATCAATTTTTGTTCCGATCTGTAGATGAGATGCACGAAATGTCTTGAAATGCGGCGCCTGTGATCCTGTCTCGGTGGCTGGCTGGTTGGCTGGCCCCCCTATATAGAACGACATTTCACCAAGTTTCACACCCATTTTTTGCTGTTCTATTTATAGAACGCTTCTGATGGTATGAAGCCGGTGCAATTATGAGACGAGAAAATGCCAGTAAAATCAATCAATGATTGGCAGAACCAGGCAAAACTTTCTTAGATGTTTCTATCACGGCTTGTACGGTTTGAGAATAGACTTTGGCTAATGGTGAGATAAATTTGATATTTATTGACGTCATTGGAACTTGCACTTCTATTGGGTATATCATATTGTTCTTGTTTGATTTCTTTTCAACTGTAAGAAATACGAGGAAGGCAAAAACATATTTTAAACTGTGCTTGGATAGAAACATATTTTATACATGAGAATTTTACACTCGAACATTCTCCTCCAGAATTGTGTAAGTTCATCATTTCAGTCACCTTCACGAGTTTTCAAAAAGATTCAGCTTTAAAAATAGAAACCAAATATTTGTGTTTGTGCATGAGCAGAAATTCAAACAGAACTAAAAATATAATCCATTAATTTTGTTTATGAAACCAGGTAAACGAAATTATTGAATTCAAATATATTGATTGAGAATTTTACAAAAATTATGACTATGATATATTAACAACTCTTAATGTGAAAATTGCAATTAGAACTCAAAATGTTCCATGAAAATATTAGTTTTCCACAGAATAAAACACTATTTTTTTCCTTTCTCGTACACTAAGTACGAGAAAAGGCTCTATATTCGCTCCAAAACCAAAATTTTTATAGAAGGCCTTGAGACCCATAATGTTATAAGTTCTAAGTCCGACGAATTGAGGTGATGTCTGTGTGTGTATATGTGTGTGCGCAAAAAGTCTAGCTCACTTTTTGGGCACTTACCCTTAATCGATTTGCTCACAGCAGTTCGTATGGGAATCCTGTCCAGTTGTTTCCATTTGAAAATGGGCCAGATGGGCTTGGAAGCTATGGCCAAAATACATGGCCAATTATCCTCAACCGATTTGCTCACGACAAAACTCATTCGACTGAGAATTCTGTCCCATTGCTTGAAAATTGGGCTCAGAAGTTATGACCAACAAAATACATTTTTTTAAACCACCAAGCACCAAGTGTAAAAAAGTTTAGCTCATTTTTTGGGCACTTATCCTCAACCGATTGGCTCACAACAAATTGCATTCGACTGAGAATCCTGTCCCATTGTTTTTGGCTAGATTGCACACGCATTCATTTCATTTATTTAGTTAACATCTAAACAGATAACACTGAATCAACAATTTGACTCCACAATGCACGGTTCGAGGCCGCATCTCTCCATCCTCGGATACGCCCCACGCTCGCCAAGTCGTTCTGCACCTGGTCTGCCCATCTCGCTCGCTGCGCTCCACGCCGTCTCGTACCTGCCGGATCGGAAGCGAACACCATCTTTGCAGGGTTGCTGTCCGGCATTCTTGCAACATGTCCTGCCCATCGTACCCTTCCGGCTTTAGCTACCTTCTGGATACTGGGTTCGCCGTAGAGTTGGGCGAGCTCATGGTTCATTCTTCGCCGCCACACACCGCCAAAGATGGTCCTAAGCACCCGTCTCTCGAATACTCCGAGTGCTTGCAAGTCCTCCTCGAGCATTGTCCATGTTTCATGTCCGTAGAGGACAACCGGTCTTATTAACGTCTTGTACATGACACATTTGGTGCGGTGGCGAATCTTTTTCGACCGCAGTTTCTTCTGGAGCCCGTAGTAGGCCCGACTTCCACAGATGATGCGCCTTCGTATTTCACGACTAACGTTGTTGTCAGCCGTTAGCAAGGATCCGAGGTAGACGAATTCCTCGACCACCTCGAAGGTATCCCCGTCTATCGTAACACTGCTTCCCATCCACCGTTGCTTTGATCAGTCTGGTAAGCTTCCCAGGGAAGCTGTTCTCGTCCATAATTTTCCATAGCTCTACGCGGTCTATACTGTCGTATGCCGCCTTGAAATCAACGAACAGATGGTGCGTTGGGACCTGGTATTCACGGCATTCTTGAAGGATTTGCCGTACAGTAAAGATCTGGTCCGTTGTCGAGCGGCCGTCAACGAAGCCGGCTTGATAACTTCCCACGAACTCGTTCACTAATGGTGACAGACGACGGATCGCACACGCATTATGGGCTTAGAAGTTATGACCAAAAATACATTTTTTTAAACCACCAAGCTCGCTTTTTTCGCACTTATCCTTAACTGATTTGCTCGCATTACATTGCATTGCATGCATTCGACTGGGATGCGAATTAGAGTGGGATCAAATGAGATCGATTCAAAATTGGCTGGATCGCACTTGGAAGTTATGGCCAAAATATTATTTTTGCCTTTCTTGTATATTAAGTATACGTATAGGCGATATATCCCATTGTTTCCTATTGGAAATTGAACTCTGGGCTCGGAATTTTTGGCCAATATACTATTTTTTACAAAAAAAAAACAAACTTTTTATAGGAGGCTCGGAGACTCATTTTTCATTCATAAAATGTATTTCAAAAATTCGCTCATTTTTACGACACTAAGTCGTAACCTTTTTACTAACAATAAGTTATATAGCGCAAGGAATCCTGCTTCATTGTTTCCTATTAGAAATGGGCCATTTCGGACTATAGCCTCAGAAGGTATGGTCAAAATATATTTTTTACATGCAAAATGCGATCAAAAAACTCTCTCATTATACGGGAATTTATCCTTAACCGATGTACTGTAAAAAGTTGCACTTAGCGATGCTGTCTCATTATTTGGTATCGAAAATGACTATTCAAGTTATAGGCAGAACATTAGATATTATAAACTCACTCATTTTTCAAGCACGGTTAAATAAGAATCTGAGTAGGCAAAGCCGCGTTGTCGAAAGCAGTTCTATTCTGCTGTCACGTATTTTTTCATGAATATTAAAAAATGTGAATTCGTAACTAGTGAAGTCTCAATAGAATATCAAGTGTCATCGACAAATACAGATTGAAGATTTTCTCAAGTCACGCTCCTTTGGCACAGAAATATTCCATTAAAGTAAGGCGGAGCAACTTCAATGTTAACGTAAAAATGAGCGTTTTTCAAATCCGTTTATTTATCTTAAATGGTTTGATTGAAATTATTCATAACATAACGGAATACGAGCCGTGGACATAATTGAAGCCTTGAAATATTATTCCAACAGTCAGTCACCGCCAATTTGAAAAATCCAAAAATCCATAGCTCGGATGTTGCATTTTGAACCCGTTTGTAAGACTAGTTCTACATACATCGGTATAAGCGATTCATAGTCGACTTTCTAAAAACAAATTAGTGTGTGAGATGACGAGTTCTTCTTTAATCAGAACAATTTAAAGTTAGTGTCCGGCGTAATACACTTCTATCTACCACTAGGTTCTACCACTAGATACTGTGATTATTTTTCGAGATTTTGGAACACGTGTAATATAAAAAGTACACTATTTTCGATTTCTATTCTTTCAAAAATGGACGCATGCAGGCTTCAGATTGTTTTTTTTTTGTTGTTAAAAATTTAACTACGAATGAGATGATGTTTAATTCTTTGTGAAGAAATGGCCATAACATTAGTCCGTAAATGAATATGTGATGACCCGATTTTTAACATGTTTTAATTTTGTCTGCTCCTGATTTCGTCTACACCCGATTATATGACAGTTTTGATATGATTTTGCCACATTTTTTTGTACAGAATTTCATACTCAAAAAAAAATACTGGAAACAACTAATAATGTTCATCGTCTGTTGCTTATGACGAATTATTTCATGAATTTGGAAGTCTAGAAGAATTAGAATTATTCCAAATGTTTTGGTACTTTTCTCGATACATTTTATAATGAGCGAGAAAGGCATTATCACTGCTAGGTGGATTAATCTGTTTTTTTTATAAATAAGTCATCACAGTAAATATATTATTCCCATAAAAAAATAAAGTTTAAAACTCTGAATAATACACCTATCTGTAAAAGTTCCTTATTGGTGCATTTAGAAAAATTCTATTTTGGCGAAAGCGATTTTTTAAAGGATATTCTTCCTAAATTTTTTAGTAAATTCTCCAAAACGATATTTTTTTTGGATTATCCCGGAAAATTAATTGAAATTAATTCAAGAAATTCTAAATAAGTTCCTTGCTAGAATCTTTGGAATTCCCTCGATAAATTCTTCAAAGCTTTTTCAGGAAGTTCTTTGATATTTGCTTATAGAATTCATTAAAATATTTTTGGAATGTTCTTCAAAATTCCCTTTGCAAATTCCTCGGAATTTTTTTCGGAAATTCTTTGTAATTTCATCGGAAAATATCCTTCGTAATCTCCCGGTAAATAATTCCCAACTCCCACGTAAAAATCCTCGTACTTTTTTTTAAAGAAATTCTTCAGAGTTTACTCGGCAAATTGTTCAGAATTTCGTTGAAAAATTCTTCGGAAGCTGCTCGGCATTTTTTTTGTGATTGCCTAGGTAAATAGTTCAAAATTTACTCAGAATTTTTTTTTATTTCTCCGAAAGTTGAAGGGGTTGTACTTCGGATATTTTCGAAAAATTCTGTGTAGTTTACCCAGAAAATTCTTCTGAAGTTTCACGGCAAATGCTTTGGGTTTTCCTCCATGAATTCTTTGGAATTTCATCAGAATTTCTTAGTTATTTCTTCGGAAAATCTATGCGCAAATTCATTGTACAGTGATCGTTCACTAATTGGGGAACGACCTCACCCCAACTAGCAAATGCCGTTCGTTAATTGGGGCGTTTTAACAAGCGTCAATGTTGTTTACTTTTTGCATTGAACAAAGGGAAATTTTACGCGCCAGAACTAAACTAAAAAGCACCCCAGCTAGAAAAAAAACTTAATTAGCGAACGTTCATTGTAATTCCTTTGGGAAACTATTCAAAAACTTTTTCGTAATTTACTCGACAAATTCTTCGAAATTTCCTCATGAAATTCTTTGGAATTTATATAGCAAGCTTTTTGGTATTTCCCCAGCTAATTCTTCGTAAGCCATTTGGAAACAACTTCAGAGTTTTCTCGGAATATTCTTCCTAAATTTCACGGCATATTTTACAGAATTTCAACGAAAAACTCTTCGGTATGTTCTCAGAATGTTCTCAGAAAAATCTTCAAGCCTTTCTCCGAAAATTCTTACTTACTCCTCTTCCACACAAATCAGAACAAAATATTTCTGGTGATCGCGCGATCGTTCTGCGTACTTCACGAACAAATACGAACTGATTATTTAACTTCCCGTCCGCACAAAGCAGAACAAATCATTTCCGATGATCGAAAACAAGAAAACACACACTGATTAATTGACTCACTCTCACAAAACCGAACAAACTAGTTCGGATGATCGCTCGATCGTTCAACGTACTTTTCAAAAGCACAAATAAAAACCCAGATTAATCCACCTAGCGGTGATAGTGCCTTTCTCGTTTCTTGTGAGTGAGTAATTTCTTCGCACTTTTGGTATGAAAAAAAGTATTTTGACCATAACTTCTGAGCCCATAGTCCGATCCGGCCAATTTTAGTAGGAAACAATGGGACATGATTCTGCGTCGAATGTTGCGAGTAAATCGGCCTAGAGTAAGTGCCTAAATAGAGAAAAAAAAATTTCTTGTAAAAACTGGCCATAACTCCGAAGCTTATGGTTCACTGGGCCGGTTTTCGATACGAAACAATGGGACAAGATCCCGCGTCGAATGCAACTTGTTGCGAGCAAATCGGTTGAGGATAAATGCCTAAGAAATGAAATGGTTAAGGATAAGTGCCTGAAAAATCAGTGTGATTATTTTGCGCACACACATACACACACAGACATCACTTTAATTCGTCGAGCTGAGTCGATCGGTACACACCCGAATCTTTTTTACACGGATTATTTTCACACGGATTTTTTTACACGGCTTTATTTACACGGATTCTTGAAATAATATGGATTTTTTTTGCACGGTTTCTCGAAATAGCACGGATTTTTTTTACACGGATTTTCGAAATAACACGGATTTTTTTTACACGGATTTATTTTTACACGGAACGCATCCCCCATATTAACAAAGACCCGGTTACTTTTTTTACACGGACATTTTTTACATGGCTTTTTTACATGGTTTCTCGAAATAGCACGGATTTTTTTTACACGGATTTTTGAAATAACACGGATTATTTTAACACGGATTTTTTTCGCACGGCACGCATCCCCCGTGTAAAAAAAGAATCGGGTGTATAACACTATGGATCTACGGGCCTCCTATAAAAAGTTCGTTTTTGGAGCGAACATATAGCCTTTAAGTAGAGAAAGGTGGGTAGACTTGATCCCCGGGGAGACTTGATCACCCCCTGATTTATCAAGAACTAAAGTAGTTTTGTTCTAGCGTATTTTTTAGTATAGATCCTCTAGACAAATGACCTTTATGTGGTGAGTTATTTTTTGGGTTGACAACCTTATTTATTCTGCAGGGCGGTTTGTATGTTTTAACCTTCCTAAAGATTTTTTTATTGGCCACGCAAAATTTGAATAACTTTTCATAATAATGACCAAATGCTTTCGTTTTTTCACAGCACAAAGCCATAAATATGCTTAATGATTTGTACTGGTGGAAATGTCAACATTCCATCAAAGTTTTAGAATATTTGGATTTGAACTTATTGCCTCAATATGGAGACATTTGATCCCCCATTAGTCACCCATACAAAAATTTGTCGAAAAAATTCAAAAAAATATAAATCTGTTCTCAGGCTTCTGATTTTTTGTAGATTTGACAGATTTGATGAAGGGTTGGCAGGAAACATTATTTATTGGGTAAATATCATAGAAAGAGGATCAAGTCTCCCCAAATTTAAAAATAACATGTGCTGTCGACTTCAATAACAAAAATCGTTCATGTATACGCACAGCAATTCGAAAATTGCGCGTTTTTTGAAGGAAAAATATTTAAAAAATCTGAGGGCACCTTTCTAATTTTAACAAAGCAAGCTCTTGAAGAGGGATCAATTTCCCCCGAATATTTTAAAAGTAGACTTTTGACAGCACTCTAAAAAATCGATTATGTATCAATAATAACAATATTTTAAGGACTGTCATACATCAGTAAAGTAAATATTATATTTCTTAGAGAGTCAGTGTGGAAATCGCGTATGTTTATTTATTTTTTGCTGTGATACATCGGAAATCAGAAAAGGGGATAAAGTCTACCCAGTCTCCCCTATACTTTGTATACAAGAAAGGCAAAAAGATTTTTGGTCATAAGTGAGCTAGACTTTTAAATGTGCTTTTATATGAAAAAAAAAAAAAATAATAATTTGGCCATAACTTCGAAGCCCATAGTCCGATCAATAGGGTCAATTTTCAATAGGAAACAATAGGACAGGATTTTGCGTCGAATGCAATTTGTTGCGAGCAAATCGGTTGAGGATAAGTGCCCAAAAAGTGAGCTAGACTTTTTGCGCACACACACACATACACACACACAGACATCACTCCAATTCGTCAAGCTGAGTTGATCGGTATATAACACTATGGGTCTCCGGGCCTCCTATAAAAAGTTCGTTTTTGGAGCGAACATATAGCCTTTACGTATACTTTGTATACGAGAAAGGCAAAACGTACTGATTAATTAACTTCCCGGCCGCTGAAAAGCAGAACAAATTATTACGCATTGCAAGAAAAATTTGGAACCCTAGAAAATCCAAAGCGCCTCCAATGAATATTTTCCAGGCTAGTGATCAAAGCAGCTATTGCTAGATTTGCGATGTTTTGTTTATATTTATAATTATGACATTCCTAGAAAATATGCATTACTGAACAGAAAACACATAATTCAATGAAATGTTGAAAATATTTGAAATTTAATGTGTCTCAGGGATCAGCAGAATCACTGCTTTTTTTAGCGGGATTTGACTGCGGGCTCTGGTAACCTTTTCAAGATGTTTCTGTAACTGGTTCAACTAAAGCGATACCGTTTAGCTCAGAACCTAGCTCAGAAAGCACAGAACGCAATCTTGGTATTGATGGGTCTCTTAACAGACCCAGCACGAAGACATTTGGGCGAAATGGAATGTCAGCTCAGGTTCAATAGGCCGCCGATCAAACCAATTATTACGAACAGTGTAAGCGTTTTGGGACGTGTTATATGGAAGCTTTTTTTCTATTTTGATATGAAGTCGATATTATGTAAAATATTTTATTGATTAGCTTTCCCAATTAACTGATCTACTGAAAATTAAATTTCTGCAGAGAAAACATCAATTACGAACTAAGCTGCGGTAAAACTGATATGGATGTTAAGGTTTTCGTAATACATACATTAGTGCCTCAAGGGATCAATCCCTTCCATTTCAGATTAGTTTACACCTAGGCAGGAAACTGATAATTGATCTTTCCATGTTTATGGGCACGCCATTCAAATGATTGGTTTGCATGAAAGTTGATTTGTTTTAATAATTTTATCTCAATTCAACGCACACTATGCATGATTTGTTCTATGCGGGGTTTGCCCTCTGCGCCTTTTTTTCGGCGGAGGTATCCAATTTTTTCTTTTTCTCCGTAATATTTCTTATGATCACGCGATCATTTTCGTACTATTCTATGAATCTAATGGAACGTACACACGGTCAAGCAGTTTGACCAACATTGACTTCACCTCTTGTTTATTCAAACATCCATTAAGTTTAACCAACAGCGGCACGAACAATATATTTTTTCGACCAACAATATCACACACGAACAACCGAAGCGCTGACTTGAGCACCAACCATCAACAAATATATGGGAGTTTGTGCAACTTCACTACAAATGCTCAAACATGTTCAGCGAACCTTGACTCCACCCCCGACAACTCAAACCCTTTTATTTTTTTCCAACCGAGCTGCCAAATGTCAAATGGTTGTTCAAACAACTTCGCACACGTTCAAACAAAGCAGCAACCAAAGCGTTTTCTTGGGAGCGGAGTCAATGTTCATCAAACTGCTTGACTGGTGTGTACGCTGCATAACAAACACGCGTTGATTATTTAACATTTCGTCCGCACAAAGCAGAACAAATTATCTCGCTGTCAAGTCGAGTCAAGTACGAGACACTGAAAACGACCTTACAGTTGAGTTCGAAATAATTTTGTACTATACTCGTCTTATGACAGTGAAAACATTCCACTAAAAAAGAGCTAAATAATTTTCATGGAAATTATTCCGGATAATCGTAGCATAGTTCTCCGTACTTTTAGAAGACACGAACAAACACGCACTTCATTACCTTACCGGCCGCACAAAGCAGAATAAATTATTTCCGATGATCGCTCGATCGTTCTGCAAACTTTTTGAAAACACGAACAAACACGCACCGATTAATCAACATTTCAAGCTTTATAACGCTCTTGGTCTCCAGTAGTCTTGTGAGCGAAGGCGTAGGAAGTTGAAAAGCAGGCCAAGTTCCAGTTGGAATGTTGAGCCATCAAAGAAGATGATAAATAACGCTCTTGAAGCATAATTTATACTACAAGAGTGCGATAAAACTAGTACAAATCCAAAATGTTACTAGGAATTTATTCGGGGCCCAAGGCAGAAAAAACTATTTCAGATGATCGCGCGATCGTTCTGCGTGCTTTTCGAAGACTCGAACAAACACACATTGATTAATTAACTTCCCTTCCGAACAAAGTATAACAAATTAGTTCTTATGATCGCGCGATCATTCTGCGTAGGGGAGGTGGGGGTAGAACGGGCAGGCTGGTTAAAACGGGGTCCCGTTTGAGCTAAATCTTTACAAATTTGGCACTCCATCAAGTGAATCTTATTGCTTGTTTCAAATTATGAGTATGATATGTTTTACTGCATTCAAATAATGAAAACTATTCTGTTTATAAATGATTTAACGTAAACTATGGCTGAAATGCTATGGTGATGTTATTTTTGATTTGCAGTATTTACGCTTTTAAAATAGATATCGGCAAAACTAATGTGCATGATCTTCGAGGCTCTCAAACCTAATCTATTCAAAGAATGTGTACGGGTTGAATTGATGACTTATTTCAAAATTCAATTTTTTGATTTTTTTTTCGTTCTGGTGTGGATAATATGGACCATATGAAGTGCATAGATTTTTTTTACCGAAATTATATTTTGAAAATTCAGTCTTGTTTACTTCCGAAAACGGCAAGCATTTTATTCAACTGAATGGCATTTTTAAGTGATTTTTTTTTGATGTAACATGCTTTTTTTCTGAAAAATCATTGTAAGTTACTAATATATCAATTACTAGTAGAACATATCCAACCCTATCCGACCTTGCTCGGGTTGTATTATTTTGCATTCTAACTGTCAATTGTTGAGTAAATTGCAGCGCCGCACTCTAGATCATTTTTTGTGCGATCGCATTGGGATTTCTCTCAACTCGCCTTAATATTGCATTTCGACAATTTTCAACTTTTCCTGTCAAATTTGCATACTTTTTGTAGATATAAACACAGCTGTCCTCGAGACGAATCGATTAGTGAGAAAATATTAAAAATCTGTCCATCCGTTGGTGAATTATATTGCCTCAAAGGAAATGCAAACTTATGTTTAAAGGGGAACTGTTCCGTTTTCCATCTCACTGAACATATATTCATTTCATCGCAAAACAAAGAAATAGAGCAGCAATCTTGTCGCTTCTTTTTGCTAACACGCGTGCTCACTGGTGAAAAAAAATCCCAAAAAAAGAAACAAACCAAATTCCTTTTCATTGCTTTGTTTTTGATGTGATGGAAATAGGAACTATGGGATGAAGTGCCGAACCGTTCCCCTATATAGAAGAGAAAAAAAGATAGAGAAGAAGATTATCCAACATTTTTATTACAAGAGGTATATTTTATAGATGCTAAGCCTTCTCAACTTCTTTGGTCGAAGATGTAATTTGGCCGAACAAACCGTTAGGCCCAAAGTCATTTGTCTAAGCATTTGCCGAAAAAGTTTGTCCAAATAGATCAAACGGGTCGATATTTTTGGCCATATGACCCGTTTGGCAATGTCATTTTCGGCCGTATGTCGTCTTCGGCTAAATGTCATTTTCGGCCGAACTATTTTCGACCTAATAACCGTTGTAGTTGATCGTCCAATTCATCCAAATTTGACAATTTAAATTACAATCGACCAAGTGGAATTCGAACAAATGTCCTTCGCCGTATGACTTTCAGTCAAACGACGAGAATGGCCGAAAGTTGTTTAGCCAAATGGTGGGATAAAGTCGTTTGGCATAATGGTTGTTTGACATAATGGTCATTTGGTCTGATAGTTGTGAATTCACCAATTTCGGAACTAATGCTAAATATGATCAATGCTTTATAATTATTGTCGCTATTATAATCTTTTAATTCAAGCATTTGCTCGTTTTAAGACACAGAAAGGTATAATTCCTTCTATCAATGAATGCATTTATCTGAGGCAAAAGATGTGGTTTCTTCATTCAATTCAGGCATTTGCTCAGTTTCAGGCATCTGGAAATATGATCCCTTCTTTTCCTTCTTTCGCCAAAAGACGATATGACTCCTCCTTTTAATTCAAGCATTTGCCCGGTTTAAGGCAATGGGGGATATGATCTCTTCTTTCGAAGTATGAATTTAACCGGCAGAAGGCAAGAAAGAATATGATTCCTTCTTTCGATTTAGCCATTAGCCATTTGCTCGGTTTAAGGCAAGGGTGATATGATCCCTTCTTTGAAGAAGGCATTTTCCCAGCAGAAAGCAAGCGAGGATATGCTTCCATCTTTTGATTCAGGAATTTGCTCGGTTTACGGCAAGGGTTGATATGATCCTTTTTTTAATGCATTATGCATTGGTTTAAGGCAAAAGAAGATATTTTTTTTTTTCTTGAGGGATGCATTTGCTCGGCAGATGGCAAGAGAGGATATGATTCTTTTAATTCAGGCATTTTCTCAATATAAGGAAAGGGAAGAAGAGATCAGTTTTCCCGGCTGATGGTAAGGTAGGATAGCATATGATGCCGATGGCGGATAAGATCGACAAATAGAAGTAATGTCTTTATGTTTGAGCGAATGAGATTCGTTTTCAAAAAATATTTTTCAGGACACGAGCGAATAAGAATTCTTTGACTAATGAAAGGAGAAATGTACAATGTATAGTTTTCCTGCATACCCTTACATAGAAAACAAAACTAGCCACCAATGTGAAATTAATTCAAAGCTTGCTAGTAGGAGCGTCAACATTTGAAATACTTCTGTTTTTAAAGGAATCTTCTTTATTCTCCCTTCTTATAAAAGGGACCCCACTGTATAACGTATAATGTAAGTACTCAATCAAAATGGAATTCAGTCAAATTTCTCAACATTCTACAATGACATTGACTCTTATGCCCGTGTTTTGTTATGAGCCAGATTTCTAAACACACGGATATTAATATTGTGACTAAATTAAACTAAGAAGCATTTTTCAATGCTTCTTTGCCTTTCCTCAGAATCTAGTGCAAACCAGATTACGCTCTGTTTTGTTTAGCAAGATGGGATTTCACCCAGTTCGTCTGCATTCAGCTTGTTTGGTGATGCGGCGGTGAATTACGATACCTGGCTATTAGCCACTCAACCGGAGATTTCGCAAGTTATTCTCGCGCTGCGATTTAGCTATTTGCATGTGCATCTGGAGCACGTGTGATGAGTGCTGAAATATGCACATTATCTGAAATTTCCTGCACTACTAGTAAACAGATTCGCCGCCAAGGTTAAGTAAATCGAACAATCGTTCCTTCGGTTGTTTCA
The DNA here is from genome assembly GCF_024139115.2 of Armigeres subalbatus. Classification (NCBI taxonomy): domain Eukaryota; kingdom Metazoa; phylum Arthropoda; class Insecta; order Diptera; family Culicidae; genus Armigeres; species Armigeres subalbatus. The sequence goes on along the minus strand of NC_085140.1, from coordinate 262,058,230 downwards.
TGAGAATTTGTCTATGTAAATATACCTACCTGTACATGAACGATAAACTGATAAACGTTAAACTCCAGGCTCAAATGTGTAAGCTTCTACATGCTATCGGTGTAAGTTAATCATGTGGAACGGTCGACCCCATCAGTACTAGAACGTGCTGAATTGTGGTGACTGCTTACCAGCAGCTTAGAATGCTGGTAATATGTATACACGAGAAACAAGATCTACTTAACGTTGGAGCCCAAGTATTACAAACTGAGATCATCACTTTCGCGTTTAATCCAGACAAACACAAACTTATTTTTAAGGTTTAAAATGTAGTCTCGAACCATATTCTTCGCATAAAAAAAATCGTTATCCCAACACGATGGAACGCAACGCAAGTCGAATACGAACAGCCGAGATAAATCACACAGCGTGGGAATGACGTTAAATGCTCATCCGGGCATTCATCAGGAGTGCGTCAGTTGGCCAGAGCCGCCGTCGTATCAATTTCGCGAAACGGTTGTAAATTGGGTCATTATAATGCTTACACCGTGAGTAGTGGATCTGCGGATAGATACCGGCCGCCTAGTTCCAGTACGAATTCGTGCTGGATATCTCGGCGAGAAGTTCAACCTCGTCATTCATTCATTTATTTTCTAGACCAGATCGTATACGGTCATTCATGTAACGATTGCATAATGACGGGAAGCTGATGATTAAACGGTTTTAGTGCGCAGCTCGGCTTGTGTTGCCAATACTGGCGACCGGAATGAACTTGAACGACCGAAATCAGAGGATTGATTTTCGGGTTGATATTTCTGCAATATTAGAGCTGTCTATTGTGCATGTGTACAATTTCAGTGTCTAATAGAATTAATCCATTTTGTAGTTCAAATGAAGATGAATTTGGGTTCCATCATAAAAAGCTAATCATACGAAATGAACATATGATTTTCAATGGCAAAATAAACTAATGGATGCTTTTGGCTGCTCAGTTGTAAAACGGTCTATAGAACGGACTGTTTTAAAACTATGTTCAAATCGCGGTACCGGTTTTAGAAATTATCTGAATATGATCGCTCCTGCTCGGGTATCAATATTGTTTCCTCGTACAAGATTATTCTGCGTGTATGAAAAATTCTTCAAAATTTCAACTAAACTGTTTTAGAACTTCAGTATTCAATTTTTAAATTTCTACGGAAAGCGGTTTGGTTTTTCGAAATTTTTAACTAATTTGCTTGGATTTCTACGGGAAATTCTTTGTTTCGCAAATAGGAAATTCTTAGAAAATTGTTCGAAAAATTACTAAAAAAATTAAGGTCGTTTGGCCGAAAATTGTACAGCAGAAAAACATTTCGGACGAAATGGTTATTAAATGAAACAAAAAATGGTCGTTTGGCCAAATGAGTCATCAGGACGAAATTGCCGTTTGGTCGCAATGATCGTTTGACAGAAAGGGCCATTTAGCCGTATGATCATACGACCAAATGGCCTTTCAGTCAGACGGCCATTTTAGGTCGTATGTTCATTTCGGCAATTGTTTTTTTTTCGGCCAAAAACCTTTCGACCACGGAATTGGCGGAATTGAACGTTTGTCCAAAACAGTTTGGACGAAAATGTAATTTGGCTGAAACTGTCGTTTGGACGAAATGATCATTTGACCAAAAATGCCGTTTTGCCGAATAGAAAATTTAGCTGAAAATGTCGTTTGGTAGAAATGGCCGTTTGTCAGAAAGGGCCATTTGCCCCAAAAATGACCTTTTTGCAAAACAGTCAGACATTTTCGGCCGAATGTCCATTTCGGCTAATTGGTCTTTTTTGTCAAACGGCCATTTCGGCCAATCGAGCTATTCGATCAACGGATTTTTTCGGCCAAAGGAACTGTTCGGTCGAACGTCATTTGCGACTGTATTTCTTACCTTTTTTTCTGCTCCGTTCTTTCTACTTCGTTTTCCTTTTTCTTTCATATTTCTTCCCCTTTGTCAATCCTTCTTTTATTTTCTACAATATTCTATTCCTCCTTTTTTGCCTTCAACCTTCTTCTTTCCATTTTTTCTTCTTCCTTCATATTTACTTTACTTTGGTATTTACGGTTTTCAGTCTCACAAAAAGTCATGTTTACTTTTATATGTTTTCCTTGTTCTTTCTTAATCTTATACTTTTAATATTTTTTTTCTTTCGCTTATCTTCTGTCTGTAGTCTTCTTCACTTCACAGTTTTCTTCTACATTTTTCGTTTCTCTAAATGGCTTCATGTGTTCACCTAATTTAAATATGCATTCCAAAACAAAAACATCCTTTCCCTTTTTCACTGACATCCCCACTTCCTATAATAGTCTCCAAGGACAGATAATATTTCTACAAAGTTTGATTGAAATCAGTTAAAGGGCTAAGAAATTACAATTGAATTGTTTGTTTGCCAAACACCCTTACACTCTCCGAATTTCCCAATAAGGACTGTCTCCTCTAAGAATAGAGAATATGTGTCCCAAATGAGGAAAAAATCGGTCCATATGCTCAGAATTTACATAAAATTGTTCAACTACTAAACAATACTCAAAATTGTTCAATTTCTAAACAAAACTCAAAATTTTTAAATTTCTAAACAACACTCAAATTTTAATATCAAACGCTTATAATAAAATTCAATTCTTCAACTTTTTCGCTAGCTGATGGAAACTATTGCCCTGTTAAAATATTTTAATTCATATCCCATGAAAACCTATTAAATGAAAAATGTGCTTAAGGACACTCCTCACGGAACTCAATTTTCAAGGGCACACCTCGCGTTTTCAAGGGCACACCATTCGATACGGAAGCAACGCACAACTGTCATTTCTATTGTTTCAGCTTTGCTACGTCGCAGCATGCGTAAAAAAATAAAAATGACAGTTGTGCGTTACTTCTGTATCGACTGATGTGCCCTTGAAAACGCGAGTACTTTGAAATTTGGATTTCGTGAAAAGTGCCCTTAAAGCCCCAAACGCAATACAACGGAACGGCGACGGAAATGGAAAATTTGACAGAAAATATATGCGCTAACTGTCAAATTTTCCGTTTCCGTCGCCGTTCCGTTGAATTGCGTTTGGGGCTTAAGTGTTCGGAATATGAGTTGAAACGATATGTGCGTCCAGGTTTGAACACACGAGTTTAAACTTGGAGCAGTTTGAACACCGCATGTTAATCATCTATTCGTGTTAGTGGTTTCACTGCCTGAGCAGCAGTGATGGTTTAGTGGTAACTCGTTAGGCACTCACTCAAGAGACTAGTGTTTGAATCATTTTCTTTTACATATCATAATATATCTATCAAGTAGCACCGCGAAGCAAGTAGAATTAATCATTCCCTTATAAACGGTGTTAAAACATCTTATCCTCAGCTTCGATAATTCTTTTGGAAAGAATTCCGTATTGGAATTCCAGAAAGATTCCTTTTGATAGTCCAAAAGGATTCCGTTCGAAAGTCAGAGAGAATTTCGTTCGGCTGCGTGAAAGAATTTCATTTCAAAACCCAAATAAATTCCATTCGGATGTCTAAATAATTCCGTTCGAAAACCCAAAAGAACGGAATGGTCGTTCTTTAGACTTACGAACGGAAATCTTTTTGACTCTCGAACGAAAATGTTTTGGACTTTCAAACGGAATCGTTCTGGGACTCCGAATGGATTTTTTGGGCTTCCAAATAGAATCATTTTAGGATTCCCACAGAGGGTTTCCTTTCGGAATACTTATAGATTTTTGTTCGGAATTCCAGAAGTATTTCGTTTGAAAGCCCATAAGGGTTCTGTTCGGAAGCCCAACATGATTTCGTTCGGAGACTCAAAAAAGTACTGTTCAAAACTCAAAAATTCGGTTCGGAAGTCCAAACAGGTTCGAAAGCCTGAAGTAATTCCGTTTGAAAACCCAAAAGAACGTAATAGACTTTCTTATGGGCCTACGAAAGAGACTCTTTTGGATTTATGAACGGAAATCTTTTGCGTTCCCAAACGGAATCCTTTTGGTACTCCGAACGGAATCCTTTCTGATTTCCGAGTGGAGACTTTTGGGCATCAGAGCCAAATCCTTTTGCGTTTTCGAATGAGATCCTTACTAACTGTTAATAACAATAACATTGTTTATAAATATCATAAAGAGTCTCGGCTCCGTTAAGTGTTATATACGCCTGAGCCTCTCAAATAAATGCAATAGATAAAAATTCCAGAAGAATTTTCTTCGGAATCCCAAAAATATTATTTTTGGAACAGAATGGAATAATAAAAGGTGTCTGTGTCCACAGTTAAATTGCATCACTTAGAACTACCTGCCAAACATAAGTCTCTAAACCGATTCTCACGAAATTGTCAGGTACTGAAATACAACTACACCCGATTCTGTTTTTACACGGATTTTTTTTACGCGGCCGTGTAAAAAAAATCCCATACAAAATTTTTGCAAAGATGTTCCATTTTGCATGATTCGTCGAGAAATCATAAAACTTTTTTTACACGGATTTTCAAATTTTGAACTGAAAACTTTTTTTACACGGAACGCATCCCCCGTGTAAAAAAAGAATCGGGTGTAAATATTTTACTTTTATTCTTTCACACATTCAAATATTTGAACTTTTTTCTTTAATGCGCACTTAAATGATTTTATGCTCAAATCAACATTTAAGCCTTTCCCGTAAAAACAAATTATCTCGTTCTAATATCTCTGTCGATTACATGACTCAATTAAGGTCAACTTTCTCAAAAAAAACACATTTTTGACTACTCTAACTAATTCAAAAATATAAATCAAGAAAGCGGTCTGAACCGATTTGAAAAATAAGCTTAATGCTTTCCCAAAGTCTGCCGAATATCAGTCCAGATTATATTTCTGCATTTTTTCGATTTTGGTTTTCCACCGTAGAAGCGCCAAACATAGTTCTTTGCTATTTGAAAAGTTTACCTAAGATTAGTCAAATAATCGAACACATTTCACGTGACTGTTATTAGCCATTTTAGAGGTCAATTCAACATTTTATGTTTGGTAATGACGAATTTTAAATGATTATGAAACTCCTCTTCTAAAGCTATGTCTATTTAGAATCCGGAATAATATAATCTGTATCTCGGCAACGGATTGACGTACAAAAAAGGTTAAAACATCAAAACAAGGGTAATTCAATGTACTTTAAGGAAAAATTATTGATAATAATTTCTTCTTGTTTCTAGTGAAAATTCGCACCTTCTTCTTTATTCCTCTCATCAAAAGTTGCACGCCTCCGCAGTCAACTTCCTTGGCACATTTGTTCCACATTTTGGTCATCTAAGTCGCGAGCCGAGCTGTTTTTCCACTTTTCCACTTTTCTTAAGCTTCTGCTTCATTACTGCCCAAAAATGTCTCGATGGGCCGGAGCTGTGGGCAGTTGCGTGGATTTATGTTTTTATCAATGAAATCTTCGTTATTATCGCGGTACCACTGGATGACTTCCCGGCTGTAGTGGCAACTCGCCAAATCTGGCCAAAACTTCACGAGACCTTTATGGGCTTTATGGAAGGTCAACCGCGGTTTTTGAGACATTCCTCCTTTTGAGACATTGCTTCGAGTCCATCGTCTTATTCGTCACAAACACTTAGGTCTTTGCCCCACAGTTGCATATCCCTTGCCAAAATCATCCGTTTTGTTGGCAAGTTTGTCCAAAAATCAAACTTAAACTTCGAAGGAACTACTCCTCGTGCCGTCACCATGTAGAATTTTTGTCTAGGAAGCTGTCCGAAATCCATTTTGACGTAGGTTTCATCGTCGATGAGCAGGATTATTAACGTGGGTGTGCAGACTTTTTTTCTCCTTTCGGCTTCCATCTGGAATAATTTTTGACACGCTGCACGAAACTTCGTGGAATTTATACCACAGCAAGTGGGCAGTGGGCACCTAGGTAGACAAACCGCTGTAAAATAATTCTTGCAGCGGTCACTTTCCGTGCCGCTGCAATACAATAAATGATTCCGGATTCTAAATGGACATAGCTTTAGTCCAGTATCCTACAATTGGCCACAACTCTGGTGTTTTCTGTAGTAATTGGCACGAAAAAGTATTGCTAACATTTTTTCGATATAAATTTGTTGTTGATTTCTAGATTATCTGAACTGATATCAAACTTATTACTTATTTCGTTATCCAAAACCAATATCAAAATCAGTTTTTCTCATCGACAGCAGAAATAGTTTTCAATTTGCTGTCACAGTATCTGCTATACATTTTGTTATTTTAATCGTCAAAACGACCAAAAGGATATCATCCTGAGTTCTCAAAATTAGGTGATTTCCCGAGCAAAGTCTGAAAACATATTGAGAGCATATAGAAAACATATTTTGACTCTGATTTGATCATCATGACTGATTACATATTTTGATCTCATTTTGCTTGGGATCTGACATCAAGCTGTGTACTTATTTTGTTATTGGATCCAATATCAATATTAGTTTTCGATTTGCTCTCATCGATAGCAGGATTAGTTTTCGATTTGATGTCACAGTAAGATTTTTCTGCTATACATTATTATATATTATTATTACATATATATATATATATATATATATATATATATATATATATATATATATATATATATATATATATATATATATATATATATATATATATATATATATATATATATATATATATATATATATATATATGTTAGATATATATATGTTATATATTATTATTTATATCAAATTAAGTAATCATATTCGGTTCACAACATCAAAACAAGTTAAATCGATCTGCTCCCAAGCTTTGCTCGGGTTCCCAACATCAAAATAAGTTATCGATTTGCTCTCAATCTTTGCTCGGGTAGTGCACTTGTAGCAGAATCTCCAAATAGAATTGATGATGTGATGGTTATAGTAAAAGGTTACAAATCTCAAGGTCCATGGTTCGATTCCCGGGTGGTATTTGTGTTTTTATTTTCATTGTAGCCGCAAGATGTTGCAGATAGGCTCCACCTCTTGCGCTTTTTGTGTCACAAAGGAGTTCCAAATACGACGTGTTGTGCATAACTCAGACCCTTAGTAAGTCACTCCACAGTTGTTGTTACTCACTGAGAAACAAGTGTTGTTGCATGGAAATAACTAAGGAGGTGGTAGTATAGAGCAATGTTCATTCGAATGTAACTGCGGAATTTGTTTGGTACGGGCGTAGAACCATTAAGTTCATGGGCTTGAAGGATTACGGGCCGATGTCCACGTAGCGTTTTTTAAGCTGCGTGCACGCATCGTCCACGCAGGAACTCAGCATCGATTGTAGTCGTGCACACGTATAAGTGCCCTCAGAAGTAATGCTGGGAGTATATGAGTGCATTACTCCATTTCATGTTGAGTACCTTGCGTGGACGCGTACCCTACACCAAACGATACAACTTCCAGGATATTTTAGCCAACCGTAAAGGCCTATACAAGTTATAATTGAAGTGATATTATCTAACATCACCTATAAGGAGAACCATTGGATAGGTCAAATGATCTGAGCTCCAGGACGTTTTGAAGAACCAAGAAGGGTCTGTAATGCAGTCGACCCTTGAGATGTAATACAGTTGATATCGAGATGTGGAACAAAAGTTCTTGGAAAATTGGACTAGGTATCAGAGTAATCGAGAAAATATTTCAGTATGGCATTATTTGTCTCCACGAGTCGATACGATTCTTAGAACATCGACTCATTTAGGGTCCACTGTAGCTTGAAAAAGAATTGAGTAAAATCCTATCAGCTCGATGGAACTGCTGGAATATCATTCAGGACTTAGTTGATAGGGTAGATTGCCTGTTCGGAATTTCGGGACGTTTTGGAGAATCTAACAGGCATGTAGTAGCTTGCAATAGTAATGAGTAACATTCTATCGGCTCGACGGACCTGCTGGGATGTTCAAATGAAGCACGGATTCATCATTCAGGATTTAGTTGATCGGATGGATCACATGTTCTGAGCTACAGGACGATCTGGAGAACCGAAAGGTCTGTACTAGCTCGTGAAAGTAATGAGTGAAATCCTACCGGCTTAATGGACCTGCTGGGATGTTCGGCGATGCACGGGTACATTGTTAAGGGATTAGTTGAACGGGTAGATCATATGTTTTGAATTTCAGAAGGTTTTGGATACTCTGAAATAGTTGACGTTTATTCAAAACTCGATCAATTTATGTCTTACACTTTGTTTCTAGACATATTTTCTAATCATTCGAGGATATGTAGTCCAGAACAGGTTGGACGGCCTAGAACATCCAAAAAAATATTTCAAGTTCTTCCAGTTCTATCTATACTAGTTTTGGTAGGATCCAGTGGAAAACCCCAAATTTGTACGTTAAATCTCCTTTCAAAAAAGTCATCCTAAAAGTGTTAGAAAATATTGAAAAAAAGCAACTCATTTACACAAGAATTCAGACATCTCGTAAATGTCATTTTATCACATTACGATAGTTTTGTTCTCTAATTCATTTTTATAATGCACGAGACAGGTACAGCCATTGTTGGGTGCATTAATCTGAGTTCTGTAAATTACTTTCACTGCATGAAGAAAAACCGATTGACGTCTTCAAGTATCGATGTCGTCATGACGATTTGGTCGCACGGCAAAAGCTCATGTCTTGCTCGTTCGTCATCGATCTACGTCTGGGAGAAGATATTAGCACTCATCGCTACTGTGCTATTTTGTGCTGTGACGATGAATTTTGTCAGCTCTAGCCGTACATAACAACAATGGAGCGTATAAAAATCTTAAATTTAAATAATTAAAATGACGATGTCAGACACTGACAGTTTTGGTCTAGTTACTAAAATGTTTGGACGTCAGAGGATCAAAATGGATTGAGAGACAGAATTGTTAACTATTAAACAATAACGGATACAAAAATATGACATAATCGATCGACCCTAACACTCACACAAAATCTTCAACTAACAAAAGACACTAATAATGTTTCTAGTGTACCATATATCGAGATATGATCAGTGAGATTCTCACCTCATCCTTATCCTTTAGGCAATAATATACCTAGCGTATACAACGTAAAACCGAAATCACCCATGTGTAAGGAGGTTGCGATGGCCATCCCCACACCCCAATAGCGGCGATGCATTGTGGAAAGTATGAATTCATGCTGGAGACATGACCCTCGTCAATCATGAAAATGAAATTATGAATTATGCTTAAAGTGTATGTTCCGGCGTTTGACAAAATGAGATAAGCAAAATTTTGTCGAAAATCAAGCTTTGCAAATAATTTACCAGTTTTGATGAAACTGAAAACATTGGACGCAAAATTCTTCTAGTTCGCCACCTTCACTTGAAATTTTAGAACAGTATGCACATCGGTTTCGGGTTTTTCGAGACCTATATTCTCATTAAATTTAAAGCATAATCCAAAAACTATCCGCAAATTGTGAATCTGGCAGAAATTTGTATAGATCTCAAGCCATACTTTAGATTTTTAATCAATTTCCTTTCAAGAAAAGGCTATAAGATCAGTTAGCAAATGCGCCTAGAGTATGGTATGGATTATGGTCATTTCTCGCTTAACTTTTCAAAAGGACCTAAGTAACATTTTTTTCATGAATTAATTTGAGTACTGCAATCAAAAGCTTTCATGTTTTTCTGTTGATTGCGCTATTCAAATTAATTCATGAAAAAAATGTTACTTAGGTCCTTTTGATAAGTTAAGCGAGATTTCTATTAAATTCTCGCTTAACTTTTCAAAAGGACCTAAGTAACATTTTTTTCATGAATTAATTTGAATAGCGCAATCAATAGAACAACATGAAAGCTTTTGTTTTCTGTATTCAAATTATTTCATGAAAAAAATGTTACTTAGGACCTTTTGAAAAGTTAAGCGAGAATTGGTCGATTTTATTATCATGGAAATGTGATAATCAAAGACATTTTCAAAATGTCATTCATGTACACCTAGGATTTTTACGCGGTTGAAATTCCTTAATTTTCTGGCCATCCTGAACTTTCAAGAAAATTTAATTCCTCTTGAATTTTGTTTGATTTTTGTGGATTTTATGTCGGTGAACAGTTTTGAAACCAATCGATATGTATCAATGTCGGTATAAAATGACTAACTAGAAATTCTCAGGACCATAAGATTTAGCCGATATTTCACAGCTTTCATATATGATGTTGGGAATTGGAAGAAGGTAGCACAACCAACTTAAATTCTATGAACGACTTAGTGGACAATGAAAATTCCCCTGATTTTTCAATTCAGATTCCAATTGGTGAAATGGTCAGATAAAACTAAACACATTTTAGTAACACTTAGCTATTCGTTTGACTTTGCACTTTCGACAATAGTTAACGCTTATGTAAACACATTTAATTAAGCAATGGTAACAAAGCTCTTTCTCATATGAAATAATATTTTAGGTAAACTACAACATTTAGCGATAACTTATAGTTGTGGTTGTTTCTATAGATACTTACGGAAGTGTAGTTTTTATTTATAAAATCATCGAAAATGTACATTGCAACCCGCATTGTCGGTTGAATAAAAATTAGAAATTTCTGTTTACGGACACCATTACTCAACCATTCTTCACTCTTATTTTTTACCCCAGGAGTGCACGTATTACATCAACAACTTGATTGTTATTGGTCTGGGAGGGATGTTTTGCTGATATTTTCGGACTATCTCGCACTTGGGTATTCCGAACGGGGTAAATTAGATTTGTCCTATGCAAATTTAATGCTTTCGAATTTTGCCCAAGGGTGGGAAAGCCGGAAAATATTTGCAATACAGCAAGCAACATTTGCTCGTATGATTATGGATTTCAGTGGGACAGTCATTCTGTTACATTGAGGTTCAAAAGGTTCGATTTAAATAGAACCATGCGTCTCCTCCAGGATGCAATTGATCAAATAGATTTTTTTGTGAACAAAAAACGGTCATTTAAGTGCCGCTAATTGGTACCAAGGAACGATACTGCTAAAATTGGAGCAAGATTTATCTGCCATTCCCACAAAAAACTCTCTAACCACTACAGATTCTTAGTTTTTAGTTTGGAAACGTACATATTATCGGTCAATGGTGGATGTGAAATGCAAAAAAAAAAATGTTTATGTAACATAATATGAAAATAATTGTTCAGGTGAAAAATGATTAAATCGATATGCAATTCTAAATTATTTTTTTTCTCATTTCCAGGTTTAGGCTTCCGTCCGCTCCCGTCGGAAGACAATGTTGAAAGCACGCTGATCTGGTACAAAGGCACTGAAGAGAAGAATTACAAGCAATGGACTGATGCACTGGACGATTTCCTGCAAGGTAAAATACAATTGTTGGTTAAATTTGATGAACTTTTCTAAGTGACGTCACCGAGAAAAACAAATTAATTTCAATTAATGAATTCCATGGTGATTAACTCAAACTAGAAGATGCGATAATTCCATTCCTCCCTTGTCCCTAATTATATGACTTCGCCAATATCGCGACCTTTTCTCGCTACGATCAATTAGCAATACTGCTGGTAGATTTGTTTCCTATTTTAAATCGAATCGCGCAACTGAATGCTGCCAGTTTGGTACGGTGCACGCCGTTACTCCAAGAGCGAGAATGCATTCCTCACTTCTAATTAATATAATAATGGACCGATGGAGTCAAGCCAGAAGATGTACAAGATGCTATTTTCGTATTGTTCAACATTTCGATGTCACTTCACTCTGGCGCTGTCGCGTAAATTTGGCAGGCCATGTGAGCTGCTGACTGTGTGTGGAAAAGGTTACCAAGGCCAACCTATGACGACGGCTGTTGCTTGGCTCGGCACGTCTGGCTAAAAATCATTTTTTGCTATTTTTAAAAAAAATGTTGAAACGCTGAAGAAGCATCACTACTCAGAATCCACGTGATGAAGACACTCAAATTTTTCTTCCACAGACTACAGAACACCCGGACAGATTTCCGGTCGAGGACAAAACATTTACAACTGTGATTACACTCAGCCCCCGCCGCCAAGGACCGTGTGCGATGTTGACATCAAGCAGTACGGCCCATGCACCCTGGAGAACCACTACAACTACCACAAGAGCGCTCCGTGCATATTCCTGAAGCTAAACAAGATCTACGGATGGATTCCGAGCTTCTTCAACGACTCCACTAACCTGCCAAACAATATGCCAAAGGATCTCCAGGAATATATCAAGCTTGTGGACGAAAAGGAAAAGCATACCGTAAGAATATTTAGAATTAATGCAGTCGGGTATAAGTTACGTTTCAAACTTTGTTTATTATTTGTTTGTAGATGAACACCGTTTGGGTATCGTGTGAAGGCGAGAACCCTGCCGACATTGAAAACGTAGGACCAATTAAGTATTACCCACGTCGTGGTTTCCCCGGCTATTACTATCCTTATGAAAACTCGGAAGGCTACCTGAGTCCGCTGGTTGCGGTTCATTTTGAGCGTCCAATTCGTAAGTATCAAACAGTTAACTTAGAGGTAATTAGTGAGATAAAAAAATTAGTAATAATAGAACAAAAAGTGGTAAAGCCGGGGCTTTCCCAACTTATTTGACGAGCTTAAACCTAATGACAATTTCACCAAATGTTCGCTTAAGAAATGTATTCCAACAAAGAAGAACTACTTTCAAACACCACACGATTATCTAGCTAAAAACGGAATAGTTACAATCGAATAATTGCTTATACTCTGGCAGCAAACACCAGTTGATATTGTTTCAGGTTTGTTTCTGAAACAATAAAATTCCTTGGCCAAAGTCACGGAGGTTACCGGAATTGAATTTCCCGGATCATACAGGAAATAATGTTCAGTTGAGTAAAATATCTTACTTTCATCATTTTGATACGCTTCCAATTGGGTATTCTTAACGTTCCTGGGATTTTTTTAATTTCAATTGCATTTTTTTCTGAACTTCACTGTTAAGAAATGCTGATTTTCTCCGGCATATTATTTTGATTTTTTTTCGCCTTGAGATTATTCTGAATTGTCCCAAGATGCTACTCGAATTTCCCAGGGAATTTGGCTAAATTTCCTGAATAAATTCGTCCGAACTTTCATGTCGTTTTTTTTTTCCTGAGCAATTATTATAAATTCACACAAAATTTCCTTCCGAGGCATTCTTTAAAATATAATCGGGTTTTTTGTTCTGTAAATTCTTCTGAATCAGTTCTCCTGCATTTTACCGTATTTTATTATTCCTATGGTTAAGTCTTTTGATTTTCCACTAAAAACAATCTTGAATTTGATTTACTTGGAAATCTTTCCACAGAAATTGATTCATTCTTGAACTGGAAAATTCTTCTAAATCTTCACATTAAATTCTCCTCGGGAAATACTTTTGAATATCCCCGGGAAGATTCCATTACAAACGCCCGAATGTCATAGGCCCGAATGACAAGCATCCGAATTCCATTCGCCCAAATAGACCAAACGCTCGAAAATACCATTTGCCCGAATGGATCATTGCACAGTGGCTAAAACCGTGTTTTAAGCGCGTTTAATTAATATCACCTTTATTATGCAAGTTAGCTTAATGGTTTCTTCGAGACATTTGATCAGTAAGTAAATGCGCTTCTTTGAAAGTATTTAGCTTACTGATCAATACCCCTAAAAGTGAGATAAAAATTTTGTTTTTTCTGCTTTACAATGGACAAGGTTAATGTCTTTACAAAAGTTGTAGTAAAAGTTCTCCTGAAAAACTTTGTCGAAGACACCGAGTTCGTGATTTCATTGCTTTTGAAGATTTGTTACGTTTTATTCCAAAAACCCCCTAAAAATGGTTTTTCCATCATAGCTTTTTTATTTTCAATTCTACATTTTTTGCATGTTCTAGAAAGTTATAGATAATAACAAAATACGTCATTTGGTGGTAATTGCACCTTAAAAACTTGGAAAATAAAAAAGTTATAACAGTTTTATTGGATTTTTTAGTCATATTTGATGTAGTTGTAACTGAGTATAGGGCAAATTGTGGCAAACAATCTCATACGCATATCAAAGTACAAGTAATGGACTTTAATTTAATACTTAAATTGTCGAGTTGTAAGCGAATGTAAGACATGTTTGAACAAATAACTTTTATTGCTATATTAGAAGTGTATTAATGAAAATGCATTCAAGAAGTTGGCAGTGGAAATAGCGACAGCGATTAGCGAATTGAATGCTTTAAAATGATTTTGTGCAGTATCTCAAATAAGCATAGCAACTCCTTCCGATTGATAATGATGTGAGGCTAACCACTACCTGAAAAAAGGCATTTAAAAACAAAACGCAGAGATCCGTCCAGGTCATGTCCTTGCGAACGCTGTGGAAAGGAAGGGATGGTTAGTTGGCCACATACTTAAAAAAGCGATCTCTCACAAGAGGTTTGGGGATTGTCAGTATGAAAGGTATAACATGAGGAAACGTTTGGTAGAACGAAGAAAGACTGTTAGAACAATATTTTTTATCATTCGTGGATAATGGTGATACTATAAAGGAGAAGTGAATAATTTGGTTCATCCATTTTGTCCGATTTTATATGCTTAATAGTCGAAAATCTGGTTGACAACATTTATAGCTTTAAAAATGCGTGTTATAATACATTTTTAAAACTATAAGCATTTTTAAAATAGCATTGACCATATTTTGCTAGAACAATATGTCAACTCTGAACATCCCTAGCGACTCCAAAGTGACCTCTTTATTGATGAAAGACGTTATGCACATTTCGGCTAATAAAACTTCAGAAACCAGACCAGCCAGATGAAAACACGTTATGCTTAAGACGTTTTGTTTGACCATAACTAAGTGAAAAGTCATAAGTGTCGGCTATATGGACTGGCATGGACCATATAGCCAACACTTTTCCACTCAGTTATGGTCAAACAAAACGTCTTAGGTTCTCCAAACTGTTCTGGAATTTGGATCAATTGTCTTACCAGGTCAATTACTCTTGATGCAGAACCACTGCACTGGAAAAGATCTTAATCATAATAAAATATTATGAGTTATTATGAGTTTTCATCGGTTTAAGATTTGTAACAAGCATAGTTGACCTGGTAGACCGAATGATCTGAACTGCGGAACAATTTGAAGAGCTTAGAACATCTGTTAGGATATTATTTGATTAGTGAACAATTCACAAGGGATTTACATAAACATGTTGGATCGCTTCATGTTAGATAAACAATCAAATATAAAATATATATGCAACCAAAGCCCACATAGTAATTGTGGACATGATTTCCAGGATGTTGATGATGGCCTTGAAAATTCAATATTAGCCTCATAAACTGTCCAAATGTTCTTTGGGGATCCCATGAAGTACTCTGGACCACTTCATGCACGTAAAACTTTCATGTATATAGAGCACAGCACAGTATTACAAATGTATTTCTTCGATTCCCAGAGTTTCTTCGAAAGGTCTGTTGGGGATCTGTTCACAAAAGGGACAATCCAAATTCGAATCGTTCGTTTATTATTCAGGGCCGGATTTGCAGAAATTACTCTCAACAGATTAAAAAAAACCTTCTTCGAATCATTATAAGCTATGAAAACTAGAGGTGTGCGCCACCGCGCCACGCCGCCGCCGACAGTTTTTCGCACGCCGCTGCCGCCAATATTTTTGCATCGGCGTGCCGCCGTTTAAAATCTGTCATGCCGCTTATTTTCCACGTCGATTTAAATTTGCAAAGCTCGTAAAATTTCCTGATGATGATTCCATACGACTTCCTATTAAAATTTAGAAAAACTATTCTCCGTAAAAACTAAGAAAAAACTCGTGTATTAATTACGAAGGATTTCCCGTTGAAATCCAAAGAATTTCTCGTTGCAATTGACTTTTTGAACGACAAAGCGTCGTTCGGCAGAAAACCATTTGGCCGAAGACCACAAGGCTGAGTTGATTCGCCGAATATATCGTTTGACCGAATAGACCAATGTCATTTGGCCGAACATTTCATTTGCCTGAAAATATCGGTTGGCCGACTAGCTCAAATGGCCGAATATGCCCTTTTGCCGAAATGGTCGTTTGACAGAAAGCACCATTTGGCCAAAATGGACGTTCAGCCGATAGTCTCGTTCGGCTGAATTGGTCATTTTGGATATTTTCAAGACATTAATGGAAGAATCTTTTGAGTTCCGCCGGAAAAATCTGATCAATTTCCCAAGAAAATACTTTAAATTTATCCAGAATATTCATTTGGAAATTATTATCAGATTTTCCACGATATCCGCGGAAACTTCCTATTGAGTTTCTGTTGAGTACTCTTCAAAATTTACACAGCAAATCCTTCATAATTGTAGGAGCTTGTGACCGGAAGAAAGGATGCTTCAACGTTGACTTTCTTAATCTAGATTTGATAAAGACGACTAGTTCGTCATAGCCAACATGATAAAAGATAATTTTTCGGAATATCTGCGGGAGATTCGCTGGAATTTTTACGAGAAATGTTCCGGAAATTCCGCGGAAAATTTTTGGTTTTCAACGGAAAACTGCTAGAGATTTTTAAAGATTTTCTTTAGATTTCTAAAGGAAATTCTATATAGATATTGTCTATAAGAAATTCTTGGGAAATTCGATTAGCCGAAGGCATCAGACGATCGAACTGGTAATTTGGCCGAGCCGAAAGGCACATTCGGCGGAACTGGTAATTTGACCGAAAAAGTTGTTTGCCCTAATAAGTCATTTGACTGAAAATGCAATTTGGTGAGAATGGTCGTTTGGCAGAAAGAGCCATTTGGCCCAAAAATGTCCTTTCTGCCATGTCGTGGCCGAGCGAATATCCTTAGGACATCCGTCGAATTATATCGAATTATATAAAAAGTATCGCCTCTTTCTTCGTTTCGTTCTGTCAATCGCGCTCATATTCGTGTGCTAATGGGCGCCTACTATTCGAACGCCGATTTCGTATCTTTGATTATTATTTTAACACAATCCGCTACTACTACATGCCAAACAATCATTTCGGCCAAAAGACATTTTCTGCGCAGTGTCGTTCGGCTGAATTGATCATTTCGCTAAAAAATCCTTTAGCCGAGTAGGTCATTTGCCAGAAAATGCCGTTTGGCCGAAAGGGTTGTTTTGCAGAAAGGGCATTTTCGGGCCAAATGATTATTTCTGCCAAATGACCACCTACCAAACGGCATTTTCGGTCAAATGAACTATTCGGTCTAACGATTTTGTCGGCCAAACTACATTTGCGGACAAACCATTTTCAAACCTGATAACAGTTTCGGATATTATTCAGCTTATTAAGATTTGGTTAGAAGGCTTTTGGCTTAAATCGACTTTCAAAGAAGAGAGGCTACGAAATTTCGTTCAATTGACAATAAGGCGATTACGCCATACAGGGTGTTCAATAAGTTCGGATACAAATGTTTGATCATTGTGTTTGTAAGCCCAATATACATATTCTGTATTAGTATTGGTGTCAGCGTTAGCGGTATATATACGTTATCGGATGTGTGTGGTGTTGACATTCTGTCACTTGTTGTTTGCTTATTACGCACGTTGAAAATGGATTGGGGCATCATAAATAGCCGTTTTTGAAGGTCAAAATAATTGCGGCGTACTATAACATTGAGATTTTGGTCACGATTGATGCCCCCAGTGACCCGGTGCTAAGACGGAATGTTCTAATAGGACGATAACCCTTTATACACGGAAATTGAGATTTTAGCCTAATATGGGGACAATTTCATCAACTTTTTGGACAAAACTTTGCGACCTCCCAGCTTCCCGGATTCGATCTCTCTTAACTTTTTTGTTTGGTCCTTTATTATGTTAAAGCTGTACGAATACACGGTAAGTAACTTGGACCAGTTCAAGGCGTTATTCTCAAAATCTGGAACTAAATGCCCATGCAGACGGTGCGTGCCGCTTACGATGGGTTTTAGAAACGTTTGAAGCTCGTGTACAAAATAGAGGTCATTCCAAAAGAAATGTTACAAACGTTCCTCATAAACAATACTTAAAATGAAATGCAACCGGGAAAAGAAATAATTTAATCTCAATTTTTAAACAGTTTTTGAAAGTGTATTCGAACTTATTGAACACCCTCTAAATGTAATTTGGCCAAACGAGTGGACATTTTCGACCAGACTATTCGTTCAGTTATTGACATTTGGCCGTTGGACCAAACAACATTTTCGGCTGAATGGCCCATTCTGTCAAACGGCCAATTCAGCGAAACACATTTCGGACTAATGACCTATTTGCCCAAATGACATGTTAGGCAAAAAGGACTTTTTCGGCCAAATTACCGGTTCGGCCGCATTTTGCCTTCAACGAATGGAATTTCCCAAGATTTTTTTTACGGGCAATACACTAGACGTTAAATAACTGCAACATGTTTACGTTTCAGTTAGCGAATGCCATTCGATAACTGCAACGCATTATAGGCGTCAAACGGTTGTCAGTCGACGTCAGATGCAGTAGAAGTACACCGGATTATGTAGCGCAATGCAGCTATCATCGACTTTGACATCGTTTTGAAGTTCAGCGGTCCGATAACTGCAGAATTGTTGCAACTATCGAGCTTTGCAGTGACATGCAGTTATCATAAAGCTTTGCAGTTAAATGACTTGCAGTTATCAAACGTCTACTGTTCAAAGAATTCCTTCTAGAAATTCAAAGAAATTATGAAGAAATTTCTGTGTAAATTTCGAAAAAGATCCAACAGTATCTCTTAACGAACTTTCCGTGGATATTCCCAACATTTTCCTCTAGAAATTTCGAACAATTTCTCATGTAAATTCCGAAGAATCTCCTGCTGAAATTCCAAACAATTTTCTTTGGGATTTCCAAAGAGCTTCTGTTGTTAATTTAAAAAAATCGAAACTTCAAAGTAGTTCCCGTGGAAAATCAGAAAATAATTTCCAAATGAATATTTTGGAAAAAAAAAACTCAAATAAATTTTTGGCGAAAATTTTTCAGGCGAAATTCGAAAGATTTTTCCGTCAAATTCTTGAAAATATCCCGGAAAAAAGGAATTTTTCTATACCTTTTGTCTGTACTCTGGGGTCAATATGACCCCAGGCTACTTTGAAAGGCTGCCATTTTTTTTATTTTTCAACCGATTTTCGTAATTTTTGGTAGTTTTGTAAAACTCGCCAAAATCTTTCCGCCAGGTGCAAATTCGCTAAAAAAAATCTTGAAAGTAAGCGCTACAGCTTAATTTTATCGAAAAACTTACGTTGTCCATTGACCCCAAATTGAAATTGTTATAACTTTTTGATTGTTTGATCAATTCTGGATTTTTTGGGCTGTTTCGAAAAATAATTCAATCATCTTTTAGAACGTTACCTAAGATTGACGGGCGGGTACCTCGCGGGGAGTAGTTTTCGTAAAAAAAGGGTGCGAAAACAGTGATTTTTTATGTTTATTTTGCTTATATCTGAAAATCCTACCCATTTTTAACTGCACCTTATCAAAAAGGTTATGCAGGAAGGAGTATGCTTTGATATAAGGCATTGATTAGTCTAGAATTTGACCGCTAAGTGGTGGTATGTATGAACCCTTTATTTTAAACTACTCAAGATACTCCGATGTATGGAATAATGTACATTGTAAATATTTTTATCGAACAAATTTTGAATTTGTAAAAATGATGCCTTTAGCAAAGATCGTCTAGTGGCAATTGACTGCCCTGTAATGGGAGAAATTTACAAATAGGTGGCGCTAGTGTCAATCTTAGGTAATGTTCTAAAAGATGATAAATTATCTTTCGAAACAGCCCAAAAAATCCATAATTCACCAAACAACCAAAAAGTTATAACAACTTCAATTTGGGGCCAATATGACCCCAGAGCACAGACAACGTAAGTTTTTGTGAGCACAGCCAGAAGGTTAAGAAACATTATAAAAAAATGCCACGCTGATTAACGCCGCCAGCTAAAATGGCTTTCGGCGTGATGCCGAAAACGCCGCCGCCGCCAACCAACATTCTGACCAACGCAATTAAGAGGTTTCTCTCTTACGATACGATCCACTTTGAAAAAAATCATCCAAGCACTTTATCGCACTTGTAAGTTCGTGTTTTTGTTCGCATAGCTGTGTAAAAAATAAAGTTGGAAAGCATCATCAGCACTGGTACACAATTGAAGCTTTTCAAAAAAAAAAAAATATCATGGAATACTTGCCCCGAATCAGATCTTTATCGTATTTCACTGTATGCTATCATATCGTGAGTGTACACAGAAATGATAAATGCGAGATTTTCTACATTTGCCTTTGCACGCTTAAAATCAATAACACAGAGATATGTTTGCTTCACACAAAACGGACCTAATGCAGAACATTCCCTAGATGAGCGACAGTTACACAGCCACAAAGAAATAGCTCGTGTAATTTTATTGAAGCTTGGATTTCAATATTTTCAACAGTGTTTGGTTCCTCACGAAACGAGGAATCTCCACAAACGTTTACATGTTGAAAAAGGACGCTACGAGACATTTTTGTGCCTGTGTAACTAGCATCGCTCATCTAGGGGATGTTCTGCATTAGGTCCGAATGTATGAAGCAAACACATCTCTGTGTTATTGATTTTAAGCGTGTGGATTCAATCCCTGGTTCAGCGGCTATTGGCAGATCTGAGGCTCTTGAGAGAACCAACGCCAACGGGGTCAATGTCAATCGAACATTTGAAAAAAATCATCCCGCTTGGCAGGATGGGCAACAAACTTCAACGTTTAGCAAGACACATATTTGAAAGTAACGGTACACTTTTTCTTAGCAAATGCTGGGATTTGTTACCGATTGCTGATATAGAGCCTTTGCCGAATTAACCCTTTGAGCACCCCAGAAAAGTCAATTCTAAAATAAACTGCTTTTGGCCATGCCTGTAACAGACTCCACAAACAATTTTGGATTTAAAATAATCCAAATATACGAATCTACCAAATGGAAATGGACAAAAGGTCGAAATGGACGAAAGGTCGAAATGGACAAAAGGTCTATCAAGAAATAGGTAATAACAAGTTGGGTGTATTCCAAAGGAATTTGTGAAATGCATTTAACTTCAAGCAGAAGTAATACGGAGTTATTACTATGAAACAATATTATGAATATCTATATAGTTCTGTTAGAGATAAAAAGATTGCTGATTTAAGAAAGGAGCCTTCCTTAGCCGTGCGGTGGAACAAACCCCCGGAGCATTGATTTCCTGAAGGATCAGAGCTTAGCTTTGTTAGATATCGGTGATCGTATAATTTGAAATATAAGTGTCTTTTACTAAAGAATAATTGAATGTGGTGCCTTAGAAAATGCGAGGTGCGGCAGAAATGGACCATATTTGAATTTCAAAAGATTGTAACATTTATTAAAACCTAAATAAAAACTAGTGAGCCCTTGTCTATTGAAGGACTATTTAAATGATCACAAATACAAATATCTAATGCTACATAAAAATTTATAATAATTGGAAAATAGTTCATGAACATATGAACATTCGCATTAATAAATAAGGAAAACAGTATCAAGTATTTGAAAACTAATATTTATATTCCCATATTTTTTTCGTTCACAGGCGGAATTATCATTAACGTCGAGTGCAAGGCCTGGGCTCGTAACATCAAACACGACCGACATGAACGATTGGGATCGGTACATTTCGAGCTGCTGATCGACTAAACCTGGAGCAAGTCAGCCAGCATAGAAGCTAGGGGTACCGTCTCAGGATGCATCCATCTGATATGGTGCTAGCCATGTGTCTAGCGCGCAGCTCATCTGCCTCCACCAGTTCTTATCGAACCGCTAGGTAGCTCGTAATTGATTTTTCTAAACAAAAACTAATAGTTAGTCAAAAGTTAGCTATTCATCCACCGCTTTTTACCAGGGTGATTCAAAACAGCCACCGCCTTTTTATCGCTTTTCACAAAATTTTACAACCTCTCAATGTTTCTAAAGTTATTGATTGAAGAAAAAATGCTACCTTTACTATATTCTTGTTTATTTGAAATCCATGAGCGTAAATTAAGATTAGGTGATCTCTTTAGATCTTCTTAGAGGACGAAGAAAAAAAATCTAAAACTAACATAAAAAGACGTTAAGAAGAATCTGTCTATTAAGATGTATGATGTTGTGCTTTCAATTTTTATGATTGTAAATAATAAATGACAGTTCAAATCGTTAATGAGACATCATTTCAATTGCCGAACAAAAAGTTGAAGATTCCAACCGAATTACTCAACAAAATACCGGTCCATCGCAAAATAGAAAAGATTTATTTATTATTTTTCCGCATCTTTGTACTACTGCCAAATCGATAGGTTTGTTCTATAAATATTTGACAGACATTAATTGTATCCAGACGCCATCACTTGCAAGTGGCAGTTATTGGAAACATACTGAATATGTTCTCCAATATTAATACTACTTATCGTTGCTTAGCACAATTGTTAATGCGGACCATTTCCTCAGTACTACTCAAATTGAAATAAACAGTCTACGTTCATACAATTTGATCCAAGACAGAACCAAGACATACAAACATTGAACTAAATCTGTAACTACGATAGAAATAAATTTAAATTAATGATGGAATAAGATAAAAAAAAGTATTATTTAATGTGGCAATATAGCAATGAGTGACCAGTGTTCATGAATAAACTAAAGTGTCAATACATGCTTATGAAAGAGAATTCAACGTACAGCCGGAAGTAAAATTCCCACCTTGTAGACATATTCCACATCCTTTCGAATATTTACCAATTCACATCTTTAAAAAAAAATCTCGGTATTGTAAGTGTTTTTCCAATCTTCTGTCCAAATATTTGTTTCATTGTTTCAAACAAGATAATTGCGTCCTCGGAATCAAAATTCCACGTTCTATGTAATTCGTTTGTTAATACGTAAGCTTTCAATCAGGTATCAATTAGGTCAACTGATTATTGGTGTACTTCGAGATGATATTGCACCAAATTTGAGAACAAATTGTTTCTACTTTTGCATTCGAATGATGAAATTCCACCACCTGGATAACACTGTTACTAGAGGGAGGGAGAAAATAAAAGAATACAAAAACAGAAAGAATCTATTGTTTTATTATTAGAATTTTACCTATAATTATGAAGATCCTAAGAAACATTTTTCGATGACATATTCGTTCCCTGGTCTTTCTTCTTCAATGACTCTACTCTACATCCCAACTGGAGCTTGGCTTGGTTTTCAACTAAGTATTCTATTAGTTACCAGTTAGTTATTATTTGAAAGCCTTTCTATAATCACCAAATACAGGAATATGTATCATGTGCGGAAAGCACAATGGATACACTATGCCCAGAGATTCGAGAATATTTCCCACCCGGAAATATCCTAGACCGAATGGATACGAATAATGTAACCTTAACGACTTATACGGCTAGTAAATTTCTCTGATGTATGAGTGCAATCAACTTTAGCGTCTACATCAACGGGAGTCGATTCATGGAGCGGTAAACAAAACTGCACGATAAGTTATAGACATTGCACAGAGGCGGCCCAGGATGGGTTGGTTCGATACTGGAGCATAAAGATCTTGCAATGAACGAAGAACGTTGTCAGAAGCCGGATATTGGTGTCGAATTGCCGGTTGAATAATAGAATCGGTGCAAGGCTTAAAGAACAATGAAAAACGAGCCCCACGGGAAGAAAAAGAGTACGAAGAACAAAGTTATTAGTGAGGCGTAGGAAAAGAATGAAACCGGGAGAATGATATTAAGGGTTTTTATAAGACTGACAATGGTGTGCGGAGCAAGACAGCGCTATCACCCGTGACGTGCAACGGCCAATAAGGGAATTTGGTGACAAATAAAACTGAAGTGGCTGCCATGTGGAACGACATTTCGAGACTTTGCTGAACGGTGTATCGGTGAACAAAACAAACCTAAGCGACGATGGACAAGCTGTTTAACCGCCTACATTAGATGAGGTTAGAAAGCCGTAAAAGAGCTGCAAAACAATAAGGCTACGGTGACGGACCAGCTGCCGGCTGAACTTCTAATACATGGCAATGCGTAGCTTTATGAAGTTCTGCACCATATTGTGTCGAAAATATGGACGAGGAATTGCCTGCTAGCTAGTTGAACGGCCTCATTTGTCCGCTTTTTAAGAAACGGCACAGACTACAGTGCGCTAATTACCAAAGAATAAGATTGAGATCGCTTGAAGAGTTCTTCGCTTGGCTAAACCAGGCAGGTTTTCGTGAGGGCCGATCAACGACGGATCAAATGTTTATCCTGGGACAAATCGGAGTCGCATGAATCTCGAGTTATACCAAGTGTATAAAGGGCTGGATATTATTAAGCTTACACAACACGGCAGACGAGCGTCAAGGAAAGTTAACATTCAGTAGAGAAACCGAAACAAGGCGTAGGCTTCGTGGAAGGCTGCGTACACGATAGCTTTTTGCAGTTTCAAGAAGCCCTTAAAGCGCTAAACGTTCAACGCAAATGGAAGCGATTGGCCCATGATGCTTCTCTACGCTCCTTAATCTTCCGTTGGATTAAATCGATAATTTACTCTACTCCAATGGGTTCTTCTGCCTGGTTTCAGTAACACCCAAGCAGCACACGTATCATAAACGAATTGCTGTGATTGTAAAGACAGAAATCCAGTCGCTATATGAGTTACTTTCTATTAAATCAGTCAGGTGTGCTACTAGGGCGGCGACTGCATGGTGATAATCCACTGCAACGGTCATCAACGTTGCCACCTCTGACGCGGGCGAACTCTCTGGCCGACGTTGTTGGAGGGAAGCCGCAACATCCGGCGATATTCCGTCGGAGCAAGCACGAATACGTAGGTGTTAGTGAAAGACGCTACATGTCATTAAGTCATCAATCAAACTGTTCAGCTGAAAAAATGAATCGAGTACATCTTCTTCTTCTTCTTCTTCTTCTTCTTCTTCTTCTTCTTCTTCTTCTTCTTCTTCTTTCTTCTTCTTCTTCTTCTTCTTCTTCTTCTTCTTCTTCTTCTTCTTCTTCTTCTTCTTCTTCTTCTTCTTCTTCTTCTTCTTCTCCTTCTCCTTCTTCTTCTTCTTCTTCTTCTTCTTCACCTTCTTCTTCTATTTCTTCTTCTTCTTCTTCTTCTTCTTCTTCTTCTTCTTCTTCTTCTTCTTCTTCTTCTTCTTCTTCTAATTCTTCTTCTTCTTCTTCTTTAACATGCCTTCTTCTTCTTCTTCTTCCTTCTTCTTCTTCTTCTTCTTCTTTTCTTCTTCTTCTTCTTCTTTTCTTCTTCTTCTTCTTATTAACTTCTTCTTCTTCTTCTTCTTCTTCTTCTTTATTTCTTCTTCTTCTAAC
The DNA here is from genome assembly GCF_024139115.2 of Armigeres subalbatus. Taxonomy (NCBI): domain Eukaryota; kingdom Metazoa; phylum Arthropoda; class Insecta; order Diptera; family Culicidae; genus Armigeres; species Armigeres subalbatus. The sequence goes on along the minus strand of NC_085140.1, from coordinate 262,033,022 downwards.
CTTTGCTTCTTCTTCTTCTTCTTCTTCTTGCCTTATTATTTGAGCAACTGGCGGAGCATAAAGTACTGTACATTTCTCTCAAAGCTCAGTGCAAAGTTATCTTAATCCGGATACAAGGGTGGATTCTCTGATGACAGCAGGCAGGATTCTCCTCCGGAAAATCATGTCTGGGCCAGATTTTCACGATCTGCATTATCGTGGAGCGAACTCCAAGAGTCCCTGTTTTTGGTACTCATTGGACATGTAACAGCCTTCGATTGTCTGAACCGCAAAAAACTAGATTTCGGCCTCACTGAAGCGCAGTACGGAGTTTACACATGCAGAGTCCTGCACAACAGAGCCCTGTCCGACCCCATCTTGGTAGCTGCTAGAGTGAGGCATGGATGGATTTACTCTATCTCCGCTGCTGGTCGCCGTCAGGATGGGCTCCCCACTATGGAGTAACTGATTGACTTCGACCAAGCCGACAAGATTGCTCTAATAACGCAACGGCGCTCTATCATGCATATCAACCGAACTGCTCGAACGCTCCTCTCATCAACGCCAACAAGACCAAATCCTTGGAAGTCAAACAGAAGAACGCCACAATGACCGCACAAGCAGGGAAGTTCGAAAACCTTCCTTTCTATAGCCAGCTGACGTCGGACATCGATGGACATCGAATCAGATAAAGATGAGGGACATACATGCATGGGCAGACGTCAGGTTCTTGATGCTGCAGGGAAGTATCGTAGTCACGAACGACGCCTTCTGTTTACCTCATGAGCAGATCACTTGCCAAATCATGTACTTCTTGACAAACTTTGAAAATTTCTGCTTTATTACTTTCTCCGGAACATCAAACTTGTGCTAAGCGGTGAAGAACAATAGCTCCGGAAGCTGCCAGAGGTCCGCCTTGACGTAAGTCTCATCATCCATGATGAGAGAATGAGGCTTCGTCAGCATTTGGACGTACAGTTGACGGTCCCTTGACTACCGTATTTTGCCGTTCGTCAGGATTTGGAGCGTTCTGCCCTTTTTACGTATGCAGTCCCTCCCGGTCCTTGGCTCACTGAACGAAAGACTTGAAGAGAGATAAACTTTTTGGCCACATCCCTGGCCAAAGGATTGGGGAGCTCAGATTGAGCAATCATCTAGCTCGGACGTGTTTCGCTTTTCGGTCACTTATTCGGCTAGTACTCAGCCTTTTAGTGGATTTTCGATCAAAAAGTTATCTGCCATTTTTAAGCGTCACGCCAGGACCGTACAATGAATAAACGGCCCGATCATCCCGCGTTTCGGAGATTTTGCGCTAGTTCACGCGTAGTATGACGTCAGTGGGTAAGGCGTTTTTTTAATGCGCGAAATGTGCTTTTCTCGTAGCGTCCGTTGCGTTCAAAATTGGACAGTGCATTCCGTGGCCACCCCAAGTAGCACATATGTCACAAGTCAGTTGCTGCAACTTATATGTAACTGAATTCGGTTATATTAAAGTTGCTGCAGCCTTGGAAAGAACCGACCCGATCCGAAGATCCGGATTTTTCGTGCCGGCTGGTGACGTCATTCGGCTGACCGATCCCAGTTCATAGCGAGTGCAGTAAAAATTTTCCCTCCAGTTGGTGGAGACGCGTGGTGTTTTTTTTTTTCGGGAAGAGTTACCATTCAGTGACCTCCATGACCTACCTAACCCTGCCCAATCATCAACTCTGTAAATCTTATGAGGGCGTCGCCAAATCGGGGGTTATTCGCTAAGTAAGTTTTGCATCAACATTTTTCCTCATCCTTTTGCCATTATCTTAGATTGAAATCAAGCATTATTCCTCACTTTGATTTCTGATAGCAATCTGGATAAATCGTATTAATTTTGGCAACTAGCGCATCCCCTAACCAAAAGTTATTATTCCGCATGAACACTTTCCCGACATGTTGATATCCTGATCACTAATACAACATTTATTATGAGAGCATTTCTCCTTCCATTCGATGCTGAGAGTATCGTAGTAACGTTTAATCACACGACTCACTGTTGACTGCACGATTCCGAGCTGTTTTCCGATGTCCCGCTAAGAGAGTTGAGGATTTTGCAAAAACAATTTGCTACATTGCACGGTGGCTAAAATCGTGTTTTAGCGCGTTTATTTAATAATTACCTTTTATTATATGTGATTTAGCGTAATGGTGTCTTCAAGACATTTTATCAGTTAGTTGACGCGCTTTTTGGAGGTATTCAGCCTTATGATCAATTCCCCTAAACACAATTTTTTTTTCCATTTTACAACATGGAAGATATAAGTCTACGTGAGAGTTATAGTAATAGTTCTCCTGAAAAACTTTGTTGAAGCTCGTAATTTCATTACTTTTGAAGATTTATTGCATTTTATTTACCCGTAATGCTGGGTAGATACCTCCTCGTGGTAAGTTCTACCATGATGCATTTGCCAGCTACAGGGCATCATTATGAATACCTTCCCAATATCCAACTCCGTGGTATTGTGCTTCTCTCCCTAGTAATGGTACAGATAAGTGTGGCCAGGAATAAGTAATTCCTAAATGCTTTTGTCATTTTTGTCATAGATTGAAATTAAGGACTAACCCACATTGATTTCCAAATGGCAATCTGGACAGAGATTTCAAAGGAAACATGAGTATCAATGATTTCCAGATCTGAAATATACCGTAACTGTATACTTTCGTGTTTTCATATATTCGTAATCTACTGTTTCCATATTTCATGAAACTCATTTTTCATATTTCATTATATTTATTTTTCTTATTTTTGCATTCTTTTTTTTTAATTTCCATATTTTTATAATTTAATTTTTTCACATTTTAATATTTTTATAATTCATATTTTTACATTTTTTTTTTAATTTCCATATATTTATAATTTCATATTTTTACATTTTAATATTTTTTATGTAACGTATTTTCCTTTTACTAAGTTTACACTTTCATGTTTTATTATTTTTGTGTCATAAAATTTTCATATTATTGTTTTTATATTATAATATTTTCATATTTCTTTAAATGTAACATTACACTTTCATATTTGATGTTTAATATTTTTCATATTTTTGTATTTTCATATTTATATAATTCCATGTTATTACACTTTCATATTATAATATTTTTATATTATCATATTTTCCATATTCTTTTATTTTTCCTATTTTTATAACATATCACATTATGATGATGTTTTATTTTATATTTTCATGATTTCACATTTTTTATACCTGTATTGGTCCTATTTTTACCATTGCTGTCATATTTTTCATATTATTTATAATTTCTAAAATTTATATTCATTTTGTTTTTGTTTTCCTTATACCTTTATATGGTCATGTTTCCGTCTTCATATTTTGTATTTTTATATTTTTATTATTCATTTTTTTAAACTTTCATATTTCCATATTATATATATTTGTGTTTTAATGTTTTTATATTATCTTGTTTTCTGAGCTTCATTTCATATTGTCATATTTTCAAAATTTTATACTTTAACATATTTTCACATTCTCATGCTTTTATGTTTTTATGTACTCATATTTTCGTATCTTCATTTTAAATGTTCATGTTTTCAAATTTTTTATTTTCATACAGCAATTTTTATTCTTTTATAACATTATATGTTTATGTTTCTTATTTTCATATTATAAAATTTTCATATTTTCATGATTTAACATTTTCATAGCCCACTACAAAACATCCCAGGAAGGAAAGGTTCACAACCTGCCATGTAACCTTTAAGCAGACGACGTCCTAGCACATAACCTGCTATCTGATACTCATTGTTCTAATTAAATTCTTTTTGACAATTTCCAGCTTCTTCTACAAGAGATATACATCCCAAGTTAACTTCGGCTCCCTAATTGATGTTACATTCTACAAATAAATATAAAATTTGAAACAATTTCTTATCATAATGTTATTCATTTCACTACATATTTATATACAACTACCAAAGGCAGAGCTTAAAAAGAACATGGTGCGTATGGTACGGTATGTCCACGCATCCTTGGCTTTATAAAATTCGTATTATGTATCATGTCGAAGTGACTACTTGAACACGATACATCTCAGAAGAATCATCTCTACCGGCAAACCTTACAACATAGTAGGCCTATTACTTTGAAGTTTATGTCATACCACTGATATGCTGTAAGCCTCAATATTGACAAAAAAAATATTGGGCGTCATCTAACTCAATGATTTTCCAGGATGCTTTCTTTGTACTGGCTGTGTTTGTGTTCGATTAGATTAGATTTTGAAGATTTATTGCATTTTATGCCAACAAGTTTTGAACATGTACGTTGTATAAGCATACAATCTTATGGAGACGCATGGTGCATTGGTTCATCAACTCCTTGCTGGTGAATGATTGATTTCTACCTTACCAAAGTAGGAAATAGTTTTTCGATTAAACATGCACTTTGTTCGCTTACAACTCTACAGTTCAGGTATTAATTTAAAGTTTATTACTTGTGTACTTTGTTATGCATGTAAAGGATTGGCTGCCTGATTTGCCCCGTTGTCAAGTAGCAGTTAAATCAAATATGCCAAAAAATCCAATAAAACTGTCATAACTTTTTCATTTTTCAAGTTTTTAAGTCACAATAGCCACCCAACGGCGTACTTCAATATTAGGTATCTAAAATTTTCTAGAACATGCAAAAAATGTAGAAATGAAAAAGATATGATGAAAAACCCATTTTTAAGGGGCTGTCAGCATAAAACGAAAAAAAATCTCCAAATGTAACGGAATTACAAACTTGGTGTCTTCGACTAAGTTTTTCAGGAGAGCTTTTGCTACAACTTTTATGAAGAATCAAACCAAACCAAACAACATATAGTTGTGAAGTGGAAAAAAATAAATGTTTCATCTCATATTTAGGGAGATTGATCAGTAAGCTGAATACCTCCAAAAAAGCGCATTAACTTACTGATTAAATGTCTTGAAGAAACCATTACACTAAATTGCATAAATGTGCTATTTATTTGATAAACGCGCTCAAAACACGATTTTAGCTACTGTGCATTGCTTTTCGGGTGACCTCATTTTATCCCATTTTCAAAAAGCTAACATCGATTAAAAATACAGTGTAAACAGTACAACTTTTACTCAAATTTTCAACACAAAATACCCAATGGGTAATTTTCTATAGGGTAGGGATATTGCTTTTTGCATTGAAACTTTCCGTTTTGTCATTGAAGACATTGACACTTGTCTTCAGTTACTGCTTCCCGATAGACCATTTGTACATGTTATTCACTCATACATAAATAATACTGTCAAAATTTGCATCTATTTTTTGACATCGGTGCACAACCAGTCGACATTACTTGTCAAAAATCAGGGTTACCAATTCGATAACTTGTCACCGAGTCTGGCGCTGAGTGCTCGGTGCAGAAGCCCAAAGATGGAAATAAAATTTTGGGATTTATGCGCAATACTCTTTATTCCTTATGATGTGAAATGAAAGTGGCTTATTGGATCTGCGTCATTCTCATCTATCGCCGTTGGACCAATGTATCATGTACCTGGAGTCCATTTGAAGGGGGAAAGGTCATATGGCCGAAATCCATTCGGCCAAAACCATTTATTGAGATGCCATTAGACAATTTGATCAGACCATTAGGCGAAACCCATCTGGCCGAAAGGGGTCGTTTTGCCAATAGTCGTTCAGCCGAAGGGGTCGTTTGGCCGAAAAGGTTGTTTGGCCGAAAGATCGTTTGGCCGAATGGTCGGTCATTGTTGAAGGTTCATTTTGTGAAAGGGTCGTTTGTCGAAATAGTCGTTTGGTCCGAAATGGTCGTTTTGACCGAGGGTAGCGCAACATTGTCTTACTTTACAGCCGCGCATCTTACCGCTAGGCTAAGGAGACCCCGTTTCGTTCAAGTATTATTGTTTCTAGTTGGAAACATTGCCACCTGCTGTACACTAAAAAACACGAAGAACACTACATACTCATGAAATGGCGGACGCATAGAGAAGCTTTTAATTGGCGGTCAATAGTGACCGCTGAGAAATGCCAATAGAATACCACATTGCGACCAAGCAGGTGAAGCCCTCTGGTTGGAATACAGAGCCATTGAAGGGAGAAAGAAGAAAGGGTTTTGCTTCTAGCTACCATAAAAGTCCCCGTGCAATATTTTGTAGGGAGATGTTCATATTCAGTTCTGTATAGTTGTCAATCAGGATGCAAACCATCATTAGAAGAAAATAGAACAGAGGTGTCTAAACGGAAACAGCTCACCGGATATAACTAGAATTCCCCACCCAAACTTTGGAAACAGCACCATTATCTCCTTGAATTTGTATTCCGAAAAGAGCACTTTTTAATTTTGCTGACCAATTTTACTAAAATTCACTGATGAAAAAAAGCTCAGGAGGCGAAAAAATGAGCGTCTACTTCTTATCGCGGTGTACTATGATCTCACTTAACACTGCAAAAAGTGAGAAGCGCGAGATATGAGTAGTGAAAGGACATCTCACTACTAACTTCGCATGAACGTCTCACTTTTCACTTCTCATTTTCTCAATTCTTATTGTAAAAAGGGCGTGGAGCAAGAAGTGAAGTATTGAAGGCAATACTGTCTCACTCCTTTCCTTCATCAGAAGTGATAAATAAGGAGTGTGAAATGAGACTTCTCACTTCTCCTCCTCATATATTCACTTTTCGATATGTCAAAAGTGAGAAACGCAAGTGAGAAACACAAAGTGAGTAGTAGAACGTCTCACTACTCCCATCGCAATTATTCACTTTTACAGTGAAAGAAAAATGAAGAAGAGAAAGAAATGGACATCTCACTTCTCACTTCTCATTTTCTAGTTTCTCACTTCTCCTTGTGAAAAGTGGGTGATGTCACAGAAGTGGGTAGTGGGATATGTTCACAGCTCACTTTTTACGGAAGTGAGAAATGAGGGTATGAGTGAGTAAGACGTCTCACTTCTCACTCCTCATTTCTCACTGCTCACTGTGAAAAGTGAATGAGTGCGAAATGGGTAGTGAGATGTCTCTACCCTTTTCACTTCCTTTTCTCACCCCCATCGAAAATGATAAATGAAGGGTGAGAAGTGAGACGACATCGCTGCATATCACTCATTTATCACTTCTCGATGTAAAAAGTGAGAAGCGCGAAGTGAGTAGTGAGACGTCTCACTACTCACTTTGCGCTTCTCACTTTTGACAGCGAAAAGTGATACGTGTGTGTGTATTTACACGAAACTGGTAACACGAACGCCGCGCTCGAATTCTCGCAATAACGGAGTAGCAACCGTGGGCGGTCAATCATGCTCATGCTCATGCTCTCACTTTTTACAGTGTTAAGAAAATTCATTAAATAACCCATTCCGGCGTAAATGACCGCTGGTCCAAATGACCACTTTTCCAAACAACTCTTTCACTTCATTGGCCCATTACGATGACCCAAATAACTCTTTCAGCTAAGCCAGCCCATTCAATGGCCAAGCAACCCATTTAATGAAATGAGCCCATTTCATTAACGACCCATTCAGGCCAAATGACCCATTCAGCTAAAACGACCCAATCGGCAAACGACCCTTTCGGCCGAACGACCTATTCGGCCAATGCGGCAACGACCCTTTCGTGCCGTATTAGCCCATTCAGGCCAAATGACTTTTGGCCTAATGGTCCTGTTCGGCAAATGATATATTCAGCCAAACAACTTTCAACCTCGTTGGCATTCGGCAAAATGGCTTTCGGCAGAATAAGTTTCGACAAATGAGTATTCCTTCCCCAATTGAAGTATAACAATTAATATTGTGTGCTTCTAGCAGCAGAACTTAAACCGTTTAAAAGAACTCTTAGGCCACCGCAACTCGTATAACAGAAGACTTCATTAGGCCCTTGAGCCTGGTTCCTGCATGCCATTTAGTACTGTTTTGTATTAAAGGGTTCTATTTAGAGTCTATATCTCTATATCTTATCAAAACTGAATCGAACATCATAAGCTAAGTCCAACATCTATGTCCAATATCCAATCTTATCTAAGTAGAAGATTAAAAATCAAAATCCAAATCTGAAGTTTAAGTCCAAAGTCCTAATTAAAATCAAATATCCAGATCCTGTTTCCAATCTAAAATACAATGTCTAAATCTAATATCAAAATGCAGTATCAAATCGTGTATCCAACCCAATATCCAAATCCAAAATCCAAGTCCAAGATTTAATTCCAATAATCGAACTATGTATGGAATCCAAAGAACAATTCATGCATTCGATCCAATATTATAATCTCATCCGAAACCAATATACAAAACCCAAAATTGATTTAAAATCCAAGTCCAAAACTCAAATCGTATAAATTTCAGACATGCACAGAACTCTTTTTTTTTCCACGTTTTTTTTTTTCAGTCGTAGATTTAATCGTGTGTCTTTAATTCACCACAAAAATCTATGCAATGCGTTCCAAAACATCTAAAAGCGCAAAACTGAACGTTGAGCGCAAACTGAAAAAACGTGTAAAAACAGAATTCTGAGCAGATTCTGCAGGGCTTTTACAAAAAGTGTTAACTTTTTATACATATACTGTATTGAAATACACTGCTTGAACGATGAATTGCTCGATTTTAATACAATAATTGTATTTAAATCGTCTAAGTTTGTATATGCAAATATTTAATACAGGATTTTATGCAGAACTGCAGAAAGCAAAAATTTTGACCAATTTTAGATACCCATGTCAAACCCCCGGGTTAAAGAAACAGTAGCTCGAAATAGGTATATTTATCTTGCCGTTTAGCTGCCTTTCGCCATACAAGTATTTGTCAGCTAACTTCCAGTTGCTTTTTGCGTAAAAAATATGCGCCATGCTGCTGCCAGCGCTGAGTAAGATCTAAAGTTGGATGCCGTCATCTGATGAATGAAATAGTAACAAAAGGTTCGCCTACAAATATACTCCCAAAGCTTTTGATGTTCGCCAAACGATAATGTAGAACGTTGTCATAGGTGGTGTGAAACACGGAACGCGCATGATCGAACCTGGTTCCAATCACACTCAATGGAGTTCGCGTGTTGTGTACAGTGGAAATCAGGTCCATGTAACAGTGCAGACTTCTGAAAAGAGCATTTTACGTGCTGGCGTGCAAGAAGCGTTTCGTAGAATTATCCTAAAATATTGCTGACTGAAATAAATATAAACCAAACCCAACCGGTTCGATGCAGATAATCCCATTCAGAACGAAACCGTGTTGCTATGTTACCTTGTTTACGCAAGTAGTTTTACAGACGCTTCGAAGTGCAATCCGGAAAATTCTGGTTGCTCGGCGGAATAAGGCGGCGAATTGCCATATTAAACACGAGAAGGTAAAAAGGCATGATATCATTGAACGTCGATACGTAGTCAATGTCCATTGTAAGACATGGGTGTAGGAATAATTAGCACGACGCGACGCCAAAGCAGGTATATTGCATACGAATGAATTGCGCGCCAACTATCAATTCACCTCCGAGGCTGCCGTCAAGAAGTTACTCAAAGTCACGAGCAAGTGTGGTTGCATCCACCAGAACCGGAATGAACGGGACTCAAGCTGAATATACCTACCAAAAATAAATTTCGTTGGTAATGATGGCAGTTCACCAAATATTAGAAATATTTTATTAACTAGATCTAATTGCATGTCGCAAAGTACTTTGCAATGCTCAATTGCAGCACATGATATGTCAGCATTTTGTACGAATCATCATTTGAAATACGATATTTGGCCTGAGCTACATTCGTACTTATCTTGAATGGCTGTGGTCCAATTGTTATGTGCTGCAGGTGAAAATGGAACAAAATGCGTTTTCTAAAACAAAGTGTTCGAATTAGCAAAAGCATTTACACCTGTGTTTGATTTCTAAGGAAGTTTCAACTTCTAAGGGCGTTTATTTACATTTGACGACAACAAAACATTATCATACACAGGGGAATTCTTTAACATGTTTAACACTTTTCACCATGGAAATCATTCATCTGAAATCAGCTGAAATTGCACTGCTGCAATTAAACTTCATGTTTTCATATAAATATGTATGTTCAAACACATGTACCTTCATAATTCTCATTTTAAATATAAAATTGTAAAAGGTATATATGATACATTAGCATGTCAAAGCACATCAATGGGAATAGCTGACGAAGTTCGATTGCGTGCTACATGATGATAAGACCTACTTCAAGGACAGCTTCCTGAGCGGTGAATAGATAGACCTTCACACTGACCTAGACGTGACCTAGACACTAGACCATTACTTAATGTGTAGCTCTCGCATGTGGAAGTGTAGAGTTGAACAAATGAATGACAATGGATTGTGATTCGACCCCATGGAAGTCCAATTTGGGGAATCTCAGGCTTTCATTCAGTAGCACTACTTTAAGTTGCGAAGGCCGACGAAAGGTCCTTCGTAAGCTGGATTGTTCAAAAGCACAAGACACAAGCACAAGCCTAGTAATGGCCAGGGTCGATAATGTGTTCGGAGTCCTATTGGAAGGAAAGTGCTTTACCTCCAATACATTTTTCAAATCAAAATTTCCACATAATGCCCTAGCAGCACAATCCTGACGGATTTTGTTGCGGCAACTCAAATGTGACTAAATATGATTACATACGGGTCACATAAACTTTTGTGCAACATGTTGGCTGCTCGGGTATTCACATCTGAGTTTTCAGAACATTGTAAATCCACACGGGATGTTTCTATTTTGATTTTTGAATTCAGACCGAAACGGGTTAATCGAAAAACCCTTTAACATGGCCCAAACTTCTCATATTAAGCAGGTGACTGAGATGGAAAGATATACACTGGGGTCACATTTTACGCGGTTTCTACATGCGGCCCGTTCTTTACGTAACTATTTGAGGCAAATTTTAGGATTTACGCAGTTTTAGATACAACCTTTTTTTTACTATATTATAGTGATTTTTTCGAAAATAGGAAGTTCATCACTTAAACATTTTAGGAACAATTAATATTAGAGGTATTAAAACATTTTTCACCCGAGTAAGTATTAATTTTTAAACAAAAACCTGAATCACTTTGATCCGTTGAAGCGTGTTAAATCTGAAGAAATTTAATGCAATTACTAAAACATCAATACCATTAATCAATAATTGAAGCTTAGTTGTTGGATTTCTAATCCGAAGATGATGATTTGATGTTAATTCCTATCGTGGGTATATACATGCCATTAAATTTCTGCGCTTCACTCATCCGATTGGGAAGGGAACTTTATTTTGAGCGAAGTATATAAATGGCTGATTCGGCGGTTCTCAATGCATGCTACATAAGATAAAGATTTCAATTACACAGGAATTCAATTCACAGCTGTTTAAATGAAATAAGAATACAAGTTGAAACACGGCTCCATCAAATTTATACAGTATTCGTTTTCTCCAGCCTTATAATAGGTTAACTCGCTAATTTAATGAATAATAATTGTACCGCTTCTTGACTTCTGCCTTGCCAATTGTGTTGAATCATTATTATTAGATTAAAACCGAATTCACTACCGTCTCAAACCTTATTCGTTTAACATCTAGTCTTTATTTGAGATTGACACTCGTGAAAGCAGTTTTGCTTTCCTCATGTTTCTGATTTTGCTCTGCTATTTCTTTTGTTGCTCAACAGTTGGATTCTTGGAGAGCAGCTCAGGTGCATCGAACTCACATCGACGCAAATGAGCGTTTCTTCAATCGTTGCATGAACATTAAATTAACTTATATCTATCTATCTATATTCTATATCAATTAAAAAATCAGCGGCAATTTAGGCTCATCCAAATCGACGCAGGTTTAATAATTGAGGATTGATTTCAAAATAAACTCTTCCATCCATCAATACCCAATTATAAAAATTGATTTTGAGATTAGATGTGTGTTTCCCGTTCCGATTAATTATATTGAACTTTTTTGTATTGTATTAAATGATTGTGATTCTTATTCATTGTTTAACTGAAATAAACGACAAAACATGCAAAAACAAACAGCTTTGAAACCGACCTTGGAGTAATGCTTTACCTCTGCTTAAGCTTTGTATAATTACTTATAACTACTTTTTACACAATCCCATAACGATAATCATCGCAAGTCACCTGCGCTACGACAGCACAAACCACTGCAGTCAAAGTAGGTTGATCGGTATAATATTCAGAAGAGCAAAAAGCCAATGTACTCATGATCGGAGATTCAGTCGCGATTTTGTCTGGTAGGGTAGATTACACTATTCCAAATGCACGCATTAAAGACTAAAAAAATACTAACCCATATTTAAGAAAAAAAAAACAATCACTCAGATTTAAAGATCATGATTTTTCAACTCGGTGTAGGATTATCTGCACGATTAAATCAAAATATGTGTCTGCCTCCTATCAAATAATTGTGCATTTCTGCCCTCGAAGTTAAAATAGCATCCGGAGAGACGTTGAAACATATTCGAACACATATCCGAACAAAAAATCCACACATCTATCGGTGCAACTCTCCTAGCCACGAAAAGCACGCACAATCAAACATAACACCAAATACAAGGTTACGACTAACGATTGAACAGACGTGTCTATTTATATTTGGATGTGTTCCTCGGAAATAGAACATCTATATTCTACAGGAAAAAAACGTAGAAAAAATCTTGCAGATCAACTTCTAGCTTTTGCGAAATGAAAAGTAAAACTCATTTCCATAGATGTTTACAATTGAAGGTATGTACCGGTCTGTCGACGATATTGTTTGTGGTAATTTTGTTCAGCGGCGGCGGTGTTTTTGGTAGCCTAGTAAGAGCGCGCCGTTAACGGTATTCGACTGTACACGGGATAAGCGATCGTGGATGATCGACGAGGGGAAGAAATCAGCAACAACAACCAAGTTTTGCTTCCTTTGCGATATCTCATGCCGCATGAGGGGAGCAAGGATGAATTCTAGGATTCCAGTAAAATACGACTCAACTGTTTATTTTTTTTATAATCTTCATTAAATCACAGACAAAATTGAAGTGATAAAAAGTGAACTCAACTGGTCAGCTAAAACGCAGATTTGGGCACATGGGGGTCGTACACTAATTACGTAAGCTCTTATGGGGGGAGGGGTTCTGCCATTTTCTTACTTTTCATATAAATAAAAATGATTTGTATGAGAAAAATCTTACATGGGTCAATCTTACATTTGACTCCTGGGTCTTCGGCCACTCAGTTCCGGTCATACCAATAAATTAGTTAACATTATTTTCACCTCGATCACTCGTTTCTGTTGGTGTTGACCCACTACCAGGAGATCTGTTTAAACAGGGTTACGGTGGTGAGCGGCACTGACTAGAGCGCTGCACTAGGTAACTACCGAAGAAAGCGGGTTGGGGAATGAGGTTCTGCCACGCCGCATGGTGGATGGGAAGGTGTCGTGTGTCTCATCTACTAAAAGGGCGATAAGCTAGATTGTAGCAACTCACCGCAATCCCACTGCTGAACGCCACCTAAAAGGTACTTGTGAAGACTTAAATACTGGCGGAAAGAGATCACTCCGAGCTGCCACTGTTCCTGCTCAAATCCAGTCTGTTTAAACAGTCAGAATCTGATTGAGGTAAGGTAGCATCGTGGCTACTTGGATGATTAAGAAAAGTATCACGGTGAGTATATGCATGAGTCTATCATGTCATATTCAGCACACGTCACAATGTGGGGCCGTGAAATGGTGAGTTGACATCTGTGTAGGAGCGACCTACACAGCTCTGGTCCCTCTGAAGTTCCAAATCTCACGCTCCCCACACGGGTCTTCGAGCGACAATCAACCGCCAGCCTAAGGGTTTTGTACTTAGCTGGTAGTGCTTTCTGAGCTTCTAGGCACACTGACGCATCGTAGCTAGAAGTGAGGGGGTGCGATTGCAAAGGGACCATCGTCCTAACTCCCTAATCCCAAGGCGTCAAGCGACCCGTGCCGAGGGATGCATGGCCAGGGGGGTGAAATAATAAACTAGGCCTTTAATTTGGCGGAGCCTGTGGGGTGCCCTGGGCACCCTCCTAAAGTAATTGTCCCACTTACCGCGTCATGCTGGGCTCTGGCGTGGTGGACCTCTCTTTCGGAAGCAACTCATTGGGACCAAAATGGAAAATCCAAGGCAATTTCTTCAACTAGTGGTAGTAGTGTAGGCGACAACCCCTTTATATCGCAAGAGGTGGATTGATCAGGTCTCCGCCTGAGAGGCCAGAAGGCAACCATCGGCAGCTCAGTGGGCAGCGCGCCAGCGTGGGTCATAACTTCTTCATCTCGGCTAAAAACGCCGGTATGAGGTTATTGAAGCGGCCCGCGGCTTGCGGAGGCGATGAACCGCAAACGCGATGGGCTTTTCGGTGGCCTTCGAGGTGGCGACGGAACAGCTGGACGCCATCATCGATTTTGCGTCATCGAGCATACGCAGGACCTCAAGAGGGGAGCTTGCTGAAACTTCGAAAGTCGATGTTGGACGCCACGCTGGAGAGAGGGGCGGTCAGGACGGCCAAGGTCTAAACCCGTGAAATCAAGCTGAGTCGAGGTCTGCAAGACTGAGTCCCAAAGTTCGCGGACTCGAGCAGGTTGAATCGACCGAGGAGCGTGCCAGTGAAGACGGTGCTGCCAAGTTCTGCTACCCAGACTGAGGACTCCAAGTATTCGCAGGCGGGCGTCGAAGGTGAACTGCTTTCACAAAAACGGGAAGACAACGTCTCAGAGGATGAAGCTCCCTCCCTGGGGCCGCTCCCAAAACGCGGAGGTTACTACCCCGAACAAGGATAGTGGGAAGCTGGGATGCTGAACCCCGGCCAGGTACCTCCAAAACACCTGGGAGGAAGGACACAGGGAAAGGTCCGTCCACCCAGGAAAGACAGTGGTATGCGCGGTTGTAGACAGGCTGAGGAGCACTCTGAGGAAATAGGGGATGACGCCTCCTAGACCCTGGTCAAGAACAAGAGGAAACCAGAAGACATCCAAGGGAAGCCAGAAACGAGGCCCAGGCAGATGAGGGGTAGCAAGAAGATCCCTGAGGGTGAGGCGCCAATCGCTCGGGGTGATGCGTGCCTAGTCATCACGGCCGGACGAGGCCAAAGTACTCGGACGTCTTGAAGGCGATGAGGAGTGACGTCCAAGCTCCAGTGAACTCAGGTCGACGACTACGTCCGAATAAGACGCGTACCGGATGGGCGAGATGATCCTCGAAGGCTGAAGAGGGGGCGTCTCGCAAGAAGGAGCGCCGCCTACAAGAAGTTGTGGAGGAATTCCTGGAAAGGACGGTTGAAGGTGAGGGCACTCACGACGTGAAATTGAAGATCTAAGGGTTAAAGAACCTGGACGAGATCACCCGAAGTCGAAGAGCGATGACAGTGTAATGAAGTGGAAACGCCCACCGCAGCCGTTCCGGCTACGGAAAGGTCCAGGCAGGGACGCCAGGTAGCATTGGTTCCGGCTATCTACGGCGGACGCCCTCAAGGTAGTCAATTCCCAAGGGAGCGTCAAAAGGTGGGATGATCCGGTGTGCCCTGTGGGCATAACCGAGCAACCCGAAGTTTGCTTCAAGTGCCTGGAACCGGGGCACAAGCAATGGGACTGCAAAGGCCCCTGACTTAGAAACTAATCTCTGCCGCCACTGCGGATTGAGAAGTAACATAAGGCTATTGCGGCAATACTGACCAACTCCCTCGGTGTTTGATTTGTTCCAGCAAAGCTGTGAACAGCAAAGCACCCATAGGGGTTCGAAGTGCCAGCGTTTAAGCGTGCTGCCAAAAAATCCTGCAATGCAGAGTAACGCCAGCTGGCTTTGCTCGGCCTCGCCCTAATGTTTGGAGTGTGCACAGAGTTTAGAGGAAACGCGGCGGAACACGGGTTGTTCGTGTGCCCACGTTTTCGCGCTTTCGTTTTCGGAAAGGAGTCCTCGTTCAAGGCTGGGGTGCAGGCGTAGGCACCGCGTCGGCAAGAATCCCCTCTATTGTGTTGGCAGGAATAAGACCCTATCAAAAAGGGTGCAGGCGGCATCATCATTTCTTGATCCACCAGTCGATGCAGAGAGAGGAAGCAGGCGCGAAGTCGATCCTTCCACCTTCCACGGGGCGTGGTAAAGGCCACGCCCCTATGGAAAACCGTGCTGGCTCACTGGCACGATACCATGATATGGTGTTCTTCTAAAAAAGAAAGCGAGTCCACGATGTTCGGTGCTGCAAGGACACGCAGCTAACCTCGAAATTGCGTTATTACCAGCCTCCCTTTGCTGAGCATTACTTTCTGGTTGTACCGAGCTTGGGCTTGGCGACAATGCTGGAAACGGTTTTAGCGGGTCAGGAGTTTAGTCCTGCCTCCCTCGTTTGCTGTTGGAGGTGGTCCCTAACCCACACTTCCTGGACAACCCAGGATGTGTCTGTTGAGCAGATTCCCCCTCCATTGCTTAGGAAGAAAAAAAAAACACGTCACAATTTTCACTATCATCTTGGCTGGTACCAAACAGCCCAATTAACATTTAAGGTTTCATTCCACTCTAGAAATGATTTTCAAGATAAAATAATAAGATCTAACAATAAAACCCACTCTTACATGACAACCTTGTAATGACCACTATAAGAGTAAGATATGGCCAAGTGGCCATCTTGATAACCACTATAAACCTATTATAAGAAAAATTAAAAGAAATTTGGCTGCGACAGCTGTCAAAAATGTTGCTTAAAAAGGGAAACAAAACTTTGCTAAAAATTAAAAACAAAATAAATTGTTTATGGCGATCATGATGAGGTTGACTAGGAAATAATTTCCTTTCAGGATTGTTTTCCATTCACTTCTATTCAAATGTGGTGCGTGTTCGATTTCATGATGAAAGCTAGTTTATCACGCTCTTTATCACTACCGTAGAGCTGCTCATAAAATCAATAGGCATTTGACTTTTCAGCATACTTATCCGGGGTTTATTGATAACAATAAGATTGACAATAAAAATGAGCAAATAGCTATGGCGATTGCTATTATAAATCCGCCATAAGAATTAAATAAACCCAAGAGGCACAACGTGACATTGTTGTAGGAGGTACTCTTCCCCAGAATTTTATGCCGCCATTAGGCACCAATCTCAATCATCGAAGGCTCGTGAGGGCGGCAGTACCAGGCGGGATTTAAACAAGAAACGGCAAACGGCAGTACCAATCGGGATTTAAATGGTAAACGGCAAACGCTCTACCACAGACCAGGTGTTCGCCGTACGTCAGGTATCCTATTGCAGAAATGTTGCGAATACAACGTGCCCACACATCACCTATTTATCGACTTCAAAGCTGCATATGATGAAATCGTTCGGGACCAGCTATGGCAGCTAACGCAAGGCGACGATGGATCGGGCGATGTGCGTAGTTCGAATTTCAGGGGCATTCTCAGAGGTCCCCTTCCTTCCCCTAAGTAACATTTTGGTTTTGCGCTGGTTTGATAACACTATTGTAGAGTAAATTATAGTTTTACAAGAGCGATTTATAAAACTTGAAATACTTGCAGGTCGAAGCGCGCATGAAGGGTTACGGCAAGGTGATGGTCTTTCGTGTCTGCTATTCAACATACCTTTGAAGGGAGTAATACGAAAGGGAACTGAGGGTTGACACGAGTGGTACGATTTTCACGAACCGTCCAGTTATTTGGAAGCCTACATCATACTGAGAAGCGAAGCTAAAAGGATTGGACTAGTCCGGTGAAAATGGTTCTTGGCAACTATACGATGGGAAAAAGAAGGCGAGGTGCACAGCGAGCATGGTGGATCGATCAAGTGGAGGACGATTTGCGGACCCTCCGTAGACTGCGTGGTTGGCGACGTGCAGCCATGGTCCGAGTCAAATGGGAGGGCTTTTATGCACTACACAGGCTACTCCGACCTTAGTCTGCTAATAAATAAGTAAATAACATTGCCCCCTTGCAGCTTAGTGTTCATTGAGTACTTCCACAGTTATTAACTGCGAGGCTTCCAAGCCAATTACCATTTTTGCATTTCTCCTCAGTAACATTTTAGTTTTTTGCTGATTTTATGAAAGTCATGAAGAGTAATTTATGCTTTTGGAGACCGTTATAAAACAAAAAATGTTACTTGGGATATCATGAGGCTAAAACGAGGAAACTTTATGCCCAGGGAAGTCAGGACAATTTCCAAACCGAAAATTGCCTATACCGGCACCGGGAGTCGATACCAGCCATCCTCCGCATAAAAACGAAAGCTGTTCCCATTAAGAATTTCAATAGTCATAATTTTTCGATCGTCAAAACCACGGAAATCTGTAGACACAAAAGAGCTCCGGATAAAATCGTCGGCCTCGCCGAAACGCAATACACCCAGGTTTTTTTTACACGGTTTGGTTTCAAGACCTTCAGCGTCAATGAAGCAATGAATTACCCCACGAAAAAATCACAAAAATCCAAAAGAAAATTCATGTGGTATTTAAAAAAGCTGTAACAGTTCAGGGTTAACTTGAGAAATTAATGAATTCCAACCGCGTAAAAAAAACTTGGGTGTACTAAGCTTTTACGAGCAAAGTCCTGCACAACGGAACGTAAGTGGGGATGGGTCGCTGGACTGGAATGGACCCTCAAAAGAGAAATAAAGGAAGTCGATAGGCATCTGAAAATGAAGATCTTTTTTCATTGGACTATACTGCCGCTATACCGCAAAGTGGGGTGAAGGCACATCTGTATATGCAGGCCTCCACATACAGATGTGCTCGACACACTTGCAGTTAACAGTATCTCTTCTCCCATACTTGGGGATTGCTTAGTACCCATAAGGGCAGTGTTGGTAAAATCACTCATAAGAATTTCAATCAACAGAAGCGCTCCCGATGCGAACTGAAATCGTCTGCGATTTTAAAAAGATACATGCCGTTGAATTTTTTTCATGCTAAACCACATCATTTTTACTCATTTACACTTAAAAAATCATTTTAGGTTTAAAAACATATGATAGAAATCACTTTGGGGAGGAAATTTATTGCTTATACATAAAAATTGTTTAATAACGTGTTTTGCCGACAAACGTCAAATTCACTGTTTTAAACTAAGGAGAACAAAGAGAAACCTACGATGATTCAAATAGGATGATTTCAACTCATCTATGAAGTTTAGGTCCTTATTTAGGTGCTTTAGGTTGGAACATTGCGTTTCAACTCACGATTGATTAAAATCATCCACAGTTTCCGTTTTAAGTTTTGAGTTTTTACCAACACACTACCCATTGTGGAGGCCCTCCTTCAGCCGATGCATTGGATATGACTGCTTTGCAACTACAAAGCATGAACTCATGCGGAGGTGGCTGGGTTTCGATTTCCCGGTGTAAGTCTAGAGTAATTTTTCGGATTAAAATTGTCTCTGACTTCCCTGGGCATAAAGAGTATCATTGTGTTAGCCTCATGATATACAAATGCCAAAAAGGGAAACTTGGCTTAGAAACCTTGCAGTTAATAACTGTGGAACGTGGAAGTGCTTAATGAACACTAAGCTGCGAGGCGACTCTGTCCCAGTGTAGGGATGCCAATAATAATAAGAAGAAGAACCCATGAGTGAAAGATTCTTATGAATTTTCCTCACAAAAAATTCTTCTTCGTTCAACAGAAAACTTTAATTTATCACGAGTAATTATATTTTCAATTTCAAATTCATCAAAATATCCACATCAGTATTTCCATGTGTACTTTTTCTTTTTTGTTGAAACAACCTATTCTTTTCCTTGCTGAATAACCACTGAAAAACGTTTGCACTTTGACGGGACTCTTTATTAAATTTTACGGATTTTTTTTTAACACTTATGCAATTTGTTGACTGAATTTCCGTAAAGTTGCTCTTGAAATTTATTTTAAAAAAACTCTCCTCGATTTTCAAGCGAAACTCATTTAAATTGTTCTTGCTGGGGTCCCCGGTTAGCATTGCGAAGAAATGAAAGAAAGTCTACTGAATATCATCTCAAAATTCCTCAAAATTTTCACTGAAAACTTTCGGAATTAGCATGATAAATTTTTTTTCTTTTCAAAGAAAATTCATCCTACACTTTTTAGCGACAAAAAAAACTTTCTAATGGTACTCGGGAAGGCACTACACACCATGTTATTTTTCCAATCATTTATCTCTTTCTAGCATTGTCACCTCGTAATTTTGGAGCGGCGTATTTCGGCTTTCAGTTCTTTTATGTAACTGTAAATGTATGTATAAGCATGTAGATTGTGAGAAGGCACGCGCCAGTGATACTTTTTCAAAATCATATTTGTTGTAGAAAAAATTAGCCATTCAATGATGAAAATAATGACGATTTGATGAATGTTCGTGCCTCCGTGTCACCTTAATTTCCATGTTAAATTATTTTCAATTTTCACATGATTTTATTCTTCTGAAACGAGAAATTCTTTCAAGTTTCTCATGGAAAGTTCTTCAGCAATTCCATGAGATTGTTTTTTTTTTTGCATTTACACGAATAATTTTCATGAATTTTCTTTAAAAAAAAACCTATATTGAATTTTTATACAAATTGAGAGAAATACAATAAGAAGAAGATAATATCGCACAGCTAACCAAACCAAGTGATTCTCGAAACTTATTTGACTAATGCAGGACGATAGAGACATGCAGTGAGTAAAAAGGCTTGATTAGAAGGAAAGTAGCCTTGAATTGCTTCACACAGAGCGTGACTGGCGCCAGAAAGGCAACGACCGGATTAAATATGTGCACTACCGACCAGTTCATACAGCAACAGCTGGAGGGCGAGTAAATACGACATACACACGAAAATATGAACATCACATAATCAATGATTAATTATAGTGGGAGTGTTGTACTATTACTGTGGTGTAACGTAGATTTTAATTATAGAGTGATCAGCATTAAGCGCATTTCGCCAAAACCGGTCGGCAATGCGGTGCCAATAAAAACAATTTCCATGATTAGATGTAAGACTCATAGACAATTTTATTGATGGGACTTACTACAGGCTTAGGAAGATATTTCATTCGTCGTAACAAGAGCGTGAAATAACCGAAATTATTTGTCCACCTTTCTTCACTTATCAGCTCTTTTCCAGACACATTCATAGTCGGGACCTGTAAATATTCGGTTAAATATTGATCACGTTTTAAACGAGTAAAGTAATATATAACATAGAAATGAGGTTGATTCTCAACCGTGAGG
Source organism: Armigeres subalbatus (assembly GCF_024139115.2). Lineage (NCBI taxonomy): Eukaryota > Metazoa > Arthropoda > Insecta > Diptera > Culicidae > Armigeres > Armigeres subalbatus. Next base: position 262,011,898 of record NC_085140.1, on the reverse strand, counting down.
TCATGGACGTAGATGGAGTCCCGGTCTAAAGGAGGTCATGTCAAATGTCAAGAAAATTAATAAAACAAGCGCAAACACCACGCGTCGTTGCTGGATATAATTTTTCATTGTTATATAGAATCTATAGAATCTCAAATACACCAATTCATCAACCACTTCGATTCAACCATCAGTGACACAGGCTGGTTTTGTTTAGCTTACATTATCTATTCATCTGCCTGTTCCTAGCCTGACCTTCATTTGCGATGCCTTAATTCTCAGTATCTCTATTCAATCTAATGTGAGCTTCCTCTTCTTTGTTAAAGTTACAGAAAACCTTACTCTTTAATAAGGTGTCTACTACCATTGTACCTCCTCATGGTGAGCATGATACATAACCGATCAAATAAACCCAATTAATGTTGTAAAAATAAACGAAAATTTGATTTTATATGCCGGAATCAACCTTCAACTATACAAAAGAAATGTACGATCAAATTATCGTTTCCTCTATAAATCGAAGATCAGGGTTTAGTATTGTCAATGAAATAGGTACTCAGTTCATCATTGAATAACACCTTTTTAGCTAACCTAATTAGCATGTCAATACGATGTTATTCCAACGACAAATGAGAAAAAAAAGTACAAAATCCAACATTTACTGACAACGGCAGGTGACATCCAGTTTAGATATTTGCAAAACGAGTTTTTCCTCATGCGTCGATTGATGTCCAGGCGTGAGAGATACGCATAAAACGAACCCGCGAACTTTGTTGGCTCAATTTAAAATTTCTTTATCGAATGCAATCTACTTTCTATAAACAAATGTATGTGATGATGCAGAATATGTTAGTCATTTGCTAAGTCATATAAAAAATTTCAACATGATATGTAGACCATGTTCTGTATTATTCGGTCGCATTACAATAATATTAGAACTGCAGTACTGCCTAGGTGTCTACAATAATGATAAAGGTTTTATTGTAAAAGACATAAATTATTTAACTGAAGACACTAACCTAAAATAGGTTAAATTATGGTGGCACATCTCGCATCGTTCCTTCGCTTCTGTATCCAGTACCAGCATCAAACCACCACTACGACAGCACAAAACCATGGTCAACACCTAACTGACAGTCGTGCTTGTCCAACATTGCTGAAAATTTCCTAGTCGATAAGGCTCTAATTATTGGTTCAAATATCACTCGAATCCGTGCGACATCAACAAGTCTCCAGATTCGTTTTGGTACAGGATCGATAGGTATTGTGACGTCCGAGGTGTGATAGTAAATACAACAGTGAATCGCTTTTTTTTTTCTGCGGCTCTAAAGCATTCCTGTTCCGATTCCGATAGCAGACTGGTGTTTACAAGAGAATAATTTATCAGAATGTCAATGCGGTCTAGGCAAGGCCGTTGTTTAGTTATGGTACGACGATGAGCGGTGGAACGTAAAACGGAAAATGTTATCACAGAAGCCATCGAACTGTTTACACGCACTGATCTGAAATCGCGCTGCTACTTGATATGGTTTTATCCTTCTGGAAGCTTGAGAAGGGTATAGAAACGGAATGGAAAATCAAGGATCAAATCAAAGCATCGAAAGCTCATAATTGAGAAATGTATCGGCATTATTTCGGGTCTCTAGTAGCCTAGCGAGCACAGGCGTAGCATTGCCAATCCGGAGGTGGCGAGTTCGATTCTCGCTCCGGTCTAGGATGTTTGTGGGTGGGAAACATTCTTGTCTCCCTGGGCATAGTGTATCCATTGTACTTGCCACACAGATGCAAACTCATGCAATAGCGGGCATAGAAAAACTTTCAATTAATAACTAAGATATTTGAGGTTATGGCTTTCAGTCTTCTTATGCTCAAAAACGGGTTTTACGTCGGATAAAAACCCGTTTTTGAGCATAAAACTCCTCGAAAGGCATAACCTCTTTCTAAATATCACCATCATAGTCGATCTCTCCTAGAAAGTTAATAACTAAGGAAATGCTAATATAATACTAAGTTGAAAAGCAGGCCGAGTTTCTGTTGGAATGTAGAGCCATTGAAGAAGAAGAAGAAGATCGGCTTTATTTCATACTGCCATTGATAATATCTTTTTAGTTTTCGCGAACACCAAATGTATACAATGGCTTCAGGATCACTGAAAAACAATCTTTTGAGGAGGAATCCAAACAATTGTCAAGATCGAAACAATAAATTTATTCATTTTTCGGAGGAAACAGACCAGTACATAGAAGAATTAAAAAATTAGGTAATTGGTCTGAAGTCAGTAATAAAGTAAGTAATCTTTGATACCAATGAAAATAGTAAAACATGTCTGTTTACGTTCCCAAGTAAGTTACATAATTGAGTTTGCATATTCTTTGTAATTCCAGTTTACATTGCTAGATTCTACACAACTGTATGAAAGAATCTGTAGTCATGTCTATATTGACAATAAGTATAACAATAACCACTTTGATCCAGATCAGTATCGTGTCTCGCCACAAAGCAATTTATTAGCATTTATGCTCAATAATTGACACAAAATTCATGCATTGGCGTCAAAAGCTTTCAATTACTAACTATGGAAGCGCACTCAGATAAATCACGTCAGATTCAAATCTCAAATTTATTTTTAGAAGTTCAGTAGCACAAATCTCAACAAAGAAGAACGTAAAAATTGCGAAACAAGAGGTAAGTGCTATGAACAGGCCATTTGTTGGATTATGTTGCACTTTAGCTTAAGGACGCTATGAATGACATTAAGCTATCCTACTATTATCAATATATTGAATACCCTAATAAAATAACCAGAAAGTAAATTTGAAGCAGAAATGTAAGGCCAATTGCATTGACAAAATTACACAATTTTTATATTTATCACTTGTTCTTCCTCGTGTTAAAAACTTCTTAGATTTGTTTTATGTTCAGGATCTGCCATATTTGTTCATTTTTTTTTTAATTTTTGTTTTAATGTTCTGAGACATATGGCCTGGTAATGATATTTTTATTATAATTTATGCGACTCAGGTATTTATCAAGACAAAGAAAACATAGGGGTAACTGGGGTAATATGTACCCCTAAGAATGTTTACTACTGGATTGGTAGTTTGAGATCCGAGCTACATGCACTGTAGTAAATACTCTGGAAAAACTGCCGAAAATGTACTCAAAAATGCCAAGGGTTTTGCGTTTTGCCCTGAAGGTGCATATTACCCCAGTTTCCCTAGTAACTTTTCAAATATATTTAAGCCCATTTTCATTATAATGCTTATCCAAATAATCATTCAACTAATTGTCCTACTTTTTGTAGTAATGGAGCTTTCCTCCTCAAAAATATGATAGAAAAAGTTTTGAATTAGTTTTGGTTCAGCCGCTGACGTTTATTGCACTCACTACAAAATATTATTAGTCATTACTAAATCTGAATTCCGTTATCGTCCAAACATGAAAGAATAACAAAAGAGAGACTCACTAGCCTTTACCATTTTTCATCGTTGCAGCATTCGCAAAAATGTAATTTTCAGTTGCGTTGAACAACTATTAAAGCCGTTACACAATATGTAAAAAAAAGTTCTCCTAGTAGGGACATGGCAGGTATTTTCGTCTGTTCGTCATAGTCTCGAAAACCAATAAAAAACAACGCTTTTTCGTAAACTCCTTACATGCCAAATCGTAGGCTCAGGAGAAACGTTCTGCTATAGTGGAGTTCTAGCAAATGTATGTTGCTTTCGTTGGTTTTAGCCCCTACGACGATGGACGGAAATACCTGCCGTGTCCCTACTTTCCAATGAAAAAAAATATATAATGGTAATACAAAAAAATACTAAAAGTGTTCGGATTCAATGATTTTTTCTGAGGAAAGCGTATACCTTATTTAAAACAAAAACATGTATCGGCTTAATGGTGCCATTCAAAATGCGAAACTGCTAAACCAGCCAGGGCTCTTTAATGAAATGAATAATGTAATACACATAAAGTGAAATTAACAAACACCTTGCACATTGTTATGTATTACTAAATTTATCGAATATGGTTGACGGTGATTGTATTACTTAGTTCACCAAGATTATACCAGAACAGACTAATTTGCCATCGAAAGCATTTTTCACCGCATGTAACAAACTAATTGATTCGCATCACGACTCCTCCATGACGCTGTGGAACCGTGGACGTTAGTTAGTATTTTAAATCTAGCATTCGATGGATAAAATCAACTCATCCTAATAGGTGTTAACATGATCTTGAAACGCCATGCACTGTGGGATCAGCAGAGTCCTGAAATCAATGTTTTTTTCTAGCATTTCATAGATTATAATCATATGGTTTAGTCAATGATAAAAAAGAGATCTATTTTTTTTAGATTGATAGTTACGCATGAATTTTAAGGTCATATATGAAAAGTCGTTTTTGACACTGCAAAAATCATAATTACAAGCAGTACCACGTGGAAAGGGGCAGGGGTAGATGTTCGGATTTCATAATCCGCACATCTTTGACAGAACACAGCATAAAATAAGAATCTATAATTCCATATTACGACCCAATGAAAAATAGTTTTTTCCCACTATGCAATCTTGTTCCTACCACTTACCACCGAATCCATCGAGTCATTCGTCAAATTCAAGAGAGTTTTATGTTTTATAACGTCACATTTGACAGATCTGATGCGATCTATGATTTGAGTCTAGTCAGTCCTTCGTGGTCAACGTGAGCGACCGGTACCAGCACGGGAGTCCTTAGTGCGATCAATTCTGTGTTCACGCCAAAGTTATCCATTGCGTAACATCGTACCGGTCGATTGCTGAAAAAGTTCCTACATAGGGAATACTGAACAAATATTGTTCAAAATCCGTTTAAAAGGAGTCGGATCAGGTTAATAAATGCAAGAGATCACAGATTGTCTAAGTGAAAAGTATTTAGTGTAACGAGAAAATTTGGAATTTGAAGATTCAATTTCGAAATGCCGGAAAAACAGTGTGTCAATAAGTATGGGGAATTTCTTTTTCCCCAAAGACCGGAACCAATCACTTGGAAACAATTCTTCTACAATGAAAAAACCGGAAAAGTGATGGGACGAACTCGCTACAGCTGGGGTAAGTGCAGAATTCTGCAGAGACAGGGATCTTCGTTTGCGAATGGAATAAATCGGATTTGGTTTACATTTCATCATAGTTTCAGCACATATATCTGAAAGTTTCAAGAAAAAAAAATCGACTATTTTACATGTGACTAATATAATGTTTGGAGCCTCCCTTATCCATGCGGTAAGATGTGCGGCTACAAAGCAAGACCATGCTGAAGATGGCTGAGTTAGATTCATCGTCTGCTCTAAGAAATTTTCAGATCGGAAATAGGAAGCGATAAGCTAATTACCATGAACAATTACTTGTCATAAGACGAGTTAATACAATCCCATTGAATTCCACTCACTTAATTGTAGTTCTTGACAGATACGTATTTCGACCTTAACAGTAAAAGGCCGTCTTCAGTATCTCGTATACGACTCCGACTAAGTTGAGAGTCTAAGATACGAATTTAAGTGGTGGGAATTCAATCGGATTGTATTAACTCGTCTTATGATGAAATATTATTCCACCTAAAAGCTTTCCTAAAATAATTTTCTTATCATGAACAATTAATTTGCTACATAGTGGAAGAAATTGACGTGCACAAACCGATATGGTAATTTTTAGGACGATCGCGACATACCTAAATCAAATGAAAACTGGCAGACCAAGTTGCCTTGAACGCAGTTTCCTGGCTTATGCGAGTTTTGAAAGCATAAATCTCAATAAATAGTTAATCAACACAACTGAAAATCATACATTTGCTTTCATCGTGCATCGTTTTTTTGCTTTCTTGCCCTTCTCGTGTACTATTTTTTGCTTAGAATCGTACTTAAAAACTGTATAAATAATTACGCAATTTAACTTTGACGGGATATTTTAATCTGATTGAAGAAAAACTGTGTCACTATGATACCCATGGTGCTAATTTGGGCTAATATCTGTTCAAATTTTAAGCAACATCTGATTTGAATACATCTCATAAACATCATAGAACGTGTCCATCTTCCTAAAACGGTAGTGTATTTTATACAGAAGTTATCTTCACCACACTTCATCACAAACAATATATAGATGTGGGCTCAGAACATACTAAAATGAATGCTTAACAAATGATAATTGACTTCAAATACGTTAAAAGTTAGTTTTGTTTAGCGAAGGTTGTTTTGGACTGCTTGTTATATGGTTTTCTCTGGGAATTTCCTCCGTTTCATTCGAAGCAACAAATAACATGATTTTGTATGATTTCACACTATATTGGGCCGAGTTATTCGGTCAAAAACACATTCGAACGATGTGCTACTGTACAATGTCTAGACGTTTGATGATGGTAAATGTCCACAAATTGAATGTTAATTACAATGCGATGAACATGTGATATTATTCAAATGCTAAATAGATTACCATACTAGTCAAGAAATTAGCTTATCATGTAAAACCCTTGAGATTAAACTGTGGAATTAAATGCTAAAAACGACGTAACGGATGTGGTGAACAAATATTCAAACGTTAAGATGCAAGACAAATTGGATAAGGGAAAGAAGTTTCCGATCGAATCGTCAGCAACGGTGTTTTATGTGTCTCTTTTAGTCTTGCGTAAAATTATAATTGTTATAGTGCAACACCGAGTGGTAGCACCAAACTACTCATATATAAAACAATAGCAGTTTGTTGGTTTGCAAATCGTATTTTCTCCTTAATTTACTTAATCAGATAGCACATTCACATGAACGCATATTATCGACAGGTAGCAAAAGTCTTCTGATAGCTGTTGATGTTTTCTTTTTGGTTAAAAAAGAGTGTTTGCATCATTGTTATTATGTACAAAATCAGATAAGACAGTCCAAAAAAATGCTGTTGGATTATGTTCTGGTTAATTGTATTTTTGGAACCGTGGTGACAATGGGCCAAATGGAGGTGAGCATGTCTTTGTCGTGAAATGCGTGTATCCAAGGACAAAAAAACTAAAATATAAAAGTCCTTTTTAGGGAGAAAATAAATTTAAATTTTTCGGGTAGGCTAGACTAGTTAGGGTATGGCGCGCAATCCAACTACAAGATTGGATCCAAAAACATTGCAGCCGACTGCGTTTTTCAATAACGATTCGTTAAATTATTTGGACATTTTTAAGCATAACTTGACTGCGAAAAAAAGACAGATGTGCGTTACTTCCAGATAATGAATGCCGTTGAAGCCTTGAGCAACGTGAGTGAAATTAGAAATAAAACTAATAATTAAATACATAATCAGTGCTTTGTTTCTAGCTATTAGGCCCTTATTTACTCAAGCAAATGTACGGCGTTTATAGATTTCTTATTGATGAAAGTCTTTAACGTTTCGAAATTCTACTAATCAAATTTTTGGACTTTGGCAAAAGGTACTATTTTAAGGTTACTTCTCACGGAATCCAAGTTTCAAAGTGCTCGCGTTTTCAGGGGCATCCCACTCGATACATGGAAGATCAACGTGCAGAACCGGCTGTCCATTTTGTTATTTCACGCAGCAAAGCTTAAATCAACAAAGCCAGACAGTTGTGCGCTACTCTCCAGTATCCCGAGTGGTGTGTCCTGAAAACCCGCGAGCTTACTTTGAAACTTCATTCCGTGAGCTTTCAAAAGGAACTGTCCGTTCACGGGTCATTTCTTTGAACATATATTCATCTTATCGCCGGGTGAAGCCCATATGGCATAATGCCATTTAGCATAATACCGTTTGGCATAAGACCGTTTGGCATAATGCCATTTGGTATAAGAATTTAAATGTCTAAAGGCCATTTGGCATAAAGACCATTTGGCATAACGACCATTTGGCATAATCCTCAAAAACTGTATTAAATACAACGGGCCGTTTCCTTAAACTATCATTTGGTACAAGAAGGTTAATCATTTGTTGTTTTCATAAGGGCAAAAGTGTCGCAAACATGTTTGTTGACTTCTTCTGTGATTTCAGGAAGATTAAAAGACTGTTGGCAATTATTTTTCCACTTCCTTTTGATAGAAGGCGCGGAGGCCCACAGTTCAAAGTGAAGTTTGTTATGGCTGCGAGCGAAGTCCCTAGTTGTTAAAGAATTTACAGGAAAGGCATTGTTTACGTTTGCGAGTATGTACATTTGCCCAGGATGAAGCTTGGAAAGAAGATGACTCCTTCATTAAAAAGTACGCATTTTGCCCGAAATAATGCAAAAGAGTAAATAGCTCAACTTCTTTAAGAAAGTACGCATTTGCCCGGAATGAAGGCAAAAGAGTAGATGATTCCTTCTATCAAAGTACGCATTTGCCTGGAATAAGGCAAAAGAGTAGATTCTTCTTCTTTAAAAGTACGCATTTGCCCGGGATGAAACCAAAAGAGTAGATGATTCCTTCTTTCAAAGTACGCATTTGCCCGGGATGAAGCAAAAGTGTGGATGACTCCTTCTTTAAAAGTACGCATTTGCCCGGGATGAAGCCAAAAGAGTAGATGTCTCTTTCTTTCAAAGTGTGCATTTGCTCGGGATGATGAAAAGAAGTAAATGAATCCTTTGAAAGTACGCATTTGCCCGGAATAATGCAAAAGAGGAGATGACTCCTTCTTTAAAAGTACGCATTTACCCGGAATAAGGCAACAGAAATATGACTTTACACACACACTTTCACTTTTCACACTTTCATTTTTCAAACGAACAAAGATCATGGGAAAAGTACACGGTCGAATTTTATTTTTAAACGTGAAAATGTTTGTGAAAACTACCAAAAGCATTATTTAGTCTACTCAGCTCTAATGTGGTATAATACAAAAGGTGATTGTAAGTGGCCAAAACCATGAAACAAAACCTCCATAAGCAGGATCAGAAGCAGCTGAAGGCGAACCACGGAACATATGCCAATATTCATTAGTCTAAGTTTCAAGAGACTAAGGACAACTCTTTTGTATAACATATATCAGATTGAAACTGTACTTCTTTTGTATTTTTATCCCGAGCCATTTTTAAACCCCATTTTTTGTTGCCCACACGTTAGGAGAAAAAGTAAATCACTCCTTAAAAATATTACCCAGAATAAAGGGCAATAATACAGTGCCGTATAAATTGAGGCTTTTCCTAGAGTTTTTCATATATTCTTTTAGCCTTCTTTATGCCAAATGATCATTATGCCAAATGGTCGTTATGCCAACTAACCCTAAAATCGATTTTCTTGACTTATTTTTCTTTATTATACCAAGAAACGGTCGTTATATGCCAAATAGATTTCTATGCGCAAATGGCCCCTAGCTATTCAATTCGTTTATGCCAAATGGAATTATGCTTTTATTTGGGGTAGCCCCTATATCGCAAACAAAAGAAATACAGCACCAAGTGTCTTAACCGTTAGCTTCTTTTGCATAACAAACTGGAAAAAATCACAACAACAAGAAACAAGTCAAGGAGCGTGTAACCCTACAGGAAATAGAGGAGGTACTGCTAATACGTCAATGAAAAAATATTTAATGTTTTGGTTCCAAACTCCGAGTCTAAGTCAAGTTTAATAATATAATTTCTCAGAAAATGAAAACCAAACTATAAAATATTCTTCTGAAAATTATTTTTTGCGGGCTATTTTAAAACATTTACATGTAATACATAGTGAAATTTTCTAATCTATAATTAATGTCAGCACCATTGCTGATTGAACATCTTTAATTGCTAATACGAATAAATGAAAGTAATTATTTTTAATCAAATTATTATTTTCATCGGTGTAGTTGATTTTTTTTTTTTGCTGGGGAATCAGAACTGTTATAGTATAACCATGTTTCAATGTACGTGCCGTTCAGCATCAAGTACAACTTAACATATGGCCAGTAATATGCCATGACTCGTACCCATCCCGGTATCATAAGGATTATGAAACGAATCACTCCTGGATGAGCAGACCAAATCTCTTTGAGCTCATTTTTTTCTTCTTCGTCCACATCACCACTTTACCATCGCAGCCTAGAAGCCATCATCATCGGCCTTTAGCCGTGAGCTCGAAACGATGCACGATAGGCGCTGTATCGGATCGCATCCAACACCACAAGCACAGAATGAGAGAAAAAATAAATCCTCTTCTTTTCATATGCATATTCGCAGACCAGCTCTCCTACTGGCGACTGCGTAGCATGTGGGTAAATAAGCAGCGGAACGGAGCAGGAAAATAAATAGAGATGAGTGACGTTTAACTTCACTTTTACTAATGTGCAATTCGTCATGTGTAAAAACATGTTTTGTTGTTTTCCTTCTGCTCATAACCTCCAAAAAAATGATCAGGTCCATCACAATGTTGCACTTTCAAAGAGTCAAAAATATATGGAAATATACTCATTTTACCCCAATCTTTGCTGAGTTGCAACCATCTAGGAGTGTTCGTTTTCCTTTTATCACCACTTCACACATTAGTTGCTGTATCCAATGAGAGCTTATGGGCGAAGTATCAGAAAGTTTCTCCCTATCCTGCCTCAGCTTTCCCATTTGTTGACAAAAAAAGAACGAGCAGGGAGTCAGGGAACAACTTCGAGCTGCTCGTTGGATGCAACACCTTATTCAATTGATAAGAAAATCTCAATGCACGAGCAAACAGCACGACAGTAAGCGCTGCTGTCACAAACTGTAATGACTCCGCTTTTGGCAGGCAGCTGCTTCTTTTTATAGCACAAAGAAAATCTTGCGGTTGACCCGAAGGCCCGTGACTAACAGCATTCTGACGACCGTGCAAGGAATTCACGGGATTGGTTAAATATGAAATTTTCGCTGGCTTCGACAAGAATTGAAATTTTAAATAGCTTATCGTTAATAATCTTAAGTTTAAATGAAATTGACAAATTTCTGGAGAGTGTCCGAGTTGATTGATATATAAATCTTCAAAATCCATCGAAAAATAAAGGCGCTATTAACTTTCAAAATCTTCCTTTCAGCGTAACGCTCTCGATTTCCAAAAATCTAGATGACATCCAGTATAGTAAAGAAAGACGTAAGTTCTACGTCAAAAACACCAACATAAAAAAAATGTCATAATTTTGGCGATGACTCAACGATTTTGTTCAAATCTGGTATGCTTTTTCAACATCAATTTGAACTTTATACCTACCTGAATACCTACATCGAAACACCTCCGCCTGGCGTATTGTAGAGCTCCATATTCATCGGTCGTGGGCCTCCAGTTTTCCTGAACGTTTAGGGTCTGAGTTTCTAGTCCGGTGCATCAGCCAGCGTGTTCTGCGTGGCCTACTACGAAGTGCCAGCGTTGCTAAGCGCGCCTCTCATCCGGTTTTCTGTTGAATATTCAACCGTCTAAGACGAATTTAGTACCCTCCATAATTCCACCAATTATTTCGATATCTTTGGAGATACGTATTTCGACCACAACTGTGTGGTCGTCTTCATAGTGTTCTCGTGTACTTGACTCCTGCTGACAGAGTCTTAGACGGTTAGATACATTCCACCTAAAAAGAGCTTAAAAAATATTTTATGTTGAATATTGTTTTCGCTATTCTTTCTTCCTGAGCATCCGCACTAAGTGACCAGCCTACTGAACTCTGCCGTATTTTATACGATACACGATATTTTCTTCTTTGTACGCACTAATACCAGCTCATGACTCCATGACTGCGCTGCACATCATTTTCTAGTTTCTCCGAGTATTGTCTCGCATGAGTTTTTTTTTTTGCTCAAAACTGGTTACGTGGTTTGCAACAGCAATGTGCCTTTTCATCTCACGGGAAATGTCACACAGCGTTCCAAGGAAAATAAATTCATCAAAGACTTGAAACACATCCAATGAGGTTGATGTCGTCCGCAAAGCCCAGGAGCATATGCTATACCGTGTGGTAAAAGTGCCGATCCTCTGCACTCTAGATCTCCTAATCGCGCCCTCGAGTGCAATGCAGAGATGCATCCTGAACAGAACATGAGCCAATAGCATGTCTCGGTGTTCTTAATTTTGAACTCTGAACACAGTTCAGTATTGCACTGAGTTGGTACACAAGCAAAACGATCATGGTAACTAAGATTCCTCAGATTGTGTAACTATGCAAAAAGCATTACGAGCATGCTGGATTTCTATCCGTTAGATGCCCACGTGTTCCATTACTAGCCGAAAAATGTGTAGCGTACCGTCGCTCGGAATTTGTTTTCCCAGAGTACAAGTTGCTAAAGTTAGGGTCAGTGCTCTTGAACAGTGTGCAGTGTTCATAGCACGTTTGAACACGAACACACGCGTTCTCGTGTTCGGATGCTTCTCTAAGTGCAATGTTAAACAGTGATTCTTGGCTCTGCTTTGTCCATGTGAGATCCACACAAGAAGGTTGACACTTCTCCTTAACTTTCCAAAGGACTAAGTAACATTTTTTCATGTGATTTAATTTGAGAATTACAATCAAAAGCTTTCATGTTTTTCTGTTGATTTGCACTATTCAGATTAATTCCTTGAAAAATATTATTTAGACTCCACGAAAATTAAGCGAGACTTCATCTTGTAATTGTTATACTCGACATCGAGTCATCCAACGTTGCACGTATCAGCACATTCTAGGGGTTTCTGATCGAAAACCATAAATTCAGACATTATCTGCCACAGCTCATTTCGCTTCCTGAATCGTACGCTGCTTTGAAACCAATGAACAGATGGTGAATCTGCAAGTTATACTCCCGGATTATACACAGGCTAAACATCTGATCTGTCGTTGATCGGCCCTGCCGAAAACCTGCCTCCTATTCACCGACGAATGACTTTTCAAACGGTCTCATTCTGCTAAACAGAATACTCGACAGAATGCCAATTTCAGAAGGGTGATTCCTCTGCAATTCGGCATTACTGGCCCAGCAATAAAGTAAGTTAATGAAGGCCTAAAAGATCTATATAATAGTAAAGCTAAAACGGTAATGCAAATTTAAGCGCCCATGCTTACCCCGATTAAAACCAACGGTTCTATAAGCATCTTGATATGAGATAAAATAAGATCGCTCTCGTTTTATTGCCACACCCGCAATACAAACTAATCGTGAGCAGGGTAAGCAATACACCATATGTACGGCTGGATTGAGTCATGACGCATTACATTATGCGATCCGTCGGCAATTCGAAATAAGACACATAATAATATGTTATGAGCGATAACAACAAGTGGAGAGTTTGCTATGCGTGGGAAACGTACTACACATGCCAGCCAAGTAGCACAAATTTGAGTGTATTGACTACTAGAATACTGACGACAAAGTCGAAAAAGAAACGAGCGTCATTTGTCGGTCCCTCACTGAAGGAGATGTCTATTTTTAATATAAATCGTCATTATATATATTTGTTTCGCCTAGTGAAAAAGCCTTGCTTAGGATTATTACAAAATCTGTGTTCTAGTATTCCATTCCCCAGCTGGAGCATTTCTAGAAAACCGTAATGGATTCTTTAAATGCAGAAAGTCGTAAAAATTCCACATGTAATAATGTAACATAGAATAAAATGTTATCTGTAGAATCACAGCATGATCTCTCTTTTACAAGCTTTGAACAAATATGAAAATTACAGTCATAATACCTGTATATAAATATTTGTCGAGATAAATGTCAAGTACTGAGATAAAAAAGAACTGAACTACTAGTATTCAAACCTTTACACGATTTTTATTTGAAATGAAATGGGGTGAATGTAAACAGCTGACTGAGATTAATTTATATGAATATATTACGTTGTCTGCTACACTTATTTAATACTCTCCATTTTTGTCCCATCATATTTTCAGTACGATTTGCATATTAAGCTAATACATTTATACAATGTGTAGCATACTTATGCATATATCGAAAAATACAATACATAGAAAATTGTTATATTACAACCAACTCCACTGTCGCAGGAGCCAACAAAACCGGTATCGATGGAATATTCCTCGAGGGTGCTATCGCGCAAGTTCATCAGTCTGTTTTGCGTTTTTATGTTTTGGCAATTCCCAGCTGACCGGTTACCTTCTTATTCAGCCGTTTTTTAAGCATCATTTGCTTTTTCTCCACCATTCGTTCGAAGGGTTTTTTTTTTGTTGTTGGGCTAACCTTCCATTTTTTTTGAGTGGGCTAATAGTTTTCTTGTTGAGCATATTTTATTTTGTTTTGGTTAGCATACTGGAATGCATATCTCGGGTACTTATTAAAAAGGACGTATGTGATTTTGTAAACAAAGATTCAAACGTCGATTTGTCCGATCTGATGGCACTCCACGCAAACCATTACCAGGCTGTGACGAATGGGTGGAGGCTTCGGCTCACCTGGTGGTGGTGTTGGTTTTGCGATAAGAATTGCTCATCAGATCGGCCAAATTTCAAATCGGCACCGTTGGTATCTTTGCTTGCAAAAATCATACGTCCTTTTGAATAAGTACCCGAGATATCAACATTTTCATTGCTTCGTCACTGTTGTTGTTCTTCGTTTTTTATTCCCTTGTTAGATAAACTCCCTGATGTTTCGGTCTGCATGTAAATATTTCAACAAAATCATTTAATGATTTCTGCAAATATTGTTTGCGTTTGCATATAGGGGAAAATACCTATTCTTGGCAGTCTAATACATTCGCCAAATTGAATGATAAAAATAATGAATAATTACACTAAAACACAGGTGTACAGTTGACCTGGTATACATTTGTATGCTCTTTCTTTGATGATTGGTGTTCACTAAATATTACAGCTTTTACCACAAACTCAGTGTAAATTTAATATAAAGTAACAGGTCAACGTTTCTTTTCTATTGGCATAGCAATTTCTTTTATCAGCAATGAGTTTGCTCTCTTTAGCAACTAGACATGGAAGTAGAAAACTGGTAATGTATTGGTGCCAAATGCTAACGTTGGTTTATATCCTCCAGTAGTAAAATTCATTCATGATAATTCGGCCGCACGCTCATTTCGCGTCACTCAATTTTGGAACAAATTTTATTAATTATCAAAACTGGCTTAAAACAAACCATCAATTTTTAGCCAAAAAATATATAATTAATCAATTTCAGGTAAAACGAAGCTCGTCAGTTCTGGTAGTATAGTATATTAACAATATATTCCACCTCGTAAGTCTTCATATGTTGAATAATGGAGCGGCAACTGTCCTATCAATACGCTGCTAGATCCACCCCATTCTTACTACACTACGTTTTCAGAGTTGAATAATAGATAATACCTAAAAGTAGGCAAATTATTTATGGATTTAAGGAAATGCGCTAATATGGGAACGGGAATGGTTACAGGATTTATTTGATGAGCTTGAAAGTATTGAAGTTGCAAAGGAAAGCGGTCCTGTCAGCCACATAAGGGTTTAAAAATACTACGATGTTACTATCACTTTTGATATAATTCATGGTCTGCGTAAAAAATTCCCCAAGCATTTGTATTTTAACACTTTTTTTTAAATAAATGCCATCGCCAGATATTTTGTTCGTATTTTGCTAATATCAATTCACTATAGAATTGTGCGTGGTATCTTTTGGCATATGCGTAATTTGATATGCTCTGAAACACATTCTCTCGCTCTATTCTGAAGTGTGCTGCTGTCAAAGAAAACGAACAGTTCTGATTTTATTTAGTGAAACATAGAGCAAATATTGCATAAATTTGCTCTTTGGTAGATAATCAAGTGGTGATTTAGTGTAAAAAGTAGCGTTTACGTAGCTAATTTGTCGTGTCATACGCAATAAAGAGGAGAAACAGTTGATCCAAAAGTAAGTAACGGTTTTGCTTTTCGTGCGCTGCTGCTTTCTTTGGCAATGCAATAATGTGCAAGGATTTCGTAGGTGCAAATTTGTTTCGGGTGATTAACACATCAAATCTTGCTACTTTTTACACAAACAACTTATTCAAATGAAAGCTAGACTTGAAATTGGTGTGATTGAATCAAAATGATGTTCATAAATAGTGTATGATTGCTGGGAAACGCAAATATTGTTGAGGAAGTGCCATGACAATCGTCACAATTCTACCAATGCCGTATCGTCTGCACCCTATGTAAAACATTTGTATCTATAATCAACTAACAAGTGTCACATTTTCCCACAAGTCTGCATAAAAACGTTACAGAATGTGTATAAAATTACTTACACGACATTACAGTCAACATATTGTCTTTTTGTTACATCTTGATGTACAAGAAAGGCAAACATGAACAACGAGCCGAAACATTTTTTTTTTCATAAAAATGATACATATATATCCAATTAAAGAATTCCTGAGTTAGCCTTGCCTTGCAAAGGCGAGCAGGATTGTCAATCCGGAGATGGCAAGTTTGAATCTCGGTCTCAGTCTAGAAGTTTTTTGAGTGGGGAACATTATGCGCTCATTGGGCATAGTGCATCCCATAGTACTTGCCAAGATTTTTTTATGTATACAGGTTATCCGACTTGTCAATATACCCAACTCAGCCATCTTGGATTTTTGTATGGAATTTATGCTCGTTTGTTTACGTTTCTTGGTAACTGAAATGGGCGTTTCCCCACTCTGGTTATTCCCATCTACTGACGAAGTCGGATAACCTGTACATAAAAAATCTTGGTACTTGCCATACATCTTCATGCAGTTGGCGGGCATAGTAAAGCTTTCAATTAATAACTATGATAATGCCAATTAAACACAAGTTGAAAATCATGCCAAGTTCAAATTATAATGTACACTCCTCCCACAATTATGGAGCACTTTTGCCAAAAAGTAATAGTTTCATCGTCAAATTCACTATTTTCAATGATAAATTAACTTCTATCAACAATATTTGATATCTACTTATCAACTCATCATGATTTTGCCTACATCAAATGCTTAAACTTCTTGAAATTTTATTTATTTGAAGAAGTTTGATTTGATCAGTGTTCCATAATTGTGACCTCGAGATTATTCTCCCACAATTATGGAACAGTTTAATTTTTCCTTTATAAATCGCTTCTTAATCATTTTGTGTGTCGATATCAAGAATCAGAAGTATTAATTGAAGGTTAGTGTTATATTGCAGCAATTGTATTGGCAGTATGTACGAAATCGTAGCTAATATTCGCATTAAAACGACGTTGTTTACATTCGCCGCCATCTTGGACACAAAGTGTTCCATAATATGGTTATTTTCCATCGATTGGAAGTTCAGTAATATTTTTATAGTCAAACCAATTTTAGATTGGATATCACATAACTGAACGAAAGCATAGATCCTAACGATGGTATTTATGTAGTAATATTTACAATTGGTTGATTTTGTGGCGTTGTAGAGGTAATTGAATGCTGAGAACATCGTGAAGCGTTCCATAACCGTGGAGGGAGAATAGTGCCATTGAAGATGAAAGAGATCTATCCAATTATCAAAGCACTGAAATTATGATATACATTCAATCAATAAACAACTAGGAAGTAAACAAGTTTAAGATTAAAAAGAACATGGATAGAATGATGGATATACATTGGCGGACTCTATATTATAATTGCAAAACATATTTAACATTTCCTCTTGTTGTCAAATTAGTCTGTATATCTATAATGCCATTATTTTTCATCTCTTCCACAGGGGCGCTTTTCGTATTTTACTCCGTCTATTTTGTGATTTTATTTTCACTATTCGCAATATGTATGCAAGGTTTATTCTACACACTGAGTGACCAATACCCCAAGTACCAGCTATCCGATTCACTCATAGGAAATAACCCCGGTTTGGGATTCCGGCCGATGCCAACCCACGTGAAACAGGGCGCCTTGATTTACTACACTGCTGCCAACGAATCCCAGGTGACGCCGTGGGTCGAACGAATCGAACAGTTCCTACATCGTAAGGCATTTCACTAGAAACGAAGCACTTTGATGAATGTTTACGTAATCACCGAACTTATTTTCCACAGCTTATCGGGATCCCTCAAAACTTCCTTTAGAAGGAAAAAATCAAGTGAACTGCAATTTTACTAGCCGGCCAGCCCCAGGAAAAGTATGCAAGGTTGATCTTTCGCAAATGGGCCCGTGTAATCTAGCAGACGGATACGGCTACAACAAATCGACACCATGTATCTTCGTCAAAATGAACCGCGTAAAATTTAACAAACAAAAGAAATATCAATTCGTAATTAGCACCTTTTATTTGTCGTTTAGATTTACGGATGGGTTCCAGAGTACTACGACGTCGACAAACTGCCAGAAAATATGCCAGCGGATCTGGTTGAGCATATCAAATCTCTACCGGAAAAGGAACGCAAACAAGTGTGGGTATCGTGCAACGGAATAAGTCCAGCAGATAAAGAAGTCATCGGTCCATTGGCATTCTATCCGACTCGCGGTTTTCCCGGATACTACTTCCCCTACCTCAACACACCCGGATACTTGAGTCCAGTTCTGGCCGTCCATTTTATGCGTACTGCGAGTAAGTTCAAATTCAAGCATGTACTTCGATGAGCATCAACTCAATCTTAATCCTTCATTCACAGTCAAGCAAAGTGTCAACCTGGAATGTCGCATGTGGGCTAAGAACTTGGTGTACCGCGGAGGACTTAACTTCCGAATGGCTTCTGTCAGTATAGTTCTACTGGTTGACTAGTTGGAAAGTTTATTCAGAATTGTACAGTATATGATCAAGTAAGCCAGTCAGGATAAGTCTTATGACTTATATGTTCCAAACGAGACTGACTGAAGCATAGTAACGCTGTATGGATCTTCAAGGGTATAAAAATATTTATCCAGTGCAACACAAGACATTTGAGAACCTTCAACTCCATTCCCATTCGTCAAGATTTTTCTTACACACTTGAAAATGTTTTAAGCTATGTGATGCTTAATAACAAAAATTCAAGAATCATCTACCAAAAATTTAATTCATAATGCATGTAGTAGTTCAGGTAAGTGTTGGAGTTTTCCGCTCATAGTACACAATCTGAGCTTGAAATAAAAGCAATGTAAAATCATTTGTATGATGTTTTATCGAATCGTTTTGTGAAAGCCAATGTTTTGTTTAGAAAACTCAAGTCTCAACTCAACTTAAGAGAACCCAACTCTGCCCGCATTCGCTCTGCCGCAGGAAGCTTGTAAAACCTCAAGCTCTGTTAATTTCAATAGGACTACACTAGGATTAGCAAGTTTCCGTCTTGATTTACGTTAATCAATTGATCCATTTTCGGTAATAGTAAAATTGCAACAAATAGCGGTAATAAACATTAATAAGAGCAAATGGGGCCCTTCCTTAGCCGTGCGGTAAGATGTGCGACTACAAAACAAGATCATGCTGAAGAAGGCTAGGTTCGATTTGCGGTCCGGTCTAGGAAATTTTCGACTGGAAAATGATTTCAACAAAAAAAAGTATAGGCATAAAAGTATCATCGTGTAAGCCTCATGATATACAAATGCAGAAATGGTAATTTTGCATAGAAGCCTAGCATCCCTTGTCCAAACATGTAAAAATACCCTCAGTCATTGAAATAATGAAATGGACGTTAGGTGTCTTTAGCGAAGTTGACAATTTTTAGCGATATTCGAATAAAAGCCCCATACGCCAAATCGGCCAAACAGCGTTTTTATAGTGTAATTTCTTCAGAGAAGTTGTTTGCTGCCCATGATCGCATATTTGTAACAATCGACAAAAGTAGGCATGGGAGAAATGGAACGATGAAGTTTGTGATATGCATCAGTATGGAAATTTAACTCATTTTCAAAAAAAATCTAAAAATTGCACAAACACTTTTCGCAGTTCAAATCATCGGCAGCTATATCTGCATCACTTAATATTTGAGTGCAAATCAATTGTGCTAAGTTTTATTCAAGGAACATGGCACACCAGTGACATAATTTTCCAGTGTTACAATTATGCGGTCACAATGCTCGATGTTACAAAACAACTTTGGAGTTTTTTCAAGATTTTTAGAACAAACTTTCAGAATTCAGGGGGAATGACGGCTTTGGCAGGTTTTGTTCTATTATTGGCAGGGGTTTTTTATGACTGACTATGCTCAAATTTGGCCTAAACATTCTTTGCATATCAAAGAATATTGTGGCCAAATCTCATAAAATTTGGTCGACAAAAACCCTTCTGACAATAATAGAACAAAACCTGCCAAAGCCCCAAAGAGTCCCGGAAGGTTAATATAACTAACCTTTATCCATTTTCCTCTTGCTCGATGCAATTTTTTTTAATCTTCCAAAAGGGGCAATAATAAAATTTCATAATTTCTTGTATAATTTTTCGACAAAAGCGATGCGTATTTTAATTTTGTTAATTTTATCATGTTGTTTATTTACCACCCTGACTAATCGAAAATCATTAGAAAATAATGTTTTATTAGCATTCGAAATGATCTTCGATTAAATTAAAATAAATTTATAAAATCATCGAAAATTATGTCTTTGGAATACTATTTGTATGAAAAGGAATGAATTTTTCTGTTCATTTCCGATTAAAACGCCTACCCGACTCTGCCCCATCGCTTAAACGACATATGTGGAAAATACTATAAATTTGCCCTTTTTCGCGATTAATCACCAGAAATCATTTTTTCTAATACGAACACCGTCACGAATCGTGTATTTTGTCATTATCCTCGATTTCGATCCATAATCAACAGTAAAAGTGTTGATAAAGTACAATTACTGATCAAATTTCATTGTAGGGTCTTTCTTTTCTAAGTAAGCAAACAAATCATCACAAAGCTCTGGAATTTTGATTTTTTTTTCACAAGGTTCATCGAAATTGAGTGACCGATTTGGCGTATCCCGAGCAGGAGCGACGACCTCGATAACAGAAATTGGTATGATTTAGCCTTGCATAAGAGGTAAAATACCAAAAAAATAATACCAAAACTTATATGCAGAATACTTGAGGCATACCATGCTAAGTTATTTCAATACCAAACGAATAATAATTGGTTATGCATTTGGTATTGAAATTCAATTTAATAACTGAGTTGTAAGTATTGTGTATATTAGTTTTTGGTATTATTCCTTTGGTATTTTACCTCTTAAGCAGGGCTAGTTAATAACAGAGTATGGTACCAATAACAGAATTAAGTATTATTGAGCCAATTTCTCCTGCTCGAGATAGGATTTTTTTCGATTATCGCTAAAAACTGTGAATATTGATAATTATTTGCGAGCGTCTTATCAGAAATGTTTACACGGTTAAACGACTATTTTCTTCCCTTTACTTCCACTAATTAATTTTTGTGTATCATACAAATACGTATTTCGTTCTCCACTTGAGGACTTCCTTAGTGTTTTTGTTATCGATAACATAAACACTGAAGAAGTCCTCAAGTGGAGGACGAAATACGTATCTGTATGATACACAAAAAAATTAATTAGTGGAAGTAAAAGGAAGAAAATAGTCGTTTAACCGTGTACTCTGAATATTGACCAAAATGTCGGCATTAATGTATATTCAAGCTTCGGGGCCCTCCTTAGCCGTGCGGTAAGAGGCACGGCTACAAAGCAAGACCATGCTGAGGGTGGCTGGGTTCGATTCCCGGTGCCAGCCTAGGCAATTTTCGGATTGAAAATTGTCTCGACTTCCTTGGGCATAAAAGTATCATCGTGTTAGCCTCATGATATACGAATGCAAAAATGGTAACTTGGCTTAGGAACCTCGCAGTTAATGACTGTGGAAGTGCTTAATGAACTGAACACTAAGCTGCGAGGCGGCTCTGTCCCAGTATGGGAATGTAATGCCATTAAGAAGAAGAAGCTTCGCTGAAGACATCTATGGACCATTTCATTATTTCAATGACTGAGAGGTTTTTCCCATGTTTGGCCAAGGACTGTCCCATTAGTGTGTGGCGGACATAGAAAAGCTGTTATTTAATAACTGCATTTCGACAGAACACTTGTTGAAAAGCTGGCCAAGTTCCAGTAGGAATGTAGAGCCATTGAATAATAATAAGAAAAAAAATGGGATTGTATGTTTCAAAATTTATTATAAAGCAAATAACGATCGAATAGAATTTTCATTGTAGCGAAGAAGAACCCAGATAAAGAGCAATCAAAGGAGAACTGAGATGAAAAGCAAGAGATTTTGCTGTGCTGGTTGGAATCTTTTGGAATGTTTGTCGCGGAAATTACTCGTGAACGGAATTGATGGTGCCTGACTTTCACTGGATCCTGCAATATAGTCGTGACTCCTGGATGCGATGATTTTCCGTTACTCCAATAGCAAAAAAGGCGTTTGATTATTCACGTAAGTTTTCCAGCTAAAGTCGTCATCGTTAGCCCTTAAAAAGACTAGAAAGAAATGTTGTCCATACTTGAACCCATAGACGGTTTGGTTAAAACAGAAAGGCATCTTAAATGAGCTTCAGCTTGAACTTTAGCTTGATCTTGATTGACCGCACGTAGTATGGAGTTCATTTGCTGTTGTAGCTAATGCTAGAACATGAGAAATATAGATAAAGGTACAAATTGGAGAATGGAATGGGCCTGGGAATAAACCTACGACCTCCTGCGTATTAAGCAGAACTGGTAGCCATAACAAGCCCGTTATTGAAACAGAACTGGTCCTCACAACTGTCAATCTCACGCTTCCACGGGTAGTCCGAAGACAATCGACCGCCAGCTAAGGGTTTTGTACTTAGCTGGTAGTGCAGCCACTGTTGTCCTTCTGACATCAGCTAGAGTGAGGGGGTGCGACCAACGGAACCATCGTCCCTAACCCCTATTCCTAAGGCGTTAAGCGACCCGTGCCGAGGGGATGCATGGCTAGGGGGGGAGGAAGAATGAGCTAGGCCTTAAACGGACCTGTGGGGTATCTGGGTGGGCACCCTCCACAGTAATTGTCCCTTACCGCGTCATCCTGGGCTCTGGCGTGGTGGACCTTTTTTCCCGAGCAACTCGTGGGATCAAAATGGAAAACCAAGTCAATTCTTCAATTAGCGGTAGTAGTGTAGGCGACAACCCCTTCGCAAGAAGTCTCCGCCTAGGAGGCCAGAGGCAATTGTCGGCAGCTCGGTTCACAGCGCCAGCGGCCTCACCCAAGTGTCCGGTGTTCGCAGGTTTAGAGGAAACGGCGAAACACGCGTTGTGTCTCGAAACATGCTTGCCACATGTGATCTGGACACTACCCCGGACAACCTAGTCCGGAGGATGTGTAAAGATCAAATTGGCTGGAACGTCGTTTTATCGGCTATCGTCCAAATCGTCTCGGAGCTACACAGAAGGTGGCGCGTGGACTCGAGGAATGTCTAGTTCAGGAGCAAATAAGAGGTGGTCCAAGGGTTCGGAGTCGGCTTCATGGGTCATGCCGGTGCCCTGTGGTCGAACTCGACCCTTTTATCGAACAACAAGAACAACATGGTACCGTCGCTTTCGTGTCAACCGGGCGGGTTCCGAGCCCTAGGACGGGAAGGGGTCCTCGCCAGGGCTGGGGCAGGAGTAGGCACCGTGTCGGCAAGACACTCTATGTGTTGGCGAATAGGCCCTATCGCAGAGAGGTCAATTTTGGGTGCTCACGGCATCATCATTCTTGATACCAGCCGTGCAGAGGGAAGCAGGCCGGAAGTCGACCCTTCCCACCTTCCGAGGACATAGGGTGTGGTAAGGCCACCTGGAAAGCCGGCAATGCGTTGGTACGATACCCTAACCCCACACTTCCTGGACGTTCAACCCAGGAAGTCTGTTGAGCAGATACCCCTCCATTGCCTAGGGAAAAAAAACACACACACAGACATCACCTCAATTCGTGAGTCGATCAGTATATAACACTATGGGTCTCTGGGCCTTCTATAAAAAGTTTGTTTTTGGAGTGAACATATAGCTTTTACGTATACTTTATAGACGAGAAAGGCTAAAATAATAAAAATTTATAACAAATAAAATAAAAAACAGAAAAATTATTTAAGCTCTTTTAGTGGAATGTCTTCAACTGTCTAAGATGAGTTTAGTACTTTCCACTTAATTCTACCACCACTGTGAGGCCGTCTTCAGTGTCTCGTACTTGACTCTACTCGACTCGACGAGTCAAGTACGAGACACTGAAGACGGCCTCACAGTTGAAGTCGAAATACGTATCTGTAAAGATAACAAAACGTGGTGGAATTAAATGGAGAGCACCAAACTTGTCTTAGGCAGTTCCAAACAAAAATGTTTTAAAAAAGCATGTTACATGAAACAGTAGACGAAAACCGTCATTAGACGGCTCAATATACTACATTTTCATATTAGTACATCTCTACGCCATAACAATATCTTCAGGTACAATCATAATAATTGTACCTTCACTCAAGGTTCAGCAAGGAAAAATCATTATTAGATAAGTGTCACAAGCCAGTATACGTAAGCGTTGCATAACCAATAAGATTTGATTGTATATTATCTGATAGAACGACATGCGTCAAAACCTTTAGATAGAACACCAAAATAAACTAAATTTATCAAACAACATTTGCAAGCATTTTCTATACCCTCACGCTATCTAAAATTAGTTTCTTTTCAATGTCGATCACTGCACTGATAAGATATCTCACGCTAGCACGCATAATTAAAACGAATCGCAAGATAATAATAAGGTGATGCCTGAAATCGATGCGGTATTTTCGTGATGTCACATTGTAGAAATAATTAAAAGTACTCACCAAAGTAAACATCATTGATACGAAGGGTTTCTTAAGACCTATTTATTAGCTAAGTACACTACAAATGATATCTTTTCTGCATAACATGCCTAATGTTGATGTAAATCAGGCTCACATTAGCGACTACAAAGGAAAGCTCGGGTTGAAAATTTCGTCGACCTCTCTAAGCTCGTCACACAATATGCCAAATGCATTGACTGGCATCGAAGGCTCTCAGTTAAAAACTATGGAATTGCATTTATACCACTAGGTTGATACTCGTCTATGA
This sequence comes from Armigeres subalbatus, assembly GCF_024139115.2. NCBI lineage: Eukaryota > Metazoa > Arthropoda > Insecta > Diptera > Culicidae > Armigeres > Armigeres subalbatus. The sequence goes on along the minus strand of NC_085140.1, from coordinate 261,987,063 downwards.
ATTATTTGCCACAAACTATAATAATAAGGCTACAAAACCAAATAGAAATGAGACATCTACATCATCCACAAATGGAAGCGAAGCATTCGCGATGTGCAGAACAACGTAAATCATTTACGAATGAAGGTGGATCCGCCATGATCTGCCGGAACATCGGAAAGGATAGCGATAGTACTATTTTTTGGTGAGTTTGCAAATGATTCAAATCAGTAACGAGAATAAAACAAATTGGAATACTCGATTCTTGAGAGGATAGTCTCAAGAAAACGGAAGAGTCTTAAAAAAAGCATTTGCCATTCACAACAAATTTGTATCGGCAGTGACGAAATTGAGGTAATTGATTGGCACGTGAGCTCAGCGGTAACCGCCGGAAACGATCCCATCAGAGAGGCGTGTTGCACGAAATCGTACAAATGGACTCATCAATCGGTAGTCCTCTACGGACACGACTTCTGGATGACCAACGCGCACCTGGCGTTTTCAAAAGAAAAGTGCTGCGTACCATCTGCGTTACAAGGCGAGGTGCATATGGAAGACTGATTATAATCAGAGCTGTATCTGCTGTAAGTGCACAGCTAGCAAGGTGGATTGCTTAGGTTGAAAATGATTTACCGACTCTCAGAAGTAGAATGGCTATTTGATCACATAAAAAATTTCACTGTCCGGACCCGGGGGACAGCTACTGGATACAGAAAATGATGTTGCACCACAGATTCATAATGTGTCTAATAAATCATGATCGCTATTTAAAATTTGGCCAATATTGACCATCACCGCATATTCAGAATGCATTCGATTGATTATGATATTGTTGATTTTTTTTGACCATTTTTCCTTTTTGTTGAAATTTAAATTTTTGTACAAAATTCACAACATGACAATCTGAAATTCCATGCAGGCAGATACATGACTTTTCAATAGCTTTCTTTTATAGGTACTACATACGATGGTGGAGAGGCCTCTGCAAGTATCGTTTTGAGAAGTGTCCGGTATTAGGAGGTGTCCGGCGCTGGGGAATCTCCCCCCACTTAAAAGTTATTTATATTCAGCTCGGACCTTACAATCGGTACAGATGCCGCAAACAAACAGGATGAACGCCTGACCTACCTACTATCAATGAGATATTAATATTAAGTGGGAAAATCGTGTAAAATACGAAGACCCAAGGAATTCTCCTGGCCAAAAAATCCAGCCATCCTAAGATATTTGTTCCTTTATTAATATTTTTTACCAGACTAAGGCCGGGGTGGCCTGTGCCATACATAAAAGTCTTCCCAAGCAGCACAAGGCAAGCGAAACTGGTTGCAGCAGCTTATTTGTGACTGAATCTGGTCATATATGAGTTACTCGGGTTCTCCATTCAGCTCGGTCCATGGCTGCACTTCGCCAACCACGCAGTCTGCGGAGGGTCCGCAAATCCACCTGATCGATCCACCTTGCCCGATGTGCACCTCGCCTTCTTGTTCCCGTCGGATCGTTGTCGAGAACCATTTTCACCGGATTACTGTCCGACATTCTGGCTACGTGCCCGGCCCACCGCAATCTTTAGATTTTCACGGTGTGAACGATGGATGATTCTCCCAACAGCTGATGCAACTCGTGGTTCATTCGCCTCCTCCACGTATCTGCACTTCACCATAGATGATAGGCAGCACTTTCCTTTCGAAAACTCCCAGTGCGCGTTGGTATTGTTATCGTAGGTCACCAGTGAGCCCAAGTACACGAATTCTTCAACCACCTTGATTTCGTCACCACCGATAGAAACTCGTGGTGGGTGGCATACATTGACCTCTCTTGAGCCTCTTCATATCATGTACTTCGTCTTCGACGTGTTGATGACTAGTCCAATCCGTTTAGCTTCGCTTTTCAGTCTGATGTAGGCTTCTTCCATCCTCCATGGCACGTAATGCCATGATATCTATGTCCTCGGCGAAGCCAAATAACTGGACGGACTTCGTACAACTCGTGTCAATCCCTGCCCTTCGTATTATTCCCTCCAAAGGGATGTTGAATAGCAGACACGAAAGACCATCACCTTGCCGTAACCCTCTGCGCGTTTCGAATGGACTTGAGAATGTCCCTGAAATTCGAATTACGCACATCACCCGATCCATCGCCGCCTTGATCAACCGTATCAGTTTATCCGGAAATCCGTTTTCGTGCATTAGCAGCCATAGCTGGTCCCGATCGATTGTATCATATGCGGCTTTGAAGTCGATAAATAGATGATGTATGGGCACGTTGTATTCGAGGCATTTCTGCAATACCTGACGTACGGCGAACACCTGGTCTGTGGTAGAGCGTTCACTCATAAATCCCGCCTGGTACTGCCCCACGAACTCTCTTGCAATTGGTGTTAGTCGGCGGCATAAAATTTGGGAGAGTACCTTGTAGGCGGCGTTCAGCAATGTGATTGCGCGGTAGTTGCTACAGTCCAGCTTATCGCCCTTTTTGTAGATGGGACATACGACAGCTTCCATCCACTCCTGCGGCAGAACCTCATCCTCCCAAACCTTGGTAATCACCCAGTGCAGCGCTCTAGCCAGTGCCTCACCACCGTTTTTAAATAGCTCTCCTGGTAGTTGGTCAACTCCAGGGGCTTTGTTGTTTTTCAGTCGGTCGATCTCCTCCTGGATTTCCTGAAGATTTGGAGCCGAAAGTCGCATGTCCTGCGCACATGCTCCTAGGTTCATTACCATACCGCCATATCGCCATTCAGGTGCTCTTCGTAGTGCTGCCGCCACCTTTGGATCACCTCACGCTCGTTTGTAAGAAGGTTCCCGTTTGTGTCCTTACACATATCGGGCTGTGGCACGTGGCCCTTACGTGACCGGTTTAACTTCTTATAGAACTTTCATGCATTATTAGCGCGGTACAGTTCCTCCGTCTCTTCACGGTCTCGATCTTCCTGCTGGCGCTTTTTCCTCCGAAAAATATTAATAACATGCTCTAAAATAATTATATTTGCACAAGGATATATTTTGACTTAATCTGCAGCACTCACCACTACTGATTACGTCACAATAATGAAAAACAAATCGATTTGCATCCCAATCTTGCGATTTAGATTATTATTGATGATAAATGTTATGAATTAAATGAGCAGATACCCTACAGAGAAAAGCAGACATAGAAGAACATTTCAATGAAGAACATAAGGCTTAGCATCTTAGAATGTCAGACAAGTTGAAACAAAAGTCGTGGATATAGAAAACACAATATGTGCGATTTTTGACAATTTGTGTAATTGATTGTGGTAGAAACACAATAAGGTAAAAATATCCTCGACTATGTATTGTAACACAGAAGAAATAAGAAAATGTTCAAGCGATGCATTTATTTGTTTTTGGGTTGAAATACAAATATACATGATTATGCTTTTCTTAAAAAAATATTGTTATCACTATAATATCACTTCTTCAATATTTCCCACCTGTGGCGAACCCCCTGAGGTGTGGCATCTCACCCGGATTTGACTTTTTTTTTTCAATGTAAATAGTACACTCCGATTTTATTTTGTTTTGAAAGTGACTTCTACACTGTGTAGTAGGATCTCTAAACTATCAAAAACCATTATAAGAGTTTTAATTTATTGATGGTTGTAAGCGATTGATTTGTAATTTGCTGGAAGGGTTTATTTTATTGTAGTCTTTAAGATGGCTGAATGATTCTTACGTAATCATGACCGACGTTTCGATGTTTGGTTCACACCTTCTTCAGGGCTTGACTAAAATCTTCATTAAAGGAAATCGTCGATCTGGCGGTAATTGTCGGTAAGTGGTATATACTCATCTTAAAGACTGCAAGTCGAAATCACCTGGATTTACCCACACATTTTTCAACCATTCTTCTTTTTTCGCAGAAGACTTTTTGTTCGCTACTGTGTGAGAGTCTCATGCCGCACCAGACACACCACAGAATAGAATTTGATCAAAACTGTGGCTTAAAACCTTGAAAGTGTGCGAGCTGCTGATTGTAATTCATTAGTCTTAATCTATAAATTAGGCGAGAATAAATCAAATTAATATTCTCCGCCGAAAATTGGCTACACAATTATTATATGAAACATTTTTTGGGAGAAAAGAAAACTATCAAGAGTCTGACTATACTATCGTTTACGATGCTACGAGCTACGACTGCTGCCGCTGCTGCAGGAGATTTGTTTTTCTTTGACTGTTTCGCGGAATGAATAACTTAAAGAAATGTCCACAACTCCCATCCCTACCCAGGTCACGTGTACGTAGAGGAATACCGGTCATAAGTCAGTTGGTCGGTCCAAATAAAATACGATTCCCTGCCACGATTTTATTATTTATTCAGACTAAGGCCGAAGTGGCCTGTGCGGTATGTAAGAGTCTTCTCCATTCGGCTCGGTCCATGGCAACACGTCGCCAGCCACGCAGTCTACGGAGGGTCCGCAAGTCATCTTCCACCTGATCGATCCACCTTGCCCGCTGCGCACCTCGCCTTCTTGTGCCCGTCGGATCGTTGTCGAGAACCATTCTCACCGGGTTATTGTCCGACATTCTGGCTACGTGCCCGGCCCACCGCAGTCGTCCGATTTTCGCGGTGTGAACGATGGATGGTTCTCCCAACAGCTGATGCAACTCGTGGTTCATTCGCCTCCTCCATGTACCGTCCGCCATCTGCACCCCACCATAGATGGTACGCAGCACTTTCCTTTCGAAAACTCCGAGTGCGCGTTGGTCCTCCACGAGGCATCGTCAGGTCTCGTGTCCGTAGAGGACTACCGGTCTAATGAGCGTTTTGTAGATGGTCAGTTTGGTACGGCGGCGAACTCTATTCGATCGAAGCGTCTTGCGGAGTCAAAGTATGCACGATTTCCAGCCACTATACGCCTCCGAATTTCTCTGCTGGTATCATTTTCGGCAGTCACCAGTGAGCCCAAGTACAAATTCTTCTACCACCTCGATTTCATCACCACCGATGCCAACTCGCGGTGGGTGGCTCACATTGTCTTCTCTTGAACCTCTTCCTATCATGTACTTCGTCTTCGACGTGTTGATGACTAGTCCGATCCGCTTGGCTTCCCTCTTCAGTCTGATGTAGGCTTCCTCCATCTTCTTAAAGTTACGTGCCATAATATCTATGTCGTCGGCGAAGCCAAATAGCTGGACGGACTTATTGAAAATTGTGCCACTCGTGTTAATCCCAGTCCTTCGTATTACCCCTTCCAAAGCGATGTTGAATAGCAGACACGGGTTTCGAAGGGACTCTTCTCTGCGGGTTTCGAAGGGACTCGAGAATGCCCCTGAAACTCGAACTACGCACATCACCCGATCCATCGTCGCTTTAATCAACCGTGTCAGTTTATCCGGAAATCCGTTTTCGTGCATTAGCTGCCATAGCTGGTCCCGATCGATTGTATCATATGCGGCTTTGAAGTCGATGAATAGATGATGTGTGGGCACGTTGTATTCGCGGCATTTCTGCAGTACTTGGCGAATGGCGAACACCTGGTCCGTGGTGGAGCGTTCGCCCATAAAACCCGCCTGGTACTGCCTTACGAACTCCCTTGCAATTGGTGCTAGTCGACGGCATAAAATTTGGGAGAGTACCTTGTAGGCGGCGTTCAGCAATGTGATTGCGCGGTAGTTGCTACAATCCAGCTTATCGCTCTTTTTGACGATGGGAAACGACACGACACCTTCCATCCACTCCTGCAGCAAAACTTCCTCCTCCCACACCTTGGTAATGACCCAGTGCAGCGCTCTAGCCAGTTCCTCACCACCGTGTTTAAACAGCTCTCCTGGTAGTTGGTCAACCCCAGGGGCTTTGTTGTTCTTCAGCCGGCCAATCTCCTCCTGGTTTTCCTGGAGATCCGGAGCCGGTAGAATTATGCCCTGCGCGCGTTCCCCTAGGTCCATCACCATACCGCCATCTTCGTCTGCCACATCGCCATTCAGGTGCTCTTCGTAGTGCTGCTGCCACCTTTGGATCACCTCACGCTCGTTCGTAAGAAGGTTCCCGTTTATGTCCTTACACATATCGGGCGCATTATCTCTTATATTGTTCGTAATTATTGGTTTTCCAGGCGGCTTATTGGGCCTGCGCAAACCTCCTGTCTCGCCGGAGGGCCGTCGTGTCAGGGCTGTTTAGCGTCCCACCTAACACCAGGACTTGGGCTTCCCTGCCACGAAGCGTCTCTGAATTCACCTGCTAGCATTGTTATTGGAGGTCACGATTGAGCCAAAGTACACGTATTCTTTAACCACCTCGATTTCGTCAACACCAATATAATTCGTGATGGATGGCTATAAAGGTATCCTACCATATGAGCCTCTACCTACCATGTTGATGACTCATCTTCTCATCTTTTTTACATATCAATCTCATAGGCGGAACCAAATTGCTGGACGGACATCGTGAAAATCGTACCACTTGTAACTCTTCCTTTCAATAGTCAAGATCTGTTCTGGCCACGTCCTTGCAAATACTGAGGAAGGGGAAGGATGGTTAGTTGGACACCTACTTAAGAAAGGTGCAAAGAACTCTACGAACTCTCATAGGTGCCACGGAAGATTTTGGAATTGTTAGTATGGAAGGTTATAACAGTAGGAATCGTTTTGGTAGAACGTGAAACACAGAAAGAACTAAGATAGAAATACAAAGTAAGAAAGGGACGAGCCTGGAATTGAACCCACGACCTCCTGCTTATAAGGCAGAAATGGTAGCCACTAAACAACCGTGCTCGTCTAGTATGTGCTTTGTCGGTTCAGGTACAAACAATTGTGTCGACATAGTGGCCTCTAGGGGCGTATAAATTGTGTCGAGCTAGCAGAGCAGGGCATATCTGCCGTAACTTCTCTGCAAAAGCGGCCTGAGCAATCCAACATGCACGGAATGGGCTCCATATAACAGCATTCGACTCCAGAATTGCTCGTACCATCATTGTAGTCAGTTAACACTCAGACGTCGGTACGATCACAAATATGCAACCTTTTTGTCGTGAGTGGCTATCCTTCTTTTGTATAGTACATATTTTTTTCTTCAAACGGATTCTACTGCCAAAGGCATCAATTGAAACTACTATGAACAACACAATGAAAATTGTTCTTAAAATCATTAGCACATGCTCCACAGCAGCTAGACGTCTTACGGTTTATCGGATTCAAGTTGTGAACTCCACCAGAAAAAGTGCATTCAATCTATAAAGACGAAAACGACCATGCGTTCTACATCAAGTTTCTGGACGAAAATGAATTCAACTGCTTCGGAACTGGTTTGGATGAACAATACATGTTTGACTATTAAGACGATACAAATATTCCAGTTCGAATAGACATTGCCAGCAGGCTTTTCCGGTACGTAAGAATACATATTTAATCTGTCGCCCGAGATAGATAACAAAGATATTGCAGCAGTTTTGAGTCGGTTCGGAAGCATCAGACAACACGTGCGAAGGCAACTTCAGAATCATTTTCAAAATTTTATTTTGAATCCTCTGAAGTGCCTTCTTTCTGGTATTGCAGCAACTAGTCCATATTGGCACAGCATACAACATGGCTGGTCTAAAAGTTTGTTCTTAAGACAAAGTTTTGATTTTCTGTTTATAAGTGGATATATACACTTAATATATTTGTTACATTTGGCTTGAAGGCCTTCAATGTGATTTTTAAAAGTTAATTTCTGGTCCAGCAGAAGTCCAAAATATTTGGCTTCGCTAGACCAATTAATTTGAACCCCATTCATAGTGACAATATGTCTACTAGAAGGTTTCAAATAAGAAGCTCTCGGCTTATGTGGGAAAATTATAAGCTGAGTTTTGGAAGCATTCGGGGAAATTTTCCATTTTTGCAAGTAAGTGGAGAAAATATCCAAACTTTTTTGCAATCTACTATAAATGACACGAAGGCTTCGCCCTTTGGCTGAGAGACCTGTGTCATCTGCAAACAAAGATTTTTGACACCCTGGTGGTAAGTCAGGTAAGTCAGAAGTAAAAATGTTATACAATATGGGCCCCAGGATGCTGCCTTGGGGAACACCAGCTCTAACAGGTAATCTATCAGATTTAGAATTCTGATAGTTTACCTGCAGTGAGCGATCTGATAAATAATTTTGGATCAGTTTAATGATGTACAGAGGAAAATTAAAATTTATCAATTTTACAATCAAACCTTCATGCCAAACACTGTCAAATGCTTTCTCTATATCAAGAAGAGCAACTCCAGTCGAATATCCTTCAGATTTGTTGAGCGAATTAAGTTCGTAACTCTTAATAACTGATGAGTGGTTGAATGCCCATGGCGAAAACCAAATTGCTCATCAGCAAAAACAGAATTGTCATTAATATGAACCATCATTCTATTTAAAATAATCTTTTCAAACAGTTTGCTTATTGAAGAAAGCAAACTGATTGGGCGATAACTAGAAGCCTCAGCTGGATTCAAAATTGGAACAACTTTGGCGTTTTTCCATTTGTCTGGAAAGTATGCCAATTGAAAACATTTGTTAAATAAATTAACCAAAAAGGATAAAGAGCTCTCAGGAAGTTTTTTGATAAGTATGTAGAAAATACCATCATCACCCGGGGCTTTCATATTTTTAAATTTTCTAGTAATAGATCTCACTTAATCCAAATTAGTTCCCGACGAAGGATCAAAAACATTCTCTTGATTGATAATGTCCTCGAAACTCCGTGTAACCTGATCCTCAATTGGACTAGTGAGACATAGACTAAAATTATGGGCACTCTCGAACTGCTGAGCAAGTTTTTGAGCCTTTTCACCATTTGTTAATAAAATTTTATTTCCCTCTTTAAGCGCTGGAATTGGCTTCTGGGGTTTTTTTTTTTAATTTTCGTTAATTTCCAAAAGGGTTTCAAACTGGGATCCAACTTCCAGAGACATTATTCTCAAAGTTGGTATTTCTCAGGATAGCGAAACGTTTTGCCTTTCTCATTACAACTAAGTTGTACCGAGGCTATCATTTCACTCAAATTCGAACTTTTTGAAAGAAGTCCCTTGGAGACCCATAATTATTTATATACCGTTCGACTCAGCTCGATGAGCTGAACAAATGTCTGTCTGTCCGTATGTGCATTATTGTGTGTGTGTATGTGTGTGTGCGTGTGTGTGCACAAAATGCCATAAAAAACATTAGCCAAATTTTCACATAGAAAACTCTTAACCGATTTTTCTTGCAACAAGTTGCATCCGACAGAGACTAAAACGCTGTTGATCACTATTGAATTTCATAATAATTGCAAATTGCAAAATAGATAATATTAAAATAGTGATGAGACATAGTCACATAGAACAATAATGTGTTATGAAAAATGCCTTGCATCTATGAATCTTTTTAAAGTTTATCCGTGGCTTGCTCCCATTAAGAGTTTCATCGTACTATTAAGATGCTCGTGCTGCACGCATTTAGGCGTAAGTATGCTCTTCGTTCAGTTTCATAGTACTATGAAATTGTCCGAAGAATCAAAATTCCGAGCATAGGAAATTCGAGAAACTTTTTTAGCGCCATCTATCGTCTACTAGTGTAAATTTTCTATCATAACATTAGACGGTGTAACTGTTTTGCCTTTCTTGTACATCATCCAGGTGTAAGCGTAAAGGCTACATTTATTTCCTTTTCGCGCGAGAAAGGCGCCATCACCGCTAGGCGGATTAATCTGGGTTTTTAATTTCATTTTGCAAATCTCGCCAAATAACTTTCAACGCGGGATCGCGAGTTCTTTGGTATTGCCTTCTTCTCACATTTTTAAGACGGATCAGTAGCTGAAGATCGTCGTCAATAATAATTTCAGTTGAATTTAATTTCACATTTAGGAATTGCAATGCCTCTGGCTTCTACAATTAAATTTAATAATTGTGTCCAAATGATAAAATATGGTTATTATGAATCATAAATGATCATAGTTTGTGTATATGGTATACAAGTTAACATAATCCGAATGATAAGAGAGTTTTTCGATAAATGGCTTATGTGTCCGGCACTGGGGATCTCCCCTACTTCTGAAGTTGGTGTCCGTGAGGACTACCGATTATAGATACTATAGGTTCCAAAGACGAGCGCAGGCACCCATCTCATTCGTAAATGATTCACGTTGTTCTGCACATTATAGCTTGTGGCAAATAATTCATATACGAGTATCAACTTAGTGGTATAAATGCAATTCCATAGTTTTAACTGGGGGCCTTCGATGCCAGTCAATATATTTGGCATATTGTGTGATGAGCTTAGGAGGTCAACGAAATTTTCAACCCGATCTTTCTTTTGTAGTCATTAATGTGAGCCTGATTTACTGAGCTTGAGAGATATCATATGTAGTGTAGTGAACTAATGAATAGGTTTTAAGAAACCGTATCAATGATGTTTACTGTGGTGAGTACTTTTCATTTTTTCTACAATGTGACATCACGAAAATACCGCATCGATTTCAGGCATCACCTCATTATTATCTTGCGCTTCGTTTTAATTATGCTAGCTAGCGTGAGATATCTTATCAGTGCAGTGATCGACATTGAAAAGAAACTAATTTTAGATAGCCAGTGGGTATCTTGCAAATATTGTTTGATAAACTTAGTTTGTGTTCTATCTAAAGGTTTTGACGCATGTCGTTCTATCAGATACTATACAATCAAATTTTATTGGTTATACCAGCTTACATACTGCTTGTGACACTTATCTAATAATGATTTTTTCCTTGTTGAACCTTGAGTGAAGATACAATTATTATGATTGGCCGTCTTCAGTGTCTCGTATTTGACTCGTCGAGTCGAGTAGAGACAAGTACGAGATACTGAAGACGGCCTCACAGTTGAGGTCAAAATACGTATCTGTAAAGATAACAAAACGTGGTCGAATAAAATGGAAGGTACTAAACTTGTCTTACACAGTTGAATACATTCCACTGAAAGAGCTTAAATATTTTTTCTGATTTTAATTTTATTTGTTATAAGTTTTTATTATTTTTTATTATACATAAAATTTACAAATATATCGTAATGTTGATTCTGAAACTGATTTTAAAGAATTCTGTAAGCCGTACCTATACAGTTGAAAATCAGAAAATAATTTAGAAGGGTTTTCAAAAGAAAAAAGAATCTACGATTAACACTTTAATATGCGTATTAATTAAGTTAAATTATTAATTTTCAAAAGGGAACCGTACGATCCGCTATGGTAATAATTTCTGATCAGTTTGTATCAGTTTTTCATCTTCTTGGATACTGGATCTTGATTCTATCGAGACACGCCGTTTCACTGTTGACAAAATTAATGTATTATTGGCAGTGGCTGATTTTCCACCCGCCGGACGCTTCCACATCCAGGCGCTATCGTATGCAAATAGCCAGCATGAGTTAACCGCCAGAAATTTGTATGGCGAAAGACATCTAACGCGGGTTTCTCAAAATTGAAACTTTTCATGAAGAACTATTTGGCCAGTTACCCGACTGAAGAAGGCATAACAAAAATTCAACAATTTTAACATATTGTGATATTTATAACTTATTTTGATACAATTTAGATCTCAGTAGCCATTATCTTTCAAATGTTTTAACAGGATTATATCATAATATGATTTGAAAATGTTTAACACCGAATTGCCCAACAGTAGGCAATTAAAATAGATGTAAAAGTCTCCCAGCCATAGATATCACAACCTGATATAATTTGAAGGATTGCCTTATTTGTAATGTTAGTAATTTCATGTTCTCGAAAATATTCTTGTTCAGACAAAACAAAAAAAATATGTTGTTGATCAGCAATCTGTAGCCCTATCGACCTGTAAAAATTCCAACTCACAGAAACAATATATTTTGTATCTGATTCTGTTATAAATTTCTAACAAAATATGTTATTTTTATGATAGCATTGTAACAAAATTTGATATTTTTTTTGTTTCCAGTCGTGCAGTTTTGATAGAAATTTAGATACTTTAACAACATCCTGCACCATGTTTCTAACACTTTTGTTATAAAATTTAGTATAACATAATAACATAGGATGATTTAATTTTGATATGACCTTCTAGTGGAATTGGTTATCGCCATACTGATTTGAAAGTTAACTCCTAGTGTGCCTGTACCCGACCAGTAGATAGTAACAGATTTCTATCAGACCTTGTTATTCTGTTACAGTAGTTTTCATAACAGCGGTTGTTATAAACATGTACCATTAGTAGTTAAAATAACAAAAATTGTAACAAAATCTCTTCTAGTTTTAACAAAACATTACTAAATATGTTTTTTAGGAACAAAATATAACTCGTTGTGTTACATAAAGTGGTGCAAATAAGCTGTCTATAACAAATTATGTTCTTGAAAAGATTTTGATTATCCATAATGTAGGCAATTAACTTTGTCCAGTTGGCTCAACTTTGAATGTAGGCTCGAGTTATATGTAGGTGGTACCTTCGTTTTTCCAATTCCTATCTACCACAAAATGTAGGCAATTTTTTCGATAGAAATAAACATAACACATTATGTTATAATCATGTTATGACGATCATGAAACTTTCTTTCCTCCATCTTTGGCAGAGAATTTATAACAAAATGCAAGTTTTGTTATTTGTAACGCATATTGATATAATTGTGATAAAATTTTGTTATGACTAACTGGTCAGGTAACTCTCCCTTGACGTCCTCACGTCTATGGTGAGTGGGACGTCAGACGTCAAATAGCTCTCAAGCTTGAGATGCTCAGGGTTCGCTATCTACCTGCTTGTGGGACATTACGACAAGAAAGCTGGAGAAAGGTGGACTGAACAACAATGTAATCGACGCAATTGCATGCAAATAGGGATAGCATATTAAAGTAATTAACACTATAAATAGATTTTTACTGAAATTTTATTTTTTTCATTTTAAATGGGAAGGGTTAGTAGTTAGGAGTAGGGTAGGGGTGCGACCGTTGACGAAGTTGGGGTCCCTGGTTGGTATGCGCATGTAGTGGGACATACCTGTGGTACTCTACGGTACCGGCCACGGGTTCGCCGAGATCCATTCTCGACTAGTCAGAGTTAACTGCCGAAATAAAGGTTGACCACGGAAGTTCGTTCTGATCCGGCTCCGTCGAGGCTTGATTTTTCATTTTCGTCAGGCTTGCTCGCGGCTCCGCAGGTGGATAGCCGGCTAGTATCATAGGGTTGACACGTGGGTGGTGAGATCAGTCACGAGATGGCGAGCAAGTGATGAATTTCGGTGAACTTCCACACGCTTGGTGGGCACTTTCTTGGGTCGCTCGGAAAATGGAAACTCTTGAAAAGAGTACTGCTACCATGGAAGAACGCCATGGAAAACTGTCTATCGACTTTAAAATGTATTCAGTCGTTTTTAACTTTCCGCGTGGGTTTCTTTTTCTAATCCGCTTACGATCCTTCGTCCACGGCTGTCTCTAAACGACTCCCTCTCAATCGACAATCTCCTTTTCGTCTCACCATCTTCGTTCATTCGGCTTAGGATATTACGTTGCCTTTCGGTCGCTTCGCTCCATGAGCGAAAATCAGGAAGGGATAGGACGCTGGGTACACCTTCTAAAAACCGGCAAAATGATCAATATTGTTTTCTATGACTAGGGAACTGGGGTAGGACGCCCACGTTAAGGAAAATCCATTTTATCAATGAAAACCACCATTTCAGCCAGTTTTCATCAGCGCATACTGAAGAAAACAGCATATTTGCGACTGACTACCGATAACAGATATCTAATTGTCCATTTTATTGCACAAAATTTGATTTTAAAAAGCACCCGAAAAAATGATTTTGAAACCATGCGGGGTGAGATGCGCCAGTGTATGGGTTAAAACGCGCATGGCTTATCGTACTGATTTTTTTTTAATTGCCTACATTAAGGCAATTAACCGAATTTTCACTGTTTCGGTCATACGAAATGAGCATGGGCTAATGCCCCACACCGACCTCAGAAGTTTGAAGGCCCATAAAATCGTTTTAAAACTATTTTGACGACGATTTCGTGTGGAACATAAAGAACACGAGTAACAGCATGGCTCATGGCTCAATTATTAATTTATCAATGTATAACAGCGACAGAAGCTAAATTCCACCGAGCTAGAATTGCATCAAAACAGCAAAATCGTATTTTCGAGTTTTCATGTATAACTAGAGAAAATCATGAAATATATGTATCCAATGGCAATATTTTTCATTGCTTTATCGTATAGACTATTGAAAATAATCAAAATGGGGATATTTTACCTTATTCAGGGTGGCGACGTTTCTTATGGGCGTGCTACCCCACTTCCCTATATGCAAGTGTGTCGATTCTACGTTGTTACCACATACGGTAACGCGCCGCTGTAACCACGCTCAAAGCAGGCGATTCATTGAAGCAGTCCGAAAAGCTGTTGCGCGGGGCTAGAAGCATAAGAGCTAAACCAATATTTGAAAAGGGCGAACCATGGGCGCATAATGGGACGACATGGTCTCGAGAAATGAGCGAAAACGGAGAGCTGTTCGCGAACTCTATGACAATAATGACATGGTGATTGGGGATCGCTCTTTCTCATCGACCGGTTCACAAGTTCACGTGGGTCTTCCGTGATGGATTTACAGAAAACCAAATCGACCACATCAGGATCAGCCGAAAATGAAAACGGAGCCTTCTTGATGTACGGAACAAACGTAGGGCTGATATCGCATTTGATCATCACCTCCTCATCGGCGAAATACGCCTGCGCATTACGCGGACTCGTCGGCAGGAGGAAAGAGTTGGACGACGAGTTCACATCGCCGACTGTAAGATGCCACGGTGAAACGGTCGTTCGTTGAAGAACTGGAACGCTTTGCAGATATTCGGAAGGTGGCAGCATGGAAGACCTGTGGACCGCCATCAAGTGTGCCTTCATCGCCACCAGCGAGAATAATTTGGGTGAACTGGTGAACTGCGCAACAATGGATGACCGAAGGGACCTGAAGGAAGATAGAGGGCGAAGAGAGCCAAAGCCGCGATAGGGCGATCAAAAACCAGAAGAGCCAAAGTCTTTGCCCGTCAACGATACTCGGCTCTGGAGAAGTAAGTAAAACGCTCATGTCGACAGGACAAGCGAGCGTGCAGATTCTCTGGACGACGAGGAGAGAGAGCCGCAGCAACTGGGACATTCGCCTCCTCTCTATATCTCACGACGCTCAAGCAGGGCGAAGATGAATGCAGCGATGCCTGAAAGACGCGGTGTCAGTAATTGACCCCAACTGATCAGCTGAATCGCTGGTTCGAGCACTTCGAACAACTTTTCAAGTGCCAGCCAGGCCACCACCACCTCGGCATGATCTGCCTAGGATCCGTTGTATAACACGCTTCAATACCGAAGCTCCATCACTGTTAAAGATTCAAACAGTCATCAAAGCATGAAATCGAATTAGGCCGCAGGGGTCGATCGCATATCAGCCAAGATGCTCAAAGCTGACCCATGACATCCAATCAACTACTGCATCGTTTATTTTAACATCTGGGACACCGCAACTTTCCCGGTCGACTGGATGCAAGGTATCTTAATGAAGGTGCCCAAAAGGGTGACCTGACTGTATGCGAAAACTGGAAAGGCATTATGTTGCTGTGTACCGTTCTCAAAGTTTTATGCAAAGTTATCCTAGCCCGGATTCAGGAGAAGATCGATGCAGCTCTCCGGTGTGAGCAGCGAATTCCGTGCCGGAAGATCCTGTGTGGACCATATCGTCACGTTCCGTATCATTCTCGAGCAGGTCAACGGATTCCAGAGCCCTTTTGGTATTCATTGACACGAAAATCTTTCGACCGCCTCAATTACGAGAATATTGGGATGCGGGATGGAAAGGGTTTCAGAGATAATCATCGGTCTCATCGAGGTACAGTACAAGGCCTTCTTGTAGAGTGCTGCACAATGGAATCTTGTCCGACCCTATATGTCGGGTCTAGCTGGTGTGAGGCAAGAATTATTTTATCACCGTTACTGTTCCTCATCGTAATCGACGAGATTCTGGTAGGTGCAATTGACCGTGAACCAAACCGCGGGCTGTTATGTCAGCCTATAACCATGGAGCACCTAAACGACTTCGAACTGGCTGATGACGTTGTATTCCTCGCTCAACGACGGTCTGATATGCAGAGTAAGTTCAACGACCTTGCCAAGCGCTCCTCTTCGGCAGGTTTAGTCATCAACGTCAATAAAACCAAATCGTTGGATGTAAACACGGTAACCCGTTCCAGTTTCTATCGAAGGCCGCCCAAGGCGGTAAAGATTAAATAAACAACAACAACAACCCTTCCAGTTTCACAGTAGCCGGGCAATCAGTGGAGAATGTTGAAAGCTTCAAATATCTTGGTGCCCAAATGGCGTCAGACGGCGGTACCAAGATCGACATAGGCGTACGGATCAAGAAAGCAAGGGCTGCCTTTGCGAGTTTAAGAAATATCTGGAAAAACAGACGAATTTTCAACTCTAACGTGAAATCTGTACTGTTATACGCTAGCGAGACATGGTGTGCATCAGTGGAGAACACTCATCGTCTGCAGGTGTTCATCAACAGATGCTTGGGGTATACTTGCGCCTGACCGGGGTCTCGCGGATCTCAAACAACGAGCTCCATCGTCGTTGTCACCAGAGGCCGATACAACAGAAACTCGGGATCGGAAGTGGGGCTGGGTCGGCCACACTCTACGTAAGTGGAAGCAAATATATGCAAGCATTAGACCCACCGGACATCGCAACAGAGGGAGACCAGAGGCTCATGGCGGCGAAGCCTCAATAAAGAAATAAAAGAAGTCGATCGAAATCTAACCTGGCAAACAGGTTAAAGCGATAGCTGGACATTGCTCAGGATGGTGGATAAAGTACAATTACTGATCAATTTTCATTGTTGGGTATTTCTTTTCTAAATAAACAAATAATCACAGCAGGCTCTGGAATTTTGATTTTTTTAACAAGATTCATCGAAATCAAGTGACGAAAAGCTTCTCTGGACAAATCACACTATAAAAACGTTTTTTGAACGATTTGGCGTATGGGACTTTTATTCGAATATCGCTAAAAATTGTGAATAATGACCAATTATTGAAACTTTGCCTATGGTCCATTTCATTATTTCAATGACTGAGAGGTTTTTTTTCCATGTTTGGACAAGGGATGCTAGGTTTCTAGGCCAAATTACCATTTTTGCATTTGTATATCATGATACTTTTATCCCCATGGAAGTTGAGATGATTTCCAGTCGAAAACTATAGACGGACAGAATCAGACCCAGTCCTTAGCATGATCTTGATCTGTAGTCGCACATTTGTAGGAAGGGCCCCATTTTCTCTTATTAATGTTTATTACCGCTATTTGTCGTAATTTAACTATTACAGAAAATGGATCAATCGATAAACGTATATCGAAACGGAAACTTGCTAATCATAGTCTAGTCCTATTGAAAATACCATAGCTTGAGGTTTTACAAGCTTCCTGCGGCAGAGCGAATGCGGGCAGAGTTGGCTCGTTGAGTTGAGACTTGAGTTTCTAAACAAAACATGGCTTTCACAAAACGATTCGATAAAACATCAATAAATGATTTTTACATTGCTTTTATTTCAAGCTCAGATTGTGTACTATGAGTGGAAAACTCCAACACTTACCTGACTACTACATGAATTATGATTAAATTTTGGTAGATGATTCTTGAATTTTTGTTAATAAGTACATAGCTTAAAACATTTCAATTATGTAGAAAATCTTGACGAATGGGAATGGATTGAAGGTTCTCAAATGTCTTGTATTACACTGATAAATATTTTATATCCTTGAAGATCCATACAGCGCTTTTATGCTTCAGTCAGTCTCGTTTGGAACATATGAAGTCATAAGACTTATCTGACTGGCTCTTGATCATATCTGTACTGTATTTGAACTTAAACTAATAGTCAACCAAGAACTATACTGACAGAAGCCATTCGGAAGTTAAGTCCTCCGTGATACACCAAGTTCTTGCCCACATGCGACATTCCAGGTTGACACTTTGCTTGACTGTGAATGAAGGATTAAGATTGAGTTGATGCTCATCGAAGTATGGCAATTTGAACTTACTCCAGTACGCATAAAATGGACGCAGACTGGACTCAAGTATCCGGGTGTTGAGGTAGGGGAAGTAGTATCCGGAAAACCGCGAGTCGGATAGAATGCCAATGGACCGATGACTTCTTTATCTGCTGGACTTATTCCGTTGCACGATACCCACACTTGTTTGCGTTCCTTTTCCGGAAGAGTTTGTGCTCAACCAGATCCGCTGGCATATTTTCTGGCAGTTTGTCGACGTCGTAGTACTCTGGAACCCATCCGTAAATCTAAACGACAAATTAAAGGTGCTAATACGAATTGATATTGCTTTTGTTTGTTTAATTTTACGCGGTTCATTTGACGAAGATACATGGTGTCGATTTGTTGTAGCCGTTCATCAGCGCGAGATTGCACGACCCATTTGCGAAAGATCAACCTTGCATACTTTTCCTGGGGCTGGCCGGCTGGTAATGCAGTTCACTGATTCTTTCCTTCTAAAGGAAGTTTTGAGGATCCCGATAAGCTGTGGAAAATAAGTTCGGTGATTCGTAAACATCCATCAAATGCTTCGTTTCTAGTGAAATGCCTTACGATGTAGGAACTGTTCGATTCGTTCGACCCACGGCGTCACTTGGATTCGTTGGCAGCAGTGTAGTAAATCAAGGCGCCCTGTTTCAGTGGGTTATCGGACGGAATCCCAAACCGGGTTATTTCCTATGAGTGAATCGGATAGCTGGTACTTGGATATTGGTCACTCAGTGTGTAGAATAAACCTTGCATACATGTGCGAATAGTGAAAATAAAATCACGAAATAGACGGAGTAAAGAAGCGCCCTGTGGAAGAGATGAAAATAATGCAAAATATTCGCATTATAGATATACAGACTAATTTAACAACAAGAGAAATGTTAAAATGTTTTGCAATTATAATAAGAGTCCTAATTATCCATCATTCTATCCATGTTCTTTTTAATCTTAAACTTGTTTACTTCCTAGTTGTCTCATCATTCCATTTGTCTACAGTTTTACTCTTCATTCCTCTTTTCTTCAAATCTCCTATATTTCTATCCTGCCATTCTTCTACCCTTTAATACTTCATTTTTTTTATACTTAAATTTTTTCGTTTTTTTTCTTTCTTTTTCCATCTTCTTATCGTTCTACTCTTTTCCTATCCATAGCCAATAGTGAACACCTAGGCATCCAAACATTTAATTTATTTTTCAACGATGTGATTACATGCATCGAAATTAGGAAGGAGAACATACTGAAACGGAATATGAAAATCAAATGGAGTGTTGTCTGAAGGTAAGCAATTTCCATTTATTTATTTATCTTTTTACCTTTTCTCGTACACCAAGATTTTGTTTATGTTCTTTAATTTTCCTACATGTCTCCTTCCACCTTCTTAACATTTCATTCTTCTATCTTGTTTATTTCTTCAATATTATTGATTGAATATATATCATAATTTCAGTGCTTTGATAATTGGATAGATCTTTTTCATCTTCAATGGCACTATTCTCCCTCCACGGTTATGGAACGCTTCACGATGTTCTCAGCATTCAATTACCTCTACAACGCCACAAAATCAATCAATTGTAAATATTATAAATACCATTGTTAGGATCTATGCTTTCGTTCAGTTATGTGATATCCAATCTAAAATTGGTTTGATTATAAAAATATTACTGAACTTCCAATCGATGGAAAATAACCATATTATGGAACACAAGATGGCGGCGAATGTAAACAACGTCGTTTTAATGCGAATATTAGTTACAAATTCGTTCATACTGCCAATGCAATTGTTGCAATATAACACTAACCTTCAATTAATACTTCTGATTCTGGATATCGACACACAAAATGATTAAGAAGCGATTTATAAAGGAAAAATTAAACTGTTCCATAATTGTGGGAGAATAATCTCGAGTCACAATTATAAAGAACACGAGAGATTGATAAGTAGATAGCAAAATTGTTGATAGAAGTTAATTTATCATTGAAAATAGTGAATTTGACGATGAAACTATTACTTTTTGGCAAAAGTGCTCCATAATTGTGGGAGGAGTGTACATTATAATTTGAACTTGGCATGATTTTCAACTTGTGTTTAATTGGCATTATCATAGTTATTAATTGAAAGCTTTACTATGCCGCCAATTGCATGAAGAATGTATGGAATTACTATGGGATGCACTATCAAAGGCATAATGTTCACACTTCCTAGACTGGACCTGAATTCAAACTTGCCATCTCCGGATTGACAATCCTGCTCGCCTTTGCAAAGCAAGGCTAACGGGAATTCTTTAATTGGATATATATGTATCATTTTTATGAAAAAAAAAAATGTTTCGGCTCGTTGTTCATGTTTGCCTTTCTTGTACATCAAGATGTAACAAAAAGGCTATATGTTGACAATAATGTCGTAAAGTAATTTTTTATACATTCTGAAACGTTCTTATGCAGAATTATAGAAAAAGCGACACTTGTTACAAGGTTAAAGCTATTTTCTTCCATTTCTTCCACTATTTACTTTTATGTATCAGACAACAGATACGTATTTCGTTTCCTACTTGAAACTTCTGCAGTGTTTATTATCGACGGTTTGTAGATCGATAACAAACTCTGAAGAAGTTTCAATGAAAACTCTTTATATTGATATAAAAATGATGTGAAGTAACTAGAAGAAACAACATCTCTTTGTAACTAAGACGCTCTAAAATAATTAATCACGACACTTGTTAGTTGATTATAGATACAAAATGTTTTACATATATGCGCAAACGCAAACAATATTTGCAGAAATCATTAAATGATTTTGTTGAAATATTTACATGCAGACCGAAACAGCCAGTTTATCTAACAAGGGAACAAAAAACGAAGAACAACAACAGTGACGAAGCAATGAAAATGTTGATATGTATTCCAGTATGCTAACCAAAACAAAATAAAATATGCTCAACAAGAAAACTATTAGCCCACTCAAAAAAATGGAAGGTGCTCAACAACAACAAAAAAAAAACGCTTCGAACGAATGGTGGAGAAAAAGCAAATGATGCTTAAAAAACGGCTGTAAGAAGGTAACCGGTCAGCTGGGAATTGCCAAAACATAAAAACGCAAAACAGACTGATGAACTTGCGCGATAGCACCCTCGAGGAATATTCCATCGATACCGGTTTTGTTGGCTCCTGCGACAGTGGAGATGTTTATAATATAACAATTATCTATGTATTGTATTTTTCGATATATGCATAAGTATGCTACACATTGTATAAATGTATTGGCTTAATATGCAAGTCGTACTGAAATATTATGAGACAAATGGAGAGTATTAAATAAGTGTAGCAGACAACGTAAGATATTCATATAAATTAATTCCAGTCAGCTGTTTACATTCATTCCATTTCTTCTCAAATAAAAATCATGTAACGGTTTGAACACTACCCGGGCAGAAGCAATGAACAGCATAACAAAACATGATATGGACTTGATTGATATTCGCACCGGAATATTATTTAAATCTCAAAATATGCTATGGATAAGAACAAGCCAATAGCAGTATTGATCATTTCTTTACAAATAACATAACATGTATTCCTCATGATATTTCAGTGCAAAATATTGATATTATCGCCTGATCAATCATGTCCATATCTCATTTTGCTATCTTATTAAGATTTAATATTATTGAGCTTCGTCTGCTCGCTCGGGTAGAAACCGTGATATTGATAACAAAACATGATATTAACTTGTTTTGAAATAAGAGTAAAAATAACAAGAAATGGCAAAAATGCACCAAATATCATAAAAATATCAGTTTTGCTTTTAAAAGAACAAACTAATAGCTCAAGATATTAATAAGTTCTGTTAATGGCATATCGATATTTTATGACATAATTGCAAATGCAAATTTTTTATTTTAAAGCATTATTTTTATTCTTATTTCAAACAAGTTCATATCATTGATCAATATCATGTTTTACTGTTAATGAGTCATTTTCGTCTACCCGGGGGGTAGTAGTTCAATTCTTTGTTTTATTTCAGTATACTTGATATTTATCTCTACACATAGGGGAACGGTTTGGCACTTCATCTCATAGCTCCCATTTCCATCCCATCAAAAACAAAGCAATGAAAAGGTATTTGATTTGTTAGTTATTTTTGTGATTTTGTGAGCACGCGTGTTAGCAACAAAGACAAAGATTGGTGCTGTATTTCTCTGTTTGCGATGAGATGGAAAACAGTGCTAGAAAACGGAACAGTTCCCCTATTTATATGCAGGTATTATGACTGTAATGTTTCACATTTGTTCAAAACTTGTAAAAGAGAGATCATTCTAGGATTCTATTTACAGACAACATTTTATTCTATGTTACATTATTACATGTGGGATTTTTACGACTTTCTGCATTTAAAGAATCCATTACGGTTTCCTAGAAATGCTCCAGCTGGGGAATGGAATACTAGAACACAGATTTTGTGAATAATCCTAAGCAAGGCTTTTTCACTAGGCGAAAAATATATATATAATGACGATTTATATTAAAAATAGACATCTCCTTCAGTGAGGGACCGACAAATGACGCTCGTTTCTTTTTCGCCTTTGTCGTCAATGTAGTAAGTCAATACACTCAAATTTGTGCTACTTGGCTGGCATGTGTAGTACGTTTCCCACGCATAGCAAACTCTCCACTTGTTGTTATCGCCAACATATTATTATGTGTCTTATTTGGGTGCCGACGGATCGCATAATGTGTCGCGTCATGACTAACCAGCCGTACATTGCATTGCTTACCCGCTCACGATAAGTTTGTATTGTGGGTGTGAAACGAAAGCGATTCATATCAAGATGTATGAACTGCTGGTTTTAATCGGGTAGCATAGGCGCTTAAATTTTGCATTGCCTTTTTAGCTTTATAGATCTTAGGTTTTTTTTGTTGGGGCGTAGAACCACTGCGTCCATTGAGTTGAACTTTTGCTGTTTAGCAGAATGAGACCGTTTGAAAAGTCATTCGTCGGTGAATAGGAGGCAGGTTTTCAGCGGGGCACGATCAACGACAGATCAGATGTTTACCTGTATAATCGAGGAGTATAGACTTAGATTCACCATCTGTTCATTGGTTTCAAAGCAGCGTACGATTCAGGAAGCGAAATGAGCTGTGGCAGATAATGTCTGAACATGGTTTTCCGGTGAAACTGAATGTGCTGATACGTGCAACGTTGGATGACTCGATGTCGAGTATTCGGATTACAGATGAAGTGTCAACCTTTTGTGTGATCTCACATGGATTGAAGCAGAGCTAAGAATCGATTGTTCAACATTGCACCAGAGAAGCATCCGAACACGAGAACGCGTGTTCGTGTTCAAAACGTTATGAACACTGCACACTGTTCAAGAGCACTGACCTAACCAGCAACTTGTACTCTGGGAAAACAAATTCGAGCGACGGCATGCTACACATTTTTCGGCTAGTAACGGAACGTGGGCATCTAACGGATAGAAATCAAGCATGCTCGTAGTTTTGCATAGTTACAAATCTGAGGAATCTTAGTTACCATGATCGTTTTGCTTGCGTACCAACCCAGTGCACACTGAACAGTGTTCAGAGTTCAAAATTAAGAACACCGAGGCACGCTCTTGGCTCATGTTCTGTTCAGGATACATCTCTGCATTGCACTCGAGGGCGCGATTAGGAGATCCAACGTGCAGAGGATCGACACTATTACCACATGGTAGCATATGCTCCTGGGCTTTGCGGACGACATCGACCTCATTGGATGTGTTTCAAGTCTTTGATGAATTTATTTTCTTTGGAACGCTGTGTGACATTTCCCGTGAGATGAAAAGGCATTGCTGTTGCAAATCACGTAACCAGCTTAGGTTCCGCATCAAGCAGACGAAAACGAAATTTGCTTCCATAAAACTATGATTCTACCAGTGGCTCTATACGGTCATGAAGCGAGGACGTTAAAAGCGGAAAAACGGATAGCTTACGGGTTTTGAGCAAAAAAAAAAAAAACTCGCGGACAATACTCGGAGAGAAACTAGAAAATGGTGTGTGGCGCAGTCATGGGTCACGAGCTGTATTAAGTGTACAAAGAAGAAAATATCGTGTATCGTATAAAATACGGCAGAGTTCAGTAGGCTGGTCACTTAGTGCGGATGTCGGAAGAAAGAATAGCGAAAACAATATTCAACAGAAAAAATATTTTAAGCTCTTTTTAGTGGAATGTATTCAACCGTCTAAGACTCGTCGAGTCAAGTACGAGACACTGAAGACGACCACACAGTTGTGGTCGAAATACGTATCTGAAAGATATCGAAATAATTGGTGGAATTAAATGGAGAGTACTAAATTCGTCTTAGACGGTTGAATATTCAACAGAAAACCGGATAGAGGCCGGCAACTTCGTAGTAGGCCACGAACACGCTGGCTGAGCGCAGTGGACTAGAACCTGGGGACCCTAAACGTTCAGGAAAACTGGAGGCCCACGACCGATGAATATGGAGCTCTACAATACGCCAGGCGGAGGTGTTTCGAGGTAGGTATCCAGGTAGGCATAAAGTTCAAATTGATGTTGAAAAAGCATACCAGATTTGAACAAAATCCTTAATATCGTCAAAATTATTAAATTTTTATTTTTGTGTTTTGACATGGGACTTACGTTTTTCCTGGATGTCATTTAGATTTTTGAAATCGAGAGGCGTTACGCTGGAAGAAGATTTAGAACGTTACTAGGCGCCTTTGTTTTTTCGATTGATTTTGAATTTATATATCGTCGGCTCGGACACTCTCACAGCAATTTGTCAATTCATTGAAACTTAAGATTATTAACGATAAGCTATTGAAAATTTCAATTATTATCCAAAGCCAGCAAAAATTTCATATTAGCCAATCCCGTGCGTTCCTAACATGGACATCAGAAATGCTTGTTACGGGCCTTCAGGTCCACCGAAGATTTTCTTTTGTATAAAGAAGCGGTGCCTGCCTGTGCGAGTCATTACAGTTTGTGACGGCGCTTAGCTTTCCGTGCTGTTTCTCGTGCTTTATTTTTCCTCGTTCGTTCGTTGTGTTTACCACACAGCATGCAGTCGCCACGGAGAGCTGGTCTGCGAATATGCATGAAAGAAGAGGACGCATTTTTTTCTCATTCTGTGCTGTTGGGTTGTTGCGATCGATGACAGCGCCTGTCGCATCAGCTCGGAAGGCTCACGGCTAAAGGCCGATGATGGCTGGCGAGGCAGCGATGGTGCAGTGGTGGACGAAGAAGAAAAATGCGTCAAAGAATTGTCTGCTCATCAGGAAGTGATTCGTTTCATAATCATATGATACCGGGATGGTACAGAGTCATGTAATACTGGCCTATGTTAAGTTGTGCTTGATGCTGACATGATTATCTATAACAGTTCTGATTCCCCACAAAAAAAAAATCCTTCTCCGATAAATAATAATTTGATTAAAAATAATTACTTTCATTTATTCGTATTAGCAATTAAAGATGTTCAATCAGCAATGGTGCTGACATTAATTATAGATTAGAAAATTTCACTATGTATTACATGTAAATAGGCAATACGTAACTA